>NC_051309.1:192420820-194920820 GCF_015220235.1 Choloepus didactylus
CCTGATTCTCAATCAGGGCTCTTTGTCACCGGAGAGAAGCAAATCTCTAGCCTCTGTGGAGTGCTTTCAGGAAAACAAAACTTTCCAGCCCATTTTCTAGTGGGGCTACCGCCAGCACTTAGCATTTGTTCCTTATACAGGATGCCCACCCGCAATCCTCGTGTGCCAGAGAAAGAACAGCGTTACCTAGTTTATGCCTGCTGCTCCAGCAAATTCATTAATAGCAACCCCTTTCACTCTCAGAAGTATTCCTGAGCAATGGATTACATGATCACACCAATTTATTAGGACTCGATATAGGGACCCTTCTGTCCAAGTTTCCCATACAGAACTGTGTTTATGCCAGCATTGCTTTAAAAGGTCTGGAATGGGAATTTTGAATCTGCTTGTAATTGTACTGTGCACTTGAATAATTGTGATTTTTGATTTGATACTTCTAAGTAAAAAAAGTTAACAGGACTCTGGTTTTTCTTTATCTTCACAGCATCCAGTTTCTCTTTCTCCATTCTTTCTTCTGTCTATATTTTGAATAAGGCTTTACTTATTGTTGACAACATACAGTTCTTTTACTTGTGCTTAGACATTTAATACTTTGTTTTCAGAGCAATGTTGAGATGTATGTGCTCCCAAAGCATGTGTATACCCTCCTATCTTTACTAACTTATTTACTTTGAATAAGAGGTTTATATGCCTGGGGTAACAGAGAAAGGGGGGACCTGTTTTAGGAGCTCTGATTTGCAATGAGAGCAATGTCTAACATTCGCTACCTTAAATGACATATATTCTTCTGCATGGTAAGTAGTTATAATCTCTTGTTTATTATTCAAATCAAATAAATCTTACTTTTAATAAAGTAGTGCATTCTGATCTCCATGCAGAATCATAGAAAGTAAACAACATTAGTGTGTGTTTGATGGTTTGTTTGTTGAAAGTAGTTTTGCTGCTTTGCATTTTGTTCTGTTTTGTTTTGTTTTGTTTTGTTTTGTTTTTTTTGTTAGTTGCTTGTTTGTTTGTTGCTTTTGTTTTTCAGTTTGCCTAGTGATGTTAATCATGGAATGCATGTACTTTTTGGTAAATTTTTATTTTGACATACTTTTGAGTTTATAGAAGAGTTGCAAGAATATTAAAAGGAACTCCATGTTACCTTTACCTGAATTCACCAATTGTTTAAATTTTCCCCCATTAGTGGCATCATCTCTCTCTAAATATTAATATATTTGCATATTTTTTTCTGAACCATCTCAAAGTTAGAGAAGTCATGTCACTTTACTCCAAAGTATTTCAGTATGTACTTCGTAAGAACAAGGTCATTCACTTGAATAACCTCAGTACACTTATCAAAAGCAGGAAAATTAAGATTGATACAACACTTTTCTAATCCAGTCCATATTCAAATTTCATTAATTGTCCCAATAATGTCCTTTATTGCTATTTTCCCCTAGTCTAGGATCTAGTACAGGATCTCACATTGCTTTTAACTGTCATATCTCGTTAGAATTCTTTCATCTAGAGCAGTTCTTCGGCCTTTGTGTTTCTTAACCTTTACATTTTGGGAGTTTACAGGCCAGTAATTTTGAATGATATCCTTTAATTTGGGCTTCTCTGATAATTTCCTCACAATTAGATGCAAATTATATTCACTATTGTCAGGAATATGATAGAAGGCATTATATCAGGAGGGTATCATATGAGATGAGTTTATCCCATTATTTAACTTAGATCACATAGTAAAAATGGAATCTGCCATGTTTCTCCACCACAAAGTTAAAATCACTTTGTAATTAATTAATATGGGGTCTTTCAGTATCAGCACTTGAGACTATGTAAATATCTTGTTGATCATCTTACTTTCACCCTCTAACATTTGCAGCCATTGATGATTTTCTAATATCATTCTTTGTAAATATATTAGTTGACTTTCTACTCTAAGGAAGAGCTTTCCCCTTCTTCTTACTCATTTATTCATTTACTTAAAGAGAACTTACTTTTTTTATTAGAGAAGTTATGGGTTTACAGAAAAAATCATACAGAAAATACAGAGTTCCCATATACCAACCCCCATTATAACACCTTGCATTAGTGATGTACATTTTCTACAATTAATGAAAGAATATTATTGTAATTGTAATACTAACTATAGTCCATGGTTTACATTAGGGTTCACTGTGTTGTACAGGTTTTTTTTTTAATTTTTATTTTAACAACCTGAAATTTCACCTTTTAACCACATTCAAATATATCACTCAATGCTGTTAATTACTTTCACAATGATGTGCTACCATCACCACAAGCCACAACCAAAACTTTTCCATCACCCCAAATAGAAACTCTGTACAATTTAAGCATTAATTCCCCATTCCCTACTCCCATCCCAAACCCTGGTAACTGCTATTCTAGTTTCTTATTCTTCTAGTTATAATTCATTTCATTATTTATTTTACAATAAAATTGTCCAAGATTTGAACAGTCAGAATTCCTTCAAGCCAGCTCCTGGGTCCCATGATTCTCTAAGCACTTGCTTAATATGTCAGAGTAATATGCTATTTTAGGGTCATTTTACACTTTTCCTGTCCCATCCTGGAATAAATCATTTCTCTAAGAATCCCTGGTTCCTGTCAGTGGAGAAGAATGTTTAGAAATCAAGATATGAGTTCTAGATGTGCTCATATATCATAGGCATCTTTATTTCAATATATAAATCTGTATCTATAAAACCAATATTCATACAGATTCTTACAATTCCAACCCAATACCACAGGTATATGCTGTCTCTCCCTTTTCTATATTTCGAACCACCTACTCCAACAGTGAGAGTTCAGACTCCCATTACTCTAAATATTTGTACTTGAACTAGTCAGGTTCTCTAGGGAAACAGAATGAACTATATATATATATGTATAAAATTAGATTTTATATAGGAATTGTCTCACTTCACTGTAGGGATGTGCAAGTCCTAATTCCCAGGGAAGACTGCAAGCTGGGAACTCTGATGAAGCTCTTCAAAGTTTTTCAAAGCCAGGAGAAGCTGACTGGCTGAAGTAGAGACCCTTCTGACTGCTGAAATCATCACTTCTTCTTTTAAAGCCTTCAGCTGATTGGATGAGACTTCTTTCATTGTTTAAGGCTAGCTCCCCAGTTGACTGTAGATATAATCAGCTTACTGATGATCTAAATCCACAAAATATCTTCACAGTAATAATAAGACCAGTGCTTGCTTGATCAAATAATTGGACACCATAACTTGGCCAAGTCGACATATGAACTTAACCATCAAAGTCTACCTCTTGTCAATTTGGCAGCCATACATATCTTCTTAAACCATACTTAGTCTTTAAATAAAAACAATAACAGTCATATTTTCACCTAGCAATACTCAATTGTCCTAGGTACAACTGGAAATGCACTAACTCTCCCCAGAATAGGGGGGGAAGTCTTTGGGTAATATTCACTCTAAAACTTGATATCACATAACTTAAGTATAGCAGCATGAAATTAATACAATTTATGTCATATGATAAAGGGATAAGATAGGGAAGAAAACAAAGGTATTTGCTTTGTGTGTGTGTATCTATCTATCTATACATATATGTAATAACAAGAAAGAACTATGCATAATTATTACAGTCCTCATTTCTGTAACTGGTCACATGGTCGTAGTTCATATTTATCACTACCTTCTTCCACTACCCATTCCACCTTCTCTTGACGTTCAGCAAGCACTTCAGCTGGCCATGGTTCTTTGCCTGGTGGGGGACCCAAACCTTTATTCCTGAAGTTTCTGGGCCATTGGTAGTTCTGCCTGGACTGGGTTGTTACAGTTTTCCATTGACTTTAATCATAGAGCATGGTAGTACTAAGAGACACCCCAGGGACCTCCTATGTTCCAGGCAAACTGTTATTTACGAGATACCCTGGGGGATTTCCTATATTCCGGATAAACTGATATTTACTTCCATTGTGTAGTAGCAGTCCTATTTCCCCTTCATAATCATAATCAATCACCCTAGACAGTACAGTAATTCCCTTTTCTGCCTGTTGATTCAGAGGCATGAGGAGTTCAAAGTGGTTGGGTGGCAGTCTTAACTTGTATTTCAAAGGACTCAATTACTCTATCTTCTACTGGAAGCACTCCTCCTTCTAGAATTAAGACCTGTAGACTAGCAGATCTTAAGGTTGCAGGGACAGGAAGAAAAAAATTTTTCTAGTGGATCACTAAGGGTAATAGTGAGTGGTAACACTCCTATTTCCACCCTTTGATTCTGGACATGTGAAGCCTGGCTAGGAAAGAAACAGCGCCATAGAGTAGATACAGATTTAGAGCACGTACAGCATTCTGGAGAACAATGCCCCAGCCCTGCAAGGTATTGTCACCCAGTTGTCACCCTAACTGCATCTTCAAAAGGCCATTCCACATTTCTATCTGTGCTGGTTTGAATGTATTACATCCCCCCAAACGCCACTATCTTTGATGCAATTTTGTGTGGGCAGACCTATCAGTGTTAATTAGATTTTAATTCTTTGAGTGTTTCCATGGAGATGTGCCCCACCCAAATGTGGGTGATGACTCTGATTGTATAATTTCCATGGAGGTGTTGGCCCGCCCATTCAGGGTGGGTCTGAATTAAATTACTGGAGCCATATAAATGAGCTGACAAACAGAAGGAACTCAGTGCAGCTGAGAGTGACATTTTGAAGAGGAGCTACAACCAAGAGGGACACTTTGAAGAATGCACAGAAGCTGAGAGAGTAGCTGCAGATGAGAGACAGTTTGAAGACAGCTGTTAAAAGCAGACTTTTGCTCCAGAGAAGCTAAGAAAGGACAAATGCCCCAAGAGCAACCGAGAGTGACATTTTTGAGGAACTGCAGCATTTGGAGAGGAATGTCCTGGGAGAAAGCCATTTTGAACCCAGAACTTTGGAACAGATGCCAGCCACATGCCTTCCCAGCTAACAGAGGTTTTCTGGACACCATTGGCCATCCTCCAGTGAAGGTACCCAATTGCTAATTTGTTACCTTGGACACTTTATGTGACTGTGACTGTGTAACAAAACAAACCCCTTTTATAAAAGCCAATTCATCTCTGGTGTTTTACATTCCAGCAGCATTAGCAAACTAGAACACTATCAGTCTAGCTGCTTCAGGATGGTGGGGAACATGGTAAGACCAGTGAATTCCATGAGTATGTGCCTATTCCTGCACTCCATTTGTCATGAAGTGGATTCCTTGATCAGAAGCAATGCTGTGTGGAATACCATGATGGTGGATAAGGCATTCTGTAATAGATAGTAATTTTGGAAGAAGCATTGCCTGCAGAAATGGCAAACCGATATCTGGGAGTATGTTTCTATTCCAATTAGAAAAAAATGCTGCTACTTCCATGATGGAATGTCCAATGTAATTAACCTGCCACCAGGTGGCAGGCTGATCACCTCAGGAAATTATGTCATATTGGGGACTGAGTATTCGTCTCTACTGCTGAACAGATGGGGCATTCAGTATTGACTGTAGCCAGGTGGGCCTTGGTGAGTGGAAGACCATGGTGCCGAGCCCAGGCATAACTTCCATCCTTACCACCATGACCACTTTGTTCATGAACCCTTTGGACAATGACAGGAATGACTGGAGAAAGAGGCCACCTGGTATTCACAGAATGGATCGTCTTATCCACTTGATTATTAAAACTTCCTTTGCTGAAATCACCCTCTGGTGAGCATTCACATAGGGCACAAAAATATCTTCATGTTTTTTTCCCACTGAGAAAGGTCTATCCACATGCATCTTCCTCAGACTTCTTTGTCACCAATTTTCCAATCATGTTCCTTCCAAGTCCCTGACCATCCAGCCAAACCATTGGTAATAGCCCATGAATCAGTATACAAATGCACCTCCGGCCAGTTCTCTTTCCAAGCAAAGTGAACAACAATTTCACTGCTCGAAGTTCTGCCCACTGGGAGGATTTTCTCTCACCACTGTCCTTCAGAGATGTCCCAAAAAGGGGCTGTAGTGTTGCAACTGTCCACTTTCAGGCAATACCTGTATATCATGTACAACTGTCTATAAACCAGTCCCAAGTTTCCTCTTGCTCAGTCAAGTGATTATAAGGAACTCCCCAAGATGCCATAGTTTTGGGCTGGGAAAGAGAAGGTATTGTGGCAGGAGTGGGGGACCATGGGCATTTGGGCCACTTCCTCAAGTAACTTACTTGTGCCTTCAGGACCCACTGGAGCTCTATCTCATAAACACCACTTCCATTTCATGGTGGAGTGCTGCTATGCACACCCAAATTTATGGCTTGGTGGGTCAGACAATACCCAGTTCAGGTTGGGCAACTCAGGTCTCATGGTAACTTGGTGCCCCATGGTTAAGCACTTGATATCTGCTAAAGTGCAGTAGCAGGCAAAAAGCTGCTACTCAAAAGGTGAGTAGTTATTTGCAGAAGATGACAGGGCTTTAATCCAAAATCCTAAGGGTCTATGCTGTGACTCTCCTAAATGGACCTGACAAAGGCTCCAGACAGCATCTCTATTTGCCACTGATACTTCCAGCACCATAGATCTTCTGGATCATATGGCCCAAGTGGCAGAGCAGCTTGCACAGCAGCCCGGATCTGTTGCAGAGCCTCTTCTTGTTTCAGACCCCATTCAAAACCAGTAGCTTTTTGGGTCACTTGGTAAATGGGCCAGAGTAGCAAACCCAAATGAGAAATATGTTGTCTCCAAAATCCAGAGGTCAACAAGGTGTTGAGTCTCTTCTTTGGTTATAAGAGGGTCCAGATTCAACACCTCATGCTTCAACTTAGAAGGGATATACAGACATGCTCCAAACCACTAGACACCTAGAAATTTCATGGAGGTGGAAGGACCCTGAATTTTTGTTGGATTTACCCTCCACCCCTAAATGTAATACATTGTTGAGTTTAGAACAGTTGCTACTTTTTGCTCACTAAGTCCAATCAACATGATATCATCAATATAAAGGACCAGTGAGATGTCTTGTGGGAGGGAAAGATAATCAAGGTCCCTGTGGACTAGATTATGACATAGTGCTGCAGAGTTGATATATCTCTGGGGTAGGATAGTGAAGGTGTATGACTGGCCTTGCCAGCTGAAAGAAACCATTCTGGTAGTTTTATTAATATAAATTGTGAAAAAAGCATTTGCCAGATCAATAGCTGCAAACCAGGTACCAGACGACAAGTTGATTTGCTCAAGCAACAATACCACGCCTGGAACAGCAGCTGCAATTGGAGTCACCACCTAGTTAAGTTTATGATAATCCACTGCCATCCACCAAGATCCATCTGTTTTCTGCAAAGGCCAAATGAAAGAGCTGAATGGGGATGTGGTGGGAATCACCATCACTCTATACTTCAAGTTTTTGATAGTGGCACCAATCCCTTCAATCCTTCCAGGAATCCAGTATTGCTTTTGATTTACTATTTTGCTAGGTAGAGGCAGTTCTAGTGGCTTCACTTAGCCTTTCTTACCATAATAGCCCTCACTCCACAAGTCAGGGAACCAATGTGGGTATTCTGCCAGTTGCTGTGTATGTCTGTTCCAATTATGTATTCTGTAACTGGGGAAATAACCACACAATGGGTCTGGGAATCCAGTGGACCCATTGTGAGATGGATCTGAGCTGAAACTCCATTGACCACCTGACCTCCATAAGTCCCTACTCTGACTGGTGGACCAGAGTGTCATTTTGGGTCATCAGGTCACTTCTGAGCTGACATTTAAAAATCCCCCAAATGACTGATTATTTCCTTTTCTCCAGTGCTCTGTTACCCTGATAAAAGGTCATAATCTCCTTGGGGAAGTCTGAGAGGAAAATTAGTATAAAGTTTTGGCAGTGTAGCAGGGTTCTTCTCCAAGGGGACCCAGCCTTCCCTTCATTCAAGGGGCTGTAGGTCTGTAAACTGTCTCAATTCTGGGAATTGATTAAAGGGCTGTGACTCTCTGTTTTTGTCATTCAAGTTACACTTTTGTTTACTTGACCAAGAACACTTCCGCTTATCTATATCAAGTAAGAATTTAGTAGACTGCCAATCTATTTTACTTCTAGGTATCCCATGATCTACTAGCTAATGCCATAGGCCCATGCAAGTCAAACTATTTTGACTATTGCTGTGCCAGTTTGGATGTATTATGTCCCCCAAAATGCCATGTTCTTTAATGCAATCATGTGGCGGCCAATGTATTAGTATTGATTAGGTTGTAATCTTTGGATTTGGCTGTTTCCATGGAGATGTGACCCACCCAACTGTGGGTAATACCTTTTTTTTTTAAATTAAATTCAGTTTTATTGAAATACATTCACACACCATACAATCATCCATGGTATACAATCCACTGTCCACAGTATGATAACATAGTTATGCGTTCATCACCACAGTCTATCTCTGCACATTTTCCTTACATCAGAAAGAACCAGAAGAAGAATTAAAAAAAAAGTGAAAAAAGAACACCCAAATCATCCCCCCATCCCACCCCATTTGTCCTTTAGTTTTTATCACCATTTTTCTACTCATCCATACACTAGATAAAGGGGGTGTGATCAACAAGGTCTTCACAATCATACTGTCACCCCTTGTTATCTACATTATTATATAATTGTCTTCAGGAGTCCAGACTGCTGGGTTGGAGTTTGGTAGTTTCAGGTATTTACTTCTACCTATTCCAATACATTACAACCTAAGACGTGTTATCTATGTAGTGCATAAGAATGTCCACCAGAGTGACCTCTCGACTCTATTTGAAATCTCTCAGCCACTGAAACTATTTCGTCTCATTCTGCATCCCCCTTTTGGTCAAGAAGATACTCTCAGTCCCAAGATGCCGGGTCCACATTCATCCCTGGGAGTCATATTCTGCATTGTCAGGGAGATTTACAACCCTGGGAATCGGGTCTGTGGGTAATACCTTTGATTAGATTATTTCGATGGAGGTGTGGCCCTGCCCATTCAGCATGGGTCTTGATTAGTTCACTGGGGCCCTGTAAAAGCTCACAAACAGAAGGACATCAGAGCAGCTGCAGCTTAGAGAAACATTTTGGAGAACACCATTTTGAAACACAACCTAGGAGCAAGCAGACTCCAGCCACGTGCCTTCTCAGCTAACAGGTTTTGCCAGGTGCCATCGGTGTTCTTCAGTGAAGGTACCCTACTGTTGATGCCTTTGTTTGGACATCTGCATGGCCGTAAGACTGTAACTTTGTAACCAAATAAACCCCCTTTGTAAAGGCCAATCCATTTATGGTATTTTGCATAATGGCAGCAAACCAGAACAATCACTTTCAGTGTGCTGTCCATTATGATAGCCACACCCACTTTGTCTTTGTCAATTAAGTGCTGCCATTTGGCTTCTGCCAACCCAGTATCTGATCATCCCCATTTTGTTTAAGGATCCAATTTCTGTGGCAGCAGTTGCCACAGTAATAATTGACCTACAGAGAAGAGCAACCACAGAGCTCTTCAGGGATGATGGAATTAGTCTCACAAATTTATTCCTCACGGTCCTGATGAAAGTTGTGTCCTCTGGGAATTCCTGGGGCAGGTGAGCAGGTCTTACATGAGAAATCCACTCAAGCATTCCAATCTCTCTAAGCCTTTGGATCCCCTCATCTACATTACACCAGGGCAGTTCTGGCATGTCTAGTTCAGACAATGTAGTTGGGCCATGCTTCAGCCAACTATCCAAACAAACTTTTACAGCCCTTTCTAACCATTCAAGCTTCAACACTGAATCCAGGAATTCTGCTTAGTGGGTCCATATCAATAAATTCAGTCTGATCCACCTTTATCTTCCTTCCACCACTATCCCATACACTTAATATCCATTCCCACAAAATTCCCCTGATTTCTGTGTGTGTGTGTGTGTGTGTGTGTGTGTGTGTATACATATACACACACACACACACATATATATATATATGAAAAATTATGAAGTTCTTTTGGAGTATAGTGCATCCCCTCACAGGTCACACTTTGTACCTCATTTTTAGGAACCTGTTGTGGCTTCAGTTCTAGTTATAGTTCTGGAAGAGAAGAGGGGTGATGAGGATGAGTCATGAGATGAATCAGAAGTGTCTTGTAAGTCAACTACCTCAGAATTCCACTGCAGTTTCATGTGGTGAAACATGATTAATCTCTTCAGACAGAGATGTGAGGACTGTTTCTTCAGGGAGGTGGTTACAGTTTTATCAGGCACAGCACAGTTAATCTCTTTAGGTAGATGTTGGGCACACTGGAGATTGAGTGGCTGATTCTTCAGGGCAAATCATTACAGGTTTATCTGCAAATACCCAGCAGAACCTGGGGCTTCAATGTCCCCACTATTATTGTTATCAACCCATATGTCCCCATTCCAATTTTCAGGATCCCATTTCTTTCCAAACAATGCCCTTACTTTAACAGCAGACAACTTCCAAGGTTGTGAATTCAGTTTATGTTGTAATTCAGCTACTCACACAATGAGACTCTGGATCTGGCTTTCAAAATTGTCAGATCTGCAGCTACAAGAAATAAGATTTTCTTTCTAGGCACAAATAGAAACTCCCATGTCTTTCATGCAGTGCTTAAGTTGGGATTTTGTAGCCCTGAGCTCATCCTTTTCTTTTATAACTGTATCCAGCATATTTTGGAACAAACAGCCAACATCATTATACTTTTTAACTCCACAAAACTCTCTTAAGGTTTCAAAAACACTCTTACCCACAGCCTTGCCTCTTATAAGCATTTGAATAGCTGTATCCAGTGGTTATATTTTGAATATCTCTATTGCCAACTCATGCCATGGACTATCAGTGCTATCTTGATCACTGGAAATAGTCCTTGGTGCCCTTGGATCTAATCAGGTTAGAGAACCAATTCCATAAACCCCAGAATCAAGTCTGAAATCTCATCCTTAAGATTCTGTTTCTCAAGAACCACTTCTGGTACCAAAATCTGGATTAGATAGGGCTCTCTAGGGAAACATAACTGACAGGATATATGTGTCTGTGTGTATAGTGCAAATAATATGAGATTTTTTTAATACAAATTGGCTCACATGTCTGTGGAGATGGGCAAGTCCAAATTCCATAGGGTGGGCCACAAGCTAGGATTTCTGAGGAAGATTTTCAATGAATTTCCCAGGAGAAGCTGGCTGGCTGAAGTAAACAGGGAAATTCTCTCTTCTGATTGCTGAAATCATCACTTGTATTTTTAAAGCCTTCAACTGATTGGATGACACTTCTCTTATTGCTGAAAGCAACCTCCTCAGTTGATTGCAGATATAATCAGCCATAAATGCAATCAACTTACTGATGATTTAAGTCCATGAAATATTCTAACAGTAACAATCGGGCCGGTACTTGCTTGATCAAATGACTGGGTACCATTTCTGACCAAGTTGACACAAGAACTTTACCATCACAGTACTCATCTAGGAATACAGACAATAGTTTCAGAAAGGCTAAATCATATCACTGAAAAAAGCAAATTTATTAACCAGAATTCAATATTTGCTTATATTTTTTTATTTAAAATTTAATCAAATAAACAAAAATTAAGTGTAGCATTTGATGAGTATAGGCATACCTTGGAGATGTTGTGTGTTCAGTTCGACCACTGCAATAAAGCACATATTGCAATTAACTGAGTCACACAAGTTTTTGGTTTCCCAGTGTAAAAGTTAAGTTTACACTATACTATAGTCTATTAAGTGTGCAATAGCATTATGTTTAAACAATGTTTAAACAATGTACATACCTTAATTAAAATATATTTTATTGCTTAATCATGCTAACTATTATCTGAGCCTTCAGCAAGTCATAATCTTTTTGCTGGTAGAGGGTCTTAACGTGATGTTAATGGCTGTTGACTGATCACAGTGGTGGTTGCTGAAGGTTGGGATGGTTATGGCAAAGACTTACAATAAGATAACAATGAAGATTGCTGTGTCTATTGACTCTTCCTTTCACAAAAGATTTCTCTGTAGCATGCGATGCTGTTTAATAGCATTTTACCTACAGTAGAATTTCTTTCAAAATTGGAGTCAATCCTTTCAATTATCAACTAAGTTGATGTAATATTCTAAATCCTTTGTTTATATTTCAACAATATTCACAGCGTCTTCACTAGTAGATTACTTCTCAAGAAACCACTTTCTTTGAAAATGCTGGTTTAAAAGCCACAGCAAGTTATTCAGAAGATAGAGCTAAGATAATTAATGAAGGTGTCTACACTAAACCACAGATTTTCAATGTAGATGAAACAGACTTATATTGGAAGAAGATGCCATCCAAGACTTTCATAGCCAGAGAGAAGTCAATGCCTGGCTTCAGAGCTTCAAAGGACAGGCTGTTAGGGGCTGATGCAGCTGGTTACTTGAAGTTGAAGTCATTGCTCATTTACCATTCCAGAAATCCTAGAGCCCATAAGAATTATAGTAAATCTACTCTGCCTGTGCTTTGTAACTGGAACAACAAAGCCTGGATGACAGCTCATGTGTTTACAACCGTGCACTATTGTGAACTACTGCTCACCAAAACAGAGATTCCTTTCAAAATATTTCTGCTTATTAACAATGCATCCAGTCACCTAAGAGCTTTGATGGAGATGTACAGAGAGAACAATGTTGTTTTCATGCCTACTAACACAGCATCCACAATAAGGCTGTTTCACTTTCTTATTCATGTGTTCTCTGGAGCAGCACTTTTATTTCCTTCAAGAACTTATCCTTGGCATTTGCAACTTGGCACAAGAGGTCTAGCTTTTGGCCTGTCTTAGCTTTCAATATGCCTTCCTCACTAAACTTAATCATTTCTTGCTTTTTATTTAAAGTGGGTGACAGGACTCCTTCACTTGAACACTTAGAAGCCATTGTAGGGTTATTAATTGGCGTAATTCCAATATTGTTGAGTGTCATGGAATGGGGGGTGGTCCAAGGGAGAGAGAAAGATGGGGAAACAGACGGTTAGTGGAGTAGTCAGAACACATGCAACATTTATTAAGTTCGCTGTGTTATACAGGTGCGCCCCATGGCACCCTAAAACAATTATAGTAACATCAAAGATCACTGATCACAGGTAACTATAACAGATACAATAATAATGAAATAGCTTCAAATGTGAGAATTACCAAAATGTGACATAGAGACATGAAGTGAGCTCATGCTGTTGGCAAAATGGCACTGATAGACTAGCTCAAGGCAGGATTACCATAAACCTTCAATTTGTAAAACTGCAATATCTGGGAGGTGGAAAAAAAATGAAGCACAATAAAATGATGTATGCCTGTGTTGACAAATGCATAGATCAGTGAAACTCAAACCTTTTCTCAAAGTGATTGGACCATGTTACATGCTTCTGCCTGCAGTATATGAGAGAGTTTTCCATTTCCTTGTCAACACTTGGTATTGCCAGCTTTTTTCATTTTATTCATTCTAGTAGATATGTAATGGTATACGAAATTGGACTTCCCCGTTGACCAAGGATGTTGAACACTTTTTCATGCGCCTACTAGTCATTTGTGTACCTTCTTTACGAAATATCTGTATAGATATTGTCCCATTTTAATAGGCTTTTTGGTCTTTTAAAATTTATTTTGAGGAATTCTTCATAAATTCTGGGTGAAAGCTCTTTGCCAATACATGTATTGTGAATATCGTCTTTCAAACAGTCACATGTCTGTTCGTTTTCTTACAGGCGCCTTCTCATGAACTTTTAACTTTGATGAAATCTAACTTACCTTTTATTTTTCTTTCATGGATATCGCTTTCTGTGCCCCTCTAAGGAAACTTTGTCTGGACCCACGGTTGCAAAGATATTCTCTACACTATCTTCATAAAACTTTACAGTTATAGTTTTTATGTTTAAGACTATGATCTATCTCAAATTAATATTGGCATATAGTGTGAAGTATGGGTTGATGTTTTTGGGGATTTTTTGTTTTGTTTTGCATACAGATATAAAATTTTCCAACATGATCCATTAAAAGACTTTTCTTTCCCTAATAAATTGTTGGCCACCTTTACTGAAAATCAGATGAGTATATTGACATTGTATTCTGAAAACTTGCCTTTATTTACATATTAGTTTAGAAGATGTTTTCATGTTATCTGTGATAAAAAGACAGTTTAACTTATTTCTTTCAAATATTTACATCTTTTATTTCCTTTTATTGCCTTAATGCCCTGGCCATTACCTCTAGAACAAATACAATATAATGTTTAATTATAATGTTTATCTAGTGAGAAAGGGCATCCTTGTCCATGCTCCTAGGGAGAAAACATTCAGTATTTCACTACAATTGACCATATTTCACTATTCATTATGATACAAAATCTACATTTTTCTTACCTGCCCTTTATTAGGTTAAGGAAGTTCCCTTTGCTGAGAGCATCTATCATGAATAGATGTTGAATATTATCAAATGATTTTTTTGACTGTATAGTCTTATTATTTTTCTACTTATTATAGTGAACGGTAGTGATTAATTTTCAAATATTTAAGTATACTTGCATTTCTGGGCTAAGCTTTGCTTGTTAGATTCAATTTTCCAATATGTTGTAGAGAACTTTGTGTTTATGTTTATGACATATGTGTCTGTACATATGCTGTATTTTTTTTTCTTGTAAGGTTTTGATATCAAAATTGTATTGGCTATTGGCACAGATAATCACCTTGGGTTCTGAGTATCCCTGAATATTCCTGCTGGGTATTGCCAGGAATTCAAGGCCCTGACTGCTCTTTACTCAGGTCATTTCCAAAGGTTATGCTTGTAGCAAGCAAGCTTGAGGGGTGAGATAATGTATCCCTGTAGGACAAAGAGCAGATTTGCTTTCTGCTTGCTATAAAAGTGGTATATTATCCAAGTTCAATATCCCTCTCTTGCCATGCAGTTCATTACATGTGCAGGGATCCACTTGGGTCCTCCGTGTCAACCGTATGGTTAGTGGGACTAAGGTAACAGACTCAAATATATTGGTGCTCATGTTGTCTGCTGCCTTTGTCTCTGATTCAAGTCTCATTTCTTCTGCTGGCATCTATGAAATAGTAACATGCCAATTTATTTACTTGCAAGCATAGTAAAATTAAATCCAAGACCTTATAGAAAAAGTTGGTGTTACAGCCTCTTCTGTTTTTTGCAAAAATATCTGTGGGATTAGCATTATTTCTTTCCTAAATATTTGATAGAATCCACTACTGAAGCCATCATTTGAGAATAAAGCTTGATGTATGGGAAGATTTTGATAATATATTCTATTCATTACCATTGGGCTCCTCAGAGTTTCTATTGTGTCAGTTTTGATAGATTGTGTTTTTCAAAGAATTGGTCCATTTGAGTTAAATTGTCAGATTTCTTGGCATAAAGTTATTAATAATATTCCATTATTATCCCTTTATTGTCCATATTATTCATAAAAACCCATTTCTTACTGAAAGTAGCAGTTTTTGTTTTCTTTTAATTTCTTTTGTCCTGATTTTTATCAGTCTAGAGTTTTATCAATTTATTAATCTTTTCAAAGAAGGAACTTTTGGCTTTCTTGATTTTCTCTATTGTCTGTTTTATATTTCTTGATTTCCACTTTGTCTTTATTATTTTCATCCTTTTATATATTTGGTTTTAAATTGATTTTCTTATTTTAGAGTCTTAAAGAAGAAATTTAGAGTGATTTTCAATCTGCTTTCTTTTCTAGTTTAAGAGGTTAAAACTAAAATGTTCCTTTATATACTGCTTTTGCTATATCCCATAAATATTTACTGGTTGTACTTTCATTATAATTTTCCTCAAAATGATTTTTCATTTCTTTGCAATTTTTTTCCTTTGACCCATTCTATATTTAGAAGAGAGGTCTTGAATTTCCAAATAATTGAGGATTTTCTACATGTCTTATGTTATTGATTTTAAATAAGTTTGTTGTTATCAGTAAACACACTCTTTAAAATAGCAAGCCTTTTATATTTATTAAACATGTTTCCTTTCCAGCATATGGTTTATCTTGGAGGCTGGACATATGACCTTAATAAGAATCTGTATTTTGCCTTTGGGAGGTGTAGTATTCTATGGTAATCAAATCAAGATGGTCATCATTTTATTCAGATCTTCTATATTTCTATCTTGTTCTATCAATCACTACCATGGGGGTGTTAAAATCTCCATTGGATTTGACTATTTCTCCCATTAATTCTATCAGTTTTTGCTTTTGGTATTTTCAAGTCCTGTTCTTAGACATATACACATTTGTAATAGCTATTTCTTTCTGATTAATTGACTATCTGACAACTACGAAATATCACTTTTATCTCTGGTACTCTTGGACTTATAGTTTGTTTTGTCTGATAGTAAATATAGCACTCCAGCTTTCTTTTGACTAGAGTTGGCATGGTATATCTTTTACCATCACTTAAATTTGAACATTTATCATTTAGTATATGGTAAAGGTGATACTCAAATCACTGGTGCAAAGATGGAATAGTGCTGGGACAATGGAATAGAATGTAGGGAAATGCTTTCTTATCATGACTCAAAATCCAGAATCATTAAGGGAAAATATTGATAACTTTGACTAATAAAAATTTTACAAAAATCTTTTATGCCGCTAAACTAAAACACAAGCAAAGAAAAAAAGACAAACTTGGAGTAAACATTCATAATGCATATCACAAATAAAAGGCTAACATCTCTAATATATTTTTATAACACTTAGAATTTGAGGTAAAAACATACCATAAACATGAAGAATAATAGACAAAGACAGTCACTGATAATTTTTAAAATATATAAAAATGGCCCTTAAAAATATGGATTGATGTTTGATTGTACTCATGATAAGAAAATGCAAATTGAAATAACAATGAGATTTTAATCAGATTGTCAAAATTATAAAGCTTGACAGCACATCCAGTTGGTAAAGCCTTAGGAAAACAGGCATTCTCATATGTAGATGGTAGAAATACAAACTGATACCTCTATTTTAAAGAATTTGGCAATATCTAAGAAAACTAAATATGAGTTTACCATTTGACTTAGCAAACTCATTTCTAGAAATTGGCCTAGAAGATATACCTCCAATAATACAAAACTACTTAAGTTTTCCTCACGGCCTTGTTTATAATTGCAAATTACTGACAACCATCTAAATACACATACTTAAAAGAGAGATAGTGTGATTTATAGTATATCCACACAATTGTGCTCTACGCAGCTATAAAAATGAAGTCATCAATCTTAAGAATCGGTATTGAGTGATTTCCAGAACATATTACTAGGTAAAAAGTAAAGAGCAAAATTATATAAATAATGGTATCTTTTGTGTAAAAAAAACACAGGCACAACAAACCAGAAACTAATGAGAATGGTTATCTACCAGGCAGGGTATCATTATTTGCTCTGAGATCACCAACTCTGTGCACTCTAGCTATTTTTGCACTCTAGCTGTTTTGAAGTGGGGAGAGTAACACTTCTCTGGTTATGTCTTTCTTATAGTTTTGAATTTTAGGACCATCTTTATATTTTACACATTCAAGAAATTAAATAAAATCAAAAAGGATGAGAAAAGTTCTTAGAAAACATAACAGAAATAAATAGACATAGCTCAAATTCAAATAAATAACCTAACCACGAGAAGTATATTAATTATCTATTGTTAAATAGCAAATTTTCACAAATTTAGTAGTTTAAAACAACATGCATTTAAAAGCTCATAGTTTTTGTGGGTCAGGAATGTGGAAACTGCTTAGCTGGGTCCCCTGTTTCAGAGTCTCTTATGAAGCTATAACCAAGGTGCTGACGGGTTGACTGGGGAAGAAACTTTTTCCAAGATCACTTACATAGGTGTTGGCTGGATTACATTCCTTGTGAAATGTTGGACTGAAGGCCTCAGTTTCTAGATGATTGCTGGTCAGAGGCTGCATTCAATTGCTTGCCACACAGATTCCCCAACAGGGCAACTTGCTTCACCAAAGCCAGAAAGGGAGAGCCTGTTAAAAATACAGAAATCAAAATCATTTGTAATCTAACCCTGGAAATGACATTCCCTCAATATTGACGTATTGTATTGGTTAGGAGAAAAAAGTTTCTCAAGGGGATAAAGTGACACTTCTGTGAGCACCAGGAGATGGGGATCACTGGAGATCCCTCAATAGCTGCTACCACATGAAGGAAAGAAATAAAACAACCAATTCAAGGAACTTTTGAATCCAGTAATCTGATTATATAACTTCAGCCTAAAGAAGAAAATAAACATAAACAACAGTTGGATGATGTTTAATAACTTTATGGTTTTCCAATTCAGAAAATATTTTCTATATCTTCTGGGATTGAGAAATGGAATAAAAATATTGAGGATAATGGGAGCCAGGTTTTTCACCAATAGAAAAAAAAAGTTTAAAAATATTGAAAGGTGGAAAGCTAGAATAAATCATGTGGTTTTGCACTAGATTTAGAGATATCAACATGAACTCAAGGTTTTTAAGATGACAGACAGATAAACTGATAGATAAAAGATCAAGAAATACATATATAGTGGTAGATATAGATGTCCGTATAGATACAGAGATATATCGATATAGATTATTTCCTAGCTCTGTCTGCTGAGAAGGCCCAGAAGAAATACACTCCAATAGAGCGTGCACACCTCACACATCTTGGCATCCTCTGCTCACTGCGGGACATCCTGACTTTTATGCTTCCTGATATGATGTAATATGACAAATACATCTTCTATGAAATACTCGTGACAAAAAACATTCAACCTGAATTTAATCGAGCCTCTAGATCTAAATTCCATTTAAATGAAATACAGAAGATAACAGAACAAGTTAAAAAATATTTCAAGGAAACAGACAAATTTGGAATATGAGTCATTCTATAAGACAACTGGTCTTTTGTTTACTAAAAAGTCATCACACTCATAAAAAAATAGGGGGTGGGGGTTCTAGATTAAAAGAGACTGAAAGAGACATAAAGACAACATGAAATTCATAAAAGTTGACTGGATCCTGATTCTAATAATTCACAGTTTGAAAAAACAGTTTGAGGATAAATTGAAAAAATTGAAAATGGATTGAATATTAGGTAATACTAGGGAATTATTCTTAATTTTCTAAAGGGTAATAATGATACTATAGTTAGGAATGAGTATGCCCTTATTCTCAGGAGATACGTAGTGAAATACTTAGATGTAAAGTGTCACGATATCTATGAATTTCTTTAAAATGATTCAGCAAGACATACAGATAGATATATAGATACATAGATTTTAGCAAAGCGTTAATAATTGTTCAGTCTAATATTAATCATTGTATGCGGGACACTGATTACGTGCCTTAACTTGGCGGGCCTGGGCTGGGGGACCGGATCCACCCCTGGGGAGGGTAGTGGGTACGGGTGAGTGCGCCCTCTACAGCCCCCCGGGCCTGGGAAAGTGAGGCCGGAGGCAGGCCCCATTTCCTCACCCAAAATATACCAAATGTTAGGAGAGGCTTGCCGGAGGGAACCGCCTTTTCCCCACCCCCTTATCTTGCCCGGACACTCCCCGTTGCCAGCGCAACTCCCATCACCACCGGTGCGCATACATTGTTGCCGGACACCGTTACGGGAGCAACTCTCGCCCCTTTTCAATCAACCTCCACGCCCTCTCAGAACCAATCCAAGCCTTTAACCCCTACAGCTACCCCGCCCTCTAAACCGCCCGATATAAACTTGTACTCTCCCCTAATAAAGCTCTCTCTCTCTCTTGGTTTTCATCATCCTAAAAGAAACGTGTCCCGCCTGTTCCTTTCTCGCCGCCCTCCATACTTGCACGCCTCCCGCCGGGGACCTGGCCAAGTCCCCCGCCTCGCCCTCGCCTCCGGGAAAGAGCCCCCGCCGCCGGTACCCTCGGAGCAATCCTGGGAGCCTAGGATTTAGCAACCGGCCGCCACCCTCCCCCAGACGAATCAACTGCGACCGCAATTGTACTACTCTTTCCTGTATGCTTGAAATAATAGAGTCAGAAAGTACATAAATGAATAAAAAGAACCCTACTAATTAAAAGAAATAAATGAATGGGCAGTCACCAAACACTGGAGAAAGGTTTCAAACATGCAGCACAGTGACTCAAGCAAACAAAACAAAGGAAATTAGAGAAAATGGAAAAAATATGAAGATCAGAAAAAATCTTCTCCAAAATTCTGCACATAATACCATCCAATAAATAAGAACAGCATGCTATAAACTAGGCACATCAGTGTGCAATAAGGAACTGTTTGATATTTAAAATAAAATAAGGTCAACAAATAAATTCATTGAGATGCAGTTCGTATCTCAGGGTAAACCAGTGGGAAATGCCACATTGCAGTCAGGCCCTAAATAAATAGCCCTGAGCACATTACATAGTATTCAATTGACAGAACTAATCATATTACCAGTTTTATTAAGTTTCATTGAAAGGATTGGACGATGTTTTCATGAAATTTATAGAGGATATCCTTTAGGTATAGATAGATCACATCAACCTAGTGTATCCCTTAGGTTTCAATTTGGCCACCAAAGCAAGAATGCTGTCAGACTTGCTTTTGATTTTTTTATCCAGGGTTTGCAGCCTAACATACTTTCCTAGCCTTTCGGCAGATAGGAATAATTGGTGGTTGTTGTTTGGTTTCTCTGGAGCACTGTGGAAAGATGAACGCTTCAGCAACAAGCTCTCAGGGTATGATTGTTTGCTCTGAGATTGCCAACTCTGTGCACTCTAGCTATTTTTGCACAATATCTATTTAATTAAGGAAATTAAGGATAAGAAGGTATGATATATAAAATAACTAACAATTAGAATGTCACAGGCACTTCCAAATGAGAGTGGACACTGGTAAATATCTTGAATAAATATGTGGTGGAACTCGCTGGCTGCCTTCTCAACATCCATTCTCTCCTTCATTCTTATTAAAAGAACCTTCATTTTATTTTTATTGGCAATGCATCCAAGTAAAAAAATACACCTATTTCTCAGACTCTCATACAGCAAAAGCTGGCTATATGACATGGTTTCACCAGTAAGTTTAGCTAGAACCTGCTAGGAATTCTTGAGTAGATTTTGCTTTCCTGATATAAGTGGAAACCCTACTTCCTCATAGTTTTCTTATTTTTTGTGCCTGGAATAAAGAAGGGAGGCAAGTGGTAAAGAATTCTATCTTGCAAACATGAAGTAACCATAAGGATGATGGAACCAAAAGAAAAAAGAATTCCAAGATCATGGAGCCACTACACCAACCCTGCACTGCTTATGTCCAGACTTAATTGTTCTGTGAGAAAAAGAAACCCCTACTTAGTTAAGCCACCATAGTTGCATTTTTGTTGCAGGTAACCGAACATAACCTCTGATGCAAAAAGAGAAAGCCTTTAGAAATTCATGACTTTATCGGAAGCCAAAGTCAAACTTATGCCTGAGAGTTACACTTTAACATTTTCTAAGATTCTACAGTAGTTTCTATAAAGAAACTTTAAAACTTTCCATGTTATCATGCAAAGAACTCAGTCTAGACTTTTCTCCATTATGCATCATTTTGGTAATCAGAAGTCCTTGAAATATCACTACTTTTTCTAAAATGAAACATTCAGTCCAGGCTATACTGAGGAAGATTGTTGACTGCCCTCCTTGAAAACAATTCAACTTCCTACATAGTTTGAAAGACATTACCAAGGTGAAATTTGTACAAAATTATTTTCATATCTGGAATCTCTGCAAATGTGTTTCTGAAACTGCCTTGGCCTTTCCTATCTGAGTTGATGTAATGCGTCACCCTCTTCTTTTGGGGAGTTTTGAATTCCCAGTGTGCAGTGCTAATCCCTTCGCATTAGCACTCAACCTCAGGAGCAAGTTCTAATTTGCATGTGCTGAGGAATTAATCAAAACCATTTATAATCAAGCTGTCACATAAATGTCTACTGAAGCAAACTTCCACATCTAAAAGAGACAGTAATTCCAGTTGGCATTTAGGATATGGCTCAGGATGCCCTAGTTGAAAGTTAATACATGAAAGGAATGCAGTGTTTCTCAGCTTTGCTAACCTAAATTAGAGTATTTTTATAAAGGTGAGTGATTATTCTTGAAGGACTATAAAACACACGTGCGTGTGCATGTGCACACACATATAAGCACACACATATCTTAGCATTTTCCAATTCCTTCACAAATGAAACCAGTGGAACCGAAAACCCCAGATATCAGTATTTAGTAAGTAAGCAAACAGTCCACAATTTTAAATGATAAACCTTTCAAGTCCAGGAGATTAATAATAGAAAGGAATGCCTGTTGAGGCTTTGATCACTAGTTGAAACTGAGTCCTAGCCAATAGTAATTAGATCACAAATGTCAAACAATCCTTGTTGAGGCTTAACATGTAAACTCTAAACTCTGTCTGCAAAAGATGAACAAATTCAAAATAACCCTGCTTTCTTTTATTAAAATGGGTTTCAACACATCTATAAATGACAAATTCAGCATTTTTCTGTTGACTTTGGTAGCTGAGTAAAATTATAGGCTAAATGTTTGGGCAAGAAATGATGGTTTGTTTGGCTGCTTAAACTGACCTATTCTGTTAGAAATATAAATATATTTTCCTATATTATAATCATGGTGTTTTCATTAAGACATCAAATAACATAGATTTGACTCAATCACCTCCTTAGATTTCTACTTGTTTTCTTGCATAGATAGAGAAGGATACACATACAGCTGACAAGCTAGCTCACAGGAGTATAAATGTAATTGAGGAGGCTAGAGCATACCCAACTGTCTTTAACAAGCTCACTATATTTATATCTAACCTTTGGTTAATGATGTAACATGCTTCGATATGGCCTGTCAAGTTCAGGATTGAATATTTCTGCTTAAACTTTGCACAACTTTGATCATTTCATGCTAGCAATGTCCATCTGTTGCTGTCGCTTCACAGCTATCAGTTTCAGTGTTAGTTTGCCTCAAATCATGCCTCAATTTAATGCAAGCCAAGCTGGGAATGTCCACGAAGTAGATGGCATGGTATAATGACATTATTCAAGCATTTTTAAAACTCTGGCCCAGGACCTTTTCTGTGCCCTCTTCTTTTTCTTTGTGGCAGTCAGAAGGACTTAGTTTAGTCTCTGTTCTTGTCAGCTGCCACTTCCCACTCTGTACCTTGCTCCACTTTTCCAAATGCTTTGCTGTGCCCCAAAACAAGCATTCAGGTTGCTTATGTCTTAAGGATTTTCCCAGTTATTCACTGTCTGAAATTGGGAGGAATTCAAAATAGCAAAAGCAAATCTTCAGGTGAAAAGATTTCAATAGTTTTACCGTCTTGTTCCTTGGTCTAAAATGACTAAATCCTTGGCTGAAATGTTAGCTGAAAGCTAGTAAAATTTCTGTTCTCAGCTTTAGTTCTTAAGGTGAGCTCATGACTAAACCTTTCCCCACATTCAAACCCCATCAAAACAGGTTAACAGGTGCCCCTTTGCCTCAAGTGGGAATCGGGCATTTTTAAAACACAAGTACTTTGAAGTATTTCTGCCCTGGAACAAACGTGGTCTCCACTAGAAATCTAATTTTTATGGTACTTGCCCTCGGGGCCTTATTTCTTTTTGTCTTTCATTCTGCCTAATAAAACATAGCTTATGTTGGCATGGTTACTTCAATTCTTTGTATTAATAATCTGACAACAATTGCGGAAGAAACTGTCTTTTAAAATGGTTAGCAACCAAAACAGCACCACCAAATGTGCCAGATATACAAAAGCACTAATGTTCTTGATCTTTTCCAAAATTGCCAAATATCACAAATTTCAAAACTCTGCTGTGAAACTTAAAAGCTCACTTATCTTATGATGAATTATAGCAAACATTCTGTCAGTTTCCTCTGAATACACCGTAACAGAGCTTTAGTATTTCTCTTTTACTTCCTTGCTTAATTACCTGATATTTAGTTAAAATTAGTTCCCCTGAACACTAAGTGAAACTTTAAAAAGCAGACAATCTTTATCTTATAAAACCTTTTCCAGAAAAGAAAAAAGGAGGGAAAGATGCCCATAATTTTATTAGTTTAGTATTATATCCTTGGTATCAAAAATAAATAGCTGAGAAAATAAATAAAATATTAGCTAACTAAATTCAAAATATAGTAAGAATAATACAGAGTGATTAAGTTGGAATTATCCCAGGAATGCAAGAATGGTTTAATGATCAAAGCTTTATTTATGTGATTCACCATAATAGTGGACTAAAGGAAAAAAAATAAAATTTTGTAACTTTGTAATTTTCAAAAGAAAAACCAACAAAACTGGGAGCAACTATGATGTTCTTAACTTGATAAAAGTATTTACTCAAGATGGTCAGCTAGATCGTGCTTAATGAAGAACTTCAGACTCTACAAGACAAGAAGGTCTTTTATCAGGACTACTGTTCAAAATAGAAGGCCTGGACCAACACAAGACAAGGAAATAATCAGCAATGATAAGAATTGGAAAGGAGGAGATAAACTTGCCATTATTTGTAGATGATAAGATCACCTACATAGGAAACCCAAGAGAATGAACAAATTAGTGTATCTAATGAGACACTCAAGTGCAATTGCTAGATACAAGATAAACTTTAAAAATTAATAGCATTTTCTACACCTGCAGTCTTGAAATAAACAGTCCTATAAAGGTTGATAAATAAAATATTTAAAGAGCAGATAATCCTTATCTTTAAAAAGCTACCCAACTTATTTTATGAGCTTTTTATGATGTCCAAATTCATATATTTATAAGCTGCAATTATGTACTTTATCTACAGCATAGTGTAGAAGCTAAGAATAAGACTGCCCAAGTTCTAATCTTGGTTCTGTCACTTACTACCTGCATGAACTTAGGCAAGTTAGGTAACAACTCTCTGCCTTAGGTCTCTCAACTCTAAAATGCAAATAATAATAATACTCACCTCTTAGATTGTTGTGAGGATTAAATAAGTTAATACTTGAAAAGCACTTGAATAGTTCCCAGGACAAAGTTGGTTCCATATAAACATTAGCTTGTATTTATTACGCTATTATTTTTATTATTATTCTTATACTAACACATTAATACATTAAGAATTATTTTCCCCAGAAAAAAATTTTTTAATAAAATAAAAAGTAAGCAAATATAGAAGTGTTAATATTTTCTTCTATCCCCCAATTTGCTATACTCATTTCACTGTCGAGTCCAGTGCCTTCTGCAGTAAAAACCAACTGAAAATATGATAGAAAATAAGATGCCACTCAAAACAGCAACATAAACTATAAAATAACTAAGAATTAAGTCAATTAAGAAAGCTCAATATCTTCACAGAGACACATAAAATCTTTTAGAGCTGATCACATAAGACCTTAGTGAAAGGAGATGTTCACATTATGAAGCTAGTAAATTTTTCCCAAATTTATTTATAAATTCAATGCATTTACAATCAAAATCCCAGCAGAATTTGGCCGTGGAACAGGAAAGATTGATTCCAAATATAACTTTAAAGTTTAAACATTCATGAAAAGCCAATATAATTTTGAGAAAGTAAACTGAAAGTGGGAACTCATTACAAGATATTAAGACATATTATAATACCACAGTAATAAAAATCGTAAATCATTGCTGTAGGAACAGACAGACAACGGAACAGAATAGACACACTGAACAGTCTTCAATGTAAATGTGAACTTTGCATACAACAATGGTGGTATCTTGATAAAAGGCCTGAATGTTTTTGTAAAATTTCCTTAGGATATGCAGCATAACAAACAACCCCAAACCTCAGCGGCTTTTAACAGTGAACATTAGATTCCTCACAGGTTTATGGTCAGACAAGGGAACTCACATCCAAATAACCAAGAGTAGTCAAATGTACAGGCCTGACAATGGAGTGGTGAATCTATTCCTCCTACAGGAAAAGATAGCAAGAATGGAGATAAATAAAACCAGTGTAAGGAAGGGAGTGGATAACTGGATACAATAAGTATTCTATCATAACAAAACTATAAAGTTAATGGGAAAAAATAGGAAGGTATTTTTATAACATTGGGATGACCTTCAGTTGGGGGAGGAAGTATAAATCATAATGTAAAGTACTGATAGATTTGGATAAGTCAAAATAAAAGTTTCTACTCCGGGTAGAAAAAGCTGACATTTGATGAGTTGGGAGACAAAATTAGCATTATATAAGGGATTATTTTCTGGAGTATAAGAAGTCATACAAATCACTAGATTATAAGCTTCAAGAAAGGTGGATTTTTCCTGCCTTGATCATTATTATATCTCCAGCGCCCAGATATGTGCCGGCAATACTAATCCCTTCTGACTATTTCCCCTGTCTCAGGATCGCTTCCCATCTATCCATCTTCCAAAACATGTTTATTAGTTTCCTATTGCTACTATAACAAATTACCACAAATTGAGTGGTTTAAAACAACACAAACTTATTCTCTAACAGTTCTGGAGGTCAGAAGTCCAAAATCAGTCTCACTGGACAAAAGTCAAGGTGTCAGCAGGGCAGATCCTAGGAGAGAATCCATTTCCTTGCCTTTTCCAACTTCTGGAAGCTCAGTATCTTCACAGAGACACTTATAAAAGTGCCCACATTCCTTGGCTCATGGCCCCTTCCACCATCTTCAAAGCTGTCAGAGCACTGTCATATCTTTACTGACTCTACTACTCCTTCACCTCACCCTGCCTTCGATCTTCCTGCTTCCCTCTTTAAGGACACTTGTAATTGCATTGGGCCTACCTGGATAATCCAGGATAATTTCCCCATCTCAAAATCCTTTATTTACTCACATCTGAAAAGTCCCTTTTGCCATGTAATTTATCATATTCCCAGGTTCCAAGGAATAGGATGTGGACCTTTTTGCGGCAGACGGTGTTCAGCCCACCTCCAGTGTTTCTCAACCTTGGCACTACTCACATTTTTGGCTGCATGATTCTTTGTTGTGGTGGGTTATACTGTGCATTGTATGGTATTTAGCAGCATCCCTGCCCTCTGCCCACTAGTTACCACTGGCATCCCCCCAACTGAAAGGCAAAATCACCCCCCAATTGAGAACTATGGCTCCATACTCTTCTGGTGATCTTTTTAAAAACAAATATTATTGTGCCACTGTATAGAATTCTTTATTCATTCCCCCTTGTTTTAAAAATAATATTCATACTTCTAAGCATATTTTCGTAGTTTCCTAGGGCTTCATTTGCAAGGTACCACAAATAAGGTAGCTTAAAACAACCGAAGTTTATTGTCTCATGGTTTTGGGGGCTATATGTCCAAAATCAAGGCATCAACAGGGCTATGCTTCCTCTGAAACTTGTAGAATCCTTCCTTGCGTCTTCCTAGCTTCTGGTGGTGGTAGGCACTTTTTGGTGTTCCTGGTCTTGTGGCAACATAACTCCAGTCCTGCTTTCACACACACATGGCCGTCTTTCTCTCTGTGTTTGTCTGTATCTCCTCTCCCCTTCTTATAAGGACACCAGCCATATTGTATTCATAACCCACCATACTCCAGTATGACTCATTTTAACTCAACCAATTCCATCTGAGACAATTAGATTTCTAAATAAGGTCACATTCTGGGGTTCAGGGGTTAGCACTTCAATGTATCTTCTTGGGTGACACAAGTCAACCTATAACACATATCATATTAGATTTTACATAAACTAGCTTTGCTTACTTCTCTTGGCCCCATCTGCCTACTCCTATTCCCGTGTCCTCCACATATGTTTGGGGTTATTCAGAATATGAAGTTCTCTTGTATCTCCTGGCTTTGCAAATATTTTTTTCCCCTCTATCTGCCTGGAAAGCCTCTTCTCCTATTCTTCATTTGAGGAACTCTTCTTTACTTCTCTTTCACAATTTAGTTGTCTGGAAATCCAGGTCCCTTCCTCTGAATGCTTGTAGTGCTCTGAGAGTTACCTCTAAGGGAATACAGGTGTTTATTTATCTCTCTTCCTTGTACTGGTCTGTGAGCTGTCTACATCTCTGACATTTATCTTTATCCATGGATCTAGCACTCGTCATGCCTCTACTTGAATACACTCTCCAGTGGCTTTGACTGAGGAAGGATGTTTCTCCAAGATTAACAGAAGATAACTTGCTTTTCCATTTCAACATAGAGAAGATACTAATTCTCCCAGCCTCTCTCATGGAGAAGGTCCCTCACCAATAGATTATTTCAGCTCTTTTTGTGAGAGTATTTAATAACTATTTAATCATTATTTTCCCCCAAATTAAGGCTCATGTTCAGAAACTACTTTTACTTACTTAATATGCTTAAATTAAAAAAAATAAATCAGAAAAATTCCTTCCACAGGGAGGCTGGCAAAACAAAACTAGAATTAGAAGACCACATTCATAGATTCCACAACTCTGAAAAAGTTAGGTATTTTGGAGCAGTTTCATTTATCACCCAGGAGGGCATGTTGATTTTGCAATTCAGATCTTGACTTTGTAAGCAGAAAGCTGTTAGTCGGGCCCTTTCAGCCTTTAAGATGGAACAAAATCAACTGATTTGCCAAGTTCCAACATTTGGTAAATGCTTTAGACAATAAAAGTGTCAAAATTGTTTTTGTTGCTATGTATTTCATTATTCTTCTTGTAGTCTAATGTTAAAAGTTTGACTTAATGTGTAGAAACTGGAGACTCTTTAGTAATTACCACCGAACACACCTGCACATAATGCTCACTAATGATGGTTTCTTTGATTCAAAGCTCAAATTAAGGGGGTGCTGAGAGGGGATGAATATCATCTTTCTACTTGTTAAATATATTCAGGAAATTTATGTAAAACACAGAAATTAAAGAAATTTCCCCCATGCTCCATTTTTATCCTTCCAGCTCTGAATCTGCCCACAGACCTGTAAGGAGAAGAGTAAAAATAAAGTTTCATTATCCGAAATACGTCAAAACTTAATAAGCTAAATGAAGGTTTTTAGATGGCCTTTTAAATCCCATATAGGGCATGGCTACAAGGTTTCTTTTCCCCCTAAACCACTGTTTCTTAATTTGTTGTTAAAACATGTGGTTGAGGGCCAGTGTAACAGAACTGATGTTATTGAAAAATATGTGGTTAAGATCCTGGCCAACCTGGTTGAATCCCAATTCTGTAACCTTGGGTGAGTTACTTAACCTCCCTACGTTTCAGTTTCTTCATTCATAAAGTGTGGACGGCAATAATACTATCTATCTCAGAGGATTATTTTGAAGATTTAAGTGAGTCAATATTTGTAAAACACTTTGAACATTGCCTGGTATACAGAAGCACTAAATAAGTATCTGGTTTAATATTATTAGTGAAAATGGAGAAATTTTGAACTAAGGACTTGTCAAATTGTTATGATCTCAGCATTGTGCAAGAAATTCTATCCACCTAATATCAGCAAATGTGATCCATCTATTCCTTAATGAAGAATAAGCAAATAAAGTTTCCATGATGAAACTTAGGTTCCTCTCCATAGCTTGAATGGAGTTCCGAATTTCAGTTTTAATATGTAAATATTGTGAATATGTGGATTTGGGGATCTCTACACTTACTCAAAAGTTCCATTAGTTCCCTACAATCCCAGGAAAAAGAAATCCACTTTTCATTACTTTATATGCCCAAGAATATGGTCCCTAGGGATCTTTCTGACGTATTTCCCTTCCTGACTCTTCTGCTTTAATTGCTGTGTCTCAAGTACAAAACATATTTTCCTTTATTGCCTCTGCTTGAAATTCCCTTATTCAGCATTTCTACTTGCTTATGGCCCCCATTCCTTAAAGGACCTGCTTAATTCCTTTCTTGTTTCTGGGCATGTCCCAAACTGTATCTATTTTGAGTGATCTCCTTCAATGAATTCCCACAGTATATATCCCTTTTGCAATAAGCGTGAGATGTCTTTGTCCTTTATTACATTTTTTAATGCAAGTATTACCGACTACATTTTAATTTCCTCGTGTGCAAAGACTCTTCTATGTCACCTTGTACTCTGGAGTCTGGCTCTGTGCCTAGCACACAGCAAACAGTAAATGTTTTCATTAATGAAAGTTTTTGCAAGCAAAATTCACATTTTTCTTTTTAGCTCCCTGGGAACAAACTCTGGGATTCACCTCTTAGCTTAGCATCTCCAAACAACCTTCTGTCTGCATCTCCCAGTGTCTACAAGCATCTGTGTTTGTATTGGCTCTTAGCTTCTCTCCAAAATGTCTCTCTCAGCTTCTCTTGGACATTTTGTCTTGTCTGCTCTCTGTGTGAGCTCTCTTTAAAGGGCTCCAGTGATCTAATTGAGACCCACCTGGAATGGGTGGGGTCATATCTCCATGGAAATAATTTAATCAAAGGTCTCACCCACAGCTGGGTGAGTCACATCCCCATGGAAACACTCAATCTAAAGGTTCCACTCAGCAAAACTGGATTAAAAGATGATGGCTCTTCTGGGGTCCATAACAGTTTCAAATCAGCACAGAGATGATAGACAGATATTGAAAGATACCCCCTTTCAACACTTTTCCGCTAGTCCTACGTGCCTATGGGCTATATATTAACTACTTAAGATTCTAAAGAAGCTGTCCTTTCCAATGTTTTGGACATTTTTATATCATTGACACAATACTGTGTTGTTAGTGAAAAGAACCCTGGTCTAGCAATCAGAAAATTTGGGTTCCATTTGTATATGTTTATTGGTCCTACATGTGATCATGGAAAATAGCAATTGGTCTAAGAATTGGTTTCTTCATCTGTCTGTCCTGAGAATCACGCAGGGTTATTTTGAAGATAAAAGCATAAATGAATGTACACAAATGGCTGCACATTTGGTTGCTTTTATTTCCTCAAGAATACAACTAATTCACTAGTTTGTTGACCTAAAAAAGATAGTATTCTACAGGGTCATTGAATAAAAGTAACAATGTATTTTTGATAATAGTTATTCTAGAAGGAGCATCTGAAAACATGAAATTTTAATTCATAAAAATGGCAATAAAGACATATTTAAAGCTGGTAGAAAATATTTTTGGTGACAGACAAGTCCAATTTTTTCAGCTTCTGGTAATAATCATAATTCAAGGAGCATCCTGGGTGCTGGAGGAAGTGCACAGATGAGCAGGATACTCACTCTTCTGTTTCAAGGAATGAGTCTAGTGGGAGACTAATGTATACCCAGATAATTCTAACACAAGGTAAAGTTTGGTAAAATCTCTGTAAAAACCAACTTTAATAGAGAAGAGACTAATTCTGACTGTATCTAGGAGGATATGTATTCAAGTAGGCCTCAAAAGTTATGAGAATTTCAAGAAACTGGGATTGAGAGGAATTTTAAAAAGGTGAGAACAAAGCACAAGCCAAGGCACTAAAAGTAGAAGTATATTCAAGAATAACAAGTAGAATTTATTTTAATACCTTGAATTGGTAGAATGCTTTATAATTTTCAAAGTGTTCTAAGATATATTATTTGTGAATTAGAGCAATCATATGGCGGTAGATAGGAAAGGGATTCTTCATTTTACATATGAAGAAAGGGAGTTTTAGATAAAATGAATGACTTGTATAAAGTCAGCAATTAGGAAATTGTGCTTAAGAAGAAACTGTGCTTAAGAAGATTACTCTGGTAAAACTATAAAAGGAAAAGGGTGAGGAAGATGGAAGTTAGTATGGCAGTCAGGTAGCCTACTGCCATAGGCTGGGTGAAAGGTACCAAGAGTCCACGTCAGGACAGGTTGGCTTGCAAAGGTAAGGGAACTACTGTTTTGATAGACACTGCCAACACACAATGCATGCAGTTTTGCTCTTGACTGGACGTAAGGAATCAGAGACAAAGAGAAGTACAATATGTTCTGGTTTGCTAGATCTGCCGTTATGCAAAATACCAGAAATGGATTGTCTTTTATAAAGGGGATTTATTAGGTTACACGTTACAATTCCAAGGTGTCGACAAGATGACACCTTCACCGAAGAATGGACAATGTCATTTGGAACACCTTTGTCAGCTGGGAAGGCAAGTGGCTGGCATCTGCTTGTCCTTTGCTCCTGGGTTGTGTTTCAAAATGGCTTTCTTCAAAATGTCTCTGGGCTTCTGTCTTTGCTCCTTTCTCTCAGTTTCTGTGCGCCCTTGCTTCTTTCTCTCAGGATGTTCCTCTCTAAGCATCTGGGGAACCTCTCTTAGCTTCTCTGGAGCAAACTCCAGGCTTCATCTCTTTGCTTAGCATCTCCAAACATTCTTCTATCTGCATCTCCAAGCATCTCCAAGCATCAGCAAGTGTCTGTGTCAGCTGTTGAGTTCTCTTAAGTAATCCAGTGAACCAGTCAAGACCTTTCCTGAGTGAGCAAGGTCCACAACTCCACAGAAATAATTTAATCAAAGGTATCACCCATAGTTGGATGAGTCAGATCTCTATGGAAACAATCAAGAGGTTCCACCCAACAAGACTGGGTTAAGAGATCATGACTTTTGTGGCGGGCATAATATATCCAAACTGGCACACTATGTAAAGAAAATCGGGCTTGGCTTCACAGGTCATGTCAACAAAGTCTCTTAATATCTTTGGCGTCAGTGCCCAACTCTCACTTCTCAAGTCTCTGGGGGAACGTAAAACCTAATTCTAACTGAACATCATATCTGACCCAAATATTCACCAGTACACCACATCTAAATAAGAAGACCATGGTAAATAAGATAAATGAAGAACATGATACTTTTAAAACATGTCCACAAATTCCACACCCTTCAGGCAGTAGAGCTTAATTCCCCTTCCTTTGAGTGTGAGCTATACTTAATGACTGACTTCTAATGAATAGAAAAAGGAGTAAATGATGGTGTGTCACTTCCAAGACCAAGTAATAAAGGGTATTTCAGCTATCTTCTTGCCCTGTCTCTTGGATCACTCACTCTGGGAGAAGCCAGCTGCCAGGCCATAAGAACAGTCAAGCAGCACTATGAAGAGGTCCTTGACAAGGGAAACTGAGGCCTCTTGCCAACAGCTAGCCACTTGAGGGGCAAATCTTCCAGTCACATTTAAGCTTTTACATAACTGCATCCCTGGCCAACATCTTGACTGTATCCTCTTGAAAGACATTGAGCCAGAAGCACCCAGTGAGAACACAGCCAAACTCCTGACCCACAGAAACTGTGAAGTAACAAATGGGATAATTTGTTTCATAGCAATAAAAGGCAAAAGTGAAAAGGGTGTATAGGGCTTTCCTCTATCAAAGGCGGAAAAGAGATTATGACTGAATTTAGGTTGGAGGGAGCATGATTCTTTCTTATTCAGTAATATAATATAGAAGAGTAAACAAAAATTAAGCAAGGGTGTAAAGTACAAATAGTTGTGAACCTGTTCCAGCTAACTTTTGACCACTAATCTCTCCCCATAAAGAGAAAGATTCAGTAGTTTACAAATTTTCAAATTTAGTTAATTCAAATTCAAGTCTCTAGTATATATATTCTTCTGGTTTAACTACAGAACAGTGATATGATTATTAGATCACATTAAAATTGAGATTTTTTCTTTCAATGTGCTATACTTCAATTTTCAGAAAGGAATAGATTCTTCATAACTATAAAATTGTATGGAGTCATGAACTTCATCCATTTAAATGTATATATGTGTGCATACATCTTTGGGTGGGTTTGCTGGTAAATTTGAAGTTATACATGGCCTTCAATTTTGTATAGAACAAATACAACATTGGAGTGCAAATCCAAATAGCACTCCTCTTGGGGCATCCCATAGCAACAAGGTTGCATGATTTGGGTAGGACTCAGGTAGCTCAGCTATCTAAAAATGAAGAATATTTTAATATAGACACTAAAATATATTTAGCATGTAAAGCCAGTTTTCTAAGACATGCCAAACCTAGAGGTGAAAAATTACATTAAAGCTGCTTGTTCTCAGTCCTCTCACTTCCTTTTCTCCCAGCCGTCGTGTTCCAAAATAGCGCATACAAGGAAGCCAAGGCCTGCCAGTCTGTCACAACTTTGGACTTTAGGATAGAGGCAAAGGATTAGGTCAGAAAATGTGGTTACCTGCACTGCGTAGCTCAAGGACAAGAGTGAAACCTTGAAGCAGAAAATAAATTTGGAGCTTCTCAAGTCCCAACTTCTGCTCTTACAGTTCAGCCTAGTTGGGTCTATTCCACCCACCCTAAACCTTCTGTCAATAATAATCCCACATCCGGAGAATAAGGGCTGAACATTGCGCGGCAGAGGCACAAGCCGCCTAACAGAGCTGCCGACCCCGGGACCGGGGCGGGGCGGGGCGGGGCGGGGCGGGGCTTACCCGGGACCGGGGCGGGGCTGACCTGGGGGCCGAGGCGGGACCGGGGCGGGGCGGGGCTGGACGCGCGGGAGATTTGAACTTCCTCTCTGCCAAGCAATTTAACCAGCGCGGAGGTCAAGTTGCTCAGCGGTTTTTTCTCATCTGGGCCCAGAAATTCGTGGGCCACAGGGCAGGCTCCGGAGATGGTGGAAGGACCAGGTTGTACTCTGAATGGAGAGAAAATTCGAGCGCGTGTTCTCCCGGGCCAGGTGGTGACGGACCTGCGGGGAAGCGCTCTGCAGGACTCGGGGAGCCCGGGGTTGCCACACGCAGCCTCCGTGGTCTCTTGCCAGGTGAGCTATTCCTGTTAACTTGCCAAGGAATCGGCAGGGGGGAAATGGAATAACCCCCCCTACCCCACCCCCAGGTTTCCACGGTCCTGCTTATCATCTCTTTGCTCTGCTTCAGGTTTCCAAGGCCCTGTGTTTCTCAGAGTTCATCTAGACTTTCTGGGAGAGGCGGCTCTTCCTAGGGCGACTGCGTAGTTGAAAACTACTGACGCGCTGGGCTGAAGTAGCCGGGAATTGATTGAGGGTGTTTCATTCCATGTCACCCTGATTAGCTTCTTTATAACCGAGCAAAAAATGGCTTCCTTATGTTTATAGCTGTATTTTCTACTGTTAATTTTATCTGATCTCTGCAACCTCTGACATGTTTTTTTTCCTTCCCTGCCCTCCACATTTTTTAAGATGTTCAGCTTCTAGAATAAAATTCTAGCTCCTTGTTTGTCTGATATTTTGAAATTGATACGCATTTCACAAGTAGGATATAATTCTAAAATTGAGCATAGAAAATTCGGCACTAACTTTCCCACTCAATTTAATATTGCCATCTAATGAAGGGGCAGTGAAACCCAATTCTGGTTCCCTTAAGAGACTATTTCTTTTAAAAAGAAATGTAGCACAGCTTCTTGCCACTCAGGCATTCATTGCAAATGGTTTGGCATTCATTTGGTAAGAACTCAGAACTTGTATTTAAAATATTCTGATTAAGCCATCATGCTTTAAAAGCCCTTTGGATGTGTGGATGATTGTATTTCACGGATGCATGCAATATTGTACTGTACTTCAATTTCTACTGGAAAGCTTCCTTCCTAGCCTGTGGTCCTGGAAGAAAAAGCTGCCTGCTATGAAATTAGCATATGCTTACAACTTGAAAGAAATGAGGCCCTAAGTATGAGAAAATACATTTTCAAATGGGGAAAAAAATGAGAATGTTTTGCATCTCCTTCCAATTGCCCTTTTATTTTATTTATTTTGACTTTATATGTCAGTAAGTGCTCTGTACCTACTCCTTTACTATAGTGTTTCTCAAAATAGTTTCAGGGTCCCACAGAGATGGATCTTGGGTTGATCTGTTAAGAGCATTAATGTTTATAAAAATCGCACATTCAAAAAAATGTTGATTACTTAAGGCACTCGGGGAAAGCATAAGGAGCAAAAACAAATGCTTCCCCTCCTGGTTAGCTGGGGAGATCTACAGGCACTCATTAAATAATAGCATATAGAACTATAAATTGGTAAGTACTCTTAAGGAGAGGTAGAGTACATGGTGTTACAAGGACTGATAGGAAGGTCAGGAAAGGCTTCCTTGGAGAAGTAACAACTCAGTTGCAGTCTGAAGGGTGAGTAGGAGATACGCAGAACCTGGGTTGAGGGTTAGCAGGCAGAACACTTAAAGATGGCAAAGGAAGACAGCTTCAAGTATATGAGGAGCTGAAAGAAAACCAGGGTGACTGGGAAAGAGAGGGTGAGATGGAAGGTGGTTTGAAATAAGACTGGACTGGTGGGTAGGAGCATTTTGCAGAGCTTTGTAGATCAGGTTAGGGGGATAGTATTTATCCTAAAAGTAATGGGAGTCTTTGAAGTGTGATAAGATCCATTTACACTTTGGAAAGATCACTACCTTGAAAAGGAAAATGAAAGGCCTGGAGGAAAGCCAGGGTAGATGCTTCTCCTTCAGGGGACAACTGCAGAGCTTGGCTAGTCAGTTGGTGGGGGAAATGAAGAGAAAAGGAACAGAATCACTATTTTAGAAGTAAAGGCAATGGATTTGCTGTGGATATGGTTATATATATCATAATTTTCATCATTCAACAATAATGCATTTTTGTTAGGTTTTATGCTAGATCTTGGGGATACAGTGATGAATAAGATAAAGCCCCTGCTATGAAAATCCAACCTGTTTTAAATAAATATGACCAGTTTTAAATAAATATGACCTCAAATTGTGTTTAGGCCAAAAATAACGTGGACATTTCCTTTGAGTTTGTTATGAAAATCACTGGTAGCAAAGCATAAAGTGCTTTTGAAGCACTCTCACATATGTTATCTCATTTAGTCCTGTGAAATAATAACCTTATAACAAGCAATTAACCTGATTCTACAGATGGGGAATGTGAGGCTCAGAGGAATTTAAATCAATTGCCTGAGAAGACATGACTAGAACGTGGCTGAACCAGGATTTGATCTCCTTTCTGTCAGACTCCCAAGCCTCCACTCAAGCATGCTGAAGGTCCTCTCTGTAATAAAAGATTCCGTAGGAAAGTGGCTATAATACAATGGTAGGCACATCATGTTGGTCAGTATGTAACAATGATTATTTATTAGCTAGAGAAGTGAGACCTTGGATTTTTGGTTGCATCTGCTGCTGTTTTTAGTTATATTCAATTTAGTCATGTTGAATTCTCTTATCTACGCTGATATTTCCCTTCTGAAGGCTTTCAGATTGCATGTTTAGCTTTGCAGCCTCATATAATATAAAGGCTTCATTAATGGTTTGTCAATTATTAATATCACTTGGTAGCAATACCCAAATAAGTTGTAACTGACAAATAAAAAGTCACACACTTAATGCTATTATTTCTGGTATCTTGACAGAAGGATATTTAAAATTGGAATAGGTCTTTGTGATTAGGAACAGGAATCTGGTTCTATGGAAACTAGATTTGCCAATCAATTTGTAATTAAATAATCTCTTTGCGGCTGTTGGTAAAGTTCCAAATATTTTGCTATGGCTCCACTTTCAAGACCTTTGACCTGAAAAAATAAACTTTTGGAATACATGAAGAGCTTTTGCATTTTAGAGGGTTGTCAGAGCCATGGTAAATTTCATCAAAACTTGATAGGTTGTCACAAACCTCTGGCAGGATCATTAGTGTAATAGACAAATCTCATGTTCCTTAGGCATTTATGCCAGAGAGTTAAAGCTATTTAAATGTTTTCTGCTGCTGGCTCGAAATGATTAGTTTTCACAAGGGAGCATTAAAAAATAATTTAATAACTGCATACTATATTCTTTACAGTGCAGAAAATATGAACAAAATTTAAAAGAAGAGCTAGAGAAATATTGATTGGACCTTTAAGAAAATGACTTAACTTTCAGATAATCGTTGTACCAAAAAACAAAGTAACCCACCTTTGTAGCTACTGCCAATATAAACCAGATACTCTGTTACGTTCCAGTTTAAAGTTCATAAAGAACACACTTTAATTCATGTCTCAGACAACTGATCATCATTTTGAAGAAGAAAGCCTAGCCATAGAAGATCCAGCATCTGCTAGTCATGTATACACTATATTATTTCTTTGAGTTTTGATCCACTATCTTGTCAGCATAAAATTATGCAACTGTGTAAGTGCATCACATAAAGCTCTGCTGGAGCTTATAGAACCTTATGGTAAGAAACAATATTGGAATATAAATGAACATGTCTGGTTAATGAGCTGTGAAGAGTCAATCTTCCCATTTTAATTGTTGGGTGGATACAATATTTTAGTGAAATCAGTATGTAATCCGCATGTGTTTTCAGTCTGTTTTTCACAAAACAGGGTATGAAACAGAGTTTATTTACAAGCATTCATTTTGTTTGAAATATTATCCTTTGGCTATTCCCATCACTCCTTAATATTTGATACATGTATTTATAACACCAGCTACTCTTGTTTACCTTTATATATTCCTCACAGTATCATGAACAAACTAGGCATTCAATAAAAGTTTGAATGAATGGATGTATGGACAAGAACAAAATTTTGAATAGTGCAAAGTGATTAAGGATTTATGAATAAATTTATTTTAGAATCTTGTAATTATGAGTTTTCTATATATTTAGTTAATATTATGTGAAAATTTCTACTACAATAAAATCATGAAGCCCACAGTAAAAGTTTTCCTCCTACTTTCCCCTTCTTCAAAATGGAAGAAGAAAATCATGGCTCCTTTTATTGCCATTATTTGAAGGAATGAGCCAATTGACAGATTCATTTTCCAGATTAATGAAGCTTGTTCCTTTAAGTGTCCAAAGGGGTTTAAAAAATATTTTATAAAACATGCATTATATACTCTTGTACCTTCTTAAATATAAACTGATGATGGATTTACTTTAATGACTTAGGATTATCATTATCAGCATCCAGTTTATATGGAATCATCAAACAAGAGATAATGGAGAAGTCTCTCCAACCTCTCATTCTTCCAGATGAGGACAGTAAGGGAGGTGGTTTTCCATGGCCATTGTAGTTTTTTAAACAACACTGAAATATTCAGTGTGCTGTAGAGAAAAGAATATCTGAACATCTCAAATTTGAATCCAGCTCTTTTGTTACTTCTTCATCGGGAGATGGTTATCATTACAACTTACCTTATTTAGTCAAGACTAAATTAGAGGACATGTAAAACTCTTTAGTACACACCAAAGTAAACATCCTGCTAATTGCTTGTTCCTTTCCCTCCCAGTGAGGGCTTTTTCACCAGACCAATTTATCTGAGAAACACCCTATTTCCTCATAAAGTGTTTGTAATCATTTGATGTCCTCAAATTATGTACAAAATATTTAGTGTCTGGGTAAGTGCTTAAAGGTTCTGCTCTTAGAAAATTGTAGATTATGTTTTGATGTCTGACCTTATGACCTCTATCTTGGTGCTTAGGGAGCATTTAAAAATCAGGCTCTTTACTATGTTCTTGATGGTTTCGAGTCAATACATGGTCTCTGATTAAGAAAAGTGTGGCTGCATTAGGAGGGGAAAGCCTCTGGGAAAAAAAGGAGAAAATATGCAAGTAAATATGGTATTTTTTTTCTCCTGTGGGGAAAATATGTGACTGCATGAGAGTTGAAATATTTATCTGTGGAAAAGTCTTATTCTGCTCTGAAAAGTTCATCTTCCTTGTTCACCCATGGATAGGCAGGATAAATGGTAATCAGCACAATAAATCATGTGCTGTCTCTGAAAATACATGTTGTTTTGAAGATTTCATATTATTAAGCCACTTGAAAGTGGGAAGGTGAACCCTTCTCAATCATACTTAAAATTGTGGCAAAGGAGATTTTTGTCTCCATTTCAGAATTAAAATAAGGATGAAATGTTCAAATAATAGAGTAACAGGATTATAAGGGTCAACATGGGAAAGTCAAGTGTATATTGCGCAATTGTGTATAGTTACAGCATATATAATAGGCTTGTGGAAATTAAATTCTGAATTTGTCTGGGTGGCTGAAGCTTAAAGAGATGAAAGAGGTGATAACCCTAGATTCTACAGGAGTACATGTGAATATCTTGTAAATCTTAGTTTGTAGACAATAACTCTCAAAATAAGTGGAACTAGCCGTCACTAGTATGCCAAAATTTCTCCTTAAGTTGGGGCTAAAAAACAAAAATAAAAAAGCAGTTAAAACATATATGCAGGTGCTTAAGACAATCAATCATAAGTTGAATAGTTTATTTTTGTCCCCAGTTTATTATTCAGACCTGACTATTTTAGAAATGATGGTGGACTTGGAATTAGATGACTTGGGTCACAGTGCCTGTATGACAGACCACTGAATAAAAGCATCTCTAGGTATCATTTCCCTCAAAACCAAAATGAAGAATTGGAAGAGATGTTTTTAAAGCAAACATTTACGTGCTAAGTAAGCATCTCAACCAAAACCCACATTATAAGACTGGCTGATGAAAATACATCAATGCCTGCCTAAACTAGGCTCCTTCTACTTTATGGGAGACTCTGGTAAATACAGTATTCTGGTTTGCTAGAGCTGCCGTTAATGCAAAATTCCAGAAATGGATTGGCTTTTATAAAGGAGATTTGTTTGGTTACAAATTTGCAGTCCGAAGGCCATGAAAACGTGCAAATTAAGACACCAACAAGAGGATACAGTCACTGAAGAAAGGCCAATGGGGTCTGGAAAACTCTGTTACCTGGGAAGGCACGTGGCTGGCATCTGCTGATCCTTTCCTCCTGGGTTCTGGTTTCAAAATGGCTTTCTCTAAAATGTCTCTGGTTCCCTCTTAGCTTCTCCAGAGCAAACTCTGGGCTAGCATCTCCAGATGTCTCCAGGCATCTCCAAGTGTCAGTGTCAGCTCTTAGCTTCTCTCCAAAACGCCCCTCTCAGCTGCTCTTGGGGCATTTTGTCCTTTCATAGCTTCATCGGAGCAAACCCTGTGCTAGCATCTCAAAGCGTTGGCAAGCATCTGGGCCTGGAGCTTTTTTAAGTAGTCCAGTGAACAAATCAAGACTTACCCTGAATGGGTGGGATCAAATCTCCATGGAAACATTCAATCAAGAGGTCACACCCTAATCAACAGACTAATAAATCTGCCCCCACAAGATTGCATTAAAGAATATGGCTCTTTGGGGTACATAATATATCCAAATCGGCACATATAGTATACTACTTGTCTATAGCTTTTAGTGGTCATGAGAATTTGTTCCTCGTATATTTAAATCTCACATCATTGTAGATTATTAGAAAGTGAGAACCTGGGTGTTAATAATTTTATCAGGAGATGAAACCAATAGTAGAATAGAAGTTTTGCCAGGAAGTCTCAGGAAAGTTAAAGAAAGATGGGGATGTCGAGTGAGAAAACAGGAAGCCTGCACTATAAAGCCACACTCAGTCTTGGGAGGAAGGAGGAAAGTGGGAGGGGTCCGATTGATCCCACAGGTGTTCACTGATCCCCAAGCATTATGTGATGCTGGGGGGATATTAGCTAAACAAGATAGTCACTGTCCCTGAAGAGCTCACAAATAAATGGGAAAAAATGAAGTTGCAGATAAATAATAATCAAGTGTGGTATGGACTATGACATGGGTTGTGGGAAAGACTGCTAGGTCTGGCAGGTAGAAGCTTCAAGATGATTCTATTGCCCAGCTATGGAAACAATACCAGAGAGAGTTACAAAAGATGCATATGTGAGCAAGTAAGAGGCTATATTAACTTTTCATTTTAATTCCCAAACACCTTATCAAGTATAAAAAAAACTTGTTCCTAAATATATTCAATCAAAGTTCACAAAGTATTGGTGTGTGGAACAGTTTCTACTACACCAAGGTCATTTGAAAGTTTCAGATCAGTGTTTTTTTCCACAAGTGACTATTTCTCTACTTGTCATCATGCCTCCACTTGCCCTTCTGTCGACATCTGTGTTGTAATATTGATATCCATCAGCCAAAAACACTTTTTTGCTACATAACTGTTTCAACTTTTTTTTTTTTTTTTTTTGATGTGGTATTGTATGTTGTTTTTAATTATGGAGAAGAGGGGAAAACACCAGTAAAATAAGACAGGTGTTATACACCTTTAAGGATTTGCTTTGTGGTTCTCTTTGAGGTTCTGTAAGCCAGGACAATATATTTCACATTTCATTGACAGCTGTGTGAAGGGATTTAATGGTCTCATGCATTTTAAGTATATTGGCCTTTATATTTTTGGATTCATCCTCCTTCACACAACAGAATTTATTTACAAGAACACACATTCCTCTCTGTCTTGTTAACAAGTGGCACAATAACCATTAAGCTTTGGAGAGCCATCCACTAAGAGCTTTTTTAAAATGGCTGAATTGCCCATGGTTAGATCAATTAAACTTTCAGTAATTTCTGACAGTTGATAATAGATTTGGAGAGTAGATAGATACCTGCTCCAAAACAACCTTTGATGCTTTGAGGGATTAATCCTGGAAATAAAAGCTTTCTTTTTTGTCCTACCCCCCAGAGTTCGTTGGAGAAGATTTTCAGCTCTACTCTCCATAAGCTATATAAGGAACCAAATTCCCCCCAGTGTAGGTTCTATACAATACAGAGGCAGAATCTTATAGGCCCATTTAGCACATGGTTAGAAATTCCCTGGGGAAAATCTAGGATCACAATCAGTATTAACTAGGGTTGATTCTCTTAATAATAGACATTATTAGGAGCCCTGGGCATTTTAATATTTGGGCAAGAAGGGATAGAGGTTTCAATTAAGGCCCAATATTTTCACCAGCTTTTAGCCATTTCTTTCAGTTGCTCTCTTCTGTATGCCATATAGCAGTTTAAGAATAAGTGGTACAAACAAACTTGATATAAATTGTACCCTTAAATAGTTTGGTTAGCCAAATACAACAAAATCCAGTGGTATATTACTGCTGAATTAAATTTGGGTATTTTGATAATGAAGCAGCTTTGGCTGGCAGTGTCCAGTCTAGTCATTGAATAATGAGTCCTCCTTTTAAAGTGGCAAACTTCCCCAGAAAATTGGCTTGGTTTTCAGATCCATAGCATAAAAGAAGCAGGGAATATTATAAGGTAAGTAAACACAAACAGGAGTACTCCCTTTCAGTAAGATTAACACTGCATTTAGTTGATGTGAGTAATTAAGAATACCATGTGGTCCTATCCATTGAGATATGGAGGAAATTCTTCATCGCTTTCTCTTAGTTGAACCCAATTGCCAGGATGGAACTGATAACCCCATTTGTGTGAGGCCACTGGCCTGACTGTGAATTTTAAGACTTGGAGACATGACGTCAGAACCTGGCAAAACTGAGTAATATTATTTGCTTCATATAACTTTAGGAGATCCAGAGTCATGTGGTCTACCTTTCTTTCAGTTGATGACCTTGATTCCTACTTGACTGAAAAAACTGAACCATTCGTAAGAGAAAGTTCATAGCCACATCTACCTACATTCCAACATCTGTAACCATACAATCTAACTTCGTTTCTAATGCTGTGGATGAACTATCCATGATCCTGTCAAGACCAAAGCATCATATATATCCTTCAGCCATCTCTTTTGACTGTTAAAAACATTGCTCCAGCTGTTCTTTCTCTTGCACAATTAATGTTTTCCTTTCTGCTGAATCTTTTCTCCAACATACAAACATGTTCTATCTTAAAACGAAAACACCCGGCCATAATTCCCCTTGGCCACCAAGCCATTTCTAACTGTTGCCCTTTACAGCACTGTGTATTCAGCCTGCCTCTATTTCCTCCCATTACCTCTTAAACCAGGTTTTTGACCCCCGACCACTTCTCCAAAACTCTTGTCACTGATTACCTCCTCATTACTAAATCTGGTAGTCAAGTCTCTGTCTTCACTGAGTTTGGTTTATTAGCAGCCGTTGATACTCTTCTTCCTTGAAACATGTTTTTCACTTGAGGTCTAGTATACCACACTTGCTTGGTTTCACTCCTGCTTTGCTGGCACCTTCTCAATCTCCTTAGCTGGTTCCTCTTATCCCCAACATCATAACATTGGAGTACCCCAGACCTCATTTCCTGGGCCCCTTCTTGGTTTGTTTATGCTCACTACTGCAGATATCATCTACTTTCATAGCTTTAGAAGCCATTGTATGATGATCTCCAGCCCAGACTTTTCTCCTGAGCTCCAGACTCATATATCCAACTACCTATTTGACATCTCCACTTGGATGTCTAATATAGACATCTAACTTTAACATGTCTAAAACTGAATCTGACCTTCTCCCAGCCTGTTCTTTCAACGTGTTTCTCATTTCAATTGATGGCACTTCTATCTTTCCTATTGTTCAGACCAAAAATAGATCATCCTAGACCCCTTTCTTTCTCTTGCCTCTCACACATTCAATCCACCAGCAAATCCTTTTATGTTCTACCTTCAAAAGATGTCCAAAAATATGACCATGTTTCAACAACTTTACCACTACTATAGTGGTCCAAATCTCTTTCTTCTTTTGTCTGAATTATTGAAGTAATTTTTAAAGTAGTTTTCCTACTTCCATCCTCCATCCCCTTAGCTAAAATTCTATTCAGCAGCTAGAGAAAACATTTAAAAAACTAATCTTTCCCCTCCTCATTTCTGTCAGAGAAAAATCCAGCCCTTAGAATAGACCTTGTGGGCCACATGCTCTACTTCCTATTATATGTCAGACCTCATCTGTCTACTACTCTTCTTGTACTTCATGCTCCAGCCACACTGGCCTCATTGCCATTTTCCCAACACAACAGACACACTCCAGCCTTAGAGCCTTTGCACTATTGTCTTTTTGCCTGGATTGTGGCTCACTTCCTCTACTCCTTTAAGATGTGCTCAAATGTCATTTTCCCAATAGATTATGACTGTCTTTTTAAAAATTGCAAGCTGCTATCCCCTCCCCCAGTCCTGAACCCTCTTTTTTCATCTCAATTTCTTTTCAAAATGTTCTAACATTATATTATTATGTTTATTGCTTCCTCCCACCCCCTAGAATATAAACTTCATGAGGGCAGCAGTTTTTAGTTGTTTTATTCCTTGTATATCCCCAGCATCTAGAACAAGGCCTAGCAAATAGTAGAAAATAAAAGCTTTTCTAAAATGAGTGATTCCAATTAAACAGCCATACATGGTCCATTTTTAATGGGGAGGACTGTCTTTCCAGACATCACATACCACTTCTATTGTCTAAAGATGTCAAAGTTGTAACAAAGCCAAATGGATAACATGAACTGTCATAGCTGTTGGCTGTTAGAGTTTTAAGCTAAATGGTGTATATTCTTGTCAAAGCTGTTAATTTAACAGACTTCACATGAGACAATTGGGATTCATTTACTGTTTTATTAGGTGTTGTGACAGCACCATCTATTTCAAGGTTACCTTGTCTCTTTGCCAGGAGCCATTATAAAACAAAAAGTCAGAATTAAGTAGAGGAAAGAAGGTCTGGACAAGGAACAGACACATAATAAGTAAGTATAACCCAGTCAACATGGTTACCCATCTTGGGAAGTAGGGAAGTGGGGCAATTAGGTTTAGAGCAAGACAGTAACATATAGTGATGTGGGAGCTGACAGAAGAAGAATTTTTTAATTAGTCAGTCAGACGATGAATAAGTGTTGAGTTTGTAGATTTAACTTGTGGGACTTAAAGGGTTATGGGCGATTAAAGCACTGGGATGGCAGTAGTAGCAAATTCCCTCCTAACCCAAGAAATAAGGAAAGCTACTATGGTGTCTAGGTGTCTAGGTCTGTATATATGAAATGGGGTAAAATTTATCCCCTGGCCTCTGCTGGGAACCCTAACAGAAGCCAATGTACTTCGCAGGACTTTGATAAATGCTAGTTGTGCCAGTTTGAATCCATTATGTCCCCCACAAAAGCCATGTTCTTTAATGCAATCTTGTGGGGATGGACTTGTTAGTCTTTTGATTAGGGGGGACGTTTGATTAGGTTGTTTCCATGGAGATGTGACCCACCCAACTGTACGTGAGACCTTTTGATTACATCATTTCCATGGAATTGTGACCCCATCCATTCTGGGTGGGTCTTAATTAGATCACTGGAGTCCTTTAAGAGAGCTCATGGAAACAAGGAGCTCTGAGAAGCTGAGAGAGACATTTTGGAGTGAAGCTAAGAGCTGACACAGACTCAGATGCTTGGAGACACTGGGAGATGTAGACAGAAGGACGTTTGGAGATGCTGAGCTAAGAGATGAAGCCCAGAGTTTGCCCTGAGAAGCTAAGAGAGGACTCTCAGGTGCTTAGAGAGAAATGTCTGGGAGAACAGACAAAGATGAACAGGAGATGAGAGAGAGAAGCTAAAAGACAGAAGCCCAGAGATTTTGTGAAAGCCATTTTGAAACCAGAACCCAGGAGCAAAGGACCAGCAACACTGGCCACGTGACTTCCCAGCTGACAGACAGAGGTGTTCCAAACGCCATTGGCCTTCCGTCAGTGAAGGTATCCTCTTGTTTGAACACTTCTATGGCCTTAGAGCTGTAAATTTATAACTTAATAAATCCCCTTTATAAAAGCCAATCTATTTCTAATGTCATGCATAAGAGCAGCACTAGCAAACTGGAACACTAGTAAAGTCTATTGTGGTAGGATAGAAGATTGTTGGCATTGACATGGTGGGGAAACAAGACTCTAAAACATTAATTTAGAAATGAAGCTTAAAAAAATGTTAGTAAGACTGACTCAGAGATCCTAAAATTGTAAACCTAATCTATATTAAGGCAAAGGTTACTCAAAACAATTCTGTGTCTGCTCTGTATATCATCATCATAAAAGTGTTCTAACAAGTTGATAAGAACTTTTTACATACTAATTGTTTGCCCTGGAGGCCTACACCAACCTACTATCTGAATCTACACTTGGCTCCAAGAGTATATACTGGTTTAAAGTCCTTTGTTGCACAGAAAACATCAAAACTCTTGGTGCTTCTCAGTTCAGGGATATAAAGCCAGTTCCCTGAACTTAAGGTTAGTTGGATAATTCTGGTATTAGCTGTCACCATTATTACCTTGAAAAGGTTTAGTGGAAAAATAGTCTCTGTTCTCTCTCTATTGTCCCTTTGAACTAAGTACCACAGTTGTGTCATTTTTTTTAAACAAGGGCCAAATTGGTAAAAGGAAGAATAAAGTGGATGTGTCATCTTAAATAGTTAGAATGACAGATGTCATAGACCAAAAGTTTGAGAATCACTGCTGACCTTTATCATTCCAACTTAAATGGTGGAAAAGTTGTGGTTTGCTTCTAGGCTCTACATAAAGCTGTTCTATAATTATCTCCCTGAACCCTCTTTCCACCATCTGCCAAGATTTCATCAATGATCTTCTGAGGATCCTTAGGACCATTTGAGAAAAAGGAAAAAAAATGTTAGATACATGAAAATATTATTTTAGATTAAGAGTTAATTCTTAACTACATGTAGATATAATTATATGTATTTATGGCATTTCACACAATAGTTCTGCATATATGATAGTTTTAAATTATTTGTTAATTTTTGAGTATAAATTAAATTATGTTTATAGACATGCTTATAAATAAATCTAAAGACTAACAAATAATGATACAAGGAACACTGTTACACATACTGCCCGGTTTAAGAAAGAACACTGACAATATTTAAACCCAGTCCCATTCCTTTCTCTCCCCCCACAGGAGAACCTGTATTTTATGTTTATAATTTCCTGTTTAATGTTCACTCCATATGTTTTAATCCTAACCAAACATAGTTTGGTTTTGCGTGGTGGATGGACAAAAGGGGTAGTGGGTTTATTTTTCCTTTATTCTTAACATGGTTGGGGAGGAGAAGAGGAAAATTCTCTTATTAGATTCCCCTACTCAGGTGGGCCCCAGGATTTATCTCTGGTCATCTATGCCCCCATAAGCCTATGAAAATTGAAGCTCTCATTACCTGGTCCAGTATATGCCTTTATGGTGAAAACTGGCTTCAGGGATATGCTTACCTCTTGGTGTTCTCTCTCACTTTCACTTGGCTTTATTCCTTACTTGCTTATGAGTTCATCAATGCAATTAAAAATATTTTACTTTTCAATTTTTTCCATTATTTTTAGCTGCTTTTATCTGAATAGTCTTTCAGGGAACTTGCTATACTTATGGAAATGGGAAGACTCTATATTCTAGATTTTTAGTTTTAAAGCATTCATGTAGTTTTCCTGTGCTTTCTTTTCCTATGCACAGAGATATATGATCCTGGGAGAAACTCATTTTGCTTGTCAATTACTTTTTTCACTTAATTTTTTTGGTCTCTCTCTCTCTTTAAATGACTGCATAATAATTTGCCAAAATGTATGTAAACAGCTCATTACATTACTTGACTTGTTGGAGATTATCATCCTTCTCATTGGGATGCACCTGGGTATGAAGTATTAAAAGTGCATTTAAGAATTAAATTATAATTTTGTTTTGTGTTTGTGTGTGTGTGTGTGTTAACGTGTGTGTATGCGTTTTCTACTAGACTGCTGCACTGAATAATAATGAAGATTCCAGCCTGAATTTCTTGAGACTGCTTAATGGATATGTTTACAGTGGTGTGGAAACTTTGGGAAAGGAGCTCTTTATGTACTTTGGGCCAAAAGCTTTACGGTAAGATAAACCTGTACAATACATCTTATCTCTCTATGTTTAAAGATGTGTAGAAAGCTTGTCTTACAATTTGCTGGGTGTCGCATTTAATCATGTGGAAAGTACTCTATTTTTAAGAGAGCTCTAATATAAGAGGTTGAAATTCTATCATGAAAGGCAAAAAGCTGAAGAAGAAGAAATTGTGATGTCATTGTTACTTGGAGGGTTAGTCCATTTATTTCCTTAAAAAAAAAGTGATAGGCTAGCCGGGCTTCCCGAGATATATATACTAGAGCAGTTGATCTCTGCTCTTCCCTGAACTCCATATACTGCTGTTCTCCCCTCTTGTTTTCACCAATTGTTTATTGCATTCAGTGACATCAACTGCTTTATATTTGTGACAGCTCCTAGTTTGGTATAAATGTGCACACAATTTTTATATTTTTCTGTCTCCCTTCTTCTTCTGAAGCCTGAATGGAATTCAAAAATATATTGTGTATAGAATTCAAAAACGTTCCATAGAAATAACAGGATCTCCAGTGTTTCACGATTCATATGGAAATTCAGGGCTAATATTATTGGCAAAGAAAGACCAGCGATCTTCCACCTTGGTTGACTTGATAAAAAGGATGTCGAAATTTATATTTTCTGGAGTATGATTGCCCATATAATTTTTGCAGGGAAGTGAAAAAAGTCTACAGGTTAATATACCTATCAAATCTCAGTCTGCCTTTTCAAGTTTAACCTAAGCTATTGCAAACTGTAAAGATATGGTAGTGCTTCTTTGAAAAATTTTTTTTATGTTTCTTTTAATACAACTTAAAGGAAAATTACTAGACCCTGCGCTTCTAACTCAACTGAATAATGGTCACTAAGAGAAAATGTGACTATGTGATTGTTACTTACTGCATCTCATCTACCACATGTTTAGAATATTTCAGGGTTTATGTAATTACTTTTCCTTTGACATCTTCTCTCCTTATTGTCAGCAGCTGCTGTCCTTGGACAACATTGTCATTTCATGGTTTTTCTTAGTCTGTAATTGATAACATCAGCATATGTCTAGTGGTTGATGCAGTAATGATATATTGCAGGTTCCATTATTGCTGTATTGACTGATGTGATTGAAGACTCTTAGCTATGAACACAATGTAATCCTCACAGGATAGTTGAAAGCATTGATATGTTATTGATTCTCTGGTGTTAGGTGCAGATTTATTTCTGTAGTAGGAGAGGGAAGGTTTTATCAAATGTTCCCAACCAGACTGATAAGGGGGAATCGCTTCTTAGAGCAGGGCTATCAGTAAGTGTTCCATGAAGTTAAAAACAAGGGCACTCGTTTCTTCACATTAAGTGAACGAGTGCAATCCCTAGAGACAACATATCTCAGTGTATGGGTGGGGAGAAGTGCGGTGGCTTGCTTCCTTTCAATTTCTTGCAGGCTGAAGGGCTATTGGATGTAACTCGTCAAGGCCAGTGGCACATAAGCTGTTTGAATCTGAACTACACGACTTAAAAACGACCGTGTCACCTTTAACATAAGTTCAAAAAATACCTGTGCTTCTTAGAGGAATGGGTGTGTCTGTTGAAGACATGTGATCCTACTATGAGGCAGCAGGTCTGGGAGCATGAGATAGAAATGTAGAGTCTTCGTTTTTGTCTTCTGTTTTCCACCCACTAGGCTAGTCTGCATTTTAGAGAGAAAATAGCAGGAAACTTGCTTAATGATAGCTTACGGTTTTCTCTTATTACCCAGCTTTTCATGCTAAAACTTGCCCACAGGATTTTAGTCATAATGCATGTGTACTTCACAGGGCAGGCATATACCTTCCTGGGATTTATTTGATTAAGATAGTAGAATACAGGCATAGCCCTTTTTGAGAGAGTCTGCCATGTAAAAATCCAAACTTAAGAAATATACAAATTAGAGGGTGATGATTTCTATTACTAAAGGATGTCCCAGACTGCTCGAGTGCTCATAATAGTGCCATAATATACTAAAAATTATTTAATATACATTTATTTTAGGAGCACAGCTTTTGTTGTTATGTGTGGTTAATATCTATACTACTTTTGAATACTTTACAGAAGCACTTCACCTAAAAACAAAAATCATTTTTAATTTTTTTGTTATAAACATAATACTCATTAGAGAAGACAGAAATAATGAACAAACAAGAATAAAATGACATGTACACAACCCTACCATATAATAACATATAATTTCTGTTAACTTTGGATGCATATATTTCCGATCCTGTGTGTGCCTATATCGATATGTCTGTTCACCCAGACCCACCCACACTACAAGCTGTCATTTTCAATCAAAATGAACACAGCTGTTACATCTGGGACTAACATTTAAAAGATATATATTTTTAATGAACATCTCTTTCCAAAACGCTTTGCTGTTTCCAATATGCGATTTATAGGACTCTGTTTGCAATTATCATACATACTCAGAGACCAGAAACACTATCTGAAATATTTTGGAGGCTTTGCCACATTAGAGATACTTTATACATAACCAGTTTTGTAATTTGTTGGAGCTTAAGTGGTAGAACCTCTAAACAGATATGCAAGTAACAGTGTAACAGTAATGAAATCCATCATAAGCTACTTATAAAAGGGTTTTACAGCTTAGACTTAGTTTTTGTAATCTTTTGTGGAACATGATAGGAGAAACTGAAGTGTGATAAAGGTTCTAAATTAAATTACATATTTTAGTGTAGTAAATACCTACTGTTTGCCCATCATGGCCACTTTTCTTTGGGTACACCGTTCCTTTGGGAAACTGGTCATCTGGCCACAACAACCACATAGTTCAAATTGGATCTAACATCATTTTACATAACCTTATAGCTCATACACAATTGATTAAGCCAGTCTGAGTTCTTCTTGGGGACTTTCTCATCCGGAGCTGAGGAGTGTCGGGCCCTTCGTAATGCTGGGAAGCTGGGGATGTGAGTGAGGCCTTAGAATTCGCAGGTGGCCATGTTACATGGCTTGTCAAGAAAGACAGCACAAGGTGACAAAAAATAGAACCTGCCTACATAAAGCAGAGGGAGAATTCCAGAGGTAATTTAGTCCCTTATTCGATCTGTTTCTGAGATTCACCTGCATTCCAGCCTTTCCTACAGTTTGGTTGTTCAACCCTTCCTACGATTCAGAGAGCTGCTAAGTATCGCTTAATGCCTAAGCCTTTTTTGAGTCGAGTCTCTGTCACTTGCTAAGAACACTGACCATAAAAGTAATTTACAGGTAGCAAATTAAATATTTGTAGTTTTGAAATTTGAATTATTTTGAATTTTAATTACCATAATGCTTTCTTGTAAAACTGGCAAATATATAAAAATCTTCTTTGCCATTTATTTACTTTCCCTTTTGCACCTATAACCTGCAGGACCACTAGTTCTGCTTTCTTCTTCTTTCTTTTCATAACACATAATTTTATTCCATTTTTTTAAGTAATATGTAAGACTGTTATAAAACTGGCATTTCTGAAAAATATAAAGGGAAAAGTAAATACCAGCCATAATTATTACCACCTAAAAATAGAACTCAACATTTTTTGTAAATATCATATGTAAAATATAAATTATATACCACATATCCTACAAAATTTATTTATATATGTATATATTATAATTGTGTTTTAATATTATATAAATGGGAACTTTATATTTGGCTTTTTAACATAATTTTCACATTGCATAGGTCAATGTCAAAATATACCTATTCATTATTATTTTTAGTGTGTGCAGAGTGTTCCATATATTATCATTTTTTAACCAATCACCTACTGATTAACATTTCCCCCATTTTTCACTATAATTAAATGTTCTGCACTTAAACATCCTAGAACATATATTTTTACCATTTTGATGTTTTCTTAGGGTAAATTCCTTGATGTGGGTTTGCTGGATCTTGAATGCTGGTGCTTCTTTATATCCATTTTGGAGAAGTATAGGCATCTATAATAAATGGAAAGCAAAGACATTTGTTTGCATGATGAAGAATGCAAGGCCTATCTTGGCTCTGATTATTCAATCTTTATCTACATCTCTTTGCAAGGTTATAAAACCCTGCAAAGATGTTAAGATAAAATTCATTTGTAGCCTACAATACTTGTGGAATTGGGGAAGCTTGTCACAGATTCATCTAGCATGGTTTTTTCAAGGCATCTATTTCTTATAGTTCAATAGTTTTATCTCAACATTTCACCATCTCCAGATCCTCCTGCCTCCCCATCTTTTAAGTCATCTTTATTAAGGTATAATTTATTTATTGGATAATTCATCCTTTAAGAGTGTAGTTCACTGAATTTTGAGTAACCACCACCACAATCAATATATAGAATATTTCCCAAAAAACTTCCTCCATGTCCCTTGGATAGTACGCTCCGTCCATACCCAGTGTCTGGCAACCACTGATCTGATTCTGTCACTGTAGTTTTGCCATTTCTAGAATTTCATATAAATGGAATTAAACAGTTTGGAGTCTTTTCCATGTGCCCTTTTTTACTTTGCATACTGCTTTTAAGATTCATACGTATTGTTTGAAATATCAGTAGTGCATTCTTTTTTATCACTAAGAAGTCTTCCATTGTATGGATGTATCACAAATTTGTTGATCCATTCATCAGATGAGGGACATTTGAGTTCTTTCAAATTTTTAATTAATATGAATACAATTGCTACACAAATTTATATGTGACATATATGTGGGCCTATAATTTTATTTCTCTTCAGTAAATACCTTGAAGTAGGATTTCCGATTCATCTGGTAGGTTTATATTCAACTTTGAGAGGAACTGCAAAATTGTTTTCCAAAGTGGCTATACCACTTTACATATCCACCAGCAATGTATGAGAATTCCAGTTACTCCACTCTTGTCAGCACTTGGTACTATCAGTCTTTAATTTTAGCTTTTGTAATAGTTGTGCAGTATGTCTCTTTGAAGTTTTAATTTTCATTTGCTAATGACTGATGCTTTGTTATTTGTCATGTGTGTATCTTTGGGGTGAGGTGTCTGTTCACATCTCTTTTTCATTTTTTTATGGATTTACAGTCTTCATATTATTGAGTTGTAAATATTCTTTATATATTCTGGGTGTAAGCCCCTTATCAAATGTGTGTTTTGCAGCTATTTTCTCCCAGTCTGTGGTTTGTCTTCATTTTCTTAACCTTGTCTTTTGAAAGCCAAAAACTTTTAATTATGAAGAATACCAGTTTGTCAAATTTTTGTTTTATGTTTTTGTGTGTGTGTGTGTGTGTGTGTGTGTGTGTGCCCATCAAAAAACCTTTGCATATGAAAGCTTACCAAGATTTTCTCCTTTGTTTTCCTCTGGAAGTTTTATTGTCTTACTCTTGTGTTGAGCCAGCCTTGCGTTTCAGGATAATGTCCCACTTTGTCATGATGCATTATCCTTTCTACATATTACTGGATTTGATTTGCTAATATTTTGTTGAGGATTTTGTTTGTCTCTCCTACAGTTTTATTTTTTTGTTAGTATCTTTCTCTTATTTTTGTATTGGCTGATGCTGGCCTCCATATGAGTTGAGAATGATTTCCTTCTATTTGATTTTCTGAGAAAGTTTGTGTGTACTTGCTATTGGGTAATATAATTTTGTCTAATGTATTTGAGGTCTGAGGGAAAGAGAATGGAATAGAGGACATTTTTGAAGAAGTAATGGCAAAATGTACAGAATTAATGAAGCTGCGTAATAAGATCAAATGGTCTGCCATACTTGTAACTGGATTCCCAGAAGAAAGAAAGAATAGGGAAGAAGACGTTTCTGTAGAGTTAAATGGCCAAGAATTTTCTAAGCAAACCACAGATCCATGGAGCTCAGAGAATCTGAAACAAAAACAAAAACAAAAAACCCTCATTCAAACCTAGTCAGTGTGCTGAAAACCAAAGATAAAGACATAATCCTGAAAGGCAATTGGAGAAAAAAGAAACCTTATATACGAAGGAATAAAGTTAAGAAATACATTGGATTTCTCATCAGAAACTGTAGAACACAGAAGACAATGTAGCAATATCTTTAAATTGCTGAAAGAAAAAATAGCTGTCAGCTCAGAATTCTAAAACCACCAAAAACATCTATTAAAAATACAGGTGCTCTCTCTCTGACTAAGCCAACTTGAAAGGTGAAATCACTACCCTCCCCCCTACGTGGGATCAGACACCCAGGGGAGTGAATCTCCCTGGCAACGTGGAATATGACTCCCGGGGAGGAATGTAGACCCGGCATCGTGGGACGGAGAACATCTTCTTGACCAAAAGGGGGATGTGAAAGGAAATGAAATAAGCTTCAGTGGCAGAGAGATTCCAAAACGAGCCGAGAGATCACTCTGGTGGGCACTCTTACGCACACTTTAGACAACCCTTTTTAGGTTCTAAAGAATTGGGGTAGCTGGTGGTGGATACCTGAAACTATCAAACTACAACCCAGAACCCATGAATCCCGAAGACAGTTGTATAAAAATGTAGCTTATGAGGGGTGACAATGGGATTGGGAAAGCCATAAGGACCAAACTCCACTTTGTCTAGTTTATGGATGGATGTGTAGAAAAGTAGGGGAAGGAAACAAACAGACAAAGGTACCCAGTGTTCTTTTTTACTTCAATTGCTCTTTTTCACTCTAATTATTATTCTTGTTATTTTTGTGTGTGTGCTAATGAAGGTGTCAGGGATTGATTTAGGTGATGAATGTACAACTATGTAATGGTACTGTAAACAATCGAAAGTACAATTTGTTTTGTATGACTGCGTGGTATGTGAATATATCTCAATAAAATGATGATAAAAAAAAAATACAAGTGCACATGATTGCATGGAAACTTGAATGGGGGGTGAGATCTGGTTTGTTTGTACAGGTTGGTGTGAAGCCTTGATACATCCCAGAGTAATTTGGGCAGAGAATAAAAAAGTATTTGAAAAGCCCCCATTGGGGAAAAATGTGGAAATATTAAATTTACCCACCTGGGGGAATTCCTTATATTCTTGCAAACAATGGGGACTACTAATTTAGTAGGCCAAACCCTTGATCTTGGGTATTGCCCCTGTGAGGCCTGTTGCTGCAAGGGAGAGGCTGAACCTATTTATGGTTGTGTTTAATAGTCACCCCCAGAAAACCTCTTTTGTTGCTTGGATGTGGCCTGTCTTTCTAGGCCAACTTGGCAGGTGGACTTTCTGCCCTCCCCACTACATGGAACATGACTCCTAGGGATGTGGTTCTCCCAGGCAGCAAGGTATGTGACTCCCAGGGATGGGTCTGGACCCGGTATTGTGGGATTGAGAGGGCCTTCTTGACCAAAAGAGGGAAGAGAAATGGAGCAAAGTAAAGTTTCAGGGGCTGGGAGATTCCAAATGGACTTGAGAGGTCATTCTGGATGTTGTTCTGCATTATATATATCTATTATATAGATATCCCTTTTCAGTTTTTAAGTGTATTGGAATGGCTAGAGAAGGGTGCCTGGGACCGTTGAATTGCAACCCAGTGGCTTTGATTCTTGAAGATGAGTATATAACTACGTAGCTTGTGCAGTGACCATATGATTATAGAAAGTTTGTGTGGACTTGCTATTGGGTAATATAATTTGTCCAGTGTATGGACAGATGAGTGGGAAAATGGGGACAAAAAGTAAATGAACAGTAGGTAGGTATGAGGGGATGGGTTTTTAGGTGTTCTTTTTTACTCTAATTTTAATTTTTATTTATTTATTTATTTATTTTTTGGAGTAATGAAGATGTTCAGGAATTGACTGTGGTGATGAATGTACAACTGTATGTTGATACTATGAACAATTGATTGTACACTTTGGATGACTGTATGGTATGTGACTATATCTCAATAAAATTGCAAGAAAAAAATGCAGGTGCAGTAAAAGTTTTGCAAACAAATAAAAGCTAAGAAATCCAGCACCAGTAGATCTACAGTACAAGAAATGTTAAAGTCTGTCCAGCATAAGGAATATGATAAGGAAATTTGAAGCTACAGAAATAAATAAAGAACACCAAAAATGACAAACATGACAGTAAATATAAAATATATTTTTCTCTTGTTTTTAATCTCTTTAAAAGATAACTCCATGTCTAAGTCAAACACAGTTAACAATGTTTTGTGGGTTTTACAACATAGTTAGAAGTAAAATGCATTGCAACAATACCACAGTGGGATGGGGAAATGGAAGAACATTACTCCAAGGGTACCCCACTATACATGTTGTGTAATATTATTAACGTTGAATTGTGATAAGTTAAATATGTGTATTTAAAGCCCTAGAGCAGTTACTAAAAAGAGTTTTCAAAAAGTGTGTAAGTAATAAGCCAATAGTGGAGATAAAATGGAATGATAAAAGATACTCAATTCAAATGAAGGCATGGAAAAAGGAAAAAGAGAACAAAGAACAGATGAAACTAATGGAAAATGAATAATGTAGTATATTTAAGTCCAAATGTATGAATAATTACATTAAATGTAAATAGTCTAAACACCCCAATTGATAGGCAGAGATTAATTGAATAAAAGAGCCAGCCTCAACCATAAGGTATCTATAAGAAACCCAATTTAAATATAAAAACACAGATAGGTTAAAGTAAAGGATGGAAGAAGATATACCATATCATGAAAACACTAATGAAAAAAAGCTGGAGAATTATCATAAAGTAGACTTTAAAGGAAATAATATTTCCAGGGTTAAAGAGAGTATTACATTATGATAAAGGGGTCAATCCAGCAAGAAAATATAATAATCCTAAATGTGTATATACTGTTCCAGTTTGCTAAAGCTGCCGGAATGCAGAGGTTTCTTTTCCCTTCCCCAGTAGCTTAAGACTTTTGCTTCAAATGAGAGGAGTGTTTAAGTAAACAGGGTCTCATGCCTATATCCCACAAGAGAAGCTTTTTTAGGTCCCCTGCCATGATTTAACTCTTCTTGTATGTATCTGGTGGACATCCAAGGAAAAGAGTTACATGTGAGTGCATAATCCCTTTATCCTGTGGCTTCCAGGAATTCTAAACTGTCACACCAGCCCACATTCAATATTTAAGAATCCATTTAAAATTTTAGGTGTTTTCTTCTTACCCACTTTTATAGTAGCCATCTCTTCTGTGCTCTGCCATAGGTGAAAAAATTTGAGTTACATCTTTCCACTGAGGGGCTTGTCCCTCTTTGAAATTTAGTTCATCTGGTTGTCTTGCAACCTGTGTTTCTGTTGGGCACAAGAAAAGTTATGATTTTTTAAATTGTGTTTTTTTTTCTCATTGGGGTGAGAGCTATGTTCACTCTCAGGCTTCTATATCACAGGTAGAAACAGAATTTCTTCTTTCCCTTTTAACATGGTTAAAGCTATATCGTTTTACAATCTCTCTTTGAATTCCCAGCACAAGTTTTATAATTGTTATATTCAACTTTTATTTTACACCCTTTATTACCCTTAGGAAACTTTTGACCACTTGATATCATAAGCACTTGTCTCACCTGCAATATGTTGTCATTATCATAAACCTATAATGATACTATTATTTATACTTTCTAAATGATATTCAGATTATTCCGATAATAATAGCTCAAAGGAGTGTGGCTGATTTTTAAAATATTATCTGGTCTCATTTATTTATTTGAGGAAACTGTTTTAATCTTGAAGAATTTTTAAAATAATTTAATTTTAATTTAGGTGTAATTTTTGTTTTAGAACTCTGATTGCAAGAGACAGAAGCCCAACTCAAACAAGTTCACGACTTATTTATATGAATGCAGCGCATTCCTGAAACCTGAAGATAATGCTGCTGGGCTTTGGGGAGGACTAGAGCCAAAGACTAAAAGCTATTAGGACTCTTCATTTCTTGACTCTGTTTCTCACTGAAATATGCTATAGTTCACCTCTCTGCAGACAGGCTTGACTTGGCTTCTCTACTATACATTGTGAGGAACATTCTCACCAAGAGCTGTTTGAATGGTAACAGGAAACTGATCTCTCTAAATCCCCAGTCCATGAATTCAGCAGGAGAACTCTGAGGAATCTGGCATGGATACTGATGGATCCAGCTTGGGTCAGGTGACCATTCCTGAATCAATTATTTCAAAGGCAGAGGATCCTGGGTGGGGACGGAGACCAGTCCATGTTGGTCCTAACGCCCACCTTTGGACAGGCAGCTGTGGTTGGTGAGCGGAATTATATTCTGTAGTGTGAATACTCAGGTAACCAACTGGATTGGTGTAGGGGGAACATGAGAGGATCAGGAGGTAGAAATAAGCATTTCATAAAATTTTCTCAAGCTAATTTAATTATAATAAGGAATCTTGAGAAGCAGACCTAACTCTTAAATTGTCTTTTGAGGATGTAAATATAATATGGGCCTATGTCTTAGTATATAAAAAATAAAATATATGACAATTGTTACAACAATGCAGGTATTTACTGTGCATTGAAAATTTTCATGGGACTATTATATTTTTCTTAGTTTAAAATAGAAGGTAATTAATAATAAACACACAAAATATATTGGTTCATCAGGGCTGAGGTATAATATTTGGCTATTTAATAAAAATAAAACACATAAAAATAAAATAATAAAAAGTTATTACAACTAGTAATATTTGGAGAATTGCCTGCTTTATGCACATTTTCCCCTAAATGGGATAGATTTATAAGACAAAAAAAGGCATACTTATTTGATTCAGGGTCCTTATTGGGACTATTCTTGCATTTGAATTGGGTCTTATTCTTTGAGATTTTTGATGTAGATATGATTTCATTATATAAAGTGATTTATAATCTACTTTATGGGCCATGCAGCTGAAAAGATTGTACATATGATGGCTTCTGGGCATGACAATTGTACACTTTTCCCTGGGGTTGAGCCTCCATAAGCTAAATTATGGAGTACTTACAGGCACACGTTTTTCCTGTCAAGAACTATGGGGCATGCAAAATGCATTTATGATTGATAGTAGGGCACACAGAGTTTAAAACCCACATTTTTAAAGTTAGACTAGTTAACCTTGTACAATACTGTAATATGGTGCTTTGGAATTAGAAGCACAGAGCAGTAACATTTGCTGCCAAAAGAGCCATATTTATTAACTCAGCAAAGTTATAAGGAGAAGGATTTGAAAGGCAGGACACAATTTTTCATCTTGAGAATCATTTTGGGTCTTCATCATCTGTGGTCTCACAAACCACTTTTTTTTTTTTCCTGGGCATGCTAATCATTCCTATAAAATCTGAAAGGTTATGAATTTTGCATCACTGTATTACAGTTTTAAAGTTAACTGTAAATATTTATAAATCCCTTCTTCCCAGTACACATAAAGATAAAAAGAAATATAAAAGACTTGAAGACAATAGTACTTTGACTTGTTCCCTTTTTTATTTTTTGATATATAAGATTTTGCAAGAAATTATTTCACTGCTTAGCTTAAAGGAAGGGGAAGAAAAGAGTGAGGGTCTTAAACTGTAGATATTATTTTGGGTTGGTAAATGTTACCAATCCATTTAACTAGAAATAAGGAATTTGAATGTTAGTGGCTTTGTAAAATTTATGAAAACACAAACTACAGGCAATTTAAATTTAGCTTTACCTCATTTCAAACCTTTATATATGAAAAAAAAAGTTATGAGGTGTTAAACTCATCCACAAATAAAAGACACTTCATCTAACAAGAAAGGAAGAATGGGTATGGTTCCTTGGGTTTATTGTTGGGGCCTGATTCTTTCTCTAAGAAGTTATTTTATGTATAGGTTGAAAAATGGATTGTCACATCTTCTAGCTTTATAAGGATACAAAAGCTGTAGAGAAAGATATATAATAATTTCAGTTACCGTTTATTGCCCTTTAAAAATACCTATCCTGACTAACATTTGTTTGCTTATAATCCAAAAAGTGAAGTAAAGGAGCAAATATTTGATACATGATACACTTTCTGCCACTCAAAAATTGGTTTGATTTTGTTTCAGGATTCATTTTGGAATGAAAGGCTCTGTCAGGATTAATCCACTTGGGTATGAAAATAGAAGTGGAGTCTCTCCTGTTTTTGAAGTACAGCTCACCAAAGATTTGATTTGTTTCTTTGACTCATCAGTAGAACTCAGGTAAAAATAAAATAAAAATACTTCAGCAGCAAAACTGCAATGCTTGGATCTGCAGTTTGGTTTGGCACATCACCAGTGTAAATAAATAAGTAAGTAAAATGGTTTATAGTTGATAGAAACTCATTTTAAAGGAGCCTGCATGTAATATAGTTTGTTAGAGCCTTCACTGTTTCTATTTATATCAAAGCTCATTTTAAATGACACTGTGAAATTATAACCAGATTTATGATTAATGTGTTTTATATTCCTTTCTATAGAAACTCAATGGAAAGCCAACAGAGAATAAGAATGATGGAAGAATTAGATGTATGTTCACCTAAATTTAGTTTTTCAAGAGCAGAAAGTGAAATTAAAAAGCAGAAAGGTCAGATGCTATGTGATGTGTTAATGGATCAGAAAGTGTTGCCTGGGGTAGGAAACATCATCAAAAATGAAGCTCTCTTTGACAGTGGTCTCCACCCAGGTGTCAATGTATGTTGTATTTTTAAAACAATTTCTTTATTTTTATATACTATTAGGGGAACAGTATGGAACACTTCAGTCTGTTTTGCAGTAACATATTCTCCTCAAACAGACTTCACGTTTCCTCGTGCTTTTGTTTGCTCGTGTCACCTTCTCAATTAAGCCAACCTTGACCATCCTACTTAATATTGTGGCATGTGTCCCCTGCTTCCACTTCTCACTCACGATCTTCCTTAACTTGCTTTGCTTTTTATTTTCTCCATAATATTTACCACTTTCAAACATAGCAAAATAGTTACCTATTATATGTATTGTTTAAAAGCCGTCTTTTCCAGCTAGAATGCAATCTCTTATGAGGACAAGGCATTTATTTTGTTTACTGATGTATCCCAAGAATCTGGAGCATAGTGTCTGTCACATGGTGGGCATTGAAGAAATATTTGTTAAATGTATGAATGGACCGAGGTCACAATTTTCTTTTCTATCTGGCATATTAAATAAACACACACACACTCATGTATTCTTGTGTATAGCTATTGGTGATGTTAGAAAATGCTATTTCAGTGGAATGATAAAAATGGAAGTCAGGTTGCAGGGAGTAAGGAATAAATGTTCAGTCAGGAAATAGAAACAAAATTTAGAGTACTTGCTCAAATAGCTTACAGTGGAGTGAAGGGAAAATATTAGACAGCCAGAGGGAGATGTCAGAACAAGGAATAATTTTTTTTAACTCTTTTTTCCTTGTTCATCAGCTGGAGAACTTAAACTTATTTATATGTTGAGAATAAAGGAAAAAAATGATAGAAAGGGAGAGGTTGAAATTATAGAAAAGAGAATGGTAATTAGTAGGATAAAAGATTCTGAGAAGGTCAGAGGCTGGAAACCAAACTGGGGTAGGAGGATACACATATTTTAGTTTACACAAAAGAACTCTGCCTTAGCATATTTATCTAGGTTTGTCTAGCCTCTGTTAACTAAATCATTTTTACATGAGTCCAAAGATACTTTACTTTTGGTAGCTATTTCCTTGATAGTCTTGGTAAAATCTATAGGGGTAAGAATTAAGTTTTAAAAGAAACCAGTTAAAAATAAAAATAAAAAAATAAACAAACAAACAAACAAAAAACAAATAAAAGAAACCAATTAATCATAGTTCTAGATTGGGTTCTTATTTTTGACACTTTGAACAAGCTAGTCAGATTTCTATAATATGGGAATAATGAAGCAGAATTTTAACAAGAATGAGCTATTTTCGAATCACTTAGACCTCTATAGAAAATGCTTTAAAAAGTAGCAGGATATTGTTATCTATGATAAACTGAGAATTTATTTTTTATTGGTCTATTTATCCATCCATTCTTTCATCCAGTAGAAGATAATTTCCTCATAATGTCTGGGAGTATATAAAGTTAGTATCATTTCTAAAGTTTAACTATTAACCCCCTAAAAGCACATACACAATATTTAAAAAGTACATTTTAACATTTCAAAATGTGACTTAATACAGTATATAAGCTATGGTGAGAAATAAATGAGTTTTAGAAGTTCCTGTCTTTCATTTAATTTGAATATAAGCAACTGAAGAATATATATAATACTCTCAGAGTATTAGATGATTAAATGATTCTGGTTTTTATAATCAATGATAAATTATTTTCTTTCATAAATAGATATATGCATATATTCAAATACATGCAAGAGTAAGTTAGAATTTCTCCTGGAATTATCATTGAAAGCACATGTGCCAGATGACAATTAATTCTGCAAAGATAACAATGAGATTTATGCTAGGCTGGGTGGCAACAAATTCTTCAGCAAGGTCTGTTTCTGAGTTCTTCCATGTGTTAACTAGTACTTGATACTAATGCATTTATATAAATTCATGTCTTTTTAAAGCTTGATAGTGACCTCAATGATTAGCTACTCCATTGCCTTTTTTTTTCCCTTCTATTCTTCCTTCTTCCTTCCTTCCTTCCTTGCTTCCTTGCTTTCTTGCTTTCTTGCTATTTTTTGGTTGATTGGTTGGTTTGGTTTACAGGCTCAGCAAGACTTTTCAGCGTGGCTGAAAGACAATGCTAAGATTTTGAAGATTCCTGATACAAAATAGATATTCAGTAAATACTTGGATTAAGAATTAAAATTTATAAGTAGGAATATAATTATATAATTCTTTATCTCTAGTACTACCACTTATAAATAGAACTATTAATGATGCCAAATAAAAATATGAGTAAGAAACTTCTAGAAGATATGCATATATTTTTAAATCTATTTACGGTACTCTAACAGAACTGGCAGGTGGTATTATGTTTATGAATTATGAAATTCACATGAAATTATGAAACTATCCTCAGTCATTTTTCCGTTTTTAGGTTTGTCAGTTAACAGATGAACAGACCCATCACCTTGTGAAAATGATTCGTAATTTCAGCATTCTCTTTTATAGGGTAAGAGCATAAAGTTTTCAGCTATGTAAAATGTCAGTCCTGTCCCTTTCAGTTGCACCAGAAATGGCAAAGTTGTATATAGCCATCTAGTGGTAAGAGTATAGAGGTGCATTAAGGGAAAGTGACATTTATGGGCATAATTAACATCTTGAAATACTTAAAATTATAGGTCAGACTAAATTTGCTTACCAATAATTGTATTAAATTATCTTATATTAAGTTGCTCAGCAGGTATATTAACATTTTGCTTAGACTCTTGTTCTATTTTTAGACAAATAAAAGTATATGTGAGAAGCCTAATGAGATAGATCCCACACTTTAGTGTAAATAGATCTCAGTTCACCAGGCTTTGCCACTTATCTGTGTGGTTTAGATTATTCAGATAACTTTATTTAGGTTTAGTTTCTTCATCTGTGAAATGGAATAATAATTTTAATAATTTATTTCTGTCTACTACAAAGACAGTTTTGAGAATGAAATGAAGGGCTAAACTGTAAATTTAGAAAGTTGTATATATGTATATAGAGACTTCAATAAATACATTTCATCTTTTAAACAAAGTATTGTAAATGTCTGATTTTTTTCCAGTCCATTTTCTGTATTCAGAATTCATATTTTTTGACGTTCAAAAGGGAAGATATTGCTGGATTCTTTATTGATTGGCCTAAAGTGTTAATGAATATCTTAACTTTCCTATTCTGCCTTGAGTAACTGTGGCTATTTTTAAATTTTATATGCTCCTTTGTTCTTCCAGAGAAAGATGATCATAGAGAACTGCCCATATTCTGGCCAAGTTAAGTTGGGCATTTAAATGCTTTGGTTAAATTAATATAAGTAAACAACCAAAATTAATTATGTAATTGTATAATTTTCAGATATGCATGGTAAGCCACATTTCTGAGCTTTTAGATTTTTCACACTGCTGATGTAAATTCAAAATATTCTCTTTGTAAGAGCTTTAAATGTATGTAAGTAGAAAATAATTTTGACAGAAAATATCAAAACGTCTTTTCAAATAGAACTTATACCAATAAGGAATATGTTCAATGTTAGAAAGGCATTTGAATTTTTATTTTCTTTTCTAGGGTCACTGTAAGATTAGAAAAGAAAAATTATCCTTTTCAGGCCAGCAAAGATGTTAAATTTTGCCCCTAGAAATAATTTTTTTGGCTCTTGATACTGACTGCATTAGCAGCTTAAGTTTGCTAAAATGATCAGATTTAAAGCTAATCTAGTCTTTTTCTTATAACCGCATAATTATGTATAATTTTTTTAAAGACATTTTAAATTATGGAATTTTTATATCCTATTTAGATAAGAGGGTAAATCTATGCAAAGAACAATTTTTAATACCGATAAATTATAAAATAATGACTTAATTATTTTATGCAAATTTTGTTTGACAAATATTGCTGATTCTTGTCGATACCTGTTTCTCAGATGAAAGAAAATGTTATATACAAATACATGTAAACTTATAACATTATTTTCAGAGATGACTTCCAAGAATATATCTTTAGGTCCTTAGCAACACTATTTTGATAGATAACTTTTTTTCTTTTTTTTTTAGTGCCATAAAGCAGGATCTGCTATTTCTAAACACTATAAGGTCTATAAACGTCCTACTTGTTGTCAGTGCCACTGCAAAATAACTGTGTGTCGCTTAGGGAAGAATAACAGAATGACGTATTTCTGTCCTCACTGTCAAAAAGAAAATCCTCAACATGTCGATATAAGGTAAGATATTTAAATTAAAGGGCTACTAACTATCAGAATATTAATAAGAGAGGTAGAAATAGGAAATAGCATCATCAAAGAACCAGAATGGGCCAAAGCTGGTTTGTAGACCACTTCTGAATTCAGTTAGAAAACCTCTAGCTCCGCTCAGGTGTTAATTTCTAGCCTTTAGTTTTAATCTCATTTGTATAGTGAGTACCAAGAGGTGTAGATATGTCAATAATTGAAAAAAAAAATGCAAATATCATTAAATGTGTTTGCTTCATTAAGAATTATTACAAAATGAGCACTATCTTTTTATAGAATTTATGTCTCGGTGAAACATCACACTGATTAAAGATACAAGCAGCTGCATGGCAGTCTGTGTGATTACAAGCCAAAATGATCTGTGCACAAGAGTTCAGGGATATTAGGGGTTTATATATACAGGAAAGGTGGGGAAGATCTCTTAGAGAAAGTGTAATTTGAAATTCACTTTTAAAAGATAGTTAGAATTTTGTTATGTTAATGAGAAAGCAAATGCTATTTAATTGATAAGAAAGAGCATGTCCTCAAGTCTTGACTCATTAATCAGTGATGATGATAATATTGGCCAAGACAAGTGAAGGTTTCAAGTAGTTGAATAGTACAAACTATTTTTACAGGTACTATGGGACCAAATAGAAGGGATCATGTAGTTCTGGGACTGGTTAATGTTTTGTCCAAATCAGTGGATTAAATAACTTAAACTGATAGTAGCGTGGTAAGGGTGGAAAACGAAGAAACATAGAACACATATGAGGAAGCTAACAAGCACAGTGTAATGGGAGAGAAATAGTTGCAGGCCAGGAGTCAAGACACTGGGAATGGAGAAGAAAATAGAAGATTTAACTTAAAAATTGTTTAAAGTCAGCAGGTATTGGGACTGATTTGTTATTTAGGATAATGCAAAAAGTGTCAGACCCAAATAATAGAAAGAAATGTTGGGACAGAATGGAAAAGACAAGTTGAGTTTTGGATTTGTGAGTTAGTAGTGGAATATTCAGGAAGAGATGTCATTTGGGCTGAATTACAGGATGGGATATAATGACTTGAGAGTTATCAGCATAGTGTCATTGGGTGAAGTATTAAAATAGGATCCATTCACTGAGAGGAAGAATAGAGAGAAAGGAACCAAACCCAAGCCTCAGGGAATACCTATAACTACAGTAGGAAGAAATAGGAGTAAACAAAGGAAATAAAAATGATATGATTGGAAACCAGAGCATTCCAGGCAGAATAGCTGCACAGAAGCCAAGGAGGAGGGACGAACTACCATGTCTGCAGAACTCAGGGCTACGGGTTGGAGCCATGTGCAGTGGGAGGTTACAACTCCTGTTTATGTCTTCATAAATATATCTGGAACTGTCTTTTCTGTCCCGTGTTTCTGGACATTTTCTGGGTCATTCCTTCTCTTGGTCTTGACCACTTTTCTCTAAACACTCCATGCCCCCTTCATCTCAGCTCCTTCACCCCATTTTACTGTCATAGAGATCTGAAATATGTTTAGGTGATTCATATGTTTATAATACAGATTTGTGATTTTCTTATTTTGCATAAATAAGGAACTGTTTTTCATCATACTAGTGTAAATTTATTTGACCAAATGCAATTGACATGGCGATTGACATGGTACCTAGCAGAGAGAAGACATTCACCGTGTGTGTGTTGACTGAATAAATGATTCATGCTCTCTATTGGTTTTCTAGGAATTTATGGCTTTAGAGGTTAAAAAAATCTTGCCTATTCTTCCAAATCAAATAATTGCCAATTCCAAAGTTTCTTTGAAACTGGATTCTGAGGGTGCAAGGGTACCCTGAGAGAGCAGTAGAGTTCACCTATGCCTGAGAAATGCAAAGGTTAAGACTTACTTGGCAAAAACAGGTGTCCACAGCAAAAAATACACAAATACATACACACATAATATAAAATAAAGAAAAAGTTTGAAAACTAGTGCCTTTTGTTCTATTCTTAGAGATTTCTATGGTTAAATATATTTCATTTATTTCTGGATTAGTGTTTGAACCCTTTTATGTTGACTAAACTTTCTTATTTTAATTGAAGTGAAGTTGAAGAAGTCTGAAAAGCCCAATTGCTATGGTGGTCTTTCTTAACTCCTTCATGAAGTCCTCCCTGACTTCCCAACTTTCCCAGTTTACTTTGATCATAACACACTCCAAACACCTATGCCATTTATTTTTGGCTTTTTATTATATCCTAGCTACCATTATTTGTGTATGCGAGTGTTCTTTCCTTTAGGGGACACTGTTGCTGGTGTTATTCTTTCTTTTAAACAGATATTTATTAGGGACTACTATGAGCCAGGCACAGGGAATACAAAGACAAAATGGAATACGGCCCCTCAAAGTGCGCAGGGTGTAAGGTGAGGAGTAAATAAGTCTACAGATGATTAAAATCCCATGATGGAAGTGCTGTAAAGAGGTATATTTGCACAAATGCAAGATAAGTCTAGAGGAAGAAACACTTAAATCCACCTGGGAAGAACAAGGAAATCTTTCTGAAGGTGACATTTGAGCTTGATGTAGAAGGAAATAGGAATTCATCAATGACAATAGGTAGGAAAGGCATTTCCTGGAAGAGAAAGCTTCACATGGGAAACTTCATGGGGGAAAAGGCCTAGTGCATTTGGAGCACTGCATAAAGGGGAAGACATTTTGTTCCTATATGAAGAAATATTCAGGCCTCTAAAAACCATGCCTTTTAGAAATTTGTTAATAGCTGGTTACTAGTTAATGAGAATTTAGTACTGTTTGCAGACCAATTTTTACTGCTGGTTTGAGTTAGCACAGTTGTTTTTTGAGGGATAAAGAGATTAGAGGCCCTTGGGAGACATGAAGAAAAGTTATGTTGGGTTATTCTTGAAAGGATAACCTTGTTTAGGGAAGAGTATTGTGATTGCATAGTTTCCGTGTTTAAAAACATAATTTAAAACAGGTTGTTTTGATTTCAATGAAGGAAACTCAACTCAAGTTAAACTAAAAAGGAATTTATGAATCATGCTGTTACGATGAATATTGTTAGTTCCCAGGATTAGCAGAAAAGCTGCAGGGACTAGAACCATGCAAGTGACCTTGCTTGGCCTCTTTGCCCATAGAACATGTAGAGAGAGTGACGGCAGGTCTAAGCTGCTTCCTGCCTAAACCTCACACCTCAAACCTCATAACAGTAAATATTTTCTGGTTTCAGCAGAAGAACGGCATTCTGGAGGGCTTCCAGTAAGGAAGCAGAGTCAATTGAATGAAATAGCAAATGAATTTAGTTGAAACAGAAGTTCAGCAGCAGCTTGAAAATTATTTTATTCAAAGCTTCCTTAATTGCTACTTTATTTTGCATAACTGTTAGTTTTATTAACATTCACATTGGTATTTTAATAAAATAATCTATTTTGTTTGGACAAAGAAAAATCAGTTGCTTCCCATGCTAGTCTCCATTATACATGCCTGAGAAATGCAAAGATACCTCAGAGACAGTGTTACCCTCCACGTATAATTTATGCTCTGCTCTGAAAATGAAGCCCATACCCAACAGTCAGTTTGGGATATTCTGTTTTAAGATTAGTCGAATCTGGTAGTATGTACAGTGTATACAAGAAGAGAAGAGAGTACAGAAGAGAGCCTTCAATTACTTTAACTTTGGTCATCAAAAGAAAAAAAATGGCTATGGAAGAGAAGTAGAAAAAACAACTTCATAGAAACAGAGGTGGGGCATGAAGACTTAAGTTCTGAGTTAGAGAGAATAGGGCTTGAGGAAAGACCATTTCATTTGACAACTGGGAAATCAAGATGATCTTCCAGAAAGCAGTTTAAATAGAAATGGAGGAGCAAAATTCATTCATTAAACTTTATGGAATATTTAGAGAATACTGTTGTTCAATGGGAGGACACAGGTTTAAGAGAAACCCAGATGTGCATTTTTATGTAGGATATCAGGCATTGCTACATAGTCAATGCCCTGAAGGAACATCACACAGGGTAAGAAGATAGATAGTGACAGGGAATGTTCATTTTAGGTAGGGTGGTCAGATAACATCCTTGAGGAGGAGATTTTTGAAAAGACCTTGTGAAAATCTAGAGGTGAGCTAGAAGTATTCCTAGAAAAGCCAGAATGCCTCCAAGCTTCCGGTACCTCCAAGGAAGAGAAAGAAGGCAACACTGACGTCAGTAGAATGAATGAGAGACAGAGGGATCTGCTCTGCCTGGCGGGACCAAAGCATACAGTGCCTCCGCAGCCATCCTAAGGAGTTTTGATTTTATTCTGAGTGTGATGTGAAGCTGTTGGAGGGTTTTGAGCAGAGGGCAACATGATCTGACTTGCTTTACCAGCATCCTTTGGGCAGCTTTATGGAAAGACTGTAGTGTGACTAGAGTGAAGCAGTGACATCGGGGGGCTCTCAACAGTAGGCCAGATGATAAACGATGGTGGCTTGGAATACAGTGGGAATGGTAAGAAGTGGTTGAATTTAGGATATTTCAGAAGGTGGAATAGGGTTATGGCCTGAAATATATCTAATTTGAGGGCCCTCTTTATGCAAAAGAATAAAAATTAATGCAACTTTCTGATGTGAGTATTTAGAATGAGAAGAGAATTCACAGCAAATTATAATTTTTAAATACCATAATATCAGAAAAATAAGATATTACTATTTATTATTATTAGTTTACTGTGTGACATACCAATTGTTTTCCTACATGGTATTGACTGCATTCTTGATTTCCTTGTCATATGAACACCATCAATATTATTACATTTTTATTATTGTCAGCTTAGAAAATTGCCTTTTAGCTTCATAATTGGTTATTGATAGTGGCTTATCTCTAACTTCCCCTAGAGCAGTGATTCTCCAACTAACATGCATCAGGATCTTGTGGAGGGCTTGTTAAAACATAGATTGCTGGGCTCCACACCCAGAGTTCTGATTCAGTAGGTCTGGGTTGGGTCCTGAGAACCTGCGTTTCTTACAGGTTCCCAGTTGAGCGGCTGCTGCTGGCCTGGGAACCACACTTTGAAAACCACTGTCTTGGAGAACTCCAGCCTTTTGCTCTCCCTTTGGTCCACCTGATTTCCCACCTCAACCAGGTTCCTGGGTTGCTTGGTTGGGTGGTACATGGGTCAATAGGCCTTAAAGCCTGGGTCATAATGTCCCTGAGCAAGGAATGGAACATCTCTGGTTCAGATACTTCTTGAGGTTAAAGATGGGGTCCGCATGCTCAATGATTTCCCCAGGGAACATGTTCCCTGGGCATTGGGCAGGTGTACGGTGGTTCCAGCAGCCCACAGTCCTCACCCAGAGTCCCAGGACAGCCACCATGGGTTGCTCTTGGAATCCAGCATGAGGCTGGAATTCCTGCTTCAGTTCCCCACATGCCCTGCCGTAGTCCCTACAGAGAGTACGCTGAGCCACGGAAGGTTCCTGTGCAAGCTTAAGCTTCACCGTCTCCGTGGTAAGTCTACCTCTGCATCAGAGCCTGCAGGGTTTGCTGATGGATTAGATATGGGGTGTAAGGAAAAGAGATGTTAAGGATGGCTGCTAGGTTTTGGGGCTGACCAGTTGGGTGCATGGTGATTCCACGTACCAGATGAGACAACCAGTAGAGTTGTAGATTAGGAAGAGGGTAGAAATTATGAATTTTTTGGACATGGTAAATTTGAGATTCCTGTTACATATCCAAGTGGAGATTGGAAAGGATTTGTTTCTGTGTTTAAGAAGTAGAGCAGTAAGGAAAGGATGCTTTCAAAGCGTCCATAAGATACAATAAACATTCCCTTATGATTAATGAAATCCATGCAACTGGAGATGAAGATAGTGTAAAATTGGAACAAGTTGAAAATCTGAAGGTCATGTAAGTGTTATATTTTGTTAATTATGAATAAATGCTATGAAATACTGCCCTTTTTAATACCTAGAGAGCCATGATTAGGTCAGATAAACAAATCCTATAGAAGGTCTGGTGTTCTTTGGAATAAGAAATACAGAGTGGCGGTAAAGTCAATGTAAAAAAAAATAAAAGAATCATAATGAGATGTATCTTACTTTCAGATTTTCTTATGCTATTTAATATTTTACCAGACAAGCCTGAATTTCAAAATGGCTGTAATCATATGTAAGGAGCAAAATGTTACAGAAGACAAGGCTACCTTTGAAAGTCAAAGATCTCATATTATAAAATATAAGGTTCACAGCCTTTACCTGGAAGAACTTCTTTTAATATTAATGTTTGGAATAATGAAAGAAATTCAGGACACTACCATGGTATCTTAACATGATGTGTTTTTTTTTTGTTTTTTTTTAATCTTCATTTTATTGAGATATATTCACATACCACGCAGTCATACAAAACAAATCGCACTTTGGATTGTTCACAGTACCATTACATAGTTGTACATTCATCACCTAAATCAATCCCTGACACCTTCATTAGCACACACACAAAAATAACAGGAATAATAATTAGAGTGAAAAAGAGCAATTGAAGTAAAAAAGAACACTGGGTACCTTTGTCTGTTTGTTTCCTTCCCCTATTTTTCTACTCATCCATCCATAAACTAGACAAAGTGGAGTGTGGTCCTTATGGCTTTCCCAATCCCATTGTCACCCCTCATAAGCTACATTTTTATACAACTGTCTTCGAGATTCATGGGTTCTGGGTTGTAGTTTGATAGTTTCAGGTATCCACCACCAGCTACCCCAATTCTTTAGAACCTAAAAAGGGTTGTCTAAATTGTGCGTAAGAGTGCCCACGAGAGTGACCTCTCAGCTCCTTTTGGAATCTCTCTGCCACTGAAGCTTATTTCATTTCCTTTCACATCCCCCTTTTGGTCAAGAAGATGTTCTCCGTCCCACGATGCCAGGTATACATTCCTCCCCGGGAGTCATATTCCACGTTGCCAGGGAGATTCACTCCCCTGGGTGTCTGATCCCACGTAGGGGGGAGGGCAGGGATTTCACCTTTCAAGTTGGCTTAGCTAGAGAGAGAGGGCCACATCTGAGCAACAAAGAGGCATTCGGGAGGAGGCTCTTAGGCACAATTATAGGGAGGCCTAGCCTCTCCTTTGCAGCAACCGTCTTCCCAAGGGTAAAACCTATGGTAGAGGGCTCAACCCATCAAACCACCAGTCCCCTATATCTGTGGTCATGTTAGCAACCATCGAGGTGGGGTAGGCCAATACCCCTGCATTCTCCACAGGCTCCTCAAGGGGGCACTACATCTTTTTTTCCTTGTTTTTCTTTTTTTTTTTTTTTTAACTTTGCCTTCTTTTTTAAATAAACTGTATGAAAAAAAAGTTAAAAAGAAAACAAACATACAATAAAAGAACATTTCAAAGAGACCATAACAAGGGAGTAAGAAAAAGACAACTAACCTAAGATAACTGCTTAACTTCCAACATGTTCCTACTTTACCCCAAGAAAGTTACCTAATATAGCAACATTTCTGTGAACTTGTTCCTACTATATCCATCAGAAATTAACAACCACAGTCATTCCTGGGCATCCCCAGAACGTTAAATAGCTTATCTGTTCTTCTTGGATTATTGTTCCCCCTTCCTTAATTGCTCTCTATTGCTAGTTCCCCTACATTCTACATTATAAACCATTTGTTTTACATTTTTCAAAGTTCACATTAGTGGTAGCATATAATATTTCTCTTTTTGTGCCTGGCTTATTTCGCTCAGCATTATGTCTTCAAGGTTCATCCATATTGTCATATGTTTCACGAGATCGTTCCTTCTTACTGCCGTGTACTTTTCCATCGTGTGTATATACCACATTTTATTTATCCACTCATCTGTTGAAGGACATTTGGGTTGTTTCCATCTCTTGGCAATTGTGAATAATGCTGCTATGAACATTAGCGTGCAGATATCTGTTCGTGTCACTGCTTTCCGACCTTCCGGGTATATACCGAGAAGTGCAATCGCTGGATCGAATGGTAACTCTATATCTAGTTTTCTAAGGAACTGCCAGACTGACTTCCAGAGTGGCTGAACCATTATACAGTCCCACCAACAATGAATAAGAGTTCCAATTTCTCCACATCCCCTCCAGCATTTGTAGTTTCCTGTTTGTTTAATGGCAGCCATTCTAATCGGTGTGAGATGGTATCTCATTGTGGTCTTAATTTGCATCTCTCTAATAGCTAGTGAAGCTGAACATTTTTTCATGTGTTTCTTGGCCATTTGTATTTCCTCTTCAGAGAACTGTCTTTTCATATCTTTTGCCCATTTTATAATTGGGCTGTCTGTACTATTGTCATTGAGTTGTAGGATTTCTTTATATATGCAAGATATCAGTCTTTTGTCAGATACATGGTTTCCAAAACTTTTTTCCCATTGAGTTGGTGGCCTCTTTACCTTTTTGACAAATTCCTTTGAGGTGCAGAAACTTCTAAGCTTGAGGAGTTCCCATTTATCTATTTTTTCTTTTGTTGCTTGTGCTTTGGGTGTAAAGTCTAGGAAGTGGCCGCCTAATACAAGGTCTTGAAGATGTTTTCCTACATTATCTTCTAGGAGTTTTAAGGTACTTTCTTTTATATTGAGATCTTTGGTCCATTTTGAGTTAATTTTTGTGTAGGGGGTGAGGTAGGGGTCCTCTTTCATTCTTTTGGATATGGATATCCAACTCTCCCAGCCCCATTTGTTGAAAAGACCATTATGACTCAGTTCAGTGACTTTGGGGGTCTTATCAAAGATCAGTCGGCCATAGATCTGAGGGTCTATCTCTGAATTCTCAATTCGATTCCATTGATCTATATGTCTATCTTTGTGCCAGTACCATGCTGTTTTGGCAACTGTGGCTTTATAATAAGCTTCAAAGTCAGGGAGTGTAAGTCCTCCCACTTCGTTTTTCCTTTTTAGAGTGTCTTTGGCAATTCGAGGCATCTTCCCTTTCCAAATAAATTTGATAACTAGCTTTTCCAAGTCTGCAAAGTAGGTTGTTGGAATTTTGATTGGGATTGCATTGAATCTGTAGATGAGTTTGGGTAGAATTGACATCTTAATGACATTTAGTCTTCCTATCCATGAACATGGAATATTTTTCCATCTTTTAAGGTCCCCTTCTATTTCTTTTAGTAGAGTTATATAGTTTTCTTTGTATAGGTCTTTTACATCTTTGGTTAAGCTTATTCCTAGGTACTTGATTTTTTTAGTTGCTATTGAAAATGGTATCTTTTTCTTGAGTGTCTCTTCAGTTTGTTCATTTCTAGCATATAGAAACATTACTGACTTACGTGCATTAATCTTGTATCCCGCTACTTTGCTAAATTTGTTTATTAGCTCTAGTAGCTGTATCGTCGATTTCTCAGGGTTTTCTAGATGTAAGATCATATCATCTGCAAACAATGACAGTTTTACTTCTTCTTTTCCAATTTGGATGCCTTTTATTTCTTTGTCTTGCCTGATTGCCCTGGCTAGCACTTCCAGCACAATGTTGAATAACAGTGGTGACAGCGGGCATCCTTGTCTTGTTCCTGATCTTAGAGGGAAGGCTTTCAGTCTATCACCATTGAGTACTATGCTGGCTGTGGGTTTTTCAAATATGCTCTTTATCATATTGAGGAAGTTTCCTTCAATTCCTACCTTTTGAAGTGTTTTTATCAAAAATGGATGTTGGATTTTGTCAAATGCTTTTTCAGCATCTATTGAGATGATCAATTGATTTTTCCCTTTTGACTTGTTAATGTGTTGTAATACATTGATTGATTTTCTTATGTTGAACCATCCTTGCATGCCTGGAATGAACCCCACTTGGTCATGGTGTATGATTTTTTTAATGTGTCTTTGGATTCGATTTGCAAGTATTTTGTTGAGGATTTTTGCATCTATATTCATTAGGGAGATTGGCCGGTAGTTTTCCTTTTTTGTAGCATCTTTGCCTGGTTTTGGTATTAGATTGATGTTAGCTTCATAAAATGAGTTAGGTAGTGTTCCATTTCCTTCAGTGTTTTGAAAGAGTTTGAGTAAGATTGGTGTCAGTTCTTTCTGGAAAGTTTGGTAGAATTCCCCTGTGAAGCCATCTGGCCCTGGGCATTTATTTGTGGGAAGATTTTTGATGACTGATTGGATCTCTTTGCTTGTGATGGGTTGGTTGAGGTCTTCTATTTCTTCTCTGGTCAGTCTAGGTTGTTCATATGTTTCCAGGAAATTGTCCATTTCCTCTACATTATCCAGTTTGTTGCCATAGTGTTGTTCATAGTATCCTCTTATAATTTTTTTAATTTCTTCAGGATCTGCAGTTATGTCACCTTTTTCATTCATTATTTTGTTTATATGGGTCTTCTCTCTTTTTGTTTTGTCAGTCTAGCTAGGGGCTTGTCAATCTTGTTGATCTTCTCAAAGAACCAACTTTTGGTGATATTTATCCTCTCTATTGTTTTTTTGTTCTCTATGTCATTTATTTCTGCTTAAATCCTTGTTATTTCTTTTCTTCTACTTGGTTTAGGATTGGTTTGCTGTTCATTTTCTAGCTTCTTCAGTTGATCCATTAGTTCTTTGATTTTGGCTCTTTCTTCCTTTTTAATATATGCGTTTAGTGCTATAAATTTCCCCCTTAGCACTGCTTTTGCTGCATCCCATAGGTTTTGGTATGTTGTGTTCTCATTTTCATTCGTCTCTGTATATTTAGCAATTTCTCTTGCTATTTCTTCGTTAACCCACTGATTGTTTAGGAGTGTGTTGTTTAACCTCCAGGTATTTGTGAATTTTCTAAGTCTCTGATGGTTATTGACTTCTAATTGTATTCCACTGTGGTCAGAGAATGTGCTTTGAATAATTTCAATCTTTTTAAATTTATTGAGGCTTGTTTTATGTCCCAGCATATGATCTATTCTGGAGAAAGTTCCGTGAGCACTAGAAAAGTATGTGTATCCTGGTGATTTGGGATGTAATGTCCTGTATATGTCTGCTAAATCTAATTCATTTATCAGATTGTTTAGGTTTTCAATTTCCTTATTGGTCTCCTGTCTGGTTGATCTATCTATAGGAGAGAGTGATGTGTTGAAGTCTTCCACAATTATTGTGGAAACATCAATTGCTTCCTTTAGTTTTGCCAGTGTTTCTCTCATGTATTTTGTGGCACCTTGATTGGGTGCATAGACATTTACGATTGTTATTTCTTCTTTTTGAATTGCCCCTTTTATTAGTATGTAGTGGCCTTCTTTGTCTCTCAAAACATCCCTGCATTTAAAGTCTATTTTTTCTGTGATTAATATTGCTACACCTGCTTTCTTTTGGCTGTAGCTTGCATGAAATATTTTTTCCATCCTTTCACTTTCAGTTTCTTTGTGTCCCTGTGTCTAAGATGAGTCTCTTGTATGCAACATATTGATGGTTCATTTTTTTTGATCCATTCTGCGAATCTATATCTTTTAATTGGGGAGTTTAATCCATTTACATTCAATGTTATAACCGTGAAGGCATTTCTTGAATCAGCCATCTTATCCTTTCATTTATGTTTGTTATATTTTTCCCCTCTCTCTATTAATATCCTTTATTGTACCCATACCGAATCTCTTTAGTACTGAACCTTTCTCCAAGTCTCTCTGTCCTTTCTTTGTTTCTCTGTCTGTAGGGCTCCCTTTAGTATCTCCAGTAGGGCAGGTCTCTTGTTAGCAAATTCTCTCAGCATTTGTTTGTCTGTGAATAATTTAAGCTCTCCCTCAAATTTGAAGGAGAGCTTTGCTGGATAAAGTATTCTTGGCTGGAAATTTTTCTCACTCAGAATTTTAAATATATCGTGCCACTGCCTTCTGGCCTCCATGGTGGCTGCTGAGTAGTCACTGCTTAGTCTTATGCTGTTTCCTTTGTATGTGGTGAATTGCTTTTCTCTTGCTGCTTTCAGAACTTGCTCCTTCTCTTCTGTGTTTGACAGTGTGATCAGAATATGTCTCGGAGTGGGTTTATTTGGATTTATTCTATTTGGAGTTCGCTGAGCATTTATGATTTGTGTATTTATGTTGTTTAGAAGATTTGGGAAGTTTTCCCCAACAATTTCTTTGAATACTCTTCCTAGACCTTTACCCTTTTCTTCCCCTTCTGGAACACCAATGAGTCTTATACTCGGACGTTTCATATTATCTATCATATCCCTGAGGTCCATTTCGATTTTTTCAATTTTTTTCCCCATTCTTTCTTTTATGCTTTCATTTTCCATTCTGTCATCTTCCAGGTCACTGATTCGTTGTTCACCTTCCTCTAGTCTTGTACTATGAGTGTCCAGAATCTTTTTAATTTGGTCAACAGTTTCTTTAATTTCCATAAGATCATCCATTTTTTTATTTAGTCTTGCAATGTCTTCTTTATGCTCTTCTAGGGTCTTCTTGATTTCCTTTGTCTCCCATACTATGGTCTCATTGTTCATCTTTAGTTCTTTGAGTAGCTGCTCTAGGTGCTGTGTCTCTTCTGATCTTTTGATTTGGGTGCTTGGGCTTGGGTTATCCATATCGTCTGGTTTTTTCATATGCTTTATAATTTTCTGTTGTTTTTGGCCTCTTGGCATTTGCTGAACTTGATAGGGTTCTTTTAGGATTTGTAGACCAATTGAAGTCCTTATCTCTAATTTATCAGATCTACAGCTTCATGGAGTACACTTTCTCTAACTAACCAGCAGGTGGCGTCCACGAGCCACCTGTTCTCCACAAGCCAGTTTTCCCCTGCTTAGCCTTTTTGGTGAGTGGGGGAATGAGTCTTGTGGGGTCCAACTGGTGTACCAAGCTTGCATGTGTAGTTGGTGTTGCCTGCCCTGTATATGGGGCGTGTTTCTGGGCAGTCAGGGAGAGGGGGTGACTCTAACAATCAAATCTCCCTGGTGATCCTAGAGTTTTAAAGCTGCTGCAATAGTCTAATCCTTCAGTTCAGTCCTGCCACAGTTTGTCTCTGCCACTGACCCACAAGTCCTTGGTATTGGCGTATAGCTCCTGAGACTTGCAAGTTGGCCCCTCTTCCAGGCTGTGCACCCCGGGTGCTCTGTTGAGGGATGACTGTGCTATGTCACAGGTGAGTGCCTTCCCCCCATGGTGGTTCTGGGCTGCTGGGCTGTGTAGGGAGGCTCCCAGTCTGCTGAAATGATGGCTGAATGGGGCTTTGTTAATTCACACTGCTCCACCTTCCCAACTCTGGGACAATCAGCTGAGGTTGCAGGGAAGGCTAATGTCCACACCCAGTTTTGTGGTGTGTGCCTGTTATTTGAAGCACTTCCGTCACACTGGGTTGTCTGGGGCAGCTCTGGGCTATGGGGCTGGCGACGGGCAGGAGTGTTTCCTGTCCACCAGGATGATGGCTGTGAGCAGACACCCCCCTTTTCTTGGGAAGTTGTGGTGTTTAGTGAATTTTCTCAGCCACTGGATTATTGCCTTTTGTCTCAGAGCTCTCTTAGTTCTGCTCTTGTCTTGACCTGCCCAAATTGCAAGTCTTTGAAGCTTTCTGTATTGGGCTTCTTAGAGTAATTGTTTTAGAAAAAGAAAAAAGGATTAAAAAAAAAAAAAGGGCCCTCCTCAGAGATCTAATGGGTTATTGAAATGCTAAGAGACAAAGCAATTAGGGCCATTAAGGAAAGGTCCACAGGGCAGAGAGATCAGCTTTTCTTCGGGATTTGCATATGAGCCTGAGGGCCTGAGCTCTGCCCTTCCCCTTTCTATGTTCACCAGAACTCCAAAAATCCTCCGCTTTTATTTTGGAGTTTTTCGTGGTGTTTTTTTCTATGTCTGTCTCCTCTCTGCTGGGCTGGCTGCTCTCAGATTCTCTGGTGTCTGGTCTCAGTCTATCTATGGTTGGAGTTTGGATCAGTAGAATGAGTTTCCGGTAATGGCTGCCACTGCAGTTCTCCCTTCTCCTTCCCGGAGCTGACAGCCCCTCCTCCCATGGGACTGAGCCTGGCAGGGAGGGGTGTGTGTCCCCTGGCCGCAAAAACTTACAGATTTCGCTGAGCTCAGCAGTTCGACGTTTTCATGAGTGTTGTATGAAGTATGCCCAAAGTCAGATTGCTCTGTGGTGTCCAGTCCACGCAGTTCCTGGCTTTCTACCTACTTTCCTGGAGGAGTAACTAAAACATACAGCTCACCAGTCCGCCATCTTGCCCTGCCTCCACGTGATGTGTTTTACATGCATCAGAGCTTAGGACAATATGAGATCTTTACAAAGACATTCTGTTTAGCATTAAATGACCAATTAAGAATTCCAGGTAGAGAATCATGACTTACAATTGTGGCCAAAATCAGGATTGGTTTTATTTACTATTTCTTAAATAGATAATGAACATGAAAATGTTTTACCTGAAGGGAATGAAAACTTGGATACTTTTCTTCATCAGCATAGACCAATTAATCAAAATAGTGTCAGTTTACTTCCCATGCTCTAATTTCTACATAATGCTTTTTTTTTTCCTTATTTGGTTGAATAAAGATATTTTAGTTTTGCTTTAGGAAAAGTATTCACTTACGTAAAACATTATTTAAGAAGTGTTTCTTAGTAACTATATCAAGTATTTTTAACCGGTTTTTACAAAAATAACAACTGTTTGACTCCAGGTAAAAACTTTTATTTGTTATTTCTTATTTTAACAGGTATCAGCAGAGCCCAAGTGAAAACATTTTATGCTAAGATGCAGTTATAACTCTATCTTATGCAATAATAAACTTGTAGCATTTGTGTTTGAGAAGTTCTGTCACCATTTCTGAAACACCCGGAATGTGTAAGTACAAGGCAATAATCACAATGCTAATGCTTAGTTTAAAAAATTATTTTGCAGCAAACTGCCAATCAGAAATACCATAATCAGCTGGACACCTAGCAGGGGACATCATGTTATGGCATCTGTGGCTCGGAAATCTGAAGAGCAATGGACATGTGTGTTCTGCACACTGATAAATAGGCCTTCTTCTAAGGCATGTGATGCTTGCTTGACTTCAAGGCCTGAGGGTAAGACAGAATTTTGATTTTGAGTTCGTTCCATTTTTAAGAGGGCTAATTGTACGTTCAGATATATATATTACTCCATCTTGATATTCAGTAACAAAGTAAAATGCTTTCTTTCTTAGAAGTTTAAAGGAATTGCCAGCCTTTATGTAAACCATGCTGATATTCTGGACTGAGTGCTTTTTTTTAACAGGGAGGGAAAACACACTTGTTCTAAAACAGTATGTGCCTTTGTATCTCAAAAAACTGAGCTGATCACATCTGTTCTCTACTGTTTCTAATGAATTATTCAATAAAGCTTTGTTTTATGCAGATTTCAGCAACTTTCTAGTTTGTTATTCAGTTCAAGTGTTTCATAAATTGAAAGGGAGGATTTCTGTAAGAATATCGTTGCAGGTGGAATAGAAAAGTGCTGAATGTTTTTTCTCTCCTTTATCCTCTTGCCCCTTGTTATTAAAATCTTTATGCAGACAATTGTACTGATTTCATTGAAATCCTTCAAAATAACTCTATAGCTCACAATTTCATGCGTTCAGAGAATGTAAAATCTCAGAGGAAACTTGTGATTAAGAACCATCTCACTGATGCAGCTTCTATTGTGTTCTCAAAGTGTTATTTCTTTCTTCAATTAGAGATGAGAAAGTTCCGTTCTTGACTTATGGACCCCCACATTGTGTTAGCTGTCGCACTGTGCTTTGTTCCCTGGGCCAGAGAGGCTGCACCGCCCCTTGCACAGCTTTGCTGGTAGCAGAAGGGACTGCACCTACCATTTCTCTCCCTTTCTCTCCCTCTCTCTCACTCTCTCACTCTGTCTCTCTTTTTTCAATATCATTCAGCAGAGAAGGAGAGAGACCTCAGAAAGCCACAGACTTATGTGTCTACATTTATTTCAACATTCTGAAATGCCTTTATATATCTCCAAGTGTCTTCATGTTCATTTTTTTCTGCATATGACAGACATAACATCTTAACTACCATGTAGAATATTATTATGGTACTGATTCCAAAATCTTAGGATACTTTGTTGAAGCTGTATATTTAATACATGTTAAGTCTTTGTAATTCATTTTTACTCGTTTTAAATGAGTCTTTCATTTTATCTTGTCATTTATAGAAACATTCTTGATATTCTAAATCTAGGCCTCTAACCTCTGACTTAAAGCTTGAAGAGGTGTCATCTCTTAGTTACCACTGCTTTAATACTTTGCCTAACATTAGCAAAACTGATAGCTGGGTGACCTTCAAATGCTTAAACATATATGAAGCAAATATAAATCTTTGTCAACCCATCTCTGGGTCCCTATAAATCACTGAAATTTTCAGTTTATGTAATACTTCATTTCATAACCAAAAGATGGTTAATTTTGGAATTCCTATCTAACTTTAGTGTAGCAAGTGAAATAAATGCTTTGATCAAATAAAAAGATGTTTCATATAGTCAATATATTATATTTCTGGCAATATTACAGAATTCTTTTTCTTTCCCTCCAGATTCAGTACCCAAAAATGAAGAAAATCCTATTGTCTTTAACAACTTAGTGAAGTATCCTTGTAATAGCTTTGGAAAACCAAACACAGAAGTGAGGATCAACAGGACAACTGCATTTGGAACTACAACCCTTGTGTTGACTGATTTTAGCAATAAATCTCGTACTTTGGAAAGAAAAAAGAGTGAAAATCAGACACTAGATGGGGAATATCAGAATTCTTCTAAAGTTTGTTTTAGTGATATACAGCACCCCTCCAATGAGAGAAGAAACTATATAACTCAACTATCGAACAAAGTAAACATATCACCTATGATCTGCTCTCAGTCTAAATTATTTAGCCCTGCACATAAAAAATTGAGAACAATCCAGTCATCACCAGATCTCAAAAGTTGTAACCCTGGATCTTCTAATAGGTATGATGTTTCTAATTCTAACTTGCTTTATAAGGTATTTGCATTGTTTTAAGAAGGCAGAAAAACATCCATTTTTTAGAAGTTCAATTGATTTTGGTAATGTAAATCAAACCCTGAAGACTTGTTTCCTTTTCCTCTTTTCTAATTTATAATGTTAGAGCAGGGAAAGGAATGAAAAACAATTTCCTAAATCTTTTTTTTTCCTAACTATAGCCAAATACATGCTTAGTACAGAATATTTGGAAAATGTTGGAAATTCTAAAGAAAAAAATGTAAAGCCCTCATAATCATGCCAGTTATCAATTACACCATTAATATAGACTTTTTTTTATGTTTCTTTTAATGAAAGACTGTTCTTCCAAAAAAGGGAAACTGTGTTTCATATGGATGTAATAAATGCCCATCTATCTTAAAGAGAGGAATCTGAGATATGTTTAATGACATCTTTGCCAGCCAATGTGGCTGCATCTCAAATATCCATAGGGGAAAGTGTTCTTTATTTCAACCAAAAAGAGCATGCATGCTACTATTATATTTATTTATTTTTTATTTTTTTCTTTAATTTTTTATTGTGATTAAGTTAAATTTATAAACTTATAATTTTCATCTTTAAAGTCTTAAATCTTTCCACACAAGAATATATTATTCCTCTCTATTTTTGCATCTTTCGTTTGTGTCCTTCACTAGAGCTTTTAGTTTTCTTCTTCCAAATCCTGTATAATTCTTACTAAGTTTATCTCTAAATAGATTATGTCATTTTAAAGTTTCTCTGTTGGGTAGACTGTAAAATTGTATCTCCTTTCGTGTTTTAACTTGCATTTACATTATCACCAATGAGATTGAAGTTTTTTCTTATATTTATTGGCCATACATTATGTTTATATACTATTATATTTATATTTATATACTATTATATTTAAAATTAAAAAGTTGTAATTCCATTTAATATATACCACCAGATTAGATATGTTTTATGAGACTACCAGCTACACATCCAAGAGAAGAACCCAACTGCTGTCACCTAAACAATATTAACTGCTGCTAAACCAGTCGTCCACTGACACTCCTCCCCCTGCCTTGTTTAGTTCCTTTATGTGGGTTTCCTAACAGAATATCACCACCTAATATTATGCCTCCATCAGAGAGAGACAGTTCTCCACTATTTTCTTTTCCAAGCCTCTTAGTTTATTGTTTGCTGCCCCCCAACCCCCTTTGGAAAGCAGGTCCTGTACATCCAGCATTGCTTAATGGAGTGAAGAAAATATAACATGTGAAGGAAGGAAGGGTCTTCTTCCCAAATATGAATGTTAAGCAGAGAAAGAGTTACTATGGGTAGAGATATAAAATAATCTCAAATGCATTCTGATTGCCATTTCTTCCTCTCATTAAAGATGGCTTTGCTGATGGTGAGCAGCCTCCTCAGGGCAGTGGGATGAGTGGCCAACTGGTATACACTCCTGACCCAACTTCTGGGAATCCTTAATGGTTATTTCATAATTTCCAAGACAGTTTTTGATTAGTGGATGCACTTGAATCTCAAGTTTCTTGTCCTGACTCTCAGTTTACCATCAGTCAGTTAATCCTTATGATTTATCCTTGACCTATTTTTTAAGTATTTTGTTTGTAATCATCTGTGATATCTGGTTTAACTTTTGTTCATAATACTCAGAACTGGTAGACATAGATTGAACTATGGGAGCCAAACTTGAAGGACTTGATGACTACCCTACCTTTTCACTTTAACCCTAATTAAAGCCTTACGATGAAAGCTCATGAAGGAGTTAATTAAGAGTGTCTGAGTTGGGAGAATATCCTATAGGAGAAAATCATTTCTGAATAGACTTCCATTCTGTGGCTAATGTGGAAAGAAGTAGAAGTGCTCATTTAAAAATATTGTGGCATTCGTTGTACCCAGATGAAATATCTTGGCATATTTTTATTTCCTTAGTGCTTTGTAGAAAATCTCAGACAATTTATCTAATGAATTAAGGATTTAAAAAAACATTAATGTAGCCTTAAATTTAAATGACTTCTTCATAAGCCATTAGTAACAGGATCGTATGATTAATCACAGTGCACAGCATTACTTACAAATGCTGCAGCATATGTATGTGTTGAATATAGGAACACTAGGACTGAGACTCTACAATCAATCAAGATCAACTAGCAGAATAAATGTCAAGTGATGAAATAAATTCACCCAGCAGCCCTTCTGCACCCAGCTACTTTACAAGGAATAAATAGCAAATTACGGTCATTTATTTCATTTTTCTCCTTGTCTGGCAGCTACAGTGTTCATCTTGTGGACAAGATGCCTGACAGAAGCTCACAACAAAGTGCTATTAAAGCAGTTGGTCCACTCACAATTTACAGCCAGTTTATTTTTTTCTTTGATAATTATATGGAAATTAACTTGACTTTTGTTCCTTTAATTACTGATCTCATCACCACATACCTAGTCCTCCCTGCTATATGGAGGAGGCATATTTTAGGATTGGTCTGTGGAAATACTTGAATTTTACCAAGCTATTAGATTCTAAGTTGAATGGTTGAACCAATCTTTAAGCATTTAAGACACTTCACTAAAAACACTTGACTCTTTGATGTAAGTGTGATCACGGGGAGCATAACAGTGATACATTTCGAAAGACTACATTTGTTTTAGGTTGACGTTTTTCCTGAATTGACTTAAAGGCTCACATAGATGAGTGAAATGAAACTAATAAAACCATTAACATTTTTCATGTTTGCTGCCAATAGAGGTACTAAAAGGCTGCCTCAATCATCAGTGTAGACTCTGACACCTTGTACTTGCTTCTGAATCACCATTTGGAGTTTTCAGTCCCTAAGGATTTCAGATCTACCTGGGACCATCCAGGATGAGTCCCTTAAACTCTATTGGTTTGTTTTAATCCTTGAAATACTGTTGGGCTATAAGATCTATACTCAGTAAGCCTGATTAATTAAAAAAAAATTAGGCAATATTTTTTATTGTAATGAGTCATCCTATCTTTAAAATAAGTTAAACCATAATAAATTGATTGCTGAAAAAAATAATTTTTAAATTATAAACCTGTTGTTGGTAATGTCTTCCTTCTTGATAATAGTTTTTATCCTATCTCTGTCAAGTTTTGTTTATTTATTAGCTAATATGTCTTTATACAGAACCTACTATGCATCAAGCACTATTCTTGGTTCTAATGACCTCTACATCAAGCATCAGCATACTTCAGCTGGCAAGTCCAAATCTAGCCTGCCACCTGTTTTTAAAAATAAAGTTTTATGGGAACATATCCATTCCCATTCCTTTATGTATTTTCTGTGGCTGCTTTTTGTGCTACAACAGCAGAGTTGGGTAGTTGCAACAGAAACTAAGACCCACAAGCCTAAGATATTTGCTCTCTGAGAAAGCTTGCCGACCCCTGCTCTATTTTATTAATAGAGCATTTATAATCTAGTATTAATATTCAAAATGATGGTGCTAATCATCAAAATAAATTATTCTGTGTACTGGATTTGCCTCAGAAAATACTCTGCCAATCTTAGTTTTTTAACTACAAAGTCTTTAATGATTGAAACACAGAGGAGCCAAGATATCCTTAATTAATCAGAACATTCAATTATCTTAGATAATGTTTTCTATCATAAAATTAAGATTAGCAGTGCATAGTTGAATGGATGTGATCACAGGTGGCATCAGTATCTTGGCTACATTAACTCAGTGCTTCACAACGTTAATGTGCATATGATTCATCAGAGAATCTTATTAACACGCAGATTCTAATTCTGTAGGGGATCTAGAGTAGGGTGGATAGTTGTGTATTTCTAACAAGCACTCAGGTGATACTGGTGCTTCTGGTCAGTGGGCCACACTCTGAGTGCCAAAGATAAGCTAGCTTATATCTATTTTTATTTTTAACTTTACACCAAGAAAGAAATGGATGGAAAACAGAAGTGAGGAAACACATTGGGGCCTTTCCACCTCAATTCTACCACCATTTTGTCCCTCTCCCCCGGAAAAGCTTTAAGAGTAAGAGCATCTAAACATCTCCCTCAATAAGTGGAATCCCAGACATCTCTAGGTTGAAGTAAGTGGGTTAGAAAATGTTTAACTAATGGTTATCCAAGACAAACACCTTTAAAATACATGGTTGCATGCATGCGTTAATAAGAGAGCATCATTTCGTTCACTTCTCCTAGTACTCTTAACCTCTTTTGTCTTTCTCCTTCAACAATTAAAAAAAAAAATCTGATTATGATCCACTGGCTTTGATTTTGAAATATTTTGACTTCTCTACAACCATCCAGGTGTCTACTTTTCTTGAAGTTAGTTTTAATATCGCCTCTTTTGTCAAGGAGTTGGTGAAATGGAGGGAGGGTTGCATAAAAGAAGAGCCCATTGCCCTTCAGCTTCTCTGCTTCTGCTTTATTAGCCATGATTCTAAAATACAAGCTGCTCCACCATCTGAAAAAGGTACCAACAAGTTGCTGGCAAAATATTTAATTGTAGTTTCCTTAGCAATGCCTAGAGCTGTTTTTGTTTTAGTGGCTGTTCCATGAACAGCTTCAGAAACTACTCTCAGAATGTTTTAATCCTTCCCAGCAAACATTTTTTAAGCAATTGTATTTATGCAACTGTTTTATAACTGGATTTTAAACCGATTTCAATTTCATAACAAAAAAGATCTGATACTCTGTCATTTCCTTATATATGATGGCTTGAGGCATCATTATAGGAACAAGTGTGTGAAAAATGTAGTTTAGGGAGCAAGAAAAAGGGAAAATACCTTTGATTTTTAAGTATTTTTTAATTAAGAATGTTATTTGAGAAAGGATGAACTGTTTTATCATTGAAATTTTTTAAAAATAAAGATATTAGTTGGAGAGACTTAGGGTTTTAATTAATATGAACACTTTTTCTCTTCAGTTGTTCCATTCCAAGACAAACTGCTATGATGACAAAATATGGAAAATATAAAAAGATTAATAAAAATGAAGTTTTTTTTTTTTCAAAGAGAAAATTCTGTTTATACGGATGCGGCAGAAGGCTGGTTTCTGGCCTTTGTACACCATATACAGGAATGACCTCTAGGTATTCTTGATCCTAATCATGGGAAGAATAAATCTTCCCTACTAGTTTTTACAAAATACACATTTCTAACCTGCCATGCATCCTGTTTCTTGGTGGAATATGATTGTAAGTATTATAGTAGTCTTGATCAAAGAAAAGGATGGAAAACTGTCATTAAAGTGGACGGTAGAGAGAGCCATCTTTATGGCCTTGTCAAAACCATTAATGAGAGTTTACTACTGGTGTCAAAATAATTAGAAAAGATTGTGGCTCTAGTTACCTTTGTGGGGCAGCCGGACTTGAGAATATTTTAAAGGAAATAAAACTAGACACATTGTCGTGCAATTGAAGAACCAAATATCACAAATGAAAATTAAGAAATTGTAGCCATATGATGTATTGGATGGACAATTCAGTTGTGTTTTTATTCTTTAGAAATTTAAATTACATACTTTAGGTACACAGGCATCATTGGAAGAAAATTAGAATTACCTAGGAAAACAATTAAAATTAAAAACACTTAGTTGTATATTTGCCTAAAGTTGACCATGGTCCTCTTTTTCTGTACAATCTCCTTGTACATGCAGAATTCTAATGTGAGGGGGTGAAGTGGTATGAATGATCCCTTTAGCGCTATTATGCTGTGGTTACTTTGTAATCTGTCATTGCAGTGAACTTCAAATTAATATGACAGATGGCACTTGTACATTAAATGCTGGTAGTCCTCGCTGCAGTAAACATAACCGCCTCTGCGTTCTTCGAGTTGTGAGGAAGGATGGCGAAAACAAGGGCAGGCAGTTTTATGCTTGTCCGCTACCTAGGGAAGCACAATGTGGATTTTTTAAAGTAAGTGTAAGATTTAGCAACCCTACTATGATGTAAGTGAATATTTTGGTTACAATGTAACAAATAGCAATACTTTTCCAGTTTGACCTTTAAATTAGCCACATTGATAATCAGCCCAAGGTCTGAATGATGAATGACTGCACATTCAAAGAGGTTCAGTAAAAATTAACAAAGAAATTAAAAAATTTAAAAATTAAAGTATATTTGTAACCATAAGAGTAGAGGTATTGCTTTTGGTTTCTAAAGAGAGAAAGGTGTTGAGTGACTTAACCCATATGGCTCATAGTCTAAGACAAAAACCTGCTCTTCCTAATTTCAGTGCTATGTCCAAGCAGCTTTGGTTTACACATTAGATAGCCATATAAGAGAAAATAATTTATATGCCGTGGACTTACAATAAACTTAAGCAAATCCTACTGCACAAGCTTGACATACAAAAAAAAAAGAGAGATGACACAATAACAGTTTGGCTGTAGGCAGTTTCCTCACGCCTTTCCAATCTGGCTGTATCCCTGAAAACGAATGTGAGATGGGAGACAAGAATCGAGGGTCTCTTTATCAGTATCACTTCCTGTATATCTCAGTGTGTGAGCCTCACAGCATGCTGAATATGAGTCGAATGTTTTAAGCGACATATTTTTCTAACCACGTCATCTGGTGCTGAACTGAAAAAAAATATATATATATATTGATCTGTTCCAATGCTGGAACAAAAATGTTCTGGTTGGGCTTACTGAAAGATAAGATATCTGTCTTCAGTTGGTGCCTTCCCAAGGAAATTTTGATGATTTTAGATAATCTCTGCACAAGATGTGACTCTACCCTATTAAACTCACAGATTTCCTCCTTAAGAAGGTTGTATAATTCCTAGACACAGAAAAGTAGGTTGAGGTTGCCAGGGGATAAGGAGGATAGGAAAGGGGAGATGTCACTTGGTGGATAGAAAGTGTTTATAAATTTTGGAAATTTTTAAATAAAATTATTTTTTTTTAAAAAGAAGCTTTTATAGGGTGTAATGGGGAAAACATTACCAGCAATATCAATAATACCACAGCCTGCTTCTTACCTCTCTTGAGGTCAGCATTAATAAGAATAAGAAGAATACAATGGAATCTGGCTAATTTAGTCTAGATAAGTCTGTTTTGGGTGTTTTCTTTTCCTAAGAGACTAAGGCAGTTTAGTATTAAAATTGTGACAACTCTTTGACTTTGCAGTTTTTTAACTGAAACAGATCTATAGCAAGGACACTGTTAATTTGTTTTACAGCAAGATTCTGGTCGTTTTCAATTTCTCTTAATAAAGGAAAAAAACTACTATAAATATGCCTGTAGACCAAGGGAAGGTCACAATTCTAACAGTTTTCTATGTGATTCAAGCAAATTTATGAGAGATGCTTTTTCTAGGATATAAGCTTTATCAAGGGCAGCAACTAAATTTAGTCTTATGTCTATTTTACAGTGTCAAATTAGTAGTGAGGACAATATGGTGCTAATCAAATAAGCCTAGAATTAGCCTGAGCATCGTTCCAACTTCCACTAAACATTACAACCTTGTCTTTTTTGTCTTTTTTCCCCAGTGGGCAGATTTGTCCTTTCCATTCTGCAACCACGGCAAACGCTCCATCATGAGAACAGTGCTGAAGATTGGACCAAATAATGGAAGGAATTTTTTTGTGTGTCCTCTTGGGAAGGAAAAACAATGCAATTTTTTTCAATGGGCAGAAAATGGGCCAGGAGTAAAAAGTATTCCAGGATGCTAAATTTTCTTCTATAGAATATTTGGCATTTAATCTCTTCAACCTGCACATGATGTTTTATGTTCTTTTGTTTAATAAGACTTTAGGATATCTGTGTTAGACTGTAAAGTTACTGCAATATTTGAGAAATGCTCATTTTTCAATGGCTGTCATCTTTCCATCCTATGGCTGCATTTTTTTACCTTGATTTATGCTATGTGCATTTCATTAGGTGTACAGCATATTCCATTTAGAATGTTTATTTAATGCATTTAGTAATGATAAAATATTTTTAGTATGCTCTTTCTTGGTTTCTTGTAATTTCTTTGAGTAAGCAGTGATTTTTCTGTTGTTTTTTAAAGAGAGGATTATGTAATACAATAAAACAATATGGTATTTTGTCTAATAAATACTTTCTCAGCTACTACTGCTATTCTTAATAATGTATGATTTAAAGTTCTTGTTTCAGAAATGATATTTTTAAAATGAGGTCTTAATAAAAAAACAAGACAGCTTTTTCCATTCACCAAACATTGAGTTTGTGTTAAATGCCAGGCACATGCTTTATGTACCCTTGTGTTACTTTAAGTTCATTCACATGGAAAGCTATGGGGATCCAGAATATAAAAGTAACATTTAAGAACAGAAGTTGTAGATTTATGTTTTAAAAAGTTTGTCTAATCTTTTAACATCTCTTATTTAATTAAAAATTAGGTCAATTTGACAACCTTAAAATAATGTTCTATTTTTTTTTTTATTTTTTTATTTTTTGACAATTGAGAAGTCTTTGTTAGACATTCCCTACATGCAATGATAAAATCTGGATAAAATTAAAAATAAAAAATAAAAAACCACTTTGACGTAATTGGAGAGCAACCAGTACATTCAGGATTACTGGAGGTACAATCTGGCGAAGGGGGAAACGCAATGATGAGAGTGCCAAGTCTACATGGCTTTTCTACTGAGGCATTTGACAACCTTCAGAATGAGACTTAGAAGTCCCAGAAGGAAGAGGCAGCCTTTCTGGAATGAGAATAAGTAGGGTGACCTTTTTGGAAGAAAAATATAGGGACTTCTGATTCCAAGTAGGATGTGGTGGTAGTGGTAAGATAAGTTAAATAAACAATGATTCATTAAAACATGCCTACTTTAAGGACCAGAGATTTATGCAAACAGAGACAATTATATTAAGATTCCAGAAAGGATAGAGACTTTGTGAGGGGAGGAGAGATCACAAAATATTTCCATACATGGAAGAATTTGCTTTGTGTAGACAGTGAAAATCATAGGCAGCAAGACATTACTAGGGCATTAAAGACAAGCCGATGGACAGGTAGAAGTTGGCGCGTCAAGACTCAGTTGAAATCCAGAGAATCAACTCGGGGATGATTTTCCCCACTTGCTGTATTAACTGAGGGCTGCACAAGAAAGACAGCATCATATCTCCTGCAGTTCCATGGTTCTGTGGAGATAACATCCAACTACAGGAATATGCCAATGACATGGGAGATGCAACTTTCCTGCACATGTTTCATGTGGTTATCATTTCTTGTTTTTTATGGCTACTTTGCCTGTCTGGACTCCGGTTTTGGAGACATCCTATTCCTTGTCTTCACAGTTCCTCTCCTTGCTCCAATTGGGAATGCACATCTGATTTGCAGACCTGAAATCCCACTGAAACCAGATGATTGAGGATTTCTGCCATTACATCTCTGAACAGCTTTCTCTTGGATGTATCCAGGAGAGCCCACTCTTCTTGGGGGAAGTCTATAGCTACATCTTTAATTTTACAGACTCCAGTGGTTGCATTGTCAATAGCTCAACTGACAACTATCTTCCTCTCTAGTGACAACCAGTAAATGAATTATGAATATTTTGTTGACAGCCTTTCTGAGGAAGCACAGAAGGTTGGTGCCAAATGCTTGTCACCCATGTGGACATGGCCCAACTTGTCCCAGAGCACTGGCACCTCCCAGGTGGGTCCTGTAGATGTTTCTTGGGTGGTCTAAGGCTGCAGGAGAGGGTGCATTGGAGCTGTGGATGCACAGGGCAGGAAGCTTCTAGCTCTCTCTGTTAAGTGCACCATCTCCTGACCCTTTGGCTCAATCAGTGAGAATGTTACCATTATATTTTTATTTCAAGTTTTATTTTAACCCTGGTTAGGAGTTGAATTGTGTCCCCCAAAAAGATTTGCTTAATTCCTAAACCCAGGACCTCACAATGTGACCTTATTTAGAATTGCATATGTAACTAGTTAAGATGAGGTTATATTGGAGTAAGATGGGCCTTAATCCAATATAGTTTCTTATAAGAAGAGAAGAGACACGAACACAGAGCTATACAGGGGAGAAGGCCATGCGGAGGGAGAGGCAGGGACAAATTTTGCAGCTACAAGCCTTGGAACACCAGGGATCGCCAATCACCATCAGAGGTCAGGAAAGTGGCAAAAGATTCCCACCCTTGACCTTCAGAGAGAGCATGGCCCTGTGGACACCTTGATTTCAGACTTCTAGTCCTTAGAACTGTGGGAGAATAAATTTTTATTTTGATCTACCCAGTTTCTGGAACTTTGTTACAGCAGTCCTAAAAAACTAATACAATCCCCCTCATTTATTTCTCAAAATTTAATTCTGGTAACTATGATTGTTTCCCAAAGGAAATGGAAAGCACCAATCATAAGGTATCCTTGCATGTTTGTGGAAAATTACATTCAGAGCTGGTTCAATCTATTAATAAAAAGAAAAGACAGCAAGGAAGATGGTTGGAACCCCTTTTCCCACTCTATCACTAAATTGTCTGTGCAGAGATGTAAAAAGTTAACAGCATATGAAATTAACAGCAAGAACAGCATTATTTCTCAACCTTAGCATTTTAACTCTACATTAAACAGAATTAGAACCAACCCAAGATCAACCATCTGAATCCAAAGAGCTCAAAGGTCAATGACTTCAGGATAGATCAGGGACTGGACTGGACTTTAATAATCTTAGCTGCTATTATGGGTTGAATTGTGTCCCCAGAGAAAGATAAACTGAAGTCCTAATCCCCACTACCTAGAAGATGAGCTCATTTGGAACTAGGCTAGTTGCAGATGGAATTAGATACATAAAGATAGTCATACTGGAATAGGGCAGATCTCTAACCCAGTATGACTGGTGTCCTTATAAGAGGGGAGAGAAAAATACAGACACACAAGAGAGAAGACAGTCAAGTGAACAGGGAGGCAGATATTGGGGTCATGTTGTCGCAAGCCAAGGAACACCAAGAACTGCTAGCTTCCTCCAGAAACCAGGAGAGAGGCATGCAACAGGTTCTCCCCTACAGACTTCAGAGAGCACATGGCCCTGATGACACCTTAATTTCAGACTTCCAGCCTCCAGAACTGTGAAACAAATTTCTGCTGTTCTAAGCCACCCAGTTGGTGGTACTTTGTCACCAGTCCTAGGAAACTAATACAGCTGGCCTGTCATGGAGTACACAGGCTGTGCATTAAGAAGGAAAGAGCCAACTGCAAATCAGGCTTCCATAAAGTCACCATAAAATTAGCAATATAGGCAAATGAAACAAAAGAATTTAGCATGGTAAATTTAGATGCTTGTCTGACAAGAAATGTGCAGGATCTAAATGAAAATTTTACTGAGAAGCATAAAAGAATCGGATGGACAAAGCATGTTCCTATTTTAAAAGACGTTATGCTTCCAAACTTAATTTTGAGTTTTAACAAAATTTCCCATCAAAATTTTAAGGTTTTTTTTCCTTCTTTTGAGTCCAAGTATACTCCAAATAAGCCCAGCCCTCCCACAGTTAGTGACTCTGGATTCTGGATAAAATCAAAAACATAAAGTACTGGAAAATGAACAAAAGCAGGCAATATCCTAGAGGAGTGTAAAATTGGGAAGAAGAGACCAACTGATGGTGATTTCCCATTTCTCACAGCTTTTATCCTGAGGTCAGAACAAAGTGCCAAGTGGGCTAAGCCAAAACTTTGATAGAAAATCAGCAGTCTTTCTGAACTGAAGAGCCAACAGACAGATTTTGGGCAGCCATATCCACTGGAAAGTACAGGAGAAATCCCAGAAAGAAGAGATTTCTAATGCTTATTGAGCCAGCAGTAGGGACAAAACGGGCAGGGCTCTATGTGTAACATACGCATTATCCACTCTAATCCAAAAAATAACTGATAGAGATAAGAACCGTAATTACCCACATGGCATAGTTAAAAAAAACTAAGACCCAGAAAAATTATGTCATTTGCTCAAGGTCACAGAGCTGGTAAACAACTATGTAAGTGAAGACAGTGAAGTTCAGCTGTGGGAGCAAACCCAAAATATCAATGGCTTAGCAACAAGAGTTTCTTCTTGATCCTACTACCTGTCAAATTTGGGTTGGCAGACAGGTCTTCGTTCATGGTAGTCACACAGGGCAGGATTTGAGTGAAGTTTGCATGATGCTGAAGCCCCCATTCAGAATAACCTATTCTGTATTAAATAGAAGTGGCTAGACCCAGAGTTGAATGCCCTTAATATATCTAAATATCTAAAAATCATATATGTAGGAAAAATTGTATATGCCCTTAATACATGTAAATATCTAAAAATCATATATGTAGGGAAAATACACAAATGAAAATAGCTGTGGTATGATGATTAAATTATGGTAATTTTTATTCTCTAAAATTTGCTTTAATATAATTGTGTAAGGAAAAAAAATAAATTTAAAATAAAATATACTCCAACATTTTCCCACAAATCCCTTTAAAAGATGTTTATTTTTTACTAGTTACCCTGCTATCTAAATAACTTTAAATGTGTAGTTAATGGTACAGTATAATTGTTACATTGAATAAAATATTTTTTCTGGAGTTTGTACAGAAACTTCTGTTTTTGCATTTAAAAAGGGGGTGAAGCCAGCATTAAAAGAGGTAGAATGGGGCCTGGGAATGGTACAGAATGGAAAAACCCTACTGTTCCTGAAAATTGCAGAAAAGAAACTAGGAGTTCTTAGATTGAACCACTTTAAACCTATTAATTAAATTCTATTGGCTACTGTAGTAAAAGAATAGGGAGGGATAAAAATGATAGGAAGTTAAAATGAGATGAAGAAATGAAAAAGTGGTGACAGTCAAAATAAAACAGATCTTGCAAACAGAAAAGGGGGAGGATGAAGGCAAATACCCAAAACGTTTACACTGGCATTTTGTATCTAGTTCTGGCAATTGGAAATGCAAATACATGGAGAGTCAACCAAAGAACAGCCTTCTAAATTTTTTACAACTACACACTAGCTTTTTTAGACAAATGCTTTCATAAAGTACAAAACTGCAAAACAAATTAACAGACTCATTACAATTCCATATCTACCTTTCATATTAACATATCTGTGTCACCCCCAATTGCCAGCATTGGCGTTTTGGTTTACATATTAATAAATACTTGTCTGCTTTTTAATATGCATTTATTGTCCTCATTATTATGTTATTGCATTCAGCTTGTTTGGCAGCAATTAAGAAAAAATTATTTTGCTATTAATGGCAGAAACCAATTCAGGAAACTGAACAGAGCAGGGAAAATGTTAAATCTAAGTATTTGAGTTGGCTATTGACTCGTTAGTTTAATAACTCGTTTTCTCCAAACCTGAATAATTTAAATGCATTAGAAATGATAACAGCATTAAAAAGTGCATTCTTAAAATGGTAAACACTGGATGTAGGACCTGAGTTTGTAGTTATTACTTATTTAAAATAAACAAGCAAATTCCATTGAGAGATGGTTTCATTCTCAGGAATGGTCTATTAGCAGGCAGCAGTGAGCACAACAATTAACCATATCAGCACATTAAAGTCTAATGTGTAAACTCAACATAGCAGCAAACACACATCCTACCATGGCCTATTAAGTAATCAGAAATGATTGCAGATAATTAGCTTGTGAACAGCTGCATAAATTCAAGTATCCTATTTTTTATCAGACTTGGAGACTTCAAGTGGAAGGGATATTTGTCAACTATGTCTTGAATTGGGTGGGAGTGTCACTGTGAAACAAAATTAGGGACAAATTCTATCATTTGATGACCTATTGCCATTTTCAATTTTCCTTGGATAATACTTCTAATGTTCACATGAATATAGTTCCATAAGTAAAAAATACAGAATTAAGGATATTACCAATGACCAGAAAACTCTTTTAAGATTGGAAATTAAAATAGGATCTTAAGCAGAAATCAAACAATAAAATTCCCTTACTGAGTGTGTTTGATTTATACATTCCCACATATCCTTTCTGAATGACATAAATAGCACCCAAGTTAAATGATACAGTTGTGTTTTAATTCATTAATGTACTTGATAAGTATTTCCTTTTAATATTAAAATACTGTGCTTTCCTTTGTTTTTATATCGTTTCACTAAATAAAACATGCTGGACAGAGCATGATAACTATCTTTAGAAATCTGAAGGACTGATATGAAAAATAATTAAATTTATTCCATGCAGGTCCAGAAAATAGAATTGGGAAAAGGTAGGAAACTACGGTTTAATAAAAAGGACAAAATTCCCCAAATTGTTAAAACTGAGAAGGGCTGCACTGTGAGAGGTTTAGCTACTACCAGGAATGTCATCAAACAAATTCATTGACTCACTTCCTACAAGGGTGAACATGATTAGAAGGGACCTCTGTGCTGTTTGAACTAGGTTCTATTAAAGATTCCTTCATACTGTAAGATTCTAGGTACTAACACCCTAAAGGAAATGGTTCAGCAATGAAGGAATATATCAGCATTGATGGTGTTAAACTTTTGGAGTGGACTTTCTGAATACTTGCATTGAAGATTTTGTGAAATAACATTTTTGCACAAATTCATTGTTTTCTGACATAAATTAGTCTTCATTTTATTTATAGGCATACCAAGGATAAAGTGGAGATTTATATAATTTTTATAATTATGCAATATATTATAAGATATTATAAAATAATATATATATATATTTTTCAAGAGCAAGGATAATAAACATAATTAAGAAGCATGAGTTTCACTTACAGAGAATTAGTTACATTGAATGTATTGTATATCTTTTTTTCTCTAGATATCCTTATTTTTATGAACATCCACACAAGAAAATACTATGTTCCTAGCATGCTACGTTCTATGAAAGCTAGAATCATGCCTCAAGTGGAGGCAATCCTTTGGGGAGAAATAAGCCTGCAAAGCCCCAATTACAGTTCAACAAGACAAAGGCTATAGTGGAAAGATAGAAGGTACAAAAGGAAAATAGGAAAAGAACTCCCATGGCAGCCTGGAGGAGACCTGGAAGGCCTCACAGTGGAGGTAATACTGGGGAAGAGGAGTTTGCCAGAGGGAAGAGTTTGTATAAAGGCAGGGAAAGAGGCTATTGTATCGTTAATATGAAAGGGAAACTAGATCCAAATCAACCAACTCTTAGCAATCATATGCATGTCATTCACTCATTGCAAACTAGTAATTACTCTCAAATTCTTGAGAGTGACTTCACTATAACCACTGCCTGTTTCCAAGAACAGTGCCAGTAAAAAGTGCTAATAAACTCGCAGACCAGCAATGTTGGACTAGCAATGTCAGCATCTTCCTGGAGCTTGTTAGACTCTGAGGCCTGGGAATGAGTGCTTTAACAAGCCCTGCAGGTGTTCCTTATGCAAGCTCAAGTCTGAGAACCCCTGTTCTAGAACCGAGTATTTGCATGTTTTAGAAAACATTTAATGCACTTTTACTGAGATATGTTCACACACCATATAATTCATCCAAAGTATACAATCCATCCAAAGTATACAATCAGTGGCTCATAGTATCATCATATAGTTGCGCATTCATTGACACAATCAATTTTAGAACGTTTTCATGCCTTACTCCAAAATAAAGAGAATAAATAAAAAGAAAAATAAAAAAGAACACTCAAAACATCCCATACTCCTTTTCACCCCTTATTATTTATATATTGTTTGTCTTATTTTATTACTCATCTGCCCATACACTGGATAATGGGAGTGTCAGTCACAAGGTTCTTAGAAAACATTTTAATCTACTATACTAGAATAAACATTTAATACAAGTGCTATTGTTTTTTGAAATACACCATCATAATTAGGTAAATGAATTTGAAGTGAAATGGGAATTTGGGGTTGTGAAAAGAGCAATGGACTGGGAGTCAGGGACCTGGTTTCTAGTTCTAGCTCTGCCGCTAAATAATAATAATTGCCACCAAAAAAAAAAAAAATGTATAACTCCACTGTTTTAGTTTCCTGGGCTGCTCAAGCAAATACCACAAAATGGGCCAGATTAAACAATGGGAATTTATTCACTTGGAGTTTTGAGATTAGAAGAAAATCCACATCAAGGAAGGCATCATCAAGACGGTATTTTCTTCCCAAAGACTGGTGTTTGGGACCTGCTGCTGGTGCTCCTTGGTCCCTTGCTCCCCTGTCACATAGCAATGCACGTGGCAGCCTCCCCTGGCCTCTCCCTTCTCTTATGGGTTGAATTGCAGCTTCTTGCTTCCATGGATTTCTCTCCCTCTGTCTGAATTTCATTCCTTTTATAAAGGACTCTAGTAATTGCATGAAGATCCATCCTGATGGGGCTTGGCCGCACTTTAACTGAGACAACCTCATCACAAGGTCCTATTTGCAATGGGTTCATACCCTCAGAAATTGATTAAGTTTAAGAACATGTTTTCCTGGGGTACATATAGCTTCAAACCACCACACCTGCCAAGTTCCATCACTTCTCTGGAACTCGGAATGTTGAGTCATAACACAAACAAGTTGTATTAGAAGGTCTCTAAGAACCCTTTCCAAATCTAAAATATTGTGATTTGGAGTAGGTTTTAACATTATGTAATTTAAATTTAATCACATAATGGGGCATTATATAATGAAATAATATAATTGTCCCAGTCTCTTTGCAGGTAACCTTCTGTTGTTTTCACTTCTTGTATCTTTTGAAAGCCGTGTTGTCCTTGTTCTCTGTTGTGTTTCTTGCCCATCACTGTTTAACCCTCTATTCTTTCTGCCTCACCTCTTTTGGGTCAATGGTTAATTCACCACATAATTGTTCAAAATGAGGTAACTTTATTTTTTTATACACATTAACTCCCACGAAGAGTCCTTGATTAAAACTCCCCAGTAGACTTTTAGATGAAAACAAAGCAAAGAGCGCTCATCTCAGAGTGTGAAACATCCTGTCTTGAATGTCAACTGAACAATTCACAGGGGGTAGGTGCTCAGAAGAAAATGTTTCACTGAAGTTAAGATAGGGAGAAGATTAAAGAAAGAGCCCGTGGGAAAGAAAAAAAATTAACTCTTCTGTTTGTACGCAATGGCTTAGAATTTCCCTTTATTTCTTTGTCTTGTTTGTGTGTGCTGATTTTCTGTTAAATTTCTTTGCCACCAAATCTTTCAAATGTTAAACTATAAAATTTTAAAAGATAGGCTTTATTAACCCCTGAACATCTAGCATAACAACCATGCCAGTAATTTTTCAATAAACAATTAATAAATGCTTAAAGAAAAAATGCTTAATGTCTTAACCCTGGCCAGAATCAGTAAATTGGTTTTCCCCACAATCACTGGAGCTTCTTACCAAGATATTTTATCTATAATTTTGCAAGGAGATACTTTTTTTTTCACTTCACCTATTTGCTGCTTCATCTGCTCCTGCTCCCTTTTCTGTTATGATCCGTGACTGGGGAGCTAACATATGTCTGCACTTTCCTTCTATCTTACTCAGTATGGTGTTTTAGCACTCCATATTTTGTGTCCTGGTACTACTCTCCTAACAGGTTCCCGGGTAATGCAGCTTCTGCCTGAGTGCCCTTGAGACCCACTTAGAGCATGTGCATGGTTGATCTAAAACTTTTCAACAACACTTCTCTGCTTGGATAGGAAATTACAAGAGAATGCTCTGTTGCAGCATCACTTTGCAATCATTCCACCTTTACGCCTTATGGTCTTGCATCCCCAAATTGGTCTTATCTGCTACAGTTGATTGTCCAGTGCTTTACAATGGGGCCATAACCATAACACGTTTCCAGCACTCTCATTTTGTTGCAGAAGTGAACATAGATAATTTTGATCCATGGTCAGCTCCAGTGTGTAAAAACTTCAACGCTGTTATCTGTTCTAAAAATATCGGAAGTCGTGCGTTTCTGAAGAGCAGAATATCATTGTTGGAATCTGGATCACCGTAAACCTCTCGGTGCCACGCTTAAAGGAACATTAGCAATAGTCTTTCTGAATAGTCTCTGTGTGACTAACTTTTGTCATGGATCGTTTTTTGAGCTGCTTATTGTCACCCACTCTATTCACAGTGTTATACTCATTTTACTCCCTCGGGTCATATTTTTTTCTTGCTTTCTCCTTTTCTTTCCCCTTTGAATTGGGATATGCATGAATTAACCCAAGGGATCCCCTCAAAAATCTTTCTCTAAACCTCAGAATAGTTCAAGAGTCACTGTCATTCCCCCCCACCCCCACCCCGTTCCGGTAAATCCTGTGTTTTTCTTCTTCTTAGAAATAATCTCTATTGTAATAAACTACTATAGTATATAATTAGTTGTTTAATATTTGTCTTTTTAAAAATGAGTGCTCCATGAGGGCATGGGTTTTTCTCTTACTCAGCACAGAATCTCCAGCAACTAACCAGTGACTTTAATAAAGTAGACATTCCATAAGTGGTTATTGAATCATTATGTATTCCATTGCTTTATTAATTTTACTAGCTGTTATTATAATTCTAAAAATGTAGTTCTTTGGCCTGCAAGCTGATAAAGACTGCTGCTTTGCTGATAAGCACACTTTCTCCATATAGGCAAAGCTCCAAGTGAATAAAGCCTTTGAAATTCAAATTATCATGAAAACATCCCTTGGTTCTCCCTGCCCCCTAAATGGAGCGCTGTGGCAGCACGTCTCACATTGGAGGGAGCTGGAGTCACAGACAATGCCTTGCTCCTTGAGCTCCCCTTTTCCTTACAGACACCTCCCTTCAGTTAGTACATTTTTTTCTTCAGGTGGGTTATAATACAACTGATTGTGATTACAGTACTTAATCTATTCACTATAACTGATTAAGTTACTGCTTGATTGTGTTACACCTTCATCCTTTTACTGTGATTACATTGTTGCTGGAAATATATGGATACAATCAAGCTTCTGCTATTGTCACATTCCCCAGGGTGTTTCTAAATTTCTTCACATAATCTTTTGGGGCTGTTCCTTAAGGTATGTCATTTTTACAGATAACTAATCTCATTCATTACATTTGGAATCTTCTTGATTTTATTCTTGGAGTGCAGCTTTATCTCAAGCTCCTGGGGTGACTTTCCTGTTCTCCCCAGTACTAACCAAGCCTGGCAAATAATTCAGGCAACAAACCACATCCTTTCTTTCTTTTCCTTTCCTACTGTCTGTTCCTTGGTCTTAGAGGAGTGATGGTGGAGAGTTATTCATACGTAACTCCTAACAAAGAATAAGAAGGTCTTTTGTGACTTTTTCATCAAGGGTCTGAAATGTAAGTTTATCACTATCTTCAGAGCAGAGAAGTTTATCACTATCTTCAGAAGCACAAGTAGTTAAAAAATAATAATATTAAAAAGTTCATGATTGCTCAATGTTGCATTTTAAGTGGTTTATACCCAACCATTTATGGTCAGGATCTTTTTTTCCAGGTGAAGCAGGATTAGGTGATAGCTCCAAACACATTTCCCTCCAGCCTTCCAGGCCATGACAGCAACAGTTTGTAGTCTCAGCAACACTGCAGATTTGAGGCCATTTGTTTACTATATTTGTTCTTTTAGGAGGTCAACAGAGCAACAGGGTAGATTGTATTCATTCATTCATACTTTTGACTGTAACAGAGCCTTCTTTGGATTAACAGTGGAAAGCTTCCTCTTGGTATTTATAAAATTAAATATCAGAGACTTTCCTACAGTATCTCCAGGAATATTATAATATAGCCAGGCATTGTGTAAAAAATATTTTGCCCCCCAAGACTCAAGAGAGTATAAAGGATCTCATTGTAAATGTTAATTGGTGGTGAAATTCTTTTAGTCTGTAAATAATGATCATATCAGCCTTATATCCATTGTATGCAGTTAAAACTCTTTTAAAACTTGGGCATCCTAGTTTGCCACTATTTCCTGATATATCTTCCATTTGTACAGTGAGGTACAACACCATGCCCCATCTCCAGGCCAATGTCTAATTGCTCTCAAGAGGAAAAGAGAGGTAGAAATTTACAAAGTTAAATGTATACAAAATACACTTTTGTTTTATTTCCTCACACTTTCCTAACCTACTGGAAATATTCCTGACACATAACCTAAAGAATTTTACAAAATAAGCACACAGAGCCACAAATAACTCTATTTTTTTTTAATTTCAAAAATAACTTTTCTGGTATATAATATGTTCATTCCCAAAAGGCTTCAAGTCTCTTCATCTAAATAAGTGGCCTTGATGCATGCACCTCAGAGGTTGAATAAAACTGTAACATATCTTTAGTTACCTCACTAATAAGTTTAATAGCCTCTGTATTTGGAACTCATGTATTTAGCAGTCTCATGTAGGTGGAACATGGTAGGGTAAGCAAAATGTGGTTTTGAGAAGCTGAACTATTGGTTCCTAAGTCCAGGCACTGAACTTTTACAACTCATTTTCAGAATGAACTCTTACCACCTAACAGACGAGGATCAGATGCTGAACCTATTTACTCTTCGTACCTTATTTTCATAAGCTGGGTGGTCTGGTTTTCCAGACCTCTAGAGGCAGAAGCAGAAATAGGAGCTATGGAAAAAGGTTTCTTATTGGTATTCACCCTGATAAAAGTAAGAAAACATAGGGAAATGCAGGCAAACAGAAAAAAACAGAAATCAACAATTCATAATATAAGAGGTCTTCCAATGTCATTCGGTTTGAAGTCATCCCTTTATTATGGCATAGTATAGTAATTTATGTCCCTAACACTAAGTAATCAGTTTAGTAAATCTATATTGATAGGTACCATGTCTACAACAAAGCTTTTTATATTCAGCTCCCAACACATTTTCTGACCATAATCAGGAGTTGAATTGTTCAATGTTGAATGATATTGTGAAAATAGACTCCATAGAAACACATGGTAATTATTGTGTGTATTGTGTATTGTGATTTTTTAATGGGACTATTTCAAAAGAAGAGTATGAGAAAGTTAAAAGGATGTCAAGAATAAAGTGAACTAGCAACTGAGAGTTAAAAAATGCAGGAAAAGGTCAGGAATATAGAGCTTTGAAAAATGGAAAGGTAGCATAGTATAGAAGCAGAATTCTAGATCTTCTGAAATTCACAGTTTAAAGATTTAAGAAGGCTATAAATGAGGTAGTGGTGGTAGTTGATATAGAAAATGATAAAGACATAAATAAGAATCTCGGCATAGGCAAGACCCTGGTAAGAGCACACATTAGAAATGTTCAGGGGTGGATGACAGATGTAAAGGCAGAGAGGAAGTGGTTAAGTTCAAATCAAGGATAACGCAACTTTTTTTTTTGCCTTGGGAGCAGTATAAAAAAAGAAAATTTGAGGGAAAAAAGAGCAAAATCGAATTACTTTCTAGCATAACTAGAAATTAGACTGCATTCTTTAAAGAATCAAGAATGACATAAAACTTCAGGAAGATAACAGACTCAAACTAAGGAATGAAAGAAGGAGACAGAATAGATTTGAGGTCGATGTAATTGTTAAATACTGTTATCAGAAATACACTGGGAGATCCAAATTTGGGCTTAATTGCACTCCATAAGAAAATATTTTATGATGTAAGATGGAAAGATTTTGAAAATTATGGAAAAATACATCAAAAAAGATGATTGTGGATTGGAAAAAAGTTCTAACAAAATATGACCCAGGTAGCCATTTATTATTGGTAACTCAGCTTGCCATTAAAGAGTCTTAAACTCCACTTTCTAAAAAGTATATACTTCCTCCAATATTCTAAATAAATTGTGTTCACAAGAAAGAGAATGATACCTAAGGAATTTGACAAAATTTTGAGAATACACTGCAATCACTCTTGCCTTACCAGTTAGAAATTTTTCCTGATCTCATTAATTGTAAAAATGAAAATCATTGTACTTGGTACTTTACAATAAATATTCAAGCAACTGAAGCTATAAAATATAACCAGGCAATTTAAATGACTTATTATAGAAGCATAAAACTTGAGACATTCCTATTAACTGAAAACATGAAATATTTCAAGTAAGATATTTAAAGAAAAGAAGATGTCCTCAGACTAATTAAAACCCAATTACATATAATTGAAAATACCAGTGAAAAAATACCTTACCATATTCCATTATGGAAATAGCTCAATTTTCTATAATGCTCTATACACACACACACACACACACAAACACACACACACACACACAAACAGGAGAATTAAGAAACCTGTTGCTTACCGGATTACTTCCAGTAATTGGAAGGAGCATAGAGTTTGTACATTCTTTCATCATAATTCTGTTTATTTTACCATGCCTGAATTTGTTATTAGATGATGCATATGTGTAAAATATTGTCCTAAGAAACAAAAAGGAGGCAAAATGAATTATAGTGGTGAGATTATTATTTTAAAACATGACTTTTTCCTCCAAAAAGATGTTTTAAAATTATGTGTAATTTCTAGTGCATTAATATCTTTGTAGTGTCCAATTAACTCCTTTGAATAGAAAAGTTTGTGGCATGAGTGAAGCACAGACTATTTCAAAATTCATCCATATTTTGTCATTAGTTTTTAAAGAAGATATAGTTTATCTACTGGTTCTTTTTAGATAAAAGAAAACAGCAAAGCTAGACATAATTTTACAGAGGCTAAAATCAAAGTGTTTTGAAATTATAGATTTAATTTTACCCAACCCAACAATATCGGGCAAAATTCTTTACTATCATGGGAAAAAAAGTAGCAACCGTGCCTCTGTACATGGGCAGAAAATGGCCACGAATGTAGAAGAAAATTGGTAAGTTTCTCACAAGATGAATTGCATTTTAGATATGTTGTGATATTGACTTAAATACCATGTTATTGAGAAAAAAAGAGATAGGTCAAGCTATACAGCTTCAACTAATTGTGTCCATATCTCTGAAGTGAGCAGTTAGTTGCAAGTCTAGCAAGCAGACATGAGCTCTTTGGACTGCTTGGTTATATTTTGCACCGTATTTTAAGTTATTTATCAACTTTCAAAATTAGAAGGTGTCACATAAAAATACAGATTATGGATTCTCTTACAAAACCAGATCTTATAACAGAGGAGCCACATTCCCACACAGGCAGGGACCTCTATCCATAACTCAGTTGCTTGCATTTATCTCAGCCCCAACCTATTCCCCATTGTCTCTCCAACACTGAGAGAGCATCGATTGTCCTTAAACGTCTTGTAAACTTACTCTCATTTTATTTCCCACGTTTATGTCACCTGCCTGGCGAGGCATTAGAGTTTGAACCTGGCTCCAGGAGCCTACAAGGACTAACTCTTTCATGCCATATTTTTTATCCTTCAAATCACTTTCTGAAGTCCAAGTCTTCATTATTTCCCAGAATACTATCCCTTAATGCTTAAGTTAACCCCTAAGACTTTCTCCATATCCTTTATGTTATATATTTTCACTATAATGTATCTATTTCTAGGTGTGGATTTACTTTCATTCAGCTTCTTTTTAATGTGCTGGTTTATATTTTTAAGGTCTTTAATTTTATATTCTGCATTGGAGGTGAATTCCTCTTAGAATATTTTTTTAACTTATTTATCAAAAAATTAAAAAAAACATTTCAAACAAAACAAAGGAATAAGAAAAACAAATAACAAAATAACTACATTGCTTCCAATATGTTCCTACCATACCCAAGAAAATTCACAAACCATAATCATTCTTGAGCATTCCCATAACATTAAGATTACCCTCTATAGCTTATCTGTTCTTATTAGATTATCATTCCCCCTTCACTAGTTGCAGCTATCTCTAGGTCCCCTACATTCTACAATATAAAACATTTATTTTACATTTTTCACTAAGTTCATATTAGTGGTAACATGCAATATTTCTCTTTTTGTACCTGGCTTATTTCACTCAGCTTTATGTCTTCAAGGTTCATCCCTGTTGTCATATGTTTCACGACCTCGTTCTTTCTTACTGCTGCATAGTATTCCATCGTGTGTATACACTGCATTTTGTTTATCCACTCATCTGCTGAAGGACAGTTGGATTGTTTCCATCTCCTGGCAATTGTGAATAATACCGCTGTGAACATTGGTGTGCAAATATCTGTTTGTGTCACTGCTTTCAGATCTTCTGGTTATATACCAAGAAGTAAAATTGCTGGATTGAAGGGTAACTTGATACCTAGTTTTCTGAGGAACTGCCAAACTGTTTTCCACAATGGCTGAACCATTATACAGTCTCACCAGCAATGAATAAGAGTTCCAATTTCTCCATATCCTCTCCAGCATTTGTAATTTTCTGTTTGTTTAATGGCAGTCATTCTAATTGATATAAGATGATATCTCATTGTGGTCTTAATTTGCATTTCCCTAATAGCTAGTGCAGATGAACTTTTTTCATGTGTTTTTTAGCCGTTTGTATTTCCTCATCTGAAAAGTGTCTTTTCATATCTTTTGCCCATTGTGCAATCGGATTGTTTGTACTATTGTCATTGAGTTGTAGGATTTCTTTATATCAGTCTTTTATCAGATACATGGCTTCCAAATATTTTTCCTCATTGAGTTGGTTGCCTCTTCACCTTTTTGACAAATTCCTTTGAGGTACAGAAGCTTTTAATTTTGAGGAGTCTTAGAATATTTTAATTCATTTATTCTCTCTTGGTTTGTCCAGTCCAGAGGTTATCACATATATTTAAATTTTATCTCAAAGTTTGTTTTCCTTTTCAGAAATTTTAATTGTTTCTTTTCCCTACCTATTTTTAAATTTAACTTCTATTTGCTATGTTTCATGATTTCTTGTTCTTTTCTTGAGAGTCCTAAACATACTTATTTTAAAGAATTTTCAGAGTATTCTGTTATTTTCATTTCTTCTGGGGTGAATTAATCTCCCATTTTTTTGTTTTTTATATTATCAGTTGTCTTTCCTAACTTTATTTGCCCTCGTATGTTTTGGAATTTGGACTTCCATGCTCATCTTGAATGTTAGTTTGTTCTCTTTATCTCCCATCCCTTCTTTCTCCCTCCTTCTCACCCTTTCCCTCTCTTCCTCTCACTCTCTCCATTGCCTATTTACACATGTTTAATCCTTCTCTAACAGTCGTTTAAGTGCTTTTACATAGTTCTGTCCCCACACTGACTCACGGCTAAAATGAATTCCCATCAGGGCTCCTGTTTTTAATGATACTGGAATTACCACAACTTTAGTCATTGCAACAATCAACCCACATTCTGGCTGCAAGGTTGTGTTTTTATAAGCAATAGTGAAATGTTCTGCAATGGTTTTTCTAATATTTCTTTTACACATGGGGCTATCCCACATAAACACCTAGCTTCAAGCAATGCTGTCGCCATGGTCTCCTGCACTGGTGGGAGGAGGAACATCTTTTGTTGCAGGTTACTTGGAAAAGGTAAAAAGTATCAGTGATAGCTGCCTGATTCTGAAACTAGAGTCTAGTTTGAGCACCAACAACTACTTTGTGTTTCTGTTCCATCTCTGATCAATGGAAATGATCATCTTGTGTTGAACTTGGCAAGGGTTTGCGTGTATTTTTTTCTAAAAATATATTATTTATTGCTAGTTGTCTGAATTAGAGAGGCCATCTCTTAAGAAAATATTAAAACATCTTCTTACTTGGAAATTTTCCCATACCTCTCTCCTCACTCCTTAAACTGACTTTGCATTCCCCTGCCTCCCTCCCTCCCTATTTCTAATTTATTTTTTGCTTACGTATTACATTCATATGGTACCAAAATTCCAAAATACGAAACAGTATATAGATAAAAGTCTTTTACACGATGGTTCGCAGCAAACCATTTCCTTTTCCAAAGACAGTCAATGTGTATTTCAGATGCGTGTGTTGGTGTGTGTATCCTTCTAAAGATATGCTGTAAATATAAAGGCAAATATACATGAACTATTCTGCTCTCAATTTTAATGTATTTGAATGTAACACTTGTTTATTTTATAGCCTACTTTTGTGTCACAGTCAAAAAAAATCTTGTCATCTGAGATTATTTGTACTTCCCTAGTTTTATTATTTATGTCAATATTTTATCAATTTGGAATCTAGGGACATGTAAGCTATGAGGATGTACCCAATTTTATTTTTTCCCTGATGTCTATCCTTTGCCTTATCCATTTTTCCTCTAATTAAAGTGCCATTGTTATTGTATACTAAATTTCGTTTATTTTGGAGTATATCTAGAGTTTTTATTCTGCTTCTATGAGCTGAAGATTTGCTCATGCTTTAACACAAAAGTTTAATTATTGTAATACTGATACCTTTTAATTTTTCCATAAAACATTGGATTTAATTTGTTTGTTCCAAAAATATCTTGTGGTTTTTTTATAGGGAGGGAAAAAATCTAAATTTTAAAAATATCCCTTTGAGTAAGTTTGAAATTATTTCAAAGTAAAAATTTTAAGGAAAAAAAAATATATCCCTTTGAGTATACCTGGTATGCTTTCCCATTTGTTGCAGATTTTTAGGTCTCACAACATAAAAGTTTCTTTCCATTGATTTTAGATATATATTTTGTTTTGTTTTGTTTAATAAACTTTATTTTTGCTGAGTTGTAGATTATAGACAAATGTGAAGATAGGACATAGAGTTCCTGTATACCTAGCACCCAGTTTCCTCTATTTTTAGTCTCTTGCATATATATGGTATATTTTGTTACAAATAATGGGCAATTTTGACATATTGTATAATGGACATCCATACTTTATTCATATTTCCTTAGCCTTTATCATTGTCCTTTTAATGTTGCAGGATCCCATCCAGAGAGCCACTTTACATTTAGTTTTCACGTCTCCTTAGGTATTCTTGCTTGTGACAGTTTCTCAGGCCTTCTTCTCTTTCTCCTTCTCCTTTGCCTCCTCCTCTTTTTCAGAAGACAACTGGTGAGGTATTTTCTAGAATTTGTTTTATGTTTTCCTCACAATTAGACTGAAATTATGGGTTTGGGGGAGCAGACCACAAAGATAAAGTACCATTGTCTATTTTAAATAAACCTGCGATTTAGGAATATATGGGATGCAACAGATGACTGAAAAATGAAAGTGAATAATGAAACCCTTTTAACTACATGACTAGGAAGGGAAAACGCTGACAGACTCCAAAATTAAGTGGCTTCTTTACAAATTTGTCCTGCACACACCAATAGTGTTCACCACTCTAAACCCAAACCCATTTTAGTGCAGTAAAAGGTGCTGCATTTGATGATATTAGAGCTTCCCAGCAATGATGTGGGGTAGGTAGCTACTGTTTCTCTTTTGTATCCTTATTCATCATTATTAAATCTTGGTTCTAGATTTATGTGATTGTACAAAACTGAATAGACAACTTCAAAAAGAAGGAATAGTAATAATGGCTAATTAAAATAGATAAAAATTTACTCATAAGGAAGAAAAAATTATAAATTAAGAGTTCCTGATCTGAATATCTGCTGATATAAAATATTTTTATACTATTGGAGATTTAGCCAATGTAATTAGACAAAAGAACAAATGGTGTATGCATAATGAGAAAGAAGGAAAGTGGTCTGAAATTTTGTTATGTGGTACAAAGCATCCACCATTAACTTCACAAATTTTATCACTTAGTATTGTGAATAAAATTGTAAAATGCAACTGGAGAAACAAAAAGTAAATGTGATTCAATAAATACATCAAATGCCAAGTTTTTAAAAAGAGTAACTTAAAATTTGTGATGATTCTTTATATATCAATTTATAGCCATGTAATTCAGTCAAAATTTTATAGGTTTTTGGAGGAAAAAAACTTAAAATAATTCTATAGTTCATCTGAAAGAACCAAAGTGTAGAACAGACAAGATTTCTTTTTAGGGAAAAAAGATTTGAAAGAGAACTTATACATTTGGATTAAAAACAGTGCTGAACCTTTACTTCTCTCTTCATACCAAAATAAATTACAGATGGATCAAAGATTTAAATATTAAAAAATAAAGCCATCAAAATAGATTAAAAAATATTTCCAATCATTTTTAGAAACTTGGCATGGGGAAGATCTTTCTAATGATAAATAATACAAACAAGGAAAAAGAAGAATTAATTTACATAATATATGCCTACACTTTGTCATAATACATCTTAAGAAAGGCTAAAGACAAACGGTATATTGAGAAAAATCACAATCTTCCCTCTGTCTCCAGATTACTTCCTCAGTTCCTCAATTCTAACAATTTACCTATTCCATCAGGACCTAAAATTAATTGAACCTACTAACTTTTTACTCTCCTTCACCATGCCATCCCATACTAATTCTTCAACTTATCCAACTTAGGTTTCATGGTCAATACTATAATCATCATGCTTGCTTGCCTAAATCATGATCCTAATTAAAGCCATCTCTCTGCATCTCATATGTCATCATCTTTGAATCTAAATACAATTAAAGAAAAACTCTTAGTCATACTCGGGCCTCACTTTAAATTTATAATCACTAACATCACGTGGGCTCTTAAAGCTTCCCAGCAATCAGGATCTAATTCCTTAGTCCAATCTCTTTTGACACTTTTAGATGTAATTTAATATCTTCTCCTCCCTCCGCTAATATCAAATTTCGAAATACTTCCTTCCACATCCTCTTTCAGCTGGTTACCTTATTTCCTATGTCACTGAAAACATAGAAGCAATCTTAAAAGAACTTCCACAGGCTTCCTCTGCCACTTCAAACCCCCCCGCCTGTGCAGGCTCAAACTTGTTATTAGTATTCCTCCTGCAGAGAAGTCAATCTTCAGTGCCAGTCAATTAACAGTGTTTTTCAGTTGTACAGAGAAGTCATAATCAATGATTATCAAAAGCCTTATAATCAATAACTCAGTAAAGAAACCTCTATTTTGACCATTCCATAAAATTTTATTATTTTACCACAAATTCTATTATCGCAGATATTATGGATCACTAGCAAATTAATTAATTAAATAATCATATTATATTACAAAGGTAAAGTAGCTTCGTAGGTCCGTGATATTGTCTTCCACCTTGCCTTTCTCAGAAAAATTGTTTAATACTGTATTGACCTAATTTAGCTTGATATATATCCAACATGACTTCAGCAATGCACCTATCTGAGGTCAATCTGAAATTATTTTCCACCAAATGGGATCATAGATCTTAAGAAATCTGTTATTTAGTAAATTTCTTGAAAAGTGACTTTTTATATTGATCACTCAGGAAACAGTGTGTATGTCCTTTTCCTAGGTGTCATAAATGCAGCCTGTACATATTCTCTGAAAACCACACATGACTACTATGTACAAATCTGATGAGCTCAAGAGACTTGGAAGCAAAGTTATAGAAAGGTAGTCAGGGGAAAGCTGCCATAGTTCTGAGACTATAGGAGAACATCTCAGCTGCAGCTGGAGATTATGAATACTACCACTAAATAAAAGAAGTGTTTAGTCAAGGAGAGAGGTTTTTCTTTACTCTAGTTGGTCTGAACAGGCTCATTTATTTTTCAGTATAGTCTGTGATAACTTACTTTGGCATTTTCTCCACGAGAGCAAAAATCCAGGAGCAATATCCAGCCGTTTGCTTACTGCTCTTCTGTGAATAGCATACCCTGACCAATCTATTTCAAAGGACAATACTCCAGGCATAACACATGATGTAAATGTAACATGGCAATTTGATTTTCAAGTAGCGCTTCACAGGAAGCCTGGTTAAGCACAAGCAGCCTGCCGCAGTCAACCTTTATAAATGTATTATTTCAAACCTACCTAGGTAGCACAGAGTAAAGTAACAATCTTAACTTTCTGAAAAACAGAACATATCCCACAGATTGAAAATATCTTTTTCTTTACAGCCTTTAGCTCTTAAATTTGATTCCCTGTCCTTGCCTGGCTTGAACACCGTCAGAGTCCAAATCGAAGAGAGAGTCCTTCCTTCATGGCCTCAAATTCCACTTAAGACATTCGTGATGGTTTCCTCCCACTCTTCCAGAATTCAAATCTCGAACTGTGCACATCCAATACCAAGAAGGTAAACAGAGCTAAATGGGAGGATTCAGACATCCTCACTCAGTGTGACAAATACTGCAAATATGATAATCAGCTAAGTTATCAGAGAGAATTTTCGGGTAAGAAACCACCTCTCCAGAGCAAGCATGATTGACTTTGATTTGCTCCTCCTCCAGGCCTAGCTTCCCGCCAACCCCATACAAATCACCGTGTCTAATGCAGTCACCCAAGGGCAACATCTTAGAGTAAATTCTGACTCCTGGCCTTCAAGATCAGAACAATTGCCTCTAGAGCAGTCATAAGGTTTGTATCTTCCCTTCCACAGATCAGAATCAATTAATTCTCTGGTACAGTTACAGTCATCTTTTGCCTGGACCACTGCCATTTTCTTCCCCAGTTAGTTCAGGCCGCCACTGCGACAACATCTCTCTGGCCTGTCAGTTCAGCTTGACAGTGTCAATAAGTCCTCAGAAGTTTTCTGGCTTCCCTTAGACTTTTATATGAAATTCCCTTTCAGCTCCCAGAGTTTTCTTCTGTTTAGTCATGGCAGCATTACATCATTCATCTCACCGGGATTTATTACCTACCAATGTTTGGTTTGCTGCAGCAGTTCCCAAGCATTTTAGTCTCAGGACCTCTTTACACTCTTAAAAGTTATTGAGAACCACAATGTTTAGGTGAGTTACATCTATCACAATTTACCACATAGGAAATTAAAGTGGAGAAATTCTAAAATCTCTATTTATTAGTTAAAAAATCATAAACCCATTACATGTTTATAATATTTTTGTGAAAAATAGATAAACAAAAAAGCAAATTTAGTGAGAAGGGTGGTATTATTTTATGTTTCTTCAAATCTCTTTAATGGCTGCCTTAAAAGAAGAATGCTTTGTTCTCATTTCTGGAAAATATTGACTCATTGAATTATTGCACTCTTCCAAATGTAGACAATTTCATTATGTAATATCAAAAATATTATTCATTTTTATAATTACTGATCTCATAAGAAAAGTCTTCAAATAGTGGGAAGCTTTCAAATCTCACAGTTGTGGATATGTTTTCCAAAATCTGATTTTCAACATGAAAACTCAAATTTTAACATTGAAAATACAAACTGTTAGTTGTTTTCCTTGAAATCTCAGGTTTACTTTATTCATCTTCAATAAAATGTCTGCCAAATACCCAAATATGCATAATCATAATTTGTTGATTGTTCTTACAAATAAAAATGGTGTTTCATGAAAATATTGGACAGTTTTAGCTCAGAACTCAAAACAATTACATGTGTTTTCCTCAAGACAACAATTGTGCTTCAGTATGTGGCAGATGTACTTGATGTGCAATTCCCATTTTGCCACACAGGGTAGTAAAAAGAAATATAGCCAAGAGTCGAGATTTAATAAAACTACTACTACCTATGGTTTCATCAAGACATGCCTAAAAGAAACTGTTTTTTCAGGTTTTTTTGACTGCTTGTGTGTGATGGTGAAGAATACTATGATGATTAGTACATTTTTGGTTCCACTGTCTTGATTTATGCTAAGATGCCAGCCATTCTACTCATTGTTGATTGTGCACTATTGCTGTGAATGCCAATACTGTGAAAAAGGCAAATAATGCCTGAGTATTATTATGAAAATTGTTATGGTCATGGAACACATGACAGAGTGTCAGGAACCACTAGGGTCCATGCACCACACTTGGAGAAGTACTGGCTACCACAGGAGATTCTCTACCCTGGTGTGCTGGTTTGGATGTACTGTGCCCCCGAAATGCCATGTTCTTTGATGCAATCTTGTGGGGCCCATGCATTCTTGTTGATTAGGTTGGAATCCTTTGATTGAGTGTTTCCATGGAGTAGTGACTCAACCAACTGTGGCTGAAACATTTGAGTAAATTATTTCCATAGAAATATGGGCCCTGCCCATTCAGGGTGGGTCTTGATTTAATCACTGGAGTCCTATAAAAGAACTCACAAGCAGAAGACCTCAGTGCAGCTGTGAGTGACATTTTTGGAGAGCAACAGAGACAGATATTTTGGAGATGGCCATTGAAAGTAGACTCAGGCCACTGGAAGCCCAGAGTTTGCTCCAGAGAAGCTAAGAGAGAACAAATCACCCCAAGAGCAACATTTTGAAGAATACCCAGGAGCTGAGAGGGAGCTGGAACATGACCCAATTTCAGCAGATGCCAGCCATGTGCCTTCCCAGCTAACAGAGGTTTTCCAGATTACATTGGCCTTCCTTTGGTGAAAGTATATTTGTGTTGATGCCCTAATTTGGACATTTTCATGCCCTTCAGCCTGTAAGTGTGTAGCCAAATAAACCCCTTTTATAAAGGCAATCTGTTTCTGGTATTTTGCTTAACAGCAGCATTAGCAAACTGGAACATGTGGTTAAAAGAAATTGGAGAGGTTTTAAAAATACCTATGCTCAGGCCACAGGTCAGAGCAATTAAATCAGAACCATTGAGAGTGAGACCCAGGCATAAGTATTTTTTAAAAGCTTCCCAGATGCTTCTACTATCAGCAAAGTGGAGAAACATTGGTCTGGTCTCATGTCCATTGAACCTTTCAAAACTAACTTTCCCCTTCTTCCATGTTTTGTTCTTTTAAATTTTCCAAGTTCTTTGATGTGCTTAGAATACTAACATTTTATTTATTATATTTTATTTATTGCAACTTTTCCAACTCATCTATATTTCATCTTGTGTAAGAAATCTTTTCAGATGTTAAATGATGATGGAGATAAAAATAAAACATCAATGAACTGTAAGCCAGCTTGTGCAATTAATTGGGATTTGTTTTTACAGTATTTCATTGCTTTCTACTAATAGACAAATATCAAAGTAAAGAGTTTACCTGGGGTCAGTAGTGATTTAACTCATTCTTTCTTAATTACTCACATAAAGAGAATGATGGTCAAAAGGGTGTTTCCTCAGAAACAAGAGTATCTGAATCACAAAGAGAGATGATGTATTGCTCACTACACCATACCAATCAGACAAGTGTACTAATGCAACTTAAAAACATGTTTAACAATGGATATTTTTTTAAAAATGTTTTCTTCTTAGCTCACAATTTTTTTTTTCTTGAAGCCATTTAGCTTGCTAAGGATTTACTCTCTTCTGTTTTTTAAAAGGATCGTCAGTGACCACATGAACTTTCTCTTATAAAAGAATTACATATATTTTTGTTTTTGCTAATAAGAAAATAAAGAAAATCATAGTACAACTTACTGTGTTCCCTCTTAAACCTAGCACTTTGTTCAATTTTGAATTCCACTCTAGGATACTCTGGTGTCATATGGGCAAAGAGTTAAGCTTGTTGAATATTATATTCATATAAATTACATAATAGCTCTCTACAAGTGACAGAATTTCCTAACAAAAATTAGATCGTAAAACAAAGTTTAACAGTAAATATTATAAAAATAAAGTTTTCTATTTATGGCATTTTTTTCCTATTGAAAATATAAAGCACTTAAAAATAATCTACTAATTTTTATGCTGACCCTCTAACACCTGAGCAAACTTTCTTTCTTTAAAAAAAAAAAAAAAAAGCTGAGAGTCTCAGGTGACTAATAACCCTGAAAGAACTGGCATCAAAAACCCATGTTTCCAGCTTATGGGCCACAGTACAATAGCCCTCTAGCATGGTTGATAGAACTATTCCCAGTGGTAAAGCTATTCACAAAATATTATTTGAACACTTGACTATACAGAACTTCAGATAGGAAAGGGGGTGCATTTTTCTCCCTTCATATAGATTGTAGTTCTGAGCTGTTATCAAGTTGTCTGTTATTGCACCAAAGAGTGACTGCTGCTCAGGGTGTGAAAGAGGAGAGAATTCCTCCAGGTCAGAAGAAGATAATGATTTTTTAAGAGCATATCAAGAGATTGACGGCATGAAGAGGAATTTCAGGCAGGCAAGGGAAATGGCTGGAAATAAATGTCTCAAGCTTTACTGGTCTTCCACAGTTGTCTTTCAGAGCTGCCACAGGGAACAACTTCACAGCGTTATTGACCATGAGGCAGTTAAAGTTCCCATTAAAATTTGCTAAATTTACTCTCTGGATGCTTTTGGACAAATAGTAAAAGTCATGCCTGGTATTTAGCTGACAATAATATCCACTTTTCTTTTATTCATTATCATTGTTTTTACTTTTCTTCTTTTTATTATCATTGTTTCAAACACATTATTTAAACTATCAGTACATCAAACTTTTGTGAAATGAGGAAGCAATATTAAATGAGACCAATCATCAAGTTCCCTTCACAGAACCACTGTTACATATGATTGCATTCCTAGGCTTTCTATTTTCCTACCAGACCACTGAGCGGAAACTTCTAAGTGGTGTAAATTTAAGCTGAACTACACTTTTAGCTGTGACAGTGTCTGGTGCCAATTTGAGGGAACATCTTGGGAAAAAAGTTACATCTGCACATAATTTTGTTATTTCTTTGTCTCTTCTTCCTTGCAGATGGTTATCTAATGACTCATTAACTTGTCAAATTATTTCATTACTTTCTGTTTCAATCATTTCTACTAATTTAATTTTTCACATCTGCTTTTCATGTTAACTGAACAATTTTGATGTTCAGTTTGACTTCCCTTGCATTTACATTTCTTACTTGAAATCTCCTGCCGTATTACCTTTTTAAAAATCCCCTCCTTTCCTCCTTTCCTTTATCCTCCTTCCTCCTTCCCTTCCTTTCTCCTTTCGCTTCCTCCTTTCCTGCTCCTCTGCTTTCCTTCCTTCCTTCAAAATCATATTGAAAGTTCATAGATTTCTAACCATTATTCAGTGCTATGATATCCTAGGCACTGGGCCAAGCTATACATATATGTGTTTTGTTTTCATAACCAAGCTCTGAGATAGGAATTATCATTTCCCCCATTTTGCAGATATTGAGCCTGAGGCTTAGAAAGGGCATGAAATTGACCAAGTTATTAAGTGGCAGAAGCATAGGTGGAATCAAGCTCCACTGTGTTCCCTAAAGAGTGACCTGCTGAGCCATTATGCCTATGATTCTATCTTGGCCATAGATACAGAGTGTCCTTTAAAAAAAGGAAGAATAACTGCCCCTGATGACAATTAACCTCCAAAGAATTAAAGTGTATTCCAAATATCAAAAGCTTCTCTTAATGGTCCTTTACAAGGTTATTATCCATAAATTTAAAGAAAGCCATCTTGATGTCATTTATATTTTTTATACTTACCATTTTGCAAAGGATAGTTTCCTGAAAGTCTAGTAGCTATCCATTCTGACTGTTCTTCCTTTTAGACCTTTAAAAGTTTCCCCCCTTAGCCCCTCTTTTAGCTTCCATGGCATTTTCCTAACTTGCTGCCCATATCTGTGGGCACTTCTTTTCCCTTCTTCCTATTTTGTCTTCTGTCATATCTCTTCTCAGCTTGGCTTTTTAGAGGCTTAATTCAGTTGGTTTGATATTGTCCCTCCTTTCTCTTAATTTCTATACTTGTTTTCCTTTGGACCCTTTCCCCATCCACTATGTTCTTCTTAAAGTACTGATCAAAACAGACTGTTTGATTGGGAACATTATTTTGGAGAGCTGAAGGGTGGGTTGAAAGAAGGAGATGAATCTGAAACTCTTGTAATAATCTAGCTAAGAGGGGATGAGACACTGTGGAAGAAAGTGGATCAAATGAAACAAATGCAGAGGAATAAGGGTTAAAACCTAACTCTTAGCACTTGCCAACTCTCAGGCCTTGGGAAAATCACTGAAGGCCCTTGAACTTTCGTGCTTTCATTTCCAAGATGAAGGTTGAAATGCCTACTTTTATTGTTGTTTAGAGCATTAGTGGAAATATATTACATGATTGGTTTATAGGAATTGCTTCGTAAGTTGTAGTCATGATTTCAGTCTAGATTTGTGGCAATTAGGTTGAAAAGGAGATAAAGGGAATGAGGGAGAGAAAAATAAAAGAATTCCAAGGTATTCAGCTTGAGCAACTGGGATAATAATAATTCTTGAATTGATCTGGCCTTCTAGATTCCTAGAATGTCCTTAACCTGTCACAATATACGGGTTTTTTGCCCTTGTTTGAAATATTTACCATCTTAGAAAATACAGTTTTCTAGCAATACTAGCCCGTTAGTCACCAGTTAACTGTGCTATTTGTAGGAAGCTAGGAGAAGAGGGAGCAGTGGCAGGAAAAGAGTCAGAAGAAGGAAGAAAGGTCAGAAGAAAGGAGTGGAGAGTGGTAGAGGCAAGGAATTACACGATCATTCTTTTTTATTGATAGCATACACTGTTCCTGGGTTTGCTGTAGGGTGTTTTCAAATAGTGTACAGATTTCCTGCTGATTATTGACTCTCCTTTGCAATACCTATATTTTGTCATATTGTGTTTTCTAAAGTTGAGTAAATAAGTGACAGATTTTTTTAAAAGTGTTCACTCTCCAAAAAGACATTGATATCTATTATATTGTGGTTTAATCCACAGATATTTACAGCAAGAATTTCTTTTCACTGCTCAGGTCCAAATCTATAACCATTAATCCTTCCTAAATTTTTCTTGTCCAGAGGAGAGTTTTCACCAACATACTATGGATAAAGTCTCCCACTATAAACAACTCCTATGTTTAAGTTTGAATTTCTTCCAATCACAGCCAATTATTTCTAGTTTAGAATAATTTAGCCTTGTCAAAGTTCTGTAATATATTCCATTGTCAGTTTTTTAAAATATTAGGACTAATAAAAAGTACATACTTCATACAGTAATATTTTTAAATGCAATTTTATTGAGATATATTCACACACCATATAATCCATCCAAAATAGGCAACCAATGGCTCACAGTACCATCATATAGTTGTGCATTCATCACCACAATCAATTTTAGAACATTTTCATTACTCCAAAAAAAGAAAATAAAAATAAAAAAGAACATCCAAAACATCCCATACCACTTATTCCCCCATTATTTATTTATTTATTTATTTATTTATTTATTTATTTATTTATTTATTCTTTATTTTATTACTCATCTGCCCATACACTGGATAAAGGGAATGTCACTCACAGGGTTTTCACAATAACATGGTCCCACAATAAAAACAGTTATGCAATCATCCTCAAGAATCAAGTCTACTGGATTACAGTTCAACAGTTTCAGGTATTTCCTTCTAACTATTCTAATACACTAGAAACAAAAAAAGGAATATCTATATAATATCCTCCCAAATGACTTCTCAACTCTATTTGAAATCTCTTAGCCACTGAAACTTTATTGTTATTTTTCTTCATTTCTTTTCACCCTTTGAGCCAAGAAGGCATTCCTAATCCCATGATACCAGGGCCAGGCTCACCCCTAGGAGTCCTGTCACACATAGTGGGGAGGACAGTGAGTTTATTTGCAGAGTTGCCTGAGTGAAAGAGGCCACATCTGAGCAACAGAAGAGCTTCTCTGGGGGTGACTCTTGGGCATAATTATTAGTAGGTTTAGCTTCTCCTTTGCAGGAATAAGTTTCATAAGGGCAAGCCCCAAGATCAAGGGCTTGACTTACTAAATTGGGAGTCCCTAATGCTTGAGAAAATATTAGAAATCCCCCAGGTGAGGAAGTTGAATATTCTTTATCTTTCCTCACCCCTTCACTTTGCAAATACTTTTTTAATTTTCTGCCCAAAATACTCTAGGATGTATCAGGGTATTTATTACCTTAACCTGTACAGAATAACAAGATCTCGTTCCCTATTCTAGGTTCCATGTAATTATTTTGTTTAAATAAACTGACTATACAGGTTAAGTTAGTGTGCTACAGAAAATATAAATTTTGTACCAAATAAACATCTGTTAAATAACAGTTAAAACTCAGGGAGAGACGTGACTGCTGCAAGAGCTTATAATCTAGGAACCTTTACAATAAGCCTTATTGAGCATCCTGCACTCCTGCATCATCAGTTGCCCAATCTCTGCCCACATTCTATCCCCTGGTAACTTATGCTCTCACATTCAATTCTCAGCATTTGCTCATTATAGTTAATTTATATTAGTGAAGACTTACAATATTTGCCCTTTCATTTCTGGCTTATTTCACTCAACATAATGTCCTCAAGGTCCATTCACCTAGTTGCATGCCTCACAACTTCATTCCTTCTTGCAGCTGCTCAATATTCCATTGTATGTGTACACCTTCCGTTCACTCTTTGATATACCCTTAAGCCACTTGCAAATCATGCATAATGCCGCCATAAACACCAGTGTGCAAATGTCTATTCGTGTCCCTGCTTTCAGTTCTTCCAAGTATATACCAAATAATAGGTTGTAGGGTCATATGACAAACCTATACCCAGCTTCCTGTGGAAACACCATGCTTCCCTCCAGAGGGGCTGCACCTTTCTTTCCTACCAAGAGTGAATAGGTATATTTCTCTCTCCACTTCTTCTCCAGCACTTGCATCTTTCTGTTTATTTTTTAAATGGTTTTATTCATATACCATACTGTCCATCCTAAGTGAACAATCAATAGCTCCCAGTATAATCACATAATTATGCAATTCATTGCCACAGTCAATATGTGAGAACATTTCCATTTCTTCTGCAAAGAAAGAAGAAAAAAAATAAAAAAAGAAAGAATTTAAAAACAGGAGAAACAAAAACAACAACAAATCCCATACCCCTCCCTTATATCCCCCACTTATTGATATTTAGCTTTGGTTTATTGCCATTGTTACAATTAATGGAAGAATATTAGAATATTACAATGTTACCCTAGTTTGCATTGATTGTATTTTTTTCCATATAGCATCCCATTTTTGACACCTTGCACCGTGACGTTTACTTGTTCTTCCTCATATAAAAATTTCCTTATATTTGCACATTTAATCACCATCATTGTCCACTCTAGGTTTTACTAAGTTAACCAGTCCCAGTTTTCATCCTCTATCTTTCCTTCTGGTTTCACAAATGCCCCTTGCCTTCCTCTTTCAACCCTACTCACACTTACCTTTATTCATTATACTTACAACATCATTCAGTAAGATTTTGATACCATAATGGTTTCTGCTGTGGTCTTTACAAAGTTATTTCCTTTCATGTTTTTAATGCTTCCTATAGATTTTGTAATCTGCGTGACTATTTTAGTTTCCTTGCCTGCTTAAGCAAATGCCGTAAAATGGGTTGGCTTAAATATTGGGAATTTATTTGCTCATGATTTTGAGGCTAGGGAAAAGTCCAAATAAAGCCATTATCAAGGTGATGCTTTCATCCTGAAGACTGGTGTTCTGGGGCTGGCTGCTGGTGGCAATCCATGGTCCTTGGTTCTTCTGTCACATGGCAGTGCACATGGTGGATACCCCTGGCCTCTTCCTTTTTTTCTAGTTTCCATTGAACTTTAGCGTCTTGCTTTCTGTGGCTTTCTCCCCTATCTGTCTAAACTTCATTTTGCTTATAAGACCCATCCTGATTGAGGTGGGCCACACCTTAGCTGAAGTAAATTTAGCAAAAAGTCCTACTTACAATGGGTTCACACCCACAGGAATGGATTAACTTTAAGAACCACCAATTCCATCCTCTGGACCCCAAGAAGACATGTTCTGTCTATATGCAGAATACATTCATTCCATCACAACATCTCCAAGGCCTGAAGTAATTTCAGTAACAATGCTGAGTACAGAGTCTCATCAAAATCGATTATGGAGGAGATCTGTCCTGGGGCACAATTCCCCTCTGTCTGTGGACCTGCAAAATTTAGAGAACAAGTTATCTGCTTCCAATATACAATGGAGGGACAGGCATAGATAGCCATTCCCATTTCAATAGGGACAAATTGGAAGGAAAACAGGGGTCACAGTTCCCCAAACAATTCTGAATCCCAGCAGGGCATGCTCCATTAGATTTCAAGGTCTGAGAGTCATCTACAGAATGATGTTTTGTCCTCCAGGCCTGAGAGAACAGCAGCCCTACCACCTTCCAAATGTTTGCCCAGTGGTCATGCTCTCCCCAAACACTGGGGTGAAGGCTCCACCTTCTGCTAGCATTGGGATGGCAACCAGGCTCTCCACAAACTCCAGGCACAGGCCTCACCCTCTCTGAGCATTGGGATGGTGACAGGGTGTCCGTGGACCCCGGGGCACAGGCCCCACCAATTCCCAGCACGGGGGTGGCAGCACTCTCCCTGAACAATGGGGCAGATGACCTGCCCCCTCCAAGTGCAGGGGCAGACCCACCCTTTCCACACACCTGCCTGGGGCAGCTCTCTTGGCCTGAGGCATATCTTTGGCCCAGACCTCAATGTCCCTGGTTCTGCCCTTGATATTATTCTTCCTTCAGTTTGTCCCTTTCAGTCCAGGCTGACAATTGTTCTACTCACACAAATTTTGCAAAAATAAAACTTATGGCTTTGCATATAGTTCACAAGGGTCCAAACTATCAGACAATAAGCCCATCCACAGATCTTTCCTGCATAATTGCATTTCCAATTCCAACTTCCCATTGAAATGGCTAACTGGTTCCAAGTTCAGTTAAATCCTCACATGGAGCACTATTTGGGGACTGACTTTCTGCAAGATCAGAGAGATCCCTGGTAGAGCCACTTCTGGCCCTAATCTCAGAGCACACTATCTGGATAAGTTCAGAATATTCCAAAACAGCAATTTCTGGTTTCTTTGTGCTTGAGTTCAGTTCTCAGCTTAACCCTTTCCTCTTGCATTTTACTATAAGCTACAAGGAGAAACCAGGATGTACTTTCCATGAGTAGCTTTGAAATCTCCTCAGTTAAATATCCAAGTTCATCATTTTCAATTTCTGTTTCATCCAACATCAGAACTCAATTTCACCAAGTTCTCTGCCACTTTTAAAAAGGATCACCTTTCCTCCAGTTTCCAATATCACATTTATCATTTCCTTCTAAGGCTGCATCAGAAATAACTTTGGCATCCATATTTCTACCAACAGTCTCTTCAAAGCAATCTAGACTTATTCCATCAAGTACCTCGCAATTCTTTCAGCCTCTACCCATTACTCAATTCCAAAAACATTTCCACATTTTTTGGTATTTGCAATAGCATCACCCACTGTCCTGGCACCAAAATCTCTTTTAATTTTCCTTTGGTTGTGCAAGAAAATACCATGCATTTAGTTGGCCTAAACAATGGGAATTTATTAGTTCACAGTTTTGAGGTTAGGAAAAACTCAAAATCAAGGCATCGTCAAGGTGATGCTTTCTTCCTGAAGGCTGGTGTTCTAGGGCCAGCTGTGGTGATAATACATGGTTCTAGGTTCCTCTATCACATGGCAATGCACATGGTGGACTCTCCTGGCCTCTCTCTTCTCTGCCAGTTTCCAATGACCTCTGGCTTCTTACTTCCTGTGGTTTTTTCTCCTATTTGTCTGAATTTCATTCCGCTTATAAAGGACTCCAGTAATAAGATTAAGAACCATTGTGACTGAGATGGGCCAATCCTTAATTGAAGCAACCTCATTAAAAAAGTATTACTTTCAATAGGTTCATACCCACAGGAATGAATTATGTTTAAGAACATATTTTTCTGGGGTACATACAGCTCCAAACCACCAAAATGCCCTATATGCTCATTCATCTTCCAAGTATCTGATGTTCAACTCATAGTCAGGCTTTCACTTTGTTGCTATGCATTCTATTCATCCTTCAATTTATTTTTATTGGGGCTTTTAACATTGGCAGACGTATTTATACCAAAGCTACATCCACAAAGAGCTACCTACAGAGATTTGGTTAAGCACAGATAGGTGAGATGGAAGGTGCTTTTCATTTTGTTTCTCCTTTATTTTTAAGTGACTCCTCTAATCTCCTTTCTCCATTTGGACTAAAAGGTATAGATTGGCTATGGGAACATATTAAAATTCATTAGATATTTGAAGTAACCATCATTTCATTTTTACTGTACAGATCCCATCTGTGGTGATTCTCATATTTTATAATTTATAGAATATTTTATTTTAATTAAACAACTAGAAGCTAATATAAAGACTCATTTAATATTAACATAATATGTTACCAGAACTGCTGTAGGGATTCAGAAAAAGAAGATATTGGTATGAGTCACATTTGTCCAAATAAGTTCACACATCAGATAGAATACTAGTGAAAACTGAAGAAAATGTAAGCTCTGGATTAAGGGAGCACAGAGATGGGGTTTCCCTGGCATATATGCTGAGAACTAGAAAGACACCCACTTGGTTAGATGGAGGCCATGATTTGAGGACAGTGAGAAAGCAGACTGCACAGTGAAGGATCAATTGATGTAGAATCTTAAATATGAAATTGAGGTGTTAGAATGAGATTCAATGATTTAAGAAATTAGACCTATCCTATAAGAAAGTGCTGATGAGTTTTTAATAGAGAAGATATGTTTTGTGAAAGTTAGTCCATTAACAGTGTGCTGTATGGGTTGAAACAAAGCAAAACAGGAACATTTACAATAATCCAGTCATGAGGCAATGATGAGCGTCTGAACTAGAATAATTACTATGGGAATAAAAATTAGGAGACATGAGAGATACTGCAAAGGAAAAAGTCAACTACGCTTGGTGCCTGCCTAGATATGGAGAGCTAAGTTTGAGAAGCAATAATGCTCAGGAAAAAAGAAAAAATTCCCCAATATCTGGTTCAATACATCATTTTTCTCCTCTAACACTCTAAACATAAATGTTGTTCTTGGGGTAAAATTAAAAATGAAAAAATTATACTAGATCCTCCTGAAGAACTGAATAGGATTAAAGAATAGTTTTAAGACATGGATCGTATGTTTGTTCTATAACTCAAAATCCAATTGTGATGCTTGATCAATAATATAGTATTATTTGTATATTGAGTAGCCTTTTTTGATTCATATATTAATGACAAAACACAAAAAACTTTATCATGTGGGCTTCAAATGTCATTAGTGAAGTTCATTAGTTCCATTGGATGTTTCCACTTTCACTAAAAACATCGGCAGTATTGTGCTTTGCCTTTGCTGCATTCATTTCAGAAAAAAAGTTGTTTTCCCTTCTTTTTCTTCTAGTGTTAAGACACAGGATCTGATTCCCTTGTTTACAGCATTGCCTATGAATGACTTTCTAACAAGGGCCTTTTCAGAAACCTGTGATGCTAGTAGTCCTAAGAAGAGAGGCGTTTTAGATATAGCCTCGGCTTTAAGAAAAAAATGGTTATCTTCCAGTCTTTTTGTCACCTAGAACACTGGATTTTCTTAGAAGCATCTTTTTTTCTCTAAAATACTTTCCTGTCATTCATTGCCAGCTATCTAGCTCACAAGACAAGAGTAATTAATAGCTGCCTGCTTGCTTTCACACTATTTCATGTCAATTTAAACATAGTCAGAAAACATATTTATTTTTCTAGATCCATTGTCACCATCTTGATCTGCATTTTCACCATCTTGATCTGCATTTTCACGGACATTAAAAATAGTGCTACCATTCTGATCATCCCAAAACCTTGCATGAGTTCATGGCTGTTTTGAAAACTGCTGTTTCTTTCCTTTTACTCTTCCAAGCTTAATTGTACAAAGCAATTCCTTTAGTCCTCACAGTAACCCTATGAAGGAGGTATTTTATGGCCTCCATTTTTCAAATGAGTAAACTGAGGCTCACAGAGATTAAATAAGTTTTCCAAAATAAGTGGTAGAACCAACATCTGAAACAAGGCAATCTGGTTCAATAGACAGCATTCATAACAACTATTCAACTTTAATAGTTTGAGTTAGTTGCTATTCCACTAATGCAGTATTAATTTCTGTCACCTTACTGGCTTAAAAAAGGTGGCTTTTGGAAATGTATTTCAAATTTCATTCATTTATTCATTTACTTCCACCAATATTTATTGAGCATCAGCTCTTCACTGTGCTTAGTGATGAAGTTGCTGTGAGCAATAAGGCAGACACGGCTCCACAGTCTGGTGAAAAAGAAATGACAGTTAAGAAACTGACATAGAGGGTAATGAATGGTATAGCAGGACAATGATTGGAACAGCATGTATAAGCCATTCAATGGAGGGCAGATGCTACCCTATGGGCAGTGGGAAGCCACCGTAAAGTTTTGAGTAGGAAAATGACCTGATACAATAGGCATTTTAATAAGGTAAAATCTCTTTTATGAGGAAAATGTACTGGAAAGAAGCAAGATTGCAGATAGGACAGTGGCTGAGGCAACATCCAGACAGGAGATGATACGATGGTCTCCACTACACTGATGGCAGTGAAGGTGGAGACAAGAGGAGAATTCAAGAGAACGTGGAGCTTGGATGTGGTCAGCGACTCCAGGTGAAGACTTGAAATATTGGGTAAATAGAAGTGTCATATACAGAACTAGATTCCACTTTAAAAGGATCAAGTTGGTAGATGAGTCTGATAAATAAAATGAAGAATTCAGGTAGTTGAGGAGATAATGCATTATAATATATACTTTTGCAATGATTCTCAAAGAAAATAGTTTAAGAAACAAAGCACAACTTTTCTAGGTTATTTTAATCTTTCTATTTAAACCATAGACTATGTGTCTAGACATTAAATCCTTCCCACCATAACAAAAATATTAAAACCAAGAAGACATTTGCACTTTCAATAAGGACAGCACAGAATCAGACTAATGAGAATCACCAGTTTAAAGATTAGAAGAATAAAATCCTGTAGGAGTCCATTCTTGTAGATAAGATAATGGGAAAACACCAAGCTAGGCTAGGGCAGTCTGGACTAGGAGAAAGGTTCAGAACTGGGAAAACAAAGGCTTACTATCATCCAAAATAGAACTAATAATTGCAAAACAGGTAATTTTCACAGGCTAAACTTGTCACTGTGGCCTTTCCACGTGTCCTTTCCAAGCACCGCCACCCCACTCCCATGCCCTACCCATTCTGCCCTCAGACTGCCCAAATTTTAGCCCTGACGCCTCTCCTTCTCTGCCTCCCTGCTCTCTCCCCAATCGGGTATCTCCACTCCAGTAATCCATAGGACAATAATTTGACTAGAATAACTCACACTGAAGGATGAATGAGGCTTGATCCCCCCAGAGATAATTTCCATTTTAAAGTTGTAAAAATTAAGAAAAGGATAGTGTTAGGAAAGAAATAGTCAGATCTTGCTTTTTCCAGGGGAGCTCATACCTGCTTTTCAAGAGGACCAGGAAATGAAACTTATCTGGGCTGTATAATTATTGATAGATGGATTTAAACTTTTCCTCTTCCTTTCTGCTTCCAAGAAGGTAGCCAGACCTTTGTGCCCCATCATATCAGGGAAGGTTTATGCAGAAGAGGGAGAACGGAAGTGGTTTGCAGCCACTCTTCCCTGAGGGCCTCTGATTTCAAGAATCCCAAGCTCCTTGAGGGAGTTTTACTATAGGACAGAAATCAGGGATACCAATGCCTTTGAGCAAAGTGCTCCGGAAGGAAATGGCTGCAGGTTGAGCTTAGGGACATTTGATGCTAGTCACCAGGGTCTCCAGCCTGGCAAAAGGCACAGGAAGTTTTGAAGAAGCAAGGCTGAACCTCAGGGGAGATAATGCGAGTCTGGAACATGAACACATTTGAAGCATCCAGGACAGACAAGTGACCTCATAAGGTCAGCTCTGGGTGTCTCCCCAAACCCCCCAAACACTTTGAGGACCCTAGAATACAAGGGCATAATAGTGACCAACATTGAATTTCCCACCAGGCAGTCAGAATGGGGCTTAGGATAAGTTTAATTTGTCTTCAAGTAAAGAGCACATCTTCAGCACAGAGGGATCTGTGGATTCAAAATAATAGTTATTTGAATGGAATCAACTTTAGAGCCACATAATTCACCCTTCTACCATGTGCTTGTTAAAGATCACAAAAAGTATAAACTAGAGCAAAACCCATAACTAATCATTTAGGAAGCAGTGCATGTTTTATTATATACATGTTCCCAGGTTCTCTATACAATACGTTAAAATATTTATTTAAAAAAATGAGTGGCCTGGCCATTATATGATTATATGCAACACAAAGAAGGGTCACTGGGAGATTTTAAAGCACATCACCAGTTATTGTGTGCTCTTCAATTCCTAGATTGATTTTTTTTTCTTTTCTTTTTTTTCTTTCCTAGCTGCTGTATGTTTTCTTTCCTTGGTTTGTCCAAATAACCTGAGTTTTTGAAATAGCTCAGACTTCTTCTGGTCAAATTACCAAACCTGCAAAACTCGCCTTTTGTGTTTTCTTGCTTGCTCCTCCTCTGTTAGTAGTTTAATGGAAAGCACACCGGATGAATCAACTGGTTCTCCACCTACCTTTACTCGCTATGTGGACAAGCTGCTTGGCTATTGCAAACCTTATTTGGCTATCAGTAAAAACGTGAATACAAAGACAGATCTTATTTACCTTATAAGATTGTTGTGAGGACCAAAAGAATCATATATAGGAAAACATTGAAAAAACTTTAACACAGAACATAAATGTAAACTACTGCACAGGATCAAATTATATTTCCTAAATTTAATTGCATTTTCTTTTCACTTGCCATTTCTAAGCAGTTTAATTGCATTTAGGAAATACTTCATACATGGAGTGAATTGTTGTATATGTATATACCATTTCCTGGAATCCGCTGAATAAGCTACAGAGCACCGAGAAGGCAATATTATAATTCACTGCATAGTGCCATTAGTTAGAGGGGATGTTTTAAATCCAACTAGGTGAGCTACTTTCTCTTTGCTCAGTTTAAGGAAAAGGTATTAAACTGTCAGTAAAAAAAGAATGATAACCATTTTATAAATTTCACAGAAGTTTACTCCATTATCTTTTTTGTCTCTATTACAGGAGGCAAGTTTCACTCACAGAAAAGCAACGAGCTGACTCACTGAGCCATAGAAGTTGCTAAGAGTGAGCTAGGTCATCCCATGTTTTCTCTTCTTTTTGGCATTTCCACTTTTTCTTCTGTTGTTACTCAATGTGGACTTCACTGATTTTAGAGTGGCATCTTCTTAATTAAATTTATTTTGAATGTAAAAACATATTAAACAGATCTCTTATCTTAAAATTATCAAATGGAATCACATGGAATTTATCTTACCTCCAAAGGAATGAACTGGTTTAGTGTTTTGATAGAAAAATTATCATACATGTAAGTCAAAGACGATATATTAATAAATTCTATATTTGACTCAAATGAACTCATAGGCAAAAAGTAAATTCAATAACTACCGTGATAGTCAAAACAATAAAATGTCACAAATTATTTGACACTCCTGCCACTGAGAAGAGCTTGGGGTTTCTTTGACCAAGTGAGTGTAGTGGAAGTTACCCCACGTGGTTTTCCAGTCTAGGTCATAAAAGGTCAGGCAGCTTCTGCCACTTTCTTTGGGGGAAGCCAGACATCACTTAAGAAGTCCTACTATCCTGAGAACACTGTGCCGGACAGCCTCGTGTAGGGGCTCCAGCGACAGCCCTGGTTGAGCTCCCAGCCCATGGTCACCCTCAGCTGCAGCCCTGTGAGCCCAGCTGAGTCCCCAGAGCGCATCGGACTGTAATCATGAGAGATCCCCAGTGAGAACAGCCTACCCAAACAAAATCATGAGCAAAACAAAATAAAATGCTTCCAAGTTTGGGGATCGTTTTTAAAACAGCAATAGTCACTGGAATGGAGCCCCAGAAATTAGTTTATTCAGATCTTAGCTAGTTAGTAACGCAAATGTGCAATTTTCAAACAACCTAAGTTTTTACTCTAGGTCTTATCATTCATTACTCCTGTGAGCCAGCCAAAGCAACATTTAAAAATCTTGATTCCTTCAACAGATGAGTGGATAAATAAAATGTGGTATATACACACGATGGAATACTACGCGGCAGTAAGAAGGAACGATCTCGTGAAACATATGACAACATGGATGAACCTTGAAGACATAATGCTGAGCGAAATAAGCCAGGCACAAAAAGAGAAATATTATATGCTACCACTAATGTGAACTTTGAAAAATGTAAAACAAATGGTTTATAATGTAGAATGTAGGGGAACTAGCAGTAGAGAGCAATTAAGGAAGGGGGAACAATAATCCAAGAAGAACAGATAAGCTATTTAATGTTCTGGGGATGCCCAGCAATGACTATGGTCTGTTAATTTCTGATGGATATAGTAGGAACAAGTTCACAGAAATGTTGCTATATTATGTAACTTTCTTGGGGTAAAGTAGGAACATGTTGGAAGTAAAGCAGTTATCTTAGATTAGTTGTCTTTTTCTTACTCCCTTGTTATGGTCTCTTTGAAATGTTCTTTTATTGTATGTTTGTTTTCTTTTTAACTTTTTTTTCATACAGTTGATTTAAAAAAGAAGGGAAAGTTAAAAAAAAAACAAAAGAAAAACAAGGAAAAAAAAAGAAGTAGTGCCCCCTTGAGGAGCCTGTGGAGAATGCAAGGGTATCGCCTACCCCACCTCCATGGTTGCTAACATGACCACAGACATAGGGGACTGGTGGTTTGATGGGTTGAGCCCTCTACCATAAGTTTTACCCTTGGGAAGACGGTTGCTGCAAAGGAGAGGCTAGGCCTCCCTATGGTTGTGCCTAAGAGCCTCCTCCCGAATGCCTCTTTGTTGCTCAGATGTGGCCCTCTCTCTCTGGCTAAGCCAACTTGAAAGGTGAAATCACTGCCCTCCCCCCTACGTGGGATCAGACACCCAGGGGAGTGAATCTCCCTGGCAACGTGGAATATGACTCCCGGGGAGGAATGTAGACCCGGCATCGTGGGACGGAGAACATCTTCTTGACCAAAAGGGGGATGTGAAAGGAAATGAAATAAGCTTCAGTGGCAGAGAGATTCCAAAAGGAGCCGAGAGGTCACTCTGGTGGGCACTCTTATGCACACTTTAGACAACCCTTTTCAGGTTCTAAAGAATTGGGGTAGCTGGTGGTGGATACCTGAAACTATCAAACTACAACCCAGAACCCATGAATCTCGAAGACAGTTGTATAAAAATGTAGCTTATGAGGGGTGACAATGGGATTGGGAAAGCCATAAGGACCACACTCCACTTTGTCTAGTTTATGGATGGATGAGTAGAAAAACAGGGGAAGGAAACAAACAGACAAAGGTACCCAGTGTTCTTTTTTACTTCAATTGCTCTTTTTCACTCTAATTATTATTCTTGTTATTTTTGTGTGTGTGTTAATGAAGGTGTCAGGGATTGATTTAGGTGATGAATGTACAACTATGTAATGGTACTGTAAACAATCGAAAGTATGATTTGTTTTGTATGACTGCGTGGTATGTGAATATATCTCAATAAAATGAAGATAAAAAAAAATCTTGATTCCTTTGCTATAAAACAGGAATATCTATTACTTAGAGTTAATGTAATGTTCAAATGAAAACACATGTAAAAAGCCTTTCAAAAGTGAGCACATGTAAAGCATTATCATTATACTGGATTTAACTAATCCAGTTAATAAATATCTTATAATAGAGATTTTGTGTTAGCTTTTTTTACTGATCAAATTTTCAAAGAGATATTGAAGGTATTTTATTGTTTTCCAGAGTAATATTTATTGTTGGATTGAGAGAGGAGGTGGAAAGAATACAAATCCATGTCAAAGTACATAGGAACATATGCCTATTTAAAGTTTCATTTTCTTTCACATTCTTATGTGATATTACACAGCATGATGTAGTGCGGGTTTTAGGGGTGATTTATATTCATCATAAAATGTCTCTTCAGTATTATTAGTGCCCATTGTAGGATGCTTAGGACTATCTGAAAGTCATTTATCATTCAGAATTTATGATAAAACCACTATTAGGCAGCTTCTAGGCACTCAGTCATATTTACACTTCTGGAAAGCAACATAGGGAAAGAACATTTAGGAAGTGACCTTGATGCTTTTATATTGCGCTCTTGTGGTAAATATCATCAGTGCTAGAACTTTTTAACATCAATACTATAAAGAATCAACTGCCAAGACATATTAAAAGCTATATCCCTACCATTTATTTCTGAATGTTTTTCTCAGATTGTAAATGAGCCGTTTCTAGCAAGCTTGGTCCTTGATGTGGCATTGGAGTGTACTTTAAAAATCATTGACATTTACTGAGGCATTTCAAGAGATGAAGGCTGCATTGTATTACTGGCAATTATGTGCATATTTAGCTGGATTTCTTTTTCTGTGCAAGGAGGGGTCTTGCTGTGCAAAGGAAGTGGACAGCCCCCTTAAATAAATATCTATGGTCTGAATGCCTACTGGGAAAGGGAAGTCATGCTTTCCTGCCCAGATGGGTATTTCCCATTTTCTAGAGTCTTAGATTGGTGGCACATGGCAGAGTCGAATCTATAGTCTTTGTGTGTATGCTTTCTCTTTCATAAAGCAATCTAAAAAACAACTAAACCACCTTTTGTCTAGAAACTGTAAGACAATGCCAGCCTCATTTTTAAAGAATATAACTTATTTTATTTATTTTATTTTACTTTATTTATTTTATTAAGTATTACTTTTTTTAGTACCAAAGCCTCAGTACAAGATACTTAGATTGTGCAACTTTCTTGCAAAAAAAGAGAATCTTCCATATTTCTAATGAAGAACAAAGCAAAAATTACACAACTTTCAAAGTCCCCCAACATTTGGACGCTATCCTCTTTTCCAGGCTTATTTTCCCTTCCTCTCCCACTGACTCTACCCATAAGGTAACCAGTCTTTTATTCCCAAACATGTTCTTACGCTTTACTAAAACTGTTCCTGTTGCTAGGAATGCTCTTCCCTGGTATTTCAAGGGTTGAAGTCTTGCCCTTCTTTCAATGCCAAGTTCAAATTCTAACTTTTCTAAGTCTTTCCATATGTGCTTGTTTGGATATATTATGTCCCCCACAAAGCCATGATCTTTTAATCCAGTCTTGTGTGATATTTGGATTAGGTTGGTTTCCATGGAGATGTGACTCACCCAACTGTAGGTGATAATTTTGATTAGATTATTTCCATGGAGGTGTGGCCCTGCCCATTCAGTGTGGGTCTTGATTAGTTTACTGGAGCACTATGTAAGAGCTTGTTGCTACAGCTGAGAGAGACATTTTGGAGACAGCCGTTGAAAGCAGACTTTTGCTGATGCTTTGAAGATGTTAGCCCAGAGTTTGCTCTAGAGAACCTAAGAGAGAGACAAAATGTCCCCAGAGCAACATCTTGGAGAACACCATTTTGAAACACAACCTGGGAGCAAAGGAAGAAGATGCTGCCACTTGCCTTCCCAGCCAACAGAGGTGTTCCAGATGTCATTGGGCATTCTTCAGCGAAGGCACCCTATTGTTGATGCCTCAGTTTGGACACTATTATCGCCCTAGGACTGTAATTTTGTAACCAAATAAAGCCCTCTTTATAAAAGCCAATCCATTTCTGGTGTTTTGCATAATGGCAGCATTACCAAACCAGAACACCATATGTTCTATAACCAGAATTATCTGCCCATCAGGTATCTCTTCAGAGGGGCTTATTAATATTTCTATTAAAGTTATCTTGTCAGTTTTATCATTCATCATATACTGTGTTTGAAATTAAAGGCATACAACCTGTTGATTGTCAAGAATTTGGAAGGCTCTGAGATTTTACCTTAATGGAAGCTAACAAGCTTTTCTGTCACATTCATGAATGCTGGCAGAAGATGTGAGACTCCTGAGTCAGACACAAGGCATTTATTATACACAAAAATAGCAGTAGCCAGGGTTGTTGGCATTTGTGCCAGTTCCTGACCCCAATTCCCACAAATTGATACAAAGAGAGCCAGGTGATACGTGCATACGAAGTATTCATTATAGGAGCGAAACCATCAGCTTAGAGAACCCAAGTCCTTTATAATGAGCAGTAAACCTGCCTGAGCTTTGTATCGGAGGGAGAGATCATCTTTAGTATAAAGGACAGGATAACAGAACATGCCCTTTGCACCACAGGCAGCTCCCCCTGCCCCCTTGGCTCTGTCTTCCAAATCTGTTCATTATACAATCTTTTTTTTAAATACAGTTTTGTTGAGATATATTCACACACCCCACAATCATCCACAGTGCACAATCAACTATTCACGGTACCATCATACAACTGTGCATTTACCACCAGAATCAACTCCCAAACACCTTTCTTACTCCAAAAAATAAATAAATAAATAAATAAATAAATAAATAAGTAAATAAAAGTAAAAAGGAACACCCAAAACATTCCACCCCCCCATCCCACCTCATTTTTCATTTAGTTTTTGTTCCCATTCCTCCACTCATCTGTCCACACACTGGACAAAGGGAGTGTGAGCCTCGAGATCCCCACAATCACACAGTCACACCACGCAAGCTACACAGCTATGGAATAGTCTCCAAGAACCAAGGCTACTGGGCTGCAGTTCGACAGCCCCACGTATTTCCCTCTAGCCACTCCAAGACACCAAAAACCAAAGAGGGACATCTGTATAGCGCATAAGAATGCCCTCCAGAGTGACCTCCTGACTCCATCTGAAATCCCTCAGCCACTGAAACTTTATTTTGTTTCATTTCCCTTCCCCATTTTGGTCAAGAAGATTTTCTCAATCCCCCGATGCTGGGTCCAGGCTCATCCCTGGGAGTCATGACCCACGTTGCCAGGGAGATTCACACCATGGGAGTCAAGTCCTACACAGTGGGGAGGGCAGGGAGATCACCTGCCACATATACGAACAATCTTGAAAGATAGTTTGTAACAAAGACAGTCAGCACCTCTGCTCACAAGACATGGAATAGTGTTACAGACCCAGGGGATATTATCTCCCAACATTAGTTTCCTCGACATTGCCCACCTCTTCCCTAGACTATAAATTCCTAGAAGGCGGGGAGGATGTTTTATTTGTATTTTTCATACTTCCAGGTAATTACTGTTGTTTGTTGAAGAAAGTCCATCAAATCTTCTGGATGAATAGAGTGATATACAAGAAACATTGATAATTTCCTCTGTCAACACCATAGATACAGAAACCGGTGAGAATATATTTTCGTTCTGACCACACGGTGTCCCTCCTCCAGTGGTTTTTTTTGATGACTGTCATGTGTTCTAACTCCTCCCTCCCATCCCAGTCCTTGCCACAAACAGCATTTTCCCCCTCTAATTCCTGCCCTTTCAAGACCAAATGACAGAAAAGGAAGTAAGATTCAATTGCATCAGGGTATTTATGATTGATTACAGCTCTAGTATAACCCATCTGAGACCAACAATGACTTAAGTTAAACAAGAATGAAATATAAATAATGCAAATGTGGACAATTTCTAGCAACCTCAGTTCTAGGTATATATTTTTGACTTTTCACCCTAAAATTGTAAATTCAAAATATATTGATGAACAAGTACCCTGCCTACATATCAGAGTAAGCATAGGAAATGAGTACTAATATTACAAGGAAAAGATTTAATATATAAAAAGTCTGAGACTAGAAAGATAGCATTAGGCCTTCACAAAAGATGTAGCTATGCTAATTGAAAATTTAACAAAAAATGATACAAAATGGTTTTGAATCACAGACAAGAAAAATACCTGTTCCTGCCAAATCAAACACTTATTATAACCTTTTTCTGAAGAAAAATTCTTTCATAGCACAACATATGTATGTTTTATTTTTCGAATTAACACTCTCTCCAGAGAAACAGGAGTGCCAAAGATAGTTTGAGGAAAAAAAAAAATCAGTAATTAATACGGAAAGACTAAAAGGGAAGGTGATTTCCTTAACAGGAAGAACATGCCTGATTTTGAGTGGTCACTGGATGGATTTTATAAAAAAAATCTTAAAAATGGTTTAATGAAAAATTGCTTGATATTTAATGCAGTGTTTGTGTGGAAGTTGTCAGGACTCTCAGAACTGCCATGGTAGTTTGCCATTTTGAAACTCCATGTGTATAGAGATGATTGTGATAATAGTGGGCCAATTTTGCAAATTAAAATCATTGAAAAAAAATCAGACCCCATATCTTCCATGCCTGACTCTGCTCCAATATTCAGAGCAATATTCAATACCTCAGAATCATCACCTGAGAGAACCCTTCTGTTCTACAATCTAAATTGGTATCCATATATCACCAGTTAGTCTAAAATGATCTCATGGGTGTATCTGCTAATTTTTTCCCTCTCTCTTCCCTCACCAGCCCTAGTACATGAGATTTACAGGAGCAGAGCCTTGTCTATCTCTTCATAGCTGTATCCTTTGGGCCCAGAACAGTGCCTGAAGCCTGGTAAGAATCAATAAATAATTGTAGAATAAATGAAGTCATTGCTTTACTCCTTGAGGGCCACAGTTGGGTGCTCTACTTTCTATCTTCTTAGCATGCACAAGATTCTTGGTAATCTTCAACTGTTCTCAGCAGTGTAATGGTCAAGTTTCCCTTCTTAAAACTCTGGATGAGACGTAAAATGTTCATGGCTTGGCTCAAAAGGAGGAGGAAGGGCCTTTAGATGTTCTATCACAATTATTTTGTTTCCTCTTTCTCAGGCTATTGCTTCCCTTGAATTTGATACTTGTTCTTTTTCCCCTGAAAAAGACTGAGTCATTCTTGGCAGCTTTTGGACACCTTAGCTCTTTGCCTTGTTCACAGATCATCTTTCCTTCAGCCCCTACCCACTCCCTCACCACCACCACATCACAAGCCAGTCACAGCTTGCAAAGTAGTATTTGTTTTTAGCTATGTTGCACGTGTGTATAGTATATTTTGATCTGATAAATACTCAGAAAATAATAATAGAAGTGCAGAGAGAATGGAAAACTACTGATTTTCAAAACAAATACTAACTTTGCAAGACAAATTCAGAAAGTGCACAAAATTTTCTATTCAATGATTGGTCTAGATCCCATAAAATTTGGTCACATCAAGTCTCAGATTACCTAGACAAGCTTTCTGAACCAATGCAGAATTTTAATAAATGTTCCTAGAAAAACAAAAAACATGTAGCCTCCTCACCACTAACCCCAAAAGCTAGTATAAAAGCTAGTATTATTTCTAACATAAATTGTAATCCCATTCACTTTTCTCTCTCACCTGTTCCTAAATTCCTGCTCATACCAAATTTTCCACAGAAGCAGGTTTCCTGAAGGAAAAAAAAAAGGAGTTCTGGCAACTGCTATTAGCACAGACATGATGGAGGAAGGGGCCAAGCATCTAAGACAGAGGTGTAGTCCATCTTCCTGTAGATAATGATCTGTTTCCCTCTGTGTCCCTAGGATTTTTGGTATTCATCCAGTTACTCAGAGCCTGGGGTGTATTTGTGAAAGACAGAGAAGCGTGTTTTTAAGGATAAATATCTGCTGACACATACACAAAAACTTACTTAGTGTGTACTGCAAGTTTTCCTTCTTTCCCCTTTTCTTCTACATTATTGCTTTTTAGGACTGTTTCTAATGCTAAAAGAAGTACTCTTGGTTCCCTTGCTTCTTTTTCCTCTTCTCACTCAGCTAGTGTCATCACCTTTCTTTTCTGTTCTCTATACTTGAACAAATAAAATTCCTATGGAGTCTCTTCATGGTTCTGGTAAAGTCTCTGTTGATTGTTCATTTGAGGAGATTGGGTTGCAAAGAGGATGAAGTCTTGAGAACGACTAGCAGTGTTTTCTTTTTTCTGGCAAAAGTATTTTATGCTTACATACTGAGTTGATGAAAATTGAGGACTAAAGAAGCTGATTCACCCCTATCTATTTGTAACAGACTAAATACTAAAAAGAAGGCAACATAGTAAATCTCAACTGAGAATATTGTATTTTTATTGAAATGCTAGTAATCAATTAAATGAGATTTGGGATCTAAGATTATTTTGACCTGCAGGAATTCTTCTGTCAATATAGAAAAAATATATTCAATATGAAAATTATTGAGAAGTTTTTATTATTGACTACAGAAGATGAACAAACCAAGTGATCTGAAGTCCTAGATGTAGAAGTCACAATCCATTTTAGCATTTCAGAAAAGTTGGTTTCCATTGGTTTCCATTCTGTGAACAACTAAAAGAGAGTCCTAGCTTAAACCACAAAACATTATTTTATATTTTATTGTCTCACAATGATAATCTATTGTCTCACAAAGACACAACAATATAATCCATAACTCAAAGAACTTGATCATCGCTTTCTGCCTAGTGCATGTAAATAATTACAAGATTTCCTCTTTAATTTTACCCCTGTAAGAAGTTTCTTCATCTTACAAAGTTTTGAGGGATCTATCTTTGCCTCAAAAATATGAAAAGCATTTTATATTTTAGCTGCGATTCAAAATCTCTTGATGTGGTAAAAAGGTAAAGGTGCTTTATTAGGAAGAAAGCTGAGCATTTTTGAGATAGCAATAAGCTATTCTGAAACAATTTTGGAAATAAGAGTAAAACTAAACTCAGCTTCACCAGATGGACAGAAAGTGCAGACAGTTCTGCATCCTTAAAAGGATTTAAATGAATATATAGATACCCAAGCCTTCTTTCACTACCTTAAAGCACAAAAACATAAACATGGACATGTGCAAACACACAAAGACACATTTTCACCAGATATTATCTAATAATTGTCTCAAATCTCTCTCTCCCTTTGGCAGTGAGAACCAAGCCTTTGTGAGAAATGACCTACTGTTTGACAATATGAAAACAGAAAAGGATTCACGTGCCATGAAGAACATCTTCCAATCTATCAAATATAGAATGAAATCAAGTAGAACACTACACTAACTACAGCAAATTATACCTTTTCTGAAAACAAAAGTTAGCATTTGCGTGGTAATATTTTAGCAAATTTTGCAGAAAAAAATCCCATTCAAATTTTTCAAAAGAATTCTACCTGTCTTCAAAGAAATGTTCTTGAAAACCCATCAGTGACAAGAAATATCTTTCAAGCCCTCCCTCAAACACTTATCACGTTTACCAGGTGATATTTTCTTCTACTTCACATAACTTACCTGACACAGTAGTGTATCAGCAATATACTACAGGGAAGATAATTGGAATCAAGAAAGCTAATCCACCTTTCTGCTTCAGCCGTCAGAGAGGAAAAAAATGAAGTCACAGCAAATACTTTTAAAAGCACAACAGTAGAATGTCAATTTCCTGACTCAGCAACACAAACCAAAATGGCAAAACTATTCACAAAGCCATAAGAACCTGCCACATCTGGTATTCGGTGGCATAGTATACTTTCATAGCTTATTTGAATAGAAATTGTAGGAGAGAAAGATGTGACAAACCCCTTGCCCCAACCTCCAAGTCAGGGTACAATACACTGTGTAAGAGTATAATATTCAATACATGCAGCTGAGTTAAACCATAACACTAGTACTTTGGTCTAACAGAGCAAAAGCTCAAGAAAGCAATTTCAAGTGTAAGAAAGTACAATGATTTCCAAATGATACTCGTAGAAAACAACATCACCTGGCTACAAATTTATTCATGAAGCAAAAGGGACCCAGGTAAAACCTTACCAGAATGATAGCCACACATCCCCATCCTCCTTATGCCTTGAAGCCGAGATTTCTATGCATTAACACAAAGCCAGACATGCTGATTATAGAAATTTCCCTGTTTGGAAGATAAAGAAAAAAAAAATCTTACTTGATGAATATTTTGTTCCTATTTATTTCAAGTAAAAAAGTGGATCTTTAAAGAGTTAGCTATTTTGCCAAGGACCATTCACATAAGATTTTTTTTTTCTTATGGACAGTAAGTCCCTGACTTAGAAACATGTACCCATATTTTTTTTTCTTTAAATACAATTACATGTACCCATCTTACCAAGAGGTCACACATAGTGTGCCAGAAGTTGAAAGGTCTTTTCTCATGGGAGAGAAGATACCTAACCGTCTTCTGAGCTAGCAACCATTGTATGAAAGAATTCCTTTCTCAAATGGTGGCGGGAACTGCAGTGGGTGGTGAGACTGGCATCTGGCTGTCTAGATATCAGGGGACACTCTCTCCCTTCACTCCATCCCACTCGGTGCTGCTGTTTACCTGGCAGAATAAGGGGGGGGTGTAGTTAGATTTTAAGATTGATTCATAAAAGTCCAGAAGTTAAATAAAACAGAAAGTTCAATTTCTTCATTTTGTTTTCTACTTTTATACTAAAGTGCTTAGATGGAAAAAATCTAGAAAAAAGATTTTTACAGTGGAAACTCAAAATTTAATATTTCATAGGCTGGGTTCAGAATCCTACCTACTTTCAGATGTCATCATATTATCACACTCAAGGCATGCATTATTGCAGACTAGTTCACGGCCTGTCACATCTTACTAATTAATTGTCATACACTGATATAAACAGAGAACATTTTTTGAGTCACTCACAGAATATGTTTTTATTATGAAAGCTTAAATGTAACTACTTTTACCTCCACACTTACAGCTCAAGAAAGCAAGCTCTATTACCTGTAAGTAGCATGGATAGTAAATAAACTTTCCTGCTGCTCTCCTCTATCTGATTACATGGTACTTCTCTTTCCCCACGCCACTTACATAAACACTTTCGTGACTCAGAATAAAAATTAAAACCAGTAAATGGTTAATGAAGGCTTACAATGTCAGGATTAATCTTGCACCACTTTTCCTGTCTCCAACCACACTGACTTACCAGTTTCTTGAATGTACCATGATCCATTGGTCTAGAAAATTCTCCCCTCCTCAACACACAGCACCCCAAAGGCACTTTGCCTGATCAATTCCTACTCACTGTTAGGATCTCAGTTTAGGTATCATGGCCTGGAGGAAATTTAGATGACATCTAGGCTAGGTCAGATTTTCCTGGTATAGTTATCAGATCACTATATGCAATTCCTTTGATATACTTATCACAGATTGTACTGTAGAATTATTTGATGGCTGTGTGTCGTCTCCATTTGACTGCAGGCTCCAAGAGGGTAGGATCTTTTTTTTTAACTTACTATTTCATCCCCATGACCTAGTACAGTACCTGTGAGTGGTCGGTATGCTAGTTTGAATATATTATGTCCCACCAAAAGCCATATTCCTTGATGCAATCTTGTGGGGGCAGATATATTCATGTTGATTATATTGAAATCCTTTGAGTGTTTCCATGGAGATGTGACTCAACCAACTGTGAGTGAAAAGTTTGATTCAATAATTTCCATGGAGATGTTACCCTACCCATTCATGGTGGGTGTTAATTGCATCACTGGAGTCATATAAAAGAATTCACTGACAGAAGGACCTCAGTGCAGCTAAGAGTGACATTTTGGAGAGCAACTGAGAGTGACATCTTGAAGAGGAGCTGCAGCTAAGAGAAGACAAAATGCCCCAAGAGCAAAATTTAGGAGAACGCCATTTTGAAACGCAATCTGGGAGCAAGTCGATGCCAGCCGTGTGCCTTCTGAACTAACAGAGTTTTCCAGTCAACAATGGCCATCCTTGTCTGAAGGTACCCTATTGTAGATGTGTTACCCTGGACACTTTATGGCCTTAAGATTGTAACTATGTAACCAAATAAACCCCCTTTATAAAAGTCATCCATTTCTTGTATTTTGCATAATGGGCAGCATTAGCAAACTGGAAGAGTAGGAGTTCAATAATTGTTAGATTTGTCTTATTCCCTATTGGAGCAATGATGCCATTTGTATGCAAGAATGAGAAAAAATTCAGGAACATTAATGTGAAAATTTTCCAGAGGTTAGCTTCCTCTTTAGTTAAGAGCCTTAACTGTGAAGCTATATGGTTAAGAAATCAACAGTTATATGAGCTATATTAAAATGTGTTTCTTATCTCTTGCATTTGCAAAATCTATATTGACTTCTGACTTTGATGACTTCTGCTTATCTATGGCTGTATAACAAATAAACCCAAAACTTTGTGGCATGAAGGTGAATTGACAATTTTTTTCCTGTAAAAGGTTATACAGTAAATATTTTAGGCTTTGTGGGCCAATTTCTCTGTCGCAGCTACTCAAGTCTACCATTGTTGCACAAAAGCAGCCATAGACTATACATAAACAATTGAGTGTGCCTGTGTTCCAACACAGCTTTATTTACAAACACAAAAATTTGAATTTCATGATTCTCTTATGTTTCAAAATATTATTATTTTGATTCTTTTTCAACCATTTAGTAATGTAAGATCCGTTCTTAACTCAAAGGTCACACAAAAACACTAAAAGGGCTGAATTTGGTCTATGAGCCATTCGTTTGCCAATCTCCGGATTAAAGCAACAATGTTTTGATCATCTCTAACATGTTTGCAGGCTAAGAATGCAGACAGGTTTCAGCTGGGTGATTCTTCTCTTCTTGATGTTCCAAAGGTCACTCAGCTTTGGAAAAACTGATTTGGAGGGACCAAGGCAGCTTTTTTCAGGTCTATCACCTTGGTGGAAATGCCGGGAAGGCTGTGCTCAGCTGGCATTGTTAACACAGCGGCTGACCTGGCTTTCAGAGAGACTTACGATCACCCATATGCGTGTTGACAGGGGGTAAGGCGTATGTGAAAAGAAGCAGGTTTAGAGAGGAAGGAACAAGGCAGAACAGCATTATCAAAGCACTGTGGTGTAGTGGTGTTTCTTAGTTTCCCCATAAGAAAGAGCTTATGCTAACGCACACTGTCAGATTTTGTACAGCTGTTCGCTTTCCATCTTATCATTTCCTTCTTTTTTCTTCATCCTTCAATTGCCTTTCCTTTTCAGTTCAAAACAAGCCTGCAGAGTAAATGCTGAAGCATAATCCTGTATTAATTTATGGGCCGTGGTGTGGCTTACTGGAAATGAAACACTCTGGTCCTATGAAATCCTAATCACTTTCACAGCCAGCAGGTGCCAGAGTTAAAGCATTTCCAGTGAAGTGAGCAAGAACATTAAATAAAACCAGTGCTGGGGACTGGATACATTTAAGTCAGGAAGAGGAAAGAACCATGCTACTGATCAAAGCCTGGCCCAGGGAGGCAACTCCATTTGGCTTTAACTCAGTGCAAAAGGCAGCAACTTCAAATCCATGGTCAGTTCAATTCAATTTAGTGAGAGACTTACCCAGTTATTTCTGTGTTGCATTCCAAGCAGAGAGGTTCTAAACGGGCTCATGAAAAATCTCCCAGGTGAAAAAGATAACATAAAAAAATTGTCCCCTATGCAAGCTCTTTTAAAAATCCCTGACCCTTTGAGCCATTCTCCCACATTAGATCAGAATCTCAAAAGAAGAGGAAACTCCTGGGAAGGCTTCTGTGTTTGGAGTGGACAGCTCAGTCTCTATTTCCTGTATAATAGTTCATACACAGGTGGTATGAAAAAGACCTCCCTATGAACTATTGACTGGGAGTTACTGGAATGAAAGTAGGTTTTGGGAAAGCACAAATCTAGAAGTGCTTGGATTAATGAATTTTCCGAGTATACACATGACCGAAAATGGGTTCTCTAACACCTAAGAATAGATTTATTTAGTAGCATTAAATCCATATTAAGATGAATTAAGACATAGTTTAAAAAGTAATATAATTATGTTTAAGCTGAGTTCTGATTTTCAATTACACCAATCCAAAACAACTTTTCAAAGCTGGCAAAATGTTACATATATCCTGAATAGCTGATATAGCCAATATAATGATAAAGTGGTAAATAAGCCCTAACTACAGATAACCAAAAATTGCTGAGGCATTTTTGGAATGCCTAATATGAACACCTTGGCAGGTAATGTAGCTTCTTAGTGATGTTCAGCTTATAGGAATATTAGAATAAGCTTGCTTTCCTTGAATTCAACTTATGGTATTATGCAGAACATTGCCCAGGTTTTAATTGCAAGTCTGGTCCTGATTTTGAATGTGTTTCACTTAAAAATGATTTAAAAAGCAATGCAAAATAGTTTTTTTTAGAATTTATATATATATATTAGAATCATTTCTATGTTTAATACAGTATTTAAAACGCCTTTTATTCACAAATGCTGTAATACTCCTATTAACCAGTGAAGCCATCCAAAGATGTATACAGCAAAAGGTTATAAACATTCATGCATATTACAGTATGGGTATCGAGAAAGGAAAGACACTCGTAAGTTTGAGGTAGGAATGGAAGGAAGGAGGGGAGTTTTTGAACTAGGGAGCGACACACTCAAGTATGAATTCTCAGTGGTCTTGAACAATAACCCAGGAAAAAAGGAGGAAATAGTGTACATTTGGTGTGTGGGTGTATGTGTGTGTTCATGCTTATTCCTTCACACTGGATAATAAAATGATTGTCTAGATTTGTAAGATGACATAAGGCTTTTGCATTTGAAAACTTCTGTTAGTCTACATCCTGAAAGAATGGTTACAAGAATAGTATATTAGCAAAGATCTGCAATCTCCTTCCTTCTTTCAACCAGTTTTGTAACAATCACAACACAAATAATGCAGTTTTAGAAAACAAAGCTGTTAGGGAATATGAATGCTAATGGGGCATGTGAAAGTCCTTTTAGTTTTGACAAGCCAAGTTCAAATAGCATTTGTGGGAATGAGAGCATGGTTTGTTTTTTCTGCATCCAGACGTCTTATCCCAGGAAAAGTTTTGGGTCATGATTTTTTAAAAGAAATAATGTCTAGAGTTTTGACAGTGTTCTCTACTGATAATCCTTAACCAATTAAAGATGATCCACCAGAGACCTTGTTCATAAAAGTTTACAGAACAGTCACAAAGTAGTTGAATTCAAAATGATGAGTATAAAGATAAGGGAACAATTTTTGAATAATAACATATCCAGTAAAGACAAAATGTATCTCCTCAAAATATAATGGAAGAGCATTAATTTTAATATCATGGGAGACATTTTCTCTCCTAACAGCTCTTTAGTATAAACAGATTTCTTCACTTTGGAATACTATAACACTTAAAAGGTATTCAGGTCAGTGATGGTTCTTTTTTAAGACAACACTCCGGGGATAAATACAACTTGTCCCCCAGGCAACAGCATTATTTTGATGAGCCAAAGTCATAGAATATTGATTCTGCAGGAGGAAGTAAGGGATAAAGGAGGGAAATTGAAATATATTGAATTCCTATTGTATGTCAGGCATCATGGAAAGTGCTTCATAGTTTATAATTGTCTCAACAGCCTCAAGCAGATATTATTGTCTCTAATTTAACAGATGTGAAAAAAAGCTCAGAAAAGTCAAGTAATTTGTCCAATGACACATAGATAATATGATAGCAGTAAAAAAAGTCTAAGTCTGTCAAATTCAATACTATGTTCATTCTAGTTCACTAGATTGACTCATCAAGAAAGGAATTTGATACCATCTATCTCAGTCCTGCCCAAATTCTAGTGTGCATATGAATCACTGGGAATCTTGTGAAAATGCAGATTCAGATTCAGATTCTGGGGTGAGGCCTGAGATCCTATATTTTAATGAGCTCCCAGATGATGCTGATTCTGCTGGTTCATGGGCCACAGGTTGAATAGCAAGACTCTAGCTTACCTTCAGTTCCCTTCTGGAAACCTAAGGTTCAGAGAGATGAAGAACCTAAGACCATATCAGTACTTCTTGGCCAAGCTGAACTTTGAGGTAGGGTCCACACTAAAGGGTGTTTTGGGAGGTGGCCCCCTCCTACTCTCCAGCAGACCCCTAAAGTCTGACCTGTATAAAAATGCATGCACTTGCCATGCAAACTCAGTGACAAGATTCCCCTGAACCCTCCTTTTCAAGAGAATTGTTGTCTCTCTTTTCTTTAGAGAATTTTGGAGTTGCCACTGCTGTGAAGGCGTAACTTTTCATTTCCACCTAGTGCTCTTTCTACTGTAAATCAAGTGTTACATCTTAAAGTGGGATGCACAGATAAGGAACAGAATTAAGTCATTAGAATTCCTCCACAGCAGGGATCACAAATACAAATGTGGATAACCAGACAAGTTAGTTGAAGAAAGTGGTCCTGCTGGAATTGTTAATGCACTTGAGAGCCTGTGTCCTTCCCAAGAGAGCAGCCCATACACAGCTCCCAATGATCACAATCATGTGGAATGCAGTTGTAATGTTGTCTGACCTTTCAGTTTTTCAAAGAAGTTGGAAATATGGATTTCAAAAAATATATACAACTTTTAAATGTTTGCAACAAATTCAAATATTTTTAAAACACTTGACTAGCTATACTAAACATTTATGGAGGTCAATTTGACCAGACGGTTGCCAGATGGTAAGCTCTGCTCCTCAGGCTTGTGTGAAAAATTCTGCAGTACAATATTGTGGGAAATAACTTGGGTAGCCAAAATTCTTTTAGTCACAATCAGTGCATTATTAAGTGTGTTACATTCCGCTATTTACCATGCTGAAATGAAAAGAATGACTCTTGGAAGATCCCTGTTTTGCTCTGACGGTATATAAGCCATTTCAATAGCTAATTATTATGATGGTAGACTGGGATGGTAGCATGGGATGGTAGAGTGGGAGTCTCTAAAGTTGGGATAGCTAAGAACTAGAGAAATTTGTAATAAACTAAACAAAACATTTCAGTCTCAATAAATGAAGAAAGAAACAGAGAAATATCTATGGGGCCCTAACGAGGGCTTAAGAATTAGAGAGAGTTATAAAATCAACTCCCTCATTTTAAAGATAAGAAAACTGAGGCTTATGTATGTTAATTACCCAAAGTTACAAGTGGTACAGCTGGGATTATTAATTTCATATGCCTTCCCATTTCAGCAGTACAGGTATCATTCAATTGTATATTTTTGAATACTCCTAGAGAATGCCCAGGATTTCAACATTCTGTTATGAATGTTGTTGCAGGTTGGGTTCCCGGGGAAGCAGACTCTGAGACAGAGACCAGCATGCAGGGTAGTTATTGGGAAATGCTCTTGCAATCACCACCTGTGGAAGGACAGGGAAGGAAAAGGGACTGGGTTCTGAGGCAGAATTAGCCAAGGCCTCAGCCAACCCCATGCAGACTTCTGAAGCTGGGATGACTAATGTAGAGTAGATTGGTTTCTGAGCCAAACTCTTAGAAATTCTAATTAATTCAGAAAGTCATTTGGCTTTAACTCCTACACAACTAGTTAGGATCTTAGCCTCATCCTGATTAGTTTCTCTGAGGACAGAGAGGAGGGAGAGGATCATCTTCATGCAATTCTGGATGAGATATTTATATGTTTCTGCATTTCCTTCTCTTCATGTATAGGATGATGTCAGAGACTTTCTTATCCTCCATTTTAAAATCAGCTATGGAATTTCTAGTTGACTTATATAATTTGGCTTCTGAATGCTCCACTGCATAGGAGGTTTTGATGGCAGTGGACTTTAGAGAACCTTTTAAAATAATAGTAATGATGGCATCCAGCTAGACAAGGCACATGGGTGAGCTGCACCCACTTAAATACTTTTTTACAAAATGAACCAAATCTCAGGAAAAGAATAGGTGGTGTATGATTCTTGCATCTTATTTTGACTGATCAAAAATATCTTGTAAGACAATTCAAACTAATATATATATTTATATATATATTTACAATTTTTATTTATATATATTTACAAATTACCCTATGAATAATAGCTCCTATTAAATTACCTTAGGGTCTATAGTCACTGTTTCAAAATATGGATTTGTCCTCTCCCCTGAGACTATCAGAATCATGGGTTCAAGTAATTTATTCCCTATCTTTAATTTGACATACAAATTTTAAAAACTAGAAACTTAGCAAGAACATTGGGTATTGAACACAACATATTTTATTGAAAAATAATTTACATATGTTCTATGTAAATAGACCAACTACATGAGCAATCAGTCAATTGATCAATCAGTCAATCATGCCTACGTGATTAAGCTCCAATTAAACTTCTGGTCCTTGGAGCTGTGTGAGCTTCCCTGGTTGGCAGTGCTCCATGTGTACTGTCACCCACTGATGCTGGGAGAGAAATGTCTCCTGGCTCCACGTGGAGAGGATACCAGAAGGACTGTTTGGAACTCTCCTGGACTCTGCCCTGTGCACCTCTTCCTTTGGTTGATTTTCTTCTGTATACTTTCCCCGTAATAAGCTGTAAGTATAATAGCCTTCAGTGAATACTGTGAATCCTCCCAGTGAATTTGGTTTGGGGAATCCCCTGAACTTCTAGTTGGTGTCAGAAGTGAGAGCATTGTTGAGGGCACTGGACCTTCTGAACTTCGCAATTTTGTAACTCTGGGCAGTTGTGAGAAGCCATTCTTTGGGTAATAAACAATTATTAAGAAATAAATTACCCAAAAATAAAATTTTGCACATAAGCAAGTAGATTCAGGAACCACATTTTGATGGTGTTCTCCCTGACTTGAGTTTCTTGCAGAGGGGATACAGTGGAGAAGAGGAAGGAAAGTCTATAGGTACATATGACTGCCAACTTTACTCACACAAGCAGGGCTAAACTGGCATATGCAGTTGTATACCAGTGTGTAGTTTTCCAGTGGCATTACTGGGCATAATGTAGTGAATTGGAAGTTCAATACGATACAAATTATGGCTACTCAAGTACTGGTATATCAGATACAGTTGTTCAAATCAGAATCTTTAGATTCTGATTTTCTTGCTTCAGTCTTGATTAATAGCAACAATAATATTGGCCAGCACTTACTGAGCATTTCCTATGTGCCTGACACTGTTCTAAATACTTTAGTCAGGTCCCCTGCAACCACTCTATAAAGTAGGTACCATTATCATCATTCCCATAATATAGAAGAGAAAAATGAAGCAAAATTCCAGTTTGAACCCAAACAATTAAATTACAGAATCCTCTAAGATACCATCTGTATGTGAGTATGTACGTATGTGTGTACGTGTGTGTATGTAAAATATGTATACGGCATAATCTCAAAACAATTTTAGCCAATGCTGTGCTGATAAACTGCCTCTCCAGGGGTAAAAATAAGCCCTAATTCATAGTGTTTGCTGCTATCTGTGGTAAAAGTACCCTGACCATGGTTGATTTCAAGGTATCAAGGATTAAATAATTGGCCCTGCCCGTGAAAGTGGACCTCAGCACACCACTGTATTAGCCTTATTAGAATTAAATCGAGTGGGCTTGGATTGCCTGATATTTATTTTATTCTGAACTCTTCTTTGGTTTAATTTTCAATTGGCTTTAATTAAAATGGACAGAATAAGAAAGGAAGACAAATGACTTTAGTTTTATTTGGGAATGGAAATAAATAAATAATAAATAAATAAATATTTAAATAAGACAAATTATTTTAAGATATTAAAAAAAAAAATCTCAACACGAGAGAAAAAAATGACCCTTAGGTCTGTAGGGCACAGAACTACTAGAACATAGCCAAGATGTGAGGTTCTAACTCAGCAGTGAAGAGAAGGTTCTCCAGGGTCACCGTGTACTGCTGGATCATTTGGCGATACTGCTAAGAAGATGTATGTTGATATTTATGGTGCTTAAGGATTTTGCTCAGGTTAGGAAGGTAGATTGCTAGTGACTGGAAAGGACTTTATTTTTCCAGACCTACTCAAATATCTGATTTTCTTATAAATATTATAAGAATATAATATTTATTCTTATAAATATTAGAATAATATTTATTATTCTAAATAATAAGATTTTTTATAATATTATATGTCATGATCCACATTATAGGAACCAATTTTAATTAAAGAAAATAAATGAGCAACAAACAGCTAACTACAGTATAGAAAGGTCACAGTTTTTAAGTTGACCAATTCTTCAGTGCACTTTCCATCATTAGAACTATTATTGACTTCCCTTCTCTTTAAATCAGAAGCAAATAGGTGGATCAAAGCAGCTTTAATTCACATTATATCCATTTTGAATGTGATACATTTTTTAATCCCTCAAATGAAAATACCTCCTCCAAACACTGAAATGTGGCACAACTCTACTTGTTGAACCTGAATTGTATAAGGAAACATACATAACAGAACACAAAAGTGACTTTCTAAATCATTATAGGCTGTACTCAGAAGGAAAAAATGCATATTAACCACAAACAAACAATTCACATTTTTTGTAGAACTCATTAGCTCATTTTTTAACTTCATAAGACTGGAGTTGAAAGTATACCAAATAACACAAAAGCATCATAATACACAAGAGTACAGGAAAACATTTTAAATATTCCTTTACAGAAGCTTTTCAAAAGGTCTAGGAAGCTTAAAAAAAAAAAATATTGACCAGTAAAGTGACATAAATAGGCCTTAATTTGTCTTAATAATAAACATCTGATTAAGATATATATTTATGTCACCTCTAGTTTCCATTGAAATTTATTTAATTAAACTTTTAGAGATACTAAATGAGTTCACTTATGTCTCACATCCAAATTCAATCACAGAGTGCCAGAAAAACCACACTTTAAAAAGAAATTCAACAATTAAAAAATATGGGCTTTGGAAATACAGTCTTTGTGTAATATCTCTCAATTAAAAATACAATTACCTATAGTTTCTGATCTCTGAAGCCAAAAGGAATCACTTCAGAACTGGTATTAGAAATACACATTTATGTTTAAGTGTCTATGGCACACAGGTATGTTTCTAACAACTTCAGGTCACTATTCTATAAGAATAAAGATCTTTAAGGATGGTGTGAACACAAGGAGAAAATATTAAGTATTATTTGAAATATGTACTCATTAATAGTTATACAATATTTAGTAGTGCAGCCTGTCAAAATTTGAGTTATATGAGTTACTATTTGATTATTTTACTCAAATGAATGAGTTTAACATTTAAAAGTTTTAGATGGGATTCCAGGATGACTAAGGGATCTTTTAGAAATTTTATTACAATTAATTCATGGTTCATTATTTTAATTATTTATAAGACAATCTCAGAGGGATGTATCTCTTGCTCTTCTTTAAAAAAAAAAAATTCTTTAACTTTTGTACTTGTAGAAAACTGCAGTTCTGTTCATGTCTTCATAGTCTGAAACAGAATCTTTTGGTGCAAGACATGCAAAATCCCTCAAGTTCCTGGAGATATGTCTCCCAACAGCTAGCACCACACATGCATGGAAAGATTGCAGCTGCTGTATGTAAAATATCAAAACTGCCTCTTTTAGTTTCCTTGGCTGCTCAAGCAAATTCCATGACATGGTTCAGCTTAACAATGAGAATTTATTTTCTCACAGTTTTGAGGCTGTGAAAATGTCCAAATCAAGGCATCATCGAAGCGATGCTTTCTCCCTGAAGACTGTGGTGTTCAGGGGCTGGCTACTAGCGATCCTTAGTTCCTCTGTCACATGGCAAGGCACAGGGTGGCATCTCCTGTTCTCTTCCTTCTCTTCTGGGTTCTGTTTCAGCTTCTTCCTACCTGTGGCTTTCTTTCTCTGTCTGAATTTCGTTCTCTCATAAAGGACTCCAGTTATAGGATTAAGATCCATCCTGATTGAGGTGTGCCACACCTTAACTGAAATAGCTTCATCAAATGGCCCTACTTACAGTGAGTTCACACCAACAGGAATGGATTAACTTTGGAAACATGCTTTTATGGAGTACATACAGTTCCAAACCACCACACTGGGGATACTAATATTACCTTCCTCATTGGCTTTTCTTGGAATTAAATGGAGATGATACATCTAAAAGTGCTTATTAGTGTTAAGTGTTCAGTTAACGCTGGCTACCATTATAATCATATAGTACTCTAGCACATACTCAGACCTTTAATATTTGAGCCTCCCCACCATCATAAAAATAATATGCTTTAAAAAAAATACAAAAGTATTCTTAGGAAAAAGGCCACTCATAATCTTCTTTCTCCATAATACCTTTACCTTTCTGATTAATTTCCTACCAATGCTTTCTAGGTATCTCTACCTCTATTGTTTTCTTTTTTTAAATTCCTGTGCTTTTAAAGAGTTTCATTTGTCATTATTTTAATAACCTCTACAAAAATGTTTAACTATTCAAGCATACTTTATGTATTAGTTAGGATAGGCTAGTGTTTTAGTTTCCTAGGCTGCTCAAGCAAATGCCCTACATTTGGTTGCCTTAAACAATGGGAGTAAATTAGCTCATCGTTTTGAGGCTAGGAAAAAGCCTAAATCAAGGCATCATCAAGGTGATGCTTTCTCCCTAAAGCCTGGTGTTCTGGGGCTGGATGCTGGTGATCTTTGCTCCTGGGATCCGTCAAATGGCAGTGCACATGGTGGCATCTCCTGGCCTCCCCCTTCTCTTCCAGTTTTCATTGACCTTCAGCTTCTTGCTTCCTATGGCTTTTTCTCTGTCTGAATTTCATTCCACTTACATAGGATTCCAGTGATAGGATTAAGACCCATCCCAGTTGAGGTAGGCCATGCCTTAAACTGAAGTATCCTCATAAAAAGTCTTTCTTACAATGGATGCACACCCACACGAATGGATTAAGTTTAAGAATATGTTTTTGGGGGGACATATAGCTCCAAACCACCACAGTTAGGCAATGCTGGGTCGTGTAAGCAAAGGCTTAATTCTTGTTCACAATACATGTCCATTGTAGACTGTCCTGGGTATCTGCTTACTATGGTCACTCAAGGACACAGGCTTTTGGGAGCAGCCACCATTGCATTCCCATTCTTGAAACAGAAAGAAAGCAAGCTCAGGAGGGTATCATGCCAATCACTTCTGCTTAAACTCATTACCAGAACTAGTCATATGGCCACATCAAACACCAGCATGTGCAATCCTACCATTTTCCAGGGAGTCAGGGTTGGAAATGTTTGGTGAGCAGGACTCATGACTACCATTCTTTATTCTGTAGCTAGTAAAAATAAGACCCCATCTACAAGAAGTTTAGAGTCATTGTTGCCCCATTTAAATAAATAAATAGTATAAAAAAAAAAACTGATAAAAATCCTAGTGACATTAATGTTCTCAGAATCACTTAGGAATGTTACTTAATCCATATGTGTGATAGGCCAATCTAATTTCACCTAAGAAGTAGCCACATGGTAGAACACTTTCTATAGGGTCAAAGGAAAAACAAAATGGCAGAATGGGGAAGAAGGCTCTACACTCATCTCTCTCAATTTTACCCTATGTTATCCAACAGCCAATAGTCTATCAATCAGGATATATGTGAAGCAAATCATATGTATCTACATACATATACATATATTTACTGTCTGCCTTAAAAAGTTAGATCTTGATTAAATTTTCTAATGTTACTTTCCTGCTTTTTACACATTTTTATGAACTCCCTTTAAGTTCAATATAATTTTAATTGGATCACAATTCTCTTTACCACTTGTGCTATTTCATAAGTTTCCTATGTATCTCTCATATAATCCTAGTGAACACTGATATCAAAACATCTTCATCAAAAGATGAGTTCCCTCTGTACACATCATTAGGGACAAAATAAATCAATCTTTTCAAAAGAAGAGACAACACATCTGCAGCATTTAAATATTATATTCATATCTAGAACTCTAAAAAAGTATTTCCAAAGCTAATTCCATTTCTATTTTTCTACTTTAGCTATATAGGGAGATTGTTTCCATCAGGAAGAATGTGATCTAAAGTGAAAACAAATTTTACATACATTGTGGGCTGTTTTTGGCAGCTCGCACCTGATTTTCTGGGGAATGTGGGAACATACATATTTCAGATTAATTTTATTTTTTCTGCCCCTTGTTCCAAGACCCAGTATCAGACTCAAGCAAGTAGCCACACCTCATGGGAACCCTAAAGTAAGATTTCCTTTTCTCCGCTGCAAGTGTGAAGTTGTAGGATTATTTCCTTGTTGGCATTCAGGCTACCATTAAGTTGCCAATCCCAAATTTCCAGTCCTCACCTGTGGAGATTCTAATTCAGTAAGTATTATTTATTCACGAGCATTTAAAACAAAAACAAAAACAAAACAAAACAAAACAAGACCTTTTATTTTGAACTACTTTCAAACATACAAGAGTCTCAAAAGTAATACAAACGCCATATGGAGAACTCCAACATACCCCTACCCCCACTCCAGATCCACCACTTTTAACATTTTTCCACATTCACTCTAACTATCCTTCTGCCAATCTATTTAGGAATCCACTTTCTGAACACCTGAGTGTAGGCTGTATACATCATGCTCCTTGAACACCCAATACTGCCATGTACATTTCCTAAGAACAAGGATTTTCACCCATGTAACCACCCCAAGTGCAGTTACCAAGTTTATGAAATTTTACATTGATAGAAAGCTTATAGTCTATATCCCAACATTTTCATATGCCCCAATAATGTCCCTTTCAGCCTTTCTCCTCCCCGGCTAGGTCCCATCAAGGATCAGGTACTGCATTTAATTGTTATTGTCTCTTTGGCTGTTTTTTTTTTTTTTTTTTTTTTTTTAATTGTGAGTAGATAAATACATCAACTTTCCCACCTCAACCACTCCCAAGCATACCATTCACCAGGATTGATCACATTCACAATATTGTGGTATCCCTCACCACCTTCCATCATTAAAATTTTCACGTGTCCCCAAAGAGCAACCCTACACCCATTATGCATTAACTCTCCGTTCTCCCTGCTCCTGGTGAATTATACTCTAAATTCTGTCTCTACAAGCCTGTATATTCTGGAATACTTTCTTTGTAGTTGCCATGAACTTAAATTTAACACCCTAAATCTATAACAATATCTTTTGCTTTGATACCAACTTAACTTCAATATAGTATTCACAAAATTATGTTCCTGTATACCTCCATCTCCCCACCTTTATGCAATTGTCACTAATCTGCTGATGTTTATACATTGTGTCCAAAATCAGTGATTTCTCATTGCATTTTATGCATTTGCCTTTTACATTTTGCCTGTAGTAAGTAAAAAGTGGAGTTACAAACCAAAAATACAATGGTACTAGCATTTATAGTCACCCATGTCATCACCCTTACTGGAGTTCTTTATTTCTTAATGTGGCTTTGGTCTATTATCTATTGTCCTTTCCTTTCAACCTGCAGAACTCTTTAGCATCTCTTGAAGGGTCAGTATAGTGGTAACAAATTTCCTCAGCTCTCGTTTATCTGGGAATGTCAATCTTTCCCTCATTTTTGAATGAGTTATTCTGGATATACAACTCTTGGTTGGCATTTTTTTGCATTCACCCCTTTTGTCATCCCACTGCCTTCTTGCCTCCATGGTTTCTGATGGGAAATTGGCACTTCATCTTATTGAGGCTCCCTTGTACATGACACATTGCTTCTGTCTTGCAGCTTTCAGAATTCCCTTTGGCACTCAACAGTTTGATTGTATTATGCTGCAGTACGGGTCTATTTTTGTTTATCCTGTTTGGAGTTCATTGAACAACTTGGAATTTTATATTCATGTCTTTTCTTAAATCTGGGAAATTTTTTGACGTTACTTATTTGAATAATCTCTGCGACTTTCTTGCTTTCATCTCCTTCTGGGACTCTCACAAAGCATATATTGGTATGTCTGATGGTGTCTGTGTTGGTTTGAAGCTGTTATGTACCCCAGAAAAGATCATGTTCTTTTGGTCCATTCTTGTGGGTACAGACCCATTGTAGGTGGGACCTTTTGGTTAGGTTATTTCAATTGAGATATGATCCACCCAATTCAAGATGGGTCTTAATCCCCATACTAGAGTCCTTTTCGAGAGGATAAAAGAAAAAGCCCAGAGAGCCCAGAGAAGCTGAGACATGGACACACCCACAGAAGCTGACAGAAGAAGCCACTGAAGCCAGAAGCAGTGAAACCTGGGAGAGGACCAGAGACTTTGCCACGTGCCTTGCTAGCTGACAGAGCCCAAGCTTGGGGAAACATCTTCAGAGAAGGTATCATCCTGTTGATGCCTTAATTGGGCCATTTTCATGGCCTTAGAACTGTAAATTTGTAAGCTAATAAATTCCCATTGTTAAAAGCCAACCCATTTCTGGATATTGCATTCCGGCAGCTTTAGCAAACCGAAACAATATCCCACAAGTTCCTCTCTGTTCTTGGTTCTTCATTCTTTTTTCCTTCTGCTCTCAGACTTGATGATTTCAATTGTCTTATCAAGTTCTCTGATTCTTCTGCCAGTGCCAGTCTGCTGCTGAACACCTCTAGGGAATTTTCAATCTCTAATACTGTGGTCTTCAGCTCTGGGTGGTTCCATTTTATAATTTCCATATCTCTACTGATATTTTCTTTGTGATCATCTATTGTTTCCATTTCCTTTAGTGCTTTGTCCATGTTTTCCTTCAGCTCTTTGAGCATATTTAGGACCATTTTAAAAATGTATCTGTCTGGTATGTTCCAGGTCTGGTCCTCCTCACTGATGGTTTCTAATGCCTTATTCTTGATTTAATTGTGATGCCCAGCAATGTGTGAGAACAAGTGACTGATACTATTCTCAGATCTATAGCTGTCTGGCCCTAATTGTAAAGAACATGAAACCTTAAGAAAAGTGTAGAAAAAACAGAGCAGAAACATTAAAGTTTGAGGACTATACCATATACACAATTTTATTAATGACTCCTGGTCCTCCTCACTGATGGTTTCTAATGCCTTATTCTTGATTTAATTGTGATGCCCAGCAACGTGTGAGAACAAGTGACTGATACTATTCTCAGATCTATAGCTGTCTGGCCCTAATTATAAAGAACATGAAACCTTAAGAAAAGTGTAGAAAAAAACAGAGCAGAAACATTAAAGTTTGAGGACTATACCATATACAGAATTTTATTAATGACTCCTGATCTAAAAGATAATGATTTTGAAGGAAAATGATGCTCAGAAGAGCACACATAAAACTTCTAGAGATACAGTTGGTTCAAAACTTAGGAAAACAGTACCAAGATAGGTGACAAGTTTATTAATTTACTTCTATTTAAAATCCCCTACCTCTACATAAGAGGTTAGTAAAATCATAGTATAAATCAAGTTCCCTAAGTTATTTCCAAAATAAATTATCAACAGAAAATATTAGCAATATTGTAGAGATTTCTGAGGCTTATGAATGCTCATACATCGGAGCTCCATCAGAAGAAGAAACTAAAGAAAATCAACACAATTGCTCAGCATAAGATTACCTTTATTTTCTGTTATATGCAAAATAAAAAACATCTTTATTAATACCATCCTTCTCCCTTCAAGTTATTAGGGAACATATGTAAACTAATAATCAGTGATAAGAGATGTATCACTGCAATATACTGAAATTTAATGAGGACTAATCATGCTGTAATTCATTGTTACTTTTGTATTTGGGCCTAGAAACCTTGGATACGGTACTTACTTTATCCAAATTTGGATATAGATGATTTCTTTAGCTTTAATATATTACTGAGGAAAAAAATCCCCAAAGAAGAATTTCTTGAAACATCAATCAGAAACACAATATCACTTAAAATTTAACTATATACAAAATACACATATTCATTTTTAGGGGATATACAATAGCTTACACAAAAACAGATAATAGGTAAATTTCAGATAAGGAAGTGAAAGCGACACTTCTGCATACATTTATTTTTGTGCTTAAATTAAATAAGGAATTCAGAACACATATGGTACAGTATATGTTCATAGTAACCTTTTCAGCCTTGATGCTTTCTTTTCTAAATACAGATGCTGACAAAGATGGATTAGATGCAATCTACTTTTTCCTCAGTTGGTTGATTTTTTAGAGAATTATAAACCATGAAACTAAATTGAGTAAATGTTTGAAGTTTATTACAAGCAGCACCTGGGGCCAAGAAAAGAGAAACTTATTTGGTTAAACATAGGGTATACATATTTACAACCAATAAAGATTATTCTATTCGTCTGTATGCTCGCTATTGCACCTTATGTCCATGTAAGCCACAGAGAAGTATACTAGTGTCTACCTCCTTAAAAGAAAGTAGTTCACAGTTCATGAGAAGGAAGTAGTGGGTAACCCATGTCTGTGAGCTTCAAAATATTGGCTGATTTTTTGCTCTATACACATGCTGTGGCTCTTACCATTATTTTACTCTGTTCTCACATCCTTTTTTTAGCAAAAAAAAAAACCAAAAACAAATAAAAAACACAAAAACCCTTTTTAGGTACATGCTAAAAATTGTATATTCTCTAGATACCGTGGCATTCCCGTCATTCCTGCACCCTGCTTCATCCTCATGCTCTCCTCTTCCACTCTTACAGAAGGAGAGAACAATTATTTCTTTTTCAAGGTGTTCTCTGTCTAACCAAGTTCACTGCACTGCAGTGGTCTCCCACTGTCCCACCTAATAATGTCGACAGTGGATTTCTTCCTTTGCTCAAACATCTGGGGTGAGGTGTTACCCTTCTACTGTCATTACTTTAACTATAAGGAACTAGTCAAATTTAAATTCATTTACAATTATATAATTATCATTTTCCCATCATCTAATTTCCAACTTTGAGCCTCCTAAGGTCTATTTCTTTAGAGGTAATCAATGAAACTGACTTATTTTACACATAAAGCCTTCTTCCCCCATAACTAATATTGATTTTTTTACCTTGATACTTTAAAAAAATAAGGAATTCCTCAAACAAGTTTTTCAAATACAGAACTGTGGGAAGTAAAAGATCAAAGAACAATAACAAGCAGTCTAACCTCACAAATCATATTGATCAGTAAGCTGTATATCTTCCCTATCTGAAAATTCACTAATGAGAACCAGCAGTGGTTGATTTGAAATGCTTTGAAACTCTGATAGGCTCACACAGAAAGTAAATAAAGCAAAGGACATGCCTAAAACAGTGCAAAAATAATTTCCCTCATTTCTTTAGTTTACTCATTAGTAATACATATTGTACTTTGGAGCTCTAAGAAGACCTAAATGGCTGAGATATTTAAATAATGAATGAAAAAGAAGTAGGGAAGACAATTTATCTCTGTCCACTTCTAATAAAAGAATTTAAATAGTTTAACCCATCTCAACATATGGTGGAGCTGAAGCTAAACTTTACTTAGGTCAGAAGTGAAAGAGAACTAGTCATCGAAGACTAGATCATAACTACTGGCCATCAACCAAAGGAAGATTTAAGGTGTATTTTTAACACTTTGTGGATTTTGACAGTTCACCAATTAATATTTACCCAGTGCCTACTCCATGTAGTCTCTTTTTCTATTGTAACACATGACACTATTTAAACATGTACATTTTTATAAATATTTGTAAATTCATATAAATACAAATTCCAAAATGCAACTTACCATAACTTCCAGTCACATTGGCACATATAACAGCCCCAAAAAAGTTTGGAAAATACTTCTGAATTCTTGAAATCACTTTTTGGCAAGCTATGGTCGGATCTTCTCCTGTTCTCATATATTCTACAGCTTGATAGCTGATTTAAATAGAGGCGAAACTTTAGTATCATAGAATAAACACTAACTCCAAATTGGGTTATTTGAAGTTAGAAAGTTAAAACATGAAAACTTTCACATTTGATAGAATTCATAAATGAACAGGGGTTAGAAACTTCTGTTAAAGCATCAACAACAAAGCAGGGTAAAGGTTGATAAAGTGTCTATCTTTTCAACTAATCCACCCATTAATTTCAGATAAGAAGGACCATTATTTCTGGCTTTGGCTGAGTAACAGTCACTTAGTTTATTATAGCCAGAAGTCATAAAGTGTGCAGGTTCTAGTTAAATGAGAAAAAGAGTTACAATCAAAGAGGAAAATACTGTGCATGTGCAAAATACCTAGCTGTAATGGTTACCTTTAAATAATTAACTGTACACTATGACTACATTTTCTACTTTTACCATCAATTATCACAGTTCCTTTACTCAGTGATCTTACATAAATTATTTAAATAGATCTTAAGTTCTCTCATCTGTAAAGTAGGGTGAGAAATACTATCCTATTTCAGAAGGACTGTGATTATTTAGTTTGAATGATTATCATGATCAAAATGATAGGTAAAACATTTTTATACAGGCAGTTTCTAAAATGCTCCTGTGCATATAAATTCAGATGACATAGTACAAAAAATTATTTTCCATATTGATAGAGAAAATATCTCCTTTAAAGGGCTCTCAAAGTCACGCACATAAGTCATACCTTGGTAGGAAGCGCATCAGTATATCACCATCCCCAGTGGCTGCAGCTGCTCCCACAGTATCATCAGCATAGGCTCCAGCTCCAGGTATTGGCGAATCTCCTATACGACTTTGTTAGGACAGACAGCACAATAATTTAGGGCACGAAATCAGATGTAATGATAAACTTGTTTTATGAGCTGTTTCAATAGTGGGGGACATTTCCACTTAGCCACTCATTATTTTTTAGGGAAATGCTTCATCAGAAGCAGTGAGAAAAGATTTTCCTTAGTTTTTAACTTAGGCTTTCACAAACCTACATTCATTATATAAGAATTTAAGAATTTGATACCAGTCAGTTATATACTAAGATGGCACAGATTTACTGTGACTATTCTATTACCACCATCCTTTATCATCTAATTTCTGAATTATCTCAACAGTCTCAAAATTGGTTTCCCTCTCTCACAATCTACTCCTGCTTGCTATCTAACATGTCAACCATTATCAGTTTTTCCTTTTAATAAATCTTCCATGCTTTTCTACTACTTTCAAAATTAAAATCTAGAACTTCTTAAAATGCCTTTAAGACTCCTTGAAATCTGCCTCTAATCCCCACTGCAGTATTATCTTGTACGACACCTTCCCCCCCACCTCCCACCCCAAGTTTCTCTTTCAGCCAGGTTAAGCACTAAACCTGAAGTGTGCACTTCTTTGTAGGTGCTAGTGCCCTTTGCCTGTATATTCCCTTTTACCTCCTACTGGCTTGAGGCTCAGTAACCACACTAGCTTAAACAGGTAACTGTTGCATTCCCTGCACTCTGAAGCACTATGAATCCCTCCCCTTTGGGACTTAGCAGGTACTGGTATATTTTTTTCCATACTTACTCACCTCTGCTGTGAGGCTAGAATAGTGCTTTGCATTTACCATCTCCCCACACAATCTAGCCCATATTGCTACACATGGTTTACACTCAATATATATTTGAGAGATCTGTTGTTTTCGAAACACTAACCCATGTATTTTGAATTTTATACCATTTGTAGATGTACCAGCAGCAGTATGTCCTGTCTTATGGATTACAACCATGCCTAGAAGTTAAACACAAACAAACAAAACAAAACAAAAAAATCATTATGGTACCAACTCTAAAGTTTATCTCAAATATAACCAAATAATCAAGCAGTTGGTAATACAAATATGCTTTCATTAATTTCAGGTAGAAGAGAAAAGGAAACTTGGGAATACTGAAAACGACATCAGTAGTATAATTTGCGCTTTTTAATTACCTGGTTTCATAGTTTTAAAATCATTAGGTAGACATCCCATATCCTGACCTCTTCAAATTGCTCAGTTACTTTTCAATACCTTTCCAAGGGTAGTTCCAAAGAAAATCACTGATACAAACTAATAGAAATTTTCAATATCATTTGGAAAAAAATTATTAAAGATCACTTTAATGTGACAAATAAGATAAAATTATCAAAGAACTGATTATCAAATAAAGATTTAAAAATCCACATGTGAATATTCATTGGATTTTAGGGGTCTTGTACTAAGTAAGTAATTAACCAAATGATATATGGTATTAGGAAAATAATGTATATATGTAGTCTTACTTGGGAGTTAAAACAATCAAAATCAACTTCTAGTACATGAATGGGGATGAAGAAAGGCAATTAAAAATGGCTAAACTTTAAGCATAAAAACTGTATAAAAGGTAAATTACCAATAGTATCATGACCGTAATTATCTCCTGTTTCTTTATAGGTAGGACCATCTTGCTTTAAGATACTACGTGGCTTGTAGGGTCCACAGTATTTTGAAGCATCTGGTATAACATTCTGTAAACAAGATTTAAGTCTTATTTTTAAAAAGGGTGTTTACAGAAATCGACAAGTAGTTATGCTCAATCAGTAAACACTAGCAAGAACACAGAAAAGATAAGAATTAAAAGCCAAAGATTAGCTAAGTCTTATGTGAACAGATGGATATAATCTTACTAAATACCTATTCTGGTCTCAGAATTACATCTATGTTGTATGGATTGGTCCCTGATTTTTCTCTTTCTAAGCCCCAAATTTTCAGTACAACAGTAGATATAAATGCAGAGTTTGATTAGGTATTAACTCTAAAAGCAACCAGGTAGACAAAGTGAACTTCAAATTTCAGAATTTGTTCACTGGTCAAAGAAGACTTTTTAGATTTAAAGTAAAATCTGTTTTAAAACCTTTTTTTTTTTTTTTTAATCTAAGTGTTACTCTAAGATTCCTCTATAAATCCTAAAGGCTCAATAAAACAATCCAAACTCATAAATTTACATTATATATACATAGGCATTAAAGCAAGAAACCTATATGCCTTACAGATTAGTACACTAGGTGCCTCTCTCCTAACCACGTTTTATGAGTGGCCCATTTCAAGTGCTAATTTCAGAAACTCTTTGACTATTCAAAGGTAATTAGGATTTAGGGAAGCAGCAGATGAGAAACTTTAGATATTCCACAGCAGGATGCTGGTTAGGAAAGGCAAACTGATTTATGCTAAAAGTACCATTCATTTAAGAACAAGTTATCTCACTAGTAACATCCTACACACCTAACAGTATAATTCTTCAAGTGAAATAAGGGCAGGATATGGCGTATACCTCACAGAGATAAAATCTAAAAAACTAATGGCTTTCAAACTTTGATTTTTCAGACTTGAAAGCTTTTGTTACAAGGAAATACAACCAGAGCAGCTCTGATTGAGACAGCCTCCTCTCCCCACAGAAGAACCTTCACAGTTTGAACTACTGCCAGAGATTAGCAGTTCTCCACCCGGGTCGTGCATTAGATGCAGCTAGGGAGCTTTCAGGAACATCCATGCCCAGAGATTCACCTTAAATCGTCAGTTCTAGTGAGCAAGCAGGATGCTGACCAGCACCTAGACAGGAGATAGGCACTAGCGAGCAGAGCAGACATTACCTAACATTTTCAAAGGATTTACCTTTTAAAATTAAATATGTATACATACCCTCCAATAATTTGGCTGGCAATTACGAGCAAGCCAATCTGAATGAAGAGTTCGAGAAGCATTGGTAGATAAATCCTCATTGGTAAACCCCATACTTTCAGCAAATTTGGTGGCTGGAGGTTGAAAAGAAAAAGTATACACTAATCCAGTATTCTCTTGTAAACAAAGTATATATACAAGAGGCACTCTGAGTCAACTGTCTCTTAACTGGTGTACAATTATTCATGGGGGGACATGAAGACTTTGAAAGGAGTATTCAGACGTGAACATTTTAAGGGGATCGGTATCCAGATGTTCAACTTCCATATGTACATTCTCCTATACCTGATCTGCTTGAAATCAGTGTGCTACGACAGTTCTCCTTTCTGATCTCCCCTCCACAATCTTCCTTCTTCCACTTTATAAAAGAAAAGTCACACCTCTGACCCACACAGAATCTTACTGCTCTAACTAGGGAAAAAGCTGTGAGGCACCAAACAAAGGGAAAGTGAATTCCAACGAAAAGGTAACAAATCCTTTTGCTTGTCAGGTAGTTTCCAATTCTGTACTTTGAAAAAAATTGAAGGATGCCTACTGGAGTTGTCAGCTCTCAGATCATTAAAAATATTTTTTTGATTATAGGTTACTATATGATTTTTGGTATATAATGTGGAAGGAGTTCAAATAATTAAGTGACACTGCCATAGCAAAACCTCCTCCATTCCCATCTTCTTATGTTAACAATACTCTTGGGTCTTACACCTATAAAAAATGTAATACAGGAAGAAAATTACTGTTGAATCTTGCTTCGGCCTGGCAATTACTCATTTACAACCTACAGATGATAAATTTTTCTGAAAATCCTATTTTAAAGATGAAGAAAGTGAAATTCAGAAGCAACTTATCCAAATTTAAACAGATGTTAAGTAAAACAGCTAATCTGAACTTGGGTCTGCTTTTATCCACTATTTTATATTGAGTCTTAATTTTCACAGTGAATTCTATAATTGATAAAAGACCAGATAAAACTTCATTGTAGTTAAAATATACCTGACTCTCCTGCTAAAAGTGTATGTGTTGTATATTCCAGTATTTTTCGTGCCACACCAATAGCATTTTTAATTCGTCTAAGATCTCCTACTGCTCCTACATCCATAGTAGTGCTGCAAGAAAAAAAAAGATGCAGTAAAATTTATTCAGGTATTTTCATAAGTTCATAGATAAAAATATTATTTTTCTCCAAACAATAGTGTATTTTAGGATAAACTCCATTGTCTTGGCATGGAAATGATAACACATCCCTTGAAGTTCATATAAATTGCCCACAACCAGACAAAATTAAAAGAACAGAAAATCAATTTACCATATACCCCCACAGCACTAAAATACTCAGCTCCTCCTGGCATGTTTTAAATACAGCTTTTGAAGAGGGCCTTAAGGCTTCAGTTCAGGCAAACCACAACATTTAAGCATGGCAGGTGAACAACTGTCTAAAAGGTCAGAAAAGTATTTTTGTAGCTTGGTGTTCTCCCTGTTCTAAGGAGACTACCATGTGATAGTTGTGATATTCTGTTGACATTTCTGTTGTTATTGTTATTATTATTGGAAGGAAACACCTTGTGTTTGGAAAAGTCAAGTAAAGTAAGGGGTTTGACCTACCACAAAACTCCTTCATTCTTCCATCTTATTCTCAGTATGAGAATATCATTATAAATGTAACACAACCTGAGGTCAAGTGAAGGTGCAGAGATAAAGAGGACATAAAGAGTTTCTTACCCATCCATGATCATGGCATCCAGCGTGGTTTCTCCAAATTCATCAGGACTTCCTCCAAAGCCTACAGTGCCATCACACTGCTCTCTCTCACATACAGCACAGCCATTCTCAACTGCATCCAGAGTAGAACCTCCAGATGTTAGTGTCCTCCATGCTGTTAATCAAAACCCAATAATTTATATTAGACATATGTTTTTGAATGCCAAATGCAACAAACCAGAAGTGTTGTGAGAACTCACATTCTTTTTGTTTTTTTCAAGTTTGCTCTAAGTTAAACTGAATTTTTGACAAACTGGTTTATCAAATGCCACAAATGAGTCTGAGTGATATAGACAACTGTTTACCATTAAGCGTTCAAAGACTAGTTACTGATGCAAAATGAGAGCTTTTTCATTTATTAATACTTGTTTCTCCCACATTATTAGATTACTAAAAATATACATGACTAATACTTTCACTGAGGGAATGTCTATTGTAGCAAGTCTCAATAATAATGCTGTAACAGCAAATAATTACAATGTGGGCTTCATATGGGTTAACACATTTAATCTTCACAACTCTTGAGGTAACTACTGTATTATTACCATTCCCCTTCCAAGGAAGAGGAAATTGAGAGCCAGAGAGTTTAAGTAATTTGTCCTAGGTCACACAGTTAATATATGGCAGAGCCATAATTCAACAGTAATTATTTTGGCTCCAGAGGCCACAGGCTTAACATTACACTATGCTGCTTCTGGGGAGCATGGTACAGTGGGGAAAAGGGGGGTTTTAGTAGACAATTTCTCTACTGATTAAAAAAGAATTCCTTGGAGGATGGGCGCTACTGTAAGTAAAGGTTCTAAGCATCACTCCTGGACCTTCAGGCTTAAAAGTACAGTGTAAGAAGTTCTCCATTTTCATACCAGCAACTTCACAGAAATGTCCCCAACCTGGGCTGCTGAACTTATTTTCCTCTCTCAGCATTACTGGGAATTTCCTCATAATGTTTCCTCATTTTCTTATAATCATATGCACTGTTAACATACAAACTCAGCTCCACCAAGTTCCAGAGCCAATTCTGATCCAGAAAGTTAATATATTAGCATCCTCAGATGAAATTCTTTTTGTGGCTGTATGCCTGGAAGCCACTGACACAATCACAATACAATATGAATATGACAAGCGAGAGGTATGTATAGAATAATAACAAAGCACAGAACACAGGCATCTAACTCAGATTGGATGTGACAGTAGTAAATCAGGGAAGGCTTCCTGGAAGAGACAATGTCTTAGATTAGTGGTTCTCAATCCTGGCTGCAAATTTTGAATCACTTGGAGAGCTTTAAAAATACAGATGCCTGGTTCAAGCAGTTAAATCAAAATCTCAGGATAAAGGTAATACTCTATTGTAAACTATGGACTATAGTTATGGACTATATTACTATATAATTTATTATGCCAGCAATTGTAAGAAAAGTACCATATTAATGCTAAATGGACAATAATATAGAAAAAACTGAGGGGTGTGTGTGAAAGGAGGGTTATACTGGGACTCTATCCACGATTTTTCTGCAAACCTACCACTGCTTTAATAAAAATAAATGTAGTGAGTGGGTATACAAGTGTTCACTGTAAAAATCCTTTCAACTTTTCTATATGTTTTGAAAACAATAATAAAATGGGATGGAAATTTAACAAAACAAAACAAAAATCTCAGGAGGTAGGGTGCAGGCCTCCTGGGTAATTTTGAAAACCTCTGCAGGTCATTTTAATTTCCAGCCAAAGTTGGAACATCTGTTTCAGCTGAAATTTTAAAGTCAAATACTTTAGGCAAGTAAGGAAAGCTGGAAGAGCATTCCAGGTGGCCGGAGAGCATGTCAGCATGTGGCAAAAAAGCATAACTGTGAGAAAAAGTACGCTATGTTCGGGAAATTACAAGCCGTTTCCAAAGCTGGCATACAAGGTACTGGGGAAATGTCAAAGGTTAGGAAGGAGACGTGAAGTGATAGAATGGAACCCGTGAAAAGAATGGATGCCAGACAGAAGACAGCACAGATGCCACTGAAAGTGTCTAAGCTGAAAAGTCAGAAGTGTTTTAGCGCGGGGTTCTGAATGGAAGAGTAGTCCTAAAATATTGAGGGCCTAAAATGCGACAGTGGCAGGGAAGACGGAGTAGAGCCTGAATTGCCTGAGGTGCAGGAGGGTCTGGAAGGAGAGACTGCGGACCGCCTAGCCTAGTCCGGTGCTTGCCTGCCCTCTAGGCTCCCACGAGAGCCAGTCGGCCAGTCCTCTCCCCGCAGTCGTGAGCCCTAGCGGAGCAACCACCCGCCCTCGGCCGCCAGCGTCACCCCTGCCGCCTCCCTGCACCTGCTTCCGTTGCATTCTTAAAAGGCCAAGTGTTGAGGACCAGGGGCAGAGGGCTGCAGCCGCCCACAACGGCTGGGCCAAGCAGCAGCAGCCCTAGAAGTGGCAGCAAGTTCCACTTCGGCGCCATGGCTGTGCGCCGGAAGGAGCGGCTCCGCGGACACAGCCCCAGGGAAACCCGAGAGGGTCACGCGGCCCAGGTTCCTGCAGCTCCAAGCACTCGCGATCCGCAACGTCCCGCCCATTTTGCGGCCACACCCACTTCCTTAGGGGCCCGGTCGGTGTTCCCACAACTCTCGCGATGTGTGGTCTCTTCTGGGACTGCGGAAGGGTTCCGTCTCGCTGTGAGGTGGCTTGGTGCCTAGAGTGCTACTTCGTAGGTCTTGAGAGGTTTTTTTTTTAAGGCTGTCAGTGTTGTTGCTTTCACCTTTGTTAAAGGGTTTAATGTTAAACGATTAGTATGAAATCATGCAACCCTGTGTCACATGATCCTAGGGACTTTAGATAATGGCTGCGTACGATTTATTTGGTTTTTACTTACTGTCTTTTTAATTAAAAATTGAAGTTGGAAAGCTTGCCAAACTCGAAATGTACGTTATGGAGAGACCTGGAATGGATATTGAATACAGGTGAAGCATGCTTGCTTACAACCATATTCATTTTAGATTTTTTCCACCCTTTTGTAGGACGTCCTTTCCCCCTGTATCCCGTGAACTGGCAAGAAAGGAGAAACAGTGTGGGGAGGCAGAGACCCTCTGCTTAGCTCACTGAAGTGCATCTTCTACCCCTCCCGGGCAAAAAACGCTACCTTCATTACTTTGTGAATGTATTCTACCTCTGGAGTCTGGCACCATTAAGTACTAACTAAATGTCTGAATAAAAGGAGGAATGAAGACTTCACATGCTCGGTAGAAGCTGCGCATATTCATAGTTCGGTTGCTGGGCAGACGTGAGCATGAACCAGTAATCCCTTTGGGGCTCTGGATGCCTGCTTATGTTACCAAAGGAAGCTAGGTAGTCAAACAATTTTAAAGAGCATCTATCAATCTATTCAAACTTGACAAAATGAACCACGATTTGTGAGGATTACAAGAACCTCTAGGCTTATATGGGTATGAAATTAAATACATAATTTAAGCAACATAAGAAAAGTCTAGAAAAATTATCTCAAGGCAGGGAAATGTTAATAAATTACTGTAATTAAAGAGAAATGTTGCAGTTTCTTACTATGGGATTTGGTCAGGGACGAGGTCTATTGTGCTATGTTAATGCGAGGTGAAATTTGAAAGAGGTGAACCAGGGTAAGAAAGAAAAGAAAACATACTTTGTCCTCTGAATTACTTTTCATTAGCAGTTGAACTGTACTGCAGTATTTTTTTATATAGCGTAAGGAGCCAGGACATACCTTCAGCAAAAAATTGTGACATACAATGCAAGGAAAATTGGTCTCGGTACCTGCTGCTCATTTGTGTTTCTTCTGGATGAGGAAGCCTGAACTTGCCTACCTTCCCCTAAATCCAGTCTGTTCTCAAAATTTCTCTCTCCCTGCTTGAAATTAAAATTCTTATCAGAGAAGTTCACCTCACCTATTGGTTGGAGGAAAACAGCAAAATTGTAATACATTGTGAATGTCTTAGAGAAATTCTCAATGTGCCAACTTTCCCAAGGTTATTTATATTTCAAATAATTAGTATGCCATCTCAAAGGAATGTAACCCATTTGGTGGGTTTTTAGTATTTTTTAAAATACCCAGTGGGTCTGCTATCCAGTTTACCTTGAGTTTTAAGTCATCTCTGTAACTGTGTCTTAATCAAGGATATTAAATGAGTCTGGATTTTTGGGCTCCTTCTGGATTAAACTGTTCCTTGACTAATCCTCACAGAATAGTTCTGAGTTTTAGTCCTGGAAGTCATCTCATGTAACTATCACTTAGGTTTTCAGTTTAGCCTAAATATAACTGGATTCCTCTTGCTTTATTTTGAGGTGAATCTAAATGAAACAGAAATCTGTTAATTAATTAGGCAGCATATATTAAAAAAATGATCCACAGTTTTCCCGTTATCCTCTCCTACTTTTCATTCTTTTACATAATTAATGACACAAAACAGAGATATTTAGTGTTACTGATAAAGTAATTATCAAATTTTTATTTAAATTTAGAATATATTATGCAGTTTTCTTTGGTAAAATGTTTATATTCCTAAGTAAAATTTACTGATAACTTTCAGTGCTGCAGGAGAATTCTGAAGACCTGAATTTAAAAATGTATGGCCACAGCATACTAGCCGTGGTTAAAGCATTTAATCTTCCTGAGCCACAATTTCCTCATCTCTAAAATGGAGATAAAATAATAGTTTCCTTACTTATCCCTCTAAGTTTTGTGACATGAGGTAGTTGTAAGAGGATTTTTGAGAATAGTAGAGTGCCGTGCAAATTAAATAAAGTTCTGTTAATTGCCATTTACCAAGAATCCATTAATTGCTGTCGGGGACTAGGTAGTCCAGAAACATACAAAGCAGCAAAGAGATACAAGTTTGAGATTAAAAAATGTCCACAGATACTTACAATGCATTTAAAGTAAGTGCTTAGAATTGCCTTGAATGTATTAAGTGGGAGTTAAAAATGTTTTCTTTCTACTTTGAGCTGTCTAAAATTTGGTTTAAAAGTTTATAAAGATGGTCCATGGCAGGGGTTTGCCATTTCTGAATGTCTTTAAAACAGTATTCTCAAGTTTTACCAATAAGACAGCCTCAAATGGAACCTGACATGATGTTACAAATAGAGCCTTCCTGTTAGCGGGAACCTGCCCCCCTCCCCCGCAGTCTCCCTCCAGTTCCTCTAAACTTCATGACTTTCAATTTATCAGTCTCAGAAGGATGAAGAGTTGAGTCTCTCCTGATAGCATTTGAAGCTGCGGTTCCACTGAGGATTTAATGCTGTAGTTGCAGGGAGTCTAGGTATTTCAAATCTGAGGCTTAAAAACTAAGCCATCTCCTCCGGCTTTTGCACTGATGCTGTGAAATCCATTTGAGAAACATGCCCATGTTTTGCTACTTGTTCAAAGCCATAAGCGTGACTTGGCATTGAAATAATAATTTCTTTTTCAGAAACTCTCCATTGAACTATTTCCTTGGTTATCTAAATACAGGCTGTTTATTTGATTGGCATTTGCTCTTGTCAGATTAGCAAACTATAAGTAATGATTTTTGCTGATATCAGAGAATTGAAGTACTGTGTTTCTAATTTAAACCTGTTTTTATATTAATACAGGAACACTTGAAGTTATTACCTGATTGTTCATTCTGGATATAATTAGAATCATTATAAAGAAATAAGTGCCATCTTATTATTCTCTAAATAAGTAAAGAGAGTATTTTTTATTTCTAAAATAATTTTTTTCTGGCTTATGGCCCCAAACCCATATGTCAAATTAATAGTAGGTTCAAATCACAAATTTTTTTGACTTTTAATCTTTAAAATGAGCAATATTGTATAGTAGAATATTGGCTTATTAAATGATTTCTTCTCAAAATAAATTATGTGCAAAATATTTTCAATTCATAATTGGGCCACTGTGATAGTAAATTTATCATAACAAGTATATAGTAGATCATTTTTCATGGTAGAATCTGCTTTTTTGTAACAAGTGCTTAAAGCATTAAGGTGTCTTCATAAATGTGTGATTCATTACAATAATAAAGGTCTAGGGTAACAGAACAAACTTCATGATAATTTCACTTTAAAAATAACTGACCTTGTTAACTAGTGTCACCAATGATATTAATGTACAGATTTAACAATAAAAGCAAGATTCCAAAGTAACATTGATTTATGGTAGTACACTTAAAATAATACTCATATATTGACCATGATTTAAATTGAAAAATATCCTTATAGTACATAAATGTGTCCTGTGTATAATTAGCCAAATAGCCTGTTTTTTTCCAAATAGTTCATATAATGTCAATTAGTATTTCATTTTTTAAAAACACGTATTCTTCAACAATCTCTAAGTAACTCTAGCACTCACTAAAAATCATTAACATTTTGGTGTACATCTATCTTAGTTTGCCAACCTGCTATTACAAATACCACATGAGGAGTGAGCTTAAACAACAGTATTTATTGGCTCATGTTTTTGGAGGCTAGAAGTCCAAAAGAAACATCTTAGCAAGGCAATGCTTTCTCCACAAAGTCTGTAGCATTCTGGTATTGGCTTGCTGCATTCCTTGAGGTTCCTTGGCTTGCATGTCTGCTTCCTACAGTCATATGGTGATCTCTCTCTCCTTGTGTCTGCTCTTTAGGTTTCTCCTGCTTCTGGCTTCTTCCTGTGTGGCCTTCTCCTGACTTCTGTCTTCCAGTGTCTTCTCTTTATAAAGCCTCCAGTAATACAGATTAAGGCCCACCTTGATTCAGTTGGACCACACCCTAACTAAAAATAACATTTTAAAAGGTCCAATTTACAATAGGTTCACAACCACACGGGCACAGATTAACATTAAGAACATGTTTGTTGGATTACATAATTCAATATTCTATAATATCTGTTTGGTGAAAAATCTTGAGGTTATGCACATTGTGTATAACTGGCTTTTTAATTTAATATAATTTTAACTTCTCTGCATGTCAGCATTCTTTTTATTATCTTATACCTTTTTATTATGAAATATAACAAATACAAAAAAAGGCATGAAATATAAATGTACAAATTCTATGAGAATGAAAACCAAAGTAATCACCATTCATGTCAACAAATAGAATATGGTTGACAATATTTTCAGAATTTTTTTTTTTTATGGTGGAAGAGGCGAGAGCCCCTGTTGAGTTCTCTGTGTCTTGGGCCTTTTAGAGGCAAAAGGAACCTAAAAGGGTATGAGGACCAGCCCTTCATCCACGGTGTGACCCTGGATAAGATATCCTTAGTGGGTCTGGCATTTCTCTGGCTGCTTTAGGATGGCCTAGTAATATTTGGCCTTAAAAGGAGCCCGGAGAAGGCAAAGTTGTATTTATATTTTCTTTGATGCCACAGTTTGTCTTCTCATATGCTGGAATTGCAAAGGGATAGTGAACTTTATCTTTGTCCCAAATTTGATGACCTGCAGTCCCCTTTTGAGCATGGCAGCCTGGCTCCTCAGTTGTATACTGCAGCTACCCCAGAGTGAACTCTGAACTGCTTCTTAATTGGTTAGCCTTTCCTGCCCATCACTCCAACAACTCACCCTGTTCCTCTGAAAATTGTGGCCCATGCAACATAATTTTTAATGGAAGTGTGAAATTCATTTCTGACTACACAAGACTTATTTAGCCATTGTTCTTTTGCTGTCTTTTACATTTTAGGTCTCTTTATGTACAAAATTTTTCAGAATTAACCTGTCAGACATTACACTGAGTTACATGATAGGCTATAGCAATTAATGTAATGTCACATTAGATCATGGGCGAAAGTCGATATTAGGAATTCAGAATTCAGACAGGACTCAGGTTAGCTCAGTATCGTTAGCTTAGTCTTTATTGACACTGGAGTTTCTGAAGAGTTAGAGCAGATATAGAGATTAGGCAGGTTTCCAAATTCAGGGCAAATTCAGGAGTCAGATGATTTGAGGGAATGTGAGCTCTGATTCTGGGGAAGAAGCTTTTTGTTCTGCCTTCATCTTTATTATTTCCTAGTGCATAGAGAAATTAGTAGCTGTGAACCTACTAGCTTTCAATTGCATCCCAAGGCCTCGTGATGCTCAGTAGCTTAAATGGCCTTATCTAGATCATAAATCTTTAAGCTTGTTGCATTTCATAGGTTTAAAGTTATGATAATTGTGACTCTGAAATTTTCTATTAGTTTTAAGTGCTTTCAGTTGCAAATAACAGGAAACTTAATGGTGGTTTAAAGCAATGGGGATTTAGTTTTTGCACATAACAAGAAGTAGAAAGCTGCTGGCATTGGTTCAGTAGCTCTAAAATGTCAGGACATATTTGTTGCCTTATGGTCACAAGAAAGCAACTGTTGCTCCAGACATCACATCCATATGCAAGCCAGGGAAAAGGGACAAAGGACTGACTGGTATCAGCTACATCTTTCTCTTTTAATCCAGAAAGCAAAAGCATTCCTGGCAGAATACCACTCATTTCTCATTGTTGGAACAATGCCACTTGGCCTTTACCATAGAGCCTACAATACTGAAAGCATTTTTTTTTTCTTTTTTCTTTTCAGTTTATGAAGGGTCTGGGTTTTCACTTCTGTGTCAGTGCAGTACATAAAAGGAACAGCATATACAGTATTAGAGTTCCAATGCTTAGATGACCTTGAAAATTAAGGGCTTGTCAATTTCTAGAAACTTTTTGAAGGACTTTGGACTTCATCAGAGTGTGAATTTGGAGTTTGAACCAATTTTATTTAGAACTCAAGAATCAGAGAAGCCCCGCTCTATATCAGAATTATGACTGTGGTGCTCAGTGGGAGATTGAAAGAAAAAGGTTAATTCTCCTTCTGAGGTAAAAAAATATTAAGGTTACTTTTGAGAATAAGAGATTAAAGGAAAATGGGGGAATTAATGCCTGATAAACTTGCTCTTCACTAGAAGTAGTACAAATCACTGCTAAGATTAGAGTAAGTTTATATTGGAATTGGTAACTTCAAAGTGCTGAGGGATTTTAGAAGATTTGTTATGGGAAGTCTAATAAAGGGCAATGACTGAACAAAAATATGAATGAAGATCCATTTGAAATACAATACTCTGATATTGGTAAATACTAATTAATCACAGTGTTATGCCTTTCTCCAGTAAGATTTTAAAGCATCTAAATTATAATTTAAAAAGTGAGAATTATCCCCTACTGGGAGGGAGTTGGTCTGTGGGACTTTTATTGAAGCTACTGATAATGGTAAAGTCCAGACAGAGCAGGGAATATGTTGTTGTTATTGTTTGTTTGTTTGTTTTATGTGTAGAGTTAACTGAGTGATATGGAAGGTTTCAAGTTACTAGAAGTTCTAGTGAGGGTGGGATGCCCATTTTAGTGGGTGTCAAGGGATAGAACATTGGAAAATAAAAAATTGTAATGAATGATTACAGATCTTTTCACATATTGCTGACTATCTCATTCACGGTTTCAAAGGCCAGTTCAGTTCTCAAACTGAAGGGACGAATTTACCGTCTGGGGTGGGCATAACCTAGAAACCCTAGGAATTGTCTTCCTTTTTCTTCCTTCCTTACTTACCTCTTTTCCTTTCCTCTTTCTTTTCTTTCTTCCTTCCCTCCCTCCTTCTTCCTTCCTTCCTTCTTTCAAAATTATTTATTGGCTGTCTACTACAAGTCAGGAATGTTTTTATGTGTTACAAATATAGTACCGAACAAAACAGACAAAATTCCTACACTTATGGAACTTACCTAAACTGCCAAACAAATATATAGCATTTAAAAACCCAATAGAAGCCACAGAGGAAAATAAAGCAGTGCAATGGGATTGGGGATGCTGGGATGGGATGATCATGGTGGGGATGATGAAATGTGAGATTTTGATTGGTTTCTAAGCAAGAACCTACAACACTTGCTAATGTTTGGATATGTGGTATAAGAGAAAGGTGTTATGATTGGCTCCAAGGTTTAGCTAGCTATATTGGATAATGTGACTAGATGTAACTTAGGGTGGGAATTGGAATAAGAAGTGATTTTTTGGCTTAAGTTACAGAATGACCTTAGAGTTGATTAAATTAATGTAGTACCCTTACTCATTTCTGACCCTTCTTAAGGGGAAAATCTTTTATTGCCCAGCGGTGGTCTCAGGAGGATACCCAAAGGAGTGATTCTGAGATTGAGGGAGGAGCGTCAACAAAGTAGAAGCAGAACTCTCCTGTTAAACTGCTGATATCCTCCTCCAAAGAGCCAAGATATCTCCTTGGCTATCCAAAACTTAGTTTTTAAGTCAAATGGAGTAAGAGAACAAAAAGCTGAAGGAAATAAGAGGGAGACATTTTTTTCCAACCCCTTATATTTTCTTCTCTGTTGAGGGTATTCATTGAACCCCTGGCCTCTTTACTCCTTAACTCTGAGTGATTTGATTGATAAATTTTGAGGACTAAACTGAGCATTCTAGACTCTTCTTTCCCCTTTTTCCTCTTGTGCCTGAGTTGCTCACAGGAAATAGTCTCTTTGCCCCAGCTTTGTCATGAATGGGTAAGTCTGTCCAGTCCTGGGGTTTAGTGCTAGGAAGTCCACTGGACTCTTGCATTAAGGGTTAACTTCTGATTTAGCTTTTATCAATTATGTAAGTGATCTTCAGGCCTCTGTCTGTCATTTTATGTTTCAGTTTATCCAGAATCCAGTTGGGGAGAGAGCTACTATTTGTTCCCTTAGAGAACCATGTAGCAATAATAGTCACACAACCTACCTTCGCATTCAGTTTAAAAAGCATATTTGCATATATAATATCACTTATGAGGTTACATGTCATCTGTGTGGTAGATAGTATGATACCCATTTTATTGGTGAAGGACTTGAAGTTCAAAGAAGTTAAATGGCATGACCAAAGTCATAGCTGGTAAAAGTACCCATAGGATACTATATTCAGGCTCTTGACTACTAAATTCAGTATTTTTCTTATATCCACAACCAATTTTGATATATATTAAGGATAAGCCTTCTTTGAGTCATTGGGATGGTGTGTATATTCATCAAAGTTTGAGCAGCAGGATAGGGAACCTCTGTCAAATTATGAAAATAGAAAACTTGCCAATGTATTTTATTAAAGCTTTGCACATTAGTTCATTCATCTCTCATTTGAAATATGTCACAATTTTCATTCATGTCTGAAATATATTCCAATACATTTTCCTTGAGAGGTTAACTGCCCTTCATGGAGTTTTCATAAAAAGTGCTGACTTTGGTATGAATTTTGTTATGTTTTGTTGATCTGATGATACTTGTGGCTCAACTAGGAAATGAATAATAACATCCCCAAACTGTTGAAGAACTTCTATAGCAGTTGCTTTCCACCAAGTACCTTTTAGTTCCTTTATCTTGGCAGTGTGTAATATCTATTAATTATCACAGAATTTTAAAAGTCTCCTGCTTCACAATGGAAACTAAGTTGTGCTTATTTTTATGTGAGGAAAGATCTAACATGGTGAGTCCCCAGGAGAGTCATTATGGACAGATAGTAGCACAATATGAATGGCACTGGATTGCATCCATGTGGCAGTAAACTCTTATCTCCAACGAAGACCCATCAACACAAATAGAAGGAATGTGAATTAGCAGTTGAGGCTGTGCATTCACTATTAAGAGGAACTGTGCAATCTAGTTTTCAAGACCCATGCTATCCAAACACATTTTTCTACATTACACAATTTTATCATTTAAATATTGTCATTCAAATGTGAAGACCAGCTGTGCATATAAGGACACAGCTGTCGGGTTGAGGTGCAGATAAGCCATCTGTGCTTGGTTCTGGGTGGTTAAATTCCAGCTGGGGATTTAACTTCATATCCAGCTGTGATAAAGTAAATTGAAGGCTGCATATTATTCCTCAGAAATCGCTCCTTTGGGGTATTCCTCAGAAATAAATTTTAACCAGAGGTGTCATTGATTGGTTTTACACTTTCAATTATAGCATTTGCCAAAATAAAACCAAACAAAGAACTGTTCAGTCATTTCATTTTCTCTGTATGAAATAAAATAAAATAGTTACAGAGAATGAAGTTTCTCAGTCTTCTTCAAATTATATGTGTAAAGGGACAATCTGCAGTAAAATTGCCTGGCTTTACACATCTCTTTTAACAGTGAAGAGAAAAATCAGGTGATTCGTAAAGGCTGAGTAAGAGAGCAAAGGTGGTAATTACCCTGACTGCCAGCATCATTTTGTCTATAGGTATGTGAAATATGGGAAAACAACAAAATTTTTCACAATAGTCATCTCTGTGCTAGACACACCCCTGTTTAATTCCAAATGTTTTCCAGGATGGATCTCAAAATGCTGTCTTGATCTTTTGTATGTGTGGTTGCTCATTGAGGCCAGAGAAAGAAAAAAGACCTTGAAGAATTAGTCTACTCCAGTGTTTTCATGTATTTCTGTGTATAACTATGCTTTTTAATGAAATTAATCCTCACTTTTAGGTCCCTTAAAAGGAGAATTTTACTGTAATTTATTGCAACATTTCAGTTAGTGAATGCTCTATGGATAATTATAGGCAAATAACACTGGGGTATATTAATTAGTGGGTGAGGTAGAGTTATGGTATATATTATGTATGCTAGCTGTCAAATAATTTAGCCAATACCAAGGTAAAATGGTTTCTTCTTTATTAAAACTAATTTATTCTACCCTGAGGCTTTTGATTAGGAAAACTCACCTTTTATCTCTGGATGGAACTTTCTGCAATTGCAGCTGCAATTGCTAACTTAAACAAACAAAAAAAGTGAATGTGGGTGTATGTGGAGAAATTATTTTGTAAATACGCTTTATTTTCTTTTCAAAATGTGTTTATGTAATATCTTGTAGCGGGGGTATATGAGTAAACAGATCACAAGAGATAACAATAATGCAAAATTCAAATAAGTGTACATTCATGTTTGGCAGCTTATTTTCCCTATGATTCTTAATGCAGAAATCCTTAAGAAATACTTTTAATTTTAATCATATGGACTTGAATTTAAGAATTGTTTCTAAAGATTTGAGAGAACTAAGATAAGCCAGTCAAAGTGTACTGTTAGAATTGTTTATAATCCCTTTTGCATATGCTTGTTGGGAAAGAGAATTTAAACAGGAAAGGATTTAGAAATGATACCAGGATTTGGCCTTGATTAGTAAGTTCTCCAAAGTTCATTTTAAAAAATCCTGCTAATATTTGAATACCAAATGGTGGAAATTACCCAAGTAGATTTGATGTCTGCAGTAAGGTTCAGATTGTGGAGTCAGACCTCCCTTAAAAGTAAAGGGCTGGGTTTTTTTCTTCACCCTGACTTTGAAGTGAGTTCAGCTCCCAATTAGGGAATACACTAAGGGCTTGATATACAGGTGGGGTGCCTAAATATATCATGTTAGGTACACAGTGATGACCATAATGATGAACAGCTACCACTTGTCATGTACTTACTGTGAGCCCAGCACTGTTCAATGTATTTCATGAATTAACCTATTTATCCCTCAACACTATTAATATCCACATTTTATAGGTGAGAAAATGAGACCCTGAGAGGTTAAATAACTTGCCCAAATTCTCAGCTAGTAAATGCTATAGCCAGAATGCCAACCCATGAAGTATGAAATTATGCTATAGCATGAAATTATATATAGCATGAAATTATATTGTCCCCACACTATATATTTTGCTATAATGTAATTATATCTGATTTTGATCTCATAAACAATGAGGAACCAAAATTCACAACATGCAAACACACACACACAAAGCATGTGTGTGCTTTCTCCCCCTTAAAACAACCAACCAAAAAATGATAATGTTCAGAATATCTTAAATACCCTAGGTTAGTCATTCTCTAGTTATATTTCTTTACATCGGTGCCTCTCATATTTTACAAAGAATTTGAGGAGAGCAATTTGGAAGATGATTAAGTGAAAGGCAACAGAGTAATTTAGCTGTTAAAATGAATATTGGAGTACAAAGAACATTAAGTGACTGACTTCAAGAGGGTTGCCTTAATTGTACTCACATATATTTGAAACAAAAAACAAATTCCTGAGTAATGAAGGACAAAGTTTCCACATCTTCCTATGCCCTGAAGACAAGAGGAAAAAAATTTTTCTCACAGAAATGCAGATTTGGTTTAGACATAGGTGAATCTTTTCAGGACTATGTTTAAGCAGGTAAAAGCCACAGAGAATCACTTGGTCACTGCTTATCACAGCACAGGCACCTTTTAAGTCAGTACTGGTTCTCTAAAATTCCTTCCAGCTCTATGATTGTCACCAACAGTGGTACTGTGTGTTCTCCCCTTCCCCCAAAACTTATATAGCCTGGTTGAAAGGCTATAATACATATAAACAATTTCTAAAGGTGACTATTTAATCCTTAGAGAAACAAGAAAAAGGTATTATTTTCATCCTATAGGAGCTGAATGGTGGTATTTAACAATGCATTTTGAATTCCTTTTACAATATCTGAGGTGAACTCAACTGAATTCTAGCCAGTACTCATAGGTTAGCCTACTCGTGGTCAGAAGCCTTTAACCAAGCCTAGCATTAAGGGAAAACAGATACTCTTCCTGGGAAAGACTGTGATTATCAAGGTTACAATCTAGTAGAAGGTGCAGTCCCCTCTGAAGGGAAGATTTTAAGCTAAACTTTTCACATAAAATATATACAACTACTTCATTATTAGTTGTTTAGAAAGAGGAATAAAAGAACACCTTCTGTGAAATCACTGCCCTCCCCCCTATGTGGGATCAGACACCCAGGGGAGTGAATCTCCCTGGCAACGTGGAATATGACTCCCGGGGAGGAATGCAGACCTGGCATCGTGGGACGGAGAACATCTTCTTGACCAAAAGGGGGATGTGAAAGGAAATGAAATAAGCTTCAGTGGCAGAGAGATTCCAAAAGGAGCTGAGAGGTCACTCTGGTGGGCACTCTTATGCACAATTTAGACAACCCTTTTTAGGTTCTAATGAATTGGGATAGCTGGTGGTAGATACCTGAAACTATCAAACTACAACCCAGAACCCATGAATCTCAAAGACAATTGTATAAAAATGTAGCTTATTAGGGGTGACCATGGGATTGGGAAAGCCATAAGGACCGCACTCCCCTTTGTCTAGTTTATGGATGGATGAGTAGAAAAATAGGGGAAGGAAACAAAGAAACAAACAGACAAAGGCACCCAGTGTTCTTTTTTACTTTAATTGCTCTTTTTCACTTTAAGTATTATTCCTGTTATTTTTGTGTGTGTGCTAATGTACGTGTCAGGGATTGATTTAGGTGATGAATGTACAACTATGTAATGGTACTGTGAACAATCGAATGTATGATTTGTTTTGTATGACTGCGTGGTATGTGAACATATCTCAATAAAATGAAGATTTAAAAAAAAGAACAAAAAAGAACACCTTCTTTGGGGCAAAAACTAAATTATCTTAAAGAGTTGCTCAACATTGATACCAGTGATAAGTTTTATGAGGTATTCACTAATCTTACAGAAGTGTCACTCTCTGTATTATTATCCCTTTAATCACCATATTACTATTACCTGAATGCTTCAAATCTTCTAGTTATGAAATGCAGGTTATTGTTCAAATAGGATTGAGGCACATGAAGGAACACTTCATGTTTAAATGTCTTAATTGTTTTAATTTCTTAAAAAGACAAAGACATGATGTGACCAACTTGTTTGAATCTATGTTGCATCAAATCACAGAATCATATGTATATAACTTGTTTGACCTTAAACATTTTTGTAAAAGTTCTGCTCATCTCAACTTTTTTTTTCTAAGTCACTATAAAATTTCATTCCATCTTTCAAAGTTCTTCCTCTGTTTTCAGCAGGTTTGATGGCATTTCAAGTTCAGTAAGTATTGTGGATAAGATGAAAGAAAATCTGGTGAAGATGAAGCCCAGAGGATTAGATTATTTAAACAGGAGAGATTTCTTGATAATGAGGGTTACTAGATGTTTTAGTTTGCTAATGCTGCAGAATGCAAAACACCAGAGATGGATAGGCTTTTATAAAACGGGGGTTTATTTCACTACACAGTTACAGTCTTAAGGCCACAAAACGTCCAAGGTAACACATCAGCAATCGGGTACCTTCACTGGAGGATGGCCAATGGCGTCCGGAAAACCTCTGTTAGCTGGGAAGGCACGTGGCTGGCGTCTGCTCCAAAGTTCTGGTTTCAAAATGGCTTTCTCCCAGGACGTTCCTCTCTAGCAAGCTTGCTCTTCTTCAGAACGTCACTCACAGCTGCACTCCATCCAGTCTCTATGAGTCAGCATGTTTTATATGGCTCCACTGATCAAGGCCCACCCTGAATGCGTGGGGTCACACCTCCATAGGAATATCCCACCGAAGTCACCACCCACAGCTGGGTGGGGCACATTCCAAGCAAATCTAACCAGCACCAAAACATCTGTCCCACAAGACCACAAAGATAATGGCATTTGGGGGACACAATACATTCAAACCGACACATTCCACCCCCTGGACCCCAAAATGACATTATCTTTCCAAATACAAAATACATTCATTTCATCACAATATCACAAAAACTTAAACCATTTCAGTAACAAAAGTTAAGTACAAAATCCCATCAAAATCAAATATAGGCATGGTCAGTCCTAAGGCATACTTTTCCTTTAACTTGGATCTGTGGACTTAGAACAAGTTATATGCTTCCAATATACAAAGGAGGGACATTCATAGGATAAACATTTCCATTGCCATAAGGAGAAACAGTAAGGAAAACAGGGTTAACAGGAGCAAAACAGTTCCTAAAACCCACAGGACAAAGTCCATTAGATTTCAAAGTCCGAGAGTCATTTACAGAACAATGTTGCATCCTTGGGGCTTGAGAGAGCGGGAGTCTAACCCTTCCTGAGGGCCTTTTTGGCAGCCCTTTCCTCTCCAAACGCTTGGGTGAGTGCTCCAACACTTCCACACATTGGGGAGACCACCTTCTCGACTCCACCCTCCTCAAACCTCGGGGCAGCTCCCGGATTCCCTTCCATCTCCGGGGCACACGCTCAACCCCTTCAGAACAGTGTGGTGGCAGCCAGGCTCTCCTCAATTCCCTGGAAATGTGCTCCACCCTCTTTGGGACCTGAGGTGGCAAAACTCTTCCAGAGCATCGAGGCGGAAAGCCCGCCCTCGACCTCCAGGGCAAACTCACCCTTTCCATGCATGTGGGCTGCTCCGCTCTCCCAGCCCGAGACCTCCTGACTCCAGACCTCAACCTCCATGGCTCTGTCTTTGAAGAGATTTTTCCTTTAATTTTTTCCTTGTCTGTCTCCTCCAGTCCAGACCGGCAATGGCTCCGTCTATAAAGATCTCGCAAAAATTCTGTTGGCTTTGCATGAAGCATGCAGGGGTCAAAGCCATCAGACAATAGGACTTTCCACAAATCCTTTCTGCTTAACTCCTTTTCCAATCTTGGCTTGTACTGAAATGGTGGCTGGGTTCCATGTTTAGTTACATCCTCATGTTGGGCTGTAGCTTCTGGGATTCCACCCCCTGGAAGCCTGTAATTTTGCAAGCCATCAACTTCTGGTTTCTTTGAACCCAAGAGTTCAGTTCTAAGTTTATCTCTCTCTGCTCGCATTTTACTATAAGCTGCAAGGAGAAGCCAGGATATGTCCTCCACACATAGTCTGGAGATCTCCTCAGCTAAGTATTCCAGGTTGTTGCTTCCAGATTCTTCCTTCCATCTGACACCAGGACTCAATTTTGCCAAATTTTGTGCCACTTTAAAACAAGGATCACCTTTCTTCCAGTTTGCAACAACACATTCATCATTTCTGCTCAAGTCCTCATCAGAAGTATCTTTAGAGTCCATATTTCCACAAACAGTCTCTTTAAAGCAGTTTTGGCCTTTTCTATCAAGCTCCTCACAATTCTTCCAGAGTCTTCCCCTTATCCACTTAAAAAGCCACTCCAACATGTTTGGTATTTGCAGACTCAGCAGCAAAAGCACCCCACTCCTGGTACCAAAATCTGTTTTAGTTTGCTAATGCTGCAGAATGCAAAACACCAGAGATGGATAGGCTTTTATAAAACGGGGGTTTATTTCACTACACAGTTACAGTCTTAAGGCCACAAAACGTCCAAGGTAACACATCAGCAATCGGGTACCTTCACTGGAGGATGGCCAATGGCGTCCGGAAAACCTCTGTTAGCTGGGAAGGCACGTGGCTGGCGTCTGCTCCAAAGTTCTGGTTTCAAAATGGCTTTCTCCCAGGACGTTCCTCTCTAGCAAGCTTGCTCTTCTTCAGAACGTCACTCACAGCTGCACTCCATCCAGTCTCTATGAGTCAGCATGTTTTATATGGCTCCACTGATCAAGGCCCACCCTGAATGCGTGGGGTCACACCTCCATAGGAATATCCCACCGAAGTCACCACCCACAGCTGGGTGGGGCACATTCCAAGCAAATCTAACCAGCACCAAAACATCTGTCCCACAAGACCGCAAAGATAATGGCATTTGGGGGACACAATACATTCAAACCGACACACTAGATATTTGATATTGGAATTGAAATTACTTTCCTTGGTCTGTTGGCAGTTAGCATTCTAATGTATCTGACATGAAGTAAATGGTCCAATAATTACAGAAGACATAGGAATGACCCAAAAGACCTTAAAAATTCATCTATGAATATAATATACATTACTGGGCATGAAGTGATTAAATGGTAATTCTTGGAGCCACTATTCCTAGAGTAGAAGAGATTGTTTAATGGTGATGAATAGGAATTGTCATGGCACACTTGAGTCTGCCCAGTGGAGTTGCTGCAAGAGGCTCTTTCTGCCAGAAAAACTTGAAAAGCCTAGGCTTCCCAGCACATTGCCCAGAAAAAGGCAATCCCTTTGAGAAATTTTAGACACACAGGACTCAGGTTAGAAATATAGAACTGAACACCATATGCAGTCATACCCAGAATCTAAAGAGTACAGCATACCTTTTGTAGAAATCAGTTGATACAAGCTCTATACTTAAAAAATGTATTTGCTCAAGTGTAAGCAATGGCTAAGGTTTATTAATAAAGGGACTCATACTTTTTCTTCTGATTGCTAGGTGTAAAGGAAGCACAGCACAGTGGTTAAGTCTACATACTTAAGAGTCAGTCTACTTGGGTTTGAATCCCAACTGTACCACCTAGTAACTGAGTGACCTTGGGCAAATTACTTAACCTTAACAATACTTCAGTTTCCTCATCTGTTACATGGGTTCATAAAGGAATCTACCTAACATGATTGTTGTGAAGTTTAAGTGAGTTAATGAGTATAGAGCAGTAACTGGTACAGTATAAGAACTACTTCTGATAGTCCAGGTATTCATTCTGATTGACCTGTGTTGATGAACTAAAATTAAATATTTTGTGTATAACTCTGCTGCCTAGGTATTATTGTATGGATTGGGTTGCCACACATGCATTTGATGAAATAGTCTCAGAAATATCTCTATATGAAGTCAGAACTTCCTGATACTTGCTATGCAAATATTTTCCTTCTTATGATAATTTCGTCACTTGTAAATTATGATCATTATTATCTCCTTTTGACTTTTTTACTTTTATACCATATCTATATTTATAGTTTTATATATGTGTATATATATTCATACTAGGTATATGTTATGTCATTTACATATATGTATGTATAAGTGCACAAATCTTAAGTGTACAACTTGATAAATTTTTACATATAAAAAAGTCACCCATGTAATCCCCATCTAGATCAAGATATAGTACATTTTCAGCAGCTACCCTTTGTCACTTTGTATTGCCTAAAAAAAAATAAGTCCTAGTGTGACCTCTAGCACTATAAAATAGTTTTACCTTTTCTTGAAGTTCATATAAATGAAATCACATTGTTTAAGTTCATTTGTGCCTGGTTTCTTTTTTCAACACAATGTCGATAATAGTCATCTGTATCATTGCATGCAGTTCTTTTATATTGCATAAACACTGTCCTATAATTTATTTATCCATGTAGAAATAAATTGATTTGCATTGTTTCCAGGTTGGGGCTCTCTGCTATTAGCATACCTGTACATCATATTCTCTGGTGGACATTAGCAATCATTTGGCAGGGTGTATACCCATTGTTCTTAAGTAAGTTATGCCAAGCAAGATACTTTTTCCCATTCCATAGATAACTGCATTTTTGCCTGGAGGGAGATTAAATAATGTTATAAAATCATCTGCTTAAAGCCCCTTTGTTTAGGAATTCTGTTTGTTTGCTCATTTTATATGTAACTGTATCTCCACAATAAAGGCCTTGTCTCATCAAGAAAATAAAAAGTTTTAGAGATTTCCCACAAGTTGGACTTGAATAAGATTTACGCTCAGAGGTCTAACAGGATTATACTACAGGTTGAGTTTATAGAAAGCAAAAATTTTACCACAAGCCCACTCTCACAGCACAAATTCTCTGCCCCAGAAAGCACAGTTCAGAAAATCTCTTATCAATATCTGCCACAATTTACCTACAAAAAACATAGGAAACATGTGGAACTCCTTTGTCATACTGCACTCCAGCTCATTGAAGAGCAATACCAGGTCTGCCTGGATCTCCAGACCTCTACCTTCAGGCAGAGGAAGGAAAAGCTGTATAATTTGTGTCTACATATACTTAGGAATTGCATTTGATGAGGCATAATGAACTGACCACATTTTTTGATTGGTCTCTGTCTCAAAATTGATCTAGCTCCAAGTTTAGAAGACCCTAAAATCTGACTCAGTAAGTAATAACAACATCCATCCAATTGTGTAGACTAACAGCCTAGGAGTCATCTTTGATTTTCTTTTCTCAAACACATATCCAATTCATCAGCTAGTCTTACTGACTCTTAAAAAAATCCAAATCCAACCACTTCTCACCTTCTCTGTTGCTGCCATTTTCATCCTTGCCGTCATCATCTCTCACCTGGACTCAGTTGCAACAGCTCACTAACAGGTATTTCTGCTTCTACTTTTGACCTGTTTCTTTAATCTGTCATTTCCATTGCAGCTAGAATTTATCTTTTGCAAATATAAATTAGATGATGCCACTACTCTCTTAAAAAAACAAACCAAAACAAACATACAAAAGTCACTCCCTGGGACTACCCATTATACTTCCACTAAAATCCTTACTACTTACCTTGGCCCAAAAGGCCCTAGATTTTCAATCTCAACTGTGCATTGGTTGTCACCTGGGAAGTAATTAAACATTGACTCGTCTTGGGAATGGGAAATTTAAAGCTTCCCAGGAAGTTCTAATGTGCAGCCAAGATTGAGAACCACTCTCTCATGTTATCTGTCTGTTGCGTACCCATCTCTAGGATCCCTTCACCAAACACTTTCCTTTTCCTTCTCTCCATTTCAACCCCAAAGTATGGATCACTCTTTCCTCAGATCTTTGCATAAGCTACTACGCATTCCCATCTCGGCACAAATGTTACCTTTTTGGATACGTTTACCCTGACCAACCTACCCTCTCACTTTCTATTTCTTACCCTGTATATGTACATACACACACCATGTGTACACACATTTAGCATTTATGTGAAATTACATTGCTTGTTTACCCGTGATTGTCTGTTTTCCTCAGAAGAATGTGAAGATAAGTGCTATGTCTGTCTTTTTCCCTAGTATATCTTCAATCTGGCATGTAGCAGGTTCTCTAATATTTTTTAAATATGTAAATGAGGACTAATCAAGACTCTGGGGTCAAGAATTGCTACAACTGGGTAAGCAGCACCTTAGAGAATTCCTTACCCAGAAGGCTTTTTTTCTATTCCACTTGCAGTCCTAGGTTTTCCTTCTGGCAGCTGCTTTGGATGAAATAGTCAAAGAGTCTTTTGTTTATCTATGTTGCCATGTTTTTATGTTTCACTTCCTTTCTAAGATACAGACCATATTGGTGGACATGCAAGAGAGTTGTCTGGCTGCTGCATGTCTAGAATTCGTTCTGTTCTTTACTGAAGGAGAAGAATCCCCCATTTATCTTAGGAGAGGAGTACAAATTAGAAATCCCAGCTATATATGCAGAAGACCAGTCACCTCTCTCTTTTCATTGCGTACCCTTGTCCCCTTTTTACCTTTTGATATGGAAGTGTTGCTCTTTTCTCTTTCTGATCCATTGGGATGTATCTACCTATTGGGGACTTAAGCAATAGGCATTGATCTTGCACACATTTGCCTGCATAGCCCTGGATGAGATATGGGGGCCTGGACAGTCACACAGAGAGACAATACAGCTGCATTTCAGCACCAAGGCATAGGTTGCAAATTCTGCTCCTGAGTTAGGGTTTGGACAAAATCAGGAGTCTAGGTTCAAATCACATTCTGGCATAGAGGCTGTGGGCTTACTATGGTCAGCAGAGTCTGAGTACTAAATATTTCTGGTTAAAGACTGATTTCTTAGAGATATCAAATATCTGATTCATACTCATGTTGCAGGAACATTGAACATGCAAGGCACTAATCTTAATTTGACAATTGTGGAAATTTTTCATTTTTATGATGAGGAAACAAAGATTAAGTTATTGGTCTAGTTTCATAAAACTAATGAGGTGAAGAGCTTGCTATTTGACTTCAGGGATGGCACACTCTATATTTTACATTGCTAATTTTCTAAGATTGAGAGAAAATGTATCCAGAGAGTCAGAGAGAGCTGAGGGAAACTTGGAGAAACTCTAAAAGTAAGATGTAGAAAGAATAAAAAGTAGAGTGAGAGAAATTCTGCTTTGGGTTACTGAACAGAAACTAATCTGGCTATTATAAGGAGAAAGGAATTTAATATAGTGAATGAAGTGCTAGTAAAAACATGCATATTATTATGATGGCACAAAAGTGGGAAAAATAAATTTAAAAAAAATTGAAAGTGGTGAGAAAAATCAGATGTTCTTGGGTGCATATGGGCTAAATTCTTTGTCAGTGAGGATGATTCTGAAACACAAAATGTTGATTCTGTAACATATGAGCAACAAGAAACAGGAAAATGATTGCGGCAGGAAAAAATACAGCTTTAGCTGTGTGTCATACATAGAAGCTGAACATTAAATAAGTTAAATCTCTTACAATAGTTTTTGCACATAGAAAGAAGTCAGTAAGTATTAGCTCTTAGTATCATTATCCTAATGTTTATCCAGGAGAAACCAGAGACTATGTGCATCACATGGAAAATGTCAACTAACAAAACTTTTCTTGCAGGCCACAGACAGTTTACTCTTTTCAAAGCTCATTCTATTCTTCCCTTGTCAAAGTGAGTGGCAAGGCAGCTGGCCATGAAGGGTACCAGATTCAGCATTTGCTGAGGTGTTTCCAAATGTGTGGAAAGTGTTAAGGTTTGTGATGCCTGCCTCAACAGATTCTTTTTATATTTTCCCTCCCTTGAATGCAGAAGAGAAACAACAGAAATGTAAGAAGAGAAAGTTGAGAAATACAGACCAACCCAATTACCCTTATTCAAGTCTGTTAACAAATATTAATGGATCTATGTCAGTCAACACATTTTTATAATTCAGACAGCATTTTCTAATTTTGGAAAAAGTTACATAGAAGGTAGACATGGAATAGTATGGCTTCGAAAGAAGGCCAACAAATTATTTGGGGGATTTCATACAAAGAAGTTAAGTTTAAGTCCTTTATGGGTATATGAACAAATGGAATTGTAATAGCCAAATTACCTTTTTGATATTTTGTTAGTTACTTCTGGCAATAAATTCTTTTTTGGGGGTATTATTCTGACACACACACACACACACAAAAAGAAAAGAATGTATTTTAAGCAACACTGTCAGCTCCGTAATTGGTACTATAACAAAGCCTAGCAACCTAGCAAAGAATATCACACATGGGAGGCACTTTGTAAATGTTCATCAAAAAAGTTATTCATTAATGTCTTTTTATTTAATTACTTCTATTGTACCATTTTGGAAAAGTTCCATGTATTTAAATGTTTAATTTATTTCTATTTGTTTTATTTTATGATGGCTAAATATTTCTTTTAATTTATGTTGCAAATTGTTGATATTCCATTTGTATTATAGTTTAAATAGACTTTAATAGCACAGCTTATATTAGTGTTTCTGTAAGAAAACACATTACAGAGTCTAAATAAAAGTTTTGAGAATTGTAACTTTGTTTATATTTATAATGTAATATTAACTACAAAGTTTCAATTTGGGGTTTAAACCATAGTATCATACATATATGAAATATACATTAATGGTACATGTAGAAAAGGGGGCATCTGTTCTCAGGAAGCTCTGAAAAATATCTAACAATCTCATACAGATAGCTACCTGTTTTCTCCCTAATCTTCCCAAGCAAGAGCTTTGTCACAATCATTCTCAGTTACTGGCATTGTTCCAAACTAATCTAGCTCAAACCGTACTTGACAAATCTGCATTACATCTGGGTTTCTCCTTCTTGCTCCTTTTTCCTTCCTTTTATGAGAACTTTACTCCTTGTTCATCAGTTAACTGGTAGTGCCATTCATCAAGAAGTCAATGCCCCACACTAATGGATTGGGTTATGGGTATTGAGATGCAGTATCTATCATTCTCAACATAAGGCACATGATTTAATTTAAAAATGACCAAATCCACAGTTTTGAATGAGCTATTGCATATTTTTACTTTAGTTTGTACAAGGAATATGATCCTTGTGCATCATTAACTGTGGAAAAGTTAAGGGGGAGATAATGAGAAGTGAGAATTTAAAAATATGTAAGGTTATTTGAAACTTCAGGCTCTTCTGAAATTGAAGCAATTCTAATTCAATTTGGTGACAATTTTAGAGATGTATTAGTTGTGGTTATAAGGGGCAGATTTCTTATTCTGATTAGTTCTATCTAATTTTGCTAAAGATACCAATGACTCAGAAAAAAATCATTTCCATTTGGATGTAGCTAATTTCTTTAGTACAATTATGAAAGAAGATGCAGGATTCTCTAAAATTGGATCTTTATTCTTATGATCATTTCTAAAAAACAGCTATTGATTTGAAGAATAGAGCTTTAATTAAAAAAACATAACTTCCTTGTCCGAAGAGAAAATAAAACTGCATCTTTAAATATTGTGTATTATCTAGGTGATTGAGAGGTTAGAATAAGTTTGATATACTATTAAGAGTTTCTTTTGATATAAATTTTTTAAAAAAATTAATGGATTATGGTTATTTCAAAACACAACTGAATATATCAAAGACATGCATTTCTTATTGACTGATGAATTTTCTAGTGAATGCTACATGACACATGAATATGCTTCTAATTAAATTAATTCATTTAGATGGGAGAAAAACTCACCAACCAATTGTCATTAGAGTTCCATGCCCTTATTTATTACTGTGGATTTTTTTGTTTAATTTAATGGACTAGGAAATTACTGCCAATGGTAGGCAAACAGCACTATGAGTTGATATGTGCAAAAGGTGACAGTTAAGTACTTTACATAACTAGTGATACTGCCAGAGTATGAATCCTAACTTTGCCACTTATTTACAGTGTGAACATGGGCAAGTTATTTGACTTTGTTTTCTCTTCTGTAGTCTCCATATTCGTCTGTCAACTGGCAATAAGAATAATAGCCATTTCTGAGGATTGTATTAATGTGTATCAAGCACCTAGAATACAATAAATGCAGTATGTTTTTATTTTTCTCTTCAACAAAAGTCATACTTTGAGCCAATTCCCCTTGCTTAGCAGACACAACGTCTCAGTCAATTCGGAGTCTTCTCTTCCTTCATCCTAGGATTGCTCCTATATTCTAGAGGCTTTCTTAGTCACAGGGCTTTGGTGGGGATCCTGCAGGAAGTGAATCTGATCCCCAGTGTCTTTGTTCACACAGTGTTGCTGAGATGAGATGTCCATCGTGCTGACTGGTCTGTACTATCTTGGTCATTTCTGATGCATGTCTGGTAGGTCCATTCTCCATCTGTCCCTAGGCATCTGCCCATACAGAGAAACTTGGGGGACTGAGGCCCCATCTGCCTAGCCTGCCTATACTGCTATTCCTTCTGGAGCCCTGCTGTCCCCTGAGTTCTCACCCTGTTGTCTGGTACCACAGATCAATCTAGCAGTGCATGTATATAAATATGATGGACCATGGAACTAATTTACTGAATAAATTTGAAACACAGAAACATAAGTATTTATTGAATTTATCAAACTATTATTATTTTGAGCAAACCTTTCCTTTCCATTTTTTTTTGTAAAAGGAAAGAGGATTAAAGACAATTAAAAGGATATGCACAGATCACTGGGGTGGAAGAACAAGCATCCCCAGCAGGGCATCTGCTCAGACCCGTCCCGCCCCATCCTTGGGGTCTGGGTTTACGAGGTATCCCCCGCCCCCCGTCCCATCCAGGTCCTGGAAGCCAGAGGTGGGGGCGGTGGTAGAGAGCAGTACGTGCCAGGGGTTAAGGTCAGATGATTATCTACCCCAGACCCCTCTGCAACCAGCGTCTCCAGAGCCAGCCTCGGCTCTCAGAGTAACTTGGAGCCAAGGGAGTGGGGGTTGTCCGAGGCTCATCACTTCCTCCACGCACCGACTGCTGGGATCGGGGTTCCGGCGCTCCCGCCCTCCTTAGCCTGCCGGCACTTCCGTTCGACTCAGGGCGCTAAGGACGCAGCTTCCACCCGCAGGATCACGACCTCGGAGGACTCAGGGGTTCACAGGGTGGGGACGCAGAGACGGCGCCGTATCCAGGGGCTCCGGTGGGAAGCGGCCGACCCTTTCCAGACCGAAACCCAACTCCGCCAACTCGGCAAACTACCAAGCCCACCCCTCGCGCCCCCGCCCCTCCCAGCACCGGAAGCCCTGGGACCCGAGCCGAGGGGCGGGGCCGGCCCTCTGGCGCGGGACTGGAGCGCAGGCGCGGCCCACATGTTAGTGCCTGCGACCCCGCGACCCCGCTAGGGCACCACGTTGGCGCCCAGGCCTCCACCGACGGCGCAGCAGGGCCCTTCTGATGTCCACTTATATGCACCACTGATATTTCTCTAGTTACTCCTCCAGGAAAGTAGGTAAAAAGCCAGGAACTGTGTGGACTGGACACCACAGAGCAATCTGTCTTTGGGCATACTTCATACAACACTCATGAAAACGTGGAACTGCTGAGATCAGCGAAATCTATAGACTGAGGCCAGACACCAGAGACTCTGAGAGCAGCCAGCCCAGCAGAGAGGAGACGGGCATAGAAGGAAAACAACACGAGAAGCTCCAAAGTAAAAGCAGAGGATTTTTGGAGTTCTGGTGAACACAGAAAGGGGAAGGGCGGAGATCAGGCCTTGAGGCGCATATGCAAATCCCGAAGCAAGGCTGATCTCTCTGCCCAGGGCACCTTTCCTTAATGGCCCTGGTTGCTTTGTCTATTAGCATTTCAATAACCCATTAGATCTCTGAGGAGGGCCGTTTTTTTTTTTTTTTTTTTTTTTGTTTGTTTGTTTGTTTTTTTTTTTTTTTTAAATCCTTTTTGCTTTTTCTAAAACAATTACTCTAAGAAGCTCAATACAGAAAGCTTCAAAGAATTGAAATTTGGGCACGTCAAGTCAAGAGCAGAACTAAGAGAGCTCTGAGACAAAAGGCAATAATCCAGTGGCTGAGAAAATTCACTAAACAACACAACTTCCCAAGAAAAGGGGGGTGTCCGCTCACAGCCACCATTCTGGTGGACAGGAAACACTCCTGCCCATCGCCAGCCCCATAGCCCAGAGCTGCCCCAGACAACCCAGTGTGACGGAAGTGCTTCAAATAACAGGCACACACCACAAAACTGGGCGTGGACATTAGCCTTCCCTGCAACCTCAGCTGAATGTCCCAGAGCTGGGAAGGGGGAGCAGTGTGAATTAACAGAGCCCCATTCAGCCATCATTTGAGCAGACTGGGAGCCTCCCAACACAGCCCAGCAGCCCAGAACTGCCCTGGGGGGACGGCACTCACCTGTGACATAGCACAGTCATCCCTCAACAGAGGGCCCGGGGTGCACAGCCTGGAAGAGGGGCCCACTTGCAAGTCTCAGGAGCCATACGCCAATACCAAAGACTTGTGGGTTAGTGGCAGAGACAAACTGTGGCAGGACTGAACTGAAGGATTAGACTATTGCAGTAGCTTTAAAACTCTAGGATCATCAGGGAGATTTGATTGTTAGGGCCACCCCCCCTCCCCGACTGCCCAGAAACACGCCCCACATACAGGGCAGGCAACACCAACTACACACGCAAGCTTGGGACACCAATTGGGCCCCACAAGACTCACTCCCCCACTCACCAAAAAGGCTAAGCAGGGGAGATCTGGCTTGTGGAGAACAGGTGGCTCGTGGACGCCACCTGCTGGTTAGTTAGAGAAAGTGTACTCCACGAAGCTGTAGATCTGATAAATTAGAGATAAGGACTTCAACTGGTCTACAAACCCTAAAAGAACCCTATCAAGGACAGCAAATGCCACGAGGCCAAAAACAACAGAAAATTATAAAGCATATGAAAAAACCAGACGATATGGATAACCCAAGCCCAAGCACCCAAATCAAAAGACCAGAAGAGACACACCTAGAGCAGCTACTCAAAGAACTAAAGATGAACAATGAGACCCTAGTACGGGATATGAAGGAAATCAAGAAGACCCTAGAAGAGCATAAAGAAGACATTGCAAGACTAAATAAAAAAATGGATGATCTTATGGAAATTAAAGAAACTGTTGACCAAATTAAAAAGATTCTGGACACTCATAGTACAAGACTAGAGGAAGTTGAACAACGAATCAGTGACCTGGAAGATGACAGAATGGAAAATGAAAGCATAAAAGAAAGAATGGGGAAAAAAATTGAAAAACTCGAAATGGACCTCAGGGATATGATAGATAATATGAAACGTCCGAATATAAGACTCATTGGTGTCCCAGAAGGGGAAGAAAAGGGTAAAGGTCTAGGAAGAGTATTCAAAGAAATTGTTGGGGAAAACTTCCCAAATCTTCTAAACAACATAAATACACAAATCATAAATGCTCAGCGAACTCCAAATAGAATAAATCCAAAAAAACCCACTCCGAGACATATACTGATCACACTGTCAAACATAGAAGAGAAGGAGCAAGTTCTGAAAGCAGCAAGAGAAAAGCAATTCACCACATACAAAGGAAACAGCATAAGACTAAGTAGTGACTACTCAGCAGCCACCATGGAGGCGAGAAGGCAATGGCACGATATATTTAAAATTCTGAGAGAGAGGAATTTCCAGCCAAGAATACTTTATCCAGCAAAGCTCTCCTTCAAATTTGAGGGAGAGCTTAAATTTTTCACAGACAAAGAAAAGCTGAGAGAATTTGCTAACAAGAGACCTGCCCTACTGGAGATACTAAAGGGAGCCCTACAGACAGAGAAACAAAGACAGGACAGAGAGACTTGGAGAAAGGTTCAGTACTAAAGAGATTCGGTATGGGTACAATAAAGGATATTAATAGAGAGAGGGGAAAATATGGCAAACATAATCCAAAGGATAAGATGGCCGATTCAAGAAATGCCTTCACGGTTTTAACGTTGAATGTAAATGGATTAAACTCCCCAATTAAAAGATATAGATTCGCAGAATGGATCAAAAAAAATGAACCATCAATATGTTGCATACAAGAGACTCATCTTAGACACAGGGACACAAAGAAATTGAAAGTGAAAGGATGGAAAAAAATATTTCATGCAAGCTACAGCCAAAAGAAAGCAGGTGTAGCAATATTAATCTCAGATAAAATAGACTTCAAATGCAGGGATGTTTTGAGAGACAAAGAAGGCCACTACATACTAATAAAAGGGGCAATTCAGCAAGAAGAAATAACAATCGTAAATGTCTATGCACCCAATCAAGGTGCCACAAAATACATGAGAGAAACATTGGCAAAACTAAAGGAAGCAATTGATGTTTCCACAATAATTGTGGGAGACTTCAACACATCACTCTCTCCTATAGATAGATCAACCAGACAGAAGACCAATAAGGAAATTGAAAACCTAAGCAATCTGATAAATGAATTAGATTTAACAGACATCTACAGGACATTACATCCCAAATCACCAGGATACACATACTTTTCTAGTGCTCACGGAACTTTCTCCAGAATAGATCATATGCTGGGACATAAAACAAGCCTCAATAAATTTAAAAAGATTGAAATTATTCAAAGCACATTCTCTGACCACAATGGAATACAATTAGAAGTCAATAACCATCAGAGACTTAGAAAATTCACAAATACCTGGAGGTTAAACAACACACTCCTAAACAATCAGTGGGTTAAAGAAGAAATAGCAAGAGAAATTGCTAAATATATAGAGACGAATGAAAATGAGAACACAACATACCAAAACCTATGGGATGCAGCAAAAGCAGTGCTAAGGGGGAAATTTATAGCACTAAACGCATATATTAAAAAGGAAGAAAGAGCCAAAATCAAAGAACTAATGGATCAACTGAAGAAGCTAGAAAATGAACAGCAAACCAATCCTAAACCAAGTAGAAGAGAAGAAATAACAAGGATTAAAGCAGAAATAAATGACATAGAGAACAAAAAAACAATAGAAAGGATAAATATCACCAAAAGTTGGTTCTTTGAGAAGATCAACAAGATTGACAAGCCCCTAGCTAGACTGACAAAATCAAAAAGAGAGAAGACCCATATAAACAAAATAATGAATGAAAAAGGTGACATAACTGCAGATCCTGAAGAAATTAAAAAAATTATAAGAGGATATTATGAACAACTGTATGGCAACAAACTGGATAATGTAGAAGAAATGGACAATTTCCTGGAAACATATGAACAACCTAGACTGACCAGAGAAGAAATAGAAGACCTCAACCAACCCATCACAAGCAAAGAGATCCAATCAGTCATCAAAAATCTTCCCACAAATAAATGCCCAGGGCCAGATGGCTTCACAGGGGAATTCTACCAAACTTTCCAGAAAGAACTGACACCAATCTTACTCAAACTCTTTCAAAACATTGAAAAAAATGGAACACTACCTAACTCATTTTATGAAGCTAACATCAATCTAATACCAAAACCAGGCAAAGATGCTACAAAAAAGGAAAACTACCGGCCAATCTCCCTAATGAATATAGATGCAAAAATCCTCAACAAAATACTTGCAAATCGAATCCAAAGACACATTAAAAAAATCATACACCATGACCAAGTGGGGTTCATTCCAGGCATGCAAGGATGGTTCAACATCAGAAAAACAATCAATGTATTACAACACATTAAAAACTCGAAAGGGAAAAATCAATTGATCATCTCAATAGATGCTGAAAAAGCATTTGACAAAATCCAACATCCCTTTTTGATAAAAACACTTCAAAAGGTAGGAATTGAAGGAAACTTCCTCAACATGATAAAGAGCATATATGAAAAACCCACAGCCAGCATAGTACTCAATGGTGAGAGACTGAAAGCCTTCCCTCTAAGATCAGGAACAAGACAAGGATGCCCGCTGTCACCACTGTTATTCAACATTGTGCTGGAAGTGCTAGCCAGGGCAATCCGGCAAGACAAAGAAATAAAAGGCATCCAAATTGGAAAAGAAGAAGTAAAACTGTCATTGTTTGCAGATGATATGATCTTATATCTAGAAAACCCTGAGAAATCAACGATACACCTACTAGAGCTAATAAACAAATTTAGCAAAGTAGCGGGATACAAGATTAATGCACATAAGTCAGTAATGTTTCTATATGCTAGAAATGAACAAACTGAAGAGACACTCAAGAAAAAGATACCATTGTCAATAGCAACTAAAAAAATCAAGTACCTAGGAATCAACCAAAGATGTAAAAGACCTATACAAAGAAAACTACATAACTCTACTAAAAGAAATAGAAGGGGACCTTAAAAGATGGAAAAATATTCCATGTTCATGGATAGGAAGGCTAAATGTCATTAAGATGTCAATTCTACCCAAACTCATCTACAGATTCAATGCAATCCCAATCAAAATTCCAACAACCTACTTTGCAGACTTGGAAAAGCTAGTTATCAAATTTATTTGGAAAGGGAAGATGCCTCGAATTGCTAAAGACACTCTAAAAAAGAAAAACGAAGTGGGAGGACTTACACTCCCTGACTTTGAAGCTTATTATAAAGCCACAGTTGCCAAGACAGCATGGTACTGGCACAAAGATAGACATATAGATCAATGGAATCGAATTGAGAATTCAGAGATAGACCCTCAGATCTATGGCCGACTGATCTTTGATAAGGCCCCCAAAGTCACCGAACTGAGCCATAATGGTCTTTTCAACAAATGGGGCTGGGAGAGTTGGATATCCATATCCAAAAGAATGAAAGAGAACCCCTACCTCACCCCCTACACAAAAATTAACTCAAAATGGACCAAAGATCTCAATATAAAAGAAAGTACCATAAAACTCCTAGAAGATAATGTAGGAAAACATCTTCAAGACCTTGTATTAGGAGGCCACTTCCTAGACTTTACACCCAAAGCACAAGCAACAAAAGAGAAAATAGATAAATGGGAACTCCTCAAGCTTAGAAGTTTCTGCACCTCAAAGGAATTTCTCAAAAAGGTAAAGAGGCAGCCAACTCAATGGGAAAAAATTTTTGGAAGCCATGTATCTGACAAAAGACTGATATCTTGCATATACAAAGAAATCCTACAACTCAATGACAATAGTACAGACAGCCCAATTATAAAATGGGCAAAAGATATGAAAAGACAGTTCTCTGAAGAGGAAATACAAATGACCAAGAAACACATGAAAAAATGTTCAGCTTCACTAGCTATTAGAGAGATGCAAATTAAGACCACAATAAAAAAAAAAAAAAAAAAAAAAAAAAAAAGGATATGCACAGATGTTACCAATTCTTCTTGGCCTTTGTCCACTCTGAGTTCTGGCCAGGGGACTCCTGACATTTGATCAGCTGATACTATGGCCATAACTCTAAAGAAACAGCTGTGAAAGGTCAAGGACTCTAAGAAGGGACTCTATGTGTTTAGCACCATACCATGAGTATGGTATATTGATAATTTGGTCAGACTGAAAAAATATTTGGAGAGTGTTAGGTAGAGAACATTAGTGAACCAGGAAAAGGGAAGAAATGGAGGGGCTGGCATTTGATGTAGGTCTTGAAAAATGGGTGGGGTTTTGAGGAAAGATAAATTGTGCAAAGAAAAACTGTTCTCCCCTTTTTTACCCAAAGTGTATCTTTTCAACCTTTAAATTTAATAAGTAAAACTGTTTTTGTGGGAGAAATCATGTGGATTTTGAAGTCAGTCATATTCAACACTATCAGTCAGGATCTGGATGACCTTGGATAATTAATCTCTCTACATCTCTATAAAATTATAGTAGCATCTACCTAATAGCTTTGAGGGGATTACATGTGAAAACATGCATAAAACACCTAAAGTACAGGCCTAGAATCCTGTAGCAACTCAATAAATGTTATTACCTTTCCTTTCTCCCCTTTGATCCCAGTGGCCAAAATGTAAAGTTTATTTAATGTGGATTGGGACCTGGATAAAATTTCCTTCAGGAAATGGATTCTATAAATAAATACTTTATAATGATAGCCCACTTTCTCCTGGAAGGACATGTAAAACGTGGGGCATTTATTGGTGCTGATACCTAACCTAAATTGTAAACTCATAAAATTTAACAAAATAACTGATGTGTAGAGCCTAAAAAGAGTAACTTGTTCGATTGCCAGTTCTTTTATTTTAATGGCTAAATTCTACAGAGAGCTATTTTAAAAGGAAGAACTTCTGCAGAGGTAACATTAGCTTTTGCAAAGTGGTTGCATTTAGTTGAAAACATGTTTTTCTCCCAATTGACCTCTTCAGAATTAGGTCGCAGGGTATACTCTGTTCCCTCTAATTAGGCTTTGATAACATCAAATTGGACAATTAAATTCCCTTGCTAGGTCTTTTTGTTTGTATTATATAAAAGTTTACCCTATCTCAAAAAGAGTGAGAAAAATATACCCTGGAGTAAAACTGAAAAGCATTGGAAACTTGGGGAATCAGGGAAGGAGACAGAACTATTTGTTCTCTGCAGTGTAGGCTAACCTTGGAGATCTAAAATTCACAAATGTCTGAATAAATGTTGCCCATTGTCAAAGAAGAGAATTTCCAGCCTTTGTACTCTTGGGTGTCTAGGGAAAGCTTGGGGAGAGGAAAATTAAAAGAAAAAATCCATTATGAATGGAAAGGAAGTCAAACTTCTGGCCTAGATAAAGACAGTCTGATTTTGACTTTTGCTAAGGCATAGCCTTTTATAATTATTTTATCCAGCAATATGCCTGAAATAAAGTTGGCATCACAAAAATGGCTAGATTTATGATAAATTAAAATCATCAATTAGCCTTAAATTAGCTTATTTCTAATAGAGCAAACAATCATATCAGAATAAATTACTCAGTAAGGATATCTGCACAGCACTACTGAAAGTCAGCAGTAATTAGCACAAGTACATTCAGGAAGAAAATTCTGTTTGGACTGATTTTCAACTTGGTTATTATCCTAAATAATTCAAATCCATTTCTCCACAGCATGAGTTCTTCCAGCAATGTCAGACATCCAGCTCACTTTGTGGTGTTTGACCTGGCTTCTCTACAATGCATTTCATGCAACTGAACTTTTGTTTTTGTTTGTTCTGTGGGTGTGTGCTTGTTTTAGTCTGGAATATTTAATAGTTCAGAGGGGAGAGGAATCCCATTATTGTTTTTAAATGATTTCATTAAAGAACAAATTGAGAGTCAGTTCATTTACATGCAAATGTTTTTCTAGTGGTCTGCATTTCATTTTCCCTTCGTTAGTTTCTTTGATTCTGTTCTAATATTCATTCATTGCTAGAGAACAATAGATTTAAGGAGTTATTCCTTACTGTGTTGTATATTTACTTTGGTGTCCTATTCTGTGTGCTTTATTTATCCTATGCAATGACGTGGTACTCTTATTTCCATTCTTCCCGTTTTACTTATTCAGATGGTATCCTGCTTTTAATTGAAAGAGAGATTGAGAATTCTTTGGTGGTTCTAATTTGTGATACTACATTTACAATAAGTCCAAGTCAATATTGTATATACACATTTTCAGAACTTACTTTTTAATTTATTAGAGATAGTCTATTAAATTTAACCATCTGTTATGTGCAAAATGATTCTTTATACAGTTTTATTTATGCTTTTCTCTAAACCCTCTTAATAATTTGTTACCTTTCTTATGGTACTTTGTAAACAAATATTTTGTCTGCACATCCTTTTTTTGTGACTAGTTATAGATGCTAAATTTGGTTTCCCTTGTCTTACCTGAAGCTGAGGGTAACAAACTGCGACTTCTGGGCCAAATCTGGTCAACCACCTGTTTTTGTACCATCCATGAGCTAAGAATGCTTTTCATATTGCTAAATAGTTAAAAAAAATCACAAGAAGAAATCTAAATTGTGACACATGAAAATTATATGAAGTTACAATTTCAGTGTCTGTAATTAAAGTTTTGCTAGCAAATAGCCATTTTAATTCATTTACACCTTGTTTATGACTGTTTTCGTGCTACAGCCAGTGATCTGAGTAGTTCCAACAAAGAGTATATGGCCCACAAACTCTAAAATATTTCCTATCTATATCTTTACAGACAAAAATTACCAACCCCCTGCCCTAAAACCACTGTGAACAGTGCTTTTCATAGTAAATGCTCCATGAAGGCCTCTAAAATGAATAAGTAAATGTATATTGAATTGGAAGTCATTATTGATTAATTTAAGCAGTTTGTAATATAGACAATGTAGAATTAAGAATTTGCATTGGGATTTGAAGCTGGGGGCTAGAATCAATGCAAAAAATCTTTACTCTCCTGTCTTCATTATTCTGGGACCAAGGTGAGTAGCTATAGAGCATAGTTCATATGAAGATGGTCCAGCCTTTGACATTGTGGAGAAGATTGAAGAGGTGGGTAAATTTGAAGAACAGTAAGAATTCCTTCCTTGAAAAGGAAATTAAAACTTTTAAAACTAATTGAGAAAATCCAAATGCCAATTTCAAGAACAAATCAACAAGAAAAAACAGGGATTTCATTTGAACAAGATGAACTCTCAGGATCTGAAAAGGAAGCAATTCTGATTTAATCCAAAGCAGACATTAAAATATGAAGCCTGTCCTTACCTGTGGATTAGAAAAAGAGGGCATGTAGAATGTAAGTTTGTTACAAGAGAAAAAGATGAATGGGAGAAGAAAACTTTAAAAGTACCCTACCTAAAAGAAATATGGGACAGATTTTCTCTCTTATTCTGACAACCTTTGACTCCCAATAAGGGATGGCAAAAACTGAAAGAGAAATATAAGACATTTCTTATGCTTGCCTACCTATCCAAAGTTGGTTATGATGAACCAGTATTAAAAATTTAGTGATTAGGGAAGGTTTGTTACTGGAAAAATGAACTTTCTTTCCTTTTATTTTCATAAGCTGGGTGGTAGTTTTTGGTATTCACAGAGTTTAACAAAGCTTCAGTTATTTAAAAGTGATTTCCAATACAAAATATCACCTTCTGTGTTTACAGTAAACTCATAAAAGAGATATTATAGTTTTTCCTGAAAAAGTTCAGAATTTTTAAAGAAGTAGCATTTAATAAGAACTGTATACTAAAGCTTAGACTTGGTCTTAGTTATCAGGATGTTGTTTTATATAATAGATATTTATTAAGTGCCTACTGGTGATGAAACAATATATTATCATCCCTATTCTTTCCCCTTCCCCTGACAACTATAATTAACATACAACATAATTTATAATTAAATAAATACAAAAAGTAACCCACTGTGAGGGTGTCCCAAAATGCTCTAGAAGATCAGACTGGAGGAAAATTCTGTCTGGCCAGGGTGATCATTGAAGAGTTAATGGGTCGATTGGTTCTTGAACAGCAAAAGAAACTCATGATGGTAGGTTGAATTATGTACTCTAGCAAACACATGTTCTTACTCTATGGGTAAATAGGATCTCTTCAAGTTGTTATTTTTAGTTAAGGTGTGGCCCGACTGAATGAAAGTGGGTCTTTTTTGTTTGTTTGTTTGTTTGTTTGTTTGTTTTATCTTCATTTTATTGAGATATATTCATATACCACACAGTCATACAAAACAAATCGTACTTTCGATTGTTCACAGTACCATTACATAGTTGTACATTCATCACCTAAATCAATCCCTGACACCTTCATTAGCACACACACAAAAATAACAAGAATAATAATTAGAGTGAAAAAGAGCAATTGAAGTAAAAAAGAACACTGGGTACCTTTGTCTGTTTGTTTGTTTCCTTCCCCTATTTTTCTACTCATCCATCCATAAACTAGACAAAGTGGAGTGTGGTCCTTATGGCTTTCCCAATCCCATTGTCACCCCTCATAAGCTACATTTTTATACAATTGTCTTCGAGATTCATGGGTTCTGGGTTGTAGTTTGATAGTTACAGTTATCCACCACCAGCTACCCCAATTCTTTAGAACCTAAAAAGGGTTGTCTAAAGTGTGCGTAAGAGTGCCCACCAGAGTGACCTCTCGGCTCCTTTTGGAATCTCTCTGCTACTGAAGCTTATTTCATTTCCTTTCACATCCCCCTTTTGGTCAAGAAGATGTTCTCCGTCCCACGATGCCAGGTCTGCATTCCTCCCCGGGAGTCATATTCCACGTTGCCAGGGAGATTCACTCCCCTGGGTGTCTGATCCCACGTAGGGGGGAGGGCAGTGATTTCACCTTTCAAGTTGGCTTAGCCAGAGAGAGAGGGCCACATCTGAGCAACAAAGAGGCATTCGGGAGGAGGATCTTAGGCACAACCATAGGGAGGCCTAGCCTCTCCTTTGCAGCAACCGTCTTCCCAAGGGTAAAACCTATGGTAGAGGGCTCAACCCATCAAACCACTAGTCCCCTATGTCTGTGGTCATGTTAGCAACCATCGAGGTGGGGTAGGCGAATACCCCTGCATTCTCCACAGGCTCCTCAAGGGGGCACTACATCTGAAAGTGGGTCTTAATCCAGATTGCTGGAGGCTTTATAAAGAGAACCAGGAAGTCATAGAAATAAGGAAGAAGAGGACATCACCAGGTGATGGGAAGCAGAGATAAAAGCCAAAGAACTACAAGGATTGCCAGCAACCAGTACCAGAATGCTACAGTCTTCATGGAGAAAGCATCTTTGCCATTATCGTGATTTTGGACCTATTCTAGACTCAAAACTGTGAGCCAATAAATTTCTGTTGTTTAAGCCAACCCATTATGTGGTATTTGTCATAGCAGCCTGGCAAACTACAACTTTAGTGGGTAAAGATTGGGGAAGGATATTCCAAGTAGAAGGATTGACAGGAGAAAGCTCACAAAGTCAGGGAAATATAAGATGCCTTCAGAAAATGATGTATAACTTATTATGCATTATTTAGGTTATATGAAGGGGAATAAAGAAAATAAGGACCCTGTTAAAATAAAACATATTAGAAAGATAACATGAAGTAATGTTCACATGGTGTATTTTCTATTTTAAAATCTACGTAAATTCAACCTGGGAGTGAACATAAAACAGTAAAATAAAATTTCATAATAGTTCTGATATGGGAAAAAAAAAAACTACACTAAGCATCAGTACTTGACAAAGTGGTGATCTGCATGCTCTGTTAATACCTTCCCAGTAAAAATTTTAGGCTGAGGAAAAGTTACATTAGCCAGAGTGTAACAGTGCTTCATCAACTTTAGGTTTTCTCTGTCAAAGAAAAGGGAAGTGGAGAGTTCAACGTCCATCTGAGTAATTTAAAAGGAAAAATACCTTTTGAGAGAAAGAGCATGGCATTTTGATAGATCTGTATAAATTTTTTACTTGCCGAATTTGGTGATTGCTGACAACTCCTATTTGCTCTTCCTGTGTGGGTAAAGCCATAGAGTTTTGGCTACAAGAACATAAAAGTAATGCATTTACTCATCTTTTACTTGAGAATTTCTAAGAAGGAGGCCAAAAGAGTCCAAACTTTGGAGCGAAGATTTTTGGATATCAATATATAATGGATGTGTGTGTGTGTGTGTGTGTGTGTGTGTGTGTGTGTGTAGTCTTATCAATTTCATCTTTATTATAAAATGATCTTTTTGTAGACATCTTCAAGGCCCAGGGTGCAATCAGAATTTATACCTTCATGAAATAGAAACTTCCTCTGTTCTGATATGGTGATAAAATTATAAAGATTTTCTGATAATATAGAAAAAGATGAAAGTATACATTATTTATGAAGCAGAATTTAGGGAACTGAATGATTAATCAATTTTAGAAAAATAAACCTGTATCAATAATGCAAAAATGCATATCAGTTTACTTTCATGGAAAAAAATACAAATTTTCTGAATAGTTGAATTAAACCCCCAAATACCATGTGTCTCTATAACACAAAAATGAAAACCGTCTATTGTATTCAAACCATGTGCTCAGTCTGAAAGCTAATGTTAACTGGATTTCCTGAATCCAGCTTGGGAACTTTGATATCCTTCTGTGCCATGTGAGGACTTAGAGGCCTCTATACAGTATTAAGCTGCCTATGGAGGATCATACTGTCTTTTATCAGTGTGGGTTGCCCCGTATGTGGTTTTGTTCCTATTACCTTCTTTTGCAACCCCATCCTGGTAAAGGGACAGAAGTTAGATACTCTTTTTTTCTTTCTACATTTTGCAGTTATGTGGCTCTATCTGTGTCTGACTTTTCAGGAATAAATAGATATTATGAACCAAGAAAAGAAAAAAGATAGAATTGTGGAGTTGTCCTGGCTATTTGAGAGTATTTTTCACTGTTAGCTTGGAAGAACACCTGTTTCAATATCATGTGTCTTGCACTGGAGGCCTCAGATGTCCTGAAATATAATTCAGATGATATGAAAGAGATGCATACTAAAGCTCTTAAAGCTCTGTGCCTACAGATTTTCATCTCTTCCTGTTACAAAACTAAAATGATAGCTATTTGCTTATCTTTGCACAAGGAGTAAACGTTAATTGATGGCTATTCTTCCTGAATTACATTCAGTCTGTTGGGGAAAACCTATGCATAATCAGATTAGAAACAGAGTGGTTTAGAATATAATGTCACAGGCAGCGAAACTTTAATTCATGCTTTCATGATATCCAACCTGGATTACTGTAATTCTCTGCCTAAAGATCTCTTTCAGGTGTCCCACTGGAAAAAGAGAAAGATAACTTGTACAAGTATGCAACCCCTGAGACTTTCAAGCATGCAGAGTCTGGTCAACATATACCTCTGCTTGGAGATTTTGATTCTGGCTGCCAGTTAGGTAGTGAATTGATTCTAAGAGTTGCTAGTGATGTGTTTTTGAAACACTGCGTGAATTCAAATGAATTTGAGATTCCCTATTGTCCAAGGCCAATTTTGTTCAACTGTAAAAATGTTGGGCTTTCATTTGTTCAGAACTACTATTATAAATCACAATGCCCCATAGCTTTTCAAGCAGTTGTGGAATATAGTTTTCCAGGACAGTTTCAGAATATCAGACCTGTTGGTGAATTTAGGTCAAGACTAAAGTGGCTTGTTTAATTTGCTTTCTTTCAATAGCAGTCTGTACTTTCTGTGTGTTCTGTGTAGTTTTGTCAAGATTTTTTTTTAAATCCTTTAAAATCTTAGCATTCTAGTATTTAGGAGTCCTGTTTAAAATTAAAAGAGGTGAACAAATCTTTTTAAAGAGCATTCTAATTTATATGCATGCTCTGCATGCACGGTAGTATTGTCATAACTCCCATGGGTGTCTTGGTGCTGAGAGAAAATAACAGACATTCTGTATTTTCCTTATAATGTTAATTCTATTGTATAGGATTCTTGATAAAAGTATTTTGAGATTTTTCACAAGTATTCTTTTTACTATAAATTCCCAAATCATTATCAGTGTCAATCTTAGTTGAAAATAAAGCATTAAAATGTACTTCCATATACATTTTTTAATATCTGGAAATTGAAATAGCAGTAAGGACCTTTATTTCTGAATGTAATTGCATAATTCAATTCCTTTATCTATTGGCATTTTCCTATTCTTTTAAACATATTTCTTTTGCTGTCTAGATACACAATCGCCTTATGTATCATAGTCAGTGTTATTATTCTCCCTTTTTCCTATTGGTCATTTTTGGCATGTATTAGCAGTTTTATGCAAATTATATGTCAGTAATACCCTTTTTAAGAGAAGGACAAACTATTAGTGACTGACTCTCTCAGTTTTATTCCTCCTGAGCTTGGGATATTCCTCAGCTGTATAATTATAAGCAGCATGGCATAATGAAATAAAAATGAGGTTGGAAATTGAAAAATGTTGTGGTTAGGGACAAGTTACTTAGCTTTTTGAGCTTTTCTTCCCTTCTGTCAAATACAGATAGCAGTTCATACCTTACATGGTTTTTGTGAGTTTTAAAAGAGATGAAAGCACTTGTAAACTATAAGACTATTTGAAAATATTAGTTATTTCTAATATTGTTCTGGGGGGAGACTTCTATTGACAGAAAACAAAGTATTTAGTAATTAACTTTGGTATTTTATTTTGAGGCACAACATTTTCTCTAACAGCTGACCTTCCCTTTATTTTAAAAAATACCATTCTTCTCAATAATTAGGATCTATTATTTGTATAAAATAAGCATACTTGTGTTTAGCATAGTAAAAATTACACAATAAACAAAGTCCTTGAATATGTTAAAAATATAGCAGAATATACGGTAACAATAAAACTTAAAAAAAAACCCATGGAACTACATTACACAGATAGTGCACCCTAAGTTAAACCATGGGCTATAGTATAATTATAAAAATGAGCAGTTATAGTACAATTATAAAAATGTGCTATCATCGATTGTAACAAATGTTCTGCACCACTGAAAGATGTTAATAATAGAGTGGTATATGGGAATCCTGAATTTTTTGCATGATTGTTCTGAAAACCCACAACTTCTCTAATAAAGAAAATGTATATAGCAGTAAATGTGGAAAGTGAAAAAATTTATTAAGACCCTTCTGAAAATATTTCATGCTGTAAGTTCACAATAGTAAAAATCCTTTGTACTTATAAAACACCATGTTTCTGAACAGTCACAAAGTATGCTGGTAATTAGACTGAGATTAATACACAACCTATTTCCATGCTTTTCTACAGTGTGCCTTTAATGCTATTAAAAATAAGCATTGGATTATTCTTTTTCAAAAAGCTCACTTAAGTCATTTCTGATTTTATCTCTAAGCTTTTCATACAATCTGAAGCTGGAAGCTTGAAGTTCAAACACCTGAGTGTAAAAAATATGATACCTTGTGGAATGGGGTGGGGAGACCCAAGGGTGATCTAGAGTGCCCTTTCTATTGGTTCCTTCCTATTTCCACTCTGTTCCCACCTTCTCTGGTTCTCTGGGAAAGAAAGCACCTTTCCACATTAAGAAGCATATCTGCAAGCATTTCTTAAGGAATTACAAATGAGCCCTTTTAATTCTGTGGACCAAGTCCTTTAAAGTTGTTAACCTAGTGATCAAGATCCAAACAATAAAACATCTTTTCCTAAGGACTGTTTTAAGCTTACTAGCTGCTTGACTTCTTGCTTCATTGTATATTCTCCCTGGACTTTTCACTGTTGAATTTTTTCCTTCTCTTTTTTTTTTTTTTTATCGAAGCCAAACTTAGGTGTATTAAGTGGGAAGACTTGTCTGAGAAATGAACCACAGATTTTTGCACATTGAGTGTGATGTTCACTCTACTTGATAGTAGTTCTGGGTTTTAACTGTAAAAGAAATTCATGAAACATAATAGAAAGCATCCAGCTAAAGTTTACTTAACTTTAAAAAAAGGATACAGGAGAGGTGACGTAGCATGAATGTAACAGTATAGTGAAAAGTGTCAGAACACCCAGGTGAGCTTCCATGTCTACAGGTTGCTTCCAATGTCCATATATTACTTGGTCATTGACCATCTATCAAACCTTTTATTCCAACTAGTACACAAGGGAAGTAGATAGAAGAAAATGCATATAAATATATTTTCCTGTACTTCTATAGAATAGGTTAAAATGACTAGAGATGATCTTCAGTAAAACTAGCTCCAAGATATTTCTTTTCACATAGAGTGAATTCTTCTCAACATGATCCTACTGCTTTCACATCCCCTAAATCAATATTTTTCAACATTTTTTGAACATACTCTATGTGGTAGGTGATATGGTAGAAGCTGGACATACAGATAAGTAGATAAGTCCTTGACTTGTGAAATGCATAAGCTAACTGCTTACTTAACTAGAATATTTCAGTTGTGGGGAATTTCTTTTGAGGAATTTTCTATCTAAAAAACATGATGAAAATAAGAAATATATATTGACTTATAGAGACAGCATAGCATAGTAGTTAAAAGCTTGGACTGTGAATTTCACCATTTACTGCTGGTTGTTAAAGTGGTTTAATCTTTCTCACCATCTACATATACAAAAAATAAGTAACAATAAAATCTATCTCATAGGTTTGTTGTAGAGTTTAAATGAGTTAATATTTATAAAGCATTAAGAGCAGATTATAGCAGATTGTTTAAAAATAAATAAAATGTCTTGCTTGCTTGTACTGAGGACAGCTCTAAAATTAGGATTGTAAAGATTGTATTAATTATCGATTGCTGTGGAAAAAAAAAAAAAAACCCTCCAAATATGGCAGCTTAAAGCAACAAATACTTGTTATTTCATGGTTTCTAGTTGCTTAGAAATCTGTACATGGATTAGCTGGGTGTCTCTGGCTCAGGGTCTCTCACAAGGCTGCAGTTAAGCTGTTGGCTGGGGCTGCAGTCATCCCAAGTATTGACTGGAAGAGGATTGGCGTGTAATTTAATTTCACCCAGGTGACCACTGGCGGACCTCACAGTCATTGCAGGCTGTTGGCTGAAGCTATCAGTTCCACAACATGGAAACTGATTTCTTTCAGAGTGAGGGAGAGAGTGAGAAGGGTTACCAAGGCAGAAGGCACAGTTTTGTTTTTTGTTTTTGTTTTTGTTTCTGTTTTTGTGTGTGTGTGTGTGTGGAAGTGCTATTTCATCACTTTTGCTATATTCCATTCATTAAAAACAAGCCACTAGGTCTGGCTCACACTCAAGGGGATGGGATTTAACAAGGCCATGTTTACCAGGAGGTGGGATTTTATTGGGAACCATTTTAGAGGCTGCTCACCACAGAAATGATTAAATTTCTTTTTTAGCCAATGCATGCTAAATAGAATATATTTTCTGTTTTCTTCCGTTAACAGAGATCCTGAAGCCTCTTAAAATCTCCAGAGAATTGGCAACCTTTAAGTGTGCTTCATTTGCCCAACAACATTTTGTCTAAGATGCTAGATTGTTAATTAAATTTCCTTGACTCATTATTAGTTCATTATTTGTCTTTGAAAAATATGAAGACTGCAGGTTACTTTAAGGTCACCAGGTGGATGTCTTCCAATGCTAGAAGCTGACACTGCTTTTTTCTGAATCTCTTTCTTTCTCTCTCTTTCTGGGCATGTGTGTGTGTGTTCCCACTCTGATTTATGGATTTGACATGTAGACTTTAGTTAGGACTGTGGCTTTGTGGAAGAGTTCTCAGAAAAATCCAGTATAATGGCTTCTTTGCCTCAAGGTCCCCAACGTACGATCCAAAGAGTATTTTACCCTTAATCATTGATGAAAACTAAACTATAAGAATGGATCACAAAATATGTAAAGAAAAGTGTATGTTGAATGTAGTTTGGATAGATACTTAACTATGTAATTTAGGATAAAAAGAGGGAAATAATGTTCTGAAACAAGGGATGCTATAATTTTATTTGGGTCCTGGGTTATACAGATATATTCTTTTCTTCCCAAATCAGTTCAATCTACAAATATACACAAACTGAGATTTTGTTGTCAATTACTGAAGTTGGACTGTCCTAGAAAAAGTCTCCTTGAACTACAAGTTTTATGTGAACTATTTCTGCAGTATATTTGGAAGAGAAAAATGAGGTGTTTTTTTAATGGTTGTTTCTCAAATTAAAATTCTTGTGCTCATATTGCACCTGACCTCATTTAAAACCTTAATTTAAATAATAAGAAAGAATTCAACATTCACTGGCAAGGTCCATTCCAACTGCAACATTGTTAGTTTCTGTGTTTCAAAAAGGTACAGAGTTGTTCTGAATTATAATTAGAATGGCAATGAACTCTTGTTCTCCAGGAATGCAACTGTAAGATACAATCTCCTAACACCATTGCAACAACAAAAATTATGTTTCTGTATTCTTTCTGAGGACAAGAAAAAGTTAAAGCAAAACAAAACAAAACAAACAAACAAACTTAGTCATAAGAGATTTATTGGTTAAATTAATTTTTAACCTCTTTAGCAAGTGATTTTTTATTGGAAGAAATAATTATTTCCCTTGCCTCTGGTTAGACAAATTGCATAACCTCAGCTTATCCTAATTTTCCCCTCTTATTTCTGTACCCTCCTTTATTAATTATCCTCTTGTTCATGGGTTGAATTGTGACCCCCCCAAAATGATATGGTAAAGTCCTAACCCTGAGTACCTCAAACTGTGACCTTATTTGGAAATAGGGTCATTATAGATGTAATTAGTTAAGATAAGATGAGGCCATTATGGAGTAGGGTAGACCTTAAATCCAATGTGACTGGTTTTCTTTAATAAGACAAGAAGAGGCACAGAGACAAAGGAGATCATGTGAAGAGTCAGAGATTGGAGTTGAGCCCCACAAGCCAAGGAGCACTTGGGGCCATCAGAAGCTGGGACAGACAAGGAAGGATTCTTCCCAAGAGCCTCCGGAGGAAGCACAGCCCTGCTGACTCTGACGTCAGACTTCAAGCCTCCAGAACTGTGAGAGAGTAAATTTCTCTTGTTTTAAGCTAGCCAATGTGTAGTACTTTGTTACAGCAGCCCCAGGAAACTAATGCACTGTCATTCGATTGCATCTTCAATTTCTCTCACTCTTCTAACCTCTTTGCCTCTACCTGTGCACATTCCCTTGTCTTCCCTATTAAAGAAACAGAAAACTAAATAGAAATTTTCCTTTGGCCATGCTCATTTTCCAGGGAACTGAGGAAAATACTGCTTTCCTTTTTTTGCCAATGTATTTATATACATATAGATTGTTCACATACCATACAACTATCCAAAGATCCAAAGTGTACAATCAATTGCCTATTGTGTAATCATACAGCTGTGCATCCATCAACACAATTAATTTTTTTTCAATTTTTAGAACATTTTCATTACTCCAGAAAAGAAATAAAGACAAAAAAAAAAAAAAGGAAACTCAGATCTTTCCATACCCTAACCATGCCCCCCCCTCCATTATTTATTCATAGTTTTGGTATAGTACATTAGTTACTGTTGATGAAAGGTTAAAATACTACTAACTATAGTATATAGTTTGCAATAGGTATATATTTTTTCCCTATATGCCTCTCTAATATTAATTTCTAGTTATAGTGTCATAAATTTGTTCTAGTTCATGAGAGAGATCTCTAATATTTGTATAATTAATCATGGACATTGTCCACCACAAGATGCAATGTTTTATACACTCCCATCTTTTAACCTCCAACTTTCCTTCTGGTGACATACATGTCTCTGAGCTTACCCTTTCCACCACCTTCACACACCTTTCAGCACTGTTAGTTATTCTCACAACATGCTACCATCACCCCTGTCCATTTCCAAACATTTAAGTTCACCCTAGTTGAACATTCTGCTCATGATTAGCAACCGTTCCCCATTCTTTAGCCTCATTTTATATCCTGGTAACTTACATTTCATGTCTGTGAGTTTACATATTGTAATTAGTTCATATCAGTGAGACCCTGCAGTATTTGCCTTTATGTGTCTGTCTTATTTCATCAATATAGTGTCCTCAAGTTTTCTTCATCAACCCATTTCTTTTAAGATAGTTTTGTTCACACACCATACATTCTGTCCCAAGTAAACAATCATTGGTTCCCTGTATAGTCATGTATTTATGTATTGAGCACCATCGCCACTATCTATATAAGGACATCTCCATTTCTTCCACAAAGAAGGAGGAAGAGTCAAAGAAGGCAGAGGGGCAAAAGAAAAAGAGAAAGAGAGAGAGAAAAACAAACAAATGAACAAAAAACAAAACTTGACAGCTAGAAAGCAACAAAAGGAAAGATGGCATTAACCTAAAGTAGAATAAAGAGTCAGACAACATCACCAATACCAGGAGTCCCATACCATTCCCCTATTCCCCACCCACCCCCCATATGCATTTAGCTTTGGTGTATTGCCTTTGTTATATTAAAGGAAACATAATACAATGTTTCTGTAAATTATGGTCTCTAGTTTGCATTGACTGTATTTTCCCCCCAATCCCACATATTTTTAACAACTTGCAATGTTGACATTCATTTGTTTTACCTCATGTGAAAACATATTTGTACCTTTTATTAAATCGTTGAGCACCCTACATTTCCCTGAGTTACACAGTCCCAGTCTTTATCCGTCGTCTTTTGTTCTGGTGTCCCATATGGTCCCAACCTTCCTCTTTCAACCATACTCACAGTCATCTTTGTTCAGTGTACTTACATTGCCGTGCTACTGTCTGCCAAAATTGTGTTCCAAATCTCTCACTCCTGTCTTTTCCTTTCTGTCTGCAGTGCTTCCTTTAGTGTTTCCTATAGAGCAGTTATCTTGTTCACAATCTCTGTCATTGTTTGTCAGAGAATATTTTAAGCTCTCCCTCAAATTTGAAGGACAGTTTTGCTGAATATAGTATTCTTGGTTGGTGGTTTTTCTCTTTCACTATCTTAAATATATCATACCACTTCCTTTTTGCCTCCATGGTTTCTATTGAGAAATCTGCATTTAGTCTTATCAAGCTTCCTTTTTATGTAATGGATCGCTTTTCTCTTGCTGCTTTCAGGATACTCTCTTTATCTTTGACGTTTGATAATCTGATTATTAAGTGTCTTGGCATAGGCCTATTCAGATCTATTCTGTTTGGGGTACACTGTGCTTCTTGGATCTGTAATTTTATGTCTTTCATAAGAGATGGGAAATTTTCATTGATTATTTCCTCTATTATTTCTTCTGCCCTTTTTCCCTTCTCTTCTCCTTCTGGGACACCAATGACATGTGCATTCTTGCTTTTCAATTTTCCTTAAGTTCCTGGAGATGTTGCTCATATTTTTCCATTCTTTTCTCTATCTGTTCTTCTGTGTGTAGGCTTTCAAGTGCCTTGATCTCCAGTTCCTGAGTGTTTTCTTCTGCCTCTTGAGATCTGCTGTTGTATGTTTCCATTGTGTCTTTCATGTCTTGTGTTTTGCCTTTCATTTCCATAGATTCTGCCAGTTGGTTTTTCGAATTTTCAATTTCTACCTTATGTATGCCTAGTGTTTTCATTATACAGTCCATCTCTTTTGCCATATATTCCCTAAACTTTTTGAATTGACTTATTATATGTTGTTTCAATTCCTGTATCTCAGTTGAAGTGTAAGTTTGTTCCTTTGACTGGGCCACAACTTCATTTTTCTTAGTGTAGGTTGTACTTTTCTGTTGTCTAGGCATGAGTTCCTTGGTTACCCCAACCAGATTTTCTGAGAACAGAATGGGTTCAGGTCCCAGAAGGAAGAAATATTCAGTATCTGGTTTCCCTGAGGGTGTGTCTTAGAAAATTGGTACACCCTGTGATGCCTCAGGTCACTGTGCTTTTCTGCCCAGCAGGTGGCACCTGTCAGCCTGTAATTCCAGACTGGTGTAAGGAGGTGTGACCCATGGCTCTTTTCCCCCAGGCTCTGGGGTCTGGTTCTGAATGGAAGGTGGATAGTGGAGCTGGGCCCAACCCCTTTCCTGTTAGAGAAGATAGACCCCCTAGGGAGAGGTCATTAGCATTTCAATGGTCTCTCTCTGCCTGTGCTATCTCCACCCTTGTCTGGGTCAGAGCACTGGGAACTGAAAATGTCTGAGGCTTTCTCCACTGAGCCAAAACAGGGACAGAAAGCCCCCTTCAGGGCTAGTCCACAGCAATCGTCTGGCTCTCCAAAGTCATGTATCACCCAAAGCCTCTGTCTGTTTGTTGGAGTTTGTAGCTTGTAGTGAGCAGTTCACACTCACTAATTAAAACCCCAGTTGGAGCTCAGCTGAGCTATATTCACTTCTGGGAAAGAGCTTCTCTCTAACACCACAAGGCTTTGCAGCTCCGGCTGTAGGGGAAGGGGTCTCCTGGCTTGGATCTGCAGTTTTTACTTACAGATTTTATGCTGTGATCTCAGGTATTCCTCTCAATTCAGGTTTGTGTATAATGAGTGGATGGTCACATTTGTCCCCCTGCAGTTATTCCAGATTATTTACTAGTTGTTCCTGGTTTCTTATTAGTTGTTCCAGGGGGACTAACTAGCTTCCACTCCTCTCTATGCCACCATCTTGGATCTCTTGCCAATGCATTTTTGAGATCAAATGTTTCTACCTACAATAACGCAACTTCCATATTACCTCATACCTCATACTTTAACTGTCAATAGTCTGCCTTCCTCCTTCCCTCGTTAATAACAAACCTTCAGCCTTGAAGGTCACATGACTGTCTAATAAAACAATGCGATTTCTTCAGTTTTTATCCTCCTTGATAAGTCATCAATATTTGATACTAATGTCTCCACCCCTTTTTTATATATCAATCCCCTTGGCTTTCAAGACGTGGCATTTTTTAGCCATCCTCTCTTTCACTGCTTTATTGATTTGTTACTGTTGATTTCTTCTCTACACTACCCAAATATTCTGCCCTGGGCTTTCTTTCCTGTGTGTGAAGCCTTGTCTTAGTATTCGTATGCGTTACCCTAACTTGAACTTTTTTTTTTAATCACTAGTCCTAATATCTTTTCTGAATTCTAAGCCTCCACATTTGATTTAGAGACAATTTGACATTAAATATTTCTTTTTTTATATTTATTATTTTATCAAGCGAAGTATCAGAAAGGAGAGATGTAAAAAGAAAAAGCATTGTACATTATAAAGCTGCTGGCTTGTTATATACACTTAAGTACTAAAGCAATTGGTTAGTTTAAAAGGAGAAAAAAACCTACTGAGATATACAGAGAGCTCACAGCATTGTTAAAGACTTAGGTTTAGAGTTGAAAAACATCCATAAAAGGGGCTGTCTGAGGAAGCTGCTGCCTCTGCCACCACCAGGAAGTTATTCACTGCTAGCTTCAGAGCCAGGTCACATCTGCCAAATCAGTTTCTGACATTAGTATCCTAGGGCTGTCATAACAAATTTCCATAACCTGGGTGGCTTAAAACAATAGAAATTTATTGTTTCACATTCTGGAGGCTAGAAGTCCCAAATCAAGTTGTCAATAGGGCTTTCCTTCCTCTAAGGTCTGTAGAGGAGAAACTTTCTTTGCCTCTTGTGGCTTCCAATGCTTTCTGGCAATCCATGGCTTGCAGCTTCAGCACTTCAATTTCTGCCTCTATTGCCACGTGGTTGTGTCTGTGTTTCTTCTTGTCTTATACGGACACAAGTCATATTGGATTAAGGGCCCATCCTACTCCAGTATGACCTCATTTTAACTTAACTGATTCCAATTCCATTTGCAAAGACCCTATTTCCAAATAAGTTCACATTCACAGATACTTTGACATGTCTTTAGGGGACACAATTCAGCTTCTATAACACTGACCAATGAAGAATCCACCTGCTGAATCCAGAAGGAACCGACATATATGCCAGCTCCTCTCTGTCACATCAACGCAATGCATGCTCTGCCTCTCCCCATATAACTTAATTTCCAAATGAAATCTTGAATGAATTATTTGTGGGCAGACCTTAAATGACATGTGGAGACAATCTGGGAGATGCAGTTCTTTTTCAGACTTTCAGCCTCCCAGTAGAGGAAGAAACACTAGCAGGGGGTTGGCATTGGTGCTGAGTGAGCCAGACCACATATTTGCCATGCTTTGCAATTTGTTTCAATCAGTATCTATATATGCCTTGCATTCCTAAACTTCCACATAACAATAGTAGATGTAAATAAAATGTTCATATCTAACCTAATGCAAATCTTCTTCATAGAAACAATAATATGCTTTCCCTAGAAGGAAGATCCAAAGTCTCATTACTCTCTACATTCATTTCCAGGTGTGCTGGTTTGAATATGTTATGTACCCCAATAAAAGACTGTGTTCTTTTAATCCACTCTTGTGGGGGCAGACCTTGTTGATTTGGGAAACCTTTTGATTAGATTATTACCATGGATATGTGACCCTACCCATTCAGGGTGTGTGTTAATTAGATCACTGGAGTCCTTTAAGAGAGACAATTTGGAGAGAAGCTAAGATATGTAATCTAGACTTTGCCCCCACTAGAAGCAAGGAGGACCCACAGGAGCCAAGAGAAGCTAAGAGACATGCTTAGACAGAAACACCCTGGGAGAAACATCCAGAGAGCTGAGAGAAGCTAAAAGAGACAGAAGCCCAGAGACATTTTAGAGAAAGCCATTTTGAAACCAGAACTCAGGAGAAGGAGGACCAGAACCCAGCAGACTCTGGCCATGTGCCTTCCCATGTGACAGAGGACCCCGGATGCCATCGGCCTTTCTTCAGAGAAGCTATCATCATGTTAATGCCTTAAATGGGACATTTTCATGGCCTTAGAACTGTAAATTTGTGACCTAATAAACCCTCATTGTAAAAGCCAATCCATTCTGATATACTGCATTTCGGCAGCTTTAGCAAACCAGTACACCAGGTTATATCCATTCCTCCCTTCCAACCCCTAAGCTGTGGACTACATTATAAAGTCAATCACTACTTGCAGAACTGCAGATACTATATAAAAGCAATAGAGAAGAGGGAGAAATCATAAAGAAGGAACCTTATATGCATAAGAGCAATAAAGAAAATATTGGTAGTTTCTACAGCCCTGTTTTTCTACAACTGTTCATGAGGACATATGGATATTCATAAATTCTTCCCTTCACCCCCTGTTCTATTCTCCCTTTTCCCTCAAATAACACATAAGTAAATCAGAGTTTATTCCTTCTGGGTGATTCAACTCTTCCTAATTGTAGCAGAGTTAGGAGGTACCCTGAAGGATCCCCATTGTTCCAGACAAAAAGGCAGTAACTCTATTTCCCCTTAAATTGTATTAATCACCCCAGTAAGCACAATAACACCCCTTGTCTTCTGTTGGTCCAGTGACTTGCGTATCCCCAAGTGATCAGGTGGCAGTCACATCTGCTTGTGCAGTGGGACCATTTGTATGTTATTTGTTGAGAGCATTTCTTCCTTGGGTACTGTATTGTTAAAATCTAACCTGCTGTAATGAAAAAACCCAAAATAGAGTAGCTTCAACAAGATAGTTTATTTCACTCTCATGAGTCCAGGATTGAAAGGTGTTTTGGGGTATATAGATATCTGTGCTTCATAAGCTATCCAGGGATTCTTTCTATCTTGTTCTATCTTGTTGCTTTATGATCTTGTCCTTCTCTGCAGGGTCAGAACCAGCTTACCCACATTACATCTGTAAATTCTAACTCACATAAATGTGTAAAGAAAGGAAATAGAGTTCAAGCATTTCCTTTTTAAAAGATTTGACCTGGAAGTTGCAAGCTTCACTCTACTCACATCCCATTAGCCAGAATTTAACCACATGATTGGATATAAAGGCAAAATAAATTGGAACTTGTTGTACTATTAACATGCAGAAGGGAAAATTAGTCTTGGAGAAGTAATGAGCTTATGCCATAGGTACTAAAACTTCTAAACAAGCAGAAACCAAAGTTCCAGGGATGGAAACAAAAATATTGAGAGAGAGATGCGAGGTGTAATAGTGAGAGGTGCCATTTTCACTTGTACTCCTTGATTTTGAGGCCCAAGTATTTTGGCTATAGGAGATTTACCATCATATACTGGTTTGGAGCATATACCCCATCCTGAAGGACAGCACCCCATAAACTGGAATTGTTAGCCACTGAGGGGATAAATCTTCCCTCAGTCCATCAGGGCCACCCTGTAGTGAGCGTCAAATGCTTTATCAGGCCACCTCTGGATGGTTTCAACCTACCATGCATATATGCATATGTAAACTAATTTTAGATGTGTTCTTCCTCACTCAGTTGGTAATAGAGTACTTCTCATGAAACTATGAGGGAGAGGAGGCAGCACACTAAGAGCAGGAATGGTGGAAATTGGAGTTATCTGCTCATGAAGAGCACCTTCATATATCTCCATTCACTTGATTATGTAGTATTGTTGAAAACATCTGATATGATGATTTTGTGAACCCAGTAACACCTAATTCATGTTGGAAAGCTTATGTTGCATTGGTTATTTGTTGTCTAGAGTTGGGCATTCAGTCTACAGATCCCAATAAGAAGCTTACAGCTGTTTTTAAAGAGGAGGAGAGTTGCTTATTAGTAAGGGTATTGTTTTTCTTCAGGGGTCATTCAGTGAATGTTTGAGGTCTGTCATTGACTCCACTAAGCACACTGATCAGCTTCAATCATTTCAAATGTTCTTTGGTCCACTAAGTCAGAAAACCAAGTGGCAGAGATGTTTTAATGCAAACTTATCAGCTATAGAAACTCATCTTTCTCTGGATTCCATTCAAAATTGGCAATTTTATTGAATGTAAGTAATGTAAATGATCTTATTGAATGTAAGTAAAGTAAGTTATCTTATTGAATGCAATCTTAGTAAATGGTTTACAGCAAGACACAAAAATATGTTATATGTTGCCTTCACAATCCAAGGAGAACCATCAAGCACAATTCATTCTTTCTCAGTTGTAGGTGATACAAGAAGCAATTTGCCTTTCATTTTGGCAAGGGTATCCCAACATGCTCCAGTCCATTGAATTTTTGGGGAGTTTATCTTGAAACATTTTGCATACATGACATGTGCCTTATTAGGAACACTGGATTAATTGCTGCTACTTAGAGTTCATGGTGGTGTGGAGCTCTGTACCCCAGAAAAACATATTCTTAATCCATTCCTGAGGCTATAGACTATTATAGATAGGACCTGTTGATGAGATTATTTCAGTTAAGGTGTAGCTCACTTTAAACAGGATGGGTCTTAATCCTATTACTGGAGACTTGATAAGCAAAATGAAATTCAGATGGATAGAAAACCACAGGAAGCAAGAAACTGAAGGTCAGTGGAAACCAGAAGAAAAGGGAGAGTCCAGGAGACACTGCCATGTGCATTGCCATGAGACAGAGAAGCCCAGGACTAAGGATCACGGGCAGCCAGCCCAAGAATGCCAGTCTTTGGGAAAAAAGCATCACCTTGATGACATCTTGATATGGACTCCTCTTAGCCTCAAAACCGTAAGCTAATAATTCCCATTGTTTATGCCATCCCATCTCATGGTATTTTCTTGAGCAGCCAAGAAAAATAAACAGAGTTCATGATTCTACTGTCATGAAATAATCAGTATAGTAATTCAACTTACTATCCTACAGAATAGTGAGATCACCATTATTCCAATAAACAAGTTTATGGCTCAGAGTTAGAGAGTTGACATACCCTAAGACAAGAGAGCGAAAATATACTCTATCCATGCCTGGTGAAAGCAAACTGTTTCTGGTACTCTTTACTTACTGTGATGAGAAAAAAGCATTTTCTAGCTTCATACTAAGCTGGAGAGCTCTGTTGCTTTGTTCTAAGGGACCACATTTGATTCAGCAGCTTGAACTGAAATAACTGTTGACTAAGCTCTTAATCTAGTATCATTCTCCAAGTTACTATTGATTTTCTTTGCAGATGAAAAGGCAAATTAAAAGGACACATGAAAGGGATCAAAACCCCCTGCATCTTTAAATTAATTAATGGTTGCACTAGTGTACAGAGCCTCACCAGAGATGTAGCACTGTTTTGGGTTTACTCTTCTTAGGGAAGGGAGGCTCCATGGGCTCCCATTTTGTCCTTCCTACTGTGGTACTCCTCACTCCAAGGTTCAGAACTTCAGTATAAGTATTCTGCTAGTTGTTGAATGTATCCATTCCCAAAATACACCCAGATTCTGGGGAAGTAACAGGAGGATGGATCTACCATGAAATAGACACAAGCCTTCACTCTAAGTTGTGTATCATAGTGGCATTCTGAGTCTCCAGGGATTAGCAGACTAGGGTCCAGTAGTCTTCCAAATGTCTATATATTTCTCTTTTCCAGGACACAACCACACTGGTATATGGACACAAGCTCCTTTGGCAAAGGTCAGAAAGGAAGAATTACAGAATATTCTTTGATGTTATCACAGGGTCCTTTCTCAAAGATATTTGATTGCCCCTTCTTTCAGTGACTTTGGGCATTCATGTTTTGTAATTGATTAAAGGGCCAGGGTACTTTATTGAGGTGATTAAATAAATGTTTTAGGATATATCAGTCATTTTGGATATTAAGGACCTTCTAATTAATTAGACACTGACCTCTGCTATCCCCAAGTTTCAGTTTTCCTGTTGATAGCTAGGAGCCTTTTTCAGTGGCAGCATCTTACCCACAGTTGTTGGAAGTGGAGTCATGTCCCCCACAAAAGACATGTTCAAATCTTAGTCTGTATTTCTGTGGATGTGAATGCATTAGTAAATAGGACCTTTGAGATGTTATTATTAAGTTAAGGTGGGGACAAACTGAATGAGGGCAAGCCTTAATCTAATACGACTGAAGTACTTATAAGCAAAGGAAATTTGGACACAGTCAGTCAGAAAGAAACCAGAAGTTGAAAGAGAAACAGAGAGAGGGATAGGGAGAGGGAAAGAAAGAACTATGTGCTAGAGGTATGCATTTACACTACAGACTCTGGGAAACAGCAAGCCCTATTGGACTTGTAGCCTCCAAAACCATGAGACAATAAATTCCTGTTGTTTAAGCCAAGCACTTTGTGATATTTGTTATAGCAACCACGGCAAACTAAAACAACAGGTAATAGCAATTTTCAAGAATGCTAATGGTTCCCCCACCAGTGTCTTCCTCGGTGTCTTGATGAAGGGACCAACTTCTGGGCTCTTGGAAGACAAAGGTAATGGGTGTGTGGTGGGTCACACATTAAAAATTCAGCAAAATGGTTTGTTCTCCTTGTTCTTTGTATTCTTTTTACATTACTCCAAGAAAATGTTGTCCTCTCAACTTCATTTATCCTAGGCCTTCATTGAGTCCAATTTTCAACCATGTAAACAATCAGAAGTTTTAGCAGATACTTGGATTGGCTAAAAATAAATCTCCCTGATCTAAGATTTGGTTTTTCTTTCCCTGACTGGAAAGGTAGGAGGGTTCAGATCTCATGGGACTATGAATGTCAGAGTAAGGAGCTTGACATATTCTTAAATGCCATTGAAGGCTTTTCAGCAGATTTTTAACATAGATAATTTATCTTGGTAGCAATATGAAGGTTGGATTTTGGGGCAAACAAAGCCAATTAAAAAACATGTTGCCATAGACCAAGTGAGATATGAAGATAGCAAGGAGAGTAGAAGTAGATGGAAAAGGGGTACATTTGAAAATTATTCATGAGAAAAATTAGGAATTTTTGTGATCAATTAATTCTGGGAGATGAGGAAGAGGAGGAGATAAATGTATCTTTTAGGTTTGAACAGGGGTAATGGGGTTGGAGATGTTAGAGAATATTACCTAGGTCTAAAACTTTATGGTACAGAAGATGAAAGAGTAGATTAAATGTTTAAAGTATGCATGTTGCTAACCATACACTGACCTTTTCAGTTCCACTCATACACAGAGATATTATCTGAAGTGAAAACTTGCATGCAAAAGACAAAGAAGACTACATGTTTATATAATCATTGTATCTCACGAAGTCTGTACCTATATACCAGTTATTCATACCATCTTATTTTCTATTGATAAAGAAAATGGCTATAGTAGAAGACATCCATATCCTTAAAGATGAAAAGGGGAGAAAGGAATAAAGGAATGAAAGAGAGAAAGAAGGAAAGAAAGACAAAGAAAATAAAACATGCATATGGAATTTAGTTTATTTGAACATAAATTTTTTTAAAAATTAGAATTGGTGAATATTATAATGCAAAAAGTAGATATTATAGATAACGAAAAATTGATTTTCATTTATACTCATCTCTACATAAACATTTTACTTTTTATTATATAAATTATTTTTAAGTAAATTATTCCATACTGCAGATGTATTTCTCTGGTATGGAAACACTGGTGGCAGAATGGAAGAATGGAAGGAAAGGTAGCCTGGAGCTCCAGAAACCTGCATTCTACCTCCATCCTTTCATAAGCTTGATTAGAAAGAAACTAGAGCCCTTTCATTTAATCTGTTCTTAAAAAATAAGCCTATTGTTTATGTTCTCTAAAACCTGTATCTGATCAGCCCTCTGGTTCTACAACAACGCCTGGAGTTCCTGATTTGTTAAAATGTTTTGACATCTATCATCTCATTTATTGCAGTTCTGAAATATTTGCCTTCTTATTCAAAATGCTGTGAAAAGAGAAGAATCACATGAGAAATAGGCTCTAGACATGGTTGCCCAGGAAGTGCTCAAATCAATCAATAATATAAAATGAGATAATAGTACTAATAATACTGATCCTGAAGGGATTATAGTATATTATTCTCTCTGTACTTGGAAAAACAATGTCTAAGGCTCTGTTAACAGTCCACAAAGGCATCTTACCAGTAGGCTAAAGGGTTAAAATATGATAAAAAATTATGTACCAGTTAACTTCAATGGACAGAATGAAATGAAACAGAAATAGGTTACTAGATAAATGTAATTATAAAGTGTTTTACATACTAGGCATTTAATAAATATAAATTGGATAAATAAATGGAAGAGCCCAAAGTCTTCATTTACATTTTGCACTGAATTTTACATTTAAAAATTTTATTATTGATGTTCTTTAGAGGTTGATGTTTATATCTGCCTTTAGTAGTAGAACAATCCATATTTCCTCGGATTGTCTCGTCTGAAATTAACATGCAAAGACTTTCCACAGGTGTGTTAATAGACTAGTGCTGTGCAATTTTGCCTACCTATTACTAATAAACTTAAATTGTAGCTGAAGAAATTAAGTTTCAGATGATTTTACTCTACATATGAATGCTGAAGAATGTTAGTGTTAGAAGAAAGGTTTTTAAAAGAGGAACTCCTTTCTTTCTAGAGGAAATGTAAACTCAAGAAGATTGAAAACAATAGGTGTAACTATGATTTGCATAATGTAAAATACTTAAAATTAAGAAAGTTTTAGAAAATTTGTGATGTCAATGACTGACTTTCAAAACTTATATTAAATTGTACAAGAACTGATATGAAATGAATATAAGAATAATCCAAGGAAGAAATGATGCCAATGAAATTATTTGCAGAATATTTTTGTATAGAATTTCATGTACAATCTCCATAGGCCTAAGGAGAAAATAAGTTGTTCACAAAACTTTTTTTCAGTGGGGCACTGATTAGATTTTTGAACTTAACGTTTAGCTCCTAAATAACTTTTCTCTTTCCAGGCCACCATGTCCTTGAAAGTTAATTTTATTTTATCTCTGGATACAGAAGGCTTGGTATGACAATGGAAGTTGAAAGCTTCCCAGGTAAAGATCCTTCAAAGAATAAGCGATTCATGATAGGGAAGGATAAAAGTCAACAGTTTATACCAGTCAATTGCTTTTAAGATTTTCATCAAATGCATCCCCTGCAGTTGAAACTTACTAGAGAAGCTTCCCAGCAGAGTTAAAAATCATAAAACAATGACAATGTTACCTTTGTTTCTCTGAGCTTTCCGACAGGAAAGACAGCAACCGAACTGTGTACCAACTTACTCTCTTCCTTTTTGGTGCAGGGAAAAACAACAACAACAACAACAAAAAACAAAACCTCTTACCCTGACGTACATGGTATTAGCCACAATTTAAGGAAAAGATACTTAGTTTTTGTTACCAACTAGAAAAATACAACTTTTTTCCCCCAGAGTGTTTGTATTTTATGGATTCTGGTATGAATATGCTAAGTATTTATTCAAGGACAGAATCTTACAAAACATGAAAATGTAGTTCACTGAAATTTTAAAAATAAATATTAACCTTAGTTGATTTTTTAAATAATATCTTTTCATAGAATGAATTTTAAAAATATGTATATTAATATATATGTATGTATAAACATATATAATGGCTATAGTATATTAAAACATGCATTTGCAAAAATCAGGGGACATATTTTCTTATTTCTGCAGTGTTGCCAATTGATGACCTTGTTGTGCCTCTTGCTCCAGAGACCACCATAAGTAACTAAGAGAAGGCTTCTTCTCTCCATGCCCACTTGTGCATGCTAATGTTCATTCTGTTCTGGCAAAGTTGAGAAGGTTTATTAAAATCTACATGGTAGCAGCTTCACCAAAAAAGACATAGAATGCTATACAAAAGATTTACTTAATGTTACATCATAAGCTAATAAGAGTTAAAATTAGTTCTCTTAGGTATCATTAAGTAGAAGTTTGCTGTCATAGTACCATTTCTGAGCTTTAATTAAAAAAAAAAACAACAAAAAAAATACTTGAAGTTGGCACTAAAGAGACACTGCCATAAGGGTCACTGGGGCAAACTAGTAATCTGGCTAAATTCCAATTGGGTTAATTACATTTTGCCTGCCTAATTTTTTTTGGATATGATATTTCTCTTTATTCATATAAAAGCCATATTCTGCTGAATGTTATTAAACCTCTGTTCCATTTCATTTCTTAAAAGTTTCTGAATTTTAGGAACTGTGATTATATTAATTTCTGTGTAAATTATAATTAGAATTAAATTTAAAATAAATTATCATGCTATTATATCATAGTCCCTATAACATGGATAAATATACCCATGACAATTTCATTCTACTACAGTTGAAGTAATACTGACGCTTCAGTTTAAAATTTCATGAGTGAGAAGAATCAATGCTCTTGGAAGAGTTATTAAGATACAAGCACTTTTTAACCTAAAGACTTAACTACTCCATATCTGGTTTGATAACCAACCCACCCAGCCTCTGCTTCTCCTGAGGAGTGTTCACAGTTGAGCATGCTGACATAATTACAGAAAGGACAAAAGTTTCAACATTATATTCTGTGGAAATTAAAATATTGCTTGTACTTTTGTAGTCGCCACAGTGGTCAAGGTAATTAGATTAATCTCAAAATTGTTTTACTTTCTAATAGATGTTTACATGTCCCTCAGCTTCTGCTTTTTCAGCAATGTCATTAGACCTGTCAATGAGAATTTTTACTTTTGTCATGTCCTCACCGATTGGGTTTTGTAAACTTTCCTTACATATTTTATCCAAACACACTAGAGGAAATCTGGATAATCTCTTAGATTTCCTGTTAAAGGGTTGACTGGGAACAGGGCAGGGAATCTGAGGACCAGATGCTCATTATCCCTTTCAGCTCTCTAGTCACTTGTAAACTGATGAATAAAATTGACCTTTTTTTGGAATCTAATGTAAAGTGTTCATGAAAGCATCTCTGGATGCTTTGCCATTTATTTCATCTATAATATATAAACAACCTAAAAACAGTGTACCTGCTTTTAAAATTTAGCTCCAAGACAAATCCTTTAGCCCCTGTATCAACAAGGCTGCTCTCCCTACTTCCCGCTCTATAGAAATTCTGCGTCTGTGGTGCAGCAACTAAGTGGCTTCAGGGGCATTGGACATAACAAAAGGAAATTGGAGCTAGAGAATATCTGGGTGCTTCTTAAAAACTAACATGATATCCTCCCAGACCTCCAGATTAGTGAGAGACTGAGGGATGCTAGGGCTTGTGTTAAGATGTGAGCAGAGAGCAAAAGCCCAGGAAATTTGGATTATTACTGTTGATAACAGTCATTATTATGGGAAAAATTTAAGTGGCAATTGCCACTGGCGTTCTGAGATAACAATGCTTGCCACCTAAGGGAAAAGCAATACTGAAGTTGTATTGAAAGCCGCAACGAGTTAGAGCAGTGGTTCTCAAGCTTTAGCATGTAGCAGAATCCCCTGGAGGGCTTGTTAAAACAAAGATTTTGGGACCCGGCCCCCAGAGTTTCTGATTCAGTACATCTGGGGTAGGGAACTTGTATTTCTAAAAGTTCCTGCGTGATGCTGCTGCTGCTGGACCAAGGATCACACTTTGAAAACCACTTTCCTCAAAGAGATGAACACAAGATCCTTCAGAGAACTTAACAGGCCACTAAATGGAATCAATGGCCCACCCCCACTCCCAATTCTTTTGGAAGGAAGTGAGCAGGAAAGTTTTGTTCCTGCAATTCTTCTGGGGCAAGGGCCAGAGCCAGTGGCAAATCTGTTATTATTGATTGCTATTTCCATTAATGCTGAAAAGGTACATAGAAGAAGTTGAAAATGTAGTTCGCACAGGTTATGCTTAAGCATAGCTTTCTCCATTCTAAAGCTCCTAAATACTGGCCTGTGCTACTGAAAAACTTCATATTCTACATATTGCACTTGCATATATTTTTTTTGAGTTGAGTATTAAAAAAGGGCTTTTGTTTTGTTTCTGTTTTAGTTATAATTAATCACTTAAGTTAACTTTTATTTAGGGAGACTGCAATTTCATGGTACAGTTGTACCTTGGTACTCGGCTGATTTGAAATTTCGAAGTTGGTACTCAATGCATTTTGATGTGAAAATTTTGTCCTGGTACTCGTTTGTTTGGTACTTGACATGCAGGCATCAGTTGCCTCATGACTCGCTACCGTTTCCAGGTGAAACAAAGGGTCACGTGTTAGTCATGCAGTAGCTCTTGCCCTGTGCACATCTCCTTGCCATCTTAGCTTCTGTGGGCATTTTGTGTATTTTTGTGCTTTTTTTCTCATCATGGGTCTAAGAAAATGAGCAGTGAGAGCACCGAGCAGAAAAGAAAATTGCTTCACACCACCATTGAGCAAAAAAAAAAAAGAAAGAAGTAATAGGGAAATATGAGAGTGGCATTCACATTACTGATCTTGCTAGGGAATACGGTATGCCTAGAACAATGGTCTCCACCATCATTAAGAATAAAGAAGAGACAAAAAAGGCTGATGTTGAGGAGTTAGTGGAGACAAATTGTGGAGAGCTCAGCACTGAGGAGCTGCAGGAACTCCAGAAAGAGTTGTAGCCAACAAGAGTTGGCTGAAGAGATTTCTTCAGGTGAGGAGGAGATTAGAGAGGATGTTCCCAGTTCCTTGATAAAAGAAATGTGTGCAAAATGGGCAGAAGTTCAAAACTATGGAGAAGTACTATCTGGACAAAGCTCTGACAAGCAGAAGTGTGAATTTACTGAATGACCAAACAGTTTCACATTTTTGAGGAATTCCGAAAGGAAGACAGAAGCAGTCCTCATTGCATAAGTTTTTAGTGAAGGTTACAGTGTATCAGAGCCTGTGGTGCAGGTTGAAAAAAGGTAGAAAAGAGAAAGAACACCTGAAGTGCAAGTGCCCAGTGGTCTATTGGAGGGGGACTCTCCTTCCAAGCAACACTCCATGTTAACGTCTCCTCCTCACCGCTCTCCTCCCACCATCCCGTTAGGCCATGGACTCTTCTCAGGAGAGGTAAAGTGAAGTTTTTATTTTATTTAATCTAAATCTTTACTGATTGTTAGGTTTATTTCTCATGTTAAGTAATGATATACAACCATATCTTTTTACCTATTGCCTTAAAAATGTGCATTGTCTTTGGTTTGGGAAAGCATTAAATTTATTTACATTATTCCTTATGGGAAAATTTTGTTTGGTACTCGGTTCGTTGTTTTTGGTACTCATTGCACCTCCTGGAAGCAATTAACAACATGTACCGAGGTACCAATGTAATTCCAATATAGTAACTGTAGTAAAACCATGCCTCATGGAGACTGGAATGGATCTAAGCAAGCTTAGCAGCAGGAATTCTTGAATGTTCCCTTTTCAGTAGTGTGCTGGATGCAGCTGTAACAGCTTTTCCTACTGCATGTTCAGTGACTTCACATTGGTAGCTTTAAATCGGCCACCGAAGGAGTATTTTCAAGACAGAAATAATCAGATCATCGAAGCTTATAAATCAGAGCTTGTAACTCCCACCCCCAACCTATTAACCATCTATCACTGCATCACTCCCTTTGGTTTCTTTTCTGCTTTTCCTTCACACTCTTAAGTATTTTTTCTACTTTACAGTTTCTGCTTTTGAAAAAAAAAACATGGACTTTTTTCTTTTTTGGGGTACACTCTATTCCTTTAACCTTCAATTTAGCTCTTGTGGCAATTTACCATGTGATTTTTGCATATTCCAGTTTAAATATCTAAGTAAGAGTTACAATCTGATTAATTCTAATGGTCTTCTTTCTTTCACCATAAATTATTTGACAGTACGTGGATGGAGTCTTTGGTGCCCCCGCTTTATATTCTCTGCAACTAAACTGGTGGGTTACACTGTACAAAATGCATCTCCTGGGGATAAACTGCAACTGGGATTGCAGGAAGGAATTTCTCCTTAGACGGGACTATGGCCTGTTGGGAACCATAAATCATGCATCTACCACTAATATGCTATTTCTATTCCAATTATATATTCTGTTTGACTAAGTTCATTATTTTAGCCTATAGATTTCTTTTTGTGTTTTTTGTTTTGTTTTGTTTTGTCTTGTTTTTTGTTTGTTTGTTTACGGTGTTTTTTGCATTTTGACTCTTACAGTTTTTTTCAATGGGTCGAGTTTCGTAAGACCTTGGAATTTTTTTGTGTGTCTTCTTTGTCTCCTATTATGGATGAACTGTGTCTCCAAAAGGATATGTTCAAGTCCTAATACCTGTTCCTGTGAATATGATCCTATTTCTAAATGTTTTGGAGATGTTATTAGCTAAAATAAGGCCAAAGTGGATTAGGGTAGGCCTGATTCAGTAAGTCTGGTGTCCTTATAAGGAGAGGAATTTGAAGACAGCTGAGAGACAGAGCTAGAGTGGTGTGCCAGTTTGAATGTATTATGTCCCCCAAAATGCCATTATCTTTAATGCAGTCTTGTGTGGGCAGACATATTAGTGTTGATTAGATTGTAATTCTTTGTTTCCATGAAGATGTGACACACCCAACTGTAGGTGATAACTCTGATTAGATAATTTCCACAGATGCATGGCCCCACCCATCCATAGTGGACCTTGATTAGTTTACTGGAGCCCTATAAAAGCTCAGACAGAAGGAGTGAGCTTGCTACAGCCAAGAGGGACACTTTGAAGAATGCACAGTTGCTGAGAGAGTTGCTGCAGATTAAAGACTGTTTGAAGATGGCTGTTGAAAGCAGACTCTTGCTCCAGAGAAGCTAAGAGAGGACAAACGCCCCAAGAGCAACTGAGAGTGACATTTTGAAGAGGAGCTGCGGCCTAGAGAGGAATGTCCTGGGAGAAAGCCATTTTGAAATCAGAGCAGATGCCAGCCACGTGCCTTCCCAGCTAACAGAGGTTTTCCAGACTCCAGTGGCCCATCCTCCAGTGAAGGTACCTGATTGTTGATGCATTACCTTGGACATTTTATGGCCTTAAGACTGTAACTGTGTAACCAAATAAACCCCCTTTATAAAAGCCAATCCATTTCTTGTGTTTTGCATCCCAGCAGCATCGGCAAACTGGAACAAGCAGGAAGGCCAGATGATGAAGGCAGAGATTGAGTTCACCTCTGCAAGCCCAGGGTGGTCATGGATTTCCGGCCAACCACCTGAAGTCAGGAAAGAGGCATGGAATGGATCCTCCCCTTTAAGAGGAAGGATGTCCCTGCCGACACCTTTATTTTGGCCTTGCAGACTCCAGAACTGTGAAACAATAGATTTCTGTTATTTAAGCCAACTGGTCTGTGAAACTTTGCTACAGAAGTCCTGACAAACTAAGACTTCTCCATTTAAAGATGCTGACAAAAATCATGACCAGGATGAAGTTGGGAATATGGCCCACTGTTAAAAATGTAATAAAGAAATAAATAGATGTGTATGACCACTTTTACAACTCTTGTCTGTTTTACCTTGAGGATACCTGTCTATTTAAATATAAATCTGTAGAAATAATTTGCCATCTTGCAGAGCTCAAATCTAATGGCTCTCTTAAATTCCTCTACCAGGAGCTCTTTAAGACTTTTTTATTGCTGTGATCAAATTCCATCCGAATTCATCTGATCCCAGGCTTCAGGCTTCCTATTTACCTTAAACCTGCACTGATAGACCTCAGCTAGGTCTACTGTGCTCAATTTCCCCAGACCATGAGGTGCAGAAGATAAAATGATGGTACATTCCCACATGATAAGTCTTTGAAATGTAATTGCAATGTGACTGTGTTTGTGGGTCGTCTGCTCATTAGTATGTTATCTTTGGATAATGCAGCAACACGGCATTGGGAGCAAACAAAAGGTTATACCTATAACCTGGAAGTTAGACTTGAGTAATTTGGCTTTTCAAAGCAGTTTTGCAACCAGGTATTTGCAAATAGGTAACTATGGCAAGGCAGAGGATATAAGATACTCAGAGAGCTCCTGCTTGTGGCTTTCCATGTCCTAGCATGTCTCCCTCCTGAATGAACTGGAAACTATCACTATATCCTGAGAGTATCTTTCTTGAGGAAAAGGGGTGACATGCTCACTGAACATCCCCAGGCCAATATCATTTGGTGTTCTTTGCAAATCCTCTATCTTTGAGCTTGTTGCTCAATATATGTAAAATATTAAATTTATTTTCAACAATCTCCAATGTTTGTCTTCCATGGAATTAATTCACTTTTTTTCACCTTATTCCATAATTGCAGCAATTAGATCACAATCTATATTTCTTCTGAATAATTAGTTATGTCAATGTCAGAATTCCTGAGTCTTCAGGCTCATCCCCATTGCTCAGTTTCCTACATGCTGTAGACTTTCATGTTGCCAGACTAGAATGATTACCCTTTGGACTTTATAAGGCATTTGCTCAGGCTCTGAGATCTCGAACAAATGCTCTGTCCTTCTCTGACTTTCAGCTGTCCTATCTAAATTCCTAACTTCTCACCCCTCTCACAAGGAACCTTAACTTCTAAATCTTTTACATTTCGCCACTCTATGCATGCTCTCTTGGGCTCCCTTTTCATTCTAAGCTTTGTTCAAACTTTTAATTGCTTGCCCTCCAGCTTTCTGGATGTACTTACCATTCTCTAACCCTGTTTATTTACTTGAAACATTCCTGCAATTGGACTTAAAACTTGCTGGAGGCAGGTGTAGAACCTGTACTTTGCTCATTCTTGACCCTCTAAGATGTTCAATAAGGCACATAGCATCCAGCCGCCTAAGCTAAGATCTGTATATTATATCATCTACTATCAGCTCAATTACATCCCCTATCCTATTGTCCCAATGCTTAAAAATTTTTCATTCAAAATAAAATAAACAACTTTAAGATACATATTTGCATGATTTGCAAAAACTAATTGTGTAAGAAAATGTACAAGTGAAGTAAAAGTGATATGGTTGCATCACAACCTTATATAAAAATCGTTTTATTATCTAATTTGACTGTGCTCACATTATTTTCTTTGTTCTCAGATCTTTGCACCTTTTCAAATATGGCATAACATAAGCCCTGAGTGCATTTCTCATCCAAACTCATATTCTTAGAATCAGTGTGCAGAGACTCAGATTTGATTTCATCAAAAGAATATCAGTCACCTCCACTAAAATCAGTGGTTGAATAATCTCCTTTTGTATAAGACCTGGAAAGACAATCTGTGATTTTTGATAATAACCAGAAAATTCCTTACAACATTGGACTCGTTAACTGTAGTACTAAGAGTTTATAAATCTGCTAGTCATATAGATATAAGGAATGAGGGGTTAGTCTTTTATAAATTGATAAAGTGGTAATTGCATTTCAGCACTAGTAGGAAGGACAGATGGCACATACATAATTAAAGAAGTATGTAGTGAACAGTAATGGTGAGAGTTATTGGGGAATTTGTCACTTGTTTATGCTTTTTTGTTTGTTAGATTTTTTTGTGTGTGTAGATAGTGCTAAGAAAATTGGCAATTAGTACTTTTTCAGTCTTTCTTTGAAATAGATCTTAAAAATTTGACTTCTGGTCTCTGGAAGATTGGGAAAAATGTCATATTGAAATATGGTCTATATAATCTAGCATGCTTATTGGTTGACATTTTTCTTTTTTAAAGTAGGAGTTACCTAATAGCATAGGATTTTTTTTTAAATTTTATTTTGAAATAAATTCAAAGTTATAGGAACAGTTGCAAAAACAATACTAACCCCATGCAAAGAATTCCATCATACCCTGACCCCCCTCCCCCGATAGCTCAATCCACCAACCTTAGCATGCTGTCACATCACTATTTCTTTCTCTCCCTCCCTCCCTATCATCCATCATCTATTGCTCTGTCTTCTGAGCATATGAGAGCTAGCTGCACACATCCTTGAACAAACACTATAATTCACGTATACACTTCCCATGAACAAGAACATTCTTTTATGTAATCCCATTAAGTGCAGCTAAGAAGTACAACAGGTTCAACAATGATACAAAGCTTACATTCTATATTTCCTTTACCTTATGTCTCAACTGTGTCCCTTTGAGCCACCTGTCCTCTATCCTCTAATTCCATCCAAATTCATCCTTGGCATTCAATCATCTATTTAGACTGTCTTTTTTTTTTTTTTTTTTAGTTGTGGGAACATATATACAGCCTAAATCTTCCCATTTCACCCCCTCCCTAGCCTTCCATTAGTGGGATTAATCACCTTTAGAATGTTGTAATGCTCTTTCCCACCATCCATTACTAGACATTTCCCTTCACCTCAAACAGCAACTCCACCCTCATTTCTTAACTCCCCATTGCCCCTTCCCCCATTTCTCTTAACCCGAATTCTACAATTCTTCTCTATGGTTACATTCTCTGACAGTTTCTTTGTGTTTGCTGTGGGGGTTAAAATTAACCTCTTAAATCTATATCAATCCTGTTTTTCTTTGATACCACCTCCACTTCAATAGGACACATAAACTATGTTCCTATACTCCTCCATTCCCCTACCTTTATATAGTTGTCTAAAATTACGTATTTTACATTGAGTTCAAAACCACTGATTTGTCATTAGGGTTTGTGTAATTTATATCATGTAGGAATTAAATAGTGGAGTTACAGTTCAAAAATTATTGACTTCTATTTGTATTCCACTGTGGCCAGAGAACATGCCCTGAGTATATTCAATTTTTTTTTTTTTTTTTTTTTTTTTTAAATTTCCTGAGTCTTGTTTTATGTCCCAGCTTATGGTCCCTTCTGGAGAAAGACCTGTGATCACTAGAGAAAAATGAGTGTCCTGGTGATTTGGGATGTAAGGTACTATATATTTCTGTTAAAATTCTCTATATCTCTTTCTTCTTTCTGTTGTTTCTCTGTTGGTAGGGTTCCCTTTAGAATCTGAAGTAGGGCAGGTCTTTTATTGGCAAAGTCTCTCAGCATTTGTTTGTCTGTGAAAAATTCAAGCTCTCCCTCAAATTTGAAGGAGAGTTTTGCTGGATAAAGTATTCTTGGTTGGAAATTTTTCTCTCTCAGTATTTTAAATATGTCATGCCACTGCCTTCTCGCCTCCGTGGTGGCTGCTGAGTAGTCACTACTTAGTCTTACATTGTTTCCTTTGTATGTGGTGAATTGCTTTTCTCTTGCTGCTTTCAGAACTTGCTCCTTCTCTTCAGTATTTGAGAGTCTGATCAGAATACGTCTTGGGATGGGTTTATTTGGATTTATTCTATTTGGAGTTTGCTGGACATTTATGCTTTGTGTGTTTATATTGTGTAGAAGGTTGGGGAAGTTTTCCCCCACAATTTCTTTGAATACTCTTTCTAGACCTTTACCCTTCTCTTCCCCTTCTGGGACACCAATGAGTCTTAAGTTTGGACATTTTATTTTATCTATCGTTTCCCTGAGATCCATTTCGATTTTTTTTATTTTTTTCTCCATTCTTTCTTTTGTCCTTTCATTTTCTGTTCTGTGGACTTCTAGGACACTGAGATGTTGTTCAGCTTCCTCTAGTCTTGTATTGTGATTATCCAGAGTCTTTTTAATTTGGCCAACAGTTTCTTTTATTTCCATAAGATCTTCTATTTTTTTATTTACTCTTGCAATGTCTTCTTTATGCTCTTCTAGGGTCTTCTTTACGTAGCTTATATCCTGGGCCATGGTCTTCTTGATGTCCTTTAAATCCTTTGCCATGTTTTCGTTCCTCGATTGTATTTCTTTAATTAATTCTGCAAGGAACTTTGTTTCTTCAGATAACTTGATTTGTGTCTTTGGAGTTGGATTCTCCATATTGTCTGGTTTTATCATATGCATTGAGATTTTCTATTGTTTTGGCCTCTTGGCATTTGCTCTGCTTGACAGGGTTCTTTTAATTTGTAAAAAAAAAAAACCTATCTAATTTTTCAGAAACACTGTTTGGTGACATACACTTTCTCTAACTAACCAGCAGATGGTGTCTGTGAGTCACCTACACCTCTCAAGTCAGTTCTCCACCTTGTCCCGGCTGTGAGTGGGGAAATGATTCTTGTGGGGTCCAGCCTGAGAACTCAGCCTGGGTGTGTTGCTGGAGCTGTCCGCCCTGAATGCGGGGTGCTTGTATGGGTGGTCAGGGAGGAAGGACAGCCTCAATATTCAAATCCCCCCGGTTCCCGGAGATTCAAGGCTGCCGCAAGAGACCAAGCCTTCATTTCATTTCAGCCCCAGCCCCTGCCCCTCTCTCTCGATGTCCCACAAACCACCGGACTTGGCGTAGTGTGTCTGGGATCTCCGAGCAGGACCCCCTGCCCAGCCATGCTCCTCCAGGACCACTGCCGAGAGAATGCCGCACTACGTCATCAGCGCGTGCCGTCCCTCAAGGGAAGCCCCGGGCTGCCGTGCCAAGCCGGCTCGCTTTCAGCCTTATTAAAAAATGGCCAAACGGGGCGTCTCCACACCCTCCTCCTCGCATAGTTCCTCCTTCCCAGCTCTGGGACAACTGGCGGGGCTCTGGGCTGTGGGCATGGCCCCAGGCAGAAGTTTATCCAGCCCTCCTGGGAGTGATCTGCTAGCCATGGGGATTCTTTCGGCTTCTGGCTCTCCACTCCGTTCCCCCAGCCCCAGGGATATCTGCAGTGGGCTATCTTCCAGGCCAGTCACCTAGAGACCAGCCCAGCTCCCTCTTGCTGTGTTTTACTGCATGTTTCCCACGATCGCACCTGCAGCTGCTTGCACCTGCAGCTGCTCCTGGGTTTTCCCCTTTTTTCTTTTTTCCCAGACGCCAAACCCTGGCTTGCCCGGATTGTCGCGTGGCTGCGGGACTTCCAGCCAGCTTACTCACTCATTTCAGAATGCAGACTCTCAGTTTCACCAAGTATACAGCCCCTGGGAACTAGTAGATCTCATCCAGCTGGCACATCGCTGTAACTGGTATTCTGGGTCACTCTCTGGTCCTTATCTAGTGTTTTCCACGGAGGTGTTCCTTAGCCCTGTCTCACCTAGCCGCCATCTTGGTTTCCAGCATAGGATTTTTAATAGGGTATTTCTAAAAATAAAATACTGATTTTGTACTTAGAGGATATAATAACTTTGTGAGAGAGATAAACTCTATCATTCCTTTATTCAGATAGATAATATCTTTCCACAAGTTATTTTCAACCATTTAAGCATAACTTATTTCTATCATTATAAATGGCAAATTAGAAGGGAAGAAAAAAAATGAGTTACTTGAGTTTTAGCAAACAAAGGGAAGAGGAAGATTTTTACCATGAAGATATGATAACAGAAATATATCACGATTTTAAGTAATAAGCCAGGATTTCAGTATTCAAGGAGAATGAGAATAGAGTGCTCCTAAGAAGTCAGACTGTCACCATATGAAACAATAAAATAGTAAAAACCTGCATAGCAGGACATATACTAACTTGAAGCCTGCCAAAACATTGATAGATTGTGGCTGCATCAAGTAGATGATTTTCACCTTTTATGTGTTTTGTTAGAACTATTTACTGATTTTTCTTTTTTAGGAAATTAGAAAATTATAAAGCCTGTGAGAATTTCTTTTCATTATTAGGAAAGATACTCCTAATTGTAATATATATGTTTTTTACTTGAATGACCCATATAGAAAGAATTGTAATAAATCAGAAAACATCAGGGATACAAATTTGGTTTGATTCCAAATTTTGGGGAGGAAAGTCATAATCATGGTTTAAACCAGAGCATCCATAAAGTATTTTGTGACAGAAAATCAGTCACTAAATCTCAAAAGACATTTATGAAAAGATCCACAATTTATGCATTGAATAAGCCTTTTCCAAGCTACCTTTATGAGCAAGGCTCTTTGCTGAGTAATGGGTGAGATGCAAAGCTGATTAAGGCACAGTGGCTGCTCTTGAGGAATATACAGTTTTAATGCCACAGTTATGGCAGAAGTTGGTTCCCTAAAGTCTAGCATTGTATTAATTATTTTTATAGTTTTAATTTGTAGGATGAAAATACCTTAAATTTGTATACTACCCCTGGGACTTAGGACTGGACAGAAACACCTATAATCCAAATAGGGTGACAGCAATGTATAGAGTTACTTAAGACAACAACTCAGTTTTTACATTCTTAGATTACATGATTTTGGACTTGCCATGCCAGATTGAATTCATTGTCTCCTGTTGAAAATCATCTACATGTGAACTACTTGTAATCTGAGTTTAAAACAATTTCAATTATTTCCAAGTTAATTTAAAATGCTCAGAATGAAACTTTAACAAGCTTTTCTGAAAAGAAGTGAGATTACAAAAGAATCTGCTATGAGATGGTAGATGCTGTCAGATGCAGCTCAGAGGTTGCATTTTTCCCAGGAAGTGGAGAGGAGGAAGAGGAGAGGATTAGTGAACCAGGAAATCTCTGATAAGGACAATACAGCCACCCTTTTGAGGGAACCAATAAGATGATGTGATTAGTATAATCCAAGCCCTGCTAAATCTTTTTATAAAACTCCGTGTTTCTCAAACTGTACATATATCAGACAGTGATGTGTTGGTTTACTTTAAATCAGAGGGTAAATACAGTGTTTCTTCCTGGGAAATCAATATTATTTGAAGATTTTGGGAAAAAAAGATTTTTTTAATTAAAGCAATCATATTCTGCAATAGAATGCAATATTTGCATACAATACAATGGCTAATTAAGAATAAGAAATTTCTTGCTTACATATCTCCCCTTGATTCCTATGAACATACATATTAATCTCTGTTCTTAGAAGGACTTGGTGGAAATGTTTGAGAAGCACTGATATACTGATTCACTTAATCCTCACATTGGCCCTATGATACATTAAGGTTGAAAAACAGAGGCTCAGTGAAATTAAGGAATTTTCTGGGCTTCAGAGCTGAGAATCAATCTCAACTTTAGTTCCTTCTCTGATACCTTGCTGCCTCCCTACAACTTTAAAAGGACTTTCATCTCTCTAACTTTGCTTAAATATTAGAACAACTGTTCAGTGGGGATTATAACTTCCTGTTTTATAGAAGGGAAACCAAGGCTTGGTTAGGATGTGGCTTACTCCCAGTGGTATTAAGTGTCAGATCTCAACAAACCCAGGATTCTTGACTTGAAGGATGGGAAGTTTTCTTCTTCACTGTTGCAATAATCAACTATAACCTGAAACTAACCATAAGCTTATGTATGTTCATATCCTTGGCAATTGACCAGATATAATTCTTGTGCTTGTATGATAATAACAAATATCAGTTGGGTACTCTTTTTGCCTATGTTAGTTCACTCAATCCTCCCAGTGCCTCTGTGACAAAAAAGTTCTATTCCATTTAATAGTTGGGAAGAAGAATTAACCTTTACTTACTGTCTAGAAGGCACAATATTGACATCTTAAATTAGATAATCTCATTTTATATTCATAATCTCATCACTTTGACCATATGATTGTCATTTGTTGAGGATATAATTCAGGCTCAAACGAGTTAAATTATTCATCCTCATTTGTACATTTAGTAAATCTATTAGGGCTAAAATCCAGTAAAATATAGTAAAACTCACTATACCATGTTTTGTTTATCCATTCTTCAGTTGATGGACACTTGAGTTGCTTCCAAATTTAGGCCATTGTGAATAATACTGCTATGAACATCAGTGTGAAAATATCTGAAGTCCCTACTTTCAATTCTTTTGAGTATATTCCTAGAAGTAGGATTTCCAGGCCATATGGTAATTCAATACTTAACTTTCTGAGGGACTACCATACTGTCTTCCACAGCAGCTGCATCATATTACATTCCCACCAATAATGAACAAGTCTTCCTATTTCTCCACACTTATTATTATTATTTTTTTAATAGTAGCCATTCTAGTGGGGATGAATTGGTATTTCATTGTGGTTTTGATTTGCATTTCCCTAATGGCTAATGATGTTGAGAATCTTTCTATGTGATTATTTATGGCAATCTGTATATCTTCTTTGGAGAAATGTCTGTCTAAGTCTTTTGCCTATTTTCTATTAAAGTTGATTTTTTGTTGTTGTTGAGTTGTAGGATTTCTTTATATATTCTGGATGTTAAACCCTTATCAGGTATGTGTTTACTAAACATTTTCTCTCATGATGGTTTGATTACTATAACTTTGTACTAAGTTTTAAAATTGGAAAGTTTGGGTTCTCCAACTTCATTCTTCTTTTACAAGATGGCTTTTGCTTTTGGGGGTTCCCTTACCCTTCCAAATAAATGTGATGGTTGGCTTTTCTATTCCTGCAAAGAAGGGTGTTGGGATTTTGACTGGGGTTGCATTGAATCTGTAAATTGCTTTGAGTATAATTGGTGTACAGTTTTTCATTATATTCTCTTATAATCCTTTTTATTTGTGTGGGTTTGGTAATAATGTCACCCTTTTAATTTCTGATTTTAAATATTTGTGTCCTCTCCCCCCCTTTTTCTTTCCTTTTGTCAATCTAACTTAAGTTTCGTTGATTTTATTGATCTTTTCAAAGAAATTATTTTTGGATTTGTTGATACTCTTTATTGTTTTTTTTTTTAATTCTCTAATTCATTTATTGCTTTTCTAATCTTTGTTGTGCCCTTCCTTTTGCTCACTTTGAGTTTAGTTTAATCTTATTTTATGAATCCTAGTGCTGTGAGGATAGGTCTCTGGTTTGAGATCTTTCTTCTTTATTAATTTAACTGTTTAGAGTTATAAATTCCCCTCTTGTGATGGTTTGAAGCTGTATGTACCCCAGGAATGTTAATCCATTCCTGTGGGTGTGGGTCTATTGAAAGTAGGATCTTTTGGTGAATAGGATTCTAACTTAGGATGTGACCCATCTCATTCTGTGTGGGTCTTAATCCTCTTACTGGAGTCCTTTATAAGATAAAGAAATTCAGACACAGAGAGAGAAAGCCCAGAAGCAAATAGCTGGAAGCAATGAAACCTGAAAGAGAAGGGAGAGACCAACAGATGTCACCATGTGCCTTGCCATGTGACGGAGAAGTCCATATCACCGTTATCTTCAGCTGGACTTCAGGTAGAAAGCATCACCTGATGATGCCTTGATTTGGACATTTTTCTCAACCTCAAAACTTTAAGCTTGTAAGCTAATAAATTCCCATTCTTAAAAGCCAGTCCATTTTATGGTATCTGCTTTCAGCAGCCTAACAAACTAGAACAGGTTTTGGTACCAGTAGAGTGGGGTGCTGCTATTGCAAAAACCAAAAATGTGGGAACGGCTTTAAAACTAAGTAAGGGGCAGATTCTGGAAGAATTGTGAGGTATTTGATAAAAAGACCTAGACTGCTTTGAGGAGACTGTTGGTAGAAATATGGATGCTACAATTACTTCTGATGAGGTCTTAAACACAAATGATGAACCATGTAATTGCAAACTGGAAGAAAGGTGATCCTTGTTTTAAAGTGGCAGAGAAATTTGGAAAATTGAGTACTGGTGTTGGATGTAAGGCAGAATTTGAAAGTGATGAGCTTGGATATTTAACTGAGGTGATTTCCAAACCAAATGTGGAAAGTGTGGCTTGGCTTTTTGCAGCTTATACCAAAATATGAGAGAAAAGGGATAAGCTGAGAACTGAACACCTGGATACAAAGAAACCAGAAAGTGATGATTTATAGAATTCTGGTCTTCTAGAAAGCAAGTCTCCAGAGAACAGTGTGCCATGTGAGGGTTTAGTCAGCCATTTCATGGATTCAGTCAGCCATTTCAATGCAAGTCAGGATTGGAGATGGAATTATCCAGAAAGGATTTGTGGAAAGTTCTTCCATTTGATGGTTTGGACTCCTTACATTATATGTGAAACTGACAAGTTTTTTTGTGAGATCTCTATGAATGGAACCACTGACAACCTGGACTAAAAGGGACAGAAAAGGGAAAGATTGAGGAAAAAGTTATTTCAAAGGCACAACCACGGACACCAAGGTCTGGACTGAAGACATCTTCTCAGGCCAGGAGAGTGGGCCCACCCATGTGTGTGGATAGGGTGAGTCTGCTCTGGCACTTGAGGAGGGCAGGCCTTACCCCTGTTGTTCAGGAAGGGTATTGCTACCCCAGTGTTTTCAGATGCCTGAGGGATTGTGGAAAACTTGGCTGCCACCCCAATGTTTGATGAGGGTAGAGCCTGGTGTCTGACTGTCACCCCAATGCTTGAAGACATTGCAGTCTGCACCCCAGTGTTTGGGGAGAGCATAGTCACTGTGCAAGCACTTGGAAGGGGTGGGGCTGCTGCTCTATCAGGCTCCAATGACAAGGCATCCTTCCACAGATGACTCTCAGGCCTTGAAATCTAATGGGGAATGCCCTGCAGGCTTTCTGAATTGTTTGGGACCTGTGACCCTTGTTTTCCTTCCAGTTTCCCCCTATGGAAATGGACACACTTATCTATGACAGTCCCTCCTTTGTCTATCTGAAACGGATAACTTGTTCTCTAAGTTTCACACATTCACAAGACTGAGGGGAATTGTGCCCCAAGACAGACCACACCTATACTGATTTTGATGTGACTTTGTACTTGGTATTCTTACTGAAATGACTTAAGGCTTTTGGGATGTTGTGATGGAATGAATCTATTTTGCATATGGAAAGAACATGTATTTTGGGGGTCCAGCAAATGGAGTGTGATGGTTTGAAGCTGTATGAACCCCCAAAAAGTATAATCTTAAAGTTAATCCATTCCTGTGGGTAGGCTTCTTTGATGAGGTTAAGCTAAGATGTGTTCCACCACATTCAGGGTGGGTCTTAATTCTATTACTGGAGTCCTTTTTAAGAGAAGGAAATTCAGACACAGAGAGAGAAAGCCATGGAAGTATGAATCTGAAAGCAATGAAACATGAAAGAGAAGAGAAAGACCAGCAGACACTGCCATGTGTCTTGCCATGTGACAGAGGAGTCTTTTTATTGCTTACCGTACATTTTAATATTTTAAAGTGTTAATGTCAGATTTAGTTTGAGCTGTCTGTTTCTTAAGTTTGTATCCAGTTAGTGATCTGACAGATTTTCTTGATTGCTAAGAGATAACCAAAACAAACAAACCAAGGCAAAAACACCTTTCACAATCTTTGCAAACTGGCTCTGCTTTGACTGGTGGTCTCCTTCAGAGTTTAGTACTCCTACAAAGATCAGCCTGAGATGAATGTGGAGTGCAGGGTCCTCTTTATTGTATCCGAGCTTGTGTGGAGACTGATTCTTGTCCTGGGCTTGTGCTTGCATGTGGCCTTAAGAATTCTCCCATTTACAAGTATACAGATGCCCTCTTACTCCCTGTGCAACAGACTTTCTCCCCATCCTGGGAGTTTTATTGTATGACAATTCAAGTAATCCTTTGCCCCAGGCCACTTTGACTTAATTATTGCATACTCAGCTTTAGCTCTCTGCAATCTGCTTCTGTCTATAGGGCAAGTTCTGGGAGAGCAAACCAGAGACAAATTTTCTGGTTCAGTCTTTCAGGCTGCCACTGTATAGATTGGTACTGATGTATAGGCACCACAGTGTGTAGTTAGTGGCTATTCTTCTACCTCCAGAGACCCACAGTGGGAGCACAGGCTGGCTCCACACTGCATGGAGGAGGTTGTAGAGGGCCAGCAAGGGTACCATAAGCATTGCTTACTATAGCTAAAGCCATGTTTTCTTGATTTGGCACTTGTCTAGTTTCTGCAACCCTTTAATTCTTTTCTGGAGTTTTGAGAAAGATGGCTCTGCCAGTTTTTTTTTTTTTTTTTTTTTTTTTTTTTTTTTTTTTTTTTTTTTAAATCATCATTTTATTGAGATATATTCACATACCACGCAGTCATACAAAACAAATTGTACTTTCGATTGTTTACAGTACCATTACATAGTTGTACATTCATCACCTAAATCAATCCCTGACACCTTCATTAGCACACACACAAAAATAACAAGAATAATAATTAGAGTGAAAAAGAGCAATTGAAGTAAAAAAGAACACTGGGTACCTTTGTCTGTCTGTTTCCCTCCCCTACTTTTCTACACATCCATCCATAAACTAGACAAAGTGGTGTTTGGTCCTTATGGCTTTCCCAATCCCATTGTCACCCCTCATAAGCTACATTTTTATACAACTGTCTTCGAGATTCATGGGTTCTGGGTTGTAGTTTGATAGTTTCAGGTATCCACCACCAGCTACCCCAATTCTTTAGAACCTAAAAAGGGTTGTCTAAAGTGTGCATAAGAGTGCCCACCAGAGTGACCTCTCGGCTCCTTTTGGAATCTCTCTGCCACTGAAGCTTATTTCATTTCCTTTCACATCCCCCTTTTGGTCAAGAAGATGTTCTCCGTCCCACGGTGCCAGGTCTACATTCCTCCCTGGGAGTCATATTCCACGTTGCCAGGGAGATTCACTTCCCTGGGTGTCTGATCCCACGTAGGGGGGAGGGCAGTGATTTCACCTTTCAAGTTGGCTTAGCCAGAGAGAGAGGGCCACATCTGAGCAACAAAGAGGCATTCAGGAGGAGACTCTTAGGCACAAATACAGGGAGGCCTAGCCTCTCCTTTGCAGCAACCGTCTTCCCAAGGGTAAAACTTATGGTAGAGGGCTCAACCCATCAAACCACCAGTCCCCTATGTCTGTGGTCATGTTAGCAACCATGGAGGTGGGGTAGGCGAATACCCCTGCATTCTCCACAGGCTCCTCAAGGGGGCACTACATCTTTTTTTTTTTTTTTTTTTTTTTTTCCCCTTTTTTTTTATTTTTCTTTTTTTTTTTTTTTTTTTTTTTTTTTAACTTTCCCTTCTTTTTTCAAATCACCTGTATGAAAAAAAAAGTTAAAAAGAAAACAAACATACAATAAAACAGCATTTCAAAGAGACCATAGCAAGGGAGTAAGAAAAAGACAACTAACCTAAGATAACTGCTTAACTTCCAACATGTTCCTACTTTACCCCAAGAAAGTTACATAATATAGCAACATTTCAGTGAACTTGTTCCTACTACAACCATCAGAAATTAACAGACCATAGTCATTTCTGGGCATCCCCAGAACGTTAAATAGCTTATCTGTTCTTCCTGGATTATTGTTCCCCCTTCCTTAATTGCTCTCTACTGCTAGTTCCCCTACATTCTACATTATAAACCATTTGTTTTACATTTTTCAAAGTTCACATTAGTGGTAGCATATAATATTTCTCTTTTTGTGCCTGGCTTATTTCGCTCAGCATTATGTCTTCAAGGTTCATCCATGTTGTCATATGTTTCACCAGATCGTTCCTTCTTACTGCCGCGTAGTATTCCATCGTGTGTATATACCACATTTTATTTATCCACTCATCTGTTGAAGGACATTTGGGTTGTTTCCATCTCTTGGCAATTGTGAATAATGCTGCTATGAACATTGGCGTGCAGATATCTGTTCGTGTCACTGCTTTCCGATCTTCCGGGTATATACCGAGGAGTGCAATCGCTGGATCGAATGGTAGCTCTATATCTAGTTTTCTAAGGAACTGCCAGACTGACTTCCAGAGTGGCTGAACCATTATACAGTCCCACCAACAATGAATAAGAGTTCCAATTTCTCCACATCCCCTCCAGCATTTGTAGTTTCCTGTTTGTTTAATGGCAGCCATTCTAACCGGTGTTAGATGGTATCTCATTGTGGTCTTAATTTGCATCTCTCTAATAGCTAGTGAAGCTGAACATTTTTTCATGTGTTTCTTGGCCATTTGTATTTCCTCTTCAGAGAACTGTCTTTTCATATCTTTTGCCCATTTTATAATTGGGCTGTCTGTACTATTGTCATTGAGTTGTAGGATTTCTTTGTATATGCAAGATATCAGTCTTTTGTCAGATACATGGTTTCCAAAAATTTTTTCCCATTGAGTTGGCTGCCTCTTTACCTTTTTGAGAAATTCCTTTGAGGTGCAGAAACTTCTAAGCTTGAGGAGTTCCCATTTATCTATTTTCTCTTTTGTTGCTTGTGCTTTGGGTGTAAAGTCTAGGAAGTGGCCCCCTAATACAAGGTCTTGAAGATGTTTTCCTACATTATCTTCTAGGAGTTTTATGGTACTTTCTTTTATATTGAGATCTTTGGTCCATTTTGAGTTAATTTTGTGTAGGGGGTGAGGTAGGGGTCCTCTTTCATTCTTTTGGATATGGATATCCAACTCTCCCAGCCCCATTTGTTGAAAAGACCATTATGGCTCAGTTCGGTGACTTTGGGGGCCTTATCAAAGATCAGTCGGCCATAGATCTGAGGGTCTATCTCTGAATTCTCAATTCGATTCCATTGATCTATATGTCTATCTTTGTGCCAGTACCATGCTGTCTTGGCAACTGTGGCTTTATAATAAGCTTCAAAGTCAGGGAGTGTAAGTCCTCCCACTTCGTTTTTCTTTTTTAGAGTGTCTTTAGCAATTCGAGGCATCTTCCCTTTCCAAATAAATTTGATAACTAGCTTTTCCAAGTCTGCAAAGTAGGTTGTTGGAATTTTGATTGGGATTGCATTGAATCTGTAGATGAGTTTGGGTAGAATTGACATCTTAATGACATTTAGCCTTCCTATCCATGAACATGGAATATTTTTCCATCTTTTAAGGTCCCCTTCTATTTCTTTTAGTAGAGTTATGTAGTTTTCTTTGTATAGGTCTTTTACATCTTTGGTTAAGTTGATTCCTAGGTACTTGATTTTTTTAGTTGCTATTGAAAATGGTATCTTTTTCTTGAGTGTCTCTTCAGTTTGTTCATTTCTAGCATATAGAAACATTACTGACTTATGTGCATTAATCTTGTATCCCGCTTCTTTGCTAAATTTGTTTATTAGCTCTAGTAGGTGTATCGTTGATTTCTCAGGGTTTTCTAGATATAAGATCATATCATCTGCAAACAATGACAGTTTTACTTCTTCTTTTCCAATTTGGATGCCTTTTATTTCTTTGTCTTGCCGGATTGCCCTGGCTAGCACTTCCAGCACAATGTTGAATAACAGTGGTGACAGCGGGCATCCTTGTCTTGTTCCTGATCTTAGAGGGAAGGCTTTCAGTCTCTCACCATTGAGTACTATGCTGGCTGTGGGTTTTTCATATATGCTCTTTATCATGTTGAGGAAGTTTCCTTCAATTCCTACCTTTTGAAGTGTTTTTATCAAAAAGGGATGTTGTATTTTGTCAAATGCTTTTTCAGCATCTATTGAGATGATCAATTGATTTTTCCCTTTCGAGTTTTTAATGTGTTGTAATACATTGATTGTTTTTCTGATGTTGAACCATCCTTGCATGCCTGGAATGAACCCCACTTGGTCATGGTGTATGATTTTTTTAATGTGTCTTTGGATTCGATTTGCAAGTATTTTGTTGAGGATTTTTGCATCTATATTCATTAGGGAGATTGGCCGGTAGTTTTCCTTTTTTGTAGCATCTTTGCCTGGTTTTGGTATTAGATTGATGTTAGCTTCATAATATGAGTTAGGTAGTGTTCCATTTTTTTCAATGTTTTGAAAGAGTTTGAGTAAGATTGGTGTCAGTTCTTTCTGGAAAGTTTGGTAGAATTCCCCTGTGAAGCCATCTGGCCCTGGGCATTTATTTGTGGGAAGATTTTTGATGACTGATTGGATCTCTTTGCTTGTGATGGGTTGGTTGAGGTCTTCTATTTCTTCTCTGGTCAGTCTAGGTTGTTCATATGTTTCCAGGAAATTGTCCATTTCTTCTACATTATCCAGTTTGTTGCCATACAGTTGTTCATAATATCCTCTTATAATTTTTTTAATTTCTTCAGGATCTGCAGTTATGTCACCTTTTTCATTCATTATTTTGTTTATATGGGTCTTCTCTCTTTTTGATTTTGTCAGTCTAGCTAGGGGCTTGTCAATCTTGTTGATCTTCTCAAAGAACCAACTTTTGGTGATATTTATCCTTTCTATTGTTTTTTTGTTCTCTATGTCATTTATTTCTGCTTTAATCCTTGTTATTTCTTTTCTTCTACTTGGTTTAGGATTGGTTTGCTGTTCATTTTCTAGCTTCTTCAGTTGATCCATTAGTTCTTTGATTTTGGCTCTTTCTTCCTTTTTAATATATGCGTTTAGTGCTATAAATTTCCCCCTTAGCACTGCTTTTGCTGCATCCCATAGGTTTTGGTATGTTGTGTTGTCATTTTCATTCGTCTCTATATATTTAGCAATTTCTCTTGCTATTTCTTCTTTAACCCACTGATTGTTTAGGAGTGTGTTGTTTAACCTCCAGGTATTTGTGAATTTTCTAAGTCTCTGATGGTTATTGACTTCTAATTGTATTCCATTGTGGTCAGAGAATGTGCTTTGAATGATTTCAATCTTTTTAAATTTATTGAGGCTTGTTTTATGTCCCAGCATATGATCTATTCTGGAGAAAGTTCCGTGAGCACTAGAAAAGTATGTGTATCCTGGTGATTTGGGATGTAATGTCCTGTAGATGTCTGTTAAATCTAATTCATTTATCAGATTGTTTAGGTTTTCAATTTCCTTATTGGTCTTCTGTCTGGTTGATCTATCTATAGGAGAGAGTGATGTGTTGAAGTCTCCCACAATTATTGTGGAAACATCAATTGCTTCCTTTAGTTTTGCCAATGTTTCTCTCATGTATTTTGTGGCACCTTGATTGGGTGCATAGACATTTACGATTGTTATTTCTTCTTGCTGAATTGCCCCTTTTATTAGTATGTAGTGGCCTTCTTTGTCTCTCAAACATCCCTGCATTTGAAGTCTATTTTATCTGAGATTAATATTGCTACACCTGCTTTCTTTTGGCTGTAGCTTGCATGAAATATTTTTTTCCATCCTTTCACTTTCAATTTCTTTGTGTCCCTGTGTCTAAGATGAGTCTCTTGTATGCAACATATTGATGGTTCATTTTTTTTGATCCATTCTGCGAATCTATATCTTTTAATTGGGGAGTTTAATCCATTTACATTCAACGTTAAAACCGTGAAGGCATTTCTTGAATCGGCCATCTTATCCTTTGGATTATGTTTGCCATATTTTTCCCTCTCTCTATTAATATCCTTTATTGTACCCATACCGAATCTCTTTAGTACTGAACCTTTCTCCAAGTCTCTCTGTCCTGTCTTTGTTTCTCTGTCTGTAGGGCTCCCTTTAGTATCTCCAGTAGGGCAGGTCTCTTGTTAGCAAATTCTCTCAGCATTTCTTTGTCTGTGAAAAATTTAAGCTCTCCCTCAAATTTGAAGGAGAGCTTTGCTGGATAAAGTATTCTTGGCTGGAAATTCCTCTCTCTCAGAATTTTAAATATATCGTGCCATTGCCTTCTCGCCTCCATGGTGGCTGCTGAGTAGTCACTACTTAGTCTTATGCTGTTTCCTTTGTATGTGGTGAATTGCTTTTCTCTTGCTGCTTTCAGAACTTGCTCCTTCTCTTCTATGTTTGACAGTGTGATCAGTATATGTCTCGGAGTGGGTTTTTTTGGATTTATTCTATTTGGAGTTCGCTGAGCATTTATGATTTGTGTATTTATGTTGTTTAGAAGATTTGGGAAGTTTTCCCCAACAATTTCTTTGAATACTCTTCCTAGACCTTTACCCTTTTCTTCCCCTTCTGGGACACCAATGAGTCTTATATTCGGACGCTTCATATTATCTATCATATCCCTGAGGTCCATTTCGAGTTTTTCAATTTTTTTCCCCATTCTTTCTTTTATGCTTTCATTTTCCATTCTGTCATCTTCCAGGTCACTGATTCGTTGTTCAACTTCCTCTAGTCTTGTACTATGAGTGTCCAGAATCTTTTTAATTTGGTCAACAGTTTCTTTAATTTCCATAAGATCATCCATTTTTTTATTTAGTCTTGCAATGTCTTCTTTATGCTCTTCTAGGGTCTTCTTGATTTCCTTCATATCCCGTACTAGGGTCTCATTGTTCATCTTTAGTTCTTTGAGTAGCTGCTCTAGGTGTGTCTCTTCTGGTCTTTTGATTTGGGTGCTTGGGCTTGGGTTATCCATATCGTCTGGTTTTTTCATATGCTTTATAATTTTCTGTTGTTTTTGGCCTCGTGGCATTTGCTGTCCTTGATAGGGTTCTTTTAGGGTTTGTAGACCAGTTGAAGTCCTTATCTCTAATTTATCAGATCTACAGCTTCGTGGAGTACACTTTCTCTAACTAACCAGCAGGTGGCGTCCACGAGCCACCTGTTCTCCACAAGCCAGATCTCCCCTGCTTAGCCTTTTTGGTGAGTGGGGGAGTGAGTCCTGTGGGGCCCAATTGGTGTCCCAAGCTTGCGTGTGTAGTTGGTGTTGCCTGCCCTGTATGTGGGGCGTGTTTCTGGGCAGTCGGGGAGGGGGGGTGGCCCTAACAATCAAATCTCCCTGATGATCCTAGAGTTTTAAAGCTACTGCAATAGTCTAATCCTTCAGTTCAGTCCTGCCACAGTTTGTCTCTGCCACTGACCCACAAGTCTTTGGTATTGGCGTATGGCTCCTGAGACTTGCAAGTGGGCCCCTCTTCCAGGCTGTGCACCCCGGGTCCTCTGTTGAGGGATGACTGTGCTATGTCACAGGTGAGTGCCGTCCCCCCAGGGCAGTTCTGGGCTGCTGGGCTGTGTTGGGAGGCTCCCAGTCTGCTCAAATGATGGCTGAATGGGGCTCTGTTAATTCACACTGCTCCCCCTTCCCAGCTCTGGGACATTCAGCTGAGGTTGCAGGGAAGGCTAATGTCCACGCCCAGTTTTGTGGTGTGTGCCTGTTATTTGAAGCACTTCCGTCACACTGGGTTGTCTGGGGCAGCTCTGGGCTATGGGGCTGGCGATGGGCAGGAGTGTTTCCTGTCCACCAGGATGGTGGCTGTGAGCGGACACCCCCCTTTTCTTGGGAAGTTGTGTTGTTTAGTGAATTTTCTCAGCCACTGGATTATTGCCTTTTGTCTCAGAGCTCTCTTATTTCTGCTCTTGACTTGACGTGCCCAAATTTCAATTCTTTGAAGCTTTCTGTATTGAGCTTCTTAGAGTAATTGTTTTAGAAAAAGCAAAAAGGATTTAAAAAAAAAAAAAAAAAAACCGGCCCTCCTCAGAGATCTAATGGGTTATTGAAATGCTAATAGACAAAGCAACCAGGGCCATTAAGGAAAGGTGCCCTGGGCAGAGAGATCAGCCTTGCTTCGGGATTTGCATATGCGCCTCAAGGCCTGATCTCCGCCCTTCCCCTTTCTGTGTTCACCAGAACTCCAAAAATCCTCTGCTTTTACTTTGGAGCTTCTCGTGTTGTTTTCCTTCTATGCCCGTCTCCTCTCTGCTGGGCTGGCTGCTCTCAGAGTCTCTGGTGTCTGGCCTCAGTCTATCTATGGTTGGAGTTTGAATCAGTAGAATGAGTTTCCGATGAGAGCAGCCACTGCAATTCTCCCTTCTCCTTCCTGGAGCTGACAGCCCCTCCTCCCCCGGGACTGAGCCTGGCAGGGAGGGGCGCGGGTCCCCTGGCCGCAAAAACTTACAGATTTCGGTGATCTCAGCAGTTCCACGTTTTCATGAGTGTTGTATGAAGTATGCCCAAAGACAGATTGCTCTGTGGTGTCCAGTCCACGCAGTTCCTGGCTTTTTACCTACTTTCCTGGAGGAGTAACTAAAACATACAGCTCACCAGTCTGCCATCTTGCCCCGCCTCCGGCTCTGCCAGTTTTTGCTAGTTGTTCAAAGATTCTGTGGGGGAATGTAATCATGGAGTGTTTTATGCCACCATCTTGGTCTCTAAATCCCAAACAGTTCTTTGTTGCTTAAAATTAAGTGATTGTGGGGTAGCTGGTGGTGGATACCTGAAACTATCAAACTACAACCCAGAACCCATGAATCTCGAAGACAGTTGTATAAAAATGTAGCTTATGAGGGGTGACAATGGGATTGGGAAAGCCATAAGGACCAAACACCACTTTGTCTAGTTTATGGATGGATGTGTAGAAAAGTAGGGGAGGGAAACAGACAGACAAAGGTACCCAGTGTTCTTTTTTACTTCAATTGCTCTTTTTCACTCTAATTATTATTCTTGTTATTTTTGTGTGTGTGCTAATGAAGGTGTCAGGGATTGATTTAGGTGATGAATGTACAACTATGTAATGGTACTGTAAACAATCGAAAGTACAATTTGTTTTGTATGACTGCGTGGTATGTGAATATATCTCAATAAAATGATGATTTAAAAAAAAAAAAAAAAAAAAAGGCTAAGAACTAAATAACATTTTCAGACTGTCATGAGAATACACAGGAAACACAGCAATACATAAGTTTAGAAATTTTTAACACTTATTTTCTTTGCAGGGGTCATTTAGAAAGCCATGAGTAATTTGTTTTTTTTAAATTTCATGATGCTGTTTATCCCTATTTCACTTGAGAGTATTTTAGTAAGCAATTTGATGATTGCAAATTACATAGAGGGGGTAGCTTTTTTCTAATTTCCTTTTATTTCTGACTCTGATTTTCTCTCATCAGACACTTCTCTTAGTTTTCTTTCTGTTGTCCTTACATGTGTTTTCCTTGTGTTTAAGGGATTTTTTTCCTTTTATTTATCTCTTCTACCCTGTCTTTTCTAACCAACACTATGCAGAGTAATATAATTCTGACAGCAGAAAACTCTTTTTCTACATGGATGGACAGACAATATTATGTTCTGCAAAATTTAATAGATAAAGGTAAGGTAAATTCTTTAGTATTCTATCTCCTAGATATATTATCATTAAAAAAAAGTCTCCCAGATGCTGGCTTAAATATTTTAATATATGATAACTTAAGTCATGTATCACAATTTTCCTCCACATAGAAATTTCTCTTTGTTGTTTAGGAATGATAATATTTAAATAAAAATAGTTTTAAACTTTTCAAAGTAAACAAAAATTGAGTTCAAATAAATATATGTGCTTTAAGTATTGCTTTTTATACTGCATATTGGTTTTTTTAAGTAAACTTTTTAATTTGAAATACTTTCAAACTTATTGGACAGTTACAAATGACAATAATTCAAATAATGCCAACATAACCCTATCCCCACAGGGATCCAGATTCACCAATTTTAATATTTGTGTCACTCGGTGTTCTGGTTAAAGCCTATGTATTATGTCCCCCCAAACCATGTTCTTTCATGCAATCTTGTGGGGACAGATGTATTAGAGTTGATTAGGTTGGAACCTTTTGATTGTTCACATTCCACATGGAGATGTGACTAGTGACACCTTTGATTAGTGTGTGACCTGTTGATGGGATTGTTTCCATGGAGGTGTGACCCTGCCCATTCGGCTTGGGTCTTGATTTAATTACTGGAGCCCTATAAAAGCTCAGAAACAGAAGGACTTCAGAGAAGCTGCAGCTGAGAGATGCATTTTAAAGATGGCTATTGGAAGTTGACACTGACATTTTGGAGAACGTCATTTTGAAATGCAACCTGAGAGCAAGCAGATGTCAGCAATGTGCCTTCTGAGCTAACGGAGGTTTTCCAGATGCCAATGGCTTTTCTCTAGTGAAGGTACCCTATTGTTGATGCTGTAGTTTGGACACTTTATGGACTTAAGACTGTAATTTTGTAACTGAATAAACCCCCTTTATAAAAAAAAAAAAAAAAAAAAAAAAAAAAAAAAAAAAAAAAAAAATTAAGTGATTGAGAGCACCCCACAATATGAAGCCTTGGTAAATATTTAAATATAAGGCAGTTCCTTCTATATAGGAAAGTTGATACCCTAAAGGATTGATTTATGGAGCCCATTCATACAGGATAAGGTAAGATTCAATATAAGAAGGAAAGGAAAGAGCTATTTACAGACACACTAAGGAGGAAATGTTTTCAAAAAGTTGTAACTGGCAAACATGAAGAAAAGGAAAAGAGAATGTTTGAAGATGACTCTGATGTCCGCACTATGGCACAACTCTCCAGAGGTGATAGATACTCAGTGGTCCCCCTTATAGATGGGAAGTTCAGTGTCTTGGGCAGGGACACATAGTTCAAACCATCTATTCTTTATGCCAAACCCTATGCCCTTTCTTACTGTTTCATTGTAAAGTTTGTGCTGTTCCTAATTTACCACATCACTTCTTATTTTATATGCTCTCAATAGGCTTTCATCAAGTGTGATAAAACATAACAAATCAATATAACTTTAAGGCAAGAAACAAACAAAGAATGAATCAAATTATATTGATGAGTTAGGCTTTTTGTAGAATAACAAAGGCATTAGATAATAGGATGGGAATTGTTGATTTTTTTTCCTCTTCTCCAGTCTCCAGTCTCTTTGGCACCACCCAATTTGAAACCTTCATATATTTAGCCTGGGTTGACAACCACCCTTGCTCTTCTAAGTGCACGCACCTCCGCAGAACTGAGCAATGCTGTATGTCTTTTTTTGGCATATCTTTTTAAAATTTGAAAACAAATGTTAAAATGTGGTATAGTTTATGAAGGTAAACAAATAAAAGAATGGAAAACCATAGATAGTTCCAACAAGACTATATATTTTGGAAGTGAAGTAAAAAGAAAAATAATCACCCAGAAGAACATTACACAGATGATATCTGTTAACATTTAAAAAAAAAAAATTATAGATATTCTTTCATATGAATTGCATGCAATTCTTTTGTGTTTTTTTTTAAGATTTTTTTTAGTTTTTGTTGTCAGTATGCTAGGGATTATGCTAAGTACTAGATATTTTTAAAAAGGCAAGGTTTCTGCCCTCATGGAACTTACTTTTAGAATATTAAATAACAATACTGTGAAAAATAATTAGAACAATCATAATTATTGCAAGCTACATGACAGAAATAATGTGTTAAAATAAATAATTAAGGGGGGTCTATTTCAGAAAAGAAAGTCAAGAAGAATGGCTGTATAATTCCATAGATACAAAGACAAATAATCATTTTAGAAATCTGTTTTCAATTACTGATATATTCATTATCCACTTTTAGTAATGGCATTTATTTTCCCTATGTGGAACCAACCCTCTCCTACTCATACTCAGTCTTCATCTTAGTGGTTCCTGTGGCCCAGGTCTGGACAGTGAAGATTCCATCCCCTGACTTCCCTCAGTGCTCTGGAGATGGACATTTAACTCAAAAGAAGAAAGTGAAACACAATTCCTGGCTTTTCATTGGTTCTATTGGGACAGAGAATTTCTCTTCCTACTGGGGTCACCTGGAAAGATAAATCTCTGGAGCATCCACCAACTGCAGTGAGGTGAGAGCCTGATTGAGAAAGAAGTCAGCATAGAAGAAAATAGAGCCCAGTAAAAAGAAGCAATGCCCAAATGGCATCAGTTGAGCACCTGTATTCAATTGTGCCCTGTGAGATTTTCAGTAGGATTCAATAAATGTCTCCCTCCTGCTCTCCCTTTTTTAAACCTAATCAGGTTGATTTTGCAGATGGTGAATTTAGTATCAGATATATCAAATTAGAGATCTGGATCTGGTTGCTGTGGATGCAGAACTGTGCCTTCATAGTAAGATTTTGGAAAAGTTAACCTATCAATCAATCTATCTACATTAATATGTCATAATTTTACCAATGAGTAGATAAAATATTCCTGCATAAGAATATACAAGCACACAGATACTGACAGACATACACCATGTGTGCATATTATAATGTATATTTAAAATGTTTATATAAATATGTGTATATACAAATATATATTATATACACTACATATCCACATACACATACACATGTGTGTGTGTATAAATATATATATACATATATAGATAGATAGATAAAGTTTGGAGAGAACTGTATTTCTTCTTGCCTTTTTCCCTCAGAAGTCCCTTCCTTGTTCTCACATTCTAAGCCACGAAAGGATCAAAGGTCTTACTTTAGGCAAGACATCTCTCTGCTGGATGAGAAATACAACAAATACCAGCCAATAAGGGTATTAGTTGAACTCTGGTACTGTTATCCTTGTCAGGACATCCATATACAGTTGTGCAACTTGTGCACTGCACACAGTTCTACATTAAGGAGGCACCATCCATATAGAAGATATCATAGATTAGTATATTTACTATGAAAATTTTCTGGCAGAGGGCAGTAAAGTGTCTTGTTCTAACAGCATTAGCATATCATGACAATTTTCAAAAAGTGCAAGGATAGCATCTTAAGGGACACTTTTTTCTAATTGGCACAAAGGCACAATATGAGCTACATATATACGTGTGTGTGTGTGGAGAAAGAGAGAATGACAGAGAGAGGGAGAGAGGGAAGGAGTGAGAGACAAGTTCTGATCCAAATTTAGAGGTTGGAGAAGTTAGAGGTTTTTCAAAGAAAATAGAGGTTGAAGAATAGTAGAGATATGAGGAAAATTAGGCTGTTTAAAAAAACAAAGGAAAGAAGGGTTTTAAGATAGAATTGATGGTTACAATTCTTTAGCTTCTTTATTTGTGGCTTCAGGATGTGCCATTATTTTCCATACTGTCATTCTCTTCTCCAGTCAGGTGTTTTCTTGCATCCACCAGTGGGCTCAGATATGGGTTTCTGCTCTTGGCAAAAGTATTTGGATCACCATTTGCCCAGCCTGTAGATAATGGCTTTTTGCTAGTACCCAATCCTCAGATGCTGGTTTTTAGCCTTCCCCTCCAATTCCTAGTTGGGGCATATTTAACTGTGCATGTGCTCTGTCATTTAATATTCCTTGTGCTCACCCTTCTTTGTGTCCCAATTCTAATCTGATTTTTGGCTTTGGTGCCCATCTAATATTTGACTACTATACTTAACTAAAATTTTTGGTGGACAAGTTTGCCTGATCCTTGGGTTGAATTGTCTTTGAGACTGACACCTAGTCTCTGGTGCTCCTTCAAATTTTGCCATGTTTGCCCCAGCTATGATTACCTATCTAATCCCTTTTCTTAGCTCAATATTTATATTTTATGGCCTGGTATGGAATACAGAGAGTGAGAGGAATAAGAAGGACAACCAAAATATCATTGGTGACCATTAATAATGCAATTTCAGGAAATTGAAGGGTTTAGAAACACTGAAAAACACGTGATTTGTGTAACATTTTCAATGATCTAAATACAAAAATCAGAAAAAGAATAAATAGAAAGCAAAATTATATTTTTCATTACAAAGGAATAACAAGAAGAGAAAGGACAATGATTGCTGCATTTATAGTAGGAGCAAAAAGTATGTAACAAACACTTTTTTTTTTTTTAGAAGCTACAAAGTAGAGGGTAGACGTAGCAAATTGTCAAAAGGGAATATAAAATTGATTGCGGCTTGTCAAATAGGAAACAAATAATGCATGATGTATTTGTGATTGAAAAAGTGCCCCTCATTTTAAAACCTGGTCACATACCCTGTGTAATCTCTATTTAAATCTCTTAGGAATCATGACACAAATATGCCCACCCCCAATGGTTAAATTGTCAACCTACACTGAGCATACCCTGGTGCTGTCAGACTGATCCATGGGCAGCAGCTGACCTAGAAACCCAGACACAGACAGCCAAGGCTGAAGTTGAGAATTAAGCTTAGGGCTGGGCTTTCTGAAAAGAGGGTTGGAAACCAAAGTGGATCAAGAAGTTAGAGGTCAAAAGCAGTAGGAGGTCAAAGCTATATAATGTCTCAAAAGCCAAGGACGACATGCAGTTTGCAGGTCAAGAAGGGGCAAGTCTGCCAAGCAAGTCAGTCATGAGGGAGGCGAGGACATTGAATTAGAGGCAGACGTAATACCGACAGGATTCCTCATTCACTCCTCGCTCCTTTAAGAATGTACTGGGTTGAGGGCAGCCCAGATCTTGGTGACTCAAGGTAGGCATGAGGGTGTCGGATCATCATCAACCTGACTTAAATCAGTCTCTGGTGAACACAAACAGGGATGTAATTCTAGATCCACTTGCCTGAAGATTTAAAGCAAAAATGAATTAAAGCATAAAAAAATTAATCAACCTTTTCCTCTACAGAATTTTTGTACCAAAATCCCATGTGAAAACATCCACTCTCTTTAGACCTAGCTTATTATTTTTCTTCCTATCAGATATTTTAAGTGAAGTATATTACTTAAAGTAACCCCCTATTGTATGCTTAAGTGTCAAGGACTTTATATAGCTTAACTTTACACATTCTTTGAGGTTGGTCTTTTTATCCTCATATGAGGATGGGGGGTATTAATTGATTTATCCAAAGCTATACAACTAGTAAATGGTAGTTATGTAAAAGACTAGTTTTTTGTCTCTCTCTCTCCAAAGGTCTTATTTAATTTGGAATTCACTAGCCTGCTTTCAAAGCATCTTGCCAAAGGAGAGTTAATTTACTTCTCAGGTCTGATCAGCACTTTAAAGGCAGCTGTTAATCAGGAGAACATAGGCTCCGGTTTCTTGCATTAAATGGCTTGCAGTTAGGCTAACCATGGTCATGGAAAACTGAAAGAAGCAGAACAAAACCTACATCCAATGCACTGACAAAAAAGTAACACTTAAATCCTGAGTTATTTGGCTCTAAATGAAGGTGGTCCTAGAGGTTTCTCTGGTTGGGAAAGAAGAAGGAGGAAGACGAGAGCCCAGCAGGAGTCCCAGGCCACTTCATACACTACTCTGGCCGTCACAGACCACTGCTTGAATTACTGAGCAGCTGGACAACCCACCATTTCAGAACAGAATGTAACATGGTGCAGAAAAGGAATCATTCACAGGCTTAATCAAGTTCTGAAGTTAAATCATTACATCTCTCTCAATGTTGTTGCATTTACAAATCAGTTCAGACATAATTTATCTCTTGCGAGAGAGGATGGCTTTTGTTCCTTTCGGTATCCTAAATTGTTATTATAGTTGCTGATTGTTAGTTTCCTCTGAGAATCTAAATCCATATTATTTGGGAGGAAGATGATACTTTCTTGGTCAGCTTTTCATAATCTCTGATCAAACTGGATCTACCTTTAATTTCACTGGGAAGTATCACATTTTTAGCCCATCCATGCATTCCTGTTGCACAGTCTTGAGATGGGTTTGCTCAACACATTCTGTAGAGTGCCATAAAGCAAGGGCAGATGTTCACATAAACTGACATGTCTCCTTGTGCCCTCTTTCTCTCTGTCCCAAACTCCATCTTCATTTGTAGTCGAATGCCAAAGCAACGCAGCCACACACAGCACCCAAAGTTTTTACTGAAGTTTTTTTGCAATTAAGACTGCTTTCCATTCTCATGTGAGGACAGAATTGAACATGATGTGTCTTTTATTATCAAATAAGATCAGGGATTATGCTGATTTATATTACTTCAAAATGCTTATATTTTGTGACAATAGTTATCTGACAGGAAAAAAAGGGTATATAGCTATCCTGTATTTTCTATTTAGTAGACTTTATCCACAACATTTATGACCCCCCAAATTTGTCTCATCATCCCTATAATTCTACTTCTCTTTTTTTTTTTTTTTTTTTCTTTTTTTTAATAGGAATTGTATTCTGAGAAAGGATATGAATCCAGGACCCCTTTGACATTTCCTTAACATTGAATCTTGCTGTTTGAAAATAAATTTTACTTTTTAAAATATTCTGAATAACAATTAGCCTTGAAGCAGTTTTCTATTCTGTTTGTTTCAACATCTTGTATCTTTTAGAGCTACCTTTTCTTAATTACCATTTCTACAAAACGCAGATCTGACAAGGTTTCACTTCATTTGTTTCTTTAAATTAACTAAAATCTGAGCATTGCTTTATGATCTTGGTTTATTCTGTACCCTCTCACATTGGAAATTTGTCTCTCTTTCTTATGTTATGGGTCAGATAGAAAATTCATTTTCCTAAGTTATTTTTGGACTTTAAACAATTCTCTGTCTCACAATGGCATATAGTCATTGGGATAAAGCAGTTCCTACTTGCCACTTGAAAATATATTTCTTTTTGCCATTTTTACATTACTGTTGCCTGTGGATGGGGGTGAATGTCTTCCTTTGCCAAAGTGGCAATGGATGCATAAGTGACAATCTCTTTTCCTTAAGATATGGGACTACACAAAGCTGTCAGATTTAAAAATGACACTGTGGCACAGCTTTTCTTTAGGGTGGTGGCTTTCATTTCTGATTCCTGCTGTTCCTGACAGTTGAAATGGCAGCAGGAGGGAAAAATTAAAGTAAGTTCTCTTGGCATTTGCCCTTAGGTAGAAATTAATAATAGAAGAAGCAGGGCTGTGTTTAAAAACAGTTAGTGTCAGATGTCACACAATGGAATGTGACCAATCTCCTGATGAGATGACCCAAACTGTCCATAATTGTCCAAAGCTAGATTTAATGCTCAAGCTTGCTTACAATGTTAATCTGTGTTCTTCTGCTTGGAGAGCATTTCATATGTTCTACAATATTATGTTCTACTTCAAGAATTGAGCTCTATGTCTCACTAAACCCTTTAAATTACTTGGCTGCTTTAAAGTTGATAAACTGTGTATTTTATGTTTTTCTTTTGACTCTGACTCTGTTTCTGATTTTCAGTGAATTAATATACACTCTTTCAAGTAATACCCTTACATGATGTCAAAAACTGTCCTGATTACAACCTCCATGGTGTTATAGATTTGTTGGAACTGCGTATTTTCCTAGTTTACTTGTTTATTTATGTGTTGCTGGATTTTATTCTGCCTCTTCTTTGTCTGATGACTTCTAGTTCTGCACCATCAGCTGTTTTATATCTAATATTTGCAATTCCTTTCTTTGTGGATGGATGTTGTATTCCCAGGGCTTGGGTTCTGGACATACAATAGAATATAAATGATCTTTCCCCAAACCCCTCTTTGCTAGTTGAATTCCCATATTTGGCCCTGGGAATAAACCTGGGCACTTAGCTGTGTGTTTATGTATGAGATGTACATTCTTTCTTTATGCTCAATAAATTTTCTGTATCAGTACTTGAAAAATGTCTTAGCATGTACTTTAAACTCTTGCACAGTCTCCCTTTCCTTTCCCATCACCAGTGCATATTGATTTATTTATTACTTCCTTGACTTCATTTTATAATCTTTTCAGCTCTCCCTTACGCCTCTTTCTCAACTTGATTACTTCTTTGCTTTCCTTGTATATCCATTTTGGTCCATTTTATTCAGGGTATAGTCATTTCTAGATGAGCCTTATAACACTTGGGCAAGATTAATTTTTCCTTTAACAATTCCCATTTCCTTAATTTTGTACAGATTATTGATTATCTATTTAATTTCATGTACTTTATACATTTTTCCAGAACTTGTTTTGTGTAAATGTCTTACCCACTTAACATTACTTTGGTGATAATTGATTAAGTAAGTAGTTTAACTCTCCTACTGTATATTCCCAATTTGTCATTTGTATTAGAATGAGTTAAATTATATATTGCTCCATTGTTAATATTTCATGTTATGAAATAATCTTCTTCCCATATTCACAAGTTAGTCATAGCATTTTAAAAAATGTTTTAGCCTTACATTACTTTGATACTTTAGTTTGTAGGAATAAGCAGATATGCTCTTATTGATTTGCATGAAAATATTCTTCACTGCCTCATTTTTGTCATATTTGTTTATATTAAGAAAGGCTACCTCACAATTTGCTCTAACACAGAAGTTCCTAAACTTGGTTGTGCAGCAGAATTACCTAGGGAGCTTTGGAAAAATACACATTCCCTGGGACTGGCTCCAGAATTACAGGCCTGAATTTCCCAGTCAAGAGCCTGAGAATGGATATTTGTATCATATCCCTATTGGGATTCATAGATAATCCAGTCAACATTCATCCTGGGACTGGCATCTGGAAACCAATGCAAATGCTTTTCTCATTTGCAACTAATCAAGATTAAATACTTGGGGGAAATGAAATAATGAAGATGGGAAGCATGTTCAACACTTACATAGCAGGTAACATTCATATAGGCTGCTATGACAGCTTACTGGCTTTTCAGTCTTCCCGATAGAACTGGTATTTCTTTGAGGACTAGAATTACAGCTTGTTTAGCACTAAATCCCTATACTTAGTCTCCTTCTTGACACATGGGAATGATCCGTTCATTTTTGTCAGATACATAAACTTTCTGAACTGTTGCTTATCAATGGACGTTACTTCATGAAAATCTGTCAGGACAAGTTTGAAAGCAATTCTTTTAAAAATGGTATGTTATTAAAGCAAAAGGGAAATGCCTCTCTAGGAAAGCAGGAGTGAGTAGAAAGGAAACATGAGAGAAGAAATCAGTAACAAGTTGAGAAATAGGCGAATGTTTGAGGCATGCAGAAAATGATTTTGAAAAAACAAATTGAAAAAATTTAACAGCAGCCAACTTCCTTTTAAGCTCACTTTCAGAAAATGTCTGTCTTTTGAACATTTCACTGTTAGGATAACATCACTGATGGCTACATCCTTTAGTCGGTTCCTCACAAAAGCATAATTTTAGTGAAATAAAGACAGACATTCTTAGAAAGTATTGTTAACTTTATTGTACTACTCCAGAGAGAAAAACATAGTAATAGAAGGTAGCTAGTAAAACAAAACAAAACAAATAACAAAAAACCCAAATAAACCACATCATAAATATGAAAATTGATTTAATTTCCTAGTTTTGCAGTGGTAATTAATATGTTTTCTGTGAACTGTGTGTGCATGATAAGTTCTTCAACTACATCTTTTGTACAAGGTAGATTGAATGTAATTATGTTAAGATTTATGTATATTAGCATGAAATTAGTACATAGACCTCAGGTTTTCTCAGGAAAAAAGATAGTTTCTAATCAATAAATGACAAATTAGTAACTGTTAGGCAAAGTTCCCCACCCCCAACACATACACAGCACACCCTTAGAAGCTCTCCCACAACAGACATGACTGTTTACGTAAAACACACTCTTATCTAAGGTATTAGTCTGAGCAAGAACATAAACAAAAATTTTCCATAATGTAATAACCTCCCTGATATCAACTCCCTATCTTACCCCAATGTCAACTCCTTATCTTACCCTGAGCAAACCAATCCCCTGACTCAACTCCTTATGTCTCTATCTTACCCACCAACAATTATTCCTCCAACCCCTCTCCCAAAAAGCTATAAAAATTACTCCCACCTTTGTTGTGGGTTGTTGCCTCTCTTAGGCTTCAGCCACCCTGCGCATGGCTACAATAAAACTTCCTCCAATTGAAAAAAAAAAAAAGTATGTGTTGGGGGTGGGGAATTTTGCCTAACAGTAACCAAAAACTATCTTTAGTACATTGAAAGAAAATTAGTTAATTTATATCAAATTTGGAGTTTTAGTATCTTTCATTCCAAGCTTGGTTATACTTCTCACTCTTGCATCATAGGCATACCACCTAGAGGTTCTTAATGCCATAAAGAAATTGCAAGAAGTCTGTGGTTTCCTCACTGTACATTAGGCAAAATGGCTGTATTAGAGTTCTCCATAGAAATAGAACCAACAGGATATATGTGTGTGTGTGTGTGTGTGTGTGTGTATGCACACACACACACATATACACAAAGAAATTTATTATAAGGAATTGACTCCTATGACCATGAGCACTGGCAGGTTTGAACTCTGTAGGGCAGGCTGTAAGCAGGAAACTGCAGTAAAGGTGTTGTCAAAGTCTTGAATCTGAATTTCCCAGGTGAAGCTGTCAGGCTGGAAATTCTGGAAAGAGTCAGTGTTGACATCTCTTGACCCTCAGTTCTAGTTGTTAAGGCCTCCAAATGATTGAATGAAGCCCATCCACATTATAGAGAGTAATTTCCTTTACTTAAAGTCAACTGATTGTAGATGCTAATAACATCTATAAAATACCTCCACAGTAACAACTAGGTCAGTGTTTGACCAAACAACTGAACACCATAACCAAGCCAAGTTGACAAATAAAATTAACCATCACAAGGCAAACCACCCGTTGTTAAACTTCCTATTGCTTTAACCCAGTGAAATGTGGGCAGATGTGATGGGTATGCCTTCTGGATGGAGGCTTAAGGAAGAGTGTGTTATTCCTCACTTTTACCCTCTACCCTATTTGCTAATGCTGCTGTCTTGCAAAACACCAGAAATGGATTGGCTGTTATAAAGGAGGTTTATTTGGTTACACAGTTATAGTCTTAAGGCCATAAAATGTCCTAGGTAAGACATCAACAATCGGGCACCTTCACTGGAGAAAGGCTAATGGCATCTGGAAAACTTCTGTAAGCTGTGAAGGCACGTGGCTGGCATCCGCTTGCTCCCAGGTTGTGTTTCAAAATGGCATTCTTCCAAATGTCAGTGTCAGCTTCCAATGGCCATCTTCAAAATGTGTCTCTCAGCTGCAACTACTCTCTCAGCTCCTGTGCATTCTTCAAAGTGTCCCTCTTGGCTGTAGCAAGCTTTCTCCTTCTGTCTGAGCTCTAGTAACTAATCAAGGCCCATGCAGAATGGGCAGGGCCACACCTCCATGGAAATTATCTAATCAGAGTTATCACCTACAGTTGCATGCGTTGCATCTCCATGGAAACACTCAAAGAATTACAATCTAATAAACACTAATACATCTGCCCATACAAGATTGCATCAAAGATAATGGCATTTTGGGGGACATAATACATTCAAACTGGCACAACCAATGACAAGCAATGATGCAGAGAGTGGCTACTCTGCCAAATTCAGTCCAGGAGTGAGGAACTGAGAGGGAGCTCACTTGGAATGGACATGTAGTGTGAGTAAGAATACACTTTTCTGCTTAAAGTTAATGAGATTTTGGGGCGGTTGTTCATTGCAGCACAACTTAAGTCACCCTGATTTATATAATGGTTACATAATAATTTGACAATTTGGTAGTAGCTAGTGCAGAATATTTCAACAGGTTCAGCTGTTTAAGAAAATACATTTCCCCAAGATTTATAACTTATTGGAAATTCTATTGTTGAAAATTAGAATTGTTAGTAGGACTTTCTTAAATTTGGAGACAATCATTTTCCTGAAGGTTAAGTTCTACTTTTATAGGAAATTGTCTTCTGAGTCAGCCATTTCTATTGCTGGACAGCTATAACTAATAGGTAGGACTTTTTAATATTTAGCAAAATCTTTTCCCTGATACTTAAACTTTACAAGTTCTACCTTCAAGAAGAGCTTATATTAAATCCATTCTACTGTTCATATGAGAGTTCTTAAAATATCTGAAGACAGCTGTTATGTCCTCAAAACTCTATTCTCTAGGTCTAAATATTCTATTTATTCAGCCATTCATTACAGGAAATCCTTCCCAGATCTTTTGAAGAAATTGATTCCTCTCCTCTGGACAACCTAGTTTACTATTGTCTCATTTAAATTATAACAAGAATATATGACATGCCAAATGGGGTCTGGCAGTTGCAGAATGTATCAGGATTATTTTTCTGGAGCATTATAATTTTATTACTTCAACTTGAGGTTGAATTAGCTTTTTTAGAAGTTGAATCAAGGAATTGGATTGTCTAAATCTCCCAGGACTTTTCCTTATAATCTCTTGTCAAACTGAGGTTTCCTCTCTCCTTTTCTTACATAATAAATCTTGTAAACTAATTACAGAATGTTAAGTTTATCTGTAACAATGTTCAAATTATTTGAAGTAAACATTAATTGAATTTAATTCTATAGCCTGACAACTTAAATTAAACATGCAAGTTTATACGGATAGGTAGTCATAAGTTAACATTGTTGCTAATAAAATATTTTCTCTTAATTTATTAAATACTTTGGGATTACATATTTCTGTAATCTTCCAACTGTGCAATATACTTTGTCAAGAGCAGAGTTCAACATATCACACCAAAGTTCAACATATCATTGTGAAATTTGTACATGAATTATTCATTCATAGAGGTTTTACATTCCATTCATGTTACTGAAAAGATAGTCTACCTAAATGAGTTATTTCAAAATATTAAAAGTCATCAATAGTAGATAAGCAAGGAAATACTATATAGCAATGAGAATGAACAAACTACAATACCTGTGCAAAACCTATTCAGCCAGATGCAAAAGAGGACATGCACAAAGTAAAAATCAGGTAACAGTGAACCATCATGTTCAAAGCTAGTATAGTGGTTATCCTGAGGGATAGGGTGTAACTGGAAGGGAAGTAAGAGGTTGCTTTGGGGGTGCTGGCAGTGCCTTATTTCTTGATCTGAGAACTGTATTCTCAATTGGGGAAAACTTATCAATTTGAATTCTTCTGATGGCTACACATTTATGTATGTAACTTCTACTTCAATAAAAAGTTCACATCAAACATGTTGCAAATTTTCTTATGGGGAATTATATTTCTCTAAACTACTGAATTCATTCAGTAAACTATTTTAAAGATAAACCTATTTACAGACTTTCACCTGGGAGTAATGTTATCCCACCTACAATGCTATCCTTATTTTGATTCCATTTTAGAGAAGCATTGTAGAATGATTACAGTTTTGCCATTGCTAAAAGTATTGTACCCGTAACAAATGGCTCTTCCCCAGTGCTTTTCAAATATGAAGGTATCAAAAGTTGTTTTTGAAAGTTGGTTATGATTTGGGTAGTAAGATCTCTACATTTAACCTTCCAGTACTCCTTCAGGTCAGGAAGAGTACTATTTCTTTTCATAACCAGCTAAAGAATGCTATATTTCTTTGTTTTACTGGCTACAGACTTGCCTGATGCTTTCATATATTTCTATTGAAATCTGCTGAAAGAGACAGAATGCCCCTTAAAAACAATTGATTGATACTTTTCTTCAAAACACTGGACCAAACCATAATTAATAGTAGCTTAAAGATATTGGAGTCAGTAGGTGCTTGTGGCTACAGATGGAAAAGAATCAATAATGAGAAAAAATGAAATACAATAGAAGCAGCACATAAACGTTACTAAAATAGAGAAGAAAGTAGAGAAGAGAAGGAACTGAGGGAAGATAAAAGATGAGAAATGAAGGGACCTTAAGATTGAAATGGGGATGAAATTTTAAAGTGAATCCCCTTCCCCATCCATCCCATGCCCACCCCACCCCAATCCTGCTGTCTCTTCCCTTCCCCAGTTCTCAGTTCTTAATCTGACACTTGCTGGCATCATTCGAACAGACTTCTTGACCTCCACTCCCTCCGAACGTCCTTTTTTGCTTTATTCTTTATTGCTTTAATTCTTTTAATGTATAAAGGAACTCTGCTTTGCTATGAGGATGAATTTGTCTCAGGATAATCTGACTATATCATTAAATAATTGCTTATTAAAAATTATAAGCTTCTAAAATTAACACATTCTTTTTCTTTTTTAAACTTTTTATTTTGAAATACTTTCAAACCTGCAGGGTATTTACAAAAATAATACAAATCCCATATAGAGGGCTCCAACATACACCCTTCCTGTAAGATACTCAGATCCACAAATTTTAACATTTTGCCACAATTGCCATGCCAATCTATATATCCATCTATCTGTCAATCCATGTAAATATGTATATATGTATGGATGTATCTATCTATCTATCTATCTATCTATCTATCAATTTCTGAACACTTGAGTGTAGGTTGTATACATTATGCTCCTTGAACATCCTATACTGTCATGTACATTTCCTAAGAAATGTAACCACCTTAAGCACAGTTAACAAGTTCAAGAAATTTAATGTAGATATCAAGCTTATGGTCTATATTCCGTTTTTTTCATATGTCCCAATAATGTCCTTTTGAGCCTTTTTCCTTTCTTATTATATCCAATCCAGGATCATTTAATGCATTTAATTGTCCTTTTCTCTTTATTTGATCTTTCTTTTCCTTTTTCTTTTTTAATTGTGGGAACATATAAGCAACATAAAATTTCTCATATCAATCACTCCCAAGAATACCATTCACTGGGATTAATTACCTTCACAGTGCTGCGGTACCTTCATCACCTTCCATCACTAAAATTTTTCCATCTCCCCAAAGAGCAACCCTACACCCGCTAAGCATTAACTCCCATTCTTCCGGCCCCTACAACATGTATTCTACTTTCTGTCTCTATGAGCTTGCATATTCTCATATATTTTCTTTGTAGTTACCCTGGGGCTTAAATTTAGCATCTTAAATCTGTAATAGTCTCCTTTGCTTTGATACCAACTTAACTTCAATAGTATACACAAACTATGTTCCTATACCTTTCTGTCCCCACAATTTTATGCATTTCTTGTCACCAGTTATATGCTTATATATTATGAGTCAAAAACACTGGTTTATCAATACATTTCATACATTTGCCCTTTAGATTCTGTAGGAATTAAAAAGTGGAGTTACAAACCAAAAATACAAAAGTACTGGCATTTATATTTACCCATGTCATTATCCTTACTGGAGATCATTATTTCTTCATGAGGCTTCAATCTATTGTCTATTGTCCTTTCCTTTCAACCTGCAGAACTCCCATTAGCATCTCTTGTAAGCCTGTTATAGTGGTGATGAACTCCCTCAGCCTTTGTTTAATCTGAGAATGTCTTAATCTCGTCTTCGTTTTTGAAAAAGTTATGTTGGATATAGAATTCTTGGTTGGCAATTTTTTGCTTTCAGTACTTTAAATACGTGGTCCCACTGACTTCTTGTTTCCATGGTGTCTGATGAGAAATTTGCACTTAATCTTATTGACCTCCCTTGTATGTAAGGATGTTCTTCTGTCTTGCACCATTTCAGAATTGTCTCTTTATCGTTAGCATTTCATGGTTTGATTATAATATGCCATGGTGTGGGTCTGTTTGGGTTTATCCTGTTTGGAGTGCATTGAGCCACTTGGATGTGTATATTCATGTTTTTCATTAAATTTGAGATGTTTTCAGCCATTATTTCTTTGAATATTCTCTCTACCCCTTTCTTTCTTTCTTCTCTTTCCGGTAGTCCCACAATGCGAATATTGGTATGCTTCATGGTATACCACAGGTCCCTCAGGTTCTGTTAAAAGCCAACCCATTTCTAGCATATTGCATTCTGGTAGTTTTAGCAAACAGAAACAATTGGAATGAAATTCAGAAAGATAGAGAGAAAACCACAAAAGAAGCAACCAGAAGCTGAACATCATTGAAACCCAGAAGAGAAGGGAGAGGCCAAGAGAGTCTGCCTTGTGCATTGCCAGGTGCCAGAAGACCCCAAGACCAGGGCTCACCAGCAGCCAGCTCCAGAATGCCAGTCTTTGGGAAGAAAGCCTTACCTTGACGACACTTTGATTTGGACTTTCTTCTAGCCTCAAAACTGTGAAATAATGAATTCCCATTATTTAAGACAACACATTGCATGGTATTAGCTTGAGCAGTCAAGGAAATTAAAATACCATTTCTCTGTTAATATTATCCTGTGTTCATCTATCATTTTTCTGATTTCATTCTTTGTCCATGTTTTCCTTCAGCTCTTTGAACATATTTAGGACCATTTTTAAATAAGTCTTTTCTTTGTTATGTCCCAGGTCTGATCCTCCTTATTGATGTTTTCTAATGTTTTAATCTTCTCCTTTGCCTAGGCCATTGCTTCCTGTTTCTTTGTGCATTTTGTAATCTTTTTCTGAAATCTGGATATTTTGATATTTTAATGTGTTATTGCTGGAGTTTAGACTCTAAGACATCTGCCCTTAAGCTTGTCTCTACCTAGTATTATGACAGAACTTTCCTTGAATGACAGGAGCTAAAAACAACAACAAAAAGGATGGTCTTTACAGATTGCCCTGTGTGAGTGCCCTCCTTCAGAGTTTATCCTCACAGTTTGTTTATAAAGGAGCTTGAGGCCAAAGCATAGGGGTCTCTCTGGTCCTTTCTACACTTGCATCTTGTCTTGGGCATGTATGCTGTCCCAGGACTTCCCCATTTACATGGATAGTAATGTCCCCTTTTCCCTAGGAAACAGTTTCCTCATGGTCCCAGGCACTGCATCATACATCCCACAGCCAATAATTTATTGCCCCTGGTATCCAGGATTTGACTGTTCTCCCATGGTGTTCTGTAGGAGAGCTCTGAGATGCCTTCTCTACACAGGGAAAGTTCTGTCCAGGCTGCCACCAGACAAATTGGGCCAGACCTACATGTTCTCAGTATGTGCACAAGTAAACCAAAACTTTTTAAATTCTATATTTAAAGTTATTAAAAACTTATTAAATTCTATATTTCTTTGGTTTTCTGATTCAATAAATGAATATAATTTTGATTTACTTTGGAGTTATTTGCTTTGCAGTTATTCATGTAAATACAATTATATCTGGCCTTGGGTAAGTGATTGTTTTTGTTTAGTGCCTATTGTTCCATGCGTGAGAGCTCAGGTTATAGGGAAACTAACAGTCTTAAGTGCCTGCTTTAAGCTTTAAGTGGAATTATACAAATAAGACATATAATACACTCCAGAAAGATTAAAAAAAAAAAAAATCACCCTATATCCCAGATGACAAGTTCAGGAAATCATTGGTTGAAAAGTCGTAGCGGAGTTTAGTTTAATTTTTTTAAATGTCCAAATGACTGACTTATCTTACACTACTTGTGGCATTTGTAGGGCTAGAAAGCCTTAATTTTGCAGTCATAAAATGTCTTTGGTTTAGCAAATGCAGACAGAAGACCAGTATCAAGGGATTGAGTAGTGTTAAAAATATTTACAAATAACTTTTAGAGTGCAAATAAATGGCCAGACATTACTACATGTCTGAGATAGCACTGCAGATGTACCCACAGTGAAATAATGGATTTCTCCAGATACCCCCACATCAGCATTAGCTTACTTGTAAGAGCAGAGTTGGACACTTTGGAAACATTTTACTGCTTCTTAATTATTTTTTCTGCTTTCCCAGGGTATCCTGTGCGATATTCTGACTATTTTAGAGGTCCGCATAACCACACTCCATTCATCATTATCACAGTGAAAGCGAATCTACACAACACATATAGTTAAACGGGTTTCTGTGTTTCTTATTTATATTACAATTTAAATGAGAGCCAATGTAGTATATTTTCACTGCAGTTTAGGTATATAAAAATTTCCACCATTACTAAAATAAAGGTATTTTATCATTATATAATGAACTTGATTCCATGATAAGTCTTAAAAAAGTAAACCTTAGAAATATCCAGACTCAAAAGGGCACACTATTAAAGTGAATGATTTAGTAATTTTAAACTATTAAATACTATCTCTTAACTATACTCTCTAAATGGCTGACAATTGAATACTGACAATATTGGTTGCAAACAAAAATTCTTTTGATGAAACCACTATAGATACTATAACTAATCAGCTGACTTCTAAATAATAAATCAACCAGTGTATATTTATTTAGGGAGGTTCTATATTTCTTGCATGATTCTAGAGCTGTGGAGGATAAAGATGAAATATGCACACAAGGAATATATAATTAAATGCTTAATTATGTGGTATGACTATCATTGCTACAAGAGTTAAGAGAAGGGGAGAGCTTTAGCTATGGAGTGGAAACTTGATCCAGGAAGGTTAGATCAGGCTTAGATGAGTGGAAGAAAGCAGGGAAGATATTTTTGGCAGGTCTATAAGCCTGGGATTGGATGTGAGGCTTTGAGGGGTGGAGACTCAATGACTACAGCAGCTGGAACATGTTGAAATATAGCTGGAGATTATAATGGCAATGGGGGCCAATTTATAAAGAACGTTGAAGATCATGAAGACGAACAGAAGCAAGAAGAAACAGATAGGGGCATGGAAACTAACATCATTGCTCCTATATTACAAATAATAAAAGGTAACATTTCTTATTAGCTTATCCTATGCCAAACATTGTTCTAAGCAGTTTACATAATTTAAATTATATAGTCCTCATAAAAATCTTATGAGTAGGTGTAAGTATGATTTTCATTTTAAAGATGAGAAAACTGAAACACCCAGAGGGTAAGTCACTAGGATGTCTTGCTCATTTTACATGAGGAAGAAATAACATTTGAACCCAGACAATTTAGCTTCCAAGCCCATATACTTAAATACTCTGCCATCCAACATGACAAAGAGCCTCCAGATCTAATAATTCATGTACAAAATCTGTGCACAAAATCTGTGAAATTGGTATCATCATTCCAATTTTCAGATTAACATACTGAGTGTCCATAAGCTATAGCTACATTATTTATATTTGAAGATTCTACTTACCTGAAAATATACTATGGATTAGAAAAGATGTAATCTATACAGTCAACAAAAATTTATAGACATTAATACTATGTGTCAAGCACTACTTGAGATAATAAAGATATAACTCTGATTCTTCAATTAAATAATCATACATTTCTATGTTTATTTGCATTTTTAAATTGCTTGGCTAATATTACTTCCTACTATCATCATTTACTTTGGCTTAGTCTGAATTCATCCTGTGCACTCCCTACACCCATGCTTTGATGACAAGACAGGAAACAAGAGAACAAAGCCCATTACTAAATGAAGAAAATAACAATGGTCAGTTTCCTTTGGTGTGGAGCTATCTAGTATGGTTTGTGGAAACAGACTGTTAAATATTCAGGAAATTTGAGAGCTAGTTGTTTCACCATTGGTGGCTTGGAATTGGTCATGGTGGGAAGTAAAATCTGGGCTTTGTTTTCTTTTTTTTTTTTTGAGTCAATTTACCATCACTCTATTACTCTACTTGTCCCTTCTGAGATATTTGTAGGTTCCACTCTCAGCCTTTCAGATGCCCAGTGCACTTGGTTCCTTTTTCGAAGAGTGCTGATAAGAATTGGGAAAGGGAAGGGAGTTAGTATTTCTTGAGCATCTGCTCTGTATCAAGCACTGTGCTCATTGTTCTATGTAGTATGAAATTCATAAAAAATCAGTTATTACTCCCATTTTCAGACTAGAAAACTTCGGTTCAGAAAAGTTGTTATTTGGTCAAGGTCAAGCAGATAATAAGAGTGGGAGTTGAATTCCTAAGCAAAGTATACATGACTTCAAAGTCTACAATCTTTCCTTTGTATCCCAACTCTTCTTTGTGTGAACATAAGTTAGTAAGTTAACTGCCAGCTCCTTTTGCAATGGCTAATTTTGAAATGCCTTAGTAAATAATTAACATATTTGCTGTGTTCATTTATTCATTCCATGAGTACTCATAGCGAATACCTGGGTCCAGTGAGAGCTGCATTTACTGCCATAAGTTAGTAATGAGAGAGAAAGAGATTTGAACAGGAAGAACAGGTATGAGGAAGGCATTGCTTCCATTCAGGCATTAAGAACAGTTAAAAAGAAGCTTTTTTATTACTGCAAAGGAGAGGTTAAACCTGCTTATAATTGTGCCTAAGAGTCTTCCCCTGAGTGCCTCTTTGTTGCTCGACATGGTCCTCTCTTTCTAACTAAGCCACCTTGGTGGGTGCTCTCACAGCCCTCTCCCCTGCGTGGGACCTGATTCCCAGGTGTATAGATCTCCCTGGCAACACAGGATATGACTCCCAGGGATGAATCTGGACCCAGCATTGTGGGATTGAGAACACCTTCTTGACCAAAAGGGGGATGCGAAATGAAACAAAAATAAAGCTTCAGTGGCTGAGAGATTTCAAATGGAGTCAAGAGGTTACTCTGGTGGACATTCTTACGCACTATATGGATAACCCTTTTTAGGTTTTAATGTGTTGGAACAGCTAGAAGTAAATACCTGAAACTATCAAACCCCAACCCTGTAGCCTTGACTCTTAAAGACGATTGTATAACAATGTAGATTACAAGGAGGTGATGGTGTGATTGTGAAAACCTTGTGGATCGCACTCTCTTTATCCAGTGTATGGATGGATGAGTAGAAAAATGGGGACAAAAACTGAATGAAAAATAGGGTGGGATGGGGGGATGATTTGGGTGTTCTTTTTTACTTTTATTTTTTATTCTTATTCTGATTCTTTCTGATGTAAGGAAAATGTTCAAAAATAGATTGGGGTGATGAATGCACAACTATATAATGGTACTGTGAACAGTTGATTGTACACCATGGATGACTGAATGGTATGTGAATATATCTCAATAAAACTAAATTTTTAAAAAAACTAAACAGGAAAAAAAGCTTTTTGTGAAAGCAAATATAGGCTTCTTGACATCCAAGAAATTCTACCACATTCTTACTCCAGTTAAGACTGAACCTGGAGATAATGTTTAGCACCTGCTTTCATAGACACCTTTCACACCTTGAGTTGTGAACTTAATAATGGAGACTTCTCTTTGTTTGCTAAAACTTAATAATGGGTGCCCCTTTTTTTTGATTACTAAATTCTATTTCTGGTTAGGGTGGAAATAAAATAAACATGAAGATGTGTCAAGGTTACAACTGTCCTGAACAAATTTTGCTTTAGAGTAGTTGAGGCTTGAAGGTACAAGTCTACCAAATTTCACTGTATTACTGTGTAACTTTTGTTAGTTCACCCCACTTTTTCCCCCAGTTTCCTCTTCTGTAATATAATGATTATTCACCTAACAAGGTTGGGTGACTATAGATAATTTATATAATCTTTCCAATCTAACTTTCTAACCAACTTCTATCCCTTTCTTATAGAATCCTTAATTTTAGCAAAACTTTTCTTCTCACTATGCTTTCTTCAATCAATCCTCTGGGCTTTGCTTCCCGGAAATGTCTCCTTTTCTTTGTCCGTTCAATCTTGTTCAACTGGAAACACTGAATCAAGTTTAATTTTCTCCTAAAGATTGCCCCGTGCATGGTAGCTGTTTTGAGGTTCTTATTTTTGCTTCTGAACTCAGACTTTATGTCTTCCTCACCTTTTTGCAATTTAAAAATGTCTTTGACTCAGGTATTGTAATGTTGCTTTTGCTTTTGTGTTAGTGTCTAACACCTATCTTTTCCTTTTTTTTCCAGCAAGATTTTAAATACCTAGAAGATGGGGACTTTTACATTTCTTCACATTTCCTGTGGCACTAAGTGGAGTGTTTTGTACCTGGACAGTCTGAAAGAGTAACCATGGATATGTACTAAAATTCACAATCCTTCACTGTGCACAGCATGAATGTTTAGTAAATATTGCTGTAATTACTTACAATACTTCTACTCTAATTGTAACATGTTCAAAGTATCCAACCTTTGCAGCAGCTTTGCTCAGTTTCTTAATTCTCAGAAATTTCTATGAAAATTAATGCCGTCTTAGATGGAAGAATAGATTTAACTGTATTTTTTCTTTCTTTGTGCACAACCTGTCTCCCTTTCGGTCTGGTCCTTTCATTTAGGTTCTTGGAGGAGCCAATGAGTTCATTTGTTTAGTAGCCTATTTGATGCTTCACAGTGCAGAGAGGCAGTGTATTATGGTGGATATGGGTGGGTGTTCTGCTCTGGGGCAGTTCTTTTACTTGTGTACATCCTTACACAAGTTAGTATTTTTGCCTTCAATTCTTCACCTGAGAAGTGGGGATAATAACCATATTTTTCTCATATGAATGTTGTGAGAATTGAGTTAAAACATATCAGTGCTTAAAATATTCCTTGGCATATGGTAATTAATAAATGTTACTGATTATTTGAAGATATTTATCTTTAATAAACAGAATTCTAACAACCTAATAAAACAATTTTTATTGCTAGAATTTAGAGATTGCTATAAAACAATACTGATATATCTTGGTATCTACTAGTGTTCTTAAAATTCTTTTTACTACAGAGTTGAATTACTCATCTCCATATCATGTGTATATATGCATACACACACATCTGTATTAACCCAAGATAAAGAAACCTATCAGTGCTTCCCTTGTCAGAGGACAAACATACATTCATATGCATTGTAAAATTTCCTGCGGCTCCTAAGTCCCCTTTGTCTGTATAATTCAATCAGTGGATCTTGAGCTATCGTGATGAACTAATGAGACAAATAGACCATGTAGTCCAGTGCTGAAGTGCTAAAAAATGACTTCAATTGAATATTTTTCTTTTTATTACCCATGTTTTCTTCCTAAATTAGTGCTGTAAAACCAAGGACATACTTTCAAAGGCGTTTATGTAATTTGGGAATATTGCTCTTGTTGTCCTTAGAATTTTTTCCCAAGAGGGTTGTAGAACCACAGCCTTTGTACATTGTGAGCATCTAATCAGTTATAATATGGTAATAAGTTTTCATATGGTGTGGTCTTGTGCTTATAAGCACAAACCTTATTGTAAATGTCAAAATAATTCAGATCTTAATATATCCCCTGTAGTGATACATTAATAAGGGCCATTGGAGCAAGTTCTATAGTAGTTATTTTTTAATGGACAAGGATTTTTTCACTATTTGATTTGGAGATCAAAACCCAGAGAGACAATACATAGCCAGTGTTTTAATTTCAGAATGTATGTTTGCTTTCCCCACAGCATGGCAGAATTTCCCTTGAAAAGCCTTATTTACTAATCCACCAAGGCAATGCTGAGGACATACTAGATTTTTTACTCATGATTGACAAATAATGAATAGACGCATATTCATCATGGTGTTACAATTATACATGTAGTAGCAGAAGTGATTTTTCAGCTCATCGAGTCTAGTACCACTTATTGCTTTGCAGATAAGAAGTGAAAGAGGTCGACTGACAGTAAACCATAGCAGAGTCAGATCTGGAACCCAATTTGTTGGACTCCAAGTCCAACTTTAATATTTTTGTCTTTAAACTATACCATCTATAATAATGATTTGAGGAAAGGAGGATAATTGTTAGAAACTTTTGCATTGTACATTAAAATAATATGCTTGAGTAATTATTCAGAAGATCAAAAGATTTCAAAGTATGGTTGGTGCTATATTCTTTATTCAGGCAAGCTACTGGATATTGCTTATTTTAGTGATTTTCAGGGATCAGCTTACACAAGATGGCTGATTGCCAACCTCAATTAAGATGGAGCTTAAAACAAAATGTAATTTTGCTGATAAATATTCCAGTTGTGATGAGCTACAATTCTCTATATTGCCACCAGGAGGCAGTACAATCAAGCAATTCTTTCTGTTTTCATTCTTCAGCATTTGATTTCTAACAAATCCGACAAAGGGAAAAGCATACAGGGAAGGTATAATATTAAATATGTCGATATTACCCCAAATTACACCACTGCACTGGTCTTTTACCCTATGGGTTTAAATTGTAATGGCTTCAGTGGGGCAAAGGGCACAGCTTTAAGAAGGAAATGACTGACTAGTTTCCAGGTCTAGATGGACCCAGGACCAAACCCATGACTTCTGGGTTCGAGGAGCAGATGTTCTTCTGTGTATCTCCATTTCAACTACATCATGCAGCTAGTTCCTGGAGAAAAATTCTTTTCAGGTGGCATTATGGTTTAGAGGTAATATTATTAATTTGGCATGAGAAATCTTGGCTTTTCCAAAAACTGTTAAGATTTTGGCCTTTTGACCTCAATCAAATCTTTTGGCCTCAATTTTCTAATATATAAAATGGGGGAGATGAGTTAAAGTAGATTTTTTCCTTACGAAATCCTTTCCAGGTAATACATTAAGCTTCTAAGAGAAAATGGGCAGGAAAAAAAAAAAAAAAAAAAAAAAAAAGAATGTGAAGTTTCCTACAGCAGTGAGCCTGGCAGAAAATCTCCATGTTTCTGTGTGGTCTAAGTCCAATATCAGAAGAGTAATGGCTAACTCAAAAACATATCAGTTCACAAATATGGCATAGAGTTTCTTAAATCTGGAATGATCTAGTATTTGAACCTTACAATGAGTTTTAACATTTCTAGAATGTACTTCCTAGCTGTAGACTTTGAGGCACTTTGATGGAAGATTATGTCTGATATTTAGAAAACTGGCAGGCTGCCTCTTGGAGATTTGTAGCTGCTGTCATTGACAACTGGTTTTAGATTCTTATTTTCATTGCTTTGGTTAGGTGTGAGTGTATATCAAAATGATTTGCTAAGTGCTATGGAATAAAAGGAAAGTAGGGGATTTTTCTACTTGTGTGATCTCTAAAGATCTTAAAGGAATAATTTGTAAAACAAATTGACTAAATATCATTTATAACAGTCTCAGTGAAGATTTCTTTTTTATGTATAAAAGGGACTTGGGAATTAAACCAGAGGCCTTTTAAAATGAATGTGTGCCAGTTTTGGGACATGTAAACTGTTAATGAATTTTTTTTTTCTTTATTGTCAAGACTAATTTACTCAAGTTAAGAAACAGATTTTTTGTTAATATGACTCACATAAAAATGAAGTTATCTATGCTTCAAACCAACCCTCCATTTATTATTTAATTGCATGGGAATTTACTCATTATGTATAGTATAATATATTCCTTATGTTAGTAAGGAATATTGAGGTTAAGAAATATTAAGGATTTGGATAACAAATTTTAAAGATGTGATATTCGTTGAATTTACTCAGGCCTTTACACTACTGTTCAAGCTTAACTCACATTTTTGGACATTTGATGGGATCATTTTCCAGGTAAAGAATTTACAAAAGGTTAGAGGACTAAAAAGCAGACAGTTCTTTCTCCTTCCATTAGGGAATGCTTGGATTCCATTAAAGTAATATTTTTTTGTTCAGATAATGCAATATATTCCACTAATAGCCAAAAGGCAACATTTCTATTTTCCCCTCTGTTACTAACTTCCTTGGAAACCTGTAACATTTGCAAAAATATAATTGCTAGCTTTTTCACATCAGTTTCCCAATGGGATTTTTTTTTCTTTCATGATGATGAAGGCTCTAAAACATTTATTTCTCCAATAGGCAGTAAGAATCCCCTTTTACATCATTTTCTATCATGTCCCTGCCAATGTTCCCCAAACCGGATTTCCCCGGATTGACCAGTCAGCCGTGTCACTGCCAGCAGAGGAGCATATATCTAGTGCTTCTAAGGCAGCATCCCCACCTCTTTTTGGGAAATTAATTGAAGGTTGGAAAAAAGATAAAGAGATCACTGGGAAAACAATCCCAAAGTGTCATGCTAATCAGATACATGGAACAAAAAGCTATCAGATTAATGTTAGAAGCACACAATTGAGTTTGCATTTGAGAGGCAATCAGAATGAGAGAAGGCACTGTTTCCTTTTTTCAATGTTATGAGACTTCAAAAATACACTAATTTTAGCCCTTTAAAATTTTTCAGTGCCTCAGTCTAGCAGGGCTCATCATAGAGGCATATTGTTCTTTAACAAACATATTATGAAATAAGTTGTTAGTGGGAAATGCTATAATGGAGCACATTATGTTTATCTTAGTATGGAATCTGTTGTAGAATATGTCTTCCTTCTTAATCTAGAGATCTATAGCAATGTGGATTATGTGGATGCTAATGTGCAAAATTCAGTTATCTTAACCCTATTTTATGTTTAACAATTTTCCTTTAAAGGATAAGAATTTCAAGATTGAATTTAGGTTTCAGAAATTACAACTTTTTAACAATGAGAAATAAACGTTCCTCTAAGAGTGTGATTCTGCATGTTTTATTTCATTTTCTTGCTGCAATGTTCCATCCACCAATACAGTGATTTTTCCTAGTCATAGCTTGAAACCCTTCACTATAATTAAAGATACAAACAAATTGCCCCCTCTCTCCAAATAACAAAAACTGAAAAACAAATAAAACCACACAACTTTCCAGTGTGCCTCTTGTTGTTTCTGTCCCTCTGCTGGCCTCCTGTTGCTTGGTTCCTGCTGTTGTGTGTCTAAGCACATTGTAGACGGGTTGACCATCTGCTGTTAGGTCACAGCTGCCTCTTCAAAATTATGCTACTGTTCTTCTGTCCCATTTCTAAATGCCTGAATATTGCTATCCTGTTGTTTTTACCACCTGCTAAAAAGCTGACAAAATAAGTCTCTATTTGGAATCCTTGGTTTTGAATATAATTTTAAGGCACACAAATCTCATTTCTTATTTTCTGGACATGTATCATACTCACAGAGTTCTTTTCTCAAGCAGTGGTTTTACCTTGCTTTAACTCAGGTCCTCAGCCAAGGGTTTGAGAACTAATTAAAAGTATGCATGTTCACATACACCACAACACATATATTAATTTTTCTGCCAATGAATGCAAATGTTCTTACAATTTGGTTTTAACATGTTTTGTTTCCAGTTATTGATATGAAATTTGGACCTGGAGTTTCCAAGTTACATTCAGAACATAAAGAAGGAAAAGAAAAGGCAGTCAGAGAAGCAAGAGAAAATGGGAAATCTTTGTGAGTACTTAATGAAAATTGTAGATCTCCTGAGATAATCAAATTCTTCGAAAGGTTAGCATGGCTCATTCATAAGAGCCTTCTCATTGGGGCCAAAATCTCTGTGCACTTTGGGCTTCTGGGTAAGCTTTTACTAATGATGTTTAATAGCACAAGTCCATAGTTTTCTATTTTAAGATTTAACATTTTCTCATATCATACCTCATAAAAATCAAGGACATAGCACTAAATTTTAATTTGATGAAGTCATTTTTATAGTGATCTAAAATAAAATAATCCAGACACACTGCATTCCAAGTATCTATTGCAATTAAACCAACCTGCCTTCTATAAAGTCACAGTACTTCAAATCTCAAGATTTTCCATCGGGAAAGATTTGTCACTAAGGATTCTTAGGTGTAATTGCTTATCTTCCATTATTGGTGTTTGATGCAGGGAGGCTTTTAATTTTTCTGTTTTTTGTTCTGTCTCAAAGCTCAGTTTATTGAAGACATACTGCTTGATGAAGACTTTGACTAGATGAGCTTAATTGTCCATTTCTATGATTTCAGAGTTGTGGTTTAGCAAATGGCTAATTTTAATCATTGTCCTATTTACTACAAATGAATGTTGGAGTAAACTGAAGTTGGGGATAAATACTTTATGAAAATTGGTTAAGGTTGGAAATAAATGGCCTGTTTATTTCATGTCCCAGTAGCTCCTAATTTGATACTACAGCTTTGAGAAACATTTAATTTTTGAAAGCTACATCTGATGGACAATTATAGCTCTTGGCAAGTCGAGATAGTAAGGATTGCTGGACCATTTTGATGAATTGGTAGCAGTATATTTGTGGTTTGTTTAATAGCTGTTCAGTGCTCTTGTGCTGCTGAGCTAAAAATACATCTTAACTCTTCCTCAAGGCAGGCCTGTTAGGACTCTGCTTGTTATTACTTCAACAGCTGGAATTATTGTTCTTTTGACTTGATATAACAAAACTATACCTCTGAATTTATTGATACGTTTTACTAAATCAGACATGTATTCTTTCTCAGTCCAAATTAGTGAGGTTTTGTCAAATCTGAAATGTAACGCCCCCTCAGTTTGTGCTCTAAACTTGGTGTTTGGCAATTCAGGGGCAAGAAGCCTATGGGAAGACCATTTCCGAGCGGCAACTAAAGTAGTTTCTCTAGTGGCCTTTTCACATTTGCCAACATCCAAAACTTCTTCCATTTTCCTTCTTTCACCTCATTTCGCCTTACCCTTAGATGCTTATACCTTAAGCCCACTGATGGCACTTATTAAATGATATTCAGGGCTAATGAATTGTCAATACTTAAATTCTTTTTAATATACCACAAAACACTGTCCTAATCTGATAATGACTAATTTGAGCCATTGTTTCAACCCTGCATCTCAGCATGCAATGCCAGCCTTCCCTCTCTCCCGATTCTCCCAGTGCCCCACCACACCTTGTAAAATTGTGATTAAAAAAAAAAAAAAAAAAAAAAAAAAAAACTGACTCTGGGATTGTTAACCAAAGGATGAAAATGCTGATTTTTATATTTTTTATTAGTTTCAGCCTTTTAAATAGGTAGGACTTTGGATTTTATCCTGCAGATCACTGGTGTTCATGATAGCCATTAATGTTTGTGTTATGTTATTTATCAATTAAATAGCAGCTGGAAGAAAACATCTTATTTCTTTCATATTTTGCCCATAAATCTATTACTGCATCTTGGTCATTTGTGATGCAATGTGTGATAGACATTTTGCCTGTATTAAGAAGGCTGAGAGCAAATGGCTTTTTTTGTTGAACACATCCATAAAATTTGGATTTTATGCTGAAATTTGTGAAATAGCCCTTTCAAAATTATACTTGTGAAATATATAGAAAATACATTGATATACCTAATTTCTATTGAAAAAAAGTTCTATTATAGGACTAGAGTTTAGAGACTTTAAAATAGCACTATCTAACAGAAATATAATGCAAGCCACTTAGTTAATTCTAAATTTTATAGTAGTCATGCTAAAAAAAGTAAAAAGAATCAGGTGAAATTAACTTTAACCCAATGAATTAACACAATATTAACCCAATGAATCCCAAATATTATTATTTCAACATATAGAAAATATAAAATTATTAATTTGATATATTACATTCTTTTCTTGGTAATCCAGTGTTTATTTCACACTGACACAGCATTCCAGCTATTACTAAGGACATTTTAAAAGACCAGTAGTACATGTGTCTAATAGATACCAGATTGGACAGTACAGTTCTAGAGCAACGGTTGCCTACCATGTACCATACACAGCTCTTTTAAAAGAGCAGATACTTCTGGTAAATGTTTCGCTAATTGTATTAGTTTCCTGGCTGCTTAAACAAATACCATACAATAGGTTGGCTTAAATAAGAGGAATTTATTGGTTTACAGTTTCGAGGCTAGGAGAAGTCCAAAATCAAGGCTTCAGCAAGAGGGTGCTTTTTCCTCCAAGCCTGTGGCGTTCTGGGGCTGTCTGGCAGCTTGTACTCCTTGTTCCAAGGTTTTGCTGTTACTGGCAATGCACATGGCGATTGTCTTCTTCTTTTCCTCTTGGTTCTGTTGACTTCCAGCTTCTTCTTGTGGCTTTCCTTCCCTTTGTTTGAATTTCATTCTGTTTATAAAATGACTCCAGGAATCTGGATTAAAGCCTAACCTGACCCTGTTGGGCCACACCTTAACTGATGTAATATCTTCAAAAGATCCAATTTACAGTGGGTCCACACCCATCAGACTACAGACTGTGATGGTTAAATTCATGCATCAACTTGGCTAAGTTATGGTGTCCAGTTGTTTGGTCCAGCAACCACTGGCCTGATTGTTACTGTGAGGATATTTCCTGGATTTAAATCATTAGTCAGTTGATTGCATCTATGGCTAATTCTATCTGTAATCAACCAAAGAGACTGCCTTCAGCAATGAGTGAAGTTAACCCAAGCATTGGAAGGCAGAAAAGCGAGCACTGATGGCTTGAGCAATCAGAAAGAATAATTTCTATCTCTACTTCAGCCAGCCAGCTTCTGGAGGATTAACTAAAACTTTAATTGGAGTTCCCAATTTGCAGCCTGCCCTCCGGAATTCAGAATTGCCAATCCCCACAGTCATGTCAGCCAATTCCTGTAAAAAATCTCATATTATTTAAATGTATATTTCTCTCCTGTCAGTTCTGTTTCTCTGGAGAACCCTGACTAACACATGGACCAAGATGAAGAACCTATCCAAACTGGGGTACAAAATTCAATCTGCCACACTAATGGGAATGATAGTTGGATGGTTAAATTCTGTGTAGATAGCAAAATTGTATTCTTTTGGAAAATTTAGAAGCCCAACTTGTCTTCCCACTCAGACAGTCACTCTGTTAAAGGAGGTATCCACATGTGGATAAGTTATGAGATTTTTTCCTCCCAATTAGGCTGATGAAGAGGCTAGCTACTTGAATTATCCTGCAATTGTTTACTTTTAGAGGTGGTATTTGAGTAACTAATGTCTCTGATATTGTTGAGATTGTCATAACTTTCAAGATCATGTATATCCTATAAGATTTGAAATAACCTTCCAAAATTGAGGTTGTTCCCTTTGAGAAATCACTGTGATAGAAATTGACTTGGTGATACATTTAAATTAGGCAATGATCACATTTTCTTGCAAAAAAATGTGGAAAAACAATTTAAATGTAAAGAGACAGTACAATAGTGCACACCATAGAATTAAAACAACAGCAACACTACTTTCTATGGAGAGAAAAGTGGAAAGTTTAATGGTGATATTCCCTAGGAAAACCACACAACTTAACATCAGCTTCTTGCCAAGTAGCATGACCTCTTTAAAAGCTCTCATCTCATTTCCAAAAGGAAATAGAAAATCAATGAAAACATCAACAAGGAAAGTAATCCAGGTGCTTCAAAGAGGAAATAGGAAATCAATAGAACACCCAGCCAAGTAAGTTTTATGGTAATATTTGTAAAGGAAATTAATGTATGCTAGAAATATTTATAAAGAATACAGAATCACTTAACACAACATACAGAAAAGTTAATCCCTCAGATAGTTTATGCTATGACACTTTTCTTGGTTTGTTTTTGAGCAAAGAAGGGCTAGAATTAACATTAATCATTAGGAAATAAATTAGTTATTGGATACATTCTTGCAATTGAGGTTGCATTTATATCTACTGAGCCAAAATCCTTTTTATTCTATATTTTACTTGGATTATGTTTTGATGCAAAACTATGTATAAGATGGTAAAACCAAGACACTTGATTATCATCAATCTTTCTATTTTTTTAAATCATACTGAACAAATATTACCTTTGGATTTTTCTTCTGTATTTAGTCACAGTATAAGTCTTACTACTACTTTACTCAATATTTAGCAGGCATAACATTAGCTATTCTGGAAGACTTCATGTATTTATAGAACAAGGCTTAATGTATTAATAAGAATGTAATCCCCTTTACATAGCTTTTAATCTATATAATTTATAATGATATTTAAATCACCTCTAGATAATTTTAAATGGTAAAATCTTTATAATTATGAAATTGTATTCTAAATTGAATATAGATAATATTTTTAGTTACTTTGATACTCTAGTGTGAGCAAGAAAACAAATGTATCCTAAAAAGATTTATTTATTTTTCCTATTTGAAGCAAGAAAATGATAGATATTATGAAGAGGATTATATGGCCTTTAAAATAAATCTTAAACTCCATTTACTTTAAAAAATAAACATTTTATTTTAGCACAGTTTTAGATTTTCAGAAAAATTGCGAAAGGAACAGAGTTTCCATATACCCGACACCCAGTTTCCCCTATTAACATCTTACTTTTGTATGGCAGATTTTTTTTTACCATTAATCAACCACTGCTGATTTAATATTATTATCAAAGTCCATATTTTACTCAAATTTACTTAGTTTTTAATCAGTGTCCTTTGTATATGTTTCAGTGTCACATTCATGATATCACATTGCATTTAATTGTCATATCTCCATAGCCTCCTTCTGACTGTGACAGTTTTTCAGACTGTCCTTGTGTTTTATAACCTTGACGGTTTTGTGAACTAATCAAGTATTTTGTAGAATACCTCTAAATTGTGATTTGTCTGATGTTTCTCTCATGGTTTGATTAGAATTATGGTTTTTTGGGAGGAAGACCACGGAGGTAAAGTGCTTCTATTACAGTGGAGTACCTCAAGGGTACATTATTGATGATAACCTTATTGACGTTAACCTTGATCACTTGGTCAGCATACTGTTTTTAGGTTTCTCCAAGACAAAGTTACTTCCCTCCCCCTTTCTATATTCTTTGGAAGGAAGTCACTATGCAAAGCACACACTTAAGAAGCATGGAGATATGCTATACCTTCTTTTTTTTTTTTTTTTTTTTATCATCATTTTATTGAGATATATTCACATACCACGCAGTCATACAAAACAAATTGTACTTTCGATTGTTTACAGTACCATTACATAGTTGTAAATTCATCACCTAAATCAATCCCTGACACCTTCATTAGCACACACACAAAAATAACAAGAATAATAATTAGAGTGAAAAAGAGCAATTGAAGTAAAAAAGAACACTGGGTACCTTTGTCTGTTTGTTTCCTTCCCCTACTTTTCTACACATCCATCCATAAACTAGACAAAGTGGAGTTTGGTCCTTATGGCATTCCCAATCCCACTGTCACCCCTCATAAGCTACATTTTTATACAACTGTCTTTGAGATTCATGGGTTCTGGGTTGTAGTTTAATAGTTTCAGGTATCCACCACCAGCTACCCCAATTCTTTAGAACCTAAAAAAGGTTGTCTAAAGTGTGCGTAAGAGTGCCCACCAGAGTGATCTCTCGGCTCGTTTTGGAATCTCTCTGCCACTGAAGCTTATTTCATTTCCTTTCACATCCCCCTTTTGGTCAAGAAGATGTTCTCCATCCCATGATGCCGGGTCTACATTCCTCCCCGGGAGTCATATTCCACATTGCCAGGGAGATTCACTTCCCTGGGTGTCTGATCCCACGTAGGGGGGAGGGCAGTGATTTCACCTTTCAAGTTGGCTTAGCCAGAGAGAGAGGGCCACATCTGGGCAACAAAGAGGCATTCAGGAGGAGACTCTTAGGCACAAATACAGGGAGGCCTAGCCTCTCCTTTGCAGCAACCGTCTTCCCAAGGGTAAAACTTATGGTAGAGGGCTCAACCCATCAAACCACCAGTCCCCTATGTCTGTGGTCATGTTAGCAACCATGGAGGTGGGGTAGGCGAATACCCCTGCATTCTCCACAGGCTCCTCAAGGGGGCACTACATCTTTTTTTTTTTTTTCCTTGTTTGTCTTTTTACTTTTTTTTTTTTTTTTAACTTTCCCTTCTTTTTTAAATCAACTGTATGAAAAAAAAAGTTAAAAAGAAAACAAACATACAATAAAAGAACATTTCAAAGAGACCATAACAAGGGAGTAAGAAAAAGACAACTAACCTAAGATAACTGCTTAACTTCCAACATGTTCCTACTTTACCCCAAGAAAGTTACATAATATAGCAACATTTCAGTGAACTTGTTCCTACTACATCCATCAGAAATTAACAGACCATAGTCATTTCTGGGCATCCCCAGAACGTTAAATAGCTTAACTGTTCTTCTTGGATTATTGTTCCCCCTTCCTTAATTGCTCTCTACTGCTAGTTCCCCTACATTCTACATTATAAACCATTTGTTTTACATTTTTCAAAGTTCACATTAGTGGTAGCATATAATATTTCTCTTTTTGTGCCTGGCTTATTTCGCTCAGCATTATGTCTTCAAGGTTCATCCATGTTGTCATATGTTTCACGAGATCGTTCCTTCTTACTGCCACGTAGTATTCCATCGTGTGTATATACCACATTTTATTTATCCACTCATCTGTTGAAGGACATTTGGGTTGTTTCCATCTCTTGGCAATTGTGAATAATGCTGCTATGAACATTGGCGTGCAGATATCTGTTCGTGTCACTGCTTTCCGATCTTCCGGGTATATACCGAGAAGTGCAATCGCTGGATCGAATGGTAAATCTGTATCTAGTTTTCTAAGGAACTGCCAGACTGACTTCCAGAGTGGCTGAACCATTATACAGTCCCACCAACAATGAATAAGAGTTCCAATTTCTCCACATCCCCTCCAGCATTTGTAGTTTCCTGTTTGTTTAATGGCAGCCATTCTAACCGGTGTTAGATGGTATCTCATTGTGGTCTTAATTTGCATCTCTCTAATAGCTAGTGAAGCTGAACATTTTTTCATGTGTTTCTTGGCCATTTGTATTTCCTCTTCAGAGAACTGTCTTTTCATATCTTTTGCCCATTTTATAATTGGGCTGTCTGTACTATTGTCATTGAGTTGTAGGATTTCTTTGTATATGCAAGATATCAGTCTTTTGTCAGATACATGGTTTCCAAAAATTTTTTCCCATTGAGTTGGCTGCCTCTTTACCTTTTTGAGAAATTCCTTTGAGGTGCAGAAACTTCTAAGCTTGAGGAGTTCCCATTTATCTATTTTCTCTTTTGTTGCTTGTGCTTTGGGTGTAAAGTCTAGGAAGTGGCCTCCTAATACAAGGTCTTGAAGATGTTTTCCTACATTATCTTCTAGGAGTTTTATGGTACTTTCTTTTATATTGAGATCTTTGGTCCATTTTGAGTTAATTTTTGTGTAGGGGGTGAGGTAGGGGTCCTCTTTCATTCTTTTGGATATGGATATCCAACTCTCCCAGCCCCATTTGTTGAAAAGACCATTATGGCTCAGTTCGGTGACTTTGGGGGCCTTATCAAAGATCAGTCGGCCATAGATCTGAGGGTCTATCTCTGAATTCTCAATTCGATTCCATTGATCTATATGTCTATCTTTGTGCCAGTACCATGCTGTTTTGGCAACTGTGGCTTTATAATAAGCTTCAAAGTCAGGGAGTGTAAGTCCTCCCACTTCGTTTTTCTTTTTTAGAGTGTCTTTAGCAATTCGAGGCATCTTCCCTTTCCAAATAAATTTGATAACTAGCTTTTCCAAGTCTGCAAAGTAGGTTGTTGGAATTTTGATTGGGATTGCATTGAATCTGTAGATGAGTTTGGGTAGAATTGACATCTTAATGACATTTAGCCTTCCTATCCATGAACATGGAATATTTTTCCATCTTTTAAGGTCCCCTTCTATTTCTTTTAGTAGAGTTATGTAGTTTTCTTTGTATAGGTCTTTTACATCTTTGGTTAAGTTGATTCCTAGGTACTTGATTTTTTTAGTTGCTATTGAAAATGGTATCTTTTTCTTGAGTGTCTCTTCAGTTTGTTCATTTCTAGCATATAGAAACATTACTGACTTATGTGCATTAATCTTGTATCCCGCTACTTTGCTAAATTTGTTTATTAGCTCTAGTAGGTGTATCGTTGATTTCTCAGGATTTTCTAGATATAAGATCATATCATCTGCAAACAATGACAGTTTTACTTCTTCTTTTCCAATTTGGATGCCTTTTATTTCTTTGTCTTGCCGGATTGCCCTGGCTAGCACTTCCAGCACAATGTTGAATAACAGTGGTGACAGCGAGCATCCTTGTCTTGTTCCTGATCTTAGAGGGAAGGCTTTCAGTCTCTCACCATTGAGTACTATGCTGGCTGTGGGTTTTTCATATATGCTCTTTATCATGTTGAGGAAGTTTCCTTCAATTCCTACCTTTTGAAGTGTTTTTATCAAAAAGGGATGTTGGATTTTGTCAAATGCTTTTTCAGCATCTATTGAGATGATCAATTGATTTTTCCCTTTCGAGTTTTTAATGTGTTGTAATACATTGATTGTTTTTCTTATGTTGAACCATCCTTGCATGCCTGGAATGAACCCCACTTGGTCATGGTGTATGATTTTTTTAATGTGTCTTTGGATTCGATTTGCAAGTATTTTGTTGAGGATTTTTGCATCTATATTCATTAGGGAGATTGGCCGGTAGTTTTCCTTTTTTGTAGCATCTTTGCCTGGTTTTGGTATTAGATTGATGTTATATGCTATACCTTCTTGAGGGCAGAGTATGTACATAAATTATTTGGAATTATTTTGCACAGGACATTTATCTCTTCTCCCCCATTTGTTATTTATTTATTTTATGATTTATGTATATCACTGAGACTCATGGATATTTATTTTATACTTTGCTTCTTAATCTAATACTATTTTATTTCATTGCTCCAATTGTTCCATCTTTGGCCATTGGGAACTCTTTTAGTTGACTCCTGTGTCCTTTTGATGTATTCTGATCGTTTTTTAAAAGCCCTTCCCTACTTGCTGGCAGTACAAGATTGCTCCAGGGTCCTTTTGTACATTTCCTGCACCAGCCTTAGAATTAGCCATTTCTCCAAGGAGCCCTGGCTGCTTTTATTGGAGAATGGTGTTAGAAACCAAGATCTGGTCTTTCAGTGTGCTGTTTGTTGCTAGGTGTCATTGCTTTTACACCCTTTCAGTTAACAGAGCAAGGAAATATATGTACATCATTTACTTTTAGATCCTTATTTTCCTTTGATTTTAGTCTCTATATTAGACATATAGAATCTAAATCACCACTATCTTATATTTGTAGGCTGCAGGTTTTAATAGGCTAATAGTGAAATTCCTTTTCTTCTTTGGGCCGGCCTTGTTTTATGGGTAGAGTCACATTTGCCTATTTCTGTTTTTAAATGGCAACTTCTCATTTTTTAACCAGATACATCTACTAGAAATAATAGTCATTCAATGTGCATAAGTAATGAGAAGTTTGTACTAGCTTTGTAAGAGCCCAAAGAAGAGAAATTAGCTTTACCTGTGTGAAGTTTAAGGAAGGATAAGGTGCTTAAAATAATTTAAAAAGATCATGAATTCCACAGTTCCTTGTCTTGTGATTATTGTGAGTCTTTCCACAAAAAGTTTCGTTCTCTAAATCATGTTGAACCGTATGTGATTTTGATTATTATTTGTTATTACTGGCTACCAAAGGTAAGTAGTTGGGGTTCATTTTTAAAAACTTACTTAAACTTTTTACCTTATATGCCTTTTTATAGTTATTTAGCTTGATATATACTTAATTTCTGTACCAGCTTCTGCTAAGGTAACCAAAAAAAAAAAAAAAAAAAAAATCAAAATCTCAGTGACTTACTTCAATAAATACTTCTTTCTGCTTAGCTCAGCTCCATGTGTCTTTTCATTCTGGGGCCCAGTATGACAGAATAGCTCCATGTGGGTGATGCTGTTCTTGTGTTGGAGGGCAGGAATGCAAGACAGACTGACCCTGAAGCAAATCTCATTCAGAGTCTCTGCTTGGATGTGGAAAATGTCATGTTTGTTCTCATTCTATTGGACAGAGTCCACAAGTCAGACAGGACCATAAACTCTTCCTACAATAGGCACAGGTCAAGTTATGTGAAATGGATAAGGATATAGAAACTGATTACAGGGAATGAGTCAGGAAGCAGAAACTACAGTTGAAACTCCCAACATTTGCCTAAGTACTTAATGCTAGGTTTAGGCTCAGCTGCATGTGTCAAAAAAAAAAAAAAAAAAAGAAAAAAAAAGAAAAAAAAAAAGAAAAAAAAAGAAAAGTGTCTCAAGTAGCTGCTCCACTGTCATTATCACACTTCATGTTGTCAAGAACCCAAGCTCTTTCTTTTTCTCAGCTCTGTGTGATTTCATGGTTTAAGATGGTTCCAGGTAGCAGTACGGAGGAAAAGATGAAAAACTCACACCAGTTGTTTTTTCAGAAGGGTGTGAAAACTGCTGCATTTTATTAGCCAGAACATAATCACATGACTGTGCATAAATGCAAAGGAGCCTGGCAACTATAGTCTTTATCCTTTGTGACTCAGCTCAGCTAAATTTTTTTATTGTGGAAAATGTGGAGAAAGCACCTGGAACATAAACATGCTAACAAGACTGGAAACAAATTACCTTGGGTTAATCACAAAAGTCTGGGTGTCGCAGCCCATGAGGGCCATGCCAGTCCAAAGGCCAAAGAAGACACGAGCATTTTCTGATACATGAACTTTTATTCAGGACTTACTTACAGGGTGAGAAGTTGTGGAGAGATCATGATGGCTCTCTCAGGCCAGGCTGGCATCGCATTCGCAGGGAAGTCACCGAGCGATGCAAAAAGGACAGAAACCCCTACGTGGGATCAGACACCCAGGGGAGTGAATCTCCCTGGCAACGTGGAATATGACTCCCGGGGAGGAATGTAGACCTGGCATCGTGGGACGGAGAACATCTTCTTGACCAAAAGGGGGATGTGAAAGGAAATGAAATAAGCTTCAGTGGCAGAGAGAATCCAAAAGGAGCTGAGAGGTCACTCTGGTGGGCACTCTTACGCACACTTTAGACAACCCTTTTTAGGTTCTAAAGAATTGGGGTAGCTGGTGGTGGATACCTGAAACTATCAAACTACAACCCAGAACCCATGAATCTCGAAGACAGTTGTATAAAAATGTAGCTTATGGGGGTGACAAGGGGATTAGGAAAGCCATAAGGACCACACTCCACTTTGTCTAGTTTATGGATGGATGAGTAGAAAAATAGGGGAAGGAAACAAACAGACAAAGGTACCCAGTGTTCTTTTTTACTTCAATTGCTCTTCTTCACTCTAATTATTATTCTTGTTATTCTTGTGTGTGGGCTAATGAAGGTGTCAGGGATTGATTTGGGTGATGAATGTACAACTATGTAATGGTACTGTGAACAATCGAAAGTATGATTTGTTTTGTATGACTGCGTGGTATATGAATATATCTCAATAAAATGAAGATTAAAAAAAAAACAAAAAAAAAAAAACTACAACCCAGAAGCCATGAATCTTGAAGACAATTGTATAAAAGCGTAGCTTATGAGAGGTGACAATGGGATTGGGAAAGCCATAAGGACCACACTCCCCTTTGTCTAGTTTATGGATGGATGAGTAGAAAAATAGGGGAAGGAAACAAGCAAACAGACAGACAGACAAAGGCACCCAGTGTTCTTTTTTACTTTAATTGCTCTTTTTCACTTTAATTATTATGCTTGTTATTTTTGTGTGTGTGGTAATGAAGGTGTCAGGGATTGGTTTAGGTGATGAATGTACAACTATGTAATGGTGCTGTGAACAATCGAATGTACGATTTGTTTTGTATGACTGTGTGGTATGTGAATATATCTCAATAAAATGAAGATTGAAAATAAAAAAAAAAAAAGAAAAATAGGGGAAACAAACAAACAGACAGACAAAGGTACCCAGTGTTCTTTTTTACTTTAATTGCTCTTTTTCACTTTAATTATTATTCTTGTTATTTTGTGTGTGTGCTAATGAAGGTGTCAGGGATTGATTTAGGTGATGAATGTACAACTATGTAATGGTACTGTGAACAATCGAATGTACGATTTGTTTTGTATGACTGCGTGGTATGTGAATGTATCTCAATAAAATGAAGATTGAAAAAAAAAAAAAAGGACAGAAAGCCTTTGTCTTAAGACCAAGCGATGTGAAAAGGACAGAAAGCCTTTTATAAGGGTTTAAGACAAAGGCCTTCCTAAGGGTGGGGGAGCATAGATGCAGGAACAGGTCACTCTGACCTGGGAGGTGGTACAGGAAGGACTAGAATAACACTTGAACAACTACATTTTGCTCTTTTTGTGAGACTAAGAGCCTCTCACTTCCTGCCTGCTTGCATCAAGTTACATTTTAAGGTCACTTTACCCTTTTTCTCTTTACTGGCTTAGAAAGACAATAGGTTAAACATTTAGCTGCCTAGGTCATGCAGACTGCTGTGCACCAAAGGTCTGCAGGCCTGTTTTGCTCAGGCCACGGGTTGCCACACTGGGGAAAGAAGGAACACTGGTAATTGAAAAAGATTAGATGAAAGACAAGAACAGGTAAAAGAAATCCCAGAAATAATGGTTGATTATAACACTAAATGCAATGAAGTAGAAATGGTCTTTGAGCAAAAGAGAGACATGATTTGAGGATGGAAATAACTTTCTGTTTTAAAAGAAAATAGGTACAGATGAGATTCTCAAAGAGGTAAAGTTCAGTATTTTTTCCGCTGAGGTAGCGATCCTTCTCAAGAATCTTATATCAACTAAAAACTGCCCCAAACTTGTTTCAATTCTTCTTATGATCCTTCATTTTATTTGTTTTAAGTAATTCATTTCCTCTACTTTTCTAATCAAGTTGCTTAAAAAGGAACTCTGAGATCCCAGAGCTTGCTTAGCTGTTCAAATATTTTCTGAACAAATTAATGGACTTGCAAATCAGACAAGAGAGGAAAAGTTAGGCTGAAAACTGCATTAATGCTCTGTAAAGCTGGAGAATTAAAGGATGTGCTGTGTACGAAGACATTGACTTTGGAAAATAACTATGATTATACCTTCTAATAGAAACAATCAAATGTTGGTGTAAAAATAATGCTAGCATATTAGTACATAATGGGAATTTCATGTTGAGAATGTCATTTATATCATTTTACTTAGTAACATTTTCATGTGCATAGGCACGCTAGATTTATTTCATTTTTGTGGTGCTTACACTTTGATACCTACTTCTCATCTTTTATGTTATTTAAGACAGGTCTTAATATTTCTAGGGAGGTTTCAAAGACACTTTTGAAATATGAGTGTATGTTTGTATTGTGTTGGATGTAATTGGTGCATTTCATATTGTGACTGAGAATGGCATTGCCATTCTTGATGTATATAAAGGAGTCATTTTCTATGTAGCTGGTAAAAAAAAAGTATAATAATTACCACTTATACTTAAGCAGTCATAAGGTTGGCCTTCAAGTTTATGTATTTTTTATGCTTTCACCCTCTTATTCTTTGATTTTTTTTTTATTTCAAGCCCTGCATTATTTTAGAATATGAAGTGAATGCAGAAAATTCTATTGTTATGCATATGGGGGATTACCATGACCTTTAGCGAGGCAGCATCAAAGGAATCTGGGAAAAAATATGCTATGAACATATAATAAAACAACTACTGTGACTTAGTTAATATTTCTATTCTTCTGAATTGTGAACATATAGCATGATTCAAAAGTTCACAAATGTAGAAGTTGAATGCATGATGTTTCAAATGTCCACATCTACTTTTCTGCATGATGTTTGGTTCTATTTTTTTGGACTTGGGGATTATTTAAATCTCTTACTAAATGTGGTACTATATCTTATAACAAGGATGGACCAAGCAATGATTATTTAATATTTGTGATGGTATTCATATAGCCATATATTTTAAACTGCTTTTTAAATTCTCATAAGTTTGATTAACTGAATAATAATATGCTAAACAACTTTATTAGACATGATTACAAGCTTATGATCCATATTTCAGAAATGAACTGAATGAATTCTTTTGGACTATATATGTTTCAACAGTGTTTTTCTCTGTGCTTCTCTGACAAAGAAGAATGAAAAAATCCACTGCCCCCCCATCCACATTCTTTTAAAAGCTGTCATCAGGAAAATGAACATTTCTCTGTTCCCTTGCCTCCATGGTTGATAACAGCATTTATAGGGTATACAGCACATGGGGTGCTTCCAAATTCCTCCCCAAATAGCCATGCTTGCCAAATAGCTTAGACTTTGTGAAACCATCACATTGTTGGAAAAATGCCCAAAATTAATCTTTCCCAAACTTTCAGTTGGGGAGACAAATATGTGGAAAAGTGCTTAGGGCCATTTGCTGTTCAAAAGGCTTTAGATCTCCCAGCCAGCCCCACAGATTCTAAGCCTCTGCCACAGTTTTAGCAGCATGCTTTGCTTTTTTGACAGCAGGAATAGCTCTTTGGCCCACTTTCTCTTCTAAACTTTAGCTAAACTTCAAACTCTTTTGCTTTTTTTTCCTCTTTTGCTGAACCTAGTGATCACATGCTGAGTAAATAATCTATAGCCCATGATCTGCTGTCCTGTCAGGTTGTTATCCAGACTCTAAACTCCTGATGTCAGAGAAGTGCCTGATAAGTATTCCAGGTAGGTTTCCTAACTACCTCCCCCACTGGTTACCATCATCATTGCTTCATACTTATAGAACTCCCTCCTAGCACATTGACTATATTTGGAAGAACTAATTGGTGGTTCTGGTGTCTTTGTTAGGAAAAAGTGACACTTTTTGAAGTTAATAAAAATCCCTTCAGCTACAGCCTTTTATCAGATGTAACAAAACATTATTTGAACAAATATGCGCTCAGTAGTAGTGACAGTTCATTTCGACTTTTCCTAGCCATCAACACTTTATGAAAGAAAATGGTAGGAGAAGTTCCTTAAAGGCATAAAATTAGTTTTTGAACAATAGCAGTTCCTAATACAAAATTGCTTTTCAAATCAATAACTCAGTTAAATTAGGTTCCAATTTGACTGCATCAGCATTTTTGTAATGTACATTTAGCTAATATATTTCACAGTTGTTCTTAAGCAATTTTTAATGTATGTGTCAATTCTGTAGAAACATTTTTCATTATGTTATTGACTCTTTTGGAGGAAGCAAGCATTATTTATAAAAAGTCGCAATTAGGAAAGTGATTTTGAGATTGTTCAGATATCAACAAAATGTTTTGACATCAACAAAGCAAAAAGAGGATCCCTTTAGCCTTTATTAATGGAATTTTCTTGAAAGACAATTCGGGAGAGAAAGAGCAATGAATAAAGCCGCCAAGGGGTGGCTTGGAGGGGCCACTCATTTCTCCTGTCATTCCTATAGGTCAGTAACACCCACATAAGCCTGAAGCCTGACTAAAAATAGATCAATAAACTTAAGACTTTTTCTAAAGGAATTCTAAAGCTACCACTGAATATATATTACAGTGCTCTTATCAAGTTGATTCCAACAATATGGGAAAATATAAAAGTTTAGTTTATTCATACAAATCTATCTACTTTTCAGTAATTTCTTTTCTAGAAACAATTTTTTTTTCTTTTTAAAATTTAGATATTTGTTTTTAAGCAAGCAAGTGTAGAAAATATTATGATCTAGTTGTTATTTCTAAACCTAATGAAGTACCAAATTTAGTTCTTCAGTACTTGCATAATCAAAAGTGATACATGAATATATTATATTTAAGTGCATAGGAGAATATATGCATATGAAATTCATGTGCCAGTAGAATGTACATTTACCCCGTAAAATTTAGAAATCAGTTTGTTAAAACATTCAAATAGTCATACTAACTGGACAAACTTGAATAGCAAGCTATTATTAGCACCTTTTCTACAACTGCATCATCATTTCTAAAATATTCAGTACTAAAACTAATAAAGGTAAAATGGGACTTTATCAAATTCAGAGGTAATCTGAAATTAAGGTGCAAAATAAAGTGAATACACCCCACGAAGTGTACTGAATATCTTTTATGTGTACCAGACACTGTACAAAGTACAAGTGATACAAAGAGGGATAAGGCACTCACCCTGCCTTCAGTGAGAATATAGGATTAAAACACTTCTTAATTCAAAAAATAAATAAACCAAAACCAGGTTAAAATCATACTAAAACAAACAAAAAATTTTTTTGAGATATCACTAATGAAGGGAGAGATGGGATTTTTTTTTTCCTGGAAAATTTAACAAGAGTCGTACAGACTGTGAAAATATTACTTTGGTCCAGTCCCATAAAATAGGCTTGACAAAGTATATTTTAAAATCTAAAATTGAAACAAAAAAAATCTTTCTCTTAGTTTGCATAAAAGATGTTAAAATGGGCCAAAAAAAAAAAAAAGTAGAAGTTTCAGTTGACTGGAGATGAAGGACTTATTTTCACACTTGTTTCTAATGGTCAGAAATTTTGTTTTCAATTTATCACTTTCTCCATAATTTCATACCCAGTTCTCATAATCCTTATTAGTACCCTGACTATTCCATTACATTAGATAAGATTTGTTCTGGAGAACAAGAGCATATCATGATATACCCAATGTATATTCTTTGTTGTGATAGACTTTTTCTAGAGAATTAAAATGTAAAATTTATTGTCTTTATTTTAATTATTTTGTTTTTGTTGAGACACCAAAGCATGGATTATTAAATTTGGAATGACCTAGATGTATAAATATGAAATTGAGAATGACTTAGATCTTGATGGATTAAAACAAGGGTTGGCAAACTCCCTCTATAAAGAACCAGATAGTAAATATTTTAGGCTCTGCATGCCGTATGTTCTCGCTGCAACTATTCAACTCTGCTGTTGTAGTGAGAACGCCGCCACAGACAATACATAAATGAAGAGGCATGGATGTGTTCTAATAAAATCTTATTTTCAAAAGTAGGCAACAAACTGGATTTGACCTGTGTTCTGTAGTGTGCCAACCCCTGGATTAAAGTAGACATTGAGTGGATACATGAACATTTTTGATAAATCATTGCTTCTAAGACTGAGATCTGTTAATGGTTGGGAAAACACAGGCTACTTGTTTCCAAACTCTTTTTTTGGGGGTGGTGGGGGGTGGGCATCAATTGCATTTCTCTTTACCTTCTTTTTCATAACCAGATATGATTTTTTTTTTGTTCTACCTACAGTTCCAATTATAGCTCTGCCAAGGCACCAGGGTTTCCCTACATCAGTGCTTGCTTCTCTCCCTTTTCTTGTCAAGGCATGTATAGAAAAGAATGAAATTTATATAGTACAATCAGGCAAATGGTGAGGCTGCTAATGGATGGAGGAAACCATCCCAAATCTGTAGACTTCCAGGTCCCTTCTGCTAGCCCCAGGATGCTCACAAATATGAAAACCACTGTGCTGGAATACACAGGTTAAAAAACTTGCTCTGATTGTTTTAAACTGGGAATTTCTTTTAAGCAGGGGCTATAAAAAGTGGCAATTTTGATTATGCCCTTTTAATTCTAAGAATTCTTACCGAATTCCAACCTCCTCCCAATCCTTCCTAGTCTTGACCTCCATTGAGCTGCCCAGGAAAATAAGGATTATAAAAATTCTCCAGGAGTTTTTATGATCTCCTAGAAAGATATATTATGTTTTGTTGCAAAAAGCATTGGGCCTAATTTGGGAAATCACGGTTATTATTCTAGCTCTGCCTCCAACTATTTATGTGACTTTAGGCCATTCATTTAAATTCATGGGACATCTGTTTCCATTTTTGTAAAGAAACTGGTTAGAAACAAAATGCTTTCTAACATCTTATTTAGGACTAATATTCTGAGCTTTATTATATAAAAGTATACAAATAAATTTGAGATTATAAAATCTATCTTTTAAAAACTGAGCTGAGGCTCTTTTTCTGGAATCCTTGTCCTTTGAATCCTTTTTGCTCATAAACTGTTACTTGTTTATCAGCTCATAGCACCAGTGTATCAGCTTTTTCTCCAGGAAAGTGAGCTTATGAAAATAAGTAAAACAATGTCCCATAGCAGCATCTCTTCTCATTCATCCTCAGAAACTCTATTAGTGCAGTAAGTTACACGAGCTGCTTAAACAAAGAACTCCAGATTACAGTGGCTCTCCAAGTAAAGGTGTATTTCTCACATACACTCCAGTGTGTTTGTGCAGGTCACAGTGGAGTTGCGGTAGAGGCTCTGTACTCAGTGAGAACGTTAAAGGAACCAGGCACCTTTAGCTAGGGGCCCTGTGTCCTTGCAGTCTTCCACAGGCGGGGAATAGGGAGCAAAGCTTGAACATGTCAAGGGAGAATTTTAGAGACCAAGCCTGCATGTGGTATACAACACCTCTGCCATTTTCCTCTGGCTGGAATTTACTCATCTCATCCTACATAACAGAAAATGAGGCTGGGCAATAAAATCTAGCTGTCTGCTCAGAGGGAAAGGAAACAAGGTTTGGGGAATACATAGCATTGCTTCTGCCACAGCCAACAAAACAGTTTTTCCACAGGGTTAATGTTTGGGTGTACACTCATTTCTTACCTGGTTTATATATACACAACGAGCAAGATAATAATCTTCTGATTCCCACACAGGATCACAAAAGGATGCACACAAACCTCGGAATAAAATGGTGGAAGCTATGATTCTAAAACTCTGAGAGACTGCTGAGAAACCACAATGGGAATAGGCTTGAGCTTAGGTCTTATGTCTACAACTGTGAATCTGAGTTTAACAGAAACCGTGAAGGGCAGCAACCAAGTAAAGGATATATTGCAGATAAAATCATGCTTACTTGTAGAGCTTTTACTGGCATATATGCATGCAAACTGCCAGAACTCTAAGTGTTAGAAGGTGAGTCTTCCATAATAGATCAGATGGAAATGGTTTTAAAATGAACAAAATGATTAATCAGTACATATTTGATTAATAGGTCCACACTCTAGGTAAACACGCACACATGTGCATTGCCTCATACCCTCCTTCTCTCTCATACTTTGAAACTCAGCTATCATGTAAACATTCTTTCTTATATATTTTCTTTTCTCCTAGACTTCGGTATTTATGATATAGGATATACCGGTGCCTTTTTTAATATGGAGGCCATCAGGAACATTTTTGAGAATTATGGATGTAAGCAATGAAACAGTGTCCATTTTTTTAAGGTTATAGTTGGTGAGATACTTCAGAGAGTCTTGTTAGCTTATATAAAGCAGTTGAAAGATTGGTACCAAATTTATATAATCAAATGATATAGATTATTAATCCAAATTATGTAATGATCAAAGAAAGATCTGTTGCTTCTTCAGAAGCATTTTATATTTGTAGTACACCTGGCAGTTAAAAAAATTATCAGTAAATTTTCTACTCCCCTGAGATACATGGAGCTTAACGATAAACCAAGCATTATATAGCTTTTAATAAACTGTGATTCTGTTTCATAATGTTTTGAGGCCATAGGTTATCAGAAATAGTATTCATGTTATTTCTCAAGAATAGCATCTGTGAAATTCTTCCAAATTGCTTTATCTCAAAACTTTTATTTGTTACATTAAGATAATGCTTATTGAAGTTTTCTTTTGACAAAATTCAGGCATTTATAGTTTTTTTAACAAATAAGTTCATTTATATAAAAGTCCCCACAAACTACAATTTGCCAGCAGACTGGGCAGCTAGATTGGTGATATGGGACAGAAAGATCTGAAATATCCAGAGGCAAAACTTCTAAGAAGCCTATTTTCTCTGCATCTGTTTTTATTATTATTATTTTGAATGGCATTTTTAGTGCAATTTTATTGAGATATACTCACACACCATATAATCTATCCAAAGCATGTGTCAGTGGCTCACAGTATCAGCATATATTTGTGCATTCATGACCGCAATTAATTTTAGAACAATTTCGTTACTCCAAAATAAAGAAAAAAAAATAAAAACAAAAAGAACACCCAAAATATCCCATACTCCTTATTCTCCTTATTATTTATATATTTTTTTGTTTTGAGTTTATTATTCATCTGCCCAAACACTGGCTAAAAGGAATGTCAGTCATGAGGTTTTCACGATCACACAGTCATGTGATAAAAGTGATATAGTTATACAATAATCATCAAGAATCAAGTCTACTGGATTACAGTTCAACAGATTAAGGTGTTTCCTTCTAGCTATTCTAATACACTAGAAACTAAAAAGGAATGTCTATATAATACATAAGAATAACCTCCAGAAGGACCTCTTGCCTCTATTTGAAATCTCTTAGCCACTAGAAACTTTGTTTCATTTCTTTCCCCACTTTTGGTCAAGAAGGCTTTCTCAATCCAGTGATGCCAGGGCCAGGCTCATCCCTAGGAGTCATGTACCACTTTTCTAGGGATACTTACACCCCTGGGATACATAGCCCTTGTGAGGGGGGAGGGTAGTGAGTTTATTTGCAGAATTAGCTGAGAGGGAGGCCACATCTGAGTAACAGAAGAGGTTTTCTGGGGTGACTCTTAGGAAAATAATTATAAGTAGATTTAGCTTCCCCTTAGCAGGAATAAATTTCTTAAGGGCAAGCCCCAAGATCGGGGGCTTGACTTATTGAATTGGAAGTCCCTAATATTTGTGAGAATATCAGTGATTTACCAGGTAGGGAAGTTTAATATTTCCACATTTCTCCCAGTCCCTCAAGTGGACTTTGCATATGTGTATATATATATATATATATATATATATATATATATATATATTTTCTGCCCAGAATATTCTGGGATGTATCAGAGTATTACATTGACCTGTACAGAATTACAAGATCTCATTCTCTAGTCTAGGTTCCATGTAATTATGTTGTTTAAATAAACTGACCATAGAAGTTAAATTAGATAGTGTACTGCAGAGAATATAAATTTTGTACCAAATAAATGTCTCTTAAAAAACAGTTAAAACTCAGGAGTAGATGTGACTGCCATAAGAGTTTACAATCTAGGAACCTTTACAATAATCCTTATTGAACATTTTGTACTCCTACATCATCGATTGCCCAACTTCTGCCCACATTCTATCCCCTCAAATTCAATTCTCAGCATTTGCTCATTATGGTTAGTTTGTATTAATGAGGATTTACAAAATTTATCCTTTCGTTTCTGGCTTATTTCACTCAACATAATATCCTCAAGTTCATCCACCTAGTTGCATGCCTCACAACTTCATTCCTTCTTGCAGCTGCTCAGTAAGTATTCCATTGTATGTGTACATCACTGTTCACTCTCCTGTTCACCCATCAATGTACCCTTAGGTCACCTCTATCCATTGCAAATCATGAACACTGCTGCTATAAACACCAGTGGGCAAATGCTTATTCAAGTCCCTGCTTTCAGTTCTTCCAAGTATATACCAAATCGTAGAGTTGCAGGGTCCTATAGCAACCCTATGCTTAGCTTCCTGTGGAACTGCCACACTGTCCTTCAGAGAGGCTGCACAGTTCTACTTCCCTACCAACAGTGAATAGGTATACCTCTCTCTCCACATCTTCTCCAGCACTTGCATCTTTCTGTTTATTTTTAAACAGTTTAATTCACACACCACACAATCCATCCTAAGTGAGCAATCAATAGCTCCCTGTATAATCACATAATTACGTATTCACCACCACAATCTATATGGGAACATTTCCATTTATTCCTCTGCATCTGTTTTAAAGTATTCTTTTCTACTCCTGCACCATTTCTCAAATGCAACTTACACTCTTCCAAACCTTCATTTCCTGATCTTCCTGCATTCCTGCTTTTCCTTTCCTAGTAGCACTGATCACTGTTAGGGAAACCACAGACACCTACCTACCTCCTTCTCTTGGGAAGTCAGAACACATGGTAAGTGCCTATCCTCTGGGCTTTCCACAATTCCTACCTCCTTTTCTACTGTGTACCATTCCACAACCTGGGAGAGAGATTAAGTCTAATGAAAAGGCCTGGCCAGACAAACTTGGAAACTGGAAACAAGCAGCCCCAGAAAACTTATCAGAGCAGAAATTCTTAGTAACAGAGGTGGCTAGGAACCACACTCAAACAGTATAGATTGGTTTCTCTTCTCCATTGTGAAGTGTGCAGATCTGCCATCTGTCTACCCTGACCTGGAGCAGTTTTCAGCCACCTCAGGACTCCAGCTGTGATGAGACTTTTTCCTCTGCTTTTTTTGGATTCTTTGTATTGTGTAAGTGAAAAGAGATTATTTGCCCTTTCTGGACTCTTTATACTGTGCAAGTAATAAAGGGATGGTTTGCTGAAAGTCTGTTGTGTCTTGAGCCCATGTTCCCATGATGCACTGTTGTAGCAGCTCACTGCACAATCACCTTTTAATACATTGACAATTTGTCTACTTATCATGTGCATTATTTATTGTCAGTCTCCCCTTCTTACCTGCAAACTCTGCAAGGGTAGGTGTTCTTACCTATATGCCAACCAGAACAGTGGTTGGCATATAGTAGTAACTAAATACATCTATATATGCTTCAAATGAATGAATGTTAACCCATGACTATTTCTAAGTTGAAACATGTATACTATTACAAAGTGCTACTTGTTTAAGCTTTACAGGGAATTAGTCTTCTTTTCTCAAAATAGCAACAACAAAGATCACCCCCAGCTTTGCTTTCACTCAGATGGTTTACACATCTGCTATCTACAGGTAGGCCCCATCAAAATTAGAAGAGGCCTGTCTGAATCTAAAGACCTTGGCATCAGCAATCCATCATTCCCGTGCATACCAGAATATTATCCTTGAACAAACTCTTATATGATTCTAAGTGGTTGTTTACCAATGCATTTAATCCCCAAATTTAACTTGGAAAAAAAACCCCAAAAAACAAATCCTTAATTATTTTTGATGTGCTCTCAAATACTTTTGAAAACAAGGCCAATATAAATAAATGCATAAAATTACTGTTGAATACACTCTTATTTCCCACTTAATTAATTTGACTTATTAATTAATTAATTACTTTTTGCTAAGGAAGATTTCCTCTTAAAAGCTGTTTGTCAAGACTGCTTTATTTCACTGGAGGATAGCATTGTGTGGGTCTCATGTTTCTCCCTATCCATCACTTGACTTTATGCAACTGCAAATTAAATCAATTTACTTTAAAAATACACTAAAAGCAGCACTGTAGAGAATAAGACATCACCGTAACTGTACAAGAGGTCTGTAAGCAAGCAGGGAGGATGTATGAAAGCTTTGCTTTCCCATTTCTTTTAGTTCCTTAGTTCCTTTTGTCCTACTTTAACCTCTTATTCTCTCAAAAGCTGTCTCCCTTAGATTATTATCTTGTCTTCCATGGAACAAGTACTGAGGGAGCAGTTGTCATACTCTAAATCAGTCATTTTCAACCATGGAACATGAAATCTGAAGTCAATATAGTTGACAGAGCCAGATTTTAGTTTTTCAAATACCAGAATAGGATAGTACAGAATAGAATGAAAAGGATCAGCCTAGTATGGAAAAGAACAGGAAATATCAGGGTACAGCTCTGTAGCAAGGGTTAGTATTACTTTATTAAACAGTTGTTTCAGTATTTATTATTTGTAAAAATATATGTATATATAGTATTCATGATAGATGTCATTGTTCTAGGTTAGAGATTTTTAACCAAAAACCTTATAATATGGGCTTTAGAATATTTATAAACCTCTTGAAATGGCATAAAAATCTGTGCATATGTGTATATTATCTATCTCTACCTATCTATCATCTTTTTTAGGGACAGAGTCATAGCTTCCATCAGGTTTTCAAATTGGGCTTATAACCCATAATTTTAGGAACCACAATCTAGGAAGAGGTATTCTCCTTAGACAAAGTCCAAGAGTCAGAGTCAGTAACACGTGATGCCAGTAAACATCTTGTGGGTTTTTGGCCCTTCTTTCACATCAAGGATGGCCATATTCTGTTGGTTTATCTGTGAGAATTACTGATCATCAAAAATGGATGGATTTGATTAGGTCATAGAAAAAAATCTCTTCCTGTAAAGGTAATTTATTCCCTGCCACTTAAACTTCACTCAATTAAAGTATCTGTTTGGTATCTTTAATGTCCAGGCCATCTCTCTAACCCTAAGAGATTTAACAGATTAATGAAGAACATTCATTTATAAAGTTCCGACTGCTGGGTATAGTTCTAGTTGATTTCACGAGGTTGTTTTGTTTAGTCATTACAAAACCGTGGGGAGGGTATTAGCTAGGGTTCCCAGGGAAACAGAACTGACGGGATACATACATAAATATTATGAGATTTATCATAGGACTTGGCACATGTGACTGTTGGGACTGGCAAGCCTGAATTCCATAGGGCAGGCAGCAAGTTGGGAACGCCAATGAAGGTTTTGGATGAACTCTCCAGGGGAAGCTGGCTGGCTGGCTGAACTTCTTCTTTTGACTCTGAAATCATCAATTCTGTTAAGAGCTTCAACTGATTGGGTGAGACTTCTCTCATTGCTGAAGGCAATCTCCTTTGCTGATTAGCCCTTGTTGCAATCAACTGACTAATGATTTAAATCCAGGAAATATCCTTACAGTAATAATTGGACCAGTTCTTGCTTGACAAACAACTGGACACAATAACCCAGCCAAGATGACACATGAACTTAACCACTGCAGTGAGTATTATTATCATCACACCAGGAAACAGAGGTGAATATGAAAAGTGCTCTACTATTGTCCCATGCAAACCAGGATATATGGTTATCCAAAATGACACTAAAATAGCTTGTTGGTTCTCTCTAGTGTATATTAGAGATGTAAGAACAGCAAATTGGTATTTTTATATCCTAGTGGTGTCATAAGGCTAATTCATTATATATATGCTAATGGATTTGTATATTATAATTTCCTATTAGTAAAATGTGTCCTTGTTTTAACAGAGATTTCTTAGTTGAATAAAGTTCAGGAATGATGAAAAAAGTGAGCTAGATGTAAATATCTGATTCTCTGATATATGGACATCACATTCAGGAAGCATTCCAATATTCAGTATAAATGTTTTAAGAAGTTGCTAAATAATGATAGCAAATAATTAGGAATTAGACACAATTTTCTTCACTGACTATAATGATAATATGAACCACTACTTTAGTGGAAATATTCTTTACCTGGGTCTAAAGATACAGGTTTGAATCTTGGCTATAAGCTCCAATAACTTTGAAATTTTGGAAAAATTGTTTTATATTCTTAAATCTAAGTTTTCTCATCTGAAAAAGGGTATATGAGTTTCTGTTCTACACACCTCCTAGTAATACTGAAAGCACTAAATTAGGTCAGATGTAAGTACTTTGGAAACTGTAAAGCATTTTAGAAATGTATATGTATATATGTGTATCAATATATGTATTAATATTTGTATTTATGCAATGCATATTACACATTTACATATATAAAATCTTTGAGATGTTTCCCTTCAAATATAAAGTTTGCATTATTTTATTACACAATTTTAGCCAAAATTCTAACCATTTCATATAATGTTTAAAATGGATTTTAAACAAATACATTTTAAACAAATACTTCTGATATCTTTAAAATAATAATGAATAAATGAAAACATTAAGGTTGGTAAAATTCTAACATACTTCATGGAACTGTTTTCCAAATATGTCCTGAAGATGGCACAATAAGTACACTTTGGTGAAATGTTATTAAAGAAGTGATTATAAGAAAAATACATTTGAGATTAAAACATTAAATTTGAAGCAAGCCTTTTCCAAGTTTGTGGAAAAGGAGACTTCTGAGCCTTTAACCAATGCCCATTGTTTTAATGTTGCAGAAGTCATTAGTTTCACTGTACCTTAATTATAACAAACAGGTAGTCAGAAAACATAGATATGACTGACAAAAGTCAGGTTAATGCATGTTGTACAGCTTTTATCAATAAATCTACCCTTTCAACTGTAAAACAGTGATAACCTCATCTGTTATCTTCTGCATAATATACAATCTACATCTAAATGCCAGTTCTTAGTAGACACATTATGGGGAAAAGGGCTGGCAGAGAGAATGGTTGAAAAATATTTGTTTTATTAAAATATAGTGGGGCCTATTCTTAGAAAAAATATTGACATGCTTCATTATTTCCGTGGGCTTGTAATACTTACAAGTTTAAAAAATGTATATTTATAATGGAGCAATTGTATTTTCTACAAAATTGAAGTAGAATTTGTGAAACTCCAGCTAATAGAAATATGGGTTCCTTGGGAAATAGATAGGTGTGAAAATTTTAACTGCCATGCTTGTTTGAGAATTGGAGGCTATGGTTCTCAGCCACCTCTGAGACTTACTTGTTTTATATCACCCACATATTGAATACTCATAGCACGAATAGTGTAGAGTCTCCACCTAAAATCCAAATATGGCTACGAATATACTTACATGTTGTGTGTATATTAGGCATGTTAACATTATGCATGTATATGTATGTTACAAAAAATCCATATGCATTCTCTTATAGCATGTTGAATAGCTACATAAATGAAAAATTCTTTTTACAAGTAAATTCATGTCTAGTTGGTTGGAGGAAGAATTGGTGTTCTTATGGGTTTTGGGAAATTGCCTTTCACTGGAAGAGAACTTCTTTACTTTGGCTGCTGAGAATAGAATTTTAGACCCAACAAAGTTGCCATGTGATAAAAGTAGAATTTAATGATTTATTGTGATGTTCCAGCAGCACTGAGATGTTAGACAGCTATTAGCAATTTGACAGTTCTGAAACAAATTTTTAAATTACTCTGTCCTGCATCAATATCCTAAGACCTCTGGAATTTTTCTACATCAAAAGCAACACTATTTTGGCCATTAGTAAATCACAGAAGAGTAAATACAGTCTTCTCATTTTAGATGGATTGTTACATAATTAAAATAAGATGTGAAATTAGATCATTTGGAATTCCATCAGTTTATAAAATCCAGAAATTTAAGCCTATCAGTTTTGAACTTTTCTTCTTGTGTTTTCTTTTTGAATAAACTATTTGCTTATTTAAGATATTTTTGTAATACTTTGTGTTCAGAACCATGGGTAATAAAAATGGCAAACATTAGAAAATTTTAGATCATGATGCTTACAAAGAAACTCTCATAAGTTATCAAAGGAAAAAATACACAGTTCAGAAGTGTCTAAATGATTAATAATTTGATTGTCAATACTGTCTCAATTTGGACCATACAGGTCAATTTGACAATGTGTGCTTGAAGATGTCAAGCTACATACTCCTGAATATTACTATACCTCCTCTATTAACAATGTTTTTAAAATTGTCCAGTTGTACATTTACGTAAGTGCTCTTTTCTAGTACGTTTCTCACTGATTGTTTCCATTGCTCTATTTTAAAGTAATCAGCAAAAGTGATGAAAAATTTAGGTTATTTTTAACAATCTGACTGAATCTCAGAGTTAGTCCATTGTTTGGAAATTCTCAAAAGAATGTAAGATCTTATTTGATTAAAAGGAAACATAGTTTCATATTTCTTTGGGCTCACCATTTTTATTGTAAAGTGGAATTTCATAAAATTTTCAAGGTTATAAAACCCTTCTGTATTGGTGTTGTGGCAGAGCCCATAGATGATAGAATAGGTAGGTTAAGTTCATTTTCTTGTGAAGGACCCCTAAGCATACCATAATGTATTTAATGAGTCCTGAGATCCATACTCTGGAATGCAGTGTCTTAGAGGACTGTCACGTAAACCCAAGGAACAAAAACATGTCATATATATATATGATGAGTATCAATGAATATTTGTCAATGAACAATGCTTATTTAATTGTTACTCTGAAATAATGAAAAGTGTTAGATAGTAGCTGAAAGGATGATAATGTACTGTGGTTATAATTCTTTGTAATTAGTTGCTTATATTTTCTTGGTTGAACAGATTTTGAATTTAGATTTTCTCTATATTATATGGGAGATAGTATAAAATGAGATTAAGCCAGTTGTCACTAACTCCTATTAATAACATCATGTTTATTTCTTTACAGCATGCTTTTATAAAACAATGGTTTTTAGTGGTCACACAAATAATAACAATGTTTTACGCACTTGAGAAAGGAAGGCAGTTGGCTTCAAGGAGTGTTAGAAAATTTACTCTTCTACCTTCATTTTCTTCATTTAATTTGTTCTAAAATCTTAAGGATGATATTTGTCATTGAATGTTTTACTTTTTTTCTAGTTGTTTCCTTATTCTGCACTTCTTTACATATTTTTTCTCTATAAAAGGTAATGTATAAACTAGATATATTTTGTAGTGTCTAAGGCCGGCTCTCAAATACGGAGTATGTCACCTACTATTCCTAAAGACTCTAAGATAGTAGTGATTACAGTGATTTAGATGTGGCATTACATTTAGAGAAGGCATTGTGAATGATTGCCAACAGTTTCTTAACGGCGTTAACACTGTTTTTTTCTGAATGAAGTTTGGGTGTTCTCAAAGCAATACCATTCATCATTGTAAGTTAAATTAATCATATAAGTCATATCTTCATCTTGCCTAAATAACCAACGTTGGCCTGTGGGAAACTTTAGCAGAATTATTGTTACGCCCCTTTGCAAAAATAAAAGGGGAGAGTTGAAAGAAAAAAGCTTGTAATTTTGTTTGTGGAAAGATCAGAATGCAACAGTATGCCCGTGGTGATGTCTTTTTTTCTTTGCTTGGAGCTCTAGGATGCCTTCACCTTTTTTTAGTAAGACTCACCTCTCAGAAAGTATTTAAAGACTTCAACACTGCATTCACAAAAGGCAGTTCCCATTGTGGTGAGATTGTTACCACCGCCATATTTTTTGGGCAGTTTGGGTGTGAGCTAAAACAGTGTGGGAACCCTGGCAATGGCCTTGCTTTCCTTCATAGCCCCTCTATCTCACCTTGCAGACCACTGCCAGTTGAGTCCTTCTCAAATACTGCTCTTATCATGACACATGGGGGAAGTTAATTTTCTTTTGACACAACAAGCAAAAAATTATTTAATCTAATCTGTTTTTCTTTTTAAGTAAGAAAATGAAAAGCCAAGCCCATGGCACAGTGAGCAATCACGTCCAGCTGTTGTTTCAAGTACTATGTAGCCCAGCATCTCTTCCTTCTGTTTCATGAAATTCATTAAATTAAGTCCATTAAATTAATCAAGTCAACTCTGCTTGGTTTTATTCCTTGATGCCTAATTTTGCACCGTGTTTTACTGTGCATGCTTCCTGTCCTCTTGAAAATAGGTGAAGTAAAATTCTTAAACAATAGCTGTCAGCCTTTTGCTCAAGGACTTTAAATGTCTCCCAGTTTTCTACTGTATCAATTCTGAATTTCATCTGTGTAATTTACAAAAGTCTGTGTTCTGTCTACTTAATTTTATTTCCTACTATTTCTCAAAATGTACTCTCTAATTAAGTCCAGTTCCTTAATGTTCTCTGAGGCTGTCATGTTCATTAACACCTTTGCTTTCCCTTGAGCCCATCATCTTGCTTCTAATGTACTTTCCCTTCCCCTATTCCTGTATAAACCCACTGTGCTGTTCTTTAGGGACAAACATGTTCCACCTCTCTATCAAACCTACACTAATTATTCATTGATCTCCCCTTTGATATTAAAGCTTTCAGTTTTTTTCTTGCAAAAATCAGTCCTTAAATTATTCATACACCTTTTATTGACTCCTTAACTATATTATAAACTATAGACTTTTTATGAATAGGGCATATTTCTTAAACATCTTGTTTGCAACAGTCTAATATAAGGTTGAGGTCTCATCCAATAGGCACTTTATGGAAGATATCTGACCTCTGTCAGCTCTTTCATTTATTACCAATGTTTAGATAATACCCAGCATTTACGGTAGAAACAGATAGTGCTCTCCAAATTTCCCTGCTGCTCTTCCCAATTCCTAAACTTTCAGGCTGTTCTGGCCAATGAGCTATGAGCAGAAATCCCAAGTCACTTCCAGCTGAGGTAGATATTAGTTGACTTACTTCCTTGGTCACTCTCTTTTCCCCTGTGACTTCAGAGGCACATATTCCAGATATCAGAGTAGCAAGAGGAAACAGGACCATGCAAACTGCATTGAGTTTAGGTGGATAAAAAATACATGCATGTTGTTTTAAGCAATGGAGATCTTGAAGTTTGTCTCTTGCAGAAGCTGACTTCAAATTATCCTCCCAAGTATGGGATTAAAATTATTGTATATATGGTTTAAAGAATATTCAATTATGTGTATATATGTTTTATAGACTCAAAGTATTAAGCCAGATATCTTTATTAATCCAGCACTCAATAGAGTTGAGTGATCAATTTAAGAACCTCTTCAAAGTAAATTAAAATAGTTGATGTCTACAGCAAATAGGCAAATGTTTCCTGATTTTCTCAGTTACAGCAAATGTTGGCTCTGGTTTCATTTTGGTATCAAACTTTGTCGATACTATCTCTGAATCTCCTGAAAAGGTGTAATCTTAGTTGGGAATACTATTGGCTAGTGACTGGACATTTTATTCAAAGTTTTTCTTTTGGTTTTAAAAAACAAACTTCTGCTAAAAGAACTTGTTCCATTTAGGTTTTGTTAAAGTGTTACAACATGTACAAGAGTATTCTGAATTCTAAGGAAAGTTAAACATTATGTAGTCTTAATTTATAATACAATGAAAAAAATGTGGGTGAGAAAGTCAAGGGGTAGAGGTGAAATTGACACTCCATAACTTCATTTGTACTCTAACCGTATTTCCTTATTAAAGAGCTTTCAGACAGCCACATGGTAAGGAATGTTAAAAAAAAAAAAAAAAAAAAAACAAAAAAAACTCAACTCCTGAGGAAATCTATACTTTTTATACTTCTATTATTTTAAAAGCAAAGTTTTAAATTTCAGGTTTTCTAATTTTTATCTTTATTAGCCATGGGTATATGCTGCTATGGTGATTTAATAAGAATTATTCCTATCTATGTTATTAAGAACCTCTAGTCTTATTTTATATATTTAAAATATATAAGGATTGACAAAGACTAAAAAATTCCAGGTAACAGATAAATATATAACTTACATAAGACAGATAACATATATATGACTATAAGTGATGCTTAGAAGATGGAATGTCATCTACTATTGGTAGAAATGTATGGTACACCATTTGGAAATGTTCATCAAGATACTTAAAACATTTGTGGTTTTTTTTTTTTTCCTGAGTAATTCCACTTCTCAAAATCTATCTTAAAGAAATAATCAGCAATAATATCATGCATGTGTGTACACTGATATTTGCTAAATTTTTTAAATTTATTAAAATATAAAGACCCTAAATGGCTAAAACTAGGAGCATGAGTAAATATATTTTGGTACATTTTGATTATTTTCAGTCATTAAAAAACATATTGAGAGAGCTTTGAAAGTATTTAATGTTTGCAATGTTAAAAGAAAAACAAGATATGAAACTACATATATTCTATGACTACAATTTAATACAAGTGTATGTAACTATCTAGAAACAGAAATGAAAATAAATACATAAAATTTTGCACAGTGAAATTTGCTAGTGATTTTTGTCTTTTTGTATTTTGTATATTTCTACATCAAGGATACACAGTCAATTCTCATTATTCATGGTAGTTATGTTCTATAAAGTTGAATGAACACTGAATTAGCTAATTCTGAGCCATCTCTCCTACAGAAAACACATTAGGTTCCTGTGAGCTTCTAGTCACAATATTTTCTCCAACTGATCACTGCGTACCATTGCTTTACATGTGTTTTTGTTTAAAGACACCTTATTTAATAAATATTGTTGATTCATTAATACTGAACTCACAGCCAATAGCACTGTAACTCATGACTGAACAAAGCTTATCTAACATGCTTACTTTCTCCCTAATGCACTTCACAGCCTTCTTGTGCTTAGGAACACTAGAGCGTACTTCAGCCTATGCTTGGGGCCATTTTAAAAAATAAAGTCACCACCCAAATTCACAAGAATGCAAAAAGCTTGGCACTAAATATAATGTGAAAAGATTGCTTGTTAACTGTATGAGAGGTAAAACAAGAGGGAGAGTGTTGCCTCATTTGACTTTTGCTGGGAACACATGCTTTGGGTGATTCAAATTTTTTGCCACTCTGTGCATGTCCATGAATGATGAAAAAAGGTTCTGTGAGTATTGATTTTGGCGTTACAAATAAATTTTAGCAAGTAGGTGAATTTGCAAATACAGAGTCTGTGATCAATAAGGACTGACAAATATATATATATCAACACTTCAATTTTAGGACCAAGTGATAAACTATTAACATAAATAACTATTATGTTAAAATAAACCCAGTTGTTTTGGTCAATGGAAGTCACCAAATTATTCTCGAACCATATTAACTTCATATATCATTGTATTTTTGTTCATGAGTTACCCTTACCTGTGGAAAAAGGAATAAACAAAAACAAACATACAAACAAGCAAAAACTTTTCACCTATTTGACCTAGTTTCTATAATCTTAACCATCAGAAGGAGCTGAGGTGTCAGCCTCTGTTGTAAGCCTTCTCTGACCCTCTTCAGGTCAGTTTATGCATTCTTCCTCTTAACTCCCATTGAATCTGGTATATTCTTCCTTTATTTTGGCATTAAAATGTAATTGATTTCTTGGCTATGTTTCCCCCTGGACTTTGAGCTCTGAGGTCTGTAACGTCTTTCATCACCAAGTTCTTAGCATTTTAGCATGACAACTGGCACATGAACAACAATCAATAAATGTTGATTGTACAATGTATACAACAATTTTTGGCAAGTGTGTGCATGTAAAGTGAAGTTCTCCCATGAGGAGGTAAATTAATCTGATTTTGTTTATATTTCTTTCTAAAGATCCCTATATAAAAAAAGATACACAACTCCTACCATTAAAAGATGTTTTACATAAGTATACACGAAAGGATATTTTATTTATATCTGAGATGTATTCTTCAATGATAATTTGAGCCTCTAATCAATCTGAATAACCAAATTTGAGCTTTCAAAAGAAAAGTCTTAATGGTATTCTTTAACAAATTTTCCCACCTTTTTAGAATAAGTATTAAAATTGATGATGTGCTCTGGTGCTAAACTTCTCAACCCGAATCACAACAATGCTTCATAAATTTATTTGGTAGAGTTATTCATTAATTTGTATGCAAAAGACACTTGTCATGGTAATAGCTTAAAATTAACAGAAACACAATCCAGGTCATGTTTACTAAAGCAGGTGAAACTGCTTTATTGCAATGCATTTTTCTAGTTAAAAAATAACTGACACAAAATATAAAGGGAATTACAGTGAAAATTTAGGAAAGTTGTCATTATGCAGCCATAAAAAATAAAATTTTGAAAATACACAAATTTGGAAAGCCATTTTTATTAGCATACTCAAATATTCACATCACTGAGTTTTCCATAACACGTAGATTTTATTCAGAATGTTTCATGGCAATACAACTGGATTTTAGTGTGATTTTCAGAGAATGAGTTAATAAAATGGCTGAGATATGTCTCGAAAAGACAAACAGATAAGACTATTTTTGCGGAAAAATATTAAATCTTTGATTCCCTACCCAAGCTATTTGATTTGTCATAACTTGCCATGCTGTTAATTTAAGTACCAGAATGGATGACTGTGCTTTCATGGAAGAATGGTAGGTACAAAAAATAATTTTTTAAAATGGCACTACCCGAGCTTGAGTAATTTCATTATTGTGCATTCAGACAGTATTGAAATCAGGAATTCCTGGTGGGAAACAATTTTTCCTCACTGAAAGTATCATTTAAAAGTCCATTTTCAGTAACTTCCAGGGAAGATGGCAGAGTAGAGACTTCAGGACTCAGTCTTTCCAACAAAACAGCTATGAAACAGGCAGAAACTGTCTGAAAATATTGCTCTGGGCTGCTAGAGGCTAGAAGAACACTGGACAGCATCCAGGGAAAAGCTGGAGGAAGAAGCTGATAAACTACAATAAAGAACAGTGAGTTGCTCTCTCTGCATGGAGGCTGCTGCCACCCATCCCCCATTCTCTCAGTTGGCTACCTTGGGGTCCAGTCCTTGGCTAGCTTGCTGGTGGCAAAAAGGGACATAAAAATTTCCTTTCCCAAGAACAGGGGTGGGCATGGACAATTACTGATCATGTTTTTTTGATTAGTGTATTTGGATCACTGGGACCCAGCTCTGAGCTACAGTTTCAACCCACAATGGTCAAAGGTGGTGGCAGCCCTTGTTTTAACCCCACCCCAGGCAGGAATGAAAGCAGTGAAGATTTAAAGATGCAGTGCTTCCACGGGGCTGCAGGGAACAGTTAGCTGAAGGCTGTGTTCACTGGGCACAGCCTTGGGGAACCATCAAAGAGGCTTTTGGCATCCTTCTTGATCCCCTCCCCAAGGTACTTTGGAACTGGTCTGAGCCCCCTTTGGGTCTTTGACCCTGTTTTGGCTGGAAAATACTGACTTGGAAAAGTCTTCTTTAGGTGACCCTTCTCCCTGAATCTGCCCTTCAGGAAAAAGTAGCTAGAGACAACAAAAAGAGAGGAAAAAACTGTAGAGGCAAAATGAAAACAAATAGAAGAGAACTAGATTCCCATAGAAGGAATAGAGGAAAGAAGGCTTTCTCCTGGAGGTGAAATAATTGAACAAAGAGTGTGATCTTAAAAATTGTACCACATATAAAGGGTAAGAATCAGATGAAAAAGGGCAGAAAAAAATCTGATCAGTCAAACACAGACTATTCTAAAGGTCTAGAATAAGGTGAACCAAGCATCAAAAGGCCTTAACACAAAGCCAATCAACAATAAAACCCTAGGCAAGAGAGAGAAACTGACCTTCAAAGTAAATACATCAAGATAATCAGATGTGTAGATGCCAGCAAAAAATTAAAAGCCATATTTAAAAGCAGGTAGATATGGCCCAGTCAAGGGAACAAATTAAAAGTTCAAAGGAAACACAGCATTTAGAACAACTAGTCAAAGATGTTCAAACAAGTCTCCTAAATCAATTCAAGGAGATGAAGGAAAATATAGCTAAAGAGATAAAGGATATTAAGAAGAAACTGTAAGCATAAAGAAGAATTTGAATGCATGCAAAGAAACATAACCAAACTTATGGGAATGGAAGTCACAATAGAATTGTTTAAAAATTTTCATTGAGTCATACAACAGCAGATTTGAAAAGGCAGAAGAAAGAATCAGCAAACTGGAAGACGGGACAATCAAAATCTTAAAGAAGATCAGATAGAGAAAAGAATGGAAACAATTGAGCAGGGTCTCAGAGATTTAAATGACAGTATGCAGTGCACTAGCATATGTGTCATGGGTGTCCCAGAAGGAGAAGAGAAGGGAAAAGGAGCAGAAAGAATATTTGAGAAAATAATGGATCAAAATTTCCCAACTTTTATGAAGGTCATATATATATATGTCCATGAAGCACAACATACTCCAAACAGAATAAATCTTAACAGACCTATTCTGAGACACATACTGATCAGACTGTCAAAAGCCAAAGATAAAGAGAGAATTTTGAAAGCAGCAAGAGAGAAATGATTCATCACATTCATGGGATCTGCAGTAAGACTAAGTTCCAATTTCTCAGCAGAAACCATGAAGGTGAGAAGGCAGTGTTATGATATAGTTTAAGTCCTGAAAGAGAAAAACTGCCAGCTAAGAATTCTTTATCTGGCAAAACTGTCCTTCAAAAATGAGGGAGAGTTTTAAATATTCACAGATAAAAAGAGGCTGAGAGAGTTTGTCAACAACAGACCTGCCCTACAAGAAATACTAAAAGGAGTTCTGCAGGCTGAAAGGAAAAGACAGGAAAGAGTGGCTTGGAGTCTGTGAAAAAATAAAGATTATCAGTAAGGGGAACTAAAAGAGTAAAAAGAGAGACAAAAGTAAGATATGACATATAAAAACCAAAGGATAATTTGATTGAAGTAAGTACCGCCTTTACAGTAATAACACTGAATGTTAATGGAATAAACTTCCCCATTAAAAGACTCAGATTGGCAGAATGGATAAAAAAGCATGACTTAACTATATACTGCTTACAAGGGACTCACCTTAGACCCAAACACACAAATAGGTTGAAAGTGAAAGGTTGGAAAAAAATGTTCCACACAAACAGTACCCACAAAAGACTTGAGGTAGCCACACTATCAGACAAAATGGACTTTAAATGCAAAGCTGTTATAAAATACAAAGAAGGACACTGTATATAAATAAAATGGGCACTCCATCAAGAAACAACAACAATCAGAAGTATCAGGGTGCCCCAAAAGTACATGAGGTAAATACCGGTGAAACTGAAGGGAGAAATAGACGTCTCTACAGTAACAGTTGGATACTTCCACAGACCACGCTCATCAATAGGTAGAACATCTAGACAGCAGATCAGAAAGGAAACAGAGAAGTTGATTAATATGATAAATGAGCTAGACCTAACAGAAATACACAGAATAAGTCCACCCAACTGGGAAAGAATAGTCTATTCAACAAATGGTGCTGGGGAGAACTGGACATCTATATACAAAAGACTGAAAGAGGACACCTATGGTACACTATATACAAAACTTAACTCAAAATGTATCAAAGACCTCAATATAACAACTACGACTATAAAACTCCTAGAAGAAAATATACAGAAACAACTTGAAGATCATGTGGTAGGAAATGGTTTCTTAGACTTTACACCTCAAACCACAAGCAATGAAAGAAAAATATATATATAGATAAATGGGACATCTTCAAAATTAAAAAACATTGTGCATCAAAGGACTTTGTCATGAAAGTGAAAAGCAGCCTAATCAATGGGTGAAAATATTTGGAAAACACATATCTGATAAGGTTTTAAAATCCAGACTATATAAAGAAATCATACAACTCAACAATAGAAAGATTAAAAAAAGCAAATTAAAAAATGGGCAAAATACATGAATTGACACTTCTCCAAAGAGGATATTCAAATGGCTAGAAAGCACATGAAAATATGCTCAACATCACTAGCTATTAGGGAAATGCAAATCAAAACCACAATGAGATATCAATTCACACATACTATAATGGTTATTTAAAAAAAAAAGAAAATTACAGATGTTGGAGAGGATGTGGAGAAATAGCAACACTCATTCACTTCTGGTCAGAATGTAAAATGGTGAGGCATTGTAGAGGATGATTTGGTGGTTCCTCAAGGAAGCAAAGTATAGAATTACCCTATGACCGGGCAATCCCTTTACTAGGTATATTCCCATAAGAATTGAAAGCAGGGACTCAAGCAGTTATTTTCACACCAATGTTCATAGCAGCATTATTCACAATTGCGAAAGGCTAGAAGCAACTTGTGTCCATCAACCAATGAATGGATGAACAAAATGTAGTATATACATACAATGGAATATTATTCAGCTGTAAGAAGAAATGAAGTCCTGACACATGCAACAACATGGATGAAACTTGAGGACATTATGTTGCATGAAATAAGCCAGAAACAAAAAGACAAATATTGTATGAACTCACTGATGTGAACCAAGTATAATAAGAAAACTCCTTGAGTTAGAATTTAGAATATAGATTAACAGGGGATTGAATGGGGGTAGAGAATGGGGAGCTGATGCTTCATTTGTGTGTAATTTCTGTGTCAGTTGGCTGTAAATGATTGGAAAGGAATAGTGATTGTAGCACATTATTGTGAGTGTCATCAACAGTGCTGAATTATGTTTTTGAGTGTGTTTGAACGGGAAGTTTTGCGTCATGCATGTTACTGGAATGAAAGACGATAAGACATGGGACTGAATAACACAGTGAACCCTCTTGTGAACAGTGCACTGGGGTTAATAGTACAAGTATTAGCATGTTCTTTCATGAACTATAGCACAAGTATCACACCAATACAAGGTGTTGATAATAGGGTGGGTATATGGGGAAAATATGCATATTGTAAACTATGGATTGTAGTTAACAGCAATGAGCTTTAATATTCTTTCATCAATTGTAACAAAAGTACCACACTAATGCAAAATGTCAACAACGGGGGGTATCTGGGCATGCTGTATTTTTTACATGACTTTTATGTAAACCTACAACTTCTCTAATCAAAATATAATAATAATGAAAAACAACCAAAAACATATTATGCTAAGGAAAGAAACCAGACGTAAAATACTACATATCACGTGATTCAATTATATAAAAGTTAAATATAAATAAATCTATAGAGACAGAAGTATATTAGTGGTTATGTAGGGCCAGAGAAGGATAGAGGGTTGAGCAGTGACTGCTGAGAAGTATGGGTTTTCTTTTTGGAGTAATGAAAATGTTCTAAAATTGGTTGTAGTGATGAATACACAACTCTGAATACACCACAAGCCATTGTACACTTTGGATGGATTCTATGGTATGTGAGTATATCTCAATAAAACAACTTTTTAAAATTAAAAAGTCCATTTACTTCAACAAATATATGTTTTGAATGTGTGTGTGTATATATGAATTTGTAGATTTTTCTCTTCAGCTGTGGATGCTTAAATTTCACTGATAAAATTTGAAAAAGGTAATTCAAATTGCCTAATACTAAGTATTTTTTAAAAGGTTGCTATGTTCAAATAGCATTTGGTAAAAACTGTTACTTATAAATTTCTGGGTAAGAAAAATAAAATGTAATTGTCTCCCAAACTGTAAGGTATATCTACTGTTTACTTGAAAGTATAAAGGTTTTACACCTGTATTTTTAGCTAAATATATTCAACATCTTAGAATAGCAGTCAACTCTGTACTTTAAGAGACAAAAATCAAAACAAATCCAGCTTATTGTGTAAAATGTGCATATTTTTAACAGCTGCTTACAGCACAAATACATATTCCATGTTTTACACAATCCCCATGCCTCAACAAATATTATGGTAGTGTACGAATTTCTGAGGTTACAAAAATTAAGATGTAGATGAAAAATAAAATTCTGCACCAAAGAAGTTGCCCAGGATGCCATTTACATTCAAATTCACATTCAAATTCAAGTATCTATCAGATACTTTTCTAGATATCCCTCTCATAATGGAAGACATTAAGGATATTTTTAAACAAGTGCCCAAATATCCCAACAAATTTACACCTAACCTTATCCACAGGACACTGAATGTCCAGATAAATAATTAAAATTGAATCCCCAAAAGCTAAAATTTCCTCTGTTATGATATGAAATGGGAAAATATTTAGCAGCATCCAGGTAATTGACTCCATTATTTATGCCTGGATGTGTAATTACTAACACTGAAATATAGAGATTGTAGACAGTTTAACTATTGGATAGAATTGCCTGAATCCTGTGCTCTCCAAAGAAGAAAAGACATGAAATCCAAATCCTAGGTGTTGCGTATAAGCATGAGGGTTTTAGCTATACAGTAACAATAATGCTTTCTCCGTGCCACACAATCATTAAAAATAACTTACAGACTGCTCCTTTTCACAATTAGAAATGAGTACAATTTAAGTAGTAATTAAAATGGGAATGCTAACAAATGCTCTGCATCGATGCCTAATTGGCAAGTACAGTTGATGATCTCTGTTTTGAGGCAGTCTGTCTCCATGTTTAATCCTTATTTGAACGTTTTCCCTGAGGATCTTCCTTTCCTTACAAAGTGAAGCAAATTATTTGAGAAAATATTTAAGTATAATTGTCTATACTGTTCTTTCTTAAAATTAATGAATATTTAAATATGTTAGGATATCAGCACCAGCAGAATTAATTTATGGCAACACCTCCTCCCCCCCTACACACCTTCTCCCATTGAACACATACTCAGTTGCACTTCGTACCTGGCATCTCTGTTCTTGTCATTAGCAAGTTTTGAGTTAGCATTCTCTAACTTAACATTGCCCTTTTAAATGCAACAATAACTTTTTCCTTGAATAATTAGAACTAATTACCTTCTTTTAGCAAAGTATCAATTTTGACTACCATGTCTTATCTCTTTCCTTAACCCAGATATTAGACATACTCATCTTTTAAATCCTCCGTTTTTTTTTATGTTCTACAAACTTAATAGATCCTTTTCTTTCAACATGTGACTTTCTCTTATTCAAACTTATTTTCTTTTGTAAAGAAAATTGATCAATGTTTTAATAAGAATGTAACCTATGATTTTTCTAATGCTTCCAGTGATTTTTCTTCTGGCTTAACTCATATTGCCTAAAATAAAACAAATTACAATTAATGTTTTGTTATGAGTTTTAGTCCTACTTTCTAGAACTAGTGTTACATATGGCTATTTCTTTATTATATAATTTATAATAACATCATATACTGAAATTTATGGGAAATGTACTGAAGCTGGTATATTTTTTTAAACAGTTCAATCCAAGGTGTATTAAAATAAGATAAAATATGAATTCCATGCTTATTGTGACTTGCTTTTCATAAATTAATTAAAATTGCTTTTAAAATGTTTTGTATTATTTACATTTGTTTAAGTTTTATATACAAAAGAAGTACATTTGCATAGCTTTTTTATAAAATGTAGTAAGTTTCATGCCTGTGTGTGCTTTATTATAATGTGAACACAGAAAACCATAGAGGTTATCATTTTTTTCCCTTTGGAGATCAAGCAGCTGGGTAATGGATAACAAACCACCTGTCTCCTGCTTGGAGAAAGTACTCTTGTTGCTTTTTGTTCAAAGAAGCCTCCTGGCACGCATTGCCAAATTCTATGTTGTAAGTTAATAAAGTTACAGTCTAATGGTCTTTTTGACTAAAGAGAACTTCTGAGGCTTTTTTGTCCAAAGGGTCCTCACTATTAGTAAGGTCATTCCCAGTGCTCTTGCGATTCACTGCTTTTCTATACTTTCTTGTGGAAGAATTAATAAAAGCAGCAATATTAACTCTTCACTTCCAATGATGGTTCCAATGTAGCCTAATTGCCATCACTCTTAAAAACTGGAAACGAGTCATTTCTTCCATCCAATTCATTGAATCTGCAAAAACAAAGCAAAGCAAAGCAAAACAAAACCACAAAATATTTTATTAATGGAAATGTATGTTTAGTATTTATTTTGGAGGTTTACTCAATTTTGTCTTTCACTTGACATGCTTTTCTTGTGGAATAAACATTTATTTTCAAGTAAGGCAAACATTCATGTTTAAATTATATTGGTTAAATAATTTATTGAATTTGTGTGTGCATTTTTCTCTTCATATCTCTAAATTTCTTAATCCCTCACAGTTTATGAAGAATCATAAATAGCTCACTGGATTTATCTTTTCCAATTTTAATCTGATTCTTATTTACTCATGACTGCCAAATTTACCCAACCATGATTACTGAGATCATGTTGGGAAATGACAAAGGAAGTGTAATTTGGTATGTGAGTAAAAAGAAAGTCTGATTTGGGGTATAACTTTGTACTTTTGCTTTTCTTATATTCTCTCCTAAAAGGTATTGAAGAAAATCTGAACATTTTATGGGGCCCTATTGATTATATCAGTGTATCTAGCTCTTTAAAAACTTTTTCTATTTTTTTCTTCAAGGACACATCTGTGAAATGATGTCATATTTTATTAAGCGACTATTGTTAAATCTGTTTCTTTCCATAAGAGGATGTAACTAGAATTTTCTTACCTTGTTTTCATGACCCACTTGATATTTATATTCTTTGTGTGCTGTTGTTCTAGGACATTAACTATCTTTGTGTTGGAATGTAGGAATCAATTAGTGAGTACTTATTAATTATGCATTGTATGTTCAGCCCTGCAAGTCATTTGGAAATCACCCGCGTAATTTTCTCTTGTTTTCTTTCCAAATTTTGTACATTTATTTCTGGTCCGTACCAATACAGATACATTATATCTGTTCTATTTAGTTTAGCTTGCTTATCCCAATTTCTCCCCTCTAATGTAAGATCCCATCTCTATGATTCTTGAAGATGGGCAGAAAGTCCTTTCTTATAGGTTTACCCTGCTAGGCTTTCAGAAGCTTACATCTCCTTTACTAATATTGTGTAAATTAAAAGCTGTTTTTTGTGTTTTTTGGTTTTGTTTTGCTCCCAATTCACATAATGAATTATCTAAATTTTCTCCTGTTTAAACTGTAAGAGCTGCATTATGGACCTGCTGGCCCATATTAAATTTTTTGAACTCTGCTTAAAGAACCTTTTATTTCTCCTCAACCAAGTGTGCCTTTTTCTGACAGCATGCTTTTTCATTCTTCCAGGGATAACCTCTTTTTAAGCATAATTTATTTTCTAAACTGCGGAAGTCACAAGTAAGATTCACTTTATTTTCTTTGATGATTATACCATCCCAAATTTTCCATTATAATGTTTCATTTATTACTGGTTCTCCTGTGTTTTATGAACTGTATCTTTTTAAAAATTTATAAATGAAATCACAGTTTTCATAAAACAGTTCTTTAATTTTTATCAGTGAACACTTCCTGAAATTAAAAAGGATTAATTTTCTTTTACTTTTATTTCTAAATGTAGTTCTATTGTTATAGTGAAGGTTTAGGTGCACACTCACAGTGATGTGGGTAACTGCAAGCATTCAAATCCTGTATCATCAGATGGGAGAGTGTCCTCCGTAAAAGCTTCCCAACTATTCTAACTTCCTTGAACTCTTTCGTCCGTGAACTTCTACAGCTCTTGCAGTTCACATTACACATTTTTGTCCTAATTTTATGTTGTCTTGAATTATTTTATGTGTATTATATTTGCCTGTTGAGGTAAATGGTAAACTATTTTAGGATAGAGGCTGTGTCTTGTATTTCTACATCCCCTATACTATTCCCCCCCCAAAAAAAATTGTTAATACAAAAATTGAATTTGTTAGCTACTAAACAGATTGTCTCTACTTTTTAAACAGAGAATATTTATGTAAGTGATTAACTTTTAACAATTGCATCATAAAGGCATCTTAAATTAAACCTTAGTTTTATAGATAAGGAAAATGATCCATAGAAATTAAATGAAATTTGAGAGATCATGTAACAAAATTGTTCTGATAGCCTTTCTGAAATGTTCATTAGTTTCTGCAATATCACTTTGTACACATTGTTTGTCTACTAGCAACTTTTTGGTGATGGGTAGAAATATCATTTCTTTTTTTTGTTTTGTATGAGTGGTTATCTAAACATGTATTTACATATAATTTGGGGTATTTAAAAGATGAGACCTAGACAAATGATTTAACCTTCATCTAACACCGGAATTTATTTCAATTATTATAATGATGATATCGTGTAATTTACAGCTGACAGTCAAATCTTATGTGGGTTTAAATCTTAGTTTGTATTAGAAGTAAGATTTCTATTTATTTTTAAAAATTTTTATATCAGATGACAATATAAAACTTGCTAGTTGTTATTGGTTTTTCTTTTTCTGTGAAGATAATTCTATGAGATATTAGCAAATCCTGAACCTCCAATGAAAAGCTAACCACTAAAATTTAAACTGTAAACTATAACCTGTTTTCCTCTGTATGGAAAACACACACATACAGACATAACTATACCAGCACAGCATAGCTAATTTAAAAGTATATATTTAACTTACAATAGCTTTACTTACGGTAAAAATATATTTCAGCAATTATTTTTCATACTCTTCCTTTTAAATAAGTGGTTATCATTCTGTTTTCTTATCCTTAGTGATTATATTATAAAATGCAGTTGTATCTGCATTTAATATTTGCACATTAGTAACAAGTATTCTTTGAATCAATAGGCCTAATATCTAATATGTCCTTCAGAATGAGCTTTCCCCCTTTTATATTTTGTCCTAGTCCACTGGAGAACAAAAATGAAATTTCATTTCACAGGTTGGGCTTAATTATATAAACCATACATGTTAGAAGTACTTTACTTACGTATTTACTTATGCAGTTTTTTTTCCTCTCCAACAGACATTTAAATCTTAAGGACCAGCTATAATAGGATAAAATAGGGAGAGGAGGCTGAAGCACCCACTGAACGGGGTGAATGCCCTCTTGCCTGCCTATTTGTCCTCTGACACATCACCTTTCTAGTGAATTCGATATGAAGCTTTAATGCTGCAATTACACAGTAAGCAAAGATCTTTTGTTCATTAACTATACACCCCTGATGTTCAGCTCTCATTTACACAATGTCAATATGCTCGCAGTTCCTTTGGCTCTTCTCAAACAAACTATAACCTTTAACTGAAAGGAGAAAATTAGTTGTGATACTGTGACAAAAAAATATCTTATGGGACTTGTATTTACCAGAAAAGATAGCAGCTAAGAGTCAGTGCTGAGACAGCTGAAGGTAGGGAAAAAAATAATACTCTGAAGAAAAGTGATGGGTGAAACATTTATAATAAACAGATTATATGAAATCTACATAGAGAAACAATAGATTTAAAATGCCTGAAGGTAGCTTACATGCCTTCTGTCTTCAATTTTTTTTCTACATTTGTGAAACGAGGATGATAACAGTGCTCAACTCATGAGACCATGAGGGTTAAATAAAATAAATGAATGTAGAGAGTTTGGCACAGTTCCTGGCACAGGGGAAGCTCTCCAATAAATGGTAGCCATTAGATTTAATAGCCTGTACCTAGGGCTGCCACAGCACTGCATGTGCCTTTCTTGTCCTGCTTCTTTAATTGGCCCAAGGAAGGCCCTGAGAAATGTAAGCAGAGAAAATGGGAACAAAGGAAAAGAGGAAGGGGGGTGGTTTTTAATCGCTACCTAAGCCTTCCTCTCTACCTGGCCCTGGGACCAGGTGGACCTAGGATGCACAAAGGAGGCAGGGCCAAGTGAGGTGAATTCTGTTCCTGATTAAATGCATAAGGGTGCATACTTTGGAAAGGGGAGGGGTTGGAGGGACTGCGCAGTGAGTAAACCCAGACGCCGCAAATCTTCGACAGGGGGGTCTCCACGGTTACACTCTAAGCTGGAAGCTGGAATGTCTAGGCCCCTTGCTCATCTCTGTTTCATCTTTTTTAACGCAGCTTTATTGAGATATATTTACATAACATAAAATCCATCCAAAGGGTACAGTTGGTAGCTTTTAGTAAAATCATAGAGTTCTGCATAAATCATCAAAATTTTAGAACATTTTCATTATGCCAAAAAGAAATAACCCATATCTCTTAGCAGTCACCTTTCAATCTCTCTATTCTTCCCCAGCCCTACATAAACACTGATCTAATTCTGTCTCTATAGATTTATTTACATTTACATTTTATATAAATGGAATCGTGATATACAGTACTTTCTGTCTGGTTTCTTTCATGTATCATAATGTTTCCAAATTATTGTTAATTTTTTTAATTAGAGAAGTTGTAGGTTTACATAAAAGTCATGTAAAAAATACAACATTCCCATAAACCCCCTATTGTGGACACTGCATTGGTGTGGTTCCTTTGTTAAAACTGATGAAAGATTATTAAAATATTATTGCTAATTATAGTCCATAGTTTACATTAGGTGTGTTTTTTTCCCATATACCACCCTATTATTAACACCTTCTTTTAGTGTGGTACTTTTGTTATAATTCATGAAAGAATTTTCTTATATTTGTGCTGTTATAAGAGACAAAGAAGGACACTATATTTTAATAGAAAGGGCACTCCACCAAGGAGAAATAACTAGCATAAATATTTATTCACCTAACCAGGGTGCTCCCAACTACATGAGACAAACACTGGTAAAACTGAAGGGAGATACAGAAATCTCCACAATAATACCTGGAGACTTCAATACACAACTCTTATCAAAAGATAGAACATTTAGACAAAGGATCAATAGGGAAACAGAGAACTTGAATAAGATAATAAATGAATTAGACCTAACAGACCTATACAGAACATCACATCCCCAAACAGCAGGATATACATTATTCCCAAGTGCACATAGATTTTCTCCAGGATAGACTATATATTGGGTAACAAAATAAGTTGTAATAAATTTAAAAAGATTGAAATTATACAAAGCAATTTCTCTGAACATAATGGAATGAAGCTGTAAATCAATAACTGGTGGAGAAATGGAAAATTCACAAATATATGGAAGTTAAATAACAGACTCTTAAACATCAGTGGGTCAAAGAAGAAATAGCAAGAGAAATTAGTACATATTTTGAGACAAATGAAAATGAGAACACAATATTAAAACTTACAGGGCACAGCAAAGGCAGTTCTGAGAGGGAAATTTATAACTCTAAATGCCCACATTAAAAAAGGAGAAAGCTGAAATCAAAGTCCTAACTGCACACCTGGAGGAGCTAGAAAAAGAGCAGCAAACTAATCCCAAAGCAAGTGGAAGGAATGAAATAACAAATATTGGAGCACAAAAAATGAAATTGAGAATAAAAAAACAATAGAGAGAATTCACAAAACCAAAAGTTGGTTCTTTGAGAAGATCAATAGTATTGGCAAACTCTTAGTAAGACTGAGAAAGAAAAAAGAGAGAGAAGATGCAAATAAACAAAATCAGAAATGAGAGGGGGGACATTACTACTGAACCCACAGAAATGAAAAGGATCATAAGTGGATACTGTGATCAACTGTCTGCAAACAAATTAGACGGCTTAGGTGAAATGGAAAAATTCCTAACACACAAGAACAACCTACACTGACTCAGAAAGAAACAGAAGAACTCAACAAATGAATTAAAAGTAAAGAGATTGAATCAGTCATCAAAAACTTCGTGGTGAAATCTACCAATCATTTCAAGAAGAATTCATTTCAATCCTGATCAAACTCTCCCAAAAATTTGAAGAGGAGGGAATACTACATAATTCATTCTTTGAAGCCTACATCACCCCAATATCAAAGCCAGATAAAGATAATACAAGAAAAGAAAACTACAGACCAATGTCTCTTATGAAACTACATGTAAAAACCCTCAAAAAAATACTTGGAAATCAAAACCAACAGCACATTATACACCCCCTGATCAAGTGGGTTTTATCCCAGGTTGTGGTTAATCACAAGAAAATTAATTAATATAACACACCACATTGAAAAAACAAAGGGGAAAAACCACATGATCATCTCAAATGACAAAGAAAAGGAATTTTACAAAATCCAGCTTTCTTTTTTGATAAAAACACTTCAAAAAATAAGAATGAGGAAACCTTCTCAATACAAATAAGGGCATACATGAAAAACCCACAGTTAACATCATACTCAATGGTGAAAAATTTCAAGCTTCCTCACTAAGATCTGGAACAAGATAAGATGCCCACTGTCACCACATTATTCAAAATTGTGCTAGAAGTTCTAGCAAGAGCAGTTAGGCAAGAAAAAGAAATAAAAATCATCCCAAATCGGAAAGAAAGGAGTAAAATTTTCATTATTTTCAGATTACATGATCCTCTCTATAAAAAAGCCTCAAAAAATCTACAACAAAGCTACTAGAACTTACAAATGAGTAGAGCAAAGTGGTGGGATCCAAGATAAACATGCAAAAGTCAGTAGTGTTTCTATACACTGGTAATGAGCAATCAGAGTAAGAAATCAATGAAAAGTATTCCATTTACAACAGCAACTAAAAAAATCATATATCTAGTAATAAACTTAACCAAGTATGTAAAGGACTTATATTCTAATAATAAACCTAACCAAGTATGTAAAGGACTTGTATTCAGTAAACTACAAAACATTGTGAAAAGAAGTCAAAGAAGGCCTAAATAATTGGAAATACATTCCTTTTTCATGGATTGGAAGATTAAATATCATTAAGATGTCATCTGTTGAAATTAAATTACAGCTTCAATGCAATCCCAGTCAAAATTCCAACAGCCTACTTTGCAGAAATGGAAATGCCAGTTATCAAATTTATTTGGAAGGGTAAGGGGCCCTGCATAGCCTAAAACACCTTGAAAAAGAAGAGTAAAGTTGAAGAACTCATACTTCCTGATATTAAAGCATGTTACAAAGCTACACTCTACTCCAAGCCTCTGTCTCCTGTCTTTTCCTTTCAGTTTGCTGAACTTCCTTCAGTATTTCTTGTAGGATAGGTCTTCGATTGATGATCTCTCTCAGTTTCTTTTTATCTGTGAATATTTAAAACTCTCCCTCATTTTTGAAAGAAGTTTTGTCAGATAAATAATTCTTTGCTGGCAGCTTTTCTCTTTCAGTACTTTGAATATATTATACCACTGCCTTCTCACCTTTACGGTTTCTGTTGAGAAATTGGAACTTAGTCTTATTGTGAATCCCTTATATTTAATGAACTGCTTTTCTTGCTGTTTTCAAGATTCTCTCTTAATCTTTGGCATTTGACATTCCAATTAGTATGTGTCTCTGAATAGGTCTATTAGGATTTTTTTCTGTTTGGAGTATGTTGTGCTTCTTGGACATGTTTTTTTTTGTCTTTCATAAGAGTTGGGAAATTTATTTTCTCAAATATTCTTTCTGTCCCCTTTTCCTTCTCTTCTCCTTTGGACACCCATGACATGTATGCTTAAATGCTTCATGCGGTCATACAAATCTCTGAGACCCTGTTCAATTTTTTCTCTTCTTTTCTCTATTGGTTCTTCTGTCTGTAAGATTTCAGTTATCCTATCTTCTAGTTCACTGATTCTCTCTTCTGCTAGCTCGACTTGGCTGATGTGTGGTTCTAGCGTATTTTTAATCTCTTCATTTTTGCCTTTTCCCCCATAATTTCTATTATATTTCTTGCCATACTTTCAAATTCTTCTTTATGCTCATGCAGTGTCTTCTTAATATTCTTTATCTCTTTAGCCATATTTTCCTTCATATCCTTTGAATTGATTTAGGAGATTTGCTGAAAACCTTTGATAAATTGTTCCAAATTCTGTGTCTCTTCTGAAGTTTTAATTTGTTTCCTTGACTGGGCCATATCTTCCTGCTTCATAATATGGACTGCAATTTTTTACTAATGTCTAGGCATCTGATTATCTTCATGTGTTTATTCTGAAGGTTATTTTCTTTCTTTTGCCTAGGGTTTATTGTTGATTGGCTTTGTGTCAAGGCTCTTTTTTGATGCTTTGTTCAACTTATCCTTGACCTTTCGAATTGCCCATTTGATTAGAATTTTTCAGCTCTTCATAATCTATTCTCTAAAATTCTACAATTTTTAAGATTGCACCATTTGTGCAGTTGTTTCACAGACGCCCCCACCCCCTCTGTTCCTTTTCTGGGAATCCTGTTCTCTTCTATTTGTTTTTGTTTTGCCTCTACAGTTTTATTTTCCATCCCCTTCATTGCTTCTAGCTGCTTTTGCCTGAGTACAAATTCTGAGATGAGGTCACCCTGGAGAGGACTTTCTCAAGTCAGTATTTCCTAGCCAAAACAGGGCCAGAGACCCACAAAGCAGGCAGAGATCAACTCCAAGTGCCATGGGCAGAGGGTTAGGTAAGACACTATAAAGCCTTTTTCATGGCTCCCTGAAACTGTGTCCTGGCCTTCCCAGAATACGACACTCTTCAGCAATCTGTACCCCACAGCTCTAACAAGGTAATGTGTCTTTAAACCTCCACTGGCTCTGCCCCTTTCAGGGGCTGGGTTGAAACAGTGGCCACAGAAGTCCATGTCTGCATTGGGCTTAAAACAGCTCAGAGCCCGGACCAGCTATTTGAATTCTCTGATCAGTAGCTATGATCAGCGCTAGGCCATGCCCTTCCCCACCCCTCACACCACCACCCTGTTCTTTGGGAAGAGAACTTCCATGTCCCTCTCCCTCCACAGCTTCCAGCCAGGGACCAGACCCCGAGGCAGCTCACCTCAAGAATGGGGCTAGGCTGCCATGGAGTGAGTTACTCACAGTAGTTTACCACTGTTTCTCAGCCTCTTTGTCCTGCTCTCCCTGGATTCTCTACAGTGCTTCCCTGACCTTTGGAGCCCTAGAACAGTTGTTTCAGATAGTTCTTGCCTTTCACTAGCTGGTTTTGGAGGAGAAGTGAGTCCTGGAGCTCCCTACTCCACCATCTTACCCTGTCTTCCAATTTTTATTGTGCAGAACTGATGGTAAGCTTCTGTGTATAATGGTGAGTGGCTTCTTCCTTTCCTTTTCTCTCTGAAATCATGCTGTCATAATAATAATCTCACTGAGACCTCAGTTAGCACTTGTCCACTTAAAAGCTTAAATCGTACAAAATGTCCTGGTTCACTCATTAGTTTTATTTTTCTAAAACTCTCTATGCTCCCATTGTACAGCCTGTGGGCCCAATTTAATAATGTTTTAAAAAGGAGCCCTCCATTTTTTGCAGACCCAAAGAATAAATGATGTCCCTACATTGAGGAGCTGACACTGACAGTACTAATATGAAGATGAAATGTAGTAGAATCCTTGCATATGTCTCACTCTCACTTTCCTTCTTATCCTCTACAAGAATGAAAAATGTCAATATTCCTTTTTCCAACATCTACTGTCACAATACTGACTGGCCTATCTTGCAAAACTACCTCTAGAGTGACACAAAATTTGTGCCAAGTGTAGGCAGACGGCAAAACTGAAGAACAAGAAATATGCAATTGAGAAATGATTTTGAGGTGACTTTCAAAGCAATAAAGGATTTTGGGTGTTGACCTTGAACAGTGGTGCAGAGAACACATGAAATGGATCAGAAAAAATAATATTTTAGAATATTAGAAGGATCAAAGTTACTGAATATTAGAAGGATCAAAGTTACTGAATATTTGAAATAAAGGCCATCTAGAAATTCTAAAATATGTGATCACCATATGTTCCCTTTATCTGTTGCAACATAACAAACCACCCTAAATGTAGTGGCATAAAATGTCAACCCTTTCATCATGCTCAGAGTATCTGTGGGTCAGGAATAAAGACAGGACATAGCAAGGGTGGTTTTTCTCTGTTCCACGACTGGGGCCTCACTTAGGAAGACTTTAATAGCTGGGGACCACTCACACTTCTGAGGCTGAAATCATCTGGTGGTTTATTCATTCACAAGTCAGGTGCCTGGGCTGGGTTGACTTGAAGACTCACCTGGGCTTGTCAGCTAGAGAACCTACATGTGCCTGCCCCATGCTGCTGTTGTCAGGATTGGTACTGAGAGGAAGAATTGGAGAGCGAGCATTCCTAGTGAGCCAGATGGAAGGTGTATGCCTTTTATTAGCTTGTCTTGGAAGTCATATAGCTAGCATCACTTCTGTAATCTATAGGTTAAAGCAGTCACAAGCCTGTCCAGATTCAGAGCAAGGGGACAGAGACTGAGCTTCTTCATGGGAAGAATGTCAAAACATTTGGGGTCATCTTTTAAGGCTACTAAATTATACCCATAGTTCCTTCTCCACACTTTCAACACAGCCTATCTATAACACTAGTACATGCTATTTGTGTTCTTTTCTTCCCAAATGACCATAATCTCACACAAGGCAAGACCTATGTTTTAATTTTTTAAAAAAAAAAATTCAGTTTCTAACAAAATATCAACTAATCTGAGACTTGCTGGAAGTATAGAATGAACCAAGAATGCTGTTTGCAAACATACCCAGAAAAAATTAAAGTGTTAAAAATCAGAGACAATGCAAACTGCATGTTACTCAGCTATTTAAATATAGCTGTTTAATAAGTTAAATATAGGCATTTTATTTGAAGAACTTGATGGGTATTAGTCTGTCAAATTTAATCCTTAAATCATACTACTTAAAAATCATTTTAAATCATACTACTTAAAAATCTGTATTTTTTCTTGTATTCTATTATTTTAGAGTTTTCTAGAAATGGGAAAAGGGACAATCCTACCTGTTTCTACAAAAAATTGTGTCCAATATATGCCTGATAGACAATAAAAAGTCTTTAAGAAGAGTCTACACCATCTTGCCTTCTAGATGCTGGTTGATAAGTGAGCTTTATCAGCAAGAAAATGGATAATGAGAAAAAGAAGTTTGTGACTCAAGAACTTTATACCTAACTTGGCCATTCATTTTCAAAGTTACACCGGCCATCTCGCCATTCCTTGAACAAAACAACATATACCTACCACATGGCTCTTGCATCTGCCTTCCCCTTGTCCATAGTATAGATATGCCTCACTCTGCCACTTCTTTACAACTTCTACACAAATTTAATTTCATTACTCTTTCATAACTTCCCATTATGCAGCCCCCTACCCTGACCTGTCACACTATGTTGTCTTTTCATATCATTTACTTAATATAAAACTATTCATTTGTTTATATACTGGCTCCCTCACTAGAATGTAAATTCCATGAGGAAAGGAAATTTTAGCTTTATTTCCTACTACTCCTTGCTCATAATAACCACTTAATATTATTTGTTTCATGAAGGAATGAATACAGATAACATAAATAATTCTTTAGTTATGCAAGATCTTGAACAATACACCAGCTTTGTACATTTCTTTGGGGAAAAAAACAGCTTAAAGATGTAACTCTCACAGATTGATACCTCAAAATTAAACACTCAAGCAAGCATGTTAAATATAGAGTCTTTTGTAGAAGCAAGACAAAAGACGGATTAATTCATTAATAATTTTGAGAAAAATGACTTTGAAAGACATTTTTTAACACCAGTAGTTTAAAATAAGATTCCAATTTCTGAAGGAAAAAAAACAACCAGACAACTTTAAAAAGTTGGGTTATATGTAATTTTTACTTTTTCTCATTGAAACTTTTATATGTTTTCCAAATTTTATTCAAGGAGCATGTATTTGTGTTGTAAGCAGAAAATAAACAATAAACATTATTTTTACTGTTATCTCTAAAAAAAAAAAATTAGTATTGTTGATATTCTACCTTTGCATCATGCTCTTAAATGGCTTGGCATGGCACCATTACCAATGTTATCTGTATTTGAAATTTTGATATTTTGTTCACCATGGACTTTTTGCATTACTTTTGATTTTTTAAAACCTTGCATTTGAATACTATTTCCTGAGTTTTTTGGTGCCCCTTAAATTTGGGGCCCAAGGTAAATGCCTCACTATCCTTCCCTGCTTTAAAACCTGAAGCACACTTTTTCACTTTAATTATTATTCTGGTTATTTTTGTGCGTGTGGTAATGAGGGTGTTGGGGATTGATTTTGGTGATGAATGTACAACTATGTAACAGTACTGTGAACAATCGAATGTATGATTTGTTTTATATGACTGTGTGGTATGTGAATATATCTCAATAAAATGAATATTAAAAAAAAATAAAAAATAAAAAAAAAACAAAAAAAAACCAACCAAACATAAAGCAAAATAGAAAACAAGTGGAACAAGAAGAAAGCCTAAATAATAGAAAAATAAAATGTGAAAAGGTATATTTATTATGTATTAAACTCTCCAATTGGATAATTCTTGATTCTAACCCATGGGTTGCTTATCTGTCTTAGATTTTGTGGTTCATTATTGGAATTACCCTTTTTCGACTCCTCAAAACTTTAGTTCTTTGCCGTTTCATTGTTTCTATCAGGCACATACTAATATTGGATAGTACTAATTAGGAATCTTCTACTTTTGCCTGAGAACATCTAGAATTGCTTGAAAGCATCCTGTAATAAGAAAGACTGGTTATTCTCAAGACCACCCTGAAATCTGATGTAGCCTTTTTTTGTAAATAACTATTTCAAAACTTTAACTATCATTTCTCTTCTCAAGCCTCCATCCCTCTCCGTCTTCCTGCCCATCTTTCTGTCCTTTCTTTCCTATTTCTATTTTAGTATATGACTTTGCATGTTACATTATGGATAAAATATAAGCTATCTTGTTTTTGGACACCAAGCCTTCAAACCTTTTCCCATCAGTACCCACTTGGTCCTCCTAACTTCCTGCTGCACTAGAAGAACTGTCTGTTCCCCTATCCAAGGGTAATCCTTTTGCTGTGCTTTGGAGCTTTTCTATTTCAATCTTCTCATAAGCCATGCTCCCTTACTTTCTCTTTCTTTGGCTTTAACTTTCTTCTAGTTTTCCTCTTACCATTCTGGGTCTACATTCACTGCCTACTTTGAAACCTCATTGTCTTTTTCGTGTCCATAAAATGTTAGAGTTGCTCAAAATTCAGTTTGCGTCTTCTACTCTCATAGTGCATTTGCTCCTTAGGGTACCTCATACTTAGCCACACCTTCATTTACCACCCAGACTTTAACAGAGGAGTTACATATTTATATCTTCAGACCATAACTCTCCTCTTAATCCCAGACCTATATACCCAATTTCTAATTGACAGATTTGCTTGACTGTTTCAAAGTCACCTCATATGGAGCCTCTGCAAAATACAAATTCATGGCCTTGACTACTGGCTCTCCCATAGTTCAGCTCCCTTTCTAATGTTCAATTCTCTGTCTTGTTGCTCAATTCAATAGTCCAAGTCATCTTTAACTTCTCTAACTCTCTCATCCTCCATAATCAATCACCTAGTGTCACCAATTTTACCTCCTATATACATATCTCAAGTTTCATTGTTCCAGTATGCAAGTCCAAACTAACATGGTTGCTTGCCTGGACTTCTCAAAATCTTCCTAACTGGTATAACCCAATCTTTTTGATATTGAAATGTGAATATATCATTTGCCTGATTAAAACACTTCAGTGGCTCCCCATGGCTTAGGTTAAAGGCAAAACTTCTTAATGGACCTACAAGGCTCTTCATTGCCTGGCTCCTACCAACACCTCCAAATTTTGCTTCAATCACATTACCCTAACATCATGACCTCTCTCTATTCTCTCTCTATTTACTGCCTCCCACCACAGGGCATTTGTATGTACTATACCCTCTATCTGGGATATGCTTTCCTCCCCTTTCCACATGGTTAATGTATAGTGTTGCTGGAGAGCTCAGTTCTTGAGTCATTTCTTCAGAGAACCCTGCCCTTCACTCACTGACTACGTCAAATCCACCACAGAAGTCATTACAGTTGCAATTGTAGAGTTATTTGTGTGTTCTTTAAATTTACATCAGTAGACCATAAACACAGGGAGAGCTTTTGGTAGTATCTAAATTGTAGCTGCCTTGCTTAACATTTTCTTGTTCTGGCATATCTTAGATATTTGCTAAATAAATATCTGTTAAATAAATAAATGAACACATGAAAAACAGCTTGGGTTAAAATGCCCAAATCAACTACATAGAATTTCCAAGAAGTACCTTGAAAATGAAGTACATGGAAACATTAAAATATAAATATATAAGGAATGAGGAAAGAGTATTAGGCAAATGCATACAGAAAGCAGCATCAGCCAAATTAGTATGCTAAGCGAAAAAGCAATATATGGTTCAAAAAGGATATACTTCACAATGAGACATGAATATTAATGTGTCAAATAATTTAGAAGTAAAAATTAAAAAGCAAAACTCTTAGCTAAGAGAAACTGACAGGAAAACAATTTTGAGAGTTTAATATGCTGTTTCCCAACCAGTCCCAGATGTTGTTGAAAAAAATAAATAACATAGGAATTGAATATTATAGTCAATTTTATGTGTAGTTTTAAAATAGTTAAAATTTATTCTACCTTTTTAAATATTTGTGGAATAATTACCTTAATCCATAATATCTTGGTCTACAAAGAAAACTTCAATAAATTAAAAATAAAAAAAGAAATTTTAAGGCAATATTATTTTATCATTACAGTGACAGATTCCTGAGGAATCCACAAAAGTTCTGCTTTTCCATGGGAGAGAAGAAAAATTGGTTGTCTGTTACTAATTGTTTGGAACTGGGGAGGAGATAATGAGAACAAATTTAAATTGGATGAGAAATTGGTTCTTAGATATTAGACAGAAAAGGACTTTTAAACTCCTAAGACATAGATTGCTTGTTAATACCTAAAGTGACCAGAAAACATATCAGATCTGCCTAATATTTCATCCAAGAATGAGTAAGAACAATTCAAAGTTGGAAAGATCTGTGGTGAGAAAAAATATGGTTAACTTTCTGATTCTAACTTGTCAACCCTAGTTCAGTCAATTTAATTGTAATATATGTTTTTTAGAAAATACTAATAACAAGTAAAGCACCAATTGCATGGATCTGAGTAAAAGAAACACAGCAACCCATACTCACTTGTTCTTGCCCTGGAAGGGAGGAGTATAGCCGGTTTCCAATATAGCTCATGCTTTGTCCTTACTGAAACCTCTTGTCCATCAACACGACTTCTCAGCTTTACTTTATAGCCCTTTGTCAGACGTTAGTTAACCGTTTTCATGAAAATCCAGGGAGATTTGTAAAACTGTCAAAGGCGCCCCTTTGAAGCCTGTCTGTAGACTTGAAATGCTCCCAATCCCTTTCCAGTGTGGAAACTAGCACTTTAGTAGGAATCCAGCCATACATAACATAGGAATAATCCTGTTTGAGTACACCATTTCACTAGCTTGGTAAAGCCAATAATTTACTAAGAAGTACATTATAGCCTAATAAGGTTTATCATATGGAGCAAAGGATAGTTTCACTTCATAAAATTTGCCAATGTAATTTGACTCATTATTGATGCAAAAAATGCACAGAAAATCTCCATAGGTGCTGAACAAGCATTTTACAAAGTTCATTGTCTACTTTAAATACCTATTTAAAATAAACCTTATTTTAAACAGATATTTAAAATAAAATCCATTGAGGAGTGACATCATCAACATGGCAACATAAACAGCTACTGAAAACTTCTCTCCAGAAATTCAATGAAAAAAAGGACAATTCTGAATTGTTTATAACTCTGGAGGAGGATATAAACTGGAGAAAGACCCTGCAAATGCCAAATTGAAAAAAGAGATGAAATATCAGGCAGGAATCCTCCATCCTGGACCAGCCGGTCATTTCTCCTCCCCCTCACTTGGGCTCCATGTGAAAAAGGCACAGAATTAACAGATGGAACCCATCCCATCATGGACACAGACTATAAAATCTCTCACATAGTGAGACATACCCCCACCATTTGAAGACCCAGGGGACTAAGGAGGACATCTTAAGGCCTAGGTCAGTGAGTGACAAGGATACCTAGAAAATATGAACAGAGGCAGGGTTTCCAGTCCTTGGTCTGAAATCCTTTCTTCCACCCTTGAGGGAAACAGCAGCCAGTGGCTTTTTCCTTGCCTGGGGAATGGCTGGAGTACTGTGTCAGATGAGGGAGTACTTTGCCACAGTTGGATCCCCACATTGAGCCAGATTTGGACTGGAAATGTGGGGGCATAGGAATCCTACAATTTCAGCTCACCTGTGTAGATGCAGCCTATGCTCTGAGGCAAAGCCGATTCTGAGGTCAATTAAGTTACTGACAGGACCATCTGCTGGACAGTATGGAAGGTGCAAGGGAATTGAGAAACTTAAAAGATGCCCCAGACCTTTTATTAGGACCACAGGAGCTGGTCTACATGCCCTGTATGGAAACCCAGCCCTGTATTGGCTGAGAAATAGAGAAGACCCAAATGTTAAAGCAAGGCTCTAAAACAAACCAGTCTTGCTGGTTCATGGAAAGCAGAGCACCACTGGAAACCAGCAGATTTGTATTACCAAACACAGTGAACTTGCTGGGGTGCCCAGTGCCTACCTCCCATCCCTGTGGCAGGCCATGGTGGGCACATGATTTTTTGGGACGGGGCGTCTAGGGGCAGAGCCAATCTGACAACTGACCAATGAGAGAAACAAAGAATTAAAGAGATCAAAAGTAACCAACAATAAAACCCTAGGCAAAAGAGAGAAAACAACCTCCAGCATAAACTAATCAAGAAAATCAGATGATTAGTCAGCAAAAAATCATGAGCAGCACCAGGAAACATAAAGATATGGCCCATTCAAAGCAAACTGACACCTCAACTGAGATTCAGGAGTTGAGAAAACTAATTAAAGATGTTCAAACAAATCTTAGAAATCAAATCAAAGGGTTCAAAGAAAATGTGAGAAGAGAGAAGAGGGATATAAAGAAGTCACTGGGTGACCATAAGGAAGAATTTGTAAACTTGAAAAAACAAATGGCAGAACATATGGGAATGAAAGACACAATAGAAGAGATGAAAAACAAATGGAGACATACAACAGCAGACTTGGAGAGTCAGAAGAAGGGGTCAGTGAACTAGAAGACAGGACATCTAAAATCCTACTCACAAAAGAACAGATAGGGAAAAGAATGGAAAAATACAAGCAGGGTCTCAGGGAACTGAATGATAACATGAAGTGCATAAATATACATGCTATACGTGTCCCAGAAGGGGAAGAGAAGGGAAAAGGGGCAAAAGAATAATAGAGGAAATAGTCAATGAAAATTTCTCACCTCTTACAAAAGACAGAATTGCAAGTCAAAGAAGTACAACATACCCCAAACAGAATTGATCCAAATAGACCTACTCCAACACTTACTAATCAGATTTTCAAATATCAAAGACAAAGAGAGAACTCTGAAAGCAGCAAGAGAAAAGGAATCCATCACACACAAAGGAAGCTTGATAAGACTAAGGGCAGATCTCTCAGCAGAAACCATGGAGGTGAGAAGGAAGTGGTATGATATATTCAAGATACTGAAATAGAAAACCTGCCAACCAAGAATCCAATATCTGGCAAAACTGTCCTTCAAAAATGAGGGAGAGTTTAAAATATTTACAGTTAAACAGACATTGTGAACAGGAGACCTCCTCTGCAAGAAATACTAAAGAGAGTGCTACAGACATATAGGAAAAGGCAGGAGAGAGAGGTATGGAGAAGGGTATAAAAATGAAGATATCAGGAGACAGAAAGAGGTTAGAGATCAGGCATTTGATGCTGAATAGAATGTTCAAGAGGACTGTTTGTATAGATGCAGAAATGGATAGCACAATACTGTAATAGTAGCACAATATTGTAAGTACACTGAACAAAGATGACTGTAAGTACAATTGAAAGGTTAGGGACATGTAATACACCAGAAGGAAATAGAAGATAAAGACTGGAGCTATATAACTTAGGGAAAGAGTGGTCAGGGTTTGTGATTAAATGTACAGATATAAGAATGTTTTTACATGAAGAATAACAAATGAATGTCAACTTTGCAAGGTGTTGAAAATGGAATGGTATTGGGGAAAATACAATAATGCAAATCAGAGTCTATAGTTAACAGTAAGATTGTAATATGCTTCCACTAATTGTAACAAAGGCAATATACCAAAGCTAAATGTCTATAAGTGGTGGATATAAGGGAGAGGTATGGGATTCTTGGTGTTGGTGAGGTTGTCTGACCTTTTTATTTTATTTTATTTTATTTTATTTCTATTTTCTTTTTTTTAAATCACCGTTTTTTTTTTTTTTCTATTTTCTCCTCTTCCCCTTTCTTTGTGGAAGAAATGTTCTCATATAGATTGTAGTGGTGAATGCATAACTATGTGAGAATACTAGGAATGGTGTTTTAAGTCTTCAACTTCTGTATGAGACCAAAGGAAGAGATGTTTATCTGGGCAAAATTTATATTTTCTGTGGCATGCTATATAATTTAAGTTGCATGGTCAGTTTATTCAACACCATAATTACATGGAACTTTGAATAGGGATTGAGATCTGGTTGGTTTGTATGGGTTAGTGTGAAGTCCTGATAAATCCCAGAGTAATTTGGGCAGAGAATTAAAATATATTTGCAAAGCCCCTTGAGGGACTGGGGAAAAATGGAAATATTAATCTTCCCCACCTGAGAAATCATCAACATTCTCACAGGCATTGGGGACTACCAATTTTGATCTTGGGGCTTGCCCTTATGAAGCTTGTTACTGTAAAGGAGAGATGAAGCCTACATATAATTGTGCCTAAGACTCACCCCCAGAGAACCTCTTGTTTTGCTTTGATGTGGCCTCTCTCTCTAGGCCAACTCTGCAGGTAAACTCACTGCCCTCCCTACTACATGGGACATAACTCCCAGGGGTGAAAGTCTCCATGGCAATATGGGACATGACTCCCAGGGATGAACCTGGACCCTGAATCATGGGTTTGAGAAATCCTTCTTGACCAGAAGGGGGAAGAGAAGTGAAACAAAATAAAGTTTCAATGGCTGAGAAATTTCAGATGGTGTTGAGAGGTCATTCTGGAGGGTACTCTTGTGTGTTATATAGGCATCCCTTTTTAGTTTTCAGTGTATTGGAATAGCTAGAAGGAAATACCTGAAACTATTGAACTGCAACCCAGTAGCATTGACTCTTGAAGACAATTGTATGACTACATAGGTTACACTGTGTGACTACGTGATTGCTAAAATCTTGTGGCTCACATTCACTTTACCCAGTGTATGGACAAATGAGTAGCAAAATGGAGACAAAAAGTAAATGAATAATAGGGAGGGTTGGGGGAGATGGGATGTTTTGGGTGTTCTTTTTAACTTCAATTTTAATCTTATTCCTTTTTTTTTTGAGATTATGAAAATGTTCAAAAATTAATCATGGTAATGAATGCACAACTATATAATGGTGTTGTGAACAATTGATTTTACACTTTGGATGATTGTATGGTATGTGAATATATCTCAATAAAATTGAATAACATTTAAAAGAATTCTATTGAGGCAAGTTATTTATAAAGTTGAATTTCTATTTACAAGATGTGTTTTTAAAACTCTCTGAAAATTGGAAGGAAAGTCCCTTAATGTGTTAAAAGCTTATATGAAAAGTACTGCAAATGCCATTTTTAAGATAAACTTTTGACCCATTTTCTTTGATTAAGAATAAAACAAGGTATCTTGTTTCCATCATTACAGTCCAATAAAATACTTGAAATTATGGCTGATTCTTTGAGATATAAGAAAAGGACATGTAAATATGAAAAAAAGAGAAAACTGTAAAATCCAATCAGTTCATCAATATTATCAACTACATAGAAATCCTAACAGAATTAATAAAATATGAATGTTCATAAGAGAATTGAACACATCTGCTGAACATGAGGTCAACTAACTCAAATTTCAGCAATCATCTATGTGAACAGTGAGTGGTTAATTAAAATATGTAACATGAAACAATAGTAACAAAAATAATAAAGTATGTAGAAATTAACCCAGGAAGAATGTGCAAAACACTTGTAGTAGAAAATTTAAAATTGTAGTAATAAAAACAAAAGGAAATATAAATAAATATAGAGACATATGTTTTTTATTAATACAAGCATACCTCATTTTATTGTGCTTCACTTTATTGTGCTTTACAGATATTGCATTTTTTACAAACTGAAGGTTTGTGGCAACCCTGTGTTGAGCGAGTCTGTCGGTGCCATTTTCCCAACTGAATGTACTCACATCATACCTCCGTGTCACATTTTGTTAATTCTTGCAATATTTCAAACTTTTTCATTATTTTTATATCTGTTATGGTGATCTTTGATGTTACTATTGTAATTGGGGGCACCATGATTCCAACCCACATAAGATGGCAAAGTTAAATGATGAAGGTTGTGTGCTCTGACTACTCCACTTACTGGTTGGTCCCCCACTTCTCTCCCTCTCCTCAGGCTTCCCTAGTCCTTGAGACACAATATTGAAATTAGTCCAACTAATAACCCTTCAATGGCCTCTTGGTGTTCAAGTGAAAGGACAAGTCTCTTACTCTAAATCAAAAGCTGGAAATTATTGAGCTTAGTGAGGAAGGCATTTTGAAAGCCAAGATAGGCTGGCCTCTTTCCCCCCAAAATTAGCCAAGTTGTGAATACAAAGGAAAAGTTCTTGAAGGAAATTAAAAGTGCTATTCCAGGCTATCTGGATCTGGACAAAGTAAATCGCTGGAAAGGATTCGCTATTCTAGATGCCATTAAGAACATATATGATTCATGGGAGGTGGTCAAATATCAACATTAATAGGCATTGGGAAGTTGATTTCAACCCTCATGGATGACTTTGAAGGCTTAAAGATTTTATTGGAGGAAGTGCTGCAGATTTGGTAGAAATAGCAAGAGAATAGGATTAGAAGTGGAGCATGAGAATGTGACCAAATTGCTGCAATCTAATGATAAAAACTTAAAATGGATGAGGCATTTCTTCTCATGGATAAGCAAAGAAAGCTGTTTCTTGAGATGGAATCTACCCTTGGTAAAGATGCTGTGAACATTATTGAAATGACAACAAAGGATTTAGAATATTTCACCGACTTAGTTGATAAAGAAGTGGAAGGGTTTGAGAGAACTAATTTTAATAGATGTTCGACTGTGGGTAAAATGCTATCAAAAAGCATTGATGCTGCAGAAAAATCTTTTGTTAATGAAAGAGTCAATTGATGTGGCAAACTTCATTGTCATATTTTAGGAAATTGCCACAGCCACCCCAACCTTCAGTGACCAACACCCTGATCGTTCAGCTGTCATCAACACACCAGCAAAAAGATTACAACTCACTGAAACTGAAGGCTCAGATAATGATAGCACTCTTCAGCAATAAAGTATTTTTAAACTAGGTATGTGTGCCGGTTTGAATGTATTGTGTCCCCCAAGTGCCATTATCTTTGTGGTCTTGTGGGGCAGACGTTTTGGTGCTGGTTAGATTTGCTTGGAATGTGCCCCACTCAGCTGTGGGTGATGAGTTTGATGACATGTTCCCATGGAGGCGTGGCCCTGCCCATTCAGGGTGGGCCTTGATCAGTGGAGCCATATAAACGTGCTGACTCAAAGAGAGAGAACTGAGTGCAGCTGTGAGTGATGTTTTGAAGAGGAGCAGGCTTGCTAGAGAGGAACGTCCTGGGAGAAAGCTATTTTGAAGCCAGAGCTTTGGAGCAGACGCCAGCTGCCTACCTAGCTAGCAGAGGTTTTCTGGATGCCATTGGCCATCCTCTGGTGCAGGTACCTGATTGCTGAGGTGTTATCTTGGACGCTTTGTGGCCTTAAGACTGTAACTGTTAGCGAAATAAACCCCCATTTTATAAAAGCCTATCCATCTCTGGTGTTTTGCATTCTGCAGCATTAGCAAACTAGAAGAGTATGTAATTGGTTTTTTAGACATAATGCTATTGTACACTTAGTAGACTACAGTATCATGTAAAGATAACTTTTATATGCACTGGGAAACCAAAAATTCAAGTGGCTTCCTTTATTGTGATATTTGCTTTACTGTGGTGCGTTGCAACCAAACCTGCAATATCTTTGAGATATGCCTGTTATATAAGGATGCATTTTCCCTAAATTAATAGATGAGTTCAATGTAATTATAATAAGAATTCACTGGCACATTTTGAGAAATTGTATATATATACATAAATATCCCTGAAAATGTAGTGGGAAAAAAAAGTAGTAAATGCAATTGGTACTACTATAGGTAAAGGCAAAAGGATTAATGTTACAAAATAGAGTTCAATTACAGACCTCTTGATCTTAGAGTTAGATAAACAATGGAGTTGGTGCCATATACCCGTGGAGAAAGATTGAGCAGTTCATAAGTTATTTTGGGAAAGCAGACATATTAACAGAGTAATAAAGATGTCTTCTTATTTCATATCATGTACAAAGGTACACTACAGATTGATTAATGATTTAAGTGTAAATAGTAAAACCATAAAAATCTTGTCATGGGGAGAGATCTCTTTATGGAACCCTAAAAACACAGCACACATGGATTTAACTGAAATGGATTTATCTAAATAAAAATTCAGTATATTTGTTCAGTGAAGAACATCACAGACAAACTTAACATATGGGTGACAGATTGGGACAAGATATTTGTGAAGGGTTTATCACTGAAATTATAAGAAGAATATTTGCCAAGCAACCAAAAAGATAGGGAAACTAGTAAGGAAATTGGCACAGGATATGAATAGGTGCAAAAATGACTGACAAACATGTATTTATGTCTTCATGTATTCACAACATCTCTAATAATCAGAGAAATGTAAAATAAAACAAAAATAAGATCCTGCTTCTCATCCATTCACAAAGTGTATGCCTTTCAAATTCATAAAATTCTTGTTGGTAAGAGTATGGAAGTGAGGACATAGTGAATTTAGGATTGCTTGTATATTGTTACTCAAGAATTGATTTTGATATGTACTTCCAAAAATCTGGTCCCCATTTGCAAGCAGGGATTTATTTGAGTATGTTTGTGGAAATAGGGAAATGGAGACCACCTATGTATTTATTACTGGGGGAGGGAAAAAGAAAACAAGATGTTTTGGTTATGTGCTATGGAATATTTAACCAACATGTCTTGCCATAAAAACTTAATATTGAGTGAAAAAAAAGTGGAAAAAAAAGAGATATTTATATCACAATAGTAATTGCAATTCTTTTGCAAAATATTGTTTTTGTTTTAGAAAAATTTCACATGTTAAGGGACATGGGTGCTCTATTGAAGTGAGAGGTGACTAGGAGTAAGACTCAGGGAGGAATGTAAGAAAGATGAGGTAAGATACAATGGAATACAGTGCAATATAATACAACACAACACAATGGTACCTTTTCAGACTGATTATGAAAGTATATCATGATTTGACTAAAATATTTAACTCAGTTCTTTGAACTTGTGGTTAAAAATCAAATGCCATATTAAATTATGTTTTAATAAAAAAGACAATTGGTCATGCAGAAATATACTATTATAATTGATATTTTTTGAAACTCCTTGTTCCAGTTTGCTAAAGCTGCAAGAATGCAATATATCTGAAATGGATTGGCTTTTATAAAGGGGGGTTATTCAGTTACAAATTTACAGTTCTGAGGCCATAAATGTGTCCAAATTAAGGCATCAACAAGAGGTTATCTTCACTGAAGAAAGGCCAATGGCATCCAGAACACTTCTGTCAGCTGGTGTCTATAAGAGGGGGATATAAGGGAGGGATATGGGATTTGTTCTGGTTTGCTAATGCTGCCATTTTGCAAATTATCAGAAATGGATTGGTTTTTAAAAAAGGGGTTTATTTGGTTACAAAGTTACAGTCTTAAGGCCATGAAGTGTCCAAGGTAAGGCATCAACAGTAGGGTACCTTCACTGAAGAACACCAATGGTGCCCAGAAAACCTTTGTCAGCTACAAAGGCACAAGGCTGACATCTGCTTGCTCCCAGGTTGCGTTTCAAAATGGCATTCTCCAAAATGTCAACTTTTGACGACCATCTTCAAAATGTCTCTCAGCTGCAGCTGGCAATGAGCTGCTTCTGTCTGAGCTTTTATAGGGCTCTGGTAAACTAATCAAGACCCATGCTGAATGGGTAGGCCACACCTCCATGGAAACAATCCAATAGTCATCACCGACAGTTGGGTTGGTCATATCTCCATGGAAACATCCAATCAAAAGGTCAGACCCTAATTAAAGAGATTAATCATTCTGACCCCCACAAGATTTCATAAAAGAACATGGCTTTTTCTGGGGGACATAATATAGACAAACTGGCACAGGGTTCTTGGTGGTATGTGTAAAAAATTAAAAACAAACAAAATCATGGTTCTTATGAGGTACATAACAGATTAAAACCAGCACAGTCCTTTATAAAACTAACTTGAACTTTGTATTGTTACTTAAGATTTTCTGCTAATTAGATTTTAAGATATTAGGCATTTTGATTATGGTATGGATAAGCAACCTACATGTAGGTTTTTACCATACCATCAAATACACAATGAATATGTAATGTTTCTATCATCATATATTGGAAAACTTACAAATCCACTGTTCTCTCTCTCTTTTCTTTTCTTTCTTTTTTTTTGGATCTGTAGCTGGTGATGCCTTTATATATATATATATATATACTTTATTGAGATTATTCACATACCGTACAACTATCCAAAGATCCAAAGTATACAATCAATTGCCCATGGTACCATCATACAACTGTGCATCCATCGACACAATTTATTCTTTTTCAATTTTTAGAACATTTTCATTACTCCAGAAAAGAAATAAAGACAAAAAAAAGAAAACTCAGATCCTCCCATACCCTTAACCATGCCCCCTCCTTTATTGATCCATAGTTTTCATATAGTACATTTGTTACTCTTGATGAAAGAATGTTAAAATACTAACTGCAGTATATAGTTTGCAATAGGTATATATTTTTCCCTGTATGCCTCCCTATTAACTTCTAATTATAGTGTCATACATTTGTTCTAGTTCATGAGAGAGATTTCTAACATTTGTATAATCAATCACAGACATTGTCCACCACAAGATGCAATGTTTTATACACTCCCATCTTTTAACCTCCAACTTTCCTTCTGGTGACATACGTGACTCTGAGCTTACCCTTTCCACCACCTTCACACATCTTTCAGCACTGTTATTCTCACAACATGCTACCATCACCCCTGTCCATTTCCAAACATTTAAGTTCACCCTAGTTGAACATTCTGCTCATAATAAGCAAGCACTCCCCATTCTTTAGCCTCATTCTATATCCTGGTAACTTATATTTCATGTCTATGAGTTCACATATTATAATTAGTTCATATCAGTGAGACCCTGCAGTATTTGCCTTTATGTGTCTGTCTTATTTCATCAATATAGTGCCCTCAAGTTTTCTTCATCAACCCATTTCTTTCAAGATGGTTTTGTTCACACACCATACATTCCGTCCTAAGTAAACAATTGTTGGTTCCCTGTATAGTCACGTATTTATGTACTCAGCACCATCGCCACTATCTATATAAGGACATCTCCGTTTCTTCCACAAAGACAGAGGAAGAGTCAAAGAAGGCAGAGAGGCAAAAGAAAAAGAAAAGAGAGAGAGAGAAAAAACAAACAAAAACAAAACTTGACAGCAAGAAAGCGACACAAGGAAAGAGAGCATTATCTTAAAGTAGAATAAAGAGTCAGACAACATCACCAATGCCAGGAGTCTCATACCCTTCCCCCATTACCCACACCCCCATATCCATTTAGCTTTGGTATATTGCCTTTGTTGTACGAAAGGAAGCATCATACAATGTTTCCATAAATTATAGTCTGTGTTTGCACTGATTATATTTTCCCCCCAATTCCACCCTATTTTTAACACCTTGTAATGTTGACATTCATTTGTTCTACCTCATGTAAAAACATATTTGTACCTTTTACTATAATCATTGAGCACCCTAGGTTTCCCTGAGTTACACAGTCCCAGTCTTTATTGTTCGTCTTTTGTTCTCATGTCCCACATGGTCCCAGTCCTCCTCTTTCAACCATATTCACAGTCATCTTTGTTCAGTGTACTTACATTGCTGTCCCTGAGGGTGTGTATTATTAAATTGGTACACCCTGTGAGGCCTCAGATCACTGTGCTTTTCTGCCCAGCAGGTGGTGACTGTCAGCTTGTAACTTCAGACTGGTGTAAGGAGGTGTGTGGCCCATGGCTGTTTTCCCCCAGGCTCTGAGGTTTGGTTCTGAATGGAAGGCGGGTATCAGAGCTGGGCCCCACCCCTTTTCTCTTAGAGAAGATAGAACCCCTAGGGAGAGGTCATTAGCACTTCAGTGGTCTCTCTCTGCCTGTGCTGTCTCCACCCTTGTCTGGGTCAGAGCACTGGGAACTGAAAATGGCTGAGGCTTTCTCCACTGAGCTGAAACAGGGACAGAAAGTCCCCTTCAGGGCTAGTCCACGGTGACTCTCTGGCTCTCCAAGGTCAGTCATCACCCAAAGCCTCTGTCTGCTTGTTGGGGATATGTAGCTCATAGTGGGCAATTCACACTTGCTAATTAAAACCCCAGTTGGAGCTCAGCTGAACTATATTTGCTTGCTGGGAGAGAGCTTCTCTCTAGCACAACAAGGTTTTGCAGCTCCGGCTGTGGGGGGAGGGGTCTCCTGACTTGGATCCACAGTTTTTACTTACAGATTTTATGCTGTGATCTTGATGAGTGGAAGGTCACATTTGCCCCCCCCCCCCCCCAGTTATTCTGGATTCTTTACTAGTTGTTACTGGTTTTTTGTTAGTTGTTCCAGGGGGCTAACTAGCTTCCACTCCGCTCTATGCCACCATCTTAGATCCTCTGTTCTTCTCTTTTAATGTTAACCAATATTTCATTGTGTGAAAATAAAACATGCCAAGTCTAACTTGTGCAGGATTATATTTTATCTTTTTCTTTCTGAAGATTTGGTGACTAGTTATTCTTTCTGTAACGTATTTTAATCACAGTCTAAAATAATGCACTAATTACTCCCCTCTGCCATTTCCTGGTTTACTTTTCAAAGCCAAATCTGACACATTTCTAAAATTAAGGCATATTTTGCCAATCTGATCTACCAGGTTCTCACATACTATGATAGTTATTTATTCCCTTTAAAGTCACACTGGGTTGTGGCCCATATCTGATTTGAATTTCTCTCTTTGTAGTGTTCATTATATAGGAGAAATGATCAGAAAAGCAAAGTAGAGTAAAGATAAAGAGGCTAGGTAAATATTTCCCCAAATAATTGAAAATGAGTTATAAAAATGTAATATTCTCATTCTTAATTAAAATCAAAATATAAAATTAATCCTTTTATTGATTTCCCATTGATTAAAATCTCATTATATAATACTGTAACATACTGTACATGATAAAGTATTCATGAAAGAAACTAATAATTTTCTCAGTATGTTGCATTTAAAACTGAGCAATTTATAATATGGATTGGCCAGTGGCAAACTCTATTTGTATTTAATAAAATCTTCACATGTTGATATTCTCCATTTTACAGAAATAGAAAAGCCTGCTGTTTTACTGTGTTCAGTCTTTTTTTGGGGAATGTTTTTAGGAGTAGTAGATTTCATCTTGAGCTCTCTGCTTCTATTATATGCTCTTTATTCAAGATAATTTTTAAATGGCAGGGAAATGCAAGTTGTTGACTCTCATTAGTAGATTTTATTTAGTGTTCTGCCATTCTTGCCTTTTCAGAGATTTCCTAAAAAATATGTATGCTTTGGCATCGAACATCCCAACATCTTGTATGGTATTTAATATTGATACATATCTTCCTTTTTTGTCATCCTGGAGTTTCAAAATACCAGCTTGTGGTATGTCCTTTGAATATTATGAATTTGAATTTTTGTCAGTCCTTAAAATACCATGTAATCCATGATTAATCCATATTAAAATTAAATCCACAGAGTTCCATATGCATAGACTTATCATATTTTTTCCTCATGTAAGTATTTAACAGTTTAAGCCAATGTGCTAGGCCTTCTTTCATGTTCTACTAGGAAAAAATAACTTGGCTTTTAAATGATTTTTAGTTGTAATTATAACAATAGCTGTATTTCTTTATCTGATATATATTTTTTCCAGATGTCTATTTTTATCCTGACATTTTGTCCATCCTATGAATTTTGTCATGGGGAAGAAACAGCAGTTTGTCTTAGAGAAGCTCCATTTTGGTCTCCAGGTGACAAGCTGATATTTCTTTCCTTTGAAGAAGCTTTTAATATGATGTGTTAAATGTCAAGGAAAAAATCACTCATATATCGAACTTTGCTAACCTCATTTCTCCTACTATTAATGACATATTGACATTAGATTTTTTAAAGGATGTTCTTCTTTTATCATTTACTTTTTTACAGATGTAAAGATTTTAAAAGCATGCATTTATTTATTTAGGTATTTACCATGGTACAAATCATTTAGTCTTATGACAACATGCAGTAAATATGAAAAAATCATCAATTTTAACTGTGTTTACTCATCTTTGGCTGTACCACAAATTTTAAAAGTAAAACTTTAAGGTTTTGGGCTAAAAATTCTAGAATAGACTTATTCCTTTTAATTCTAGATGCTACCTATTATGGAAAACATGGAGAGAAAAGACCAATAGAGCTGTAAGAAGAAATAACCTTTACTTATAAGATAAAACCAAAGTAAATTATAAAGATAGTTTAAAAATGGTTATTACATTTTACTGGCTCTTCCTTCAGTAGACTCCACCTGGTAGTTTTTGTCAGAAACACAAATATTAAGTTTTGAAAAACAACAAAATAATGTTTAATATCTCTTTACCTTAAGGCCATTAATTACACAACAAATATTAAACTCACTAAGACTCTTACCCAAATCTGAAAGGTAATTTCTTTTCACAGTTTTACACCATATGGGGAAGTAAAATCAAATACCTTAAGAGATGGGACTCATCATTCTCACATAACTTTAATAGAAGGAAGAGACATGACATTTTTAGCCCATTATATAAATGCAACAATTATAACTTACACCATTGCAGCTTTCTACCTGTCTCTCTCCACATGCACACACACGTAGGCATGCACACGCACGTGCTCAGTCACGTGCACACAAGATGAGTATGAATAGGATTCATGTGTCTATTGGGTACCATCAATATGGTAGCCACTAGTCACATGTAGCTATTCAAGTTTAAATTTAAATTAATTCAATTTAACAAAATAAAATAGATATTCTTAGTCACGATAGCCACATTTCAAGTGATTAACAGCCACTTGTGGCTGGAGGCTATCGTGTTGGACAGCAGTGGTCTAGAACATTTCCATTATCACAGAAAGTTCCATTGGAAAGCACAGAAAGGAAGAGTCTTAGAAATACACCTTTGATTCTTTCATGATATTCCCTTAGTATACTTTTAATATTTTAATATCTAGTTATACATTTATTTTTCACAAGCTTAGAGATGTGTTATTCATCCATGTACATCTCACAGACCTCTACTTCAAAAACATCATCACCACATCTGTTATATAGTTTAAGTTCTTCCTTAAAAATGTTTTCTAGAAATAACAGGACAACTTGACTATTTATAACACTACAGAAAAAAGAAGACATGTTTTCTTAGGGGAAATTTAAAAAGTAAGCATTCATGTTCAGTTTCTTCATATAAAAAAATTTAAATAAATCTATTCACCTTGATTTTTTTTTTAATTTTGTTGCCTGAAAACCTTTTGTGTTTGAATAATTTTTCTGTAGACTATCCTTACTTTATAATTGCGTTAGAAGTCTGGACATTCTAAACAATGCTGTGAAGGAATCAGCTTTTCCTAATCTGAAAGATTCTTGTTGATAAAGGCCATAGAAGTTCCAATGGCAGAATATTTATTATATTAAAATATAAGGGACACAGTTTACAAGGTCAACATGATATACTAGGTGTCATTTTAAAATCATTTAAAATTATATGTTAATTATTAAAATTATTCAAAGTTATTCAATATAATGTTAATTCTCAACCAAAATAATTAAACTTTTTCCTCTTAAGGAGGAGCAAAACTGAAGGTCAGGGAGGTTACCTAAATTCACAGGAAATGATTGTGGAGGTAGGAGTTATGTTTATGTCTGCCAAACCTCAAATTTTTGTGCTATACTTTAAAAACATAAATAAAAAAGCTGTGATTTATAGCATCTGCTGATTTTTGTGATGAATATGGCCAATTTCAAGCTACCAGTGGTTTAACAAGCAGCTTGCAGAATTCCTAACTATTTAGCAGTCGACTCTACGGAGCCAGTATGAGTTGCTGCAGTGCACCACTGCTACTCTCCCTGTCTAATACACAGACTAATTTTGAGTGAAGAGGAATAGGTGAAAGTCTTTTCTAAAACCAAGAAAATTATAGAAAGATGGACTTCTTGTGTTTTCTTATGTGAGATTGTCACTTAGGGAGATCTAGCTGAACTTTTATCCAAGTATGATTATTATTGAAGATGGTAAAGCAACTTTATTGTCATTCTCTTTATTTGAACTTTGTTTCATGACACTGATCCTAGAAGAGAGATTCTATCATATTACCATTCTTAACCGAATATTCTGTTTGATTCTCTCTTTTCTGCTGTCTTGACACACTTATGTGAGACTGGTGTCTGACCACAGGTGAGGAAGTATGGAGATTAACAGAGTACAACTTGTGACCCACCCAATACATATAATGAAATCATGTGTGTCCAATGATGGTGATTTTATTACCAAAAAGGAGGAGTAGCCTCAAGACTCAAGTGATCATATTATCTATGCATGATATAATATTAAAATTATTGCTTTACAGTAAAGATATTCTCTAAATTATAATGACAAATAATTAGAATTAAAAATTCCACCCAGCAGGCTGATTTGGTCAATTTACATGAGTGCGTATCTTGAAGCTAACTTATTTGTCTGGACCAACATTGAGATAATGTTTCCTAAATCTGAAGCAACATACCACAGAAAGCAGAAAATCTTTGATTGAGGTGACTGACTAGTGAAACCTCTGGAAACATTGCAAACTTAAATGATCTTCATCATACTCAAAGTTCAGTGTGCATGAAGCCATTTGTAGAGTTTGTTAAAAAGGCAGCTTCCAGGCTCCACGGCTGTAGGTTTTGCTAATGGTTTAGGAACCTGCATTTTTCACAGTCATATTGTATGGCTTTGATGGAAGTTTTATTCTATTAAAATAAAAATAGAACAGAAGAAGATTATGCAACCTTCCTCAATAACATCAGTTCCCTAATCACATGATACTGTTCCACCTTTAAGGGATATTGCATCCCCTTTTTTGAGCTTCTTTTCTTTTTCCGATTTCTCCTTTAAAAAGGTTTTTTTTTTTTTTTTTGCATTTCAGTTTACCTTTTATTATGCATTTTATATATCACCTTTTAGTGACCCCCTCCCCTTAACCAGTTTAACTCTCCTTCCTCTGTGTTCATATAATATCATGTACATCTTTTCTTGCATCTATAACTCTGTAGTGCTTTTTATTTTGTTCCCTCCCTGCCTTCAGGCATATTGAGAGTAGGGACTGTGTTAATTTTGTGTTCTCTATCAGCAACTTATATATAGTGATCATCCGCTAAATATGTTGAATGGGTGAACAAATCATACTTGCTACAGAAATTTCCTTTCTAAGTAATATTTTATTATTAGGTCTTTAGGCCATTAAAAAAACAAAATCCCTGTGCATGTTCTAAAGGCACTGTTATTAAAAAAGTGGCCATCAGTTTTCCATATATTTCTTATATAAGAACACAGTTGATAAATTCCTTTAAGAAAAGTTTTGTCCCCCTTAAAGAGTTCATATGACCATGGACTCAAAAGTTTATCTATCCAGGTTTGAATCCTATCTCTGCTAGTTACTAGTTGTGTAACGTCAGACAATTTGTTTGAGATTTCTGCATTTCAGTTTCCTTATCTTTAAAATGAGGCTATAGTCATAAGTACCTCTTGAGATTTGATGTGAAGATTTAGTGAATTAATATATGTAAACTACTTAGAATGCTAAGGAAATACTCTGCAAATGTTGGCTATTATTTCTTTTTTAGATTTTGAGGATTATATTTCTCATTATATATTTCACCCAGTCTTCTAGAAAACCTGAAGCTAATTTTAATACTCATTCACAGTAACCAACTGAATGATTAGTATATTTGTTTGCTTCTACTTCTACTATTTTAATATTGTATTTCTACATTAACTGGCTTATGATATGCTTGCTTTGACTTTTATTAAAAGTTGTCTTGAATAGCTTGCAGAACCTCGAGAGTGTAAATTATTAGTAAATACTAAATGGCCCCAGATATTCAGTCTTTCAGTTAATGTATGTCCCCTTTGTGCGTATTTTTTCTTTCAGTATTCTCCCTCATCAGACTTTACTTCTTGCAATTGTCAGTCACTCTATTTGATCTCTCTATCCTAATTTGCTACTGTGTTTTGGGAAAACCAAATAATCAGAAAGCCTTTAGCTGTGTTTATCTAAGGAACTCAGGAAGGAATTTTTTCGGAGTCTTTAATCTTAGTGACTAGTATATGTGACATATATTTTTGGCCAACTTTGGGCAGCTATCCCCTGATTTAAATGGATGTGTTTGACAGATTAGTAGCCCTGGATAAATGAGATATTAAGACTTTCCCCCTTCATTTGTAGCATCTTTTGCCATTGCTAAAGTGAAATCCAGGGATGTATAAACAGCAAGATTTAAATAGTAATATGAAAGCCCTTTGGAAACATAGTATCCCCCACTGGCATGAATTAAAAACCATCAATAAAGATATTATCATATTTCATGGATAACAGAAGCATTAGAACACAAAAAAATTCCATATACTAATAAAGAGTCAATAAAATGAACTCTCAGAATAAAGGAGAGAACCAACCTTTGACTTCAAGTTCCCACAATTTTTAATGGCACACTTTTACTCTTTTGCTTTAGGTACATTGATAAATATGATCCCTGAATCTTCAACCATCGTAGAACAACTTGAAGAAGGAACCCCTCTGTTTTTCAAATTTGTCGGCAGATTTTCTCTTCAGAACTGAATTAAAAACTTCAGTTGATCTACAAACTTGGCAGACAAGGGAACCGTGCATTTCTAAAAGATAAGAGGGATTAAATTTAGGAGGCAGTCAAAAGAAAATGCGAAGGAAAAAAAAGAAGAAAGGAAGCTCTGAAAAGAAGGTTGGTTTTGACAAAGTAACAACAGAACTGAACCATTCCACTTAAAATAATGAGCAAAGACGTCTCAGTGTTTAGCTAGAGAAAGAAACTCATGTAGGATAAGCTGGGAGCATAGCCAGGACCTAGAAATGGAGTTAATTATGCCCATTATCTGTTTTTATACCTAATTAGCTACTTTTCTCATGAACTGTCATATTAGTAATGGGAGTAAACAATACAACAAATGTCTATTGGCATGGTATTAATATTTTTAGTTTGTTTGAATCCAGGGTCAGTTATGTTAGTAGTACAAACACTGTTAGAAGGTGAAAGTATAACATTTTCGGGGATACTGATTTTGTGAAGAAGTACAGAAAACATCATCACAGTTGAAAATTTCAAGCATATTTACTCCACCCATCCTCTCAGAATTCCAAAATCCATTTACAAAATCAATTTTTGCTTCAAAAACTGCAGTTTTGATGAATCTATATTCATTCCCCTCACCCCATAACTGTGTAGGTCTTGGACATTGGCTCTTTCATTTATTGCTGCAAAAACTTTCCAGAACCTGCCTTGGGTTTACTTTTCTATAATTCCTAAGAAAAACTTATGTATGTATGTATATATGTATGTATGTATGTATGTATTTAAGTGGGTAGTACGTTTGCATTGCTCAGATACCTGGGATCGCATGTGTCTTCAGTGAGTCTTTGAATATAGTAGTAATGGCACTGAGATTTAAACTGTAGTTTCTGAGTGTTCTAGGGTAGATTTCATTATACCTAGATTACTTGACAGGATGAAGCTTGGCTAAGTACTTCTTCACTGGTTAAGCCACAGTCTACAATTGCTTTGCCTTCAGTGTTGAGATTTATGTGAGACCTGTAATCACACTTAATCCTTTTTGGGAAGAGAAAACGAAATATAGTTTAAAGTCTGGCATTCTTGATGTCCTATTATTTATTTATTTTAAAATATTTATTAATTTCCTTGGGAGAAACTGCATACACTTACATAAGCCCCACCATCTTCACACAGAAGGCAGTGCTGTATAGAGTAGTGGATAAGGATCAAGGGCAAGGCCATTGATGCTAAGTGTTCTGGGTCCAGAATCCTACCTAGCTTTGCCACTTATTCGCTGTGTGAAGTTTTTCCTCTTTGTGCTTCAGTTTCTCCTTTTGTAACATAAAGCCATGGTGACAACTACTTCACACTTACAGTCATTTCATGGGTTAAATGAGTTATTATATGATACACTTAGAACAGTATATAGCACATAGCAGCCACTATGAGGAGCAACTCTCATTTAAATATGTATATATATATCATATTATATTACATACATACATGCATATATACATACATATATACAAACACGACATTTTATTTCCCTCGTATGTGGCTACTTCTTCCATACAATTATAGACGCTGAAAGAATAAATTAAAAATTGATTTTAAAGGTATACTTATAACTCTCATACCATTTAATAAAATGTCAATTTTATTTGACTTATTGAATAAGGAGGGAAGCAGTAGGCTGCTAAAACTGATTCAAACGAGGATTCAAAACATACACACATATATATATAGGCCACCAAGAGTGTTAAATTGAATTTGTTTACTGATATAAATATATATATGTAAATGTATATATTTGTGTGTTTTTGATAATATTCTCTGGTCTCTAACATCTATGTATCAATCCACCTATCTAATTTTCTGTATTTATTTCTATCCATTATTTATCTATATCTATTTATATCACTATCATCCGTCACCTATCTATATCTATCATTGTATTTCCCTTGCATTTTAGTACTTATTGCATAATATTGTTCCATTTTATTTGCTCTCTGGGTGCTTCTGAAGTTTATTTTAAATTTTTCCTCATTACCATTTTGTATAGAATTGTTTTTGAGATTTAAGTATTAAAGAACTTATTCTTTTGCCAAATTGATATCTTGCATGAATTTCACTCATTGTCATCATTCTTTTTAAGAACTGAGTAATACTTCTTTTTAAAAATTTACCTGTTTTCCTTCCTTGTTTTTTCCCCTAATCTATTAGATTTTTTTTTTTTTTTTATTTCTCTGGGCTAACATTTGTGTTTTCAGAGAACATTTGCTTTTTCCTGTGTTTTTTCCTCAATTTTTCCTCAGTCCAGTATAATAGATCCTATTGTTACCTCTCCATTCTTAGAATATATTAAAATACTAAATTGGGTTTTTGTTGTTATTATTGTTATTCTATTTCTTTTGTTTTTGTACCAGGTACACCTATGAATTTATTAGAACTCTTTATCATGTACCTAATGACCATTTACATTCAACTATAGGATTTTCTCATTTTACCAATTGTCTTCTGGAATTCCATGCAAAATCTATATCACTGACACAGAAGGTAGTGTCTTTTTTGCTTCTTTCTCTTCTTGTAGTGATTTTTGAAAGATATCTTACCAAGAGTTTTATTACTCATTATCATTGCTTTAATTATGGATTCCCATAATTCTTTTCTGAATGTGATTAAGTATCCTCTTTTCTCATTATTGTTCCTGGTACAACTTCTAAAATCTGCATCAGCTGATTGCTTTCTTCCTCATTACAATTTAAAATCACCTCTTGACTATGTTCATTGTACACTGAAATTAGTTCAAAGTCCCCTCATTGGATTAATGCCTCCTCCTTGCAGTGTTCTGTGCCCTCCTTTCCTTGGGAGATAAATAGGTAAGTAGCCCATTCCGCAAGCATCAAATCATGAGATTAGAAGATAATGCTAGAGGTTATTTAGAGTTGATCCCCCTGACTACAGATGGAAGGGAGGGTACAAACTGTCTCAGTTTGATGGTTCTCTGTTGAGATTTGGGAACATGTTATGTGAACACATTTATTTCTACACTCTGATGCAGTTACTAAAAGTGAAGGTACAATTAACAGCTACAAATTCAAGGAAGTTGAAATCACATTACTGCCAATTATCCTTTGCTGGTACGTGCCAAAGGGGAATATTAACCAGGAAATTAGCATGTTGAATCCTTCATTCATATACAAATCAAATTCAAACCATGTCTCTCCCAAGGAGAAAAAAATCACAAAGCATGTATCCTTAGTGATCATGGTAAGAGAGGAGGTTCATTGAGCTATTGAGATGTCAGTTTGTAGAAGAAAATAATGCACCTTAGAATTTTATGTTTAAGATAATATGTAATGGCATTCTAAGTGGAAAATATGTTTTCAGAGTTGGTATTTATAAGTTTTCATTAGTTTTCTACCTACTTACTCCTTATCTATCTTGTAACTAATAATATGTTTGTTTTTTTGTGATTTACTAAATCAGCAGGAAAGCCCTTTCAGATCAATCATTTCTTGCTTTGTTGCTGTGGTTACATACTGAAATTAAATGGTGGATTAAAAAAAATCAGAGAGAAGCATCAAAACTTTGCACTGCATTAATCACAGTATTAATCAATAATACAAAAACATTGTTAGAGCTGCTTCTCACCCCTGCACTTTTACTTACCCTTTCCCCTCTTCCTGAAATGTCTAACAATCTCTATTCAACTAGCATTTCACCAATCAATTGAAATATTACCTTCTCCAAAAGTTTTTGTTGATTCTATTTAATTTGGCAACTCCTTCTGTGTTGTCATTTTACACCAGTTTATGGATTTATCATAGCAATATGTTGTCATGGCCCAAGAGGGCTTTTGTAGCCAAAGGACTAAAAAAAGCATTGGACCTGAGCTTTTATTATAGGGCTTACCTACAGGGTGGGGAAGTTGAGCTACGTTGCCCTGAAATCAGGAGCTTCTCGGAATGGATTCAGGAGCTGCTCTGAATGACGGTGAATTCAGAGCACAACGTGGAAATAGTCTGTGCTTTGGGGGTCTGAATAAGCTGGTTATAAGGGCTTGACATTCCAATGGGCATGAGAGCATAAGGCAGGGAACCAGGTTGTGCAATGTAGGGAGGGGTTGACTGTAATCAGCAGGGAGGTGGGGAGGATTATAGAGATAACAGTATCTCAGTGAGTATCAGGGAGGAGGTAGTTTTGGGTATACACTACGGTTAGCATCCGATATTACAAGGAGAATAGGTCCTAGGTCAAGCTAACTGCTGTGTGCAGTTCTCAAGATACATGGGGGCCAGGGTTCCCATATATGTATAGGAACTTGTTTACAGGTCAGTCTCCTACATTTAGAGGGATGATTCATAACTGTCCTGGCATCTCTGGTGGCTGACACCATGTCTGCCATTTGATAATAGAATTCTGACCTGCCCCTATTTATTATTTTGGTCAAAATAACATTAGCCCATTAAAAAGAAACTATATTGTGTGTATGATAAAGATGTTTAACAAACTTTTATGTAGAGTATAGGTGGTGCAAAACGAAAAGAACAACGACAACAAACAGATGAAATGAACCAATGAAAATAGGAATAACAAGGCAAGTATAATGAAAGTAAATGAATTTACTAAATCCTACATGAACTGCCACAGATTTCATTGGTATTTGCTGCTAAAGAAATGGATACATTATCTTTAGTTTTCAAAAGTAGAATCTGTGTAGGAGGGGCACTATGATGAACCCTAAGAACATTCCATTGATTACTCTGTACTAAACTCTCCCCTAAGGTTACATGAAGTGCCAAAGGACCACTAATATGATGACAGTGGTTTTGGGGTAGACGTTTGGTTCCCTGATGGTGGTCTCAAAACAATCCAGCTACCCATCTGAATCATCATTTTATTTGTTCAAAAATAATTATTAATAAATGCACAGCCCTAGAAATTTTCACATTTCATTTATAGGTTATTTGTTTTGAAATGAAATAATGGTGGCAGTCTTTTAAAAAATATTCATATCTTATGGTATCATAGTTTTTTTTTTTATTTTAATTAAGCTCATCAGGCACTTTTTAATACCATTCCCTTACTGAGTCCCTTATGTCTCTGTACTGCTTGTATTACTAGTGAGTGGAATCATTTAATACAGGCTTATTAGACAACTAAGCAGCTTGAAAATCCCCCACTAGACCTTTCAACAAGGTTTAATCAACCAGGTAAGACCCTGATGAGGCTGGCAATTAGACTTACTGTATTTTTTAAATTGAAATGCTGAGTTTCAAAATATTAAAATGGTATTTTAAAATCATAATGACAAAATGAGAGGTGCTATTGAAGCCACAAATCAGAATTCCACCCCCATCCCATCCTTCTAGTTCATTATAATGTTTTGTTGAGTTGGCAACTATTAATTTGCCAGTGAATTGTTAGGAGCAATTTATCTGATTCATTAGTGCCATTTGAATGGGAAAAATATTTGGGGTACTGATAGATGTTATCCTGCAATTGATTATACACAGTTTTTAACTCTGTATATCTCTGCCCTGAATTAACATTTCTCTTTTCATTCTCTTTAAAAGTTATGTGTATTATATAAATATATATATATATATATCAGTAACAAATGCATATGGGGAAAAATTCAAAATGCATAAAAGATATACTATTTAAAGGTAGTTTCTCTCTTTATGCATCATTTTTAGGTTGCAAACAACAGCTGCTACTCAGGCTAATAATAGAGACATGGATGTATTTAAAACATCAGATAGCCAAAAGATTCTCCAAGATGACTGGAGAGTCTAAATTGGAAACAAATGTAATATTACCATTAAATCTAGAGAGGCCAATTATGCAGCTTGACATGTAAGGTAGGAAATTACCAAAATGTAGGGATGATTTTCAAACATATGGGCCAATAAAAAGTATCCAGTGTAAACTACATCTTCCCAGTCCTGTCCTTCAGCTAAATTATTCTCAAATATAATCATTTTCATCAGCTATGTAATGCACCTAGATAATCTATGCATATACAGGCAGGTAATAGAAAAATAATGCACACACTGATTTGAATATTGTTTTTAAGATCTTTTTATTGAAGTATAGCAGACACATATAAATGTGTACAAAATATGAAGGTACAACCCAAAGAATTATCAAAGATAACACCAGTATAACCACATTGCTGGTCAAGAAATAGAACATTGTCAAAACCCCAAACCACCACCCTTTGTGACTATCCCATCCCCAATAACAAGTCTCTCTTCCCTTCTCATTCCTGAGTTATAATATCATAGATTGTTATATTTTGCCTGTTTTTGAAGTTTGCTCCTGGTATATAGACATGAAACTGATTCCTACATATTGACCCTGTAACCAACAAATTTTCCAAACTCACTTAATAGTTCTAATATGTTATCTGTACATCCTGTTGGATTATTTATATTCATAAGCATTACTTTTTTTATGTTAACAGTATGAATTAGAGCTCATTTTATGTTAGAAAACACAAAGTTGTATAATTCTTGTTAGTGGCTGTATAGTGTTCTATTATATTAATATATTACACATCAGCATCAGTGGAGTCGTTAAGATTGGAGACAATAGTGGCAGATTCCTAGATTTGAATCATGAGTCCACCACTTACCAGCTTGGTGACCCCAGGGATATCATTTAACCTCCCTGTGTTTCACTTTCTTTTAGGAAAGATTTCTTTCTTTGTGTTGCTCTTATAAACACTATTGCAGTGAGTGCTCTTGAATATGTCTCCTTGTTTATATATGGGGTGTGTAAATGGGTGTGGGATTACAGATTCAAATTTACTAGATTTTTTTTCAAATATTTCTCCAGAAAGGCAATAACTAATTTATACTGCTACCAGCAATTTGTAAGTGTTGTTATTACTTCACATCTTTGCCAATATTTGCTATAGTTAAATTTTTATATTTTGAAAATCTTGTCAAATTTTTAAATGTTGACAAATCATAACCATTATAAAACTGTTTGTTAATTTCCTGGCTGATAAAGCAAATAGCATGGAATGGGTTGGCTTAAATGTTGGGAACTTACTGGCTCACAGTTTTGAGCCTACAGGGGAGTCCAAAATGAAGACCTCATCAAGGTGATGCTTTCTCCCAGAAGACTGTACTGTGGCTGGCTGCTGGTGATCCTTCGTCCTTGGCTTTGTCACATGGCAATGCATATGGCAGTCTCTCCCAGCTTCTACTTTCTCTTCCAGGTTCATTGTCTTTCAGCTTCTGGCTGCTCCCTGCTTTCTCTCTCTCTCTGATCTTCCCTGTAAGGCCTTCAGTAATAGGATTAAGACCCATCCTCCTTCAGTTGGGCCACACCTTAAATGAAATAATCTCATCAAAAGGTCTTTTCTACAAGGGCTCAACACACAGAAATGGATTAAGTTTAAGAACATATTTTTTCTGGGGTACATTGCTCCAAGACACTACAAACAGTATCTACTTATTGCTGAAATTAGCATTTTTATGGTTACTAACGAATTGAAGAAATTTTCCACATGTTTGCTAGCCCTTTAGTTTTCTGTTCTGTGAATTACTTGCTCACTTTTGTCTATTTTTATAATTTTTTTATCAATTTAAAAGAATTTTAAAAATATATTGAACATAAATTATATTTTTGATAATACAGATTATAAATATCTTCATCCAGTTTGTGGCTTCCTTCCCACTTCATGTTGAATTTTGTTGTATAGAAATTAAGATTTCATATTAAATTTTGTGATTTTTTTTCATGTATAAAAATCCTTCCCATCTTCAGGGCATAATATACTTTTGAATATTTTAATTTAAAAATTTTACAGAAATACTTTTTGCATATATAGCTTTAATGTACCTGGAAGTTATTTTTGTGTATGGTTTGAAGTAGGTGTCTACTTTTATTTTGTTTATTTTCCACATGAATAACCAACTTTACCAGAACAATTTATTGAAACATTTTCATTTCTCCACTGATTTGCAATAATAACTCTTATATTAAGTTTCAAACTGAGCACTTTTGAGTTTTCTTGTCTTCTTCACTATGCTTGCAAAAATATCACACGATCTTATTTACTACAACTTTATGATATCTGGCCCCCACATCTCCCTGCTACTACCAAGTGTTACTTTTTTTTTAACAACTACCATTAATGCAGTGCTCACCACAGGCCAGGCACTAGGAGCTTTACGTATATTTTTTTCTTAAATTAAATTTTATTGAGATCTATTCACGTAGCATACAGTTGTCAGTATTTTTAAAGTATGTCATGGACACTTGACTACTTTGGACCTTGAAACTTGCATATAAATTTTAGAATCAATTTGTGAAGTTTCTCCAAAACCAAAAGGCAGTATAAATCATTTCTTTTAAGGTTGAAAGGAATTATTTTGGCTCCAGAGATTATTTTGGAGAGCTTGACATCTTTCAATATTGTCTTAAATTTATATACACACAGTATATCTTTTCATGTATTTAAAATTCCATGAAGATGTTGTACATCTTTGTTATATTTTTCCTAGATCAATTATAGTTTTATATTCTATCATAAAGTTGAATTTTTAAAGACTTCTTTCTTTTATTTGTCTGCTCCTATTTTATAGGAAAACAAATGAGTTTTACAAGGTTCTTTTTATAAAACTTGCTGAACTTGCTTTTCAGTCTTAGAAGTTTGTAGTTACTCTCAGATTTTCCATATTGAAAATCACAACATATAAATAATGAGTTTGGGTTTTTCATTTCCAATATTTAATAAATATTTTATCTCTTTTCCTCTTCTTATTCTGCTATTTAGGAACTCTGCAGAGTACTGAATAAAAGTAGTGGTAGTAAACATCCTCATAAGTTCCCAATTCTTAAAGGGAAGACTTCTAATATTTCACCAGCACTTGTGATATTTGATTGAAGTTTTTGTAAGACACCATAATCACTTTACATAGTATCCTTCTATTTTTATTTTGGTAATAGTTTTCTTTTTTTAAAGTTATATAATCAAATTTAATTTTATCCTATGATTTTTATATATCTACTGAGATGCACTTATGATTTTTATCTTTAATCTCTAAACATGTTTAGATTGTTGAATTTTCTTTCATCCTTCTATCTGATTTCCTTGGAAACTTGATCACATTTGGTATTCAAATTCACCTTTGAGGCCACATAATTTATAAGTTAACAAATACTTCATTTTAAGTGTACTGTTGGAAGAGTTTTTTTTTTTTTTTTTTTTTTTTCCACTGCAAGCACCGTATCATCATCTTCTGTAGACTTATATTGACATTTTTGTTTGCAAACACCAGGTGCCATGATGACTGGTGCTATCCTTTAAAGCCCAAGACTCACTTTTCCTCTTGCCATTTTGTTGTCTGTTGTTTTTTATTTCAAAATTTCTATAATTTATAAACACTCTGCACCCACCAAGCAAGAAGTTTACCACAAATGGCCCCTTGGGCTATTTCTCATTCAGTCTTCCTAACCCTCTGCTGCAGGAATCACTGAACTAATTTCAATCACTATAAATTAGTGTTGTCTGTTCTAGAACTTCATATCGTGGAATTATATCATATTCATTCTTTTGTATTTGGCTTTTGTAGCTCAATATTATATTTTTGAAATTCATCCATGTTGCTTTGTGCATTAGTTGATTACTTTAATTCCCAAGTATATATTTTGTTGTATAATTTGTAATATATATAATATATAATTTGCAAACAAATTGTATAATTTGTTTACCCATGTTTCAGTTGAGGGGCAGTTGGGATGTTTCTAATTTTGGGATGTTATGAGTAAAGCTGCTATGAAAATTTGTGTAAGTCTTTTTTTTTTTTTTTTCTGGTACAAATATTTTCATTTCTGTTGGGTAAACACCAAGGAATGAAATAATAGGGTCATATGGAAGTGTGTGTTTAAGTTCATGAGAAACTGGTGGCATGTTTCTACAATGATTATGCCATTTTACGTTCCCACCAGCAATGTATAAGATTTCCACTTCCCCCATATCTTTCAAAAATTGTTATTGTCAGTCTTTTTAATTTTAGCCATTCTAATGGGTGTGTCATGGTTTTACTTTGCATTTCTTGAATGATTAAAGATATAGAGCGTCTTTTCATATACTGGTTGGTTATTTGCATGTCTTCTTTGATGAAAGTGTTTGTTCAGAGCTTTTGCTCATTTTTAATTGGGTCATCTTCCCATTTTTGAATTTTAAGAATTCTTGTTGTATTCTGGGTTCAAGACCTTGCTGAAAATACATAAATATCTACTCCAGTCTGTGGATTGTTTTTCACTATCTTAAAGTGATAGTTCAAAGAGCAGAAGTTTTAAATTTGATGAAAATTTGCATATTTTTTCTGGTTGGTGCTGTTTTTACTTGATCTAGGAAATACTTGCCTAACCTAAAGTTGCAAAGGTTTTTATGTTTTTTAGAAGTTTTATAATTTTATCTTTTATGTTTGTCTGTGATGCATTTTGAACTAACTCTTGTGTGGGGGGAGATTCCATTGAGGTTCAATTTTTTCCATATCTCTCTTCAGTTGTTTCAGCACCATTTGTTGAAGTGACCATCCTTTTCCTATTGAATTACCTTGGCACCTTTGTTGAAAATCAATAGACACTGTATTTGTGGGTCTGTATTTGGATGCTTTGTTCTGTGCCATTGACGTATATGTCTATCCTTATGCCAATACCACATTCCCTTGAGAGTGGTAAATTTGTTTCTTTCTTTTTCTCTTGTTCTGTCTAGAGGTTTATCCATTTCCATGCCCCCCCCCAATTTTTTTTATTTGTTTTATTGATTTTCTCTATTCTTTGCCTATTTTCTTTTTTATTGATTTCTGCTTTTAGCTTTGTTGTTTCCTTCCTCTATCTATTTTAGATTGAATTTGCTCTTTTTCTCCTAGCTTTTTTTTTTTTTTTTTTTTAAGTGGAAGCTTAGATAATTAATTTTGGTCTTCTTTTCTAATATAAGCAAGTAAGGCTATACATTTCCCTTTAAGCTATGTTTTAGCCGTACCTTACAAATTTTGCTGGTTTGTTTTCATTTTTACTCAGTTTGAGATATTTTCTAATTTCCCTCCTTATGATTATTTCTTTGACCCATAAATTATTTAAATGTGAGCTGTTTAAGTTTCAAATATTTCTATGTCATTTTGGAAAGATTGTGTGCTGGTTTGAATCTGTTATGTACACCCAAAAAGCCACGTTCTTTTAATCCAATCTTGAGGGTGCAGACTTATTGTGGGTGGGATTTTTGATTAGGTTATTTCCATGGAGACGTGACCCACCCAATTGTGGGTGGGACCTTTTGATTTGATTATTTTCATAGAGATATGACCCCTGCCTATTCATGGTGGGTCTCAATTAGTTTACTGGCATCTTCTATGAGAGGACAAAAGCCAGAAACATTTTGAAAAGAGTTCAGAGACACTTCCATGGGAGATGCAAGCAAGGATGCACAGGAACTGAGAGAAGATAAGACAGAAGCCCAGAGACATTTTGCAGAAAGCCACTGAAACCAGAAGCTAAACCCAGGAGAGAAGGTTCAGCAGATCCAGCAATGTGCCTTCCCATGTGACAGAAGAACCCCAGATGCCATCGGCCTTTCTTCAGACAAGGAATCTACCTCTTAATGCCCTAATTTGGACATTTTCATGGCTTTAGAACTGTAAATTTGTGAGCTATTAAACTCCATTGTAAAAGCCAGTCCATTTTTGGTATTTTGCATTCTGGCAGCTTAGCAAACTGTAACAGATTTTGGTACCAGAGGAGTGGGGTGATGTTGAATTCACAAATACCAAACATGTTGGAATAGCTTTTTAAATGAATAAGGGGAATATTCTTGAATAATTGTGAGAAGCTTGATAGAAAAGGCCTAGATTGCTTTGAAGAGACTATTGGTAGAAATATGGGCTCTAAAGATGCTCCTGATGAGGCCTGAGACAGAAATGATGAATGTGTCATTGCAAACTGGAAGAAAGGTGATCCTTGTTTTAAAGTGGCAGAGAATTTGGCAAAATTGAGTCCTGGTGTTGGATGGAAGGCAGAATTTGAAAGCCATGAACTGGGATTCTTAGCTGAAGATATTTCCAAACTAAATGTGAAAAATGCAGCCTGGCTTCTCCTTGCAGCTTATAGTAAAATTCCAGAAGAAAGAAATAAGCCAAGAACTGAACTCTTGGGTACAAAGGAACCAGAAATTGATGGTCTGGAAAATTCTGGGCTTCCAGAAGGTAAGACCCCAGAGGATAGTCACCACATGAGGATTTAATGAAACCTTGAACCAGCCATGTCAGTGAAAACTAGGATTGGAGATGGAGTTATCCAGAAAAGATTTCTGGAAAGTCCTATTGTCTGACAGTTTTGACCCCTGTATATTGCATGCCAAGTCAAGACATTTTTTTATCTTTATATAAATGGAACCACTGCTAGTGTGTGCTAAAAGGGTCAGAAAAGGGACAGATTGAAAGAAAAATTACTTCAAAGGCAGCACCATGAAAGCCAAGTCCTGGAGCTAAGATACCTCAGGCCAAGAGAGCAGACCCAACCATGCTTGTGGAGAGGGTGAGTTTGCTCCAGAGTTCAAAGAAAGTGGAGCACATCCCCCAGGGATTGGGGAGAGCCTGGCCACCACTCCATTCTTTGTAAAGGAGAGAGTCTGTGCCCTGGAGATGATGGAGAGTCTGGTTGCCACCCTGTGTGGGGTGGGTGGGGCTGAGAACAAGGTGGTCTCCCAAGTGCCTGGATATGCTGCAATAACCACCCCAGAGTTTGGAGACAACAGGGCTGCTATGCAAGCCTTTGAAAAGGGTGGGACTGCCACTCTCTGAAGCTCTGAGGATAAAATGTCTATTAATGACTCTCATACATTGAAATTTAATGGTGTTCACCTTGCAGGTTTAAGGAATTGTTTGGGTCCCATGACCCTTGTTTCCCTTTCAATTACTCCTTATGGTGATGGGAGCATTTATCCTATGACTGACCCTCCTTTGACTATTGGAAGCAGAAAACTTGTTCTAAGTTTCGTAAGTGCACAACCAGAGGGCACTTTTGCCTTAGCACAGACCACACTTGCAACTGATTTTGATAAGACTTTGTATTTATCTATTGTTACTGAAATGGTTTAAGCTTTTGTGATATTGTGATGGAATGAATGTGTTTTTCATATGGAAAGAAAATGTCTTTTTGGGGTCCTGAGTGTGGAATGTGCTGGTTTGAATCTATTCTGTACCCCACAAAAGCCGCATTCTTTTACTCCAGTCTTTTGGATGCAGACTTATAGTGAGTGGATCTTTTGATTAGGTTGTTTCCATGGAGGTGTGACCTCATCCATTCAAGGTGGGTTTTAATTAATTTACTGGCAACCTCCAAGAGAGGATAAATGTAGAAACACTTTGAAGAGAGTTCAGAGATGTTTAGAGAGAAAAACTGAGACACAATTTGGAGACAGCAGTAAAACCAGAACTGGGAGGTAAACTAAGAGATGAAGTCCAGAGTTTGCCCTGCAGAAGCTAAGAGAGGACCCCAGACACTTAGAGAGAAATGCCCTGGGGTAAACAAGCAAGGACACACTGGAGCTGAGTGAGAAAAGCTAAGACAGAAGCCCAGAGACATTTTAAAGAAAGCCACTGAAACCGGAAGCTAAACCCAGGAGAGAAGGTTCAGCAGATCTAGCCATGTGGCTTCCCATGTGACAGAGGAACCCTGGATGCCATCGACCTTTCCTCAGAGAAGGTATCTACCTCTTGGTGCCTTAATTTGGATATTTTCATGGCATTAGAACTGTAAATTTGTGAACAAATAAACCCCATTGTAAAAGCCAATCTGTTTCTGGTATTTTGGATTCCAACAGCTTAGCAAAGCAGAACAGACTGTATATTCTCTATTATTTTGCTTCAGAGTTATAAACCATATATATATATATATATATATCTCAAACCTCTTATTTCTGTTGTTCAAATATTTCATACTTTTAACAATATTGAAAGAAATATAATAAGTATCTTTTCAACTCTGATGACGGACTTTTCTATTCTCCTTTTAATTCTGTCATATATTCCTTTATATATCTTGAGGTTAAAGTATCTTTCTGGTGACTGGAACAAATACTATTGCTTAATAACTATATTTATTCTTCTTAATTATTTTGCATTGCAATCTGTTAAGTCTGATAATAATTTCACTTTGCCAGCTTTTATTTAGTTTGTACTTGCCTGGCACACATTTTCATATCTGTTTAATTTCAAGCTTTATGAGTCTTCATTTTTTGTAGTGTCTATTGCAAATATCCTGTTGATGGATTAAAAAGAAGTCCAATCTGACAAACTCTGTTTTTGACATTGATGCAATTTCTCTATTTTTATTCCAAATGCTGATTTATTGAAATGTATCATTACCATTTTATTTTGTGCCTTATATCTACCCTTCTTTTTTGCTATGTATTTTTTTATTCCTATTTTGTATTAAAAAAATACAACCTTACTTATTCCTTTTATTTCTCTTACTTGTTTGGAATTTAGAATTCCTATTTCTCCTTTAGGAAATTAAATTTCAACTCCCTACTTGCCTTAGCAACTCTAACATTACTTCCATATCAAATGAACAAATTTAACTGCATTTCCTCTGACCACCTCTCTCCTGTCTTACAGGCAAGTGATATGTTTGAATTCCCTTGTTTCTGTGGTTACTAAAGTCTGTTATTTTTAATTGTTTATGCTGCTGTGTGGTAGATTGACTTATGTATCCCAGAATAAAACATGTCTTAATCTTTATTCCATTCCTGCGGGTATGAACAGAGTGTAAATAGGAACTTTGGAAGATGTTGTTTTCAGTTAATATGTGGCCAACTGAATCCAGATGGATCTTAATCCTGTTACAGGAGGCCTTATAGAAAGAAAGCCAGGCAGCCCTAAATCAAGGGAACCCAGAGGAGAAAGTGGTTGGAAAGCCAGAGGACCTGAGGGCTGCTGAGCCGTCAGAATGATACTGACCCCTGGAGGAAGAAAGCCTTCCAGCCTCTGAAACTGTGAGCCAATACATTCTTGTTTAAGCCAACCCATTGTGTGGTATTTGTCTTAGCAGACAGGGAAACTAAGAGATGCTATTATACAGTTAATGCTTTTTAAAGTTTTCTGCACAGTCAATAATTTCTTTGCTCACCATCCCTTCTTCTATGAGAGAGATTCCTTATGGATTCATATTCCTTATTCCTGTAAAACATCTTTTGTTAGTATTTTCAGTGAAGACTTTTGTGTGTGTGTGATAAACCTCAGCTTCCCTATATCCCCTCCCTGGTCTGAAAATATACCCCTTTTGCTCAGTTGCATTTAGACACCTTGTTGATCTTTTCATCTTTTCTTTCTTACTGCATTGATGGGCTTTTTCTCTGTTTTTGTTTTTTTTTTTTTTTTAATTAGTGAAGTTGTGAGTTTACAGAATAATCATGCATAAAATATAGAATTTCCATATGCCACCCTATTATTAACACCTTGCATTGGTGTGGAACATTTGTCACAATTGGTGAAATCACATTTTTGTAATTGTACTATTAACTATAGTTGATGATGGCTTAATTTTGTCTTTTTATGCTTCTGTTTTGGCTGTTTATTAGTCTTCCATTAGTCTAAATATTTCTTTGAAGGTAATCTGTTCTACCTATTATTTCTTTTAATATACTCTCTTTTTATTCCTCCTCTTCCTCCTCCTCCTTCTTCTATTTAATATTTCACTATTTAACTGTGGATTTACTTTATCTTTTTATGTTATAACTTATACTAATGAATCTTAGGAATCATATTTTCTTACTATTTAAGGAAAATTCTTCAAATTTACTCTTTGGAATTTTATCTCTCCCCCATTTTTTTACCCCCATTGGAAACATATATTAGCCATATATTGGATATTATTATTTTAATTTCTCTATCTTGTAAACACTCATATTTTCCACTTCCATTTTTATTTTCTGCTAAATTTTGAGTTGTCTCAGATTACTATTCAAATTCATCAATTTTTCCAGCTCTATCTAATTGACTGTTTAACTTATTTACTTAGTTTTTGACTACAATTACTATAATTTTCAACATTCAAGTTTCTATTTTTTTTTTCAAATTTCCCCATATTTTAAGTTTCTTGATCTGAGATTTTTATGTTTTTGATTAAATTGTTTATGTTTTGGTCATTTTGGAACTCATTATAGTACCTATATCTGATAGTTTTATTAACTGTGGTTCTTGAGTTATTCTTCCTGCTAGCTATTGGATCAGTTGATTCAGACTCATGTTGGATTGCTTTGTAGCTCTGAATGTTCAGTCTGGGAGGAAATCTTTAGTGATAATTTATCTGAAATAAATATTTGGGGCTTGTATAGAGGCTTGTCCCTCAAGAGAGGTTTTTTTTTTTTTTAATCCATGTGTTTCAGGTGCTGTAAGTATCTCTGCAGGGAAGACGGCTTTTAATGTTGACTTCTTAAAGTAGGGATTCCCTGATCCTACTTGAAATTCAGGCCTCAGATCAGGCCTGTTGTGCTTATGAATTTCCAGGAGACTTTACTTTTTCTGACCAGAGCCCAGGCTAAAACAGGCAAAAAACCTTTTAGTTCATCCTGTCAGTAGGAATAAATTTTATTTTTTATTTCACTTTTTAATCGACTATATCCAATCTATGTGTAGTTTTCTTAGTAATAATTCTAAAATCTCTTCACCTGCCCTCATGTGTTGTTTTGCCCAAGCTTCTGGGTTATTATCAGCAGAATCCTTCAGCCAGTCACAGTTTCTGTTCCTGGACATAATCATGTGTTTGTCCTGGGGGATTTTCTTTAAGCTTTTGTAAATAATTCTCCTCTTAGAGCTGTCTCGCACACACACACACACACACACACTCATATCATTATTACTATGGATTTTTGTAACTTTTGTACTGGACAGTATTTCGTGGGTTCACCCAGGGCTTCTTCCTGCTGAGTATGGAAGAGAAATGAAAGAATGTAGCTCATTTGCTTTGTAGAGGGATTCCTGAAACTCTTCCACAGTGGGTGGATTGGTTTTTACCATCTTTTTCGGAGCAGCGACTTCCTGGAACTACCTGTTTAAATCTGGCATCTTGTAGGCTTTTTCTGATTCCCAGCCTCCTCAAAGGAGAAAGAATGTGAAATAACATCACTCACATAATTCAAAGGTAGTGAAGCAACAGTTCTTCTATTCTGTAAAAAGTCTTGGATTCTCTGGGTAGTTTTGAATATCATGGTCAAATAGCGCTGCTGCAGTAACTTGTGAGAAGGATCAATGGAATCGGTAAGACACACACCAATACCTCGCATATCTTTTGAGTATGAGAAAGGGGCTGACCCTCTAAATAACCATTTTTCTCTACATTTCTTCCCTGGCTATGATACCAGTGGCATGGGGAGATTTACGTTATATTACACAGCCTGTTACTCTGATTGACACACCTTGTATCACATTCTTCTAGCTATTTTTCCCTCTAAGGTTAATAGATAGAGTTCTTAGAAGCCGCACTTCTTTTACCCTGAACCAGTGTGTATTCGTTGCTGAACTTAGAAGCTATTAGATATCATCCTGCATTCCCAGAATTTTTTTACTAAGTTACAATATTCAGTTACAATATTTTTTTTCCATTTGAAAAATCTAATAATATTTTTCAGTGTGGCCTTTCATATTATAACAAAGTAAAGTGTCTTATGTATCTAATTCTATAAAACTGGGATTTTCCAACTATATTGCAAGGTTGATTTATGAATGTATGGATTAGCTCATGTAGGAGAGAGCTATATGACCATTTGTCTTTCTGTGTTATGAAAAGCTGTAGATGAAGGAATATGAAGGAGAGAAGCTTAAGATATTTTTTTTCCATATTAGTAGTAGCAGGTGCATTTCGATCAACTTGGTATCCTTTGATTTCATATGGAATTAGCAATAAATGAAGGTATAAAATGAGTTAGGAACCAGAGTGTAAACACTTCATCAATAAGAGAAACTTTTAATACTCATCTATCAATTTATTTGTCTAAGATTAAATAATTTTATGTGTCAGACATTTTATGAAGTACTAAAGGTAGAAACATGGATGTCAGCTCTTTACTCAAGGAATACGTGGTCTGGTAAAAAAGATATATAAGCAGAAATAAAAAAATAAATGAATAAGTAAAGCAATTAAATAAAGAAAGAAATTGTAGAATTTCTGAAGTTTAGGGTGCATTAAGAGAGACTGGTGGGATTTTATAATAGGACAGTAGGGAGAGGGTTAAACCATAAAGGGCCTAGAACTGTGACTTTAAGGTTGCAAATAACAGAAACTTCAATAATTTTGAGAGAGACCTATAACATTACTTGTATTTATCATGTTTGTCCTTCGCTGTACTTCAGACACCTATTTCCATGAGTAAGACCATGTCAATAATTATAATTTTTCTAGAGTCTAAATTAATTCTTCTATTCTGGCCGTAATTCCTATCATGACAATTTTCTTTTAATCCCCAAATCTTTCATTACCATAAAACCTCTTATTCTAATGGTCTTACTATCATTTAAATGCCCATTACTAGGTAATATCTTCAGTCTCACCTTTATCCAGCATGAATTTTATGGTCAATCACTATTATAACAACTGTGCACATAATTTCAGCTTTTTCTTTCACTTTTCTTGTTTGCACTGGCTTGGCAAACCTACAACCCCGATGAAATTCAACCCTCCACCTAATTGTATGCCTGCATTGTAGCATGGCTGGAAAAAGAAAATCACACAATATTGCTGAAGGGTTGCACTTTGAATCCATGAAACTTAAGTGGGCCCCTAAAGCTGCTTGTTTCCAGAGTCTCTTCTTCTAAGGAACCAATTCACATCTTCTATTTTCATACCCTAATGTCTCCTCCCCCATTCTCACTCTCACCAAAAGATTTAAGCTATTGGAAGAGAAATTTCACATGCTCCCACAGACTCTTCTCTGTCTCTTGCACTTATACTTGACATATTCTGCTTTTCTATCTATTACCATAAATAGAATTGCTATCATACTATCTAAAACCAATGTCTCTTCTCTTGTCAGTAACACATCACTTCTTTGTTCCTTGAAATAGCTAACACATTGTGTCCAATTCCTTTTCTCCCATTCTTTCTGAAATATGCTCCTATCAAACTTTTACTTCCACTTCTCCATCAAAATTGCTCTTATGCCTCACCAGTGACTTCCATGTTGGTGCATTCGTTGGTGAATCTTCCGTGCTTGTCTTATCTGACTTAGCGGCATTGGCATGGTGATGACTCCTTTTTCCTTAATACACATTTTTGTTTTTATCATATGGGCTACAAAAACCACATGTCCTTTTTCTCATCCTACATCACTGGACACTTCTTCCAGGCTCCTTTGCAGGTAAGATGGAGACTAGAATTTAATTTTTTCATGAAAGAAGGAACTGCATATTTGTATGTCATTTAGAAGTTTAAAAATAACAGTATTTTAAAAAGAAAACAAGGGAAGAATTGTTTCAGTGAAGTCCTGGAACACAGAAGAGATGTGATCAAAGGCAAAGTGGAGGAATTTGTTTTGAATAAGTTCAGAGAAACTTCATCTAAGTTAACAGATGGGAGAGTAGGTTACATAGCTGCAGATGCTTGTTGATAGTAGATATGATGGTGAGAGTCTATTAATTGTTTATTTGTAATTGCTCCATTTTTTAATGAAGTATGAATAATATCATTAATTTAAAGGTATGGATGGAGGAAAGAGTAGGAGGTTTTGGGATATGAACAGACAAGGGAAGGTGTGAAATAGTCCTTCCATCAACCCTATATAGACCTGCCTAAATCCCCCCTCCCTGCACCGTGATCCCATACCCAGGAATTTATTGGATGGTATAAGAGATCCAAGTTTATTAACACTGATGCTAGTGGGAAGGAGCTTCACCTGTGGGAGGTTGGTGGTGATGGGGAATGAGAGAAGCAGCAGGAGTATAGAAGGGAAAGAATTTATGCATTAATTATGGAGGGGCTACATTTCCTATTTGTCATAACTTGATTGGATTTGAACCCTAATAGACATTCTCAGATGCCACCAGAAAGGGAATTTGTTTTTACTAAACTTATCACACCACATTGTAAGGGCCACCTGTCAGCCTAATACACATGAGTTACCTGGGTGATGGTTATGTAGGAGGGAAATGGGGAAGAAAGTGGGACCCCTGAGTGGGTCAAAAGGGACTCAGAACAAGCAATTGCTACTCAGGCATAACAAACTCATGGGTCTTTCTCATTTGAAACTGTCACCTCAGGGTGCAGAACAGACTTGTTAGATCTATATTTTCTACTATGCAGAAATTTACTTATTTATAAAGTTTTCCAGCTAGTTTTAAATCTCTAATCAGTAGAATTTAAGCTCCTTAAAGGCAGACAACTTCACCTGTCTTTTCAAATGACCAGTACCCAGTACCGTCCCCAACAGTATTTGGCCCTCGATAAATATTTGTTGACAAGTGACAGAATTCAGAATTGAACTCAGGACTCTCAATTCTAAAACAAAGCAATATCAACAAGATGAATAATGCAAGACAAAGGGCTTAATCAAAGGAAAGTAGCACAACATGACATATTTTACAAGAACTAGTTGGGTCATCCTTTAGATATCCTACATGACTTTACGACATTCACCGTTGATCAGTGACATCTTCACACTCATACAGTTTGTCAGGATTGTGGAATAAATGTGGCAAACAAGGAGTAATTCCAAAGTAACTCAAATTCTTACATTTCTCAAACATTGCATTATTAATTGGTACTCTTGTTTTCTGGGGAACATAAACTGAAGTCAAAGTGTTTTAAAGAAAAAAAATATTTCCTTTTTTATCACACAACTGAGAAATCCAGAGATGAACTAATTTAAGTTATGTTTGGAATAAGGCTTCATGCTACCAGGACTCTGATTTGCTTTCCATTTCTGGTTCTGCTTCAACTTGCTTGGATTTATTCTCAGACAAGCTATCTCTAAGGGGTGTCATAAGGTCTGCTTGAAGCCCCAAGCTGGCATCATCCTTTCAGCTTTTGATCCCAACATTGTGGTACTCCTTGGAATTTAGGTAAAGATAAAACTGAGCAGGAAAATTCATCATCTGCTTTAGGGGGTAGAGGGAGGGACCAATCTAGGAGCATTCAGGCATGAATACTTTTGTTCCCTCATGAAATTTAGAATGATTAATTTGCCTCCAGTGTACATGCTCTTCCCTTTTATAGGAATGACTTAGTTAGCTTGTTTGTCTGATGAACTTCTCTTCATTTTTGAATATCATGCTGTGGTTTAGCTTCTCTGTGAAATTTTCTTTACCAATCTGGGTTCTCAGGGTCCAAGTACAAGGGAAACAAGGGATTTAATATAGGAATTAGAGTTTACCTGAATATGATAGGGTCTGGGAGACCAAAGTCTTAGCAGGCTGAGGCTTGGAGATTGGGGAAATAGCCAATTTGACATCAGGCTGTAGGAAGCTCCCAATCCTGAGGATCACAAAGTGGTAGCTCGTGGAGAGGACTGGAAACCTGCTGCATAGGCTACTATGAAATGCCAAGCTTAATGATTTTTGCTTCTTCCAGTCCTCTCATGAGTCCCATGGCTTGGACCAAATGGGTTCTGGGAAATTTAGCTTCTAGACTTAGATAGGATCTGTGAGGACATTACCAATCCGATACACTCTCAGTAGCCGGTGTTCCTACCCCACCCAGGCAACCCACACAACCACAACAGAGGCAATGCTTCCCCTGCTGTATCCCAATTGCTCTTCTACTTATTTCTATGTACTCCGTGAGTATTTGTTAGTCTATCTCTTACATTCTTGTGGAGTGATTTTTTTGTATAGCAGTACTCCCTAGGTTTTGACTACAGAAGCTACTTTCTTATTCATTTTCATATCCTCAGAACCTAACACATAGTAGGACCTTAATAAATATCTGTTGAGTTAAACTATTGCAATGAAAGTATTTCAAAAATTGTAAAGGAAGAACCAGGATATCACTAGATAACAGTAAAAGAACGGCAAAAGAATGTTACTGCTGGATATTGTGAGAAGTTTTGTTTGGAGAAGTTTATATGTAATAATCCAAAAACTCCAATGAAGGACCAGGAAAATGCTGACCCACTGTAGGGTTAGAAATGACTGGTTGTTGGTGGTGTTTATTTGTTTGTATCTTTGTTTATTTTGAAGAAAAATGTTAAAGACATAAACCTTTCATTTTTATGAGTTATCATTTCCCAAATAACAAAATAGTTTCTCAACCTCAATCTCAAAATTATGGAAAACAAAAGAATACTGCATTCCAATCTAAGAGAACAGTGCTGTCACAGCTAAGTCATTTGTTAAGTCATGACTTAAGTCATTACATCCTGGGGAAAACTAAAAAAGTGGCAAATTCATTTATGTATTTGCTTAACATGACATATTTTACAAGAACTAGTTGGGTCATCCTTTAGATATCCTATATGCCTTTAAGAAATTCACTATTGATCAGTAACATCTTTAATTCTGTTTTGCAAAAACTATTTAAGATACATGTATAACATAGATTTTAATGCCAAAAATATTGTGCTACTTTCTTTTGATTAAGCCCTTTGTCTTGCATTATTTATCTTGTTGATACTGCTTTGTTTTAGAATTTAGAGTACTGAGTTCAATTCTGAATTATGCCACTAACTTGGCTAAATTTGTCAAAGTCACTTTTCTACCCAACTCACGAGTATAAAAATAGGCATGTCATCTCACTCTTTTGGAAAACTTAAAATAAAGTTTTCAAAGCACTTTATATTCCCAAGGCAAAATACACTATATAACCCCACCCTTTCATTCTTTCTGTAAGTGAATTGAAATGGAAAAAGTCCAAGTATATGATGGAATTTCTTTTCCCTGCATAAATAATTAAAATGACATTTTGCATGAGACACTCCAGGGTCCACCAAATTAACCACTAACTCATTGTTCAATGTTGGCTCCCATGATGCCTTAAGGGCAACACCTGCAGCACACAGGAGTCATTTCCTCATTTTGTTTTAATTTCTCATAGGTCATATGAAATAGCAAGCAAAACCTTGAGACAAATTTTCCTCATTCTTTTGAAGAGTTCACAGTTAATTGCTAATATTTTTATACATCACCATAAACAGAAAACCTTGCCCACTGTGCAGCATAGGGTACAAGGATTTGTATTACATTATATGATGGGACTCTTGCCTTAAAATCATTTCATATGCATGTACAGGAGGCTGGAAACTACATGGTTAAGACATAGAGCAGGAAATTTTTAGATCTCTGGACTTGGCTGGGAGAGGAAAATATTTAATGGGTAATCTGTATAAATATCACTTGCATTCATTGATATACAATAATGTGCATGGTATGATGCAAAAAAAAAAAATGTTTTGATTTGAAGGAGGTTGGAGAAGGAAGAGTACTAATAACTTCAAGTCAAAAGAAAAGTCCAGGAACATCCTTACTCTGTTTTCCTAGTGTCATTCTTTTTTGATCTTAATAAAAAATTCAGTCTGTTGTTCTCTACACATTTATACAATTTAATGGCCCCCTCTCTGTTTACTTTCTTCCACATCTATTTAATATTCTAAAACCCATCATCTCAGACATTCTCTTGCCTCTATGCTAAACATCACTGCTCCACTTCACCTACCTAGCTAAACCCCAAACCTTGCAGAGACCCAAACTAGGCTGCTGAGATCCTTTAGAAATTGTCACTAAGCTCTTCAATGCCCTCCTGATGTTTGTGTAAAGGACCCATACTTCTTAATAAGATTTACAAGACTTGGGGCACCCTATTTCTGTAACTTCATTTATTGGCACTTTCCAAACACACTCTAAAGTCATTTTAAATGTGATGCCCAAGATATCCAGGCCTATTTTTCTCTGGAGTTTTACCTATTCTTTATCTAGCCTCATTACTCTTCTCTTCTATGTTATAGAAAGTCATTCTGCTTTACCCTCAAACTTGCTGATGACAGTCAATGAGAGCCATTCTTCTTAGGATACGATTTTGAATCCATCATTTGTTACAAGATCATGTCCTTCGTTGGTGTATCAGTCAGGGTTCTCCAGAGAAACAAAATCAACATGATATATGTGCTCTCTATATGTACACATACACATACACAAACACACACAACCACAGTCACACACACACATGTATATATATATAAATAGATTTACCTTAAGGAATCAACACATGCAATTCTTGGAGCTGACCAGTCCAAATTCAACAGTTCAGGTTGCAGGCTGGAAACTCTGGTAAAGGTGTTGTTGAACCCTTGGTCCCAAATTTCCCAGGTGAAGCTGGCAAGCTAAAAGTTCTGTCAAGAGTAGATGTTGAAGTCTTGAGGCAGAAATTTTTCTGACCTATGGAACCTTCAGTTTTTGCTGTTAAGATCGCCAACTGATTGAGTGAAGCCCACCCACATGATGGAGAGTAATCTTTATTGAAGATCAATTAGTCACAGATTTTAATCCCATCTTTGAAATATCTCCACAGTGACAACTAGGTCAATATTTGACCAAACAACTGGACACTATAACCTAGCCAAGTTGACATGCAAAATTGATCATCATGGTTGGTGAATCAGGGGAGATGTTTCATCATGCAATTGAAGTAGTTTATCAACATACTTATTCCCCTCAAAATTCTCTTCCTCGGAATACTTTAATAATTGCGCATCTATGTGTGTGTGTGTGTATTTTTTTCCACTTTGTGAAACACTGTTTGATTCCATTGTTCCCTTTTCCATTCTGACAAGTGTTATAGCGGCAAGTTATGTGATCGAACTGATTAAGTCCAATTCAAATTCATATTATTCAACAATAATTGGATACACACTGCTGCTCCACAAAATCTTGTCACTTCCACTTAGTTTTTGAATTCTGAACAGTAGCTGTCCTAAACTGTTTCATTCCCATCAAGACCTGACTTCCGTCTCCTTTCATGACTTTGTCTTCTATTTTAATGAAATTGCCAAGGCTATCTAATGCTAACTCCTTCTGCTATGCCTTAAATTGCCCTCATATTTTCTCCCCTTTCCTACTCTTTTCTGTATGAGAGGAAGCATATTCCAGATTACTTCCAAGATTATTGTTGGTGCAGTAATAGTGTAGCAGGCCAACTTTAAGAAGAATTTCATGATTCTTCCAATTTTATTTTTAATTGTGGGAAGAGTGGTGAATTTGTCAAAGTTGATATTGGGTGTCCTTTCTCCAGATTGTGCTCTCACCTCTACACCCACCCACCTTCCTAATTGTTTCAGGTACTTCCTAGGTTCCTAGGCCTGCCATATTTCCTCTCTTCCTTCTGTGCCCCCACCCTCCACTCCCAGCCTCATAAACTCAAAGTGTTGAAATCCTACATACCCTTAAGCTCCATCTCAGTTTTCCTTCCTATTGTTGGTGCTCTATCCTATTATCTCACTGCATTATCATGTAACTATTTCTTTGCAGATTTGTCTATCCCTTTAAATTGGTACCTTCTTGTTTTTAGGGACTCTGACCTGCCTTAACCATCTTCCACTGATATTTATTATAGTTAGGGATAAATGTGAATGATCTACACATCCTGCTTACAAGGACTCTCGTTTGGTATAAATCCCTTTTAGTAAGAAACGGCAATAAGCAATAATTAATGCTGGACTCAGGTGTTTCTATAATCTGATCTCCTAATTTTGTTTGGTCAGTAAGCTACATTCTGATCACTTGAAATGTCCCCTGTTAATTATGTATCAGAAAGAGCAAAGCTATTTTCCTGTGAATTAGTAATGCCACTAGAATTTATGCAGGATAAAAATGGAAAATATGCTTTAAAGTTTTGGAGTTTGCACAGTTTTTATGGTCATCATCCTTATTCATTTGTGATATACTAGTTCTATCACAAGCCAGTAACACTCAGTATACAAAATTTTAAAGGAGAAATACTGGTCTTATTATGCTCCTTCATGAGCCTTTTCAATCAGATCTGATCAGCAGGATCCTGGAATCTTCATGTTGCCCCTGGTCCCTGTGTAACTCTCTGTAACAACTTTACCTGGGTCTAAATGGGCTGGGGTTTTTGTTTGGTTGGTTGGTTGGTTTTATTTTCAACTCCAAAGTAGACAATTTTCAGAACTCCTAGCTGGCTAATCAAGATAAGGTTATAAACTAATATTCTGATAAAATTTTCCATGCTGATCTATCATTTAAGTAAATATTTAGACTTATCATAACCTGCTTAAAAACCAATTTCCAAGATAACATATATTAATAGTAATAGTGAATCATTTTAGGCATGAAGGCAGACTGATAAGTGTCGTATGTTTAGAAGTTAGTTTTTAAGTAACTTTGGAGCATGTTGCTGACTAAACCATTGTTTCTTATCATAGATCTTTGGATCACAAGAGAATTCACAGGTTGCCTCCAAAGAATCAAGTGTTGATGAAGCCATTCAAAGAGTTTACAACAATTTATGTATGCACATTTACTTTTCATTTTTTTTTTTCTGAAAAGAAGGTCCAAAATTTACTCGTATTTTCAGTGGGATCTGAGATGTTAAAAACCCTTGACTTATTTTTAGTAACTTCAAAGCACACTTTTGTGAAGGAAATATATATATACAGTAAAAATTAGTGAATGGTTTCATTGTTTTATTTTTACCTTAGAGATAGTCACTCTATCTAATAATTGATGTATAGTGTATAATAGATATGGTGTCTTGTAACACAAATAGTTTTTCACATATTGAAACATGATTTGCTACTAATAAATGCATCTGTGCTATGTGGATAAGAGTTTTCACATGTCCTCATGGGTTATTTTTATTTCCAAGTTTAATTTTCTCCACTCAAAACCTCTTGTCTTAGTAAGTCACAGACACTAATCTCTTAAGCTAGCAGTTACGTTAAAAAGTCATAAAATATCATTCACCATGTTTTGTTTTATTTTGTTTGCTTTTCAAAGGCTTTTATGTTGAGTTTTTGACTTAAATTTTCTAAAAATGTATTTAAAAGATATATTCTAGTTCTAAAACTATATTTACTAACTATTTAGGTGGAGTGCAAAATTGAGCCAAGCACCTGACATACCTAACCCATGAATTTGAATATAGATAACTTAATAATATTGCTTAAAGTGTTGCATTTGATGGTAAAATAGAAGATATTGTTAAATTTAACAAAATTAACTTTGTTCTTTGTCAGCGTTTTATATTTCTTTTGCAATTGCCCCAGGGTATTTCTGTATGAAAGTGCCTTGCTTACAGTCAAAACGGATGGACTTTTGCATCACCTGGCATTCTTGTTGGTTGAGCTTAAATAGCTCATTGGTTTTCCTGCAAAACACTAGATACACCCTTGGATATATTTTGGATTTCTATATTTCATTTTAAAATATGGGTGCATATATGCATGTTGATTGTAAACATCTCTAAACTCATCTTAATGTTAACTGTGCATATATTGTTTTCAAATCAGGTGGCCAAAACTTTTATCTGACCAGAGATAGTACTTACTGTGCTGAAAATCATGTTTGTGTATATAAATTAAAAGTATCCACAAGAAGCAATATTAAGAGTGCACTTCCCATTTAATGGTAACATCTCTTTTGCTTCGCTCAATTGTCACTGAGTGCAATTTTATCATAGCTAAAATGAATTCAGGCCTATTTCCCAGTTATAATAATTTGAGGGGATTAGATAAATTAATATTCCTCAAAAACTAATTAATAATCTCCAAAGAATCATTTGCATAAAGCATGTTAGAGTCTTACAACAATTATGCATTGTATGTAACTCATTAAAAAGGTTCATTTTCATTATTGCATGTAAAGATGAGGTGACAGGCTGTTCCGGTTTGCTAATGTTGCCTTTTTGCAAAATACTAGAAATGGATTAGCTTTTATAAATGGGGTTTATTTGGTTACAAAGTTACAGTCCTAAGGCCATAAAGTGTCCAAGATAAGGCATCAACGACAGAGTACCTTCACTGGAGAAAGGTCATTAGCATGTGGAAAACCTCTGTTAGCTGGGAAGGCATGTGGCTGGTGTCGGCTTGCTCTCGGGTTGTGTTTAAAAATGGCATTCTCCAAAGTGTCAGCTTTCAATGGCCTTCTTCAAAATGTCTCTGTAAGCTGCAGCTTCTCCAAAATGTCACTCTTAGTTGCTCTCTGGTCCTTCTGTCTGTGAATTCCTTAATATGACTCCAGTTATCCAATTAACACCCACCCTGAATGGACGGGATAACACCTCCATGGAAATTATCCAGTCAGATGTTTCACTCACAGTTGATTGAGTCACATCTCCATGGAAACACTCAATCAAAGGATTCCAATCTAATCAACACTAATACATCTGCCCCCACAAGACTGCATCAAAGAATATGGCTTTTGATGGGACATAATACATCCAAACTAGCACCCAGGCATAACTATTTCAAATGGTCAAGCAAAAGGTTAAGTGATTGAGAAACCATTCATCTAAATTATCACATTGCTTTTCAGTAAAGTCTGTGAAAGAAAGGAAGGAAGGAAAGGAGGGAAGGAAAATAAAAGGAAGAAAGAAAGTGATAATGTTCTTTGAACTTATGCTTTCTTCCACTATTAACTTCAGAACTTCCCATGTTTAGTCTACTTGAACCTGGTTCACTTCTGCATTTTAACAGATCTCACCATAAGCTTGCATGGAAACAGGTTCATTATATAATAAATATTTTTGTATTTGCAGAAATAACTTTCTAACTTTTCATGTGCTTTGATGTCAGTTTATTGCAAGAAACTCTTGCCTGGAAATAGAACTATTGTGTTGCTCTGCTCAAAATTACTGTGCATAATGGCCTTAATATGTTAAATTTGCTTGACTTATTGGTAGAGCCCACCAAACAGGCACCATACAAGAGAGTATAATTCTTAGCAGACAGAAGATCCATTCATTATTTCTACTATAATTACAGTGAAAACATTATTGATAAATCAAACCAAAATAATTATTCTTTGAAAATGAAAGTATGTTTGTAACTTTCTAATGCTATGGAAGAGGCCATGTGCAAAATTTGTTAGCTTGCTCACTCTCAAACTCTCTGGGACAGCACAGAAATATCAAATACAACTTTCCACATCATTTCCTGCACCAAACTTCATTTCCACAATCAACAGTGATGAAATTACAGGCCTTCAAACAGAACATATGGAACAAAAACCATTTTATCAGAATGAGGATGTAACATCAACCCCCTGCCCCAACCTCAAGCAAAAGAAAGCAAAATAAGGAGTTTTTATAGCTTTGCAGACAATCCACAGGGGGTAAATTTTCCCCCATAGCAAAACCCTACTGAAAAGTGTGGCTAAGAAAGCATTTCAATTACCAGCTAGCTGAACATAATTCACAATTCTCAAATAAAGTTTTTTCCAGTTCTCTGAATATGTAGAAAATTACTTGAAGAAATAAATACAGAAAATAAGAATGCTAAAGTCAGCAGTTGAAAATGGAGAGAGTAATGTTGAATAGCTTGTTGAAATAGCTTAAAATTATTGAAAGCTCACTAATACATTACATTGATTGACTCCATATTTGAAGATAATACGACTGACTGATGTCACTGTTGTTAGCTGTGGGCACAAGGGTGCTTGGGAATACCCATGTGGAATCAGGGGCCTTTTTTTATTGTACATGTGAAGAATGTCTTTTGGCTTGGGGAAATGGTTGTTTTTGGCTTATCCTCTTCCTTTGAAAATGCCCAAGGCTTTGCTAAATGTGCGTGACCTCATTTCTGATTGCTGTGTGCGAGATCAGTCTGTCAGCTCTTCTTATTTCCCAAAAGTCGACAGTTACTACACATTGTTTCAAATTGTGTTTCTGTATTCTTAAAGCTTTTCTTCAGACTGCTGTGCTTATAACCATTGTCAGGCATTTGAGGCGCAAAGCACTTTTTACAATCTTAGAAAATATAATAGGAAAAATACAAAACTTCATTGGCTACCCCATACAAATTGGGAACATTTGCTTAAAAATGTCTCTAAAGAATGTTGTTGGATATTTGCATCAAGAAAAATCTCTTTGATTAACGTAATAGCAGAAGAATAGTTTCAACATTAAAATAACACCCTAGGTTAGCAGTAGTTTGAATAATCCCCTGAAGAGATCTAAAATTCTTACTAAAATAAACAAAAATGCTGCCATGTGTACATTGTGAAAGAGAATAGAGACAATGCACCATTTACACCCTTGGTTTAAGGTAATTATATGTAACCCGATTTTGAAGAGGCAATGTAAATCAGAATACAGAGTTTACTTTAGGGGTTATGAAGGGCTGAATTATAAATCAGTAGGTTTCCCTATTTCTTCATAAAAATAAACTGGGCATTTCACAAATGTAGGGGTCCTTTTGAAGTAATCAGAAATCATTTGATTTCTCATTTTTAAAAAGCATTTTAGTTTAGATTATCTGTGAGATATTTTGTAGCACCATGTACTATGACTTGAAGTTCATTTCAGGAAAAGCAGAATATTAATGATTAGGTACAAATAATAATCTGGAAATACATTAAGTATATCTATGATTTGATGCTTTTTTCTTTAATATCTGTTTTAATAATATTGTGCATACAGCATCATTAAGGCGAATTCGGAACTGGTTTGAAAATCAACATGCTATGCCTTGGTCACAATATGAAGTTCAAATTATTCTGCTTCCTGCTTCCCCTCCCCCACTCAGTTATTAGAAGCACTTCAAAATATATCTGTTTAACTTTAAAGATGTGTATACCTTGAAGGCAGAAGGAGTAGTAGACTGATTGGGTATGATATTCTAGATAATGCTTGAGAAGCAGTGTAAATTCAGAAGCATGGTAGGAAACATGGTGGCAGAAGTAGAATCAGGAAATTCAGGTCCTTTAAATTTAGGGGAAACTACTTTTCATACAGACTATACGATAAGACAGGCGCATTATGTGGAGTACAGAAATTACTCTTCCAATATAAAATATTACATAATACATATATTTCATAATATAAGATATTATGCTATAAATGGTGACTTGAGAGGATCCTTACATGCTACCTGTGCATTGGTTGGCACTCTGACATGAGGACAGTGCATGGAGAGCTTATTTATTTTTATTTTCTCATTGTCCTTTGAGTTGCCCTAATTTCATGATGCAAACATAGAAGAATAAAGATAAATGGTTCAAAATTGTAAAAAATAAATTATACTGAGCTTTTCTTAAAATTCATGATGCTTACTTGAAATTGTTTTTGATGCATGTAAACTTGTAAGAGTTAGTTATGTAATAATAGTGTATACTCTGCTTGTCTCAGTTTATATGTGCTAAATGGTTATTTAAAATGCTTCTTAGATTAAAAAAATCTCAGGAAACCTCACTCTAATATGATTCAGACTCCATTTGGTAAAAATATATCTGGTTCAATCTTTGGTTCTATCTACCATGATCTGCAATATGTACTTATTACAGTGTTAAAAAATAGAGGAAGAAACAGTTTATTGGGTCATGGGTGAACACCAATCAGACTTCTCTTCCAGGTTTATGGATTTGTATTTGTGGAAAAGAGCCCATGTTGAGTAGAAAAGTCAGTCTCAGAAACAGAACGGTGTACCCAAACATTATTGGCATGTCTTTCACACTGATGGCCAAAATATTTGCTGACATTTCAGCTTTGTGCACAGGAAGAAACCATTAAGTGAGATGTTGGCTATCCCCCAAAGTCAAGGAGAGATTGAATAATTACTTGCAAAATCAGTCAAACATAGTCTTTCACCAAGTACTAGTCATTAAATACAACCTTAATCACATTACTCAGTAATTCCAAATTTTCACTTAGATTAAAGCAGTGTGGATGTAGCTTTCATAAGTATTGAAAATATTACAAATAATAATTGTCTTTCCTCACAGATGTAAGATGACTAAAATTCAACACTTTATCAGAAAATACTTTTATTTTTAACATTAAAACAAACATTCCCAAATTCAATGTGTAATTTTACTTTAAACATCAGTTATAAATGGATTCTCAAGGATGTTTATACACCTTGTACAGCCAATATTGAAGAATCGTTAAGAGCCATGTCACCCTGCACCAGCTGTATGATGTTGACTCAGATGTTTAGCTACTCTGTGCGTTAGTTATGTCACACATAAAGTAAGAAAAATAGTGTCTCTATTCTAAGGTTGTGAAGATTAAATGTAAAACTCTTAAAATGGTGGCTGACATTCTGTAAACAGTCTGTAAGTGCCAGCTATTATTCGAAGAAGTTATACATTTAATCAAATGTGTGACATCATTTCTAAGTGTTGGAGAAATGGTAATTTTCTGTATAAATTCATTCATCAACATATTGAAATAGTAGACAAAAGTATGACTCTTAGATAATTCTTCCCCCTCCCAGATATGTTTTACTTGAGTAAAAAGTGGTGTTTCACTATCAAAACCAGCTAGAGCCCCTTTTTATAACGTATTGATTACTAATTTTGGTAAGAAACTAATAAAATGGTGTTGTCAGAAAAAATTAAAATGTTTTCAATTAAACTTGTTCAGTATGTTGGTTATCTATATATATATATAAATGCATGATTGCTGTTATCTAATTTCTGTGCTACAAAATAACACTGTAATAGGTTTCCTTTATTTTAATATCTCAGGACTTATGAAGGAAATAAAAGACTACCTTTAAAACTATAAGAAAACTGGCATTTTCCCATTATTGTCATAATAAGTTGTATCAACTAATAATTATGAAATTTTTTTGTTGCGTGAGATGCACATGAAATTATAATCGTGGGTTGTAAATCCATAAAAGGGATGTAATCCTTCTCATTGTTTTGGGGTATAAAAATGGCAGTATATCTTTAATCTTTACTCGTGACCTTGGCTTCTTCTAGTTATTCATGACCTTCTACTAATACAGTTTTTGCTTAAATCTTATACCTTTTCATCTATACTACCTTTCAGCCTACAAATATATTTGACTCCCCCATATTAAAAATATTTACTTTGTGGAATTACTCCCTTTTAGTTTACTACCATATCTTTTGTTCCTTAACTTATTCATCAGACAAGGAACTATGCTCCACATCTCTGCTAGGCTCTGACATTTATGAAGATAAAGGAAACAAAAACTCGATCTGAAGAAATTCAGAGTCTAATGAAAAAGACAGCCAAGAAAGATGAATGTTAAACCTGCTGTCTGCACTAGAGATGTCAGTTCTTTTCTCCCATCCTTAACTGCCCTTACACATCCTTCTTAGAGAATGTACATGGAACAAGTCCTGAAATGGTGACACTTTTTTTTTTTTTAAATAACTCACAGTCCTTACTTTGTCTATAATTTATTGGGTCATAGGCAAGCACAGATCAGACGATCTCTTCTAGGTTTCTGAATTTATATTTGGGGTATGGAGCTGTGGGATGCAAATTGGAGAAATACACCATATAGAAGATAAGTTAAAAAGTGCCAGTCTTCAGAAAAAGCACAAGAAAGCAGTTTGATGAAGAAATAGATACATAACATGACACCATGTTATGAGAGAGAGAAAGGGAGAGAGAAGTACCTGAGAATGTCTCCATTTCTTGAAAGCTCTGTAATATCTTATACAATGTATATAATAATATATGTACATATATATGTATATGTGTATACATAGCACAGTTCTCTCTTTGTCTCTGTAAAAATTCATACGTACATGGGTATATTAAACTGTTTATTTATTGCAACGAATACCATTTTGGATCCCTTGAAAAATGACTGACTACTTTTTTGGCCAAGCAGACAAAAGAGAAGAGAAACAGGTATTCCTGATGGAATAGTACATGCCAAGACTTGCTGACATGAAAGAGCAAATTGGGAAACAGATGTTGTTTCTAAGTACAAGACACCAGGGTGTGTATGGAGCAGTGGACAGAAATTATGCTGAAATGGAGGGCAGAAGCCAGATCATAAAAGACTACGTCTTCCACCATAAGGAGATTGGGAGTCAGTGAAGGATTTTAAATAGGGCAGTAACTTGATCCTATTTTCATTTTTGATGGTTTTAGAGATTATTGGGAGAAGGTGTTGGCTGGCAATCAGTTCTTGGTACACCATTTTCAAACTAAAATGCACTTGAAGATTTCCTTGTGTCCCCACTACACAAAAAAAAAATGATGAAAATAAATCATGGCAATGAAATCTAAAAACAGTGGCCATCCTATGTTGGAATTTGGGAAGCATTCCATTAATTGAAAAATTTATGTGGCTGGAATGATAAACAGAATCCTGGCCTATGCATACCTTGAAGAAAATAATAAGATAAGCAAGAGAAAACTTTTGATCCCTTGTGTTCTAACTTTGGGTAAAGAGAATGTACAAACTGGAAAATAAACAGTCAGTGCAGTACTGAACAAGAACTCTTCTGAGATGGGAGGTTGTGCTGGTTTGGATATATTATGTCTCCCCAGAAGCCTTATTTGGTAATGCAATCTTGTGGGGGCAGAGTTATTAATCTTTTTGATTAGGGTGGGACCTCTTGATTGAATGTTTCCATGGAGAGTTGACCCTGCCCATTCAGGGTAGGTCTTGATTAGTTTACTGGAGTCCTTTAAAAGGAAGCTCTCTCAGAGAGCAGCTGAGAGAGACTTTTGGAGAGATGCTTGGGCACCAACAGAGGTGCTAAGAGTCAACCTAGATGCTTGCTGACACTTGGAGATGCTTGGAGATGCAGACAGAAGGACATCTGGAGATACTAAGAGATGAACTCCAGCGTTTGCTCTGGAGAAGCTAAGAGAGGACCCCAGACACTTACAGAGAAATTCCCTGGAGAAAGAAGCAAGGATGCACAGGAGCAGAGAGAGAGTAGCTGGGAGAGACCTTTTGGAAAAAGCCGTTTTGAAACACAACCTGGAAGCAAAGGACAAACAGACGCCAGCCATGTGCCTTCCCAGCTGACAGAGGTGTTCCGGATGCCATCGGCCATTCTTCAGTGAAGGTATCATCTTATTAATGCCTTAATTTGGACACTTATATGGCCTTAGGACTGCAAATCTGTAACCAAATAAACCCCCTTTATGAAAGCCCATGCATTTCTGGTATTTTGCCTAATGGCAGCATTAGGAAACCCAAACAGAGGTGGACAGAGTAACATATTAAAATATCACCTCTCATAAATATGCATGTAATCAATTTTTTTTCTGAAAGAGGGTTGTGATCAAAACATTATGGAGACAACTGTTTTGGGGCATTTATGCTGCTTTCAGAATCATAGAACTAGGCAGAAGTGGGTAGTTCAGTATAGTCACTCCAGAATAATCCTGAACTAGTTACTGTAAGCAGGGCTAAGGGTAGTACACATCAGTTTACTTCTGGCTTAGATTTGAAAGAAACATTTTCCTAGCTATTACATTCTAAATGCAGTTGAGAGTAAACAGTGGAGGATTAGAAAAACATTATTATTATTTTTTTTTGGCAAAATTCAAACCAAAAAAAGAAAAATCCACATTAAAAAAGTGAGAAAACAGATGCCAAACTAATGTGAAATATATTAAAAATCTGAAGTAGGAAGGGCACATTATTATGAAAGCTCAGAATAAAGCATTTTAAAAAATCAAATAAGGAAGGAGGTGAAATAAAACCAAATTCCTTTCTATCAAAAATCATTATATTTCAAGACAGAAGAACAGAAGGAGACACCTGCTCTTCCAATTTATCTCTGTGTTTCCAGTTCTATCCTTTGAAATCATCCTCCCGCATAAACGCTACAAAAATTCTCTAGTACCCACATTGGTAGAGAATTGGACTCTATTCCAAGGAAATCCAATTTATTTGGGATAGGGTCTTCCAGGGAGTGACACTGACGTGGATCTCCAGCCTCATTTCTTACCATTTCCAACCAGCACTGAGGCTCACTATCAAGTAGTTTCCCATACATACTATTGGTGCTTGTTCCAAATGCCTTCTGTCTGGAATGTCTTCCATTTTCCATTTCATACGGTGAGACCCCTTATCATCCTTAGAACTTGTCTCCAAAGAAGTGCCATATGATTCCACCAGACTGGACAAAGGTTCCTTGCCGTTCTTGGTGGACTCATAATGTTCTATCACTTTATTATCGAGTGTTTTTTAGTTGTTTGTTTTTTGTTTGTCTCCTTTCTGGGATTTGAACTCCTTGAGGTCAGATCCAAGGTCATATTCATTCTTAATCTTCAGTACTCAGTGTGATGCTTGGCACAGAGCAATAAATGAAAAAGACAGTGAACTTTGAGACAGGCAGAGATGAAGACAGAGAAACTGAGATGAGAAGAACAGTGAAGTACCCTAAAAATAGATGATTTGAGAACTACAGGAATCAGTATACAGCTTGATTGACAAGAAAACTGGATAAATGAGTCAAAATATTGTTTTGTAAATTACTCCTGAGTACAGATTAAAGGGGATAAGGGATAAAATAATGATAGGAAAGATTAAAAATATAGATATTTTATATAATTAATGTGAAAATAAAATCAAAACCAAAACCAATGGAGGCAGAAGAAATTATAAAACAGAATAAGGTAATATGAATGAAGACAATTTAATGCAGTAAAAAATAGCCCAAGGCTGAAGGGAATTGCTATTTTCTGGGTAGAATTGAAGAACTCCTTAACAAGAAATATATTGGTGACATTTTTAACAGTGAGAAAGAGGGAAAAAATCCTATTTGTTTGCAAGCAGGAAAACAAAGCTAACAACCAAAAACGAAAGACTGGTTGCTTAAAAAAAAAATCTTGGGATAATATTCCTCTATGGCATGAAATTCCAGAGGAGAATGGAACCACAGAATTTTGAGAGAAAATGGTCATGAAACAAAACGCCCACACACAGCCAAATTGTTGTTTATATGTAAATGTTGCAAATAAAAACACTGTCTCAGAAATGTAATGGTTTGGGGGTGTTAACTTAGTGAAGGTAGAATGAATGTCTCAATGACTTACTCCTACTGCACAATGCCCAAGAGATAAATCCAAATAAATTGTTCAGGAATGTGCAATTACATCATATTAAGCACTGAAATAAATTTCAACAACTCATGAGTACTCAATTCACTCCTGAGTATTCATGAGCACTGAAATAATTTCACAACATTAAATAGCAAATTTAAATAATCTATTCTCTTTTGATGGAAAAAAAAAACACAACAGAGAGATTGATGTCTTGAAATATAAATGACTATAATGATTATTTGGGCTGAAAATTCAAGATTGAATTGATGAAAAAATGGAAATGGGGTGGGAGTAGAAAAATCAAAGATATATTTTTCCTCCAGCACAAGGGAAAAAGAGGTGAAAATTTTTATCTTTTTAGCTTTCATATTAGGAGAAGTAGACTCATGCAGGTTTTGGAAAAACTTACACAAATAGCAATAGAATTTAAAAATGAATGTCTGACTTCCAAATCATTACAGAGAGTAAAAGAAAGAATACTTTCATACATAAAATAATGGACAAAAATAAACGAAACAAGGAAGCCTAAGAAACCAAACGCGCAAAACAAGATAACAGAAATACAATCAAGAGCAATAGTTATTGCTATAAATTTTAATACTGTAGAGTCCCCTACTGAAACAAAAATGCTTTCAGATTCTGATGAAAAACAAAAGCAAAAGTAAATTCAATCATGTGCTGCCCATAATAGAAAAATACCAAAGCATAGTTACCCTGAAAGTTTTGGAGGAATGGGCAAAGATTTATTAGACAAGCAAGAGGAAAGACAAACAGGGGTTGCATTAGTAATAGACAAAATAGAATTGAAAAGAATAAAAAGTAACTTTATATTGATAAATTGTACATTTCATAATGTGGTTGCAATGTTAATGAACTTCACTGAAATGTGAGTTTTGGGGGAATAGAAATTATTTCCAAGGCCAAACAGTGACAAGTGCGTAACAGTCATTCAAAAAAAGCTTATTAAATGAAGTGGGGCCAAGACAGTAATTTTTCATTGCTAAGAACTAATAATAATCGCTCACTTTTTTTCTGTATGTGTGGCAGACACATTGCAAGGCTCTTCACATGCATTAACTTATTTAGGTACATTTCATAATAAAGAAAAGGTGGTCATAAACCTATGTGACAAATAATAGAGCAATAAAGTATTTATGACAAATGCCAGAATTTTCACCATGACTTAGCCTGAACAAAAGGGCTTATCCATGAGGGATTGCTTGGAAGGTAAGACCAAAACCAGCTTGGCATCAACTTTTTGTTGTATTTTGTTGTATTTTATCCCAGCAACCTTTCCCCGTTTTAAATGCCACTGCCCCCACCTTTCCCCATCTCCCCTCCCTGTCCTCTGAGTGTTAACCAGGCATCAAGTCCCAGGGCTACTCCTAAACCGAAGATATAAATGGCTTTTGGTAGATTATATTGTTGTTGGATATTAGATTAAATTTGATTAGAGTAGTTATTCTATTCTTAAGTGTATTTTGCATATAAGTGGAGTGGGTGGGAGTGAGAGGGATACACACACACACACACACACACACAGCACTAAAATCTGAATATTCTGGGTGATTTTGCATACAACTGGTTTTGAGAACCACATTTTAGAATAAGACCTTTAGAAATCACTTGTTCTTTGTTTGCAGGTCCACTGTATTTGAAGAGTAATTTTATGAACAGTTCTTTTAGATGACTATAATTTGAAAATAATTCTATAAATTATGCTAGTGTTTTTTTCTTACAAGAAACGTTTGCATATCACTTATGATCTAATATGCTACATCCAAACTTATTTAGAGTTTAATTCTAATGGTTCCCTTTTATAGAATTTAACTTGTGAATTTATTAAAATATCCTAAACTTGCTCACCCTCAGGATATGTAAGAATGAGCTTCTGCATTCTTGGGAGCAAATTGCAGATCAGCATTTTTAATGCTGCCTAAGATCCTTTGAGTGTGTGTGTTTATTAAATTACCAACATAGATCAAGTTTATGTTAATTGTATGAAAAAGCAACAGAAATAATCAGTAACATTTACACAACTTTTAGTAGTTAACCTAGTTCTGAGGCAGCAGAATTATTTGATAGTCAGCACCTTAAAGTAGGTAAAACGTGTAATAAAGCATTTCCTTTTACTAGAAGTTTCTATTTTTCTTTTTCCTTTAGCAAGCAGAGTTGAATGTGTATGTGTCAATGTAACATTGCAGTGATGTAGTTTAAATCAATTTCTCTCCATCCAAACCAAATGTTTCTTTACATATGCTAAATAGTATACTAGGAATGCCATCTTTTTTTCTTCAAAGGTTCCATGAAATTCTTTACAGGAATTGAAATGTCACTAAAGTGACAGTATAGAACAAACACAAGAATTCCCGTGTGTAAAATTACATACCCAGAAAAAAAGAAAAAAAAAAATAGAAAAATACCTGTACCTTTAAAACTTTGTAAAACGTCAACATTTATTGAGTGCATAGTTCTATGCTTTATTACTGAACAATAAGCCCAGCTGTTTCCTTGAAAAGAGGCTCCTGAGTATTACAAAAAAGGAAACAATCTTAGAAATGTGTTACTATATACTTCCTCAGGGGCTGTGTGGCATTTTCTGTCTAAGTTACACATTTCTCCACATATCACATTGTCCTTCCAAATAAATTTATGGTTTATTCAGTGAAAGATGGGTAACAGATCGTTTGTTTTTCTTTATTGAAACCTAGAGTTTTAGAAGGGATATACATCTATTTCGATATTACTAAGATCATCCATGATGATCTGTGATTAATTGAAAGTCCATGATTTTCTATGACTATTACTAACTGTTATGGATTGAATTATGTCCCACACGAAGACACGTTCAAGTCCCAACCCTCCCGTCTTGTGGAGGTGAACTCGTTGGTAAACAGGATCTATAAAGATCCTGTTAAGATGAGGCCAAACTGAATCAATGTGGGCCTTAATCCAATATGACTTGGGTCCTTACGGGCAGAGAATATTTGGACACAGTAGGAAGAGACAGATGGGGAGAGAAACGGCCATCCAAAGGCAGCAGACACTGAGTTACGGAATGTTGGCCAGTCACAACCAGGATGCTGCAGAGAAAGCATGATCCTGCCAGCACCTTCATTTTGGACCAGGAGCCTCCCCAACTGTGAGATAACAAAATCCTGTTGTCTGAGCCAAGTAGTCTGTCTTATTTTTCACAGTGGCCTTCACAAATTGAGACATTAACCATTCAGGGATTAGAGTGGTGACCTCACACACTAACTCCATCCATCCTGCTTTCATCCATCTCCTGCTGTCTTGTCACCAAGCTGGAACTTTCACAGTATGTCCACCATTGACAGAATGTTACTGATGTGTTTACTACTCCAGAAATTCCTCTTGGAACTTGGGTTTTCATTTTGTGTGATGGGAAGCTATTAGATGGTCTTGACCAGGAAAGTGACATGATTTGATTTGTGTTTTTAAAAACTCACTCTGATTTCGTGAAGAGTAGTTGTAGGGAGGTAAGAGTTGAAGTGAGATGACTTATGAGGTTATTGACTATATTCTAGCTTGAGAGGGATGGCGGCTTGGATTAGAGTGGCGATAGTTGAGACTGTGATAATGTGGTTATATATGGATTATTTTTTCGTAATTGAGATGTTATTGGTTGTTTTCAGGATCAGTACATGGGCAATATGAACCATTTGTCCATGATTCTTAATGTACACATTGAAAATATAAAAAGTTATGTAGTTGTAATTCTTTTATAAACTTCTTCCGATGACCTTCCAGCTTAAAATTTGGAGATAAATTTTCCTTAAGTGGATATCATGTTCTCAAATGTTGATAAGCTTTTACATCATAAGTACTACTGATTCACAATGTAATATCATACACACCACACACTCAAAATTACAATCATTCATAGCACATAGCAAAGTTATCTGGAAAACTGAACTACCACAACCAAAGATGTTACAGAGTGTACATGGTTATGACTGGGAGAGCCAAGATCAGGGAGTGGTTTTCTTAAAAAAACAATTCTACCAAAAAACAACATACGAATGTAGGTAATTTAAAATGTTTGACATATTAAATGCATGACTGTGACTCCAAATCTCCAAATTGTATATAGAATGCCTTGTGCTATAGGATATAAAAACTGCCACCCCCCAATGTATGGAATGTTAAATTGACATCCAAGACAGTCAAAGCCTCCCATAATTCAATATCTCGTTATTATCTGATTAAACTGATAAAGGAAAAAACTTTCCTTGGAATTTCAGACCTCACAGCTTTATTGAACAGTTCATGAATCAGGCAGCATCCCATTCAGAAAGTAGAAGGGAGCCCTGCCAAGGGAATGGAAAGGAGAAGCTCAAAAGCGGGAGCACAGAAGCAAGTGGGGAAATGTTCTGATTGGCTGATACTAAGTTTCCATTTTACATAGGGGATGTCTTACATAGTGGGGAGCAGGCATGCATTGATTAGTATGGTATGCTTGTCCTTTATGATAAGTTATCTCCGCTGGAACTACACTAGTTTACAATCAGTTATTATTTATTTGCAGTTCTGTAGAGTGTGTTCTATTTTCTCAGAAAGCCCCTGCAGGTCAATTGTTTTTGTATTCTAGAAAAGCCTTTCTTGGTAAGAGCTCCCTTCCGGCAATGACCAGTGCAGATGGCCATTTTATTTTACTTAATCTGCTATTGGAAACTTGACTAAAGCACTCTAGTCACCACCATTGATTTCTTTTCTTGTCAGGCAGTTGCGTAGACTCTGTCAGTCATTCTGCTCCATTTTTTTTGTTTTCATTTTTCATGTTTGTTTCCTTTCTTGTTTGTAGTGAGGTTTGTTCGGAGATTGTTCAATTACATAAGATCCTTGGAGTGGTGTTACTTAGTTGAGTGGGTTACAAGTACAGCTCTCTCTTCAAGTCAAGGCCTCTATTATTTTTATTTTATTTTTAGTCTTGATGTACAAGGGATCTATTTCTATATCATTTTCCTTTTCATTAGCTATATTAAGAACAGCCATCTGTCTTAAAGGTGACAAGAATTTGAACAGAATTATGAAGCAAAGTTTGTACAAGAATTTAAAACATATAGACTGGGAATAACACTTAGAAGCATAAATCCTAAGTACACTATTTTGTCCCCATATCCCATTAAACCAAGAACCTAAGTTAGGAAATAAGTCTGTGCATTGAAATGCTTGAGCCTAACTAATATCATGAAACACCTTAACTTGGTCCTTTAAAATATTCAGATTATTTATCCCTGTGCAGACATATTAGCATAAATGCAACATTGTTCATGGGTAGTCAGTTTTCTAGAGCTCATCTGTTTTGCAAGATTACTGATGTTAACTTGTTAACTTTAGCCTGGAAATCCTGAAGAGCATGGAGGGTGGTGTTAAAGTTTGTTAAACAACCTTAAATAGAATTATAACTGCTTGCCTCAGGTCAAAAGTAGCTAGGGAAAGTATGATGGTTTGCATGAAAGAGTGGAATCCTGTATTATGATGGGACAAGGAATTGGGGATAATTATCCCTCTTTTGTTGATTTAAGGCCAGATATACAAAAGATCCTAAGTTAGCGTTCTGGCCAGTATTTAGGGTAGATAATATATGCAATATCACAAGAACCAGTTCAATTTACAGATTGCAACAAAGCCATGCAGTTTTCTGCAGTTTACAAAGGGGGTAAAAAATACTTCAGACAATGAACAGCAGCAGAATTTGATAATCCATAGAAGTGTGCTATAATTTTATGTTGAAACACAAAATTTCTTCACAATCAACTTTTGATGAAAGTTAACCCCCCTCAAATTATTCTTGATCATAAAATAAGGCTAGTTTCATTAGATTTGGCCTGATTATTCACATAGGTGAGGAAAGAATGCTGATTTACCATATAGGCCTTTTCAAGTTTACTTTACTGGTAATTTTTATAAAGAACTTTTGATTGGACTTTTAAAAGTCTTTCAAGACTAGGAAACCAAATCAAGAACACAACACCAGATTTCACCTGCAGTACCCATGGATTTGGGTGAATTCCTCTCTCTAGAGGTCCCCAAAGTATCACATAGTTCTTATTCATGCCAGAAAGTAACCTTCTTCACTGATCTGTAGACTGGGAACCCTGGAATCAGATGAGACTGCTTTTTCTAAGAAGGTATTGTAAGCATTGGCTCCATAAAGTCTATCTTAGGTCCTTAAAAGTATCTGGTCACATCTGATTAAATAAGCAACATTATCAAACATGACATTCTAGTCAAAGCCTTTGTTATATAACCAGTGTCACCAATTATGCCCTATTAACAAGAAGGACAGAGTCTGACTGAAACTACAAGAATAATTATTTTGCCATAAAAATAAGAATATTCAGTAAGAATTTCCAAATTCTGGAGGAATCAGGAGGGGAGACAAAGATGAATGTTTTAATAATTATTGGTAGCTTAAGGGAAAAGAGTATGGGATCCCTTGTATCTAGGGAATAGAACATTAAATCATCATCAATAATCCAAAAAACCCCGTAATCATTCTTTATCAGTTCATTCAACCTTAGGTAATTAATTCTTGTTCCACTTGATCTTGTGTCAGTAATCTCATGAACCCATCAACTTCTTTACTAGAATTCAGAAGAACTTTGCTTAGTCCAGGGGTATGGGGTCAAATGAATTCAAGCAATGTCATTAGAAGACTATGCTCCAGAGTACCTAGCATAGTCTTTTCCATGGGTTTCTGAAAGTCCTTTTTGTTGAGGATGAAGCACTCTGGACTGTAACTGATTGCAGATATATTCAGGGAAGTATCAGAATAAAAATGTCTGTAGGTGAAAAAAGGCTTAAAATGGCCATGGTTAACTTATTGCTGTTTTATAAGAGTGAATGATCTGATGACAGGTCATTAAACAATATTTTAAGAATAATGACCAATGATTTAAGAGATTGTAACCAGTGATAATACTGTTGTCTAATATCAGGCATATCAGTACTAGGACATCTCATGGACTGTGAAGACATTGTCAAATTGCATAGGAAATTTATGCAATTCATGAAATATTCATATTAATAGCATTTTACCCATACAAATGTAACCAACAGAAAGTTAGAAAATCCTTTTTAATATGACAACATTTCCCATGCAAAACTCATAACATATCAAATAAACCTAACCATTTTTGGTGCCTCTGTTTTTACAAGGTAAAAGAACAAATTCGGAGGCAGGGCAAGATGGTGGATTGGTGAGCTGTATGTTTTAGTTACTTCTCCAGGAAAGTAGGTAGAAAGCCAGGAACTGTGTGGACTGGACACCACAGAGCAATCTGACTTTGGGCATACTTCTTACAACACTCATGAAAACGTGGAACTGCTGAGGTCAGCGAAATCTGTAAGTTTTTGCGGCCAGGGGACCCACACCCCTCGCTGCCAGGCTCAGTCCTGTGGGAGGAGGGGCTGTCAGCTCTGGGAACGAGAAGGGAGAACTGCAGTGGCAGCTCTTATCGGAAACTCATTCTACTGATCCAAACTCCAACCATAGATAGACTGAGACCAGACACCAGAGAATCTGAGAGCAGCCAGCCCAGCAGAGAGGAGACAAGCATAGAAAAAAACAGCACGAAAAACTCCAAAATAAAAGCTGAGGATTTTTGGAGTTCTGGTGAACATAGAAAGAGGAAGGGCAGAGCTCAGGCCCTGAGGCTGATATGCAAATTCCGAAGAAAAGCTGATCTCTCTGCCCTGTGGGGCTTCCCTTAATGGCCCTAATTGCTTTGTCTCTTAGCATTTCAATAACCCATTAGATCTTTGAGGAGGGCCCTTTTTTTATTTTTATTTATTTATTTTTTAACCTTTTTTTCTTTTTCTAAAACAATTACTCTAAGAAGCCCAATAGAGAAAGACTCAAAGACTTGCAATTTGGGCAGGTCAAGACAAGAGCAGAACTAAGAGAGCTCTGAGACAAAAGGCAATAATCCAGTGGCTGAGAAAATTCACTAAACACCACAACTTCCCAAGAAAAGGGGGGTGTCCGCTCACAGCCATCATCCAGGTGGACAGGAAACACTCCTGCCCATCGCCAGCCCCATAGCCCAGACCTGCCCCAGACAACCCAGTGTGACGGAAGTGCTTCAAATAACAGGCACACACCACAAAACTGGGTGTGGACATTAGCCTTCCCTGCAACCTCAGCTGATTGTCCCAGAGTTGGGAAGGTGGAGCAGTGTGAATTAACAAAGCCCCATTCAGCCATCATTTCATCAGACTGGGAGCCTCCCTACACAGCCCAGCAGCCCAGAACTGCCCTGGGGGGACGGCACTCACCTGTGACATAGCACAGTCATCCCTCAACAGAGGACCAGGGGGTGCACGGCCTGGAAGAGGGACCCACTCACAAGTCTCAGGAGCCATATACCAATACCAAAGACTTGTGGGTCAGTGGCAGAGACAAACTGTGGCAGGACTGAACTGAAGGATTAGACTATTGCAGCAGCTTTAAAACTCCAGGATCATCAGGGAGATTTGAATGTTAGAGCCATCCCCCCTCCCTGACTGCCCAGAAACACGCCCCATATACCGGGCAGGCAACACCAACTACATACGCAAACTTGGTACGCCAATTGGACCCCACAAGACTCACTCCCCCACTCACCACAAAGGCAAAGCAGGGGAGAACTGGCTTGTGGAGAACAGGTGGCTCGTGGACGCCACCTGCTGGTTAGTTACAGAAAGTGTACTCCACGAAGCTGTAGATCTGATAAATTAGAGATAAGGATTTCAATTGGCCTACAAAGCCTAAAAGAACCCTATCAAGTTCTGCAAATGCCAAGAGGCCAAAAACAACAGAAAATTATAAAGCATATGAAAAAACCAGACGATATGGATAACCCAAGCCCAAGCACACAAATCAAAAGATCAGAAGAGACACAGCACCTAGAGCAACTACTCAAAGAACTAAAGATGAACAATGAGACTATAGTACGGGATACAAAGGATATCAAGAAGACCCTAGAAGAGCATAAAGAAGACATTGCAAGACTAAATAAAAAAATAGATGATCTTATGGAAATTAAAGGAACTGTTGACCAAATTAAAAAGATTCTGGATACTCATAGTACAAGACTAGAGGAAGTTGAACAATGAATCAGTGACCGGGAAGATGACAGAATGGAAAATGAAAGCACAAAAGAAAGAATGGGGAAAAAAATTGAAAAAAATAGAAATGGACCTCAGGGATATGATAGATAATATGAAACATCCGAATATAAGACTCATTGGTGTTCCAGAAGGGGAAGAAAAGGGTAAAGGTCTAGGAAGAGTATTCAAAGAAATTGTTGGGGAAAACTTTGCAAATCTTCTAAACAACATAAATACACAAATCATAAATGCTCAGCAAACTCCAAATAGAATAAATCCAAATAAACCCACTCCGAGACATATTCTAATCACACTGTCAAACATGGAAGAGAAGGAGCAAGTTCTGAAAGCAGCAAAAGAAAAGCAACTCACCACATACAAAGGAAACAGCATAAGACTAAGTAGTGAGTACTCAGCAGCCACCATGGAGGCGAGAAGGCAGTGGCATGACATATTTAAAATTCTGAGTGAGAAAAATTTCCAACCAAGAATACTTTATCCAGCAAAGCTCTCCTTCAAATCTGAGGGAGAGCTTAAATTTTTCACAGACAAACAAATGCTGAGAATTTACTAACAAGAGACCTGCCCTACTGGAGATACTAAAGGGAGCCCTACAGTCAGAGAAACAAAGAAAAGACAGAGAGACTTGGAGAAAGGTTGAGTACAATAAAGGATATTAATAGAGAGAGGGGAAAAATATATATGACAAACATAAACCAAAGGATAAGATGGCTGATTCAAGGAATGCCTTCACAGTTACAACGTTGAATGTAAATGGATTAAACTCCCCAATTAAAAGTTATAGAATTGCAGAATGGATCAAAAAAAATGAACCATCAATATGTTGCATACAAGAGACTCATCTTAGACACAGGGACACGAAGAAATTGAAAGTGAAAGGATGGAAAAAAATATTTCATGCAAGCTACAGCCAAAAGAAAGCAAATGTAGCAATATTAATCTCCGATAAAATAGACTTAAATGCAGGGATGTTTTGAGAGACAAAGAAGGCCACTACATACTAATAAAAGGGGCAATTCAACAAGAAGAAATAACAATCGTAAATGTCTATGCACCCAATCAAGGTGCCACAAAATCCATGAGAGAAACACTGGCAAAAATAAGGAAACAATTGATGTTTCCACAATAATTGTGGGAGACTTCAACACATCACTCTCTCCTATAGATAGATCAGCCAGACAGGAGACCAATAAGGAAATTGAAAACCTAAACAATCTGATAAATGAATTAGATTTAACAGACATATACAGAACATTACATCCCAAATCACCAAGATACACATACTTTTCTAGTGCTCACAGAACTTTCTCCAGAATAGATCATATGCTGTGACATAAAACAAGGCTCAATAAATTTAAGAAGATTGAAATTATTCAAAGCACATTCTCTGACCACAATGGGATACAATTAGAAGTCAATAACCATCAGAGACTTAGAAAATTCACAAATACCTGGAGGTTAAACAACACACTCCTAAACAATCAGTGGGTTAAAGAAGAAATAGCAAGAGAAATTGCTAAATATATAGAGACGAATGAAAATGAGAACACAACATACAAAAACTTTTGGGATGCAGCAAAAGCAGTACTGAGGGGGAAATTTATAGCACTAAATGCATATATTAAAAAGGAAGAAAGAGCCAAAATCAAAGAACTAATGGATCAACTGAAGAAGCTAGAAAATGAACAGCAAACCAATCCTAAACCAAGTAGAAGAAAAGAAATAACAAGGATTAAAGCAGAAATAAATAACATAGAGAACAAAAAAACAATAGAGAAGATAAATATCACCAAAAGTTGGTTCTTTGAGAAGATCAACAAGATTGACAAGCCCCTAGCTAGACTGACAAAATCAAAAAGAGAGAAGACCCATATAAACAAAATAATGAAAGAAAAAGATGACATAACTGCAGATCCTGAAGAAATTAAAAAAATTATAAGAGGATACTATGAACAACTGTATGGCAACAAACTGGATAATGTAGAGGAAATGGACAATTTCCTGGAAACATATGAACAACCTATACTGACCAGAGAAGAAATAGAAGAACTCAATCAACCCATCACAAGCAAAGAGATCCAATCAGTCATCAAAAATCTTCCCACAAATAAATGCCCAGGGCCAGATGGCTTCACAGGGGAATTCTACCAAACTTTCCAGAAAGAACTGACACCAATCTTACTCAAACTCTTTCAAAACACTGAGGAAAATGGAACACTACCTAACTCATTTTATGAAGCTAACATCAATCTAATACCAAAACCAGGCAAAGATGCTACAAAAAAGGAAAACTACCATCCAATCTCCCTAATGAATGCAGATGCAAAAATCCTCACAAAATACTTGCAAATCTAATCCAAAGACACATTAAAAAAATCATACACCATGACCAAGGGGGTTCATTCCAGGCATGCAAGGATGGTTCAACATAAGAAAATCAAACAATGTATTACCACACATTAAAAATTCAAAAGGGAAAAATCAAATGATCATCTCAATAGATGCTGAAAAAGCATTTGACAAAATCCAACATCCGTTTTTGATAAAAACACTTCAAAAGGCAGGAATTGAAGGAAACTTCCTCAACATGATAAAGAGCATATATGAAAAACCCACAGCCAGCACAGTACTCAATGGTGAGAGACTGAAAGCCTTCCCTCTAAGATCAGGAACAAGACATGGATGCCCGCTGTCACCACTGTTATTCAACATTGTGCAGGAAGTGCTAGCCAGGGCAATCTGGCAAGACAAAGAAATAAAAGGCATCCAAATTGGAAAAGGAGAAGTAAAACTGTCATTGTTTGCAGATGATATGATGTTATGTCTGGAAAACCGTGAGAAATCGATTATACAGCTACTAGAGCTAATAAACAGATTTAGCAAAGTAGCGGGATACAAGATTAATGCACATAAATCAGTAATGTTTCTATATGCTAGAAATGAACAAACTGAAGAGACACTCAAGAAAAAGATACCATTTTCAATAGCAACTAAAAAAATCAAGTACCTAGGAATAAAGTTAGCCAAAGATGTAAAAGACCTATACAAAGAAAACTACATAACTCTACTAAAAGAAATAGAAGAGGACCTTAAAAGATGGAAAAATATTCCATGTTCATGGATAGGAGGGCTAAATGTCATTAAGATGTCAATTCTACCCAAACTCATCTACAGCTTCAATGCAATCCCAATCAAAATTCCAACAACCTACTTTGCAGACTTGGAAAAGCTAGTTATCAAATTTATTTGGAAAGGGAAGATGCCTTGAATTGCTAAAGAAACTCTAAAAAAGAAAAACGAAGTGGGAGGACTTACACTCCCTGACTTTGAAGCTTATTATAAAGCCACAGTTGTCAAAACCTCATGGTACTGGCACAAAGATAGACATATAGATCAATGGAATCAAATTGAGAATTCGGAGATAGACCCCCAGATCTATGGCCGACTGATCTTTGATAAGGCCCCAAAGTCACTGAACTGAGCCATAATGGTCTTTTCAACAAATGGGGCTGGGAGAGTTGGATATCCATATCCAAAAGAATGAAAGAGGACCCCTACCGCACACCCTACACAAAAATTAACTCAAAATGGATGAAACCTGTCAATATAAAAGAAAGTACCATAAAACTCCTAGAAGATAATGTAGGAAAACATCTTCAAGACCTTGTATTAGGTGGCTACTTCCTAGACTTTGCACCCAAAGCACAAGCAACAAAAGGAAAAATAGATAAATGGGAACTCCTCAGGCTTAGAAGTTTCTGCACCTCAAAGGAATTTCTCAAAAAGGTAAAGAGGCAGCCAACTCAATGGGAAAAAATTTTTGGAAACCATGTATGTGACAAAAGACTGATATCATGCATATATAAAGACATCCTACAACTCAATGACAATAGTACAGACAGCCCAATTATAAAATGGGCAAAAGATATGAAAAGACAGTTCCTTGAAGAGGAAATACAAATGGACAAGAAACACATGAAAATATGTTCAGCTTCACTAGCTATTAGAGAGATGCAAATTAAGACCACAATGAGATACCATCTAACACCGATTAGAGTGGCTGCCATTAAACAAACAGGAAACTACAAATGCTGGAAGGGATGTGGAGAAATTGGAACTCTTATTCATTGTTGGTGGGACTGTATAATGGTTCAGCCACTCTGGAAGTCAGTCTGGCAGTTCCTTAGAAAACTAGATATAGAGTTACCATTTGATCCGGCGATTGCACTTCTCGGTATATACCTGCAAGATTGGAAAGCAGTGACACAAACAGATATCTGCACGCCAATGTTCCTAGCAGCATTATTCACAATTTCCAAGAGATGGAAACAACCCAAATGTCCTTCAACAGATGAGTGGATAAATAAAATGTGGTATATACACACGATGGAATACTACGCGGCAGTAAGAAGGAACGGTCTCATGAAACATATGACAACATGGATGAACCTTGAAGACATAATGCTGAGCGAAATAAGCCAGGCACAAAAAGAGAAATATTATATGCTACCACTAATGTGAATTTAGAAAAATGTAAAACAAATGGTGTATAATGCAGAATGTAGGGGAACTAGCAATAGAGAGCAATTAAGGAAGGGGGAACAATAATCCAAGAACAGATAAGCTATTTAACGTTCTGGGGGTGCCCAGGAATGACTATGGTCTGTTAATTTCTGTTGGATATAGTAGGAACAAGTTCACAGAAATGTTGCTATATTAGGTAACTTTCTTGGGGTAAAGTAGGAGCATGTTGGAAGTAAAGCAGTTATCTTAGGTTAGTTGTCTTTTTCTTACTCCCTTGTTATGGTCTCTTTGAAATGTTCTTTTATTGTATGTTTTTTTTTTTTAATTTTTTTTTAATTTTTTTATTTTTCATACAGTTGATTTAAAAAAAAAAGTTAAAAAAAAAAAAAAAACAAGGAAAAAAATATGTAGAGCCCCCCTTGAGGAGCCTGTGGAGAATGCAGGGGTATTGGCCTACCCCACCTCTATGGTTGCTAACAAGACCACAGACATAGGGAACTGGTGGTTTGATGGGTTGAGCCCTCTACCATAGGATTTACCCTTGGGAAGAAGGTTGCTGCAAAGGAGAGGCTAGGCCTCCCTATAATTGTGCCTAAGAGCCTCCTCCCAAATGCCTCTTTGTTGCTCAGATGTGGCCCTCTTTCTTTAGCTAAGCCAACTTGAAAGGTGAAATCACTGCCCTCCCCGCTACATGGGTTCAGACACCCAGGGGAGTGAATCTCCCTGGCAACGTGGAATATGACTCCTGGGGAGGAATGTAGACCCGGCATCGTGGAACGGAGAACATCTTCTTGACCAAAAGGGGGATGTGAAAGGAAATGAAATAAGCTTCAGTGGCAGAGAGATTCCAAAAGGAGCTGAGAGGTCACTCTGGTGGGCACTCTTACGCACAATTTAGACAACCCTTTTTAGGTTCTAAAGAATTGGGGTAGCTGGTAGTGGATACCTGAAACTATCAAACTACAACCCAGAACCCATGAATCTCGAAGACAGATGTATAAAAATGTAGCTTATGAGGGGTGACAATGGGATTGGGAAAGCCATAAGGACCACACTCCACTTTGTCTAATTTATGGATGGATGAGTAGAAAAATAGGGGAAGGAAACAAACAAACAAACAGACAAAGGTACCCAGTGTTCTTTTTTACTTCAATTGCTCTTTTTCACTTTAATTATTATTCTTGTTATTTTTGTGTGTGTGCTAATGAAGGTGTCAGGGATTGATTTACGTGATGAATGTACAACTATGTAATGGTACTGTGAACAATCAAATGTACGCTTTGTTTTGTATGACTGCGTGGTATGTGAATATATCTCAATAAAATGAAGATTTAAAAAAAAGAAAAAAAAGAACAAATCCTTTGTAACTTTCCAGAGGCCCTCTGGAAAATTGCAAAGACAGTTTGAGTTTGAGGTTAAGAAGACATCATTTAAGGTTTGTTTGGGGGAAGCCAAATGTCAAAAAGTTGTCAGATTGGAACATTTTGTTAAATGGAAAATGGGTCACTTTGAAATATTTGGCTCCCTATTTAACCAAAGTGACAATAAAAGATTTTAAAAGTAAATATGAATTAAGATTGTTAAAAAACAAAACAAAACAAAACAAAACTTGGTTCTTTCAAATCTGAGAAAACTTGTTCTCTAAAACAACAAAGGATGTGAAAGTCAATATAAAGGAGATTATTCTGATAAGATAAACAATATTTGCCTTTTAGGCAGATAACTCAGTTGAGAAACATGTTTTAAAAACTCTTACTAAGAGCAGACAATAATCTAAGAAATCGTTGTCATTTTAACAGAGAGAAAACCAAATTATAGGTTTGTATGAATATCCTTTCTGATAAGAAAATTCTTAAAAATCTTACAAACTTATAAAATCTTAGCCAACCTTGACACAACAAATAAAACTGCTTTTCTGCAAACTTTCTACAACTTTTCTATAACTATTTGGGTTTTGTCCCACCCATTCCTGGAAAAACCATTTTTCTTTTTTTTAGGACAAAATGACTCTTTTTTCTTTAACAAGACACATCCTGCACACCTTGCAAATTTAAGTTACCAAAAAGATCTTGGAAACTCTCTTCAAGCCAACATCCTATAAAACACAATTATTCTTAAAATAAAGGTTGTCAGAATAACTCAATTTGATTAAACACAAATTGATATTTTTCAGCATCTTAAAGATGTAATAGATATAATGCTAGCTTATTTTAACAATAAACCTGTATAAATTTATGAAATAAATACTCAAATAGAATATAATTGTATGCTTGTATTGTACTTATCATTGATAACTCAGAAGGCATATCTGCTTTGATTTAACTAGCAATATTAAACTAGTCCTATTTGTCAAAGGTTTATCTAAATTATGTGAACTTGATTTTTTTGTTGTTGTTGTTAGTTTGGGTTTAGTTCTATGAATTCCACCCCTTTTCTTTATTTGGAAATACTAAAATTTGATTTCCTTAATTTATAGGATATTGGGAGGATTAATTTATATATAAGTGCTGTTTCAGTTTGCTAATGCTGCCATTATGCAAAATACCAGAAATGGATTGGCTTTTATAAAGGCGGTTTATTTGGCTACAAATTTGCTGTTTTGAGTGTCCAAACTAAGGCATCAACAAGATGATGCCTTCACTAAAGAATGGCTGATAGTGTCCGGAACACTTCTGTCAGCTGGGAAGGTACGCAGCTGGCATCTGCTGGTCCTTTGCTCCTGGTTGTGTTTCAAAATGGCTTTCTCCAAAATGTCTCTGGGCTTCTGTCTTCACTTAGCATCTCCAAATGTCCTTCTGTGTGCATCTCTAAGCATCTCCAAGTGTCATCAAGCATCTTGGTCATGCCTTAGCATATCCTGGGGCATTTTTGTCTCTCTGCTCTCTGTGTGAGCTCTCTTTAAAGGATACCAGTAAACTAATCGAGACCTACCCTGTATGCATGGGTTTAAATCTCCATGGAAACATTCAATGAAGAAGTCACATCCTAATCAAAAAGATTAATAAATCTGCTCCCACAAAATTGCATTAAAGAATATGGCTTTTGGGGGGACATAATATATCCAAACCAGCACAAGTGCTCATGTATCTTTAAGCCAATTTAAGTGGAGCGTGTTTAAAATTTATAAGTTAATTTGGTAATACTATCCAGAGATAGGAAAATATCATACATCAAACATACAGATAGATGCAGAGAGCTTATAGCTTCAGTTAAAATTTTTCAGCTATGAGTCAGACATAAAAAAACAGAAACAGAGAAAAATATAAAAATTCAAAACTCAGTAAATAAGCCATTTCAAAGTCTTGCAATTTCTTAGTAGAGTCTGAATACCAATTAAAACAGTCATCTCATTCAGCTTGTTTAATTTGGGAGCCCTTATTCTCAAGTGTACCTGTGAGATGAATAAAGATATTGAATTGGAATGTTCACCATAATGGCCACTGCAACTTTAGGTTGTCTTTGGTGAGCTTTCCTATTTTATCACATAGGCACAGCTTCTAGCCACATAATTTTTGAAATATAATATGCCAGGGTGGAGAATCAAAGTTCTTGAGGATCCCATCTTTATCATTTCATTTTTTTTTTACCTGTGCACAGGACAAAGAAACCAGTAGTAGCAAAAATGAACCTGTGGACTGCACCAAAAGACTAGGGACTTGGGCTCAAAATGTGAGCCTTCTCATCAACAAAATTGACCTGCTAACTTAACTAAAAGCTACTGAGATCAATGAGCTCAAACACAAAAAGAGGGTAGCTTAGATATAACAGGGACTCACTCACAACCCCTGGAGATGGCAAGGAGGACAGAGAACTCAAAGTGTTCAAGGGGTGCCTTCTCCTGTCTTTCTCATTGTCTCCATTGTCTTCAGATCCCATCCTCATTGCCAAAACTGTTAAAAGAAAAGGTTTTCAACAAAATTAAAATGTAGGGTCTCATAGCTTTATTGAATGACTCATGAATTGGGCAGCATCCTATTTAGAAAGTAGAAGGGAGCTCCACCAAGGGAACGGAAAAAGGAAGCTCATAAAGTGTGAACACAGAAGCAGGTGAGGAAATATTCTAAATGGCTGATGTTAAGTTTTCAATTTTACATGGGGGTGTCTTACAAAGTGGGGTATGCTTGTCCATTCAGATAATCTATCTCAACCTGACCCAAACTAGTTTATCACCAGATGTTACTTATCTGTACTTCTGTAGGGTGTGTGACATTTTCTCAGAAAGCCCCTACAGGTGAATTGTTTCTGTCTTCTAGAAATGCCTTTTTAGAAAGGGGTCCCTCCTGGCAATGCCCAATACAGGCAGCCATGTTGCTTATTACCAAAACTAAACAACCAATGAATAATTTCACTTCTTAAAAATGTACTTACACTTAAAAAATCGAATGAAATGGGATTCCAATCTCCTTCTTAAAAATGTTTTTAGATCTATTAAAAGAATTTGTACTTACAAAATAGTTGACTAAATAATTTCTCTGAGTGGTACAAGAAGGGAGATACAGGGACAACTAATAAGACGTGGTATATGATATTAATCAGACTTGTGTTCTTTCTCTCCTGCTTCATCAGAAGATGGACTCTTCTAATTTTTGGTTTCTCTATTTTCTGTAGGTAAATTTTCTTTAGTTTCTCAGTAAGTCACTAGGGCTTGTTTCTTCTTGGTTTCCCCTTTCCCCCTTTTTCTTTCTCTGCTTTTTTTTTGGTCTGAAGATGCATCCTTTCCTTTTGCTTTTTGGACTTCATTTCCACTTTTGCAAGAGCAGTGTTCTGGTTTGCTAATGCTGCCATTTTGCAAAACACCAGAAATGGGTTGGCTTTTATAAAGGGGGTTTATTTGGTTACACAGTTACAGTCTTAAGGCCATAAAGCATCCAAAGTAAGGCATCAATAGGGTACCTTAACTGAAGGATGGCCATTGGCATCTGGAAAACCTGCTAGCTTGGAAGGCACATAGCTGGCATCTGCTTGCTCCCAGGTTGCATTTCAAAATGGCATTCTCCAAAGTGTTGCTCTTGGGGTGTTTTATCCTCTCTCAGCAGCAGCTTCTCTTGAAAATGTCACTCTCAGTTGCCCTCCAAAATGCCGCTCATAGCTCATAGCTCATAGCTGCTGTAGCACCTGGGCCTGTGTGGCTCTTTTTAAGGTACTCCAGTGATCCAATTAAGACCCACCTGAATGGGTGGGGCAACACCTCCATGGAAATTATCCAATGAAAGGTCTTGCCTATAGTTGATTGAGTCACATGTCCATGGAAACACTGAACCAATAGGTTCCAGCCTAATCAACACTAATGCATCACCCCCACAAGCTTGCCTCAAAGAACATGCCATTTTGGTGGACATAGTACATCCAAATCAGCACAAGCAGGTTGAGGTAACAAGCTCATCCATCTCCTCTTGGGTTCTATGTTCACTGCCTCTTCAGCTGAGCTGACCTTCTCAGGCATACTGGAGGCAAGGGGTCCTGACACCTCTTTGTGTTGTATTTTGCATGTTGATTAGATCTAAAATGTACTGGATAAATCAGCTATGGAGGCGTGATTTAGAAGCCTTTGATTTGAATAACTGGATAAATGGTGATACTGTGTACTAAAATGGGGTTGCTGGTTCAACTGGAGTGGGGAGAATTTAGATGAGCTTTTTTTATACATTTAAGACTGAAAATATTTAGGTTGTTGGATTTATCAGTCTTTGGAATTGGGGGATATTTAGGGTCAGACATAAATTTGAAGGGTCAAAATGTAGAAAATAATTAAAACCAGGCGTCTGGAAAAGGTGCAGATAGAGGATAAAAGTTGCCTTAAGAACGACCTCAGGGTCTCCAGTATTTACAGATCTCATCCGCATTGAACATGGAATCAGCTTGCCAGTACCTTGCATTTTGGAGTCCTTTGTTCCTTCTCAGGGACCCCAAGAGGAAACAATAAACATAAACCCATTACAAAGTTTCAAGAAAGTCTTCCAATATTAAAAAATACATATGTTTGGATACTTGATTTCCTACTCATATTTTTAATTAATACTCAGAACACCTACTTGAATTGATAGCATATTTCCTTTAAGGGTAGCATTTGAAAAATATGTGCATCAGTATCCTAGTGAACCTAGTGATTCTAGCAGTACTTTTTTTTTTTTTTTTTAGCCTACTCTGACTTGCACTTATTTACAGTTTGGGGGTTTTTCAACTGAATAGAATTTCTGGAATCCTAACCAAATGATGTCTTGACAGATGAAACTGAGGTCCGGGAACTATCAAGTCTCACAAAGCTGGTCAATGACAGAGCCATGTTTACAAGCTTCACCTTCTGCTTTCAACATATTGCACTTTTCACACCCCTCATGGCTATTGTGCACATCCATAAGGTTAATTGTTTTTGAATGTTACCAATATGACTAGCTAATAAATCCAGATGAATAGTTATTTCCATGCTTCAATGGAGGCAAATCGGCATGGTTTGACTTCTAAGGTCATTGGCATTTTCTAAGTGATATCTGCTCTTTGTAATGTGTAAAGACTTGTTTAGCAGGCTTACTGAAAATCCAATCATTTCTGCATCTTATGGATGCTGAGTTAAGTAAGAGAGAAAGTGAGAAAGAAGGGGGAGCAGAAGCACTGAAAATATGAATGAATTTATTAATACCATTTTAGCTATTCTAATACGATATGACATGAAACATATTTACAAGATTAAAACATATCTGTATCAATTATAATGCAATAAATTCAAAGAAGTGATGCATAACCACAGAGTTGAAGAGAAATAAAAATAAATAATAATAAATGTTACACTACAGTAGCTTTGAATACTCAGGGGAAATAGATTTAGATAAAAATGAAATGGGCAAAACAACCTAACTTTCACCAATACACACTGTAAATTAAAAAAAAATAAATAAACTATCCATTTTCTAAAATAGCTTAGGTGAGAATTCAAGAATGTGAAGTTTCACTTAATCAATCTTTCAAAAGATTATAATGCATACTAGTATGAAATAACACTAATGAGCAAACTTTAAGAGTTAAAAGCTGATAATACAGGCTACCAGGAGATAGAAAGAGGGTAGAGATCAGGCATTTGATGCTGAAAGACTACAGAAATTTTCAGCAGAATTGATTGTATAGATCCAGAAATAGATAGCAAATACTGTGTGATGGTAGCGCTATATTTTAAGTACATGGAACAAAGATGTCTGTGAGTAAAGCTGAAAGAGGTGGGAGAGGGGAATGTATGAGTCAGAGATAAAGATAGATGATGAAGACTGGTACTATACAACTTGACAAAATCTGGAGTGGCCAATGACTGTTGCTAAATGTACAAACATAAAAATGTTCTCACATGTGGGAGAACAAATGAAAATTGACCATGCAGAGTGTTGAAAAAGGGATGGTATTTGAGAAAAAAACATAACTAAAGCAAACTGGAGTCTATGGTTAACAGTAACATTCCAATATGCTTTCATTAAATGTAACAAAGGCAATATACCAAAGTTAAATGTGTATGAGAGGGGGATATAAGGGAGGGATATGGGATTCTTAGTAGTGGTATTGTTTTTTGTCCTTACTATTATATTATATTGTGTGGCATTTTTATTTTTATTTTCATTATCTTTTTTATTATTCACCAAAATAAGCACTTTTTCATAATAATCAACATGTTCAAGTGCTGACTGTGGTGATAAATGTACAAATATGTGATGATACTGCGAACAACTGATTGTACACCGTGGATGATTGTGTGTTATGTGACTATGTCTCTATAAGATTGTAGGAAAAAATAAAAATAGAGGTAAAAGGGCTGGAGAAAACATGGAGAGAGGAATGTACCTATTTACCATTGAAGAGGAGGCAGAATGGTATAGCCTTTCTGGAGGTTACTGTGGTGGCTCCACAAGAAGCTAAGTATGTGGGGCCATAAGGTCCTACAACCTCATTATGGTGTTATGTATTTGGAAGATCTGAGAGCAGAGACATGAATGGACACTTGCACACTGACGTTTCTGGGACAGTGTTCATGATTTGTGATGGGTGGAGGTGGCCTAAGAGTACATTGGTTGAGGAACAGAATGGTGAACTGTGATGTGTACATACAATGGAATATTGAGCAATTATGAGAAGGAGTGAAGCTGTGAGACATGCAACGAGGTGAATGGATCCTGTAGACAGCATGCTGAGTGAAGTACGCCAGATACCAAGGCAAAATATAATTCCTCACCAATATGGACTAACTACAATGTGTAAACTCAGAATTGAATCTTAGAGCACAGCCTAACAGGGAAATGATTATTGTAATGGTCCCTAGATTGTAAACTCTGACAGCAGTCAAATCTACTCCTGAATTGTAATGGCTATCTCCAGACTCTGAGATGTTGATCCCTTAGTGTATAACCTGACTGTGTCTCTGGAACATTGGGTATCTGTGTTACATCTGAAACTCAGAGCTAGAGCTTGGCAGATATGAGTATCAGTATTTTTTAGCAACTGCTAAAAAAAAAAAAAAAAAAAAAAAAAAAAAGCTGAAATAGAGCCCAGACTTCAATTAGAGATATGAATAAAGCAGATCTGGTTAAGACTAGAGCAAATTGGGCCAAAGGGTAGAGGTCGAAACTGACTGTGTTCAAACTTCAACTTCCATGTGAGACCAAGGGAGGAGATGTTTATTTGGTGCAGGATCTATATTTTCTAAATGGTATGGCTTCTACAGTCAGTTTGTTCAAACACTACAATTGCATGGAACTTTGACTAGGAAGTGAGCTATGGTAGGTCAGTATAGAGTAGAATGAAATAGCAACACATCCTAAAGTAATTTGGGTGGAGAATAAAAATATATATTCGGGGCCTCCCTGAAGAGCTGGGGGGAAATGCAGAGGTGTTGGACTTCCTCACCTGGACTGATGTTGATGTTGTCACAAACATTGGGACTGGCGGTTTGATGTGCTGAGCCCTCGAGCATGGGACTTGCCCTTATGAAGCTCGTTACTGCAAAGGAGAGTCTAAACTTGCATATAGTTGTGCCTAAGAGTGTCCCCCTGAGTACCTCTTTGTTGCTCAGATGTGGCCCTCTCTCTCTCTAACTGAGCCATCTCGACAGGTGAACTCACTGCCCTCCCCCCTACGTGGGACCCGACTCCCAGGGGTGTAAATCTCCCTGGCAACGCGGAGTATGACTCCCGGGTATGAATGTGGACCCGGCATCGTGGGACTGAGAGTATCTTCTTGACCAAAAGGGGGATGCAAAATGAGACGAAATAGTTTCAGTGGCTGAGAGATTTCAAATGGAGTCTAGAGGTCACTCTGGTGGACATTCTTATGCACTATATAGATAACACCTCTTAGGCTTTATTGTATTGGAATAGCTAGAAGTAAATACCTGAAACTATCAGACTCTAGCCCAGTAACTGACTCTTGGAGACAATTGTATAACAATGTAGCTTACAAGGGGTGACAGTGTGGTTGTGAAAACCCTGTGGATCACACTCCCTTTATCCAGTGTGTGGATGGATGAGTAGAAAAATGGGGACAAAATCTAAATGAAAAATAGGGTGGGAAGGGGGGAATGATTTGAGTGTTCTTTTTTTATTTTTATTTTTTATTCTGATTCTGATTCTTTCAGGTGTAAGGAAAATGTTCAAAAATAGATTGGGTTGATGAACGCACAACTATAAGATGGTACTGTGAACAGCTGATTGAACACTGTGGATGATAGTATGGTATGTGAATATATCTCAATAAAACTGAATTAAAAAAACATATACTAAAAGGCAAAAAAAAAGAAGACTATAATGCATAAATGATTTTTAAAACTGTGCTCTGACATTTATCCTCATAAAAAAATAATCCCTCCCCCCGCAAAAAAAAACAGCTGAGTAATTTAGCATAGGTGGCTGATGTCCTTTCAACCCCTTCTGCTGTGACACTAAAGTTAAAAATTCATTTTTGGGGGAATGTGGGGGAAGTGATAAAAGAACAGAGAGATAATAACCTCTCTTAAATGATTTAACCAAAAGGGTTCTATATTATTTACTCTTGCAATACTTGCCTTTTATAAGTAATATCACATATCAGAAGAATGATGCTTGCTTCACATTAGGGTGATCATCAGTAGATAAAATGGATACAAACAGTGCAAATGCAATTTAATTACTGTTAGGTTCACTTCATTGCTACTTACAAAGTAGTTTTGTTCTGTATAGATTTATAGGCCTGTCATTTAAATAAAGTGTACTTTAAATTCATAAGATTCACTTATAATTTAAGATTCTTCATAAAGTTACTGAACAATAAATTGGTAACATATAGAGGTGTGAGGTTAAAAGAGAGTAAATGATATTTTGTTTACATTTGTTTCTTTGAACATTCACTACATGGCTAAATTTGGAGGAAAATATGAACTATAAATATATTTGAAAGATAGGGAATGTACTAATAGCCTTTAAAATTATTTTTAAGAGTCACAAAACTCATTCATGTTGATAATAGATACTATAACATAAAATATGGAATATATTGTAAATTTGGTAGTGGCAAAACACTTTCCTTTGTCATTTAAAATGAACTTTAATTCTGCTCAAAATCAAATTTTAATAATTGTAAACTAGCAGGAAATAAGAAAAAATGTTTGAAGCAATAGCACAATAGATATTCAGAGAGACTGGATTTAAGCAGTGGTGTTTGTGATTACAGCAGTATAGATGCCTATTTTAGGAAAAGGAGAACACATCAAAGAGAAATTAAAAAAAAATCACATTATACTCACTAATCAGAGTTAACTATTACTAGCATATTTGCATTTTGTGTATTATCGTTCAATTTTTTTTCTATGCCCAAATTGTAAGTAATCAAACTGTAAGTAAAGTTTACACAGTGCTTTTCTTGCTTATTATATTGTGACAATTTCCCCATGCCATTAAAATTCTCCACACACCTATTTTTATAATCCCTTTAGTTTTTTAAGCTCTAGTTACATTGACATTAATTCAGTGCCTTGTAAGGGCTGTACTTTCTCTCACCACAGGGTCTTGGCACATGCTATTCTATTTTAACAAAGTAGTCTTTCTTGTCTCTTCATTTAGATAACTTACACTCATCCTTCAGATTTCAGCTCAGGTGTGGCTTCCTTATGATAACCTGCCTGGCATTTCTGCCTAGGTTAGATCTCCCTACTAATATACTCTGTAGTACCATTTACTTCTCCTTAACTACATTACAACAAATGAGGTTTACTTTTGTAATTCTTTAATTTTCTCTCTCTCACTGGTACATAAGCTCAAGTGGTCAGGGGCTATGTTAATTTTTGCTCATAATTATATTCCCAACACCGAGGACAATGTGTGGCTCATAGACTGGGCCCAATAAATATGGATTAAAGAGTACATGAAAAAAAAAAAAGCACCTCTTCCTTGCAGTAAGTATAGAATCCTTTGTTGGGATTAGGATGGTGTGTGTGTTTTGGTCTTATCTGGATCTTCTTCTTCTGATGTTTCTTAAATTAATTAAGCAGCAGTTGGTTGAGTGCTTATTAGGTGCCTGACTCTGTTATAAATCCTTAAAGTATGGCAATAAACAAAACAAAAATTTCTTCCCTCACAGAACTCATATTACACTGGAAGAGATAGACAAAGATGTCTATCTTTATTAAAAAAGATGAACACAGAATATAATAAATAAGTGTGGGGGACTGAACTGTGTACCCCAGTTTGCACATGCTCTTGATCTTGGTCTGCATTCTGGTGGGTCTGGACCCACTATAAAAAGGATCTCTTGAAGATATTGCTTCAGTTAAATTGTGCTCCAACTAAATCAGGTTGGGCTTTAATATGGATTACTGGAGTCCTTTACAAGCAGAATGAAATTCAGACAGAGAGAGAGCCACAGGAAGAAGCCTAAAGCCAGTGCAACCAGAGGAGAAAGAAGACAATGCCATGTGCACTTCCATGTGAAAGAAAAGCCAAGATGAGGATTGCTGGCAGCCTTGCAAATGCTGCAATTTTGGACTTCTTCTAGCCTTAAAACCATGAGCCAGTAAATTCATGTTGTTTAAGCCAATCCACTGTATAGTATTTGTTTTTGCAGCTAAGAAACTAAAGCAATAAGTACATTATATACCATATTAGAAAAAAAATAGCAGTGCTTTGATGAATGCAAAGTTTGAGCAAGTTAAGGAAGATCAGATGTAGGTGAGGAGAATTGTGGTTTTAAACAGGGTGGTCATTGTAGATTCAATTGAGAAGGTGGCATTTGATCAAATACTTGAAGGAGAAAGTTAGTCTTACAGATAACTGGGAGAAGAGTAGATTTTTGGGGGCAGAAGCAACAGTTGGTACAAAGGGCCTTCTGATAGAAGCACATTTAGTATATGTGCTGGTTTGAATCTATTATATACCCCTACAAAAGCCAAGTTCTTTTGATCCAATCTTGGTGCAGATTTAATTGTGGGTGGGACCTTTTGATTAGATTATTTCCATGGAGATGTGACTCCACCCATTCAAGGTGGGTCTTAATTAGTTTACTAGCATCCTCTATGAGAGGATAAAAGGCAGAGACATTTTGAAGAGAGTTTAGACACACTTAAGAGACAAAACACCCAGAGACATTTAGAGAAAGCCATTTTAAAACCAGAGCCCAGGATAGAAGCACCAGCAGGCATTGCCATGTACCTTTCCATGTGACAGAGGAACCCCAGATGCCATCTTTTTTTTTTTTTTTTGAAGGATGTATACTCTTGTTGATGCCTTAGTTTGGACACTTTTATGGGCTTGGAACTGTAAATTTGTAACTTAATAAATCCCCTTTATAAAAGCCAATTCATTTCTGGTATTTTGCATTTTGGCAGCTTTAGCAAACCAGAACAGTGTATTTGAGCAAAGGTGAGGAAGTCTTAGTGGCTGGAACAGAGTGAGTGAATAGAAGAATCAAGAGGGCAAGTAGTAGGACAAAGGGTCAGAGACCAAAAGGATGGAGCTGGGAGTGCAGAGCATACAGCACCTCTGAGGTCATGGTGGGAGTTTGCCGTGATTGACACAAAAAAGTACTTAAAGGTTTTTTCTCAAGGAATGGCTTGATATGACTCACATTTTATATGATCATTCTGGCTGCTATGTGGAAAGCAGACTGTAGTAGGCCAGAAGTAGCTCAGTTAGGAGTCCTTTCTTATAGACGACAAGTGTAATAGCAGTGAAGATATTGAGAAATGGTTCTGTTCTGAATATATTTTAAAGAAAATAAAATTTTCTGATGGTTGAATGTTGCCCTGAATCTATAAAAATTCATTTTAAGCTGGTCTAAACTCATGAAAAATGGATCCCAAAATATTGCAACAATTTCCATCAGTTTTATTTCTTACTGACTTTATATCTAGAGGTTATGAAAAAACTACTTTAAACAAACCAAAAAAAAAAAAAAAAAACCCATCGACTCCTGCACCCACCCCTCCAAAAGCAAAGCAAAACAAAACACACAGTTATCTTCTTTAACTGAAAGGAAACCTGATGGACTTCTAGTAACACAGACTGATCCTCTGAGTTTGGCAATAGAGGAAATATTTCTTTGTAAAGCAGCAAGATTTTTGTATGCTTTTCTTGGAGAATATTACCATTGCCATCATCATCTTGATTTCTTGGCAGAGAATATGCCTGCCAGGGTCCTCGCCTTCAGGTGGCAGGTTTTCTTCCACCAACAAATGTCCTGAAATTATCTGGAGTCCTTGCCAAGCCCAACAGTGTGAGACTCCCCCCCCCCCAAAAAAAAAACCACAATGAGTTTCTTTTCTGCTATCTAAAATACTTGTCCGGTTTGCAAAAGCTGCTGGAATGCAAAATACAAGAAATGGATTGGCTTTTATATAGGAGATTTATTAGGCTACAAATTTACAGTTCTATGGCCATGAAAATGTCCAAATTAAGGCATCAAGCTTGAAGAAAGGCCAATGGCATCCAAGGTTCCTCTGTCACTTGGGAAGGCACATGGCTGGCTCTGCTGAGCCTTCTGTCCCAGGTTAAGCTTCTGGTTTCAGTGTCTTTCTCTAAAACTTCTCTGAGCTTCTTCTTTCTTAGCTTCTCTCTCTAAGCTCCTGTGCATCCTTGCTTGTTTCTTTCAGGGCATTTCCCTTTAAGCTTCTGGGGGTCCTCATGTAGCTTCTTTGGGGCAAATTCTGGGCTTAATCTCTTAGCTTAATTATCTCCAAATTTCTTTCCGTCTGTGTCTCCAAACATCTGGGTCTATGTCTGCTCTCTTAAGGACTCCAGTAAACTTGAATGGGTGGGGTCATATCTCCATGGAAAGAATCTAATCAAAAGGTCCCACCCTCAATTGAGCGGGTCACATCTCCATGGGAACAATCTAATCAAAAGATCTCACCCACATTGGACTGCACCCACTAGATTGAATTAAAAGAACATAGTCTTTTATGGGGTCTATAACAGATTCAAACCAGCACAACCCTTTTCCCAAGTTACTCTTTTCTAAGTATCTGCCTCTTCCAATGAATGAATGTCATGGTTTTTCAGTGGTAACCTCAGTAAAGTATCCTTACCCAGGCCAGCCAGATACACATTCAGAACACTATACTTCTGGGGAGGCCAAAATTATTCATTTAGTTTCTTCCCCATCACTAAGACATTAGCCTGTCTTCACATACCTGGAAAAATAAAAGTAATTTGATGTACCTGTAGATTGGTTTCTGAGGAACTTGTATGCATTTCATTGGTATGCATCTTTCGGACTGATAAAATTCTACTTCATCATTATGAGAAGACATGGATTCTGTTCTTATTTTAGAAGGAAAATAACGTGGGTCTTTTGTACAAAGTATTCTGAAGATTAGATGTTTAACTACTTAAATCAGCTTTTGAATAATAAATTAATAACAATATTATGTTAATAAGTAACTACAATATTTGCTTGACAAAATAAATTTGCCTACTTTGGAAGCAGATCAAGTGGTTTAATGTTGGTGAAAGCACATTCTGAAAAAATATCAAAGTTCTATTAATCAAAACTTTTTTAAAGGTAGTTAATAATATTTCTGTTGACCAACTAAGCAATTCATAGTCCATGTATTAGATATTTTTTACAAATAAAATAATAATAAATATTGCCTTACATTTTTTACTGTACAGTTTTCAAAATATCTTTGTTACTTTATTTCATTTAATGGACATGCAAATGGGGATATTACTGCAAAAATAAAAGCACTCCATTTTAATTTTTTGTTTTTTGTTGTATTTTTAGATTGATGATATGAAGCAAGTAAATCAGTGCTTTCCTGGTTATTTTTCCAAGTGGTAATTCAAAATAGGCTTTCTACATTTCTAAGAAAAAGTTTTTCAGATAAGGAGATTCCTTATTTGAATAAACGTGCGTATCTTAAAAACAAAATGTTTCTTGGCAGAGAGAGCATTGGCACAGAGCTGAAATTGTGTCTGGAAACTTGGATCTGTAAGGGAAGGCAAATGTGACCTGAGGCATAAAGATGCTAATTTTTTTTTATTGGATTTCACTGTAGCTATTAATATATTTTGCTGGAGATTTATGTGATCAATTTATCCTATGGCCTGAACTAATTCCCCTAGAATGTTATCAGAATATGTGACTTTTCTAAATTTAGCTTTATTTCTCATATTTTCCTTAAATGAGAAATATTTCCCTATGTTTCCAGACATTTTAGGTATGATAAAAATAAAGTAAATAATACAAAAATATTATTTTTGTCTTTCCTTGGTGTTTCTCCTTCTCCTTCACAAATAAACCAAGAGTTGATTAATTACACTATTGCCTTTTTCTAGCATTATTGGATTCTTCAATGAAATGACAAATGGATTAAATATTTGGTTTGTGGCCTTTATTACCCTATTGTTCTTTTAATAATATTTGCCTGCTATGAGTAGTTATATTTAGTTAAAATATTCGATCATGTGTAATAGAATAATTTTAATAATGGGGAAATAACATTAATTAATAATCCACAGGTATGATAGTTGGACAGGATTGCTCTCCAACTCAAAGAAAACAAAAATTCCAACAGTAGTTATAAATTTGAATATGAATGACCTGTCTATATAGGGTTCTGAATAAGAATTATTTAAAAGTTGAAACATGTATTGGCAAACTATTCTTGAGTAGTCTGTTTATAGATAATGTACTTCAGAATGTGTAACTATGGCAATTATAATAGTAAGGATTCTTTAGAGGAAGAAATCTTGTAGTGTGACACTAGTATCCCTATTGAAATATTTGATGATTTTAAAAAGTTTTATAATATCATTCAATGTATTTGTAGTTGTATATGTACTTAGCACTCCTTTTGACTCTAATTTATCTTGAATGAATTGTTTTATGTGTTTCAAATAAAAGTATAGTGTGAAAAATAATTTTATGTTTATTAGTATACAACTGTCATGTTTTTGCTAACAGTTCCAGAGTTTCCTTCCTTCTTTTCTCCTTTCCTCCATCTCTTTATCCCTTTTTATCTCTCCTTTCTTCTTCCTCCCCCTTTCTCTCTCTCCTTCCTTCCTTCCTTGATAAACCTTGTTTTCTGCAAGGTCAGCATAATAAAGATAAAAGAATAAAATCTTGATTACTTTTTCAAAACTTCTTTTTCATTTATTAATCCCTTATGTGGCCTTCTAAAAATTGAAAAAAGCTAATGACAGAGTTGAATAAAAATTCTTACATTTATTCTAAATGTCATTGAAGAATGTCCTCAAGATTTTTAGTACAAAAGGTTGCAGAAGTTTCATTCCTCCCACTCTATATTACAGACAAATTCCTTGTATTGACTGATCTACTCATACTAGAAATGCTAGTGATGTTATTATTATTATTTTTTTATTAGGGTACGGGCAGGAGAGGAGGTCAAAGAAGTAAGAGAGCCGGTAAGTATAAGCCCTTCTAGGCCCCTGGAGAGGTTTAGATTTTTTCCCCTGAGTTAATGGACAGCCATTAGAGGATTGTGAGTAATATCATAATATGAACTGCATTACACTATAGAAGCTTCCACCTGTCTGCTGAGTTGAGAATTGACTGTTGGGAGAAGGTAAAAACAAGGAGACCAGTTGAGGAGCTACTGCAATAATCCAGGCAAAAGGGGGTGGTGGCCTGGACCAGATGGTTGCAGCGCATATGCTGAGAGGTGGTCAGACTGGGTGTAGATATTGAAGACAGAAGCAAAAAGAAAATATGGTTTTCAAGAAAAGGAGGAATCCAGAATGTTTCCAAGGCTTTTGTCCTGGGCAACTGGAAAAACAGAGTTGCTGTAAAGAAAGATCAGGAAAAATGTGGCTAAAACATCACAAGAAGATCAGATTTTCAGTTTGGAATTTGTTAAATATTGACTACCTATTAGCTACCCAAGTGGTAATTTTCAGTAGTTAACTGGACAAGTGAATTTTAAGTTCAGAGGAAAGTTCTATCTGGGAGATTTAAATTTGGGGCCCATCATTTAATAGACAGTTTATAAATCATGATCTGGATGAAGTCCCAAAGGGAGAGAAGAGGTATGAGAACTGAATCTTGAGGAACTCTCTGTTAAGTTGTTGTGAGAAGAGGCAACATCAGAAAAGGATTTAGGGAAGCAATGGTAGGAGGGAAACCAGGAGAGTGTGGTGTAATGGAAGACAAGTCAGGACAATGTTTGCCAGTGCTGAGAGTTCAAGTAAGATGAGTATACTGAATTGGCTATTGGATTGTAGCAATGTGGAGTTTGTTGATGATCTTTGTTTCCCTTGAAAGGGAAAATAAAAATAATTATATATTGAGTACAACCCTTAAATTACATTTTGTGATTTTTGTCTCCTCAAGAGCTCTTAAATGATGAATTTGGCACTGTTTACATCTTTTTTGATGTATTGACTCATTTACTCCTTAAAGTAAACCATGAAGTAGAGTCCATTATTATCCCCACTTTAGAGAGGTGACAACTGAGTTAAGAGAGGTTACATAACTTGACCATGTTATTACATAGCCAGTAAGTATTTGAGTTAAGATTAGAAGTCAAGTGGTCTGATTCCAGAGTACACAATCTTGAACAGTACACGCTACCACCCATGAGGAAAAGTGAAGCTAAGATCAAATTTGTGCATGATTCTATATAGAAGGGTAAAAAAGCCAAAATAACCACCTTGTAATCAACAATGAATTCTAAGTTCAGAGTGTTTTTGTGCTTAGTTTTTTCTAAACATGTTCTCCTAAAAATGAAAATTTGAGCCACCCAATGAAGCCCCGGCTTTTAATAAGCATCTCTGAAGAGTAAATAAGTCCGTGTGAAACAACACTCTTTCCCCAGTGGTAGTAAGGGGAAGTAGAAGTCAAAGTAGGATATGGGGCAGGATTGTTGTAATACATATTTTATTTGTTTGCATAAATTTTGAGCCTCAACTTGGAAATTCTGTATTAGAAACTGAAGATAGAGGTTCACTAATGGCAAAATCACAATCCAGCAACCACTAACATCATTTCTGTAACCAGGTACATCCATCCTGAGGGAGGAGGCCTGAACTGGGAATGTATTCCCTTGTGACAAGCATAGGAAAATATGAGCAGAGGTCTATTATCTTATTATTTATGAGTCTCCTCTACTTCCTTTTATTAACAGACTTCTTTATTATTATTATTTTAAAATCAAGGCTTAATCATATTGTGCCCAATAAATCAGTCTGGTCAAATTGTAGTAAACTGACCCATTACCATGAATTCTTCTGGTCAACACAAGATACATATGGAAATCAAATAAATGAATATTTGAATTGTGGAAACCTGAATTTATCATTTGACTATAGATCTCAAAGTCTCTCGGAGAATCCCTATTCCTTAATAGGTTATATCCATTATTTTTTCCAATCAAAACATGCCATACTCTTCACTGCGGTCCCAAACTATTTATATTGTCTACCTTTTCTCCTTGAAGCAAAACTCACTGTTTCAACCAGGCTTAATCTTTGCTTAAGCAATTATTCCTATTGTGTGGTCCAATCACACTGTTCCCCTTTTCAAGGCCCTCATTAGGAGAAAATTCCTTCCTAAGAATTAATTACATTGTTTCCTATTTCTGCCTCACTATTCAAAGCACTTATTATTTACAATACTTTACTGCCTTTCCCTTATGTGTATCTTCTTTCCTTAATGCACTTTCCATTTCTTGAAGGGAGAAATCTTTTTGGGTTTGTATATGGTATTCATAATCTTATTGTTTATTTATCTCTATTCTTTGAAAACTAAATGGTGATTTCCTAAACTTGCTCAGACCTACTGTGAGACATGCTAAAAAGTTGGACTTCATCTGGTGAGTACTAGGAAGTTATTGAGAAATTCAAATAGAGGAGTGATCATTTATGAAATACAAGTCTAGGAACAGTGTAGAATGTAGATTGTAAGAGGAAAAGACTGGACCCAAGGAGGCCGGTTAGTACATACTGAATGAGCACTGTTGAGATAATGAGTCCCGAACTATAAAGATAATAATAGGGCACTGGGAAATACCTAAGCGATGAAAGTCTTCCTCCTAGAATCACTTTCCCTTACCTCGATTATTCTACTGCTGATTTTACATAGCTGTCATAGATTGGGGGGGGAGGGGTTGGATGTTCTATTTTATTGCCTCCTAACCTTCCCATACCACCTGCAATGGCTTTATTTCTAGTACTGGCTTCACATTGTTCCAAGGTGGTGAGACCAGCCATTTTCTGGGAGCAGAAATACAAAAAGAACTTGATTATTCTTCCTGGGCTCAGCATTGTAGCTACTATTATGCCATCTCTCTACAGGTCTTATTTTTAAACCTTGTTTATTATGACCAGAACTCAGTTTCTAGCATTGTAGTAAAGGAATTAATATCTTCTTGTTCCTTGTTCCCTTACCAGTGTTCCTATCTTGCTTTCTTGAGGACTTTATTTCTATTTCTGTTTCCCAGACCCTGAGAACTGGAACTCTGCTCCTGAACTACCATCTTTTTGATATTCTTCTGTCACATTTGCTTATTCTTGCATTTCACAGAAACTCTTCTGTGATGCTTGCACAGTCAGATTTCCTGATTAGTACTTGCTCATGACTTGTGTGTATTAACTCACTGAACATTTTTAGTGGTCATGCATCTATTATACATAAATTACTTTCCCAGCATCTGGGAAAGCAGACATATAAATAAAACAAATTCCTTGCCCTCAATTAAATTATATCTTAGAAGAACTGACTGAAAGTTGTCTTCACTGTCCTCCCATTCTGATCTGTGAATGATTGTCATAAATTCTTGGTGTGAAGATCTTTGAAAAAATTACAGAAGCAATGAACAGATATATAGTTTTTAGTACAAAATAGAATGTATATAGAGTGAAAAGTAAAAGCTGTCCTACACACTCAGACACATAACACATACTAATCCATTCTTTCCAGAAGGAAAACTTGTCCTTTTTATATTTATTTGCAGGTATAAAATAAATATTTATGTATCTCAAGCATATGCATTTATATGTAAATGGTTTTTAACTATTGTGCACAAATTCTATATGAAACATCTTTTCGACTTAAACTACTCTCTGTTTTAGTTACTTTCTATTACTCAGATTTTTGAATACCACTAAAAATGATCAAATAAGGCAGTTCCACCTAATTATAAAAAGCTAATATCAGTTCTGAATTATGTGTTAATACTATTCTAATATAAAATACACATTAAACCAAATAAAATTCTGTCTTTTAAATTATGAATGTGTGATCTTGGCAAATCATACAGCTTCAGTTGACTTTAAACTTGAATGAATTACCCATATAAGATGGCTTAAAAAAGGAAGGTTTCTGTATTTTGGTGTCAAAATCTTGGGGGTTATAAATATTTTTGAGGTCTTTTAAATAAATTAATATAATAATGATAACATTTTATTTTGCATGGGTTTGGGAATTCAAGGTTCATATTGATGGGCTTTGCATGTTAAAAAATAGAAATAAAATATATAGAACATTGTAATATGCAGTGATATAGCTGTTACCCTAACTAGGCATAAGCTGGTGCCTCTTTGTATTATGATTGAATTACTTGCTCCACATAGAGCACTTCAACCTTAAAAGTTAAGTTAAATCCCAAGTATTTTCTATTCACTGGAGCATTTTAATTATAGGAAATATTCATGTCATATTCTATTGTGTATTCCTTAGTTTTGATTTATATACCTTAAATATCTGTCTTGCCTTTGCTGCATTTTCTTGCTTTACCATTTAACTTGAATTATGCTAATATACTGAAAGGAATTAAAGAGAAAACAACCACATGAACTCAGAATTGGATGGTGAGTGTTTTAGTGTAATATACATGCTATGTTTTCACAAATAGATTCAGTTATTTCCTTTATTTTGTTTTAGTTAGCTTTGCTGATGATTGTTTTGTGGCAACCCTAACTTATATAACCTATCTAACTGTTGGAACTGGGAAGGAAAGAAAAAAAATTAGCTTGATGGAAAAGGAAACAATTGTGCACAACTGGAGTTTCTTATTTTGAATGACATTTACAACTTCAGATTTATATAAAGTTCACAGATTAGGATTTTGTATAAAATTTGGTGCCCATTAAAACAGTAATTATTTGATGAAAAAAGGTACATGGCTGTAAATAATTCTCTGAATTGTCAGATAGAGTTATTATTAATTTGGTATCTATTTATAAGTGATTAATCATAATGTAGAATGCGATCCAATAATCATGTTACTTTACAACTTCCATAACTTAATTGTTGGATACCTTGAGAGTGTGATGACATGAGTTTTTTCTATGATCCAGTTGGATGAGTGATGTGGAAATCATTGGTGAGAAGTTATGCCCTTTTGGGGGGTGTCCTGTGGAGAACAGAAGGATTAATTTGTGAAGGGTTGCAAATAAGGATCAGGAAAAAGAAGTTTCACAATGGAAGAAAAAAAAATTCCAGAAAGAGGAAAATACACACAGACACACACACACATACACACATATATAAGAATTAGTTTAAAATGACAATATTGAATTTTGAAATTGAAAGTCATAAATCAGAGAGGTAGATAGACTCAAAATAATGTTTCAAGGTGACTAAGCATAGGAAATGGATTATCACTGGAACAAGATCCTTCTTGGTCATATATAAAACAGTATCTTCTTTTTTTTTTTTAGATGTAAAATTTCCATATTTATCGTTTTGTTTGGTGAGAAGAAACACCAGGGATAGTTTTACCAGTCTGTTGTCCTAATTTCTCTTTGGTTACTTCTCCAAACCATTTGCTTTTTTTTTTCTTTCATTTTTTTAAAATGTAATTTTATTGAGATATAGTCACACACCACACAATCATCCAAAGTGTATAATCAATTGTTCACAGTATCATCACGTAGTTGTGCATTCATCGCCACAGTCAATTTTTAAACATTTTCATTACTCCAAAAAATAAAAATGAAAATAAAAATGAAAGTAAAAGAGAACACCCAAAACATCCCATACTCCTTCCCCTCCCCTATTCATTTACTATTTGTTCCCCCCGTTTTATACTCATCTGTCCATACACTGGATTAAGGGACAAGGTTTTCACAATCACACAGTCACACTGTACAAGCTATATAGTTATAATCATCTTCAAGAATGAAGGGTGCTGGATTGCAGTTCAACAGTTTCAGGTATTTCCTTCTTGTTATTCTAATAGAGTAAAAACTAAAAATATAATGCGTAAGAATAACCTCCAGAATGACCTCTTGACTCCATTTGAAATCTTTCAGCCACTGAAACTTTATTTCGTTTAACTTCTCTTCCCCCTTTTGGTCAGGAAGGCTTTCTCAATCTCATGATGCCATGTCCCAGCTCATCCCTGGAGTCATGTCCCACATAGTGGGGAGGGCAGTGAGTTCATCTGCTGAGTGGACTTAGAGAGAGAGGGCACATTTGAACAACAAAGAGGTTCTCTGGGGGTGACTCTTAGGCACAATTTTAAGTAGGCTTAGCCTCTCCTTTGTAGTAACAAGCTTCATAGGGGCAAGACCAAACCAAGATCTAGGGCTTGTCCTACTACAATGGTAGTCCCCAATGCTTGCAAGAATATCAGGAATTCACCAGGCAGGGAAGTTTAATGTTTCCACATTTTTTCCCAGTCCCTCAAGAGGGCTTTGCAAATACTTTTTATTTTCTGACCAAATTACTCTGGGATGTATCAGTGTTCCATGCTAACCTGCACAAACCAACCAGATCTCACCCTCTAGTAAAGGTTCCATGCAATTATGGTGTTTGAATAACCATACAAGTTAAATGTACAGCATGCTACAGAAAATATAGATTTTTCACCAATAAACATTTTCTTTTCCTTTGGTCTCACACAGAAGTTGAAGTTTTAAAGCACAGTCAATATCATCCTTTTCCTTTTAGTCTGGTTTACTTTAGTTCTGATCAAGTCCATTTTGTTCATATCTTTAATTGAAGTCAGATCTGTTTTTCAACTTCTTTAATATTCAACATTGCTGTATGCTTACATTCATAGCTGCTGAACTCTGGCTCTGAGCCTCAGGTGTCGCACAGGTACCCAACACTCTAGGGATTGACCAGGTTATACACAAAGAGCTCGGCATCTCAGAATTTAGAGATAACCAGTGCAACTCAGGAATAGAAGTAACTGCTGTAAGAGCTTGCAATATAGGACCTTTACCATAAGCTTTCCCCTGATAACCTATGCTCTCAGATTATTCCATTCTCAGTATTTGCACATTATAGTTAGTCCATATTAGTGAGGCATTATGTTTGCCCTTTTGATTCTGACTTATTTCACTCAACACATTGTCTTCAAGATCCATTCACCTAGTTGTATACCTCACAACTTCATTTCTTTTTGCCACCACTCTGTATTCCATTGTGTGTATACACCATGGTTCACCATTCCATTTATTGGTCGATGTACCCTTAGGTCACCTCCATCCGTTGTGAATTGTGAATACTGCTGCCATAAACAGCAGTGTACAATGTCCACTCATGTCCCTGCTTTCAGTTCTTCCAAGTATGTAGTCAATAATGGGGCTGCAGGACCATATGGCAACCCCAGAGTTAGTTTCCTGTGGAACTACCACACTGCCCTTCAGCTGGGCAGTGCCATTCTACCTCCCTACCAATGGGGAATAGGTACATCACTCTCTCCACAGTTTTTCCCACACTTGAATCCCTCTATTTATTTTGAAAACAGTTTTATTCACACACCATACAATCCATCCTTAGTCAGCAGTGATTCCTATAATCACATAATTATGCATTTACTACCACAATATACATGAGGACATTTCCATTTCTTCCACAAGGAAAAAGGAAAAGCAGAAAAAAAAAAGAATAAAAATATAAGAGATAGAAGAAAAATAAAAGTAAAATAAAATACAACAAAAAGATCAAACAACAATAACACCAGCAAGAATTTCATATCACTCCCTTATATCCCCCTCTAATAGACATTTAGCTTTGGCATATTGCCTTTGTTACAATCAATGGAAACATCTTATAATGTTACCTTTACCTATAAACTCTAGTTTGCATTGATTGCGTTTTCCCCCAATATCACCCCATTTTTAACACCTTGCAATGTTGATATTCATTTGTTCTCCCTCATTTAAAAACATTCTTACATTTGTACAGTTAATTACCATCACTGAGCACTCTACATTTAACTAAGTTATACATTCCCAGCCTTTATATTCTATCTTTCCTTCTGTTGTCATCCATCCCCTAGCATTCCTCTTTCAGCCACACTCACACTTATCTTTGTTCAGTGTACTTAACAACATTATGTTATCCATTTCATTTCTGGATTGATCCAGTTGAACCTACTGTACTCATTCAGCATCAAATGGCCGATCTCTAACCTGTTTCTATCTCCTGATAATCTGTGTTCTTAATCTCAAATTTCACTCATTAATGTTAGTTCATATTAGTGAAACCATACATTACCCGTCCTTTAGTTTCTGGCTAATTTCACTCAACATAATGTCTACTGTTTATCATTTGGTCTTTTGGATTTTGTATGTGAGATCTTATTTTATTTTTATTTTTTTACTTTCTCCCTCTTTTTACCCTTACTGATAATCTTCATTTCTATACTCTTCTCCAAACCTCTGTCTCCTGTTTTTTCCTATCTGCCTATAGTGCTCTCTTTAGTATTTCCTGTAGATCGGGTATCTTGTTCTCAAACTTTTGCAGTGTCTGTTTGCCTGAAAGTATTCTATATTCTCCCTCATTTTTGAAGGACTGTTTTGCCAGATATAGAATTCTTGGTTGGTGGTTTTTCTCTTTCAGTATCTTAAATATATCATACCATTGTCTTTTCTCCTCCGTGGTTTCTACTGAGAAATCTGCACAGTCTTATAGACCTTCTTTTGTATGTGATGGATTGCTTTTCTCCTGCTGCTTTCACATTTCTCTCTTTGTCTTTGACATTTGATAATCTGATTATTAACTGTCTTAGAGTTGTTCTACTTGGATCTATTCTGTTTGGGGTATGAACAGCATCATTTTTAATTTGAATCTTTTTGCATCTCTATTAATGTCACCAACTTGTTCCCATACCATGATCTGAAATAAGAGCTTTGAAATTATCTACATTTATTAGAAGAGTTTTTCAAGTATGCTCTTAAATTTAAACATCACCTTTCATTTGCCAATTATTATCTCTTTTATTATCTACCTCACCTCAATTCTCTATAAGCTACTTGGAAAATTAAAAGGAAGATATTGAGCCCATCAGTAATTTTTTAAAGCAAGCATTAAAATCTAGTGGAGTGCAGTAATGGATTTTTATGGTAGATATTATTTAGCTTTCCCTTATGGCTTCCAGTTAATTTTTCAAGGTACAGGAGAACATTTGGAAAAGCACAGTAGCTGTCCATAGCCCATAGCCAGAGTGAGGAAAGCAAAATGAAGAGGAAGCTACCACTAAAATTTTTATGCATTTGCTTATATATTGTGTTTAATAAAATAACTTGAGTTATTTGATTTTATACAGGGCAGAGTTTACTGGCAGCAGTCTCTGGAGTCAGAAAGATTGGGGTTTGAAATTTGGTTCTGTTACTTTTCCAGGATGTGATCTTATGCAAGTTATTCCATGCCTCCAAGTCTTAGTTTCTTCACCTATGAAGTGAAGAAAACACTAACTGCTATTTTCCAGGGTTTTAGTGAGCATGAAATAAGTTAATACATATAAAGTTTTTGAAGAAAATAGGGTAGGTATATCAAAAGCAATTCATACACATTAGCTATTATTTTAATATTTTAATAATCTGGTAATAACCTAACTCATTCAACACCTGAAAAACTTATTTAGTTTCCCACTGTCTGCCAATTAAAACCCAAGCTCTTTGGCATGCCGTTTAAGGTCCTTTACTGTCTGGTGCAATATTTCCTTTTCACTTGCACTTTCTGACAGCACTAACAAGCATGTGGGAGACTACATAGCTCATCATTTTCTGATATAACTTCACAACACCATTTACCACTCCTAAGTAAGTTATTTTCTAAATATCATGATGTTTTTGCATACAAATTTTCTTTGCCTAGATTTCCTTCTAAATGTTTCCTTCTTTGTTCCTCAGGGTGCATGCATTAAGATCTAGTTTCACTCTCACCTCCTATGTAAGCCTTCCCTGGTCCCCCCAGTCAAATTAGTTAGTTTCTCCTTTGTGTTCTTATGGATCTTTTTATATATTTCTATATTCAGCTATATATGCATATGCATTCAGTTATATATGCTGACAGTCAGTACTATAGTTACCTATTAATGTGCATTTCTGTGCCACAAGATTGTAAATTCCTCATGAGCTTGAGAGCCCCCATGTCCAGCATTTCTCACAGTTCCTAGGCATTCAGCAAATATAGGCATTCAGCAAATATAGGCATTCAGCAAATATTTTCAGGAAAAAATCCATGAATATTAAATAAAAATATCTGATATACACACCCCTTAGCAAAATTTTAATTAATGTGTTGTTTGTGTGTTTCCTTTGTGGAGAAATATTGCAGTTTTGAGAAAAGTGAGTCTGTTACAGGACTGGAATCTTTGCACAGCACATAGCACTGCTTTAAATTAGGACTTCAAAGAAATGAGTATAGGCAAAATAAAATAAATTTTTGGTGATCGGATGTTCATGACAGGCAAGAGGGAGACATAGAAAACTAGTTTAGAATATAGTGGGTAGTTAATAAGTATGTGTGTGTGACTGACTCACAATGAATAGTTTGATGAAAAGTGAACACCTAGTAGTCTATCCTCCATCAAACTTTTATGTTGGTATGAAATTCCTCACATTTGTAAAAAAGTGTGAGTGCCCCTTACCTTGTATCAATTGAAGAATATAGGGCTAACCCTCTCAGGTCTGGCATCACAACTGTACACATCTCCTGGTTATTCTGGGCATGAAATTATGTTAATCTAGTCTTTTAGTGAATTGCCTGTCAGTTCTGAATGTAGCGAAGCTATAAAGTTAGCAATAGAAAGATTATACCCAAAGATTAATGAAGGTTATCATATCCAAATAAAATCAATTATTATTCTTTAAATGACTGTTTCAGGTTTTTTGGCTGCCAAAGAAAATACCATGCAATGGGTTAGCATAAAAATGGTGATTTATTAGGATAAGTACAAATCAACACATCATCAATGCAGTGCTTTCTTCCCAAAGACTGGTGTCCTGGGACTGGCTGCCAGTGATCCTTGATCCTGGGCTCCTCTGTCACATGACTTTGCACATGGGAGCCTCTCCCGCCCTCTCTGTTCTCTTCAGGTTCCAGTGAATTTCAGCTTCTTACTTCCTGTGGCTTTTTTTTTTTTTTTCCTATCTGAATTTCATTCTGCTTATAAAGGACCCCAGTAATAGGATTAAGAGCCATCTTGATTAAGCTGGGCCAAACCTTGAAGTAATCCCATCAAAAGCCCCTACTTATAATGGCTTCATACCCACAAGAATGGATTAAGTTTAAGAACATGTTTTTTTGCAGTACATACAGTTCCAAACCACTGCAGTGACAAAGAGAGGAAGATCCGAATATATCAAGGCAGTTGGACCTATGTTTATTCATCTGATCTCACAGTTTGACCCAGGTACTTCATAATATCACTGCATTTTGAGCAATTAATAACCCATATATCTAAAATGTTTTCATATATTCATGCATTATTTAGGTCATTTATTCAGGTCATTTATTTTAATTAAAATAATACCTTCCAATGATTAATAATTGGATGTTTGACAAAAGTAAATTTTACTTTATTAAAAATCATCAGAAGTACAGTAGTAGATGTTTAGTCTACTCCTGCATAAAGTTAGCTGTATAAACTAATATTATTGATGAAGAAGAAAATGTACATTGCCAGGAATCAGGGTTTGCCTGTATTTCATGTTAGCAAGAAATGTATTGCACAATAGGTTTTCTTTCTGACATGGAAGCAGCCTATTGAAAACTCTGTTGTAACACAAGCAAAGACTGTATTGGGCATAATAGCCTGCCTATATGTTTGGGAAAAAAATAGTAATATAACAGTTTCCTCAAAAATGATATTTGGATGCCAATCCCAACCCCCACACAAAGCCTGTGCCTTTTTTAAACTTACAACTGCATAAGTCAATACTTTTACTTATATCTTTCCTATTTTTCCTCTTTTTTTTTTTGTGAAAAACCACCCTAATCTATAAATACTTCCTTCAATCCTGCCCTGAGATAGGGTATCTATATATTGCTAGAGAAATATAACAATAATTTAGTATTTATTGCAGGAATGACAACTGAGGAATGAAATGCTTTTAACATTGCATCCAAATAATCCCAGATGAGGATCATTTTCATGCTTAAAAAGTAGCTCTATTCACTATGTCTTATTTTGTTTGTTTCATATTTTTCCTGGTGTGATGGGCTTGTAATAATTTTTGGCTCTAAAGTGTGCTTTTGTTTGGTTTTAATAAGACATCAGCTTGCAGTAAAACTGAACAGATGCAATTTAAAGTGCTGATTTATCTTACAGATCCCTATAAACTTCCATTCCTATTTCATAGAAATGAAATCCAGGGCAATCATAAGTAGAATAATCTATTTCTAAGTTTTTATAACTCTGTCACCACCACTTCCACCCCCCCCCCTTTACATAACAGACATTTTCTTTTGTAAGAAAGCCTCCATTGTAGGAAAAGAATACCTCCCACGGGCTGATTTCTCTGGATCATTCTTTGAAAATCTTATGTTTACCACAACAGACTCAGCAGATTCCATTGGCTGAGAGTCAAAAAAATTAACATTGGATTTCTCTCCATGTAGACATTAATGCACCTTTTTATTCAATGAGCTACTTAAGCATATGGGATATAAAGTTCCACTGTGTGATTATGTGATAAACTAACTGAGTCACAGGCACTTCAAGTACTTTTTGGATAGCAGAGTTTAAATAATCCAGTTCACATTGCTTAAAATGCTCTACTGGCTTCCTGAGGGTTACTTACCCAAAGATTTTCGAAGTAGACATAATACAGAATCTGTCAAGGACCATACACATGCTCAATTATTAGTTGTTCTTTAAAAACATGTTTAAATATTTTTAAAGGAAAATAAGCCAGTTATAAATGTTGAAAACTGTTACAGCAAATATGGGATTGGTTAACTGTGAATACTGAACCACTGCAGATGTGAAGGATGTTTTATTGTGTTCACTGGAAACACTGCAATCCTTAAATAAACCCTTAGGTTGAATTTGATCTGGCAACTGTACAAGTGTTCTAAAGACAGGGTGTGGCAAATCTACCACCACCAATACTGAGTAACAGAAAAGAAATGACAGAATATTCAAAAACATAAAAAAAGAGAAAATGGTAATCTTACAGATAGAAGCCACTGTACTAGATATTTTTCATGATTCAGTGATGTCACATTTATTCAAGAGATGATGTGTTTACTAAGTAAAACTCATAACTGAAAACTCACATAATTCAGTGCTTTCTACTTTCAGCCATGACAAGTGTGTTGAGGTTCTCCTGAGAAGCAGAACCAATAAACACACACACACACACACACATATACATATACATATTCATATACATATGCATATAAATGTAACTACTAAGAGATTTATTATAGGGATTAGTTCATGAGACCATGGGGGTTGACAGGTCTGAACTCCATAGGGCAGGCCACAAACTGGAAACTCCGATAAAGGTGGAGTTGAATTCCCCAGAAGTTGGCTGACTTATAGCCAGAAATTCTTCTTTCTGACTTATTGAAATCCTCAGTTCTGTTTTTTAAGACCTCCAACTGATTGGATAAGGTGACTTCCCATATCTCCTTCACTGATTGTAGATGCAATCATTGTAGATGTAATCAACTAATTATAAATGCAAATTCACCTACAAAATACACTCACAATAACAATCAGGCCAATGCTTCCTCACCGAACAACTGGGCACCATAACCTAGCCAAGTTCACACATGAAATTAGCTACCACAACAAGATAACTCCCAACAAACTAACCCTCTCAAAACAACTGTAAAATCTGGATTAGTACACTTAGCAACTCTTTGAAAGTATCGGAAAACAACCAAGGCAGACAGAAATGGAGAGATCCAAATTGTGCAGACCAGCGAGGGAGACTGATATGAGCCCCACATATATTTCTGTATTTTTTTTTCTCAGATTTTTCTCAACACAAGAATGAGAAGGCAGAGAAGAATGTGAAGTCCAGGGTGGGGGTAGGGGTGGGTGGGTGTTGGAGGTATTTTGGGGCGAAAAGTACAGAAGTTGGAGTTTGGCCTCTCTAAGAAGACCTGAATCGGATTTGAGGGAAAAAAAATAACTGCAGAGAAGTGAACAAGAGATTCTGCATGCGGTTCCCCATCAAGACTTTTGACTACTTCCTAAAATATATGGTGCTCAGGAACAGATATATGAAAACAAGTAGCAAGTGATAGCTTGGGTCTAAAAAACTGAGCATATATGTCAGCAGTCTCACAGTTATAGGGAACATGAAGCAGAAGTTTAGAGTTTAACAAATTGGGCCATACCACTGAACACAACAGGGCTTTCAGTTGAGATCCTAGAAAGGATATGCCCTAAAAGCAAGGGATATACTTCAGAAGTAAAAGTGGACCAGAGAAAGTATCGCCCTAACAGTATTCCACACTGTTTTGTGGTTGAGTCAGGGTGATACGCCAGTACACTCTCTGCCTACATGAAGAAGATTAAATTGTATTTTGATGGAGATCATCAATCAGTACCCCTACAATGTTTTATTCTTAATGTCTGTCATTGATTAACAATTACCAGATGTTTCTATAAAATGCCTTAAATGAAGAAATAAAGTATAGCAATAAACAATAGACCCAAAGGTGATATATTTATTGATGTTTTTATAAATAATGTGCTTAAACTAATCATGATTATTGTGTTCAAAAAATAAAGGAAAAAATGGAAACTTTTTATCAGAGAACTGGATTTATAAGATCAAAAGAAAATTTTAGAACAAAAATATGCAGTAACTGAACATAAACATTAAAGAACTAGGTTTATTGGCTTATTATATATGACAGAAAAGAAAGTTAGAGAACTGAATAAAAGGTTAGAAAAATGTAAACATCTAAGAATTAAGGAGAAAAATTCAGAAAAGAGTGTAAAAGATGAAGGGGATGTGATGAAAAGATCTAAAATATGTGTAATTTTACTTCCTGAATAAGAGACTAGGACAGAAGCAATATTTAAAAATTAAAGGCTGAAAAATTTCCCAACAGTGGTAAGTATATCAAACCTACAATTCAAGGAGCATGATAGAGTGGTCGACCCAAGATGGTGGCAGAGAAAATGCCATTTTCCAAGAGAATCTCTGAACAACTTGCAAAAACTAGCAAAGCCATTATTATCAAAGTTTGGAAAAATAGTTAAAGGGCTGCTGTAGCTAGGCAAGGACAGAATCAAGAAAACACAGCCTTAAAATTGATAGGAGATGCTCATGGTACCAGACTGATGTGGAACCAGACTGCATATATCATAAAATCACAAAAATGCTTCAATGAGAAATTATGAAAACATGTGAAAATTTTGAAAAAATAAGACTCTCAGCAAAGAAATAGAAGGCATAGAAGATACAAAGAAAAACCAAATAACTTTAGGACTGAAAAATACAATAACAACAAAACCTCAATTGATAAGCTCAAAAACAGAATGGGGAAGACAGAGGAATATGTTAGTGAACATCAAGATAGAGCAATAGAAATTATCCAATCTGAACAACAGAGAAAAAAATACATTGAATTAAATGAAGTGAACAGAGTTCTAGGAACCTATGAAACTATAACGAATACTTAACATTTGTAAATTCCAGAAGGCAGAATATGGAGAAGAAAAAATATTCAGAGAAATAATGGATGAAAACTTCCCAAATTTGTCAAAAGACATAAACCTACAGATTCAAGGAGTGGAGCAAATCTGAAATAGGATATTCTCAAATAAATCCATTTCAAGATATTTTATAAATAAATTTCTGAAAACTAAAGACAAAGAAAAAATCTTTAATGTAGCCAGAGAGAAACAACATATTACCTGTAAGAGGAAACAGTTCAAATGACAGCAGATTTCTCATTAGACACCATGGAAGCCAGAATGAAAAGTTATACCTTATTTAAGTGCTGAAAGAAAAGAACTATTATCAGAGAATTCTATATTCAGAAATAATAAACTTTGGAAATGAAGAAAAAATGAAGACCTTCTCAGATAAATGCAAACTAAGAATTTGTTGCAAGCATATCTACCCTAAAAGAATGCTTAAAGGAAATTCTCTAAACAGAAAGTAAATGGGCAAAGAAGAATCTTGGATCATCAGGAAGGATTAAGTATAGAAAGTGCAAAACTATGGGCAAATACAATAGACTTTTGTTTTCCTCTTGAGTTTTTAAAGTTAGGTTTGAGAGTCGAAGCAAAATATTATGATACTCATTATTTTATTATACCCAAACAGTTGTTCTCAATATGTGTAGAGGAAATATTTAAAACAGTTATTTTATGAATGGAGAAGATGTTTTATTTTAAATGTTATATTTTAAAACAAAGGAAGGCCAGATTTCTACACTTCAACTAGTTAAATGTCAACACCAATAGATTGATTAGTTATGAACATATAATATAATATGCAGAGCAACTACTAAAAGAAAAATGCAAAGTTATTCACTAAAAAAATCATGCAAAATTCTAAAGCATGTTCATGTAACCTGCAGGAAAAAAGAAAAGAGAAAATTGAAAAACAGAACAAAAAATCAAAAAATCAAATGACCCTAACATGTCAATAATTTCACTACTGTAAATGGACAAAATATGTACCAATTAAAAGACACACATTAGTGGAATATATTTAAAAAACAGACATGACTCAACTGTATGCTATTTAAAAGAAATCTATTTTAGATATAATGATATATGCAGATTGAAAGTAAAACAATGGAAAAATAATGTACCATGCAAATATTTAATTAAAATAAGTTAGGAATGATTATATTAATATCAGATAAAATAGTCTCCAGAACAAAGAAGATTACCTTGGACAGAAAGGAACATATCATAATAATAAAATGGTCTATTCACAGAAAGGACTCAGCAATCTTCAATCTGTATGAACTGAACAAAAAAACACTACAAAATATGTAAAGCCAAATCTGATAGAACTGAAAAGAGAAATAAATAAATTCACAATTATAACTGTTGACTTCAACACTTCTGTCTCAACTGATAGAACAATATGATAGCTATTTTTTAAAAAACTGGAAAATAAGTGTTGGAGAGGATGTGGAGAATTTGGAATTCTAGCACATATTTGGTGGGAATGCAAAATGGCGCAGCCACTATGGAAAGCAAAATAGTCATCCCTCAAAAAAATTAAATATAGTATGACCATATTACCTGGCAATTCCACTTCTAGGTATATATCCAAAAAATGTGATAACAGGATCGCAAACAGATATTTGTACACCAGTGATTACAGCAGCTTTACTTACAATTGCCAAAAGGTAGAAACAATGCAAGTGTCCAACAACAAATTAATGGATAAACAAAATGTGGTACATATGCAAAATGGAATATATTATTCAGTGATAAGAAAGAAGTTATGAGACATGCTGAAACATGGAAAAATCTTATTATGCTCAGTGAAATAAGCAAGGCACACAAGGACAAAAATTGTATGATATCACTTATAAGAGATGACTGGAAATAGCAGAATCACAGAGATAAAAATCAGATTAGATGTTACCAGTGGAAGAAGAGAGGGGAAGGAGAGATATTTGTTTGTGAAAAACAAACAAACAAAAACCCACAGAGCTCTTTGAGGGCAAGAAAGTGCTTCTGACCCTTACCAGTCCTGGGTTTAACATGCTGTGTAATGTTCACAAAATATATTATATTGCCATTGAATAGATGAAGGAAAAAAAAGTAGTTATTTCCAGTAAAAAAGAAAAAACAAATGGTCAATTTACATATAAAATGATCAACATTGTTTTTAGCTTATCAGAAATAAATAATAATGAGGATTTGGAGGTAATTGGTTTGGTTCTGCAAGGCAATTGGTAACATGAAACAAAAACTATATAAATTCAGACTCCTTGAAGCTATGATTTGCTTCCAGGAACTTATCAGAATGGAATAATTAAATAAGCACCCAAAGATTTATACCCGAGAATGTCCATAGAGACAATTTAAATGTCCATTCATGGGGAACAGGTTAAATAAATTTCATGACTTCCATATAATGGGACACTGGGCAATATTTCAGAGTTATGATTTCAGTCTATATTTGTCAGTTGACATTTGGTTCTAAATAGATTTTTAAGTAAAAAAAACTGTAAAGCAGTATCAAAGAATATACATGATATACCATTTTATGGACAAAGAGGGAAAAATAGAAATAAAATATGTATTTTAAAAGGTGGTAGGATTATGAGTGTTTTTTACATTATTCTTTATAATTTTCTTCATATATTGCATTTATAATCAGGAAATGCAATAATGTTCTTTTCACTTAAAAACTAAGGAACTACTTTGGCCATAATTAAGATAAAATACATTTTTTCCTTTTTTCTCACCATTTCACAGCATCTAGAGTTGTCAAAAGGGAAAGACATTCCTGGTTTAAATATATATATATTTAATCTCATTTGTTCATTTACTTAAAATATTTTATCATTACAATATTATTACCTTATTTTGAAGTTTTCAGCATAATTTGCTCTGTTTACCCCTGGGCTTATATTCTTTAATATGCATGCATGTATGTTTGTCATTCATTAATTGAAATCATGAGTAATAAAGGCTCTATGACTTCATTATATAACAGAAATAAAAGTGTATACCTGTCACATCCAGAGCATCTTCTAAGTTGAAGAGCTCCCTCAACAGTCCTTAGTAAACATGTTTTCTGTAAGATGACCAGCATCACAGCTGGCCATGGCTACTTAGACCAAGGATAAGCACTGATAAGAAGTTATAAACATCTCTGGCCCCAAAAGGATAATAACTATATTTCAACCAGAGGAATAAGAATTGAGTAATAACAAGTGGAAAACTAGTGTCTTAACAGTTGTTATTGGAAGAAGAAACAAAAAGATACCCTAAAACTAGTATAGATGGAAAGGGAGTTAAATCTGTTTGGGTCAATGTTTCAGTAAAAATCAGAGATCTTTGGCTACTGAGGTCCCTAGATCTGACTGGGATTCAGATTTTATATCAAATATTAAGGCCCAATCATATGACTACTTCCTAGTCATAGATTTGTGTGAGAGCCCAGCTTCCTCTTTTGATGTTTACAGTAAACTTGCATTATGCAATCTGCTATTTCATGTCACCAAAAGCTTATATTAAAACAATTTTAATTATTTACTTTGAACCTGTTACAATTTCCCTTTGATATGAATCTATTCTTTATACTTACATACAAGAAGATATGTGAGAAATAAATCAGCAACTTAAAAGAATGACTGCATTTTTCAAATAGCAACAAGTCAAGTATGGGTGCTAGTGACTGAAGAATCTTAGTTGAGATTCAATTTATGTGTGTGTGTGTATGGTATGGGTGGATATGTATAAACACATATATGATATATCCATATACATGAAAAGTCATCATGTCTTTTCACAAATTTTGATCATCTCTACAAACACCGTCAAGTTTAACTAAACTTCTGGTGGATTCTCTTGTTTGGTCTAAATGACTCTTTCACATGGGCTTTATTATTGGGTACAGATATTCTTAAGTGGGTTCTACAGACAATACATCAACCAATCATCCTCTATGAATCAACACTTTGTTCAAATATGTTAAAAATGCACTGAACTGAAATGAAACTGAATACATAATATTAAAATATATGGGACACAGCTAAAGCAGTGCTGAAGGAGAAATTTAGTATAAATGCTTACATTAGAAAAATTGAAAATTATCAAATCAGTATTCCAAGCTCCCTCCTCAAGAAACTAAAAAAAAAGATCAAAATAAACCCAAAGCAAGCAGAAGGAAGGGAATAATAAACATAAGATCAGGAATCAATAAAATTGAAAAGTAAAATAATGGGTGTAATTACTTATTTACATTAGTTACATTAGGCAGTGAAACAGGAGTTGGTTCTTTGAAAAGATCAATAGGAAAAAAAAAAAAAAAGAAGGCAGAAGACACAAATTACCAGAATCAGGAATGAAACCAGGGGCAGTAAAATGAACCAATCATCAAATGGGCAAAAGACACGAAGGGACATATCACTGAAGAGGATATTTGGGTGGCAAATAAGTACATGAAAAGATGTTCAACATCACTAGGCATGAGGGAAATACAAATTAAGATCACAATGAGATGATACTCTTCAGAAAAGCCTAAATTAAAAAATAGTGGCAATGCCAAATACAGATGAAGATTCAGTAAAATGAGATCACTCCTATGTTGCTTGTGGGAATATAAAATGGTACAACAATTTGGAAAATAGTTTGATAGTTTGTTTAAAAACTGAACATACTGGGGAGAAAGAAGATGGTGGCGTAAAGGAATGGAAGTTACTTAGTCTTCCAGAAACAACTAGAAAATAATCTGGAATAACTGTGGGGGAACAAATGTGATCGTCCACTCTTCATACACCAACCTGAATTGGGAGGAATGCCCGAGATCACAGCATAAAATCTGTAAGTAAAAACTGCAGATCCAAGCCAGAAGTCCCCTTCCCCCATGGCCCAAACTACAAAGCCTCATGGTGCTAAAGAGCAACACTCTCTCAAACTGCAAAGCTTTGCCATGCTAGAGAGCAGCACTCTCCCAAACTGCAAAGCCTCACTGTGCTAGAAAGCAGCACTCTCTAAGTAAGCAAATATAGCTCAGCTGAGTTGCAACTGGGGTTTTAGTTAGCACATGTGGACTGCTCAATACAAACTATGAACCCCCAACAAGCAGACAGAGGCATTTGGTGATGACTGACCTTGGAGAGCTGGAGGATCTCTCTGGGAGGGAGGGAGAGCCCAGAGGACCAGTTTCACCCATTGGTGAAACTGAGGGGGGCTGCAGACTGACCCTGAAGGGGGTCTTTCTATCCCTTTTTTGGCTCAGTGGAGAAAGCCTCAGCCATTTTCAATTCCCAGTGCTCAGACCTAGACAAGGGTGGAGACAGCAGAGTCAGAGACAATTCAAATGCAAATGACCTCTCCCCAGGGGTTATATCTTCCGTTAGTGGAAAGAGGCGGTACCAAGCTCTACTACCTGCCTTCCATTCAGAACAAGACCCCAGAGCCTGGGGGAAAACAGCCATGGGCCACACCTCCTTACATCAGTCTGGAGCTACAGGCTGACAGGCACCACCTGCTGGGCAGAAAAGTACAGTGACTTGAGGTGGCACAGGGTGCATCAATCTTCTAAGACACCCTCAGGGAGACCAGATACTATTGCCTCCTTCCAAGACCTGAACCCATTCTTGTCTAGGAAAACCTGGGTGGGGTAACCAAGGAGGCCAGATGCCTAGACAACAGAAAACTACAACCTATACTAGGAGGGGTGAAGTTATGGCCCAGTCAAAGGAACAAACTTACACTTCAACTGAGATACAGGAATTTAAACAACTAGTGCTGGATCAATTCAGAAAGTTTAGGAAAGATGAGATGAAGGATACAATGGAGACATACAACAGCAGATCTCAAGAGGCTGAGGAAAACACTCAGGAACTGGAGAACAAGGCAACTAAAAGCCTACACACAAAAGAACAGGAAGAGAAAAGAATGGAAAAATATGAGCGATGTCTACGGGAAATTAAGGACAAAATAAAATGCAGGAATGTATGTGTCATTGGTGCCTCAGAAGGCGAAGAGAAGGGAAAAGGGGCAGAAGCAATAATAAAGGAAATAATCAATGAAAATTTCCCATCTCTTATGAAAGTCATAACATTACATCCAAGAAGCATAGCATCCTCCAAACAGAATAGATCTGAATAGGCCTATGCCAAGACACTTAATAATCAGATTATCAAACATCAAAGATAAAAAGAGAATCCTGAAAGCAGCAAAAGAAAAGTGATCCATCACATACAAACAAAGCTTGATAAGACTGTGTGCGGATTTCTCAACAGAAACCTTGGAGGCAAGAAGGAAGTGGGGTGATATATTTAAGAAGCTTAAAGAGAAAAACCACCAACCAAGAATCCTATATCTGGCAAAACTGTCCTTCAAATATGAGGGAGAACTTAAAATATTCTCTGACAAACAGATAATGACAGAGTCTGTGAGCAAGATACCTGCTCTATAGGAAACACTAAAGGGAGCACTACAGACAGAAAGGAAAGACAGGAGTAAGATGTTTGGAACACAGTTATGGGAGACAGTAGCACAGCAGTGTGAGTACACTGAACAAAGATGACTGTGAGTATGGTTGAAAGAGGAAGGTTAGGAGCATGTGGGACACCAGAAGGAAAGAGGAAGGATAAAGACTGGGACTGTATAACTCAGTGAAACCTAGGTTGCTCAATGATTGTGATTAAAGGTACAAATATGTTTTTACATGAGGTAGAACAAATGAATGTCAACCTTGCAAGGTGTTAAAAATGGGGCGGGATTGAGGGAAAATATAATCAATGCAAACTAGAGACTACAGTTAATGGAAACATTGTGTTATGCTTCCTTTAATATAACAGGCAATATACCAAAGCTAAATGCATATTGGGGCAGAGGGGACATAGGGGAAGTGTATGGGACTCTAGGCATTGGTGATGTTGTCTGACTCTTTATTCTACTTTAGTTTAATGCTGTCTTTCCTTCTGTTGCTTCCTAGCTGTCATGTTTTGTTTTGTTTTGTTTTTCTTTTTTTTCCCCTCTCTCTCTTTTTCTCCAGTTTCTCTACCTTCATTGACTCTTCCTCCTTCTTTGTGGAAGAAATAGAGATGTCCTTATACAGATAGTGGCAATGATGGTGAATACATAAATATGTGACTCTATAGGGAACCATCAATTGTTTACTTAGGATGGAATGTATGGTGTGTGAACAAAACCATCTTAAAAATAAATGGGTTGATGAAGAAACCTTGAAGACACTATATTGAGTGAAACAAGACAGACACATAAAGACAAATATTGCAGGGTCTCACTGATATGAACTAATTATAGTATGTAAACTCATAGACATGAAATGTAAGTTATCAGGATATAGAACGAGGCTAAAGAATGGGGAGCAGTTGTTTATTATGAGCAGAATGTTCAACTAGCATGAACTGAAATGTTTGGAAATGGACAGAGGCAATGGTAGCACATTGTAAGAATAACTAACAGTGCTGAATGGTGTGTGAAGGTGGTAGAAAGGGGAAGCTCAGGGTCATGTGTGTCACCAGAAGGAAAGCTGGAGGTTAAAAGATGGGAATGTATAAAACAGTGAATCTTGTGGTGGACAATGTCTGTGATTAACTGTACAAATATTAGAAATCTCACACATGAACTAGAACAAACGTATGACACTATGACTAGAAGTTAATAATAGAGGGCCACACAGGAAAAAATATATCTATTGCACACTATATATTACAGTTAGTAGTATTTTAATATTCTTTCATCAACAGTAACAAATGTACTATACCAATACTATGAATCAATAATGGAGGGGGGATGGTTAGGGGTATGGGAGGATTTGAGTTTCCTTTTTTGTTTTTTGGTCCTTATTTCTTTTCTCGAGTAATAAAAATTTCTAAAAATTGAAAAAAAATTAACTGTGGTGATGGATGCACAGCTGTATGATGGTCCCATGGGCAAGTGATTGTACCTCTTTGGATCTTTGGATGTTTGTATGGCATGTGAACAATCTCAATAAAAAAAAAGGAGAAAAATTAAAACAGACAAACAAACAAAAAAAACTGACACTGTCTTTACGTACCCTCAGTCCACTATAGAATGGGCCAATAACACTCTTAAAGTAGCCAAATTCTTGAACTCGAACTGCCTTGGCCCAAAATCTTGCCTTTAACCCTCTCCCTCCTGTCAACACCAGTTATCCCCTTATTGTGGGCAGGCCAGGAGACTCGACCTTATCCAATCCGATGTCCATAAGTACGTCAAGATCTCATTAGATACGCTCATCACCAACTGGTCACGTCTGCCTTTCCCACAGACATCCCACCTCCATGGTCTGCAGGTAGGAGACCTAGTGTTCTGGAAAAGACACCACCCAAAACAGTCTTGAACGTATGTGAAAAGGATGTCACACTGTCCTCCTAACCACCCATACCAATGCAAACTAGAAGGAGTACAATCTTGAATCCACGTTTTACAATTAAAAAAAAAAAATACAAGCTTTACTCCAATTGGAAATCCACCCCAACAGGACCCTTAAACTGAAGCTCTTTAGAGAGACCCCAGAAGCAGACAAGGCAAGTAGATCACTTTCCCAAGACCCATAGAACAACAGATGACTTCACAAAATAGTCAATTTCCACTCAATATGCCAGAACAAGATCCTACAGCTTCCCTTCTTTTTTTTAAATTCAGTTTTGTTGGGATATGTTCACATATTATACAATCACCTGTGGTGTACTGCTGGCTGTTCAATGTGCCATCATGTAGTTGTGCATTCATTATCCCAATCTATTTTTGAACATTTTCCTTACACCAGAATCAGAATCAGAATAAAAAATAAAAATAAAAAAAGAACACCTAAATCATCCCCCTACCACCACCCTATTTTTTGTTTATTTTTTTGTCCCCATTTTTCTGCTCATCCATCCATACACTGGATAAAGGGAGTGCGATCCACAAGGTTTTCACAATCACGTTGTCACCCCTTGTAAGCTACATTGTTATACAATTGTCTTCCAGAGTCAGCTACTGGGTTGGAGTTTGCTAGTTTCAGGTATCTACTTCTAGCTATTCCAATACATTAAAACCTAAAAAGGATTATCTGTATAGTGTGTAAGAATGTTCACCAGAGTGACCTCTTGACTCCATTTGGAATCTCTCAGCCACTGAAACTTTATTTTGTTTCATTTCACATCCCCCTTTTGGTCAAGAAGATGTTCTCAATCCCATGATGTCAGGTCCAGATTCATCCCCAGGAGTCATATCCTGCTTTGCCAGGGCAGTTTACACCCCTGGGAGTGAGGCCCCAAATAGGGGGGAGGGCAGTGAGTTCACCTGCCGAGTTGGGTTATATGGCTTCCCTTCTTAATCCTCACCATCTTCCTTCTTTCCTCTGACCTATACATCCCTTTATTATCTAATATCCAAAGATGACTTTGCCCTTCATTGCCCTCTCTGTTCTCTCCCTCCTTTGCATCCCTACCATACAAACAAAGAGGAACAAAATTTCCTCAATTGTCTGAGTATTGTTACTGCTCTGTCTCATTGACTGGTGAATATGCCATTGACCCAGACTCCCAGGACCAACATCTAATTACCATTCCCTCCAAAACACCCTAAGGAGGCTTTCCCCTTAATGGATCTAGCTTCTCCGCAACAATATGTCTTGTGTCTTTGGAATCCTTGTCCGGAACTTCCAAATAGTCAAAACCACCACCACACTTGTTGCCAACATGTTCCTGTGGAAAATGTCACTCTTGAGTGAGGCATCTACAGGCTATGTGGGGGTACACCTGGGGGCACTCACCATTTCTTCACATGCACCATGAGGGCCAATATACCCATAGGTGAATTACACAATTAGAAAAGGTGGTTCAAAATCTCTCCTAACCCTTGTAGAAGTATTTAAATGATTCTACTTCTGCCTAAGAAGCAACAGCAAAATTCTTAAACTCAGTGGCTCAAGCTGTCATTTAGGCCTTGACCTTCTCCACGCTAGTCAGCGGGTCTGCGCCATGGCCAATACCTCTTGCACATACCACCCAGAGGTTGCACTCCTCGGTATTTATCCAAGAGAACTGAAAAAAATATGTGTATAGAAAAATGTGTGCATGACTGTTCACTGCAGCTTTTTTGAAATAGTCAAAAATTGTGAATAACTACAATGTTAGTAATAGATGAATTGTTTAACAAATTGTAGAACATCCACACTATGGAATAAAGAGCAACGGATGATTGATAGATGCAACAACTTAGATGGATGTCAAGGGAATTATGCTGAGTAATAAAAACTAATCTCAAAAGTTTATATTCCATATGATTCCATGTATTTAACATTCTCTAAATGACAAAATTATAGAAATGGAAAACAGATTAGTGGTTGCCAGGGGTTAGGGAGGGAGGAAGGAGGGAGTGGCTATAGTTACAAAAGCATAGCACAAGGTATCCTTGTGATGGAAATGTTATTTATTTTGACTATGGTGATGGTCACAAGAATCTACACATGTGATAAAATTACTGCACATGTAACTAAATGCACATGCACAAATAAGTGCATAAACCTGGTGAAATCTGAGGTCTACAGGATCTGCTTCCTGAAATTTCTTCTTCACCTGTCCTCACATTGGGGAGCAATTTCCTTACATGTCATCACCCTGCTCCTCAAATCTCATCAAATTTGTGTAAATTCTAATTCTTATTCCAATCCAATTTACTCTCAAAATAATCTGACTGATTCTATTTTCTCGAATAAAGTCAAAGACCCAAACTCAAATCAGCAAAATTTTCCAGTACAGTAAAGAGAATAAGTAATTATGTTATACATTCCAAGAATGAAATACTATATAGCTGTGGTTCTCAACTGGGAGCAATTTTCTCACCCACTGGGCATTTGGAAATGTTTTGAGATATTTTTGATGTCACAACTTGGGGTACTGCTACTGAAATTAATGACTAGAGGTGGCCAGAAAAGCTACTAAACATCCTAGAGTGATAGGAAAGCACCCTATGACAAAGAATAGCTACCAAAAATACCAGCTGTACCGAGGTTGAAAAACCTGTGATAGAACACTGAAAGAAAGACAAACTGCTTTTGTTACTAACCTAAGAGAATCTCACAGACATAATATTGAGCAAAACGGTCAGGCTGAATCAATACATAATGTCTGATTTCACATAGATGAAATTTTAAAACTGCCAAAAATTGATTTATGGTTATATTTGAGAGATATAGGCTAGAAGAAGGCAAGAGTGGGATTTGGAGTGCTATTCTATATCTTATTATGCAGGATGGTCTCTTTTTTGGAGGAAAGGCAGGTAATGACTTCTTGAAAGAAAGGATATGAAAAACTCAAAGCCTGTGTGTTTGGACATCACTACAGTGCAATTTGAGTGAGGACAGTGGTGAATACTTGCAGTGAAGTACTAGGAACTTGGAGATTGAATATATAGCAATTATACTCAAAGATCTTAAATGCCAACTCGAGAAAAACTAAATTACTAGTTTTGGAGAGCTGAAGAGACTTTCTAGACTGAGATAGCTCAAGATTTCTCACAACCTATATGCAATACACACGACATATTTTATATATGTGTCTATGAAGGTGGTTTATTTTCCTCAATAAATTTTTGTGGTAAGAGTGCTTGCTCTATATTTCGGATATTTATAGGGGTGCTTACAAGAAAGGGAGATATGTCACTTGGTAAAATTACATGCAAATAATTACCTGAGGAAATAAATGAAAAAATTATAAGATGCTACAATTATAGATTAAGTATTTTTCCCCCAATAGAGTCACACAGCTTTAGTTATACTGTACTGACTTATAAAATATTGTTTTTGCTTACAACTCCATCTCAAAAGATTTTACCAAGTTAAAAAATGTTATACCTGTTACAACACTGATGGCCTACATATATAAAGTTGAAGCCTTTCAACTATTATTAGTGGTGCCTATTAAGCAAGGTAGTGATGAATTTTTCTAATAACTACATCATTGCCTGATCAATCACTTCCACATATATCTGCACACTTTTACAACATCTTGATCATATTAAAACTGTCTTCCATCTATTTATGTTAAGAAAATGGTACAAAAGTGCATACTGAAAATTGTACATACACATAGATACACACACAGATACTCCATAACTGAAGTTCTGATGAATTAAAATTGTTGACCTGAATTACTGGCTCTTTTTTTTTTTTTTTTTTTTTTTTTTTAATCATCATTTTATTGAGATATATTCACATACCACGCAGTCATACAAAACAAATTGTACTTTCGATTGTTTACAGTACCATTACATAGTTGTACATTCATCACCTAAATCAATCCCTGACACCTTCATTAGCACACACACAAAAATAACAAGAATAATAATTAGAGTGAAAAAGAGCAATTGAAGTAAAAAAGAACACTAGGTACCTTTGTCTGTTTGTTTGCTTCCCCTACTTTTCTACACATCGATCCATAAACTAGACAAAGTGGAGTTTGGTCCTTATGGCATTCCCAATCCCACTGTCACCCCTCATAAGCTACATTTTTATACAACTGTCTTCGAGATTCATGGGTTCTGGGTTGTAGTTTAACAGTTTCAGGCATCCACCACCAGCTACCCCAATTCTTTAGAACCTAAAAAAGGTTGTCTAAAGTGTGCGTAAGAGTGCCCACCAGAGTGATCTCTCGGCTCGTTTTGGAATCTCTCTGCCACTGAAGCTTATTTCATTTCCTTTCACATCCCCCTTTTGGTCAAGAAGATGTTCTCCATCCCACGATGCCGGGTCTACATTCCTCCCCGGGAGTCATATTCCACGTTGCCAGGGAGATTCACTTCCCTGGGTGTCTGATCCCACGTAGGGGGGAGGGCAGTGATTTCACCTTTCAAGTTGGCTTAGCCAGAGAGAGAGGGCCACATCTGAGCAACAAAGAGGCATTCAGGAGGAGACTCTTAGGCACAAATACAGGGAGGCCTAGCCTCTCCTTTGCAGCAACCGTCTTCCCAAGGGTGAAACTTATGGTAGAGGGCTCAACCCATCAAACCACCAGTCCCCTATGTCTGTGGTCATGTTAGCAACCATGGAGGTGGGGTAGGCGAATACCCCTGCATTCTCCACAGGCTCCTCAAGGGGGCACTAAATCGTTTTTTTTTTTTTTTTTTTTTTTCCCTTGTTTGTCTTTTTTCTTTTTTTTTTTTTAACTTTCCCTTCTTTTTTCAAATCAACTGTATGAAAAAAAAAGTTAAAAAGAAAACAAACATACAATAAAAGAACATTTCAAAGGGACCATAGCAAGGGAGTAAGAAAAAGACAACTAACCTAAGATAACTGCTTAACTTCCAACATGTTCCTACTTTACCCCAAGAAAGTTACATACTATAGCAACATTTCAGTGAACTTGTTCCTACTACATCCATCAGAAATTAACAGACCATAGTCATTTCTGGGCATCCCCAGAACGTTAAATAGCTTATCTGTTCTTCTTGGATTATTGTTCCCCCTTCCTTAATTGCTCTCTACTGCTAGATCCCCTACATTCTACATTATAAACCATTTGTTTTACATTTTTCAAAGTTCACATTAGTGGTAGCATATAATATTTCTCTTTTTGTGCCTGGCTTATTTCGCTCAGCATTATGTCTTCAAGGTTCATCCATGTTGTCATATGTTTCACCAGATCGTTCCTTCTTACTGCCGCGTAGTATTCCATCGTGTGTATATACCACATTTTATTTATCCACTCATCTGTTGATGGACATTTGGGTTGTTTCCATCTCTTGGCAATTGTGAATAATGCTGCTATGAACATTGGCGTGCAGATATCTGTTCGTGTCACTGCTTTCCGATCTTCCGGGTATATCCCGAGAAGTGCAATCGCTGGATCGAATGGTAGCTCTATCTCTAGTTTTCTAAGGAACTGCCAGACTGACTTCCAGAGTGGCTGAACCATTATACAGTCCCACCAACAATGAATAAGAGTTCCAATTTCTCCACATCCCCTCCAGCATTTGTAGTTTCCTGTTTGTTTAATGGCAGCCATTCTAACCGGTGTTAGATGGTATCTCATTGTGGTCTTAATTTGCATCTCTCTAATAGCTAGTGAAGCTGAACATTTTTTCATGTGTTTCTTGGCCATTTGTATTTCCTCTTCAGAGAACTGTCTTTTCATATCTTTTGCCCATTTTATAATTGGGCTGTCTGTACTATTGTCATTGAGTTGTAGGATTTCTTTGTATATGCAAGATATCAGTCTTTTGTCAGATACATGGTTTCCAAAAATTTTTTCCCATTGAGTTGGCTGCCTCTTTACCTTTTTGAGAAATTCCTTTGAGGTGCAGAAACTTCTAAGCTTGAGGAGTTCCCATTTATCTATTTTCTCTTTTGTTGCTTGTGCTTTGGGTGTAAAGTCTAGGAAGTGGCCTCCTAATACAAGGTCTTGAAGGTGTTTTCCTACATTATCTTCTAGGAGTTTAATGGTACTTTCTTTTATATTGAGATCTTTGGTCCATTTTGAGTTAATTTTTGTGTAGGGGGTGAGGTAGGGGTCCTCTTTCATTCTTTTGGATATGGATATCCAACTCTCCCAGCCCCATTTGTTGAAAAGACCATTATGGCTCAGTTCGGTGACTTTGGGGGCCTTATCAAAGATCAGTCGGCCATAGATCTGAGGGTCTATCTCTGAATTCTCAATTCGATTCCATTGATCTATATGTCTATCTTTGTGCCAGTACCATGCTGTTTTGGCAACTGTGGCTTTATAATAAGCTTCAAAGTCAGGGAGTGTAAGTCCTCCCACTTCGTTTTTTTTTTTTTAAAGTGTCTTTAGCAATTCGAGGCATCTTCCCTTTCCAAATAAATTTGATAACTAGCTTTTCCAAGTCTGCAAAGTAGGTTGTTGGAATTTTGATTGGGATTGCATTGAATCTGTAGATGAGTTTGGGTAGAATTGACATCTTAATGACATTTAGCCTTCCTATCCATGAACATGGAATATTTTTCCATCTTTTAAGGTCCCCTTCTATTTCTTTTAGTAGAGTTATGTAGTTTTCTTTGTATAGGTCTTTTACATCTTTGGTTAAGTTTATTCCTAGGTACTTGATTTTTTTAGTTGCTATTGAAAATGGTATCTTTTTCTTGAGTGTCTCTTCAGTTTGTTCATTTCTAGCATATAGAAACATTACTGACTTATGTGCATTAATCTTGTATCCCGCTACTTTGCTAAATTTGTTTATTAGCTCTAGTAGGTGTATCGTTGATTTCTCAGGGTTTTCTAGATATAAGATCATATCATCTGCAAACAATGACAGTTTTACTTCTTCTTTTCCAATTTGGATGCCTTTTATTTCTTTGTCTTGCCGGATTGCCCTGGCTAGCACTTCCAGCACAATGTTGAATAACAGTGGTGACAGTGGGCATCCTTGTCTTGTTCCTGATCTTAGAGGGAAGGCTTTCAGTCTCTCACCATTGAGTACTATGCTGGCTGTGGGTTTTTCATATATGCTCTTTATCATGTTGAGGAAGTTTCCTTCAATTCCTACCTTTTGAAGTGTTTTTATCAAAAACGGATGTTGGATTTTGTCAAATGCTTTTTCAGCATCTATTGAGATGATCAATTGATTTTTCCCTTTCGAGTTTTTAATGTGTTGTAATACATTGATTGTTTTTCTTATGTTGAACCATCCTTGCATGCCTGGAATGAACCCCACTTGGTCATGGTGTATGATTTTTTTAATGTGTCTTTGGATTCGATTTGCAAGTATTTTGTTGAGGATTTTTGCATCTATATTCATTAGGGAGATTGGCCGGTAGTTTTCCTTTTTTGTAGCATCTTTGCCTGGTTTTGGTATTAGATTGATGTTAGCTTCATAAAATGAATTAGGTAGTGTTCCATTTTTTTCAATGTTTTGAAAGAGTTTGAGTAAGATTGGTGTCAGTTCTTTCTGGAAAGTTTGGTAGAATTCCCCTGTGAAGCCATCTGGCCCTGGGCATTTATTTGTGGGAAGATTTTTGATGACTGATTGGATCTCTTTGCTTGTGATGGGTTGGTTGAGGTCTTCTATTTCTTCTCTGGTCAGTCTAGGTTGTTCATATGTTTCCAGGAAATTGTCCATTTCTTCTACATTATCCAGTTTGTTGCCATACAGTTGTTCATAATATCCTCTTATAATTTTTTTAATTTCTTCAGGATCTGCAGTTATGTCACCTTTTTCATTCATTATTTTGTTTATATGGGTCTTCTCTCTTTTTGATTTTGTCAGTCTAGCTAGGGGCTTGTCAATCTTGTTGATCTTCTCAAAGAACCAACTTTTGGTGATATTTATCCTTTCTATTGTTTTTTTGTTCTCTATGTCATTTATTTCTGCTTTAATCCTTGTTATTTCTTTTCTTGTACTTGGTTTAGGATTGGTTTGCTGTTCATTTTCTAGCTTCTTCAGTTGATCCATTAGTTCTTTGATTTTGGCTCTTTCTTCCTTTTAATATATGCGTTTAGTGCTATAAATTTCCCCCTTAGCACTGCTTTTGCTGCATCCCATAGGTTTTGGTATGTTGTGTTCTCATTTTCATTCGTTTCTATATATTTAGCAATTTCTCTTGCTATTTCTTCTTTAATCCACTGATTGTTTAGGAGTGTGTTGTTTAACCTCCAGGTATTTGTGAATTTTCTAAGTCTCTGATGGTTATTGACTTCTAATTGTATTCCATTGTGGTCAGAGAATGTGCTTTGAATAATTTCAATCTTTTTAAATTTATTGAGGCTTGTTTTATGTCCCAGCATATGATCTATTCTGGAGAAAGTTCCGTGAGCACTAGAAAAGTATGTGTATCCTGTTGATTTGGGATGTAATGTCCTGTAGATGTCTGTTAAATCTAATTCATTTATCAGATTGTTTAGGTTTTCAATTTCCTTATTGGTCTTCTGTCTGGTTGATCTATCTATAGGAGAGAGTGATGTGTTGAAGTCTCCCACAATTATTGTGGAAACATCAATTGCTTCCTTTAGTTTTGCCAAAGTTTCTCTCATGTATTTTGTGGCACCTTGATTGGGTGCATAGACATTTACGATTGTTATTTCTTCTTGCTGAATTGCCCCTTTTATTAGTATGTAGTGGCCTTCTTTGTCTCTCAAAACATCCCTGCATTTGAAGTCTATTTTATCTGAGATTAATATTGCTACACCTGCTTTCTTTTGGCTGTAGCTTGCATGAAATATTTTTTTCCATCCTTTCACTTTCAGTTTCTTTGTGTCCCTGTGTCTAAGATGAGTCTCTTGTATGCAACATATTGATGGTTCATTTTTTTTGATCCATTCTGCGAATCTATATCTTTTAATTGGGGAGTTTAATCCATTTACATTCAACGTTAAAACCGTGAAGGCATTTCTTGAATCGGCCATCTTATCCTTTGGATTATGTTTGCCATATTTTTCCCTCTCTCTATTAATATCCTTTATTGTACCCATACCGAATCTCTTTAGTACTGAACCTTTCTCCAAGTCTCTCTGTCCTGTCTTTGTTTGTCTGTCTGTAGGGCTCCCTTTAGTATCTCCAGTAGGGCAGGTCTCTTGTTAGCAAATTCTCTCAGCATTTCTTTGTCTGTGAAAAATTTAAGCTCTCCCTCAAATTTGAAGGAGAGCTTTGCTGGATAAAGTATTCTTGGCTGGAAATTCCTCTCACTCAGAATTTTAAATATATCGTGCCACTGCCTTCTCGCCTCCATGGTGGCTGCTGAGTAGTCACTACTTAGTCTTATGCTGTTTCCTTTGTATGTGGTGAATTGCTTTTCTCTTGCTGCTTTCAGAACTTGCTCCTTCTCTTCTATGTTTGACAGTGTGATCAGTATATGTCTCGGAGTGGGTTTTTTGGATTTATTCTATTTGGAGTTCGCTGAGCATTTATGATTTGTGTATTTATGTTGTTTAGAAGATTTGGGAAGTTTTCCCCAACAATTTCTTTGAATACTCTTCCTAGACCTTTACCCTTTTCTTCCCCTTCTGGGACACCAATGAGTCTTATATTCGGACGTTTCATATTATCTATCATATCCCTGAGGTCCATTTCGAGTTTTTCAATTTTTTTCCCCATTCTTTCTTTTATGTTTTCATTTTCCATTCTGTCATCTTCCAGGTCACTGATTCGTTGTTCAACTTCCTCTAGTCTTGTACTATGAGTGTCCAGAATCTTTTTAATTTGGTCAACAGTTTCTTTAATTTCCATAAGATCATCCATTTTTTTATTTAGTCTTGCAATGTCTTCTTTATGCTCTTCTAGGGTCTTCTTGATTTCCTTCATATCCCGTACTAGGGTCTCATTGTTCATCTTTAGGTCTTTGAGTAGCTGCTCTAGGTGTGTCTCTTCTGGTCTTTTGATTTGGGTGCTTGGGCTTGGGTTATCCATATCGTCTGGTTTTTTCATATGCTTTGTAATTTTCTGTTGTTTTTGGCCTCGTGGCATTTGCTGACCTTGATAGGGTTCTTTTAGGGTTTGTAGACCAGTTGAAGTCCTTATCTCTAATTTATCAGATCTACAGCTTCGTGGAGTACGCTTTCTCTAAGTAACCAGCAGGTGGCGTCCACGAGCCACCTGTTCTCCACAAGCCAGATCTCCCCTGCTTAGCCTTTTTGGTGAGTGGGGGAGTGAGTCTTGTGGGGCCCAATTGGTGTCCCAAGCTTGCGTGTGTAGTTGGTGTTGCCTGCCCTGTATGTGGGGCGTGTTTCTGGGCAGTCGGGTAGGGGGGGTGGCCCTAACAATCAAATCTCCCTGATGATCCTAGAGTTTTAAAGCTACTGCAATAGTCTAATCCTTCAGTTCAGTCCTGCCACAGTTTGTCTCTGCCACTGACCCACAAGTCTTTGGTATTGGTGTATGGCTCCTGAGACTTGCAAGTGGGCCCCTCTTCCAGGCTGTGCACCCCGGGTCCTCTGTTGAAGGATGACTGTGCTATGTCGCAGGTGAGTGCCGTCCCCCCAGGGCAGTTCTGGGCTGCTGGGCTGTGTTGGGAGGCTCCCAGTCTGCTCAAATGATGGCTGAATGGGGCTCTGTTAATTCACACTGCTCCCCCTTCCCAGCTCTGGGACATTCAGCTGAGGTTGCAGGGAAGGCTAATGTCCACGCCCAGTTTTGTGGTGTGTGCCTGTTATTTGAAGCACTTCCGTCACTGAATTACTGGCTCTTTGATTGCACATGAAAATTCAAGTGAATAATATTTATTGGCCTTATTGCTGGAGCCTAGTACCATATTACAACAAAATGCAAAGAAAAACAATATATATATATATATATATATATATATATATATATATATATATATATGCACATTTGTTATATATGGGATAAACTGATCTCCTTTTAAAAAAATGGACTGCATTATTAGATTAAGAATGAATCTAAGTAAAGAGTTTGCTGTGAGTTTGACTACTGCCTTCTTCATTAAGGTTAAAGATACATGTGAGTCATAGAATTAAGGCTTGGTAGTTAAAAAAACACTTGTGTCTCAAAGGGTTGAAACACCATTCATAAGATTTGTGATTGACTCTCAAGTCATTCATAGATTCAAACCACTTGAAGTTGATTTCATATATTTTAATGTGGGAACAATAAAATTATTCTTTTATCTCTTTGCTAGTGACATTTTAGTTCCTACAATGTTGATTGACTCCAAAGTTATTTACATATTATGTTGAGTATACTATGAATTGGTTTACAAATGAACATATTATTTTCTATTATTCTGAGGTATCCAAAGCAAAGTTGCCATCATTACTCTGCGGAGTTATAAATTAGTATATCGCGTATAATAGAAAACCTGAAAAATAACATCCACTATTTCTTTGAATGATCAATTTCAGAATAAGCTCTGGTGGAAAAGTAAAATGCATTGTATTCAATGTCATCAATTTAATTCTTTTTCTTTGTACTATTTATATTTAAATAAAAACTAATATTTAACAAATTAAATAGCCTATATGGTAGAAATTAATTAAATGGCAATGTTTATTAAATATTAAAACATTCCATTTTGCCCAAAACAAAAGTGTAAGTTAAAATGAATTTGATGATAAGCACTTTAGTAATTTTATTAATATAAAATACCTACTAGGTAGCAGTCTTAAATTTGTTTTTGAGATGGAATATGTCATTTTTGACCCAGTCAAAATAAAAACAACTTCATAGAGTAGTCATACAATGATTCCTTGTAGTCATCCTAAACTCTGGTTTATATAATCATCCAAAAGAAACAATGCCCAAAGGAGTCATCACAAAGAATATGGCTTCACATTAAGAAGTAAACTCAGACCTCTAGTCTGTATTTTATCAGAGGAAAAAAGTCAATATTTGGTGGTGTGTCTGTGCGACTACAATACAGATGCACCACTGCCCACTTACCAAGTTGAATGATAAACATCAACTTTTAGTTACACTTCTTTAATGCCAATCACGCAATTCCGCCCCACCCCCAAAACCACTGCTGCTCAGGCCTTGGCGTTTATTTGATAATATCAAGGAGAGTGCCCAGAGAAGAGCATTCGATATACTTAATGTCCTACTCTTCAACTCTTGTCAGTTCTGGAGGAACAGCTCAGGCTCCGGCTGGCGAGACACCACGAGTCTAGCCATGGTGAGATCCGGCTGAGGTCAGCAGAGACCGATTCCCATTATGCTGGAGGCTGTAAGAAAGACAGTACCAAATTGTGGTAAATTGGGCAAAACTGAGGGACTTCATGAGTCTGTAGTACTTCAGGAATCACTTGATACTGTGATTCATAATTCGAAATTAATATCTACCATCAGATGAGTGATCAGGCTGTGGCAATGGAATGTTAACTGGTATTATTTTCACAGGCCATGGCCATTATGATAGATAATGATAAAATTGTTATTCCCTGGGATGTGTTTCCAGTTGCTTTCCCGTTTGCATGCCCATAATATGAGCAAGAATTATTATATACCAAGCAACTTTGCTTCTCTACCACTATACACCTACTCATGCGTTCTAAGGATAAGGCTATTCCGTCACTTTGCCTATTTTACATAAACTAACCTGCCCTTGCAAAGCAAAGTTTATGACTAACTATAGCCTAAATTCTTAAAATTAATCTTCTCTATCTTCTTTTTTGAAACATCCCATGATTTTTCTGGTGTGAATTTGCCCTCCCTGCAGCAAACTAAATAAACCTACTTAAAAAAAAAAAAAAATGTGGATTCTTAGTGGTCTTTAGTTGGTGGCTTCTATTATTAGTTTAAAAGGCAAAAAGTAAATTCAGTACCATTGTAGAATTGCTATGGCATAGATGAACTCCAAGACTACAAATTCTGGTATAAAAGCTAGAAGATCCTGCCCCAACTTATTTAAAATATTTTCCCCTTTACCACTTTTAATTACATCTTGAGCCTGGTGGGTGGAAAAATATATATTTTTAAAGAATGAATAAAAATAAAATATTTACAAGGAAAGATTTTCTTGGACCCAGCCCCATTTAGCAGTTTCAGTAACCACAAGCAATAATGAAAACTGATTAATTTGAGTTAAGTAAATACAATATATCATCTAGCACTATTTAAAACTATTTCAGCATAAACTCTGAATCATAAACACAAATTTTGGACATTTTGGAAAGCATAGTTGAGCATAAACACAAAATATGAGGTCCATGCTTACGAAACAAGTCAATTCATTTTTCTCCACCCATATAACTGTCTCTATCACATCTGATTTTTTTGAAAAGAGGCAAATGCAATACCCAAATTGTTAAATTGTACTGTATTTCCTACAATTAAAACAGAGAGCAATAAAAATATAGTGTAAAAAAGAATGCTTTTTCCTTGATAAATTCTTTCAAACTTCCAAAATCTCTAATTTATCTGATATTGCATGAATTCTGACTTAATAATACCACCTGATACCCTAAATATTTATTGTCTTCGAATTGCACTTAGAAAAATATCAGATATTATGAGCTTCAGGCTAACCAAAGTAGAGCAATTATACAAATTATCTGATACTGAAAATATGGGTAAATTAGGCTATTATGATTATACATAAAATGATAAAAGCTATTTCACATTTTAAAAATCTGATTTACCTTTTTCCTTTTAGGCAAGCATACATGCATAAAATGAAATTTATGTAGCAATTAAGAATTATAGTCAGAAGCTGAATATTTACAGTCCTAGGATTCTTATAGTATTATTATGAGTATTTTATTTCATTAGATATACTTAACAAAAGTCTAATTAATTGCTTTTTACCCTATACAGCTAAAATTGAAGTAGAGAGAGTTTAATCATCCAGCACTATTTAAAACTATTTCAGCATAAACTCTGAATCATAAACACAAATTTTGGACATTTTGGAAAGCATAGTTGAAGAGTTATATGGATTAATACATTGGACAACAAGAACTACTTTCCTTCGTTCCTTAGGTTCCATCTGATACAATACAAAATCTATTTAGTTCTATGAATTATCATGTCATCCACTTCATTTCCCCAAAATAAATACATGTGAATTGAATAGGAAAGTATGAAAACATTCTATTTGTAATGGAATGCTTATTTCCATTTTGAGCTCATTAGTTCATGCAATTCAAGAAAATTAAATTAAACCAAGGAATGAAAATTTCAGTAAGCATTGTCCCTTAGTTCCTAGCTACAATATACAAAAATTAAAGGACAGTTAGTTTTTGCTCCTATTATAAACTGCCAGGCTTTCTAGATAAGTTCTCCATAGATCCTTGGGCATGGCTTGCATGATAAGTGGGAAAAATGTACTTTGTTTTTGAGGAGTCTTTTGCCACAGTTTCCTAAACTGCTTTCTTTGAGTGAAAATAAGAGTGGGTACTATTTAAAATACAGGGTCTCCTGAACTATTATATTAATCTATGGAAATCAGGTTTTAACAGAACTCCTTTTTGTACCTCAGTAATGTATTTGCAAATGTCTGTATAAACCAGGCAGCTAATTGTGTATCTGTATGTATTTACAGTATTTATTCTGATGCAAATTCTCATTTTGTGTTTTGCTGTGCAATTCAAATAGTTGAATTATGACTGAGTTATGTGATTAGTTGGAATTGTTAATGTTGGTATAAAAGTGCAGCACACTAAAATAGACAATAACCTTATTTAATCAGCATTTACTAAGTGGAACTGCTCAACTAATTTTATGCAAACTGAGATAAACAATTCCTTTCCTTAAGCAATTTTTCTTCCAATACATATAATAAATATTAATCGTAGAAAATTTGCAAAGATTTTTAGGGAAAAACAACCGAAAGTAGCCATGATTCCACCACCCATTTAGAACATTTCGTGAATAGCTCTCAGATACGGTTTTTTTTACAGTCCAATTTAGAACCTTACTATACAGTGTATGCTGTAACTGTACATTGCATTGTGTTACCTGCCTATTATGCTTAACAACAGTTTATTTTCCCATGCTCCTGAGTATTCTTACATATGTTGTCATGCCAATTTGATATTATAAAAGCTCACAGGTGGAGTGCTTCATTAGAAATAACCCTAATTATGTAGACTTGCTAGAAACACATTTACAATCCAGATGGTAGAGCAAATTCCTCTTTACTGTTGTCCTCAGGTCCATTTTTTGACAGTGCCAGAGTAGACTCACCTCAACGTTTGGAAGCCTCCTTCTCTGGCCTCCTTTCCTCTTACCTATTCTACTCCTTTTCCACAGCATCTCTGCTACACATTGCTCTTCCTTTAATCCATGCTGATAACATTGTTTGCCAATCTTCAGAGTTGAGTACCTAAAAGAAAAAATATAGGTGTGTGTGTGTGTGTGTGTGTGTGTGTGTGTATACATACACACACAAATATACATAAAATATATACATATACCAATCTATATACTTATGCATGTGTGCATAAATGCACACATGCATATATAAATGGCCTTTGACACCTAAATCCTGCTATCTTATTTTGGTAAAGATACTTTCTTGAATAGCAGTGAGATGGTAAGGGTCCAAAGGGTGAATGAGGCATAGATCCCCTTCTGCCCCATTGCAATTATTGTAAAGGCTACCTTTATTCCATTATATAGACATACCATAACTTATTTCGCTAATCTCTTATAAAAATTTATGCTATTCCCTTCTTTTTCAGTTACAAATGACAATGTAATAAAAATCATGTACTTTACCAATAGTTTCCTTAAGGTAAATTCTTAGAAGTGAATTATAAGATCAAGAGTGTAATCATTTTCATGAATCTTAATTTGAAAAGTGTTATGTCTAATAGAGAAATAAAATTCATATTCTATAGGAGTTGGATTTTTTTTTTCTGTTGGCCTCCCCCTCCCCTTGTCCCACCCTATGCTCCATTCTTTGATTGTGTTTTATGTCCTGGGAGACTGCTTTGTATTAACTTGATTATATCACTTGGGCTCCCTTAACCTTTGGTTTCCAGCTGGGTTTAGAGGGAGGAATCAACAGGAGATAGGAAGTGGGAATTTATCCTTACCCACCCCAACCTCAGTATCTCTCTTCCTGGTAATGGTTGTCGTGCAAATTTTTTCTCTGTAGAGAATCCCCAGTCGTACAGCATAAACTTTTCTAGGCTCCTCTCATCCTATTTGCTCCCTTACCCTTTCAGGACTAAGTTTGGTTTATAATGGCTTTCTGCTGCTGCTAGTCTTTGGGTGCTTCACCATTCCTTAGGATTCCCTTAACCATGTCCAGACTTAAATAAATTAACTCTTCTCAGTTAAAGACTTTCAACCTGCCATCTGTTTCCTACTAGGATCTTGCTAGCCCTGTCTGAGTATGCCTGCTCCAAAATATCCTTGATAACCCAAGGGATGGTTTAAAAGAATATTTGAATATTTGAAAAATTTGAAAAAAATTAGGAAAAAAGAATATCTCATTATTTGAATTCAGTTTATTTGATTATTAGGGTGAATATTTAATAAGTATTTAATATAAACAATGATTATTTTAACATATATTTTCCATTTCTTTTTTGGAGAACTTCCTAATTACTGCTTGTCTTTTTCCACAGAGGGGCTAGTCTTTTGCTTATAGCTTTGAAAATCATTCTTATATAAAAGGAATATCAAATATCATATTTGATTTTTTATTTTGCTTAGAATTATTTTTAAGAAATCTTTTGTAGTTTTTGTTATTGCTTTTACATTAGAATGTCATTTCTCAATCCCAGTGCTAGCAGCATTTGATGCATTTATGAAAATTTTAGTCTCATGCTAGCAAATAACTAAATTTGATTACAAGTGTACTCACTTTCTAACATGAGTTCAAGAATGTGTCCCTGCGTTTTGGTGCTGCTGAGCTCTACCTTGCTGATCTTAGTAGCCTGAAACACTGTGATTAATAGTTTCCAAAGATGCAAAACCATGACCAAAACCACACATCTGCTATCTGCCAGTGCCCATATGCCTGGCTCCAGCTGCCACCACCTAAAAGTGGCTTCTCCTTCACTCTACCTTCCAAATCTTGCACAGTACCTCTCAATGGCAGAACATAACTGGAACTTTGCTGTGAAGAGAATCTAAGAAATGCAGGGAGAGCTGAGTAAAGTGAATAGTACTGAAGAGCAACAAACTAGTTATCTCCTAGTCCACCTTCTTGAATACACAGTTTTTAACTTCCAAACTCAAACATTGACAACATTATGTTTTATCTAACATGGTACCAAAAGATGTGCTCACTCTGAACCCAATAATGGGATGCCAAAAATTCCTATAATTCTCTGTAGTTTTCTCTGATGTATGCTCATTTACTAACTCAATCACCATCATCACATAATTTAAAGACCTCCATCTCAATATTAGTAGAAGCATGAGATTCTGCAAAAGTCTCTACAACTTCTCACAAGGTTGTACTTGCTATTTATAAGTTCTTTCTTCCAGTACTAATTCCTTGTTCCTTTGGCCCTTGGCTACAACCTCACCTGGTCATGGTTCTCAATTTGGTGAATTGAACCCAATCACCGTTATTATTTGTTATCTTATTTGGAGGTGACATAGCATTGGACATGGACATTACTAAGAGGTACTACCAGAGACTCACCCACATTCTAGAAACTCTTCTTGTTGTCCCATTTTGTAGTACCAACTCCATTTTCTCCTGATAAACAATATCAATCAACTGCTATCCTTCTTCTGTTGCTAATTAAAGAGCTTAAGAGATCATGTGGCAGCCTTAACTTGCAGTTCAGAAAAATTGTGTTCCCTGGTAGAAACATATCTTCTTTGAGATCTAGGACCTATAAATTCATGGAGTGCAAAGTTTTTGGGAAAGTATAATATAGTCTGACACCATATTTTGAAGCTTGATTGCTGACATCTTGTAAGACTACTTCCTCCCTCTTCACCTTCTCTCTTCTGCTGCACTTCTAGAAAAGCTGATAAGAAAGCTTCAGTGCTCTCTCCTCTTGCTCTGGTGGGAACTGCAAACCATACTAGCCCCTTCCCATTGCAGGAATTTTTATCCTACCACAAACCACAATAAAAATCCCTAGTCAGTCTCATTTTCTCAAGCCATTTTTGGACCTGTTTGTGAGGCTTCCTTGGTCTCCCCAGAAAACCTCATTATGTAAGTAATAAACCTTTTCACACTGTTTTGGTATTGACATCCAAATCAAATTTTGGGTGAGGTCCATCCTGTTTCTGATGAATGGCTACAATAGGAAGCAAAGCTGTTGATTTGCTCATTTGGGTTAGTAGCAGCACGAGCCACTGTCTCTCCTTCCTTTGGTTGCCAAATGCACATATTTTGGCAATGAGAGAAACTACTCCTTAAGCTGCTTGCTTGCTATCCTTCAAGATACATGTTGAAGTATTGCTTCCCAGTCATAAAAGTTGTTGCTACCCATCCAGCTACTTAATTTATTTTTAATAGGCCATTTTACTATTTTTGCTTACTCTTATAATAATAACAGTTCTGTGTCTTCTTTTCAAAACTTATTATTATTATTATTTTTCATGAATTGGCTAAAGTTCCTAGTACAATGAGAAATAGATAGAATGATGGTAGGCATCATAGTTTTGTTCCTGAACTCAAGAGAGAAAAACAAAGCAATGGTCATTATTAAGATGCTTGTTTTTTCCGCAGATGTGTCATATTTGTCTGTGAATCAAGCCACCTTACAAGTTATCAGTTTAAACAATGACATTTAGGCCACGATTCTGTGGATCATCAATTTGGGCTGGACTAACTGGGCAGTTCTTTCTTTTCTCAAGTGGACTCACTCATCACTTTGAGTCACCTGTTTGGTTGATTTTGGGGGCATTGCTTCAGAACCTGGGGTGACTGGAGACTTTCTCCACAGAGTCTCATCCTCAAGCAGGCTAATCTGGGCTTGGTCACAAGGCAGTAGTAGAAGTGGGGTGGGAGTGGGATTTCCAAGTGCAGCAAGAGCAGAACATTCAAGTCCTACTGTGCAAGCACTTTTCAAGCTTCTACTGGTATCACATTTATTAACCTTGACCAAACAAGTCACATCGCAAAACCTAGAGTCAGAGTCAGAGGATGTTCACATTTATATGGTAAATAGAATTCTTTTTTTTGTAATAAAAAAATAAGTTTGCGATCTACCTCAAAGTTTAAGGACATTTTATTAGATTTCTTATTTTATAAGAGTCTTTCTCATGAATGGGTGTTGAAACTTATAAGCTGTTTTTTCTACATCTCTTGAAATAATAATGTTTTTTCCCCTTTAAACTGATGATGTTATGAAACAGATTGATTTAAAAATATTATACAAACTTTGAATCCTGGAATAACCACATTTGGTAATTTGTTGGATTTCATTTGCTTTTTTATTTATAATTTTTACACCTAGTTTCATGAGGAAGATTTTCTTAATTTTTCTTTGTCATGTTGTCTTGTGGAATTTAATAGCAAGCCTACTCTAGCCTCATAAAAAGTGTTGGTGCTGTATTCTCCCTTTTTTCAAATCTCTGGATGATTTTGTATGTATTGTATTATTTATGCCTTAAGTGCATGTTAAAATTCACTGGGAAAGCCTTCTTTCTGGAAAAGATTGATTATAGATTTACTCTTTAATAATTGCAAAATTACTCATGTTTTCTGTTTCCTTTTCATGTTTGATAGATTTCACTTTTTTTTTTCTCTTCAGGAGTTTTTTATTCATAATTTGTTATTCATAATCAAGTAGCACAGTGTAGAATCTGAGAAGTTTCATATGAGGCCACATTAGAGCAAAAAGAAAATAAAATAGTGAATGTTTTAACTGCTATTAGCATGACCATAACTGTACAATTTTTTTCCTTCTAAGAAACAAGAAACTCTTCAGAGCAGCAAGTAGTGGCCAAATGAGTGAGTTGATTCCAATTAGAGCAACACTATTCTGATTAGTCCATATTTTTAAAAAAGTGATTTCCCTTAGATGTAAGGAAAACTTAGGAGTCTCTGTGATTATATTTAATTCCATTTGGAATTTAGGCAATATGATCTTTTATTCAACCCAACCTATAACCCATTGGATTGGATTAACTACCAGTTGCCAACTGTGATAGAGATAAAACAAGGGACATTCTATTCTCAAAATATAAATCTCTACTACCTCACTGAAAGGAAGGCAAATCCAAACACGAGGAGTCCCATTAGGGTCTTAGGTTCTTCATTAAAGTTCCAGTCACTTTAAGTGATTGGAGATTCTGAGAGTCTGTTCAGCAGCTGGTAGTATTAAGCCTGAAGTACGGAGTATGTACAAATATTTTCCAAGTTTTTTAACATTTTAATTCATGGAATAATCCCTATGTAGTACATTAGCACTATCTAAGTAACTAATCAGAAAGCAGAAATATAAATGACCCATGCCATCTGGCCGAGGAACAGAGATTACTTTATCAGAGCCATCAGCCTTCTCCTAGCTCACTGGGTATAAACCAAGTCAGAAAGACAACCTATTCTGTCTAGCAATTCAATTCCTTTTCTGACCTAGAGTTTGGATATATCAAAGAAACAAAAAGCATAAAGACACTTCAATTAATGGTAGCAGTAGAATTCTGTCAAGGCATTTTTTTTTTTTTTTACTTTGTGTCACAAAAAGCTTTGAAATTTCTTAGCGCCCTACCAATTACTCCAAATTAAAGATTTTTTTTTTCATTAAAAAGTATCACTAATAAAAAATGCAAGCAAGAGGAAGAAATATATAAAATTCTAGTGACACAAGTAATATCAGGTTAGACTTGCTTAAGGCAAGTCTTGCCCTCTTACATGATTGGGACACCCCTTAATTTCTGAGTTAAATTTTGCATCTTGAAGGTCTTAATTAATGTTTGAAGCATTAATTAATGATTGCTGAAGCAAACCCTGAAACTAACACTTGGCACACATTATAAAAAAGTTGATTTACCCAACGTACACTAAAGAATCCTTGAGTAGTGGAGATTTTAAGAAGCTGGAACACTGACAATATTAAAGTTAAATAATAGTCATGAATCTTTAAGACAACAAAGTGGCACTCAGAATAGAAAGACATAGTGGTTACAATGTTGGAATTAGGAGAAATGGATTAGTTTTTTGTGTAGTGTGGGATAAATTAGAGGCTCAGGAAAACTTGGCAGAGGCTCTCCCTCATTGGCATTTATGTAGAGCTGTGTTTGAGGACCAACCAAAGGGTGAATTATTTCTATCCTATTTCCCCATCCAAGAATTCTTTCAATTATTGGAAGATCTTCTTTATATACACTAACCTTCCCCTCTTTCCAGTCTTCATAAAAGGGGAGAATTCTTAAAAAAAAGATCTAAGCTCTCATTCCAGATAAGCATTTCACAGTTACAACAATTACCTCAAAAATGGAAGTATGAAGAATGAGTGAAAATCTGGTTTCAAAGTTATACTAGGAGTCTCCCTACAGCAACTTTGCAGGGGTGAATAGTCCTGAAAAAGACCTTAGTTAACAAAGGTATTCCAGTCCCAGGGAACTCTCAGCAAAGTTGGCAAGTGAAGTTGGTCAGCAATAAAAGGAGATTACTTATGATGGACTGAGTCTGGAATAAACTTGTTTCTAACGGCCCATTGTAGGCATGACTACAACAGGTGAAGAAAGAGTAGCATCTTCTTTCCACTGAGAAGTGATGGTCTTTAACTGAGTGTAGAATTGGAAGCCCTGTTTGCCATAGAAATTGGTGTCTCCCCTGAAGGAAGATCGTAAGCCAGTGAATGAGAACATTGGCAAAGGCACTGGAATGGGTACATTGACACCCACCTGTCCGACATCCACTAGGTGTGAATATTTTCGAGCTGTGGCTCCATTGGTGGTGAAGATGGCAGTTCCATTTCCGTATGGGTTGTCATTTACAATCTTGATGGCTTCATCCAATGTCTCTGTCTCCAGAACCACAAGAACTGGACCAAAAATCTCTTCTTTGTAACAGGACATATTTGGCTTGACATTTGAGATGATGGTTGGTCCAAAAAAGTTGCCATTTTCATAACCTTTGACATTAATTTTTTTGTCCATCAAAGAGGATGGACGCTCCCTCCTTTGTTCCACTATCAGTCAGATTACAGACTCACTCTTTAGCCTGGGGAGATATCAGAGGGCCAAGATTGGCTCCCAGCTGGTCTCCTGCATTGACTCTCAGGTTTTTGGTGCGCTCCACCAGCTCTGGCAGCCATTTCTTGGCATCTCCCACAAGAATTGCTGTTGAAAGAGCCATGCAGCACTGACCAGCTGCTCCAAATGCTGCCCCAACTAGCTGGTTCAGGATATTTTCCTTATTGGCATCTGGCATGACCACTCCATGGTTCTTGGCTCCCATATTGGCTTGAACTCTCTTGCCATGTCTTGACCCTTTCTCGAAGATGTACTCTCCTGCCTAGTTGGATCCCACAAAGCTGATTGCTTTGATGGCCGGATGATCACAAATAAAATTTACAGCTTCATGTTGTCCATGGATGATGTTCAGTGTTCCATCTGGAACACCAGAGTCTTGGAGCAACTTAGCTAGAAGCATAGTTGCTCCAGGGACTCACTCTGATGGTTTCATTAGGAAGGTATTTCCACACACCATGGCCATGGGAAACATCCAAAGGGGGATCATGGCAGGAAAATTGGATGGTGCAATGCCTGCACACACACACAGGGGCAGACGGTAGGAGTAAAGGTCCATGTCTTTGGTGATGGATGGCATGGTCTCTCCCATCATGAGGGCTGTCACACTACAGGCATGCTCAACCACCTGAAGGCCTCGAAATACATCTCCTTCGGCATCAGCTAGGGTCTTTCCTTGTTCCAATGTGATTAACCTGGCGATTTCTTTCAAGTTTTCTTTAATAAGTTGTTGATAGCGGAGCAGGAGATGCTGACGGCTTAAAACTGAAGAGTCTGCTCATGTGGGAAAAGCACGTTTGCAGGAAGCAACAGCTGCATCCATTTCAGCCCTAGTGGCCTGAGGGACCAGACCAATTACCTCATTGGTGGCTGGGTTTTGGATGTCAATCCATTTGTCACTTCTGGATTCAACAAATTTCCCATCAATAAAGAGTTTCGCATTGCCGCCACAGCCTCCACAGCCGCCACAGCCGCCCTGGCTCTGAGCCTCTTCTCCACCTCCTCGCTCCTTTACAGCTGGTGCAGTTCCCCCGATAGATTTCACTTTTAAGTGAGTTTGTAAAATTTATAAAATTTATTTTGTTGTTTAAATTTATTGGCATAAAATTATTCCTTGTATACTTTTATTATAATGCATTTTAGATCAAGATAGTAATATGAGGATTTTTTTTCTATATTATTTTAAAGAAAGCAACTTTGAGCTTCGCTGATCGTTTGCATTGTAGGGTTTAAAATAATTATTGGTTTTTGCTTTTATCTCTTTTTGTCTGCTTTCTTTTAAATTATTTTTCTGATGAATGAAGTGGATAGTTTAGTTCACAGATATTCATTTCACTTTTTAATTTGTCTAAGTATGGTTTAACAGCATGCCACGAATTTTTACTACTGTGTTTTCATTTATTTAAAAATATATTTCCTTTTTGACCCCTGTTATATACATAAGCTTACATTTAAATTTCCAAATAAAGATATACTTTTTATTATATTATTCCTTTTTATTTCGTGCTTAATTGCAATATGATCACAGCACATCATCAGTATTATGTGATTCCTTGAAACTTGTTGAGATTTGCTTTACAGCATATTATATCCTCAATTATTATAAATCTTTCTTATTTGCTTGGAAAGAATGTGCATTTGCAGTTGTTCCATGCAGTATTCTATAGATGCCTGTTGGGTGAAGTTTTTAATCATGATGTTCTACTTTTTAAAATGCTTAATTTTTTGCTTGATTATATTATGTTGATTATATATTGATTATATTATCAGTAGCAAAAGTGTGTTAAAATTTTCCACTATGCAAAATTTTGTTTAACATGTTTTGAAGCCTATTAATAGAGGCACAAAATTTTAGAATATATATTCCTGATGAACTAAACCTTTTATCATTATGAGCTGATCTACTCTAATTCTGGTACTGCATTTGGCTTTACAGTGTACTTTGTCGTCTAGTCACATAGCCACAGCAGTGCTTTTTGGTTGGTGATTATATGGTATATCTTTTTCTGTCCTTATATTTTAAATTTTCTGTGTGCTTATGGTTTTAGTTACCTAGGCTGCTCAAGCAAATATTATGAAATGGGTTGGCTTAAAAATGGGAATTTATTAGTTTATGGTTGGAGGCTAAAAGTAAGTCCAATTTGAGTCATTGTGAAGGCAATACTTTCTCCCAGAAGACTGCGGTGTTCTGGGGCTGGCTGCTGGCAATCTTTGGGTTCTTAGCTTGTCACATGGCAAGGGCCATGGCAGTGTCTTCTGGTCTCTCCCTTCACTTCCAGATTTAGCTTCTTGCTTCCTGTGACTTTCCCTTTCTCTGTCTGGGTTTTAATTCTATGATATTACTATGCCAATCCTATTTGCCACCAAATTTTTATTTCTCATTTCCTTCTATTTGCTTGATTAAGAAATTTGTATTATTCCATTATTTCCAGTTAGTATGCTAGTTATTCGGTTTTTCACCCTTCTCTTATGTTTCCCTAGAAATTTTATGCCCCCATGACTCATTTAATTCTACAGATATTTTCAAACACCGCAATATGTAACTTTTGTTTTATTCTGTCAATGTTAATTTTTACTTCCCAATATGTTTCACATTTGTATTATTTTTCATCTCAAGGTAAACATATATTAAATTTTCTAAGTCTATCCTTTGTGTCTCTTAATTCTTTTCTGTGTTTTTGTTATTTTGTCTTTCCATGTACTAAGGAATTTGGTCAAACCTAAAGAGCGATCTGGCCTTTGCCCTAGCTCCTGGAGGTGCAATCTCTAAAGCCTAGGGATTTCCAGGAGTTATAGGAATGTCTTTGTTATTCATTGTGGGTCCTTGGACCACACTCTATTGTTCAGCTCTTAATCTGTGTAGCAGCCACCTCTTCCTCTTGTGCACTGCCAAAGGTGAAATGGTTAGCATTTCTGCTTCTCATCTTTTTAATGCAATTTTATTGAGATACATTTACTCACCCTACAATCATCCGCAGTGTACAATCAGTTGTTCTCAGTGTGCTGGTTTGAATGTATTATGTCTCCCAAAACACCATTATCTTCAATGCAGTCTTGTGTGGGCAGGAAACATATTGGTGTTGATTGGGTTGGAGACTTTTGATTGGATGTTTCCATGGAGATGTGATCACTCAGCTATGGGCTATATCTCTCATTGGTTAATTTCCATGGAGGTGTGGCCCCGCCCATTCAGCATGGGCCTTGATTAGTTTAGTGGAGCACTATATGGTCTCAGACAGAAGGATCAAGCTTGCTACAGCCAAGAGGGACAATTTGAAGAATGCACAGGAGCTGAGAGAGGAGCTGCAGATGAGAGACAGTTTGAAGATGGCTGTTGAAAGCAGACTCTTGCTCTGGAGAAGATAAGAGAGGACAAACACCTCAAGAGCAACTGAGAGTGACATTTTGAAAAGGAACTGCAGCCTAGGGAGGAATGTCCTGGGAGAAAACCATTTTGAAACCAGAACTTGGAGCAGATGCCAGCCATGTGCCTTCCCAGCTAACAGAGGTTTTCCAGACACCCTTGGCCATCCTCCAGTGAAGGTACCCAATTGCTGATGCATTACCTTGGACACTTTATGGCCTTAAGACTGCAACTGTGTAACCAAATAAACCCCCTTTTATAAAAGCCAATCCATCTCTGGTGTTTTGCATCCTGGCAGCACTAGCAAACTAGAAAACACAGTATCATCATATAGTTGTTCATTCATCACCACAATTTTTGAACATTTTCATTATTCCAAAAAAATAAAAATAAAAATAAGAATTAAAATAAAAATAAAAGTAAAAAAGAACACCCAAAACATCCCATCCTTCCACCCCCCATTACTCATTTACTTTTTGTTCCCATTTTTCTACTTATCTGTCTGTACACTGGATAAAGGGAATGTGAGCCACAAGGTTTTCACAATAATGAGGTCACACCATATAAGCTATATAGTTATACAGTTGTCTTAAAGAATCAAGGCTGCATTGCAGTTCAGTAGTTTCAGATATTTCCATCTAGCTATTCTAATACACTAAAAATTAAAAATGGATATCTATATAATTCATAAGAATAACCTCCAGAATGACCTCTTGACTCCATTGGAAATGTCTCAGCCACTGAAGCTTTATTTTGTTTCATTTCTCTTCCCCTTTTTGGTCAAGAAGGCTTTCTCAATCCCATGATGCTGGGTCCAGGCTCATCTCCAGGAGTCATGTCCCACAGTTACCAGGGAGATTTACACCCCTGGGAATCATGTCCCACTTAGGGGGGAGGGCAGCACATCCACCTGCTAACTTGGCTTAGAGAGAGGCCACATCTCTCTGTAAGCCAAGAACAAACGAAGTTCTCTGGGGGTGACTCTTAGGCACAATTACAAGTAGGCTTATCATCTCCTTTGCTGTAACAAGCTTCACGAGGGCAAGCCCCAAGATAGAGGGCTTGGCTTTCTAAATTGGTAGTCCCCAGGGCTTTCTGCTTCTCCTTGTAGGGACTTGTCACTCTTTGGCATTCAGTTATCACGGTGGCCTTATGCTCTTTGATGAGTTAAAGTTAAGATTTTTTAGATTATCTGACTTTTTCTTGGTGTTGGTATAGTTACATCTTTGTTTCTTTCTACTACTATTAAGACTTTTAATGTAGGCAGTTAGAAGCTAACAAAACCATTGAAAAGTTTGAAGAGTGAAAAAATATGGAAGCTTAGGTATTATCAAGAAGACTCCCCTGAAAGTTTCATCTGTGATCATAGTGAAGTACCTGAATCTCTGTAGGGTATCTATAAGCCACAGGCAGAATCCCAAGTCAACCCATTGCTGACTCCCATATTCCAACCTGTAGTTTCTACTTAAGAATAATGTTTTCCAACTTCCCAAACTCACATGAGAAATTTCTTGGCAGAATCTGACCATAACCTTGTTGGCAAGAAAGACTGTTTTCAGGATTTATATCCCTTCATACAGCAGAGAGTTTAGAATGGTGTGAACCATTCTGAGGATCAACAAATATCAGGCATATCTCAACTTCTGAATGCAAATTTACCCATTACATTGTACTTTCCAGTTTTGGCAAATGATTAAATCTCTGAATATGTATTTAAGTAACTGATCTTTCAAGTAAATGTTCCATGATTTATGATCCTTAAATTATGTTTAGAATGTGCTGTAATGGTACTGCAAATATCACAAGAAAATAATTCTGATTTTATTTTTGAAGTACAAAATGAAATCTCTAAAGGAAACTTATGCTAAGGAATTATTAAAATTAGTCTTTGTTTGAAAAGAGCCATACAAATATACAGAATTCTCTAACTTATTAAATGTGGGAACCTATGTTTTTTTCTAGAAAAATAATGAAGTAGATTGTAAAAAGCTTTATTTAGACATAGCAATTACTTGCTAAGGATTCTGTAGGTAAAATATTGTAATTTTATAGCAAGTGTTTTTTCTCTGAGTCAGTGTTCTGAAGTCCAAAATATACTTCACATAATTGTGCTCTAAGTTTTGCAAAATATACTTATGAATGGGAATACTATTCAGCAAGAAACAGAAATTAACTACTGATGCACGCAACAACATGGATCTTAGAAAAGATTATGCTGAATGAAAGAAGTTAGGCACAAAAGAAAATACACCTTATGTTCCTACCCATTTGAAACTCAAGAAAAGACTACTTTAATCTACTGTGGTAGAAAAGAGATCAGTGTTTACATAGGACTAGAGGTTAGACAGGGGATTGAGGAGGAAGGTACATGAAGGGGATTTTGGGGTGATGACAATGTTCTATAACTTGATTTTGGTGATGGTTATATGGGTGTATAAATTTATTAATACTTACTGAAATTTCTTAATATTAAATGTTAATATTAATATTAATTTAAATTAAATATTAATTTAAATATATTAATATTAAGATGCTTATATGTACATTTTATTTAGGTAAATTATACTTCAGTGAGTTAGATTAAAACAAAAACAAACAACAAAAAGAAGTCAGATTGACATAAGGAAACAAAAATCAGTTTCACAGGGAATAAGACTTGTAGATAACTAAAAGTTCAAAGCTGCCAGTGATAGGTGGTTTAGTTTCCTAGGCCTCTGAGACAAATACCATGAAATAGGTAGGGTTAGAAAATGGGGATTTATTTGCTTACAGTTTTGTGGTTAAAAGAAAGTCCAGATCAAGGCGTCATCAAGGCGATGCTTTCTTCCAGAAGACTGTCACTTTCTGTAGCTGGCTGCTGGCGATCCTTGGTCCTTAGCTTGTAACATAGCAAGGCATATGGTGGCCTCTCCTTTCTCTTCTTGGTTTCATTGATTTCACCTTCTTACTTCCTGTGGCTTTCTCTCTCTGTCTTGAGTTTCACTCTGCTTTAAAGGATTCCAGTAATAGAATTAAGACCTATCCTGATTGGGCTGGGCCACACCTTAACTAAGTAACCTCATCAGAAGGCCCCACTTACATTGTGTCACACCCACAGGAATGGATTAGATTTAAGAAGATGTTTCTCCATGGTGCATACAGCTTCAAAGCACCACAGAAGGCAAGTGTATGAGGATCCTAGCCTTGTCATATACTAGCTTTGTGACTTTGGTAACATTACTTAAATTGTCTTTGGTTTAGTTTATGCTTTGGCAAATGAGGAATAGCCTTGTGAATATTAAATGAGGCAGCATATATCAAGTACCTAATGCAGTGGCTGGCACATAGGAAACATTAAATAAATAGTGGACATTGTTGAACTGTGGTAATAGAAATATTTCACAGTTGTATTCTACTTAATTAATGTTTTCTGATATCACTTGTGCTTTGTGAGAAAATTTACAAATAAAAAGAACTTACAAATAAGACAGGCTCTACTACTTCCCTCATCTTGCCTCATATTATGAGCTACAGGCAAAGACTTTGTGTCACCTCTTTCTTGTATGATCCCTAAATTGATTGTTTAAATTCAGGCATATAAGTTAATTTAGCTAAATTAAAGTATCTAAAGATGTTCATTTTGTTAAATTTGTTCATTTGATACAGTAGTTAATTAGACCATAGTTTTAAATTAATTTCTGAATGGAACTAACTAATAACCTTTACACTGGAAAACTGCAACCCACTGAGCATAAACTACATTACAAAAAGCTAAAGCTAAAAGGACACTTAGAAATCAGATATTCAAAATATATTGATTTTGTAGCTGAGTGCTATCCACAAAGAAATTAAAGATTTCTCTAAAGTGACTGAAATAATTGGTGATGGCCTTGGAACCATGAGGTGAAGTAGATGAAACATAGCCTTCAATGTCAGATAAACTGCTATTTGAATTCCATTTCTACCATTAATTATAACCATATGGACATGGAAAAGCTGCTTAACATTTCTTAACTTTAGTTTCCTTATTAGTGAAATGGGGGATAACAATAACTACTTGATAGGACTGTAATGAGAATAAAATGAAATAAGTAAATGAAGTATCTTCTACAGTACCAAGCATATAATGGATGCTCAAATTATGTTGCTGCTCTTGGCTTTCCAGTGTTTTTTATACTCTATCACTGTGATATAAATGTTAGTCATTCTCATGTGCTCACATGTTCATTTTATGTACAATGGTTGCAATGCCATAGCTGATAGGATCAAGAGTGTGCATACAAGCCCATCATATTTATGTTTACAGAATTCTACCTGCAGGAATGGCTCACAAAACAAGGCAGGAAAAAATGACAAGATGAAGTGTCATTTGAGGATGAAAATTGTGGTAGGCTGAACATGTAGCCCACAAAGATTTGAAACCCTGGAATCTGTGAATATGTTACTGTGTTTGTTTGTATATATTATGTCCCAGAGAAAAAGCCATATTCTTTAATGCAATTTTGTGGGGGCAGACGTATTAGTGTGGATTAGGTTGGAACCTATTGATTCAGGATTTCCATAGAGGTATGGCCACACCCATTCAGCATGGGCTTTGATTAGTTTACTAGAGCCTTATATAAGCTCAGACAGAAGGAGCTCACAGCTAGCAGTAGCTGATGCAGAAATGTGAAATCATAAGCACATTTATACATATAGGCCACTTTGGACTTAAGGAAAGTGTGGGATGGTTTATGTTTAGAAAAGTGAAATTTAAAATTAACACATTCCAAATCACTCTTGGGAAGCAAAAGTTGTTTGGAGTAACTACCTGTTAGGAAGAACTGGTAAATGGATGGCAGTATATAGTTTTTGCTGCCTTGCAAGTTATTTGAAAGAAAAAACTGATTGTGTTGTTCAGATAATAATTTCAAGAAAGAGAGGACTGCAGGTTGAATCACTTTTGTGAAAATGAAACATGCAATTAAAATAAAAAAACTTTTGTAATGGCTATAATTACAAAGGAATAGTTTACAGAGAAAAAAGCTATTTTTGAAAATGCTATTTTGAAATTTTTATAAATTTAAGTATGAGGAAGGATAAAAGAAATATTTATTTTAAACATTCCTTTGTTTTCCAATGTCCAGAGGAACATAGATGGCAATTCTTGAAAGTACTCGTTTCAAGCATTCTGGACTTGATAATTTTCTCCTGAAGACGATTCAGTGGTGTTAAATGGCAATATGAGGCTATAAAGAATCAATATTTTGTAAAAGAGAGTAAAATCAAATTGAAAGTTGTATTTTCTTTTTCAGTGGGAAACCCCAAGGCTTGTAAATACTGACTCAGCATCTCCATCTTGGACAGTTTCTCACCCTAGCTGCAGGTTGACAGAAATTGCCTGAGAATCTTTCACACCTATTGACACCAGTTTCCTATCACCAGAGACTGATTTAATCCATTTGGGGCTTGGCCTGAGCCTGAGTAGGTTTTAAAGCTTCCCTCTCCCAAGGTGGTTGTAATTTTCACCCTAGCTTTCCAAACAGCCTGCATTTCTCAATGGGACCTACAAATCTTCCAGGACCCGTCCTCACCTTATGGCCATGGGTCCCTCTGAATTTAAAACACAGAACAAAACAAAACATACTTTTGTTTTGGCTTGCTGAGCCTTAGCAGGTTTGGTTTTCAACATGGTATTACTTGCTCCTTGGGAGACAAGCAATGATCCAGCTGAAGCTCAATCCCTGATAGCAGGTGTCGCAATGATTTCATACACACAGTATTACCAAAATATCTGAGACCCCTGCCACCAATTTTATCTCCCCATATACTGGGTGGGTGCAGGGTGGATGGTGGCTGCATTTACAGAGCAGCATCTTAGTCTTTCAACTCAGTCATTTATCCCAAGAAATTTTATTCATCTTTCTACTTGTCCCATGTTTACAGAAGACTGACTTGTACCAAAGTCTAGAGGTCTGCTGTTAAACAGAAGTAACTTAACTCAATTAGCTTAGGAGGAAAGGAACAGAGAACCACATTTTGCAGATACATGGACACTAAAAGTTAACCTGCTTCAAAGTGTTTTCTTTCCCTCAGATTTTACAGATGTATTCATTGCAATAGTAATTCAGTAATCAATAATATTTATATCATTATTTTTTCCCAATGGTAAGATTTTTTTAATTCATATTTAAACTTCTGTTTAAATCATAACTGTTATTTTTAAACTTTTTATTGTGATATATTTACAACTGCAGGTTTCCATTTTTATCCACTGTCAAGTGTACAATTTGGTGGTAATAATTACATTTGCAAGGTTGTGCTATCATCACCACCATCCATTACCAAACATGTTTCATCACCCCAAACAGAAACTCTCACCCATTAAGCAATAACTCCCATTCCACTCTCACCACCTGCTTGCCCCTGGTAATCTGTAATCAATTTTTTGTCTCCATGAATTTGCTTATTCGAAGTATTTAAGGTAAGTGAAATTGTACAATATTTAAATATTTGTCCTTTCATACCTGGCTTATTTCACTCAGCCTAATGTCTTCGAGGTTCATCCCTGTTGTGGCATTTATCAGAACTTTGTTCCATTTTATGGCTGACTACTCTTCCACTGTGATATATATGCCACATTTTGTTTATCCATTCATCTGTTGACACGTGAGTTGTTCCCATCTTTTGGCTATTGTGAATAATGCTCTTATGAACACTGGTGTACAAATATCTGTTTGAGTCTCTGTTTTCAATTCGAGTATATACCTAGAAGCCGGATTGTTGGGTCTTATGATAATTCTGTGTTCAACTTTCTGAGGAACCACAAAACTATTATCCAGAGTGGTTGTACCATTTTTCACCCCACCAAAAATATTCAAGAATTCCTGTTTCTCTGCATTCTTGCCAACACCTGTTATATTCTGTGTGTTTTTTTTTGTTTGTTGTTTTATGATAGCCACCCTTCCTAGAGGATGTGAAGTGGTATCTCATTGTGCTTTTGATTTGCATTTCCCTTATGACTATTGTTGTTGAGGATCTTTTCATGTGCTTATTTGACATTTGTATATCTTCTCTGAAGAAATGATAATTCAAGTCCTGTGCCCATTTAAAAAAAATTGGATTGTTTGCCATTTTGTTGTTGTGTTGTAGTTCTTTATTTACTCTGGATATTAAGCTCTTATCAGATATATGAATTATAGATATTTTCTCCTGATCAATAGATTGTCTTTTTAATTTTTTAATATCCTTTTTTAAAAAAAACAGTTTTATTGAGCTATATTCACATACTATACAATCCATCCTAAGTGTACAATCAGTGGCTTTTAGTATAATCACAGAGTTGTACATTCATCACCACAATCAATTTTAGAATGTTTTTATTACCCCAAAAAGAAAAACCCCATAACCCCTAGCAGGCACCTCTCAGTCTCTCTATCCTTCCCTTCCCTTACATAACCATTAATCTATTTATCTCTATAGATTTATTTACATTAACATTTTATATAAATGGAATCATACAGTATGCAGTACTTTGTGTCTGGTTTCTTTCATTTAGCATAAGGTTTTTAAAAATTTTTGTTTAATTAGATACATTGTAAGTTGATAGAAGAGTCATGTGAAAAATACAATGTGCCCATATTACCACCAACCCCATTGTTGATACTTTGCATTAGTGTGGTACTTTTGTTATAATTGATGAAAGAATATCAAAATAGTACTATTAACTATAGTCCATAGTTTATATTAGGTGTATTTTTCCCATATAACACCCTATTATTAACACCTTTTAAGAGTGTCACGTTTGTTATAATTCATGAAAGAACATTCTTATACTTGTACTATTCACCACAGTCATTGTCTACAATAATCTTCTATCATATCTATAAACCATGTTTTGTTTATCCATTCATCAGTTTTTGGACAATTGGGTTGCTTCCATTCTATGGGAATTGTAAATAATGCTGCTATGAACAGCAGTGTGCAAATATCTGTCTGAGTCCCGGATTTAAATTCTTCTGGGTATATACCTAGTAGCGATATTCTTGGGTCACACGGTAATTCTATACTTAGCTTCCTGAGGAACTGCCTATCTGTCTTCCACAGTGGCTAGACCATTTTACAATCTCACCAGCAATGAAGGCTTGTTCTTATTTCCCTGCATCCTCTCCAACACTTGTAACTTTTTTTGTTTTTTGAATCATAGCCGTTCTAGTGGGTATGAAATGATATCTCATTATGGTTTTGATTTGCATTTCACTAATAGCTAGTGTAGTTGAGCATCTTTTCATGGGTTTTATAGCCATTTGTATATCCTCTTTGGAGAAATATCTATTCAAGTATTTTCCCCATTTTTAAAATTGAGTTGTCTTTTTATTGTTGGGTTGTAGGATTTCTTTATATATTCCTTATATATATTATGGATATTAAACCCTTATCAGATATGTGGTTTCCAAATATTTTCTCCCATTGGGTAGGTTGTCTCTTCACTTTCATGACAAAGTCCTTTGATGAACAAAAATTTTTAATTTTGTTGAGGTCCCATTTATCTATTTTTTCTTTCATTACTTGTGCTTTGGGTGTAAAGTCTAAGAAACCATTGCCTAACACAAGATCCTGAAGATGCTTCCCTACATTTTTTTTTTTAGGAGTTTTATAGCCCTGCCTCTTACACTGATTCATTTTGAGTTAATTTTTGTATAAGGTGTGAGATAGGGGTCCTCTTTCATTCCTCTGCTTATGGATATTCATTCTCCTAGCACCAATTTTTGAAGAGACTCTTCTATCCCAGTTTGGTGGACTTGGCAGCCTTATCAAAAGTAATTGTCCATTTGTGTGAGTGTGTATTTCTGAACTCAATTCGATTATGCTTGTTGATTTATCTATCCTTGTGCCAGCACCATGCTGTTTTGACCACTGTAGCCTTGTGATGTGCTTTAAAATCAGGAAATGTGAGTCCTCTAACTTCAATCTTCTTTGTTGATAAGTTTAAATGTAAGGAATTATTGATACAAACTTATACCTGTTCTGTAGTGAATAGTATGGGCTTTACATATCTAAATGAGTGTGAAATGGGAAAATAGGTTTGGAAGATTTTTTTTTTTATCTTGTCTTGGAAGAGGCTCATTTCTTAAATGGTGAATAAATAAAGAATGTGTGTGATGCCTTTATGAGATTTGAAGTAAAATTGTTTAGGCTATTTCTATCTGGCAGAATATTCTAGAATTCTGAAAGCCATGGCAAACTACTGTCATCTCTCTTGCTCAAACAGTATAAGTAAACTAAATATTGATAGAAAAACACACACACACACACACACACACACACACACACACAGAGCACTGTGGTCAAAATCAACAAAATAATTTCTCAGCATGAACTGTGAGGAATTCTTGAAAGAGTGAGGACAGGTGACATTATACTGAAGAGTGAAACACCAGAAGAGAAACATGTCAGTGGTGGAGGTCATATCAAGGGAGAATCTATGGCTGGAGGTGGAAGATGCTGGAAGCAGGAGAGACTGGGGAGTACCTGCTGGGAGATCAGTTCAGGCATTGCAGAGGGCTGAGTCAGGAGTGGACCCTAACGCATTCCCTTCATCCCTGTGATCTCGGGTGTCCCGGCCCGCGGGACGATCAACGGAAGCTCCAAGTCCTGCGAAGGAAGAATGGTATGGGACAAGAGACACGAAGAATGACAGCAAGACAGGTTTCTGATCAAGCTGCAAAATTTTATTGAAGAGGCAGGGTATATATACTCTAAGGGTGGAGGGAGTGGCTAGTAAGGACGGGTGGCGGTCTAGGATTGGCGGCTGCTGTTGCTAGGGTGGAAGGCAGATGTAAGGTTAGCTTTTGGCGCGAACTAGCTACTGCTTAGGCGGGAACCACTGTTACTTCCTTGAAGAAGGCTAATTACAGCTTAGGCTGTTCTTGCATCAGCCCTGGCGGCCATGTTGCATGTTACCGGTATCGCTGAAGGTGAATATTATATATGCTACCTTAATTGTCCCCAACATCTCCTCCCTTTGTTTTTCAAAAGGATGGAGGAAGAATGCTGATTGAGCATTCCTTTGGCATTAACCTGCTGGGGGAAATAGAGGCCTCATTCCCCGAGTTGTTTGTGGCTCTGTTTTTCTGGGGAGGGGAGCTTTTGCAGAGCGAACCCCTATGCAAATGAGGCATACTTCTCAAGGAGCTCAAAAACGGCTTTTGATTGTTTCGGCCCTCCTTTGCAGTGCTTTGCCTCGCACCCAGCGGTACCAATCATAGCATAAGCTAGAAGCATACTTTTGAGTTATATGCTGCTCCTGTAGGAGGGGGTTTCTTACCCGTCAGGGTGGGTAGCACTCAAGCAGTCTGGATTTACACCTTGGTCAGCGAGGTGGAGCCGGTGATAATGCACTTGAATAGGTCTGCCTAGGGCAGAATCAATTTGATCCTTAACTAGCTGTATTATTCTTCTTATGGCCCAAGGAGCAAAAGATATTATAAGGATTATGGTTATTAAGGGGCCTAGTATAGGGAGGATGTAGGGGAGGATTGCGCTGAATCCCCAGGAGGAGCTTCCTTGGGCTTCCCACTCGTGCTTGCGGTCTGCAATTCCTTCTCTAAGCTTGGTCATGGAATCTTTAACTATTCTGGAATAATCAGTGTAAAAGCAGCATTCCTCGCCTAATGCAGCACAAAGCCCTCCTTGTTTAAGGAGAAGTAGATCTAAGCCTCTCCTGTTTTGGAGAACAACCTCCGATAAAGATGTAAGGGATTTTTCAAGATGGGTGATGGAAGTTTCAATGCGGGCTAAATCTTCGTCTATAGCAGCTCTTAGGTGGGAGAGACCCTGTTGTTGGAGGGTGAGCGAGGCGATTCCGGTGCCTAGGCCAGCAAAACCTAGAAGAGAAGCAATGGTAACAGCAGTAATAATTTCTCATTTTTCCCTGTGCGCAGTTGGGAGCTGTGCATCCCAATAGTGATAGAGGTCCTCTTTAGGACGGAAAAGGATATGGGGCAACACAGTTACCAAGACGCACATTTCCTTTGTTTCAGTGAGGGCTCTTGCTGAGACGCAAGGAGTAAGTCCCGTGGAAGAGCACAGCCATTTTGCCCCTATTCGGGGAATATAGAATTTACCTTGCGATGGAAAGGACGACTGTGCACAGATCTTTTTTAAGGAGGGGGAAACGTTACCAATACAATGCCCAGAGTGGATGACGGATTGCATGGTGAGGCCGATTTTTGTTGTATTCCAAGGACATTGGGGAGGATTATCTTCGTTAGAAATATTAAATGAGGTATTAAGGGCTATAGCGTCATAAAAAGGGGGGTTGACGGAGAAACATAGCCAACAACTGCGAGTAAGATTAGGCTGGCAGGAGTTTAGGGAGAGAAAGGTGGCTTGGAGCACTGACCAAAGTGAGTTATAGATTGGCTTAAGCTCTATGGAAGAGCTTGAGGGTGACGATGTTGGGTTGGTAGTAGGGGAAGAATCAGTAGAGATGGTAGTAGAGGAATAATTGGCGGGTTTGTGAGGAGGGGTAGTTGGGGGTGGGGGAGCGAGCACTACATTTGGCCCAATGGCGAATGGTTTTTGCTGTACTGTTTCTTTTTTTATTACAATAAGAGTTCCTGGGTCGGTACCTTGTAAATAAATTCTGAAGCCCCAAGTTCGACCGATTAGCCAGGAAGGGTCAGTGGGGAGTTGTACGGTGAGATTAAGGTGAGTGCAGGTACCCGTAGGTGGAAGGTGGGAACTGTCATCCGTGCTGAAATAAATGGGTTCATCACGAGGTTTGCAGTCCCAGGGGGCCCAGCGTAGGGTAAGATAGTGATCAACGCTAGATGGCTTCCAATTAGTAGCTAGTGTTTCGCAGCCCCAATAGGCACAATAATATTGATTGGGGGAGTTGCAATACTGTTTTGCGGGGTTGGAGGCTGGGCACATATAATATTGGTGTTGATTACTGCCAACGGGGGGTGCGGGAAATAGATCAGAGGCGTTGACGAGAAAAGAAGGTCGCCCTGCGGTGGTATGGGTTTGCACAATTTTGGAATCTTCCCATCGTGCCAAGGTCCATTTCCAAGGCTGGTGGGGGTTGCCTCTGCAATTAAAAATGCCATGTGATACACAAGGTAGGAGGAGGTATAAAGCGACAATTTTGAATGGTGGTAGGCTTATCATGATTGTATTGGTGGCTTATTGGGCTTTTTAGTTAAGGGGAGCAGGCTAGCAGGGTAATGCACCCCACAATGCACAGATACATTATAGCAAGTAAGGCTCTTTCTAACGGGTTCCAATGTTCTGGGGCAACAGTTGCTCAGTTGCTAATCCGGCTGCAAACAGCAAGGCCAGAGAGCCAATCAGTAAGAGCCAATAATTCATGTGGCCTTAGCGATGGGGCAAACCTGTAAATTGGGCTTCTCTTGGTTGCCGGCTGCACGTAGGTTGGGCGTGTTCTGGGCAGGCTATAGCAAAGTTGGCGACGTGCTGGAAGAGAAAAAAGAAAAAATTTTTTCTCAGGGAGGGGTTTGTTCCCTGGAAAGGTTATTGTTAAAGGGAAGGGGGGATTTTGGGGCTTGTTCTGACAGTGGAGGATTAACATGTCTAATTAGTCTTTCTGGAAGCCAGCGAGGACCCTCTTTTTCTTGGTCATATATGCAAGCAGAGCCTCGTCCCCAGATGATAACGGGGTCGGGCCCGTTCCAGTTTGATGTTAAGGGGTCGCGCCACATAACGGTGGCTTGCTGCGTTTGTGTTTTGGGATGCCAGTGTCTATCAGCTGCAGAGTGTCCTTCATCATCCAGAGTTAGGAAGTTAAGAACAAAAAGAGCATGATGTAAAAGATCTCGGGGGTGTTGTTTTGTGAGATTGAGAGTGCTATCAGCTAGACGGCACAGGGCATTTTTTAGGGTGCGATGTGCCCGTTCTACCATTCCCTGTCCCTGGGGGTTATAAGGTATTCCCGTAATGTGCTTAATTTGCAATTGCTGACAGAATGTTTGAAAGTTTTTCCCAGTATATCCAGGTCCATTATCTGTTTTAATGGTTTTAGGCTGCCCTAAAACGGTGAAGCAATGTAGCAGGTGAGAGATAACATGCTTTGAAGCTTCCCCTGATTGTAAACTAGCTAGTGTGAATCCACTGTATGTATCAACACAAACATGAATATATTTGAGTTGCCCAAAACTGGCAAAGTGGGTGACATCCATTTGCCAGATTTCATTTGGGATGAGTCCTTTTGGGTTGACCCCCAAGTGAGGGACTGGCAATTGGGTTACACAATTTTTGCAGGTTTTAACAATTTCCCTTGCTTGTTCTCTAGTAATATTGAATTTTAGGTGGAGAGTGTTTGCATTTAGGTGGTGTTGAGCATGGGCTTGGGAAGCTAAGGTTAGAGAACCACAGAGATTGGGGCATATTAACTGAGTGGCAGCGTCCGCTAGCGCATTGCCTTCTGCAAGAGGACCCGGTAGATTTTGATGGGCACAGAGGTGCCCCACGAAGAAGGGGTGCTGTCATTTGAGAATTAGTTTTTGTAGCTGTGAGAATAAGGGGACTGCATTGGAGGAAGGTTTGATAAATGGAGTTGTCTCTAATAGCGGTGTAGACTGGGCTATGTATGCGCTATCAGTGTATAAATTAAAAGGTTGGTTTTGAAGGTGGGAAAAAACCTGCAGGACTGCATAGAGCTCGACAAGTTGAGCTGAAGTATAGGGAGAGCGCACGGAAAATGCTTGACCCTGGATGACGTATGCTGCGGTCCCATTTGCTGAACCATCAGTAAAGACTAAGGTAGCAGAGTCTATGGGTTTTGCTTTAGTGACCTTTGGGAAGGTGAATTGATGGATTTTGGCGAACTGAATTAATGGATCGCCGGGGTAATGGTTATCAATATTGCCTGGAAACGAAGAGCATGCAATAGCCCACTCGTCGTCGGTTTGGGAGAGCCAATGGATTTGATCTTGAGTGTACGGGACGATAAGGGAATCGGGGTCTTTTCCAAACAATTGGCGACTAGTTTGCTGGCCTTTAATTATGAGGGTAGCTATAAGAGAAATGTATGGCGAGAGCACTTTTGATGGAGTAGCGGGGAGGTGAACCCAGAGCAATGGGTGGCCTCGCCCATTTGGCTGTTTTAAATTGGATTGCCAGAAAACCCCTGTAGGTGTGTGAGTTGTAGCAAGAATTATAAAGATTAAAGGTTGGTGATAATTTATTTGATAGCAAGTTTGACTTTGGATAGCTTGATTTACGATGGTAAGCGCTTGCATTGCCTCTGGAGTTACGCTTCGGGGAGAGGAGGGGTTTGCGTCTCCCTTTAAGATATTATTGAGTGGCAGAAGAGTTTCAGTGGGCAGTTTTAGGTAGGGGCGAAGCCATTGAATGTCCCCTAAAAGTTTTTGGAAGTCATTTAGCGTTAATAGATTGGAGGTTTGCAGTTGAATGCGGGGTGTTAAAACTTGCTGGTGCCAAAGCTCGAACCCTAGATAAGAAAAAGGGTCTGAGGTTTGTACCTTGTCGGGGGCTATTTGAAGACCTTTCGCTGTTAAATTTTTATGAAGGTCTTGAAAGCAAGAATATAATTTGTATACGTCCTCACCTGCTAATAGGACTTCATCCATGTAATGAAGAATGTAGATTTGTGGCCATAGCTGTCTGATAGGGTTAACGGTGTCAGCGACAAATTTTTGGCATAAGGTGGGACTATTGGCCATGCCTTGTGGTAAGGCTTTCCATTGAAACCAGGGCATAGGGCCCTGAAAATTGATTTGAGGGACGCTAAAGGCAAAATATTGCCTGTCTTCTGGGTGAAGAGGTATGGAGAAAAAACAATCTTTTAAATCTATAATTATTTTGTGAAAGTTGATAGGGATAGCAACTGGCGAGGGGAGACTGGGTTGCAGTGCCCCCATGGGTACCATGGCTTTGTTTACAGCGCGTAAGTCTTGTAGTAGTCTCCATTTACCTGATTTTTTTCTTATAACAAAAATAGGAGTGTTCCAAGAGGACTGAGTAGGTTCAATATGTCCGGCATTAAGCTGTTCCTGTACTAACTTTATAGCCGCTAGGGTTTTTTCCTGAGTTAGGGGCCATTGATCAACCCACACTGGTTCTATGGATTTCCAAGAGATTTTTTCAGCATGGGGTACAGGGATGTCAACGGCCATCAGGCTAAATTTTGGGAGTGCCCGAGTCCTGTTCTAGCTGTATTAGGTGTTATAGAGATGGGCTGTTTTATTCCTTGATTAGCTTTGCCTAGGCCTTTGCCAGGGAGAAAGTTCATTTTGAGCATTTGAGCAGTAACTGTATCACTAGGGCTGCACATAAAAACTTTCATTTGAGTTAGGATATCTCTACCCCAGAGATTAACGGGGAGATGGGGGATAATATATGGTATAACTGTACCAGCGTTCCCTTCCTCATCCTCCCATTTTAGGGCTTGTGAACTTTGTAGAGGATTTGTGGCTTCGCCTATTCCTTGTAAGTGGGTGGCAGCGGCCGTGAGGGGCCAGGATTTCGGCCAGTGGTTTGAGGATATAACTGTGGAATCGGCTCCTGTGTCTAAGATTCCTTCAAATAGCTTGCCATTAAGTTTTAGTTTTAAGGTGGGCCGATTATGGGATATTGGTTGTGCCCAAAAAATGTCAGAGGATCCAGGGCCCTCTGTGGGGCGCTGGAGTTTTTTGAAGTTGGAGTTGACTTGCTGAATGGGGAGTATTATAAGTTGTGCTATTCGAGTGCCAGAGGGAATAGGGATAATATTGTTTGAGGTGGCTGCGATTATTTGTATTTCACCTTTAAAGTCATTATCTAGTACACCTGGGATGACTTGGACTCCACGCAGGGTGACACTAGCTCTCCGTAGAATGAGGCCAAAGGTATTTGGGGGTAAAGGTCCATAGACTCCTGTAGGTATGAGGAGAGGACTGTTTTCTGGGGTTAGTATTGATTCGGAGGTGGTACAGAGGTCCATCCCTGCGCTTCCTGCTGTGGCTCTCCATAAGTCTGTGACATGGCAGCGTGGTTTATGGTGGGGAGAGCTGGTATTGTGACTGAGGATGGTCGAACGAACCGTACTGCCCCTGGGTTCGTTCTGGTTGGGGCCTGGGGCCGGCCCCATTGTGAGTTTCCCTGGGGCTTAGGCGTAAGGGGTTGGCCATTAATGTCTGCGCGAGAGTGGCACTCAGATGCCCAATGGAACCCTTTTCTACAGCGGGGACAAATAGAGGGTGGCAATGGGGGTTTTTTAGAGATGGGTGAAGAGGAACTGGTTCTTGGTACGGGGCACTTTTTTGAGAAATGGCCAGGTTGCTTACAGTTATAGCATGTTGGAGGCTTAGTTTGTGCTGCAAAATTTTGGAGGGCGGCGCCAATGGCTATTCCAAGAGTTTGAGTGGACCCGATGCCAGAACAGAGTTTTATGTAATTATTAAGATTGATATTGCGAAAGGGGCGGATTGCTGCTTGGCAGGCAGCGTTGGCATTTTCATAGGCCAGGTGTTTAATGAAATCACTCTCGCTTTCGCTGGCCCCAAATAGACGCTCAGCCATGCTTTGCAGGCGGCTGAGGAAATCGGTATATGGTTCATCGGGTCCCTGTCTTAATTTAGTGAGAGAGGCAGTGGCAGCACCCTTTTGTGGAAGTTTTTTCCATGCTCTAAGCGCGGCCATTTGTATTTGTGCTAGGAGGCCTGGGGGGAATTGAGCTTGCTTGTCATTTCGATGGTAGGGGCTTTGACCTAAAAATTTGTTTAATGTCCATTTTTTAGAGGTGGCTTTACGGGCATTACGGGTGGCATACCTTTTACAGTGCTCTTCATAATCGGATTTCCATAACAGGAAATCGCCGCCGGACAAGGCAGCTCTGGCTAATTGGGACCAATTGTTAGGAGTGAGTTCCTTTTCACTGAGGCTTTCTAATAAGGTGAGCGTGAAGGGGGCGGTAGCGCCATAATCATTCACTGCCTTTTTTAATTTTTCTAAATATTTTAAACTGAGTTTTTTATATTTAGCTGTTGAGGTAGTACTAGCTTCCTCTTGCTCCTCTTCATCAGAACTGGGGGGGTTTGATTGTTCCTCTTCCTCGCTTTCACTACTAGAAGCGCCATTTTGGGAGTCAGCGGAAGGGTTTTGGGTCTGACTACGTGTAACTGGAAAGGCATAGGTGTGGTGAGCGCAATGGGGACGTGGTGAGTGGGCATTTTCCGGGAGTGTAAGGGCAGCAATGGTTTGAGTTGCCGACCGGAGGTCGGCGAGCAAATTGGCGGCTCGCGGCCGTTCTTGATTAAAGGTTTCTTTAAAATTATCGGCATGTAGCCAGAGATTTTCTGCGGCCTCTTCTAGCGCATGGAACTGAGGCAGGGACGTAACTGGGTAAAAATTAGGTTTTGGAAGACTGGGTGTGGTTGGAAAATCTGGTGCATAAGGGGGAGGCTGAAATGCAGGAAGGACAGTCTCCTCAGAAGGGGGAGGGGTTTTTACTTCTGTTTCGATTAGGTGGGGCGATAATCCGGCTTGATTAACCGGGGTGCCTGGTCTATTTTCATCTTGGAGTTGTTCAGGCATATCAATAGTTATTGAGCCGCAGACTGAGGCGGGGCGAGAGTGCTCTTTTAAAGCTTTCTCTCCTTTTTTGCAGAGGTTTTGAATGTCTGGGGCTGAAGAATGGACTTTTAAAATTTCATGAATTATATTCCAATAAGTGAAAGCAGTGACTGGGACCCTCTCAGGACCAAAGGTTCGGTAGTAGTCCTTTAAACAGTCACCGACCCTTTGCCAGCATCGCTGGTCTATGGTACCTTCCTGGGGGAACCAAGGGCAAGTTTTTAGCAGGAAATCAAAAAAGTGTGTGAGATCTTTTTTCTTAACTCTAGTTCCTCGTGCCTTGAGCGATTGTTTAACCTGGCTAACATATAACTCCTGTTGGGAAGTTACTTGTCCCATGATGGGGGTGGGGGCTTACCTTTTGTTGTCTTCTTTCTTTTCTTTTCTTTTTTCCTTCTTTCACCGACACTGATCAACTGCTGAATGGATCTGTCTCGCGAGCAAGTTACTTCGCGGCGATCCCGTGTGCGGTGAGTGTGAGAGCGCTCTCTCCTTGAGTGCGGTGTTCTGTCCTTCGCAAAGCTCGAGCCCCACGTTGGACGCCAGTTGTCCCGGCCCGCGGGACGATCAACGGAAGCTCCAAGTCCTGCGAAGGAAGAATGGTATGGGACAAGAGACACGAAGAATGACAGCAAGACAGGTTTCTGATCAAGCTGCAAAATTTTATTGAAGAGGCAGGGTATATATACTCTAAGGTAGAGGGAGTGGCTAGTAAGAACGGGTGGCAGCCTAGGATTGGTGGCTGCAAAGACGGGTGGCAGTCTAGGATTGGCTGCTGCTGTTGCTAGGGTGGAAGGCAGATGTAAGGTTAGCTTTTGGCACGAACTAGCTACTGCTTAGGCGGGAACCACTGTTACTTCCTTGAAGAAGGCTAATTACAGCTTAGGCTGTTCTTGCATCAGCCCTGGCGGCCATGTTGCATGTTACCGGTATTGCTGAAGGTGAATATTACATATGGTACCTTAATTGTCCCCAACACTCGGGCACAAAGACAGGGGTGTCTAACTAGGGAGGGAGTAGTCCTTCACATAAAGAGGCAGAACAATGCCCTGGTGATAGTTTACACCAAGCTCAGAGGGCTGGAAGCTGAGGCTCTCTGCTTGGGGCACATCTCATTCTCACCAAAAGAGAAAGCACAGTCAGGACCGCTGCTTCTTTCACTACTCTAAGGTAGAATTTGTGAAGAGAAGCAGTAATGGTCTCAACAACTATCTCAGTGTGAATACCTCCTAGGAGAAATATTTAAAATGGATATAACCAACAAACATATTTGTGTATTGATAAATAATTTGCTGCAAATCAATGATAAAATGATTAAAAACAAACAAACAAAAAAGGTAGATGATCTCACAGAGAAGGAAATTCACTGACAGGAAAATAAAAATTGTCAGTTAATATGAAAGGATCCTAACCACATATTTAGAGAACTAAATTTATAACAATAATGAAATACAATTTACTGACAAAAATCTAAAAAATCTGACAAAATCACCAATGGCAATAATGGGAAAAATGTACTCCCAAATATTATGGGGGTGAAAATTGTTGTGGATACTTTGGAGAGAAAATCAGCAATATGTAGGAAAATTTTAAAAAATATGCATAACCCATGATTCTGCTACTCTAATTATGCATCTAAAACCTTTAAGACCTCTAATATTTGTGAAATAAATGATGTAGACAAGGGTAGTCACTGCACCAGTATTTGTAATAGCAAATAAGTGAAGAAAAATTAATTTCCATGAAAAGTAGAATAGATGAAAGATACCACACATTCATAAGAAAGAACACTATTCATCAGTTAAAAGAATGCATTTGATCTATGTTATTCCACATAGAGAAAATATATGGAATACAAAAAAGCAAGATACAGTTGAATACCTAGAGTATCACAGCATTTATGAGAATTTAATAACACAAGGCAGGAACAGAGTAATATATATATATTTTTTTGGTGCCTATATTCTCCTTAAATATTGTCAAAGTGTTTACCTCCCTTCATAACAAAACTTGTTAAAGGAATTATATGCACTTAGTGTTTATTTCTTCCCATTTTTCTTTAATCCAGTTCTAAAAGGCTTTGTTCCCCCCTCTCTACTGAAACCACTATACCAGCATTTACAGTCACCTCTGTCTGTCTTGTCAAATAAAAGGGCCAAGTCTTAGTCCTTGATCTTACTGAATTTTCACCACCATACAGCTTAGTTGATCACTGCCTCTTTTGTTGAAATTATTTCATCACTTGTTTTCCAACATACCATACTCACCTTGTTTTCCCAAACCTCAATTTTCTTTCTAGTCCCCTGTCTTCTTAAATTCATTTGTATTTCTCAAATGGCTTTCACCACTACCTTCTTCTCTTTTCTATCTACACTTATTTCCAAGTGATTTTATCCTTTCTTATCATTTTTCCATACCACCTGTAAACTTATAGCCCAAAATATATAACTCCAGAACAAACTTCTACCATGAAATCTACACTCATGTGTTAAATTTGCTTCTACTGCCTTACTATGAGGTACCATCATTTCTCACATAGAAATTGCACTACTCTTCTAAAAATGGCCTCTCTCCTCTTCCAATCAATGACTCTCTATTCTTTGAAGTCAAGTAGATTAAATTTTTAAAAATTTATTCCACTCCTTAATTTTTAATGATTTTTCATAACCTGCAACAAAATCCAAACTTCTTATGCTGGTCCAGTATCTCCTATTTAACTTGTCACCTGCTTTGATTTCAGCTCCTAGCACCACCCCCTCTTACTCCGTTGTGATTACATCGTGTTCCTACAACACTCACTCCAGGTGTTTTCTTTCTTTGCAAAGCTTTGCACCTATTCCATCTGCCTGGAATGCCTTTCCCTCACATCTTCTCTGGTTGCTCCTTTGATTTCATTCAGTTCTCTGTTCAAATTCCACCTCTTCAGCAGAGCCTTCCTAAACACCTTAAAGCAGCTTCCCCCATCCCCTGCAACGTTTATGCAGAGCCATTCTTTATCATACTGTCTATTTAGTACCCTCCTAAAACTAGTAACTCTGAGCTGTTATTTTGTTTATTTTATTTTATCACCTCTCTCTTGTAATATAAACTCCATTAGGACAGAGGCCCCACTTGTCCTGATCGTTACAACATTCCTAACATCTAGTTCTGTGGGTGCTGAATAAATATTTTTTAAATGGATAGATGAATAATTCAGTCAATGGATAAGGAAATATGCATATTTACAAAACATGTATTGGAAAAATACATTTGAAACCTTTGATATTTTTTTCTTGATTAAAACAGAGAGCTATAAGTGTAGGATGAGATTAAAGAGGGTTTTAGCTTATGTGATTTTTTATATCCTTAAAAAAACTTGGCATAAATATAACAACACATCAACAGCTGTTAATTTCAGAGGGTGGAATATTAGTGTTAACAATGTTACTCATTTTTTTAATATTTAAATTTTCTATTTTCAGAAAGAAGAAGGAAGTAAAAAATAAATAATAAGAAGCTAGAGAAGAATGTCCACTTCTGCTCATGTAGGATGTAATGCTATTGGAATTGTGCTTATGCTGTAAACAACTAGAAAACAGCAATGACTATATGAAATGACTATTTTCAGATGGTAGACTGCAGGCAGCATACGGCTGTGATCTCTGTGATAAAGAAAACACATTGAGATTATTGTCTCAGTTTCTAGGCTTCAGTACAGGGAGAGGCAACCTCTGCAGACCCTGTGGTCTCAGTGAGGGGAAGAGACAGAGTGGAACTTTGGGAGGTTGAGGTGGCTAGAAATTGTGGGACAGATACTAGAGAGGTGGGAACTGCACAGAGAGAGACAGAACTCCAGAGATTGCAGATGGGCCACCTCCAGTGTTTGGGAGGAACATTGATCTGCACATGTTTGGTGTGAAACCTCATTAATCTAGGGGAAAACCAGAATCCATTGGTCTAAACAATTTACTTGCAGAACTCACACAAAGCAGGGAAGCATTTGAACCCCCTACCAAATAGATGAAAAGATCTTGTAATGCAAGGGGCATTGTGTAGTCTCCTCTGAAGAATGTTTTGCTTGGATTGGGCCTAAGTTAGCCCTATAAAAATCTGTCTCTGAATTTGGACTAAAAAGCTTAAGAGCACGTCTCTAGAACAGGGTTCAACAAACTTTTTCTCTAAAGATCCAGATCGTAAATATTTTAGAATTACAGGACATACATTCTCTTTTGCAATTACTTAAGTCTGCTACTGCAGCACAAAAGCAGCCATAGACAATACATAAATTAAAGGAATTGGCTGTGTAACAATAACTCTTTTTTACAAAAGCAGGCACTGTTCTGGATTTGGCTGATAGGCTGTACTTGGTTGAGCATTGCTCTAAAATATTTAACTGATCTACAATTAAACTAAGTGCCTGTAAGAATCAAGTTCAAAACTTTTTAACAGGAAAAAACAAAATCCAGCACTTACCAACATAAAATTCCCCATGTGCAGTATTAAATAAAATTATCAGGCAAGCAAAGAAGCATGAGAAGTATGATCGACAGCAAGAAAAAAAAAAAAAAAAAGAAAAGGTCAATCAGTAAAGAAGACTCATAAATGGTAGAGATGATAGAATTAGTAGACAATGACAACATTTGAACAACCATTGCAAATATGGTTCATAAATGTGAGAGTAAAGAAGATGTGAATATGATGATGATAGAAATGCAAGATATAAAATAGAACTCAATGGAAACTCTAGTGGTAAAAATGCAACATCTGAAATGAAATATACAATGGATTAGATTAAAAGAAATTAGACACTGCAGAGAAAAGATAAGTGAACTAGAGGGCATAGAAATATAAACTATATAAATGAAGCACAGGAAGAAAATAATCTTGGAAAAAAATGAACAAAGCTTCAGTAACTTGTGGCATAATATCAAGTGGCTTAACACATGCAAAAACGATTCCTCAGAAGGACAGAAGAGAGAAGGAACCAGAAAAAATATTTGAATAAATAGCAGCCAAAAATCTGTCAAATATGAGGATAGCTACAGATTCACAGACCTAAAACTTGAATGAATATCAAATAGAATAAAAATAAAGAAAACCTCTCCAAGGTATAGAATAAGTGACAAAGATACATTTTTCAAAGCAGCTAAAGATGTCACATTGCATAAGGAGGAACCAATATAATGACAGCAGACTTCTTGTCAAAAACTATGCAAGGCATTGGAAAAAGGCAATGATATTTTTAAATCACTGGGGAGAAAAATCTATCTATCTTTCTATACCTAGCAAATACATAATTAAAAAATAAAAGTGAAATGATGACTCTTCTAGAGAAAAAAGGCTTAGAAGTCTGCACAATGAGTAATGTTAATGGAAGATTTTTACAAAGAAGGAAAGAGAAACCAGATGGATATTAAGATCTATAGAGCTTTTTTTTTTTCATTTGGTGCAAGTGATTGATAGGAGCCAATTATTTATTTTCACTGCCCCAGTCACAAGCTCTCTGACTGCCCCCACTCCTACCTGCTCCTACCTGCCATGGAGAGCCCTGCCTCTCCCCCAACCACCCCCAACTGCTTCTCTGTCCTCCCCACATCACCTCATCAGTCATCAGTCTCCCTAACATGGCTGCCAGTCCAGCTGCCTTGGAGGTCAGAGGGTGACATTTTCAGTTCTTCTCCTGTCCAGCTGCAGAGTTTGTGACAAGCAGCCCTAAGTACTGCTCTCTGTCCAAAAGTTTTTGGTTAAAAATATCTAACTAGGTTTGAAATATTTTGATAGAATATGACAATATGCTTTTCAACAAAGTTTAAGCACCAGAAACTATAAATTTGTTAATAAATATAAATGACATCTATTTTCATTTTAAAATATTTTTAAAAAGATAATTATTAAAGCAAAAATAGTGATTATATATTGTATGTTTCATAATTAGGATACAATGTATGGAGGAAGTTATTGAAGCATAAGGTTGTAGGTCCTTACAATATACGTGAAGTGGTGTAATATTATTGAAGGTATGCAATATTTAGATAAATATTTATGTTGTAAACCTAGAATAACCACAAAATAAAACAAATAAATGTTGTAAATAAACCAAAAGGGCAGAAAAAATTAAATCCTAAAATTACTCAATCCATAATTAGATAGAAAAAGAGGAGTAAAGGATCAAGGAAGAGTGGTAATAAATAAAAACAAGTAACAACATAATGGTTTTAAACATAGCCATAGCTATCCCAATATTAAATGTCAGACTGGGTAAAAAAGCAAGAACCAGTTATGTCCTGTCTCCAACATATCCACTTTATAAATTCATAGATAGGTTAAAAGTAAAAAAGAATTGAAAACTATAATATAAAAGCTAAAATAAAAAGAAAACAATCTGAGAGGGTATATTAGTAGCAGACTCAGTAGACTTCAGAATGAGAACTATTACCAAGTATAAGGAAGGCCATTTCACAAAAGGTCAATTCACCAAGACAACATAAGAATTCTAATTGTGTATGAATAAAATAACAAGGCTTGAAATACACAAAGAAAATCTGATAGGACTATAAGAAGTATTATATAAATCCACAATTAAAAGAGAAATTAAACGCTTAACCTCTCAAAAATTGATAAGACAAGTAGACTAAAAGGTCATACAAGATGTAAAGAATGTCATCACACAACTACACCCACATAACATTTAGGAATAATCCCCAAAACACAAACATTATTTTCAAATGACCACAGAATATTCATCACAATATATTATATTCTGGGCCAAAAACAAATCCTAAATATATTTTTAAATGATTGAATTAATAATGTGCATGTTCCCTAACCTTTTGGAATTAAAGTAGAAATCAGTAACAGAAAGATTTTTAGAAAATCCCCAAAGAGTGGGAAACTAAACAATATACTTCATTTGGTAACACAATACATAAAAAAGAGCACTTAGAAGTGTTTTGAAGTAAGTAAACATAAAAGTGCACCATAACAAAATTTCTAGGATGCAGATACAGCAGTGTTACAAGGATATTCATAGCTTTAAATGCTTACATTAGAACAGAAGACAGATTCCAAATTAATGATATAAACTTCAACTTTAATAAACTGTAACATGCAGAGCAAATTAAACTCTAGGTGAACAGAGCAAGGAAATAATAAAAACAGTATCAAAAACTCATGAAATAAAAATGTAAAAAAAGTAGAGAAAATCAATGAAGCCAAAGCCAAAACCTGTTTCTTTGAAAAGATCAATAGGCACAATTACTAATATCAGGATAAAACAAAAAAACAAAACAACAAAAAAACAAAACAGATGTAGACATCACCACAGTTGCTATGGATATTTATAGCAAAGTTTATAAATATTTATAGCAAAGTTTAATGTATTAGTTTCCTTGGCTGCTCAAGTAAATGACATGCAAAAGGATGACTTAAGCAATGGGAATTTCATGGCTCACATTTCTGAGGCTAAGAGCCCAAATCAAGGCATCATCAAGGTGATGCTTTCTCTCCAAAGATTGTGGCATTCTGGGGATAGCTGCTGGTGATCCTCAGTCCTCGGTCCCATGACATTGCACAGGGCAGCCTCTCCTCACCCCTCTGTTCTCTTCTGGGCTCTGTTGAATTTTAGCTTCTTACCTCTGAGGCTTTCTCTGTCTGAATTTCATTCACTTATAAAGGAATCCAGTAATAGGATTAAGACATCCTGATTGAGGTTCATAACCTCCTACTTGCAATGTATGTCCTACTTACAATGGGTTTACACTTACAGGAATGGATTAAGTTTAAGAACATGATTTTCTGGGGTTATAAATACAGCTCCAAACCACCACAGTTAGCAAATATAGTTCCTGAGCCAAATCCAGCCCCCTCCTGTTTTCTACATAAAGTGTTATAAGAGCGCAATCACATCCTTTTTTTTTTTTTTTGTATTGTCTATGGCTGCTTCTGCATTGCAATAGCAGAACTGAGTAGCTGAAACAGAGAATGTATGGCCCACAAAAACTAAAATGTATGCAGTCTGGCCCTTTACAGAAAAACTTTGTTGATATGCATGTTTAAGAAAAATAAGGGAGTATTACGTACAAATTTGTGCCAATCTATTAAAAAATTACATAAAAGGGCCAAATTTCCAGAAAGTCATAACTACCATAACACACTAAAGAAGAAATAGTTAGCCTGAGAGAATTTGTTATCAACATCTTCCAAAAGAAAACTTTTGCTTACATGACTTCAAATATACCAAACAAGTAAAGAAGAAATTATATCAATTCTATACACACATGCACACACACCTACACACACAAATACACATGCAAACACGCACACACAGTACAGAAGGAGAACACATTCCAACTAATATTATTAGTCTAACATTACCCTGACACTAAATTAACCAGACTAAGACATTAATTACAAGAAAAGACTATTGAGCAATATCTGTTTTTGTTTCCTAGGCTGCTTAAAGCAAATGCCATGAAATTGTTTGGCTTGAACAATGAGAAGTTATTAGCTTACAATTTTGAGGCTGAGACAATGTCCAAATCAAGGCATCATCAATGCTTTCTTCCTGAAGACTGGCTTCTGGCTATCCTTGGCTCTGCTGCCGCATTCTCTTGCAGGTTTCATTGATTTCAGCTTCTTGTTTCCATGGCTTTCTGTCTCTCTCTCTCTCTCTCTCTCTCTCTCTCTCTCTCTCTCTCTCTGTATTTATTCCATTTATAAAGTCCTCCAGTAAGAGGATTAAGACCCATTCTGAATGAGGTGGGTCATAACTTAACTGAACCAAAGTAATCTAATCAGAAGATTCTGCTTACAATGGGTTTACATCCACAGGAATGGATTAGATTTAAGAGCATGTTTTTTTTCTTGGGTACATACAGCTTCAAACCACTATTATCTCTCATGCATTATGATATAAAAATCTTTAAGAAAATTTTAACAAATCAAATCCAGCAATGTGTAAATAAATAATGACAAGTGAGGTTTATCCCAGGAACGCATATTTGGCATACCATTTGAAATTTGATCATGGTAATTCACCATGTGTTTTAGTTTCCCAGCTGCTTAAACAAATACCATACAAGGGGTTGGCTTATCAACAGGAATTTATTGGCTCACAGTTTCAGAGGCAAGAAGGCTTGCTTCCTTCTGGTGTCAGTATCTTCTGGCTGACCTGCAATCTTTGGGGTTCCTTGGCTTTTCCATCACATGGCAATGCACATGGTATCTTTGCCTTTCTCTCCTGGGTTCTATTGACTTCCAGCTACAGGCTGCTCACCATGGATTTCTTTTTTTTCCATTTGACTTTCATTTTGCTAATGAAGGACTCTAGTAATCCAGATGGAAGCCTAATACGATTTAGTCAGGCCACACCTTAATTGAAGTAACATCTTGAAGAGATATTATTTACAATGGTCTATACTAACCAGAATATGGATGAAGACCATATTAATCAGCTAATGGAGTAGAAAGCATATGATCATCTCAGTAGATCAGAGATAGCATTTGTCAACATTCAGCATAAAATTTTCAACAAAGTGGCATTAGAAGAGAAAACATTCAATATAATAATGATCTCTATGAGAAGTCTGTTTGCATTATGCTTAGTATAAAACTAAATGCCCTCCCTGTAATTATCAGGAACAAGGCAAAGCTTCTGTTCCTACCACTTAAATTCCACATTATATTGAAGATCCTAGCCATTGTAATTAAGCCAAAAATATCTCCATTGACATTTTAAAAGAAGAAATAAAACTGTGTACATTTACAGATATTATTTTCTAAGTGCAAAATATTAGAGAATCTATTAAAAAATGTAGAACTGATAAGTAAAAGTAGAAAGTTTGTAGGCTACAAAGTCAATGTGCAAATATCAATTGTATTTTTGTATACTATTAGCAAACAATTGGAAATTGAAATTAAAATGTTATAAGTGATAGCATCAAATTATGTGAAGGGCTGAGTGATAAATTTAGGAAAATAAGCTCAAGAATTTACACTGAAATATTGCTGAGAAATTTTTAAAAAGACTTGAATAAATGGAGAGATATGGTATAGTCACAGATTTAAAGAAAACTTTGTAAAACCACCAATTTTGCTGAATTGATCTCTAGATTCAATGCAATCTACATTAATAGTCAGGAATAGACCTATGCATTATGGTCAATTGATTTTTGACAAAAGTGCCAAGACAATACCATGGAGTAAAGGACAGTATTTCAGTAAATAGTCCTGGAACAAATGGCTATCCATATGGGAAAAAAATGAACCTCATTGAAAACAATGAACCCCAGTCCCTAATTTACACCATATACAAATATTAATTGAATTTGATCATATACGTATGTGTAAGTATTACAACTGTAAAACTCCTGGCAAAAACATAGGAGAAAACCTTTTGGAACTTGGCTGAGGCAGCATTTTTTTAAATAATCCACAATGAGAACAAACCACATAAGAAAAAAAGAAATGACTAAGTAAAAAGGCAAGCCATATACTGGGAGAACATGTTTGCAAAACTTATATCTGATACAGAAAACATCAAGAACCCCTACAACTCAATAGTAAGAAGATAAAAACATAAAAAAAAATAAAATGGGCAAAAGATTTCAACAGACACTTAACCAAAGAGGAGAAATGAAGGCAAATAACATGAAAAACATGAAAAGATAATCAACATCACTATTCCTTAGGCAAATGAAAATTAAAACATAAAACAAGATACCACTACACACCCACTGGAATTGCTAAAACTGTGAAATACTGATATTACAAACTATTGACAAGGTTGTAGAGTAACTGAAACTATCATATTTTGCTGGTGGGTATGCAAAATGGTACAAGCCACTTTGGAAAACAGTTTGGCAATTTCCTATAAAGTTAAACATGACATTTACCATATGACCCAATAATTCTACTTCTTGAATATACCCAAGAGAAACAAAAGCACAAGTGCATGCAAAGACTAGTAAGCCAATATTCATAGCTGTTTTATTTATGATGGTCAAAAATTGGAAACAACCCAAAAGTCCATCAACTGGTGAATGGATAAACAATTTGTGGTAAATCCATATGACAGAATTCTACTTAGCAATATAAGGAACAAAATACAGCATGGATGAATCTCAAAATAATTATGCTTAATGAAAGAAGCAAGGTTCAAATGATTACATACTTAATAATTTCACTTACAAGAAACTGCTGAAAATGCAAAATTATAGTGACAAACAACCAAAATTAATGGTGGCCAGTGGCCAGTTTTAACAGAAGAGAAATGACTGTAAAAGGGTGTGGAAATCTTTTTGGGGTAGTGAAAATATTTTATGTCTTATTTGTGTAGTGTGGTTTCATGGATGAATATATTTGCCAAAACTCATCAAACTGTACCCTTAAAATGCGTGCATTCTATTTTATGAAAATTGTACCTCAAGAAAGCTTTTTAAAAAGCAACATAGAAAAGAAATCTCCAAGTCTTTAGACCCATGTAAATACTCTAAATATAATACTCATATTCATAAAAATGCAATGTGGGAGATAAGTTTTAGCACTGGATAATCAAGGGAGAATTAGTCCTAACTTCACCGATTATAAAACCATTATTCATTTTTGCACCTTTTATTCACTTGTGAAATTATGCATGCCTTACTCAAATAGTACCCATAAATCTTGGGCACACATTTTGAAGAAAGCCATACGGTTTTCTCTTCTACATTTACTTTCCAGATGGGGATTAAATATATGAGGTTATAGGAGTCCATAGATTTTACACAGATTTTAGTGGCAGATTTCAGCCTTTGACCAAGAAGTGGCAGAAAGTCACTGGTACAAACACTTGAGAAAACAAGCAAATGCTACTGTCTTGTACTAGCAATATAAAGACACATTTTTAGCTTGCAGGTATACTTGTGAAAATTTAATCTGTTAAAAACACTTAAGTCAAATTACAAAAATGTCTCACTACCTTCTAATACTTCTGAAGACAGCCTGCAGAATAGATACAATGCTTCACTCTGAGGATCCTTAACAGAACATCTGCTCTAATATGGAGACATCAGGTTTATAGGGATTATTTCTTTTCTCCCTGTTGACCTCTATCTCTAGGTTTTCAGTCACTCTTTGACCAAGTCCCACACTGTACCTACTCTAGAATCACACACATGCTGTATCACTTACAACATGTCAATCCTGGTCTTTCTGACTCCAACCATCACCAATTTGAATTGGTGGTAATGTCTATCACTAATGTAAATTATCTGTTTCTATGTTATGCTATAGCTGCTCCTGGCCAAATTAGATTGTTGTCTATAATTCATAAACTTTTCTCTAAGAAATTTGGTATATGATTGGATTTTCCTCTGTAGGAAAATTAGTTTAGAACATCTGGCAATGATGACTCATATAAGTATAAATATTATTATTCTTGATTTCGACAGAGAGTGTAGTGAAAGTGGCAGAGATTATTAATCCTCATTAAAAAGTAATGAGGGTGAGTCCATCTCTCATTTCAATTGCAGTGATGAACATAATTCAAGAAAGAAGGTAGTAGTTTCCACTTACTCTGGAGAAAACTTTTAGCACCAACAGACAATAAGAGATCAATTTATCACCAGTTGATTAGACAAGATGATTTATCTTGGCAATTGGAAAAAGAAGTCAAATATATCCAGGATCTCCTTTAGAAGATTATATTTAGAGTGCTTCATTTTTATTCTACTTTATCATAATTGCTTATATATAGACCTTATAATTTACCCATTATTGAATTGAATAAAACAGCAGTGAGATTTCCATAACATATTTGTAATCATCAATAGCTTTAATAGTCACTGTTTAGTTTTATTGTATATACTGTAACTTTTAATAATAGTTGACAAAAGTCAATTGAAATAATACTAAACTTAAAAATTTTAGAGTATAAAATATTTAAAAGCAATTATCAAAGGGAATATAAAAAAATAAACAAACGTAAAGCTCTGTTTCTAGCAATATGATGGACAATGTATCTGGAACATTGGCTTCCACACCGTGACACAAACACATTTAGAAATTATGTGTGGGAAGGTTCCAAGTACCAAAAACAAAAGAGGAAGCTGGAAGATAAAGCTGCAAGCTAAAGCTGAAGCTGAGGATATGCTGGGGATATTGACCAATCTTGGTAACCAAAAGACTTGCATTTTAATGACTGTGCAGAAACAGGAGATGAGGGTTTGAGTCCACACAAAGTAAACGGTTGGGAATGGAGTTCCACGCACACAGTCATGACTCTTTGACACAACGATTTCTAAAACTGTCCATACCAAGCATAATAAAAATAAATGTTTCTGTAAATCACATTGGTGTAAACAGATGAGGTTGCTGGTACCTGCCTGTAACCCATTTATTTGCCACGATGGCACAAATGTTTAGGAAGCTCTGCCTTAGGGGACCCCTTACCAAATGGGTGTGGATTAGAAAAATATTTTCCATCTGGCAAAATGAGACTACTAGGAAAGTTAATTGGACTCTAACTGAATTCTGAGTGGAGGAAAAAACTAAAAGGCGCCCTTGAGAATTTATAAGCCAGGACTATCTTCATAGGGTTCAAATACATAAAAAACTAATCCTGGAAAGTTAGCACCTTGGGCTTTTGGCAGAAGCAAGCACATGCTCTCCAAATCATGAAGGATTTCTAAAGAGTAAGCACCACCAATTAAGCTGATTAAAAACATTAATTATATAATAACATGTGATACCATAATTAAATTTAAAAATTTGGAAAAGAATGACATTTAATGTTTAGGGAAGTATACACATGTCTTAAGAGTATACAAATTACATGCAGACATTTTAAAAGCAAATTCAGGATAATACTTGTAGGGCACACGGGGGATCCTGCTGAATGTGCAAGGTTTTATTTCTTAAGTTGGTAGGTATTATGTGTTTGTTATTATTTTTTGAATTTGATGTGTCTTAAATAGTTCATAAGTTGAAAATATCAGACAATTTAAAATGGATTTATCTGTTCCTTTCTCTCTCTCTCGCTCTCTCTCTTTCTATCTCTCTCTCTCTCTCCTGAGAGTAAAAATGACATTGGATTATGCTAGAAGCAAAATATTGCAAGGGGCATTTTAATCCAAGATAGGATCTAGAAGTTGAATCAGTGCTCAGAAACTTAGGTATAGAGGATAGAAATTTATTCTGTGAAGCAATGAGCAGAACCACAGGTCAAAACCAAGACATGCATGCAGATCAGGATTTCTTTGAAAAGAAATTGTGGTAACTAGCAACAGGTAGAAAACTATGCAGACAGATGGAAACTGAGGGAAGCAAAGAATAGATTTGAGGCAACATTTGACCAATAGTTCCAAGCATCTATCAAGTGTCAAGAAGTTGGTAGCAGATAAGAATTACGGAAAAGCAGGTATGAAAAAACAACTGAAATTAGAACATTAATGAAGAGCTCAAAAATTGTATGGTTTCTGCTGTTTTAGAAAGCAATTCCAAATCTCCTGATGGGAAAAGTTACTCGGTATACTATGCCTGGCTAGGGGAAGGGCACTCCATTGTTGGAAATATGAGTTTCTACCAGTTGAAACTGAGTGGACACTGGACATCCAGAATGTATTATGCGTTCTTGGAGATCCAGCAAGAAGATGCCTTAATTTGGACAAAAGGCATCAAAAAGGGAACAAAAGCCAAAGAAATTATTCCTTAATTTATGAGTATACTTTAAAGAAACAGAAAGCCCTTCACTGATTTAAATGTAAAAGAAACATTACTAAACTATTAAGTGGTACACAGATTCACTGAAAGTCGGTAGAAAAGAGGATACTTGCTAGCAGCCAAAATTCACCACAGTACTTGATCCAAGAGGTTCCCTAGTACTTCTGCTGCTGGCTACTTTTGCCATAGCTTTTTCTAAACAAGAGTGCCCTTTAAACCCAAATTCTAAAATTTCCTTTCACTAGTTAAAACTTTCCATACCCTAACTACGAGCAGAAGATTTTACGATTAGAGTGTGTCACAATAAAGTGAGCCTAACTGATAATAATTTATCTTTTAAGATAATTTTTTTCCTCTTTTTAAATTAAAATGGATCTCTAATTATTGGAATACATACTTTCTCAGGCTTATTCTAGGCGACTTGAGACATAAAATTCAGAAATCTGGAACTTAATTCAATGTTTGGAAAGATGGTAAACCATTTATTTTAATCAAATATTTGGGTTGTTAATGTGAGAAACCCAGATCAAACTGGCTTGGCTTCAGATATTGCTAAATCTGGGAGCTCAAATACTCTTACCAGGGTGCTTTTTCCTCCATCTGTAGACTGTTTCCTCTGTGGTTTGGACTTATTTTTTCTCTCACTGCAGGTGGACTTCCTCTATTTGGTCAAGGAATATGGCTACCAGCAACTCAGATTTGTGTTTCTTTCTGATTTAGCCATTGGAAATAAATGTGTAGTCCTCTTAACCAAAAATTATAATTAGGGTACTGGAGCTGACACACTTTGGTTCTGATTGGCTCTACTTGGGCCAGGCTTCCTACACAGAAGCAAAAAAAATGGCTAAGAGGATACAGTAATCCCATTGTTAAGCTTGGTTCACATACCAATGTTTGATGTATTTCAGTTTGAATAGTTTCTATTGCTATGATTTCAAATTCATTAATATTTTCTTGTGTAATGTCTACTCTGCCATTAATATCATCTAGTGTACTTTATGCAAAACCCATTTTAGTTTTCATCTCAAGAATTTTGGTTCGGGTCTTTTAATATTTTCCATGTCTCAACTATTTATACACATAGTATACTCTTATACTAACTTTTTAAATGCCTTCCTTTCTCTGCTAATTCCATAATCCATCAGTTCTAGGTCAGTTTTGATTGATTCATTTTCTCCTCATCTGGTTCTTATTATTCTGTTCCTTTGTGTGCCTGACAATCTTTAACAAAACATATATTTGTTTGTGTCAATGGGTTGAATATGTATCATATGTATGTGTACGTGTGTGTGTGTGTGTGTGTGTGTGTGTATGTATACATATGATATTGAATCTAATGACTGTGATCTTGGTATATTTCATTGGTATAAATATATTTATACCCAGAGGGGACTGATTTTTATAATTTAATTTAAAAGGCAAATTTACCAGTTGTCAATGTTGTGAAACTATATGCATGTCTTTGGTTCAAACTGATAATTTAAACTATTTTGGACCACTTATGTACACTTTTGTAAATAATGACAGAGTTTTACATACATAAAACATTTGGTTACTTGGATATATTTTATAGAAGCCCATTCGATTGTTATAAACATTGGGTCATAGAAAATTTTCAGGGCGAAAACTGTGATACTAGCTTTGAAATCCTTGTTACTGAGTTCATATAATTACGTTTCTAACTAAAAGATGTGAAACCTTTGAAATAATAGTGCTGGCAAAAAAGAATTTTAAAGTATTTGCCCAAGAATATACAGATCCAGATGGAAGAGATATATGTACTCCAGATGGAAGAAAGCCTTATTCAGTTTTCATTAATCTGGAGAATTGTTGCTTTAGCCTCAGCAAGAGGCAGTTTGTAAGGCCCACAGTGACCACAGCCATCATATTCCAACAATGATTAGTCCTTAAACTCTCAACACTTTTAACAGCCGCTTCTCACCTATTTTAGATTATTATATACTGAGAAACTTTGTCCTAAAGTTTTCTGTTGGAATACATGCTTTGGAAGTATAAGATATTTACTAGTAGAACTCAAAAATTCAAATCACATTAAACCTTCAACCATGACTGACTATCACGCTGTTTGGAGGGATGGTGGGAGGTTAGGAACTTGAGGGAGAGAAGCAAACAGGACAGTGTTCACATAAGATTGTATTGAACTGGCAGTTAGATTGTGCTCCTGGAGTTTATTAGAAAGTAACATGGTGTGCCAGTTTGAATGTATTGTGTCCCCCAAACGGCATTATCTTTGATGTAGTCTTGTGGGGCAGACTTTTTGGTGCTGATTAGATTTGCTTGGAATGTGCTCCACCCAGCTGTGGGTGATGACTCTGATGAGATACTCCCATGGAGGCATGGCCCCACCCATTCAGGGTTGGCCTTGATCAGTGGAGCCATATAAATGAGCTGACTCAAAGAGAAGGAACTCAGTGAAGCTGTGAGTGATGTTTTGACGAGGAGCAAGCTTGCTAGAGAGGAACGTCCTGGGAGAAAGCCATTTTGAAACCAGAACTTTGGAGCAGATGCCAGCCACATGTCTTCCCAGCTAACAGAGGTTTTCCGGACGCCATTGGCCATCCTCCAGTGAAGGTACCCAATTACTGATGTGTTACCTTGGACACTTTATGGCCTTAAGACTGTAACTGTGTAGCCAAATAAACCCCCTTTTTATAAAGGCCAATCCATCTCTGGTGTTTTGTATTCTGCAGCATTAGCAAACTAGAACAGATTTTGGTGTAGTCGGCAGGATATTATTGCTCAAAGCCTGTAAGTTTTATAGTAATTAGTTACACTGCAATAGATAACTGATGTGTCCCTGCAGCTCTAGTAGCAAGCTTTTTATGACTGTGCTCTCCATGCCACAAATATACTCCTCCCCCAGCCAACATACTTTCAGCCCTAACTTTTATTTGTTATAGCAGCAAGGCTCAAGAGCTTTATCAGTGCCAGTGTTAGTGTCATGGAAGATGAATGAGTTTGGACAGGTACAGATGGTTCTAAGAGAACTGATTATTCCTTCAACAATTGCTACAAGTACAGTGAATCCATTGGTGAAAGAGAAGTATTTGATCTAGCAGCACTTTGGGTATCATTTATGTGGATAGCTCATTTAAAAAATGGTGCTTTTTTTGTCTGATTGCCCATGACTAAAATAAACCTCTTAACATTCCAATTTAATGATATAAAACATTATTTCACTATTAGAATGAATTAGCAAAACTTAGACATTGAGTTGTTATTGACCCGATTAAGATTTAATAAGTTGGTACTTATAGTAGCTCTTTCTTTGAAGTTGCTGAAATATATTTTTCCCTAAGATGTTTGGGAATCTAAAATGAGTGTATGCAGCTTTATTTTTAAAGAATCATAATGAATGGCTTAACAAAGTTGTTTTCATATTAACTGTTGTTATTTGGCTATATCTAATGTTTTGCAGTAGAAAGTAGAGTAGATAGCTCATAGTGGGCTAGTGAATTTTGACTCATAGGTAATAGCATTTAAAAAGTCAACTAGCTAACCATTTTTTTTTTTCTTAATCACCAGAGATATTCAGTGTTGTTACTGCTAACTTGGGCATTTTTGATCAATTGCTAGGGAAAATGCAAAGTCCTTTATACTTTAGCTCACAAATTATTGAGGAAAAAATCTTGCATTAATAACTTGTGATTCACAGGTAATTTCTTGTAAGTGACCGAGTGATTTATGATCTCTTTATTTTCCATCCAGGTATGGTTATAAAGGTATGAGAAGCCTTAAGCCCTGGCAATAATTTTCAAACTGGAAGTTGGAGGGAAATATTTAACCTCAACGGTTATTGTTAATATCAACAGAGAAAAAGTATTGGAAGCATTCTGTAAATTTGAAAAAAAAATGTGTGATATGGATTCATTATTATCTCTAACAACTATACTTTAAAACCTTCCAGAAACACACCATAATACCTATTGTTCTAGTACATTTTGGTCATTTTTTAAAAAATAACAAGGCATTCATCCATACTAAGTTTAAAGCAATAGAACATTTTATTTTACTTCACTTATCTTTAATTTTTTTATTGTGGAAACATATAAGATAAAATTGACATTTTAGCCATTTTAAGTGTACATTTCAGTGGTATTAACTATTTTTATAATGTTTTGTTACCATCACCTCTTCCATTACTAAAACTTGTTTTCCCTTTAAACAATAACTCCCCATTCTCCTTTTCCCCAGTCCCTGGTAACTTCTAATCTACTTTCTGTCTCTGTGAATTTGGTTAGTCTAGATAATTCATATAAGTAGAATGATACAATATCTGTCCTTTTGCATCTGGCTTATTTAGCACAATATTTTCAAAGTTCATTTATGTTGTAGCATTATCAGAACTTCGTTACTTTTTATGACTGATTAGTATTCTGTTGTAATGATATATTACATTTGTATATTCATTCATCTGTTGATGGAGACTTAGGTTGTTTCCACCTTTAGCTATTGTGAATAAAGCTGCTAGGAGCATTGGTGTACAAGTATCTGTTTGAATCCCTTTTGCAAATTTTTAGGAGTATATACTTAAGACTGGAATTGATAGGTCATGTAGTAATTCTGTGTTTAACTCTGCACCTGCACCATTTTACATTCCCATTTGAAATGCATGAGAGTTTCTCTAAATCATTGGCAACAAGTGTTTCTCTTTTTAAAATAAAGACCATTTTAGTAGTAGGAAATGGTATCTCATTGTGGTTTTCATTTGCATTTCCCTAATGGCTAATGATGTTGAGGATCTTTTCATGTGCTTCCTGGTCATTTGCATATTTTCTTTGGAAAAATGACTATTTAAGTCTTTAGCCCATTTTTTTTTTTTAAATTGGGTTGTTTGTGTTGTTGAAGTAGAGGATTTCTTTATGTATTCTGGATATTAAATCCTTATCAGAAATAAAATTTCCAAGTATTTTCTTTCATTCTATAAATTGTATTTCACCATCTTGATAATGTTATTTGATATACACATGTATTTAATTTTGATGATGTACAAATTATCTATTTTTTTTCTTTTATTACTCATGGTTTTTATGTCATCTCTAAGAATCCATTGCCTCTCTGAAAGAATGATCCATGTGCATGTAAGAAGTATGTGTATTCCGGTGTTGTTGGGTTTTCTGTATATGTCTCTTAAGTCTAGTTGGTTTATAGTATTGTAGTTGGCCCTATTAATGCAAGACCATCTATCTTTTCCTTCAGTTTTGTCAATGTTTGCCTCATATATTTTGGGGTCTCTTGTTGGGTGCATATATCTTTATAAGTATTTTATCTTCTAGTTAAATTGAAATTTTTATCAATAGAAAGTATATATGTAATGTCCTTCTTTGTCTCCTGCAATACTTTTTGACTTTATGTCTATTTTACTTGATATTAGTATAGCCACCCTGGCTCTCTTTAGGTTACTATTTGTCTGGGGTATTTTTTTTCCATCCTTTCACTTTTAACCTATTTGTGTATGAAATTATTATGAGTCTCTTCTAAGTAGCATAGAGTAGAGTCATGCTTTTCTGTACATTTTGCTAATCTCTGACTTTTGATTGCACAGTTTAATCTTTTCACACTTAAAGTAATCTTGATAATGCAGGACTTATTCCTGCTGTTTTGCTACTTGGTTTTTTTAAGTCATACCATTTTTGTTCCTAATTTCAGTCATTACAGTCTAATTTTGCATTTAGTTGATCTTTTTAAGTGAACCACTTAGAATCCCTTCTCATTTTCCCTCTGTCTATATTTATTAGGTATTTTGTGGTTCCAATAGGCCTTAAATCTATGACGATTTTGTTTGATTTGATACCAACTTAATTTCACTAAAATAGACAAACTGTATTTCTATACACCTCTGTTCCCCTGCCCTTTATGTTGTTCTTGTCACAAATTACATCTTTATACATTGTGTGCCCCATGCCATAGATTTATAAATAATTTAATGCACTTTTATTTTAGATCATGTAAGAAGTAAAAATAGATTTACAAACCAAAAAGGCAATAATACTGGCTTATAACTACCCATGTAGTTACTTTCACTGGAGCTGTTTACTTCTTCATACAGTTTTTTTTTTTTTTTCTTGCAACTTTTCTGTAAGATCAAAATAAAAAATTTAAATTACATTCAATTACACATTTTGATATGCACAATAAAGAGATAATGCATGGAAAACAGCCCAGAGTAAGCACTAATAGTTACTGTTGGTTTTGTAGATACAAGAAAATGGGAAGCAGCTGAAGTTCACAATAGGCAATAACTCGGTTAGCCTTTTGCCCCGCTCCCTCTATACAGATGACATAACTGAAGTACAAGATGGGGAACTTGTGAGTAGTGGCAGAGTTCAGTTGATCTTTTTTTAACCTTATATCAGGAATATCCACACTGTCCACAGAAATGTGTTTCAGCTCATGATACTTGCTTTGATAATATGAGGGGGATGTGATGGTTGAGTTCATGTGTCAAGTTGGCCAAGTGATGGTGCTCAGTTGTCTGGTCAAGCAAGCAATGGCCTGATTGTTACTGTGAGGAATTTTGTCGACTTTAAGTCATCAGTTCGACGATTACATCTACAATCAACCGAGGAGCTGGCCTTCAACAGCGAAAGAAGTCTCATCCAATCAGCTCAAAGCCTTAAAAGAAGTGATGATTTCAGCAGTCAGAGGGGAGAATTTCTATCTCTTCCTCAGCCTGCCAGTTTCTCCTGGGGAATTCATCAAAAACCTTCATTGGAGTTCCCAGCTTGCAGCCTGCCCTATGGAATTTGGACTTGTGCGTTTCCACAGTCATGTGAGACAATTTTTATAAAAATATCATAATATTTACAGATATCTCCTGTTGGTCCTGTTTCCCGAGAGAACCCTGTCTAATATAGGACATACTTTTTTTTTTTATCATTTTTTTAATTATTCATTTTATTGAGATATATTCACATACCATGCACTCATACAAAACAAATTGTACATTTGATTGTTCACAGTACCATTACGTAGTTGCACATTCATTACCAAAATCAATCCCTGACACCCTCATTACCACATACACAAAAATAACCAGAATAATAATTAAAGTGAAAAGGAGCAACTAAAGTAAAAAAGAACACTGGGCGCCCTTGTCTGTTTGTATCCTTCCCCCACCTTTCCACTCATCCATCCACAAACTAGACAAATGGGAGTGTGATCCCTATGGCCCCCCCAATCCCACTGTCCCCCCTCATAAGTCACATTTTTATACAATTGTCTTCAAAATGCATGGGTTCTGGGTTGTAGTTTGATAGTTTCAGGTATCCACTACCAGCTACCCCAATTCATTAGAACCTAAAAAGGGTTGTCTAAAGTGTGCGTAAGAGTGCCCACCAGAGTGACCTCTCGGCTCCTTTTGGAATCTCTCTGCCTCTGAAGCTTATTTCATTTCCTTTCACATCCCCCTTTTGGTCAAGAAGATGTTCTCCGTCCCACGATGCTGGGTCTACATTCCTCCCCAGGAGTCATATTCCACATTGCCAGGGAGATTCACTCCCCTGGGTGTCTGATCCCACGTAGCGGGGAGGGCAGTGATTTCACCTTTCAAGTTGGCTTAGCTAGAGAGACAGGGCCACATCTGAGCAACAAAGAGGCATTTGGGAGGAGGCTCTTAGGCACAATTATAGGGAGGCCTAGCCTCTCCTTTGCAGCAACAGTCTTCCCAAGGGCAAATTCCGTGGTAGAGGGCTCAACCCATCAAACCACCAATCCCCTATGTCTGTGGGCATGTTAGCAACCATCGAGGTGGGGCAGGCCAATACCCCCGCATTGTCCACCAGCTCCTCAAGGGGGCTCTGCATATTTTTTTCCTTGTTTGTTTTTTTTTTTTAACTTTTTTTTTCTAAATCAACTGTATGAAAAATAAAAAAAAAAAACAAAAACAAAAATACAATAAAAGAACATTTCAAAGAGACCATAACAAGGGAGTAAGAAAAAGACAACTAACCTAAGATATCTACTTTACTTCCAACGTTTTCTTACTCTACCACAAGAAAGTAACCTAATATAGCAACATTTCTGTGAACTTGGTCCTACTAAACCCATCAGAAATTGACAGACCATAGTCATTCCAGGGCATTCTCGGAACATTAAATTTACCCATGATAGCTTATCTGTTCTTCTTGGATTATTGTTCCCCCTTCCTTAATTGCTCTCTATCGCTAGTTCCCCTCCAATCTACATTATAAACCATTCGTTTTACATTTTTCAAAGTTCACATTAATGGTAGCATATAATATTTCTCTTTTTGTGCCTGGCTTATTTCGCTCAGCATTATGTCTTCAAGGTTCATCCATGTTGTCATATGTTTCACGAGATCGTTCCTTCTTACTGCCGTGTAGTATTCCATTGTGTGTATAAACCACATTTTATTTATCCACTCATCTGTTGAAGGACATTTGGGTTGTTTCCATCTCTTGGCAATTGTGAATAATGCTGCTATGAACATTGGTGTGCAGATATTTGTTCGTGTCACTGCTCTCCAATCTTCCAGGTATATACTGAGAAGTGCAATCGCTGGATTGAAGGGTAACTCTATATCTAGTTTTCTAAGGAACTGCCACACTGACTTCCAGAGTGGCTGAACCATTATACAGTCCCACCAACAATGAATAAGAGTTCCAATTTCTCCACATCCCCTCCAGCATTTGTAGTTTCCTGTTTGTTTAATGGCAGCCATTCTAATTGGTGTGAGATGGTATCTCATGGTGGTCTTAATTTGCATCTCTCTAATAGCTAGTGAAGCTGAACATTTTTCATGTGTTTCTTGGCCATTTGTATTTCCTCTTCAGAGAACTGTCTTTTCATATCTTTTGCCCATTTAATAATTGGGTTGTCTGTACTATCATCATTGAGTTGCAGGATTTCTTTATATATGCAAGATATCAGTCTTTTGTCAGATACATGGTTTCCAAAATTTTTTTCCCATTGAGTTGGATGCCTCTTTACCTTTTTGAGAAATTCCTTTGAGGTACAGAAACTTGTAAGCTTGAGGAGTTCCCATTTATCTATTTTTTCTTTTGTTGCTTGTGCTTTGGGTGTAAAGTCTATGAAGTGGCCACCTAATACAAGGTCTTGAAGATGTTTTCCTACATTATCTTCTAGGAGTTTTATGGTGCTTTCTTTTATATTGAGATCTTTGGTCCATTTTGAGTCAATTTTTGTGTAGGGGGTGAGGTAGGGGTCCTCTTTCATTCTTTTGGATATGGATATCCAACTCTCCCAGCCCCATTTGTTGAAAAGACCATTATGACCCAGTTCAGTGACTTTGGGGGCCTTATCAAAGATCAATCAGCCATAGATCTGGGGGTCTATCTCCGAATTCTCAATTCGATTCAATTGATCTATATGTCTATCTTTGTGCCAGTACCATGCTGTTTTGACAACTGTGGATTTATAATAAGCTTCAAAGTCAGGGAGTGCAAGTCCTCCCACTTCATTTTTCTTTTTTAGAGTGTCTTTAGCAATTCGAGGCATCTTCCCTTTCCAAATAAATTTGATAACTAGCTTTTCCAAGTCTGCAAAGTAGGTTGATGGAATTTTGATTGGGATTGCATTGAATCTGTCGATGAGTTTGGGTAGAATTGACATCTTAATGACATTTAGCCTTCCTATCCATGAACATGGAATATTTTTCCATCTTTTAAGATCCCCTTCTATTTCTTTTAGTAGAGTTATGTAGTTTTCTTTGTATAGGTCTTTTACATCTTTGGTTAAGTTTATTCCTAGGTACTTGATTTTTTTAGTTACTATTGAAAATGGTATCTTTTCCTTGAGTGTCTCTTCAGTTTGCTCATTTCAAGCATATAGAAACATTACTGACTTGTGTGCATTAATCTTGTATCCTACTAATTTGCTAAATTTGTTTATTAGCTCTAGTAGCTGTATCATCAATTTCTCGGGGTTTTCCAGATATAAGATCATATCATCTGCAAACAATTACAGTTTTTCTTCTTCCTTTCCAATTTGGATGCCTTTTATTTCTTTGTCTTGCCGGATTGCCCTGGCTAGCACTTCTAGCACAATGTTGAATAACAGTGGTGATAGCGGGCATCCTTGTCTTGTTCCTGATCTTAGAGGGAAGGCTTTCAGTCTCTCAACATTGAATACTATGCTGGCTGTGGGTTTTTCATATATGCTCTTTATCATATTGAGGAAGTTTCCTTCAATTCCTGCCTTTTGAAGTGTTTTTATCAAAAAGAGATGTTGGATTTTCTCGAATGCTTTTTCAGCATCTATTGAGATGATCATTTGATTTTTCCCTTTTGATTTGTTAATGTGTTGTAATACATTGATTTTCTTATGTTGAACCATCCTTGCATGCCTGGAATGAACCCCACTTGGTCATGGTGTATGATTTTTTTAATGTGTCTTTGGATTCGATTTGCAAGTATTTTGTTGAGGATTTTTGCATTTATATTCATTAGGGAGATTGGCCGGTAGTTTTCCTTTTTTGTAGCATCTTTGCCTGGTTTTGGTATTAGATTGAAGTTAGCTTCATAAAATGAGTTACGTAGTGTTCCATTTTCTTCAATGTTTGGAAAGAGTTTAACTAAGACTGGTGTCAGTTCTTTCTGGAAAGTTTGGTAGAATTCTCCTGTGAAGCCAACTGGCCCTGGGCATTTATTTGTGGGAAGCTTTTTGATGACTGATTAGATCTCTTTGATTGTGTTGGGATGGTTGAGGTCTTCTATTTCTTCTCTGGTCAGTCTAGGTTGTTCATATGTGTGCCAGTTTGAATGTATTGTGTCCCCCAAATGCCATTATCTTTGTGGTCTTGTGTGGGGCAGACGTTTTTGGTGCTGGTTGGATTTGCTTGGAATGTGCCCCACCCAGCTATGGGAGATGATTTTGATGAGATGTTCCCATGGAGGCATGGCCCCACCCATTCAGGGTGGGCCTTGATAAGTGGGGCTATATAAATGAGCTGACTCAAGGAGAGGAAACTGAGTGCAGCTGGGAGTGATGTTTTGAAGAGGAGCAAGCTTGCTAGAGAGGAACGTCCTGGGAGAAAGCAGTTTTGAGGCTGGAGCTTTGGAGCAGATGCCAGCTGCCTTCCCAGCTAACAGAGGTTTTCCGGATGCCACTGGCCATCCTCCGGTGAAGGTACCTAATTGCTGAGGTGTTACCTTGGACGCTTTGGGGCCTTAAGACTGTAACTGTGTAGCTAAATAAACCCCCATTTTATAAAAGCCTATCCATCTCTGGTGTTTTGCATTCTGCAGCATTAGCAAACTAGGACAATATGTTTCCAGGAAATTGTCCATTTCCTCTATATTATCCAGTTTGTTGCCATACAGTTGTTCATAGTACCCTCTTATAATTTTTTTAATTTCCTAGGGATCTGCAGTAATGTCACTTTTCTCATTCATTATTTTGTTTATATGGGTCTTCTCTCTTTTTGATTTTGTCAGTCTAGCTAGGGGCTTGTCGATCTTGTTGATCTCCTCAAAGAACCAACTTTTGGTGTTATTTATCCTCTCCATTGTTTTTTTGTTCTCTATGTCATTTATTTCAGCTTTAATCCTTGTTATTTCTTTTCTTCTACTTGGTTTAGGATTGGTTTCTTGTTCATTTTCTAGATTTTTCAGTTGATCCATTAGTTCTTTGATTTTGGCTCTTTCTTCCTTTTTAATATATGCATTTAGTGCTATAAATTTCCCCCTCAGTACCGCTTTTGCTGCATCCCATAGGTTTTGCTATGTTGTGTTCTCATTTTCATTCATCTCTATATATTTAGCAATTTCTCTTGCTATTTCTCTTTTACCCACTGATTGTATAGGAGTGTGTTGTTTAACCTCCAGGTATTTGTGAATTTTCTAAGTCTCTTAGGGTTATTGACTTCTAATTGTATTCCATTGTGGTCAGAGAATGTGCTTTGAATAATTTCAATCTTTTTAAATTTATTGAGGCTTGTTTTATGTCCCAGCATATCATCTATTCTGGAGAAAGTCCCGTGAGCACTAGAGAAGTATGTGTATCCTGGTGATTTGGGATATAATGTTCTATACATGTCTGTTAAATCCAATTCATTTATCAGATTGTTTAGGTTTTCAATTTCCTTATTGGTCTTCTGTCTGGTTGATCTTATCTATAGGAGAGAGTGATGTGTTGAAGTCTCCCACAATTATTGTGGAAACATCAATTGCTTCCTTTAGTTTTGCCAGTGTTTCTCTCATGTATTTTGTGGCACCTCGATTGGGTGCATAAACATTTATGATTGTTATTTCTTCTTGTTGAATTGCCCCTTTTATTAGTTTGTAGTGACCTTCTTTGTCTCTCAAAACATCCCTGCATTTAAAGTCTATTTTATCTGAGATTAATATTGCTACACCTGCTTTCTTTTGGCTGTAGCTTGCATGAAATATTTTTTTCCATCCTTTCACTTTCAGTTTCTTTGTGTCCCTGTGTCTACGATGAGTCTCTTGTATGCAGCATACTGGTGGTTCATTTTTTTTTTTTTTTGATCCATTCTGAAAATCTATACCTTTTAATTGGTGAGTTTAATCCATTTACATTCAATGTTATAACCGTGAAGGCATTTCTTGAATCAGCCATCTTATCCTTTGGTTTATGTTTGTTGTATATATTTTTCCCTCTCTCTATTAATATCTTTTAATGTACCCATACTGAATCTCTTTAGTACTGAACCTTTCTCTATGTCTCTCTCTCCTTTCTTTGTTTCTCTGTCTGTAGGGCTCCCTTTAGTATCTCCAGTAGGGCAGGTCTCTTGTTAGCAAATTCTCTCAGCATTTGTTTGTCTGTGAAAAATTTAAGCTCTCCCTCAAATTTGAAGGAGAGCTTTGCTGGATAAAGTATTCTTGGTTGGAAATTTTTCTCACTCAGAATTTTAAATATGTCATGCCACTGCCTTCTCGCCTCCATGGTGGCTACTGAGTAGTCACTACTTAGTCTTATGCTGTTTCCTTTGTATGTGGTGAATTGCTTTTCTCTTGCTGCTTTCAGAACTTGCTCCTTCTCTTTCGTATTTGACAATGTGATCAGAATATGTCTCAGAGTGGGTTTTTTTTTGGATTTATTCTATTTGGAGTTCTCTGGGCATTTATGATTTGTGTATTTATGGTGTTTAGAAGATTTGGGAAGTTTTCCCCAACAATTTATTTGAATGCTCTTCCTAGACCTTTATCCTTTTCTTCTCCTTCTGGAACACCAATGAGTCTTATATTTGGACGTTTTTTATTATCTATCAAATCCCCGAGGTCCATTTCGATTTTTTCGATTTGTGCTTTCTTTTGTGCTTTCATTTTCCATTCTGTCATCTTCCAGGTCACTGATTCATTGTTCAACTTCCTCTAATCTTGTACTATGAGTGTCCAGAATCTTTTTAATTTGGTCAACAGTTTCTTTAATTTCCATAAGATCATCTATTTTTTTATTTAGTCTTGCAATGTCTTCTTTATGCTCTTCTAGGGTCTTCTTGATGTCCTTTATATCCTGTTCCATGCTCTTCTTTATGTCCTTTATATCCCGTGCCATGGTCTCATCATTCATCTTTAGTTCTTTAATTAGTTGCTCTAAGTACTGTATTTCTTCTGATCTTTTGATTTGGGTACTTGGGCTTGGGTTATCCATATCTTCTGGTTTTTCATGTGCTTTAAAATTTTCTGTTGTTTTTGGCCTCTTGGCATTTGCTAAACTTGATAGCGTTCTTTTAGGATTTGTAGACCAATTGAAATCCTTATCTCTAATTTGTCAGGTCTACAGCTTCATGGAGTACACTTTCTGTGACTAACCAGCAGGTGGCATCAGCGAGCCACCTGTTCCCCTCAAGCCAGTTCTCCCCCGCTTTGCATCTGTGGTGATTGGGGGAGTAAGTCTTGTGGGGTCCAGTTGGTGTACCAAGCTTGTGTGTGTAGTTGGTGTTGCCCGCCCAGTATAAGGGGCGTGTGTCTGGGCAGTCCGGGAGGGGGGCGGCTCTAACAACCAAATCTCCCTGGTGTTCTTGGAGTTTTAAAGCTGCTGCAATAGTCTAATCCTTCAGTTCAGTCCTGCCACAGTTTGTCTCTGCCACTGACCCACAAGTCCTTGGTATTGGCGTATGGCTCCTGAGACTTGTGAATGGGTCCCTCTTCCAGGCCTTGCACCCCTGGTCCTCTGTTGAGGGACGACTGTGCTATGTCACATGTGAGTGCCATCCCCCCAGGGTGGTTCTGGGCTGCCGGTCTGTGTAGGGAGGCTCCCAGTCTGCTGAAATGATGTCTGAATGGGGCTTGTTAATTCCCACTGCTCCACCTTCCCAAGTCTGTGACAACCAGCTGAGGTTGCAGGGAAGGCTAATGTCCACGCCCAATTTTGTGGTGTATGTGTGTTATTTGAAGCACTTCCGTCACACTGGGTTGTCTGGGGCAGCTCTGGGCTATGGGGCTGGAGATGGGCAGGAGTGTTTCCTGTCCACCAGGATGATGGCTGTGAGTGGACACCCCCCTTTTCTTGGGAAGTTGTGGTGTTTAGTGAATTTTCTCAGCCACTGAATTATTGCTCTTTGTCTCAGAGCTCTCAGTTCTGCTCTTGTCTTGACATGCCCAAATTGCAAGTCTTTGAGGCTTTCTGTATTGGGCTTCTTAGAGTAATTGTTTTAGAAAATGAAAAAAAGATAAAAAAAATAAAGGAAAAAAAAGGGCCCTCCTGGCAGATCTAATGCGTTATTGAAATGCTAAGAGACAAAGCAATTAGGGCTATTAAGGAAAGATCCAGGGGGCAGAGAGATCAGTTTCTCTTTGGGTTTTGCAAATGAGCCTGCAGGGCCTGAGCTCTGCCCTTCCCCTTTCTATGTTCACCAGAACTCCAAAAAGCAGCCACTTTTATTTTTGAGTTTGTTTTGTTGTTTTTTTGCTATGCCTGTCTCCTCTCTGCTGGGCTGGCTTCTCTCAGATTCTCTGGTGTCTGGTCTCAGTCTATCTATGGTTGGAGTTTGGATCAGTAGAATGAGTTTCTGATAAGAGCTGCCACTTCAGTTCTCCCTTCTCCTTCCAGGCGCTGACAGCCCCTCCTCCCACTGGACTGAGCCTGGCAGGGAGGGGTGCGGGTCCCCTGGCCGCAAAAACTTACAGATTTCGCTGATCTCAGCAGTTCCATGTTTTCATGAGTGTTGTATGAAGTATGCCCAAAGTCAGATTGCTCTGCGGTGTCCAGTCCACGCAGTTTCTGGCTTTCTACCTACTTCCCTGGAGGAGAAACTAAAACATATGCCTCACCAATCCACCATCTTGCCCCACCTCTTCATACAGTTTTCAAATACTGTCTAGCATCCTTACCTTTCAATCTGAATAATCCCCTTTAACATTTCTTGTAGTAGAGACCCAGTGGTGATGAATTCCCTCAACTTTTGTTTGTCTGGGAATATCTTAATCTCTCCTTCATTTTTGAAGGATGATTTTTCTAGATATAGAATTCTTGGTTGACAATTATTTTCTTTCAGGACTTTAAATATGTTACATCATTGCTGACTTGCTTACATCATATATGATGTGATGTTGGTACTTAATCTTATTCAGGCTCCTTTGTATATGATGTATTGCTTCTGTCTCACTGCTTTCAGGATTCTCTCTGTCTTTGGCATTCAAGAGTTTGATTATGATGAGTCTTGGTTTGGATATCTTTAAAATTATCCTATTTGGAGATTATTAACTTCTTGGATGTGTATATCCATGTCTTTTGTTAAATTTGGGAAGTTTTCAGCCATTATTTCCTAAAATATTCTTTCTGCCCCTTTTTTGCTTTCTTCTTCTGGGATTCCCATAATGTGTATGCTTGATGATATCCCACAGGTCTCTTAGACTCTGTTCAATTTTCTTCATTCTTATTTCTCTCTGCTCCTCAGACTGTATGATTTCAATTTCTCTATCTTCAAGTTTGCTGATTCTTTCTATTTTCTTTCTGCCGGCTACAATCTGCTCCTGAACCCCTCTAAGAAATTGTTTTTATTTCAGTTTTTGTAACTTACAGCTCTGGTATTTCTGTTTGGTTTCTTTTTTTCTTTTTTTTCTTTTTTTTTTTTTTAATTTCTATCTTTTAATTGAAATTCTAAATATGTATATCCAATGCCTGGGTTTCCTATGGTTTTTGTTCCTACTTTATTTTGTTCCTTTCAGTGAGTCATTTTTTCCTGTTTATTTGTATGCCTTGTGATTTTGTTGAAATCTGAATATTTGAATATTTTAATATGTTAACTCTAGGAATCAGAACTCCCCTTTTCCCAGGGTTTACTGTTATTTTTTTCTTTTCTCCCTTTTATTATTGAAAGCTATAGTAGTCTATTTGTTTAGTGATTTATGCAAATAATTATGCAAAGGCTGTACCTGCTGACATATATACTCACTGAATGCCTCATTCTTAAATCTTGATTCAGGTAGTGTTATGACAGAGATTTCTTTGAATGGCAGTACTAACAAGAACAACAACAACAAAAATTGAATTAAATACCTTTCCCAATATTTGCAAATGGCTTGGTACTGGTCCTCTTCTTCAGTACTTAACCAGCTTTATAGTTAGTCTAAAGAACAACCTGAGACAAAAGCATAAGGTCCTCTCAGGTCTTTCTTGAGCATGTAGTTTTTTTTTTTTATTATTAAATTCAGTTTTATTGAAATACATTCACACACCATACAATCATCCATGATATACAATCCACTGTCCACAGTATGATAACATAGTTATGCGTTCATCACCACAATCTATCTCTGAACATTTTCCTTACATCAGAAAGAACCAGAACAAGAATAAAAAATAAAAGTGAAAAAAGAACACCCAAATCATCCCCCCATACCACCCCATTTATCCTTTAGTTTTTATCCCCATTCCTCCACTCATCCATACACTAGATAAAGGGGGTGTGATCCACAAGGTCTTCACAATCACACTGTCACCCCTTGTAATCTACATTATTATATAATTGTCTTCAGGAGTCCAGACTGCTGGGTTGGAGTTTGGTAGTTTCAGGTATTTACTTCTAGCTATTCCAATACATTAAAGCCTAAGAGGTGTTATCCATATAGTGCATAAGAATGTCCACCAGAGTGACCTCTCGACTCCATTTGGAATCTCTCAGCCACTGAAACTATTTTGTCTCATTTTGCATCCCCCTTTTGGTCAAGAAGATACTCTCAGTCCCACGATGCCGGGTCCACATTCATCCCCGGGAGTCACTCTGCGTTGCCAGGAAGATTTACACTCCTGGGAGTCGGGTCCCACGTACGGGGGAGGGCAGCGAGTTCACCTGTCAAGATGGCTCAGTTAGAGAGAGAGAGAGCCACATCTGAGCAACAAAGAGGTACTCAGGGGGAGACTCTTAAGCACCATTACATACAACTTTAGACTCTCCTTTATGGTAATGAGCTTCATAAGGGCAAGTCCCATGCTCGAGGGCTCAGCACATCAAACCGCCAGTCCCAATGTTTGTGACAACATCAACACCAGTCCAGGTGAGGATGTCCAACACATCTGCACCTTCCCCCAGATCCTCAGGGCTGGGGAGGGGGAGGCTGTAAATATGTTTTTTATTATCTGCCCAAATTACTCTAGGATGTGTCACTATTTCACTCCAGCCTATACTAACCTACCATATCTCACTTCCTATTCAAAGTTCCAGAGCATGTGTTTTTTTTTCCATGAATATGCACATGTGGCTTCATAAATTCCACTGTATATATGGAAACTCCAAATGCCCCCACTTTCCCTGGAAATTTACTGGAAAATTTATAGGAAATTTAGTCCTGTGTTCTATTTTGTATATCCCAAGCAGTAATCATTTACCCCAGGTTATTGTTTGATTGTTTCTTATGATGTTTTAGCAGCTTTGCCAGCTACCTCTATGTCCAGAGCTAATTCTGGGACAGGTGAGACAGAGATGAGTGTCTTTGCTCAGTCCTTTAGGCCACTTCCAGATGGACTGGTACATAAATACATGCACTCCAATATGTGCTTAAGGGTTACTCTGCTTTTTCTGGAGTCAGTCCTGGGAGCATGGGCTGGTGCCACACTCAGCCAGGGAGGGGTTGGAAGAAGGGACCTTAAAGGTACCATGAGGATTTCCTACCATTTTGAAATTGTCTTTTTCTTGATTAGTCACTTTCCTAGTTACTATAACCCTTTAACTCTTTTCTGGAGCTCTTAAAAGGTTGGTTCTTCCAATTTCCAGTTTGTTTTTTGTTGTTTCTGTGAGGGGATGGATCCTTGGAGTTTCTCATCCCTCTTTTTGCTATCACTCTCCACAACTTTTAAACTAGGGATGGGGCATACGCATTTCCAGCGGTGTGGGCAAGTGAGTTCTCTTGGCTCTCCTCTGACCTTCCCTCTCATTATCTCTCTGCCACCCTAAAATACACCACTGGTGGGCCTAAGTTTAAGTACTTTGGTTTAGTCTTACTCTACCAATTGTGGTGGGGTTCAACTCGTTAATATACTCTGACCTAGCCATTTAAAAAATATTATTCATTACTATGATTATCTGTCAGGTACACTCAACATTTAAAGCTTTAATAAATTTTACCTTCTCTGTGAATGTCTTCCCTTATATTACAACCATCCAGTCCATTTCAAATTCAGGTCAGCTTCCCACAACTCACTATCAGGTTTTTCTTTTGTTTTGTTTTTTGTAGAGTTTTGTGTACATCTCTACTGGATGAATGAATAAATGAATCGAGTCTTGAGTGAGAATAAAGATATTGACAGTTTCAAGGCAAGAACAAGGATTGGGTCAAAGAGAGTACAAGGTGTAATTACAAATTACAAAGGTAGAGGTAGAGGGGAGGGGTAGAGAAAAAGAATGAGGCTAGAAAGACAGAATGGAGCCTTCAATCCAGCTAATAAACTATCACATACAAGAAAATTTCCCTGAGCACTGCAGGGAGAAATCTCTCTCTCATCTGAATTATTTCTGCCATTCTTTTAACTGTCTTATTAAAATTTTCATACACTATCTGGTATTATAGTCATTTGTGGATATAGCTTATTATCCCCATTGAAAAATTAACTCTTCAGGGACACACTATGTATTTCTCAGATTTCAAGCCCCATAAATGTTTAGTATGTTAGTTTATGCTTAGTTCAATAATCATTGGTTTAATAAGTAAACAAATATATTTCAGTGAAAAAGGCAAAGCATTATTGTACAGACTACTTTAAACCTGGCTTTAAAAGGTCATCATTTAAGAAAAACAGTGACATATAATACAATTACTTACTGAACCTATTTGTGATCTCTCCATTTATGAAAATATAATTAGAATCAAGATTGTTTATAGTTAACTGCACGCATAAAATGAATACTAGTAAGTAAATAATGCTTGATTTCTTTGTTGGGCTGTGAAGACTAAAGAAATAGTCTTTAGATTTTGTTGTTGTTGTTTAATACAAATGTCCTTCAAATTCTTGGAGATATTCTAAGGTTCCGGAAACAAAATTAGTGGCATTTTAAAGTACAAGTTATTGTGAGACCATGATTTATTATAGTTATTATATTTTCCCAAACCATAAAACATGGACACACTAGACCTGAGGGAAGGGGCAACATCCTTTTCATCTTTTTGGTTCCCAGAGATTAGCCTGTGCCTTTTAAAGAGAATAGATATTTTGTATAAACTTTTGAAGGTGTGTGTGTGTGTGTGTGTGTGTGTGTGTGTGTGTGTGGATATATATATATATATGATAGATATAGATATATACAGATATATAGATATATACATGTATATATAGATGTAGATACATATATACACACACACATACACACATTCATACATATATATGCCAACATGCATGCCTGTCCATGCACATATGCATTTAGATGAATTTGAAGATGTTCACATTACAGTAAAAAATAAAATACTTGCTGACATTCACAGTAGGGAAAGAAATGAAAAAATAAAGTAGGATCCTACTATGTATAACTATTAAATAATTATTCTCTGTAAGTACGACAGGAGATTTGGAGTAGGAGAGGTTGCTCATGCTGGAATCCTTTGGAAAAAAATTCCCCAAAGAAGAAATATTTGATATGGAACTTGAAGGATGGGTAGAAATAGACTATGTTAAACAAAGAAAGCAGAACATTGAGTGATAGGGAAAACATGGTGATAAATATTGTAAGCTGAAAAATGTGAGTTGTATTTGGGAGAGAGTTAGTAGAAATAAATAAATTTACATTGAACTATAAATGCAAGAGTAGAAAAAAATAGAGTGAGAATGCATTTTAAAAAATCTTGATACTGGGTTTAAGAATTTAGGCTTTAAAATAATGTATACAATCTCTATAAAACATTTGAAGATGATAAATTCAAGTTAGATTACAAAAGAGATAGAACTGGAATCCTGCTTTAAATAAGAAATAGTCTAAATACAGATTCACAAAATGAAAAATCATTCATTCCCCTTTTTTTTTTTTTTGGCCTTTGTCTTGCTTTTGAGTCTTTAGTTTCAACTTGCAGATGATTTCAAGTGTTCAGCACATGAAGCACATGTGATAATTTACAAATTTGTATTACAAATATAGAACTTTCACTATATATATATCAACAAGAAAAGGCATATTCTTTACTCTTATAAGAAACAGAAGAGCAAAAGGAAAAGGATATAACTATGGATTTTGTAATGATACTTTTTAAGATGCTTTTTCTGAATAGAATTTGTGGGAACAGAAAAGCAAGGCAAGAAATAAGTCACAGTATTAAAAAATCTATCTACAGAGAGATAGGAAAAAAAATGGATGAAGGAGAGATTCAGATAATAAAGAGAAAAGCATAAAGAAATTGCGTCTTCCTTTAAAATTAGATCTGTATTGACATACAATCCACATAATTTAGTATCCTAAATTTGATTGAGCCTAAGATACCACTGTGATTTCTATGCTAATCAAATTAACAGGGTAATTTACAGAGCATCATTTTATTGTTATTGTTGATGAAAAGTAAAAATCACAATCAATCATCTAAATGTAATTTTGGCATTATGGCTTAGGCAAAACATCTGGATTCTGACAGATTATTTTGTTTTCATTATCTGAACAAAGTTTTACTCTGTAGATATCCATACTTTTTTTTTGAGAAAAAATCCTGTGCATAATTTTTATTTTCAATGTTTAATCTACTGACTATTCTGATTTTGATGAATGATAAAATATACTATGGAGCTTGGGTATCAGATACGATCAAGATCCTTGCTGTCCAAAATGGTAGCCGTTAACCATCTGTTACTACTGAGCTCTTGAATGGTGGCTAGTTTGAATTGAGATGTGCTGGAAGTGTAAAATGCACATGGATTTTTGAAGACTTGGTAAGGAAAAAGGATATATTGTGCTGAATAAAATATATTGTTAAAATTAATCCCACTTGTTTTTTTGGCTTCTTAATGTAGCTTACAGAAATTTAAAATTTAACATCTGTGTCCCATTTTACATCTATCTGACAGTGCTGATCTTGACGAAGCAGTGAAATCATTGAAACTTGGAGAGCGAACACATTCTTATCTCCTCTAGATTCTCTGATCAAACATGCCTGCAGTCTAATTGTGGAAGCAACTTGCTTAATTGTAGCCAATGATTTTCATGGCTTCTGGCAAACTTTGTCTCTAAGTGCCTGTGATTGCTGCTTGTCACTGATAGCCTAGGGCTTAGGTGGCTCAGAGAATATTGAGTGCATGTTGATGGATTAAGGCTTTCCTGGCTTCCTCTTCACCTTGGCCCTATAGGGAGGATCAGTACACTTTAGTGGACCTTGTACTCCATAGGGGCTGCCCAGGAGCTGTGGGACATCCATTGGAGGTAAGACACAAGCCCTGTCATCAATGCTAAGATCAATTTATTATTGGATCCATAAACTTGCTAACTGCACTGGTTTATTCTTTGGTTTAAAATTCCTTTTTTAGTTGATGGATTTGTTTTAATTGGAATACTTAGACTGTAATTTCATTGCAAAGCATCTAAATCAGCTTTTTCTTTTTAGCTGCTTATCTTCATTATGTTTTCTCAGGGGGTGGCCTAAGATTTCCCATGTCACCATATGTAGAAAAACATTATTATTTCCAAATACTGTGGCTTTATAAGTGACATTAATCAAATTTACAAGATTACTTCTTAATATGATCTGCCTGTCAAGTTTCTTGGTAATTCTTTTATACCCCACAGTGAAAATGACCCATCATACAATTTGTTGATTGCATCCATTGAATTAGAATTAGGCTTATAATAAATTGCACATACTTTAAAGTGTAGTAAGTAAGAGGATAGGTTATTTAATCTGCAACATTTCCATTTGGTGTACATTGGTAATAATTGATCATTTCAGTCCAGGTTGAGACAAAAAGATGAAACCTGATGCCTGCCATATTCACAAACCAAGCAGTGTATTTGTAAGCACCTCAATTATTATTATTAGTAACATTACAATTAAACATTTTCCATAGATTTCTTTAAAGGATAAAGCTATATATATATTTGAATAATTTTTAATTTTTAGACAGATTAAAAAAATTTTTTTTTCAAGGCACACAAATGCACAATGTATAGTTTTATATATAGACAGTCCTCACTTTGCATGGTACCATGTTAATGAAAACTCATACATCTGGGAAAGAGTTCATGCTTTGTTGGGTTCTGCAGTAACTCACTATTATCAAACTGATTAGAAAAGCAAGCCATATACATAATTCCAAAACATTCCAATTGTAGTTAAACATAGTATATCATTAAGTATAAAATGAGTAAAGATAATAAATACCACAGTAGTTAATTCTCAAAGATTTTGTGTCAAATGGTGTGATATTCCTAAATCATTGGACACTTAAGTTGCTACAAGGATAGTAACTAAACTGCCAATCAATGCATTAAGTGTTTTCATGGGGAGTTTATTTAATTCTCATAAGAAACTTACATGGTAGGTACCTCTATTATCTCATTTTCCATCTGAGGAAAAAAAAGATTAAGACAACCTAAATCATTTGTCCCAGTTACCTAAGCAACAAGTAGAGGCATCAGTCCTGGGACGTGAACTGGGCTGATCTTATTCCATAGCTCTAAACTGCCACATAATATTCCCCCACTTGTCTTCCCACTGTTAAGCCTTTAATTCACCTTGGCTTTCTTCCTGATGTGCTTTTGTCAGTTTTCTATGTTTTCTGTTTCCTTACCACCTTATTATTTCTTTAATCCCCTGTAATTTGATTGTCTTTCCAAAATTGTGATGAAACTGCTTAACTCATACATTCCTGCTTTATTGTTACCAGCTTAGCCTCATTCTTCCTGACTTTATTCTGATATCTGATATAATTAATCAGGTCAGTCTTTTAAAATTTTCTCCTTCTTAGCTTACATAGTGGTGAATTACATTACTTTTCTTTATTTTTTTAATCTTACTTTTATTTCTCATTTGCTAGCTCCAGCTGTAAGCATTTCCTGAGGTTTTATCTTTGACCCTCTTTCTTTCCTGCTCATCTATTTTAATGGTTTTGACTCTTGTTTCTATAATGATAATGCTTTATTATTATTATTTTAGGCATGAATTCTCACATGACATCTATTACAATATTTTGCATTGCCTAATGTTTACTTCCACTGGGACATTTATCTACTCTATTCCAAGGCTCATTTAAGAATGAGATTTGACAATGAATAAGGCAAATCTAGCAGATTAATAAACCCTAAAGTGCATTTCCATTTTCTCCCTGCCCTCCTTAAATAAGAGCAAAACAAACAAACAAACAAAAACACTACAATAAACAACAAATATTTACTGTTTTCTTCATGTATTTGTCTGGCTTTTCTAGCTTAATTTGGTATTTTATTTATCAATCCCTCTACACAATTGCTCTCTTTCCCCTATTTTCTTGTGTCGTCCTCAACCTCCATTCTCTCCTTTCTCTCCCACTCCCTTTTTCTCTCAAGTCACTGTCTGTAAAGGCATCATGCTTTTTCCATTGTCCATAATTTTATCCTTCATTTTTCTTCTCTGCTCTGGCATGCTATTGAGTGTTCCTCTTACCTATCCAAATATTATTAAATTGTGATGGCAAACTGGAAGCTAATAGACTCCTTCTCCTCCCCCTCTTCTTCCTCGTTTTCATCCTCTTCCTCTTCTTCTTTGTCTTCATCTTCTTTGAACTGTTCCTGCATAATTGTCTAATCCTAACTGCAATAGTGCATTTTATCATATATGCAATTTGCATGATGTTAATTGTTTGCTCTTTGATGGTGACTGCCAGTATTTTTCTTTCTTTCCTATCCCCTTGTTCTAGTTTGCTAATGCTGCCAGAATGCAAAATACCAGAAATGGATTGGCTTTTATAAAAGGGGGCTTATTTGGTTACAGAGTTACAGTCTTAAGGCCATAGTGTCCAAGGTAAGTCATCAACAATCGGTTACCTTCACTGGAGGATGGCATCTGTAAAACCTCTGTTAGCTGGGAAGACGTGGTTGGTGTCTGCTCCAAGTTCTGGTTTCAAAATGGCTTTATCCCAGGACATTCCTCTCTAGCCTGCAGTTCCTAAAAAATGTCACTCTTAGTTGCTCTTGGGGTATTTGTCCTTTCTTAGCTTCTCCGAAGCAAGAGTCTGCTTTCAATGGCCATGTTCAAACTGTCTGTCATCTGCAGCTACTCTCTCAGCTTCTGTGCATTCTTCAAAGTGTCTCTCTTGGCTGTAGCAAGCTTGCTCCTCTGTCTGAGCTTCTATAGTGCTCTAGTAAGCTAATCAAGGTCCACACTGAATGGGCAGGGCCACACCTCTATGAAATTATCCAATCAGAGCTATCACCCACAGTTGGGTGGAGACAACCTAATCCAAATGTTCCAACTTAATCCTCACTAATATGTCTGCTCCCCAAGATTGCATCAAAGAACATAGCTTTTTCTGGGGGACATAATATATACAAACTGATACACCCCTATATATCATAGCAGTGCTAAATACGCATTGAGCATTCAAAAAAAACTTATTTTGATGAATTAATTCTTGAACACAGAATACATATCCATTATCTCTCAAAAAATTGCATTGTGAGTTACTTCCTTTTTGGTGTTACATTTCAAGAATTCTCTTTTCTAAAATGATACATGCTACTATGTTGGTGTGATGGTTAGGTTCACATGTCAACTTGGCCAGGTGATGGTGTCCAGGTGTCTGGTCAAGCAAGCACTGGCCTAACCATTACTGCAAGGACATTTGTGTCTGGTTGATAAACCAGAAGGCTGGTTTATTAAATCATCCATCAATTGATTGAATCTGTGGCTGATTACATCAATGAAGGGCATGTCTTCCACAATTGGATAATTCAATCAGCTGGATTTTATCCAATCAGTTGAAGACTTTTAAGCAAGACAGACAGAAGACCTTCACTTCTTCTTCTGTTAGCCAGTGAAGTGTTTCCTTAGTTCATCAAACACCTTCATTGGAATTGCCGGTTTTCTACCTATGGAATTTGGACTCATGCATACCCATAGTTGTGTGAGATACTTTTATAAAATCTCATATTTACAGATATCTCTTGTTGGTTCTGTTTTTCTATAGAACCCTAGCTAACACAATAGTTATATAATAACTACTAAAAGTGCTTCAAACAAATCTAATGCCATTAAGAATATATATATTATACATATATATAAACATATTTATATACACACATATATAATTTCACAATGAATTATTAGAATTATAATTCAGAGACTAGAGAAGAAAATATTTATGTATAAAGTTCTTGTTTCAACCTTAACTGGAAAAATGCATAAATGCAAATTTGAATGACATCTATTTAACCAAACTTTTATGAGGAAGGTCTCTATTTTGGGCTTTTCATTTGTGACTTTCACTTCCAGTTATCTGCCACATGGTAGCATTTATACACACTGTGTTCTCTGCATCCTATCTCTTATCCTTCATCTACCCTTGATTGTGTGGCATTCAAGGGCTTATTGTTACATAGCTGCAGTAACATTCATGTAACGCTGTTACCGATGACTTTTTATACCACTTCATGTCTGTTTTTGTCATTAAGAAGACAAAATGTTTAAGACAAAGATGAAGCTTCATGCTTCCTCCCAAATGCCCTGTGGGTATACTGTGGGCCATCCAAAATTTTACTGATTGTGTAACTACACTTACTGAATAAACCTTAGACTGACAGTGAAAGAATGGTTTCACCATGTGCAAGAAGCCATTTGTCAAAACTGAACTTTTCTTTAAACAGCTACAATTATTAGTTGATTCAAGTGTCAAAGCCCCATCATAAGATAAGGGAGTAAGCTAGGAAATTTTTTCTCATTTGATAATAGGTTTCAGAAAGGGTTATATATGGATTTAATGTTTCTGTCTAAGGTTGAAAACTTAGTCTTGGAATGTGTCTAGAGCAATTTAGATGGCCACCTTTGTTGAACTGAATTATAGAACACAATTTTGGTTTCCTTGTAGATTGTCCATAAAATCATAACAACTCTCAGAGCAATATCTTGTTTTTGTTTATGTTGTTTTAAACTCCAACACGTAATCAAGATACAGCAAATCTTTATAAAATAAAATTTCCCTATATGATACTTTATTTTATGGTATGCATAAATACAAACAAGCAATAAATAAGGATGGAATCTTTTTACTTAAAAATCAGATAGAGATAACATACTATAAATGCTTTGTTAATAGCTCTGGTAAATATAAAATAGTATAATATGATTTTGTAGACAAAAGATATACGATATAAACAAAAGTCAAGAGGCATGAGATATACAAAACCCATGAGAAAAACTGCAACAGGAAAACTTTCAATGTTATTAACATAAAAAGTCTCCCAAAGCAACAGACTAAAGCCATCCTTCTACAGAGTAACACAATACTAATTTTCAATTTTGAACATATGCCAAAATTGGGGGAGTTTTTGAATAGATTTTTAGAGATAATTAAAAATATAATCATATGAAAAAGAAGTGTTAAAAGAAAACACAACAGAAATAATTTGATTGAAAATAGAAAATAGGAAATAGAAAACGTGCACTCAAGTGCAAAAGACATGAAAATGGGAAAATTAAGAAGCTGAAGGAAAGAGATTTAAAAAATTTAAAGATAGGTGTTTAACATTAAAATCATGGACTGTGCTAGGCCTCAAGCCTCCTTCCATGGTAAAAATATCCCAGCAAGAAACTAATGTGCCCTGTAATGACGAGGCTGCATTTAGTCAGCCATATGGAGAACTAAAAATACCTTCTTAAATCCATCTCTGGTGTAGGAGATGTCACCTTGAAGGGAGGGAGAGTAGAAACATGAACTTTATAGATGAAACACACATTAATCATGGGCTTGTCTATGTGAAGGCATTAATGCTGTAGAAATTAGTAAATGCCAAAACTATTCTTGACCCAACCTCACCACCCAACAGGATTTATCACTAAAAACGCAGTGTACCTCTCGCTCCCTCTCCCTCTCCTTCTCTCCCTCTCTCTCTCTCCATATGGATATATATATATATATATATATATATATGAATAGGTATGGATATATAAGAATATATATGATATATACATAATACATATGGATATATGGATATGGATAGACAGACATGGAGTTCACTCTTTGCACAGCAGTGCAAGATGATGAAGACTGCCATGCAAACTGAAATGGGGAAGATGATTGTTTATGCCCTTTAAAAACCTTGATGAAAATATTAAAAACCCTCTTATTATAATTTAGAAATGTATAAGGAAATAAAAAAAAAGACAGTAGAACTAATGTTTATTTAGTACACTATAATTTGCAACACCGGAAACACTGAGAATTTAAGAACCAAAGTGTTTCGTTTCTTTGTAGAAAAAACTACCAAGAGTAGTTTTGAAGAGTGCTTGCTTTCTTTTCATCATGTAGTTTATGATACAGTATGAGAATCATTTCTCTGCTTTGGCAAATTGTCATACTCCTTTCTGATTTTGGATTAGCGTCAACATTTTATCCTTTGTGCTTCCAAAGTTGTGAAATATCTCCAAGAGTTCCTTTAATATGAAGTTTTTCCCCGACTTCTCTTCCTCTGGGACATCTTCATCCTTTTCATTACTTTCCTCACATATGCTGATACATTCACCCTCACTAAATTCTTCTGACTGTGTATCTACAGTATCTCCAACAGCGATAGTATCAGCATCCCCCAGTCAGGGATTTCTTCCATAACCTCATTTATATTTGATTCTAATTTCACTTCCATTGTTATCAAGTTTTGTTCCATTACTGAACTTTCATCTTTATTAACCAATCCCCTGTTTCAAGTATCCATTTTTGTAAAACTGTCACTTAGATTTGTTATTGGGGAAACAAGGAGACAATGCAACTACACACTTTACTGTCTGTGCATGATCCGAATGACAAGTGCACAGTGACAAATCACCAACAGACTGAAATAAGTGATGTGACTTGTCACTGATCAGGATGCATATTTGTTATTTACATAGTTGCTTGTGTACTGAAGAGCTAGCAAAGAAGTTTGGGTTTTATGCAATTACTTGCAGTTAATATAATTTGCTAACTGAAATTTGTACTGGGAGATCTGTTATTTAACTAAATTGTGGTAATTGAAGTTCATTGAAATTCATTCATGCAAATCAAAGGCTTCCTGTGTGTGAATGTGTATGTGTGTGTGTGTGTGCATGTAAAAGTTTGTATGATCTGTTGCAATGTTTGGCTTAAACATGCATTTACTATCAAGTAACTTAAGAATGTTCTGTCTGGTTGTGGCCTAAAAAGCAGCATAATTGTTCTAAGAGAGAACTTGGGACACATCTAAAGGCCTTTAGTTTCCCCTGAAACAAATTTTGACATTTCTACACTGCTTGTGGTATTGTTATATGATTGCTTTAGGATTTTCTTTTTTATAATAGTCTATAAAGATATTTTGTGCTTTCTTTCCCAATAGTACTTCTCACTGTAGAGAGGGTATGGGGAATTAGGGGATTGAGTAGGGTGGGTCATTTTACACTCATAGGTATGAAAAGCCTCAATTTAAGCCATAACTTTACCTTTAAATGACCCTATATATGCAGTCTTACATATATACTGACAGGATTTAGAAACTGTTTTTATTGCTATTTTAAATTATGTTATTAACTGTCCCTTTTCAGACCACACTATCTGTAATGCATTATAAATACAAACATATTAAAATAATTCAATCTCCCTGTCAATATTATGTTATATAGAATATAATATAGTACTATATACTATGTGTACAAACATACATACTATATGTATATAGTTCATATGTACAGTAAGTGAATATATATATGTATACTGCATATATGTCATTATATGTTGTTAAAAGCATAAACTTATTAAGTCTAAAACTTCAAACATATTACTACTTATATTGGCATATTTATTTATTTATTTTAAGAAATATTCTTGCATACTCACAAAAGGAAGAGGCTCCAGTCTTTGGCTTTCTGGACTTTTAAGCTACTTCTTTTTTTCATAATTTCAGAACTGGAGAAGATCATGGATGCCTCTAGAAAAAACCTTTCATTTTACAGATGAGGAAATGGTAACTTAGGGAAGATAAGTGAAACAAAATAGAAGTGGGATCGTATTTTTCTCAAATAATCCAGGGCAGTCAATAAAATATTTCTTTGCGGTTTACAATCTGTAGTGTGTATCTGTAACATATACTTTTGCATCTATTATTGCATTTATCCTCACAATAGCCCTCTGCAGTGAGCTGGCAGGAGTGATGAAGGTCATTTTACAAGTAGAAAACAGATTTAAAGAAGTCAAATGCCTTCCCAAGTTGACACAATTGGGGAGCAAAGAACTCCTGGCAGGAGCTCACATCACTTCATCCTGGGTCCAAGCTTCTAACTATTATCCAACTTGTGGCCTCTATGACTCAAAATGAAAACACCTTCCAATCGTATGTGCAGAACCTCATTTTCTGAATCACTAAATAAGGCTTAAAATGGTTTCCTGTGTAAGTATCTGACTTTCTTGATCTCTTTTCCAAATGTTGGCAGATGTATTTTGCTAGTTACAAATGATTAAATGATTTACTCTGGGAATGCAAACTGTGCTACTCTTAAATCATTTGTGTACTGTTAATGTTTTGCATACAGAGGAGTCCGGGTAAGCTCGGAGCTCAGCTCTCTCGTTTCCCTTCATTCCTACTGCTGTCTAACCTGTACAGTAATGACTTCATTAGTTGGCTGCTTTCTCCAAAGGGCTTCTAAACTTTTCAGACGGGTTTTCATTATGGCGCATTCATAAATTTCGAATTTCTTTTCTATCTTTTCTAAGCAAGAAAGTTAAAGATATATTAAACAATTTGCACAAATGTGTTAAGGAGTTAAAGTGTTATTAAACAAACTTACAAAGGGCATCCATGCTTATTTTTTTAAAAAAATGAGTTCCTATATAAATCCTTGTATGTAAATCAATTATCCTAAAATAATTGGAGGCTTACTATAGAGATAATGATGACATTTTAAAAACAGTCATAACTGGTACCTAAGTACACACCTGTGATTTCACCAGAGCATCTTTCATGCTCAACGTCCTTATATGCAAGGTTTAAAGATTGTTAAAATTTTCATGCAGAAAATTACATGCCCACAGCAAATGTGATGTGATAGATGAATCATAAAAAAAATAGCTTTGAATTTATTGTGCTATGGTATAGTAAATAAAATCAGAGTGGTGATTTTAATGGGGTGAAAATTAGCAGATATATTTGTGGAATTAAAAATATGCATTGGGAATGCTATTGATGTAATATCTTGTTTAGATTTTTAAATTCAATAATCAACAATTTGTGCTTTTCCCATAATGATTATAAAAAGTAATCCTTCTGTAAATAGTAGCAAGTTAATTTTTAATAATTCCATTATAATTTATAAATGTTTGCATTTTTAAACTTACTTAAATATTATAAAAGTCATCATTTAAAAATTACTTTATTTAAATGTATCTGCTTTAAGCTTGAAGAATCATAATTTATAGAACAGTCTCATGGGATGATGTACATTTAACAGCCTGACACTCCACTTGGAGTTATCTGTATGTAACAAGCAGATTGTTCAAGATGAAGATTCTTGCTTAAACACATACGAGGTTTGCATATTTCCTAGAGGCTCGCATTAAATCCATCCAGCAGTCTAATGACCTTGCCACCAGCTTCCTCCCAGAAAACTGACATTTACATTTGTAAGGTTGAATAAAATATGCAATGGGAAAGCCAAAAAAGGAAGAACATTTATGAATCAAAGAAAAAATCATAGGTTTTCTCATCTTCACTGACAATTTAAGCCTACATGTAATGATCATGTCATGAACAATACCTATTCATGTGAGTTGTCTGTATATTAGGCTTGGCAATTTAAGTTCAGTGTGACAAACTGAAATAAATGTTTTACAAATCAGATAAGCCTTTTAAAAATGAAATTATTCCAAGTTCTGATCTCAAGAAATGTGTTTGTCTATTCCTGCCACCATAGTTTCTTCACTGTATAAAGACGGCTGAAATATCCTGCAATTAATAGTGTACACCAAGTTGGGAAGACATTTTAGATAATATATGAACAGCCCTACTATGGAGAAAAATTACAATGCAGTAGAAAAATTATTAATTTATTTTTGATATAATTAAAATTGTTTTCTATTTTAGGAAGTTAAACATGATGTAAAAAACAATAGACTTGGAAATATATTTAAATATAGTTCATAAATTAAGGAAGAATAGGTCATAAAATGGTTGGTAGATGTATCAGATAATTTTAAATAATTTTAAGGGTAATTGTTTTTTTCCCCCCTTTGGAATTCCCTTACCCCCACAAAACCCCAATCTTGTCCCTAGGTTTAAATTTTTTCATATATGTATCAGTAAAATGTTGCATCTTTTCTAAGGCATGGGGCATTTTAAATAGGTCTTCATCCTCTTTAATTTCATTAATCTGTATATATAGTCAGATTTTTCTTCTTTTTTGAATTATATGATTCCTCTGTCTATAACAAACATTTATTTTCCTTTCCTTAGGAGATGTGCCAGTTTGAATATATTGTGTCCCCCAGGAAATCATGTCCCTTAATACAGTCTTGTGGGGGCAGATTTATTAGTCTTTTGATTAGGTTGGAATCTTTTTGTTGAGTGTTGCCATGGAGATGTGACTCACCCAACTGTAAGTGATACTTTTAATTAGTTTATTTCCATGGAGGTGTGGCCTCACTGATTCAGGGTGGGTCTTGATTAGTTTACTTGAGTCCTTTAAAAAGAACCAACACAGACCCAGATGCTTGCTGATGCTTGGAGATACTTGGAGATGCAGACAGAAAGAGTTTGGAGATACTAAGTTAAGAGATGAAGCCCAGGGTTTGGCCCAGGAGAACCAAGCAGAGAGCTGAGAGAAGCTGAGACAGATGCCCAAAGACATTTTGGAGAAAGCCATTTTGAAGCACAACCCAGGAGCAAAAGACCAGCAGACACTGGCCACATGCCTTCCCAGCTGACAGGTGTTCCAGATGCCATCAGCCATTCTTCAGTGAAGGTATCTTCTTGCTGATGCCTTAGTTTGAAACTTTTATGGCTTGGAACTGTAAATTTGTAACCTAATAAATCCCCTTTATAAAAGCCAATCCATTTCTGGTATTTTGCATAATGGCAGCATTAGCAAACTGGAACAAGGGATAACTAACATTTTACTGTAATTTCCATTCATTCACTATTTTTTTTTCCTTCTTCTATTTTTCAAGTTCTCGACAGTTTCTTGATTTCCAGATGCTTGATGTTAATATTAGGTTAGGTTCAAGTATTTTTTTCCATGTAGTTTGCTCACTCAATCTCAACCCATAGGGTCTGTGCGCCATTCTGAACTATATTTATTGGATGGGAGAATTGACTTGGCTACACAGCAGTCCTCCTTCTGGGAATCAGGTAAACATGTTGTCCTACATTAGAATTAGAAGTGTTACAAGTTGACTTCTTTCCTCCAATGTGAAATATTCTAATTAAGCTAGTTATATTATGTTTGAATTGTAGTCAGAGGGATTCAAATGGCATTTCAAAATGTTTAATAAAAGTAAATTCATTCAAAAAAAATGTGTGCTTATTGTATAAATGATCAGCTTCTTCTACTCCTTTTACAAGGGGTTGCACTCCCAAGGCTGTAGGTCCTAAAACCTCAAAATGGAAAAAAATGATTTTAGTACTTTGCAGCATCACAGTACTCCAAGTTATAGAAGAAAAGAAAGGATGACAAATAATTCTCATTCTTCAGTGGTGTTTATATCATTCAGTTGCATTACCACTTTTATCTTCTCTCTCCAGTTATCAGCCTATTTAGCTTTTTAGACTTCTCCTCATAATTCTGTCTCTGGATTCTTTAGGTAATTTTTAAACTCCACAGATAGTACTCTTTAATTGATTCTTTTCTGGTCCTTTTTAATTTCTGAGGAATCAGCTCCTAATTGCCTAATGGCATGTTTCTCTAAATACATAGAAAAGACCTGTATTTTATAACTTGATTTTATTCAAGACAGCATAATTTGTATCACAAGTACTTGGCAAAAAACTCAGCTGACATTATGGTCTTAAGAATGGACGGGTTTGATGGAATGTGAGTCGGCAGTTAAAATGCGGTGTCAGCATTGGGAATTTTATTGACTTGTGTCTTGTGGACTGGCTTTTTGACCTATATATTCAACAATTTTGTTAATGATTTAGAGTAAGAGTGAAGAATATTCTCAAAGAATATTTGAAGTATAAAGGCATATGTTAGGCTATTATAATGATACATTAGAAAAAATTCTATAATGTTCAGTCATGAAGGCTGTAAACTAGTTTACCTATTAAAGAATACAAATGTGAATATAGGATGGTAAAAAATGGCATAGGTAAAAACATACTCTTTTTCTTAAAATTTAAGAGTCTTATTTAAGGAATTACCACCCTAAGATATTTTATTTAATATTTATTAACTACATTTGTCTAGTTGATAAGAATGGTTTGGAGTCAGACTGCTCAGGTTTTTATCTTTCACTATGGGAAATCACACTGGGTAAGTTATTATAGATCCCTCTGCCATAATTTCTTCATTTATAAAATGGAGATAATTTTGTCTACTTCATAAAGATGCTGTGAAAATTCAGTATGGAAAGATGTGTGTAAAGTTCTTGGAACCATAACTGTCATAGTGCTTGGAACCATAATTCATATTGTATGAGCTTAAAAATATTAGCTAACAATCCCTTTTTGATTACTACTATGTGCTCATCACCTGCGGGGAATCCAAACTCGAAAACAGTAACAGCAACAACAACAATGAAAATACCACTCTTTTCCACAGAGAGAAATCAGTCTGCTTACAGTTTATACAAGGTAGTAAAGAGAAGGAAGAAACTTCATAGTGACTTCTCAAATCTGAAACCCGTGCTTGGATGTTATAGAAAACTTACAGGTGATTGAAAGCTCTCCGATTAAAACTACATCTTTCCTTCTAGTCTGGCTATTTGCTATTGCTTGAAGCAGTTGTTTTTGTGAATCTTAATTTTCATTAAATCAAACTTTAGTTAAAAAGTGTCTGCCTGGAGACTCTTCTTTGAAATCCTAGGCAAGGCTCAGTAGAACTGTTAGCCTGTTTTGTCACAATATTAAATGTCAGGCTGAAAAATGTCATCTCAGCAAATGGATAATTGTATACTGGAACCCTTTTAATGTACACATGTATTTTAGCATAAATTTTGATATAATCTGTGAATAAAGCCATGACATATAGGAATAATCTTGCTATTTACATATGCTAATATGCATAATACACATCTATCCAGTATTAGTTCAATAATATGAATGTTATAAATGATAAAAAGTGTAGATCAATCATTCTTAACATCTAGGAGCTTTTCATTAAACACAGGAGCCTCAATTGCATTTCCTTAAAAATAGAGTCTGAAATAAGGGGCTGAGCGTTTACTTGAGACATGTTCTAAAAACAGGAGTGAGCAGGCAGGAGAGTGAAATAGGGAATGGGGAAGGACAAAAGTGCATTAACACTGTTGCTGTATGCAATGGGGATTAAATTTTGCAAGGACATCTGAGAAACATGCAAAATGCTTCTCAGAATTGTCTTTCTTCTGGAGCATCTACCCACCAGCTCCCACCCTGTGTTGGTTGAGGTTACCTCCTCCAGTTTTATTAACTACCCTGCACTTCTGTAATGCACTTGTGCAAGAGCACAGTCAGTCAGTATCTTGGGCTCTGAAGAAAGTTCAAAGGCAGAAATCTGAAAGAAGTAGAAAAAGCAATTGTGGTGGGATACACTCAGTTTGAGGGTTGGTTTGTATGAAACTTTCCAGTCCAGCTGTGACGGCAACTGGAGCTGGGCTAAGGGGATGAAAAGAGGCAGCAAAATCATCTGCTCTACTGTCCACCCTTGTACTACTCAGATACCTCATTAAGTCTGTTCAGTTACCAAGTCTGCAAGGTGTGGTCAATTGCAAACTCTTTAAAAAGACTTCTTACACGAAGTGAGTGGAACAAGATAGTCTTCATTGCTACAGCTAGCTCAGGGGCTGTGATTAATATTCATCATCTCTTCTCCCTCTTACACCACTTATACTTGATTTCCCTCACTCTTGACCAACATTTCCTCTTGCTACTTAGGGGAGTCGGGGTGGGGGGCATTGCAGAATTTCATCTGTGAAGGATCTGCTGAATTGTCAGCTCATGGGTGCTAGAATTTCCCGTTCAATATTGGGGCATAGAAGAACCAAGAGATATCACTCAGACATCTCCAGGTTCAATATTACTTCTTTCCCCCAATTGGCAGCAATGACCTTGATGGTTAGATCTAACACTACAACCTGTGCAATATGTGATGATGACAGCTTAGGCATTCAGAAGTGACAGTGAGCAGCTCACCCTTGGTGACAGGGAGTCCATGCTATTTGGCCCATGCATAGTCCCTGTCCCTGCTACATGGCTGCTGCATTGCTGGCCCATTGCCCAAATACTGAGCTGCTTAGCACAGGGGATGCTGAAAGACCCAAACAAATCATTTTTTCTTGTAATTTTTTTTTTAATTGAGATTGTTCACATACCATACAATTATTCAAAGATCAAAGTATACAATCAATTGCCCATGGTACCATCATATATCTGTTCATCCATCACCACAATTAATTTTTTTCAATTTTTAGAACATTTTCATTACTCCAGAAAAGAAATGAAGACAAAAAAAGGAAATCCAAGTCCTCCCATACCCCTAACCAACCCCCCCCCCAATATTGATTCATAGTTTTGGTAGAGTACATTTGTTATTGTTGATGAAAGAATGTTAAAATACTACTAACTCTAGTTCATGAGAGAGATTTCTAATATTTGTATAGTTAATCATGGACATTGTCCACCACAAGATTCACTGTTTTATACATTCCCGTCTTTTAACCTCCAACTTTCCTTCTGGTGACATACGTGACACTGAGCTTACCCTTTCCACCACATGCACAGACCATTTAACACTGTTAGTTATTCTCACAATGTGCTACCATCACCTCTGTCCACTTCCAAACGTTTAAGTTCACCCTCGTTGAATATTCTGCTCATAATAATCAACCACTCCCCATTCTTTAGCCTTGTTCCATCTCCTGGTATCTTATATTTCATGTCTATGAGTTTACATATTATAATTAGTTTATATCAGTGAGACCCTGCAATATTTGTCCTTATGTTTATGTCTTGTTTTACTCAATATAGTGCCCTCAAATTTTCTTCATCAATCCATTTTTTTAAAGGCAGCTTTGTTCACAAACCATACATTCTGTCCTAAGTAAACAATCGTCGGTTCCCTGTATAATCACATATTTATGTATTCAGCACCATTGCCACTATCTATATAAAGACATCTCCATTTCTTCCACAAAGAAGGAGGAAGAGTGAAAGAAGTTAGAGGGACAAAAGAAAAACAAAAAAGAGAGTGAGAAAAAAACAAAACAAAACATGACAGCTAGAAAGCAACGAAAGGAAAGATAGCATTAACCTGAAGTAGAATGAAGAGTCAGACAACATCACCAATGCCAGGAGTCCCATACCATTCCCCTATTCCCCACCCACCCCCCATATGCATTTAGCTTTGGTATATTGCCTTTGTTATATTAAAGGAAACATAATACAATGTTTCTGTAAATTATGGTCTCTAGTTTGCATTGACTGTATTTTCCCCCCAATCCCACATATTTTTAACACCTTGCAATGTTGGCATTCATTTGTTCTAACTCATGTAAAAACATATTTGTACCTTTTATTACAGTCATTGAGCACCCTAGGTTTCACCAAGTTATACAACCCCAGTCTATCTTTCGTCTTTTGTTCTGGTGTGCCACATGGTCCTAACTTTCCTCTTTCAACCATGCTCACAGTCATTTTTGTTCAATGTACTTACATCGCTGTGCTACTATCTCCCAAGATTGTTTTCCAAACCTCTCACTCCTGTCTTTTTCTTTCTGTCTGCAGTGCTTCCTTCAGTGTTTCCTGTAGAGCAGATATCTTGTTCATAAACTCTGTCATTGTCTGTTTGTCAGAGAATATTTTAAGTTCTCCCTCATATTTGAAGGACAGTTTTGCTGGATATAGGATTCTTGGCTGGTGGTTTTTCTTTTTCAGTATCTTAAATATATCACTCCACTTCCTTCTTGACTCCATGGTTTCTATTGAGAAATACACACATAATCTTATCAAGCTTCCTTTGTATGTGATGGATTGCTTTTCTCTTGCTGCTTTCAGGATTCTTGCTTTATCTTTGACATTTGATAATCTGACTATTAAGTGTCTTGGCTTAATTCTATTCAGATCTATTCTGTTTGGGGTATGCTGCATTTCTTGGATCTGTAATTTTATGTCTTTCATAAGAGATGGGAAATTTTCATTGATTATTTCCTCTATTATTGCTTCTGCCCCTTTTCCCTTCCCTTCTCTTTCTGGGACACCAAAGACACATACATTCCTGCATTTCATTTTGTCCTTAAAGTTCCCAGAAATGCTGCTCATATTTTTCCATTCTTTTCTCTATCTTTTCTTTTGTGTGTATGATTTTAGGTGTCTTGTTCTCCAGTTCCTCAGTGTTCTTCTGCCTTTTGAGATTTCCTGTTGTGTGTTTCCATTGTGTCTTTCATCTCTTGTGTTGTGCCTGTCATTTCCACAGATTCTGCCAGTTGTTTTTTTCAAACTTTCAATTTGTACCTTATGTAAGCCTGGTGTTTTCATTATATACTTCATCTCTTGCCATATCTTCCCTAAACTTTTTGAATTGATTCAGCTTTAGTTGTTTAAATTCCTGTATCTCAGTTGAAGTGTAAGTTTGTTCCTTTGACTGGGCAGTAACTTCATTTTTCTTAGTGTAGGTTGTAGTTTTCTGTTGTCTAGGCATCTGGTTTCCTTGTTTGCCCCAGCTGGGTTTTCCCAGACCAGAATGGGCCCAGGTTTCAGAAGGAGGGAATAGTATCTGGTTTCCTGAGGGTGTCTTAGAAGATTGATACACCCTGGGAGGCCTCAAGTCACTGTGCTTTTGCACCCAGCAGGTGGCACCTGTCAGCCTGTAGCTCCAGAGTATAAGAAGGTGTGGCCTGTGGCTGTTTTCCCCCAGGCTCTGGGGTCTGGTTCTGAATGGAAGCATGATAGTAGAGCTGGGCCCCACCTCATTCCTCTTAGGGAAGATACCTGCCCTAGGAAGAGGTCATTAGCATTTGAACAGTCTCTCTGCCTGTGCTATCTCCACCCTTGTCTGGGTCAGAGCACTGGGAACTGAAAATGGCTGAGGCTTTCTCCACTGAGCCAGAAAAGGGACACAAAGCCCCCTTCAGGGCCAGTCCATGGCCACCCTCTGGCTCTCCAAGGTCAGTTGTCACTGAAAGCCTCTGTCTGCCTGTTGGAGATTCATATCTTGTATTGAGCAGTCCACATTTGTTAATTAAAACCCCAATTGGCACTCAGATGAGCTATTTTTCCTTGCTGGGAGAGTGCTGCTCTCTAGCACTGCAAGGCTTTGCAGTTCAGGCCATGGGAGGAGGGGGCTTCCAGCTTGGATCTGCAGGTTTTACTTACAGATTTTATTTTGCAATCTCAGGCATTCCTCCCAATTCAGATTGGTGTATGATGAGTGGACAGTCATGTTTGTCCCTCCTCAGTTATTCCAGATTATATAGTAGTTGTTCCTGGTTGTTTATTAGTTGTTCCAGGGTGACAAACTATCTCCCACTCCTCTCTATGCCACTATCTTCTTCCATCTCCCCAAACAAATCATTTTTGAGAGAGAAAGAGAGTTAATGTGGTATACTGAGACTGAAACAAGACTGTGAATGTATGCTGCTGTCCATTCCACATAAAAATGAACTCCTTTTTAATGAGGATTGAAAAGAGTACATTCATCAGATCAATAGCCACATACTAAGTTCCCAAGATTTTGTTGATCTATTTCAATAAATATATCACTTCCAGCATAATGGCTGCAATGAGGGCTTCTACTTGGTTAAGTTTACTTCCCTGTTACCTGTCACTATCCATATCATTTATGCAGGGAACACAAAGGTGAATTTAATAGGTATATGTTGGTAGTCACAATACCTGCTGGTGCTAAACATTTCAAATCCATTCAGAATACTGTATTGTTTGAGATTTATTAATCAGGCTAGTAGGAAGCAGTTTCAGGGACTTGTACTTGGCCCTGCCTACTGCAGTGACTATTAATCCAGAGTCAATATATCAATTTGGGGTTATAATAGCTGCTAAGTATACCCATTCTAATTATAAATTTGGGGACATGTGTTTCAGTGATATCCATTGAACCTAAAGTAAAAGACGTGTGGGCTATATCTCCATTTGTCATCTTGCCTCATCATCAAGCTGTACTCTAACCAGGAGGCCATTATACTTGCTGGGTGATTCTGTAATTATCAGTTTTCTGTTGATGTGTGTGCCAGTTTGAATGTATTATGTCCCCCAAATGCCATTATCTTTAAGTAATCTTGTGTGGGCAGACCTATCAGTGTTGATTAGATTGTAATTCTTTGAGTGTTTCTGTGGAGATGCACCCCACCCAACTGTGGGTGATGATGCCGATTGGATAATTTCCATGGTGGTGTAGCCCCACACATTCAGGGTGGGCTTTGATCAGTGGAGCCATATAAATGAGCTGACAGGCACAGAGAACTCAGTGCAGCTGTGAGCGATGTTTTGAAGAGGAGCTACAGCCAAGAGGGACACTTTGAAGAAAGCACAGGAGCTGCAGATCAGAGACAGTTTGAAGATGGCCATTGAAAGCAGAACTTTGCTCCAGAGAAGCTGAGAGAGGACAAATATCCCAAGTACAACTAAGAGTGACATTTTTGAGGAAGTGCAGCCTAAAGAGTAATGTCCTGGGAGAAAGCCATTTTGAAACCAGAACTTTGGAGCAGATGCCAGCCATGTGCCTTCCCAGATAACAGAGGTTTTCCGGACACAATTGGCCATCCTACAGAGAAGGTACTCGATCGCTGATGTGTTACCTTGGACATTTTATGGCCTTAAGACTGTGACTGTGTAGCCAGATAAACCCCTTTTATAAAAGCCGGTCCATCTCTGGTGTTTTGCATTCTGGCAGCATTAGCAAACTAGAACAATATGTAACAAGTTGTCACAAACTTAGTGGCTTAAAACAACACACATTCATTAGCTCACCATCTCTGGGTCAGAAGCTCAGGCATGGTATGGCTTGATTCTCTACTAAAAATTTCATGAATCCAACCATTGTCTGGGTTATCCTCTCATCTGAGGCTCAGATTCTTCCAAGCTCATTTGGTGTTGTCATAATTCATTTCCTTGCAGCTGTATAACTGAGTTCTCTATTTTCTTGCTAGCTTTCAGCTGGATACATCTCTCATCTCCTGAAGGACACTCTTACATCCTTGCTACATGGCTCCCTCTGTGGACCCCCTTACAAGATAGTACTTTATTTCCTCAAAGCCAGCAGAGGCAGAGTTTCTCTTATGTTTCAAATCTTTCTTTCAGCAAGGGCCCAGTCCCTTTTAAGGGCTTACCTGATTAAGCCAGTCTCCTTTGGAAATCTCTTTTATGATTAATTCAAAATAAACTGATTTGGGCATCTCAATTATACCTAAAAAATCATTCACTATGTCATATAATGTTATATATTTATGAGAATGAAATCCATCATGTTACCAGCCCCCCATACTCAAGCAGAGGAGATTTTACAGGGCATTTGCACTGAAGGGGCAGGAATCTTGGTGGACATCTTAGAATTCTGCCTACCACACCCAGTACCATTGTATTCTGTAGCCTTTCAAAAAATTTGAGTAATCCCCTTGCTCCAGAGTTCTGCTACTCTGGGAAATACCTGTGGGTCCTGTTGGGAAAGGATTTACATGCCTATTTACATTAGGAAGACTGATTCCATAGTAGTATCTTCTATTGGGCTGCATTGGAAAGCTATAAATAAACTTTTTGATAATGATGTTGTACTCTTCTGTGCAAGTAAGATAGTGGAAATGATTTTGGAGGCAATTAATATTCATTGTACAGCAGGAAGCATGCCATTATTATTTCCAGTCCCTAGGTGGAGTAACAGAATGAGCAGTGTTCTGAAAGTAAGAAGTCAAGGCACAAACACGCACGCCCACACACATAGATACATAGTGTTGACTAACTCTGTGACCCTGAGCAAGATTTCACCACTTAACCAACACTTTATCCATAAAATAAATTGGGTCCTTCAAATGCTAATCTTTAATCATTTGAACATAGATAGTGTTTTCTCTTAATTTCTAGGAAAACAGTATGTTCATCCTGTGTAGTCCACCATTTATTTGAAGATGGGCAAAATGATTTCTTTAGTCACAGAGATAGATTTACAATTATAGAATTTCAAGTCCCATCGAGTAAAGTAGGCAGGCATTTCTATTGCAGCAGGATAATTTTCTAATATTTTTGCAGGTCTAGAAAATAGATATCTACCTACAATGAATATAATGACAATGGTCATAATTACAGTGAGATGGATGGGTTCTAAAGAGCTACAATGAACAAAGGTCGATCATCCTATATGTTCATAGATTGTTTGCCTCAAGTCTTTACGAATCAGAACTCAGTGAACCACTTGGTATAGAAAAGGAAACATATGCTTTTCAGAAACAAACTTTAGCACTACAAATTTTATCTGACCATTTTCCAGTTGCTTAGCTGACTAAAGAAATATTTACATAATATATTCAAGAACAATTCTAAAGGTATATGAAATAAAGTTTGTGAAATCTTCTTTAACTGTGTGCATTTAATCATTTATACCTAAGAAAGTTAATTATTGTTAAGTCCTGGATCTCAAGATGAAGATGTTCGATTGTCTAGCTATGGCTAGTTACTCTGGTTATTTTCAGAACATACCTAATGAAAGTAAGATCATGGGTCATCTTACTTTGCTTTTTTCCATGTTTAAAATATTCTCTTGTTAAGTGAAAAGGAATCATCTAAGAGAGCATGGGATTCTGGAAAAACTTATCACCAGTAGCACAAGTTGGGAGACAACAAAAAAAGACCAAAATTCCTATTTCTAATGATCAGTGGTGTCATCTCCATCAATAAAAATGTACAGTGCTTTCCACCTTTTTGATATGCAGAATTTTAACTGCTATTCAATTCATTTTCAAACTGTCCTATACTCCACATTGTAATTACATCAATAGAGTCTTTTTCCTCCCAGATAAGTAATTTTGCAAGTTTTACTGCTTTACACTTCTGTATATTAAACTGTATAAGTAATTTATTATCTCATAAACTTCATTCATTGCAAATAATTGATTCTTCTCCATGGTTTTTTTGGTCACACAAATTTATATTTTCTCTAAGTTTGGACAATTTTAATTGCACAATTCAGGGATAATTTCCAAAGTAACTCTAATGATGTTGGAGACATCCTATCTTGCTTTCCTGCCCCACTTGTACTACTCCTTTTAATTAAAGAACCATAGCAATTTTATTTTATTATCACTTTTTATTTCCAAACCACATCCTTTGGCTTGATAATTCTGTTTCTTGCATGCAATTGTATAATATTGTTTTTTGATTGTTATTATTATGATTACTTTTTCTTGAAATGCACAGATTATATGTAAATTTTATTAGTTCGATACCAAATTGCCTGAATATAGAGCTATGTTCAGATTATCCTAAATTATGCATTTTTATAATGGTGCAATGCCCTTTTGCAGTGTTGAGTCCTAGTCTTTCTGATCTCTATGGGTCTAAAGCTTCATATCTTAGATTCATTCTTAAACACTGATATTACCCTATATACTGTCTAGTCTTTGCTGCTCCTCTTGCCTGCTGAGTTCTATTAATTATTTTTGCTAAATGCTGTATAGCTTGTGCCTTTTCTAAAATTCCAAAAATGATATTTTCCTAGGGCTTGGTGATTGGGCACTGCATTAGTTTTCTAGGGATGCCGCAACAAAATACCATAAACTGGTGGCTTAAAACAACAGAAATTTATTTTCTCACACTTTTGGAAGCTAGAAGTCTGAAATCAAGGTGTTGCTGGGTCATGTTCTTCCTAAGGTTCTGGAGGAGGACTCCTTTTTTGCCTTTCTCTAGCTTCTGGCAGTTACCAGCAATCTTGTTGTTCCATAGGTTGTTGCTGTTTAACTCCAACATCTGCCTTAGTTTTCACATGGCCTTCTTCCCTGCATCTGTCTCACTTTCATTTTTCTCCTCCTTTAAAAGACCTCAGTCATATTGGATTAGGGTCCATCCTGATCTAGTATGACCTCATCTTTACCTGATTACATTTGCAAAGACCCTATTTCCATGTAAGGTCACATTCTGAAGTTCCAAGTGGTCATGAATTTGGGGGTGTGGTACTATTTAACCTATACATGTACTTTGTGTGGATCTAGTGATGAATGTGTATATTTAGAATACAGAAGACTTCTAATGTTTAATTTTCTTCCCTGATTTCTGAGACTTAAGAAATGGTTCTTTTCGGGTTTATTCACTGGCAGTTATAAAATCAAATGGGATGTTGAAGAATCATAACCATCAATCATTATTATTATCTTTTGTGGGATGTGTTTCTCCTTGTTGCCTCCTTGAAGTCCCTGCAATTATGCATATTGCCCCTCAGCTTCATAGTTGGAAAGGCTTGAGTGGTCTTTCACAAGCTGAGATGAGAAAGCAGCCTCTGGAGAAGCAGCACACATAGCATCAAGAGCATGTGGTTGAGATTAACATAGGGCTAGATTTAATCCTGACTGGGTCACTTTCCTGCAGTTAGCCTGGGCAATTTATCTTTATTTTTCTTATTGCTAAAGTAGGCTAATAATATCTACCTTAAGGACTGTTGTTAGGTATTGTGTACCAAATGGCCTGGGTGACTGGCTACTTCGGGAGGACTGAAATACATGGACAGCAGGCAGCCGTTGGAGTGAGCAAAGTCTTTGGAACACCTCTGCTTTCCAAGTGTATTCTGGTGAACTGAAGTTCTCCACAATCCACAGGCTCCTTCCATAAGACCTCCTTCACCAGCACTGCTCATGGGCAGACATGTCTTATTGTCCTTCTGGTGAGAGTCTATGAAAAACATTTTATAATCTTCCATGGAATGGTATAGTTAGGGTGATTAAAGTTGTGTTATGATCAAAAGTGCATCCTGGTTTTCAGTATAGGAGGAGCTTAAGAGCAACAATCTGGATCAAAGGAAGAGCTAGGGGACTTGTTTGGAAGCTCTGTTTGCATATCAATCTCACTTTAATACTTTAAGTTGTGTGTTTTTCTGTATGACTTGGTGGGTATAGGTTAAGGTTGTTAGTACTTCACATATCAAGTCACTTCTTGATGCAAGTGCTTTTCCAGATAGTTTACTTTACATTGTGTATATTCAGTCCTTGCAGAGGAGCAATTGAGGTTTTCCTTATTTATTCACATAAGATCTTATTTAGTGGATCAAAGCAAACTGAGAGATGATTTATGCAGTGCTAGACAGACAGAACCCTGAAAGCTGGTACTGTTGCTTACTATTTGCTTTTTGATGGTAATTAAAATGACTGTCACTGCTTATCATGTTGTCTTTGAATTACGTTACTTTAATCTTTAAAATTATTTTTAGCTATATTGTTTGTTTCATCACTCCTCACTTTCTTCTCTGGTCATATAGACATTAGCAAGGCACATACTGTCTGTAGTTAAACTGTGTGTTGTTTTTCATTTATGCATAGAAATTTATCTCTCTTATTTATCACTCACATTTTATATGCACTTATATTTTATTGTGCACATAAACCCACAACTGTGAGCATTTACCACTCAATACCTATAGAAGAAAATTTCCTTATTTTTAGCAGTGACTCTCACTAATTCTTATATTCTCCTCTGCATCTTTGGTCATTTATTTTCTCTTTGCTTTTTAAAATTGCGTTCATCTACCTTAATTTTTTCATGCCTTTAGAATTGCAAGCAGAATTGGAATGCTGCACAGTATTAGCTCTACACGTACACCTCCAATCTCATTTCCAGTTCTTAACGGACTGTAGTCAATGTCTTGGTGCTAAAAACCTTTCATTACTTACTTTAATTCTGGCCTTTTAATACTTTTTTTTAAATTTTCTCAGTCAGTTTTATAGTCTAGTTGCTCTTTTTGTCAAGCGGCTTATAACATATTCCTTCAAGTACAATAGTTCACCACCTAAAACATCTATAACTTCAATCCATAATGACTTTCCACTACTATGTTTCTCATATGCCCCATTTAGAATAGCTAATAGAAATATGCATTTATATAATGCCTATTTTTGCTAAACCAATGGGGACTGAAACTTGCCCCCTAAAAGCCTCATTATCATCCCTAGGGCTATCATATAAAGAAACCCTGATATTTGGGGCAATTGTGATAGAAATTTGAGAAATAAAACATTTTATAAAACCATATTTTACAGTTATATGGTTTCTCCTCTTTGCCCATCAACAGTTAGGAAATAATTCACTAGTGTGTGCTATAATACTGCTCTGAAATATCGACATGGGGTGGGATGTGGATTGTTCTGTCCTGCAGGTACATGCTTTGGTTTGGTAGCAGTGTGTTTATACTGTACGCATCATGGCAATCTTAATGAACCAAGATGCGTTCATCTTGCTGATTTTCTTAGATCCAATCTGTGACAGTTAGCCTGGAGTGATCAACATTGAATCTTGGTCATCCTTGCTTTGAAGATCTCCAGAGGATCATGCTTGCTTTGAACACTATCATAGAGTCAATTAAATATGTGCTTTACGTAGGGGTTTAGTTCAGTGTCTGGTGCAGTTAAAAAATAACCATTCAGAATATACATATTGAATGTGTTCTATGTGCCAGACTGTAGGGCCATACCAATAAGACCCATGAAACCTTTATGACAGCTCAGTTGAATTGATATAGGTTCCCTTCAGCTTTTACCTAGAATGCTTTTTATTCATTGCTACTACTCTTCTGGATCTTCAAATAAAATGTCTTCTATATAGCTATTGAGTATTTGATAGTGCATTTGATGTTATCTTTATTATCCAAAATCAAGGTTGTATCTTAAATTGTATGACTAGTGGTGGAAGCTTTATTCTCCTCAAGCTGCATATTTCCTTTTCTGCTATGTAGAAACTTTCATCATAAAACATCACATATCAAGAGTGCCATCATTGCTTCATTTCAGCTGCTTAGCTGTCCACCAGTCATCCCTCTTTGCATAGGTTTCACAGAACAGAAATATGCTACACAAAACATGACCCCAGTGCCTGTGGATTGGCTATACTACAAAAACTTATGGCGTTTATTTTTTTTTCTGCCATTTAGTGATGTATCTGGCTTAGTAGATAGAGATGAACTTATTCAAAAAGGTTATACAGATGTTATTGCTCAGTGTATTTTGTAAAGCTTTTATATTGACTGCTAAATGAACAATAAAATGACGTGGTAGTTTTTAGCTCTACACAAAATCATAGACTCAAATATTTATTATTCAAGAGTAGGTAGCAAGATATTTCTGGATATCTTTCCATGGAATATATTTAAGTACATTCTGATTCTTCCTGGGTTTACAGAAAGGAAATATATCCAAGCAGATTGTGCTACTTGAGCTTTTTCCAGATCCCTCTTCATTGTTTACACAGTCTAAAGAAAGAAACAGGAAGCACAATTATCTCTTTATAGGCAGAGTTGTCTTCATGGCAACGAGTTTTGGACTGGGTCCCTTAATCAGGTGCCAAAACAGTTTTAAATGATTTTCCAAGTGCAAAGTGATTTTCTGCACAGGAGGTGAACTACCGATGTAAAGGAGGAAAGAAAGAGGTGAGGAAGATGCATAATATCTGATCTAAATATGCATCATATAAAACAATCTGAGCATCTAAAATGCAAATACTATGCTATAGAATACTATGGAAATATACTGACTTGCCCATCTTTCTGTATTGATGCCTCTAATGCAGATGAAATCATTTTTATCTTTCCATTCAAATATTTGAAGTTCAAGGAAATGTTACAATGTGTTTAATATTATGCTTTCCTTGTAGAAAATGTGCCTCTTTGCTTGTAATTTTTAGTTGCCAAATGCCTGCTTAATCACAACATGCTTTTTAATAGAGTGTTTTCTTGCTCTTTTTTGCATGATTTGCAATTTTATGCACATCAAAGTTTTGGATTCTGTTAATTTAGATGAGCATTTTAGGCTTGCCTTAATTGTTGAAAGCTACAGTCACTTGTTAGGTTCCTATTTGTTTAAGGACAGTTTTAAAATTTGAATGCCTTGTTATTAATTATTCTGGAGCCAACATATTTTAGTCATTGTTAAATACTTGGTATAGCCATGAAAAAACTCAATGCTTTATCTACCCTAGTGTGTAATCCATTGGCTTAATAAGAATATAATGCAAACTTTTTCATATGCATATTACTCAAATTTTATTCTAATTTAATGCTATGTGATAAATAATTTTGTAACAAATTCAAGTATGCGTTTAATAGAATACAGCTTACTTTGGCAATGATACAAAAAAAGGGAAATATTAATAACTATTGAGTTTTAATTTTTGGTTCAATGCAGAGTTTTTCTGAGCCAATCAGTAATCAGATTACGTGTTTTCCAAGTAATCAGAACAAGACGTTCTTTCTTTTTTATTTGAAACTTAAAAAATTTACATCATCCTAATTTTCTAATTGCTATATATTGTTCAGCCGTGTTTATGAAACTAAAAGCACTGATAGAGTTCCATAGATTGTTGAGGAAAGAAAAATGTTTGTGCCCCAAACCCTTAAAAAGAAATCCTTGCAAAGTCTGCTGTCTGAAGTGAAATTCACTGCAGACTCCTTTCACTTGACTAGAATCTGTCAAATGGACACAGGCTCTTAAAATGAAAAACATTTTCTCCTGTCTCTCATTCTGACAGATGCACATTCCTTTTAATAATGTGGTTGAACAACTACTGAGCAGAGATTTCAAAAGAGCAGGATCAATTTCTCCATCTATTCTTCGTTGTTGGTTCAACACAGCTCACTAAATCAGAGGTGGGATACAAGAGTCATGGAAGGCATTCACTCAGCAAGGACTTATTGCAAGTCTCCAAAATAAAGAATACCAAACTAGTCAACATAGGGATAAAAGAAAAATCCCTATGTCTCTGACTGGTGGCAGAGACATACATGATGGATAATGCATTATTCTAACAAGACACCCCTTCCTATAAAGCAATATTAATCTCATTCCATCTTCCAAATTGAGCTGCAAAAAGTTGATCAGTGATCTCCATTTCCTTTAGATAACATCACTATATAAGATAACCCTTTTGTGTGACCAGCACTGCCAGTCTGTTCACACAATTATTCAATGGTTGTATACTCTCTATCAAATTAAATGCAAATTCTTCCTCCCAGTGTCAAATTCCAGTAGAATATGATACTAATTTACATTTTCAACATAACTTATCATTACTCTAAAATAATAATAAAATAATAATAGAAGCTTCTATTTATTCAGTGTATACTTTGTTCTAGTTTCTGTGATAGGGGATAACACATACACACACACACAGGCAGCACTTGCTTTGCATGACAGCATGTTAACTAGAACTCCTGCATATAGGAAACGTATCCCAGCTTTGCCCATTTTATTTTGAAATTATTTTAGATTATAAGAAGAGTTACAAAGATAGTGTAAAGGGTTCCTATATACCCTTTACACAACTTCACCTAAGGGTTACATTTTATATAACCATGGTACATTTAAGAAAATTAAGAAATTAATATAGGTACAACACTATTAACAAGACGAACAATTATACTTGAATATCACCAGTTTTTCCACTACTGTCCTTTTCTGCAATCCAGGATGGAACATTGCATTTCATTTTCATGTCTCTTCAGTTTTTTCAAATATATGAGAGTTTCTTGGTTTTCCTTGTTATACATAACCTTAACACTTTTGAAGAGTATTGGTTAGATATTTTTATTTAATATTACAAATGGAGTGTTTTTCTCATGTTTCCTCATGATCAGACTGTGGTTATCTATTTTAGAGAAGAATACCATGGAGGTAAAGTATCCTTCCCATCACATCATTTAAAGGGAGTAGCTGATATCAAGGAGACATATTGTTGGCCATGTTAACCTTGTTGGTTGGGGAGATATCTGCCAGGTTTCTCCACTGTGAAGTCACTATTTTTCTTTTTCCACACTCTAATTATTAGACCAGCCCACACTCAAGAGGGAAAGAGATTAAAGTACCCATCATGGGGCATATCAAAAGCTGCAAAAGGCAGCAAAAAAAAAAAGCCCACGATGGCCAAAGTTGGAACAATACGAGCAATGCAATAAATTGTGATATTATTGGATTATAATCCAAAGAATGAACTAAATACCCATGAGCCCATACTGTTAAAACTAAATGACTGAATTAATAAAGAAGTGGGAGAGAAGGGACAACTCTTTCTTACAGAAGAATTACAATTAGTAAAATGTGAAAAAAATGATGGAAATAGACAATCACTGTGAGATGAAATTTGAAAAATTATATGCTCCATTCAATTTAATATCAGCTGTCAAAGAACATGTATGTTTCATATAATTTTATTAAATATATAAATAATTTTTATACTTAGCAATTAATATAGTATTTATGCCACAATATTATATTTTCATGATGATAAAAGTAGCTTCTTCATTGTAGAAAATTTGGAAAATTTGCAGAATAATAAAGAAGAAAAAATTTATGTACAGTCATTCCATAAATAAATGAGCCTCTTATTTTAGTACATTTATTCAAGTTTTAACTTTCTTAAAATTTTGAATTATAGTAAAAATATATGTAACATAAAAATCATTTTAGCTATTTTAAGCAGATAATTCTTTGACATTAAATACATTGGCAATACTGTGTAACTTTCATCAGTATCTATTTCCACAGTATTTCCATCTGCTCAAACCAAAATTCATACTAATTTAATAAATCCCCATTTTCCCTCCCCACATCCCTGGTAACCACTATTCTGCTTTCTGTCTCTATGAATTTGTCTGTCCTAAGTATTTCACAGAAGAGAAATCATACAATATTTGTCATATATTACAACATTTTCCTGGCTTATTTCATTAAACATGACTTTAGGTTCAGTTCTGGCTGTAGCATATATGAGAACTTCCTTACTTTTTATGGCTCCATGGATGTATGAATATACCACATTTTGCCTATCCGTTCAAGTGTTAATGAACACTTGGGTTTCTTTTACCTTTTATCTACTGTGAATAATGCTACAATGAACATTAGTATACAAATACCTGTTCACGTCCCTGCTTTCAATTCTTTGGGATATATTCTTAGGAGGGCAATTGCTGGGTCATATGACAATTCTATGTTTAACCTTATGAGGACTCACCAAGCTATTTTCCATTGCACCTGCACCATTTTACATCCCACCAACAACATATGAAAGTTCCTATTTTTCCACATCCTTGCCAACACTTGCTACTTTCAGGTTTTTGTTTTTTTTTCTTAATAATAGCCATCTAAGTGGATATGAAGTGGATTCTCATTGGGATTTTACTCTGCATTTCTTTAATGGCTAATGAGGGTGAGTGTCTTTTCATATATTTATTGGTCATATGAGTATCTTCTTTTAAGAAATGTCTATTCAAATCCTGGCCCATTTTTAAATTGGATTGTTTGTCCTTTTGTTGTTGAGTTGTAAGTGTTCTTCAACTGGATATTAAGCCCTGTCAGATATATAGTTTCCTAATATTTTCTCCTATTCTGTAGGTAGTATTTTCACTTTCTTGATAAAGTCCTTTGATACACAATTTTGATGAAGTTCATTTTGTCTATTTTTTTCTTTTGTTGTTTATCTTTTGGTGTAAAATCTAAAAATATATTGACTACTACAAGGGCCTAAATATATTTCCCTATGTTTTCATGTAGGAGTTTTATAGCTTTACCTCTTAAATTAAGGTTATTGATCCATTTTGAACTAATTTTTGTATACTGAGAGGGAGGGGGCAACATTCATTCTTTTGCATGTAGATTTCCAGTTGTCACAGCAGCTTTTGTTGAAGAGGCTATTATTTACCCATTGAATGGACTTGGCACCCTTGTCAAAAATTACCTGGCAATATATGTGGATTTATCTTTGGATCCTCAGTTTTATTCCATTGATCTATATATCTATCCTTATGTCAGTACCATCCTGTTTTATTTACTATAGTTTTGTAGTAAATTTTGAAGCTGGGAATTGTGAGTTCTCCAAATTTGTTGTTCTTCAAGATAGTTTTGGCTATTCAAGTCCCCTTGAATTCCATATGAGTTTGAGGATGAGGTTGTCCATTTCTGCAAAAAATGGCTGCTGGAAATTTGATAGGAATTCTGTTGAATTTGTAGGTCTGTTTTAGGTCTATTTCTTGTTACAGGTCTCTTTCTTGCATTAGTTTAGGTAATTTGTATTTTTCTGGGAATTTCTCAGTTTCATTTACATTTTCTTTTTTGGCATATAATTGTTCATAGTACCCTTTTGTAAACTTTTTTTTTGTAATGTAGGTAGTAATTTTTCCAGTTTCAATGCAGATTTTAGTTATTTATGTTACCTCTCTGTCTTTATCAATCTGGCTAAAGGTTTTTGTTTTACATATATATTTTTTCCCAAAAAATGCAGCTTCTAGTTTTGTTGATTCTCTGTATTGTTTTTCAATTTTGTATTTCATTTATCTCTGCTCCACTCTTTACTATTTCCTTCCTTCCATTTACTTTGGGTTTGTTTGCTCTTCTTCTTCGTCTTTAGTTGTGAAGTTAGGTGAGATTTGTGATGTTTCTTATTTTTTAATGTAGGCCTTTAAAGCTATCTAAATGCACCTCCTTAGTTTTGGTATGTTGTGGTTTCATTTTCATTCATCTTAAGATTTTCTTAATTTCACTTCTGATTTCTTCTTTGACTCACTGGTTATTTAATAGTATGTTTAATTTCCGTATGTTTGTAAATTTTCAAGTTTTCCTTCTGTTATTGATCTAGCTTTATTCCACTGTGATCTGAGAAGATAATTTGCATGATTTCAACATTTTTAAATGTATTAAGATTTGATTTGTGGACTAATATGGTTTTTCCTATCAAGTGTTCCATGTGCACTTGAGAAGAATGTAGATTCTGCTCTTGTTGAGTGGAGTGTACTATGTATGACCATTAGGACTACCTGGTTAATAGTGTTGTTAAATTCCCTATTCACTTAATGATCTTCTGTCTAGCTGTTCTATCAATTATCAAAAATGGTGCACTGAAGTCTCCAATTATCTATTTTCCCTTCAATTCTTTCAGTTTTTGCTTCATATATTTTGGGACTCTGTTGTGAGGTGCATATATTTTCATAATTGTTTTATCTTCTTGCTGGATTGAAACATAAAGTATCCTTTTCTGGCTCTTGTAAACTTTTTTGACTTAAAGTCTATTTTGTTTGACAATAATATGATATTCTGGCTCTCTTTTTTTACTACTATACTTGCATTAGAGTTTATTCAACATTTACTCCCTCAATATCGATTAGTTTTGTTTTGTTTTATTTTTGTTTCTTTCTTGCAATTCTGGGAGATATGGTCACATACCATACAATCATCGATAGTGCACAGCCACCCACAGCATCATCACACAGTTGTGCATTCATCATCACACTCAACCCTTGAACATCTTCATTATTCCAAAAAAAAGAATAAAGATAAAAACAAACAAGAATAAAAATCAAAGCAAAAAAGAACACCAAAAACAACCCATCTCCCCCCATTATTCATCCACTCTTCTGTCCCCATTTCTCTACTCATATGTCCATACACTGAATAAATGGAGTGTGAGCCACAAGGTTTTCTAAAATCACATGGTCACACCTTTCAAGCTACATACCTATACACTTGTCTTCAAGAAATAAGGCTACTGGGCTGCAGTTCAAGTTTCAGGCTTTTCCCTCCAAACATTCTAATACACTAAAAACTAAAAAGGGATATCTATATAACACATAAGAACAACCTCCAGAATAACATCCCAACTCCACCTGAAATCTCTCAGCTCCTGAAACTCTACATTATCTCATTTCTCTTACTCCTTTTGGTCAAGAAGGCCCCCTCAATCCCATGATGCTGGGTCCAGACTCATCCTGGGAGTCATGTCCCACATTACCAGGAGATCCATAACCTATCCCATGTAGGGGGAGGGCAGCGAGTCTACCTGCCAAGCTGGCCCAGAGAAAGAAGCCACATCTAAGCAACAAAAGAGATCCCCTGGAGGTGACCCTTAGGCACAGCTATAAATAGGCCTAGCCTCTCCTTTGCAGCAACAGCCTTTATAAGGGCAAGCCCCGAGATTGAGGGCTCAGACTACTAAATTGGCAGTTCCCAATGTCCACAAGAACATAAGGAATTCCACACATGTGTAAATCCATTTTTTCTCCCAGTACCTCAAGGGGGGTTTACAAACACTTCTTTACCCTCTGTCCAAATTATTCTGGGATGTATTGGGGCTTCAAACTAACCTGTCCAAACAAACCAGATCTCACTCCCTATTCATGGTTTTGTGTAATTACGGTGTTGGAATAAATTGACCATATGAGTTAAATTATATAGTGTGCTACAGAAAATAAAGATTTTTTACCAAATAAACATCTTTACCCTAGGTCTCACACAGAAGTTGAAGCTTTAAAACACAGTTAATAGAGATTACACTTAAAAGTGCATGTTGGGAGAAGCTAAGATTGCAACAAAGAGAGGAGTGGAATTTAGTTAGTCCCCTGGAACAACTAATAAACAACCAGGAACAACTAGTGAATAATCTGGAACAATGCTGGAGGACAACTGTGACTGTCCACTCATCATACGCCAATGTGAATTGGGAGGAAAGGCAGAGATCACAGCATGAAATCTGTAAGTAAAAACTGTGGATGTCCATACACTGAATAAATGGAGTGTGATCCAAGCTGGGAGGCCCCTCCCCACCATGGCAGGCTGAGCTGCAAAACCTCACTGTGGGAGAAAGCGGTATTCTTGGAGTGAGTGAATATAGCTCAGTCCAGCTCCAACTGGTGTTTTAATTAACAAATGTGGTCTGCTGAATACAAGCTACAAACATAGACAAGCAGCAAAGTACCTTGAAGTCACTACCAGTGGAAAGGAGGTCGGGCTAATGGAGAGGAAAAAAATTAATTAAAAAAGGAAAAAAATTGGAGATTTTTAGAGACTGACCTTAGAAGGCCAGAAAATACCTGTGCCCCAGAAGGGAGAGCACAGAAGTCCAGGTGCTCTATCTGACAGACGGGTGAAATTGAGGGGCTGTGGACTGGCTCTGAAGGGGGCTTTCTTTCCCTTCTTCTCTCTCTTAACCTGAGTGGCTCAGTGGAGCCTCAGTCATTTTCATTTCACAGCACACTGACCCAGACAGGGGTGGAGTTGACAGAGTCAGAGAGGAGAGACAAAGAAACTATTGAAATGCAGAAGACAGCTCCCTAGATAGCTCCTAAGAGGAAGGAGGTGAGACCCTTCCTCTTAGGGCCTGCCTTCCCCCTAGAACTCAGACCCCAGAGACCATGGGGAAATAGCCAAAACAGAAACTGAAGAGGCCACATCTCTTTACACCAGAAGGGAGCAAATGGCTGACAGGTGCCACCTGCTGGGCAGGTTAGGAAAAGCACAGCAGCTAGAGATCTCACAGGAAAGCCTGTCAATTTCTAAGACACACCCTCAGGGAGACATGAAACTGAATATAACCCCATTCTGAGACCTGAAGCCATTCTGGTCTGGGAAAATCTGATTGGGGTAACTGGGAAGCCAGATGCCTAGACAATAGAGGACTACAAACTACACTGGGAACGGTGGAGATATGGCCCAATCAAAGGAACAAACTTACACCTCAATCAAGATACAGTTGAGATATTGTTTCACTTTAATGAAACACTCAATTAAAGATTTTCAAAGAAATATGCTAAATCAAATCAAAAACCAAATCAATGAGTTCAGGGAAGATATGGCAAAGGAGATGAAGGATATAAAGAAAACATTGGGTAAACATAAGGTAGAAATCAAAAGTTTGGAAAAAACACTGGCAGAATCTATGGAAAGGAAAGGCACAACACAAGAGATGAAAAACACAATGAAGACATACAACAGCCAAAGTTCAAGAGGCAGAAGAAAACACTCAGGAACTGGAGAACAAGACACCTGAAATCCTACACTCAAAAAAGATAGGGAAAAGAATGGAAATATATGTGCAACATCTCAGGGAATTGAATGACAACATGAAACACATGAATGTTTGTGCCATGGGTGTCCCAAAAGGAGAAGAGAAGGGAAAAGGAGCAGAAGCAATAACAGAGGAAATAATGAAAATTTTCCATGTCTTGTGAAAGACATAAAATTACAGATCCAAGAAGTGCAGCATACCTAAACAAAATAGATCTGAATAGACCTATGCCAAGACACTCAATATTCAGATTATCAAATGTCAAAGACAAAGAGAGAATCCTGAAAGCAGCAAGAGAAGAATGATCTATCACATGCAAACGAAGCTTGATAAGACCATGTGTGCATTTCTCATTAGAAACCATGGAGGCAAGAAAGAAGTGGTGTGATATAGTTAAGATACTGAAAGAGAAAAACTGCCAACCAAGAATCCTATATCTGGCAAAACTGTCCTTCAAATATGAGAGAGAGTTTAAAATATTCTCTGACAAACAGACGATGAGAGAGTTTGTGAACAAGATACCTGCTCTACAGGAAACACTAAAGGGAGCACTACAGACAGATAGGAAAAGACAGGAGTGAGAGATTTGGAACACAATTTTGGGTGATGGCAGCACAGCAGTGTAAGTACACTGAACAAAGATGACTGTGAGTATGGTTTAAAGTGGAAGGTTAGGGGTATGTGGGAAATCAGAAGGAAAGAGAAAAGATAAAGCCTGGGACTGTATAACTCAGTGAAACCTAGAGTGCTCAACAACTGTGATAAAATGTACAAATATGTTTTTACATGAGGGAGAACAAATGAATGTCAACCTTGCAAGGTGTTAAAAATAGGGTGGTATTGGGGAATTTGAAAGTATTATGTCCCCCAAATGCCATTATCTTTGTAGTTTCATGGGGCAGAAGTTTTGGAGCTGGTTAGATTTGCTTGGAATGTGCCCCACCCAGCTGTGGGAGATGATTCTGATGAGATGTTCCCATGGAGGCTTGGCCCTGCCCATTCAGGGTGGGCCTTGATCGGTGGAGCTATATAAATGAGCTGACTCAAAGAGAGGGAACTAACTGAGTGCAGCTGTGAGTGATGTTTTGAAGAGGAGCAAGCTTGCTAGAGAGGAACGTCCTGGGAGAAAGCCATTTTGAGGCCAGAGCTTTGGAGCGGACGCCAGCTGCCTTCCTAGCTAGCAGAGGTTTTCTGGACGCCATTGGCCATCCTCCGGTGAAGGTACCCGATTGCTGAGGTGTTACCCTGGACGCTTTGTGGCCTTAAGACTGTAACTGTGTGGTGAAATAAACCCCCATTTTATAAAAGCCTATCCATCTCTGGTGTTTTGCATTCTGTAGCATTAGCAAACTAGGACAGATTTTGGTACCAGAGAAGTGGGATGCTTTTGCTGCTGAGTTTGCAAATACCAAACATGTTGGAGTGGCTTTTTAAGTGGATAATTGGAAGATTCTGGAAGAATTGTGAGGTGCTTGATAGAAAAGGCCAAAACTGCTTTAAAGAGACTGTTAGTGGAAATATGGACTCTAAAGATACTTCTGATGAGGACTTGAACAGAAAAGATGAATATGTTGTTGTAAACTGGAAGAAAGGCGATCCTTGTTTTAAAGTGGCACAGAGTTTGGCAAAATTGAGTCCTGGTGTCAGATGGAAGGAAGAATTTGAAAGCAACAACCTGGAATACTTAGCTGAGGAGATCTCCAGACTACATGTGGAGGATGTATCCTGGCTTCTCCTTGCAGCTTATAGTAAAATGCGAGCAGAGAGAGTTAAACTTAGAACTGAACTCTTGGGTTCAAAGAGACCAGAAGCTGATCGCTTGGAAAATTACGAGCTTCCAGGGGGTGGAATCCCTGAAGCTGCAGCCCAACGTGAGGACGTAACCAAACACGGAACCCAACCGGCACAGCTTCCTTCAGTGTAACAAAGGCAATATACCAATGCTAAATGCCTGTAAGAGGGGGATATAAGAGAGCAGTATGAGACTCTTGGCATTGGTGATGTTGTCTGACTCTTTTATTGTACTTTAGTTTAATTCTATCTTTCCTTTTGTTGCTTTTTAGCTGTCATGTTTTTTCCTTTCTTTCTTTTTCTTTTTCTTTTGTCTCCTTACCTTCTTTGATTCTTCCTCCTCTCTTGTGGAAGAAATGGAGATGTCCTTATATAGATAGTGGTGATGCTAGTGAATACATAAATTTGTGATCATACAGGGAACCCTCAGTTGTTTACTAAGGACAAAATGTATGGTGGGTGAACAAAACTGCCTTAAAAAAAATGACAAAAACAAAAAATGGGATGATGAAGAAACCTTGAGGACACTATACTGAGTGAAATAAGTCAGACACAAAAGACAAATATTGTATGGTCTCACTGATATGAACTAATTACAATATTTAAACTCATAGACATGAAGTATAAGTTACCAGGATATAGAGAATGTGGAACAGTTGCATATTATGAACAGAATGTTTAACTAGGTTGAACTTAAGTGTTTGTAAATGGACAGAGATGACAGTAGCATGTCATTGTGAGAATAACTAACAATGCTGAATGGTGTGTGAATGTGGTGGAAAGGGGAAGCTTAGAGTCATGTATGTCACCAGAAGAGAAGTTGGAGGTTAAAAGATGGTAATGTATAAAACAGTGAATCTTGGGGTGTACAATGTCTGTGATTAACTTTACAAATATTAGAAATCTCTGTCATGAACTAGGACAAATATGTGACACTATAACTAGAAGTTAATAATAGAGGGGTATATAGGGAAAAATATGCCTATTGCAAACTATGTGCTACAGTTAGTAATACTTTAATATTCTTTCATCAACAGTAACAAATGTGCTATACCAATACCATGAGTCAATAATGGAGGGGTTGGGGTTAGGGGTATGGGAGGAGTTGAGCTTTCTTTGTTGTTTTTATTTCTTTTCTGGAATAATGGATGCACAGCTGTATGATGGTACCATGGACAATTGATTGTGCATGTTGGATGATTATATGGTATGTGAACAATCTCAATAAAATTGAATTAAAAAGAAAACAGTTAATAGCATCCTCTACCTCCTAGTCTGACACACCTCAGTCCTAACCAAGCTCATTTCATTCATATTTCTAATTGAAGTCCGATCCCCTCCCCAGCTGTATGGGGTAATGCCAACATTCACAACTACTGAACTCTGGTTCTGAGACTTAGGTGTCACACAGATACCTGACATTCCAGGGACTGACCAGGCTATACACAAGAGCTCAGCATCTCAGAATCTATAAATAACCCTCCCAACTCAGGAATAGCAGTAACTGCTGTAAGAACTTACAATCTAGGAACCAGTAAGCCTTCTCCTAATACCCTAACACTCCCAGATTCAACTCTCATATCTGTCCATTACAGTTGTCCATATTAGTGAGGCACTATAATGTCTGTCTTTCATTTCTGGCTTATTTCACACAACATACTGTCCTCAAGGTTGATTTACTTAGTTGCATATCTCATAACTTCATTTCTTATTGTGGCCACTCAATATTCCATTGTATGTATACATCACAGTTCACCATTCCATTCATCAGTCAATGTACCCCTAGGCCACCTCCATCCATTGTGAGTCATGAATACTGCTGCCATAAAAACCAGTGTGCAAATGTCCATTTGTTTTCCTGCTCTCAGCTCTTCCAAGTATATACCCAATAACCTTGTTGCAGAACCATATGGCAACCCCATACCTAGCTTCCTGTGGAACCACCACACTGCCCTCCAGATGGGCTGCACCATTCCACCTCCCCACCAGCAGTGACTAGGTATATCCCTCTCTCCACATTTTCTCCTGGTCCCATACCCCTCCATTCGTTCTTCAAACATTCAATCCTAGGTAAAGAATCAGTGGTTCTCAACACAATCACATAGTCATGCATTCACCACCACCATCTGTATGTGAACATTTCCATTTCTTCCATAAAAAAAGAAGAGAAAAAAGACAAAAGAAAAAAATGAAATAAAACAAAATGCATTAAAAAGTTCCGACACCACCACCACCAAGAATCCCATATCTCTCCCCCATAGGCCCCTCCTACAGATATTAGTGGAGGCATATTACTGTTAACTACAGACTCCAGTTTGCATTGATTATATTTTTCCCCCACCTTGCAAAATTGACATTCATCTGTTATCCCTCATATATAAATATTCTTATATTTGTACATTTAATTACCATCTTTGACTTCTCTAGTTTTCACTAAGTTGCACATTCCCAGTCTCTATCTTCCATCTTTCCCTTGATGTCATACATGCCCCTAGCCCTCTTCCCTCAACCATATTCCCACTCATCTCCACTAAGTGTACCCACAACATTGTGCTACCATCACACAGCATCGCATGATCCACCTCTGGATCTATACAATAAATCTTGTTGAACTTTCTCTACTCCTTCAGCTCTAAATGCCTCCACCTCCTGACAACCTGCAGTCTCAACCTCAATTCTCAAAGTCCACCTACCAATGCTGGCTCATATTAGTGAGCCCATATAGCATCTGCCCTTCTAGTTCTGGCCAATTTTGCTGCACGTAACAGCCTAACGATTTATCCATGTTGTTATATGCTTTATAACTTTATTCTGTCTTACAGCTGCATAATATTCCATCATATGTGTATAACACAGTTTGTTTATCCACATTTCTGTTGATGGATATTTGGGCTGTTTCCATCTCTTGGCAATCATGAATAATACCACTATAAACATTGGTGTGCAAATGTCTATTTGTACCCTAGCCTTCAGTTCTTCTGAGTGTATACCTGGTAATGGGATTGCAGGATCATAAGGCAATTCTATGCTTAGCTTCCTGAGGAACTGCCAAACTGTCTGGCTCTTTTTTGATTACTGTTTTCATGGAATCTTCTTCCACCCTCTGACTGCCGATGTCTTTGTGTCTTTGTACCTAAAGTGGTTTCTTGCAGACAGCATATAAAAGGATCATGCTTTTTCATCCAATTTGTCCATCTCTGCCTTTTAATATGGGAATAACTGAAAAGGATGGATTTATTTCTACAATTTAGCTATTTGTTTTCTGTATAGCTTATACAGTTTATGTTTCTGTTCTTCAATTATTCCATTTTGCCTTATTTGTTTTTAATTTCTTATTGTATGACTGTATATTCTTCAGTCTCTTCTTTCTTTTCTCTATATTAATTATTTTCTTAGTGGTTGCCTTTGTAATTACCATTAACATTTTAACTAATAATAACCTAGTTAGACTAGTACCACTTTAGTTTCACTAGTATACACACTCTCCCCTTCTATATATCTCTCTCCCTCCCCCTTCATGTTGTTAATGTTTCAGATTACATCTTTATACATTCTATGCCCATTAACACAGATTTTAAATACTTTTTACACATTTTTTGCCTGTTACATCAAATGAGGGTGAGAAAGCAGTTACAAACCAAAAGTATAGTAATATAGGATTCTATATTTATCTAAGTAGTTGCCTTTACCAATATTCTTTATTTCTTCTTGTGACTTTGTGTTTCTGTCTAAATGAAAATGTCTTTCATTTCAGCCTGAAGAGACTCCCTTTAGAATGTTTTGTAGGGCAGTTCTTCTGGTAATGAACTTTTTCATCTTTTTTTTCCTGTAAATGTCTTGCTTTCTCCTTCATTTTTGAAGGTTAATTTTGTCAGAATTCTTGTTGACAGTTTGTTTTCTTTTTTCTTTAATCTTATGGGAGTTCTATCATATGTGTCAAGTTGCTTCTCTTCTTGCTTCTTTCAAAATCCTTTCTGTGTTTTTGGTTTGGACAATTTTGCTCAATGTGCTTCTTGTTGATCTCTTGGACTATCCCTCTTGGAGTTCATTGAGCTTCCTGGATGTGTATATTAATGTCTTTCATCAGATTTTGGAAGGTTTTGGCCATTATTTCTTTAAATACTTGTTCTGACCCTTTCTCTCTCTCTCTTGTCCTTCTGAAATTCTAGTGATATGTATGTTGGTATGCTTAGTGGTTTCCCACAGGTCCCCCAAGCTCTGTTCATTTTTTTTTCCATTATTTTTTCTTTCTTCTCCTCACACTAGCTAAGTTAAATTGTCTTATCTTCAAGTTCACTAATCCTTTCTTCTGTTATTGCATCCATCTGAGATTTCATTACAATTACTGTGCTTTGCAGCGCCAAAATTTCTGTTTGGTTCCTCTTTATAATTTCCATTTCTTTATTTTGTTCAGACAGTATTTTCCAATTTCATTTAGTTCTTTTTATATGGACACCTTTAGCTCATTGAACATATTAGGACAGTTTATTTAAAGTCTTTGACTAATTGTTCCAACATATGAGCTTCCTTATAGATAGTTTCTTTTTTTCTCTTGTGAATGGGCCATATTTTTTATTTCTTTGTGTGTATGTGTGTGTGCATGTGTGTGTTTTCTTTTCTTTCTTTTTTTTTTTTTTCATCACTGGACATTCTGCTTATTATCATATTTTAACTCTGGAAATCTAGTTCTACCACTCCTCTGGGATTGCCAGGGTTTTATTTTGTTTTGTTTTTGTTGTTATCAGGGACTTGAACCATCAATTTGTGACTTCCAAACTATTTTTTATCTCAAACAGGAAATGGAAAGTGAAAAGGGGGGAAAAGATTCTGCTTCTTTAAAAGTCTTCTGCTGCTTTTGCCTGAGGGGGTTTAGAACATGGCTACCTTCAGAGCTGGCCCACCAAAGATCTAAAGTAACTGCTCGGAAGCTGTGATCAAAAAGCAGCTCACACACTCCCAGATTTTGGAGGACTAGGTCATATATCCCACCCCGGCACCGGGCAGCTGGAACAGGAGTCCATGCTGCAGTCTCTACTGCTGCCTGCCATGGGGGATGGGGCATGGAGCTGCTGCATGGAGGGTGAGATTCCCCCAGCCTCTTCCTCCAGCTCTTTCCTGGATCCTGCACAGTGTTATACTAGATGTCAGAGTTCCAAAGTAGTTGATTCAGACAGGTCCTGCCAGTTTAATGGCTGCTTTTGTGGAGGGACCGATTCCTGAAATTTCCTCCTCTGCCATCTTCCCACAATCCTCTCCCACAGTACTTTTATTTGCATTTCTTTTTTTTGTGAACATTTTTATATTTACATATATATGTATATACCAAATTTGAAAAATAGTGTAATTCTGTTCTGCTCTTTGCATTTTCATTTAGCCCTTTTTCCCACGTGGCTTATTTTTTTAATATTAAATATTTTTAAAAGTATGATGTATGATTTTAATTACTGGATTCATTTCTATTATATAAAAGTCCAAATGCATTTCTATTAAAATCTTCTTTCAAATATTGTTCATAATACTGTAATAAATACTCTTGCACATAAATCTTTGTGTGCCCGTCATTATAGCTAGGATGTTTATCAGTATTAATAGGTCAAAGAATATATACATTTAAAGCTCTTCACACACAAACACACACATACACACCCACATACCACATTTAATTATACCTGGCATTTAATTATACCATAACACTGTGGAGTGATTTGATTAACCAATATTTTGAAAAAAATGCAATTCCAGGCATTTTATACTATCAATGATACTACATGCATCTTTATCTAAATAACTGACTTAATTCTCAGAGTTTTAGGCAACTAACACACACTGCTAAATTGGTTTTCAAAACAGACTGTACTACAGTAAACTCCTGCCATTATTGATTATCTCTGTGTCATGTACCTGTGCTGAATCAGCTTTTATCATTTTTAAAAAATCATTACCAATTTTACATGTGATAAAGGTATCTTTTAAGTTTGCTTTTAAAATATTTTTACTGAGATTGAATAGATAATATTGGAAAGGAGCATGTTCTTTGAAAATGAGTTTTATATTATGTCATGAGTACATGTATTAAATATTTATATTTCATATAATTTAGCCATATTTTTATCTGATGATCAATCAGTAATTGCTAGACGCTTTCATTAATTCAACATAACTTCAAAATAGAGCCTCATTCAAAGTAATTTTTAATAGAAGTGTATCTTTTTTGATGGCAGACAAAGGAACTGAGAAGATAAAATATAGCTGTTTTGAAATAAACTATGGATATTAAGCTGAAAAATACATTCCACAAGATATTTAATGAAAATACTTTTAAAAATATTTGCACCCATTTTATTCCAAAGTTTCTTCTTATTTTCACTGAATATAATATTCATAATTATAAACAATATTGTAAACAAATATAATATTCATAATTATAAACAATATTGTAAACAGATATAATATTCATAATTATAAACAATATTGTAAACAAATATTATGGAAACACTATGAACAATTGGTTATCAATTTTGTGTTTTCTGAGGACATATTGGAAATTCAAAATAAATTTCAGTCATTTTAACATTTTGTTACCCCAACAGCAAAATAATCATGATTTCACGATAAGATGCTTAAGTAGTTTTTGAAATATAATGAGCTACATGCATATTGATGATTTGTTGATAAAATGTTAGTATGCAATTTGAAATGTCATTGCTGGAACTCTATGCTCATTAATTAACCTGTTAAAATTAAGTTAGTAGATCTCTATAATCTAATAAACTAATATATCTTGTATATGTTCTACTATATTTTCTGCCAAGGGAAAAAACCCAACAAGAATAAAATCTTTATTGTTGAAATACCTGAAGAAGCCAGAAGGGTCTTTAAAATTATCTCACAGAAATTCAAGGCAAAATGCAAAAATTAAGGCAAAATGCACATTTTCATTATGTTAATTTCTTTTATCAGCAAAAGGAGAAAAGCCATCCATCTGTTGAATCAGAAAACATGTTTGCCAAGCACTTTATTCCTTTTAATTTTAATCTTTGCATATTTTAAGAAAAGTGAAATCCAAATGCTTACTAGTTTTACTTTTAGATCCTATCAAAGTTAAACAAGTTTATTCAAGTGACTTGCATTATTTCCTCTCAATCTATTCTTTACCATTTTCAAAGTAAAATGTTTTAGGTTTGGTTACAGGAATTCTGTCTTCTTATCATTTATTTATTCAATTAATCCATCCCTTTATTTGATGAAAAATTGAAGTGCCAGGGCTGTGCCAGGATTGTGTTAAATAGTGGTAAAATATGAGAGTGAATAAATAATGGTGTCTGCCATCAAGCTGTTCATACTCCAGTGGCAGGAATAAGTAACAGACCTACAGCCTTGGGAATTGCATTGAGTAAACAAACACAGGTGAAGAATTGCCTGATTTCTTGGTGAAATACAAGTAACAGAGTAGTCAGCATCATTAAAGTAACCTAAGGCTTCTTTTGATTTCCACTTTAGAAACTTGTCTGGTTAGCAATCCTTGTATGTCTCTCTTAATTGCAAATAGATACACATGAAGAAAACAAAAACTATGACAAATGTTAAATCTATTAACAGAATTGAATAAGTGATAGGATTGCTCTGGGGAATTCTTGACTAGTAATGGCAGCTAATACTTCTATAGGTTTTACTATGTGATGGGCACTGTTTTCCGTGCTTTACCTATATTAAGATATGTGTAATCCTCACAATAACTCTCTGATATTATTCTCCCTGTTTTGCAAATGAAGAGTTTGAGCCACAGAGAGGCTATCTCGTGTAGGTTCAAATAGTTTTTAAATTGTAAAGTCTAGGTGAATTCATGCATCCTGATTTCATAGTCTAAGCTCTTTAATACCTGTACTCTGCTGTGTTTCAGAAGACGGGCTTAATGAAGTTGAACTGGAGCCCGAACCAGTAGTGTGCACACACTTTTCCACCTGGAACAAAGCTGCATGTGTCCTGGAAGCATTTAGGATGAAAATTCAAACTTCCCTTCCTTATGGTTGTTGGTTGGGATCTGGCAAGTTGAACAGAAGAAATAAATTTTTAAAGCTACAATTCAAGTATATGATCCGCAAAGGGTTCTTCCTACCTCTGAACAACTTTAAAACACCTTGTGTGTTTAGAGTATCACCTCACACAGTGAAATATATCCCTACTCTCTTCCAACTTTCATCAGTGTGGTTTACTGTGCATTCTAGTCCATCACAGAAAGAAAAAGAGAAGGTATTGATGATAATGGAAAGGGCATGCAAACAAGAGTCTGGCTGCTTCAAAAAAAAAAAAAAACAGAATCTAATACACTAAATTAAAATAAACTAAACATGTTGTGCTGAGAAATGACATACTTATTACATATTTGAATATGTCTGCTCGGTTTCCTCACTGGGGTGGACAGTATAAGGAAATGAGAAATTCTGTAATAGAATTAAAGAGAAGAAATAAAATATAGAACTGATATGGCAAACATGAAAATAAAAAATGTCTTTGGGAATATACATATGTGCAACACAATGGTAAAACTCTAATCTTCAAATAACAGTGAATTCTGAAGAAGAAACAGAGAAATTTAACTTAAGCACTATTCAGTGAAGTAATAAAATAATCAAGGAAACAAATGATAGACTAATACCAAGCAATAATATGGTATCTACTGATTTTAAAGGGCAAAAGATGATGTAGCAAGAATTTTCTATAACTAAGCCATTATCCATATATAAAGATGGCAGGAAAAATATTCCTAAATGTTGAGGGCCTAGGAAATATAAAAAGTATCTAATTGCAAAAGTAAGATCATAGAGGAAATTTAAATATCAAAATATTTCTTTTTTTCAACTTATACATGCAATTTTCACCTTACCTAAAGCACATTATGGATAGAATATTAGAACAGAGAGATATAAAGTACGCTTATTTTTTCATCATACAAAAAGGACGAAAAGCATACTGATTGATAATTGAATATTATAACTAAAGATGCCTGTTAAATATATGCTTTTGTAAAGCACTGTAACAACTTGTAATATTAGATGTATGATGTGTATCTCAAATTCACTAAAAAAGATAAATACAAACCAAGCATACTTCATTGAGAATTCAACATACAAAACAAAGGATAAACAAAGGAGAAATAATAAAACCCCCAAGCATAAAACAGGAGAACAGAAGACCAGAGAACAGATTTAAGTGGTTCAAAGTTGAAAACATTCCAGTTTGGTTGAAAATAATATCCAACTACTTATGAGATACCTCAGAATCAAATTACTTATAAAATGTTCAAATTTAGGGATTAGGCAATGAGTTATTAAGCAATTAAAATAAAGTAGGATTGATGATATTAACTTTAGACAAAGTCAAATTCAAGGGAAAGCTATTAAAAGCATAAAAGAGTTTGATTTTTTGATTTAGCTGTTTGAAGTAAATTCTCGATGAAGATAAAGTGACCATGTATCTTTAAACTCAAACAGATTCACAATACGTAATGAGGAGGTGTTAATTTTGCAATTTGAAAAGAAACTTAATTAAAATGTATAAATATATATGAAACAGAAAAACCATTTTAATATACAACAGGGACCTGTCAGAAAGACAATTTTAGTGTGACTTTGTAGTATACCTTGTTTGACAGATTAAATAAACAAGAAATGAAAAAGTCGGTCAGAGTTTGATAGTTGTCTCATCAGTGTGCCCTCTCCCTTTCTTTCTTTGTAAAGAATCTTGATAATTTATGTATTTATTTTGCTATAGATAAACCCAACTGTATTTCTCAGCTTGCCTTGCAGCTAAGGTGAACATAGAATCAGGTTCTGATCAATGAGCTATACATGAAGTGTTTTGCATGTCTCCTTAATGACGGTTTTCTGAAAAGACCCCCTCAAGGGAGCTGGCCAAGCCTGTCCATGTTTTAGTTTTGCCTCAGTGGTTATCAGAAATACCACGCAGTATTTAAATACACAACAAGTATTTTTTTGGCTCACAGTTTCAGAGGCCGTAAGTCCAACATCAAGATATGGCAAGGCTTGCATTCTTTCCAAAGACTGTGGTGTTCTGGAGCTGGCTTGCCAGTAATCCTTGGGGCTGCTTTCCTGCCACAAGGCCGTATCCTCTCCTTCCTCATCCAGGAACCCACTGAAATCCTGCTTCTGGCTCCTCCCCATGGCTTTTTCAGGCTATGTCTGAATTTCCTTGGCTTATAAAGGACTTCAGCAATCTGCACTAAGGCAAGGCCCACCCTTATTCAGTTGGGCCACACCTTCACTAAAATAACATTTTCAAGAGATCCTATGTACAATGGATCACAGTAATGTTGATCAAAACCAAGAACATGTCTAAATTGGGGAATACGATTCATTTCACCACAGTCCTTTTTTTTTTTCTCTTCCTTCTGCCAGCTCTCTTAGAATGTGGGTGTGATAGCTGGAGATCTAGAAGCCATCTTATACTAGGAAGAAACTTGAGGAGAAAACCATGCACTAGAATAACAGAGAAAATGATAGAAGAAATTTGGGATGCTGAATAAAATGGAGCTGCCTTTCTGAACCTGTATTGCCTACCTTCAGATTTATTTTATGTGAGAGAAAAGAGAACCCGTATCCTGTTTACATTACTGTTATTTTGGACATTCTGTGTAATGCACTTAGATATAATTTCTGACTAAGACAGATATAAAGGCTTTTGGTCATACAATTAATAATATTGAATCAATTTTATATTTTGTGAATAGAGAATACATTTTTTTCTTTTTAAAAAAATGAGTCTATACTTAGATGCAAGAAACCTGTGAACTTATTAAATTTTTAGGAAGCAGAAAATTAACAGAAAACAACCCTGAATAATATCTAGAAATTAATACTAAATGTTAAAATAAAACTTCAAAAAGTTGCAAATATTTAGAAAAAGAAATGGCAAAAATAAAAACAACCCTACATTAAATAGTCTCAGGTAGAAAAAAGGAAATTATACCTTCATTAATGACTATAAGGTTCAAGGCTCAAGACCTTCTACCTAACTAATCCCCTGTGGATGGGTCAGGATCACCTTTAATTATATGCATTGGGTCACATTCTCAGTTGTGATTCATAGTCTATGGCACAGTAATTTCCCTGTCCCCATAGAATAAAAAGTTTCTTGACTATGTTGGGGTGGGGGTGAAGAAGCAATCGGTTGGGACACAAAAGGGGGAATATGCTAGTGGGTCTCACTTGTAGGATTGAGGGGTTTGGAATAAGATTTTAGCAGGATTTGAGAGCAGATTGGACCTGCTGTCCCAGTTTGTTGGTTAGCCTGGAAAAGTGATATGATCCCACTCTGTACTGGAAAACACAGTGAAGCATGGCCTAGGAAGGACCTAACAGAATTTTGAAGGATTAAGGGCCAAAACAGCCTCACAATGTTTCTTTTAATGTCATGGAAAAGCACTGGAATTTTTATTTTTACCCTGAAAGAGGACCAGAGGTACCTGAGAGATATAGTACTTAGGAAGACCTACATTTATTTCTAACCATAAAGTTGGGAGTGAAAGACAGTGAATCCAAGATCTTCGAGTACGTCTCTCTTACCAGACACCAGCATGTTGCAACAAGGACTAGGACCCCCCATCTTTACAATGATGTTATCTGGCAACCCGGAGGCCCCACTCAACCCCTCAACCTCCTAAACTTAGAGATCATCTTTGATTAAAGAAAAATAAAGTGACCCTACTTGTTTAGTTGAGTTAGTGACTTGTGTTTTGTAGCTAAAATCTGACAAGTATAACTCACTAGTATTGAGGTAAAAAGAGAGCTTTTGAAAGGCCATATTTCTGATCATCCTCCAAAATTTTTCCTAGATTTGCTCTTGACTTAGTCAATGATATATAAACTTCATGAAAAAATTGGAAAACTCTAATGCAAGACTTGGTATGTTAAAAATATAAAATATCAAATAAAAGCAAATAAAATAAAGCTTTTACAGCAAAATAAGTTTAAAAATAGAAAAGAAATATATTAAAATAAATTTCAAAACATCTCAGTGGTTGTAGATAGACACACATGCAAGTGCTACAGATCTCCTATTAGAAGTCAAGTTATTAGAAATTCATAATCCATTTGTCTGATATGCCTATAAGTAAAGTGGTTTTCCTTCCTTTCATTTTCAATTGTTTACTAAGTCCTGCTTGTTTGACCTCCTAAATATTTTTCCATAATTCCCTTTTCCATCACTTCTGCGGTATAAATGCCTTTGAAGCACTTACGGTGTACAAGCATTGTGCTAAGTGATGGAGAAACACCAGGTACATGGGTCCTACTGTTAAGGAAATTACAAAGCAGTTCAATGTGGGTTTTTGGAGAAATACAAGATGTTACAACAGAGAGATCTAACTTAGCCTGTGGTATCAGGGAAGAGCTGCCTAAAGAAAGTAATTTGAGGCTGTGAGGGAATATTCTGGGCAGAGGGTTTGTGGGGTGAAAATGGAAAAGGGGTAAGAATGTTAAACACATGGGATAGCATGCATAGAGTAGCTGATAAAGGAGAAAATATGAACTGTGGTCTCCTGCTACTGTGTGGAGAGTCACATCAGATGAAACTAGAAGGGTAGAGAAGGGCTAGGGTATTGAGAATAGAGCAAGTTAATGATTTGTCCTAAAGGCATGGGGGAGCTGTCAAAGGAGATTGATAGAATCAAATTTGTACTTTTGAAAGAAAGCCAGCTGTTGTGAGGAGAATGGAGTAGAGAAGAGTGACAATGAAACAGGGCAATATTGGTTGTATGGAAATCAGTTAAGAAGCCACTATAGGTAAAGGATAATAGTGACCTTGACTAATGTTATCTCTCTCTCACACACACACACCCCTACAAATACACACATATATACACATAGATACATATAACGCATACATATTTGATTTCAGGTGCCCATAGAATAGTTAAAATGACCATATATTTAATCACATTTCCAAAATGAGAATATCATTCATTTTGTAGTTAATCTAACAATGTAGGCAATTGATACTTTAAATAACACTGTCTTGAACTCTTGTGTCTCAAAATGCTTATTTAAGTTTATACATTAGAGGGAAGATGAAACTTTTAGTTTCAGTTTTAAAGGACCATTACTAACTCTATTTCTAACTGTCCTGGGTGTTTGCTGAAATGTCAGCAAGGTGTCATCTGTTTCCCTAATAGAAAAGACAGGACATTTCCTACAAGGAACATGAGCAGTCATATTATACTGCATGAACAATCTTAAGTGATGTGGAAAAAGTCTGTCACTGTGTCAAGACCCTCAGTGTCACTGCAGAAGACATACATAACATGAATTTGCAGGTGGAAGAATTGGCTAAATTATCTGCCTCGGTACCTGCTGGCTGAAGACAAGCTGAATTGCAGTAGGAGTTGTAGGGCAGAGGATGAATGCTGGGGTTATTTTGTAAATTATAAGACATTAAATCAATTGCTTTTGAAATGAGGGTAGCAAGCACAAAAGCAAAGATACCAATGTAGAATACAATGTTAAAAAACAGCTACTCTTCTAGTTAATTCAAGGTAAAGAAATAGAAAGCAATTAGGTATCAGAAAAATACACAAAAGGGCTGTGTGTTCTGTCTGTTGCTATAGAAAAAAACACTGGGACCATTATAGCAGAGTCTGAATTTTGAATCTATAACCTGTAATGTACTAATTTGAGTAGAAACAACATCAGAATTGCAGTTAATATGCATTTTCTGGCAGGACTGATGGAGGAAACAATAAGGACTTCCACAGTTTAGCATTAACTGGTTATTAGGATAATTAAATCAGAGACTTTTATCAATCAGTGTGATGGCTAAGTTCATGTGTCAACTTGGTCAGGTTTTGGTGTCCAGTTATTTGGTCAACCAAGCACTGGCCTGGTTGTTACTGTGAGGACATTTTGTGGCCTTAAATCAGCAATAAGTTGATTGCCTCCATGACATCTACAATCAACTGAGGAGACCGTCTTCAACAACAAGAGAAGTTTCCTCTAATCTGTTGAAGGCTTTAAAAGAAGTGATGATTTCAGCAGCCAGAAAAGAGAATTTCCATTTCTACTTCAGCAGCTTTACCTGGGAAATTCATTGAAAACCTCCATTGGAGTTCCCAGCTTGCAGCCTGTCCTATAGAATTTGGACTCCTGTATCCCCACAGTTGTATAAGGCAATTCTTTTAAAAATCTCATAATATTTACAGGCATCTCCTGTCAGTTCTGTTTCCCTAGAGAACACTGACTAATACAATCAGAAATATGTAAAAAAAAGCATCCACAGAATGCCTCAGGAATCCTGCATAGAGATTCTTATCTCAATTTCCCCAACCAGAAAGGCATAGGCAGCCAACCTGTCATCTGAACTTTAATAAATTGTGTGCTGATATACCACCTGGTGTTCATCTTGCATTTAAGGATATATATGTAGAAATATTGTCAGAAATAGTTGAACTCAAATGTATATTAATACTATTTTTTACTATCTTGATAGAGAAAAAATCTTATATGTATATATCTATAAGGCTGTATATGAATATTTAGAAGAAAGATAAAACTACTCAGAAGAAAAGTGCAATAAGAAACTAGCTTTATCCATTTTCACATTCACTTAATATACACATCTCTACCCTCCCTTTATCAACCCTCTTCCTGGCCATAGGTACAGCCTCCACTTTATGTTCTAGAAACGATTTCGTCTTTAGGGCATATTTTAAGGAGTCTGATTCCATTGATTCAGCACTAAATATTTCTGTTCTGAATACTTACCTTAGAGTCTGGAATTGGTCATTTCCCCATAGCCTAAATTACATCCTAAATTCAGTTCCCCAAATATTAGTACTTTAGATACCAGTTCTGTAATGCAATATCATCAAAACTGGTATCATCTCTTAGTGTGACCATACCTTCCAGCTCCAGGGTGCTGAATTCCATCATTTACGAACCTTCTACCTGATGCTGTTTGCTTATCTTTTGTAGCTCCACAAATCTGAATGTTCCCAGATATCACCGTTACCTTCTCCTGCTAGTTAGTTAACATTTTTGTCTTCTATGAATGAAGATGGGTGAAACCATAGAAAAATCACCCTATGGTTCTACCTTCCCAGTCTACTTTAGTGACCAAGAGGACCTAATGGTCCAAGTGGTATAGTTACAACATGATGGAGTGTCCATCTACCCGTTTCCCAAGTCACTGTAGCAAAATCTCTTCCTGGCATGCATTGCACAGTTTGTTTGACTTGTAAGGTTTGTGTTTTAAGCTGCTGAAATTTCAGGGGTTGTTGCTACAGCATAATATATAATGAACACAGAAAGAAAAATTTCTACTATCAATTTTAGGGTCATTAAAGGAAAATATTGAAGGATGAGTTGAGGTTTGATAGTTTTACTAAGCAAAGAAGGTATATTTCAGGCAGAAATAATAACAAACATTAAGGTAATTACAGAAAAATAACAGTACAGCACATTTAGATACCAGCAATTATTTCAGAATTAATCTGTTCTCTACTTTCCCATTATGTCCTATATCCTACCACAGCATTTTTTTTCCAGCATTACCCCATTAGAATTAATTTTATATATGCCCATTTCCTTCATAAATTATGAGCTGCTTGTGAGCAGTCATTTTTTTCTTCATCATTTTGTCTCTAAATTATCTAGTCCACTATCTTAGGTAAAATAGCTGTCCAATAAATATTTTTAAATTTGGGTTATCTGGAATTAAAGAATTTATCAATTTCATTTTCTCTGAACATTTCATTCCTTCATTGAAAATATTTTCTTTCAGATACAACCCTTTCTCCCAAAAAACCTATTTGGTATTGAGAAAGGCACACAAGAGTGCCATGTGCTTTGTGAAACAAAGTGATTTCAAGCCGTATTTTCCTAACAAGACACATTTGGATTTCTGATTAATTATAAGAATTTTTGAAATATATCATTGGATAAAGCCCTTAAAATGCTTAAAACATTAAAAGCTCTCTGTGATATGCATAAATACACACATTAGTAAATGTCACAGGTTCAAGTACTTAAAAAATGCTTAAAGCATAACAGTTCACACAGCAGTATGCATAAATACACACATTAGAAAAATATCACAGGATATAATTGTTAAAAACTGCTTAAAACATTAACAGGTTTGCTGTGAAGTGCAAGTAATAAAGATTAGCTAATCCACAAAAGTGTTCATGCATAGGATATATGCTTAACCACAAAAAATGTTGCAATTTGAGGCAATAGACATATTCAAAGAATACATTGGTGCCACTAATGCTTACACTCCTCTTTTAAACGAAAATAGACATAATCTGAACTGAAGCCATTATTAAGAAATTATCTCTACAAAGTTATTTGACCGTAGAATATGCTATTTTTGCCTCTATAGTCTATACTTACTGAATTCCTCATTTTTTTTTTTGAAGGAGCTAAATTTATTTTCTATTAAAATTTTCTATTGCTCTTTTGTCTCTGAAGTTCTCCTACTACAGAATGGGAAAGCAGATGTGTATAAATAATCCAGATGTTTACACAGCTAAGGCAGTGCTTTGCAGATTCTGTGCATCCAGGGCATCTTTGAGGTGGCAAACCAGGAACTGAAATTGATCAGATTCTGAATCTGTGCACACTAGAGTGTAAAACTCAAGGTCTGCTAAAATAATGATTGTCACTTGGACCACCCTGCAGGACTCTATAACTAGCTGTCAAATTCCAAGTGATGTATACAGAATGAGCCTTGTTGCTCAGCAGGTGTAAGTGCTCACTGATGCATGATGATTTTGAACTGCTCTGAGATGGCTTTCAGACAACAGTCCCTCACACTTTGTTTCCTGTGCAATTTAGTTGGGATTTCTTTTACTTAAGTGTAGGGTGGTGGTTTGAAGCTGTATGTACCACAGAAAAGCCTATTCTTAAACAGAATCCATTCCTGTGGGCGTGAACCTATACTAAGTAGGAACTTTTGATGAGAGTACTTCAGTTAAGAAGGTCTGGCCTAGCCCAGTCAGGATGGGTCTTAGTCCTCTTACTGGAATGAATTCAGACATGAGTGAGAAAGCCACAGAGGGAGCATCCAGAGACCGGACATCAACAGAACCCAAAAGAGAAAGAAGAGAGCAGAAGACACTGCCATGTGCCTTGCCATGTGACAGAGGATCCAAGATCACTGGCATCTAGCCCTAGAATGCTAGTCTTCAGGAAGAAAGCATTGTTTTGAATACACCTTGATTTGGACTTTCTTTTAGCCTCAAAACTGTAGGCAAATAAATTCCCCTCATTCAACCTGGCCCATTTCATGTTATTTGCTTAAGCAGCCTAAGTAACTAAAACAGGTGGCTATCTTCTTATATTTCTATTTAAAATTCAAATATTTCTTTAAAGTTACTTGTTAGCAATTCAGGGTAAGTTATAATTAAATAATTTTTCTCTGGGATATTAGGGGCTAGTATAATATGATAGGAAAACTTGGGTATTACGTGCTAGAATAAGGGTTCATACAGTATTTGAAAGGTTTTATATCCGTGATAGACCAGTTGGAAACTGGATAACCTATTATAAGGTAAAAAGCAATGAGGTTAAGCCTTAACAGCGGTAACAGGAAAGAATTCAGACAGGTGGATGGTCAGTGTCTGCCTTCCCTGAGAGTGCTGCTTGATCTTAGTCAGCATCTAGGGTTCAGATCATAGGTATTTGGCAAGAAAAACAAACAAACAAAAAAAAAAAACAGCATTTCAGTGGTCACCAAACAACTTGGAGGTCTAGTCCTCCAATATCTCCCATATATTAGTTAGTGATATTACCTTCCCCCTCCCCCAGAACACAGGCCTGACTCCTGTTTCTCGTCATCTATAGAAAACCTCAAATCTTAGCATGATAACTTAGGCCCTTCATAATTTGACCCCGTAGATTCTTATAAGATTTATCTCCAATACATGCCTTCTCTTTAGGTCCAAACCACTAAAAACTTTTCAAATCTCTGGGTGATGTGGTATTTTTTTTAAACCTCCCTTGTGTACATGTTCTTTTTCCTTCCAGGAACATCCTTTTCTTCACCATGTAAACTCCCGTTCATCCTTCAAGACCCAATTTGGACATTTTTTTCTTCAGCCTTTTCAAATAACCAGAAAGTTATAACACATCTCAAAATGTTGTAATTTTGTGATAGGTGTCTCTAAGAGTCATTAGACAATGGCTTCTTGGTGGAAATAACTGTATTTTCTAAAAGCTGGATGTTTGCTGAATACATTAAAATGTGAAATATTATGCTCATTATCACCACATCTCTCTAGGGGTATAAGCATGTTACACATTTAAGAAAGTCTTTCCCCACTGCAATAGCTATGCCAGATTTAATGAAAATACTCTTTGCTTTGTTTCTGTTTTCTTTTGGAGTTTGATTATACTTCATGTGTGTACTCAAAAAGAAATAAATGCTAATAAATATGAATGGGACCAAATGACACCTGGAAAATGTGATGTAATTAAATAATCATATGGGAATATTCTCTTCTTACTTCTAGACTTTAAGGCAACGATCATGTTTTGTTTGAAGTAATAACTATTTTTAGCTCTATTTGTAAATGTTATTTACTGTAGTTCCTAGTTTTCAATTTTGATTTTAAAGTAATGCCACATGGAATTTAAAAATGATTCGATGATACTAGAAATTTGAAGACTAAGCTATAAGAAAGTTGATGGCATATTGTTAAAATATACAATTTAGAGTTTTAGGTATAAGAGCTCTTAGTAATTGGATAATTGACTATCTTCTAAAAAGGAATTATTTGCATTAACATTTTCATTATTTGTAGTGTAGTCACACTCCCCATGAGTCCTTGTGACAGGCTGTTTTTATTTTTTAGAAAAGAGGATTAGGCTTATTCTTTTAATTTAGTTTATTTAAGGTTCATCAGAAAACCTTTACTGTGGATTAAACAGGCAATTTTTTTCATGACATCAAAGCACCAATTTTGTGAGAAATAATTACATGAATAGTGTTGTTCCCAAAGGAAGGCTTCTCTGTTTTTTCATGTTAACATTAACGATGTATAAAACTCTGGCTTGAGTACAGCCATAAATAGCTGTGTTCTTTTCTAAGTGATGAGACTGAAGAGGCCTGATAGAGTAATAATAATTGATTTCATTATCTCCTCCAAACCTCATAAACATATGTGATAGTGTGAATCCCACACAGAGGTTAGTAACAGTGAGGACAGGGAAAGAGAGAGAGAGAGAAAGAGAGAGAGACAGAGAGAATTTACCCCCAAGGATTCTATTAGTAAAACAACTGATTGATTTATTTGATTCCTGGTACTTGAACAACAAATGCATATTTGATTCCTGGTACTGAACCATGAGTTCATGAATTGTAGAGGCATAGCATGAAAATAATGTTTGGATGAGTGGTTTTTACTCTCATGAATCTTTTCCACTGAATGGAAAGTCTAAATAACCATACATATGACCTGCTACAGAAAAGCCTAGGAACACTATGATATATATCTATATCTCTATCTCTCTCTATATATCTATATCTAAATCTTTATATCTATATCAAGCTATATACTATGCAGACTGGTTTTCTTTCTGTAAAGAGCCTCCCCATCCTAGAAAATATCCATGGTTCTTCATTCAGTAAATGTTCCTCATATTTGAAGACTTAAGTCGAAAGCACTCTGACTCAGAATTTTGATCTTTACTCCAATTTCTTTACCTCCTATGCCAGTTTGGATGCATTACGTCCCCAAAACTTCATGTTCTTTTATGCAGTCTTTTGGGAGCAGACATATTGGTGTTGATTAGGTTGGAACCTATTGGTTCAATGTTTCCATGGAGATGTGACTTAATCAACTGTGGGAAAGACCTTTCATTGGATTATTTCCATGGAGGTGTTGCCCCACCCATTCAGGGTGGGTCTTAATTGGATCACTGGAGTACTCTAAAAAGAGTCACACAGGCCAAGATGCTTGCTGCTGATGAGAGACAGTTTGAAGACGGCTATTGAAAGCAGACTTTTGCTTTGGAGAAGCTAAGAAAGGAAAAACAACCCAAGAGCAACTGAGAGTGACATTTTGAAGAGCAGTTACAGCTAAGAGAGGACAAAATACCCCAAGAGCAACACTTTGGAGGATGTCATTTTGAAATGCAATCTGGGAGCAAGCAGATGCCAGCCACGTGCCTTCCCAGCTAACAGAGGTTTTCCAGAGCCAATGGCCATCCTCCAGAGAAAGTACCCAATTGTTGATGCCTTACCTTGGATGCTTTATTGCCTTAAGACTATAACTGTGTAATCAAATAAACCCCCTTTATAAAAGCCAATCCATTTCTGATATTTTACAAAAGGGCAGCATTCGCAAACTGGAACACCTGCACGCTGGTGGCATTTCTGTGCTCTGATTTCAACTACCCAGCTTAACATTGCTCAGCCTCTGGTCTCTGCTCCACTTCCAGTTAGACCTCGATTTCAACTTCTCAATTCTGATTTCCCCATATCCTTGGAACTTCTTTTCTTTCTATGAAGTCCTAGAAGCATTCAGATCTCTGTTATTTTGTGTGTTTGTTTGTTCAATAGATTCATAGTAATTAACATAAACAAAAATAATTCATTGCTTTTCCAATTGCCTAAAGAAAAAAAAATCAAACAGTGTGTATGACATACAGAATCTTCCTCCATCTGACCCAAACTTACTTTTCCAAATACTTTTCCTTTTTCTCAGAACAATTGAACAGTTTACCATTTTGAAACATATCCTTCCATATCTAGTATTTGCTTCTAGATGAGATATATGCAAAAAGTAGCAAATGGATTAAAAATGATTATATTTTTGGCAGAAGTTGTGGAATTTTTATAAATTAGTATATTCAATCATACAGTCTCCCTTCAGGAGTAATGCTAATGGCTAATGTGTTCTGAATTCTGATTACATTTCAGTCCTTGTACCAAGTACTATATATATATATATATATATATATACACACATATATATATATAAAAACTCATTCAAGCTTAACCCCCATTGTACGAATTGTGGAGGGGAAAGCAAATTATATTTCATTAGTTAGTATTTCCCCAGGGAAGAACTAATAATAATCTAGCCAACTAGCAGCCATAAAGATGAACTTAAATGGAATGAGTGACTGCTAGAAATTGAACAGGAAATATTTATCAGAATGTATTAAAGGGCAACTGCCAACAGTATGGACTAGGAGCAGATATTTACAACTAACCTTTAAATAAAGCCAAACAACTTTGCCTGTTTTAAGCTCAAAATTATGGCTAAAATCTTGAAATGAATGTGAAAAAAAAAAAAAAAATGACAAAAGAATCCCATGGTCCTAGCTTTTTAAGAACAGATTTCCTCTAAGAAAAAATTGGCATTATATATTAGCTAAAGCTAAACTTACAAGAAAATAAATCTTAATCTTCTATTGTTTTTGTTGGTATCTTATTCGCACATTCTTCCTCCACTTCCTCAGCAACTCCCTGTGGTGTGGCCTCCTTTCCCCAGGATGTAAGAAAATGGGTGTAAAACCTTTAATTGTATCTTGGCTAGAGTTTTCCTGAGAATTTTTAAGTGTAGGCCTGCCCTTATACCCTCAACTTGGCATTCAAGGTAAATCAAACAATTAAGTGAATTACTAATGCTTTTAACACCTGACTTTTAAAAGACAACTCAAAGTAGAATATTTTATATGTATCAACTAGAAATAGCAAAGCAGTCAAGACCATTTCACCTAGAAGCTCACCTGTTTTTTACTACCGGGATGTAGGTTAACTTTCTTATGACCTCAGATGGGGTAATAGTTTCACATCTTAAACTCCCACACAGATCAGACTCTATTATGTGCTCCTTCTTTCATCCTCATATCGTTGCTGACTCCCTAAAAGAGGGTCATTATACCCTTTACATCGTTTTATCAGGTGGACTATTGTAAGCTATCTAATTTCATTAATAAATCTATGAAAAAAAGGGTCAAGGAGGTCAATTATTTTAATTAACGACTTGCTTCTCCACCACAAAATAATGGAATTATCTTGAAAGCAAATTTAAATTAGCTGCTTTAAGTGGTTTAGCTATAAAATGCTCAGATAAAAAGAGGAAAAGAATGAAATAATAAAAAAATAAGGAATGAGTCTGTTCTACAGTCTATATATGTCGATCACTTGTAGTGAAGCCCTTCCAATATACTAAAATATTTGATAAAATACAGCAAGTAGAGGCAAGGTCTTTAAAAAGACCTTTAAAAGAGGGAAAAAAATAGATAAAAAATATCAAAACATGATCCATTCCTGTCTCTTGCTTTGCCAAGCTCTGAGCTCTGCAACTTGGTCTTATTTCACCCATTAGTCTCAGCTTTTTCACCAACTGTTAACTACCCTGAATTTTGTGTGTCCCTTCCTTTACTATTCTCTGCCATTCTAGGCAGCAGGTTTCCAAAAAGAAATCTTAAACCAGTGTTTAGCAGTATTAGTGCCTCCCATTTCCTAATATCTACTCTATTATTCTTCATTCAACAGATTCGATGCTCTGTTTTCAGGATTCTGGTACCTTTTGCATTTTTCCAACTAATAATCAGAAAAATAACTGTATGTCTGCTTTATTAACCATTAAAAAGCCAGTGAATCACTGAAGACATCTATATTATAATATCTGATCTACGTATGCATTCATCAGTAGATATTTAAGAAGTGCTTAAGTTGCTTCAGGAACTGTGCTAGAGAATCGATGAGTTAAAACAGGCAGATATCCTGCGCCCATGACACTTACTGAGTAGTGGAGGAGACCCATAATAAGACAATTACACGACTGAAAGTATAATTCCGAACTGAGCCAAGGGCTGTGACAGAAGATACTCAATTGCATAAGCACATAAGTCACAGTGATGAACTCCGGTCAGGAATGGTTTCTGCAAAGAAGTAAAACTTGAGCTGAAATCTAACCAAGAAGGGGATAAGGCTTTTCATAAAAGAAGCAAATGAGAAGTCCTGAGGAAAGGAATGAATGAGGAAATTTGAAGAACTGCAGGATGACCAGAGAGACCCAGAGGAATGTGATGGGAGATGGAGCTAAGAGGTTAAAGTTGCAAGGACATAAGATACCTTGTGAGCCCTATAAAGTCTGTTCCTCATCTGGGGTGCAATATGAAGTCCTAGGAGAGTAGATGGGCAGAGCGAGTGATGTGACCATATTTGCACTTTGAAAAGTCTATTCTTGTGAAAATCAATTTAATTTATAAATCGGTAAATACAAGAAATTCAAGTTTTAGAATATGAGGATATTTTTCCCTATTTTTGATATCATAATGAATACATTCCAGTATATCTTTTAATATTCATTTGGTCTCCAAACTACATGTTATTTGCAGTTGTCAATTTTGAAACTTATAGTTCAAAAGATCATGTTTTTCTTGTATAATTAATTTAGATAGTTTAATCAGCATATGTCCCCTATAAATAGGAAATAGATGAAATTTTATTTACATTATTATTTAATGTTGAATAACTAGGACCCTGAGAGAGAAACATTTTATGATAATCTGATTGAAAGGAAAATATTTCTTTTTACTTAAAATAACTCCTTTATTATCTATCCCAAGAAGTTTGTGAGCCACAGAGTTTTGGGCATCACTGTTGTTATGAGTTGAATTCTGTCCCTCCTAAATTATCTTCAGATCTTAACCCTCAGTCCTGTAGATGTGACTCTATTTGGAAACAGGAACTTGGATGGGGTGATTAGTTAGGGTGAGACTAAAGTTGGTTTACGGTGGGCCCTCATCCAATTTGGCTGGTGTCCTTATAAAAAGGAAGAAGAAACACAGAAAAGCAGGGGAGAACATCATGAGAAGACGGAGACAACAAAGAAGGCTATGTGGAGATGAGGCTGTGATGTGCCTACAAGCCAAGGGACGTCAAGGACTGCGGGCAATCTCCAGAAGCTACAAGAGGCAAGGAAGTATTCTCTCTTACAGACTTCCCAGGGACACCTTGATTTTGAATTTCTAGTCTCTAGAACTGTGAGAAAATAAATTTCTGTTGTTTAAGATCTACTTTGTGGTACTTTGTTACAGCAGCCCCAAGAAACTGACATTCTGTATTAGTGAATCAAGCGATATCCCTTCATTTCTATCACGAGAGAAACACGTGGTTTGCTTGGTTTCTTTCTCTCTTTGACCAGGTGACCCCTTGTATGAGCCTGATTCTTCTTTCTTATGGCATATCATGAGCATTTTATCGTGCATATTATTGCTTCTTATGATATCATTGTAAATCCCTTATTAGAGTTGTGTCCAAAATGTCACTGGAGTTGAAAAATGAAAACAATCCAAGAGTCTATGAATTATAAAATGAATTAAATTTTGCAGATTAGACAGGACAATACCTATCTTTACTTATTTCCAGAAATAACCTAACCATGATCTGATCAAAGTTTTATAAAACAGATAATGGTTTACATTTTCTCAAGGCTTGCAGCAGTTAATTATCATTTTTATTATGGCACTGTGCTTTAAGCTCCCTTTTGTGTCAGAATAAATTCCCCTGTTTCCTGAAAATATCCCACAGTTTGCACTTATTTTTCCACAGTGAATCATCCCTGGAGCCCCAGTACTTGGTGCCTCATCATTGGGACATATTATGTTCAATAATAATATGAGATGACAAATGTGAGGATTTCTTTTTAACTGTGTCACATCACTTAAAGCCTGATTAGGCATCCTTATCAAAATATGTACTGATAAGACAGCTGTGCTCTGCTTTTGTTTTACCAAACCTAGCAAGTATTTTATTTGCAGTAAAGAAACTGAAGGGCCATCAAAGTTGTGTAGAGCCATCTGCTTCTGAAATTAGTTTCATACAGGGGATTTAATCCTCTGTAATTTGCATCTACTTATGGTCCTGGAAATGCATTGTGTTTTTTAAGCCTGTAGTTGAGTTAAGTACACACATCTAATTCCACTCTATCACCTAATATCAAGTGTATGAGCACCATTTTCCAAATGGCACAGACATGGTAATAACCTAGAAATTATGCCTGACAATGAATCATATCCCAGGGTTCAGTCTGTCTAAGAAAGTATTAGGGACACTCAATATTCCTGAAAAGAAGAATATGGAGAAACATGAGATATGATCCAGCTTATACAAGCATAACTTAGCACTTTAATGTAGTTAAGAGCAAGTGGGGATTTCATAAATAATGAGGGGGGCTAGATTTTGTCAACATCTCAATAGGAACAGAACCCAGATTCACCATTGCTCAATTTTCTTCGGTCTTTTCAACTACCGGAAAACCCATTAACAATATTTTATTCATCTATGTGTTCCTGGAGGCATCTTTGACCTATTTTTCACAAAACATATGCAATTCATGCATAGGATTGAATGTATGTGAGTTAAAACCAAACGTGTTTAGGATATTTAAACAAGCTTAAATTCATTTGAACAGGAGGCAGTAAACTGGTTAGACACACACACGTACACGAAATCAATGTCTATCTTTATTAGCACCTATAGGGTATTTTCCCACATGATCTATCAATAACTATAAATACCTTATCCAGCTTCCGACTCTGTTTCTTCCTAAGGCGAAAGTTGATCCTGCTTTTCCTGACTAACTCTAAGGGTGTGACATATTTTAATGAGCTCTGACCAAACAATAAGCAAAGTTTCTGTTCACTAACAATTGAATTTTGCAAGACAGTGTCTAAATAGACCACTCTGAGATATGATTCTTCATTCCCTTGAGTTAAGTAGTCCAGAAAAAATCAGTAGGCTATATAAATGCAGTGAAACATAGCTTCCATTTTAAGAATAACCCCATTGCTTTAAAGAAGCAAAGAAAGGTTAAAAATGCAGTATTTGTAATATTTTTAGCACATTTGATCCTTACTGGAGTTCTATAATGTTCCCTTACCAAACGAATGTGTATAAAGTAGATATTTGCATTTAAAAACAGGTACATTTATGCATTCCAGGAGATTTACTTATTTTGTTCACATACTTTGTATTCAACATATATTTATATCATCTAAAAAGAAATAAAAAACATATGAACTAATGAAAATGTCCTTTGAACAACTAGTAAATTGCATTTAAAATTTAAGTTGTTAATATTCCATTACAGTGTTTTTGTGAATATTGAATCTTAAAAACAGGACACATATTTTAAATTTTAGTTAGCATGATGTCCATTTCAATTCATTTGAAAATATTTATTAATTAATAGATAGGTATTAGTCAGTGAGGATGCTATTGTGACCAAATCAAATATGATTCCCTCACTTAAGGAAGATTATATTATACTTTAGAGTAGAAGATGCACGATAATCAAGCAAACAACCAATAAATAAGTATAAGTTATAAGTACTGTGAAAGAAATAGGTATAATCAAATACCAACCAGATGAAATAAAAATAGGACCATAGGTCTGGGTAAAAGAATCTGAGGGTAGATAATTACAGATTTTCCTCTATGTCCTGATGTTACAAGATTGAAATTTTTCAATAGTAACAGAGGAATTAAAACATCCCCCAATATGGGATATAATTATACTTTTCACATAAAGAAAATTCCCCTTATACAAAAACACCATAATGCACTTTGTGATTTATTATGATTTATGATTTATTATTATTTATGTTATTTATTATGATATATTAAGATTTATATTGTAATTTATTTTAATCTTTTCTGATTAAGATTTGCAGTAAGAAAATGTTTCACATCTTCTGAGTGAGGCAGTGTTCATTTTACAGTATGTCCATCCCACTTAAAATGCTTGAATTAATTTTGTCTCTCAAAACAAAGCTAGCTGCATTTATTTTGATAATTCTTTATAATTCCTTCAATTAAAAAGAAACACAAATTAACTCAATCTCCATACATTTAGGGGACTATAAGAAGGTTGGGAACTACTGAAATAAAGTAATATGGTTCCAATATTATGTAAAATATATGCTTTGACTTAAAAATTTCACATCAGATTGATAAAAGCCTGTCATTCCTTTCCCAAGGTTTTCTAGTTTAGAAAAAAATGCCTATATGTAGAAAAATAGTATATAAAATATAATACCATATATTTAAATATACACTAATAAAGGTAAGTATATACTAGTCAGATAAAATGAACCAAATTCATACCAAACAGGTACCATTGATATAAGAATTCTTTTCTTTTAGTTTTATCACTACTGCTTCATAAACTTGTATATTCAACACAGTGATTTAAGAACTTTTGGTGGTAGATTCTCAGTAAATGCAGGCAGCATTTCTTCTAGAGCAATATTTCTCTGAATGTAAATCTAATTAACAGGATGCAACATGGAAATGAACCCATGGTGCCCTTATTTTTGAGAATCATTTTATTTAAAATTTATTATTCATGAAAGAATCAATTTACTCTTTGATGTTCCCTAAATTAATGCAATGATCTTGTTAGTAATGCATAAAAACACGGTGGACAATAACTTTACAAATATTTAGAATGTATTTAATAGTTCAAGGTTAAGCAGTTAGACAAGCTTTAAAAATGTTTTTTTATCCAATCACTTAAAGCACATTTTCATTTAATTTGAATATACATATAGCTCTTCTGTCTTATTTTTCCTAACTCATTATACTTCATGAGTTAGGGTTTATAAGACCAAATTTAGAATAATGATGCCGTTTTGATATGAACATGTAGGACTAGGAGCCTTAATTTACTCCGTTTGTAATCAATTGCAATCTAAGACACAACAGCTACTCATACTGTGGTGCTTATTCACGTTGCAGCCATAAGAGAAAGAGCTACCAAAATCTCCTAATGACTTCACTTTTCATTGCTGTGAGGAAATCTAAGCTTCAAGAGAATGGTCCCATTCCCCTGTTTCATGTTGAGACTAAAAGGAGGTTGAAAAGTAACGGAGTGTGTGGTACTGAGCTACATAAAACGTCTCTTTGTTAACAACGAACTAACTTCGCTGGTTCTGGGTTAAGACAGTGAGTAAGGTAAACTATTTCCAAGAACCTATACAGCTCCCAGTTCAACGATCTTACCGTCATGTTGCAGTATAATAATACTTAGACCCATTATTGAAATTTTAATGGCTCCTTGCTGTAAAAAGCTTACAAAACCATGATGGTAGTAGAATGTAAATGCATTTAAATTACAAAGATGATAAAAATGATGGAGGATAGAACAAAATTGCATATAATACTTTTTAAAAAAGCACACATGATAAGCTTTTCCTCAAAAGTTATGTATATCTTGATTCTGATTGCTCCTTGGGGGAAATCAAATATGTATATATTTAAATCCATAAATGGGATGTCCAGCTTCAAGAATCACCTAAACAAATGATTATTTCTGTTGGATTTATTTTTCTCATTCTTTAAACAATCCTGCCTTTGCTGTAGGACGAAAAAGAGTGTGGAGAACAGGAGGGACGGAGAAGAAACAGAAGCAGCGGTAGCAGCAGCTCTAATCCAAACACTTAAGAAGAAGGTCCCCAAAGGACTCCAAGCTGGGAATAAATTTTCCCTCAGTGTTATAGTGCCGTAGGTGTCAACTGCTAAATAAGCTTTAGCACAGGGTACTAGTTAATTAACATAATTGAATTTTTTCTCACTAGAAAGCTTCATTCTCTTTATGTACAATTGTATAATAGGGAGAATTAAGTTTAGACAATTTGAACTAGATGTAATTATCAATTATGGGTACCTTTGGGTCCATGGACATTATTATCTTTTAATGACTTAATTCCTAGTCATATGATTATTTGGAAATTATATAGTCACTGTCCTTAGTGAATTGTAAATTACGTTCTAAAAAAATGATGCTATAATTAAGGAAAAAACTCAGTCATATTCTCACATCATGCTTAGTATATTTTGACAACACAAAACTGAAAAAAAAATTTATGGGGAATAATGAAACAGAAGGCAAAATGTCCCTCAAAAATGTTTCCTTTTTGATAACTCGTTAATATTTTTATGGACCTTTTAAGTTTATCTAAGAGATTTTTAATGTAAGGCTATAGTAGAAGAGCTGTAGTTTTTTTGGTTTTTTCTTTTGCACAATATCATACATTTCAATCTTTATCACACTAAGAACAATAAAGTAACAGACTGCAATGCATTAGCATCATAAAGAAAATGTAATAAATGACTTTATAACTGTAGTAAAAGTTGCATGAACACCAGCAGCTGTACAAGAGATGTTGCTACAGCAGCGTTTTATGACCTAATGGTACTCAGTGGGCTGATAATATAATGTGTGTGTGTGTAATGCCAGCAGTTTCCAAGGCCTAGATTTCAATTCTGATAAATAATTGAAGGCACTTTTAGACTTTTCCATAAAATGTTTAATAAGAGATCAAACCCTCCCTCCCTGTAGCGGAAAATTAAATAGTTTTTACGGGAGTATTTTATGATGAAATTCTAACTACTAACTGTGGAGAAAGTGGTGTTTTTAAGCACAGCAGTCGAAAATAAAGAATGCTTGAAAGAGTTTCTATTGTCTTGAATTTGAATAACAGTTTCTTGACAAATTTTTCTTCTTTGCTTAAGTTACTGGCTTTTGGATTTTGTAAACTACCTATAATAACAAGATTTATTGAAATAAATACACAGAGTTTGGTGTTATTGTGGAGCAACGTGGCTTTGAGCTTGGAACGCAAAAGGACAGAAATACTGCAGTCAGTCATTATTCCAAAAATGACAGAATGGATAATCCTGTACTGTGCATGTGCAATTCACCATGGGTGCGTTATGCTGTTAAAGAAAAAAAAATCACTGAGAATGATTTTCCCATCTCATTCATAGAACAGATGAGATCTGAAACGAGTGCTCTCTGAATGGATGAAAATTTCATATAATGTACAATCTGGGAAATGGGATTTTATTTAAAATAGAAAAAACAAAAAAAACTTTTTTTCCTTAAGAGTGATTTTAATGGTAATTTCTGCTACTGCAGATATTTTCTTTTTAAGAGGAATGAATGCTAATATTTGCTACTTTGTTAAATGCCTCCTCCCCCTCTTATTTGGCTGTTGTAGACTGCAGGAAATTAATGTATACATCACATCAATTGAAGTGAGGTTGCTAATCAATTATCACAAACATTGTCCATATGGTGCGTGTTCTTAGTTAATCAAGTATACGTCATCAGTAGGCTATCTTCTCAATGTGATAGGAAAAGACAAAATTACATAAAGTAGTGGAATCATTCTAGTCGTGGAATCACAAATAAATCTAAAATTATCTCTTCAGAAAGGTCCAACAATAGCAAAGCAAAGCAAAGCAAAAAAAGAAAAAAAAAAAAAACAGCCAACTAACAAACACAATAGAAAGAAAAACAATTCAAATAGTTGTTAGACCATGTATTCTAAAGTTTACTTCTTGTATTCTCAGTACTTCCTCACCCATTAATAAATGAGTGGAAAAAAGAAACAATTGCCATTGAGCTAGGTGCAAATTTATACCTTATTGAGCAAAGCCATTCTGTCTCAAGGAGAACATTCTTCTCCAACTTTTTCTTTCTTTCTTTTTTTTTTAATAAAGCTTGTTTGCACTGATGATAGCACAAACTCTGGAAAGCAGAAAGTCGTTACTGTTTTCTGTCAGGATGAAAACATTAAATAAAGGGTAAATATTGTCATCTTAATTAACCTTAGTAAAATGAGCACGGAGTCCAAGAAAGCATAACGTGGTGCCTCGATCTGCATCAGATACTTGAAAGCTCATGATTCCGTGTTTGGATGTGAACTCTGCAGTCAAGAGCTGTGTGATTTTTTTTTTTTTAACAATCCTGTGGGCTGCTATTTTAAATGTATTTAATCAGAGAACTGAAGTAATGATTGTGGGAGTTATTGAATAAAAAAACACATAGTTTAGGGAAAAGTGTATTCCAGTCTTTCCTAAATATTGCTTATTACTTTACTTTTCGTTTACCTTTTGCCGCTTCCTTTCTTTTCTTTTCTTTTTCTTTTTTTTTGTCAGATAGCTCACTGGGATTCAAAATTTCAGAGTTTGAGATGACATTTCCTCTGGAGCTAGATGGTGGTACCTCTGTTTTGCTCATGTCTGTCCATCTCTGTTGTGCAAATCTCTGTCATCACATAGGGCATCCCACATTTTCTCTTGTGCAGAGATGCCAACTGTTTTGTTAGAGGAAAAAAGTCTAATTTTCCCTGCATTGTCTGCTTGAGGGCAATCTGCATAACTGTACAAAGTGGTCTATTCAATCCTGATCAAAACTCATTTTGCTTCCATCCTTCCTCAACACCACTGTGTCAGGCCCGAAGGGACCCAGTAAATCCATAAGCTCTTTTCACCACCTGTTTGGAACCAATGGAGAAATGCACATGGGAGTAAGACAAATGGAAAAAATATTCCCTCTATTACTTGATAAGGTGGCTTGTGAGAATGGCAGCAGTGGACCCTCTAATACTGAATGTCAGAATAAGACAGAGTTACCCACGTACCTAGTGGCTGTGCTAGATACATTCAGGCTTTTCCTGTGGTGGCATTTCCTGTTGTTACAAAACTTAAGGCAAGAGAGAGAAGCATAGATTTAGGTTCTTCTTCCAAAACAAATTAAAATAACTGTTCATTGAATGTTTACTTTAATGCCATGTATTCACTCTATCTGGAATAAAATGCACCTATTGCATACAGTCTCCTCTCTCAGAAAATAGCATTTGAGGTATCACTGCCCTTATGAAAAGTTTATAAATTTGAGTAACTGCATCCCAATCCTGGATCATATTTCAAGTTCCCGTCTCTCCCATGGAACATATTTAAACCTTTTAATTCCCATTCCCTTCCTCCACCTTTAGACCTAAGTTTCTTTTCCCCAGCCACAATAGCTGATGCCACTGCTTCTTACTGTGGAATTATTGAGTCTTCTGAAATCGTATTGCTAACAAAAATGTGTCTTCATGTCCCTTCATTTGTGTCAACTGTCAAATCATCATCTGTGAGCCCTGGAAGCTGGATTGATTTTTCTGAAACTTGCAACCCTAGGTAACTAATCTGGAAAAATACCTCTGCCATAACTTCCTCAAGATAATCTTTTCTTTGCACATGTCTCTGTTATTCTACTGCTCCTTTCTGCAAAGTTTCCTTGAGTTTGGAACAGTTCAATTGGATCCTGAACTTGGTAAAATTCCTCCACTACCTTGTATAACGTTGGTATGGTTTTTGGACTTCATTGCCTTCTTTCCTATTTCCTTTTCTTTTTTATTTTTTTCTGGCATATTAACATATTTCACAATATTTCAACTTACGGGGTTACAAACATACTCACTGAAACCAAATCAGTGATCTCTGGGTCTGCTAAAAAAAACACACTGTTCAAATAAGTCTCATTCACCTATACATCCTTGGAATAGGTAACTCTACCTAAGAAGTTGTTTCTCAATGCACAAACACAAAACCAAACCCAGACTACTATTTTCCTGCGTGGATTTTCTTTCATAGGCATTATTACATTTTCTTTCTGTTAGAGGCCTTATTGCTTAACTTTCTCAGGCTGTTCGCTTAGGCACAGGCAAAAACAGCGTGACTTCCTATGTCACTGTAACACCTTGAAACATATCCAATATTTTTTTGAGACTTTGATGTGGGTCCTCCCAAACTCATCTTCTAAAATATGTACAAATTTTCTATAAACACCTTGTAGAGCTGTCCCAATTGACAAGTTGCATTTTCTCAAATGCTCTAAATATGGATCACTCTCTGCAACTTTTAGGATCCTGCATTCTGGATCCCTGTGGGTGAACCATTTTGGTCTGATCTCTAAGTTCTCCATTAAATTTCTTGAAGCCTCAGTTATTTATCTAGGGTAAGAACTAAAAAGACCTCCCTCTTATTTGATACCCTTTTAGGAAGTCAGGCTTCTCCTTTTACCAGTATCTCTTATCTTCCTGCTTAATCATTCTGTCTTCTTTCAATTGTTTTTTATCTTTCCACTGCTCCAGTTTGGAATATACTTCCAGCAGATCCTGTTCCTCCTTGATTTCCTAAATGAACCTGAATCTTAGAGATAGAATGAACAGGAGCTTTTAAAAATAGCCTGCTTGGCCTTTGATTTTATGGTAATTTTACTGAATTGTTCAATAACCACAATCCTAGTAAATGACCTATTTTCTTTATAAGACCTACTATTACTTTTATTTGTTTTTGCACTGAGATATGATTTACATAAACTGAAAGGTAAAATTCTTAAAAGTAAAGTTTTGATGAATTTGAAAAGTGTGTAATTTGAATTTGAACTTGTGTAACCCTCACCAGAGACACAATAGAGAATATTCCCATCACCCCAGGACATCTATCATGCCCCTTATGGTCAATCTCTTCCCCACCCCCATAAAGTGAACTAGTGGTTCTAATTTAAATTACCATTCACTAGCTCTGCCTGTTCTTGAACTTCAAATAAAAAGAATTTAACAGTATATACTGTCTGGTGTCTACCTTATTCTGCTCAACATGATGTTTGTTTCATCTCGTTTTATTATTTTCTTTTTTATTGTCGAGTACTGTTCTCTTCGATAAATACACTATAATTTGTCCATACGACTACTGAATTTTTAAAGCTTTGGAAAATATGAATAATTTTTCTTCATTTTCATAGATTTTTGTTGAGCTGAAGGAGTTCTTTTTATATTCTGGTTACAAAACCTATGCCAGATACATCCATTTCTAATAATTTCTCACACTCTTATTTGCCATTTTATTTTCTTAGTGATATATTTGATAAGCAGCAGTTTTTAATTCTGAAAGTCCATTTTATAAATTTTAATTTAACATTTAGTGCTTTTAGTACAATGTCTAAGAAATTTTTTCCTATTCCGAGGTTTTCCCATATGTTCTTTTTCTTTTTAGTGCAACCTGATTGAAACACATTCACCTACCATACCATCATCCAAAATGTACAGTTGTTCACAGCGTCATCATATAGTTGTGCATTCATCACCACCATTTTTGAAAATCTTCATTACTCCAAAAAATAAAAATAAAAATAAGAATAAAAATAAAAGTAAAAAAGAAGACCCCAAACATCCATACCCTCTCCACCACACTATTATTCATTTACTTTTTGTCTCATTTTTCTACTCATTTGTACATACACTGGGTAAAGGGAGTGTGAACCATAAAAAAACAGACAGTATACAGAATAAAGGAACTGTACTCTCTGGGGAAGTAATGAAATGAGACAAAAATATTACACTTTACTTCTCACTATTCTTTTCTATACAATGTTAAAACTATAATTAAAAACTGAGTTATGCAGAGAAGCAGGAAAATATGTCCCTTGATTAGGACAGTGCAGTCAATAGAAACAGATCTACAGATGACAAAATTGTTGGAATTAGCAGACAAAAACTTTGAAAATGTTATTTTAAATATTTAAAGGAATTTACAGGAAAAGATGAACATAAAAGAGTAAAGAGAATGAGTTATTGCAAAATAGAAATGGAAAATCTAAGAAGAAAAAGACGAACCTATGTATTTGGAATCAATGAGTAGAATACAGCTAGGGCTCACCTGCAGCTTTAATTAGATTGAGTTCCCTGTGTCTGGCCTAACTTCCACTTCATAAGTCTTCATTTTTCCAATCTTGTGAGTATTTAAGTTGGGATAGGATGGGTACTGTTTTAGATATTTTGCATTTACCCCAGGATTTAATTCAGAGGAGGCCCCTGGATAACAACCACTGTGAGAATGTGAGACTGCTTCTGTTTTTCTTTCTCCAAGCTTAACGTTTCTTCTATTCTACTGATTTATATACATAATTTCAGCCTGGTGTGTGTATGTGTGTGTGTGTGTGTGTATGTGTGTGTGTGTGTGTGTGTGTGAGAGAGAGAGAGAGAGAGAGAGAGAGAGAGAGAGAGAGAGAGAGAGGATCCAACAGGCTGACTGTTCTGTGTTCATATCTAAATTTCAGTCCATTCTGATATACCCCTGTCTTCCAAGGCTTGGCTGATCTCATCATATTGCTATTGTCTATGTGTCTATGACAGGTGCTCTCATTACCACATATTTACACATGCCCCAAGAAACGGAAATTTCCTTGGCTCTCTGTTCATCTATGAAGGAGTTTTTCCTTTTGGAATTCAGTGCATTAAATCTTATTTTTATCTCCCTCTCTTTACTAGCACCTAAAAATGTATGAATTTTATTTTGTCTGGGTTTTCCTTTCTTATTTCCATGTGAATGAAGTTATTTCAGCTATTTCTAGAGCCTAGCTGGAATGAGATAACAACTATATCTTTCTATTTATTCTATTAATTAAGCCACTACTTTGTTTGGACAAATACATAGTTTGTGTCTCAGAAGTCTAAACCCATGAGCAGAAATTATGAAATTGACAAATTGAAAGCTAACTCAAACCATGTGTTACAGGGTGATTAAAAGACATCCTACTTGAATTCCTGCTTGAATTCAAAGTTTGCCCCTCTATATTTTTGTTTATTTACCCTGATGACAATTCTTTACATCATTTTGAAAATTGTGACAGCAATTGTATGCAATTCTAGAACTGCATAGTTTTTTCCTGACACTACTGTTTAAATTAAAACTTCATTATTTTACACTAGCACAAATGTAGTAGTAATTGTTAGTACTTAATATGGGCTTCCTATTTGTAAGTCACTTTAAAAAAGGCATATAAAACTTAATTCATTCTCTTGAACCAACTCTTAGAGGTATTCAATTTTATCATCATAATTTCTATTTTACTGATGAGGAAAATAAAGTACAGATACCTTAATAATTTGCCCCAGAACACAGCTAAAATGGCAAATTGGAATTTGAACCCAAGCTGTCTCTTTACAGAGACTGCCATTTAATGTTAGTTCTACTTTAACATTTCCCCAGAATTTACACATCTGAGTGAAATTCAGTGAAATAAGGCAAACACCATCCTTGTCTCTTTTTCAAGGCGAGCTTTTAATGTGACAAAAGTATTCCTTTTCTTTTAAATGTAATCTTTTTAAAACTGCCAGTTTTTAGTAAAGCTCAGCCCATGAATTTCAAGATAATCTCTACAGCACACACTATAAAACCAGCATGAACTTGGGTTGCCAATGTCTATCTCTTATTAGGTGGCAAGGCTTTCATGCCTGCTTGTATGAAATAGTCATATAACCTCTGAAAACAAAGATTTTGCCTTGGAGAAGGCGGCCAGCCACAGGCTACAATTGCTGCAAGTTCAAGTATCTGAGGGTCCTGCTGATAAAGCTAATGCTTACTTACAGCGATCAGTCCTGGACCCACTAAAAGCTTCTCTGCTGGTTATTTTGATCCTAAATTTCTCTCATTGTCTAATACTAAAGGTTCCAGCCTGTGCACTTGATGAGTGTGGCTGGCACTCATGTTTCCTACCCAAAGTTGGATCAGCTGAGAGATAGGAATCCAGCAAATCACCATACTGTAGCTGAAGTCTGTACTGGAAGACGAACCTATGTATTTGGAATCAATGATTTTTCTAATATATAACCATAGAAATGCATAGAATTACCCACCCAGTCTCAGGGGTCCTGAAAAATGACAGGGCTTCACCAACCTACTCTAGGTACAAAGCATGACCCTGTAACACATGCATAAAAGAGCAGTGAGGAGTGCATGCTACCTTAGGCAAGCCCATTCTAAATAAAACAAATGGCAAAACCAATTGTACGTCAGTCCTGGGAAAGGAAGAGTTAGGGAGCAGGGAGAGCAAATGTGCTATTTTAATGGTAGCTGCTCCACCCAAAGACAGTTGACCTGTGGAATAAGCATCATTCAGACAAATGACTTGTGTCTGCTTGATGTTTGGCTCTGCCTGATTTTCAAAGAAACTTTCCTTTGGAAAAAGTTCTACTCATCCAGTCCACTGGTAAAGATCAATACATGTTGGAACATTCATATAAGATGCATTTAATACTTGAGAACTTTGTCTTATTTAAGAACTTTGGGAGAGAATTTTATTTCTAAATCTTCAATATCTTCAAATCTTTCCAGTTCTCACCAGGCTTCAAAATTTGACCTTAGGAATTCTAATCAAAATCACTATGCATTGAATTTCATGGTGAATATACGTCTTAATTTGAATACTTAGAAATTCCCCTCTGTCCCTTTGGGATATAAGGTCCCTCATAGTCCCTTTTCCTCCCCAAATCTGCTTTAAGAGAAGGATAAAAAAAATCACATTAGGCTTAATGTCTAATGCCATCTGAAAGTGTTGATGGTCTTAGGTTTATTTGACTTTTATAATAAGTGAATCATAAGAAATGGCGTTAAATTTGAATTTTCAGGTATCACTCAGTTGAATGAGGAGAATATCTTCTTGATCCCATTTAAATTGGTTCTCTTCTCTGCCCTCTCATAGTTTTTGCTTTGTCATCAGGTAATATCAATTTAAGGAAAGAAAAAGCCATTATTCTTTTAAACTCTGAGGCCCAACTTCTGGGTCTCATAAATTTCTTTTGTGGAGTAAATCCTTTGTTAAATTTCAAGATATTTTATAATTTGAATGGCAATCTAATATATGGAAAATACCAATTCATCTAATCTTTAAAGATAAAACTCAATGTATAAATTGCTAAAAGTCAAAGTATTCGCACCACAATGTACTTTCTGTTTTTTTGAATGATCTCTATAAAAGTTGTCTGCATGAGCAGTGTTTTGTTTTTGTTATTGTTGATTTAAATCTTTTATTAAAATGTGTCATAAAATAGTGTATTGATTATACAACTATCCTTGGAAAACGTAAGTGGTAAAACGTTATTTTTTTTTATAAAACTATACATAGGATAATTTCCTGCTTGAGTGAATCTAAAATAACATGTTTTTGCAAATCGTTACATATGGATGATTTCTCTTGATGGAATATGATATGTAATCCAATTTAGCTTTCTTTTTTTCACAATGTCATCAAATTTAGATCTATATTTATTACTTAAAATTTTCAATAAACTTTGATGTGTAAACATACTTACATTTTATGTATGTGTGTGTCTGTTTTTTTGAGTCTGTTACGTGGACTTTGTTCTATTTACCTCTTTAAGCACACCTATATTCTTATTTTAAACTGGTTTAGTTTGTATGCTAAGTATCACCTTTCTAAAAGATCTGAAAACAATAAAATAAGGAATCCAAAGTGTACAAAATTTAATTTCTGAAAATTATTCTGTATTTACAAAATTTCTACCAACTTGCAAGATTTTATTAGATAGTAAACTTAGAAACACAGCTCATAATACATTGAGAAACACTTGGAGAACATGTTCATTTTCCCATACTAAGTCTTGAGGTTACCTAATTGATTAAGTGACAGTCTCTCAGAGATTATTATTTGTAGCCCTTCATAAAACAATTCTTTGCCCTCAGATTAAAGATCAAACTGTTTCTACAACAGGCAAAGGATTTGATTAAAAAAAAAATCTCTCTCTGACATTCAATCTCTTCCCCTTTATCTTATTCCAAATTCAAATTTCTTTTTTTTCTGTCTAGACCTCAAATGACTCTATTTTCTACATATGTGGAGATATATTACTCATTTTTTTTAGTAATTATTATCATTAGCTCTTTTTTTTGATAGAAGCTCCAGGCAAATCCACATGACGACTGTTTTGACTTTAGCTGATCAATTTCCAAGGTCTGCAGATTTCACTTTGACATTTCCTAGAACACCACATAGATTTGTGCAAAGAATGCATTTTCCTCTGAGTCCATGAATAAATCAGAGGAGGCTTTGTCCAATCGGCAAGCTTACACTTAGCCCTTGTCCTGTGGCACCCTTGGCTTTTGTAACATCTCTTCCATTGCTTTGTTTCTGAGAAACCTGAACTAAAATAAAGATATAAAAATTTCCTACAGAATTCAGAGATAATTACATTGCAAGTGTTAGAAAATATGAGCATATTATGTTCTGTGACTCCTTGACCTGATTTATGTTAAGTTCACCAAAGAAAATGTGTACTTGAAAGTACAACACAACCAGAAACAAACAAGCCATCGTTACTTGTTTGTTATTTATTTACTGAAAGGATTAAGGATGGTGGAGATGTGGAGAAATTCACATCTTTAGAATTCTTTCTTTAGATTTAAAGACTAAATTTTATTTTCTTGTTCTTAAGTTGTTTTCCTGCCTTCCTTTCTTTTTTTACTTTCTTGTAACCTATTGTAGTGCTTTTTAAACAATGATATGAAATCATTTATGCATCACAATATCAATTTGCTAGGTTGGAATGGCACTTCATAAATGAAATACAATGAAACTAGAATAGACTGGAAAAGTTAAAAAACATGGAAATGCATCACACATAGATTTAGAGATGTTTGAAACTTTCTTTTCAATCATATGTAAGTGTGTTCATTCAAGGCCAAATATAAATGAATGTGTACTCAGCTATGATGGCAATTTTTTATGTGAGTGGATTCGGGTCAAAAGAATTTGAGAGTTACTGACCTGCTGCATACTTAGGCATCCTACATTATATACTCAGCCAGTAGTTCAATGTCTAGAGTAGACATTGATCAACAATATAATTATTATCTCAGGACTATTTATCAATAATACCAGAAACCTGTCAAGCTTGATATAAGAGATCAATCCATGTTATTTGTTCTAACCCAAAGCTCTAACCTTAAAAGGGTCCATAAAGATTAGTCTCACTGCATCTTTAAACTCTTGCTACCTGAGGCTCTAGCAGGATGCATGATGTAAGTACCAAGCCCATGCCAATACTCCTTTCAAAGGTGTTAAGAATATCTCATATGCCCAGCACTAATTTAGACAGCGGAATATAGCTGTAACCAAACCATGCCTTTATTGAATTTACACTAGTGGAAGAAAGAGGCAATAAATACCTTACTCAACAACAACAAACTAATTTTGACATATGTAGAGATACAAATAATAAAGATGATATATAAATATGATATAAAGTAGGGCAAACACTCAGCAGGTGAACTCACTGCCCTCCCCCACTTCATGGGGCCTGACACCCAGGGGTATAAAAAACCCAGGACATGACTCCCAGGGATAAGCCTGGACTTGGCATCGTGGGATTGAAAAAATCTTCTTGACCAAAATGGGGAAGTGAAATGAAACAAAATAAAGTTTGAGAGGGCACTCTAGAGGGCATTCTTATGCATTACATAGGTATCCCTTTTTAGAGTATTGGAATAGCTAGAAGGAAATACCTGAAACTGTTGAACTGCAAGCCAGTAGCCTTGATTCTTGAAGATGAATGTGTAAATACATAGCTTACATGGTGGGACTGTGTAATGGTGAAAACCATGTGGCTCATACTCCCTTTATCCAGTGTATGGACAGATGAGTAGAAAAATAGGGACAAAAACTAAATGAAAAATGGAGTAGGATGGGGGGGGATGGAATTCTTTGGGTGTTCTTTTTTACTCTTACTTTTATTCTTATTTTCATTCTTTTTGGAGTAAGGAAAATGTTCAAAATTTTATTGGGGTGATGAATGCACAACTATATGATAGTACTATGAACAGTTGATTGTGCATTGTGGATGACTGAATGGTTTGTGTATATATCTCAATAACATGAATTTTTAAAAAAGTAGGGCAAAGGAAATAAATATGGCAACAATGGGCAGGGATTTTTAATACAAGCTAATTTTGAAATGCTTCTCTGAAGAGATGATATTAAGGAGAGAGTATAGTATCTGGCAGATGAAACCATATATGCAATTGTCAAGGTGGAAGTGAGCTTAGTGTGTTTGAGGGACAGTGAGAAGGCCAGTGTGCCAGTTTAGATGTATTGTGCCCCCAAATGCCATATTCTTTGATGCTATCTTGTGGGAGCAGACATATTAGTGTTGATTAGGTTGGAATCCTTTGAGTGTTTCCATGGAGATGTAACTCAATCAACTGTGGGTGAAACATTTGATTAAATTATTTCCATGGAGATATGGACCCCACCCATTCAGAGTGGGTCTTGATTTAATCACTGCAGTCCTATTTAAAAGAGCTCACAAGCAGAAGGAGCTGTTGCAGCCAAGAGAGACATTTGGACATGGCCATTGAAAGCAGACTTCAGCTAGCCCATAGTTTGCCTGGAAGAAACTAAGAGAACATCCCCAGAAACCTAGAGAGGAACATCCTGGGAGAAAGTCATTTTGAAACCAGAACACTGGAGCAGACCCCAGCCACGTGCCTGTGCCTTCCCAGCTAAGAGAGGTTTTCCGGACGTCATTGGTGTTCTTCAGTCAAGGCAGCCTATTGTTGATACCTTACCTTGGACACTTTCATTGCCTTAAGACTGTAACTTTGTAACCAAATAAACCGCCTTATAAAAGCCAATCCATTTCTGGTGTTTTGCATAACAGCAGCATTAGCAAACTGGAATAGCTGGTGTGTATGAAATGATGAGAACGATGATGGATTTGTTATACTAAACAAATAAAAATGTAGACAGAACTCAGAGCAAGCATGGTTTTCTCAAACTTGGCAAGAATTTTGGACATCATCCACAAGTGATGGGATGGTTTTGGGGATATTGAACAGGACAGTGATTGTGGTCCACTAATTTAAAAGATGACTGGTTATTGTTCCTGTACCCTGTCACTTTGCTGAATTTCCTTATTAGCTCCAGTAGTTTGGTTGTGGATTTTTTTTTTTTTTTTTTGAGAATTTTCTATATATGGGATGCCTTTTTTTATTCTTGCCTAATTGCTCTGGCTAGAACTTCCAGTACAATGTTGAATAACAGTGGTGATGGTGGGCATTCTTGCCCTATTCCTGATCTTAGAGGGAAAGCTTTCAGACTTCACCATTGAGTATGATGTTAGCTGTGGGCTTTTCATAGACGTGGGCCTTTATCTTGTTGAGGAAGTTTTCATCTATTCCTAATTTTGTAAGTGCTTTTATCAAGAAAGGTGCTGGATGTTGCCATATGCTCTTTCTGCACCAATTAAAATCATAATTTGTATTTTTTCCTTCCTTCTATTAATGTGGTGTATTACTTTAATTGATTTTCTCATGTAGGATCACCCAGTTGACCACAGTGTATAATTCTTTCAGTGTCTGTTGGATATGGTTGCTGGTATTTTGTTCAAGACTTTTGCATCTATATTCATAAGAAATCTTGGTCTGTAATTTTCTTTTCTTGTAGTATCTTTATCTGGCTTTGGTATTAGGGTGATGTTGAGAGGCCAACATGAATTAGGGAGTATTCATTCTTTTTCAATTTTTTGAAAGAGTTTGAGTAGGATTCATGCTAATTTTTGCAATGTTTGGTAAAATTCACCAGTGAAGTCATCTGGTCCTGGGCTTTTCTTTGTTGGAAGGTTTTTGATTACCAATTCGATTTCTTTACCTATTGGTCTGTTGAGATCTGCTAGTTCTTGCTTAGTCAGTGTATGGTTTTTTGTGTGTGTCTAGGAATTTTGACCATTTCATCAGAGTTTTCTAGTTTGTTGGCATACAGCTGTGCAGAGAAACCCCTTATAATTCTTTTTATTTATGTTCGGTCAGTAGTAATGTGCCCCCTTTCATTTCTTATTTCACTGTTTTCATACTTTCTCCTTTTTTGTCAGTCTAGCTAAAGGTTTGCCAACTTTATAGATCTTTTGAAAGAATCAATTTTTGTTTTGTTCATTAGATTCTATTGTATTTTTTATTCTTATTTCATTTACCTCTTATCTAATCTTCATTATTTTCTCCTTTTGCTTGATTTGAGTTTAGTTTTCACTTATTTCTCTAGTTTATTCAGTAGTGAGGTTAGGTCCCTTATTTGGGATCTTTATTCTTTTTTTTAATGTAAACATTTAGAACTACATATTTCCCTCAGCACCATGTTTATATCATTCCCTAAGTTTTGGATGTTGTTTTTCATTTTCATTCATCTCAAAATATTTCCAAATTTCCCTTGTGATTTCTTCTGTGAAATGTTGGTTGTTTGAATGCAGTGTTTAATTTCCACACATTTGTGAATTTTCTGGTTCTCCTCTTATTGATTTCTATTTTCATTCCATTGTGGTCAGAGAAGATTCACTGAATGATTTCAACATTTTAAAATTTACTGAGACATTTAATGATGTGTAAGATACTCATGGGGTTGGACAGGAGGAGAATACTCCAAACAGAAGGAAAAATTATGCAAAGACTGAGTGCATTCACACACTTAGTGGATCCAAAGAATTTTGTGTGGCTGAAGCAGCCTGTGCAAGAAGGATGAGATCAGTCGTAAAAGGAGGCAAGATCATACATGGCTCTGTAGGGCAGGTTACAGAGTTTGGACTTTATTCTAAGTCAATGGCAATTCACCAGAAGATCAAACAATCAAAGGCAATTTATATAATCTTCTCATAATTCAGAAAAATCACTCTAGTTGATCTGCAGAGAATAGAACTAATTCCTGGCTATGTGACTGCACATCAGTTTGTTCATCTTAAAATGAGAACACTATCAGTACCTCTGTTTCATGATTTTTAAAATGGTTTCATATGTATAAAAGTGTTCTAAACAGTGCCTTATTCAAAGTAAGTGCTACATGTATTAGCTTTGATTAATTTTAGGGAGCCGAGTAAGAGAGATAAGCCTTCATCTAGGAGGCTACTACACTAATATACACTACAAATCACTGTATTTTGCATTAACATGAATTTAATGGAGATGGAAAGAAAGCAATGTATTGAAGTAAGGATTTTTTTGGGGGGGTTCACAGGATTTGATTGTAAATTGTATTGGAGGAGTGGTAGGGGAGAATATGAAGTTGAGGAACACACAGAGGTAATTTTCTTTTACTCGAATAACCAGGTGTATGCTGGTACCATTTGTAAATTCCCCCTGTCACTTAGCAAATCTCTATTTCCTTTACCACATTTTAACACACGAGTTCCTTGTGGAACACTTGGGAAAAAACAGATTTGAGAGGTTTTGGTGATAGAGGGTGGACACAAATCAAGAACTCTTTTCTGACTATATTACTTTTGAGAGGCATGTTGAATAGCAGTGCAGAGATGTCAAGTATGAAGTTGAATATATCAGTGTGGAGTTCTGGAAGGTGATCAAGAAAAAGAGTGTCCAAGATAAAGTTTAGGGGTGTACCAACTTTTGAGGGTGAGCAGAGAAGGAAGAAACAGTAAAAGAGATTATGAAGGTGGCAGCTGGTAAGAAAAGAGGAAAACCATTTCTTGGAAGCCATGTCAAGTAAGTGCTCCAAGAAGGCAAAATGGGTCAATAGTAAAGCAGCTGAAAGATCAAAGAACAAAGAAAGGACCATTTGATTTGGTAACATAAAAGTAATTCATGACCTGGACAAAATGGTGTCAATGAAACTGTGGCAAGAAAAGTCTGATTGATGTATGTTGTGGAGAGAATATGACAATTAGAGATAATTAATATAAACTACTTTATTTTTTGTTGAAGTAGAAGAAAACTAGACTTAAGTTTTATTGAATTTACTGTATCCTTCCCTTCAAATTACTTACATATGTCTTAATTTTCCCCATCACAATATTTTTTCAAAGAAATTATTTTTATTTCTTTACTAATTTCTACTTTGATTATGTCTAATTTGACATTTAACCCTATTTGGCCTGTTGGAATTGTTCTTCTAGAGGCACAGATTGTATTTCACAATAACCCCATTTTCTTCCTTATTGCCCTTGACACATCAGGAAAATTTGCCATTGTTAAAGTCCTTTCTTGAGATGTTTTTCTCCAAAATTTTTGACCTTACTATAGTAATATATCTCATCTTTTTAATGACCATTTCATTTTTTTGATTACTCTTCCTATACTCCATAATTATCCTTTTCTATCTTTTCAAGACAGTTTTGTTCCTGGCATTACCTTCACTGGGAGGTAATCATGAGTCTAGTCGTCTATGATTGACATGCATAAATACTCACATCTTCATTCTCCTTAAAAGAAAATAATTTAATAGAGACAGTCCCTTGTTTGAAAAAGCACTGTACTTTTGTAACCCACAGGAACTACTTCTCCAAATATTTAAAGTTAAATGGAATCCTGCTTAAAATCCCAAGTCCCTGACTTGAAAATAGTAGGAAATCCAGTATCTTAGGAGTACTTTACTCCATTGGATCAACCTGTGGGTCTACTGAAAACCAAATCCTGCTCCCGAGTGGGCACACTCTTGGGGTCTTCCAGCCCTTGCTCCTCTGTGACCCGGGCCCTACAGGGCATGCCGGTCATCTGACATGGGATCCAAGCAGCAGTGATACTATGAGCTGCCTGGTTCTCGGACCTGGAGAATGTCCACCACGGAGGCTCCTCAGAACTGCTCTACTAATTCACCACTTTTTGGATTTCTCAGACCACAACTATCTTCAATCACACATATCCACTACCATTTAAGGCCTTGATTCTCTAGTGATTTTGTACTAGAGCTGGGTGTTTTGCACATCTGTCCATCTGAAAACCCAAATATGGGCACTGTTTTCAGTCCAGAGGTATATTTGTGGTGATCTTCTCCTGAGGTCAGGAAGATTTAATTGTAACTCCTGAACTCAAAGCATTCTTTCTATTCTGTGTCTTAGATTGTTGTGATTGCCTCTAAGGATGTATCAGAATTTTAAGAAGTGCTTCTCAACCAGTAAAGATTTAATTACAAAGGCTTTCTGATCAGAAATTCTGATGCAGCGGGTCTAAGGTGGAGCTCAAGAGTATGTTTTTTTAATGCATTTTCTAGATGAATATAATACCTATTGTCTAAGGACCAAATTTTAAGAAACTCTGCTTTAGAGACACAAAACTAACAGATTATTCTTTCCAGATATAAGGATTTAATTAAATCTTAAAAACATCAAAGCAATTCATAGTGTTGCTGGGAGAGAAGGGTGAGGAGGGAAATTTTATGCTTCGCAGGTGAGACTCTCTCATAGTAACAAGCAGGAGCACCACAAGGTATTTTTGCGAAAGTAGTACATAAAATAAAACACAGTTTACAAGTTTATGGGGATAGTCCAGTGGCTAGATATTTAGCAAGAAACCCTTTTACACAGAGATAAGCATGTTATTTATTTATCTTTTTTTATGAATGTGCCCTAATTTGACATTAACAAAGGTTGTTTGGAGCAAAATGCCCATCCATTAGCCCAAGGGCAAGGACTAAATTCCATCTGCCTTTCATTTCGGTGATGTCAGTGATCAAGGCCCAAGTTATGTCTCCAGGCCCTCATTGCCCTATCGAGACTAGAACGCTTGTTCTGAGTTTCTTGTCTGCACCCAGATTCTCATTCTTCATTTCTCTTCCTTCTGTGCTTGCTTATGCAACTTTACTTTTCCAGTAATGTGTCTTATATATGAACTTGCATGTAGAATATTTTATTATTGCCTTGCCTTAGCTGAATTCTGGTTCTCCTTGAGGATACTGATGCCCCTGCTACCCTCACAAATGAACTGTTTATTCCTTTATGTCCTATGTACCGGAGGATCTAGTGTTGGGGCTTTTAATGATTTCTTCTTCCAATTGCCACTTCTAGGAGATCAGTTCCCTCATCCTGTTTTTAAAACTCTTGTTCCTTTTAAATTTAGACTCACTATCTGCACCACTTCACATCTTGTGTATTCCTCAACCTACTCCATTCTAGACTTTTTTTTAAACCTTACTTCTCTGAGAAGTCAACTGCTGATGCCACCAATGGTCTCTATCTTTAAAAACCCGAGTATGTAGCGTCTCTTTTGGTACTCAGTTTACTTGCCTTCTTTTCAGAATTAAATATTGGTGAACTTTACCTCTGTTCTGAAACTCACTCTTCCAATCCTAGCAGTAATGGGGCAAGTTCTTATGCATTGGCCCAAGAGAATCTCACTTGGGATTGCTATCCAAATTTTCCAGATGCATAAAAACTTAGGTAAATTTCTTAAAGTTCACAGTGCTAATAAAGGGGCATACCAGAAATTTAAACCTATAACTATCTATTTCCAGGAAAAACATCTTAACCATTACACTTTACTGTTTCCTGTTTTTGAGATGGTCCCACTTCAGAATTGTCCAGTGGGAAGCTTTGGGCAGCCAGGAGGTACCATGATGAATCTGGAAACAATGACAAGGCAACTGGATGTTGAAAGAAGCAAGGATTTCAGAAAACGAGCCTCACTGACTTCCTCATTGCTGTTATACCCAATCCTCTAGTGAGACTCTTCCTTTTTTCCTGAAATTTTAGTGAGACCTGCAACAATTATTTTGGTTGAAGAAATAAACAACAAAAAGTAATTGGTACAAAAATAATTTTCCAATTTTGAAGGTGAACCACTTATTTGGGGGGCACTTCTCATTAGCCCACAAATGCTTTTTGTCTGTGTCATTCCTTGGTGTCCTCTTCACCTAACCATATGGCCTCATGCTAGACTTCCCTACAAGAAACCTCTTCAACATGATTTTCCTATTCTATTGTTACTTCTAGAAAATACAGACATAGCTTAAGTAAGTACTCTGATTTTAAATTACTATATAATCAACAAATTTGTCTCCAAAAGGATTTTTATTCACATAATCACCTTTAAATCATAACCTCCTTTTAAATTAAATAAAACAACTATGGTTTGCCTTTTTTACTTCCCATTGTTCAAGTTATGTTTCTTTTTCACCAAAAGAAAATATTAATTAACTCAATTAAAAACAGAAATTGGGCCCTATGCTGAGTAGAAACTTACCTAATAATAACTTCCTTAGTGCCCTTGTGAATGTAAGCTTTCTAATATACCCCTAGGGAGTAGATTCGACTTTGTGATAATCTGGAGTATTAGGTATTTAAAAAATAAAACCTCAGCTAGAATTGCACTTTTAATACAAACAACTTTCCATTATGTTGTCAGTTCCCTAAGGAGAGCTACCCTTTCTTTACTAGAAGTAACTTTTCATTCCCATGCACACACTTGAGGTTCAGAAAAGGAATTTCAGATTGTGATGATAATAGTGCCATGAAAGGAAAGGTTAATATCTATATCTATATAAAAATGAGAAGAGAGGTGTATGATTTTATGTGAATGAAAGGACTGAAGCTTGCTGATGCTTGAAGAAATTGCATATGTATGAAGTATATTTCATTATTTTCTTTCTTGTTGGGCCTAACTATGGTTTAAGAGGACTCCTGCAAGAAGGCAGCTATGTAAAGCTATTTTTATCAGTAATATAAGAATCCATTTGAATTGAGGTTTATTTTATTTTGTTTCTATTCTTTAAAATATTGCCATTGCAGAAATTCAGCTAAGGGCATGGCGTCATGATGGAGATAGCATGGAAAGATAGGAAATTTGCATTTTCTATCATTCTTTTTTTTTTTTTTTCCTATAAACACATCAATAGAATACAATTTCATATAAGAAAGGGAAAATGATTTTTCACCACTTTAAATTCTGTATCAAAATATTCTTCATTGTAAAGCACACCCTGGCCTATGCAACTTGACATCTACTTGCAAATCTTTATCAGCAGCAAATTTTTTTCACTTTGGGTCCCTGAATCTATCACTAGCAAGGCACACTCATTTAAATCTACCTATAAATATGCATTTCCTCACTGTTATTTTTCTCTAATCTCTAAGATCTACAATGTCTAAGATCTTATAAAATAAAAGCTTTACATAAATCAAAGGTAATATTACTGTTGGTCATCTGATTATTCTTATTTTTCTGTAATGTTAAAAATGATACATAACATACTAAGACAAAGAAAAAGAAAATTCAACAAATATTCTCCTAATATTTAAAAGACAATGACAATGGATCTGCAGGAGGAGAGGTTAATAAATTAGTAGCTTTATTAAAATAATTTATAACCATTCCTTTAAGCTGAGCTTTACAGTTTATACAAGCTATTCCTTACAAATTTCAATGAATGCTCATTCACACCCTCTGAGGGAAACAGAGAAAGCATTAGTATTGCTATTTACTTCTAAGGCAATAAAGCTCCGAGCCATTGGGATGAGTTGCCCAAGGTCAGGCAGATGGTGTGTAGCAAACAATCTACCTCTTCTAAGTCCAAAACTAAGTGCTCTTTATATTAACCACAGCTGCCAACTCATCATCTACATTTAGGAGAATAATTGGAAATAATTGGGATTGTTATTAGTGTATCTTACATATACATGGAACTCTAATTCTGCATGTTTTCCAGTCATTAAAACCAAACAGGAAGCTATGTTCACCCTTCCTAGAGATATTTTTGGATTTAGTAATTTTAAGCAAATAACTAACCTAAAAGTTATGATAATAGCAATGCCGATTGACTTCTACTCTTGCCACAGGCAGCAGTTTGGCAGGTGCACGTAAGTCTTGGTGAGACTGTCTTATTAAATTATAGGGCCAATTATTGCACCTAGATATATTTTGACTGGATCTGTACTTATGGCAAATATAAATTGTAATCAGCTGTTGATGGTTGTGATTTAATTGTATCCGTGAGTGATAAACATACATTGCAATTTCATATAAGTGGTAAAAATAATTATATCCCAATAATTATGGTAACTGATTCAGCAACAATCCCTTAGAAGTATCACAGAGGTTTTACCCAAGAGATTTTAATGTCCTTGACATCATTCAATAAGATACTTCTTTAAGTAGTTCAAGAAAATGCATGGATTTTATTATCTTCAATACATGTAGGAAGTAGGTAATTCATTTACCCATTCATTAGTCCTTGGCGATAAACATTTATTAATGGAGTTACAGACTTGATTTTTATGTTCATTGAGAAAATAGGTATTAAAAGGTAAATGTTGAAATCTGTTAACTCCTAATAAATAATCTTCCAAGGCTTAGCTCCAGAAGTGACTGGAGGGATGGTAGTGGTTCAATTTACAGTTTTTCTTAACAGCCCAGATGATTTCTCAAAGATATTGAATGTTAACAACAAAAGAGAAGTTCTATACATTGATGGTTAATTTCATGTGTTAATTTAGTTAAGTTATGCTGTCCACTTGTTTGGTCAACCTACTTGTTACTATGAGTGTATTAGTTGATTGCATCTGCAATTCAAAAAGGAGATTGCTCTCAGCAGTATTGGTAATCCCTTCTTCCAATCATTTGGAGGTTTTCAAAGTCAGAATTGAGCATTTCAGAGGTCAAAGAGCAATTTCTCCTTCTGCTGCAACATTGACTCTTGCTGGAATTTCCAGCCATCCATGTTCCCCTGGGGAAATTGGACTAAGGACTTCAACATCACCTTTATCAGGGTATGCCTGCAGTCTGCCATAAGGAGTCCAGACTTCTAACACTTTCTGAATTAGTATTAATGTTAGGCTTATGACAGGTGAGTGATTCTTTCAACTTCTGTTGTTTCTCAATTTTGTGATGTGTGGCTTTCTGATGCTCTATTCTATAGCTTACAAGAGTACTACCTCTTATATATTAGGAGCCTTGTTTCTAGTCTCTTTGATTGAACATAATGCATGTCTTGCATTTTTAAGATTCTATGTAGGAATAGAGTAGTATAGAGCAATGGATCTTAATTTTAGCATGCAATGGAATTGCCTGAAGGGCTTGTTGAAATACAGTTTGTCAGGACCTAAACTGAGTGTGGAGTGAGTTGTTGCATGATACATCATGGGAACACAGGTTCAGGCACAACAGGAAATTTTAGCAAATGACTGCTTTATTACTTACATAGGAAAAAGTGTCCAAAAGAGCAGAGAAAGAGATCCCTTCACGGTCAGTCTTCCATGGAGGCCTACTGCTTGGGTTAGGGTTGGTTGATGGTAGCTCTGCACTCCCCACTTCACAGCACAGAGGAGAGACACATGTACTGCCCAGTACTGTAGAATACTGCACAGGGGGAGGGAACCCCACCACTGAGCAAAAAGCATGTATTAAGTAAACTTTATGCAGTGTTCTCACCCTGATAAGCATCTGGGACTGCTTGTTCCAGGTTTTGGATTCAAGATATGATCAGGCTATTCCATTGGACCTACCATCTCTGCCAGGGTGCAAAATGAAAACGTATGGAAATAGCTGCACACAAAGAAAAGGAGGGGAATAAGCGGGGACTGGGAGAAGGCTATCCAGAATGTCCATGATTTCCTTAGCACCCAGAGATTCTGATTCAGTAGGTCTGGGGTGGGATCTGAGAATTTAATATTTCTACCAAGTTCCCAGTTGATGCTGATGCTGCTAGTACAAAGACCACTCATTGAGAATCACTGGCCTAGAGTAATAGTTAAGAGCAAGGGATCTTGCACTAGACTGCTTAAATTTTAACTCCATCACTTAAGAGCTGGTTTACCTTCAGTGAGTTTCTTCTAACCTTCTTGTGATTAATGACCTAGACATCATTCAGTAAGATATTTCTTAAGTAGTTCAAGAGAATGACAGGTTTTTATTATCTTCACTATACCAAGGGAACAGGTAATCCATTTTCCATCCATGAGGTTCTGAAGATACTAATTCAGTAATGGAGTTTGTGCTGGTTTGGATGTATTATATTCCCCAAAATGCCATTATCTTTGATACAGAATTGTGTGGGCAGTAATGTATTGGTGTTAATTGGGTTGGAGAGTTTTGATTGGATGTTTCCTTGGAGATGTGATCACTCAACTGTGCCAGTTTGTACATTTATGTCCCCCAGAAAAAGCCATATTCTTTAATGCTTTCTTGTGGGGGCAGACATATTAGTGTGAATTGGGTTGGAACCTATTGGTTCAGTGTCCATGGAGATGTGACCCAACAAACTGTGGGTGATAACTCTGATTGGATAATTTCCATGGAGGCGTGGCCCTGCCCATTTAGCATGGGCCTTGTTTAGTTTATTGGAGCACTATATAAGCTCAGAAAGAAGGAGCGAGCTTGCTACAGCCAAGAGGGACACTTTGAAGAATGCACAGAAGCTGAGAGAGGAGCTGCAGATGAGAGACAGTTTGAAGATAGCAGTTGAAAGCAGATTCTTGCTCTGGAGAAGCTAAGAGAGGACAAATGCCCCAAGAGCAACTGAGAGTGATATTTTGAAGAGGAGCTGCAGCCCAGAGAGCAACGTCCTGGGAGAAAGCCATTTGAAACTAGAACTTGAAGCAGACACCAGCCACATGCCTTCCCAGCTAACAGAGGTTTTCCAGACACCATTGGCCATCCTCCAGTGAAGGTACCCGATTGTTGATGCTTTACCTTGGACACTTTATGGCCTTTGACTGTAACTGTGTAATCAAATAACCCCCTTTATAAAAGCCAATCCATCTCTGGTATTTTGCATTCCAGCAGCAGCACTGGCAAACCAGAACAGAGTTACAGGCTGTACTTTTTTTTATCACTTAGAAAACAGCAATCATAAATAGTGTACAATGGATCTAATATTAGTGCCTACCTCACAAAGCTATATTAAGGAGTCAATATATTATATTAAGAAGTTAATGCATATTGCCCAATTATAATAGGGCCTGAAACATAGGTTAAATAAAAGCTAGAAATTAAAATTATATTCAGAGAACAATTGGGTTTTATTTGACTCCAAGCTCAGGGGAACCATAAAAATGTTACCTTGTTTTATAATAATCAACATGCTATGATCATGATGAGTACAGGTAACACCTGAAGTAATGTATTAGACTTAGAGAAACTTATTTTAAGAAAGGTTTTGATGGACTGGAATACATCCAGGGAAGGTAATGGATTTAAAATGATGTCACAAGAAGGATGGTTAGAAGCACTCCTGGAGAAGGGAATGCTTAATAGGAACACCAAAATTGTATGAGAATATCCTAACAATTAACATAAGAAAAAAGATGACTTACTCTGTGTACTCCAAACATATTTTATCTTAAAATAAAAGCATTCTATCAATTATAAGTGTATAATAAATAGATTTCTCTGAGAGTTTGTGAATTTCTTGTAATTGTGTTGAAGAAAGAAATGAGTGCTACTTCATTATAATTTTTGGAAAAAAATGTTCTACTTTGCATGCAAGACTGGGTTAGACAATATTTTAAGGATCCTATATCTAAAACCATGATTCTTTGGTCCTATGATCCTGCTCTTACCTTTGATCCCTATTAGATCCCATTTCCCAATGACAGACTATATTTCAACTCTAGGTGATTGTGATGGAATTAGATGTGAGTACAAAATGTGTTGATTTTATTCAGTAAATATAGATGCCTGGTCTCACAAGAAGTAGAATCTTGATTATGTGGTCCTGCTGCTTAAATACCAGTCTGGGACTATTGTACTGAGATGAGACAAATTGGACTGTCCGTATTTTTCAATCATGCCTGATTCTACTATTGTTGTGTGAACACGGACTGCATTATCTTAATGCAACCACCTGGCTCACCAAATGCAAAGCTGCTGTTACAGCAAAGACAACAAGAAGGCCTGCTGGAGAATAGGCTTTTCAAAACAAATGCTAAGGAGAGAAGCAAGAAGTAATAATTATGGAGGTGACTATCCTTAGGAAATATTTCTTTCATGAAGCACTGCTGTTAGAAGTAAAACTTCCCTCTGTGAAGCATCTATCTATGAGTGATTTGTGTATAATTCACTCAGTATATTTCATACTTTTGCCAAATCAGGAACCCATGTTTCTCTATTTCCCTCCAGAAAAATGAATATATGTTAAATCACAAAATCTTAGGTGATATGTACAATAGATACTAAGCAATAAACTACAGTGATGGACAATATTTAAAAGAGTCTTTTATAAATACTTGGTGTGAGAGAAAAGATATAACCTGAGATGGACCTGGTATAATGCCAGATCTTTTACTTGTTGCTGATTGAACTTTAGCAAGTTCCAATGAGCTTTAGTTTCTTAACCATATAATGGTAGATAATTATGCCTTGAGCTTTTTGTTGTTTGTGAACTATAGTAGCAAGATCTCCATGAACTTGGGAATGAGGTGTTCCCTTTGATAGGTTAGGCTGTTATATCATACACAATACAACTTGACAGATATATGTAATTAAAGTCAGAATGGCTTGTAAACAAATGAGGCTAGTTTGAAACATGATTGAATACATTGAACATCTGAAGAAAGAATATGTCTGTAAAAAAAAAGAATTGATAATCAAGGAAAGCCCAAAAAGATTAGAAACATGACCCAACCAGGTATTGTCCAGGAAGCAGGTAGTGAAGTGTACTTGGCATCAGCTCTCCTGTCATTGGTAACACTATGCCTATGGCGGAGTTAACTTTAAACACTGAAAATATTTTATTGTTGTTCTGATTTGGTGTGCAGCAAACACCCTTCTGATGACTTTTTTCCCCATGTATAGCTCTGGTTATCTGAGGATTCTGCTCCCTGTGATAGTTACATTTGACATTGTAAATTGAAACTTGTACATTTGGTTAATTAAAGGAAACCTGAGAGACTAATCCCCTCACTGTGTGCTGTTTTACAAGATTTCTGAGCCTGCAAGGATGAAAAATCATGCCTTGCATAAATTCACCAGCATGATACATTTTCTCCTGCGGGACTTTTTGGGAAAGTCTGCCAGCTTCTTTCAGAGGAAGTGCCCCTGGACACTAACTTTACTGCATGCTGGAATTTTGAAACATCTTAATATACCTTGTTGTGCCGTTTTGAGAATTAGGGGCACAGTTAAGTTGAATCGACTGGAATTTAATAGACAAATTTTTACTAAGTTAACAAAATATAATTAAAATAGACTCTGGAATGTAAAATAGATATTCCCTGTGTATAGTATTTAGGATAGGAAATTGAGTGAATAACAGAAGGGGACTTACAGAAGGATTCTTTAAAAGTAAATTTGTTATGTAGTGATCATACTACAATAATGAAGAGAGTAGGGCATGTTTATGGAGTGTGTAGTATGTGTCAGGCACTGTTATGATACTTCATATTTATTACCTCATAATCCTCAAAGTGACTCTCTGAAGCAAGTTGTCTTAGTCTCCCCTTTAGGGTTCTGGGTAATAATAAGATTGAAATAGCTCATGCAAGTTTCGTAACTGTTAAGTGGTTTCACCACTTTTGACACTCAGAGGGTCTGGTACAGAGCCTGTGATGTAACCACTCTGGAATCCTGAGGTATGTTAGAGGATGTTTCAGAAAATAAAACTTGCCTTCCTATCACCAACATAGTACTCTTCCATGCTAACCTGACATCATTACTTGGAAGGCAATATGCCTCGCTAAAATAGAACCTTTTCAATCTCCCTTTCTTCTGGGTGTGATTAAATTCTGACCAATAGGATAAAAGCAAGAGCTAAATTGGAGATCAAGAATGACAATTTAACAGGGAGATAGTCAGTTAGTGATATATCTATATTCACTCATTCATTTCTTTTCCTCCTTTCTTCCTTTTGACAGTAATGCAAATGTGAAGCCTGGAGCTCCAACAGTCAGTTTGGATCTTAAAGTGAAGTCAGGAATGGAACTCATACACTAGTATGGTTATTCAGATAGAGGGAAAGAGCTTGGTCTCTGATGAAAGCAACATCAAGCCCAGAGCTTCTTCATCTGGGCCTCTTTTTACTTAATAGAATAAATACTTGTGTATTCAAACCAGTTATGTTTTGGGTTTTTGTTATAGGCAGCCAAATATACTCCCAATAATTAACGTAATAAAGACAGAGAAAAAGAAAGACACGCACACACACAATTTTTAAACAATTAAAGCAATGGTGATCTTTCTTATATTCATAGAAGTCATTGCCTTATTGGAAATTATGATTTTGGCAGCATTTCAGGATATTTTCATAAAGGTAAGATCAAACTCTTGAGGGATTAAAATAGGTAAACATATACTATCCCCAAACTGGAATACTTGTGAGAATGAAAGGGGGTTCTATTAAAAATTGTGCTTGTATAATGGGTGTAAGCCAGGGCTGCCCTAGGTAAATCAAGATGCTAGTTTCAAAGATAGGAAGACTGAAGAGAAAAAGGGAAAGACACTGTAATGGAGATAAAGATGTGGATTACAGAAATAGATCATCACTGACTTATTTTAACCACATAATTTCTATTCAGCATTGTCTTGCAGTTTCGGGAATCATGAATGTACAATAAAGATTAGATGCTGATAATGGTGCTCATTATGTTTGTTATTATTATTACAAGGATGATGCTAGTTTTGATCTACAAATTTTATTCCATATGAACCTCAGGTTTATAATGGAGCTGATGGGAAAACAAACCCTAAAACAAATTTCATAATTCTGCCAATCCATTGTTGAAACAATGCATCAGGGGCAGTTATGGATAAGTAAATCTGCTAGTTATCATTGCTTTTTCCAGAAAACCATATGGAGTCTAAGTAAGCTTTAAATAGAAATGTAATTCTAGTTGATCATCAAACCTCCTACTACTGCTAGAATTCGAAGTTTCAGAGTTTTATGGTTGAAATATGGGTTTTTCTCAGTGATTCACAATATCACATAATTAAGCAACAAATGAACAAACATATCTACTTTTCTCTGAAGTATATAAATACATAGAAGGATTGTTGGTTAGAGTATTAGAAGAGTGTGGTGACACAGTGGTTTCTTGATGATTGGCCTACTAAGGTGAGTGATAGGCCCATTGGGAGTGAGAGAAAATAATAGACATTGATGGTTGATGGCAGAGCCAAGTAAAGAAGAGAACATAGCCATTATATCACAGGAAAGAAAACCACAATACAAAAACCAAATGGAGAAAAAGTAAGAGGAATAAAATATTTTTCCTCTCTCATGGGCAGAAGTTCAAGTTAGAGAAGTCAATAATTTTGTTTGAGTATATCTTAATTGGTAATTCAGAGCAGAAAAAAGTAAGACTTTTTGAGGGTTCTAAATTAATCTCTCCACTGTGATCTCAAAAACAGAACAGGCCAAAAAAAATGAATAAAGGAGTAAGTTGTGTGTACATAATAACTTCAGAATAACAGGTATCCAGCAAGGAAGAAAAACAATGCATTGAGAACAAGAGTGTTTTCAGGATGAACAGCTGCCTAGGTACTAAATTTTCAATGCGAAAGAAATTCACTCAGAAAACAATATACACACACACAGGATTGCTCAGCCTACAACATTTAGATGATCTATGGTCCTGAAGGGACAAGTCATGGATAAAGGGAAGCCTACTTTGGATTTTGCTCCTTGCCACAATATACTCTCCATTCTATTTTGTTTAGTTTTAAGTGAGATAAAAATATTCTGCTTGTAAATAACTTGTCCATTGCAGGTGACTGAACTCCAACCTGGGCTTGTGTTGTTTACAAACGTGAACAGAAGCTGTATATTTTATGCAACACTTGGGAAAAGGGGAACAAGTAGACATGATAATTTACTATCTTATGTTTTGCTTAACTGCTTTTTTTGTTACTTAGCTTTCACAGTAATAAAATATACATAATTAGAAACAAGAAAGGATAACACTTAAAGTTCAAAGCTATATGTTTACAATCTTGTGTTTAACTTTTTGGATGGTAAAGCCAAAGGAATCTTTTTTTTTATTATGAACATTAACATATATACATATTAGTGATAACTTTCAAAGTATGATTCACGTAGTTAGAGAGCAAATTTCAAAGAATGTCCTGGGTCACATTTCTACAACTTCAGCTATTTTGATTATTGTAAAATATATCATGCATACAAAAAGTTGTTAATTTTCGATGTACAGCCCGTAAGCAGTTATAGGTAATTTCAAAAACTGTTATGGGTTATAGTTCCACAGTCTCAGTTCCTTCCCCATTATGCAATATAAGGTATATACAGAAAGGTGAAGACTTTCAAAGCACAATTCAATGAGTAGTTATAGAACAGATTTCAAAAGGTGTTATAGGTTTTGGTTCCACCATGTCATTTACCTCCTTCCAGCTATTCCAACACCCCAGCATCTAAATATATATATATTTATTTATATAAAGTTTCACTATACATAGATCTTTGTTAAATCTTATCTTGTTTGTTTCTACCCCTTCCTCTTACTTAATCTCTTTCTCCATCTTCAAAGGTGTCTAGGCAGTGAGCACCCTAATTTGCTCATATTAAAAGGGGGTGTTGACAGTATGGGGAAGGGGCTGCATCTGATTCTTGATCTTAAAGAGGCTGTTGTCTCTGGATTTTAGGACTTGTCTGGCATAGGAACACTATGGTAGGTTTAAGTTTCTGAGAAATAAAACTTAGCAAGTGAATCTTTTATAGAATCTCAGGTGGGAACCTAGGTATTTGGGGACTACTTTGGGTAAGGGCATGGCATACTGTGGCCATTCAGGATGTCTAGCTGGAGCCTGCATAAGAGAAACCTCCAGGATAGCCTCTCAACTCTATTTGGGATCTTTCAGCCACTGTGACATCAGCTTGTTACCTTTTTTTTTTTTTTTTTTTTTTTAAATTCAATTCAGGATTGAAATATATTCACATACCATACAATCATCCATGGTGTACAATTAACTGTTCACAATACCATCATATAGATATGCATTCATCACCCCAATCTATTTTTGAACATTTTCCTTAAATAAGAAAGAATCAGAATCAGAATAAAAATAAAAGTGAAAAAGAGCACCCAAATCATCCCCCCATCCCACCCTATTTTTCATTTAGTTTTTGTCCCCATTTTTCTACTCATCCATCCATACACTAGATAAAGGAAGTGCGATCAACAAGGTTTTTGCAATCACACTGTCAATAATGTCCTTTTGAGCCTTTTTTCCTTTATTGGATCCTGTCCAGTATCACATACTGCATTTAATTGTCATTATCTCTTTAGTTGCTCATTTTAAAATTTTTAATTGTGGAAACATATGTTCAATATAAACTTTCCCATCTCAATGATCACCAAGAATACCATTCAGTGAGATTAATCACATTGACAATGTTGCAAGACTGTCACCATCTTCCATTACTAGATCTTTGTCATTTTCTTAAACAGAAACACTACACCCATTTTGCATTAATTTGCATTCCCCATGCCAATTTGTACTCTACTTTGTGAGCATGCACGTTCTCCAACATTTTCTTTTTGGGTATGGTGGGGCTTAAATTAAACATCCTAAAACTAAAATGATCTTGTTTACTTTGGTACCAACTTACCTTCAATACACACCTATAGCCCTCTGTCCCTCCACCTTTATGTAGTTCTTGTCAAAAATTACACATGTATACATTAGAGTCCAAAATCACAAATTTGTCATTGAATTCTATACATTTGCTTTTTGGAATTTATAGGAAGCAAAAAGTTAAGTTGTAAGCCAAAAATACAATAGCACTCACATTGATACTTACCTATGTTGTTACACTTATTGGAGATTTTTTTTAATTTCATATGGCTTTGATCTATCATCTATTGTCCTTTCCTTTCAATCTATAGAACTCTCCGTAGCATCTTTTGTATGGCCTGTCTAGTGGCAATGAACCTGCTCAGCTTTTGTTTATCTGGGAACATCTTAATCTCTCCTTCGTTTTTGAAAGACAGTTTTGCTTGATGTAGAATTCTTGGTTGGCAATACTTTTGCTTTCAGCACTTTGAATATGTCATCCCACCACCATCTTGCCTCCATGGTTTCCAATGAGAAACAAGCACTTAATCTTATTGAGGTTCCCTTGTACTTAACATAATGCTTCTCTCTCGAAGCTTTCAGAATTCTCTCTTTATCTTTGGCATTCATGAATTTGATTATGATATATCAGAGTTTGGGTCTTTTTTCAATTTCTCCTATTGGGAGTTCATTGTGTGCTTTGGATATGTATATTTATGTCTTTCTTGAAATTTAGGTCATTTCCAGCCATTATTTCTTTGACTATCTTCTCTGTCCCTTTCGTTCTTTCTTCAACTTCTGGGACTCCCACAGTGTTTATATTGATACTCTGGATAGTGTCCCACAGGTTTCTCAGGCTCTATATACTTTTCTTCATTCTTGCTTCTTTCTGTTCTCAAACTGGATGATTTCAATTGTCTTATCTTCAAGTTCACTGATATTTTTTCTTCTGTCAGCTCCAATGTGCTTTTTGAACCCCTCTAGGGAATTTTGAATTTTTGTTACTATGCATTTCAGCTCTGTTTTGTTCCTTTTCATAATTTCCATCTCTCTATTGATATTCTCTTTGTGTTCCTCTGTCACTTTCCTGATTTTGTCCATGTTTTTCTTGCTTTTTAAGCATGTTTAGGACCTTTTTTTTTTTTTTTTAAGTCTTTGTCTGATATGTCCCAAGTCTGGTCCTCCTCATTAATGGTTTCTAATGCTCCTGGGCCATCACTGCTTCCTATTTCTTTATAATTTTTTGTAACCTTTTTTTTTTTTCAAACCTGGATATTTTGATATTTTAATGTATTATCACAGGAATTTAGAATCTGTGGCATTGATTCCTTAAGCTCGTATCCAGATAGTGTTATGACAGGGCTGTCCTTGAATGCCAAGAGCCATTTCAAGTATTCATATATTGGGTTGAAAGGAGACTGGTATCTCTTCCTTCCTTTTCCCTTATCACCAAGAGCACAGTGGCAATTAAGTTAGGAAATCCATGTGTCATCTTCTGCTTTCTCCTCAACGCACTCAGGAAACATTTGCCTTCCAAAGGAGAAGCCTGTGAGTGGTAGAGGTGGAATATGAACCAAGTCTGAGTGCCTCCAGTGTCCACTCATGCCCTTTATCTCTAGACTGAGGGACATTTTAAATGCAGAAAGCTGGGTACTATGTCTCTGATTAGAGTATGTTCAACTTTCCTGGGGTGGGTTCAGGGAGCAAACTGCGCTTGCAGACTCTGTTCTCAGTACATACCTCCTGTTGAAAGTGGTTTGAAGTTTATAGCATCTAAGGAGAGAACAGGGTGGAGTAGAAAGAGCTTTGTACTCTGACTTTGCTTCTTATTTGCCTTGACAAATCTTCCAGTATCCCCCAAGACTCAATTTCTTAGTGATGTTCACCTAGCAAGTTCATTGTGAAGCTCAAGTGATCTTGAATATATTCGTGTTAACTTCCTACTGTTATTGCAACAATTTGTAACAATGCCACAAACTTGGAGGCTTACAACAACACAAATTTATTATCTTACAGTCCTTAGTTTAGAAATCCAAAATGGGTTTCACTGGGCTAAAATCAAGGTATCAGCAGGACTGTGTACCTTCTAGAGGTTCTAGGGGAGACTTTCCCAGTCTTGAGAGGCTGCCTGCATTCTTTGACTCATGGACCCTTCCTCCATCTGTTGCACATCTCTCTTGCTTGTTACTTTTTTTTCCCCCTTTTGGTCAAGTAGGCATTTTCAATCCCTCACTGGCAGGGTCAGGCTCATTCCTGGAAGTCTTGTTGCACATCTCCAGGGAGATTCATTCCCCTGGGAGTCATGTCCCTCAGGGGGGTGGGGGGGGGAGGTTAATGAATTTATTTGATGAGTTGGGCTTAGAGAAAGGCCACATCTGAGCAACAAAAAAGGTTCCCTGGAGGTGCCTCTTAGGCATAATTATAGAAGGATTCAGCCTCCCATTTACAGCCCTAAGTTTTAAAAGTGCAAGTCTCAAGTCCAGGGCTTGATTTATTAAGTAGTGGGTTCCTAATTTAACTTAATATATATTCTATCCCAAGATAGATGACCAATTTCTTACATTATCTTAACTTAGTTATACAATCCTCATTACTCTCAGCTAAACAATTATCATAACGTAATATATCCCAGAGCTCTTATCAGCTGCTAATTATTCATCCCTTGTATTAGTGTAGTGTTGATAAGATATCCCTATTAAATATAGTCTTTAATATGTAATGAGTTGTTTTTCCATACCACTCTGTTGTTAACCCTCTGCACCAGTGTCATACCTTATAAGTATAGCATGCCAACACTTAGGTTTGTGGTGCTATTCTGTGGATTACATACCTTTAAATAACCATTTACAAACACATTCACCTTCAACACATCACTGATACTTATAATCCCATTAATGAACCATAGTCACACCTGACCATTCCCATACCATTAAATTCACTCTCTTTATCATATGTATACATATAGATTATCATTCCCCCTTTACTAGCTTCTCTAGGACGACTATATTCTACATTATAAGACACTTATTTTACATTTTTCATGATTACATTAGTGGTAATATACAACAAATCTCCTTTTGTATCTGGCTTATTTCACTCAGCATTATGTTTTCAAGGTTCATCAAGTCAAGGGACTCTTATTTTTTAGCTATCTCATGTTCAAACTTTAAAACCTTTTTTTCTTTTTCTTTTTTTTTTTTTTTTTACTTTATACCAACAAATCCTAAACCCCACCAACTCCCCCCATTAATACTTCTAGTTGTCTTATTTTCGAATTATTTTCTTTTTTATTTTATTCACTATTTGGTAGTGAATAGGTTAGTTATATGTGTATTAAAATACAATTTTGAAATGAAAATGATGAAACCAATACCCAACCTAAGTGCCAGCCTTATTGTATTTTCTGGTTATGGTTCTTTGCCTGCTGAGGTGACCCAAACTTTCATTGCTGAAGAGTCTGAGCCATTTATTATCCAGCATGAATTGGTTGCAGGCTTCACTCACAGGACACAGTAGTAATAAAAGTTGTCATAAGTGATCTCCTGTATTCCAGACGTACTCTTCCTCTTCCTAACCACCATTGTGTAGTGGCAATACCATTTCCCTCTGGTAATCAGGATCATTCACCCCAGTCAGTACAGCAATTCCCTTGTTTGCCTCTTGATTTAAAGGCATCAAGAGGACAAAGTGGCTGCATGGCAGTCTAAACTTTCAGTTCAGTGGAAACATTGTTAGGTCCCTGTTGGAAACAATGCTCCCTTTGGAATTACGACTTGTAGAGTAGCAGACTAGAAGGTCATGGGGACAGTAAGCAAAAATTTTGCTAGTGGATCACTAGGGGTAATAGTGAATTGCAACATCCCATTTTTCAGTCCTTGATTCCTGGACCCATGAATCCTGGTTTTTGGAGAAACAGCATTATATATTAGATGCTGACTTAGAGCACATACAGCCTTATGGAGAACAATACTCCAACTCTGCAAGGTAATGGTGTATTGCTGGTACTGTAATTGAGTCTTCAAAGGCCATTCAACTGTTTTGTCAATCCAGATGCTTCTGGATGATGGGAAACATGTTAAGATGGGTGAATTCCATGAGCATGAGCCAATCACCACACTTCATTTACTATGAAGTGAGTTCCTGGATCAGAAGCAATGCTGTGTGGATTACCATGATGGTGAAAAAGACATTCTGTAAGTCCACAGGTTGTAGTTTTGGCAGAAATATTGCTTGCAAGAAATGCAAATCCACATCTATAATATGAATAAAATTGGAGAAAAACCAGAAGAGTGTTGTCACAAAGGAGACCAGGGAAGGGCAGCTTCTAAAGGATGTCGTTGAATTTCATTGAGGAATCGTATAGGATGAAGATGCATACAGTGGAGGTAGCGATCTTTAGAAAATTTGCCTATAAATAGCTGTGACCCTTACATATAAAAGACGTAAACCATATGGGAAGATGTTGAGGAGTGGAGGATCTGAGGATAGAGACATTAAATGCTGCTCTTTGCAGAGTATTAACAGAAATGCACAAAAGAGATGAAGTAATGGAAAAAAAAGAACAAAACATTGCCTCTTCCATGACAGAAGTGGCCCAATGTAATCAACCTGTCACCATGTAACTGGATGATAACCTTGAAGAATAGTACCATATTGAGGACTGAATATTGGCCTCTGCTGCTGGTAGAGTAGGCACTCAGTGTGGGTGTAGCCAGTTTACCTGTGCTAAATAGACATGTTGCTGAGACCATGCATGATTTCCATCCTTGCTCTCACTATCTCTTTGCTTATGATCCCATTAGGCAATGACAGGAGTGGCTGGGGAAAGAGACTGACTAGCATCCACAGAACAGATCAATCTATCCACTTGATTATTAATATCCTTCTCTGCTGAGGTCCCCCTTTGTGAGCATTCACATGGGACACAGATATCTTGATGTTTTTATCCCTTCATGGCCTGCTCAAATCCTGTCTCATATATATACTTCATTTGTTGAGAGATTGCTGCTGTGTAAGCCCAGCTTTATAGGTGGCTCAGAAAATACCTGGTCCATGATGGGCAGCTCAGGTCACATGATAACTTGAAGCATCCAGTCTCTCCTAAAGCCCAGTACTATGCCAAAAACTGTTACTCAAAAGGGAAGTTTTTATCTGCAGAGAAGGGCAGGATTTTTGTTCCAAAAATCTGAAGGGTCTGTATTGCAATTCACCTATAGGGTCCCACCAAAGGCTCCAAATAGCATCTTTATTTGCCACTGACATTTCCAGCACCATTGGAACTGCTGAATCATATGCCCAAGAGGCAAGGCAGCTCGAATGGCAGCCTGGACTTGTTGCAGAACCTTCCTTTATTCTTGGCCCTGCTCAAAACTAGCAACTTTTCAGGTTATTCTGAAAATCGGCTAGAGTATATAACCAAATGATGACTATGTTGTCCCCCAAATCCAAAAAGTACCACTAGGCCTTGTGTTTGTTTTTTGGTTGTAGGAGGGGCCATATGTAACCACTTATCCTTCATCTCTGAAGAGATATTTGACATGCCCCATATCACTGAATGTCTAGAAAATTCATGATGTGGAGGGTCCCTGAATTTTTGTTTTATTTTTCCCACCCTATGATGTATTTGTATTTTTTTTCCCTCCCATGCAAATGTCTTACCAATAAGTCTAGATTTACTAGACTACTTTTTGCTCACTAGGTCCATTCAGCATAATGACATCAGTATAATGGATCGGTGTGATGTCTCATGGGAGGGAAAGGCAATCAAGGTCCCAGAAGGCTGAATTATGGCATAAGACAGGAAAGTTCATATATCCCTATGGTAGGAGAGCGAAGGTTTCTTGCATTTCTTGCCACTTGAAATAAAACTGTTTCTGTTAGTCTTTACTAATAATTGTCAAGAAGAAAACCATTTTCCAGATTAATTGCTGCATAGCAAGAATCAGGGGATGTGTTAATTTGCTCAAGCAATGATATATTTGGAATAGCAGCTGCAGTTGGAGTCACCACATGGCTAAATTTACTATAAGTCAATTTCATCCTCCTATATCCATCTCTTTTCTGCACAGCCCAAAGAAGGCTATGAATGGGGATGTGGTGGGAATCAATATCCCTGCAAACTTCAAGCCTTTGATGGTGGCACTAGTGTCTTCTGTTTCTCTAGGAAAGAAAGTATTGCTCTTGGTTTACCTGTTTTCTAGGCAGGGGCAGTTTCAGTGGTTTCCAATGGGCCTCTCCTACCACAAGAGTCCTTACTCCACAGGTCAGGGAATCAATGTGGGCATTCTCTCAGTTGCTAAGTATGGCTATTCCAATTATGCATTCTGGAACTGGGAAAATAACCACAGGATGAGTTCAGGTACCCACTGGACCCACTGTGAGGAGGATCTGAGCTTAGAGTCCATTGATCACCTAATGTCTTTACCCCCTTCCTCCTATTGGAGGACCATAGTAAAGTTTTGGGTCTCTAGGAGTTCATGTTAGTTTAGAGCTTGTGTCCAGTACTCCCTGAAAAGTCTGATTATTTCTTTTCCCCCAGTGTATAGTTACCTTAGATCTCTTTGGGGAAGGCTAGGAAAAAGATGAATAGAATTAATTTTTAGCAATGGAGCAAGATCCTCCCCCAAGTGGACTTGGCCTCCACTTCTGGGTGTATAAACAGTCTGAAATCTGGGAATTGATTAATAAGACATGACTCTCTGTTTTTATGATTCACGTTAGGCTTCTATTCTCTTGACCCAGAACTTTTCTGCTTTTAAAGATCAAGTATGAATTTAGTAGATTGCTCATCTATTTTACTTCTAGGTGTCCCATGATCAAATGAATGACCAACTTCATAGCTCTTTATGAGTCAGACTATTCTGACTGCTGCTTTGAATTTGTTGTCCATTTTGATTACCATGCCAACTTTGTCTATGGCAATTAAGTGCTGCTACTTGTCCTTGGCCTCACTAGGATGTTATTATCTCCATTGCATTTAAGGATTCCAGTTCAGTGGCATCAGTTCCCCCTCTAATTATCAGATCTACAAAGCTCTGACTACAGAGCTCCTCAAGGATGCTGGGGTTCCTCTCACAAATTTATTTCTCACAGTCACAGAGAAAGGTTTGGTCTCTGGGCATCCCCGTTGTGGTTGAGTACATCTTACAGGATACATACATTGCAATATCCCAATCTCCTTTTCAACTGCATTAAACTAGGGAAGTGCTGGCATTTCAACTTTATTTATTATAAGCCGCTTTCTGGTCTAGGTTTCAGCCAACCAACTGAAGAAACTATTAGAGTCCTTTTTAACCACCATGAAGTACAACACTGTATCCAGAATCTTGGCTTAATGGTCCCATATTAATAAGTTCAGACTTATCCAACTTTATGTTCCTTCCTCAGTTATCTCAAACCTTAATATCCATTGCCACGTATATTCCTTTGATTTCTGTCTGTATAAATTGGAGAAAACATTCAATTCTTTTGGTATATAGTACACCAACTCATAGGTCACACTTTACACTTCATCTTTTGGGGTTTGCTGGGACATCAGTCTAGGTATTGGTCTGGAAGAAACAGGGAGTAGTGGAAGTCATTACTAAAGATAATTAGCAGTGTCCCACAAGTGAACTACCTCAGGAGATTCCCTTACAGATTCATCCAAAACAGCAGGGTTAACTTTTTCAGATGCAGGTGGAAGGGCTGCTTCTACTGGCAAATACGACTCAATAGAATTTAGGAGTATAATGTCCCCAACTTCATCATGACATGCCCACTCCAAATTTTAGAATTCCTTTCTGACATGATCAATATGCTAACTTTAACAGCAGTCACCTATACAAGATTAGGAATTCAACTTACATTGAAATTCAGCTACTCACATGATGAAATTCTTTCTTTGGTTTTTAGAAATCTCAACTCTGTGCTACAGGAAATAAGTTTCAAGTCATATGAAGTAACTTCCATGTTATTTATTCAGTGCCTGATTTCAGAATTTGAAACCCTGAGCTTAATATATTCTCTCACTAATTTCTCCAGCTTATTTAGGAAAAATAGCCAACTTCCTACTTGTTAGTTCAACAAAATTATTGTAAGATATAAAATACATGTTCACTCAGAAACTTCCTCTTTATAAGTATTTGATTAAGAGTATCAAGGGTGATATTTTGTGTATCTCCATTACCACATAATTCCATGGCCTATCCATCCCCTCTTTGCCATAGAATATAAGGCCATTCTATGTGCCTTTAAAACTAAACAGAGTAAAGAACCAAGTCCATAAAACCCAGAACAACTTCAGAAAACTCATCCTTAAGATCCTGTTCCTTGATCTTCTCTCAGTACCCAAATATTTACCATTTATAGCTCTCTGGAGGAAGAGAACCAACAACATACATGTAGGTATGCTTTGGTTCTGGTTTGCTAAAGCTGCCTAAATGCAAATTATCAGAAATGGATTGACTTTCTAAATGGGAGTTTTGGAGATGCAAACTTACAGTTCTAAGGTCATGAAAATGTCCAAACTAAGGCATCAAGAGGTAGAAACCTCTCTGAGGAAAAGTTGATCACATCTGGGTTTCCTGTGTCACATGGGAAGGCACAAGGCTGGTTCTGCTGACACTTCTCTCCTGGGTTTAACTTCCAGTTTTAGTAACTTTCTCCAAAACGTCTCTGGGCTTCTGTCTCAGCTCCTGTGGGTCCTTGCTTTCACAAGGACAAACAAGTTATCTGTTTCCAATATGCAAAGGAGGAACAGTCATAGGATAAACATTCCAATTGCCATAGGGAGAAACAGGAGTAATGGGACCCAAACAGTTCTGAAAACCTTCAGGGCATACTTTGTTAAATTTCAAAGACTGAGAGTCATTTATGGAATGATGTTTTACCCTTGGGGCTTGAAAGAGTGGCAGTCCCACCCCTTCCAAAGGCTTACACAGCGGCCTTGCTCTCTCTAAACTCTGAGGTGATTGCCCCAACATATCCATGCACTGGGGAGATCACCTTTTTCTCAGCCCCACCCATCTCAAGCATCTTGGTGCCACTCAGACTCTCTGCCATCTCTTTGGCAAAGGATCTCCTCTCTCCAAACAGTGGGGTGGTGGCCAGGCTCTCCACAATCCCCAGGGAATGTTGTCCATCCTCTCTGAGGCCTGGAGGGACACACTCTTCCTGAACATTGAGGCAGAAGCCTCACTCTCTGACTTTGGGGCAAACTCACCCTCTCCACCTGCATGGGTGGGTCCACTCTCGTGGCCAAGATTTCTTGTATTCAGGCCTTGGCTCCCATGGTTCTGCCCTTGAACTAATTCTTCCTTCAATCTCTCCCTTTTCTGTCCCTTTCAGTCCAGACTGGCAGTGATTCCATTTATACAGATCTTGCAAAAAAGTTGTTGGCTTGGCATGGGAGCATCCAGGGGTCAAAATCATCAGACAAATCTTTCCTGGGTAACACCATCTCCAATCCTGGCTTGTACTGAAATGGCTGGCTGTTTCCAGGTTTCATTAACCCCTCACATGGGGCACTATCATCTGAGGTCTTATTTTCTGGAACCCCAGAATTTTCCAGACCATCAGTTTCTGGTTTCTTTGTATCCAAGAGTTCAGTTCTCAACTTACCTCTTTCCTCTCACATTTTACTATAAGCTGCAAAGAGAAGCCGGGCTGCATTTTCCACATTTAGTTTGAAAATCTCTTCAGCTAAGTATCCCAGCTCATTGCTTTCAAATTCTGCCTTCCATCTGACACCAGGACTCAATTTTGCCAAATTTGCTGCCACTATAAATCAAGAATCACCTTTATCCCAGTTGGCAATAACACATTCATCATTTCTTCCTAAGACTTCATTGGAAGCATCTTTAGAGTCCATATTTCTACCAACAGTCCCTTCAAAGCAATCTAGGCCTTTTCTATCAAGTGCCTCATGATTCTTCCAGAATTTTCCCCATACCCATTTAAAAGGCCATTCCAACATGTTTGGTATTTGCAAACTCAGCAGCACCCTACTTCTCTGGTACCAAAATCTGTTCCAGTTTGATAAAGATGCCGAAATGCAATATACCAGAAATGGATTGGCTTTTTCAGTGGGGATTTGTTAGGTTGCAAATTTACAGTTATAAGGCCATGGAAATGTCCAAATTAAGGCATCAAGTGGTAGATATCTACTCTGAGGAGAGTATCCATCCATTCATCCACAGCATCCATTCATTCATCCATACTTACATCTATCACAGATACATACATGCATATGAGAGATATATATGAGATTTATTATAAGGTACTGGCTTAATTAATAAGGCAGAATTCCTCATGGCTCCTAGACTGAGTTCTCAGTCTTAAGACCTCCAAATGATTGGTTAAACCCCATCTACATTACTGAGGATAATCTCCTTCACTTAAAGTTAACTGATTGCAGATGCATATATCATCTGTGAAATATTTTCATTACAAAACTAGTTTAGTGTTTGACTGAACAGCTAGACACCATGTCTTAAAAAAGGTGGCATATCAAATTAACCACAACATGCTTTTATCAATTTATGCCTCTATCATGAGGGTTTAAGAATTCAAATTGATTCCTATTACTTTCAATATACTGAATTTTCAGATTTCTTAATTCTGGAAATTTAATGGTTGTAAAATTGTATCCCAGTGTTGTTTTTTACCTTGTAATTTTTTTGAGATATAGTCACATAACATACAGTCATCCAAACTGTACAAATTGTTCACAGTATCATCATATAGTTGTGCATTCATCACTACAATCAATTTTTGAACATTTTCATTGCTCCAAAAAAAGAATAAATGAAAGTAAAAATAAGAATACAAATGAAAGTAAAAAGAACACATAAAACATCCCCCAGCCCCTCTATTATTTATTTACTTTTTATCCCCATTTTTCTACTAATCTATCCATACAGTGGATAAAGAGAGTGTGAGCCAAAAGGTTTTCACAATCACATGGTCACACCACATAAGGTATATAATTATACACTCATTTTCAAGAATCAAGGCTATTGGGAGTCATGTCCCATGTTGCCAGGGAGATTTACACTCTTGGAAGTTATGTCCCATGTAGGGGGAGGGCAAGTACACCTGCCAAGTTGGCTTAGAGAGAGAGGCCACATCTAAGCAACAAAAGAGGTTCTCTGCGGGTGAGTCTTGGGCACAATTATACGTAGGCTTAGTCTCTCCTTTGCAGTAACAGGCTTCATAAAGGCAAGCCCCAAGATTGAGGGCGTGGCCTAATAAACAGGTAGTCCCCAATGTTTGTGAGAATATTAGGAATTCCCCAGTTGGGTAAATTTAATATTTCCAAGTTTTTCCCCATTCTCTCAAGGGGGCTTTCAAATAATTTTTTATCTTCTGCCCAAGTTACTCTAGAATGTAGTGGGGCTCCACTCTAACCTGTACAAACTAGCCATATCTCTCTCCATTATTCAAGTTTCCATGTAATTCCGGTATTTGAATAAACTGACCATACAAGTTAAATTATATAGCATGCTAAAGAAAATAAAGATTTTCCACCAAATAAACATCTCTACCTTTGGTCTCACAAAGAAGTTGCAGTTTTAAAACCCAGTCAATATCATCCTTTATCCTTTGGTCTGATTTACCTTTGTCCTAACCAAGGCCATTTTGTTCATATCTCTAAATGAAGTCTGATCTCTCTTTCAGCTTCTTTAAAATTTGCTGCATTGGGTAATGTTGATATTCATAGCTACCAAACTCTAGTTCTGAGTCTCAGGTGTCACACAGATACTGAAGTTCCAAAGACCAGCCAGGTTATACACAACAGTTCAGCATCTCAGAATCTAGAAGTAATAATTACAACTCAGGAATAGATGTAATGCTGTTAGAGCTTACAATCCAGAAATAATTACAATAAGCCTTCCCCTGATAACATATGCTCTCAGATTCTATTCTCAGAGTTTGCACATTTTAGTTACTTCCTATTAGTGCGGCATTATAATTTCTGTCTTCTCATATCTGGCTGATTTCATGCAACATGCTGTCCTTAAGGTCCATCTACCTAGTTTCATACCTCATAACTTCATTTATTCTTGCAGCTGCTCAATATTACATTGTGTGTATACACCACAGTTCATCATTCTTTTCATCAGTCAATGTACCCTTAGGCCATCTCCGCCCATTGTGAATCATGAATACTACCCCCATAAACAACAGTGTGCCAATGTCCATTCATGTCCCTGCTCTCAGTTCTTCCAAGTATATACCCAATTGTGGGGTTGCTGGACCATATGGCAACCCCACACTTAGCTTTCTGTGGAACCAGCACACTGCCCTCCAGATAGACTGCACCATTCTACTTTGCCACCAGTGGTGATTAGGTACATCCCTCTCTCCACATTTTCTCCAGTACTTGTATCCTTCTGTTTATTTTTTAAACATCCCATCCTAAGTAAATAATCAGTAGTTCCCAGTATAATCACATTGTTATGCATTCACCACCACAATCTATATGAGGACATTTCCATTTCTTCCACAAAAAAAGAAGAGGAGAAAAAAGAAAAATACAAAAGAAAAAAAAAGAATAAAATATAAAAGAAAAAAAAAAGAAAATACATTTAAAAGTTCAGATACCACCACCACCAAGAATCCCATACCCCACCCTTATTTCCCCCTCTTATAGACACTTAGCTTTGGTATATTGCCCTTGTTACACTTAGTGGAGGCATATTGCAATGTTACTATTAAGTATAGACTCTAGTTCACATTGATTGTATTTTTCCCCCATTATCATCCCATTCTCAACACCTTGCAAAGTTGACATTCATTTGTTATCCCTCAGGTAAAAACATTCTTATATTTGTAAATTTAATCACCATCACTGACCAGTCTAGGTTTCACTAAGTTATATAGTTCTAGTCTTTATCTTCTATCTTTCCTTCTGGTGTCCTACATGCCCCTAGACCTTGTCTTTCAACCATACTCGCACTCATCTATTACATTATTGTAAGACTAACATGCAGTATTGTGCTATCTATTTCTGGATCTATACAATCAATCTTGATGAACATTCTATACTCCTTCAGCATCAAATGCCTGATCTCTACCCTCTTTCTATCTCCCCATAACCTGTGCTCTCAATTCTAACTCTTAAAGTTTGCTCATTAATGTTAGTTCATATTAGTGAGACCATACAGTATTTGTTCTTTTGTTTCTGGCCAATTTCACTCAACATAATATCCTTGAGTTTTACCTATGTTGTTATATGCTTCATGACTCTATTCTGTCTTACAGCTGCATAATGTTCCATCATATATCTTATACCACAGTTTGTTTATGCACTCATCCTTTGATGGACATTTGGGCTGTTTCCATCTCTTGGCAATTGTGAATAATGCCACTATAAACATTGGTGTGCAAATGTCCATTCATGTCCTTGCCTTCAGTTCCTTCTAATATATACTTAGTGATGGGATTGCTGGATCATAAGGTATCATAAGGCAATTCTATGCTTAGGTTCTTGAGGAACCACCACACTACCTTCCAGAGTGGTTGCACCATTCTACATTCCCACCAACAGTGAATAAGTGTGCCTCTTTCTCCACATTCTTTCCAGCACTTGCTATTTTCTGTTTGTTTGTTTGTTTGTTTTTGATAATGGCCATTCTAGTAGGTGTGAGATGACATGTAGTTTTGATTTTAATTTCCCTAATAGCTAGTGAAGTTGAGCATCTTTTCAAATGTTTTTGAGCCACTTGTATTTCCTCTTCAGAAAAGCATCCATGTCTTTTGCCCATTTTTAAATTGAGTTGTTATTCAGTTGTAGGATCTCTTTATATATTCTGGATATTAAACCCTTTTCTTATATGTGGTTTCCAAATATCATCTCCCATTGAGTAGGCTGCCTTTTTGCTTTTCTGCCAAAGTCCTTTGATGCACAAAAATGTCCATTTTTTTTTTAAGTAGAGAATTTAAGGTTTATTAGAGGAAGAAAGCAGAAGAAAGCAGGTGGGAGCCATCAGAAAAGAAAGAAAGGAAAAATGGCTCCCCAAAATGTTCAGTTTTGAGGAGATCCCATTTATCTATTTCTTCTTTCACTGCTTGTGCTTTGGGTGTAAGGTCTAGGAAACCACCTCCTATCACAAGATCTTTAAGATATTTCCCTACATTTTCTTCTAGAAGTTTTATGGTCTCAGTGCTAGTGTTTAGGTCTTTGATCCATTTTGAGTTAAATTTGGTATAAGATGTGAGATAGGAGCCCTCCTTCATTATTTTGGATATGGTTATCGAGTTCTCCAAACACCATTTATTGAAGAGGCTGCTCTGTACTGTTGCATTGTCTTGACTGCCTTATCAAAGATCAGTTGTCTGTAGATGAGAGGGTCTATTTCTGAACACTCAATCAATTCCATTGGTCAGTATATCTATCTTTACGCCAGTACCATGCTGCTTTGACCACTGTAGCTTTGTAATATGCCTTAAAGTCAAGTAGTATGAGTCCTCCCACTTCATTCCTCTCTCTCAAGGTATTTTTGGCTATTTGGGGCACCCTGTCCTTCCACATAAATTTTGTTTTGGTTTTTCTATTCCTTCCAAGTTGTTTGGATTTTTCATTGGTATTGCATTGAATCTATAAATCAATTTAGGTAGAACTGAAATCTTAACTATATTTAGTCTTCCAATCCATGACTACACCATATGCTTTCATTTATTTATGTCCTTTGTGATTTCTTTTAGAAATTTCTTGTAGTTTTCTGTGTATAAGTCTTTTGTGTTCTTGTTCCTAAATATTTGATTCTTTTGGTTGCTATTTTAAATGGAATTTTTTCTTGATTTCCTCCTTAGATTGTTCCTTACTAGTATATAGAAACACTAATGATTTTTGTATGTTGTTCTTGTACTCCTTTCCATTTTTAAGGTTTATTTTCTATTTCAATGGTTACTGCTCTAATCTTAATAATCTATTTCATTCTTGTTTCTATGTGTGTTTTGTTGTTCTTTCTTTACCTGTTTTTTAAAATAAACTTTAATTCTTATTTCATTTCCCACCTAATATACACTTTACATTTTCTGGTATTTTTTATTCTTGAGTTTTTAAATCCCATACATTGAATATATTACAGCTAGATGTACACAATATTTGTTTTTATTTTCAAATATGTTACTATATTACTTGTTCATCTTTCTTGCTTCTCATAACATTCTTCTGGAATCATTGTCTTTTTGTCTTGATACATACTTTAATGTCCTTTACTGAAGGCCCATTCATTGTCAAAGTTCTTGGGTTTTCTTTAACTGAAAAATGAGCTTATTTCAGTATCATTTATGAAAAAACTCCAGATAATGCAAATTTAGGCTGTTATTTTTAATAATCACTTTAAATATAGTATTTCACTGCCTTGTTGTTTTTATTGTTGTTGTTAAAAAGTCTGTTTACTTTTAAATGATGTGCATTTTTTTTTCTTTTGGTTACTTACAAGAAAGAAATCGTGTCTGCTTCTGCTCAGATTCATGGGTGCCACAGACTGATCAAATTCAGTCCACCTTGAGAGAAATAGCCTACTATGAGGATAAAATGTTGCATATTTTGGCTTCCCAACCTTGTCACTGGCCCAGAGATAACTGTACTGATCACAGAAATTCTTGCATTACCTTTTGTCCTTAAGCTTATCATTCGCAACTCTAATTTCAGCTTATTGTTTTGTATATTTTGATATATTCCTTATTTATTTTTGGTGGTTTATTTTTTTCTAGAGGATTTTTTCTTTTTCCTACCAAAATAACTGTCAAAAATATTACTGTTATTATTATTATTATTATTTTAATCCAGGATTTACTTGCTTTGATTGTAGAGTATCTCACCATATTGACATTTTCTTCTTTCCAGAAATAGATGTCCTTCTCTGCCAGAGATATCTGGCAGATTGTTAAAATACAAAAAACAAAAAAGACAATTAATCATTGAACTATTTTATGTACTTTTAGATGTGATTTTTAGATAATTGGTTGAGTGTGCCATTATATGGGTAGAATCAGCCATACTTACAGGTTGTCACATTTAGTCTGTCTTTTTTGTTTACCCAGACAAAATCTCTGTACAATACATGCCACTTAACTGATTATCATTACAACAAAGTCATCCCTTAGTTCAGATGTCAGCAAACTATGGCCTGTAGGCCAAATATGGCCACTATCATCTGTTTATGTGAATAAAGTTTTATTGAAATGCAGTCACACCATTTATTTGTATTACTGTCTGTGTGCTATAATGGTCAATTTGAGTAGTTGCAACAGAAACCATAAGGCCCACAAAGCCTAAAATATTTACTCTTTGATCCTTTAAGAAAAAAATTATGTTAACACCTGACTTAGACAAGACTAAAGATAAATTTGCATTTGCTACATTTCATAGCCATATTTCCAATCATCTTCATCTTTATATTAAGTAAGATGCTATGATGATTAATTTCATGCATCAACTTGACAAGGTTATAGTGTCATTGTGTTTGGTCAAGCAAGCACAGGAGAGATTACTACAGTGAGTGTATTTCCTGGATTTAAATCATTAATCAATTGTTTGTATCTATGGCTGATTACATCTATAATTGACAAAGAAGATTGCCTTCAGCAATCACAGGAATTCTTAAAGAGGGAACTGAGGATTTCAGTGTCAGAGAGAAGATTTTCTTTCACTACTTCATCCAGTTTGCTTCTCCTTGAGAATTCATCATCACCTTCATCAGAGTTTACAACTTGGAGCTTCTTAGAATTCAACGTCACCACTAGTTTACCAATTTGTGGCCTGCCCTGTGGAATTTGGATTTACCAATCCCCATGGTTAGGTGAACCAATTCCTATAATCAATCTCTTGTATATATTGTGCTGGTTTGGATGTATTAATTATGTCTTCCAAAATGCCATGTTCTTTGATGCAATCTTGTGGGGGCAGACATATTGGTGTTGATGAGGTTGGAACCTATTGATAAATGTTTCCATGGAGATGTGACTCAATCAACTGTAGGCAAGACATTTGATTGGATAATTTCCATGGAGGTATTACCCTACCCATTCAGGGTGGGTCTGAATTAAATCACTGGAGCCATATAAAAGAGCTGACAAACAGAAGGAACTCGGAGCAGCTTAGAGGGCCATTTTGAAGATGACCATTGAAAGCTCACACTGACATTTTGGAGAATGCCATTTTGAAATGCAACCTAGGAGCAAGCAGATGCAAACCACATGCCTTCCCAGGAAACAGAGGTTTTCTGGATATTAATGGCCTTTCTCCAGTGAAGGTACCCTATTTTTGATGCCTTACCTTGAACACTTTATGACTTTAAGACTGTAACTCTGTAACCAAATAAATGGCCTTTATAAAAGACAGTCCATTTCTGGTATTTTGCACAATGGCAGCCAACATTAGCAAACCAGAACATATATATTTGTAAATATCCTGTTGGTTCTGTTTTTCTGGAGAACCCTAATACAGATGTTTTCTGCTACAAGTAACAGAAGCCCAATTAATGACATTTTCAGGCTTAATCAATTGATCAATCTACCAGTTCAATAACATTATAAAATTCTTTCATTTTTCATGAATCATCCTCAGTGTGCTAGCTTTTGTGCTCAGCTTTACCTATTTATCTGCTAGATATCCACGTAGATACAAAAGAAAGAGATGATTTCCTAAGGTTAATCTTGTGTATTTATCAGCAAGGAAAGCTTTGCCCTGAACACTTCCCCCTTCTCCCTTACCCTCATGTACATAATTGCATTGTATTTTTGTGCTTAAATAAACACTACTTAGGAGTGGGAAATCGCTACAGTAAATACAGAACTCCAGGATTCTGCCACAATAATGGGGTGAAACAAACAACCCCAATATTTCAGTGACTTATAATGTGAAATATTTTTCACTAAAAGGTCTGCAAGTCACTTGAGGGGGATTTGATTTAGACTGTAGATTGGGCTAAGGCCTGTTCCACATTCTCTTATCTTGGAACTAATGTCTAATTGGGACATGCTTTTCTGACGGCGGCAGATGGAACCTCCAAGAGACACATTTAAGACCCCTGGTAGGGCCTGGTATATGCTATGTCTTTTCACCTTCCACTGCCCAAGACAGCCAAGCTCATGGTCAGTAAGGGGAGAAGAGAACTTTCTCCAAGGGGGGGAACATTGTAAAATTACACCACAAAGGATATGGATATATAATTCTCTTACAGAGACTGGATAAAAACTGGGGACAATAATCCAGTATTCACAGTTAGCTCAAAACAATCAATATTTAACTCCTGAATTTGATGGAAGATCCACCTCCCCAAAATATTCAGTAATTGAAATGAGCACAAAATCAGGGTTTTGTTAACAAGGAAGAAACCCAAAATAGGCACTGCTTTATTCTTCTAATACTAAGGTACTATTTCTATATGTGACAATATTTCCAGCAAACTGAGAAAACACATGGGGATGATTATAACAATATCACAGATATAAATGCCCTTAGAACAGGAAGATATTTATGAATTATTCAAAAATCTTTTGTGCAGTAAATAACACATACATAGATAGCAAAGCTCTCTTAGGTATGTTTTGATACTCTTTCCTCAATAAATAAAAGAAATCTGCCACATTGATCTTATCTCTCAATTCTTGTCAGAAATACTAACTTAAATATTCTCCATTAAACATGATTGACACCCCTTTTTTCCTCTTGTCTTTCTTATGTGAAAGCTGCTCCAATCATTTTCCCTCTTCATAGCGTTGTTAAAAACACTGTGATTTGTCCCCACTTTTTAGGAATTCAACTCTTCATCAGTGATAAAAAAAATTATTTCTTTTTATCATTCTTATTGCTAATTGCTTTACTGATTTGATCATATGTCAAAGGAAATTACCTTTTATGATACAGAATATTGTTCAGAACATATTTTAGCATTTCTTTAGAAGTAAATAATTTCATTCTTTCAATTTGCTTCATAAATTTTAAGGTGCCATTCAAAGTAAATATTTTTAAAATCCATCTCTCTAATCATATGGACAAAGACATTTTAAAAATTTTGAAACACTCAACTTACAGAACAATTGCAAAAATAGTGCAAAACCCATACAGAGAACTCAACATACCCCCCACTCAGATATACTGATCCACCAACTTTTAACACTTTGACACATTTGCTGTATCTTTCTATCTATCCATTTATCTCTCCACCTATCATCTATCTACCAATTTATCTATTTTCTAAGCATTCCAGAGTATGTTGTATAGCTCATGCTCCTTGAACGCTTTAACACTTTCAGGTACATTTCCTAAGGACAAGGATATTCACTTATGAAAAGATACTGAATATATTTATTAAGTTCAAGAAATTTGACACTCATATAAAGATTACAGCCTATATTCAATTTTTTATATGTTCCAATAATATCCTTTTGAACATTTTCAGGGAAGGCATTTTTCAACTGTATCTCTTTAACATGCGCATTGTTTGGGTGTGCCTGTGCCCTCATTACACGTGGGCCGCTGGCCATGAGCACGGTGTGGAAGATCAGAGATGTACACGGTGGACAGCCAGCCAATGAAGCATGCAGAGATGCTGGAGGCACCGGGGCGGGACATACGGAAGGCGGTTTTACGTTTTATGGAGCTGGCTAAGAGGCTCCAGGGAACAGTGATAAGCTGGAAAATAGTACTAAAGGACGGTACACAGAAAATTACCAGGGAAAGACAGATGGGTGGGATGTCCAATAACGGGGAGAAATCTGTAAAATTACTAGTGTGAGAGGATTGGTAGATAGAGTCCTTGAGGAAATAAATAAACATAGGCTGTCTGCAGGAGCTGAAGCAGCAGCTAGAAATCACGATGTCGAATGGCAGGCGAATCCTCAAAAGAGCTTGATTAGTAGAGCACAGCTGCCATGGAGGGTCAAACTAAATAAACTTTTAAACCTAAGTAGTACAATTCAGCCAAGTGGCTAGAATCACACACACTGCTTTAGGGTCAAGGGTGACACTTCAGAGACTTGGAAAAGGAAATATTGTTTTCTATTTTTATCAGCACCTTCTTACCCTGCTTTGTTTGATGAAGTAATTGCTCAAATAAATACTAAGAGACTATGCCAGCAATTGTGTACACTCAAGTTTGAACAATACTTTTTAAAGGTAATTTTCATTTTTCATATATTTATATCTAGACTCTAAGCTGTTCAGTATAGCTTCTCATTAATTGATCTGGTTTTCTGCTGAAACTTAAGAGCATCTGATTTTCCCTGAGGATTCCCTTTGACTAGTGTAGTATCCATAAACGGCCACACCTCTGTCCAGAATAGGTGTGTTCAGGATTGAAAGTCCCCAAACAACATATGGAAACCCAAAATAACTAAAGAAGGCTCAGAAAGACAGATACTCTGCCAGTGCTGTTTTTCTTACTGCCATTGTATCTCAGGGTTATAATATGTATTGTGTTCGAGCTATTTATCTAGATAAGGATGCAACAGACCAAGGAACCAGGCAAGTGATATAATTTATTGCACACTTTTAAAGATCACTTCTACTGTCCATGCTTTTATGGTGAGAAATTGAGGTCAAGAAAAGGGAAATGACTTGCCCAAGAAGGATTCTCAGAATGATAGTGATGAGTCTCAGCCAGAGGTAGGTCTCCTGATGCCCAGTGCAATATTTTTGAAGCTTCATTGTAAATGCTATTAATCACTCTTTACCTTAATATCTCTAAACTACAGGTTGAATAGTGCCTTTGAGGCTGTGAAGGGTTCTCTGGACTCATTCCTTAAAAAATGGTTGTAAACAGAAATGAACCAAGTGTTGAACAAATTTCAAGTACATCTCTAAGAATCTTTCTCTGGATGTTTCCTGTAGTCAGATAATTTAAAGCATGTTTTGGTTCCTTAAAAATCTGCAAAACATTGCATTGAACTGTCTTTTAGGCTGGGAAAACTGCACATTCACCCAGCGTGGAAATTCACCCACTTCTGGAGTTCTCATTTGTCCTGGCTGAGTAGCAGGGGGAAAAAAAGGATCTATTTTCAGCAAAATGGTTCTAGTCATTCCACTTTTTGTTTAAGAGTAAGGGAAGCAGGTTTATGTATGGTTTTACAATGATGCACTGTAGACATATTAAAAATATATTTGCAAAACCACAGAAGAATGTTTAAAATAATTTAAATTGAAAATAAAACTCTTTGTAATTTGCATTGCATATAATGCATTATTTTGCCCAAGTCTATTGTTATTTAAATGAGATTTACATTATCCAAACGTTTAATAATGTTTAATAATATGAAAACCAGTATTTTATTGACAACATGAACAAACACTATTGTAATCATTCAGATGCATGGGTGTTACATCTGGAATTGTGTTAAAATTCATTGTTTTTGGCTGCTCTCCTCTGGCTTTCTGATGTAACAACTCTCATCTGACTTACTCCTCAGCAGGATGTTTCCTGTTTTGGATGCCCAGGGTATGCAATCTAAGGCCTCCTGAAAGTGCATGCTGGGCTAGGACTCCTTCCAAGTCCTAGCATGTCAATATGCTTTCACAAAGATCTCTACATCACAGCTTACATTTTTGTCATTGCAACAACACTGTTAGTTAAAAACAGTATTCATGGCAAGGTTTGCTCTTTTCAGCATTTTTCTCTCTCTAAATTGCTTCCTCCAATTAACCAAAAGAAATTGGAAACCCCATTTCCTGAAGCTACCTGTGGCCTCCCTTTCCTTTGGAATAAATTTCTCCTACAACCAAGAGTTTCTGTAAGCTCCTGGGCTCATTTTGAATGGAAATTAAGAAAAACGAATTTTGATTCTTTTTCAGATCGGTGGTAGTAGTGGGTGTTGGATGTAAAATTCCCTGATTGTATTTCAATCCTCATCACATATCTTTTTTTTAACATAACTTCTGACACTTTTTAACTCAGAATATTGACATAATTTTGCTGGTGAAACATGTTTTTGAGCACTGCCTTTGGATGTATATGCCTCAGGTAATATTCAAATCTATCAAAGATTAAATTTAAGTAGAGGCATTGGCAAGATGGCAATTATCATTTGAACTCAGACAAAGTAGCTAATTAGGCAGCCAATTTGAGAACACAAAAATTGCTCTGAACTAAACAAATTTAAACAATTAGTTTAAATAAGTAGTTCACATTCTTTGGCATACTCTTGAAAGACTTTATAATTTGAACTACACTGACTTTTCATGCTAATGCTCCAAACTGCCTACATCAACCCTACTAAATAATACTGTACTTGGAGCACACTCTGCCCTTCCATAACTCAGCATCTTTGTTCATCTTTGTTCTCTCATTTTCTACATCATCTTCAAAGTCTGCTCAACCAGCATCTGACCCCATGTTCTCTAATCCTTGTACTTTGAATTAACACCACCAGCCTCTGAATTCTGTTTATGCACTGTTTCCATTCTGCCATGTTTTAGCCATTTATGGAACTATCCTCTGCACTAGATTGGAAGATTTTCAGCCTACAGATTTTTTTTTTTAAACAAGTATTTTCATTGAAGTATAATCTACTTTCTGAAAAGTGCATATACCATAAATGTACAACAGTGTATGATCACAAGTTAAACACCACTCAGATAAAAAAAAAAACAGAATATTAACATTAATCCATTAACCCCCTCATAACATCCCCAATCATACCCTCACTGATTGACCTTATAGAAGCATTTTTTCTTTCTGAAATGCATATGCATTTGTGTCTGGCTTCTTTACCTCAGCATTATATGTTTGAGATTCTCCATGTTATTGTGCGTAAGCAGTTGTTTATTTTCATTCATGTATCATATATTGCATGAATATATGACAATTTATCTCTTTTACAATTGATGGATTTTTAGTTCCTTGGCTACTCAAATAAATACCATGAAATGGATGGGTTTAAACTATGAGAATTTGTTTGTTTACAGTTTTCAGGTTAAAAGAAAGTGCAAATCAAGGTTTCACCAAGACAATGCTTTCTCCCAGAAGACTGGCATTCTGGGGCTGGCTTCCTTCAGTCCTTGGTCTTTGGCTCCTCTGTCACATGGCACTGCACATGGCAGCCTCTACTGGCTCTCAGTCCCCTTCTGGTTATGTTAAATTCTATCATTCCCCTTCTGGTTCTGTTAAATTTCAGCTTCTTACTTCCCATGGCTCTCTCTTTGTCTGAATTTCATTCTGCTTATAAGAGACTCCAATAATAGGATTTGGACCCATCCTGATTGAGGTGGGTCACACCTTAACTGAAGTAACCTCAGCAAAATGTCCTACTTACAAATGGGTTCGCACCCATAGGAATGGATCAAGTTTAAGAACACGTTTTTCTGGGCACATACAGCTCCAATCCACCACAGTGGACATTTGGGTCATCTACAGATTGGGGCTTTATAAATATAACTTCTATAAATATGAACATGCATGTCATTTGTGCATGTAAGTGCGCATTTCTGTTGAGTATACATTTAGGAATGCAATTAGAGTGTCATAGGATTTGCATATATTCAACTTTAATAGATGCTGCCTGTTTTTGAATGTAGTTGTTCAAATTTACACCCAAACAGCACTATATGAAAATTCCACTTGGCAGGACTTGATATTTTAATTCTTGTTTTTTAAAAAAATGCATGCTTTTAATTTACATTTTATTGATCACTAATTGGGTTGACCACCTTTTAATATATTTAACATCCTTTTTTGTGAAGTGCTTGTTGAAGTCTTTTCCCCATACTTTTGCAATATGGCCTTTCTTTTTCTTACTGATTTATAGAAGTTTTATATATATGTGTGTGTGTGTATATATATGTTTGTATGTATATAACTATATTTTAAATGGAAATAATTAATTTATATTTAAAATGGATATTTATCTAATTCTGTAACTATCTGTAGATTATAGATATCTAATAATTTCTTTGTTAAATATATGAGCTGCAAATAACTTCTCATCTGACACTTGCTTTTTCACTCTTTTACTCATATTTGATGAGAAAAAGTTGTTAATTTTGATATAGCTCAATTTTTATATTTTTCTTACCATGTGTAGTGCTTTATAAAGAACTCTGTACCTGCCCTCAGCAACAGTAATAATGCCTATGTGACTTTCTAAACTATTTTAGTATTGATTTACTTTTCACATTTGGTTAAAAAAATCCATCTGGAATTAATTTTGCATATGGTGTGAAGTAGGAATATCTAATTTAAACAGCATCACTGATTGAGAAGACTGTCGTTTCCCCATTGCTTGGTAGTGCCAACTTTGCCGAAAGCACTGATTGCTTTCTGGGCTTGTATTAATTACAACTTATATGCTCTTAGCTACAACTTTATTATGAATTTTGATATCCAGGAATGTAATTCCTCTACTTTATTTTACTTCAACACTGTCTCCGCTATTTTTATCCTTTGGTAGTTTCATATAAAGTTTAGAATCTGCTTATCAATTTCAACAAAACAAACACATTCCTGTTAGGATGTTAATTGGGATTGTTTTGAATCTAAAAATTAATTTGTGAAAGATTTACATTTTCCCATATTTAGTTTTCCAATCCATTTCCACTCTGCTTAATTTCTCTCAACAGTGTATTACAGTTTCTGTGTAAAGCTCTCCTGAATCTTTTTTTTCTTTCAATTTATTGCTAGGTAGTTAATGTTTTTTGATGTTATTATTAATGATATGATTTTTAGAATTTTACTTTCTATTATTTTTGTTGAACATTATGAGTATACTTCCTAAATTCACTTATTAATTTTAATAATGTATTTTAGATTTTTATATATACAGTGTGTCCTTCACTTTGTTTTTCTTTTTTAAAACTTTTGTTTACTTAGATTATTGCAATTTCATAGTCCACGATGTGGAGTGGACATGATAGCAAGCTTCCTTGTCTTGTTTCTAATCTCTTCCAGTCTATAGCTTTTCACCATACAGTTATAGACAATTTGTTTTTAAAATTAAAACGAATGTATATTTTTAATATGTGTTCTAGGTTATAAAATGTTCTCATTATTTTGTTTGGCTCTCATCTTCCCATGGCTAGAGGTTATAATTTTTTGTGTTTTTAAAATGATCTGTTCCTGGGTTTTAGTTGCCTTGTTATATCTGCCTCTTGGTACCTGTCTTTCTATCTTGGATTCCTGCCTCTTGCCTGAATTCCATGTTTATTATTGCCATACTTTCCTGATGCAGTGTTCTGCCAGCCTTATTAAATTTCTTCTCAGTAGGATATTTTGGGTATTTTAGAACAGTGCTCTTCAGACTTCAATGTCAATATGACCATCCTATGAATCTAGTTAATAGATTCAGTAGATCTGGGTTAAATCCACATTTGGAAATTCTCATCCGTTCTTGATGAGTTCAATCCTATTGGCCCATGGAACACACTTTGAATAACAAGATTTAAATTATGCTTTCCAAACATGCCAGATCATTGAAAAAATCATCTGTGGTGGAATATATATGAATTTCTTGGCCCCAATCAAGTCATATGAATCAGTCCTGAGAAAATCTATTTTGAATAATTCCCCTAGGTGATTCTTAGGTTCAAACACCTTTAGGAATCCATACTAGAAAAATGCCCTTAGATTCGGATCTGCCCAATACAACTCATCCTACTTACCTAGTAGACATGACCAGCTCTGTCATAATATTTACTTTTACTATATTATTACAGTGGTTTTGAATGCTGTGATAGTCTCTGGTTATGGGTTGATTTTGAATTATTCTATCTTTATTAATTGCCTAGGGCTACCATAACGAATTACTACAAACTATTCAGCTTAAAACAACAGAAACGTGTTCTCCCACAGTTCTAGTAGCCAGATTTCAAAATCAAGGTTTCAGCAGAGCTGCGTTTTCTCAGAAAGCTCGGGAGGAGAATCCTTTCTTGCCCTTTCCTGCTTCTGGTGGCTCAACATGTTCCTTGGCTTTTGGTTGCGTAACTCCAATCTAGACCTTGTCCTCATGCCCTTGTCCTCATTCTCTCTGTGTCTTCATCATTTATGTTGCTTATAAGGATGCTTGTCATAGGATTTAGGGCTCACACAAATAATCCAGAACGAGCTCCTCTTGAGCTCCTTAACTGAATGAAATTACAAAGACTCTCTTTTCACCAAGGTCACATTCATCAGTTCTGGAGATTAGGATGTAGACATGTCTTTTTGGAAGCCCACTAATTATCTTTAAAAGCATTTTATGTTATGTTTACTTTTTAAATGTAATAAATAAAAAGTAATCTATTATAGATTTTTGTTTTGAAAAAAATCATTGAAAGATGTTAAGGTCACTGAAAATACTGAGATATTATGAAGCCAAGGTTGAGCTACCAAAATCATAAGGCATATATGTGTATCTATCATTGGGCTTTTAAAATAAAAATGTGCTCTTAGAAAAATAGAAAAAATCTTCCTCAACATGATTAAGGGCATATATGAGAAACATACAGCTAACACCATACTCAATGATGAAATACAGAAAGCATTCCCCGAAGATCTGGAATAAGACAAGGATGCCCACAGTCACCATTATTCAACACAGTACTGGGAATTCTAGCCAGAGCAGTTAGTCAAGAAAAAGAAGTAAAATGCATCCATATTGGAAAGGAAGAGTAAAGCTTTCACTATTTTCAGTAGACATGATAGACAAAGTCCTAACAAATCTACAACAAATCTAGTAAATCTAATAAACAATTTCAGCAAAGTAATGGGGGTACAAGCTTATTTTGGTTTGCTAAAGCTGCCGAATGCAGTATTCCAGAAATGGGTGGGCTTTTACGTTGAGGATTTACTAATTTACAATTTACAATAATTAGGCCGTGAAAATGTCCAACTCAAGGTATCAACAGGATGATGCCTTTTTTCTGAAGAAAGACTACTGGCAATCCGGACTCTATTAGATGGTACTAAGGTAACATCTAATGCAAAGTGTCAAGAATATGGGGATATTTGGGAACACTGCATTTTTACATGATTTTCCTATAAATCTGTAACTTCTCTATTAAAAAAAGTTTGTGTGCTTTTCTCGGAGATTTATTTTCTGTGGTTTATCTGTTAGTAGTAATGGGACTAAGATTTATTGAACACTTACTAGGTGAAAGACATACTTTTAGGCTTGTCTGATTTCATGAAATGTAAGCAACAGTAATTTACTGAGCACCTACAGATATTGTGGCATTCCATTTTTATGAAGCATATGGTATTATTAAAGGTTTTTAGTCCTTGGCTTTATGTGTACTATTGATGTGATAACTTAATAGATTTCATTGTACTTAGCCATAAACTTTTCAAAATTCTAATCAACTTCATTTTTTACATTCAGGATGGATACGGGATTTAAGAAAATGACATGCATCTGGAAACCTCTTAGTATATATAAACTTTTTTCACCAAATCCAATTATCTTATTCCAATGTTTCATTTACAGTTCAAGGAACTGTGACTCAAAGCAATGTGGTTTTTTGTAGAGTCATTTTCAAGTCGTGAAATAAGACTCAACCCTGGGTCCTTTGATGTCAAGGCCAGACTTATTGCTATACTCCAATATTTTGCCAGATCCCTTTAAAAATTTTAATTAAAATTGTATACAGATACACTTTAAGCAATGCTATCTTATACAATGTAAAGAAGACTTTTTATTAGTAATAACTAGGAAAACAAGTGACTACTACTAATAATCTAAAATAACAACAAAGGAGTGGATAATTTTTTTTTTATGTTTCCAAACTTTTTTAAAAAATTTATTGTTTATGTTACAGTTTTAATCATGAAAATCTGAGCCAAACTTGGGTCCTATGTCTATCAAGTTCTCTCATAAGACAACTCTGTGAAAAGTTCAAATAGTTGAATGACTGCCTCTAAGTGCACAATATGGCATTTAAAGAAAGTGTACACTTAATAAAATATGCAAGAACATGAGTTCACAAAATAGATAAATTTGGAAATGAGTCACATACTGCAAAGTGTTTTTTTCTCAAGAGAAGAATAATCTCAGAACATTATGCATATTTTTATTCTATTGACAATCTGACAGAAGTCTAGTTCCTTGAAAATTAGAAATGAAAGAGTTGACAATTGATGATTAATGATGATAAAAGAAGATAAAGGAGCAAGTAGCAAAATTCCAGCAAAATTAATATCCAATGGTTTAATGCTAGGGACTTTGGTTGTGGTATATAGATAGCTAAAATACTATGAATAAACAGTAGTTAGAGGAAACAGATAATATCTTCTATGCAAAGAAAATAATTATGAGAACCTAGTAAGAAACAGAAAAAATTTTAAGTATATGTTCCTTTTATACTTTCCCTCAGTTAGGTCATGGATGCTTTTGGTTTGTCTGTTGTGTCTGATTCACTGTGAAGGGTCAGAGAAGAGGTAGAAGAGTGAGGACATGATTACTTGGTAGTTTACTGCTCTATCTGCAAACACACTTTTTGACCCACCAACTGCTTTGAGTCTGGTGTCAGAATTCTTGAGTACCAGGGGGCAGTTCTAGAACTCAGAAGTTTGAGATGCAGATTCTTGTTCTGGGAAACTAAATTGAACAAGAAATCGATGTTGCAAATTGATATCCTCGTCAAACTTGGTCTAAAGGCATGAGAATTTGATTTGTTTGGGTAGTACTGTTTTTGTTTTTGTTTTAATTTTTATGTGAATATCTATAGGCATGAACTCTCCAGTTTAGTACTTATCTGAGCCCTGACTTCTCTGATTAGAAAACCCCTGCATTAGATGAATTCCAAGGTCATTTGAAATCCAAATTCTATGATTCTATGGCACCGGTATAGCATGCAATCTGTTAGAACAGCAGAATTGTTAACTTGTGGCAACTGTATCAGCAAAACTGCTGGAATGGCCCATTTACTAGGACATAATTTCCAAACTATATTCTGTGATAAATCAGTGTCCAGTGCCAAATGGAACCACTGCACAGGCCATCAAGTGGAGCAGATGGGACCAGAGCAGTGGATCTGATTTTCCAACTTAGAGACTCTCTGAAGTAGATCAGTCATGACTCATTCCTGTTTGCCTTCACCAGTGTCAGAAACTCAAGCCTCCTTGAAGATCAGTTATAACTTACATTATCCTTGTCATTCTGTACTGGGCAACTTGTAAGGTGACACAGTCTCCTCCCCCCCCCACCCCCCTTTGCTGTAGTCCTTTAGCTGTGGCCTCTATAACATCAAATTTTTGAGGATGCACATTCCTTTATATTTTTAATGGGGTCTCTGAAGATTTCCTTCTCTTTAGCCTCCCCCTGCCCCTGAAAGCACTTTTTAACTACAGCTTTCGTAAATAGGGTCCATTTTTCTCTCACATCCCACATACCTGAGGATCCGGAGGACGTCAGAGTCAGTATCTCCCCATTCCTGGTTAGTGCTTCAACACCAATACTTCCACTATTTCCTGGAGAAAACAAAGAAAAGAAACTACTCTTTTGAAGGTTATACTGTGCTTGCTAACTCACCTTATTCCTGCTATGCTGGTCTCTTGGTCACTCTAATGAATTGAGTGAGTTCTTCATCTTGGTGGGAGCAACGGTAACCTGGGTGAAATGCCCCACAGTGTGGCCTTTTAATTTCCTGACTTCGTTTTCAGCCAACCTTTCCTCTACCCCATCTTAGTTCCCACTCCTCTGGTAACATCCCAAACATCTCATCCCTGGAAACTGCAATACCTATGTAATGTAATTTCAAATATTCCAAGTACCACCTTTCATTTTCCATCTCACTTGGATCAAATAGACTCATTCCAGTATTTCTCAAGCCTAAAATCTATCGTTCAAAATCACAGTCAATGAAGCACCAAAGTTCTTTTTTAACTTAACTCTTTCTCTATTACACTCACTTGGAGAAACTGCAACCACTTTTGAACTGCACTATCTCCCTTCTTTCATGCTACCACCAGAACAGAGATTGTTTCTGGAGAAAATCAAACAAATAAGCTGACTAATTTCACTTTAAGTTCATGATCAGAAAAGCCAAATGTGCACACAAGAGTGCACTGTGACATCACTTCTCTCTCTACTAAATATGTTCTTCCAATATCCTAATGGCTATTTCTTACCTTCTTCCATCTCAGATCTCTTTCTTCCCTCTTCTAGTCTCATAGCCAGATGATGGCTTCACATTTTACTTCTCTGAGAAACAGAAACAGCCATAAGACAGAAACTACTTCAGAAAGCCTTTATTTTTTTTAATCAAGAATATTTCCTTCAGTTGTCCTTTCCATCCCTTTCCTTCTTAAATTCTTGGTTATCTCCCCTTTCTCCATGAATCTCTTTAACTTGTTATGGGAGAATTCTCTTTTCATCTGCTCAATTATCTCTTTCCACCCAGTGATCACACAGACATCTAAGATATTGCTAGATCCTTCTCCATCTAAATTTAAAGTATTGGTTCATCACAAGGATTGTTCCCAGTTCTTCTTCTTATATACAGTTTCTCACTGGATGTATGTCATATTCTTCCTTACTTTATGATGGCTCCCAAATTTTATCTCTGGCTAAGATCTCTTCTTCGAGACACAAATTCTCTTAATATCCACCTGGATATCTCAGTCATTTCAATTTAAATTCAAAATGCAATTCTTAATTTCTCCTTCCAAACCTTGTCTTTACCTTGTTTCCACCATTTCAGTGTATTGCACAACTCTCTATATAATGTCTCCTGCTAAAAATCTATTGTCCTACATTATTCTTATTTCTACACCAGCCTTTTTTGTGCATCAGCAAAGCCTCTTGATTACAGTTCCAATCAAGACCAATGCAATTGTATTGTAGACCTTGACTTTGTCCTTTTTTCTGCATCTTAACTAGTCTTAGGTCCCTAATTTTGTGATAAGACTATTGCAGTATTGCCTAGCCTATTTTTGTCTATTTTTGGCCCTCCCAAAGCATTCTCTATACCATAACAAGATTGATTTTCTTAAACAGTAAGAAGATTCATTTTATTCCTCTGCTTATCCCTATAGTCTAATTGCAAAATATATTTCAATACAGAATCATTTATTATTTTTATTACTATTACTGTTTAGTTTCATTAGCACCACCCAGTTCATTGTTTATTGATAGCAAAAACACTTGTTAAGAATGTACTGTGTACCAAGAAAGACACTAGCTTTTAACTGGAATCCAAATTGAAAAATACAACACTAAGGCATGTAATTATTTCCTTTGTGAAATTATTTGATACAATATGAATTGATTTACCTCCTACATTTTCAAATGCAAACCTATAATGAAAGGCAATGTATTCCATACAATGCCACCTTGTTTCACGCCTATTAATCATAGCTATGGCATATGTGGCCATCAGGACCCTCTGTACTAGATCACTTACTGTGTAATTACAAGTTCTTCTCGCACAGTGCTCTATCACAAAGGTTCTTGTTCTTCTAATGAAAATAACCGTCTATTTATAGTAAATAGTCTAATGCTAACAATTTTATGATGTTCTCAGAAAATGCATATTATGCAAAGCTAGAAATTCAATTCAGATACCTGAAATAACCACTAGCCTAAGAATTCATAGCCTTTTGGGAGCCAAGGTGAAAGACGTTATAAAAACAGTTATATATCCCTAACAGCTAAAGGTGTTTTCTTTAGTATGTTAAAAAGAAATTGAAATATTTGAAGAGGTAGAATACAAACTGATAAGTAACTATTGTTTTTGAAAATATTTTATGAATTCATCTAATTAGTAATTACATATACAATAGTGGTTACGTTCTAGGTACTTCTCTGGGATCTTCAAAGCTTTTGAAAATCTCACATATCTCACAAATCTGCATATCTGGGCATGAGGAGATAGATAAAACAATTAAACCTAAAAATATATAAGTAAATTGTGATGCTATTAAAACAAATAACAGAGAATAGTGAGGTGTATAGAAGGTATAGGCGGTGAGTGCCAGGTACTGTCAGATAGCAGATTAGGGTAAATTTTGTTGCAAAGGACTTTTGAGAAAAGAATTGAATGAATTGAGAACTTTAGACAATGGATATCTTTTGGAAGAGTGTTCTGTGCAGTGGGACCAGATAGAGCAAAGACCCCAAAGTAGGAGCCTGACATGTATGTTTGAGGAACTGAATGGAGGCCAGTGTGCCTGGAGTGAATGAGCAAGGGAGTGTTTTAGATGAGAAGAGGTGAGAATGATAGCAAAGAGTCAGATTATAGTCATCTTTTCAGTCATCAAGCCAAGATAAATACCTGGTCCCTTATTCTAAGTAAAACACCCACTATAGGTCATTACGTGATACATATGGCATTTCCTACCTGAAGGAGGATAGACTTCACCCTGCCCTTCCCTTCAGGTGTCCCTACCCATAACCCTTCGGAAGCATACCTAATTTTGACTCCTATAACCTTAAACACTGCCCTCCTTGAGTGCATCTTGTTTGGAGGAAAGATCACATACCAAGCATTTTCCCAAAACTTCATGCAAGCCCTCAGTATTTAACCACTTTTGGTCCCCAGCCATATATAATGTGTGGAGTGGTTGCCATAGGTGTGGGCATATTCAAGTGAACTTCCTGTCATCTCACTGTCTGGAGTGAGGTGGCTGCACCTCTTGGTAAGTAAGTTCCCCTAACAAATGCTTCTGGGCTGATCACACTGCATTGAACATCTCTTTTATCAGAATCACAACAAGCTGCACTGTAGGGAGGTTTGGGGCAGTCCCTGCTGGGTCTCCCCTATTTCTTCCTTCAAGGCAAGCCCTGATGCTGGTTCAGTGAAACACAGCAGCTATTGAGCAGAGGAACTGCATGCTCTGACTTGAATTAAATAATCACATTTGATGTAGTGAGAGAACAGACTGCAGGGATGAAGGAAAGAAGCAAAGCAATGTGTTAGAGGTTATTGCAATAATACAAATGATTGGCAATAGTGGTAATAGGCAAGGCTTAGCAGGGACGTGGTGAGCCCAGTTGGTCTTAGGATATCTCATGAAGATCAAGGAACTATATTTGCTGCTATACTGGATACAGATTGTAGAAGAATCAAAGTGACTTCTATACTGTTGGCTTATGTAATCGGAAGATGTGAGTTGCCCTTTACTGAGATGGGAAGCTGTGGATGGAGTATGTGTGTTTGTTTGTTTTCCATTTTTTTTTCTTTTTAGTGAGAAGGAGTTCAGGAATTCAGTTTAGTATTTCTTATATTAAAGGCACCCATTGGATATTTATCCAAATGTAGTTGTGAAATAGGCAGAAGGAGAAAAGTGTGTAGCTTACAAGAAAGGTCTGGGAAAAAGATATAAATTGGGAAGTTTTCTGTTCATGGATAGTCTTTCAAATGATGAGACTAGAAAAGATCATCGATCAAATGCATATAGATAGAGAAGAAAAGAGAACTAAGGATGGAGCCATTGGTTACTTCAAAATGTAAAGTTTGGGTAAAAGAGGAGAAACAGCAAAGGTGATTGTAAAGACATGTTGTAGTAGTAAAAGTAAGTGAATGTGGTGTGCAACATGCTTTTGTGTTCATGTGTTCAATGACAACATCCTTAGTGTTGACTAATATGAAGAGATGATACTAAATAAATATAGAGCAGACTGATGACAATGGGAGAGAAAGGCAGAGCCAACTGCATGGGCATGTGTCCTGTGCAATGTCACTGGGTCCCAAGCTTGGCTTAATGCTCTCTTGTGTCTGCTAGGGAAATCTTAATAAATTCTTAACCAGGATCACCCATTTATATTGCATATTGTGTCCCATAAATTATGTAGCTTCTCCCAGGGGGTGGGGGTAGGTGTGTTGATGATAAGAAATGTGTCATAAGGACTTTATTCAGTTTTCAGGTTATGTTTTAAATATTTGATGATAATATAAAAACAATTTACTCATTCACAGTAGACAGTAACACCAAAAAGCAAGGGCATGTATGAAGGTAATCTTCCAAGAAGCAGGGGTTAAAGATAAAAACACCAGTGGCTAACCAAAGAGACTGTAATAGTCACATCAAGAGAGGGACACATGAGAAATACCTGACAATAGTGGGTTCTCCAAAGAGCTCACAACAGGACCCTGGGGAGTTAGCAATAAACCCTTGGTCCAAAGAGGATGATATGAGTTTATACAACTATTGGTCAAATAAAAATCTTTTTTCTTCTCTTCTCTCCTACCTGCTTTGGATCTGTAGAGGTTTAAAAACTTCTCAGCATCTGTGCTGGTTTGAATGTATTATGTCCCCCAGAAAAAGCCATATTCTTTGATGCAATCTTGTGGGACAGACAAATTACTGGGGATTAAGTTGGAACATTTGGATTAGGTTGTTTGCATGGAAATGTGCCCCATCCAACTGTAGGTGATGACACTGATGAGATATTTCCATGGAGGTGTGGCCCCACCCATTCAGGGTGGGCCTTGATCAGTGGAGCCATATAAATGAGTTGACAAACAGAAGGAACTCAGTGCAGCTGGGAGTGACCTTTTTAAGAGGAGCTACAACCAAGAGGGACACTTTGAAGAAATCACAGGAGCTGAGAGAGTAGCTGCAGATGAGAGACAGTTTGAAGACAGCCGTTGAAAGCAGGCTCTTGCTCCCGAGAAGCTAAGAGAGGGCAAAGGCCCCAAGTGCAACTAAGAGTGACATTTTTGAGGAACTGCAGCCTAGAGAGGAATGTCCTGGGCGGAAGCCATTTTGAAACCAGAACTTTGGAGCAGACGCCAGCCATGTGCCTTCCCCCCTAACAGAGGTTTTCTGGACACCATTGGCCAGCCTCCAGTGAAGGTACCCAATTGCTGATGTGTTACCTTGGACACTTTATGGCCTTAAGACTGTAACTGTGTAACCAAATAAACCCCCTTTTATAAAAGCCAATCCATTGCTGGTGTTTTGCATTCCGGCAGCATTAGCAAACTAGAACAGCATCTATGGAGATGATCACATCATTTTCACTTTGTTTTCATTAATATGATGATTTATATTAATACATTTCCTAATTTTGATGTTTTCTTGAATATATGGGACATACTCCAAGTTGCTTCACACTGCTGATTTTATTTGTTAATTTATATAAGGATTTTATATCAATAAGCATAAATGAATCTTATCTAGAGTTTCATTTTAATTTGTATTTTGGATTTTGTTGCCAATGCTATTCTTGATTCAAAATAAATGTTTGGGGCTTCTCCTAATTTCTTTAGGACATTCCCTACTGCCATAAACAACTAGGAATCTGAACAAATTATATGAAAGAGTTGTTTTCAGACATTAAAGACAGTCCCTACAGGACTATTTATTATCTCTGAGAAAAAAAAAAATAAATGAATTAAGTCACATATTTACCCCACTTACAGCCTGGAGCTGTTTTCCACAACCATGGAATTGAGAGAATAAATCCAAGCACAGCACATTGGTCTCAGTGAATCCATGAGATGAATGTTAGAGTTTGGAGACATTGAGGCAAAGAGAATTTGGGGGCAGAATATTTGAGAAGAGAGAGCTACAAAAATAGTTCCAGAAATCTGTGAAGGATTTGGATTGGTACTAAGTTGCACAAGGAAGAATGAGAACCTACCAGACCAGGAAAAGACATTGTGAGAAACAAGTACCAAGGCATGCTAAGTTGAGAAATTCCTAGCCGTCAAACAGGGCTACAAGGAGTTCAGTTACCATCCAGCCAGAGTGGAGACCTCATTGTTAATCACCAAAATGTTCATACTTTAATATTACTACTTAGCTGGCCATTGAGTGAAGAAAAGATCAGTAAGGTTAGAGACATGGAACTAGAAATTATTCAATCTGAAATACAAATAGAAAAAAAAAATAGCTGAAATAAGCTAAACAGGGGTTCTGTGACCAATGGGCAAATATTTAGGTAACTTCAAAATGTGATTAAAAAATACAAATTCACAGCACAATCAACTTTATACCAGCAGGGAACACAGGGAAAACCATGATAACAGTCTAAAAAGCAACCAGAGGGGAAAAAAGACACATTACATTTTGATGTGAGAATGACAGCTGTCTTCTTGTGGCATTTAGAAAACATCACAAAAAGAAAATATCCTTTGAAAATGACCACAAAATAAAGATAACTTGGAAAAATAAAAATCTGAATAAAATTGTCACCAGCACTCCTGGTACCATAAAAAAGATGTTAAAGGACGTTCTTCAGGGTAAAGGAAAAGGACATTAGATGGATATTTGAATTTGCATAGCCATGGAGGGCACTAGAAATGGCAGTTATTTGGGTAAATATAAAAGAGACTCCTTGTTTAAAAAATTAAGAAATAATCAACTATTTGGAACCAAAAGAACAATGTGGTATAGGACTTACAAAAATGAAGATGTAAAATCCATGACAAAATAGCTCAAAGGATGGTGGGAATGGAATATATTGTTATAAGGTTTGCGTATTATCCTTGAAGTGGTATAAAATTATTTGAAAGTAGAATGTGAAAATTGAAAAATGCATGTTTTAAATCCTGAGCAAATGCTCATGAAATAAAAGAAAGTGTTACAGCTAATAATCAAATGATGGGGATAAAATAGACTCACATTTAATCAATTAATCTAAATGAAGCCAGGGAAAGAGGAAAAGAGGAAGCAAGAATAAAAGGGACAAATGAAAATAGGTAGCAAGATGGTAAACTTAAGCCAAACCAGAAAAATAATTGCTTTAACTGTAAATGACTATACCCTTAATGAAGAGTAAAAATTGTTAAATTGTATTTAAAAAGCATGACATGATGATATGCAGTCTATTGGAAATCTAGTTAAAAAATCGAAATACACATAGAAACAATATAAGTATAAAAAAGATTTACATGTAAATATTAAGTTGAAAGAAACCTAGAATGCTATCTTAATATCAGACAAAGTAGACTTCAGGACAAGGAATATTGCTAGAGATTGAGAGAAATATAACCAAATGACAAAAATATCAATTTACCAAGAAGTAACCATTTAAATATGTGCACATTTTAAAAGGGAACTTCCAAATACATGAAGCAGAAACTTATAAAATCTAAAAGGAGACAGACAAATCCAAACTCATAGACGTTTCCGCATGCCTTACACAGTAATTGATAAAAATGTAAACAGAAAATTTCTAAGGTTATAGAACACTTGAACAACAATATTTAACCTCATGACCTAATTAATCTCTAGGAACACTACAACCAATAACTGATAATATACATTGTTTTCAAGTGTTTCTGGGGCATTCACCGATATTGGTCTTATAGGTTATAAACAGGTCTCAAGAAAATAAAGAAATTAAAAGGTTACAGAGTATATCCTCTGACCAAACATCATTAAATTCTAAAACCATAGCAAAAATAACTTTGGAAAATCCCTCAAAAATCCCTAAATATTTAGAAATTTATAAATGAAGCAATGGAGCTGTGAATGAGCTATATTTTTATTAGAGTGATAGTTTAAGCAGGTATAGACATTTGTCACAATTCATCAAAATGTACTCTTAAAATAGATGTATTTTATTGTATTTAAATTATGCTTTAATAACTTTTATTTACAAAATAATTTAGAAAACATTCACTTCCTTTCTGAGGTCTGGGACATCTTAAATAAATTGGAATTTCTTATTCTTAAAAGATGAGAGGCCTTTCCCTGAGAAAAGGTCAGATACTCTTGATTTTGTGGCAGTAGTTCTTTTAACGCATTCTCAATTTATTTCATGGAGTTTTTCTGTCACTTCTGGGATCAGAATTTGTCATTTATACTAGAAAACATTTTTGCCCAGAGTCTCAAATTATTTGCATAAAGATGAGCAAAATAATCCTTTAGTTTTAAATTTCTTCTTCTGTGTTCCTGGCTATTTCCTCACTATTGTTTCCTGTTTTGCACAGTTTGTTCATTAAGACTTTTTAAACATATAGCATTAACATGTAGAGCTTGGCTTCATATAATGAACATTAATCAAAATTAATATTCAGATAGTTTAGGCCTTAAATATGCCTATGCCTAGTATATATTTAGGTTAAGTTTGATACCCTATATAATTACTTGTACTGTTTTACTTTCAATGTAATTGATTCTATTATTATTTTTCTTTTGAGTAAAAGCTGATATGTTTTTCTTAAATGACTGGCTCTATTTTTTCTGTTTTCAAAATAAGAGAGAAAACTCTAAAATAAAGTTATAATAAATAAAGTTATTTAGGATAAAAATGTTACATTATTCACAATTATTATTTTTTATTGCCTACATGACAGGTAGGTTGTGAGAAGCAGATCAAAATCGTGGATAGTACTTTCTTGCCTTGCATTTTTCAGAAGCGTCTTCTAACATGAAGCATTTCTGCAGGAAGTACACACAGTGAAATTGTCCTAATAGCTTGCTGGCAGAAAGAAGGTAGTTTCTTAGACTAATTCTCATTTAGTTTTTGATGCCTGAAAACATAATTTCTTTCACAGAAATTCTTGCATCATGAATATAATGATTTTTTTTAAAGGCTGTATGTCAATCCAATATTTTTTGGAATTTCTTCTCTATTGGAAATTTTTTTTGTAAGACAATTTACCCGGAAAGCAATATTGCCACACAATAAAGGCCTAGTTGTTCTGGTCAAATCTGGAACAGGAGAGTTGGAACTCTGCCATCTTTGGGCAATGGTACACTCAAAGGTGGCAGCTTCTTGCCACTAAGGTGCTCCTGTAGCGCTGCCTCTGAGAACACTTTATAGAACTACTTCTTTTACTCAGAGGAATCAACCTAAAGGTGGAAATTCAGACATGAAGGGGTTATGAGGAGAGGAGATATTTTTGGTTAAGAATCATCTTGGTACCATTAGGGAAATCTGCAATGCACTGCCTTGGATTCCCCCTTTAAGTCAAAGCGCTGGGTCCCTCAGCTGCTAGGAATGTTGGCTGCTGAGGGTTCACCACTAAACCCTCCCAAGAACTGCTCCTGTATATTAGGTAGCGCCTTGACCGAGGAGGTCATGCTGCCTACCCAAGCAGTGGTAAAGAGCCCAGCCCCCAGCTTAATTGGAGACATTTCTGAAAGCCCATCTCAGCCACCCAAGGCATCAGCTTAGACCTCTATTGCAACTGCTTTGTGTTTCCTTTCTTCTAGTCAGGCTTGCTTCCACCATTCCCTTACAGACTGCCCAATAGATTATATGCATGTCAATCTCTGCCTCATCTTCTCTTTCCTGGAACCATGGCCCATGGCAGAACCCATAGTTAAAGAAGGAAGGTAACTGCATATTATATTTCTAAGAAGCTGACCCTAATCAATATCACTAAATGGCATTCAGCAGCTCATTTCAAGAGAAAAGACTTGAAATATATGTTAAGTATACAGACTTAGAAAATACAGGACTTTAGCAACTGAAATAATCTGACACAACCTGCAAAGCACTGAGATGACTTAAGTAATGGCTATAAAATTGAGCTAGTGTAGCTACTGAACAGGTAGAAAGCATACTTCACCGCACCTACTAAATCCAGTGCTATGGTCTCTTCCTCAAGCTACAGAGTGAAAGATTTTGACGACTTAGTTATCTGAAGTGGATACTCCACCATTAGCAGGAGGAAAGAGATTGCTAACTCATTTTTCAAAGATGTTCTTTAGGACATTACCTGTCAAGATCATGATCAAATTCATGCCTTAGTCTTGAAAAGTGCTATGTCTTGATGCCAGTACTTTCAAGTCTACAATTTGTAGGGATAAATCATATGCTATAGAGGTACTTTTTCTATAATACCATTCTGTCTTAAATATTATCATCTCTGTACTCAAAAGAACTGTATTTCTTTTTAAATATTGAAAAAAAAAATAATTTCCAGGGTCTTTTCCACTTACATATCACTATTCTTGAAACACTCTAATATTAAATGGCATAAATGTGCCAAAAAAGAAGTAGTAAAGAATGACAGAATACTTTGGTAACAGGAGACTATTCTGTGATATTAATAGCAAATTTATCAAGTACTAAATAAGTGGCTTGAAAGGGCATTTTCATTTAGAAGAACAACATGAAGATTTAAAAATATGAATTGAATATAAACTTAAAATCTTGCTAATGAAGATTCTTATTTTGATGTGATTTTCTTGGTTATAAATTCATGCATATGCATGGTATAAAAATTAAAAAGAATTGAACATCCTAGAAGAAATACCTTTTTAGAAGACAGATTACAGGAATTATGCATACTGATAAAGCTGAAATAGTATATAGTTAAAACACACAGTTACAACATTTAAAAGTTCTGCGGTTGTTATGAATTGAATTGTGTCCTCCAAAATATGTTCAAGTCTTAACCATGTTCTCATAAATGTGACTCCCATATGGAAACAGGATCTTTGAAGATGTTATTGGTTAAGATGAAGCCAAATTGGATTAGGATGGGCCCTCAATCCAATATAACTGCTTTCTTTATAAGCAGAGGAAATTTGTACACAATTAGTAAGAGAGAGACAGAGGGTTGGTCATGTGACAGAGGCAGAGACTGAGTTATGCAGCTACAAGCCAAGGAAATCCATGGATAGCGGACTATCAATCAGCAGCCAGGAGAGAGGCACGGAATGGGTTCTCCTCTTTAAGAGGAAGCACGGTCACACCCACACCATGATTTAAGACTTTTTAAGCCAGCCAATCTGAATACTTTTTTGCAACATCCCTGGAAAACTAAGACAGCAGTAAAATAACATTTGACTTATCTGGTATTATGACAAATTTAACTCTATTAATGAATACATGCATATCTGAAGCTCAGTGATAACTGGTATTCATAATGCCTGAGAAAACAAGCAAATTGACCTCAGGTGATTAGAAGAAAAAGCTTGGATTGGATTTAGGCTCTTTTATTTAACAGTGACACAGTGTGTAATTCACATAGATTTCTAAGCAAGAGTATCCATGGTAATAAGGAAAGATAATACTAATATAGTACCTGACACTATAAACTGTAAAAATCATACAATATGGTATGAACCCAGGGTATTCGAGATCTTCAAATTCTTTCAAAATAGTGAAAGATCTATTGATTTTTATTTTGCAGTGTTAAATGAGGTATTTAATATTTCAGCCCATGGGCATAGTATCATGTTATAGTAAATCTGTTTAAAATAAGGAATTACATTGTTCAAAAATCTCTATTCCTGGCCCATGAAAGGTTGTAGTAGTCACTTGAAAGATGCAAGCTGTGATTCTATGTCAAGACTAGTTTTTAAAATAGATGAAAATACAGGATGGTCATATTTATTAGAAATGCTAGGCAGGACTCCATAATTCAGAATCTCTTTCTTGTCACTAGCCTTGAAATGCAATATCCAAAATTCATTTCTTCAGATCCTTCATTAAACGGACCTCCAACTAGGAATGTAGCACCAAAGGTCTTTGCCATAAAACTTTGTCATCCTAGAAGTGCTGAAGCCTGGTTGACAGTAGCCCCTCGGGAAGGAGACCCAGGAACAGACTGAAGAAAACATAGGGCAATCATGAGGAGGAGCCAAAGGAGACCGAGAGGTGAAGCAGTAACACAGAGCCATACTGCCCAGTTCATTATTTGCTACCAGTAAGCTCTGTAAGTCTGCACCAAAAGTGAGAGACTTCTTGGTCTGTTAGGAAAAATCATGTTTTTTTTTTTTCAAATTATTCTTTTTTAAAGTATCATTAGTGCTGGTATATTTTTCTTTGTGCTTTGCTGAAATCTTCAAGGTGCTTCTTAAAAATGATTACAACAGGTGTTACTTTTTAACAAAGACATAAGTAATACAAGCAAAATCACAACAATAACATAGTTCATTATCGTTACTGTATAGAAAAAGATGAATCTATTTAGGAATGTCACGTTGGGAGGGTTACAGAAGGGATACCCGTGATCAGGGTCCACAGTCAGGGATGTATGAAATGACCTCTTTGTCCTGGCTGTGTTCTCTGGCACTGGTAGACACAGGGTCACCTGGTAAGCAGATACCAATGGGAGGTCCTTTTTAGAATATACATGGAAGAAATGGACGAGCCATATATTGTTCTTTTGTCAGCATAATATTAACTGAGTGTGTCTGTGTGTGTGTTAACAACCATTAAAAGGCTGGTGATGACCTTAGGCCTCCAGCAACATCCCCTCCCCTGGGTTCCTGGCTCAGTCTCCAAATATCTGTCACATGGATATCTTGTGTTCCACACAGACATCATGGTTCTCAGTCTGAACTCAGATCTCATATTTCTTGGACTGACAGTCAGTTCCAATCCTTGGTGCCTGCTTTTTCAAACTTGAAGATGAGCTACACCAATTACAAAGATTTTTATTTTTCAAAACAGCTTTATTTTAATTAATTAATTATTTTTAAGTCACTTACATTGGGTTATAGTTTAAATAAAGTAAACTTGACCAGCTATAACAGCAAAATTTGATAAATTTTGACAAATATATGCAGTCATGTAACAAACACCACCACAATCATAATATGGGACATTTTCATCACCCCAAAAAGTTTTTCAGTACCACTTTGCAGTCAACCCTTTACTCTAGTCCCTGAACCCTTACAGTGACTAACCTGCCTCTATCACCAAAGCATTTCATTTTCTGTAATTTCTTATGAACGAAATCATACAAGAGTAGGCTTTTGTGTCTAGCTTCCTTTATTCAGCGTGGTGCTTTTGGCATCCATGTTGTTGTATGCACAGTAATTATCTCTTTATTGCTGATAGAATTCCATTGTATGCATGTACCTCAATTTGTCTGTCTATTTACCGGTTAATACATTTGGGTTGTTTCCAGTTTTTTGGCTATTATGAATAAAGCTGTATGGATATTTTAGTGTAAGTTTCATGTGCCCATAAATTTTCTCCAAGTAACTACCTAGTAATGGAATTACTGGGTCAGGTGGTAAGTATCAACTTAACTTTATGAACAACCACCAATTTTCTGAAATGACTGTATCATTTTGAATTTTTACCAGGTCCTCCACATTCTTTTCCAAACTTGTAATTGTTGATTTTTTTAATTTTAGCTATTCAACTGAGTATGTGATGGTATCTCATTATGGTTTTAGTTTACATTTCCCTAATGACTAACAATGTTAATCATATTTTCACATGCTTATTGGCCATTTGTATATTTCCTTTTGGTGAAGTGTCTATTCAGATCATCGGTCCATTTTAAAATCAGGATATCTCTTTAAATTTCCATTCATGCATTAGTTAAGAAAAAATACATTATTTCCAGTATATAGTAAAATTGTATTTAGGAAAATCTGTATCACATAGGCCCTTGATAAATATTGTTTTTCTTCAACCCATGTAAAAGTTGCTCATTTTTGGAGATATTTATGTGACAATTATTAGCACTGAAAGATATCTATCTGTAGAAAAGGATTATTCTGGGAAGTTGTTACAATAGTTAAATAGGAGAGAATGGATCAAAAAGTGGATAATATATGAGACTTTATTCATATATTTAATAACGTGATGAAACTCGATGTTAATTTGATATGACATTTATGACTTTGGACAACCTGAAATATTAACTTCAAATTGGTTGACCAGTGTAGAGGAAGCCAGTAAAATGTTGATATCAATCCCAATTTAGGGTGAAGAGAAGATGGGGAAACTTGGGCAAGTGCCTGATTATAAAATCAATCAGCCAGATTCATGGAAACCATTCTAGAGCAGAGTCTATCTGGAGCCTTCAGTTCTCTCATTGTGAAAGAAAATGAGTGTTAGGTCATGCAATGAGTGTAGACAGTTTAGACTGAGCCAGCTACTCAATTGTAGAACATGAGTTTATATTTATAAATGTTTTAAATTGTTGTACATTCTTGGTTTGATTTAAATAGTTTGATACCCCATTCAATAAATCATTTATTTCAACTGTGTTTCTTGGCAGATTAATTAGGATAGATTCTGTATGAAATGAAATAGTCTGCAGGAATCATTTGTACATTATTTTAGGAGTGACACTTCTACTAATAATATTTAAATTTTCTTACATATATGATCAGAAACAAAATAAAACTCTGTTAGTTTTGATCTTACCAGCTTTTGAAATGGTCTCTGTAGAGTACTCATCGCTCTTGTATGAAAACAATTTTGAAAGCTTGAAATAGGGAATTTGTTTCCAATTTTTTCTTTTTTAGTAAAGAAAGTTACAACAGAGTTTAAAAAGTAAATGCTATTTTTTTGAATAAAATAACTCAAAAACATTAAAATGATATTTTCATTTATATAAATTTCAGAAATCAGTTACTTTGTGGGTATAGCTTTTCTATGCTAACATGCATTATCCATTAATAAAACATGGTCATTCTTTATTATAGACAAAACAAATGTTCCATTCATCACCCTAGAGAAAGACCATTTAGAAATAAACAAGCAGCGCCTGAGGAGATGTGTAATTTAGCAAAAATAGCCACCCTTGCTGAGTTATCTTTTGGGGAAGGGAAATAGGAGATAAACAACTATCCTGAAGGGAGTTGATTTGAAAATAAATTATATATTTTCCCTCGAGAGTTACAGCATAAAGAGAGATCAAGTCTTTTTGAATACCACTTAGTGGTTATTCTTGACAAAAAGAAGGCTCAAATGTGTTTTCTATTGCAGTAGTCAATTTGTAAGTTTTTAAAATTACTCATAATCCGTTAAAAATCTTGTTGGTTTTTGTTCTTAATTTAGAAACATTCTTATATTCTCAACCTTTTATAATTTAATTATCTCCTGTAAAATTTCCTAATATTTTTGTAAATTTTTTTTGAAGCAGTATCTGGCACTTCACTTTTATTGGCATCATTATTTTCTTGAAGGATAAAGCATATTAATATATTATCTTTAAAAGTTTGTCATTTTAATTTTTTGATTAGTGATTTTAAAGTCTTCAAAATATTTCTCCTGATTTAATCTTACCATAAGTTCAGTTCTACATTTAAAAAAGTCTAAACTAATCATATTGAAACTTTATTTTGCAATTTCTTTTTGCCTTCCATTGGAGTTTTTATGTGAAATTCAAACTGACCATATAGTTTGCAATTCACTGAAATATTGTGGTCAACATAAATATTTGACCCTTTTGTGATTTTCTCTTTTCATCTCCTCAACTTCAGACTCCATGTAGCTATAATAGAGAGCCAAGCACAATAATGGAAACTAATAACCTTATTAACATTTATTTTCCTTTCATAGTCACCAAATCCCTATATTTTGTCTTCAAGTCATCATATCAATTGGTCCTGCTCAAAAAGATGCTCCTCTTTGCAGAGCTGTTCAAATATTCAGCTCTACTGAATCCAACGAAATCTATGTGACAGTCTTCCATTTTTACCTGCCTATTGGTGGTTATAGCCTGTTTTCTGCATCCGATGCAGAGATGAGGGGTATGCCAAACATTTCCACAAGGAACTGTGGCACAGATCCTCACTCCACATCCACTTCTGAGACTTCAGCCTTACTGTCTGGCCTTTCTCTGTGTCAGCAGGATTGTAAGACTAATATTCCAACTAATGCAAGAATTTGGGTAAAGTCATAGAATTACATAGCACTGGACCAATAATCCTTATTTTCATTAATTTTCTAAATTGTAAAGTGTCAAACAAACCCATTGTTATTAGGTGCCAGGCAGTTTTCTAAGGACTTTCTCCAACTAATCATCTGGAAACCTTAGAGATAGTACCATTTTCTTGAGTGTATAGATAAGAAAGATGGAAAAGTGCAAAGTGATCAAAATAACAGGTTTGAAGACACAGGATGAGAAGGAACAGTTGATTTGGACCTAGAAGTGGGGCACGATGCCCAGTCTCTTGAACACTACAATGAACTGCCTTCTGGTCGCCCCCACAACCACGGGCTTTCCAGTTGCAGGACAGACACTGGCCATCACATCCCTGGACCAAAATTATTTAGGGAAGCAATGTTGCCTTCAATATGTTACACTTTTTTCTTTGACCTAATTAGGTCATTTTGAGTTGAGGAATTACTGACATATTTATATTGATATTTTTGACCTTCCATTGTATCTCTGTTATAGCTGTTACATGTTTCTGTTTCAGTCTTGCCATCTTTTGGATCAACATTGTATTTTTGTTATTTATTCAGTTTTCTTCTACTATTAGCTTGTTAATGATATGTAATCCTACTATTCTTTTAATGGTTACCCTCCTGATTACAACATGCATCCTGGGCATTCTTAGAGTGTAATATAAATCAGCACAGTTACCTTCTTCCAGACAAAACTAGGGCACTAGAGCACTTTAATCATATTGCTTGCCCTCTGTTTTTGAGACTGAATCCTGACAGATACAGGTATAAGACACTTACAGAAAGGGCACAAATAATAAGTGTGCAACTTTACACAATTTTATAAAATGAGCACGTTCACATAATCAGCACTCAGATCAAGAAACAGAACATTATTAATAGAAGTTCTCTTTGTACCAGTTATCAGTCATTTATACCTCCAAGAGAAACCACTACTATGAATTCTAAAATAAAAATGTAAATAAACTGCTTTGCCACCTTTTAAAACTTAAAAATGGAATCAGATTTTTCATACATTTTTTTTTGGTCCTTCTTTGACTAGAGTCATCCATAACTTTGCTTTGTAACTATAATATTTTTTGTACTCATAGGTTATAGTTTGGCATTGTGTGAATATATCAGTGTTCCAATTACTATTGCTGTGTTGTAAGTCACCATAAAGCATAGGGTCTTAACAACAACAATCTTTTACGTTGTTACGCTAATATGTGTATATATATATATACACATATATGAATGCAACAAAATATACATATTCTTGTCCATGATAGAAAAGCCACACCCATGAGTTCTTCTCTTGACCTCCCTGGGATGCTCCTGTGGAACAACGCCCTTGAGAGTCCTAGAAACTCTATTGCTTAAGAGGTACTTTTCCTACTTCCCACATTACTGCAGTTAACAGGATTGCCAACATTTCTGCCATATATAACATGAGCTCCCTTTTCTCCACTTTCCAATAATATTTTCCTTCTTTTAAGCGCTCACTGATGGTCTCTTGGAGACTCTAGTATCTCTAACAATTTTCTCAAGACCCTTTATGCTTTCACCTGATTCCTTGTCCCAAAACCAATGCCACAGTTTCAGGCACCCATTTCTGGCATCAAATTCTGTTCCAGTTATTATTGTGGCATAAGAAGAAAAACCAAAAATTTATTGGATTTAATCAACAACAATCATTTATTTTGATTACACACCTCTATTTTTGGTAGGGCCAAGTTGGCTTGGCTCATCCTGGCCCCAACTAGTGTTGGCTGGGACTGACTGACTCAGGGTTGGGGACTAATTTTAAAAATGGCTTACTCACATGGCTGGCAAGTTGCCACATGCTGTCAACTATCAGCTCCTACAGGGTTTAGTTTTTTTCTTTATGGGCCTCTCAGTGGGCTGCTTGGGCTTCTTTACAGCATGGTGCTTAGGTTCTAAGACTGAGCATCTCAAAAGAATCAATAGAAACTTTTATCTTTTTATGACCTAGCTTCAGAAGTCACATAGTGCCCCTAAAGTAATAATCACCAGTCCACTCAGATTTGAGGGGCGAGTGGTGATATACATCCCACTTCTTGACAATAAGATTTTCAAAATCTTACTTTAAGAAGAGTGTGTGGATGGGAGATTCTTGCAATCTGTCACACATACTTTATTTAACCATGTTACTGTAAAAGGACATTCCTCATTTTTCCAATTTTAGGATAATAGTGTTACAACTATCACTTTAGTGTGTGTGTTTTGGTGGATGTATGTTTGCATTTATGTGGTTATATATCTAATGGTGTAATTCTAGGGTATTAGCATGTGCATATAATTATTTTTAGTGGATACAGCCAAACAGCTTTCAAAAATAGATATAACAATTTACACTCCCACCAACAGTGTATTTACCCTCCTCACAAATCCTTTTATTTGCATGGGTCAATAATGGCCCAAAATTCTTTCCTAAGGCTCTTGTTGAGGAGTGGAATCTAATTCCCTTCCACCTGAATCAGGGCTGGCCTTGATGAGTTCCTCAGCCAGTAGACAATAGCGGACATGAAGTTCTGGGACTTCCAAGACTAGTTATAAGAAGCGCTGCAATTTCCCCCTGGGTAGCATGAAACCCTCCCTCATTTGGGGTCCTGAGCTACCATCCACATAAGTAGTCTGACTATTCTGAGACCACCATGCTAAAAGCCTGGTTGACGGTATCAGTTGATGGTGCATGCCAAGATTCCAGTCAAATGAGTGAAGCTTTGTTGCATATTTCCAACCAACCCAGTCACTAGGCTGGCTCAAATATAATTTATGACTTCCTACAATATCAGGTAGACCTGAAAAATCACATATGTAAGGATGCTATAATTTTCGACACATAAAATCATGAAATATAAAATTGAAGCGCTGTAATCCACTAAATTTTTGAGTAGTTCATTTTGTTGTAATAGATAAACTGGAAGAATAGGGCATGCTTTTTTTTTCAGCTTTAAATAATGTATACATGCAGTACTATTGCATTAGGCTTTCATTTTTCATTTCACTGATGATAACAGCACTAAGCAATTTTCCATGTTTTGAATTTCTTCAGTGATAGTGAAGTGCATGCTCTTTGTTGTTGTTGTTGTTTTGTTTTGTTTTGCTAATTATATTGTGTTTCTGCTTTTTTTTTTCATTTTGGTTTCTAGATCTTTTATATTAGATTGAATCCAAGCTGTGTTGTTTTTTAAATTTCTCTTTTAATTCTATTTACAATTGCTTTATTCATCCTAAAGCTATACTAATGGCTTAATACATAGTTAGGATTATGGTATTTGCAAGAGATATTGGTTCTTTGTGTTAATTACTTTTTGTCACCGTATTCTTCCATAATGAATTCCCCAAACCTAGTCACTAAAAGAATAAGGCTTTCTCATTTCTTACAAATCTATGGACTGACTGGACAAAAAAATTGGGTCAAAGCTAGACTTGCTAATGCATTTGAAATCAGCTGTGGATCACTTAGGCAATGCTGCCAATCTTAGCTCAGCTTCTTCAAAAGTTTTGTGAAAACTGTGCTCTCATCCATGTCTTTCACTTGCAAAAGTCTTTCCTATCCCTTCTTGTAACTACCCATCTTGGAATATTCTAATGGTGGCCACAGGGAAACAAGAGAACTGGAAACACACAACACTCATTCAAGTCATTGCTTTTGAGAAGTCTGCTAAGATCCTACTGGCTGAAGCAAGTGTATAAGTCTGGGTCCAATCAGGAGGCTGAAATGACACAGTAATTTAAGCACAAAATGACAAATATAAAAATTAAAAACTATGTTAAGGGAGTAATATATAAAGGAGTAAAGATAAATCTAACTGATCTTCTAGGGCTGAGAGAGAGAGAGTTCCTGAGGAAAAGAAAAGTCAGAAGGGGGAATTCCCTCCTAGGGCTAGGGGTCATATCTCATTGTAGAAGATGTGACTTCACCCACTTGATAACACGGATGTATGCTAGATTGTCTATGCCAGAGCTAGTTCAGCCAACTGGCAATCGGAAAACAACCTTCCAACATGCAGATGAGCTGAGTCATGTGGACAACAGTGCAGTAGGAGTTGGGACAGCACTGCAGTTAGGAAACTGGGAGTGTGCAAAGTCCATGTAAAGGATGTGGAGAACAGCCATCCAGGACAAATGAGAAGCAAGGTGGTGGGCAAGCACACAGGAATCACTGCACTTCTGTGTACTTGCACCCAGAAATTCATAGTGCCCATGGACAGAAGGCCACTGGAAACAACCCTCCAGGCTATAGATAAGCCTAGGCTGCAGTGAGTATGCATTGGGTGCATGTGTGGGCACAAGGCCAGAAGCATGCAGTGTCTGCATCAGTAGGACTATGGGAAATAACCCTCTGTGGTGCAAGCGAGCCAAGGCTCATGTGTCGGTATGTGGAGCGAATTAGGGTGGCCATGATGATGAGAGCATCTGGGGTCTGCATCAGGAGGTCCCCAAGAACATGGTCATTGGGCCCAGGCCAAGGTTGTAGCATCATTGAGGGACCAGCACTCTGCCTGTAGCTTGAGCATCTCATGACTACAGATAGACCACTAGACAGGAGCAAGAGATAGCAAAAATACAGTGTGCTTGAACTAGGACAAAAAGCATCCTTCCTCCTGCATTTTCCTTCCAGTATCCTCTACCAACCAGATGCTGTGGTCATTGCAAAGTAGAAATGATTGAAGGGTTTAGTCCATTTTGAGTACAAGTAGTGAAGGACTTGGAGCTGAAAGTCAATAAATTAGTGACTATCACAGAAAGGCATTTGGCAAAGCCTATATTCAAGATGTAGGAAAATAGACTTCACCTCTTATTTGAGAAAAAAATAAAGAGCAAAGTCACAAGGCAGAGTATAGACATAAATAGAGCTATAGCATTGGGGCCCTCCCCATATTGATTTTGTTGTGATAACACCTTATTGTGGTGCTAACTTCTTTAGTAATCTTTTTTATATAGTAAGGTTGGATAATACATCATTCACTAAGCCACAAAGGTGGCAAATGTGGCTTAGCTTGTAATTGAATGGGGCACCTGGCTTAGATAGACCTAATAGTGAATAAACACCTCACAATTTTTAAGACTACATCAGTAAAAATTAAAATTGTCTTGCTTTTCTGTCAGATGGGGACAGACTTCTATAGCACACTTGCTGCATTTTCACTTAACATTTTCTCTCATCAGTGCTCATCATTTAATAGAATAATTTACCTGGGCCTTCACCTTATTTTATTGTGCCTTTATGTGATTCAAAAATTCAGTATAGAGCTAGGAGTAATCAAGGTGCTAGCCAAATGAATTAGTGACCTAGAAGGCTAAGTTATACTAAGTTACTAACACTTCAGAAGAATAGTTTATTAGGAATTTGATTTCCTAAATCTCTCTTGCAATTAGAGAACATAGCAGAACTCTTTTTACATGTTAATGAACTAAAGCTTTATCTGCATAAGAGCAATTATGAAATCAGGACTATTCTCCTCTTAAGAAATAGTAGCATTTAACTCACTGTGTTTTGGTTTCCCGGTTATTTATATTTTCCATAACACTCATGAACTACACACTGAGTGAGAGGAAAAGATCGTATCTCTTTTGCTTGTTACTACGTCTCCAATATCCAGAACAGTAGTTAGTGCATGGTAGTTATTCAATGCATATTTGTTGAATAAATAATATAGTAACATGCCCAATGTGTCTTATTATTTCTAATTTAGAGCTTTAATATAGCTATATAAATAAACTGCCCTGATTACTTTCAGTGCCTTTATATTTGTTTGCAACATTTATGCCAGAGAAAAGAATGTATCACTTGTGTTTCAGAATCTATTTTCATGGCACTCCTCTAGGACACTCTCTCAGAAAAAACATTTACTGAGCTTTAGATATTATTCTCCAGTAGTCTCCGGTCATCCCACTAATACTATTTTAAGTGCTATAGAAATTTTATTCCAGAGCAAGCAGAGCATAATATTAAGTGTGTCGGTCTCTGCGCAATTTAAGCATTGGATACAATGGATAGGGAAACTCGGATCTCATGTGTAAGAAGGTTTAAATGTCTGTTCATATAATGTTTTAATGCTAAAGGTTAAGAAGATCTGGTTGTTAAACCAACTGAGAGAGCTGTTATCATGAAAAAAAAAAAAAAAAAACCAACAAAAAACCACAGCTTTGTAGCAGTATAAGGTCAGATTTTAGCCAGGATAACTTCCTCTCCAGCGATCCGTTGAAGGCAGAGTGAGAGTTTTATGATGATAACTTCATCCTCTGCCGATCACTAGACTTTGAACATAGATCTTTAGATATTTGCTGACAAAACTTCTTTACAATTTTTTTGTGACAAATATCTCAAATAAATATAGGTATTTGCAGTTTAGAACATTAGTAATTAATATGGTTTTGTAGACGAAGTCTTCAAAACATGATTTTCTCTATAAGAATAGTATCAATACTAAATACTGTAAAAATATTCATTTAAAATATTTAAATGATACCCTATTGTATGAGTCATTATCATTAACATGTTTAAACATCTGCTTCATGAGGTAAAAATCATTATTTTGCTCAATGATTTTTCTTTCTATAATGTATGTAAATGGTATGATCATGGAACAACCTGGGACTTATCTTGCTAAATCAATCACCTATCACCATGTTTTTTTATTAAAAGTCACAGTAATAATTTGTGTGTGTGTGTGAATTAGCTTTCCTATAAATAGCATAATACAGATTCTTTTATTCAATCTGACACAACAGGAGTCTTCCTGTGTAAATGATACCACATTGATAGGTATTCTGAAGAAAGGCTATAAAAGTATGATCACAGCTCAAGGCACCACACATAAAGTTAAATCTCTAGTGAATGAGGCAGATAGCACTTTTGGAAACTACTTACCACTCAGGACAGGAGCACAAAGAGGAGTCTATGTCAGAGTGGTAGTCCTGACAAAGGATTTTAAAGGTTGTGGTTAAAAAACAATAAAAACAATAATACGTATCTCAGTGTTTCAAAGTTTGGTTTATATAAGCTGTTAAATTTTCAAAAGGGACATTTTATACTTTAACCATAAGTCTATGCCAAGTAGACTTCATAAAGCTATTGTAGGAAGTCCCTACCTGTCACCACAATACATTCTTAGAAATCTTACTGTAGAGCAGATTGTTATAAAAATGCTATCTTTCCTCATAGGAATTATGGTATAATTTGCCATTATATGGTAGACCAAGCATCAAATAAATCATAGACATGCTGAAAATATGTCATAAAATAAGACATACAACTATAAATTGGTGCAATAATTTTATTTTTTTTTTATTTTTTATTTTTTATTTTTTATTTTTTTTTAATTTCTTTTGCCCTCTGTGGACAATAACTTTTATTTTATTATTATTTTTTTAATCTTCATTTTATTGAGATATATTCACATACCACGCAGTCATACAAAACAAATCGTACTTTCGATTGTTTACAGTACCATTACATAGTGGTACATTCATCACCCAAATCAATCCCTGACACCTTCATTAGCACACACACAAAAATAACAAGAATAATAATTAGAGTGAAAAAGAGCGATTGAAGTAAAAAAGAACACTGGGTACCTTTGTCTGTTTGTTTCCTTCCCCTATTTTTCTACTCATCCATCCATAAACTAGACAAAGTGGAGTGTGGTCCTTATGGCTTTCCCAATCCCATTGTCACCCCTCATAAGCTACATTTTTATACAACTGTCTTCGAGATTCATGGGTTCTGGGTTGTAGTTTGATAGTTTCAGGTATCCACCACCAGCTACCCCAATTCTTTAGAACCTAAAAAGGGTTGTCTAAAGTGTGCGTAAGAGTGCCCACCAGAGTGACCTCTCGGCTCCTTCTGGAATCTCTCTGCCACTGAAGCTTATTTCATTTCCTTTCACATCCCCCTTTTGGTCAAGAAGATGTTCTCCGTCCCACGATGCCAGGTCTACATTCCTCCCCGGGAGTCATATTCCACGTTGCCAGGGAGATTCACTCCCCTGGGTGTCTGATCCCACGTAGTGGGGAGGGCAGTGATTTCACCTTTCAGGTTGGCTTAGCTAGAGAGAGAGGGCCACATCTGAGCAACAAAGAGGCATTCGGGAGGAGGCTCTTAGGCACAACCATAGGGAGGCCTAGCCTCTCCTTGGTGCAATAATTTTAGATGACAAAATTATGCCCTGTGTTCTATGCATTGATCATAAATGTACCATACACTCTGATAATTCAATGGCCCCAATGAATCATGAAATAAGAAGTAGAATATATAAAAACACAATTCTACAGTATTAGAAATTTGAGCTATCCACAAGATTTCATTAATTACATTTTTCTCTACTACTTAGTACTTGGAATATTGGTGGAACTCAGTGCTCTCCTTTCCCTTCTCCTAGCAACAACCACCCATTCTATTCCTGTGGAGACCAAAACAGTTATTACATTAAATATGAATTGCAGTAGTGAGATCCATCTCACTTGCAGAATCATTAAATTATAAAATTGAGATATGTCTTAGGCCAAAATGTGGTAAATATGAAATGATTATTTAGAAACCCTGTTCCTAAATGGAAGAGGATATACATGCCAGTCAGAAGGAGAGATACCCAAAGAGATGTCGACCCATCCCGAAACAGGTGTCAGGGATGTGAACAGAAACACAAGTTAGGCAGCACTGGATGGAATGACAATTTCCTGACATAGAAAGGAGACGCAGCAAGGCAGCTTCACTCGTGGGGTCAGTTCCCTCTAGCCAGCCGGTCTGAATCTGTGGCTAACTCAGGGAGATGTCTGTGCACAGGACCCCCTCCTGAGTTGGTGTGCTGTTGTGACAGAACCCCACTGCCTCCCCACCAAGGAGAGATAAACCACCGGTTGTGAGCTGAATGTGGTAAAGCATGCCCACCGGAATCAGACTGTCTCCAATGAATATTTACACATGCTTGGGACAACAGAGCAAGGACTGTACCAGCATTCCCCTTATTTACTAGGAGATGATGTTTTCTCCTACCTGTCCTGAGCACAGAATGCATTTTTGGGTCCCAGGAAAAAGCAGCTGGCTGTGCTAGGACTCTCTGCCTACCACAGCATGCACTACTGTTGACAGACATCTGTATGCTGTTGATTCTTAAACTTTTGAAAGTGATTGGAAGAAAGAAAGAAATTTCTCTTTGAGTCTTTAAAAAAATATGGAAGTATTCACATATATCCTTATCTCTGGTATGTTCAAAGAGGTGCCACTGCCAGAGGCTAAGGAGGGGGGAGCAAACTGAGGAGCTGCTGATTTAGAATATTTGAGAAATAAGTGGAATCCCATTAATAGTTGGGGGACCTATTAAGTAAACACTTATCAAGGGATATCAAAAACAGAAAATAGACTTGGGCAGAGGACTTGAAGCATGTGCAAAAAATCAGTACAGAGTTAGGAATAATCAAGGTGCTAGCCAAATAAGTCAGTGACCTAGAGGAGTAGAATGGCCAGAGGATGTTAAAGCTCACATTTCTTTTTCCATGGAGAGGTATGTCTCCTGAGGTGCTTTTTGGTCCATCCTCAGCTGCAGTCAGTCTCTTTCTGCCTAATTGTACCTTCCAGAGAAGAGTGAACTGCCAAGGCATGTAGCATGTTTCCACTGGTGTGTTCAGAAACTGAACAATTTCTGTAGAAGGAATTGCCAAGGCAAAATAATCAAATAAAATTGAGAGTTAATTTGTTGTCAGAGTCTCATATAAAAGCATAAGAGCTTTTCCTCTGCCCAAGATAGCATTAGAACCTTCATGATTTGAAGGTCTGTGTTTACCCTGAGCAGGAATTAGACTTAAATTACCTTATTTTCTCAAGTTAGAGAATCTAAGGGATTTGACAATGTTGGATTCACCAACAGAATGAGGCTCTGTGGGCTGGAAGATAATGGAGTGCATCAGATTTCAGAATTATTTGGAAATTTGTGGGATGGCTATGGAGCGAGTTGTTACATGTACATTGTGGGAACACAGGCTCTGATATAACAGAGCCTTTCTGCAAATGACCACTTTATTACTTATATCACCCAAAGGGTCCAAAAGAGCAGGGAAGAGATCTCATTATGGCTGGTTCCCCAGGGAGGGTGACTGCTTGGATCAGGGTCAGCGTATGGCAGCTGTGTATGCCCTGCCTCATATCGGAGATGAGGGACAGTTTTGCAGCCTGAGTAGGTGGGTTTTGATACACTCCAGGGGGAGAGTCTACCCCCTGATAATGAGCATAAAGCATTAATCAAGCAACCCCTGTACCCTGGCAAGCAACTGGAGATGACTATGATTTAACATCTCCCCTGGGCTGCCTGCGGTCTCTTGTGAAATAGAAATAAACTGAACATCTGCATGCAAACAAGCAAAATATGGAAACATACTGAACACCCGCATGCAAGCAAGAAAGAAGGGGAAAAAGGAAGACACCAGGCAAGGGCTGGGAGATGACCACTGAGTGTGTCTGTAACTTCCCCAGCAAGGCAGAGCAGAGATTCAAGTGTGAAGCATGCTGCTAATAAAAAGAACTTGTATTCTACTCCAGGGAAATACTTCAGAAGTGGCTGGACCTATGAGGGTAAGGATGTTGTGTGTGTGTGTACATGTGTTGTGCACATATGCTTTGGACACTGGGGATTGTGACCTGAATCACTTGTAGCCAAATCTCTGGAACTATTTCTCAGATATCTATTTTTAATCAGCCAACTTTTGGTGTGCAAATGCCAATTATAAAATCTCAGTTCATACAAAAATAAGCTTTTATTTCTTATGAGTCATATCTTAACTTTATTAGGGTTAAGATCTACTTCAAGTTGCAATCCCAGTTGGATTTGGCTTCTTGTTGGATTGTGCTCTGGTGGATTCATATTTATTTATTCTGGGGCCTAGACTGAGGGGACTAGAGAAGCACTTCTGGCGATGGCTGAAACACAATTGAGAGTGCTGAAATTGCAAGCCCTGCTTGTGCATTTTGGCTAACAACCCACTGGCCAAAGCAAGCCACATGAAGCTAATGTCAAAGGGGGTGTGGGATTATACTCTGCCTTGTAGGAACAGCTATAAAGTTACATAGCAAAGGAATAGATACAGGGAGATATGAGGAAACAAAGACAGTAATTCAGTATAATGCAGTTATTTTCATAAGCATATTTTTAGATGGTGGAGTATCAAATATAGGCAGAAAATATAATGGTTTGCCTGTGGCAGAAAAAGTGATGATTAAATATTTTTTCTGTATTTCCGGGACCAAGTAAGCAATAATGTCTCATGCAATTCAGTAGACAGAAAGTGAGCCCTGAGAATGAACTTTTGTTGGCCAAACTACAAGCCAGGTAATTGAGGAGTCTAAATCAGATATATTTGTTTTGTTTTGTTTTTTTAAAGAACTACACTTAGTGTTGTGTATTAAAGCCGTACAATTTACCCCTTTCTCTTGCTTTAGTTTGAAAAGAGGCTCAATAAGAATTATTTTATCTCATATAATTTAATTTTGCAAATCACTGAACGTGCGGCAAAATGAGGTTTCTGAGAAAGGGAATATCAAAGAGGGAATTTGCAAATTAGAAATTTTAATCATTTTTAGTTTGTAAAATGGTTTAGATATGCTCTGATATGCTCCCTAGCAAGGGGTAAGGCAGCTAAATTACTACAAAATAAACTCTGAAAGCAGTCATTAAATTGTTTCAACTTTCCTTGATCATTGCAAGGCCTCCTGGTAGAATAGGTGGAATAAATATCCCAACCCACTGCAAGTATGCATTCCTTTTAAACATCCCTCTGGCATATGCCATGAAAGGATCTTGCCTCCCAGATCTTCTGGTCCAAAAAGGAAAGGCACAGGGAGCAGACGAGAACCCAACCCACAGCCTGAGTGAGACCCTCAGACCTGTAATGCAGAAAAATACATATATGCTGGATAAAAACATTGGGATTTTGAGATTGTTTGTTACGTGGCATTACTATAGCAATGGCTAACAAATACAATCTATATCCTTGTTTGATAAAATACTCTTCGTCATTTACCATCTTTGTAATATGCTAACCACCTGGCAAGCTTTACTTTAACCCTTTGGTTTCAATATAGTAATAATACAATAGATATGATACTGTCACATTTTATTTTGGTTATTTTGCTGCTTATCGCCCATAAGTATCTTAACTAAACACTTCTTGGGAATTGCTTCTACCAAAGATCAATTAGAGGATATAACTTGGCAACTAAAATTACATATTGAAGAGGTTACATGCAGGTGTTTGATATATGAGTTCAGGGCCTGCCTTCAACCATGAGTGACTTTAAAAAGTTTTTGATTTCCTGATCTAAAAAATGTAATTTAATAGTACTAGCCTCTGTGGTTACAGCAAGGCATAAATGAAATAATGATTGTAAAACTCTCAGCACAATACCTTACATGAAGCAAGTGGTTAATAAATGTTAATGGTAGTTTTATTATTATGATGATTATCTTTAAGGCCAGTTACTTTTTATTGTTCATTGATTTCCAGGTTTTTCACAATAGCGGATGCTTTGGGGATTGGGCATCTGTGTATCATATAAATAGTCAAAGTTTTGCTGTCTGTAAATCACAGCGATAATAAAAACTGTTAGATACATATTCAAAGCCATATGCTCTAGCTAAAAGTATCTGAAATTTTAAATCTTTTTAAATTGTTTTCATTTTAAAATATAATATTAATTTTCTTTGAAATTCTCATGTGTACTCTTTTGATGATGAAGTTAATTGGCTTATGTTTACTCATTATGTTCTAATAATGAATAATTTAAAAAATGGAGTTAATTGGTCAATACTTTTCACTTTTTATTTATTTATACTCTAAGTAGTAATCACAGCAATCTGATTCTCTCTCTCTCTCTCTCTCAGAAACTGTTTTGTTCAGTTAATCTATTTGTATATCTGCCTTTAGATGGGAAAATCCAATTTATTATTACATTTTCATTGGTATGTAATTCATTTTGTGTTCAAACATAAGTGTTCCTTTTCTAGTTCACCCTCAAAGATCCTTTGTTATTTACTTAATATAGTTAAGATGGTCTCTTGGAGATTTTTAGATACTGAAATTTTGAAAACATACTCAATTTGAGAAAATATACATTTATGTTTTTGAAAGATAATTAAAATAACATTTATGAAAATGTCTTATTCATTCAAATTAAAAAAAATTTTATGTGTAAGATAATAATGAATTCCTTAAACACAAAATTAAAGGAAGTAAGTAATGTCCCCAAATATTCTAGATCCAATAGTTTACAATGGAAACTACTCATTTTGAACGTATCTATATGGCTTACTCTATTTAGCCCCAAATTGATTCACTGCATCCTCCAGGTGTGTTTCGAAGAACCTTCAGTTTCTTTTTAATATTAGTCAATATTCTCTTAGTTTTCTTTTCCATCTATTTCTATCTCCAAGCACAATCGGACGGAGGAATTATATTCTTCATTATTTTCTGACATCAGCTATCTCCAGTCTCTTATATCTTTAATTTAATCTGAGGCAATTTGGCAAAGAAGCATGTGCAAATGATCCACCTAGCCTCCAAAATTAAATAAACAAAACAATAAAAACTAAAAGATAATTTTAAGAACTCTTACCTTCTCCCAGAATCCCGTTTCTATGTTTGTTGTAAACCATCAAAGGAAGGTCTGTTTGTGTTGCTGTACACACAATTCCCATGAGCGAGGAACTTCATCTCTCTACAAGCTGGCCTTATCTTTGGAATTGCTTTCTCAAATGTTGCTGTTTTTAACGTTGTGGTTGACAAAGTCAGTGACCCTTTCACATTCTTTCTCCTCTTTTTTCTTCTCAGGAGCATTTAACACCGTCTTTGATATTCTATATTTTCTCACAATCTGCTCTCATACTTCTGTTCCACATGTTGTCTTCTCAACTTTTCTCACTTCCTATTATGTGTATTCCACCAATATTTTGTGCTCCTTTGTTTGTTTTTTCTTTCTCAGCACAGACTTCTCTAAGACTCTTCTTCCCTGATGCCTGCTGGGAATTTCTATCTAGTTATCTACCTGGCAGCTTTCTGCTGAGATATACTTGGTCTCATCCTTCTCTATCCATCTAAATCCTACCTGTTTTCAAAACTTAGTTGTGGTTTCAACCCTGCTGTTAAATCCAACAGTCTGAGTAAACTCTTCTTCAGTTGTGCTACCTCGTACCTAGTTCTAGAATATATCACATTTATTCTTGCACTTCCTTAGTAAATGTGTTTATATCACCATAAAAGTATGTTTAAATTTCCTATAGGTAGAAAGACATTGCAAAACAATAAAGTTGCTAACTATTCATTAGAAACTACTTTAGTAATATGCATCTATATATTTTATAAAGTTAGACTAATATAAGTGGTCTAGAATATCCTCATTAGGATTTGTGATGATGATGTATCTTCCTTAAGAAAAAAATGCTACTGGTGTTAAATGTTATGACCTTAAGAACTAATAATATGACAAAACTGGTCTTACTTTAAAAGTACATAAACCATCTCCAAAGGGTTTTATTTACTGTAGATATTTGGTCTGTGTATTTAATGCTGCATCATATAATTCTAAACATTAAAATGTAAGGAAATCATATTCCTTTAAAATAAAAAGGAGACCAAATCCAGCTGAGATGCATGTTTCACAGAGATCCTCAGTCATTAATATTGTTACAAAATTTATATTTTAACAGCACCATGAAGAATCAGAACATGCACAAAGAAAGACTCCATAAAGATAAATAACAATCTTACGTGGCAAAATATGGGGATGTCTTTTAGTTTTCCCTATGTTAATTTACATCTTAATGCTCCGATACCAATTCACTGTGGGGGAAAAACAAACAAACAAAATCCATATATCATGCTCACTGCTAATTCCAATTTTTGTTCTTGTTTTCTTTACCTAGTCCAACCTAATATACTTATTCATTATTTCAACATGGTAGAACATCATATCGCATACCACTATCGACAGCTTAGATGGCATCCTATGTGAGTTCAAAATAAAGGTGTCCTATCTCAGTATGCTTTACTTCCAATTGTTGTAATACTAAGTTTATGGGAACATACACATTATCACTACATATCAGAAAATTGTAATAAATATATAAATATATTGTGTCTGTGGATGAATGGCACCTCCCTAAATTGGCACACTTGTGCAGCATAAACATAAGCACAACAGAACTTCTGAACTGTGCATTTTTTTCAGATTAGACTTCTCTGAGCCTCAGTTCCCTAATTTGTAAAATGAGTCTGGCATCTATCTTGTATAATTTTTGTAAGGATTTGGTAAAGCATCACATGAAAAGATTTAGCATAAAATCCTCATTCAGTAAATCTCAGTTTTCCATTTTCGCATCTATACTTACAAAATTTTTGGAGAGTCACTCTCCCCAAGAGTGTTTTCCTAATGTTCTAACTCAGGGATCAGCTGACTTTTGCTAAAAAGTGTCAGAAAATTTATATTTTAGGCTTTGTGAATCATAGAGTCTCTGTCGCAACTACTGAAACCTGACATTGTATCACAAAAGAAGCCATAGGCCACATGCAAACGAATGAGCTTGACTGTGTTCCAGTAAAACTTGATTAAAAAATAAATAAATAAAGGCAGAAAAACAAAACAAAAATCAGTCAGAGGGCTTGATTTGGTCTACACGTCATAGTTACAGTGCTTGGTCCAGCCATATTATCTCACTCCTTTTTTAATATCTGTAGGGATTGTGTTAGTTTATCTTATTTGTCACTCCTTTAACGCCTGATCCAGACACAGAGCTTTGCAAAATAAGATATATTTTATTTAATTTTCTCTTAAAGATCAGTTTATGCTATAAACAAGACCGAGGTTAGATAAAAACTTACCTCTTGAAGCCCTCTTCTTGACCACCCATATCACTAAAATTCTTTGTTTTCCTTCTTCCTTATCTCTGATATAAACATGATTTTCCTTCTTTTCTGTTAGGGAGAAAATACGTTCAATTTCTTCCTATTGAGTTTCACTATGTAGGCATCATTCATTTTTTCACTTTCTTCTCATTTTCATGAACAATGTTCATAAATCTGTTTCATGTCAGAGTCCTCAAATCTTATGTTCTAAGGTCATTTTTCCTTTTTACTTACATAAAATGTCTCAAGGAACTATTCCTCCTACTATGGGGTGCCCACTACCTATGCCATGCCTTTTGAGGCTTTCCAAGAACTGTATATTCTGATAGTCTATCTTCTTATGAATTCTTGCCCCAGCAAAATTATCAACCTTATTAGTAGCTAGAGCTGCTGTTCTACAAGACACCAATAACTCATGTTGAAACCTGAAGCAAACATTAAAAGGCGGCTTTGGAACAATGTGGTCAGAGAACAGGAGTTAATTTAACTTTCGATATGAAGTTCCTGCCCCACGCAGGGATGTGTAAAAAATTACATCAATGTGAAAATAAAAATTATTTTGCCATTTTTAATAGTGTCCCTTTCTTAAAGGGCATTTGCTGCTCCTTGTCCATTCTTCCTTCAGAAAGGGTTTCTTTCTTTGTTTCAGTCCTATTACTGGAGTAGGAGATCTAATGGATGAAACACATGAAAATGTCAAAAGAACTGCTACTATAGGTAGAAAGAAGTATAATATTTAGTGAATTGAGCAACACTGAGTAAAAGCAGGTATTTCAAAGTGTTAAGGAGACACTGGAAATTTATAGCACAAAAATAAAAGGAGGAAATGAGGGTTGTCAGGTAAGGTCTGTTCTAGCATCTTATTGGAACATTGAGGCAGAAGGAAACTTGTCTGAAACTGATTGGTAAGAGCTTAGTCCTCTTTTTCTTGTTCTATGTCTTGTACGTCTCTTTCTCCAAGCTGTGCATTCCTGAAGTCTGATTACATCAGCACAGGGTGTGCACCTTGTGCTTCTCTTCTGCCAGGAGACAATAAGTCTGCAGTAATTATTCCAGTGTAACATCAACCTTCCTTACATACACCTGAGGCAATACATGTAACAAGATATAGGCGAACATAATTTGTAATCATTTTCACATTATACTACTGTACTCCTCCTACTTTTTGTTCTTTACAAGTGGTTATTAATCAACACCATTAATTAATCACATTAACCTGCTCAGCAAAATGTTCCCCTACTTCTTTCATAGATTGTAATCATCTTCATCAATGACTTATCCCCAGACCTGTAGCACACTTGTGGAATGCATAGATATTTGATTCATTTCCAGGGAAACAGGAAAAATATACCCAAAATTCATAAATGTACATTGGAAAAAGAATGTCTGGGGAAAAAGTTAAATCATCTACAATTGCTTCTAAACACTAAGATTAGGATGATGGATAACTTTTATTTTTATCTTTATTCTATGAATTTTTCTGAAATGAATGATAAATAATTATTTTCAGAAAGCACAAATAAACAATCAAAACCCTTTCTGATAAAAATTCTTTTCAACTCTGAAAGCCTATAAATCTTGGACAAATGTATGGGATTTAGGTAATTCTTGGAAACCTCTCAGTAGTCCACACTTTGCAGAACATTTTGTATCTTCCCAGGTTCTGAAAGGAAATAATGAAATGTCATAATTCTTCCTAGAACTAGATGAGAATTGTTTGGATCTTAGAAGCTTTTCAACAGGCAACTGCTGGCATCTTTTCCACAAAGATCTTTATAGGATCTTTGCTTTATATTGGCTTTGTAATTAATTGCTATAGTGTGAACGCATTGTGGTTTCAAGTGAAAAATAATTCCCATTTTCAGGGATTAACTAGAGTGCTGTCATCAAGGAACAAACGTTACCCAGTTACCCATGAAATTTTATCATGACCACATCCCAGCTATCCATTCATTTATTCATTGAACAAACACCTATTAGGTGCCTATTATGTGTCAGATATATCACTTAAATAAAAAAAGAAGCATCAGAAATACTTTATTGAGACCTGATGTCTAAACAAGCTGAGGGTTAAATGTTAATTTGTACCATATTTCCTCACACTGTCAAACTAATATATTCCTCACTTGAGAACAATAGAAATTTGTTGCTTAGGTTATTGTCTCTTTTCACGATTTATGAATAACTCAATTTTTTTTAGCAATGCAGACATCATTGACATAAACACAAATACATATTACTACTATATAATTCATTAGTCTGTGATCAAATGAAACACATCTACCTAGTCATTATCCCTGTCAACTGAATTTTCAGATTAAAGTTGGGTTTCTTTATTATTAGTGCATATATGTTTTTTCTTTCAGTTTTCATATATATTTTAATAAGAAAATAAATTTTTAATTTGCAGGAAAAAAACTTTTATAAATATTCTTTAAAAACATTTTGCCAGTAATATGTTATACCAATAGCCTGGCATACACATATATGGCACACACACACACATATATGAAATTTTACTGTATAGAATTGCTTTAGGTCAGAAGTTATTCCTTCAGAAACTATATTAAAGTATTTTTAAATGATGAGTTCTGAAGTTTGTTTTATATTCCTACAGAATTTTGTCAACAAAGTAAATCAAGCAAAGGGTTGAAACAACCATGCCTTCCATGAAGCTCTGATGACATTTCTGCAAAATGAGCTTCAATTCATTTACATTTACGAGTCAGAATTAGTTTTCTGGCCTTTGGCTCCAGATGATGGACTTCTATAATTAGACTTTCAAATTCTGCATGTGATTAAATCTGCAATCCTTTGATTCCCCTCATCACAGTACATTATATGTTTTTGAACCTCTCTCTATTTGCCTCCAAGTTTTTGTGATTCTCACTTTATGCAAGCTCAAAAACAGATTAATGGGACATTTATTTTGAGTCCTATAAATATAAATACCTTGGGGAGATATATATGTAAACTAGGTAAGAATTGGTATGATGTTTCCTCTATTTTTTAATGGGATGTTTAATATAACTTCAAAAACTTTCAAGGTTTTTAAAGTAGGTGTAAAAGATTTAAAACTTTAGAGAAAGCTAACATTCTAAAAGGAAATTCTTTTGGCATCAAAAGATGAAGAAGGCAAACATTCCTGCCAAAATTAGAAAGGGACAAAGCCAATAGTATAAAATATCTTTTTGTTATGTATAGCCCCTGGCATATTGTAGTTGCTTAAGAGATGTTCATTTAGTTATAATTATAGTTATATGATATTATAATTATAGATAATTATATAATGATTATATAATTTATTATGATAATGAAAATGCCTTAGAGCTGGTGAACGAGTAATCACTGGGATTGAGATCTTCCTGGAGGTACTCCATTTCTAACACTTCCTTTTTATTTTTATGGAATTTTAATTCTTCAAGAATATGTGCTTAATAAAGGTAGAGGCAAATGAGGTAAAAGTCGAATTACACTTTCTGTTCTTTGACACATGTATAGATAAATAGAAATAGACATGTTTTTAATAGTATTTACAATTTTTCAGATTTTTGCCATTTTGATAGGAATATTTTTAAAATTCTTAGAATAGTTATTTTAAGATCCAGGGGGAATGCAATTAGTAATCTTGAATTTACTTGTGATGACCAAGCAAATATGGCACAAGCACTTAACAATGTTTGTAGTTGTATTAGCCTCATAAACTTAATTAAAATGCAGATTGATGTGCTGGGAAACCTACCTTCAAGATTTGGCTCTGTATGTAAGTATGTATGCAAATTTTGGCCTAAATTTCCTCCTCTCTATTTGCATTGTCACCTCTACCTGTTTTCAGCCCCTCCAGTCATCATTTAGCTACTGTACTTCTGCCAAAAGTGACTGGGTGTGGTTCCCCATACTGTGCAATACCTCCAAGCCCTTGTCAGAGCCAGATTTTCTGCCAGGAATACCTTTGTGATGTGTTTGATTTTAGACAAGTTTATAGGAAAGTGTATTGAGCCCTTAATCTGCTAAATATTTTACTGTCATTAATGCCATTAATCCTTACAATAACATCTGGAAGTGGGTATTGTTGTTATGCACATTTTATGTACCCAGAAGGAGACAGCTTATAGTTTAGATAGTTTAAGGTGACAGGGTTAAGAAATGATGGAACTGGATTCAACACCAGGTAGTCCGGAGGTTTTATCATCAGCTTCGTCACTGAATCCTGGCTTATTTGCCACTGATAAAGAGGAAACAAATAAGTGTCTGAGCTTGTGTAGGCAAATAATGGTCACACAGTAAAGGTCTACCTTTACCGGAATTCTGAGCAGGAGAGGGTCAGTGATGTGGTTCCATTTGGCTTGATCAGTTTTCATTTTCTCAACTGGGGAAAAGCCATATCATATTATTCAGATGTGTTATCACACCTACTCAGAGTGGTGTCTTCTTTTCTCCATATGTAAGTGTGCCCTCTGTCTTGTCCAGTGGTCCTCACTTACTATAACATAAAGTTACTTTTCATAAATTTCATCTTACCCCCCAATAATTTTAGTATTTTAGTTTAGGGACATTTTGCTATTTTAGGGAAATTGCAGAGATGTTTTCATGCATAAACATATTCTGACTTGTTTTATAAGTTTATGCATATAACAATGATAGTTTATAGCATGCTAAATATTTAGTGCCAGCACATAGTAGGAGTGCATGAGTGAATGCAAGAAATCGAATAAACAGACAACAAAGTAACAATGTAAAATCATCCTGAAATGTCATGAGTGTCTCTGCAGATAGTGGTTGGGGTGGTGGTTGGAAATAACAGGAGGAAAGAGAGTCCCTGGAAGTATATCCTAGAAGATTCAGCACTGATTGACCTTAAAGAATTTCAGAAATAGGGAACCTCCCGGCTAACATCCTAGTCTAGATAAGAAGACCATTACTTTCTATTACATTGTCAGTTCCCTAGTCTATATCTTCATTGCAGCAAGAATCATTTATTACAACATCTCCTAATTTTTTTCTTCAGACTTTCCTTGTAATCATTTAAATATTTGTCCTATTTTATGGAAAATTATGCTTAAAATTGTGCATTCTCCCTGTCATCTACAATGTAGTTCATTTAGATTTTTTTGAAACTTTCAATTGTATTCAAAAATATAGCTTCTATCTACATCAGTCCAAAATATGATATTAATGCCATTGCAAGTGACAAAATATTACTCAAAAATTTATTGGCTTGAAGAATACAAGGAAAGATTGAAATGCTACAGTTAGCACAAATATGGCTGGACTTTATCCATCCCTCTTATCTTTTGCAGGTCTCTGTTTCTCTCAGAATGCTGACAGATTTCTTTCCTATGAATGATGGCTTCTTCCACATGGGGATAATATGGTTACTTTAAAGACTCATACCTTATCCTTTCTTCCACTGGGTAAAGGAAGACTCTTTTTCAGTTCTAGTTCATGAAATCCTGGAAAGTGCTCTCACTGGTCCTGCCTAGTAAAATGAAACATCCAGCTCTTAAAGGAACCTCATAGTTAAAAGGAGGACAGGGGAACATTTCTCAGAAGAAAGTGGGAGAGAATGTTATTATGTAAAGCAGAAAAGAACAGCTAATAGACAATTAAAACACAAAAGCAAGCTTTCCAACTTCTTATCCTGTTTCTCCAAAACAAAAAACTTCTGATTCCTGTAGGATTTTTCAGACATATGAAAACCATTTCAACATTTCCTTGTGCTCTTCCCAGTTTGAATGCTATGTGAATATATCTCAATAAAATTGCATTAAAAAAAAAGTAAATGAATAATAGAGAGGGATTTGGGAATGGGATGCTTTGGGAATTCTCTTTTACTCTAATTTTTATTCTTGTTCTTATTTTTTTTGCGGTAATGAAAATGTTCAAAAATTGATTTTGATGATGAATGCACATGCACATTCATCCAAAGTGAACAACTGATGGCACACTTTGGATGAACGTATGGTATGTGAATATATCTCAATAAAATTGAATTGAAAAAAAAAGAGGTAAAGCAAGTTACATACCAGTCATACTACTGGGGAAGAGAGACAAAAAAATGACTAGAGAAACCGTATTTTGTTTTCTTATTCATCAATTGATGGATATTTGGGTTTGTTTAAATATTTTGGCTGCTAGGAATATTCATGTACAAGATTTTGCATGGACATATGTTTTCAATTCTTGTATGCCTAGGAGTAGCATTGTTGGGTCAAAAGGCAAAAGCAGCTTGAGATAAAATAAACAAACAAACAAAAAAAGCAGTGTAAGAAACAATTAAGGCAGATGGCCTGAGGCAAAAGCTTACCTGCTGTAAGTCTGGCAGTGGAACACCTCAGAGAGGAATAAAGTTTGTCTCATGAGAAGTAAAGGGGGCATTCAAACTCCTGTAGCAGGGGAACTCTTAAGGCCACTAGCAAGCACAAGCTCAGGACAGGACACAGGCCCAGAAAAGAGAGGGAGGATCCCATGCTTTTGAATTCACCTTGGGTAGACCTTTCTGATAGGAGGGCTGACACTCAAGAAAATTTGTGCCATATCACCAGCTGGTTCCAAACTCAAGAAAAAGACGTCTCAGGGAACAAATCCAAGAGTTAAAATTTTAAAGTATTAAAATATACAATGTACAAGAAAGGATTACAAGACAAATAAAGTGGAAATCACAAGGAAAATTAGGAAATGTTTCAGGCTAATGGAAATGAAAATAATTTATAGCTCTAAATGCTTACATTAAAAAAAGAAGGAAGATATCAAATCAGAGATCTTAACTGCAAAACTGGAATAACTACAAAAAGAATAGCAAACTATACTCAAGGTGAGCAGAAGGAAGAAAATAAAAAAGATTAAAGTGGAGATAAATGAAATAGAGAATTAAAAATAATAGAATCAATAAAGCCAAAAATTAGTTCTTTTACAGGAACAATAAAATTGACAAATCCTTAATTAAGCTGACAAAGGAAAAAAAAGAGAGGGAACAAATGAAAAATGAAAAGGGAGACATTACTATCAACCCCACAGAATTAAAACAGACACTAAGAAGATGCAATAAACAATCTTATGCCAACAAAGTTAGATAACGTAGACCAAATGGACAAATTCCAAGAAGCACACAAATTGCCTATATTGACTCAAGAAGAAACAAAAGACCTCAACAAACCAGTAACTAGTAATGAGATTGAATCAGTAGTCAAAAACCTCCCAGCAAAGAAAAGCCCAGGACCAGATGGCTTCACAGAGGAATTTTACCAGCATTACAAGAAGAATTAACAACAATCCTGTTTAAACTCTTCCAAAAAATTGAAGAGGAGGAAGTAGTACCTAATTCATTCTATAAGGCCAACTTCACTGTCATACCAGTCAAGTAAAGATACTAAGGAAAAGAAAACTACAGACCAAGATCTCTTATGAATATAGATGCAAAAATCCCAGCAAAAATATTAGCAAATGAATCCAACAGCACCTTAAAAGCATTATACACCATGATCAAATGGGGTTTATCTAAGGTATGGAAGATTGGTTCAACACAAGAATATGAATTAATATAATACACCATATAAACAGAATAAAGGAAAAAAAAACATGGTCATCTCAATTGATGCAGGAAAGGCATTTAACAAAATACAACATTATTATATTATCATTTTATTATTATGAAAACATTTAGAAAACTAATCCAGCAATAGAAGGAAACTTCCTCAACATGATAAAGGGTATTTATGAAAAACCCACAGCTAACATCATTCCTAATGGTGAAAGAATGAAAGCTTTCTAAGATCAGAAAGAAGACAAAGATACCTACTATTACCACTGTTATTCGACATTGTACTGGAAATTCTAACCAAAGCAGTTAGCCAACAAAAAGAAATAAAAGACATGCAAATTGGAAAGGAACAATTAAAACTTTATTTGCAGTTACCATGATCCTATGTACAGAAAATCCTGAATAATACACAATAAATCTCCTAGAGATACTAAATGAATTCAGCAAAGTGGCGGGGTGCAAGATCAACACTCAAAATTCTGTAGTGTTTCTGTACACTAGTAATGAGCAATTGGAAAAAGAAATCAAGAAAAAATTTCCGTTTGCAATAGAAACAAAAATAATCAAATATCTAGGAATAAATCTAACCAAGGATATAAAGGCCTTGCGCATAGAAAATTATAAGACATTGCTAAAAGAAAACAAAGAAGAGCTAAATACATGGAAGGACAAAACAGAATATTGTAAGTGCTGGAGAGGATGTGGAGAAATAGGAACACTCATTCATTGCTGGTGGGATTGTGAAATGGTGCAGCCACTGTGGTAAGCAGTTTGATGGTTTCACAAAGTTATGTGTAAAATTACCATATGACTTGGGAATCCCACTAGTAGCTATATATCCCAAAGAATTGAAAGCAGGGAATAGGACAGATATTTGCATACTAACGTTCATATTGGCATTACTCACAATTACTCTTACAGTATTTCTATATGGGATGATGGGAAAGTTTTGGTAATGGGTGGTGGTGTTGGTAGCACAACATTGTGAACATAAATAACAACATGGAATAATATATTTTAATGTGGATAAAAGGGAAATTTTTAGGTTGTATATATGTCACTGGAATGGAATAAAACTTTTTAAAAAATCAACAGAACCACACAAAACAAAGAGTGAACCCTAAGTTAATTGCTTTCATCAATTGAAACAACTATACCACAGCAATGCAAGTTGTTAATAATGGAATCCTGTATGTAGATATACAATGAAAGTTGTATATGGGAATCCTGTATTTTATGCCTAATTTTTCTGTAAACCCACATCCTCTATAATTAAAAAAAAAAAAAAAAGATAAGCCAACTGGGATTTTTTTAGGGATTTAGTTGAGTCTGCAGATCAATTTAGGGAGTATGGCAATTTTAACAATATTGTCTTCCAATCCATAAACATGGGATATGTATCTATTTTTTAGGTTTTCTTTAATTTATCTCAATGATATTTTGTGGCATCCATGTAGAAATCTTGCACTGATTTTGATAAATTTATTCTTAAATATTTATTCTTTTTGATGCATTTGTAAATGGAATTGTTTCCTTAACTTCATTTTTGTTCTCTACAGAAATACAATGAATTTTTATACATTGAGCTTGTATTCTGTAACTTTGCCTTACCCATTTATTAGCTCAAATAGAGTTTCCTTTTTTGGTGCACTCCTTTGGATTTTCTATATACACAATCATGTCATCTGTGAAAAGGGATAGTTTTACTTCTTTTCCAATCTGGATGCCTATTTTTTTCCCCTCTTGCCTAATTGCTCTGATTAGCTCCTTCAGTACAATGATGAATAGAAGTGAAAGAGTGGAAATACTCATCTTATTCCTAGTCTTAAGGGGAAGGCTTTCAAGTATTTAGCCATTAAGTACGTTGTTAATTGATTGTCCGTTTGTCTTTCATAGATACCCTTTATCAGATTGAGAAAATTTCCTTTTATTCCTAGTTTGTTGAGTATTTCATCATGAAATGGTGTTTGATTTTTTTCTAATTATTTTCTGTATCTATTGATATGATCATGAGATTTTTCCTTTAAACTATTAATAGTGTATATTATTTTGTCCTTTATCCTGTGAATATTGTGTATCACATAGACTGACCTTTGAAATCCTCAGATAAGTTCATTTTGTTTATGTGGTATAGCCTTTGTAAATGTTGCTGAATCAGGTTTGCTTTGTTGTAGATTTTTGAATTTATATTCATAAGAAATTTTGATCTATAGTTTTCTTTTCTTATGATGTCTTTGCCTGGTTTTGGTATTGGGGCTTCATAAAATGAATTGGGAAGTGCTTCCTAATATTTTATTCTTGAAAAAGTTTGTGAAAGACTGATGTTAACTTTTCTTTAAATTTTTGGTAAAATTCACTGCTGAAGGAATGTAAGCCTGGGTCTTCCTTTGTGATAATTTTTTTTTTTGATTACCAATTCAATTTACTTGTTATAAGACCATTAAGATTTTCTATTTCTTCTTCAATGAATTGCAATTGTTTTTGTCTTTCTAGGAATTTGTCAGTTTCACCTAGGTAATATAATTTGTTGGCATACAATTGGTCATAGTATTCCCTGATAATTCTTTTTTTAATTTCTGTATCTTTGATAGTTGTACCTTTTCTTTCATTACTGATATTACTGATTACAGACTTCTTTTATTTTCTTGTTCAGTCTACCCAAAGATTTTTTAATTTTCTTGATCTTTTCAAAGAGCCAACTTTGTTTTTTTACTTTATCTATTGCTTTTCTGCTTTTTATTTTATTTATTCCCATTATAAACTGTATTTTTCTTTCCTTCTGCTTGCTTAAGGTTTAGTTTGCTATTATATTGCTTCTTAAAGTAAAAACTTAGATTATTGATTTTAGTTAGTTTTTTAATATAGGCATTTCTAGCTATAGATTTTACTTTGAATATTTCTTTAGTTTCACCCCTTACGTTTGGTGTGTTCTGTTTTAATTTTCACATCAATGCAATTTCTAATTTCCCCTATGATTTCGTCCTTGAAATACTAATTATTTAGTATGTGTGGTTTAATTTCTACATATTTCTATTTCTTTTTGTTATTGGTTTCTAATTTCATTCTATTTTGGTCATAGAACATTCTTTTTTATCATTTCAATTCTTTTAAATTTATTCATACTTGTTTTATGGCCTATGATATGGTGTATTTCGGAGAATATTCCATACGCACTTAAAAGAATGAATATTCTTCTGTAGTTGTTTAGAGTGCTCTACACCTGTCTTTAGCTAGTGTTGTTTAGGTTTCCTATAACCTTGCTGATCTTTTGTCTAGGTAGTCTATCTGATTTTGAAAGTATTGAAGTCCCCAATTATTATTGTTGAATTGTCTATTTCTCCTATTTGTAAATATAAAATGTCATTCTCTCTAGTGATGATTTTTTTTGAAGCATATGTTTGTATAGTATATATTTTTAGAGTCTTTTATGGTCAATCAATTTGCATTTTGAGTCTCAAGCATGTCTGTTGTACACAGTAGAAATTCGATCTTTTAAAAAAATCCTTTCGGCCAATTTCTTCCTTTTGATTGGAGTGTTTAATCCATTCACCTTCAATATAATTACCAAGGTAGCCTTTACATCTAGCATTTTGGTATTTGAATTCTATATGTCTTAGGTCATTTTTGTTTCTCTATTCTTCCATTATTATCTTCTTTTTTCTTAAATAGAGATTTTCTATTGTACCATTTTAATTCCCTTGTCATTTTTTTTTTACTGCAGGTTTGAGTTATTTTCTTAGATGCTGTCGCATGGATTACAATTTATATCTTAATTTATAATCACCTACTTCAGACTGATATCAATTTATCTGAGTAGTCTAGAGATGCTTGCTCCTATATAGCACCATTCTCTCTCTCTTCTTTCTATTCTCATCAAAAGTACTTTTAATACATTGTATATACATCAACACAAGTTTATAATTATTGATGTATTCACCTGTCATTCAAATGAGCTAAAGGAAAAAAATGCTACAAGCAAAAAAGTATATATACATTGTTTTTATATGTATACATATATGTACCTTTACTGGTATTCTTTATTTCTAAATGTGTACTGTGAAGTGTTCATTTTAATTTGAAGCCCTCTATTTGGTATTTTTCTCAGGCAGCTCTGCTAGTGACAAATTCTCTCAGCTTTTGCTTACCTTGGAATTGTCTTAATTTTTCCTTATTTTTGAAGGATAATTTCGGTTGAAGTTTTTTTTTTTTTCTTTTCCCCAGCATTTTAGATGTCTTCCACCGCTTACTGCCTCCATGGATTCTGATGAGAAATATGCCATTAATCTAATTGAGGATCCCTTGTCCATGATGAGTCATTGTTTCTCCTACTGCTTGCAAAGTTCTTTCTTTGTGTCTTTCAACAGTTAAATTTTGATATGTCTAGGTGTGGGTCTCTTTGTGTTTATCCTCCTTGGAGTGTTTAGTTTCTTTGATGTGTAGTTTTTTTTTTTTTTTTCATCATATTTGGAAAGTTTTTGGCCATTAATTATTCAAATAGTCCTTGTGTCCTCTTCTCTCTCTCTCCCTTCTTTCTTGGAATCCTATTTGCATATATGGGTATGCTGATGATTTCCCATAGGTCTCTAAGGCTCTGCTCATTTTTATCCATTCTCTTTTCCTTCTATTCCTCAGTCTGAAAATCACAATTGACCAGACTTCAAGTTTGCTGGTTTTCTTCTGCCAACTTAAGTGGGCTGTGGATCCTCTATAACTGAATTTTTACTTCAGTTACTGCACTTTTCAACTACGTATTTAAAATAACTGATTTATTTTGTTGTCTGGTTGAGTCCAACACATAGGATTCCTCAGGGACAATTGCTATTACCTGCTTTTTCTTTCTTGTGTATTGGCTATTCTTTCTTCTTTCTTTGCATGTCTAACTATTTTTGTTGAAAACTTGGCATTCAAACAATATAATGAGGCAAGTCTGGAAACCAGATCCCATATTCCTCGGTGATTGTTCTTGTTACTGTTTGTTTCTGTTGTTACTGTTTCTTCAGCTTTTTGTTTGTTTAGTTAATTTCATGGACTAATTCTGTAAAGTATGTTTTTTTTTTTCTTTTTCATCTGCAGCAATTGAAGTCTTGGTTAGATCAGTATTCAGCTAATTGGACAGAGATTTCTTTAAATTCCTAAAATAATAAGTCTTCCAGCCTTTTCCAAGAACTCTGTGTGGAAGTTGGGCATGCTTTCTATACCTGGCGGGTAGTTTATATCTCTACCTTATCCTTTACTTCCTCCTTGTGCGGAACCTAAAGCTCAGCTGGAGAGAAAAGATTACACAGTCTCATGTTTTTGTTTTATTTTGTTTTTGTTTGAGAGGGAACATGACAACAGTCCTGCACGTGTGTGTGGCCTTCCAGACTCTCAAAAATGTGTTGGAACCTTTCAAAGTCCTCTATGGATATCACATTCCCTAGCTTTTCCTTTTAAGTATGTTTGGTCAGACTCTTGTTTGAACAAACTGTTATCATTGCCTCAGACAGCTATTATGCTATGCAATTGACAATGATTGATTTATTTTGTTGTCTGGTTGAGTACAACATATGGGAGACCAGGTCCAGGGTTCCCATTCCACTCCAATATTTGCTAAATGACCTTGATCAAGTCAGTTTCTGGTTCAGTCACTTCATCTCTCTGAACCAGTATTCACACCATAATGAATAAGAGGCTTGCAGTCAATGGTTAGATCCCTTCTAGCTCTGATACTCTGTGATTCATTGATTTGACCAAGGTCTCACCAAGGCAGATTGAGTGTTGGTTGCCACACCCCTAATCTCTGTGCTTTCCTCTCCAAGCTCTTGACAAATGTCCTATGGAAAAAGCTGGTTGCAGTACGCAAATTCTGGGCCAGGTCAAATAGAGTCAAGCCCTACTAGTGGGTGTTTCCAGAAACTATAAGAGAGGTCAGGTAATCCAATTCTCTGGGTATTGGGCTATTGGTTAACTCCAAGCCTATTTTCATCCCTGCAGTGGCTACTAGGGTACTGGTGTTCTTTTTCTTTAAAATGTAATTTTATTGAGATGTATTCACACATCATACAATCCATCCAAAGTATATAATCATTGGCTCACAGTATCATTATATATTTGTGCATTCATCACCATGATTATTTTTAGAACATTTGCACTGCTCCAGAAAAAGAAATAAAAAGAAAAAAGAAAACCCCAAACATCTCAAACCCTTTATCCACCCCCATTATTGACCAATACTATTGCATTGTACCCAAGTTTAAGACTTGCAATAGAGGTAGTGTTCTAGTTTGCTAAAGCTGCTGGAATGCAAAACACCAGAAATGGGTTGGCTTTTATAAAAGGGGGTTTATTTGGTTACACAGTTATAGTCTTAAGGCCATAAAGTGTCTATCAACAAAGTGTGCCTTCACTGGAGGATGGCCAATGGTGTCCAGAAAATGTCAGTTAGCTGGGAAGGCACGTGGCTGGCGTTTGCTCCAAGTTCTGGTTCCAAAATGACTTTCTCCCAGGATATTCCTCTCTAGGCCACAGTTCTTCTTCAAAATGTCACTCTTGGTTATTCTTGGGGGATTTGTCCTCTCTTAGCTCTTCCAGAGCAAGAGTCTGCTTTCAAAGGCCATCTTCAAACTGTCTTTCATCTGCAGCTACTCTCTCAGCTTCTTCAAAGTGTCCCTCTTGGCTGTAGCTTCTCTTCAAAATGTCACTCTCAGCTGCACTGAGTTCCTTCTGTTTGTCAGCTCATTTATATGGCTCCAGTGATTTAATTTATACCCACTCTGAATGGGTGGGGTAACACCTCCATGGAAATTATCCAATCAGAGTCATCACCCATGGTTGGGTGGGGCGCATCTCCATGGAAACACTCAAAGGATTACAACCTAATCAACACTGATACCTCTGCTCCCACATGATTACATCAAAGATAATGGAGTTTTGGGGGACATAATACATTCAAACTGGCACAGGTAGGTTATCTAAGACAATATATTAGTGGAACAGAACAAAATAGCCAGAAATAGATCCATACAAATACGAACAACTGACTTTTTTTTTTTGTTATGTAGTTATAAAATCATTATCAAAGGTTAAAGCTACTGGATTACAGTTCAAGAACTTCGGGTGTTTTCTTCTAGCTACTCTAAAACCAATAGGTACTAAAAAGAAGTCTCTATATAGTGAGTCAGCAGTCATAGTCATTTGTTAAATCCTAATTTCTCAGTTATACTTCCTCCCTGTCATTTGATCATTCTCTCAATCTTCAGGCAAATCAAGGCAATGATCATTTTAACTTCTTAATGCTGGAAAGGGAGTCGCTAATGCTTGAGGGAATATCAGAAATTCCCCAGATGTGGAAGTTTATAATTCCACATTTTTCCCCAGTCCCTCAAGGGGACTTTGCAAATACTTTTTCACTTACTGCCCCAAATACTCTGGGACATATCCAGGTATTACAGTTACCTGTGCAGAATAATAAGATCTCATTCCCTGCTCTAGTTTCCCTGTAATTAGTTTGTTTAAAAAAACTTACCAGACAGGTATTGGTGTACTTGACTTATTAAATTGTGGAACTGCTAGTTTTCAAGGCTACCATGGAGCTAGGGGGAGGAAATAGGGGCATTTGGGAATTGAAAATGCCACAATTGTTAGTGTTCTTATTGAGATTCAGCTTTTGATCTTGAACAAACTCTCCTCAGATTGTTGAAAGTTATTCATTTAATTTCAGAGTTGTAGAAAATGTTGACTCTGACAATTTTTGCCAATTTTCTTAGTGCTTTTATAGAGGAGCAGATTTTTGGAGTTCCATACTCTGCCATTCCTTCTGATGTCACTGCACTGGTCAATTTTTGCTCTTTTTTTAAATGATTTAAATGGTGCACAGATCTTGTGATGCTTTAGAGTAATTATAAATAATATCAACTCTCAGTTTCTGATTCAATTTTAATGGGCTAGGAAATGTAGTTCTGGTTGTTGAAAAGTTATAAAAAGCAACTTTTCCTATGAAACCTCTTTTAAATGGAAGGAAAAAGAATAGTTTTAGGAACACCAACAAGTGCAAAGTTAACTCATTTTGTAGACATTCACAGGATCACTACTCCTTTTAAAAAATGTCTTTTTGATTGTCCTTTTCATCGTTGAGTTCAGTGATTACAATGGACAGTTTACATTTACATAAACAGAAAATTTTCAAACAGACACAATGTAGACTTTCATTAGCGGGTAAGGATTTTTTGGTAATAACAAGCATATTAGGATCATTGTTGCACTCAGTGTTTTTCACAAAGATGGTCTGGGGATTAAAATGGAAAAAGTAAGGCAGTTTAGGTAATTTAATTTAAATGTATTTATGATGGTGTTATATCAAACAGATTGTTTACTAAGCACAGTGTTAAAGCTGTTTCTTGTTTCAGACACAAAGAATTACTCACTATTAAGACCTACAGACTTGATCACAGTAAAAATAGATGAAAAGAGACCTCAGATAATATCTTAATAGCCTAGTAAGCAATGCCGGGATGAAAATTTAATTTGGTTAGACAAAATGTCCAATTTTTGTGCTAAGTTTCTGCTTTTTGATTCATATTGTTTCATGTCAGAAGTAAAAAGGAAAGGTAGGATCAACTTATGGAAACCCCCAAATTCATAACTATTTGATTTTTGAAGAGCCAAGGGATGAAACATTGTGGATTAGAGATAGGAGAAAGCCATACATAGAAAAGTGTACTGGACTTGAATGAAAAGGTCAAGGTTTGGCCTCCAGCTCTGCCATAATTAGCTCTGTGGTCATATGGCTAATGAGAGGTCTTTTATTGCATGTTTTTAAAATCAGAGGTCTCAATGTTAAAAACTGTGTAACAATATCAAAATGACTATTATGAAAATGAGATGAGATAGTGTATGAGAAAATTGAAGCATTTTATACCTTCATAAATGTTATCAAAGAAGTGTTCTTATGCCACTCCAATTAATGTTCTCTCAAGGAAATTTCTGTCCAGCAACTGTGTTTGATTCTGCTTTCCCACTCCTCTCACCCCTCAGGTGATGGTTACATATTTCAATTTTCAAACACAAGGAATTCTTCTTATAATAAGAATTTAGCACATTAGAATGCATGCCTTCATTTGTGTTGGAGTAGATTTACATTGCCTTACAAAGCTCAGTTCAGAAAGTCTCTTCCATGCAGGACAGTGGACAATCCCGAGGAGAATATTTTGGACGCTGATATGGTAATTGGACTCTTCCTGAGAGAATTAAGTCCCTTTTCTTATGGTAAAGAAAACATTCTCTTTCAGTGTCATCAGCTGTCCATGTGTGGCTTGCTGGGAAGAAAGGAGACATTAGGAGAGATCACAGTAACTTAACTTGCAACCTGCTGTTCTGGACCTGACAGCTGAATAGATGCTTTTTCTCTGTGGGAGACTGTTAACCTGTTCCCGGCAAGTCTAATTCTCACTGAACCCAGTATAATATTAATGGAAAGCAACAGGAAGAGGAGGAGAGGGGAGCCTCAGGCCATGCTTGGCTGCTACTACTACAGTTAATCACCTCCCGGCTCTTGTTAGAAGTTTCCTTTGCCTGCCTCTACAAATTAAACAAAATTGGGTTTGCTCAGGATGTGACAATGAGGCAACATTTTAGAGTTTGCAATTGGAGAGGTGGGTCACACAGAGAAGGTAACTGTTCAACTTCGGAGCATTAATTCAGAGAATGTTCTGATAGTAATTTCAAATGATTAATTGAAAAAACTTTTCTGATTGTTTAAAGATGGAATTTATTTTAAAATACATTAATTTCAATTTTTATTACTTTCTGAAGAAGCAGCAAGTTTTAAATTGAGTTGAAATTATAAAACGTAAACATTGAAATTTCTGTTAGTTAAACTAAGTAATATAAGCATTAAATTAATCATTTACCTTTACTGGGTGTCTCATATTGTTCTTTGACAAATGTACAAGATTAACTTCAATATACTTTCACACTTATATTTGAATTTCTCCCATTGCCAGGCTTGATTTCTGTCTTTCCCCCTCTCTCATCTCCCTTTGCTGCAATTCATCCATCTCTTTTGTATGTGCCAGTTTGTGTGCTGACAGCTGGGTATGCAATAGTGAGTAATAAAACAGGGTCCCTGCTCCTATGGAATTATTGCATAGTGGAGGGCAGAGACCTGAATCAATTATAAGATAAAATGCAAAATTTCAACTATGACCACTTCTATCAAAGACAGATGCAGCTGCTCTGAGAGGCTATTGTCACAAATCTGTTGACATAAGCTGCTGGCTGTTATGACTCAACCTGGCATTAAATGAGAAGACTAATATCACAGCCAGACTTTCCTCATTTCCAATAGTGATGCTTTGTGTCATAGACTGCAAGCTGAGAAGATAAGGGATTTGTCTTTTGATTTTCTGTATACCATAGTTATCAGATGTGTTGTATGTAGATAAATATTTGGTAAACTTTTTCTATTGATGGGGATAAGGAATAGATAGATAGATGGCTAGATAGAAGGATAGATAGATGATAGATGGATGTAGTGCAAAATCTACATTTTCCTTTCATGTTAGCAATATGATACCTCATGAAAATTTATTTACTGTGATTAAATGAAACTGACAATACCATTTCAAACATTTCATTTGGGATTATACATTTTTGAAGTATTGTTGAAAGAAAAAGAATTGTACAACTTCTTAACATTATGTATTTTGAGATGATAATTGTTAGGGCTTTTTTTGTTAGAAAGCAGGCATAGACTTTTTTTTTTTAATTTTCAGCAGTGATTCCTCAGATAAGTGTCCATTTGTAACTTATAAAAGGACCTTAAATGAATGATTCATTATAAACCATTAGTACATTCACTAGAACAAGGTATTATGTTTGCTTTATCAAGAATACAAAGAGTCAAACATTAGATTTATCTAGATCTACCTGAATTCATGTAATAAATTATAAAAGTTCAGTAAGCTTCTTTGTTTATTATACAGAGGTACTTAGCTTACAAAGAGCCATTGATAAAGGTATTTTCTATGAAAGGCAGAGAAAAACCAATGTAAAATGTTCAGATTGGGAAATGAGCCACAGGAGGAAATGATAGCATGTTTATTTAAGCTATGTATCAAATCACACATTCTATTTGCCTAGAATGCAAATTAAGCTGGCAAAAAGGAGATGAAAAGGTGTCTATAAATTCACAACTATTTAAGTGATAGGCAATTTATGCAGACTATTTCTGTGTTCTCACTGACTATTCAAGTACTTTATATTTTTTTTACTATTGCCACTCCTTATTAATTAATACATGTGAAAAAACAAGCCATGATGTTTGTGATGGTTAAGTTCATGTGTTAACTGGATTATGTTATGGTGACCAGTTGTTTGGTCAAGGAATCACTGACCTGATTGCTACTGTAAGGATATGTCATGGAGTTAAATCATCAGTATATTGACTGCATCTATGGCTGATTCCATCTACAATCAACAAAGGAGACTGCCTTCAACAATGAGAGAAGTCTCATCCAATCAGTTGAAGGCCTTAAAATGAGAACTGATGATTTCAGCAGTCAGAAGAAAGAATTTCCATCTCTATTTCAGCCAGCCAGCTTCTCATGGGGAATTCATCAAAAACCTTCATCAGAGTTCCCAGCTTGGGGCCTGCCCTACAGAATTCAGACTTGCCCATCCTGACAGACATGTGAGGCAATTCCTAAAACAAATCTTATAATATTTATATTATATATATAAATTCAGTCTGTTTGGTTTCCCTGGAGAACCCTGACTAATACAGATTTGGTGCCAGGAGTGGTTCTTGAGAAACAGAACCTTAAAAATGAGATTTCTAAGTTGGTTCTGAGATTTTTGAATTTGTTGTCTAATCTGCTTTGTTCAAAGGCACAAATTACTCTATTTCCATTAATCAAGATGTATATTGCTAGTTGAATGCTTATGAAAGACAAGTCTCTGGGTGAGGGTGTTTTTGACACCCTAACAGAGTTTTGTGGAGTTAAAAGTATTGTGATATTGGCTGGTTGTTCCCAAATATGCTGACATAGTTTATAAAGAAAGGAATGTACTCAAGGCTTCAAATTCCCAGATTAAATGCCTCATGAAGGACATAAAGGTTCTATGTGTGCTCTAAAACAAACTTATCATGCAGCTGCAGACTTGAGGCTTCTGAAATCAGTGAAGAGCTGAATTACGATGTAAATTGAATTACCAACCTTGCAGGGTGTCTGCTGTTAAAGTGAGGGCATTGATTGAAAAGGAATGGGATCCTGAAAATTGGAATATGGATCTGAAATTGGACATAGAAATTGATAATGATAATGGTGGGGTCATTGTCACCCTAGTTTCTGCTGAGTCTTCTTTGCCTGATAAACCTGTAATAGTCTGCCCTGAGAAATCATCCCCCAACCTCCAGCCTTCCCTGAGGAATCAGCCATCCATAGCCTAACTGAAGTTTTAACCTGCTGTGCCTGATAAAGCTATAACCACCTCCCTTGAGGAAACAGACCTAACACCTCTATCTGAAGAGATTAATCCTGTTTCACCAGATGAAACTGCAGTGGAATGCCCTGAGGTGGTTGGCTTGTAAGACATTTCCAACTCTTCTCATGACCAATCCCCACCACCCCTCTTTTATTCAAGACCTATAACTAGATTCAAGTCCCAAAAGGACCCAAAAGGTAAGGTACAAAGTGTGACACATGAAGAAGAACCCTACACTCCAAAACAACTGCATGATTAAGGATGTAGCATAATGGTGGAAGGAACATAATGTTCATTGAGGCTGAATTTATTGATATGGGGCCACTAAGCAGATTCTGGATAAAGTGTTGTAGCTCAAGTTGGTAGAAAGGGCTCCAACAGTTTGTTCAGATGGTTGGCTGAAGCATGTTCCAAAAGTTGGCCTACATTGCCTGGAGTCAAAATGCAAAAGCTGTCCTCGTATAATGTAGATGAAGAGATCAAAGGCTTAGACTGATTGGAAAGTCAGAGTGGATTTATCAATGTGAGACCTGCTCAAGCACCCTAGGAATACCAAGAGGACCCAGCTTTCACCAGGACTATGAGGAATGAATTTGTGAGATCAGTTCCATCACCCCTGTGGAGCTCTGTGGCTGCCCTTCTCTGTAGGTCACATATTGTAGTGGGAACTGCTGTCACTGAATTGATCTGTATAAGCAGAAGATATTCCTACAATGTTCCTACAACCAACTAAAGAAGCACAGAGCATTGATTCATGGTCAATAAACAAAATCTAATTTGAACCACTAAAACAGAGACACAGACCCTCAATCAATACCGAGACTTGAGAGATTTTAAGACCCAGAAACCCTTGAATGAAGGGAAGGCCAAGTCCCTTTGGGGAAGGACACTGCTACACTGACAAAATTTACACAGTTAATACTCCTCCAAGCTTTCCCCAAAGGCATTTATGGCCTTTTAATAGGGTAACTGTGCATTAGGGAAAAGTAGATGACTAGATGTTTCAGGAATTATTAGACACTGACTCAGAAGTGACATTAATTCCAGTTGACCCCAAACATCACTGTGGTCAACCAGCCAGAGTAGGGGCTTATGGAGATCTGGTGATCAATGGAGTTTTAGCTCAGGTCCATTTCATAGGGGTCCAGTGTTCACCTGGACCCATCTGTGGTTATTTTCCAGTCAAGAATGCATACTTGGAATAGCCATACACAGCAATTGACAGAATCCCCATATTGGTTTCCTGACTTGTGGAGTGAGGGCTATTATGGTAGGAAAGGCCAACTGTAAGCCACTAGAACTGCCTTTATCTTGCAAAACAGTAAATTTGTTCTATTAATATGCATGTTTTAAAAATATTTTTGTGTGCACAGAAATGTTTCAAAAACCAGTGAAACTACAAAATTTTTTCCACATAAAATACACATGTACCAAACACTCATAAATTTTGCATTTACAGTTAGAGGGATCTTTGATACCTCTAAGACATTTATAGTCTTTTTTGAATATATACTTATACAAGGGTAAGCACCCTAGATTCAAACAAATCATAATGTATTTCATCTTGTCATTTGAAATACTTGTTTGTTTATGTACCCACAGACATAGAGACAACCTGGGCTATTGAAGAAGATATTCCAAGATATACAGTTCCATTTTTTTTTTTTTTTTTTAAGTAGAGGCTTAACAAATATAGAACAGGCAGGCATATTTTACTATAAACCCAGGGTTAGGGAACTGAAGACCTTAGGACAAGGATAGTGGGTGATTTAGTTAGGAAGCCTAGAAAACATAAAAAACAAATTACATCTTGGGCCAAGTTTATGTTTTGTTGTGGAAATCCACTTTTGGCAAACCTGTTGCTTTCCTTAGGGACCATGACTATACATATTATGCCAAGGTATAATAAAATATACAAATAGTCTATTTGTACTATTTTATTTATTGTAAAAATAAATAGGGTTTGTATTTGGTATGGCTATAATTTCTTCATCTCCCATTGTTAAAAAAATCCTGTAAATATAAACATGATGTAAGGAGACTTTACCCTTTTAAGAAAACATTTAAAATGCTCATTAATTTTATTTTTCATGGATGATTTTTTCATCTCATTTTTTTTCTATCCACTCTTTTCAGTCTATTATTTTGTTAAAAAAAAACCCTTGATGTGAATGTTCAGAAAATAATTTTTTTTCCTATTCGAAAAGACTTTTTTGAATGAATATTATTTATGACTCCTGTTTGAGTCTCCTTCACCATGTCATATGTTATTGGAACATGGACAGCTGGGATAGTAACCTAGAATTGAATCCAATTTTCTAATGCCAACACTATTCTTTTCTGAGTTACCTAAGGAAGATTTTTGAATTCTATTGAGGATGAAGTTAAGAAATTTTGAGATTCAACAGCTGACATACCATATTTGTATATAGAAATGTTTGAAATCCATTGTGCCAGTTTAAATGTATTTTGTCCCCCAAACGCCATTATCTTTGATGTAGTCTTGTGAAGCAGACGTTTTGGTGCTGATTAAATTTGCTTGGAATGTGCCCCACCCAGCTGTGGGTGATGACTCTGATGAGATATTCCCATGGAGGCATGGCCCCACCCATTCAGGGTGGGCCTTGATCAGTGGAGCCATATAAATGAGCTGACTCAAAGAGAAGGAACTCAGTGCAGCTGTGAGTGAAGAGGAGCAAACTTGCTAAAGAGGAACGTCCTGGGAGAAAGCCATTTTGAAACTAGAACTTGGGAGAGACACAGCCATGTGCCTACCCAGCTAACAGAGGTTTTCCGGATGCCATTGGCCATCCTCCAGTGAAGGTACCCAATTACTGATGTGTTACCTTGGACACTTTATGGCCTTAAGACTGTAACTGTGTAGCCAAATAAACCCCCTTTTTATAAAAGCCAATCCATCTCTGGTGTTTTGCATTCCGCAGCATTAGCAAACTAGAACATTCATGTTGAAAGTATATTTTTAAAAAAATGAAAGCAATAGAGAAATTTCTTCCTGATATACGTGAAAGACATTTCCTGAAAATCTAGCCAGATTTCTTGGTAGAATGAATTAGTATTTTTACTTTTGTAATTTCTAGGGTGCAAGTCTTAGAACCACAAAGTAGCTTATTCAATGGTAGTCCCTGGGCAAATATAATCCAGATGTTAATTTTAAATCCCAAACTATTAAGGGAGCTGTTGTTTCAATGTTTAATGGCTCAGTTCCTAGAAAAAGTCCTTTGAGATTTGGGAACTAATTATAATCTACATTTCAAGGCTCTAGAGGTATATGCCACTAGGGCTGGGACTCATTTAGTTATTCCATATCCTTTTGGAATTATTTTGTTTGGCAAATTTCAAATTACATTTCATTACTTCCTTTAAGCATTTCCTTTGATCAATTTGCCTAGTTAGATTTGTTACTGAAGGAATCAGAGATAGCTCTTGATCAATTTTGCTCATTAATCTTAAAAAAATTATATCATCAGAGGGAGATAATACATTTTCATATATTATTGTAAAATTATTTTAAATTATTTATTAAGAAATTTTTAAACAAAATGTAGAGAGAATAGTATAATAAATACTCATGTCTATCATCTAACTTTAACAATTATTAATTTGTGAATTATTACTATACAATATTTGATAATTTACTCTTTTGAAATATTATAACATTTTAACCATTTGAGTACATGAAGATCATTGAACAAAATAAATTTATTGCTGAGTGATTTAGAAAATACTAAAATCTGTGAACTACCATCAAGATTAGGAACTAAAACATTATCAACACCCAGAAACCACACTTTTTTGAGCCTTCCTAACAACTATATCCTATTGTCTCCCCAATTTAAATAGTATCCTATGTTTCTTGGCAATAACTTTCTTGCTTTTCTTTATACTTTTATCACTAAAGCTTGCATCCTTAACTACCACAGTTTAATTTTGTCTATTTCATGTACTTTATAATGATGGAGTCATAGAATAGGTATTCTTTTATGTCTGGCATTTTTACTTAATAATGTGTTTGGAGTATTTATCCATATCGTTGCATATAGAACTTGATCAATTTTTTCAAGTTGTGTAATATGAATGTACTACAATTTAATTATCCATTCTAGTGTTAGTGGACATGTGAGTTGTTTATAGTTTTGAAATATTACAAATAATGCATTTTAATGTCTTGATTATTTCTAGTTCTACACATGTGCATCCATTTCTCATTTTTGCTGAGTGGAATTGTTGGGTCCTAATATAAACAGATTGATGCTTTTATAGACTTCTTGCTTTTTTTTTTCTTTTTTGTTTCATTAGTTATGGAGAGAAATATGATTAAACAATCAGCCATGATGGTTGTGGACATATATATTTCTCTCTTTATTTCTCACAAACTTTAGACTTTTTTCCAGTTTCCTATCCTGCCTCTAGCTTCTCGCATGAATGCCCATTGAGGTCTGTGGGAAAGAACCTGGGAATATGTGTAGATTCTGGGGCCTAAATTCTCACACCAACTCATATCTGGCCTCTAGCAAATTAAAAAAAAAAAAAATTAGCTGAATATTTTTTACCTGACTGTGTGGCAGCCCTGGATTCCTCCCATACTCTTCCACAGCTGAACCAGTATTTGTCTCCTTTCTTTCACTGGAGACATGGTTTTTCTTTAGATTGCTAGATAGTTGGTTGTCCTGCAACCTAAGCTGACAAGTTCAAGAAAAATTATGATTTAGTGGACTTTTCTTTTTGTTAGGGTGATTTCAGCATCTTAGGTAGAAGGCAGAATCTACATTCATTTTTAAAATACCCTATTCAAACATTATGTACATATTTCAGAGCACCAATAAAAGATGCTTTCATAGGTCCAGAAGCATCCATTATACAAATGAATTTTTACACAGGGGGTGATAAATTCATGCCAAAGAAACACATGCAGGGGTAGCATGCAGGCCTCCAAACACTGCCTATGGTTAACACAAAATGATAATTCTGAGGAGGATTCCAGTGCTTTACATACCAGGATGAAGAAAAGTTCTCTGCCCTGGGAGGGGAAGGGAAAAAATTAAGAAATAGTCATTATGTTAAGAAAGGATTGTGCACAATAGATCTTATAATTCCCCATACCTAAAATTGTACCTAGAAGTAACTCTTGGAGTCTCATCCTGATGCTAGGTTTAGCAAGTATCTCTTTGTCTTGTGGCCATAATTTCCAGTTTTACATCATTATGTTGTTTATTTAATGTTTGTCATTCTGTTTTCTATTCTCCCATTCCTGTGTTTTCGACTTGGGTGCATGAGCATATTGTCACACTCAATTTTGACAACAGCAAAAATACTGTTCTTTGGTAATCAAAATACATAATTCCTCTCATTCTCCTGAAGTGTTTTAGATTAAGCTGGACCTAAAAAACAGCATGAATAGTAGCTTCTATGGTGTGAGGGATCTTCTTGATTTCTCCAGAAGCAATATTGGGGTTTATATCACAACCTTTACTGAGTGCATGCCAACAGCAACAAAAAGGTATTGTAACTCTCATGATCTGAGTAGAGGTTCCCAAAGGGCTATATCCCTAAGAGTATGACTGAACTGGGAATAAGCATACTTTCCTAGTCCTGAAAACAAGATTCAAATAATCTCAGCCCCTACAATTGGATAAAGTGGTTCTGGATTTCTTTCTAGTTACCTTGGCTGCTTGCTAGAAGTAAATATCAATCCTCTCTGGAGGAAGATTTGGCAAATCATGTTATGCACCCCAGAATAAAACATATTTTTAATTTTATAATACATTCCTGTGGGTGTGAAACCATTGTAAATAGGATCTATTAACATGCTATTTTAGTTATTACATGATTAACTTAATCTTGATGATAATAGTGAAGACATATAAAGAGAAAGTCATGGGGAAGAACCAGAAGCCATAAGTCACCTGGAACCTGGGAGGGAGAGGAGAGAAATCACCATAAGGCAGGAAAGCCAAGGAAGCTATGGTTGCTGGTCAGCCATAACGCTAATGATGGAAAGAGGAAGCAGCCTTCTAGCCCCCAAAATCACGAGCCAATAAAGTCCTGTCATTTAATCCAACCCATTGTGTGGTTACTTGTTGAAGAGGCCTGGAAAACTAAGACAGAAGACAACATTACCATGACCACAAAATTATTTCTACAGTTTTTCTTACTCAGTGTCTAGCACACATAAAAAATAACCAGAAGTACCAAGTAGAAAAGAGAAGCGAGTGGCAGACCGCAGATGTTAATGGAAACAACTAGGAAAGCTAAGTAAAAGTGAATGGAAAGCTGCTAAAGCAATGACTACTTGAGATGGAACCAGATGAAAGATGAGTTGACTTTTCTTTGTCCCTTTTATCTGGTGACATTTGCTGATACTTGCCCTAGAAAGGAGGCTGAGAGTTTGGCATTTGCTCTTATGATAAACCACTGATGGGAGACAGGAAAACAAGAAACTTTATGGTAGCGTTTTGGAGGACTTCAGGCACATGAGTCCTTGTCCATTCAGAAAATGTGGCATTATCCGTGGTTGCAGACAGTCAGAGACTATATACCTAAGTATAAAGTTGTGTAATCTTGGGAAAGAAAGATTAATATTCTGGAATTATTCAGCTGAATAAACAGTTAAAAAGAGGATTTAATTTATTGGCAATACTTTTTTTCAGGTTGTTTTTTGTATATTGTAGATTATATGTGAATTGATTAGAAAAATTCTAATGTTCTTTCTAGGAATTTTTTTAAGCATAAGGTCCTATTTGCAAATAAAAGATGTATATATATCAGATTAACATTAATTCATTAAAATAGCATTATGGAAAATAATATTTTAAGTGGAATGATAGGAAGTAATAGATGCAATATTTGATGAAAAATCATCTTTTAAATTAGAATTACTTGAAAAAATAATCTACTTAATAATTCTCAAGAGAGATTTTATCAATATGTATGCAGATGCTTAAGTACATTCTGAAGCAGCCACTCATCTTTTGTTGAAAAGGATTTATTTGATGTGTGCATATACAATTGAGAGTCTGTCGGGTTTCTGTATTAAAATATTCCTTTTTAATTGTTTTCCTGAGTTATATTGACTGTTTCTCTCTCGAGCTCTGTTTTGCCAAAAAATTACCAATTCTGTGCAATGTGCAATTTTTCACATTGGCTTCCTACTCATAATTAATGGATAATACATTTAATGGAAACAAACCACTCCAGGAAGCTAGAAAAGGGGCAATATTATTAAATATAATAGAAAACACTGTTTTGAAAAATTATAGAGGCTTATTTTATTTGTTTAGCGAACACTTTTGTAATGCCTTAAAAATATTAACTCATTTAATATTTATAACAATCCTTTGAGGCCGTTACCCCAACCTACTGAAGAGCAAACGGAGACACGAACAGGTTAAGAAATTTGAAAATCATTCAGCTGGCAATAGCCCAAAGGATCTTCCCCAGGGTTCTGTCTCCAGGGCCTTGCCCTGAGCCACCTGCCTTGCTGCCTTCTTGGTAAGGGCTGGCTCCTGTTTTATTGATAATGGCAGCTCCTGCAAGTTGCTTAACCTCTCTGTGGTATGGTTAACTCAAGTATAAAATGGAGATGATAATACTTGCCATCAAGTTTTTTTCCCTAAGCATTAAATAAAATGATATAAATCACTTGTCTTTTATTATTTTCTATTAATTAATGTTTCTAAGTTGCAAGTAAAAAAGATAAAGTAAAATCTTTCAAAACGTTGAATTAGATTTGACCAGAGTTAAACTTCTAACTTTATATATGGAGGCCAATAAGTATTTTGGAAAAATAGGTAAATGTCAGGAAAAAAAAATGCATTTCATTTCCCATTCCATTTTAAATATTAGGCTTCCCCAAAGAGGCAAGAATAAATCTCAGAATTAGACCAGTACATCGAATGGTCTTCATTAAATCCGTTTTTAGGTTTTTCTGTTTTAAATAAACAGATTAATACATTTCAATATTTAGAGGATAATACATTTAAAAGCTTTGGGGCTGTTTATAACAATATACCTTTCTCTTACTTGAGTCATGGAACAATGTTAATGGAAAGCTATTTAACTGTATGAATTCCATTAGTCCCTTTAATTCTGTTTGTAGTAGCTATAACTAGTAGGAAAAAAAAATCTAAAAGCTGGTTTGATTTGCAGTTATTTACTACAGGGTACTCCACTCTTGGATTTAAAGTTAAGTATTGTATAAAGCTCTGCCCAATGAAAAATCCTGAATTACATTAAGAGCTTGTTTTCACTATGCTTTTGTATTTACAAGGCTTTCTCCTTTTACGAAGTTTCAGCTTCCATAGTTCTGAGATGATTTGAGCAATTATTTATGATGGCATTACCTCATACTCATTTTCTCAGCTGAGTTGCTTCTATGTCAAGACCAAAGTACTGTGAGCCAATTGAACTTGCTCCCTTTTCCTTTGCTATAATCAATAAAATGCATTCCCATGAGATCACACTTATTTTCCCCCTTTGATTAGATGCAATATTCTTTTACCCTGCAGCTAGGAAGAATCAAAAGAAAGGCCAAACTGCATTCTAGGATTCTGTTTCCATGTTACTAAATTTTATCTTGCTGGATCTTGCTGGACTAAGTGCAATTGAAGACACACTTCTTTAGAAAAATGGTTTCATTACTTAGTTTTGACAATGTTATATTCATAATACAATATGAATTCTGCCAATATAGAAAGAAAATGTGAAAAACATCCTACATAGTGCTTATATTTTGACGTAAAGACCTCTATTATTCAGTCTTAAGTCTTTTGTGAGGATGTTACCAATCACTTATTTTGTGTTGAATTCACTCAGAGGCCACTACATTTTTCTTGGGTGAGAGGAGGAGTATGTGAAGAAACAGCTCATAATGAAATGAATCCAACCATACACTGAAATATCTATGGTTATTGGATAATAAAATCATATTGTATTTACCTTTTCCTTTGTAAAATTTTTAGGATATGCAAATGATGAAAACAATTTGCAATAATATAAAGATGTTTTTTAATACTCTATTATAAAAAATTTAAATAGAAAATTGCTGTTGAGAATTAAGCTTCAAGTATTAACAATCGTACCCAGAACATTAGACTTTGTTAATTCTGTGCATTGTGGCATTTGGAAAAATTGTCACTATGTGTCAAATCCTTATCCTCTAAAAATGGCTAACTTTTAGAAATCTCCAGTACAGTTACCTAGTTCCTATTTTTTCATCTCTTCAAATATAAAAGTTCACTGTAAGCATTGGAGGAGGGTCAGAAACATTACAAGAGAGATAAAACCAAGACTCTAAAAGATTAACGGAAGATCCACACCTTGCTGTGTATATGATGTTGAGTTCTCAGTGGTTATCCAGCTGGCTGGAATACCTCTAACATGACCACAGTCTCAAAAGGAAAACTGATCAGATATCTAAGTTCCCTGAAGCTTCCTGAAGCAACCTGTAAAAAGACTATAAATTAAGTTAAAGGGAACTGTACAGACTGGAAATGTGTAGCTAAAAGTTCCACTTGGATTGCAGAAGTTGTAAAGTTGAAATCTAGCATACTCTGTTTTATAACGTGAAATACTTAGAACATTTTCAGATTAATGTGGAGTTGGATCATCATATAAATAATTGACTTAGTAACTAAAAGGGGAAAGGTGTATTTACGTGAAGCATTTCTACATGGAAGGTAGAGAGAAACTAAACGGCAGAAATTGAGATCTGAAAGGATTCTAAATATGTTAAATAATTCCTTTCTGTCTACTAAGGGGTATAATATTTGAAGACCACTTTAGTATAATCTACATATAGTAATGCAAGGGTAATATTGAAATCTTCCCAATAAAAATTGTTGGATGAATATGAAAGTAATTCATAAAACAAAGCAATGGAGAATTTTCTAGATTGCTTTACCTCATTCATCCCATCTACTAAATAACTGTTTAACTCTCCACTTCATTATGCTATCAATACTGAAAAACTGGGTCTGGATACTTGTCTATATAGAATACTTGAAAGTGATAGCTGGGTTGACTGCTTTTCCTGTAACGTTAGTAACTGACTTCCCCATGATCAATTGTTTTAACCCATGAATGAGATTTTTCTCTTTTGAAATTTAGTTCTTTCCACTCTATTGTTCTTGTTCTCACAATTTCCAGAAGAAAATAAATTATGAGTATTCATCTTATCCAAAAATCTACAAACTAAGCTTTGTAATAATATGATTTTTCATTCCTGGTAGACATCAGACAGGTGGTCATTATTTTAAGAGTTTCAAAAAGCCTTTGTTTACGGGACTGTTTCTTCTCCAATCTTCATTATCTCCTGATTCGACTATGTGCTGAAATGGCTTCTGAGGTTATTACACTGACTAAATGGTGGGACCTACATCAATGAGACCAAAATTGTCCCTCTATGTGTCCCCGTATCTGTAGTGGTGGATGTTAGCAGAGATGCATAAAGAAGTGGACATAAAAATTGATGACCCATAATAATAAAAGTGTATTCCTCCTGTATAATGCTCATTTCTGAAAGAAGCATAACACCAATTTTTATAAGTAGAATAATTTTAATCCACTAAAGCAATTATTTAAATTAAACTTTTTAAAAAACAATATTATTGAGATATATTCATACACCATATAATGCATCCAAAGTGTACAATCCATAGCTTGCAGGATATTCACAGAGTGTCATGTGTATAAGGGGTATGGTGTTTTCCATTATACCAAAAAGAAAAACACCATACCCCTTATACTACCTTATCACTGACACTTAGCAATGGTGTGACAACTTTGTTACAACCAATGAAAGAATATGAAAAAGTTACTGTCAACTATAATCCATAGTTTGCATTAGGTGTATTTTTTCCCATATACCACCCTATTTTTAACACTTTATAATAGTGATGTACATTTATTCTAGTTCATAAAAGAACGTTCTTATATTCATACTATTAGCCCCAGTCATCATCTACAACAATGCTCACTATGTTATGCAGCCCCATGTTTTATCCTTTAACTTTCTTTCTAGTGACATACAAGACCCTAAACTTCCCCTTTCAACCACAATCATACATGCAACTCAGCCCTCTTAATTATACACACATTAGCCTACCATCATCTCTATCCATCTCCAAAAATTTACAACCAACCTAATGAAAAATTCTGCACAAATTAAGCATCAGCTCTTCATTCTCTACTCTCATTCTACCTTTTCGGTAACCTATATTCTAGATTTTAACTCCATGAGTTTGCTTATAATCAGATCACATTAGCAAGATCATACAATATTTGTCCTTTTGTGTCTGGCTTATTTCACTCAACATAATATTCTCAAGTTTCATCCATGTTGCTTCATGCATCAGGACTTCATACCTTCTTTCAGCTGAATAATATTCCATCATAGGTATATATTGCATTTTGTTTATTCATTCCTCAGTTGATGGACACTTGGGTTGCTTCCATCTTTCGGCAATTGTGAATAATGCCACTATGCTTTCAAATCTTCTTTACACTCACCCAATGTCTTAATATCCATTACCTCTTTTGCCATATTTTCCTTCATTTCTGTGAATTGATTTAGATTTGTTTGAACATCATTGATAGTTGTTTCAAATTCTATATCTCATCTGTGATTTTGATTTATTTCTTTGACTTGACCACACCTTCCTATTTCTTAGTATGCCTTGTAATTTTTGCTGGTGTGTAGGCATCTGATTATCTTGATGAATTTACTCTGGAAGTCAATTTCTCTCTCTTGCCTAGGGTTTTCTTGTTGATTGCCTTTGTTCTAAGGCACTTTTTAACTCTTGGTTTAACACATTATAGACCTTTAGAACAGTTCATGTTTAACTGCTCAGATTTTTTCAGCTCTTAGTCATCTGATTCTTGAACTATATGGTACAATTTTTGAGACTGCACTATTTGTGCAATTGTTTCACCCCCAGGAGAAAGTTTCCTTGTCTCTGTGCCTTCTCCATGCATGTTTATCTGTTTTATTTGTTTTTAATTTGCCTTTATATATATATTTTAATCACTTCTTTTGTTGTCTCTAATTGTCAGTCAGAATCAGGCCTGGGACCCACAAAGGGGCATAGATCAATTCCAAAGTGCCCTGAGGAGGAGATCCAGGAGGACAACAAACTTCTCTTGGACAGCTACTCAAATCTGTGCTTTCCTGACCTCCCCAGAAGATGGCACTTGTCAGCAAACTATTCCTCTCTGTCCTTAGGTGGTACCGTGCCTTTGAGTCCCAACTGTCTCCATCCCTGTGGGGAGCTGGTTGAAACAGAGGCTGCCAACCACTTTTGTTTGGGTGGGGCAGGTTGAAACCCTGTCACAGAGCTGGGACCCAGTGATCTGAATTCACTAATCAAAAGCTGTGAACAGTGCTGGTCTGTGCCAGCCCCCTTTTCTTAGGGAAGAACTGTCCTTCAGCAAATGGCTCCCCACAGCCCCCAAAAGGCACTGTGACTTTAAATCCCCCCCTTCCCCACTTTTGGGGGCTGGGTTGAAACAGAGGCTACTGGCAACTTTCATACTGATCTGGTCGAAATTCTAGGTGCCATAAAAGCTTGGATCCAGCATTCTGTATTCACTAATCAAAAGCTTCAGACCATACTCAGTTGTGCCCCTTTCTTGGGGAAGAGGACATTTATTTTCAGTCAAGGACTGGATCCTGGGGTGGTCTACTGCAAGAGTGGGAGATGGGCACCATAATAATAAAGGTGTGTACCTGCTATATAATGCTCATTTTGGAAAGAAGTATAATACCAATTTTTGTAAGTAGAATAATATTTTAATTTACTAAAGCAACGATTTAAACCAGACTTGAAGTTAAGAAATGTTCTAAAAGAGATAGCATCAAATTTAGTTTTCAATAATTCTGGAAGTTTATATATTTAATTCTTTTAAATTAAGGCTTCTCATTACTACCATAAAGTTTTGTAAAACAAGATCAAGTGAGTGGATGGATACCAACTGTGACTGGGCATAATCTTTATTAATGGATAGATTAGTTAGAATTGTCTATTAAACACAAATTGTAAACATTTTCAGATTTTCTGTGTGATCTTATGCAAGAAACTTGGCCTCCTTTAGTCTCGATGTTTGCAACTAAAAATGGTGATAATTTTATCTATCGTACCTGGCACAAAATCAAGGAGATACACAAGTGGAAATATTAACCACATAGCAGGCACTTAGAAAGAACTAAAATGTCTCCCTCCTTTGTTCCTTCATTCTTTCCTTCATTCTTCGCTTCCTTCCTTCTTTCCTTCCTTTGCCTCCCTCCCTCCCTTCCTTCTTTTTCTTTTCCTTTCCTTGACATTGCATCCATGCATTCCTCAGATTGCTGTGCTAACAGTTTCCCAGAAGTCTGGGCCTCAGGGGTAGGAATTGCTGGATCCATGTCCCTCAGGCATTGCACTCTGTCAAAAGCACAATGGTTCAAGCACTCAAACTGGTGTTCCCATAGTACTTCTATTATATTGATATTCCAAGCTTAACATTTTGCATTATGTTAATCTTATTAGTTGTTTTTTTTCTATTAAAAGGCAGGTACTTCGTATCTGGGGTTTTTCTAACCATTTTGGCACTTTTATTACAAAGCATGGTGATTTTTGGCCAAGCAGATTAATCAATGCTTGATTAATCTTTGTTGGAGGGATGGATGAGTAAATGAATCAATAAATAAAGAGCTGTTTAATTTTGCTATTTGTAAACATTACCACTGTTCCATTTTGCCTTCAGGTAGATATGGAGTCAATGAGGATATCAGGAAAGGACTTCTAACCATAGATTTCACAATTGCTTCCTTTAGGGTTCACAGTGAGATGGGGCACAGGATTTAGGGGCCCTGCAAGCTTCCTGAGATAACACATATATTGAGAGGATATGCTCCGAAAACCATTTTGTCTAATGGATATATTTGTTCCCTCAGTGTTAGCATAAAAATAGTCTCTTGATTAGTAATAGACTCATTCTTTGCAGGTCAACTCTTTGATGTAATTTTTAGAGTTCATGAATCCCTAAAACAAAGCAAAAGCAAAAACATAACAAAATCATGATCTTCCATTAAATCTTGAGCAATGTCCAGGTGATTCTTTACCCTCCCACTTTTCTTCTACTCCTCCCAATATATTCCACCTGAAGAAATGAATCCTTTCCCTAATAGTACAGCTTTTTATTCTATTGGTTTTTAACCAACTGTATTTTATTTCTGCTATTTGGAAATTTTCAGCCATACCTTTAGTGTAGTCTTTTCCCCAGTCCACTGGTAATGGAATTGTATTGGGTCTGAGTGAAAATATATATATATATATATATTATATATTTTCACCCCCATTTGTGCTGCTAGAGGGCAAAGGTCAAATGCTATTGAGTCACTGACAGATGACAATTACAATGTGCTAAAGTCATATAACAATAATTAGCATGGTTGTTTTCAGATGATAAACATTTATTGTGTTCATTAACTACTTCTCTTTCTGGTTTTCTTTTCTACTTGTCCTTTTGATGATAAGCATCCAGTCTTTTTCAATTAAAATCAAATGCTATGAATTTGCAAGATAAAATTATTGTAGATGTACTAAATCAATTCTGTCCTAAGAATATATATATATATATATATATATATATATATATATATATATATGTAGAATGATGAAGATAAATTGGTGTGAGTACATAATCTTTCACATGCCCTGTTTACTTCATTTATACAAGTGATCTATATCATTAGTGAAAAACAACCATGCTATATATTTCTTCCTTTTACCATAAAAAGGAGTTAGCCATTGACCTGCCTTACACATGCACACACACACACACACATACATTAAGATTTACCCCAAAAGATAAAGGACTGCGTTCTGCTATCCCAGTGTCACTTAAACTTGTTTTAATTCTGGTTCGGTTTTGTCTCAATATAGGCTTTCAAATGTTTTTGTTCCCATATAGTTAATTTTTTTCACTTCTGTGTAAATGTGAATTATTAGAAATACATGGGTTAAAAATCATCTAACATCTTTAATATTAAAAACAGTTATGTTTTCTATTGAAAAATAAATTTGTAGAGACTTCCAGTTTCCAGTCTGCCATGGATAGAGCTCAGAGGGCCTCATCATTTCCATCCTTGGAACAACACCACGAAAGCTGAAACATTGAAAATCAACAACTATTTTTAGATCTGTCAGAGAATCGAGGTCACATAGCAAACTACCACCTCCAAAACTGTAGAGATGGGCAGATACAGAGAGTCAGAACTTACTGAGAGCAGAAACTATTGGAGCCAGCATCAGGTAGTCATATTTAAAGGGTAATTAACTAATTGTTGGAAACTGAAAATGAGCCAGTTTGAGAAATTAAAATCTCCTGGAGGACCAGCCTTAATGGAGCCTCCACACTTTCTTGAGTTTTACCTCCAAAAGCCCCACCAATTCCCACTGTGAAGATGGGAGAAAATGCCCCTTTTGCCTCCAGTGTGAATGGGGAGAATTGAGGGAATAGAAAGTGGTGGGAGGATAAGAGAGCAGCAGGCACAGTAACCATTTTGAAAAAGGGTGAGAGCCTTCTACTCTCCTTAACAAATGTTTTCCCTTAAGGAGAACTTTTTACCAGAACTTAATCAATATGGGTTTTAGAAGAACCTAGCTTATTTAGGGGAAGTGCAATATTGAACTCTAACCATCCTGTCTCACCTAAGGAGTGGAAAAAAAAACTTAGTAACATCTGTGAAGGTCACATCCCAGTAGCACAGGCTTACTAAAAGACTGAGTTCCAGTAATAAGATTATAAAATGCTTCACCTCACCCTACATCTAACCACCACATCAACAGGGCTCCTGCATTAAGGGGTATGAAAACTAAATAGAATTGCAAGGCTCAAACCCTATTTAAGAAGGAATCTCTCAAGAAATTCAAAGAAAAAAGGGGAGACAAAAACAAGGACACCAGAGGAAATTTTAGTCTCTGACACCCACCGTTATAGGATACAGCAAACACAGCCTAACTCCTAGCCAGAGAAATATGAAACCTTATACCAAAAGCCTATTTACTTCAGTTCTTCTTACCCAATACATCATGTCTGGCTTTCAACAAATAATTATGAGACATGCTAAAAGGCAAAATACAGTCTGAAGAGACAGGGCAAGTATCAGAACCAGACTCAATATGACACAGATTTTGGGATTATCAGATCAAGAATTTATAATAACTATGATTAATGTGATAAGGTCTCTAATGGAGAAAAGTGGGCAGCATGCAAGAACAGGTGGAGAGCCTAAACAGAGAGATGGGAGCTCTAAGAAAGAATCAAAAGGTAATGCTAGAACTCAAAAACCTATCTATACCAGAGACAAAGACTGTCTTTGCTGGGCTACTCAGTAAACTGGACATGGATGAGGAAAGAATCAGTGTTCTTGAAGATATGTCTAAAGAAACTTCCAAAAGTGTAATGCAAAGAGGAAAAAGAATGAAAAATATGCAACATATTATCCAAGAACTGTGGGACAATTACATAAGTATACCATATGTATAATAGGAATACCAGAAGGAGAAGAAAGAGAGAAAAGTACAGAAGAAATATTTGAAGTAATATAGACTGAAAATTTCCCCCAATTTTTTGCAGACAGCAAACCACATATCTAGGAAAGTCAGAGAAGACCACGCAGGATAATAACCTAAATTCTACAGCTAGGCATATCATATTTACACAGCAAAATACAAGGGCAAATAAAATTTTGGATGAAGCCAGAGGAAAACACACCTAGGAATAAAACTTAGCACTGCCCCGGACTTGTCTTCAGCAAGAAATACAGCAAGAAAACAGTGGGGTGAAATATTCAAAGTGCTGACAGAAAAGAAAAAAAAAAAAACACTAACCTAGAATTCTATATTCAGTAAAATTAGCCTTCAAAAGTGAAGGAAAAATAAATACTTTCTCAGACAAACAAAAACTGAGAGACTTTGTCGCCAGTAGACCTGCCTTGTAAGAAATGTTGAAAGAAACTCTTCAGAAAATAGGAAAATGATATAGATCAGAAACTCCAATCTACATAAAGAGAGGTAGAGCATTCAAGAAGAAATAAATGCAAGTAAAAGTAAAATATATTTTTCTCTCTTACTTTTAACTGATCTAATCTCTAGAATTCAGCTCAAAACCATAATTGCAACAATATGTTGGATCATTATAGTTTATGTATAAGTGATACATATGGCATGAATATTACAGGGATGAGAGGAGGAATTGGGAACAGTCTGTTTTAAAATACCTATGGTATCCATGAAGTGCTGTAGTGTTAAGTAAAAGTGGACTCAGATTAGTTATAAATGCATATTTTAAACTCTAGGACAACCATTAAAAGAATATTTTTTAAAAAGTATAGTTGACATATTAGGAGAAGAGAGAAAATTGAATTATATAAAATGCTTGGTTTAAACCAAAAAGAGCAATAAAAGAGTGGAAGAAAAAAAACAGGAACAAAGAAAATGGGCAGTGGATATAAGACAGTTACAAATATGATAGATCTTAATCCAACTATATCCAAAATAACTTTAAATGCTAATGGTCTAAGTATACCAATTAAAAGGCAGAGACTAAGACTTCACTGAAAACAAGATTGAACTCTACATTGCCTACAAGAAACCAACTTTAAATATAAAGGAAGATAGACTAAAATAAAATGTTGCTGAAAATTATGCCATGGTAACACTAATCAAAAGATAGTAGCTATATTAATTTCAGAATTCAGACAAAGCACATTTCAGACTAAGGAAAATTATCAGAGATAAAAATGGGCACTATATAGTCATAAAGCAGTCAATTTTCCAAAAACACATTACAATCACAAATGTGTATGCACCTAACAACAGAGCATTAAAATATTTGAGGGAAAACTGATAGAATAACAAGAGAAATAGATGAATCAGCTATTGTGGTTGGAAACCTCAATGCCCTTCTCTCAGTAATTGATAAGCCAGCAGGCAGAAAATTAGTAAGTAAATAGTTGAATGAACAGCATCATCAATCAACTAGATCTGACTGAAATTTAGAGAATAACTAATCCAAAAACAACAGAAAACACTTATTCTCAAATTCACAAGATAGAACACATGTTGGGCAATAAAAAACACATTATTAAGAAAAATATTTTTTACTACTTTTAAATAATAAAAATCATACAAAGTATGTTCTCACACCTCAAAGGAATTAAAATAGAGATCAATAAGCGAAAGATAGTTGGAAATTCCCAAAATATTTGAGATAAAGCAACACATTCCTAAATAATGTGGAATTATTTGACATGGGTCAAAGAAGTCTCAAGAGAAATTGAAAATTACTTGAAATTGAAAGTTGAAAATATCTGGGACTAAATGAAAATGAAAATGCAGTTTATCAAACTTTGTGAAATGCAGCAAAAGTACTGTTTACAGGGAAATTTATTAATTACATAAATATATTACAAAATAAGAAGTATTTAAAGTCAATAATTTATGCTTCCAGTTCCAATAATCATATTTTCTTTAGGAAAATCAGGAAAGAAGAACAAATTAAACCCAAAGTAAGCAGAAGAAAAGAAATAACAAAAGTTAAAACAGAAATCAGTGAAATTGAAAAAAGGAAAAACACAGAAAAACCAAATTGACCAAACCAAAAGCTGGTTTTTGTAAAGATCAATAAAGGTGATATACCTGTATCTAGGCTAACCAATAAAAAAGAGAAAACACTTATTATTAATAGCAAAAATGATAATCATTATTGATCCCATGGACATTAAAAGGATAATAAAGGAGTATTATTTAAAAAACCCTATGCCCACAGATTTGCTCACTTCAATGAAATGGACTAATTTCTTGAAAGACACAATGTAGCAAAACTCACAAAAGGCAAAATAGACTATTTGAATAAGATTATAATAATTAAAGAAATTGAATCAACACTTAACCTTCCAAAACAGAAAGCCCTAGGTCCAGATGAATTCACAGGTGAATTCTGCTATACATTTAAAGAAGAAATGATACCAGTTCTCTACAATCTCTTCTGGAAAACAGGGACAGAGGGAGCACTTGCTAATTCATTCTATGAGGCAAGCATTACTCTAATAACAAAACTAAGCAAAGACATTACTAGGAAAACAATTAAAAACCAATATCTCACATGAACCTAGCACAAGCATCCTCAACAACATGTTAGCAAATCAAATCCAATCACATAGAAGAAGAAATATACATCCCAGCCAAGTGGATTAATTTAAAATCTTCAAGGCTGACTTAACATTGAAAAATCAATTAATATAATCCATCACATTAACAGAGTAAAGAAGAAAAAATTCTATAATCATATCAATAGATGCAGAAAAATGCATTTGACAAAATCCAACATCCATTTACAATAAAAAGAAACAAAAATTCTCAGCAAATTAGGAATAGAGGGTAATTTCCTCATTTTGATAAAGGATATCTACAACAAATCTGTAGTTGATATCATATTTTGTGATATGGTGAGAAATTAGACACTTTCCTCCTAAGATCAGAAATAAGACGATGTGCCTTCTCACCACTACTATTTGACATCATACTGGAATCCCTAGCTACTGCAATAAGGCAAGGCAAGGAAATAAAATGTAATAAGATTTGGAACGAAGAAATAAAACTGGCTTTGTCGGCAGGTAATATGATTGTCTATGTAGAAAGTCCCAAAAAATCAACAACAACAAAAATCAACAACAACTCATGTAACTAATGGGTGATTATAGTAAGGTTTCAGGATTCAAGGTTAACAGATATAAGGCAATTGCTTTCCTATATACCATCAATGAACAATTGGAATTTGAAATAGAAAACAATACCATTTTCATTAGCATCAAAAAATGAAATAAAGTATAAATCTAACAAAATATGTGCAACATCTGTATGAGGAAAACCTTAAATCTCTGTGAGAGAAATCAAAGATCTCAATAAAAAGAGATATTCCTTGTTCATGGATAGGAAAGCATAATTGTTAAAAGACCAGTTTTTCCCAAATTCCCAGTATACTGTTTTGTGGATATCTGATTCTAAAGTTGATATGAAAAGTCAAAAGACCCACAATATCCAACACAACAACAAGAACAAAATCAAGGGGCTGACTCTATTCAGCATTAAGATTTATCATAAATCTACAGTGATAAATACAGTGTAGAATTGACAAAAGAATAAGCAAAGCAAATTGATCAATGGGACAGAAAAGACTTTCACAATAGTTAATGCAAACAGATCATAGACCAAAGTATAAAATGCAAAACTATAAAATTTCTAGAAAATAATATATGAGAAAATCTAGTTATCTATGGTTTGGTCATGACATTTTGGATACAAAACCAAAAGCACTGAAGAAAAAAAATGATGTTGGACTTCATTAAAATTAAAACAAATGTACCACACTAATGCAAAGCTTTCTTAATGGATGGGGGTGGTATATAGGACTCTATTTTCTGCAAGATTTTTTTCTATAAATTCTTAAAACTCAACAAGTTTTTAATTTAATTGGATTTCATTTCCCGATTAAATATGGAAAAAAGATCTTAAAGACATCTCACAGACACTTGTGAAGACAGGCTGAAGTTTCCTAAAAGGCGCAATGTATGCTTATCATATAATCTAGCAGTAGTGCTCCCAGCTGATCGAAAGCTTATGTCCATACAATAACTTGTACATGAATGTTTCTAGAAGCTTTATCATAACTGACAAAAAATGGAAGCAACTAAGATGTTCTCAGCTGAGTGGATAAACAAACAGTGGTAGATCTATACAATGGCATATTATTCAGCAATTAAATGAAATGAACTATCAAGCCATTAAAAAAATGTGGAGGAAACTTAAATGTATATTGCTTTGTGGAAGGAGCTGGGCTGAAAAAAACACATACTGTATGATTCCAACTCTATGCCATTTTGGTAAAGGCAAAACCATGCAGTAAAAATAAGCAAGATTGCCAGGGCTTCAGGGTTTTGGTGGAAGGAATAAATAGGTGAACCACAGGGCACTTTTAGGACAGTGAAATTATTCTGTATAATAATGAGATATACCTTCTCTTCCAAGGGGGCAGAAAAGGAGATATATGGGAACTCTGTGTACTTTCTTTACAGTTTTTCTGTAAACCCAAATCTGCTCTAAAATGATGTCTATTATAAATAAATAAATAAATTTATACCTCTTTCCTTGAAATGGGTATCACACAAATGAAAAGAATGCTATGAAATTATTAACATGTGCTTAGCGGAAGGCCAGACCATAAACTGAAAGTGAAATAATTATGCTATGGTCCTGCTATATACATAACCAATTCAGCTCTTTAAGCTAAAGATTTCTCAGGGGTTTTAGATAGCTGTATTTTATTTATACATTATTAAAGTAGTATTTTTTTATCGGTGTTCCCCCTTTTCTCGGTTTACCATTCTACATGCTGTATTTCACTAGAAACATCACTCAGTACTCCACTTCCTTTGTCTCTATGTCAATATTCCTTAAGAGCTCAGCTGCACCATCCAACTGAAAAATCACTTGCGTCTAGTCCGTTTAGTCGTTAGGATGAGGATAATTTCACTCTGGAGGATTTTTTCCACTTGACTAAGAGACGAGGCCTCAGATATCAACCCACACTTCTGAAAAGCATCCTTATTAACGTAAGCCAATTGGAAGATTGATAGGATAATTTACTATTAAGTGGCAGAAGAATAAGAGTGAGAACCACCACCCCAATTTGTGTGTGCTAAATGAAAATAAATGTTTTATTAGGAAGAAAATCAGCAAATAAAGATTAGGTTAGAGCAGCAGCAGTCCCTTTCTGTCATGCACACAAAGTAAATTGGAACATACTGATGCATGGACTCTAAATAGAGTCTTCTGTATTTTATATTCTTCAATGTATTTTTCTCTCATCCTCACATTATCATAACATGAAGTTTAAGAACAATTATTAGAAGTAAAGGACTGAGAACAGGGATAGCATAGAAATGCAAATGTCTATATTCTGGTTAAGGATTCATGACATAATGTTCAGAAAAGAAAAATTTTAGCTAATATTTTCAAAAACAACATTAGCCCATTCAATCACTTTACCCAATTTGATCTTTGTACATAGCATTTACCACTGTGTGATTTTTATACTTTAACCTGTTTTCTTGTTTACTGTCTGTCTTTCCCCTCTAGCATGTTAACCTATAAGGTCAGGGAACTGGTTTGTTTTGTTCACTGCTATATGCACAGCAGTTAAAATAGTGCCTGCACATTGTAGGCACTCAAAAAATATTTCTTGAATGCATATATCAGCTGGGATTCAGCCCCAGAATAACCATCTGAAAAAAAAGGAGTTTCCCTTTTCATTCTTCTTGGCAGAGCTTTGTCATCTTCCATAAATACTGTTAAGTGACTAGATCTTCAGAAATATTTATAGATGACTATATGTACAGTATGATATTTTCCAAAGGCAAAGACAGTATTACTAGGAAATTCATGCCTCTGCCCCTACTTTTTTGAGCAGTTCAAGAGTTGACTGTAATATGTGACTCTTGCTTATCTCCATTTCTTGTAATGTACACATACATTCATTGTGCATGCTGCTTTAAAGGGAATTTCTTGCCTGGAAAAAGTGTCTGTGAATTTAGGAGGAGCTATAATAAAACTGAGTTCTTTATGCTGTTAGGGCCTCCTTTCATGCCAAACAATTTACATGGCAAAGGTTGACAGTATATTTAGGAGGAAAGAATAATCCTAAAATTTGCTGCTGTACTTCTAAGATAGGTACAATTTCAGGAAGGAGTAGCATGAAATTATTGAGTGCCAATTAATGATTCAAGGCAATTTAAAAAGAGTTTTCCTAACAGTGCCTACTATTTTTTTTTTTAGTTAGAACATTTTAACCTCATATTCTGAGGAAAAGGCAATACTGAAGTGCTATAAATTAGGCATTTAGCATTTAAAACTTTTAAACTAATTAATCTTAATGTGTCTGGTAAATTTTTACTGTCCTTAAACATGTAGTTTGCAAAACATCTATGTTAAAACACAATTTTATTTCCATTAGCTTAGAAAAGTAACCCAGTTTTGAGACAACACTGCTTGAGGTATAAGAAACGCATTTTTCCAATCTTTTCATTTACTCATTGAAATCAGTCTGATAATTTGTCAGAATCAACAGACTTTTATTCCCCAACTGGCTATGCTGAATGTCTACCAAACACGTTCCATTTTTAATGAGATTCTTTTGGCGTTGCATATAAATGCCGTAGGGTGTAGCTAGGCAGCTAGGGTTGAACAATTGTCTGATGCTATCCAAAAAGTCAGTTCAGACAATTTAGTCAGGCAGAATTTTTGGCCTGGATTAGTTGTTAAAGCCAATCTGAAGCTGTTGAGCACATTTTCAAATTTACTTTGCTATAAGGCACTTGATTTAAAATTTAATAGTGAGTTCTGCCTTTATCCTTCTAACAAAAATAAAATTCAGAAATCAACTGGTCCAAACTGACATTCAGGTCAAATCTTTTCAATTCAAGACAGATGGTTTTCTGTGTTATTTTGGTAGAATTGACATCTTTTCTTTCTTTAATCTTCCCTGACAGGTTGATTAGAGATTTCATCACAATAAAAATATTAATGTCAGACATAATTTCAATGTAAAAAATCCCATTGTTTATTTTATAGCACCATAATTCATTTTTTAAGTTTATTATCTTACCCTGTATATTTGGACAAATCACTTCAATTTTCTGAATCTCAGTGCCCTCTTATATAAAGAGATGGGTTTGTTTGGGGAAGCTTGGTGGTCAAATATCAGCTCCAGGTTTAGTCATGTTTATTTTTCATTCACAGAGATTCAAACAAATTAGAACCAATATTCAAATAGCATGAGACTTAAAGTCAAAATCCAAATTCTTAGGCTTCTTTGGAAAACTAAAAAAGAGCTATGAATTGGAAGGCAATGTTCTCTCCCGTCAATAATAGTCTATATCCAATCACCGGCTGCTCTTAGTTTGTCGTGTTGCCACGGCATCCTATATTGCCTGCTCCCTTTGACAGCAAAATGAAAGAAAGAAAATTTTCATTTCTCATTGTGTTTGCAATGTTTTTTTAATAGATAAATATTTTTTCTGAATAAACATCTCTATCAAAAGTAAATTTATAGAAGTTAAATAAAGAGGGATGTGTGTTTCAGAAATGTGAAACACCATAATATTTTGTAGAACCAAATAATATTCTTCTGTGTTTAATATGCAACACAAGTGTATCTATGCTAAAAGACAGGAACTTAAGGCACCATTTTGAAACAAACCATAGTTATAGCTATGAACTATATGAAGTAAAGATGTGTCATTAAAAATTTAATGAACTAGAATGAAAGGACTAAAGTTTCAAGAAGTTTCATTTTTTAATGCAAATAAGCACTTTTGATTTGAAAAAAAATATCATAAATAAAAAAAATACATCCATGATTTAAAGTTATTTTTAGCTGTGTTTTTATTAATTGAAAACAAAAAAGAAAGATACATGCAGTACAGTAAGAAACATTGAAAAATATAAAGCTAGCTGAAATAACTGTTGCCCAGAAGGTTTGAAAGTATAGCTGAAAACACCCAGTTCACATTGAGTAGAAAGGGCAACTGTCATGCTGTCTCATTTGCTGCTAATATCTTAAATATTTGGGATGCATCATCATTGGAATTATGGTATGACGAGGAATTTTTGGACATCATGTCTATAACCCGGGCGAACTCATGAAATGTTTGTGTATCTGTATGTGTGTGTGTGTGTGTGTGTGTGTATGTGTGTGTCAGAGCATTTTGGAAAAGTTGAAGGTAAAATGGTAAAGGTGAATGACTATTGGCCTTTCTTCAAAGATGAACAATTGATTTTGGACTTAATATGATTCCTAAATCCAATTTGGAAATTAGCAATGACACAGAAGTTACCTTCAATCAGTTCATCATTCACCAGGAACTGCTTTAACTAAGAAGTTAGCATGGAACTCACGCGACATACGATAATTAAACAATTCATCTGCATATGTTCCCATGGCTTCAATCATCCTCCATTGAACTACCCAGAATTTGGGTTATTTAGTTGCCATGTGATAGTCAACAGATTCTTTGAAATATTAAATGACATGAATTCATGTTTTCTGAAGTCAAAATTCCATCTCAGCTCACAAGCAAAGATGGCGTCAGTGACAGGGTCTCTGTTTATTGTTATTCAACATCTAAGCACCTTATAAAATACTATGTAGAATAAAAGACATAACAGTAATAAGTGCTTCACTAACACTATTTGTTGAGAAGTTATGTGTTTAGAAAAATTCTCTGTGAAGGACTAACTTAGCCCATACTTCTTGTCAGAAATCACCTTCCGGAACTTGACATGATTGCCTGAATGATATTCCCCAAATTGTGGATTTGGGGAATTTAATGTAAAAAGTTCTCAGAATTGAAACTTTGTTTCAGTGACCTCAAACTGTTCAATCATATAATATAACTAGCATAGATAAAGAGCTAGAAATCAAAGATAGTTTATTGTGACACAGTCCAGTTTGCAACATTAAATGTTATAATGTTGAAATGTTTGAATTTTACAAATATCTTAGCAGTAGGTATTATAAATAAAAAAAAAATGATGCAAATATTCTGTGTATGAAAATACCTTAGTTTGTAAATATCTATATTTCGGTCTGAAACTGAAAAATACTGCATATTTCTGCTAGTTAAGAGACTGAAAGCTGAATTCTGTACACAGAGAAAACTACCACAATGCAAAAAATAAGACCTCATCTTGACATCTTGGTGTGAATGAAAAGATGTCAAGTTTACCTTTCCCAATCAAAGGAATTAAAAATGATGAAAGAAAATTTTATTTTTTATTTTTTGATATTTCAATTTTGAGTTTAAAATGTAATTTCCAATAACATCCTTGTTTTGGTTACAAAATACTTGTACCATATTTAAGTACAAATAAAGTTTGGATATATTTCTGACAGTTGAATTTTTTTACAACCAAATATTTCTATAATTTATATCACTCTAAATTTGTCTCTAGATTCAGAGTTAAATGAATTGTTATCTCTCCAGCTAAAGACCAGAGGAAGGGTTTGGAGGAATTGCATCTAACTCCCCCTGAACGTATCTTACATCTGAGGATAACTAGAAATAGGTTTCTATGGGGCTTTCAGAAACTAATTTTTGTGTTCAATGGACTAATATTTTACATATTATAATATAGTTTTGATATAATTGAATATAATTATATTATAATATAAAATAATTTCTTTTGCTCCATTAAAGTGACAGACGAAATATTAGACCCTCTGCTAAAACCATCATCTAAAAGAAATATACACAAGGTATAACAGACTACAGAAAATATCCTATATCAATTTCCACTTTAATTGACAGTTGCTAGTTCAGAATACTCTTACTAATTTGGTAAGAGACACAAGTAACCTCAGGAAAAGAAAGATTAAAGTCATATTTCTTACAATTATTTTAAGGCCTCCAAAATTATAATATTTCCCATATGTAGAAATAATTTAATATATACTTAGACTTTTCTAAAAGTGTGGAACACATTTGAATAATACATTCATTTAATTAAAATATTTATTTAGAGTTTCCTTGAATGACTTTCCGTACAACCTGACTTCAACAGATAATTGCCAACTCTGTGCATCCGTTTATAAAACTGCCTCCTAAATATGATTAATTAGTAAGCTTTGAAAAACTCCCAAATCTCAAGGATGATTTCTGAATAGGCAAAGTTAATGATTTCAAATCTTAGTCTATATTAAATCAAAGTATTCCCCACTGTGTGTGGAGCGAGTTAACTAACTTGCTCTAATAATTGTAGAAACACAAAAAATACAGTCACATTTAATCCATAACCTTTATGCTGAGTGGTCTATTGTGCCCTTTAAAGTCATGATCACTAATTTTATTCTTAGATAAAGTGTCCATTACTTCCATACCCAGAAAGATCTATTTAGAGGTAAATTCTATCCAAATACTATTCTGCAGAAATAGAAACGTACAATAGCATGGTGCTTGGCAGTGAACTGATGATGCATTGCACAAGAATATAGAGACATCATTCCCATAAAACTTGTAGCATTATAGTTCAGGGACTATGTAACCTTTAGTACAAATCAACTTTATTGTCCCACTAGAACTCAAAGATTTTATTCTTTTATATTTCTCTTTGGCACTGTATGCCAACTACAATGTTATTCTCTTAGCATGGAGAGAAAAGAAGTGTTAAATCTGATTCATGTGCCATACATTTGAAGAACTATGTAAGGAATGTACACATGTCCACTAAATAGAGCAACTTGAAGATTCAAAATTTGCCACTGATGTCAGATTATTTATGAAATGAAATTATTTCTCAGATTCTTCTCTTTCTTCCCCTTATTTTCAAGATACGTTAGAATAGGCTGTGTTCTTCTCTTTACACACTATCAGTGATGTGCCTTCAAGTAATTCTAATATGACATTCTACAACACTTAGAAGAGAAAATAACAGAAGAAAACTTTTCATTGCCAAAATGTTCATTTTTCTTATTGTTTATTTGTTACTATCTACTACTGGTTTCATCTGGGAGAACTACCATCAGAAGAAACATAAAACCTATTTATTTTAATTTATTTTTGTCTTTTACTGCTATGGACTTAACGATCATTTACACTAAAAATGTACCTTCTCAGGGAATTGGTTTTCCCTCTTTTCCCAGTTTGTTTTTCTTGTATTCATATTCCTTTTCTTTTCTTCTTTTACAGCTTGCCAAAGACAAAAATTTCAGTAGGCAAGTGCAGGGAGATTGAGGAAATAAAAAGAAATACAATATAACAGAATAAAGTGCTTTAAATTCCAGCGGGAAAATAAAAATGATTTGTGTTAAAGGTTAAATAATCCCTAAACCTTAATGTTACAAGTTTTTATAGGAATGACGTCTTTATATCCTTGTACAATAAGTCATCAATCCACAGCCAAATACCACTGACATTTTATACTTTTTCTCTGCAGAAAAATATTTGGATACTACTTACCTCCGAGGCAGTTCTTTTGGAAATTATAAATGTATTTCTTTCTGGGGATCAAAAGAATTCACATCAAAATGAAAGATGAAGCGTGGAATCTGAATTCACAGCTGCTTTATGCAATCTGGAAGCAGTGCAGAATTTCTCATTTTAGTTACTTATCAAAGCTTTGTAGATAGAAGCCTAAAATGATATACTTGATTTTTTTTATATTCTTCTTTTCTATGGCTGTGTAAATGAATGCAGTCAATCAGATTTTCTTTGTCCAAGAAGAACCATGAAATTACATGATGAAATATTTTCATATGTAATTTTAGTTGTACAGTGGGCAATGACTGTTGCTTAACAGTGTCCTGCTGTGACAAGAGTATATTGTTATTTTTGGACAAATATTTTTACTTAAGAAAAGTTAACTTACAATAAGCTGATATTTTTAAGTCTTCCCTGAAAATAATTTTGAGGTACAAAAACTACATTTGAAATTAATCAGTTTACATTTTTATGAACCAATGTAATTATTTTAATGGCACTATTAAGATGTATTAAAATCCTCCCAATAACAAAATTAGAAATCTGCAGCAAAAGTGAAATAATCTATCACATGGTAGTTTATAATATATAACCATTTCATAGAAGTGTTGATGCCTATTCCATAGTGTTACAAAAGTTACAAAATGATTTTTAAATACTGTTCAAAAAATTCTATTATTAAAAATGAACAAGAATGGTAGGATGAGATATAATCAAATTCTGGTGCAGATTCTGACAATTAGGAGGAAAAGCTGACTATGGTCACTGGAAGTTTTGCAAATATCCTATGTGACCAACCCAGGAATATTCTGGTTTTACTTAAAGATTAAGAAATGATTTCAATCCTATACCATATGTGTACAGTATTTAATATATTTTTTTCTCATTTGAGTTGGCTATGGCACTGAAGAACTTCTACCTTTAAAACAAATTTAATGTAAATGTTATTGTGATAAAATATTATATAGAACTTAGACATTTTTTTCACCCTGATTTAAGTAATTTTCTCTCTGCATCATAGATGAAAATCAATATTTCAGAGATAACATAAAATATGGATACTAAGTGTCATGTTGTTTAAGGACAAATACAAAACAAATTAAAAATTTTTGGAGCTATTCTGGCTATTTACTAATCAAAATTTACTTGCAGACTTTAAACAAGTCTATTTCACATGGTTAGAAAGAGTGCCAATATTTCATATATTTATTCATTCAAAATATTTTGAAATAATTTGGTTTCCCTACTCTGTGCTATGGTAATAAGTGGGGAACACGGCAACTGTGCTCTCTAGTCCATGGCTCTTTCAAAGCAGTGGCATTTTTGTGAGTGGGAAATTGTTTTGGTTTGCTAAAGCTGCTGGAATGCAATACACCTAAAGTGTTGGTTTTTACAATGGGGATTTATTAACTTACAATTTACAGTTCTTATGCCATAAAAATGTCCAACTGAAGGCATTGAAAGGATGATACCTGGACCCTGAAGACAGGCTGCTGGCGTCTGCTGGTCCTTCATTCTTGGGTTTTGTTGCTTTCAGTTTCTGGCTTCAGTGGCCTCTTCTCAGCTTCTCTGAGGCTTTTTCTGTGAGCTTCTCCTGATTTCATCTTCCAGCCTCAGTGTATGTTTTATAGCCTTATAAAGGACCTCAGTAAGCCGATTAAGACCCAACTTGAATGAGGTGGGTCATATGTCAATTGAAAGAACCTGATCAAAAGGTCCCACCCACAACAGGTCTACATTCACATGAATGGATTAAAAGAACATGGCCTTTTCTGGGGCACATAACAGTTTCAAGCTACCACAGGAAGGATAGCAGACAAGAAATTTGAATTATATATAATAAAATTGTGATTAGTGCTATGTAGGAAGTGAAGAAGTTGAACAGATTTAGAATAATGCAGGAGACCAACTTTAACAGGGTGTTTTCTCTGATGAGATGACATGTAATAGGACATTTGAATAATGAGATGAAACTAGTCATGTAAGAGAATAGAGAAAAGGATTCCAGTTAAGGAAATACAACATGAATATTCTCTACAAAAGGTAAGTGAACCTGGTGTGTGCTAGCATCTGAAAAGAGATCAGCAATTGAGAAAGGCCCAGGAGGGCTGAGCCGAGACCGCTGGAGTCGATTTGGAGTTTGGATTTGATCTGAAGTGCACTGGAAGATATTTAAAGGTTTTAAGCAAATGATCATGTCTCTATTTTAAAAGTACTGTATTCTGCTTTAGGAAATTATATAATTTACAGATTTAATATACATTATGACAAATATATTTATTGTATACAATTCATAGATAAAAATGAACAAGGATGGGGGCATCAATCCCAATAAGTAGGAAAACTATAGTTTTGAGATAAATGCTCTATCATTTCTTGTTTGCTTGCTTGTCTGTTTTTAACATATTAAGTTAAGTGTACCTGTGAAATAGCAAGTATCCTTTGGATTGGGGAGTCTAGAGTTTAGAGCAGACAATCTGGACACATGCATTTAGAGTTTGCCAGTCCATAAATAATAGTTAACGATCTTTAGTTGTTGACCTCTTTCTCTCTAAGGAGAAAATATATGGGAAGAAGAGTCAAGACATACCCTAGAAAACTCTAACAGGTAGAGATTACATAACAGGAGAGAAGCAAACTCAGGTTTGATATATTCTCTCTATCTTGAGAGGGAGTAAACCATGTATGTAGGAATAAGTCATGTTTCTTTTAACATTTAAGGAGTCCAATGATACAAATGATTTGCTGGATAATCAGTGTTTGCTGTATTTTTAATTTGACAGAACAGAGACAAGGTAGGAGGAAAGCCAGGAGAATGCCGTGTTGTGGAAGCCAAGTGCACAAGATTTCAGGAAGCTGGAAGTGGTAGCTCGGTCAATGTTGAAAGGTCAAGAGAAGTGAAAACTGAATATGGCCCTTTCATTTGGCTACATGGAGTCATTAGTGACTTTTACAAGGAGCAGTTTCAGTGGATCAGAACCAGATACCAAATACATAAAGGAGAGAATAGGAATTGAGAAAAGGGAAATAGCTTGTGTGGGGGAAAAAATAGAAACACTTCAACAACCCTCCTTACATGCTCTTCCACCTTTGTGAATTACAACTGCAAGGACTAGTAAGGGTCACAAGACTCATAAAAAAGTAAATCAAGGGAAATGAAATTATGGATAATTCAAAGGAAGAAGTTACAGCAAATTTGGGTGGCAGGATTAGGATGCAAAATGGTATCAACAGGTTGGAAAGATATAAAATAGTTTCTTTTTCTTCACATGCGTCTTCCATGTTCACTAATGAGGCCTCCTGCTATTATCCTGGGTAACTCGAGGTTTCTGCATAGAAACATTCAAAACAACTATCCTCATTATTCTTGGACTCCTGAAGTCTGACAATTTTATCTTTATTCTATTTAGGAACATATTCTCACACCAATAACAATACCAAATATGGTTACCAGCCCATGAAGATCTACCATTTATCAGACAATAGTCAATTTGGCTTATCTATTTTACCCTTTACAGCCTAATGAGTTAAGGTTTATTCCAGTTGTGCACAGGAGAAAATTGGGAGGCACAGAAGATAAATAAATTTCTCAAGCTTACACAGCTCTTGGAAGAAATATTTGTTCTTACCCAGAATGTTTTCATTTTCAAAACCTGCATATCCTCAAACTTGAAACATTCTTACAATACTGTTTCTCTGCTCATACACCAGAGTGATGTGTGAAGCAGTGAAAATCACACAACCGGCTAGAAAGGTAAGTATATTTTCTATACATTCTATGCCATCATGTATTCACCAAAACCTTACCTGGATGTCTTCTTTTCTAGATCCCTTTCTCATTCTGACCCACCATGATTCAAAAACTGCTCCTTTCTGCTCAGCCCTCTGCATCGAACACCTTAATTTACTTCCTCAACAGCTGACCTTATTTCCTATTTTACAGAGATAATTGAGGCTAGCAGCTATAAACTTTAACACCTCTCTCCATAAACAAATGTTATCCCATCGCTCATTCTTCTATTCTTAATTCCACTCTCAGAGAAGAATATTCCCATTTTGAATTTGAGGATTTTCCTTCTGGCAGTTCTATCTAAACATTATTTCTCTGGATCCTTTGCCCATTGAGCAACTCCAGTTTGTGGAGAATATTCCTCAGTTCAAATATGACATGACATCAGTGTATGATGCAGCAGGCCCTGCTCTGCTTCTTTTCTTTTTTTAAAGCAATTTTATTGAGATATATTCACACACCATATAATCCATCCAAAGTATACAATCAGTGGCTCACAGCAGCATCATATAGTTGAGCATTCATCACCACAATTAATTTTAGAACATTTTTGTTACTCCAAAATAAAATATAAAAAAAAAAAACACAAAAAGAACGCCCAAAGCATCCCTTACACCTTATTCTCTCCTATTATTTATATATTTTTGTTTTTATTTTTTAACTCATCTGTGCACACACTGGATAAAGGGACTGTCAGTCACAAGGTTTTCACAATTGGTCACACAGTGTAAAGTATATAGTTATACAATCATTTTCAAGAATCAAGGCCTCTGAATTACAGTTCTACAGATTCAGGTATTACCTTCTAGATATTCTAATACACTAAAAACTTAAAAGGAATATCTATATAATGCATAAGAATAACCTCCAGAATTACCTCTCAACACCATTTGAAATCTCTTAGCCACTAAAACTTTATTTTGTTTCATTTCTCTTCCCCCAATTGGTCAAGAAGGCATTCTCAATCCCACGATGCCAGGGCCAGGCTCACCCTGGGAGTCATGTCCCACGTTGCCAGGGAGACCTACACTCCTGAGAGTGTAAGAGTTCACGCTCTGATTCCTAAAAGACATTCTTCATAGGCCACTAAGAAACCATTTCTTTTGGTTTTATTCTTATTCACTGCCTATTCCTTCTCAGTGTCAACGAGACACATTCTTGAGAGGATCTCATACAGTCAGATGGTTTAAATGCCATTTTGAAAACTGAAATCTTCCAAATTTTATCTTCAGCCTAAACCTAGTGTTTGATGGTGGTCATATAACCATCCATGGTTGCTGTAACAAATCACTACAAACTTGGTAGCTTAAAAAGATACACATTTATTCTCTTACAATTCTGGACGTCAGAAGTCCTAAATTAGTTCATAGGGCAGAAATCAAGGAGTTGGCAGGTCATGTTCCCTCCAGAGACTCTAGGGGAGAATCCAATTCTTTTCCGTTTCCAGCTTTTTGAGCAGCATTCCTCGTATTCCTTGGCTGGTGATCCCTTCCTCCATCTGCAGACACGATAGGGCAGCACCTTGTTTCACTGGTGACATTACCGTCATCTGCTATCAGATCTTCCTCAGTTTCTCTCCTATAAGGGCAGTTGTGATTTAGAGCCTATCCAGATAACCCAAGATAATCTCCCCATCTCAAGGTCATTTACTTAATGACATCTGCAAGTTCCCTTCTACCATATAAGCCAATGTGAACAGGATATGGGGATTAGGACTTGGGTATCTTTGGGAGCCATTATTAAGCACACCACAATCTCTAAAGCATAAAATGGCTGAAACAAAACTCTTGATTTCCCCCTCTACACATGCTTCTCATCCCACTCTTCACATCTCAGTGAATAGGAATTCCACTTTTCTTTTCTCAGCCAGAAACCTGAGATTCTTACACTTCTCTTTCTTTAATGCTACATTCACTCCATTAGTAAATATGTCTTCAAAATAATCCAGATTCTTACCACATCTTGCCGTCTTTACCAATGAACAATTCACCACTGTCCCTCCGCTGAGATATTGCAGCCTGTTGACTGAACTACTGACTCCCTCTTATGTCCCTTGCTGTGTAGTCCTCACCCAGAACCTAGAGAGAATACTTTGTGGGAAAGTCCTATGATATCACTGCTCTGCTTATAATCATCCAGTGGCCTCCTTTGTCAGGCAGAATACAACCCAAGTTTCTCAGGACGGCTTCTGTGACTCCATGCCATCTGCTGCTACACAGTTCCCCCTTTCCCAGTTCCTGCTTCCAGGTCTCGGATTTTTTATACCTCCTTCTCACTTGCTCTTTCCACTGTAGCCTTGCTGAACTCCTTTTTGTTCCTCAAACATATTAAGCAAGCTCAGGCCTTGAAGCCCTTAAACTTGCTCTCGTCTTTGTCTACACCGTTTTCCTTCTGGATAGTCTCATACCTCTTCTTCCCTTTGTTTGCATTTATCAAATATCACCTCCTCTGAGAAGCCTTTCCTGGGAACCCTAAATAAAAAGTATCCACACATTACACTCACTCTCACTTATCACCCACCTGATATAAGTATCTCTTTACATTTAATGTTTTTGCTCAGTTTCCCCAACCAAATTCTGGACAGGTGGAACAACATGGTCAACTTTCAAAAGGCAGGAGATTTCTGAGCAAAGTGTGTATGGGTGGTTCCCATTGTGGATGAGGGCAACATTGGAGAGAGCTGACCTGAGTAATCTCACGTCCTGATCAGTAGTGTCACAGGGAAGCCAGGACCCTCACAGCCCAATGCCAAAAACCTTTGTGGTCCAATGCCAAAAATGTGCCCTGGTTTTCTAGTGCAAGTAGAAGTCATTATGGCAGGAAAAGAGACACAATTCTTCTATGACGGAAACTGCAGTGTTAGCGTGTCTCTAATTTTTATTTATGAAAACTTCAATTTGAGTTTTACTAATGTGAGGACAATTCTTACTGGAAAATAAAATGAAAGAAAATGTCTTTTCCTATAGTTTTTCTTGGTGCTTTCCCCATCTAGTCTGGTTCATTCTATGATAATAAGCATATGGGCTATAGTTAAGGAAGGATATTATGGTGAAAGGTTTTTGTGATGTTTTCCCAATTCTATATTGAGTCTCTAAGCCCATCTGGTTCCAGATACAGATGTCTTAAAGACACACATGAAGTATATTGAGGTTAGGACCAGTAAGCCTAAAATAATTGTCCTGATTATTTTGATTAAAGAAAAATGCCATAACTCATTTTTCCTCATTAGATTGTATCAGTTATAATATTACCAAACATCTATTGTATTTTCTTCCAAGTATAAATGGGCTCTATATGATTTTCAGAAAAACATCATTGAATGGATAGAGTGTGGGTTAGAAGGCTTATTAGTTTTCTTTTGTAAAATGACTCAGTTAATTAGAATTTGTATCCATTTATAAATATTTCATTGGAAATTTATTAAATAAGCTTTAAGCCTTGTCACCTGAGGTAAATGGTGATTGTCTAATTTAAGCCTGAGTTTTATCTGTAACAAGGCCTTTGTCTGGTGACACAATTTTGTATGAGCTTAATTAGAGTGAATTTAGCTTATTCTGTTGTTCCTTTGTTACACTGTCATGACAATGTTTCGAACAGAAATATTTTCTGTTTTTTTATTTTATTCTTCACCACTGTGCTATCTGTAACACTGTTTAAATGACTTCCCCATTAATTTATGCAGTAATCCATTGTGCATTTGAGTATGCCACCACAAAACTAAAAAATCTAAAAATATGATTTATTTTTAGTTATTGTATATTTATTGGCTCACTATTTGCTTTCACTGTGGGTAGTTAGGTGTGGTTACTAGGGACTGGAGTAGCTACCAACTTTTAAAAAATGAGACATCGTAAATGTTCTGAGAGGCATTATAAAATGTAAATAAATCCTTAATTATTTCAATGTGCTTAAATTCACTCCTGTGCTTTAGTGCAAGATTGCATTTCACGTTTTTTTTTTGTTGAAGTAACATAGCCTTTTTTTCTCTCCATTCAAAACATTATATTCGGCACACTGTGTGATTTTAAGATCATTTAGTGGAGGAGTTAAGTTTTCAGGATTCTTTCTAGCCATGACTAAAACCCTGACCTTATTAATATCACCTTATCTTAAAGAGTCTCAGTTTTCTAACCTGTAGAAGTAGAGATTGGGAGAGCAAACATTCTGTGGTTTTGTATAAAGTTATGTAATTTGGTATGCAGCAGATCAAATTTTTAAAGGTCATTAAGATACCACTTCATATATTGACTTTTATATGCATACAATTATGTTCTTATCACTTCATTCAAAGGAAAACATACTATGCATGTACGTATACTCATACACACACACACACACACATACACATACCTTCAAGCCCTCCCCCCAAATAGGAATTAAGAATGTTAGAGCATAGTACATGCAATAACTGTGCCATGAATATTTGCTGACTTGATATATAACCTGATACATGACTAAATATACTTAATTCCATTTCAAGAAAGAATTTTGGACAAGAAAAGGTGCATATAAAAAAATAAGGAAATTATACTGAATATCATTCTCTAGTTTAAAATAATCCAAATTCATTCAACAGAACAGAATTCTTCCAAAAATATTTCTCATTGTGAACCATCTCATCTATTAAAATAGTCTATCAAAATGTATTTATACTTGTCACTCTTGAAAACAGTCAACTGACATCATAATGGTATATTATTAGAGTAATGTCATTTTCATTCTCTGTCATAACTGTTTTGATTCTAATTTAAAGAGTAACCGTTACTATTGTTCTAGTCTGCTAGGCTGCTGAAAGCAGTATACCTGAAATGGATTGGCTTTTACAATGGAGATTTATTAGCTTACAAGGTTACAATTCCTAGACCATGAAAATGCCAAAATCAAGGCCTCTTGGAGACCATCCCTTATTCCTGGGAGCAGCTGCTGGTGATCCTGGAACCCTCTGTCACATGGCAAGGAACATGGTGGTATCTGCTGGTCTCCACCTTTTCTTCCAGTTTGTGTTGCTTTCAGTTTCTTGCCTCTGTGTCTTTCTCTCTCTTCGTCTGAATTTCATTCTTTTATAAAGAACTCCAGTAAGAAGATTAAGAACCTGAATGAGGTGCCATGTCTTAAGTTAAGGTCCTACTCACCAAAACATCCTACCTACAATGGGACCATACACACAGGAATGGATTAACTTTAAGAACATACTTTTCTGGGGTACATACAGCCTCAAACTACCACAATTTTGATAACAGAAACCAAAATACTGTCTTAAAGAACAAGGTGTGTATTGGGGGAGGGAGCATGGTACATTCCATTCTATTTCAAAATAGTTCAGAAAATCTTCATGTGATGTTCTTAAAGTTTAAGAAATGTTTAATCTTGTATACAGCATCAAAAATAATATCACCTGAACCCTTTATGTGGCATTAAAGCCTTAAAGTTGAGATATAATTTTATTAAATTTTCAATGAAATATGTCTTTATGAAAATAATTCTATCTTTTCCAAATTCCATGGCACATTTTAATGGTACCACAAAGACCCCTTTCTTTGAAGAATCCTAGTAGCTTTCTTTAAACTCTCCTGTAAATGTATCAACTATTTCCAATTGAAATTTATGGAGATATCATTTTGTATAAAATTACCACAATTTGTTAAAACATTGGTTAATGAAAATAAAGTTTGTTAGAATTTTATTGCACACCAAGATACACATATATGCCATTTGATTATTTATTTAGACCAACGGTTCTCATGGTGGGGAAAAGGGGTAATTTTACCTCCTGGTGGACATTTGCCAATACTTGGAGACGGTTTTAGTTGTTTACTACTGGGGAGAGGTGCTACTGGAATGTAGTGTTGAAAGACCATGGTTGCTGCTAAACATCCTCAGATGCATAGGACAGTCCCGCACAACAAAGTATTTCCAGCCCAAAGTGCTAACAGCGCTGAGGTTGAGAAACTCTGCTTCGGTCTAATCATTGTACTCAAAAGAAAAATGATCAAATTTGCTGTTTGCCTTGCGAAACTGAGAGAAAGGGAAGTAAAACTCTAGCCAACCATTTTACATTTCTGACATCTGTGATGTATATGATTGGAGATTCTTTTTCTTTTGAATATCTATTGTGTGTTTCAATGACTGCTGGGATAAGAGCCACTTGTTTCTACAGTAATTGTTGCAGGATAACTGCCAGATGGTGATACTGAGAAGGACAGCATGAAAAAAAAAAAAAAGAAAAAGAAAAAAGAAGCAAAAAAGAAATTTCTAAACATATTTTCTCTCTCTTTTCACTTTCTGTCTTTATAGGGTAAAGAAGTCAGTCTCCTGTTTTGAATATATATTTTTTACTTCTTTGAGTGGAAAAAATGAGGATTCCTTCATTCAAATGATATTGAAATACTGAGTGGACATGACTTATGAGATCCTTCTAAAACATGTGTTTAACTTTCATTTTTATTTCTTTAAAATTATTAAATGAGGGAAGTTATTCTTCTGCAACCAGATGAAAATTTTGGCACGCTTAATTACCTTTCTGTTCACTCTTGGGGAAGGAGTCCTGTGATAACTTTAAACACAGAACAACCTCAAATCAGCAATTAGTGAATGCTCAGTCGTTCTTTTCAGAGCACTGAATTTTATTTCTATCTCCATTGCGACTTATAGGACTGGCTTCAGGCAGGTTGCCTGCTGTCTGGGAGTAGGCACGGCCAGCTATTTCTCTCTTCTCTACTCACTTTCTTCTAAAAGCTACTTGAATTGAATGCAGAGAGGGAGTGGTAAAGGGGATAATGTTTTTCACAAAGTCCTACTTGATCAGCACTGCGTTACTTGATTGGTTGAACCTCCCCAGTTCTCTACATTTGACAGGGAGTGCAGGGACTCAGAACCCAGCAGCAATTCTCTCCAAAGTTACCTCCTCTTTTCCACTCTCTACTTACTGATGGCCAGCAACATGGCAAATCTGAACCACTGTAGGCTCAAAATTCACTGGGTAAACTGACATTTATTGTTAACTGGGGTCTGAGTCAAAACTTCTAAGTCACCAATCCTAATTATTAGAAGAATTCAAACAACAATTTGCTTATGACCCCATATTTCATAATATTTTAAAAGAAGTTAGAATGAAAGCATACTGATACCATTGTAATCTTGTCTTTCTAGCCATTAAAAAATTTAAACAATGTACAATTCACTCTGAGACCATTAAATACCTAGTCACATTTTAAACTATGTTTTTTTCCAAATAATGACCAAGTGATGCTTCAAATCAAACAATAAGCTGGACAAAAATTCAGTTTTTTGACATTCTGAAGAAAACAGGAATGACTTTTTGTAATTTCAAATGGGCATTTTATATGCATTGACATATATAGTGTTTTTCAGTGTTAATATGTCTTATTTGTACAATGTTCAGTTTGGGCAGTATCTGGTGATAAGGCAAAGGAATGCAAGAAAACTTTTCAACAGAGGTATTTTGGCAATGCAAAGCTATCTAGCAATATTGTTTAGACAATACACAGCTTGTTCTGTTCATGTTTATCCTGCTGATCTGGAAGATAAAACTGATACTTCACCACAGGGATTGCACTAGCTGGAATGAGGCATTGTGTTTGTCTGACCTGCACTCTTCTTTGCAGACAAAAGTAACTTATAAAGTTAGAAAAAATCATCATGAAAAACAGCCACCTCAGATTCTGTAGGAACACAGCAAGGACTGCTGAGAGAGTGGTGAGAGATACTAAGTAACAGCAACATCCAACCAACCAGACAGACACAATCTATTCTCCATAGATTACTCTGGAGAATATAAAATAGAGGAAATGCATATGAGAAATTTTAGTGTGTCTTGAAGGAAAGTTACTTTTGTTTATTTTTTTTCCGAGTAGATATTTTTACTTTTTTGCATTTCATTTATATATAATTAATATTTTTTCACTCGAATTTATCTTAATTCTACAGTCTATTTTGCATTAAGCACTCAGGATCCTTGATTTTACATGTATTCTTGTAAATTTGTATTTCAAATTTGTCTTTCTTAGTTCTATATTATATACATGATTATTATTAAGATTTAGAGAATAATGTTTATTCATATTGACTTAGATGCTCACTGATTTCTTTTGTAACCATTTCTTCTTGCATGTTTTTCAATCATTTTCCTTCTTTCTGAAGTATGTGTTTATTGGTTCCTTGAGTAAATTTGTATTTATGTGGCAAAGAATATTTTTTTTTGTCTTGAAAATATGTTTGTTTGCTTGTTTTTCTCTTTCAGTGTTGAATACTTGTTTAGCAGGATAAAAATCCTACTTGATCTTTTTAAAGGAACCCAGAGCTTAATTTTCAGACACATTTTGTAGAGAGGATTTGTATCTTGCTTCAGTTGAGGACCATAAAGACCTACTGACCCATTACAATTCTGTCTTCCTTTGAAAGACCTGGTTATTGTGGGGGCCTCAGGGTCAGCTCCTCACCAAGGATATAAATGCCAGTATAAGTGATCTCTTCCATTTAGGAAGAGAGGTTCAATGCCTGTCACAAAAAGTATATTCACGAGCAGTATTTTCAAATTGTATTTGGTATATCCCTCTGGTTTTTGAAGTATATTTAAAAGTATCTTTGGTAGCCTGTGAAAGATTTTCTGACATGTAAAAGTGCTAAAAAATGATAATGTGAACATAGTAAAAAAAAAAATGATAACGTGAACATAGTAAAAAAAAGTTTGGATAATGTTTGATAAAGTTGGTGAGATTAGTCAGGACTTTTTTTTCTTCCCTCCTTTATTCAGAGTTTAGGTGGTGGACTTGTTAGATGGTGGAATGAGATATATTCAAATTGTTAGATTAAAGCATAATGGATGAGTGAATAAAAATGTATAACACATACTCTCCTCCAGATTATTGTTTGGTAATATCTGGATAAACCAAACTGATATAATAAGAAGAAAGAGTAAAATTGACTTCTAATGAAGAAATCAGAGGTTTAGTATTTAGTAACAGAATCCATCAGATTATGACTTGCAGTTTAATTTTCAAATGTCAAATTTCATAATCTTGTTTAAAATTTTGCTTTAATTTTAACTACTCCCCACAGATTTCTCAAATAAACACAGTTTTAATTGGTTACATAATTCACTTCTCATTGTATTTCCTTTGTCCTAAAATGAGAAGGGTTTACAGTGAGGATGCAAATCATCATTAAACTGGATCACATGGATGGATCAGAGATGCCTGTGTTCTGTTGAATAGTTGGGCTTGCTCTGTCTTCATGGCTGTCGATCTTTCCAGAAAGAGGGCTTGTGCAAGCTCCATGTAGCATCTCCTGTAAACATTTCTTGTTTAGATTGCATGAAGTGTATGGATCATCAAAGATTTTACTTTCCTGACAGCTGCTTCATGAGATGAAACAACTCTTTTCACAAGATTTCTAGTAATCCTAATACATTTTTTAAAGAGAAATCCACAACTAAAAAGTATCATAATATGTGTTAAATTACAATTTCATTTAAAATTAATACTTGTGAGTATTTTTGTACCATTATTGAATTACAAACTTTTAATCTGCAAGGTAAATTTTTATACATGATGCACGATACTCGTCATATATTTATATATTTTTCCATATGCTACTTATTATGGATGTCTTGGTAGCAATCATAAAAAATGTGTCATGAAAGACCTATCACCTTACATCTTATTTAGAGAGGAAAATCACTATATGTTTCTTGTAAAAATAATTATGTTCTACACTCTTTTTCAGAAACTGTTCTAAAATATACTGTACATTAAAAATGAAGAAAAATAGTACAATATCTTTTAAATTCTTAAAATACAAGCAATTTTCTTAATACACAATAAGGGAGGTGATTATTAAGTATCAGTCGTAAAGGATTATTTGAAAAATGCCAGAGCAATTCTCTATTTTTCTTTTTCTTTTTTGCTTTGAGCGATGTATATTTACAAATTGACCAATAGAGAATTTCTTCAGTTTTCAATAGTTTCAATAATTTCAATGCTTTATTATTGTATTTTGACATGAAGCAGAGTACTTTATAATGCTGTCCTAAATTAAATAAAAGATGTTTTGCCTTCTATTGAAAAAATATTTGCAATCGATTATCTGGTTCTTTGAATTAATTTTCTTCTTTTAAATCTAGTCCTATGAAACTCATTAGATGAATTTTAGCAATATGTTTAAAAATGAAAATAATTAGTGATCATTGAGTGTTGAATTTAAAATTCTATGAATTAAGTGGAAAATGAAAAGTTTAGTTTTTCTATATACCTCATTTAAATCATGAGCTTCATGATGTCAAAGACTCTCCCTATTTTATTTCCTACTGTATTCATAGTTGCTAAGAGACTGACCAACATATAGTAGATACTCACTATTTCTTTACTGTGTGAATAGTTGCAGGTATGAATGAAAGGATATTGAACCTGGGTATTGCTCATATATCGTCAGTCAGCTCAAAACCTTAACTGTTTGTCATTATCTTTATCTCCTCTCTCATTCAATTCTTCCTAACATCTAATTCTTATTTTATTTTATTTTTTGTCTTTCATGAACATTTTCACCTTTATTTCTCAATCTCTCTCTCTCTCTCTATATATATATATATATGATATGGAAGTTTCCTATATAACAGGGTTGAGATAACATGTAACCATCCTAACTTGTTCATATTGGAAAGGGGTGTCAACGTATGAGGAAGTGGAATGCATTTAGTTGATGTTCTTGAACAGGCTCTGGGTTCAAGCCTCTGGGTATTGGGACTTACCTGGCCTAGGAACACTCTGGAGGATTTAAGTTTCTGAAAAACAAACTTAGTGAGTGAAACTTTTATAGAATCTCAGATAGGGACCAGGGTATCCTTTAGGATTTTCGGGACTACTGTTGGTTTGGGCTTGTCCCACTGTGGCCATCCCTGAAGACTGAGAAAGTGGTTACACATCTAACTCATAATATGTCTTTCCTAGAATCTTAATTATATTTAGCCTTGTGATCTTAGTTTTAAAAGGCAAACCATTCTTTAATAATGACACTCAAATCCCCCCAAATATTGCTTCTTTGAGATACATACTTGAATATATTGAGAATATCAAGGAAAGAATCAGATTTTAAGCTCTCAGTTGAAAGTGCTCAAAAACTTGTGCTAATAACCCAGAGACTGAATGCCAGGATTTTATTTCTTAAAGTTTTATATTGTCTTTCTTCCCTGTCCCTCTAAAAATAGAGAAAAATAAGTCAGCATGTTGTTTTGCAATCCTTTTGCTGAATTTTCTCAGGGTCATTTTTATCAGTTATGAATAGAAAAAGTAATAACCAAAAAAGCATGGTTTGAACCATCATTGGCTTGGCTTTTTCTGAGGAATTTAGGAACTTCTCTGAATGTTGGTAGTTTCCCTTGAAAACCTGAGAAAGTGACAAGAAACTTCCTTCAAAAGGATACCTGCATTCTTCTTCCTCCTCTTTTACTTTCTTATTTTGACCTTATTACAATTAGCAGTTGCGAGAAGTTTTGGACCTAAATGTTTTACCAAGTCAGGTAACTTAGTTCCTACCTTTTATGGGTAGCCCATTTTAAGCTAGATAATATGATTCCTTGAAAAGATAGAAAATGAATCTTTAAAATAAGTCAGCATGTTGAATAAATACACAAATATGACCTTTGATATATGTGTGCATATAAGCAGTTGACTAAATGTATTTTTGTATTTGAAAATAAAGATTTTTTGAATGCAAGTAGAAATATGCACACAGATAATGTACACAGAAACTGGCTGGTTCTATTACATGAGAGTGACGGAACATCATCATGCTCTGTTATTCTTCAAGTGAGGAAGGGCAAGATTTTCATAAGATTGTGCATTTCTTGTGGAGAAAATAAAACACATTGCAGAATTTTGTCTTCTTAGCAGAGAAAACAATGAGATCAGTTAGAATGATAACGGCATCATTCCCAGAATGACATTGCTGCAGCAAAGAGGATCAGGCAAGTCAATGCATATTTTCCAGTGCCTAGAGAGTGTGCCCAGTTCTCTCAGGAATATTTTTTTGAATACCAGAGGAGTCTGTGATACAAATATGTGGTGGAGATAATTGCTAAGATCATTAGAGTTGCCATTATTTATGATTTTTACTGCTCCCATATGCTAGATATTATGATAAATATTTTAAAATATTATGTTTATTTAATCCTCCAAATAAACTTGTGGTTTTGATATTAATATCAAAAGGTCACATATAAAAAAATCATTCCATGGACTCCACATTCATTAGAAAGAGACCAGTTACTTGAATTCAAGAAGAGTGTTTATCTAAATAATAGGAAATTTTGAATCAAAAGGAGTAGGGGAAAAGCAATTGGAACTGAATGTATTTTTTGGATTTAAAATATTAGCTACATGTTTCTTTTTCAAGTGTTTTGCATATCACTTCCTAAGTGCATAAAGGAGTCCCAGAGCATATGTGTAAAATAAATAAATAAGTAAATAGGGTTCTAAACATATCCTGCTTCACTGTTTCACCAGACATACTCATTAATGTTTAGAAAAATATACCCTGCCATGGTTTATTACAAAGTAGAAAAGACTTAAATTGCATCTCCAAAACTGACATGCCACTACATTATTAACAGAGCAATTGTAGCCGTTTAAACTATGTGGTATGTGCATTCACAGTGGAGGGCATATAGAATGTTAAGCCTTCAAATTTTAGTATATTTAATTTGGCACAGTTGGTACTGTGCTTTGTGAACTGTTAATCTTTTCAACCAATACAGCAAAATGTCAGCGTCTTCATTTGGAGAGTATAATAGGCTTATATCCTGGAACAATAAAGTTATAATAGCCTGTCTGTTGCTTGGTAGAGCTATAAAATTCAGCATGAACAAGTTTGTTGCATGCCCTACTTTTGCTCAAGGTTCTTTACACATGCCCTTCCTTTCCTGTCAGGAACATTAGCCACATTTATGATTTTTTTTTGCTATAAAACCAACTCCAACTATATCATCTAGACTAATTTTCCACTGCAGTATAATTCACTTTAATTTTCCATTATTGATATAATTAACAGCTAAGGCATTTATATTTGTAAAGTGAAGAGAACATTAGCCTGGTTTTTGATGTATAGACTGATTTCTTTTTGTAGGCACAAAAGTAAGATTTGTAAAGGGTGCAGAGTTGCAGACATGGTCATATGAAGGCAGATTCCCTCTTTCCTTTGATGGTAATGTTCAACTTCATTCATCAGTGAGAGCAGATGAATTTGTGTTTTTTGACTGTTTCTTTTCCAAATGATTTCTTTTCTACAGTAATAGAGGTTATATTATTTTAAAAAATACTAAGAGCTCACCTATTAGAGGATTTATTTCCGTAATTTCTACAGTTGTATTACTCTTCCAAACGTGACACATCCTATTTAGAACTTATTGTTATTATTATTCATTACAGTCAAAAATGATTATCCAGATAAATATTATTCTAGAATCGTCTACAAAGTATTGATAATTCAATGTTGCACACTCCTATTGAGTAACTCCAGTGATTATAGTGCTTCGTTGCATTTTACTTCTAGCATTTCTGTCTTCTTATGCAGAAGACTGAAAAGGACTAACCTTGACACATAGCAGAAATCACTTCTTATCTTCAAATAAGTATTTTCAGAATAAAGCATGCATGATTCAACTGGACTGCATTAGTAAGCCCATTTTAGGAAGAATTTTGTAAAATTAGCCTGTTTTGCAGCCAAACCTATGTTGTAAGAAATAGCACGTTTATTCCATATATTTCTAAACTGAGTGAATTTAGAATGCTCTCCTCTTTATATAGGTCCAGTCATCACTTTCAGTTCTTGAAATAAAGTGCTATCAGTACCACTCACTGAACTGAACTTCTCAATGATTCTTTAATGATATTATAATAACATTAGACATTGTACTGGCTTGTCTACTAGTTTGGGGATTATATTTATAGATTTTATTTTAGCTTTGGCGGTGGTTTAATTTTCTTCTCTACAATTTGTAAATTAATTCAACACACACACATTGTCCTTATACTATCTATTAATCCTGAAAGTTATTGACTAGTATAAGTTCTTCTACTACCTCTGGGAACCCTGAGCATAATAGCTTAATCTATTGTATTGACCTATTAACTAAAGATAATTAAATGTTGTTTTAGCACTTGCTATAATAAAGTGATTTGGCTTACCAATTTAAATCATTCAAGCCTTATTAAAACAGTAGTAAAATTCCATTTATCTGTTATACAACTTTAGGGACTTTTTAAGAAAAAATAATGTGTTTACTATACCCTGTAAAGGATTTAGTATGAATTTTTCCTGAATCGCCTAAAATGAACTTTAAAAACCCTATATAGTATCTTGTTTTCTAAACAACACACATTATTTGATTTACTTTATATTTCATATTTCATAGAAAATGATAAACTGTTCTGTGGTAAAGAATAAAACATGTGAATTTACCAGATAGTTATTCTATTGTGACTGTTCTCTAAATTGAAATACTGCTAATGAAATTGCTACTATACATTCACAAAAGGGATTTTTTCATACCCGAATGACTCCATATATGTTTTTTTGTCTTTGCTGTTCTTCAGCATGGCGAAGAAACGTTAATTTTGGTCATGGCATTTTCAAGTAATAGTGACTTGGAACAAAGACACTGGGAACCATGACATTGAGACAAGGAGCTTTACCTTTTTGATCTTCAAATTTCTTGCTTTGTACCCTAAAATAATAATATTTTGCTTATAGGGGTGTAGTAAATGTTACATTTAAAATACATGAAGCACCTTTCACAATATAGAGCATATCATAGATATCCAGTGATTGACAGCTTTCATCAGTTTTATTAATAAGGAATTAGCTAGCAAATATATGAATTTTTAAGCAAATTATTCTTCTACCATTTATTAGCTATTTGTTCACTTCAAGTTAATTAGATTTTTAGAGTCTTCAGCTTCTTCTTCTATGAAATGGAAGTAAAACTAGCCTAAAAGATTATTAGGACAATACATACATAGTGTAGAACATCTAATAAACCTATGATAAATGTTGTTCTCTCTCTTTCTCTCTCTCTTTTTTTTTTTTTTTTTTTTTTTTGGTCTCACAGAGGATGCAGGTCTATGGAGGTTAATCAGGTAATCAGGAGGAAATCTGAAAAAGGACCAAGAACATATAAAAAATTATAAAGTCATTAGAAGTGTTACAAATGTTATTACTTCATGCTAGGAATTAATAATACATTTTAGAAGTAAAGGCACTGCAGGACCTAGCCAACATCTAACAAGAGGAGCTGGGGAAATAAATAATGGTCTGGATTCTGAGAATGCCAGGTCAAGGTGTGCAGAATATCAGGTTGGCTATAAAAGAAGTTATTGCTGTGGAGCACCCGCCTGTTACACTGGGAGATGGTGCCACCAAGCATCTAGGATGGCTTACAAAGCTTGGAGAAAGGAAGAACCAACAGTAAGTAAAGGAGCAATGCCACTGTTATGACAGAGGCTGAAAGAAGGGATCCAGAAATGTGGCCTCTAATGGATGTCGTGTGTGGTGTGTTGCCCAAATCCCCCTTATGGTTTGAGGCACTCATCCTCCAGCTACTGGGACTGTTGGTGTCTGTTTCCTCTCAGTAAATCCCTCCCTCGAAATTCCTTCTGAAGAACAGAGTAGCCTCGTCTAGGTATATTCCATCTCCTTGAGAATAGTCTACACAGTGTTTGTTTGATATAGATGGTATACAGTCCCGTGCCCCTGCCCTTCAGGTAGGCCGGTTCTGAAAGTACATCCTGAGCCCTGAGTATCACATGTTGTGACTGCACTGTAGTTCAACTCCTCTTCTTGCAATCCTATTTCTTTCACTTCATAACAGAGACCCAATGAGCTTCCTGCACACCAATTTCCACCTTTTAATATTAGCATTTAATGAACAACTAAAATAAACTGAATTCATTTTATTTCATCAGATAGTTTTTAACACTAATAACTAAATTTTGCCTGGGAACATGAAAATATATAAATGCTTTCTTATATAGAATCCACAATCTAGTTAAGAGCTCATAGTATCATAACCATCGAAAATGTCTTGGTATTCCCCTTGTTTCTTTCTTAAACTTTTCTATCAACACCGATGACCAATCCTCTATGATTTTCCTTTCTATTTCTTTATATTTTCTCTAAACAATTTTAGGGGAAGAGTATGGGAAATATGACCTTGGCTGATACATATGGAAAGTGATTGGAAATCCTTTGAATGCTTCTACCTGTGGCTTCTCACTGAATAGTCGGGTAACAAAAAGAAAAAATATATACTGTTATAGTTAATAAAGCTCTATGGTATCATGCCTACTGGCTTTGCTGGCAAATGAGTAAGGATTAGTAGTCTTTTTGTGTTCAGAGCCTTATTTAAAATTTTAGATTTTAATGTGTTATGAGCTTTACACCTTCCAAGGTCTTTTGCAGTGCAATTTTGCAAATATTAATTATTCTGAACTTATCCTTATAATTTGTATTTTTACATATGCTATATCCTTTGGATTTATTGCTTTGATCTTATTTTAGGTTTGGCAATCAATTTCAGTTGAGGTCCTGATCATTCCAGTTAATTTAGTGAACTACAAGATATAAATTATTGTAAGTAAAATCTCCTCACATTTTCACAGTGGTAAGGGTCAGGGAGAGTGCTTACATGAAATATTTAAGAAACATCTGACTGTAACCCAACCAGCATGTGGGGAAATTACATTATTTCTTGGACTATTTTCACATCAAAGGTAGCTCTGAAGTGAAGGATAGTCATTAAAAGCCGGATTACTGAAAGTATATCTGGTTAGTGCACTTAAAGACATTTCAGTGGACTGAAATAATTTAAAATCTGACATGTGATCCAGAATCACATGTGTCAATTACTATGTTGTCTGTGGCATTAAAAAGGTAGGCAGCTTGAAGCTTTAATTATATGACATTTTTCTGCCTTAGAAATGCTTCGGTTTTTACTATTTGAAAAAGTTATCTTTTTAGAAATCCAAGGGAAAAAAAATTGTAAAACTTATTGTGTCTTTTCCAATTACCTGTTATTGAAAGGTAGAACAACACTAGAGAATTATAACAGTGAACCAAAATGTGGTTTTGTATAAAATTTGATTAGTGTTTGCTGACACTGATTGTCTGGGAAAAGAGTACATTTGTGAAAAGGGCTCCTCTCAACCCTACCCCAATCTCATTAAAACAAATGTGATCCAGTATGTTTTATATTTCCCCACTACAAAAAACCAAGAGCTCTACAAATTATATTTCTCAAGGAAAATTTTGGGGCTATGGACTTATCTTTCTAAGTAGGAGATATTTCTTTTGCTTCCTCTTTAATTTATTATAACAAAATAAATATTAATATAATATACCTGTTTATATATGTACATAAATGAATAGTACAACCTTCTTCATCATAAATTTCATCTTTTCCACAAAATGCATTTATTATAAAACAATATTTCTCATTTGGTTATATAAAGCTACATGAATTGCCTCTAAAAAATATTCCTAATGGATATGGCATTATAGGAACATCCCAAACTTTGAGAAAGTATTAAGTCCATCTCTCTTAAGACAAAAATAAGTCCCAATGACAAAAATGCTTTGATTTCTTATATGATATTTAGAAACATTTACTTAATCTTCAGCAATAGGTGTCAGGTCTCAAGTGCAAAACATACAATTCCTGAAATATATATTTTTGTAAAATTTGGGTTATTTGGGGGAAAAAAAATCTAGTTCTCCTGACTGCTGCTTACTGGAATGTAGTACCCCATCCCCTGTGCATATAATAGTCCTTCATAATCCTAGAGGAAAGCAGCAGCAGGGTGGCCCAAGCCAGGCTCATGTATATTGAAGCAGTTCATTGATTTGGTGGTTTGCTCTTTTATAAACTATTTTTATCCCTAAAGTGAGCCTCAATTTCCTTTTATTCAGAATCAAAGAGAGAGTTGGGATAAATCTACTCTTCAAGGGGCAGGAGAAAATCAAGTGTATCTCTTGTTAAATAAAAAGTCCATGTGAGTTTTGGAAGTCATCCTATTATCTACAAAAAAATGTTTTATGGGATCTAGAATGAAACTGTGAAAGAAAAAAATAGCCTAATTTTCTAAAGGGCTTTTCAAATAATAGTTGTTGGGCAGAGTGCCATTGAAAAATGTCTGCAAAGTTGACAGGATATTGATATTCTTTAAGTGATATAGAAATGCAGTACTCTTTATACCTCTATGAATTCATACTTTGGTCAACATTCTTTTCATTTATTTTAGTGGTCATTTTATTTTTGTTTTCTTCCCTCATGAAAGTGTGAAAATATGCAATTGTTTTTAATTGGATAATTACCTTATTTAGTATTATCACTTTTCATATTTCGGGTTATATGCGTTGTTGTTCCTTGGATTTACATATATTTGCAAATTTATTGAGGTCAGGAATTCAAGGAACCAGGCATGGGTTGAGTCTGCTCTTAGTTAGCCTTGGAATACAGGTGCCTCCCATTCTCTCCGATACCATCCCGTCCCTTGAAAAATATACACCATTTTTCATGAGCAGTTTCCTTGAGAAGTAAAACAGCTGCTCTCCAGAGAACTGTAAACCAGAGTTCTAAGAACAAACAATTTAGTAATTTCCCTTAATTCCTCTACCTCAGCTGCAGAAGTTGCCATTATTTGAAATCGTGGCATTATGTCATAACCATTTTAGCATACTCTTCTCAGTCAAATGATTATACCAAGAAACAAAACAAGCATGCTATTGGATCAAAATGTGTCTGGGAATGTAAATAGGCAGGCCAGGGGACTTTGGTCACTGTGCCTCCCATGGCAAATAGCATTTTTATCATATAAATATTTATCATGGGTGTATTTTTGTAAATAAAGCACAATATTCAAACTTTGTAGCACTCTCAAGTGAAGATTGGGAAAATGAGATCTTTTTTATTATTTTTTCTTATGAATTGCAGCATTTGCCTTAACATTTAGTGTTTATACATTTAGAAGTTTTATAAGGAGGAGTAATTAGTCTATGTTTTTATCACACCACTTAGTCATTAAAAATAACATGGAGCTCATTTTTTAAAAACTTACATTTAAATGAAGCCAAAATCAGTTGAGTAATGTCCCAAGATTATCGTTCTGGTTTGCTGCTGAAGCGCAGATGCCATGAAATGTGTTGGCTTTTAACAGTGGGAATTTATAAACTTACAAGCTTACAGTTTTGAGGCCATGAAAATGTCCCAGATCAAAGCAACATCAGGTGGTGCTTTCTTCTCGAAGACCGGATGCCTCAGATCCCAGAATCCTCTATCACATGGCAAGGCACGAGGCAGAGTCTGCTGGTCTCCTCTGAGTTTCACTGCTTTCAGCTCCTTGCTTCCCTGGCTTTCTTTCATTGTCTGAATTTCATTCTCTTTTAAAGGACTCCAGTAAGAGGATTAAGACCCATCCTGATTGAGGTGGGTCACATCTTAAGTTAAGATCTTACTCACCAAAAGATCCTACTTACAATGGGTCCACATCCACAGGAATGAATTAACTTTAAGAGCATACTTTTCTGGGGTCCATCCAGCTTCAAACCATCACAATCATTTAGCAAATTATTGGCCCAATGGGAGTCATCTTCAGTGCTGTTCTATTTCCTTCTTGCTCTATCAGGTTGCAGCTATTAAAAATGAAAGTGATTGTTAGCAGGGCATTATATTTTGGAAACTCCCTAAAATGTTAAATAATAAAGAAAAACATGACTTTAACACTCTCGTCACAATTCTTACCTCAAATCCTGTTGTCTGATTAATGTGCAATGCCTGGGTCATAGAAGGCCTGGCTCTTCACCTCCCTCCATGGCCTTCTGTGGTGTGAGGCTGCGTGGTATAGACCAAGAAACCTGCTTTGTCTGTCTGTGATTCAATGGCTTGACTGATCTGAAGCCAGAAACGTAAATGTCTCTGAGGCAAAGTTTACTTACACACAAATGAGGGACATATCACCTCCTTGCCTGCCTCACAGAGCTGCTGTAAGTTAGATAATATTTATAAACTACTATATACATAGAAAGAATTGTTTAAAAATAGAAAAATCATAGAATGTTAAATTACCTATCATAATTATAGAACTGCATGAACTTCTCAGCAGAAATATGGTGCCTTAAGATTACACTACTTTCTATTTTATATAGGACATCAGAGTCCTGCTCTGTGATTAAAAATATAAAACAATTAGATATGCAATCCTTAGAAAAACATTTTTTCCTGTTGTCAAATTTTAGGCATGTGGCATGGGATTAATCAAACATTTTAGAGTTGAAGTCAATGAATCATATCATTAAGATGTTTCTTCAAACCATATGTACCTCTGTTTTGGAATCAACTTTCTATATTATGAGGGTAGGTGACTCATGAAACTTAACCCTCTACCAACACATTTTCAGTTATGACATTTCACATCATAGCCTGATTCAGGGGCTTGGATGACTTCTGTCATTTATTGACTTCAATAGAAGTAGTATCAGTTTAGAACATAAGAACCTAGAAAAACTTTAGAAATGTTGGTGGTTCCTGATGAAAACTTTAAACCTTCATCAGCAGCTCTAGATAAGACATGCATCTGAAGGAATATTTATTTTCCCTATTAACCCTCACTCCTTCTAATGCTGCAGCACCATCTATCTAAATCAGCACAGTTTCATAACATGTCATGATGGCACTTGTTTGATGATTGGTCTGTTTTTCCAGGTTGTGGTTCCCTTAGGTATTAGTCTGTAAGTGTGTGCACATGTGTGTACATAAATGTAGGTATACATATATGTATAGATGTATTTATCTATTTATTCTTTATAAAATATCCAAGTATAACTAGATTTTCTTTAAAGATATTTTCCCCACCTATTTGGTGAAATCAAATTTGATTCATGCAGCTGACAATAAAGTAGCACTTCTAGTGTGCCTTACACAGGTTTTTGGCTATGTCAAGTGCCTTTAAGCACACAGTCACTCCTAAATCCTTATACTTGAGTGCTGCAACAGAGCTGTACCTCACAGCTCTGTAGATGGTGCTCTGTTACCCTTTTATAGAATTATAGATATATACAATCAGTGTATGACATTGAGTTCTGTTTAAAAGGCTATATAAAGTAGAGCCTTAGGATCAGAAAGTGTGATGTCTAATTAAATATGCACCCAGAAATATTTATCTTTTCATGCTTTGACTCTAAAATAAAGAATATTTACACATTAAAAATGCTTTCCAATACTCTGATCCTCTATGAAAGACTATGTAAATTGTAACTATGTTAACTAGAATACTTACATTTGCACATAGCATTGCATGAAAATTCCATGTCTTTATACAGAAACAATAGTTTCAAATATATCCTGATGCATCTTGTATATTAGGATTTCCAGATGGACAAATATTACTGAAAGAAGACAAAGAAAGTCTACGATATTAAAACAGAGAGTCACTTTCAGTCAACACATACTTTTAGTTGCAAAAGTAATTGCCAATTACTATTATTTGGAAATAGAGACAACTGCATACCATACTTTGTTGCCTTCTTTTCTTTTTACCATACTACTTATCACTAATTGACATTTTCTCATTAATTAATTTGCTTATTATCTATCTCCTTCTAGAAAATAAGTGCCAAAAAAGTGTGGGCATTTCTTCATTCCATTGTCTGCCTGCAATGTTCAGAAGAATACCTGGTATTCAGTGCTAAATAAATATGGAATCAATGAAGAAAATGGTAGAAATTCCAAAATTTTTGTCCAAAACTATTAATTTTTTTTGCTTTGTAAGAGTATAATGAAAGTCTGTTTCATATTTTTTATTTCAAATCTGAATATACATATGCATGTATACATATTTATGTATAACCCTGAAGTATTATACCTATCTCCTTCTATTTTGAAGAAAGAATACAGAATTCAAAGTGCCCTCCGCAAGATATATGATGCGTTCTATTCCCTAAAGAGGCAAAATATGGAGAAGTGGGCAACACAATATTAAAGGAAATCAGCAGAAAATTCAGTATGTTTATTCCTGGGAAAGAGAGATACAGAAAGGAAGTATTGTTTAGTCTTTTCTGTCAGAAGAGCATATAGGATAACATTTAAAATTAAAAAAAAAAGCACAGATCTTGAAAATATAGTTGGAAAATTATTAAACTAAGTTGTAAACAGGGTGCATTATGAGCCACTTTATTACAAGTATCTCAACTAGTAGTGACTTTCCCTAAACTATAGGGGTGATTTTAAAGGGATGATAGCTTTACTCCTACAACTTAAAAGTAAGGAGAAGATATCCAAAATTTACAAGGAACACTTAAAACTCAACAGCAAGAAAACAAACAACAGAATTAAAAAATAGGCCAAAGATCTGAATCGATGCCTCACCAAAGAAGATATAAGGATGGCAATAAGCATGTGAAAAGACGCTCAACACTGAATGTCACTGTGAAATTGCAATTAAAACAACAAGGAGATATCACTACATACCTAAAATCGAAACACTGACAATACCAAATGCTGGTAAGAATGCAGAACACCAGGAACTCATTCATTGGTGGTTTGAGTGCATAATGTTATAGCCACTTAGAAGATAGTTCGGGAATTTCTTTGAAAGCTAAACATAGTCCTACCATATGATTCAGCAATTGCCTGCCTAGGTATTAACCCAAGTGAGTTGAAAACCTATGTCCACTCAAAAACTTGCACATGAATGTTTTATAGCAACTTCATTCATACTTGTTAAAAATTGGAAGCAACCAGGGTGTCCTTCAACAGATAAACTGACTGTAGTCCATCCACATGATGGAATATGATTCAGTGACTAAACAAAAAAAGAACTATGAAGCCATGACAAGACATGGATGAAACTTAAATGCATATTGCTAAGTGAAAGAATCCAATCCAAAAAGGCTTTTTTTACAATTATATGTCTTTCTGGAAAAGACAAAGAGACTACAGAGACAGTACATATTTCAGTGGTTTACAAGGGTTGCAATTATACAACATTCTGGGAGAGGCATAACTTTACAGACAGTAAAAATTTCAGTGGTTTACAGAGGTTTGGGGTTGAAGGGGTGAACGAGAGATAAATAAGTTAAACATGGTATTTTTAGGGTGTGAAATTACTCTTTATGATAATAAAGCATGAATGCATGGCATTATGTATTTTTCAAATAAATAAAAGTTTGCAGTAGAAAGAATTTAAAAGAAAATACTTTAGGAGGTCAAGTCAAGGGATCCTAGGAAGGAATACAGACTGTGACAAGAGAATCTGTGTACAAATGTATGAAACAAACTAAATGAAAGTGTTGGGGGGAAATGTACTGATGTAAGTAACTTTGGACATGAGTGGAATCTGTGAAATGAAAGGCAAAGGAGCTTTATGAAAGCACTGTACCTAGTTGATAAAGTTGTGTCTGATGGGAATATTTGGGTTACCAATTCTGATACTGCTATACATGTAAAATGGGAATTAATACTTAATATAGGGATAGTGAATACTGGGAGCCAGTTTTCTCACTGTTGAAGTGGGATTTTTCAGATAAGGGGAGAAAGAATTATGCATGTGATGTATAATTCAGTATAAGAACTCATGTTTAACATGAATGATTACATATGGAGATATTTTCATATACACACACACACACACACATGGGTTAGTTTACATATATGTATTTATTTGATCTATGTGCTGGTAGGGCTTAAAAGAAATGACACCCCAGTAGAAATGAACACACCTAGGGCACAAATCTTAATGTCTAATACCATTCACCAATAAAAGAAACCAGAGCTCCTTGGAGAAATGGTTAATTCTAGGTCTGAGGCAGGAAATAAACTGGATGAGACTGGAGCATATTATAATGTCAGAAAGTAAGAAATTGTTCAAACTGCCCCTCTCCACACACAGACAATATGGGGGTGTATCAAAGAGGCACAGGAGCCTATTGAGCCCAATGGCCAATGCTGGAACAATCTAACAAAATAAATAAATGAAATAGCATTGGATTATAAACCAAAGTATAAAATAAATGTCCATTGGCCCATACTGTTATAAAGAAATGATTGAGTGCATAAATAAATGGGGCAGAAGAGACTAATTGTGCAGAAGAATTCCAAATAACTTTTGTAGATACCTAGATACTCCACCTTCATAAATGGAAACCATCTGCCCACTCCTGAAGTGTAGACTGAAAATAGTGACTTCCGAAGAATACAGAAACCTGGATGGGAACTTGAAACCTAGAAAGTCATTAGGTAAAATCCAAGAAAATCTGAATCACGTATGATTTTAGTTAATAATAATGTATCAATATGATTCATTAATTGCAGCAAATTACCTTACTAACGTAAGATGCTAATATTAGGGGAAATTGAGTATAGGGTATAGGGAATTCTCTGTACTGTCTTCTCAATTTTTCTGTAAATCTAAAACCGCTCTAAAAAGTGAAGTGAATTAAAAAAGGTAAATAGAAGATCAAGGTCATTATGAGGAGACTTCATTTTTGAAATTGAGTATCTTCTTTTTTCTAAAATATTCAGAGAAAATGAATTCAAAGATTATAATGCGGAATTGTTTACCCTGTGATAACCATTACTCTATTCCTGATTTGATCACTTACTTAATTTTTCTTGTATTCATACTTGTAGAACCTTATGTAGATTTTTTTTTCTTGATTCCCCTATTAAACATAGAGCAATTTTGAGAGAAGAGTTGGTCAAGCAATACTGGCCCTAGTGACTGCCCAGCATTATGGGCACTGTGGGGATTGGCTTGACTGTTCAACGCCATAAGCAATGGTGAGAGACAACCTGCAAACATCTTACCGCAGTGCTTGTCACAAGCTAATCATTCAGGAAATCTTGTTTTAATTATTACCGGTTCATATATTACCCAATACCAGTTTTGGCATGGTGGTTACTAGAACACAAGGGCTTGAATTCAATAGACTTGAGCTCCTGTTTCATGCTAATTCCTGTGAAGATATATTCCCACACTTTATAGTAAATGATACTGCATTAGTGGGTTTAACTTGCTATGTAATAAGAGATAATAAAATAAATGCTATATTATAATGGTTATTCTGACAATACGAACATAATAGAGGGATGTCTAAATCCAACTGAAGGAAGAAGGAATTGATGGAAAAATGATACATTTGAGCTGAAATATGAAGAATGAGCAGGACTTCAGAGACTGGAGAGGGAGATAGGGCATTTTCATGGAAAGAACAGCAAGAGTTAAATATCAGAACTGTGAAAATGCATACTGTACTGGGGCAATGGTGATGTGTGAGATGGTTGGAAAAAGAGTTTAGGAAGAGATAGAATGGGAAATAAAGTTTAGAATTGAGCCAGACTATCCCTGGCTTTGGATTCTCAGTTAAGCCATTTGGAATCGAGCTCCATAGGCAAAGTGAAGCTATTAAAAATGTTTTGATCTGACTTGTGCTTTAGAAAGATATCCCTGACTTTCTCAGGCTCAGAACTCTAAGCAACATCCTTATGTTCACTAAACCTTTTTCTAAAATAAGAATAATGACACCTATCTCCATCCTGATTGAAATTTCATGAGCATAATATAAAATAAACATGTACTGCATGGACTTTACAAAAGAACGTGTATTGTATTTCCACAGAATGAAGTTGCATTTGATACTATTAATATATAGGCTGTGCAAATAGAAAAAGACACTCCTTCTTGGTTGGTCAAAACTTTCTTCTGTTTTAAAAGTTAATTATGATTTGTATGAATTAGACTTTATAATTACCAGAGCAAGTTCAGTATTAATATGAATTTAAAATAGTAAGAATAAGATTAAAGGCACATAATTTAGTTCAAATGTGACATCATGACAACCTGCAAAAATTGCTAGAAATAAATCATTGTTCATATTGAGAAATATAATAAGGATTGGTTGATTATTCAATAATTAAGATCATTTACATTAGAGTTACTGTCATGTGGGAACGGTGCTTTTGGTAACTGGTCTTTTTGTGGTCATGTTGCTGAAGAGAGAAATTTAAACTCATCATCTACAGGATAAGTGCCACTGCATTCTTTTCTTCTATGGACAGACACTTCTCTTAATGTGCTGTGGTGATTTTAAAGCCTAATACGTATAAAATAGAATGAGAGGTCTTTAAATTCCATGGGATTCCTGGGCTTAGTCTAATCATACTCTTGACCCTTGTTTTCCATTCTTAATTACTATTTCTAATCCTGCTGTGTTTCTTTGGAGTCCTAAGCCTAGAGTTCTGATTCAGTCCTAGATTTGATTAAAATGAAAAACTAAAAGAGGAAAATTGCATATAAAAGACTATTCAATGACTTGAAATCATATTGCCATATTTTCTGGGACTGGATTTAGGGGATGAAAATGTATGATTTTAGGAAAATGTTTCTTGTCCAGCTTTTTCTATTATTCTCCATATCCATAGAGTAACAGTTATGAAGCACTTACTTTTCAAATGAAACAAAGGAAAATCTTGTTCACTTGTTAGTTTTTTTCTCATAAAATTGGAATGACCCTGATTTGACCCTTCTTAAAACATTTTTAAGAGGCAGAAAATAAACCACACTTTCCTTTTTTAAAAAATTATCAAGTCAAGAAGTTCCTATGCTTCACAAGATACAATTGTTGATCAATATAAATGAGTAGGAAAGTATAAGCCAATTTATTTAATGTGTCCCCAAAAAGGAATATACTCTACATTTGTGTTATTGCTCAGGTGATCCTGGTTAATTAAAAAACAACCAGAATATCAAAAACCCTAAGATTATAAGCTTCATTTGATCCTTCAAAGTTGTAAAAATGTGATTAAATATCCAAACATGTTTCCTATGTTTTGTTACTGTGACTCTTTCTTTGCTGTATGTGTTTTTGAAGTATGTGAAACAACAGAAATTCTTAAATGCGTTTACAGATGGTCAGGACAATTTCTTAAGTTAAGTGAATTTATCCTGAACATAACAACATTGTACTGATAAGCAACAATAAAACATTTATTATTCAAGTAAACACAAAGAAACAAAAACACCCTCAAGTAGAAGAAGGAAAAGAAAAGCATGATAAAAAGAAAACAAATTTTAAAAATACTAGTACTAAATTTACCTTTTTTTCATTCTTACCTGTTAAAATGATATGTTTTGTATTTTTGGAGATCATTCACTATTTTTTTATGATCTCAACTTAGCTATCAGCTTATGGTTGTGAGTTTTTATTTCTTTAAATATATAGTTGTGATAAAATTCTCTACTTTCATATATATTTTCATCACATGGCTGCATCTTCTCCATTTTCATCTGGCTCCATTGACCTCCAGCTTCTGCTCCTTCAGGTGGTTTTCTCTTCATAAAATCTCCAGTAATAAGGTTTAAGGTCCAGTCTCATTCAGTTGAGCCACATCTTGACTAAAAATAACATCCTAGAAACGGTTCTACTTACATTTACATGTACAGGAAAGGATTAAAATTGAGAATATGTTTTTTCTGGTGTACATAATTCAACCAACTGCACCCAGGAATAAAATATTATTTAAATACAAATTTATATTATGGAGATGTCATTTAAAATATGTGGAGAAAGGGGCAGTTATACTTAAAATCTTGAATTTATACTTAAAGATAGGCAAACACATGCACGTTTATGTTTTCAGTTGAAACAGAACAAGGCATGCAGGAACATTTTTATTTACTTTGTAATCCGTTTATAATAAATGTTCAGTTTGTTGAGTTCTAAGAGGAAATGGATCTATTTTGTTTTTCAAACATTGTCTTCAATAATAATGTTTTGGATCTCCCTCCCCTGCCCCTTTGGGAAATTTCTGGGACATCCCTTAGTCCTCCAGTCACGTTTAGCCATAAGAAGTGTCTCAGTTTGATAAAAAGACCCAACGCAAGTATCCACAGTAAATTAAAATTTTCAATATCCCGTTTAAAATGTCAATATTATGTCAAATTTGAATATTTTTCTCTCTCCTTTGCTCAGGGTCCTGTGCAGCAGAGAATGGGATTGTGTTCCATTCTTCACTCTTCTTCTACCTCCCCTATGTGTTGCTGATAGAGTCTCCGTGATGGAGGTCAGCTAAATTGGAATAAAGGAAAAGTGGAAAAGTATGTTATAACTAGAGTTATTATGATTCTGTTATCAGTAATGCCTTTGAAGCAAAATTTTGTACCTCTCATAAGAGTGCATTTCTTGCTGATTAATTGAACTTTTAAATTCTCCCACAAGTCCTGCTTAAAGACCCTAACTTTAGGGATCTTCTTGTTTGTGAAGGTTGCTGTTTGTTTTTAGGACACCTGAAGCCTGTCTTTATCATACATTTTACCAACATATCGCTAATATACCTAAAGAAGGAAATTCAGTTTGTCTTACTGATGTCCTCTGTTTGGTGGATATTAAGTCGCACAAACTAGATTTCTAGCTTTATTTTTATATAGGATGATTGGGATAATGGGAGTGTGCAACATAGAACTATATTGTTGCCTATTAAGAAGCCTTGGAAGGTGATTTAAGTTATCTTCTCTAATGTAACATGCCTATTCATGTACTGCTTTAAGTTTGGAGTCTTTTATTAAATTCTGGTAAAAACTGAGAAACAAAAATACTTTGAGGAATTTTCACACACACCATTGCAATTATGAGGCCAATTACTGATAAACTGTTTTTTGCTATGCATATTATTCTGTTGATTTACTTTTCATTCAGAGCCAAATAATTACACCAAAGTTCAAGCACACTGACTATGTGGGCAGGTACTTAGGTATCAAAAGCATCAGGCCCAGCAAAGGACTTTGGTCAGTGTCCTTCAATACGAAGGACAGATTGTGTTATCTCTTTTAAGCCTTTGTATTTTCTCCTTTGGCTTATTTGACTTGTCTTTCTTGTTTTTAAAATTCACTCATTTTCCTCTTTTATATATTTACTATAATTAACCACCCCTTCTTTATCATTTGCTCTTTTTTTAAATGATAGTTGGTTAAAATTTTTGACAGGGTTTGAAATATCAAATTTATATATATATAAATATATATTTTTTGAATTATAAAAATGAACACATATATGAATGTAGATAGATAAATAAATTGGTAGATACAGAGAGATAGAGAGTTAAAGAGATAGATAGATGATAGGTACTTGTGAATATATTAAGTTTAACCTATAGATTCAATTTAATAATATGTGTTTTGACTGTATGGTATGGACAAGCTGCTTATTATCAAATCAATATGGTAAACAGATAAACCTTTATAGAAACTAACTCATATACACTAAATAAAGTCTTACCCTGATGTCTTCTTAATTTAATAATGATTACCAATCATCTTGGGGCAAACACACAGTAGTAAATTAGCACATTCTCCCAATAACTTGGTGACCAGAAATAAGTGAAATTGAGAAGAACGCAGTTTTTAAGAATAGAATATCATTTTAAAGTATTACTCTATTAGTTATTTATGCTGCATAACAAATTACCACAAAATCAGCAGCTTAAAATAATGCATTTTCAGGTTTCATTTGTTTCTGTTGATCAATATTATTGGCACAGCTTAGTATTGTCCTCTACTCAGAGTCTCGGAAGGTAGCATTCATGTTGTTGCTCAGGCTGTGTTCTCATCTGGAGTATAAACTGGGTAGAATATTCTTCTGAGTGCTCTAAGGTTGTTGGCAGAATTCAATTCCTTTTGGTTGTAGGACTGACAGTCTCTGATTTTGCTGAATATCATCTGGAGGCTACCACCAGCTTCCAGAGGCTGCCTGTGGTTACCTGACACATGGACTTCTCCATAGGAAGTTAACAAACAGAAGCTTGCTTTTTCAAGGCCAGCAGGAGAACAACAGAGCAATTATGCTAGCAAGGGAGCATCTTATGTAATATAACATAATCATGGCATTGACATCCCATCACCATTGCCATATGATATAATGTATTCATGGGAATGACATCCTACCGCTTTGCTGTATTTTATTGTGTGGGAACAAGTCACTTCTTGTCACAATCAAGGGGGGAAGGGATTACCCAAAGCCATAATAACCAGTGGATGGCGATTATGGGGACCACCTCAATATTTGTTTGCCACAGTATCCTAAATATTGTTATGGTCTTTTAAATACATGGTTTAAAAAATTAATTTCAGTCATTAAAAAAAGGAACATAAAAGCAGAGCTCATTTATTTATATACATGTGAACATTCTTACATAATAATACATTTAACATTTTTTGATGTGTGTGTGTGTGTGCCAGTTTGAATGTATTGTGTCCCCCAAACTCCATTATCTTTGATGTAATCTTGTGTGGGCAGATGTTATCAGTGTTGATTAGATTTCTTTGAGTGTTTCTTTGGAGATGTGCCCCACCCAGCCGTGGGTAATTACTCTGATTGGATAATTTCCATGGAGGTGTTGCTCCACCCATTCAGGGTGGGTCTAAGTTGAGTCACTGGAGCCATATAAATGAGCTGATGGACAGAGGGAACTCAGTGCAGCTGAGAGTGAATGTTTGAAGAGGAGCTACAGCCAAGAGGGACACTTTGAAGAAAGCAAATGATGAGCTGCAGATGAGAGACAGTTTGAAGACGGCCACTGAAAGCAGACTCTTGCTCCGGAGAAGCTAAGAGAGGACAAATACCCCAAGTGCAACTAAGAGTGACATTTTTGAGGAACTGAAGCCTAGAGAGGAACATCCTGGGAGAAAGCCATTTTGAAACCAGTACTTTGGAGCACACACCACCCACATGTCTTCCCAGCTAACAGAGGTTTTCCGGACACCACTGGCCATCCTCCAGTGAAGGTACCCGATTGCTGATGTGTCACCTTGGACACTTTATGGCCTCAAGACTGTAACTGTGTAACCAAATAAACCCCCTTTTATAAAAGCCAACCCATCTCTGGTATTTTGCATCCTGGCAGCATTAGCAAACCAGAACAGTGTGTCTACCATTTCTCCAAGGAACTTCAATTGTTGATTTGAACCTTAAATATTTACATTTTCTTTGCTAAGTGGAGAAAAACATAATGCTTAGTTTAAAGCCTATCTTCAGAATTGAGTTTTTCCTCAATGCTTTATAGAGCTAGTGCTTTTAAAACTAGTTAAACTTTATAGAAAAGAAATCTTATTTGTGAGAGAATACTTGGTTTCAATGACTACTATAACTTTCAATTCACTGTTTTAAATATTTTTACCCTTAGGGTTTTCATTTCATTTGACAGGTCTCTCAATTTTTTCTTTCTCTTTACTGTTTTTCCTGATTCTTCTTAAACCTGAAGACATTTGTACTTCATCACAAGAAGTTAGGTGGAATATTCTGAACTTACTTCTTTAGTGCAACTGACACTTTGATCTGGCTGTAAAGTTGGGAATTCAAATTTTGTTTTATCCATGATATTAAAAAGCTTGGAAAATACAAGATCATATGCAAGTGTTATCTTTTGTAACTTAAGAAATATGTTTGTTAGATTAATTTTTTTGGAATGTGTATATTTAATCCATTTTGACCCATATGTAATGAAGATATGAATACAAATCAGGTCTTTAGAACTATACCAAATAATAAAAATGTAAGATGTAATTGATCATTTTATACTGCATTTCTATTGAACACTTATTCAGAGTAAGGCAGAGTGGAGCATGCAAACTATAATATCAGACAGCATTTACCCTGGTCATGTTGGGAGTTCTAATTATGTATAAAATTTAGAGCTTATTTAAGACATATAGGTAAAGGACATTTCTTTTCCCATAGGTGATTGCTATAAATTTGCCTATGTAAAATTGGTGTTAAACATTCAAAGTACATTCAAATGATATCTATATAAGTAAAAAGATCAAATTGAAATGGCCAGTGGGTTCTTACTCAATCACAATGATTGCTGCACAAACTGAAGTTCTGAAATAAATTAAAGTTTTAGTCAAAGTACATTTGGAACTGAAATAGAATATTGAAATAACTATTATGGAACTGATAGGTATTTTGTAATAGTTTAACTTAACTGCTTTTCTGCCATTTTGGTATTTAATACATGTCTGTGTATGAAATAGACAAGAAAGAAAGAAAAGTTGAAAGAAAATTAATGTAATAAAATTGAAGTTCGGTCTCCTGAACTCAGCCTCAAAATATTTGACCAAGGTGACTGCTCTTTTGAAATTATTCCTGTCTTCAATCTGATCCAATCAATACTCAGTGATTTCCAAACTGAATTCCTTGCCTAATGTGCTACTTTTTAATTATTTCGTTGGTGAACTCTTGAGAATTTTCTTCTCACCACCTCCTCAGTTCTCTAAACTGAGTTTTTTTTCTATAAAAGAAACACAAAAGTCATTCAGCAACTACTAAAAGACATAACAAAAATAAGTATAGATGAAATCCAATATAAAAATTAAACTGGAACTCTAAAATATTTCAATCATCAAAAAATCAGGAGTGATAGAGAAATAAAAATAGAGGTACCAAATAGAAAACAAATACTAGAATATTAGACTCAAATGCTCTAAAATTAATATTTACATAAACTTTAATAGACTAATTAAAAGGCTTTGATTGTCATAATGGATAAAAAAGGAAAACTTGTTAAATATAGCGATAGAGGTTGAAAATAAATGGATAGAAAATAGATACTATGCAAATGGTAAGAATAAGAAGGCTAGAGTGACTTTTATTAATCTATTAATGTCAAAGTAGATTTTAATGCAAAAATATTGCTAGAGGAAAAGAGGGACATTTCCTATTGATAAAATTGTCAATACACTTTGAAGTCATAGCAATTATAAATGTGTGTGATTAAATAACAGTTGCAAAATGCATATAGAAAGGTGATATAAATAAATGACAATTACACAAATACACAATCATCTGGAGCATTATAACATCCCCTTTTCACCCATTGACATAACAGCTACATAATAAAATCAGTTAAATGTAGAAGAGATGAATAATACTATCAGCCACCTTGACCTAATTAAAATTCATAGAAACTACAGTAAAAAAAAACATGATCTCTTCAAGTACACATGGTATGTTCATCAGGGAAGACCATTTTCTGGGACATAATTTAAGCATCAATAAACTAGTGCATTAAAATTCCCCATCAGAATTACATTTTAAAATAATAAGTACTTCAAGAAAATTCCCCAATAAAATGGTGGTAAAAAGGGTTTTACTGGCAAATTTCTTAGGTCGATTCAGTTTCTCCACTCAAGTACTTAGAAACATGCCTGCCGTAGTCTAAGGGCACCATAAACACTCACAGGTATTGTTAGAATTCATTCATAGGACTGTACATGACTTGTTTAAAGAATTGGCTAATAGCAGTAAGGAACATATGAAGGAAGCACATATTTAACCAATCTAAATAAATTTGATTATTGAAGATGCCTGATTTAATTAATTCAGGCTAAGATATTCTTTTTTTTCCTCCAGAATTTCTCATTACTCGAAACACAAGTATATCCACCATGTTGTTGTGACTGATTTATTCCATCATATTGGTTGAATCTCTATTTTAAAGTTATTGAATACACTGAAAGCCAAGATTATGCTTTATAACAAAATTGAAAAAAATGAGGACTTAAAGGTAATGTACAAATAATTGAGAATATTTGTTTAGCATGTTAGAATTAATCTTGTTATTCTGATGAATAAATTTAACCATGGGCAAATATGTAATTTGCCAAATAAGCCTTTTTATATTTATTTAAATCAATTATTAATGCAATATATTATAATTTAATAAAAAACCTTTTTGAGTTCTAATGTTACACATGAGACTTGTGACTAAAGACAAAATTTTGAAAATGACTTTCTAAAATACACAAAACAGATCCTTCATATTCATAGTCATAGAAAAAAGAAAGACATCATGATTCTAAGTGGCAGGAATCTGAACTCGACGTAGATGAGTTGAATAGAATAGTCCTTGATTGTATAAAAGCAACCAAATCCAAAAAAGTCTACTACTCCATGGCAACGATTATACCTTTTTAAATCAATAAGAATTTTATACTGCAGCAAAGGGATTGAATCCAGCCCTGAGTAATTAATTAAAATGACAAATGTATGTAAATAATGAATAATAGACCATTGTAATTAGAGACTCACCAGGTGTAGTAAATATGTTTTGCTTTCCATTTTCAAAATTGCTTATAGCCTAATGTTAAGATGATTTTCCAGGGCTCATCTGAAATCCCAGCTCTCTGTGACAGTGGGTGATCTGGTTAGAGTTTCCCTTGCAACAGTGTGTAACTGTTTAAGACATACAGAGGTGATTAAAGAAATGTTTAGAGTAGCTCCAGAGAATGAGGAATCTCTGTAGGAGGTAAAAAGGGGAATAGCATAATTAACTTGAGGTTGTGAGGAAAGATAATTTATATTTTACCTTTATAACAAGGTTAGCTAAAATATATTTGGATCTTTTTTTTGGAGTATTTTCACAATGTTGCCAAAAATCTATTCAAATCTCTCCTATTTTAAAAACTTGAGATTCATCCAAATGTGATCAATTTGATAACTTATCCTCCCTACTTTTACTAAATGGAGATTCACAACTGTTACTAATTACAGGTGTGCCCTTCATAAAATAATTACAAAAGAGCAATCCAAATTCACTAACAAGGTTAAATTCAGATGCACTAATTTGAATTAACAAAGAACACTTAATTTTTTTTTTTTTTTTTACTTAATCCTTTTAAAAGAATTGCCTTAATACACTTAACTGATTTGGAAAATAATTTTAAACAATTCATGGAGCGATTTAGAGAGACAGACAGCTAAAATATTTCACCATTGATATTGAAGATAAATTTACAGAAGCTGAAATTCTGATAACCAGTGGGTACTCCTTGAAGCATTACAGTGTCAGTGCTCCAGCCCCTGTAGTTGACAGAGGTTGCTCTACTGAGTATGCACATGCACAATTTTATACAATCCCCAAAGCTATCCTGAAGGAGGTTTTATTATATACCTACCATTAAGTAAGAATACTTGACCCATTAGGTAAGACATTTAGTTTTGAATAAGGACTATAGAAATATACAAACAAAGGTGTATCTTATTCCAAAGCCTATGCTGCTGCTTCTGATGGACATCATCTTTAGGTGTCCCCCTTTATCCTAGTGAATCTTTGGTAATTGCTGCATTTGGCTGCCCTAGGGGTACACTGCACAATTGCCAGGTGTTCCATACACATAAACACAATGTACCTGTTTCTTTTTGGCGGTGCACTGGTGCTGCTTTGCTTCTTTATCTCAATATGAAATTCTGAGTCCTTCTTATTTATCATTTTATTTTCTGGAGCAGATTAGATTAGTATGCAGAGTTTCATTCTTGAATCCGTTTTCCCAGAGTGACATAATTAACACCTGCATGTTCTTCCACACCAGAAACATACATTTTCTTTGTATCATTTTCTAGCATTGTGCCTTGCATATAAAAAAAAACATTAAAATATTTGGTAAATGAGTAAATATATGTTTGCATCCTACAGAAGTAAAATCTAGACATAGTTTTATTTATTCAATGATTAATTTATATATGTGTGTGTGTGTGTGTGTATGTATGTATGTATGTATTTATGGGGAGTTAAATTGATCATGTGGCCACTGTATATATATATCATTGTTTTTTGTGTTTTTTCTTTTTGGAAAAATGCCCAGTTTCAAATATCTGACTAATAAATAAGCTTTGCACAGTAATTCATAATTTATTTGAAAGAGACTAAGAACTTTTTAGGGCAAAGCAAACACTCAGTAAAAGTTCTGTGGAAACAATATTTAATACAATATTAAGATCTTTGTGGCAGTGAGAGTAGTTCAACAGTGGAATTGTTTTCTTGCAAGGCACTATGTTCAGAGGCATGGAGAGGAGCCAGAGATTGCCTGTCTGCTGTTTGTATAAAAAATTCTTGCTCTACTAATGGGTTGTGGCTTAAATATACTCTAGATTTCACTCTAAGGCAATTTTTTGATTGTGTAAGTTGGTATTCTTTTTAAGAAAATCATGCCAGTTTTAACATTTATCATCTAAGTCATTGTTTAACTAGAGTTTAGGTGCATACCCTATATTTAAAAATAAGCTTTGTCCCTATGATTTTCTAAAAATGGAAAAAAGCCATTATTTTATGTATTCTTTTTCAAGGAATTTTCTTATATATTCTTTTACTTATATTCAGTTTTGTTCCTTTCCTTGAGAATGATTCCTGACTGTGCCAACAATGGGTCTTTCATTTGCTCCATAACTAACACTCTCTCACAATCTTTCTAGCAGTTGCCTGGAATATTATTAGATTCTCTAGTGGTGATATATTGTGTCATTGTTAAACCATCTTAGATAGGATTTATGCCACTTAGATAACAGTAGGGGAATGAATGTATATTGTAGCTCTTTGGTAACATTTAATATCATAACTTCTGTTCTTTAAAAAGCAGTGAAGCAAAGATTCCAGATATTAGAACTATACAATTGGTTATTGAATGTTCTGGGAAGAAGGCAATGTAATTAAATTCTTGACAGTCCATAATGAGTCAAAAGTCAAAATCTTGAAAGCTATGATACTCCATTTCTTTTAAATATTCTTGATTCAAATTCTCTGACCCTTAAAACCAGACAAGCTCTTTTCTTTAGCCTATTCAATCGGAAGGCAATATAACTGGCAGCTGTGGAATTGGGGCAAAGCTGGTCTTTGTTTCATATTAACAGTTGTGCAAGTTTCAGTTTTGATGACAAATCAGGTGTTAATTATATAAGGCATTTTTATTTTTCCTTGATCTGAATATTGGAGTTTGACCAAATGCCATTGTGCATAGGATTTGGCAGTGGTATTCACATTTAGAATTTTCAATTCCACAGCATTAATAAAAGGTAATAAAACTATTTGGAGAGGTATTTGGATGCCTTTTATTTAACTAATGCATTTAGCTCATTTGAATCTGTCTTTAGTAAACTTGGGCTTTGGGGAACAACAATTGAGCTACTGTAAATTAAGCAGAATCAATGAAATTTTTCATTTCAATCAGGATTTATCACTAAAGTAAAATAGTGAAGCAGAGAGAAGTTTCTTTAGCATATGATATTTTAAGAAAACAATTATGACTATCCATCAAAGGTAAGTGTTTCTCTTAAGTAATATTTGCCTTTGGTATAAGTGATTATTCTGGGGGTACAGTTAAATTTTAATCTGCATTTAATTAAACAAAAAATATAAAGGGGATAAATGCTTGTTGAATTGAATTAAATTAAAATCTAGTGAATTACCTGAACCCATGTAATTGGCTATTCTCTTGACAAAAATCAGTATTTTGCCAATGAAGGAACTGCCTTTTACCTAAGTTTCACCTCCTTCCTGTTGCTTTGAGTCCCATTAGCTTCTTTTACCAAGATAGAAGACTGATTTTTTTTTTTTTTTTTTGGAGTATGTGAGCACATTTAATTTTTAATCAGTTGAGTTAATCTAGAAGCCTATCAAAAGCAGCTTTGATGTTCATTGGCAATTGCTCTTCATGCTTCCAGTAAACAGAGCTCTACTGGCCAGTTACCTGCAATGGCTGCAGGTGATCTTTTATAAGTCTGCAGGAAACATTTTGAGCAAAATCACCAAGACGGAGTGTTGGCCCCTGAAGAAGTGGGCTCAACAGTGTATGAATCATAAGGGATGCCTTTTCTGCAATAGACAAGTATAAATGGTCTGGATGGGAACGTTTTCCCTGACTGTAGACTCTGTCCTTAAACTTAGACACCTATCCTAGTGGGAGGAAACTACAGAAACATTTTCTCTGGGCCAGCAGCATAGAAAGGACATTAAAAAATAATACAAAATATATTCCAAAGAATGCTGCTAAGCAAGAGCAACTTCTTTAATGATCTCCTGTCATCAAGCTAAATCTCCACCACTCCCTAAAATATTACCCCATAAGCGTCCTTTGTCTATGTTCTTCTACTAAGTTATATAACAGTCCCCAAATTTCATTTAAACATTTTCCCCGCATATGACTTTTTATTTTGACAGAACTTGTGCTGAGATTGAGTTTATGGTCCTGCCCAGACATCTCTCTTTTGGTGGTCTTTAGATCTATCTCCTAGGTTTACACCTCGCTTTTGTGCTTTAGAATTATAAAAAATCATATCTTGGTCTTTTACACTCAGGTCATAAACTTTCAGGGATAGGCAGGATGGCATTTATTTTAATAACTCCTGAGCCTGCCATCATCTCTGTGATATTTGAAGATTCAAACTCTCAAGGAAGTGGTGACTCATTAAGTTAGAACTCCTTGCTATGATTTGTTTTTAAGGAGGGCTTAGTTTAGTGGTTATGTAAGATTGAGGTTAAACTAAGAAAAGGTCACAGAAAAATGAAGCAGAGATTCTAAAACTTAAGTATTTCATAGTACTTCCAGGCACAAGACTTCTTGATCCTTTAATACATTTTCCCTGTGTGTATTAGTTTGCCAGATCTGCTATGACAAGTACTCTAAAATACGTTGACATAAACAAGCATTTATTTTGTCTCACCATTTAAAGGTGAAAAATCCAAATCAATATGTCAGTAAAGCCATGCTTTCTTTCTTGGTTGGTAGCGTTTTCTAGTGACGGCAGATGTCTATCACATGGCTTTACTTAACTATATCAATAAAATGTGTCCTTTAAGTTCACATTTTATAAAAATAGAAATGGCTTTGAAAGATACAATCATTATTTGTTCTAACTTTCTGTGGTTCATCTATTTTACACATATAAACAATATATACATATATTTATATCTAATAGGCTCAATATTTCATCAATAAAACCTCTCTTTTTCCAACTTCCCTAATCCCAATGTTTTTAAACCTGTTATATGTCAGGGCATTTATCTCTGAATTTCTATTCATTTAGACTTCATAATTATATATATATATATATATATATATATATATATATATATATATATATATATATATACTCTCTTCTCATGTGTATTTCCTGAAGTGTATTTTCTATTGTTTTGTTTTACAATATTTAATTGAAATGAAAGACACTCACAAACAGAAGTTCTGGAATTCATAAGCTTCTATCCTGACATCAGAGATTAATTTTATCTCTTTTGCAATATCTTATATGTGATTTTATATAGGATTTTCTTTTCAATTTTCAAGTGTCTGACTTCTTTCACTCAGAATAGTGTGTGTGAAATTCCCTCATGTAGTTATGTGAAACTGTGGTTTCTTTCTCTTCACGTTTACCTACTGCTACATAGTATTCCATTATAAAATAATATGACTATATTTATCTATTTCAATGTTTATGGACATGTAGGTGGTTTCCAGTTTCAACTACTTTGAAAAATGCTGCTAAGAATATTTTGTACATGTCCTTTGCTGTGCATATGTGTCCTTGCTTCCTGTCAATACTGATCAGTAAAATCCTGGGGTTTGCATAGATAACTTCAGTAGATAGTGGCACAAAGATTTTCCAAGAGATGCTATCAATTTAATCTCCTACTACTCTGAACATCCTCAACAAAATTTGGTATTGCCAATCCATTTAATTTTAGCTATTCTTCTATGTGTATGTTGGTGGTTCACTTTGGTTTTAATATGTTTTACACTTATTTTGAATGAGTTTGAACAATTTGGTCATATAGGATATTGGTTTATCCTCTTTTCTAGAGTGCATTTCTTGCTCTTTTATCTTACTCTTTTTTTACTCCTTTTTTCCCACTATCGATTTTCATAAACTTTTCTGTTCTTACCCACTGATCTTTGTGTCTTTCTTTTTCCATCTCATTCTGTGTTTAATCTGTCTTACTCTTTCAGTCTCTTTCTATCCTTTCCACACACTCTAAATCTTCTCATATAAAAATTCCATTTCTGCTGGAATACTTCATTTTGATGATTTCAAAAGTATATTTTTCTAATGTTTACTACAATTATTTCAGAACAGAAAGCTTGTTTTGAACATTTTTGAATTGCCTTACAATATTTAAGGTATAAATTCCTATGAATATTCAATTTTATGGGTATAGTACTAATTTAAATTTTTGTTCTTAACCGACAATTACTTTTACACATATTAGATTGAAATAATATTTTAGTGGCAAATCCCATATTAATCAACATTCTTCTTTCAGTACTATATGCTCATAAGTCTGTAAGTTATGATAGTGATTCTTAATAAAAGATATAGAAAAAATACTGCCTAGGTAAAAAGTATAAAACTTATTATAGCAAACATTGCTAAATTACAATGGCTTTCAAATGCTTTTAGAAGCATGTTGAAATTGATTCTTTTAACCTTGGTGAGTAACATGGAACAAAGGCATGTTAACACTTTGAGTAAAAGCACAGCAAAGCAAAGTCTGTGTTTGAAAAAGTAGAGGAAATCAGTGACAAAAGAAATTTGCAGAATTACAATGTATCCTTATTTTAGAAATGTTTAAGAGAAAATAACATGAAATAAATAGTTCTGTGCAGAGAGATAAACTAGATGACCTAGTAGAGACCTTTTTTAAACCAACAAATTTTAAGGTTCTGGAAGAAACTATCCATCAAAAACACAGACCCAGGTGGCTCTAATACATTTCTCCTCAAGAAATTGAAAGTAATGAAGAAGAGTGTATACTCAAATGACAAAGATGGATAGGAGGTCTACAGAGAAGTTTTCTTCACAAATAATAATTTTGAGGCAATGGAAAGAGTAACACTGATGATAAAGGGAAATGAAAAGATTAGGTCATAGAGCTTACATAAAAGGGCACCTATTTTAGGTTTTAGGTTTGATTCCCTCAAATATTAACTAATTAGCTTTTATAATATGCACTGGTGTAGGTCTCGACATGGTAATTTTGCTATGTTTTTTTTCCCTGTTTTTTGAGGGTGAACATAACTGTTCTTCAATATGTTTCCACTGAAATTCAAAATTTAAGGGAAAAAGCACATGCACTGAATTTTTGTGATGCACCTTCATCTTACCTGAAAATAAATTGATGAACTAGACTGCATGCATCTTTGCTAAATTTTCCTCCACATAATGAAATTGAGATCAATTTTCCTTATTTTTAAAGTATAATGATCTTGTTTGCTTGCCTAAAAGCCAAGCATGACCCAATTTTTCACAATGTCTTTGGGAGGGAAATATCTGTTTAAGAGAAAGAGGAAATCAAGTCTTTATGGATTTTTGGTGGCTGTAACAGAGCAGGATACACTTTCTTTTCCTGAGATTTTTGCTTTAGAACACAATTGTGAGTACTTTAATAGCCATCTAATATAATTAAGAGTTGAGGAAAAGCTACAAAAACACAAGTCCTATGACCCTTGTGCATTCTGTTAGAACCAAGGCTGAAATTGTTTTCACACTACCTCTACTAGAATGTTATACAGTGGTGTTTTTGGAAGCATGGATATCCATAAATATTTGCTGCTAAAAGTCAAGGTTTAGAAAGGGAAAGAATGTTGATATAAACATCTATTTGCAACCTTAGAAAATCCCTAAACCTTTAGAATCTTCATTAAATCAACTTTCATTTTTTTCTTATGTGTCTAATATTTTACAATATTATCAAAAAATTTAGGTTTTTAAAATAAATGTAGAGTTGGGAATGCAAAATGTAAAATTTGACCTTTCTTTAAAGGAAATGGGTGTGGTTGCTGACAGGCAAAATGTTAATATTTTCAAATGTAAGCTTCCTGAATGCAAACTTTTTCAATGTTTTTTTTTTTCATATGAAGCAGGTGTTTTGCAGGTCTACATAGTTAAAAATTTTATAGAATTTAAATCAGTATGGAAATAGCAAAGGCTTTATCAAACCAAAGAGTTATAGAGAGAAAAAAAGCATTTGAAAAAGACGAAATAAAAAAGAAAATACACTGATCTATTAAATAAATATGCTTAAATTTAGAACATGGCTTCTTTCATAGTGCTAACTAAACCATTTATATGGTCTTCCATATATATTGTTTAGTTATTATCTCTGCTAGATTACAGTAACATCAACTATACTACAGCACTACTAATAATAGTACCAGTGATGATAGCTAAATGTTTTTCAGAACTTATGTGACAGAAAATGTGTACTTTACATTTAATCCTAACAGCATCAATATAAATTAGATATAGTTATTCTCCCAGTGTATATATGATAAAATACAAATTTAAAAAGGTTGAATAACTTGTCCAAAGTTACATGAATTGGAGGCTAGGTAACCTGTATGTGATTTCTTATCCTGTGTACTTAACAATTATATTATGTCAAGTATTGTTTTTTATATTATATAGGTTGTATTGTGCTAAATGTTTTAATATATTATAAAGAAATATTATATCAATATAATTTCTGGAATTAAAAATAAACTCTACACATACATGTCAAATTCTTAATCATATAGTATTGTTTTAAATGAATTTGAATGTTTTTTTTTTAAAAGAGATTCTCTGTATTTTTACCTGTTTTAGTTGTTTTGCTTAATCCCTCTATAGAATGCATTGTGATTGCAGATGTAATTGCTAAGGATATTTAAATAAGTATTTAATTCAGAATAGCAATTCATATTTGGAGAGTTCTTTTTATATTCTGGGACTGGGGTGAAGGTAGGTTTATATTATAATTTAATAGAATATAAGTGCAAAGGGCATGGGTCTGAAAATCACGCAGGAACAGAATATGGATATTGAACCCATCCATAGGTGGCAAGAATTTGGCACTAAGACCTGAATAATATGGCAAACTTCTAAGGACTACTCTCCATTGAAATTGGGGCTAGAAGAATTGTGCCTAGCTCAGGGAGACAACAAGGAGGCTCTCTTATAAAGGATGTCGCTTGAAAATTAAAATCCCAATTCTCCCCTATTATAGGTTAGCAATCTGAATTAATAATAATTGATGCAGGACTTTGTAAGCCAAAAATTAACTTGAAGATTGATCACAGGCCAATTTGGGCATTCCTGAGCATTCAATGACATAATGACAGAAAGCATGAGCAACATTGATTTGCTTATAGATTTACAGGAAGTGGAATGCATGACTGTGGCAGCAAGAACATGGCTTATTATGTGAACACAGTCTTAATCAACTTGCTCTTATACAGCCACTCGTCCTGCAATGGTTTCTTCATTTACATTTAATTTTGTTTGTAATTTTGAATCTTTGTTCAATCTACTGTATATATGGAATTTGAAATTGCCTTCTGTAGTATATATCTTTTTCTTACCTTCTCCAGCTAAGCTTATATATTTTACCCGACTGGGTTATTTAACTCTTCTCTTTCCTAATCTTTTATTAAACATTTTTCTCCATCCATGGAAACTAATAGTTAACAGAACTAATTGCTACAGATCTGTCATTGAAGATAGTAAGTATCTAACAAAATCCTGTATTTGCAGCATTTTTTTTTGCCCGTGTTATCAAAGTCCAGGAAAATTCTTAATTATAGCCCTTCACCTTGGTCTAGACCAGGGTCTAGCAATTTCACAATCCCTTCTAATCTAGCAATTTTACAATGTGGTATTTTTTTTTCCTGAAGAAATCCTAAAGAAAGGATAATTCATTTAGAAGATCAAATAAAGCTGAATAGAAAGAGAGAGATGAAAGGAGAATAAATTTCAGAAGCTTCATATCGTTAAGAGAGATTTTCTTGAAGTTAAAACTTTGTTTTGGGGCTTCAGCATACCAATTAAATATTCTGACTTTTGAATTTTTGGCATTTTGCCCTCTAATTTTTATAGAACTACTCTTGAGATATTAATTTATTAATTTTCACATGTCAAAAGTTCCCCCATAACGGGAATTTTTATTCTGTTACTCTTTTTCTTTCTTTCTTTCTTTCTTTCTTTTTTTTTGACCATTTACCAAGGAATGTGCAAGAGTTAGGGTTATAATGAGACTTTACATAGAAATCAGAATTTCTTCAAGAAGAAAGTTGGGACTTGGACAAAGACAAACCCTTGGCCAAAAAGATAGGAAGACCACAATGTTTGGTCAACCACATTTGTTTATGAGCATTGTCTTGAGTTCCCCCAATGAAGCAGATGCTAGAAAGGGGTTGGATGATCAACAACCTGACAATTGCTTCACCTGGAATACCACATGAACAAAGTTACTTTCTTTCATAAATTGACAGGAAAGAGAGTGCCTTTATGAATGTTTTGATTTCTAGTAGACGTCCTTATTAGCTTTCAGAGCTGGCTTGGATTGAATTGAAGATTTATTGGAACAAGTCGCGATCCATTCCCTACCAAAGGCTCCTTTTAATGTGTCCATCAGAAAAAGGAAAATCAAGGACAAAACAAAAGTCCTTGAAACAAGAATTTGTACCAGTACACAAACAAAAGCCAAAGCACAGCAAACAGCAGAATAAGCATGTTCATGGCAAACAGTAGTACACCTTCAAATGGTTCATCTTCATACCAAAGGTCTAAGGATTTCACATGAAAAACTAAGCCTAATTTATTAAATGAGGTACCTTTAAACCAAAAGAACTAATTACTTTCTACAACGATCCAGGATTGTAAATTTTATATATGGATTTAGGTTTAATGATCCTATTCAAAAATCTGTTAGGTTATAAACCCTAGGATAACAAGTGTTTAGTAAACAATTGCTCAATAAAACTATTATGAGCCATAATCATTAATGTAACTGACTCACCTGGCAACAGATCTAAAGGGCAAATGGTGTTTGGCATAAAAGTGAGCACTCCTGATAGCCTGAAACTTTCCTGGAATGCAGCCAATTGAACATCTTCAAAGCAAACCTGTTGGAAACTCCAGTGTGCCAAATCCTAACGAGACCATTCAATATCTGAAATAAAAGATTCTTCTGCATGTATTTCTTGTCACAATAAAGTCAGGCACAGTCTCCCTGAGCAAAGCAGACTGGTGACCTCATAAAGGGTTTTTGGGAATAATGGACACAGGGACTGGCAGACATTCAGAAACAAAATGATATAGTGACATCTGTAATATTGTGGCTACTCAGGTGAGGTGTTGTTGATTGGCTGACACTCAGAGGCATGTTTATTGGACTAAGTCTGGTCCCAATGGTTGACTTTCAGAATCAATGGTCTGATACTGATTGATTGGCTTACAAAAAGGTTTTCATGGAGTTGGGTTGTTGATGACTGACTTAAACAGATTTTAGCAGTTTCTGGTGCTTACTTGTTATCATCATTACCGGACAACTAATTTTCCTAGGAATATGGGAACTTTTTTTTCCTCAAAGGGATATTAAGCAAGAGAACAATCAAAAGAGTGATGTGAAACTTTAAGAATATGAGAGAAAGCCTAAAGTTCCAAATTGCTGAGTTTTGTTGTGTTAAGAAAACTGAAAGTTTCATTTGATTTATAAATACTTCTTAGAGCAATCTTTGGTTTGATAAAATTTTAAATAGATGACATGAGATTCGATATTTTAATAATGAGTCCATAATTTTGAATGCCAGCTTGGCTTTATTTTGCTAATAGTAATTCCTACGAAATAACTTTTTCTTTCATCTTGGAAAAAAAGACTTCATAATATCTATTAAAAATAAACAGGATCATTATTTTAAATGACCAAACAATACTACAAAGAAGGGAAAACAACACAAAACACCATAAATCTCAAATAATCATCATTAGACTTAAACTCATCCCATACACTAATTCCTAAGTCCCACAAATGTTTAGTTTTAGTTTTGTACTTAACTGCTTTCATTGTTTAAAACCAATCCCTTTAACATGGCTTCCGTTACTGAGTTATTCATTTTGAGTCATACCTTCATGGGCTTATTCATTGTGTTCCTTGGAAGTCACATATCTGAAGTTGTCAGTTTGTTGCCTCTCTATTCGATCACCACCTTCTCTGATTATAATATCTTGAGCTTCATTTTTCCTCAGAGTGTTATAAATATTTAATATTTTTTCTGCTTTTGAATGTTCCTCTGGAGTATGAGGCCACCCTAATTTTTCCCCATCCACATCACATATTCCACAGCAAGAATGACTGAAGAGATTTTTGTTTTCCTCAAAGTTCAGTAAGTGAACCAGAAACATATGTGGCCTGTACTGCAGAGTGGCTGTATCTACTTCATTTTAATACTCTTGAAAATTGCCTTACTACATTCTACAGGCTGAAAATCTAAACATTGCATTTTTCCAAGCCCTTATTTTCTACTCAACAGATCATCTGCGTGGGACTTTTGGAAAAGGAGTATAACATCAGGTGGAAATGTTTGATGAGACTGCTTCTTGCCTTTGTTTTAAAGACTTCGTAAGAACCTCACAAAATGTAATTACTCTGTTCTCAGATTTAACATTTCCTCATGACCCATCCTGCTGTTTTACATTGTTTTTAATATATACATTTCTTAGCAGGTTATTATACTTAGGATATAGGCTTACCTGCCATATAAAGATGCCCCAATAGAGAAGTATATTTCTTTCCTGGATAAGGTCAGAAGGAAACTGGTCTTTGCTGGCATGGTGGTTCTGCTCTACATGGTTATTCAGCGAAATTCCTTCTAACTCATTATTCTATAAACTCCCAGGTATGTTCTGTATGATACCTATCTTGGTAGTCATGCGCAATTTGCCTCTTTCAGGTAGCTTGGCTTATGTCATCCAAGATCCCTTTATTTGCTTTGAAGTCAGCTAGCCCCATATTTAGTATCCTGCTTGAAGAAAGTACAAAGAAATAGAATTGTGAGGCAAACCATTTCTTTTTAAGCAAATGACAAGAAAGTTGTACATATTACTTCTGATCATATTCAGTTGTTGAAGATTAGTCATATGTCACAGCAAGCCACAAGAGAGGCAGTGAGATATGTTGCCTAATTTGGCAGCTATGTGCTTAGTAAAACTACATAAATATGGAAGACAAGATCTACAAATTTGAACGAGAAAAAAAAAAGTTGCCAAAGGGGCAAATAAATGTCAAATTCAGACTGAGAATGGTAACACACAATTAGAAGCACAAGACTTTTACTAATGTATATAGGCAAAATATTGAGAAAGCAAGCTGGAATGAATTTAAATATGTTAGTGCACAGAGGAAGGAACACAATTAGAGAACAGGCTGCAAAGACCAGGGATTCTGGTTTCGACATGCTAGCTCAAGCAGCCAGGAGTAGTTGCAACATGCTGCACAGTTGGTTGACTAAAATCTGAATAGAAATGTGCCGTGTCCAATGCTGAATGAAGTTGAGATGCAAGAAATTCATTGACATGATATAATATAATGAATACAAAGATTTAGGGTCATGGGAATATTGGAGTGCATTTTTCATGTACTATGTGTTTACCTCCACCTTACATCTCTTGAAGATAACTCATCTTTTACCATAGTATTGAGAAGTTAATGAACATATAATGCAGAATCCCTAAAAATTAGCTAGTGGGGGTCCTCTGTTGGCTGGGTATAAAGGTGGGAAATGCTGCCCTGAAATGGGGCTAGCTGACTTCAAAGCAAATAAAGGGATCGTGGATGACATAAGCCAAGTTACCTGAAAGATGTAAATTGGGCCTGACTACCATGATAGGCATGAAGACTGGAGTGAAAATCAAGTATTTTGACCTGCTGAAATAAATTGGTGGCTGAGGTCCTCTTTTATCTGAGTAACCAAAATGATGCAGTCCTGGGGCACAGAGGTCTAATTTGAATTCTCAAGATAATCACAGCTGCTCCCCTCATTTCCAGAATAGACCCTGTGACAAACCCTTCAAATTAAATTGCTTGTTAAATTTTCTTAACCACAAGTTCATGTTATAAAATTTCTTCCTAACCTTTCCCAAAGTGAGCTACTGTTCTTTGGGGAAGGGAAACTCCATACTTTCTGGGTATTAATGAACAAAAGCTCAGAAGTAAGATTAATTCTAAGGGACACAGACCACTACAGTGTTTACTGTAGTCACTGACAGTTCATGCTTTTTAAGTTATAGATGGAGTTTGAGCACAAAATGGTCTCAGAGTAAGCCAGGTACCCATGTAGGACCATGTTCCCATGAGCTAGTATTTTGTGGGGGTTTATTTGTAGTAGAAATACACTGCAATTGGGAGAAATCTTACATTGACTAAGACTCTTGGAATGTGAGTTTTCAAAGATTGGACAAACGGAAGCCATCCTTCCCCAATTTGTATACCCAAAGCAATAATAGATCTCTTCAGGCATTTCTGAAATTGGTGCCACTTTCACCACTTGAAAGATGCATGTGGGATTTTCATATTTCATTTGTGTTATCATCTGATATACAGAAAATGTTTAGAAGTTGGAGAAAAGATAAAGATTTGTTTTTCCTATAAACCATGATGAATGTTTTATTTTCACCTTAGCGCACCACAAAATTTTGTTTCTGACCAAGAACTACTTTTGCATCAAAATAAATAATGCAATGGTAGATGCTAATGTAATTCCAGAATGTTATTGTATATTTAATAATTCCAAAGTGGTTGGCATCATATAATGGTGGAAAGGTCTATTGTGGTGCTGTCCAAGAGAACTTTCTGTGATGATGGAAATGCCTGTCTATGGACAGTTCTGTGCTGTCCACTGTGGTAGAAACTTGCCCTGTGTGGATATTGAGCACATAATATGCATCTCCTGTGACTAAGGAAATGAAAACATTTTAATTAACTCTGAGTAAATAAAATTTAAATAGCCACATGTCACCAGAGACTATACTATTGCACAGCATAGACTAGGAAATTCAGTTATAGAAACTACTTGGGGGAAAATTTGTTCTGAATTTGTGTGCTCTGCTATAAGAGCCAATACATACTTTAAAACAGGGATGAAGTGATGAGTATGATGTTTAGTTCATAACCAGAAAATATAGTTTTACAACAAATGGGGGTAAAATAGTTTCAAAATGATCACCCATTCTTTGCAGCTTCTTCCGTCAAGAGAAGGAGCCTATATTCTAATGAAATGGGTCAGAAGTGATTTTGTGTGATTTTCACTCCTAGGCCTCAGTTGGCCTTGTTCTATCTGCTCTCACCTTCAGTATATCCTGAGAACATGATTTTAAGATCCTGGGTTGGGCTCCTTAAGGATGAGACTATATGGATAGAAGTTTTCCAACAGCTGGAACCAATGTCAGGCAAGTAATGGAGGCCATATGAGATTATCCAGTTTCAATCAATCCACAAAATTCCTGCAGTAACATGAATTATCTCTGGGGAGAATGGAAGAAGTATGGCTCAGCTGATGCCAGGCCAAGTTTCTGAATCACAGAAATGTTGCAAACAAAATGGTTGTTGGTTATTGTTTTAGGCTACTAAATTAGGGAGTGTTTTGCTAGACAACAATTGATAAATACATGGAGAAATTTTTTTTCTATCCCTGTTTGGTCAGCCTTTTTTAATTTATGGATTCATAGATTTTAATATCCAAGAGTGGATTGCTTCCTCTATGTGATTAGTGATCCATTAAAAAGGATAGGCTTGGTATTATGTAATGAATAATGCCAAAATATACATGGCTTAACATGAGAACCACCATTATTTTGGATAAACCTAATATTGGGATTGTTAGGTCATATGGTAATTTTCTACTTAACTTTCTGAGGAATTACCAAATTGTTTTCCACAGTGGCTTCACCATTTTGCATTCCCAACAACAATGTACAAGTGTTCATATTTCTCTACATTCTTTCCGAAAGTTACTATTTTCTGTTTTTGTTATTAGTAGCTATTCTAGTGGGTGTGAGATGGTAACTCTGGTGGATTTGATTTGCCCTTTCATGATGGCTAATGATATTGAGTAGGTTTCCATGTGCTGATTGGCTATTTGTATAGCTTCTTCATAGAAATGTCTACTCAAGTCTTTTAACCATTTTTTTAAACTGAATCATGTGTCTTTTTTTGTTGAGTTGTAGAAATTCTTTTATATTCTGGATAATAAACCCTTATCAAATATATTTTCCAAATACTTTCTCCCATTCTGTAGGTTGTCTGTTTACTTTCTTGATAAATTTCCTTGATGTACAAACTTTTAGATATTAATGAAATTCCATTTATCTTTTTTATTCTTTTTTGCTTGTGCTTTGGATGTAAAGTCTAAGAAACCATGAGCTAACACAAGTCCTAAAGATGTTTACTCATTTTCTTCTAGAAGCTCTATGGTTATAGTCCTTACGTTTAAGTCTTTGATCCATTTTGAGTTAATTTTTATATTTGGTGTGATGTAGGGGTCCATTTTCATTATTTCACATAAGGCGATCCAATTCTCCCAGCACCATTTGTTGAAGAGACCGTTCTTTCCTCACTAAGTAGACTTGGCACCTCTGTCAGAGATCAATTGGCCAAGGGTATAAGGGTTTATTTCTGAGCTCTCAATTCTATTGCTTTGGTCTATATACCTGCTCTTGTGCCAGTACCAGGATATTTTGATTATTGTAGCTTTGCATTAAGTTTTAAAATCAGAAAGTGTGAGTACCCTAACTTTGTTCTTCATTTTCAAGATGGTTTTGGATAGTTGGGGCCATTTACCCTTCCATAAATATTTGACAATTGTCTTTTCCACTTGTGTGAAGAAGTTTGTTGAAATTTTGATTGGAATTGTTTTGAATCCATATATCCCTTTGGATAGAACTGACATCTTAACAATGTTTGGTCTTTCAAATCGTGAACATGGAATATCTGTCCATTTATTTACATCTTCTTTAACTTTTTTCAGCAATGTTTTGTAGTTTTCTGTGTACAAACTTTTTACATCCTTGGTTAAACTTAACGTTTGATTCTTTTAATTGCTATTGTAAATAGAATTTTATTCTTGATTTCTTCTTCAGATTGTTCATTACTAGTGCATAGAAACACCACTGATTTTAGCATTTTGATCTTGTACCCCACCACTTTGCTGAATTCTTTATTAGCTCTAGTAGATTTTTTTGTGGATTTTTTCAGGAATGCTTATGTATGGGATCGTGTAATCTACAAATAGGGATAGTTTTCCTTCTTCCTTTCCTTTTTGGACCTGACAATGTTACTTTTAAGTATATACCCATAAGAAGTGAAAGCAGGGACTTGGACAGACATTTGCACAATGATGCTAGTGGCAGCATGATTCATAATTGCCAAAAGGTGGAAGCAACCCAAGCATCCATCAACAGATGAATGGATAAATAAAAAGTGGTATATACATACCATGAAATGATCTTTGGCTGTTAAAAGGAATGAAGTTCTAATGCATGACACAACATGGATGAACCTTGAAGACATTATGTTGAGCGAAATAAGACAGACACAAAAAGACAAATGCTGTATGTTTCATATATATATGAAATAAGCTGAACTTGCTTATTCATAAAGTCAGAGATTACAATACAGGTTACCAGGTCCCAAGTAGGGGAAGGGACTGGGGTGTTAATGTTTAATTAGCATGGGGTTTCCATTTGGGGTGACAGAAAAGTTTTGGCAACGGATGATTGGGATGAAGGCACAACTTTGCCATGGTAATTAATACCACTGAACTGTATATTTGAAAAAGGCTAAAACGGAAATATTTAGGTTGTTTATAAGTTACCACATATGCACACACAGTAACCTATAGAACTGTACAATACAAAGAGTGAAACTGTTTCAGTTTGCTAAAGCTGCCATTATGCAAAATACCCTAATGGATTGGCTTTTACAATGGGGGTTTATTGGTTCACAAATTTACAGTTCTTAGGGCATGAAAATGTCCAAATTAAGGCATTAAGAGGTGGATACCTTCCCAGAGGAAAATGCCGAGGGTGTCAGGAACACCCTGTGGCTGGTGTCTCCGGGTCCTTCGCTTCTGGGTTGTGTTGCTTTCAGCTTCTGATTCCAGTGGCTTTCTCCATCAGTGTCTGTGGGTTCCCACTAAGCTTCTCTGGGGCAAACTTCAGGCTTCATCTCTTAGCTTAGCAACTCCAAACATCCGTGTCTGTGCCAGCTCTCAGCTCTCTTTTACTGTGAGCTCTCTTAAGGACTCCAGCAAACTAAATAAGACCCACCTTTAATGGGTGGGGTCACACCTCTATGGAAATAATCTAATCAAAAGGTCCCACCCACAATTGGGTGGGTCACATTTCCATGGAAATAACCTAAAAAACATCCCACCCGCAATAGGTCTGTCCCCACAAGATTGCATTAAAGAACATGACTTTTTATGGGGTACATAACAGATTCAAACCAGCACCGAACCTTAATGTAAACTATGGACTGTAATTACTAATATAATTATAATAATGCTTCAGTTGTAATAAGGGTACCACACTAATGCAAAATGTTAATAATACAGAAAATTGTATTTGTAAGTGGGAGGTGTATGAGAACTCTGTACTTTCTGCATGATATTTCTGTAAACCTATAACTGATGTAATAAAAAAAAGAAAGAGAGAAAATGACAATTAAATGCAATACATGATTCTGGACTGGATTTAATAATGGAGGAGAAAATGAAAAGAAAATTAGTGGAATATATAAAACTGAAATATAGACTATAAGCTTTAATCGATGTCAAATTTCTTGAACTTGATAACTCTACTTAAAGTGATGATATAAGTAAATATCATTTTTCTTAGGAAAGACATATGAAAGCATTAAGAGTCATGGAGCTTTTTTTAAGCATTTGTTAGCATTTAATGAACCTCCCTCCATATGGCTTCAATCCACGAGGATCCAGGTTCCCCCCCAAATCCCTAATCTCCTCAGCTCTTCTGATGAAGAATTTGGCCTTCCTGATGACAGTCTGCTTTGGGAGCTTTCCCTATCCCAGTGTATGCAACCAACTCTCAAATGTATTGAAAGTAGATAGATAGATAGAGAGATAGAGAGAGAGAGAGAGAGAGAGAGATACAGATGGATGGATAGGTAGATAGAATGGTATGTTAATGTGGCAAAATGCTAAAAGTTGGCAATCTGTGTATCTGATTGGGTACTACATTGTTTTCTATACTGGATTTGTATTAATTTGCAACTGTACTGTAAGTTTGAAGCTACTTTAAATTAAAAGGCTTTAAAAAACAAAAATAAAAAATGAAAATCACAAGATTATTTGATTATTTCTTTTTACTACTCTAGGTATATCATGGATTAATTTTGGGGTAATTTTCTTGTTCTTGAATTCACTCAAGAATTCACACTGGTAGAGCTGATACGGTCTCAGATATTGCCTGTGGAAGTGACACAGGCAAGTGAGATATGGAAGGTTTCTCATCAGCAGCTAAAGAGCAGAAGCCATTTCTGACCATAACTTATTAGAATATTTTGATTCATCTTTGTTCTCTCAAACTGCTTGTGGGGATTTGTGATAAGGAGTTAGGATGTTTCTCTTTGTCGTCACCACATTTTAAATTTATGAAATAAGGTGCATCATTTTTATTACTTATTGGCTAACAGTGTATACATACACACACACACACATGCACCAATACATATATATACTATCTCTATATAATAGTGTATATATATGTATATACACTCTTTATATATACCAGTATATATATATATACATATACTCTTTATATATGCCAATATACATACAAATATAATATAAATATATATACATATATATACATATGTGTGTGTGGTTTCAACTATTTAGTTTGGTATTTTGTAAGTTATTGAAAGTTATAAACAAATTGACTGCTGTTATGGCCTTTCTAGATTTTTACTAATCTAAATAGCACTGAAAAATATACCTTTACATAAATCCTCAGTTATTTCCTTAAGAAATCTAATTGCCTATTATTCAGGCTATTTGTAAATATGACTGTGTTATTTTATAGATAGAATATCTGAAATGTTAAAATCAATCTGCGCTTACTTTCATCGTCACTGGCTGCTTTTTTCTTTTTTAAAAAATATTTTCTTAAAACCTTGGCCAACTTGAGGGGCATACAATTTACATTTCTTTGCTACAAAATTTGAATATTTTATGTGATTTTTATACATTTCTATTTCTATTTTAGTGAATTGACTATTTGTGTCCATAGCCCATGCTTTTGTATTGAAGTAATTGTTTTAATGATTAAAATAAATTTTTCAACATCTTTAATAAAACATTTTTTGTTGACCAGATAGCCTGAAGCTATTTTCTTAATTTTTATTGTATATTTTAATTTTGTTAATAATTGTTTTTTTATATAGACTTAATACTTGTGTAGGAAATCTTAATATGTTTTAGTTACAGAGTTTTGCCTTTGTTTTCATACCTAGAACATTGTCCAATATTACATGAATTTTCACAAATATTTTCTAATTATTTTGTGTTACTTTTTTTACTTAGAAAGTACTTCTAAATGCATGTTATTTGACTCTCTATCTATGTTCATAAACATTTTTCCTAGATGGTTGCCTTGTTCAGTAACATTCATTTAATAATCCTTTCTACTTTAATTGTAATGTTATATTAATCATATTTTTAGAATTTTTGACTCATTTACATTAAATTATCTTTCAATGAATTGACTTTACCATCTATGAAACTCTTAGCAATTCGAGAGGCAACTACTCTTTCAATTATCTCTCACTTTTCTTAGCTAACTCGACAACTTTATTTCTACATGAATTCTACAACTCGTTATAGAGTTCAATAAAAAATAAAATTTTCATTGAGAATACATTAAACTAATAATTTAAACTGGGATAAAATTGATATTTGCATACCATTGATTGCGTTCATCCAAAACTTTAATTGACACTTTGTAAAGATAAGTAGTCTTCTTTTAACATATTGTTTTAGAATATTGCAAAGTTTATCATAATATATTTGACTTTGCTAAGGTTAAAGGATTCCTTTTTTAAAATATGCTTTCTGACTGTAAATTATTGACTTCTGCCTATTGATTTGAATACAGAAATCTTACTAAATGGGCTTGATTATTTTATTAGATTAGCCAATGATTTGTTTGTTTTTTCCGGGTAAACTATAATGTCATTTGAAAACAATGCACTTATTTCTTCTGCTCAGTTATTTATTATATCCTTTTATTATTTTTGGCAAAAAAATATTCAAAACAGTGAAAACAAAAATTGTAAATTGTGACCATAATTCCTGACTTTAGTAAGAATGTACTCAGAGTTACATTTTTAAGTGGGATTTTGGTTTTAGGTTTCATATAAATATTCTTATAAAGTTAAGAAATTATCTTGTCTTGTTATAGTGAGATATTTTTTTTCCAAAATACTAATGGGTGTTAAGATTTATTAAGTTCCCTCTTCAATATTTAGAGGCATGAGATTATGCTTATTCTATTTGCCTTGTTGATGGGATTAATTAAATTAATAGATTTCTTAATGTTGAATGCTCCTTACACCTCTGGAATAATCCCAACTTTTTTGTGATCTATTATTTTTTAATAATTTGATAGGTTTGATTTTCTAATATTCAAGTTAAGGTGTGTACACACACACACAAATTAGATTAGCCTTTAATTTGCTTTTTGATTGCTATATTTAAAAGATTTGGGGATTAAATTTATTTCAAATGGGTTAAATGAATGAGAGTACTTTATTATTATTAATCTTCTATAAATTATTTAAACAGCTAGAGGATCATCGGTCTTTTGATTGTATCATTCGTCTATAAAACCAATGGGAAAAATTTCACTTTTACACGTGACTGATGAGCATTTTCCCCAGAGTATTTATAAGGGTTTCTTAGATTGGTTCTTTTTCTCTGTGTTTGCTTTTCAGCTATTCTCCCAATAGTAGAGAGGGAAGATTTTTTTGAATATGCTCATTTACAATTTTGTTATATTAGTTAATAGCTTAAGATCTTAAGCTGGAGGGATGGTAGGTATAAATTTATGACACAAGTTCATTGAACCTGTAGACTGGAGTAATGCAAGGAAACACAATAGATCATGGCTAATCTATGAAAGTGAGTATTTCCTTAACATATTTTCATTTCTATGTTTGTAAAGCAATGAGAACAGTTTTCTATTGGTGCTTATTATGGTTTTGCCTTTCATTGCTCTTATGCCTACCAATCATTGACAATCATGTATATCCGAGGTCTTTCAGTATATTTGCTAAAATAGTGTTTATAGAAATGACCAATCAGACTCATAATGACCTCCCCAACTTTTCTATATATGTCATGCATTTACCTCAGTTCCATTCCTACAGAATGATGGGATGCTGACAGGATCTGTTCCCCTGATATTATAGTCTTTCAAGCAGTAGAATTTCTAAGTCAGGACATACAAATATCTTTTCCTCTAGTATCACCTATTTTTAATTCAGAAGAAATGTATATGTGCTTCTGAAGGCTGTGTGGCAAGCTTCTTCAGTTTCCTGTGCTGTTTCAGCTATTTGCTAATTTTATAGTTGTATGGACATTTCAGTTACAAGTTTGGATTAAAGATTTAGATGCTTGTTGTCAAAATAAACTTTGGTGCTTGCTGGGAAGTGTAGTCTAAGCGAGACGTGAATAAATTCTAATAGATTCAAAAGAGGGTAACCTAGACAGTAAATGGTCTGTAAACTCTTATACCTAAAGTAAAGAAAATGGAAGTATTTTTCTCTGCGTAAAAGATTATAAATAAAATGTAAGTGTATTCATATATCTGAAATATTTTCTGTGTAAGACAAATTTAGTACAGCAAAATAAGATGTAGGGAACAAAGTGATAAAAAGGCAGACTTAGTTTGGAAAAAAGAAAAAGCATTCTGATATTTTAGCTGTCCAATAATGGGATTGGTTCATCTTTAATATAGTAATTTCTCCATGACTAAAATTGTCTAGCAGAAATGGAATGGTCACCTGTCAAGTTTGATTCCTATATGAAGAAGTATTCCCAAAGTCCCTTCACTGGTTTATTGTTATGGCTTCAAATTTCAAGAAATACAATGTTACAGACAAAAACATTTCCTTCATTCTAAATATTGAGGGCTCAGGTTCATTCTTTGTCTTTACTTAGTGTTTAACTTGAACAGAGACAGGTTAAATCTACAAATTTCACTTTAGTCCACGTGTAGATTTATAAAATTATATCTTACATGTCATCATTTTAAAGATATTTTTCCTTATATCTGTGACTGCTGAGATCAAAATTGGTTTCTAGTAGATGGGAAACTGTGAAATGTGGTGATAAATATTTTCTCCTATCAGGTTAGGAAAGCAAATCCATGTAAAATTTAAACCTAAATGGTACCTTTTATTCTTCTCTCAACTTTTAGCCAATTGAGCCTTCAATGTGATGGATTGTGGGTCATATATTATTATTTTAACATATATTATTTCAACATATATTATTTCAACATATATTATTTCAACACATATTTTCAACACAGATATTGCTTAAGATATTGGGAACAAAACCATGTAAAATCCTTGCTCTAATGAACTTTCATTCTAGTTGGAGAAGGGAGAGAGATGCTGAATCTACAAACAAATCAAATATCATTTACACAATTGTGATAAATATTTAAAGATAATAGTTACCAGAGAAAGAGAGAAATGGGTCATACTCTTTCAGGAAGTACTCTTCTAACAGATAACATTCATCCCTCTAATTCATGAGGTGAGACAGCAGGTCATGATGATATCTACAGTAGGAACATTTCAGGCAGAGAGCACAAGTTAAATGTCCTGAAGTTATAGCATCTTGGGGGGTCCAAGTGACAGAAGACAACAGCAAAGGGGATAGTGCAATATAATGAGAAAAGAATGGTAGTGGGGCATAGGTCCTTGAGGCTGTGTAGGCTGTGGGAAGGACTTTTAATTTTGTGTGTGTGTGATAGGAGGTCTTTGGAGATATGAGCAGAGGTGCAAGACCCAACCTGAATATACTGACTTCAGCTCCATCACATTTAGGACAGAATACAGAAGGGCAAGTGCTGACACAGAGAAACCAATTAGGAAGTGAGCACAAGAAACCAAGCTAAAGAGGATGATGAGTTGGACCAGGGTTTTAATAGTGAACTTTATGAGCGATGGTTAGGTGATGGGTATATTTTAAGGTAGACATGACAGGATTTTAGAGTTTACTGGATCTTGGGATTGAGAGACAAAGAGGAGTCAAGGATCATTCCTGGATTTTTACCAAAGTTGTTAAAGGAATATGGTTAAAATTGCTGTTATTGGGGAAATTGGAGGAGGAAGGGATTAAGAGAGATAATTATGAGGGTTCAGTTTTGGATATATTAAATGTGAATAAAGCATCATAACTAAGAGCAGAGTTCTTTAGCCAGAATGTCTGGGTTTAAATTCAATCTGGGCAACTTGACAGATGATGTCTTTCGGGACATTTCTTTCTATCTGCATCACTTTCCTCATCTGTAGAAAGGTAAAAGTAATAGTACCTACTAAATAACATTGTTGGAAGAACTAAATGTGTAAACAGCCACAAAAGTAGGGTGCCTGGTGCACAGTCAACATTTTATACGTGTTATTACTATTACATACAAGGAACATGTTGAGTAGGCAGTTGTGTAGACAAGAAGGGATTCAGGAAACGTTACAGCTGGAAATGCTACTTTTTAAGATTATAGATATTACAATGTATTTGTGTGTTAATGAGAATTAGTCACTGGAGGGTGAAAAGTTGGCATTGCAGGAGTCAATGGGAAAACCTCAGCAGACATGAAAGAGAATGAAATCTGTTGAATGGTTCAACATTTGTAATTAAGAAAAAGCAAATCATATAGATCCAGTTGCCCACAGATTAATCCCTAGATGTCATGGGATTCTATGTCTGTTCTTTTCTTATTGTTTCTGTTTTCTCAGTGAAATAAGCAAGGTCATCATGCACTGGAAATGAGAAGGTATAAGGAGGTGTTAGCTGTATAAGAACGAAAAAGTTGTGAAATTACCATCTACTGGAGGAGATGGGATTTTCTAAGAAAATTTATTAGTATACAAAGCAATTGTTATCTTCACTTGAGATTTGTCTTTTTGAGTTTAGAGAAAAATCAGTTAGCTAAATTATGTTTCTTATCAAATGTCCAGCATGGTATAAGCAGACAACTGGATCTTTAAACATTGATGGGATTTTTTCAGGGATAACAGTGATGGGGGAGAGAGGGAAATGGGAGTTGAAGAGATGTGCAGGGAATCAAGAGAAGTTGAAATCTTATGTAACCTCCAATGGTTTATTTTTCACCTTGCTGAAGAGGATTTATAGTATTCCAAATGACTATTGATCTATCATTGTTAATTCTGTTTGGAACTGTATGTTAGATACTAATGAATGTACATGTTGTTGTGTTTTTTGAGGAGTTTTTTCATTATTGATGTAATTGAACATCAGTTGCATAACGTATTCTTTAGAAAATATAAATCAAATAAAATCTAGAAATACATTGCTCTAATTTTGTTTTAAAAATGCATTTGAAGAACAGTAGCTATTTGAAAACTGATACGTCTAAGTAGGTTTTACATATGATTAAAACTGCAAGTGGTGTTTGAAAAATGCATGAGTTAGTGAAAAGCCTGAGTGGATTTTTCTAAAGGGAACTACATTTTATATCACCAAATCAGTAAGATTCCTATGGTGGTTTCTTCTAATGTCTTCTCTTCTCCTTATAACATATAAATGCTTTTGAAATTCATGAATTGATGCATGGCCATTTCTCCTTACATGAAGATAATGACAGTTTCTTTTTTTTTTTTTATAATTTTAGTTATCCTTGCTTCACTAGTACCTAGCATATTTTCTGTACTTGGTAAGAATATAGCAATTGTTTGTTGAATAAGTAAGTAAATTAATTAATGTATAAAACCACATACAATTTCTGATTTGGAGTCATGAGATCTTGGCTTTACCTCTACATTGTTGCAAAATGCATGTATGACCTTGGAAGTTGATTTAACTTTGAATTCATCATCTTTCCAATGAAGAGGTTAGGACCAGGTAATCATTAAATGCCACCTAGGGCAAATTTCTGACAGCATCTATTGCAGAAAGGTCCAGCTTTGGATGGTAGGAAGTTTTGGATATACAGCAGCTTTGAAAAGTCTCTGACTCTTAACTCAGTAAAAAAATTATACAGTAAACCTAATTACTCTCTTTGAGAAATGTTGAAACTCTGGGAAAATTGAAAGGTAAATGACTCACTCTGCAGCCAGAGTATAATGCACTGTTTCAAGACAGGATTCAGGAAAAATCTCTAATCCTTCAAAGAATTCTTTATTTCCCCCTCCCCTGGAGTTAGGCAGGCTTAGGTGGAAAAGTCATAGGTGCAATGTCATTCTTTTTCCCTGATTATTTCTTTTCAGCATAATCTTGAGTTATAATTAGTTCAAGAGAATCTTATAAATTTAATTTAAATATAACTAATAGTTAATAGAAGCAAGATAGTACTCTTTCTGAAATTTTGTTTCCAAGCACATTTTTCTTCTTTCATCATTTCTCATAGTTAAGGTAAATTAATGATCTTACTTTATAAAATAATTTTATGTTAATAACATAATTGACAGATTATATATTATATAATCAAATATATGAATATGGTGTGCTTTATTTCATCCACTGTTTATCCCACTTTTGGGAACTAAGTCACAAGACCTAGATACTTACTTGAACTTGCACCTGTGGTCACTTAGTGTACTTATCCAACTCATGGGGATATTCTCATTCATAAATAAATACATTTTCAAATTTAGGAAATACCATTTGAGTACAAACTATTTAAATGATGTAGATTTCGTGGCAATAAACGTTCTATAGATTTCAATCTTCTGAAAGACAAAACAATTTAATATCCCCTCTTCTGATTGCTGTGAACAGTGCTGAAAAGCTTGTAGACTCTCAATATAAAACTGTAAATATTCCCAAATAGGTATCATTGCCTTGTTTCTTTTTCAGTGAAAAATACTGAGTTCAGAAGGTATTCTCTTTTCATTAATTGCATTTAAAAATTTTTATTATGAAATACTGTGCATATCTTGCAAAAAAAAAAAAACCTATATTTTACATGCTGCAAGGAACTTTGGAAACTTTAGTAAAAGAAGCAAAGCAAGCTGTCAGACATTTCAGTAATTGAATTTCCTTGAGAACTGTTTGATTTGTCAGCTCTGACTTTCCTGTCAAAAGAAAATAAAATAACTAGGGAATTCATCTGAGATAACATCAGGGTTTTTTTTGATAATGCCAAGTCAAGAACGCTAAGTGTTTCTTCTGAAACTCTTTTGCACTAGGCTATCTCCATCTTAGTGCGCATGAGTATATTTTAGCTTTAAGTCTCTATTATCTGATGTTGACATCTGAGATTAACTAATGACCTTTCAAACGGCAGTACATAAACCTTTCTTCCGGTATTAAGATGCACACTATCATTGTTTAAAATGTCTAGTATAGCCCTTGTCAATTACTACCTAAGTGCAATTCATCTTTTACTGCTTCCGCACTTGGATTGCTTGTAAAATGTTTAGTGGTTAATTAGCCTGGACGGAAGTCCAACTTATGAAAAAACAGGTAGAAGAAAAAAATGCTGTAAAAATAATGACTTTTTCTCTGGTCCTTATTCAATGGAGCAGTGTTAATCAAACCCCTTTGGAAATTTACTTTTGACAACCAGTCTGTCTTCTTCATAATCAGCTTCAGAAATTTTCCATTCTGGGTTTTCCCCTTTGGCCTGTACTTTTCTCCAAAGGGCTTGAGTGAATTAAGAAGAGATTGACAGCTCTCCTAACACCTGCAGATTGTGCTATCACTAAAAAGAAATATAGGTCTAAAAACTTTCCTGTACTGAGATCTGCAATCAAACATGGAACATTTGTCCATAAATGAAACTAACAATTATGATTATGTATGAGTAGACCAACCTTGAATTTCTATTAATCAGTTAGAGGAAAACTTATGCAAAACCATTAAACTACATATAGGGAAATATTATAAAACAATTTCTATAGTCATCAAAATAGCAACTTACAGAATATCAATATAAAATATATTGACATACAAATTATCCATTTATCATTCAATTTTATTTTCATGTCTAATAAAAGCATCAAAATATCCTTAAAATTAAAAAAAATCATATATTTTTTCATCATTCTAGAAGGAAGATATGTTTTACATAATCTAAATTTTGGCAAAATCATGTTATAGGATCTTTGTTAGCTTAAATATAAATAAATTCTTAAATTAGGATCTCTAGCAGCTATTTTAGATAAAGACCATATAACTAAATCTAATTTATGTAAATTTTCCCCAAATTGTGGGTTTCTTTTTTTCCTACTTGAGTTCAGTTGGCTGCTCCTACCAGTAATTTAAAGGTCATTGAGCAAGGACCCTGTCCTGCGGTGGCAGCTCTTGCACTGCTCTTTTCACCTTGATGTGGGTGACCTCAGTCCAGTAAGGATATGCTTTATTTTGTTTATGACCCTCAGATATGAAAATGTGCTCTAGTGGATTGAGAGAAACCTAAAATATGCAACTTCTACTAGGTGCAGGAGAAAGCTTGATTTTTTCAGATTGTCTTGAGAAAAAACAAAAACATATTAGGATAGAAACTTCTTTTTTATTAAGTTGGTAAAGTTCCTATTAAGGTTCTTTTAATCCTGGTCCCCTACCATAATAAAAAATAGCATCGTTCTGAATAAAATAGAAAACATTCATAAAGTTCCCTTGATGGTTTTTATTCCCTGGGTGAATCTTCCTGTCTTCAGTTGGACAGCTACTGCTGAGCATGTAGGCCACATTTTCCGTATCACCGTATCCCAGCCAGTGGATATTTCACATCTCCAATAATGATACCATGTTGTACTATTTAGCACATTTATGCCAAATAATTTCATGATTTTATCAAATTCCAAATGGTATATTACTATTAGTATTCATTGAACTCTGAATATGATGGTTTTATGTGATGATAGGATACATTTCTGGCACGACATACCGTTAATTTAAAAAGAAGACATTTGTGATTAAAGTAATATTTCATATCATAGGAAATGACATAACTATTAAGGCATATGTATGTTTTATAGGTCTACAGTGAATTTTTAAAGTAAGTAATAAAATGTAGCACATTATTAATTTGGATTTCAAATGGGGCTTAAGGTCTCCTTTGGCTTTCTCATACACTGATTAAAATAGTCTGAATCACAGTAATTTTCTGAAAAAAAGTTAGCACAACATATGTATGTATTTGTGATAATAGAATAATATTATTTTCTGATTATAATGACCATAAATCCTGGTGTTAATTTTTAAAATATTTGAAAACAAAAACTAGCCACGATGTCATTCAGAGAGATGTTTTGATGTGAACATGAATAATTTTATATTTTATGAAATACTAATAAATGCTACTTTTCACATTGTTTTTCATACTGTCTTTTCTTTTGCTCAAATTTTAAGAGAAAAGGAAGTTTTAACACGTATTATTGGACTGTGATGTTGGTCCAAGTAGAATTCTTTGCAAGAGTGAAATAGCAGAGCAATTCTGTTTGCATACGGCTCCATAAATCAAGAAAATTTTGCAACTAAATGCTGAGTCTGTTTCTTTGATTATTTAGGATATTCCCCAGTGGAGAGCTCAGCTGAGTCTTCTAGACTTTGTTGAGAATGTACTTCCCTGCATAAGGGAACTTGCTGCTAAACTAAAGGGCCAGAGCCTGTGAGCCTACAGGTTTTTTCTGACTATGATTCTCTGCCTGGTATTTACTCAGGTGCTTCAAAAAGAGACTTCATGCAGTGAGCCCCAGGCTGAGATGTAGTTGCAGAGAACAATTTAGTTGTTTACATATGTATTACACTTAACTCAGAGAGCATTGCTTGTTCCTCTGTGTAGAGTTTAGTCCTTGGATTTATACTGTTTGCCATTAAAATCTTTTTATTTTTTTCTATTTTAGTATGTGTATTTAGCTAATGTGCCTTATTATATAATCTCATTTAGAAATACTGAAAAGGTCTGAGAATGACAGGAGGGAAGCACAGTCACTTGGTTCCTCTGGTAAGAAAGTATGTATTTCATTTTCCTTCCCTTATCCTTCATCTTCTGCTGTAAAAAAGACCACGATGAAATATTAGAAATCAGTTAAGCAGAACAGTGCAGAAGATCCACTGGCCAAAAATCTTCCCCTGAAAATCGGCAAGAAGGAGGCAATGAGGAGGGAGATAAAGAGGAAAACAAGAGGAAGGAGAAGGAAGTGCTAAGCTCTTGATTACACTTTTTAAAAGCAATGTTTAATGTCATTATTCTCAGATGATAAAACTGCAACTTGGAAATTGCTGTGGTCACAGAGCTAGCAAGTGACGGAACTAAGATTAAAATCCAACTCTTATTTGACCCCCAAACTCAAGTTTTTAAGCCACTGGAACACTATTATCTTCTCAGTCATCAACAGTCCAGTCTTTTTATGCAAATATATAGCATCTAATTTTGTTATGTACAGTCCATAAGAACTCAAAATAAAGAAATGGGAAAGAAGCCCCAACCAGGGAGGAAAACTTCATTGTAAACCGTAGCATCTCTGTTGAGTAAATAAGCAGCTCTCAACCTGCCAGTTCCTTCTTGGAGGATAAAATACAAAGTGTCCAAAATCAATAGCCTGATTTCCTTTGGTGCCAGCACACTGCAATAGACTTGTTATCAGACTGATGTAGTGGAAAGAGATTTGGCTTTAGAACCAAAGTGACATGAGTTTTAACCTAGCATAACCTCTTTATTTGTTGTGCAAAGATGAGGAATTTAATTTCTCTGGAAGGATTTAGATATCCAAAAGATAAAAATAATTCTTGTGTTTTATATCTACAAATAATAAAAAATAAAGCATAGAATAAGTATTCAATAATTGATAGCGATTATTATTGATGATTGCTTTTAGTATTATCTACTTTCCATTTAACTGAATCTTTTAGAGGAAGATCTTCCCTAGTCCTTGACTTAACATGGAATTTGAGGGAAAATTTGCAATAGGTAAAATTATTTATAAGGGGATGTTTAATATATAATGTTATAATATTTATAATATATATTAGGGTATACATTAAAATATATATTTATATTATATAAACAGGAGTTTAGACTCTTCCCCCAAAGAATAAATGTTCTGCCTCATTATATTTTGCTTCAGCTATCCTCAAAGACATTTTTAGATCATAAAAAGTTAAATCAGGAAATAGCTCTGAACTATTCACCTCTAAATATGAACAGGAACAGAAAACTATCAGGCCAAACTTCAGACACTCTAAGAAATCTGGCAAACATATAGAATTGAGGCCCTCAATAATATCCCGTTTGGTTTAAGGGCATTTTTTGCAAGATTTGGTGAGACCTCAATCTTACATGTTTTTTTGTGTTAGTAAAAAAAAAAAAAAAAAAAAAGAAAAGCACAAAATTACAAGTAAAAACATTAGGGCTTTGGATAGGGCTTGTGGAAATAAAGGAACCATAGGTTTTATTTAAAATCTACCTGAACTTCTAAAGCATACTATATTGGAAATTCTTTCCCCCTGTACAGAATCTGTCCAGTCTCCAAATAAATCAATAAATACTAACTGTACTGGTTTTCTTCCCAAATCTTATCTCTGTAAATTCATTCAATTCCAATCCCACGTTTCCTTATCGTATTGTTATGCTATGCATAGCTTTAGTTCAACTCTGAATCTCTCCTACCTCACATGGTCCTCTATGGAAAGCCCCTAAATTTTCCTACCAAAGAAATCAAGCTAGCTATCTTCATTTAGCTGACTAGCTCCACCCAACATCTTACTGGTGCTCTAACCATACAATGATTGACTCTTTCTGAGATTAGCGGAAAAGGAGCTCACCTAGAGAAAATATTTGAGAATTCACCTTAGTAAAACATAGAAATTTTCAGAAAACACAAGGAAGAATATGCATATAAATAAGGAACCATGGAAAAGCTGAGGAACAAGGGTTTCTAGTTTCTCTACTTTGGGCATTTAAATTACAAGGGGGTAGAGTTAGGGGTTGAGACTGGAGACATTACCAAGCATCACTAAGTCTTCCGTATGCCAGACTAAAGACTTTAGGCATTATCCTGATGGCTGGGGAAAATGTGGTGAGTGCCAAGAAATGATTATGTTTTACAAAGATCTCTGATGGTCAGAAAGATCACAGATTGAAAAGAAGTGAAGCTAGAGACAGGATGAGCTCTCTGGGGTAATTATAATTGAAGATCCAATGAAGATGGTACAAGTGGGGATAGAAGGAGAAAAATAATGAAACTGTTCTTAGAGGTCAATTTTATGGGGCTTGGATATTGACTGGAAGAGGGGAATGAGGGAGTGGAGGAAATTTAGAAATTTAAATTATGTTGATCATGTTTGTGCCTTGGGGATGATGGTTCCAGCAATTGACATAAAAAATATGGAAAAAAAATACACAGTTTTGTAGGTACAGAAAGGTTTCATTCGAGCCACATTGAGGGTATGTATGAATGAGATATTTGTCTGCAACATGTGATCTCAGTTGTCATATTTCAAGAAGATTTAAAACTAGTTCAGAACACATGGGCCTGAGTCCTCTATTTGTGGAGAATGCAAATCACACTTCTTATTCTCTATTGTAAAATATTTTTGCTACTAGTTCAGGAATCTGAAATTACCGTGCTGCTCATTCTTACCAGAGTATGCACTCAAAATTTTTTTATGCAAAAGAGACAACTGCTATTCCAGACACATAGAAGTACAATTCCCCTACTCTCCATCATACCTCAAACTAGTGTAAATTCTACCATTTTATCAAGTTGGGTTATCAGAAGGCTTACATGTCTTGTCTGCAGAAATGTCTTCACTGCATTATTTCTAATATTCTGCTCTTGACTTTTACTAAGTTTAGATTCAATAAGTGTACATGTGGAGAATGCTTCTAGTATTTCTGATAAGCTGATCTTGAAGACATCCATTATCCTATTCTTTGCCCCTATATGAGTACCCAGAGAATATATAACTACTAAAATTTTAATTCTCTTAAAGAGCAGGTTTGATATTTTGGTGAGAGCATAGTTTTTTTTTTTTGTTTTTTTTTTAACCCAAATCTCAGAGTAGCCTTTGTGACCAAAAGCAATAACCACATTTATTCTATGTTAAATTTAGCAAAAGTCCCAACCCATTACAAAATTATTACCACAAATTGGTGGTTTAAAACAACATGAATTTATTATCTCACAGTTCTGGAGAACCAGAAGTCCAAAATCAAGGAGATGAAAGGGCCATGCTTCCTCTGAAACCTGTAAGGGTGATTCCTTCCTTGCCTACACTAGCTTCTGGTGTTTGCTGGCAATCCTGACATTCCTTGGCTTGCAGCTGCAGCTCTTCGATATTTGCCTCAAACACCACATGGCATTCTCCCCTTGTCTGTCTGTCTCTTTGTTCATATTTCCCTCTTACAAGGGCACCAGTCATAATGGATTGGGGTCTACCCCAGTTTTGCCTGATCTAAACTTAATACATCAAATGGCCCTATTTCCAGATACAGTCAAGTTCACAGGACCATGTGTAAGGACTTGAAAGTATCTTTGTGAGGGACACAATTCAACCCATAATGGCATCTATTTATTTATTTAATTCTCACAACAACCCTCTGAGTTAGGTGCCAGTATTATCCCCATTAGGAAACTGAGACATGGAGAACTTAATTAAATTATCCTAGGTCATATAATTGGCAAATGGATTCAAACACAGACCAAAAACAAAACAAAAATAAAACAAAAAAGAAAAAAAGAAACATGCAAGACAGCAAGATAGTAAAATTATTGATTGTCCAAATAAGTAAACTGAATAACTACTACCCTTTCCAGACTGACTGATTTGCTAGAAATAAGGAAATACTGAAATGTCATCCTATTTGTGTACTGAAATATAAGAGGGGATGCAAGAATCCAAAGACAACTGAATAGTATAGTTTAGTATAGTTTGTTTAGTATAGCTTATGCAGAGATGCCATCAGTTCCATTTAAGTAGAATGTGAGCATAGAATTATCCTCACTACACAGCAGATTCAGAGTGGTGTCATTTTGTGATGTATTCTAATGAGTAATAACTATTTCTAGTGTTCTGTTTCTCTGCTGAAATTGTATATGTTCTTCAATAATGAAAATTAAGCAATAGAACCATAACATCTCAGTACAGATAATGGGGTAAAAGAGGAAAAGGGAGGGTGCATGGCTTATGTTTATTCACTGTTGCATGTGTGGCAGCTACTACAGTGCCAAATGAAGGAAATAATTAAAATTAGAACAGTTTGTTGAAAAAATGGGATATGTTAAAAGAACCATATATGGAAGAATAAATGTTTTATCATCAAAAATAATTCTGTGATACCAATTCCTAATGAAAGTAGTTAAATTTATCAGTTTCACCCTGACATAAAGACTCTGGGCTAGAGATCACAATAACTGTTAAGCTAACTGATCGTAAGTATGAAAAATGTCCATCAATGGAAGATTATTCAGTATTGTTAGATTAAGCCAGAGTGCTCATTTATTTTCCCATGTTCCAATTTATCTTTTAAATCATTTAACAACTGTATTTGGTAATAATTCTGAAAACATATATTAATCTATAATCCATAAATCCCTAACAATCTATTATGAACAGCTATCATGAAATCTTTTATCACTATTAAAAATTTCACATTTTATTATTAAACATTTTGATCAAAATTTGCTAATACAGACTTAGGCTCCAAATCACAGGAACACAGTATCAGCTTTATATTAAAGAAAAAAATAAAAAAAACACCCCAGAACACATTATATCATTTTATCTTAACACTACCTTCCTATCAGTAGCCTGCAAAGATAGTTTCTAACAAATGAAAGGAAGCTTCCCTGTCTCCATGAAGTTTAGTTTGTAGGTGGAGTAACAACAATTCTAAATAAATTAGAAATCAATTAAGCATTCATCTTATTTCTGGCCTATTTCTCATATCTAACCCTACAGCCTAGGCTTCCAGTCAGGCTTCAGGCTGCCCATGTTAGCACGAGTCTTGTTCACAATGGAGCATAACAGCTTTTTACAGCAAGAAGGAAAATGGCCCCTGCTGCCCCATGCAATCTGTTCTTTCAGTAACCTTTGACCTCCTCTCCATTATTCTTGCCCTTTTTTACTTCAGTCTAACCATGTTGGCCTCTTTGCTCTCTTTCTCTAGCATGCCAGGATCACACACACCTTACACATTGGCACTGGCTATTCCTTCTGTCTGGAAGAATCTTTGCCCAGGTATCCCAGGGCTAACACTGTAGCATTTTCGGTAAGCCTTCCCTTAAATGTCACCTTCTCAGCAATGCCTACCCTGGTCATTCAATTTATAATTACAAACCTTTACCATCAGAATTCCTTGCCCTCTAACCTTTCCAATAGAACACAACACCCTCTAAAATAAAGCCTAATATATTATTTACTTATTGTTTCTGTGATTGTACATCTGTTCCCCAGAATCCAAGCTCTAGAAAAATATTTTATTATATATTATTATACAATATCCCTTTTCTGTACACTTTGCCCTGATGTGTATTTTGTCTTATACTGATATAGCCAGTCTGACATTCTTAAGATTAATGCTTGCATGTTATATCTTTTTTCTCCAACCCTTATTTTCAACTGTTCTATGTCTTTATGTTTACACTGTGTTTCCAAAAACGACATAGAGCTGGGTCTTAGTTTACTATCCAGACTGATTACCTGTGTTTTTCATGTGGCATGCTTAATTGGTTTATTATTCATGTTGGGTTTAAAGGCTACCATGTTGGAATTTCCTTTCTATTTGTCCCATCTGTTCATTGTTCCTCTGTTCTTTCCTGCCTTTTCTTGGGTTTAGTATTTTAGTAGCTCATATCTTCTATAATTCTTGAGTGTGTGCTTCTTTTTATATAGTGTTTACTTTATTCATTTCAACATGTATGTTTACCTTACAGAAGCATAATTCTGTTCATCTTTATATTACCCTCTCTGTTGTGGATGCCATATATTGTACTATGCATATATTATAAATCCCCAACTACAACATTATTTTGATATAAACTGGCAATAGACTTAAAGATGTGTATGTCTGTATTAGTTCCCTACCACTCCTGTAATGAAACCACAAACTTGGTGACTTAAAACAACACACATTCATTATCTTACATTTCTGGAGATCAGAGGACTGAAATGGCTCTCACTGGGCTAAAATGAAGGCATCAGCATGGCTGTGTTCCTTCTGCAGACTCTAGAGGAGAATCTGTTTACTCACCTCTTCCAGGTTCTAGAGGCTGCCTGGATTTCTTGACTCCGGTCTCCCACCTTCAAGCCAGCAGTGGCCAGTCAAGTCTTTCTCACATGATGTCACTTTGACACTCACTTTTCTGCCTTCCTCTTTCCCTTTTAAGGACTCTGTGATTACATTGGTCCCACCCAGATAAGTCAGGATAATCTCCCTGTAGTAACCTTAATTCCATCTGCTACATGATTCTCCTTTGCCCTGTAATGTAACAAATTCACAAGTTTTGGGGATTAGAACATGGACATCTTTGAAAAGCAATTGTTTTGCTTACTACAATATATTTAAAAATTATAAAATGTCTTTTAGTGTAATTTACAGTTATTTTTACTTTAAGGTATTCATTCATTCATGCAAATCTGGGCTTCCATCTGAACCATTACCCTTTATTATTAAGAGGTATTTTAATATTTCTTGTATTCCTAATCTCCAGGAATTTGATTCTTTCAGATTTTGAAAGTCTGACAAGGACTTTATTTGTGTTTTATTTTTTTGAAGGATATTTTCATTGGATATAGAATTTTAAATTGACAGAGATTTTCTTGTTATTTGTTTGTTTCTTACTTGCATCACTTTAAAATGCTAATCCACTGTCTTCTGGCTTCCATTGTTTCTGAAAGAGATCATCAACCATTTGTATCATTGATCCCCTGAAAATGCAGTGGCTTTTTATTCTCTGGTGCTTTTATTATTTTTTTTAATTTTTATTTATTTATTTATTTTTTTGTTTTCAGCAGTTTCAGTTAAGTTCTGCATAGGTTTTTCTTTATCTTTCTTGTGTGTGTCTGTGTATTTCAATAAGCTTCTTAGATATATGATTTGGCATTTTTTCATAATTTTTGGATAATTTTTAAATATTAAATCCTCAAATATTATTTTCCCTATTTTCTCTCTCCTTTTCATCTGGTTCTCCAGTTTATACATGTGGTAATCCCACAGATCTTAGATACTCTATTCTTTTATATATATTTGTTTTTTCTTTCTGTGATTTGGTTTGTATAATTTTCACTAATCTTTTCTTTTGTAAATTATAATCTGATGGAAGGTATAAATGAAGCTCTTATTTGAAATATTAAAATCTTTAGTCATAACACTTGCTTTGTTTTTTTCTTTGATAATTTCTACTTTTCTACTGCTATTCCCCTGCTGTTATTCTAGATCCTCTAACATGTTTACTCTCTGTTAAGGAAAACAGAAGTAAGTAAATAGTATAGACAAAAAATAAATAATATGTACCCCAGGTAAAGAACATGCTCTTTCTCTGTCAGATTACTAATGTATGGGCTGAGTCAGGTTTCAGGACAAGCTTTGTACTTTTTCTTCAGCAAGGTTTGGAATCTGAATATTAGCAAGACTCTGGAGATCTTTTTAGAGTACAGTCACAAGTATTCAAAACTATTGTTGAGCTCTGTCTGATTTAGAGCCCACCTGCCCTGTCCTGGATTTCTAAATCTTTCAAACATATCTCTCCACCCACTGTTCTGCCCCCACCTTTCAGGAATAGCTGTGTACTTGGAAAAAGTTCCTGTACTCTGCCTCTGCATCTTACTGCACCAGACGAGGCCTCAGGTGATTTGGTTCAACATTTTGCTGTCCATGCCATCAGTGGGCTGCAGATGCACATTCAGAGAAGATCCTCTGAGCCTTCGGGAAAAGGGGTACAATGATCACTTTCAGTTCTCCTTCTTTACTTCAACTTATCCTGTGCATGCTGTGAAGACTTGGTGGGAAAATCTTGCTGGGTGGAAAAGATTTTTCTATTTCCCTTTTGGATTCTAATCCACCATCAGAGCCCACATTTCACCATTAAAGTTCATTGTAAGTGTGTATATTTTCTCCTTAACCGGAATCTGTGATAAATTTGTTCTTTCTCTCACCATTCCTCAATGTTTAAGGATAACAGTATTATTGTTTCTTTCTGGAATTCAATTTATCTAGCTTCCTTCCCATCCAAAATCTCTGATTTTAAAATCTATGATTTTATAGCTTATCCACCTTATTCTTGTTGTTACATTGGGAGCAATGATATCTTTGGAGTGGAGGAAAATACACCCTTCGGTAAAATTTTCATTTTCTCTTTGAAGACTTTTCAGAGAAGTTTTGAAAATCTTTATTGCTATTAAAATTGAAAATGATTTTAATTATCTTTCATATAAGACAATATTCCTTTCTCTGTAAGTTAGTAGCTGAAAATGGGTTACCTGGTTTCCTTTTCTAAATGACCTTGTATATTGATACATGCAGTAAATTTAATGTCATCTTCTGCAGTCCATTTACATTGTGGCAACCATTTGTATATTAAAATATCTACAACATACTTGGGAGGTATGAATTTCAAGTGCCTAATTATTATTGAATTTTAAGTCATTTTATGGATATGGGCTAATATTTGTGAAAATTGCTACCAGGAGATGGTGTAACTGTATGGGTCAGCAGTAGCTAATTATAGCCTCTTCAATTACATGGTGTATAAAACATTAGGGCCCTAAGACAGCATATGCATTGTTAAATATAACCAATACATTAGTAAATTCCCTTCTATTAGAGAGGTGTGAACATGAAAATACAAAAGAAGCAAGAATTAAAATGTATTCATTTATTTATTCATTCATTTATTTATACATCATCATGTATTTTAAAATTATTTAAGAAAACAGAAAAGTACATGTATATTATTAAGATGATAAAAAATAGAGAGGAAGTCAAAGAAAAGTAAATCAGACATGATAAGTCACAAAAGAGATGAAATTGTTTGTTATACTCTTGTTACAATATGAGAAACAAGTTTAACTTTGAGCTTTCTAACTAGTTTTTCAGCTGTGTCTGTGCAGGTTTTACTTGTTGAAATGGTGGAACTTAAACTGAATGTATACTAGATCACAATTGGCAAATTATTTTAATTTCTGGAGCTTTACAATGTTTCCCATGATACGTGACTTGAATTCGTCCATGCATGCAGCAGGATATTTGGCTTAATCTTACATTAAGTTCCAGAAAACTGATATTTGATCAATTACTGTTATTAATTTAGGGTCTTATCTGAGAGAGACGTCAATAATTTCAAAAACACCTGGCACATCCCTACAGCATGAAGCCATCTAAGTGTCAGCTATGTTTCCCCAGGCCTAACCAGGTAAGTTGTGACGATCCACAAGGGATGCCTCACATGAGTTCTTAAAGCAGATTGTCAGCCATTTTGTTTTTCTTCAGATCAGCCACCCTCACTGATGCTCTCTTCAGGTCTGCTTGAGGAGGTTTCATCACTCTCAGTGATATAGTGACTACCATGAGAACACAATGATATCAAGTCGTGATATCACTTGTATTGATATACCAGATGGTATACCAGATGGTATTTGCCTGCTCTCCAGATGGTATTTGCCTGCTCTCCCCAAATTTCATGTGCTAAAATCCATCCTAAAACTTGTCCACATGTGGAAAAGTGCCATTTGTTTACATTTTGTCCGCACTCTGTCCCCTTGGAGGCTCAAGCTATGGCTCCATGGATACTTCGTGGCCCCCAAAGCTCTTCATGGAAATTATTTCTTCAACCTCTCTCTGTAGCCCCTCTTCCATTGGTCTCAAACTCTAGGACATGGAGTTAGGTTAGTGCAAGAACACATTCTGTTCTCCAGTTTCCTAACTCTGCCCCTCATCTCTACACCTCTAGAATGTTCCCAAAAATATCCTATCCTTTCTCCCAGCCAAAACCCCAAAATTATCTTACAAACCAACTCATACAAATTGTTTCTTCAAGCCCCGCATCTTTCCAAGCTAATCAGCAACGCTTTGACTCATTACTAAGCTGGGATGATATCCATACTTTAATTTAGAAAATTTTAATGCTAAATTTCCTGTGGATTCTTAGAATTTCTATTAAAAATATTTCTTCTAACATAGTAATAGAATATCTCCTACACTCCCTTTTATACTGAATTCACACATTTAGATCAATTTGATTGTGCTTTTCTGTCAACCTCTCCCAACTTTACCACTCTACTGTAAAGGGTGTTCTGTGTACAACCTTGATTCTTCAGACATTTTAACATAAAACTTCTCCTTTTGACCTAAGGAACCCATAAATTTACACTGTTATGCTGTTATCTTATATTCATTTCCATTTTCAAGCAGTGTTCCTGTCTGACCAATTTAAAATAGCATATGCTAGCTTGTAATACAAAAGAACAATGGTTGAAACCAATTTATAAAAAGAAATATCTTCATGTAATCATTTTGGGGCTAAAATACTTACCAGGTCTTCTTTAAAGACTTAACAGAGGACCTGAGATAAACACCTGGAAAAGAATGATCTGTTCCTATTTGCCATTACCTATCAATCTAAAGCATGGTATGCAAACCCACAGCAGGCCTGGGAGGTCTTAGAACTGAGCTCATGAGGGGGTTTCTTCTATTTACTTTCTTTTATGCTCAAAAAAGTCTAACACTATAGCTCCTCTCTATTATGAGAATTTTGTACAAGAAATCACTATTTGTTATTTCCTCTCTTGGCAACCTTAAGCCCTTAATAGCAAACCATATTCTTCCAAGTTTTATCATGGTAAAATAAGCTTTCTTTTTTTTTTCCTCCAAAATTTCAAGACAATAAAATGAGTGCAGTGCTATTTAAGCAGTAAAAAAAGAAACATAAGGCTAAGGCTGCACCCTGAAGACATTTCTTTGTATTATAATGCTTTTCATCCACAGATGTTAGTTGAAAATTGATATAATGGTGTGTCTTGTAAGTCTACCAGAAACAAACAAAACAAAAAACATTTTTAAAGTAGAATAGATGTAATTGTATGTGATAAATTAGCCTGGTGGAATTGTACCAGAAACCCATAGGGAATAATTATCTATCAGTGGCACCTGCAGGGGAATTATAAGCAGCTGCAGAATTTGATTTTGAACAAGAAATAGAAAAAATAACTTAAAGATTTGTATTAAGAAGTGAGAAGTTAGAGAAGAGAATAGAATAAAGATTGAGAAGGACTTAATCAGGATTTCAGTACAAAGATAATAAGATGAAAACACAGCTAGAGATGCAGTTTTTATTATTATGGAAAAATGTAGAGGGCCAATAAGTGGACAGGTGGGAAAAACATTTAGTTTGAAATTCACACTCAAATTGTATGTAAATTTAGACATTGTTTTTTTTTCAAATGCATGTGGTAGTAAAAAGTACGCAAGCTCTGAATATAATCAAAACTAATTTACAATCCCTGCCAAATCACCTATAAGCTATGTGGTCTTTGAAAGTTACTTAATGTTTCTGATCATTTGTTTACACAATTGAGTTGTGAAGCTCAAATGCATTAGCACTTATTTTGTGCTTTGTGCTGAATATACAAACAGACAATGGGAAGACCATATATAAAAACTGAACTCTGAACCATGAGCCTGAGCAAACCAGCCCAGGAAGACGAACCCCTCTCTTTAGCAAGCCTTCCAGGAAGCCAAACCCTTGTTTTGTATTTATTGTCCCAAATAGTCACCAATGGATTGATAACTGACAGTTTTCCTTATTTTTTTTGCCCCAAGTTCCAACTTAGGGCCAACTGGAAAAAGCTAAATATGCTCACGTAACCAATTGCATAGGATACGGCTATTCTATTTAGCCTGCCTCCAGCTTCCCCTTAACAACATCCTCTGAAGCTTTCCTTGTTTCACTATAAAGCCTTCTCACTCCTCTACTTGCCACTACTTGAGCCTCTGCAAATGCTAGGTGATGGTAACTGCCTTCCTTGCTATAGCGAGTCTGAATAAAAACCCGTTGGTTGTTCTTGTTCTGGTGATCTTCATTTATTTCCATAGTGCAGAGCTTGAGTGAATATGAGGTATTTAAACGATATAAATACTAACACCCTCCCCATGCCCTTTTATTATTTTGGCATTTTCACAGAGCTGAAAGTGCCTATCTTTTAATAAAAAGTATGTGGTGTGTGTGTGTGTGTGTGGTGTGTATCTATCTATCTATCTATATATATCTATATATATATCTATATCTATATATCTATATCTATATATAATCTATATCTATATATATATCTTCTGTTTTTAATTTCAAGTGAGAATGCCATAGGGGGAATACATGGAAATAATTTGGTACCTTGGTTTTCATATGTATTTACTCATTCATTTTTACTATCAATGAAGGGCTCAAAATGGAAAATTACTCCAGCTTCTTCATAACTCTGAGAAAGTTTAAAGAAGGTAAACTGAAATATTTGGTAACTATTATTTTAATGAGAATAGAGATAGAAATTTTCAGTAATGCTTTAAAGTTATTCTTACTAATATGAAAATGATTTAAGGGAGATATTTGAGAATTATGAACTAGAGGTTCTTGTACTGGTTATAAAAACAAAATGTTACTCACAGCAAAAATGATTGGAAATAAAATTACATCAATGGGGAAATACTGGATCCCTACTAGGCAACTAGCTTTGGGACAGATGTTGAAATAGAGACGAATGAATAAGACAATTTCTTCTCTGTAGGCATCGGCAATCTCCCTGATGTTGGATTGTGTGGGAGGAGCATAAATTGGACTCATTGTCTGATGTAATCATATCCCATGAGGCCATTGGATAGTTGGCCCCATGCTGTGCCACTCTTTAGTTTATCTTGGCTGAGCAATCTCTGATTTCCTTCCACAATTGAAGCATCAAGTATAATTAGATTTCTAAAGGGAATGTATCTACTCAATGGTTATTTTCCTAAACAACCTCCACAGAGCTGTACATGTTAGTGATGCAGGGTGAAGAGTAACATCTCCACTATAGAAGAATGCTCTCCTTAGAGAAAAAAGAAGAGAAACAAACAGCTCAAGCACAGCCTTTTCATGCCTCCCTTAGCTGCTTAAGTCTCTTCATCTTTGCTTTAATTGAACCCTTTCAATACCTCAATTGTGGCAGTTCTCACTCTATTGTATTCCCCTGGTTTATCTATCTATTTCATTCTAGAAGGCCAACGTCTTTGAAAACAGAGAGTACGTGTCATAGTTTGCCAAGGCTTGTGTAATAAATACCGTAAACTAGGTGGCTTAAACTAGGAATGTATTGACTCGCAAGTTGGGAGGTTAGAAGTCCGATATCACGGTGTCTGCAGGATGGTGCTTTCTCTGAAGTCTCCAACCTTCTGGTGGTGACTTCCTGGCAGTCCATAACTCAACACATGGCCATCTGTCCTGTCTGCTCCTCACTGCTACTGTATATCCAAATTTCCTCTGCTTATAAAAATGCCAGTCAAATGGACTAAGGCCCATCCTATTCACTTTGGCTTCTCCTTAACTAATAATGTCTTCAAAGATTCTGTTTACAAATGGGTCACAGCCACAGGAACAGGAGTCAGGATTTGAACATGTCTTTTGGGGAACTTGATTCAAACCATCGAACTATGTCTTATTCATTAATGTAGTTTATGTTTTTAGCACTGTACTTGATAAGTTAAAAGTTCTCAATGAAGTATATTAAGAGGAGGTAGAGAGAGATCTAGAAAGAGCTTTATATAGCCAGATATAGCTGAATATAGGGGCAGAAAGACTGAAAGATATGAAAACTTCTGTAACAACCCGGCAGGAGGCTCTCACTGACTGTAAGGCAGAGAAGAGAGATGGAGTGTCTGCTTCCATTGTGGCAGTAAAGCTCCTGCTCCTTTCTGCCCTTTCCCCATCTCTTCATTGGTGCCTTCAGTTTTCACTCAGAAACAGCATCACCTCTACACCATCATTCCATTTATACAAAGTTAGTGTCTTGAAATCTCTGTTCCATTTCCTTTTCTTTATGTAGACCTTGAAGGCTAAGGGCAATGAGATTATTACAGTAACTTGCTGATTATTATTATTAGTTTTACTCAAAACCATTGGGACAAAATGGATACTTTTCCTAATCAGTGACCTACACATAAGCACAAATACTTCTTTTGTTCTATAGAAATCACAAACTCAGATTTATTTTTCCTAAGAAGAGGTCTACATTTCTATAAGGATCTGGTACATTTGGACTAAGTAAATTTATGCTGAGACTTATTTTATGAACAAAATTTACAACTATTGCAACTTCATTTTATTTTCACCATAGAAACCTGACTCAAGAGTTTTTAAAAAATGATTGTTATAAATAAGAACTTCTGTTTTCCTTTAACTTAAATGTGCTTAATATGGAGTACTCAAATTATTCTCTCATCTAAGTAACTGAAAGAAACAAAGAAAGAGTTGAAAAATCTAGGCTATCTGTGTAATTGTCCATCTTACCAAACAAAATTGAGAATTAAGTAATAATCTGATCAAATTCAACTATCAGGGTAGCTGTGGCATTTCATCACAGAGTATAAAGTGAGCAAATCTAGGTTATGCTAGTGTTCATAGTAATCATTTAACAGATGTATTATGTTTCCAAATCTTTATGTGTTTAATATGATAATTATCCAGCCATCGTTATGGACTAAATGGCCTTCATAAATCTTATGTCACTTGGTGAAAAAATATTATCTCAGGCTTCTTTGCATATGAAAGTCAAGGAACTTGACATGTGCATCTGAGACATAAGAGATGAGCAAAGACCGGGGAAAAGCAAATCAAAAAAACAATCAAAAATAATATATTATAAAAGAGGAAGGAAGGGTACAAGGGAACCAGAACGATAATAAATTGATTGGGATGCTAGCACTAATGCCAGTGAGGATTCACTGTAGCCAAAATGACTTTTAAGAAAAGTTTCTAAGTATATGCTCTCCAGCATATAACGGAACTATTCACCTTGACCTCAATTTCTTTATCTACCATATCTGTGAATTTTTCTATGAATGGATTTGAGTGTATATTGAATTGAAGAATGAGTCACAAGTAATGTGCATTAACCAAGAAAGTGAAAAGAAGAGGCAGCATACATGAAAGAATCCTAGAGACCAAACTGCCTATCATGACATATGCCTCCCAGTAATTTGAAAAAAAAATGTTGAGGAGGACAGTATCACTTCTTCCAAAGGATGGAGACTAGGGTTCAAATCAATGTAATATTTTTAACAAAGGGCTGTGAGACTGCAGGTGACAACCATTGTAAACCTCTAATAGCAACCCTAACAAAGCTCCTGAAATACTTATAATATCACCCAAAGATAGCAAAAGGTGTTAAAACATAAGACCAAATGTACCATTCAATAATAAAAATTAAAACTTTAAAATTTGGCGAATGTTGACCAATGATTATGACAGAATTTATTTCTGAGGGCCTAGCTAAACTATCCCAATCTCTAAAGTCGAGTCTAGTACTAAAATAGGACAAATATGGAAGATTTCCAAACCATAAGGAGTTTAGAGTTAAACACCCAGAATAGGGTGTTCAATCTCAAAAGTAGTCATCAGAGAAATGGTTCAAATTGTTAAAATGCCAAATAATGAGCAACTTGAATTGACACCCAGAATAGGGTGTTCAATCTCAAAAGTAGTCATCAGAGAAATGGTTCAAATTGTTAAAATGCCAAATAATGAGCAACTTGAATTGACAAAAATGAATGATTAGTGTACTCTTCACAATTTCTAACTTCTTCAAATAATGCATTGACTAAGCTGTCATTTATTTAATAATATATTTGTCTGAAACTAGATCTTCATATGTTGCATGATGTCACTTTATTTTCCATTTGCTATTGTGTCATTGCTATTTTAGAAAAATAAGTACTTTCTAAATTTTTATTTTTAAAATTGTATCAGAATGCTTATTATTTTTCAATAGGATCTTGGTTAAAATGATGTATACACAAGGAAATTATAGGCATTGTATTTATTGATATTTCTAAAATCCATTTTAATTTTGTTTTATAAATTTTAATAATAACGGCTTATTATTCTTAGAATGAAAGAAATAGTATGTTTTCAAAAAGCATTTATTTGTATATAGCCCTTTATCCTTCCCCCTGCAATGTGCATTTAAGGACTATCTACATACTTTTTCTGACACACCTTCAAAAACTTTGCCTTAATAAACCACCAATTTGGAGGAAAATTATCACAATTTGTAATAATTTTGTCCTTAATGAAAATAGAGTTCCTTTCCACGATATGTTTAAAAGTTGAGTAGTATTTATATCTGCTCTATACTGAAGAGAACCTGAAGATGCTTTGGAACTTAATAGTCTTTATTACTTTTCTTCAAAATATGATATACATCTATTATTAGTAAAGTGGGTCAAATATCTCCAGCAATTTACTTTATAGAAAAATATTGCTGTCACCAGTTTAATTCCAGTAAACCATTTGTAATGTGGTTTTATGGAAGTATGTATATAATGCCATTATTTTATATTATTCTGCCACTATCCAAAGAATGAATGGAGAAGTTAAATTTTGTGCCATTTCTGCAGTTGAAGATGTGAACTTTGTTTTACTTAGTTTTCCTTAACAAGCAGTAAAGAGATGAGACAACAGTTTGATATGTTGTCTGTTGTGCTAGAGTTACTTTTATGTTGAAGCAGGTCAGGTTTTCATTGTTCTTCATTGTTTGTTATTATTTTTGTTTTGTTTCAATTGAACATAATTATATGTGATGTTTATACCAGAGTAGTCTCAGAAATGATATAGGCTAGGTCACCTCATTTTTTTTCTCATCGTATAATTTCACACTAGATAATAAACACCATGGGCAAATGTTGTTTTTACCTAACTTCAGTCTTCACCAGAAACACAGCCGTTCATCACAATATTTGGAGTATGTTCTGGCAAGAAATTAAGTAATTTGAGATAAATTATTTCTTTGGGCTTTTACCACTGCATATATTATATTACCAATGTAGCACCTAGATAGTCAAGTAATGAGTGGAGTTAATATGCTTTTTTTGGGAGTACTGACTGGAAAGAGTATCATTCAACAAGGAGATGATTTAGATATCCATAAATATTGATGTAGAGGAGGAGCTTGCATCTCATCAGAGCTTTGGAAACATTTAGTATAATATTGTGAACCTTGTGGGATACTAAAATTATAAACACATTTAAGATCATCATCTATACATCCAGAATTGGGAAATATTTGATTAATTGATGAAGGTTAAGAGTGCCAAATATGAAGTACTGTTCTTTTCCACCTAATTTTTGAAGGAGTAGATCCATAAAACTGAAGAGTCTACAATTAAAGAAGCAGTTCTATTGCCTGTATTACTAATGAAGTGATAATAAAAAAAATTCTCCAATATCTGTGGGTGAGTGGATTTCATAATACTTGAAGCTCGGGATTAGATAAGGTAATCAAACATGTTGCAGACATTGCAGAAAGAAAGCCAGCTCCCATAAATCTTCCAGCATGGAGAAGCGCTGCAGACCATGTCCTTCTTACAAACTGTTCCTTTCAAAGTCAGAGAAGAGAGGGAAAGGATGGGAATATGCATATCAAGTTCCCTAGTTTAAAACCATCTGTCCATTAAGTCACTCCCTCTTCCTAAAATAGACATGAGGGTCTTAGAAAGATCATGAGTAGAACTCCCTTCAGATAAAAGGCAATGACAAGAAGTGAGTATAATCAATTCAATTTCTCCCCACAAAAGACTGAAAACCACATAAGAACACTAAAAGACAAGTGAAGGCTGATCTTTCCGAATGATAGCTTATATGCCTATGTTTCTAGTTATTTATTCAAATCAGAAAATAGATAACTGATTTTCTCAGACAGTCTTTTTGACATCCTTGTATAAGGTTGCACTGTTCTTAGTTCTATTTATTCTCTCTGTACCCTATTTTATGATCTTTGTATCAATTATTGTTCACTGACATTAATTTTTTAAAATCGACTTGTTTGTTGCTTAATTTTTCTCCTGGAAAATAAGCCCTGTGAAAGCAGGGTATCTACCTCCCTAACCCCTAAGATAAGAGTCCATTAAACACTTATAGACCATTATAGGTCGTTCATTATGTTTGAACACTAGGCAGAAATCATTCAAACCTCAGAAATTTTTTACTGAGAACCTTCTGTATGTGAGGTCCTGGCCAAGCATTAGTTATACAGTGAAGAAAAAAAAAATGCAGGTTTGCTTAGACGTAATAAAAATTCAACCAGTTAGAGCTTTAGGTAAAGAAAAATACCCTCCAATACTTGCATTAAAAGGACTTTTATAGAAACAAGGTAGATGACTAATATAAAGTTTAAATGAAATTAACGGTCTGTTTCTTGATCCCAGTGGCCCATCTCCCTTTACCTCAGCCTCTAACTGTCACATCTAGCTAAAGACCTCATCAGTTACAAAACCTGCATCCCTCCCTAATCTCAAATTTAAGCTTTCCAATTTCTAATCGGTAGTTTTTTATTGCTTAGCACCCTAACACAACAATTCTTCAATCAGTCTGTGGCCTCAATCTGTTGTTCATGCAGACTTTTCACAGATTTTGCTGCCCTCTTCTCTCCTTTCCCAATTTAGATAGACAGAAGCAATCATTACAGGCAGATATTTTCCTATAAACACATGCTCCTTTCTCCTTCCTTCTTTATTCATCCTTGCTTCACAAAACCATATCCCTGATTAAATCACATTCTGCTTACTCTGGGAAGTTGAAAACAGCTGGGGAAAGACAGAAATTATGATTCTTCCTACTTTAAAATCTTGTAGCATTTCCTTACTCATTCAGTCTTACTCTCCTCCAGAGGACACTTTCACATGTTCCCTTTTTCCCTTAAAATTCTACCCTCCTCCTCAGTCCCTTGCCAATAACATGTTTCTATTTTCTTGAGACTATGGAAGAAATAAAAAAAGAAACTTCCTAATATTCCCATCATTACTTTTTCAAATCTTCTGTAACTGTACCATGGAATCCTTCCAGCTTGAAGAAAAGAGTTTCAAATGCCTAATTGATGCCAACAACTTAGATGGTTACCTGCATCCCATTTTCTTTTTATTTTCTAATCAGTGGCATATTTCCACTAGTTGTCCCCACTTTATGTTTTATCAATATTTCCTCCTCTGCATTATCATCACAATGGAAACTTGCCATTATTACCCCTTTTTAAAAATGGTCTTCTTTATGATGTTACCTGTAGGTTTTTCAATGATGTTTTTATCCAGTTGTAAAATTCCCTTCTATTCTCTATTTACTGAAGATTTTTATCATGAATAAGAAATATTTTTGCGTTTACTGGTGATAATACTTTTTACACTTTTATGTTATTGATATATTAAATCTCATTAATTACAAATTATCCATCTTGCATCTCTCAAATTATCATTTTCACCCATTGCTGGATTTAATTTGCTAAAATAATTGCTAAGGATATTCATGTCTTGTTCAGAAGAAATATTGGTGTGCTTCTTTTATTGAAATGTCTTAGTTTGGTTTTCTCATAAAGGAAATGAGAGCCTCTGTGGGAAATGTTCCCTCCTTTATTTTCTAAAAAAGATGATATAAGATTTCTATTATTTCTTACTTAAATATTTCATGGGATTTATCAATTAAGCCCAATGGACCAAGTTCTCTTTGGAGCAAAATTTTTATTATTAATTGAATTTATTAGATACATGGTTATTTCTTTTTTCTTGAGTGAATTTGGAAGTTTATGCTTCTCAGGGAACGTGTCCATTTAATTTAAATTTCTATTTTCCCTTATTACTTTTCTAATGTCTGTAGAATCTAACATTCCCAGTATTGGTATTTGTATCTTATTATTTTTCCTGGTCAGAACTGCATAGTTTTATGAATTTTATTCATCTTTTAAAAAACTCACTTTTGTTTCATTAAGTTTCTCTAGAGTTTGTTTATTTTCTCTTCAATTAATTTTTAGTCTCCTCTTTATTAATTCCTTTTCTCCATTCACTTTGGTTTAATTTGATCTTTTTCTAGCTTCTTACAGTGGAAGCTCTGACCCCTGATTTAAGACCCAGGTAGTTTATTGTTTTATTGGTATGAGAAGTGAATTATTTTTATTTTGTATGTTCAAATTGGTTATTGCTAGTGAATGGAAATGATATTGCTTAACGTTTATTTTGCCAAGTCCAAGAACTCTTTTTTGATATCCAAGGTCTTTCAGTTATTTGCTAAAATAGTGTTTATAGAAATGACCAATTAGAATCATAATGACCTCCCCAACTTTTCTATATATGTCATGCATTTACCTCAGTTCCATTCCTACAGAATGATGGGATGCTGACAGGATCTGTTCCCCTGATATTATAGTCTTTCAAGCAGTAGAATTTCTAAGTCAGGACATACAAATTCTTTTCCTCTAGTATCACCTATTTTTAATTCAGAAGAAATGTATATGTGCTTCTGAAGGCTGTGTGGCAAGCTTCTTCAGTTTCCTGTGCTGTTTCAGCTATTTGCTAATTTTATAGTTGTATGGACATTTCAGTTACAAGTTTGGATTAAAGATTTAGATGCTTGTTGTCAAAATAAACTTTGGTGCTTGCTGGGAAGTGTAGTCTAAGCGAGACGTGAATAAATTCTAATAGATTCAAAAGAGGGTAACCTAGACAGTAAATGGTCTGTAAACTCTTATACCTAAAGTAAAGAAAATGGAAGTATTTTTCTCTGCGTAAAAGATTATAAATAAAATGTAAGTGTATTCATATATCTGAAATATTTTCTGTGTAAGACAAATTTAGTACAGCAAAATAAGATGTAGGGAACAAAGTGATAAAAAGGCAGACTTAGTTTGGAAAAAAGAAAAAGCATTCTGATATTTTAGCTGTCCAATAATGGGATTGGTTCATCTTTAATATAGTAATTTCTCCATGACTAAAATTGTCTAGCAGAAATGGAATGGTCACCTGTCAAGTTTGATTCCTATATGAAGAAGTATTCCCAAAGTCCCTTCACTGGTTTATTGTTATGGCTTCAAATTTCAAGAAATACAATGTTACAGACAAAAACATTTCCTTCATTCTAAATATTGAGGGCTCAGGTTCATTCTTTGTCTTTACTTAGTGTTTAACTTGAACAGAGACAGGTTAAATCTACAAATTTCACTTTAGTCCACGTGTAGATTTATAAAATTATATCTTACATGTCATCATTTTAAAGATATTTTTCCTTATATCTGTGACTGCTGAGATCAAAATTGGTTTCTAGTAGATGGGAATCTGTGAAATGTGGTGATAAACATTTTCTCCTATCAGGTTAGGAAAGCAAATCCATGTAAAATTTAAACCTAAATGGTACCTTTTATTCTTCTCTCAACTTTTAGCCAATTGAGCCTTCAATGTGATGGATTGTGGGTCGTATATTATTATTTTAACATATATTATTTCAACATATATTATTTCAACACATATTTTCAACACAGATATTGCTTAAGATATTGGGAACAAAACCATGTAAAATCCTTGCTCTAATGAACTTCATTCTAGTTGGAGAAGGGAGAGAGATGCTGAATCTACAAACAAATCAAATATCATTTACACAATTGTGATAAATATTTAAGATAATAGTTACCAGAGAAAGAGAGAAATGGGTCATACTCTTTCAGGAAGTACTCTTCTAACAGATAACATTCATCCCTCTAATTCATGAGGTGAGACAGCAGGTCATGATGATATCTACAGTAGGAACATTTCAGGCAGAGAGCACAAGTTAAATGTCCTGAAGTTATAGCATCTTGGGGGGTCCAAGTGACAGAAGACAACAGCAAAGGGGATAGTGCAATATAATGAGAAAAGAATGGTAGTGGGGCATAGGTCCTTGAGGCTGTGTAGGCTGTGGGAAGGACTTTTAATTTGTGTGTGTGTGATAGGAGGTCTTTGGGGATATGAGCAGAGGTGCAAGACCCAACCTGAATATACTGACTTCAGCTCCGTCACATTTAGGACAGAATACAGAAGGGCAAGTGCTGACACAGAGAAACCAATTAGGAAGTGAGCACAAGAAACCAAGCTAAAGAGGATGATGAGTTGGACCAGGGTTTTAATAGTGAACTTTATGAGCGATGGTTAGGTGATGGGTATATTTTAAGGTAGACATGACAGGATTTTAGAGTTTACTGGATCTTGGGATTGAGAGACAAAGAGGAGTCAAGGATCATTCCTGGAGTTTTACCAAAGTTGTTAAAGGAATATGGTTAAAATTGCTGTTATTGGGGAAATTGGAGGAGGAAGGGATTAAGAGAGATAATTATGAGGGTTCAGTTTTGGATATATTAAATGTGAATAAAGCATCATAACTAAGAGCAGAGTTCTTTAGCCAGAATGTCTGGGTTTAAATTCAATCTGGGCAACTTGACAGATGATGTCTTTCGGGACATTTCTTTCTATCTGCATCACTTTCCTCATCTGTAGAAAGGTAAAAGTAATAGTACCTACTAAATAACATTGTTGGAAGAACTAAATGTATAAACAGCCACAAAAGTAGGGTGCCTGGTGCACAGTCAACATTTTATACGTGTTATTATTATTACATACAAGGAACATGTTGAGTAGGCAGTTGTGTAGACAAGAAGGGATTCAGGAAACGTTACAGCTGGAAATGCTACTTTTTAAGATTATAGATATTACAATGTATTTGTGTGTTAATGAGAATTAGTCACTGGAGGGTGAAAAGTTGGCATTGCAGGAGTCAATGGGAAAACCTCAGCAGACATGAAAGAGAATGAAATCTGTTGAATGGTTCAACATTTGTAATTAAGAAAAAGCAAATCATATAGATCCAGTTGCCCACAGATTAATCCCTAGATGTCATGGGATTCTATGTCTGTTCTTTTCTTATTGTTTCTGTTTTCTCAGTGAAATAAGCAAGGTCATCATGCACTGGAAATGAGAAGGTATAAGGAGGTGTTAGCTGTATAAGAACGAAAAAGTTGTGAAATTACCATCTACTGGAGAGATGGGATTTTCTAAGAAAATTTATTAGTATACAAAGCAATTGTTATGTTCACTTGAGATTTGTTTTTGAGTTTAGAGAAAAATCAGTTAGCTAAATTATGTTTCTTACAAATGTCCAGCATGGTATAAGCAGACAACTGGATCTTTAAACAGTGATGGGATTTTTTCAGGGATAACAGTGATGGGGGAGAAGGGAAATGGGAGTTGAAGAGATGTGCAGGGAATCAAGAGAAGTTGGAATCTTATGTAACCTCCAATGGTTTATTTTTCACCTTGCTGAAGAGGATTTATAGTATTCCAAATGACTATTGATCTATCATTGTTAATTCTGTTTGGAACTGTATGTTAGATACTAATGAATGTACATGTTGTTGTGTTTTTTGAGGAGTTTTTTCATTATTGATGTAATTGAACATCAGTTGCACAACGTATTCTTTAGAAAATATAAATCAAATAAAATCTAGAAATACATTGCTCTAATTTTGTTTTAAAAATGCGTTTGAAGAACAGTAGCTATTTGAAAACTGATACGTCTAAGTAGGTTTTACATATGATTAAAACTGCAAGTGGTGTTTGAAAAATGCATGAGTTAGTGAAAAGCCTGAGTGGATTTTTCTAAAGGGAACTACATTTTATATCACCAAATCAGTAAGATTCCTATGGTGGTTTCTTCTAAGTCTTCTTCTTCTCCTTATAACATATAAATGCTTTGAAATTCATGAATTGATGCATGGCCATCTCCTTACATGAAGATAATGACAGTTTCTTTTTTTTTTTTATAATTTTAGTTATCCTTGCTTCATAGTACCTAGCATATTTTCTGTACTTGGTAAGAATATAGCAATTGTTTGTTGAATAAGTAAGTAAATTAATTAATGTATAAAACCACATACAATTTCTGATTTGGAGTCATGAGATCTTGGCTTTACCTGTACATTGTTGCAAAATGCATGTATGACCTTGGAAGTTGATTTAACTTTGAATTCATCATCTTTCCAATGAAGAGGTTAGGACCAGGTAATCATTAAATGCCACCTAGGGCAAATTTCTGACAGCATCTATTGCAGAAAGGTCCAGCTTTGGATGGTAGGAAGTTTTGGATATACAGCAGCTTTGAAAAGTCTCTGACTCTTAACTCAGTAAAAAAATTATACAGTAAACTAATTACTCTCTTTGAGAAATGTTTGAAACTCTGGGAAAATTGAAAGGTAAATGACTCACTCTGCAGCCAGAGTATAATGCACTGTTTCAAGACAGGATTCAGGAAAAATCTCTAATCCTTCAAAGAATTCTTTATTTCCCCTCCCCTGGAGTTAGGCAGGCTTAGGTGGAAAAGTCATAGGTGCAATGTCATTCTTTTTCCCTGATTATTTCTTTCAGCATAATCTTGAGTTATAATTAGTTCAAGAGAATCTTATAAATTTAATTTAAATATAACTAATAGTTAATAGAAGCAAGATAGTACTCTTTCTGAAATTTTGTTTCCAAGCACATTTTTCTTCTTTCATCATTTCTCATAGTTAAGGTAAATTAATGATCTTACTTTATAAAATAATTTTATGTTAATAACATATTGACAGATTATATATTATATAATCAAATATATGAATATGGTGTGCTTTATTTCATCCACTGTTTATCCCACTTTTGGGAACTAAGTCACAAGACCTAGATACTACTTGAACTTGCACCTGTGGTCACTTAGTGTACTTATCCAACTCATGGGGATATTCTCATTCATAAATAAATACATTTTCAAATTTAGGAAATACCATTTGAGTACAAACTATTTAAATGACGTAGATTTCGTGGCAATAAACGTTCTATAGATTTCACTCTTCTGAAAGACAAAACAATTTAATATCCCCTCTTCTGATTGCTGTGAACAGTGCTGAAAAGCTTGTAGACTCTCAATATAAAACTGTAAATATCCCAAATAGGTATCATTGCCTTGTTTCTTTTTCAGTGAAAAATACTGAGTTCAGGAGGTATTCTCTTTCATTAATGCATTAAAAATTTTATTATGAAATACCTGTCTGCATATCTTGCAAAAAAAAAAAACCTATATTTTACATGCTGCAAGGACTTTGAAACTTAGTAAAAGAAGCAAAGCAAGCTGTCAGACATTTCAGTAATTGAATTTCCTTGAGAACTGTTTGATTGTCAGCTCTGACTTTCCTGTCAAAAGAAAATAAATAACTAGGGAATTCATTTCTGAGATAACATCAGGGTTTTTTTTTGATAATGCCAAGTCAAGAACGCTAAGTGTTTCTTCTGAAACTCTTTGCACTAGGCTATCTCCATCTTAGTGCGCATGAGTATATTTTAGCTTTAAGTCTCTATTATCTGATGTTGACATCTGAGATTAACTAATGACCTTTCAAACGGCAGTACATAAACCTTTCTTCCGGTATTAAGATGCACACTATCATTGTTTAAATGTCTAGTATAGCCCTTGTCAATTACTACCTAAGTGCAATCATCTTTTACTGCTTCCGCACTTGGATTGCTTGTAAAATGTTTAGTGGTTAATTAGCCTGGACGGAAGTCCAACTTATGAAAAACAGGTAGAAGAAAAAAATGCTTTGTAAAACTAATGACTTTTTTCTCTGGTCCTTATTCAATGGAGCAGTGTTAATCAAACCCCTTTGGAAATTTACTTTTTGACAACCAGTCTGTCTTCTTCATAATCAGCTTCAGAAATTTTCCATTCTGGGTTTTCCCCTTTGGCCTGTACTTTTCTCCAAAGGGCTTGAGTGAATTAAGAAGAGATTGACCAGCTCTCCTAACACCTGCAGATTGTGCTATCACTAAAAAGAAATATAGGTCTAAAAACTTTCCTGTACTGAGATCTGCAATCAAACATGGAACATTTGTCCATAAATGAAACTAACAATTTATGATTATGTATGAGTAGACCAACCTTGAATTTCTATTAATCAGTTAGAGGAAAACTTATGCAAAACCATTAAACTACATATAGGGAAATATTATAAAACAATTTCTATAGTCATCAAAATAGCAACTTACAGAATATCAATATAAAATATATTGACATACAAATTATCCATTTATCATTCAATTTTATTTTCATGTCTAATAAAAGCATCAAAATATCCTTAAAATTAAAAAAATCATATATTTTTTCATCATTCTAGAAGGAAGATATGTTTTACATAATCTAAATTTTGGCAAAATCATGTTATAGGATCTTTGTTAGCTTAAATATAAATAAATTCTTAAATTAGGATCTCTAGCAGCTATTTTAGATAAAGACCCTATAACTAAATCTAATTTATGTAAATTTTCCCCAAATTGTGGGTTTCTTTTTTTCCTACTTGAGTTCAGTTGGCTGCTCCTACCAGTAATTTAAGGTCATTGAGCAAGGACCCTGTCCTGCGGTGGCAGCTCTTGCACTGCTCTTTTCACCTTGATGTGGGGTGACCTCAGTCCAGTAAGGATATGCTTTATTTTGTTTATGACCCTCAGATATGAAAATGTGCTCTAGTGGATTGAGAGAAACCTAAAATATGCAACTTCTACTAGGTGCAGGAGAAAGCTTGATTTTTTCAGATTGTCTTGAGAAAAAACAAAAACATATTAGGATAGAACTTCTTTTTATTAAGTTGGTAAAGTTCCTATTAAGGTTCTTTAATCCTGGTCCCCTACCATAATAAAAATAGCATCGTTCTGAATAAAATAGAAAACATTCATAAAGTTCCCTTGATGGTTTTTATTCCCTGGGTGAATTTCCTGTCTTCAGTTGGACAGCTACTGCTGAGCATGTAGGCCACATTTTCCGTATCACCGTATCCCAGCAGTGGATATTTCACATCTCCAATAATGATACCATGTTGTACTATTAGCACATTTATGCCAAATAATTTCATGATTTTATCAAATTCCAAATGGGTATATTACTATTAGTATTCATTGAACTCTGAATATGATGGTTTTATGTGATGATAGGATACATTTCTGGCACGACATACCGTTAATTTAAAAAGAAGACATTTGTGATTAAAGTAATATTTCATATCATAGGAAATGACATAACTATTAAGGCATATGTATGTTTTATAGGTCTACAGTGAATTTTTTAAAGTAAGTAATAAAATGTAGCACATTATTAATTTGGATTTCAAATGGGGCTTAAGGTCTCCTTTGGCTTTCTCATACACTGATTAAAATAGTCTGAATCACAGTAATTTTCTGAAAAAAAGTTAGCACAACATATGTATGTATTTGTGATAATAGAATAATACTTATTTTCTGATTATAATGACCATAAATCCTGGTGTTAATTTTTAAAATATTTGAAAACAAAAACTAGCCACGATGTCATTCAGAGAGATGTTTTTGATGTGAACATGAATTAATTTTATATTTTATGAAATACTAATAAATGCTACTTTTCACATTGTTTTTCATACTGTCCTTTTCTTTTGCTCAAATTTTAAGAGAAAAGGAAGTTTTAACACGTATTATTGGACTGTGATGTTGGTCCAAGTAGAATTCTTTGCAGAGTGAAATAGCAGAGCAATCTGTTTGCATACGGCCTCCATAAATCAAGAAAATTTTGCAACTAATGCTGAGTCTGTTTCTTTCTGATTATTTAGGATATTCCCCAGTGGAGAGCTCAGCTGAGTCTTCTAGACTTTGTTGAGAATGTACTTCCCTGCATAAGGGAACTTGCTGCTAAACTAAAGGGCCAGAGCCTGTGAGCCTACAGGTTTTTTTCTGACTATGATTCTCTGCCTGGTATTTACTCAGGTGCTTTCCAAAAGAGACTTCATGCAGTGAGCCCCAGGCTGAGATTGTAGTTGCAGAGAACAATTTAGTTGTTTACATATGTATTACACTTAACTCAGAGAGCATTGCTTGTTCCTCTGTGTAGAGTTTAGTCCTTGGATTTATACTGTTTGCCATTAAATCTTTTTATTTTTTTCTATTTTAGTATGTGTATTTAGCTAATGTGCCTTATTATATAATCTCATTTAGAAATACTGAAAAGGTCTGAGAATGACAGGAGGGAAGCACAGTCACTTGGTTCCTCTGGTAAGAAAGTATGTATTTCATTTTCCTTCCCTTATCCTTCATCTTCTGCTGTAAAAAAGACCACGATGAAATATTAGAAATCAGTTAAGCAGAACAGTGCAGAAGATCCACTGGCCAAAAATCTTCCCCTGAAAATCGGCAAGAAGGAGGCAATGAGGAGGGAGATAAAGAGGAAAACAAGAGGAAGGAGAAGGAAGTGCTAAGCTCTTGATTACACTTTTTAAAAGCAATGTTTAATGTCATTATTCTCAGATGATAAAACTGCAACTTGGAAATTGCTGTGGTCACAGAGCTAGCAAGTGACGGAACTAAGATTAAAATCCAACTCTTATTTGACCCCCAAACTCAAGTTTTTAAGCCACTGGAACACTATTATCTTCTCAGTCATCAACAGTCCAGTCTTTTTATGCAAATATATAGCATCTAATTTTGTTATGTACAGTCCATAAGAACTCAAAATAAAGAAATGGGAAAGAAGCCCCAACCAGGGAGGAAAACTTCATTGTAAACCGTAGCATCTCTGTTGAGTAAATAAGCAGCTCTCAACCTGCCAGTTCCTTCTTGGAGGATAAAATACAAAGTGTCCAAAATCAATAGCCTGATTTCCTTTGGTGCCAGCACACTGCAATAGACTTGTTATCAGACTGATGTAGTGGAAAGAGATTTGGCTTTAGAACCAAAGTGACATGAGTTTTAACCTAGCATAACCTCTTTATTTGTTGTGCAAAGATGAGGAATTTAATTTCTCTGGAAGGATTTAGATATCCAAAAGATAAAAATAATTCTTGTGTTTTATATCTACAAATAATAAAAAATAAAGCATAGAATAAGTATTCAATAATTGATAGCGATTATTATTGATGATTGCTTTTAGTATTATCTACTTTCCATTTAACTGAATCTTTTAGAGGAAGATCTTCCCTAGTCCTTGACTTAACATGGAATTTGAGGGAAAATTTGCAATAGGTAAAATTATTTATAAGGGGATGTTTAATATATAATGTTATAATATTTATAATATATATTAGGGTATACATTAAAATATATATTTATATTATATAAACAGGAGTTTAGACTCTTCCCCCAAAGAATAAATGTTCTGCCTCATTATATTTTGCTTCAGCTATCCTCAAAGACATTTTTAGATCATAAAAAGTTAAATCAGGAAATAGCTCTGAACTATTCACCTCTAAATATGAACAGGAACAGAAAACTATCAGGCCAAACTTCAGACACTCTAAGAAATCTGGCAAACATATAGAATTGAGGCCCTCAATAATATCCCGTTTGGTTTTAAGGGCATTTTTTGCAAGATTTGTTGAGACCTCAATCTTACATGTTTTTTTGTGTTAGTAAAAAAAAAAAAAAAAAAAGAAAAGCACAAAATTACAAGTAAAAACATTAGGGCTTTGGATAGGGCTTGTGGAAATAAAGGAACCATAGGTTTTATTTAAAATCTACCTGAACTTCTAAAGCATACTATATTGGAAATTCTTTCCCCCTGTACAGAATCTGTCCAGTCTCCAAATAAATCAATAAATACTAACTGTACTGGTTTTCTTCCCAAATCTTATCTCTGTAAATTCATTCAATTCCAATCCCACGTTTCCTTATCGTATTGTTATGCTATGCATAGCTTTAGTTCAACTCTGAATCTCTCCTACCTCACATGGTCCTCTATGGAAAGCCCCTAAATTTTCCTACCAAAGAAATCAAGCTAGCTATCTTCATTTAGCTGACTAGCTCCACCCAACATCTTACTGGTGCTCTAACCATACAATGATTGACTCTTTCTGAGATTAGCGGAAAAGGAGAGCTCACCTAGAGAAAATATTTGAGAATTCACCTTAGTAAAACATAGAAATTTTCAGAAAACACAAGGAAGAATATGCATATAAATAAGGAACCATGGAAAAGCTGAGGAACAAGGGTTTCTAGTTTCTCTACTTTGGGCATTTAAATTACAAGGGGGTAGAGTTAGGGGGTTGAGACTGGAGACATTACCAAGCATCACTAAGTCTTCCGTATGCCAGACTAAAGACTTTAGGCATTATCCTGATGGCTGGGGAAAATGTGGTGAGTGCCAAGAAATGATTATGTTTTACAAAGATCTCTGATGGTCAGAAAGATCACAGATTGAAAAGAAGTGAAGCTAGAGACAGGATGAGCTCTCTGGGGTAATTATAATTGAAGATCCAATGAAGATGGTACAAGTGGGGATAGAAGGAGAAAAATAATGAAACTGTTCTTAGAGGTCAATTTTATGGGGCTTGGATATTGACTGGAAGAGGGGAATGAGGGAGTGGAGGAAATTTAGAAATTTAAATTATGTTGATCATGTTTGTGCCTTGGGGATGATGGTTCCAGCAATTGACATAAAAAATATGGAAAAAAAAATACACAGTTTTGTAGGTACAGAAAGGTTCATTCGAGCCACATTGAGGGTATGTATGAATGAGATATTTGTCTGCAACATGTGATCTCAGTTGTCATATTTCAAGAAGATTTAAAACTAGTTCAGAACACATGGGCCTGAGTCCTCTATTTGTGGAGAATGCAAATCACACTTCTTATTCTCTATTGTAAAATATTTTTGCTACTAGTTCAGGAATCTGAAATTACCGTGCTGCTCATTCTTACCAGAGTATGCACTCAAAATTTTTTTTATGCAAAAGAGACAACTGCTATTCCAGACACATAGAAGTACAATTCCCCTACTCTCCATCATACCTCAAACTAGTGTAAATTCTACCATTTTATCAAGTTGGGTTATCAGAAGGCTTACATGTCTTGTCTGCAGAAATGTCTTCACTGCATTATTTCTAATATTCTGCTCTTGACTTTTACTAAGTTTAGATTCAATAAGTGTACATGTGGAGAATGCTTCTAGTATTTCTGATAAGCTGATCTTGAAGACATCCATTATCCTATTCTTTGCCCCTATATGAGTACCCAGAGAATATATAACTACTAAAATTTTAATTCTCTTAAAGAGCAGGTTTGATATTTTGGTGAGAGCATAGTTTTTTTTTTTTGTTTTTTTTTTAACCCAAATCTCAGAGTAGCCTTTGTGACCAAAAGCAATAACCACATTTATTCTATGTTAAATTTAGCAAAAGTCCCAACCCATTACAAAATTATTACCACAAATTGGTGGTTTAAAACAACATGAATTTATTATCTCACAGTTCTGGAGAACCAGAAGTCCAAAATCAAGGAGATGAAAGGGCCATGCTTCCTCTGAAACCTGTAAGGGTGATTCCTTCCTTGCCTACACTAGCTTCTGGTGTTTGCTGGCAATCCTGACATTCCTTGGCTTGCAGCTGCAGCTCTTCGATATTTGCCTCAAACACCACATGGCATTCTCCCCTTGTCTGTCTGTCTCTTTGTTCATATTTCCCTCTTACAAGGGCACCAGTCATAATGGATTGGGGTCTACCCCAGTTTTGCCTGATCTAAACTTAATACATCAAATGGCCCTATTTCCAGATACAGTCAAGTTCACAGGACCATGTGTAAGGACTTGAAAGTATCTTTGTGAGGGACACAATTCAACCCATAATGGCATCTATTTATTTATTTAATTCTCACAACAACCCTCTGAGTTAGGTGCCAGTATTATCCCCATTAGGAAACTGAGACATGGAGAACTTAATTAAATTATCCTAGGTCATATAATTGGCAAATGGATTCAAACACAGACCAAAAACAAAACAAAAATAAAACAAAAAAGAAAAAAAGAAACATGCAAGACAGCAAGATAGTAAAATTATTGATTGTCCAAATAAGTAAACTGAATAACTACTACCCTTTCCAGACTGACTGATTTGCTAGAAATAAGGAAATACTGAAATGTCATCCTATTTGTGTACTGAAATATAAGAGGGGATGCAAGAATCCAAAGACAACTGAATAGTATAGTTTAGTATAGTTTGTTTAGTATAGCTTATGCAGAGATGCCATCAGTTCCATTTAAGTAGAATGTGAGCATAGAATTATCCTCACTACACAGCAGATTCAGAGTGGTGTCATTTTGTGATGTATTCTAATGAGTAATAACTATTTCTAGTGTTCTGTTTCTCTGCTGAAATTGTATATGTTCTTCAATAATGAAAATTAAGCAATAGAACCATAACATCTCAGTACAGATAATGGGGTAAAAGAGGAAAAGGGAGGGTGCATGGCTTATGTTTATTCACTGTTGCATGTGTGGCAGCTACTACAGTGCCAAATGAAGGAAATAATTAAAAATTAGAACAGTTTGTTGAAAAAATGGGATATGTTAAAAGAACCATATATGGAAGAATAAATGTTTTATCATCAAAAATAATTCTGTGATACCAATTCCTAATGAAAGTAGTTAAATTTATCAGTTTCACCCTGACATAAAGACTCTGGGCTAGAGATCACAATAACTGTTAAGCTAACTGATCGTAAGTATGAAAAATGTCCATCAATGGAAGATTATTCAGTATTGTTAGATTAAGCCAGAGTGCTCATTTATTTTCCCATGTTCCAATTTATCTTTTAAATCATTTAACAACTGTATTTGGTAATAATTCTGAAAACATATATTAATCTATAATCCATAAATCCCTAACAATCTATTATGAACAGCTATCATGAAATCTTTTATCACTATTAAAAATTTCACATTTTATTATTAAACATTTTGATCAAAATTTGCTAATACAGACTTAGGCTCCAAATCACAGGAACACAGTATCAGCTTTATATTAAAGAAAAAAATAAAAAAAACACCCCAGAACACATTATATCATTTTATCTTAACACTACCTTCCTATCAGTAGCCTGCAAAGATAGTTTCTAACAAATGAAAGGAAGCTTCCCTGTCTCCATGAAGTTTAGTTTGTAGGTGGAGTAACAACAATTCTAAATAAATTAGAAATCAATTAAGCATTCATCTTATTTCTGGCCTATTTCTCATATCTAACCCTACAGCCTAGGCTTCCAGTCAGGCTTCAGGCTGCCCATGTTAGCACGAGTCTTGTTCACAATGGAGCATAACAGCTTTTTACAGCAAGAAGGAAAATGGCCCCTGCTGCCCCATGCAATCTGTTCTTTCAGTAACCTTTGACCTCCTCTCCATTATTCTTGCCCTTTTTTACTTCAGTCTAACCATGTTGGCCTCTTTGCTCTCTTTCTCTAGCATGCCAGGATCACACACACCTTACACATTGGCACTGGCTATTCCTTCTGTCTGGAAGAATCTTTGCCCAGGTATCCCAGGGCTAACACTGTAGCATTTTCGGTAAGCCTTCCCTTAAATGTCACCTTCTCAGCAATGCCTACCCTGGTCATTCAATTTATAATTACAACCTTTACCATCAGAATTCCTTGCCCTCTAACCTTTCCAATAGAACACAACACCCTCTAAAATAAAGCCTAATATATTTATTTACTTATTGTTTCTGTGATTGTACATCTGTTCCCCAGAATCCAAGCTCTAGAAAAATATTTTTATTATATATTATTATACAATATCCCTTTTCTGTACACTTTGCCCTGATGTGTATTTTGTCTTATACTGATATAGCCAGTCTGACATTCTTAAGATTAATGCTTGCATGTTATATCTTTTTTCTCCAACCCCTTATTTTCAACTGTTCTATGTCTTTATGTTTACACTGTGTTTCCAAAAACGACATAGAGCTGGGTCTTAGTTTACTATCCAGACTGATTACCTGTGTTTTTCATGTGGCATGCTTAATTGGTTTATTATTCATGTTGGGTTTAAAGGCTACCATGTTGGAATTTCCTTTCTATTTGTCCCATCTGTTCATTGTTCCTCTGTTCTTTCCTGCCTTTTCTTGGGTTTAGTATTTTAGTAGCTCATATCTTCTATAATTTCTTGAGTGTGTGCTTCTTTTTATATAGTGTTTACTTTATTCATTTCAACATGTATGTTTACCTTACAGAAGCATAATTCTGTTCATCTTTATATTACCCTCTCTGTTGTGGATGCCATATATTGTACTATGCATATATTATAAATCCCCAACTACAACATTATTTTGATATAAACTGGCAATAGACTTAAAGATGTGTATGTCTGTATTAGTTCCCTACCACTCCTGTAATGAAACCACAAACTTGGTGACTTAAAACAACACACATTCATTATCTTACATTTCTGGAGATCAGAGGACTGAAATGGCTCTCACTGGGCTAAAATGAAGGCATCAGCATGGCTGTGTTCCTTCTGCAGACTCTAGAGGAGAATCTGTTTACTCACCTCTTCCAGGTTCTAGAGGCTGCCTGGATTTCTTGACTCCGGTCTCCCACCTTCAAGCCAGCAGTGGCCAGTCAAGTCTTTCTCACATGATGTCACTTTGACACTCACTTTTCTGCCTTCCTCTTTCCCTTTTAAGGACTCTGTGATTACATTGGTCCCACCCAGATAAGTCAGGATAATCTCCCTGTAGTAACCTTAATTCCATCTGCTACATGATTCTCCTTTGCCCTGTAATGTAACAAATTCACAAGTTTTGGGGATTAGAACATGGACATCTTTGAAAAGCAATTGTTTTGCTTACTACAATATATTTAAAAATTATAAAATGTCTTTTAGTGTAATTTACAGTTATTTTTACTTTAAGGTATTCATTCATTCATGCAAATCTGGGCTTCCATCTGAACCATTACCCTTTATTATTAAGAGGTATTTTAATATTTCTTGTATTCCTAATCTCCAGGAATTTGATTCTTTCAGATTTTGAAAGTCTGACAAGGACTTTATTTTGTGTTTTATTTTTTTGAAGGATATTTTCATTGGATATAGAATTTTAAATTGACAGAGATTTTCTTGTTTATTTGTTTGTTTCTTACTTGCATCACTTTAAAATGCTAATCCACTGTCTTCTGGCTTCCATTGTTTCTGAAAGAGATCATCAACCATTTGTATCATTGATCCCCTGAAAATGCAGTGGCTTTTTATTCTCTGGTGCTTTTATTATTTTTTTTAATTTTTATTTATTTATTTATTTTTTTGTTTTCAGCAGTTTCAGTTAAGTTCTGCATAGGTTTTTCTTTATCTTTCTTGTGTGTGTCTGTGTATTTCAATAAGCTTCTTAGATATATGATTTGGCATTTTTTCATAATTTTTGGATAATTTTTAAATATTAAATCCTCAAATATTATTTTCCCTATTTTCTCTCTCCTTTTCATCTGGTTCTCCAGTTATACATGTGGTAATCCCACAGATCTTAGATACTCTATTCTTTTATATATATTTGTTTTTTCTTTCTGTGATTTGGTTTGTATAATTTTCACTAATCTTTTCTTTTGTAAATTATAATCTGATGGAAGGTATAAATGAAGCTCTTATTTGAAATATTAAAATCTTTAGTCATAACACTTGCTTTTGTTTTTTTCTTTGATAATTTCTACTTTTCTACTGCTATTCCCCTGCTGTTATTCTAGATCCTCTAACATGTTTACTCTCTGTTAAGGAAAACAGAAGTAAGTAAATAGTATAGACAAAAATAAATAATATGTACCCCAGGTAAAGAACATGCTCTTTCTCTGTCAGATTACTAATGTATGGGCTGAGTCAGGTTTCAGGACAAGCTTTGTACTTTTTCTTCAGCAAGGTTTGGAATCTGAATATTAGCAAGACTCTGGAGATCTTTTTAGAGTACAGTCACAAGTATTCAAAACTATTGTTGAGCTCTGTCTGATTTAGAGCCCACCTGCCCTGTCCCTGGATTTCTAAATCTTTCAAACATATCTCTCCACCCACTGTTCTGCCCCCACCTTTCAGGAATAGCTGTGTACTTGGAAAAAGTTCCTGTACTGCCTCTGCATCTTACTGCACCAGACGAGGCCTCAGGTGATTTGGTTCAACATTTTGCTGTCCATGCCATCAGTGGGCTGCAGATGCACATTCAGAGAAGATCCTCTGAGCCTTCGGGAAAAGGGGTACAATGATCACTTTCAGTTCTCCTTCTTTACTTCAACTTATCCTGTGCATGCTGTGAAGACTTGGTGGGAAAATCTTGCTGGGTGGAAAAGATTTTTCTATTTCCCTTTTGGATTCTAATCCACCATCAGAGCCCACATTTCACCATTAAAAGTTCATTGTAAGTGTGTATATTTTCTCCTTAACCGGAATCTGTGATAAATTTGTTCTTTCTCTCACCATTCCTCAATGTTTAAGGATAACAGTATTATTGTTTCTTTCTGGAATTCAATTTATCTAGCTTCCTTCCCATCCAAAATCTCTGATTTTAAAATCTATGATTTTATAGCTTATCCACCTTATTCTTGTTGTTACATTGGGAGCAATGATATCTTTGGAGTGGAGGAAAATACACCCTTCGGTAAAATTTTCATTTTCTCTTTGAAGACTTTTCAGAGAAGTTTTGAAAATCTTTATTGCTATTAAAATTGAAAATGATTTTAATTATCTTTCATATAAGACAATATTCCTTTCTCTGTAAGTTAGTAGCTGAAAATGGGTTACCTGGTTTCCTTTTCTAAATGACCTTGTATATTGATACATGCAGTAAATTTAATGTCATCTTCTGCAGTCCATTTACATTGTGGCAACCATTTGTATATTAAAATATCTACAACATACTTGGGAGGTATGAATTTCAAGTGCCTAATTATTATTGAATTTTAAGTCATTTTATGGATATGGGCTAATATTTGTGAAAATTGCTACCAGGAGATGGTGTAACTTATGGGTCAGCAGTAGCTAATTATAGCCTCTTCAATTACATGGTGTATAAAACATTAGGGCCCTAAGACAGCATATGCATTGTTAAATATAACCAATACATTAGTAAATTCCCTTCTATTAGAGAGGTGTGAACATGAAAATACAAAAGAAGCAAGAATTAAAATGTATTCATTTATTTATTCATTCATTTATTTATACATCATCATGTATTTTAAAATTATTTAAGAAAACAGAAAAGTACATGTATATTATTAAGATGATAAAAAATAGAGAGGAAGTCAAAGAAAAGTAAATCAGACATGATAAGTCACAAAAGAGATGAAATTGTTTGTTATACTCTTGTTACAATATGAGAAACAAGTTTAACTTTGAGCTTTCTAACTAGTTTTTCAGCTGTGTCTGTGCAGGTTTTACTTGTTGAAATGGTGGAACTTAAACTGAATGTATACTAGATCACAATTGGCAAATTATTTTAATTTCTGGAGCTTTACAATGTTTCCCATGATACGTGACTTGAATTCGTCCATGCATGCAGCAGGATATTTGGCTTAATCTTACATTAAGTTCCAGAAAACTGATATTTGATCAATTACTGTTATTAATTTAGGGTCTTATCTGAGAGAGACGTCAATAATTTCAAAAACACCTGGCACATCCCTACAGCATGAAGCCATCTAAGTGTCAGCTATGTTTCCCCAGGCCTAACCAGGTAAGTTGTGACGATCCACAAGGGATGCCTCACATGAGTTCTTAAAGCAGATTGTCAGCCATTTTGTTTTTCTTCAGATCAGCCACCCTCACTGATGCTCTCTTCAGGTCTGCTTGAGGAGGTTTCATCACTCTCAGTGATATAGTGACTACCATGAGAACACAAATGATATCAAGTCGTGATATCACTTGTATTGATATACCAGATGGTATACCAGATGGTATTTGCCTGCTCTCCAGATGGTATTTGCCTGCTCTCCCCAAATTTCATGTGCTAAATCCATCCTAAAACTTGTCCACATGTGGAAAAGTGCCATTTGTTTACATTTTGTCGCACTCTGTCCCCTTGGAGGCTCAAGCTATGGCTCCATGGATACTTCGTGGCCCCCAAAGCTCTTCATGGAAATTATTTCTTCAACCTCTCTCTGTAGCCCCTCTTCCATTGGTCTCAAACTCTAGGACATGGAGTTAGGTTAGTGCAAGAACACATTCTGTTCTCCAGTTTCCTAACTCTGCCCCTCATCTCTACACCTCTAGAATGTTCCCAAAAATATCCTATCCTTTCTCCCAGCCAAAACCCCAAAATTATCTTACAAACCAACTCATACAAATTGTTTCTTCAAGCCCCGCATCTTTCCAAGCTAATCAGCAACGCTTTGACTCATTACTAAGCTGGGATGATATCCATACTTTAATTTAGAAAATTTTAATGCTAAATTTCCTGTGGATTCTTAGAATTTCTATTAAAAATATTTCTTCTAACATAGTAATAGAATATCTCCTACACTCCCTTTTATACTGAATTCACACATTTAGATCAATTTGATTGTGCTTTTCTGTCAACCTCTCCCAACTTTTACCACTCTACTGTAAAGGGTGTTCTGTGTACAACCTTGATTCTTCAGACATTTTAACATAAAACTTCTCCTTTTGACCTAAGGAACCCATAAATTTACACTGTTATGCTGTTATCTTATATTCATTTCCATTTTCAAGCAGTGTTCCTGTCTGACCAATTTAAAATAGCATATGCTAGCTTGTAATACAAAAGAACAATGGTTGAAAACCAATTTATAAAAAGAAATATCTTCATGTAATCATTTTGGGCTAAAATACTTACCAGGTCTTCTTTAAAGACTTAACAGAGGACCTGAGATAAACACCTGGAAAAGAATGATCTGTTCCTATTTGCCATTACCTATCAATCTAAAGCATGGTATGCAAACCCACAGCAGGCCTGGGAGGTCTTAGAACTGAGCTCATGAGGGGGTTTCTTCTATTACTTTCTTTTATGCTCAAAAAAGTCTAACACTATAGCTCCTCTATATTATGAGAATTTTGTACAAGAAATCACTATTTGTTATTTCCTCTCTTGGCAACCTTAAGCCCTTAATAGCAAACCATATTCTTCCAAGTTTTATCATGGTAAAATAAGCTTTCTTTTTTTTTTCCTCCAAAATTTCAAGACAATAAAATGAGTGCAGTGCTATTTAAGCAGTAAAAAAAGAAACATAAGGCTAAGCTGCACCCTGAAGACATTTCTTTGTATTATAATGCTTTTCATCCACAGATGTTAGTTGAAAATTGATATAATGGTGTGTCTTGTAAGTCTACCAGAAACAAAACAAAACAAAAAACATTTTTAAAGTAGAATAGATGTAATTGTATGTGATAAATTAGCCTGGTGGAATTGTACCAGAAACCCATAGGGAATAATTATCTATCAGTGGCACCTGCAGGGGAATTATAAGCAGCTGCAGAATTTGATTTTTGAACAAGAAATAGAAAAAATAACTTAAAGATTTGTATTAAGAAGTGAGAAGTTAGAGAAGAGAATAGAATAAAGATTGAGAAGGACTTAATCAGGATTTCAGTACAAAGATAATAAGATGAAACACAGCTAGAGATGCAGTTTTTATTATTATGGAAAAATGTAGAGGGCCAATAAGTGGACAGGTGGGAAAAACATTTAGTTTGAAATTCACACTCAAATTGTATGTAAATTTAGACATTGTTTTTTTTTCAAATGCATGTGGTAGTAAAAAGTACGCAAGCTCTGAATATAATCAAAACTAATTTACAATCCCTGCCAAATCACCTATAAGCTATGTGGTCTTTGAAAGTTACTTAATGTTTCTGATCATTTGTTTACACAATTGAGTTGTGAAGCTCAAATGCATTAGCACTTATTTTGTGCTTTGTGCTGAATATACAAACAGACAATGGGAAGACCATATATAAAAACTGAACTCTGAACCATGAGCCTGAGCAACCAGCCCAGGAAGACGAACCCTCTCTTTAGCAAGCCTTCCAGGAAGCCAAACCCTTGTTTTGTATTTATTGTCCCAAATAGTCACCAATGGATTGATAACTGACAGTTTCCTTATTTTTTTTGCCCCAAGTTCCAACTTAGGGCCAACTGGAAAAAGCTAAATATGCTCACGTAACCAATTGCATAGGATACGGCTATTCTATTTAGCCTGCCTCCAGCTTCCCCTTACCAACATCCTCTGAAGCTTTCCCTTGTTTCACTATAAAGCCTTCTCACTCCTCTACTTGCCACTACTTGAGCCTCTGCTAAATGCTAGGTGATGGTAACTGCCTTCCTTGCTATAGCGAGTCTGAATAAAACCCTTTGGTTGTTCTTGTTCTGGTGATCTTCATTTATTTCCATAGTGCAGAGCTGAGTGAATATGAGGTATTTAAACGATATAAATACTAACACCCTCCCCATGCCCTTTTTATTATTTTGGCATTTTCACAGAGCTGAAAGTGCCTATCTTTTAATAAAAAGTATGTGTGTGTGTGTGTGTGTGTGTGTGTGTGTATCTATCTATCTATCTATCTATATATCTATATATATATCTATATCTATATATCTATATCTATATATATATCTATATCTATATATCTATATCTATATCTATATATATATCTTCTGTTTTTAATTTCAAGTGAGAATGCCATAGGGGGAATACATGGAAATAATTTGGTACCTTGGTTTTCATATGTATTTACTCATTCATTTTTACTATCAATGAAGGGCTCAAAATGGAAAATTACTCCAGCTTCTTCATAACTCTGAGAAAGTTTAAAGAAGGTAAACTGTGAAATATTTGGTAACTATTATTTTAATTGAGAATAGAGATAGAAATTTTCAGTAATGCTTTAAAGTTATTCTTACTAATATGAAAATGATTTAAGGGAGATATTTGAGAATTATGAACTAGAGGTTCTTGTACTGGTTATAAAAACAAAATGTTACTCACAGCAAAAATGATTGGAAATAAAATTACATCAATGGGGAAATACTGGATCCCTACTAGGCAACTAGCTTTGGGACAGATGTTGAAATAGAGACGAATGAATAAGACAATTTCTTCTCTGTAGGCATCGGCAATCTCCCTGATGTTGGATTGTGTGGGAGGAGCATAAATTGGACTCATTGTCTGATGTAATCATATCCCATGAGGCCATTGGATAGTTGGCCCCATGCTGTGCCACTCTTTAGTTTATCTTGGCTGAGCAATCTCTGATTTCCTTCCACAATTGAAGCATCAAGTATAATTAGATTTCTAAAGGGAATGTATCTACTCAATGGTTATTTTCCTAAACAACCTCCACAGAGCTGTACATGTTAGTGATGCAGGGTGAAGAGTAACATCTCCACTATAGAAGAATGCTCTCCTTAGAGAAAAAAGAAGAGAAACAAACAGCTCAAGCACAGCCTTTTCATGCCTCCCTTAGCTGCTTAAGTCTCTTCATCTTTGCTTTAATTGAACCCTTTCAATACCTCAATTGTGGCAGTTCTCACTCTATTGTATTCCCCTGGTTTATCTATCTATTTCATTCTAGAAGGCCAACGTCTTTGAAAACAGAGAGTACGTGTCATAGTTTGCCAAGGCTGATGTAATAAATACCGTAAACTAGGTGGCTTAAACTAGGAATGTATTGACTCGCAAGTTGGGAGGTTAGAAGTCCGATATCACGGTGTCTGCAGGATGGTGCTTTCTCTGAAGTCTCCAACCTTCTGGTGGTGACTTCCTGGCAGTCCATAACTCAACACATGGCCATCTGTCCTGTCTGCTCCTCACTGCTACTGTATATCCAAATTTCCTCTGCTTATAAAAATGCCAGTCAAATGGACTAAGGCCCATCCTATTCACTTTGGCTTCTCCTTAACTAATAATGTCTTCAAAGATTCTGTTTACAAATGGGTCACAGCCACAGGAACAGGAGTCAGGATTTGAACATGTCTTTTTGGGGAACTTGATTCAAACCATCGAACTATGTCTTATTCATTAATGTAGTTTATGTTTTTAGCACTGTACTTGATAAGTTAAAAGTTCTCAATGAAGTATATTAAGAGGAGGTAGAGAGAGATCTAGAAAGAGCTTTATATAGCCAGATATAGCTGAATATAGGGGCAGAAAGACTGAAAGATATGAAAACTTCTGTAACAACCCGGCAGGAGGCTCTCACTGACTGTAAGGCAGAGAAGAGAGATGGAGTGTCTGCTTCCATTGTGGCAGTAAAGCTCCTGCTCCTTTCTGCCCTTTCCCCATCTCTTCATTGGTGCCTTCAGTTTTCACTCAGAAACAGCATCACCTCTACACCATCATTCCATTTATACAAAGTTAGTGTCTTGAAATCTCTGTTCCATTTCCTTTTCTTTATGTAGACCTTGAAGGCTAAGGGCAATGAGATTTATTAAAGTAACTTGCTGATTATTATTATTAGTTTTACTCAAAACCATTGGGACAAAATGGATACTTTTCCTAATCAGTGACCTACACATAAGCACAAATACTTCTTTTGTTCTATAGAAATCACAAACTCAGATTTATTTTTCCTAAGAAGAGGTCTACATTTCTATAAGGATCTGGTACATTTGGACTAAGTAAATTTATGCTGAGACTTATTTTATGAACAAAATTTACAACTATTGCAACTTCATTTTATTTTCACCATAGAAACCTGACTCAAGAGTTTTTAAAAAATGATTGTTATAAATAAGAACTTCTGTTTTCCTTTAACTTAAATGTGCTTAATATGGAGTACTCAAATTATTCTCTCATCTAAGTAACTGAAAGAAACAAAGAAAGAGTTGAAAAATCTAGGCTATCTGTGTAATTGTCCATCTTACCAAACAAAATTGAGAATTAAGTAATAATCTGATCAAATTCAACTATCAGGGTAGCTGTGGCATTTCATCACAGAGTATAAAGTGAGCAAATCTAGGTTATGCTAGTGTTCATAGTAATCATTTAACAGATGTATTATGTTTCCAAATCTTTATGTGTTTAATATGATAATTATCCAGCCATCGTTATGGACTAAATGGCCTTCATAAATCTTATGTCACTTGGTGAAAAAAATATTATCTCAGGCTTCTTTGCATATGAAAGTCAAGGAACTTGACATGTGCATCTGAGACATAAGAGATGAGCAAAGACCGGGGAAAAGCAAATCAAATAAACAATCAAAAATAATATATATATAAAAGAGGAAGGAAGGGTACAAGGGAACCAGAACGATAATAAATTGATTGGGATGCTAGCACTAATGCCAGTGAGGATTTTCACTGTAGCCAAAATGACTTTTAAGAAAAGTTTCTAAGTATATGCTCTCCAGCATATAACGGAACTATTCACCTTGACCTCAATTTCTTTATCTACCATATCTGTGAATTTTTCTATGAATGGATTTGAGTGTATATTGAATTGAAGAATGAGTCACAAGTAATGTGCATTAACCAAGAAAGTGAAAAGAAGAGGCGGCATACATGAAAGAATCCTAGAGACCAAACTGCCTATCATGACATATGCCTCCCAGTAATTTGAAAAAAAAATGTTGAGGAGGACAGTATCACTTCTTCCAAAGGATGGAGACTAGGGTTCAAATCAATGTAATATTTTTAACAAAGGGCTGTGAGACTGCAGGTGACAACCATTGTAAACCTCTAATAGCAACCCTAACAAAGCTCCTGAAATACTTATAATATCACCCAAAAGATAGCAAAAGGTGTTAAAACATAAGACCAAATGTACCATTCAATAATAAAAATTAAAACTTTAAAATTTGGCGAATGTTGACCAATGATTATGACAGAATTTATTTCTGAGGGCCTAGCTAAACTATCCCAATCTCTAAAGTCGAGTCTAGTACTAAAATAGGACAAATATGGAAGATTTCCAAACCATAAGGAGTTTAGAGTTAAACACCCAGAATAGGGTGTTCAATCTCAAAAGTAGTCATCAGAGAAATGGTTCAAATTGTTAAAATGCCAAATAATGAGCAACTTGAATTGACACCCAGAATAGGGTGTTCAATCTCAAAAGTAGTCATCAGAGAAATGGTTCAAATTGTTAAAATGCCAAATAATGAGCAACTTGAATTGACAAAAATGAATGATTAGTGTACTCTTCACAATTTCTAACTTCTTCAAATAATGCATTGACTAAGCTGTCATTTATTTAATAATATATTTGTCTGAAACTAGATCTTCATATGTTGCATGATGTCACTTTATTTTCCATTTGCTATTGTGTCATTGCTATTTTAGAAAAATAAGTACTTTCTAAATTTTTATTTTTAAAATTGTATCAGAATGCTTATTATTTTTCAATAGGATCTTGGTTAAAATGATGTATACACAAGGAAATTATGGGTATTGTATTTATTGATATTTCTAAAATCCATTTTAATTTTGTATTTTATAAATTTTAATAATAACGGCTTATTATTCTTAGAATGAAAGAAATAGTATGTTTTCAAAAAGCATTTATTTCTATATAGCCCTTTATCCTTCCCCCTGCAATGTGCATTTAAGGACTATCTACATACTTTTTCTGACACACCTTCAAAAACTTTGCCTTAATAAACCACCAATTTGGAGGAAAATTATCACAATTTGTAATAATTTTGTCCTTAATGAAAATAGAGTTCCTTTCCACCGATATGTTTAAAAGTTGAGTAGTATTTATATCTGCTCTATACTGAAGAGAACCTGAAGATGCTTTGGAACTTAATAGTCTTTATTACTTTTCTTCAAAATATGATATACATCTATTATTAGTAAAGTGGGTCAAATATCTCCAGCAATTTACTTTATAGAAAAATATTGCTGTCACCAGTTTAATTCCAGTAAACCATTTGTAATGTGGTTTTATGGAAGTATGTATATAATGCCATTATTTTATATTATTCTGCCACTATCCAAAGCAATGAATGGAGAAGTTAAATTTTGTGCCATTTCTGCAGTTGAAGATGTGAACTTTGTTTTACTTAGTTTTCCTTAACAAGCAGTAAAGAGATGAGACAACAGTTTGATATGTTGTCTGTTGTGCTAGAGTTACTTTTACGTTGAAGCAGGTCAGGTTTTCATTGTTCTTCATTGTTTGTTATTATTTTTGTTTTTGTTTCAATTGAACATAATTATATGTGATGTTTATACCAGAGTAGTCTCAGAAATGATATAGGCTAGGTCACCTCATTTTTTTTCTCATCTTATAATTTCACACTAGATAATAAACACCATGGGCAAATGTTTGTTTTTACCTAACTTCAGTCTTCACCAGAAACACAGCCATTCATCACAATATTTGGAGTATGTTCTGGCAAGAAATTAAGTAATTTGAGATAAATTATTTCTTTGGGCTTTTACCACTGCATATATTATATTACCAATGTAGCACCTAGATAGTCAAGTAATGAGTGGAGTTAATATGCTTTTTTTGGGAGTACTGACTGGAAAGAGTATCATTCAACAAGGAGATGATTTAGATATCCATAAATATTGATGTAGAGGAGGAGCTTGTATCTCGTCAGAGCTTTGGAAACATTTAGTATAATATTGTGAACCTTGTGAAGATACTAAAATTATAAACACATTTAAGATCATCATCTATACATCCAGAATTGGGAAATATTTGATTAATTGATGAAGGTTAAGAGTGCCAAATATGAAGTACTGTTCTTTTCCACCTAATTTTTGAAGGAGTAGATCCATAAAACTGAAGAGTCTACAATTAAAGAAGCAGTTCTATTGCCTGTATTACTAATGAAGTGATAATAAAAAAAATTCTCCAATATCTGTGGGTGAGTGGATTTCATAATACTTGAAGCTCGGGATTAGATAAGGTAATCAAACATGTTGCAGACATTGCAGAAAGAAAGCCAGCTCCCATAAATCTTCCAGCATGGAGAAGCGCTGCAGACCATGTCCTTCTTACAAACTGTTCCTTTCAAAGTCAGAGAAGAGAGGGAAAGGATGGGAATATGCATACCAAGTTCCCTAGTTTAAAACCATCTGTCCATTAAGTCACTCCCTCTTCCTAAAATAGACATGAGGGTCTTAGAAAGATCATGAGTAGAACTCCCTTCAGATAAAAGGCAATGACAAGAAGTGAGTATAATCAATTCAATTTCTCCCCACAAAAGACTGAAAACCACATAAGAACACTAAAAGACAAGTGAAGGCTGATCTTTCCGAATGATAGCTTATATGCCTATGTTTCTAGTTATTTATTCAAATCAGAAAATAGATAACTGATTTTCTCAGACAGTCTTTTCTGACATCCTTGTATAAGGTTGCACTGTTCTTAGTTCTATTTATTCTCTCTGTACCCTATTTTATGATCTTTGTATCAATTATTGTTCACTGACATTAATTTTTTAAAATCGACTTGTTTGTTGCTTAATTTTTCTCCTGGAAAATAAGCCCTGTGAAAGCAGGGAATCTACCTCCCTAACCCCTAAGATAAGAGTCCATGAAACACTTATAGACCATTATAGGTCGTTCATTATGTTTGAACACTAGGCAGAAATCATTCAAACCTCAGAAATTTTTTACTGAGAACCTTCTGTATGTGAGGTCCTGGCCAAGCATTAGTTATACAGTGAAGAAAAAAAAAATGCAGGTTTGCTTAGACGTAATAAAAATTCAACCAGTTAGAGCTTTAGGTAAAGAAAAATACCCTCCAATACTTGCATTAAAAGGACTTTTATAGAAACAAGGTAGATGACTAATATAAAGTTTAAATGAAATTAACGGTCTGTTTCTTGATCCCAGTGGCCCATCTCCCTTTACCTCAGCCTCTAACTGTCACATCTAGCTAAAGACCTCATCAGTTACAAAACCTGCATCCCCTCCCTAATCTCAAATTTAAGCTTTCCAATTTCTAATCAGTAGTTTTTTATTGCTTAGCGTACCCTAACACAACAATTCTTCAATCAGTCTGTGGCCTCAATCTGTTGTTCATGCAGACTTTTCACAGATTTTGCTGCCCTCTTCTCTCCTTTCCCAATTTAGATCAGGCAGAAGCAATCATTACAGGCAGATATTTTCCTATAAACACATGCTCCTTTCTCCTTCCTTCTTTATTCATCCTTGCTTCACAAAACCATATCCCTGATTAAATCACATTCTGCTTACTCTGGGAAGTTGAAAACAGCTGGGGAAAGACAGAAATTATGATTCTTCCTACTTTAAAATCTTGTAGCATTTCCTTACTCATTCAGTCTTACTCTCCTCCAGAGGACACTTTCACATGTTCCCTTTTTCCCTTAAAATTCTACCCTCCTCCTCAGTCCCTTGCCAATAACATGTTTCTATTTTCTTGAGACTATGGAAGAAATAAAAAAAGAAACTTCCTAATATTCCCATCATTACTTTTTCAAATCTTCTGTAACTGTACCATGGAATCCTTCCAGCTTGAAGAAAAGAGTTTCAAATGCCTAATTGATGCCAACAACTTAGCTGGTTACCTGCATCCCATTTTCTTTTTATTTTCTAATCAGTGGCATATTTCCACTAGTTGTCCCCACTTTATGTTTTATCAATATTTCCTCCTCTGCATTATCATCACAATGGAAACTTGCCATTATTACCCCTTTTTAAAAATGGTCTTCTTTATGATGTTACCTGTAGGTTTTTCAATGATGTTTTTATCCAGTTGTAAAATTCCCTTCTATTCTCTATTTACTGAAGATTTTTATCATGAATAAGAAATATTTTTGCATTTACTGAGATGATAATATACTTTTTACACTTTTATGTTATTGATATATTAAATCTCATTAATTACAAATTATCCATCTTGCATCTCTCAAATTATCATTTTCACCCATTGCTGGATTTAATTTGCTAAAATAATTGCTAAGGATATTCATGTCTTGTTCAGAAGAAATATTGGTGTGCTTCTTTTATTGAAATGTCTTAGTTTGGTTTTCTCATAAAGGAAATGAGAGCCTCTGTGGGAAATGTTCCCTCCTTTATTTTCTAAAAAAGATGATATAAGATTTCTATTATTTCTTACTTAAATATTTCATGGGATTTATCAATTAAGCCCAATGGACCAAGTTCTCTTTGGAGCAAAATTTTTAGTTATTAATTGAATTTATTAGATACATGGTTATCTCTTTTTTCTTGAGTGAATTTGGAAGTTTATGCTTCTCAGGGAACGTGTCCATTTAATTTAAATTTTCTATTTTCCCTTATTACTTTTCTAATGTCTGTAGAATCTAACATTCCCAGTATTGGTATTTGTATCTTATTATTTTTCCTGGTCAGAACTGCATAGTTTTATGAATTTTATTCATCTTTTAAAAAACTCACTTTTGTTTCATTAAGTTTCTCTAGAGTTTGTTTATTTTCTCTTCAATTAATTTTTAGTCTCCTCTTTATTAATTCCTTTTCTCCATTCACTTTGGTTTAATTTGATCTTTTTCTAGCTTCTTACAGTGGAAGCTCTGACCCCTGATTTAAGACCCAGGTAGTTTATTGTTTTATTGGTATGAGAAGTGAATTATTTTTATTTTGTATGTTCAAATTGGTTATTGCTAGTGAATGGAAATGATATTGCTTAACGTTTATTTTGCCAAGTCCAAGAACTCTTTTTTTGTCCCTTCTCATTATTTTCCAGTAGCCTCTCCTAGATATTTTTGGTAGAGAATACAAACTCTTTCTAGTATGGATATAACTTTTATCTTTATCTCTAACACTAACTGATGGTGTTAGAACCCAGAGAGATCCTATTTTGATATGTTTTAAATGTTGAATTATCCTTGTATCCCTGTGTATTTAAATTTTTAATCAGTTAATTATTTTGATATCTTTTAAATGTTGAATTATCCTTGTATCCCTGTGATAATCTTTAATTTTCATTTCTCTTTTAATGCACTTAAATACAAGTGTCTTGAACTGTATTTTGATGTTATATCTATCTTTATTTTTGGTGTCATTGTTATCCAACTCTCTCAAAATACATTGAGGATATATATTGAAATTCTCTATGCTCTGTAAGGTTTTTATAATAAGGAAATTAGATATTATTTCAAGTTTTTAAAGGACTTGTCTGTAAAATCATCTGAGCCTGTTCCCTTTTATTGGGTAAGATTTAAGTCAACTGTTAAATTTCTCCATTGACACTATTTTATTAAGACGATCAAATCCTGTGTCAGCATTAGGATTTACAATGTCCAAGAACAAATAAGAATGTGGCTGAGCTATGAAGGGCTCTCGAGTCAGTGCTCAGAATTCTACACTAATGGCTTTTCTAGTTGTTTGGCATAAAAATAGACTTCATGTAAGCCAAAAGTAGGAGGCATACTTAATGCTGAAATCCAAGACACTTTTCCACTAAAATCAAGAAAAATCAAAATCTCATTGTTACTTAACATTGTTCAGTTGGGAGTAAATGATGAAAACAGATGAGAGGGGAAAAGAGGAGCTTGATAAGATAGAATTGGCAGAAGCAAAGTGATTAATATCTGCTTATCTTGTAATTTTATAGATAAGGGCATAAGAGAATCTAATCAACAACTGTTAAAAACAGCAATATAATTTAATAAAGGGGTTTGACCTAAAATTTAATATATACAATTAACAGTATTCTGTTAATGACAAATATTAGCTGCCAAATATAATGGTGAAACTAGTTCAATTTCTCAGTATTAACAAAGAAATTAAAAAGCTAATCATTTTAGTTTTTCAAATTTCTCTCATCTATCTATCTATCTATCATATAACTAACATCTATCATCATTTATCTACATTTAAGACATAGACAACACCCTAATGTTGTATAGGGAAGCTAGGTATTATAAATATGTCAATTCATTCTAAACAAATCTGTAAATATAATGTGATCCTTATACACACACCAACATGTTTGCTAATTACTATCAACCAACTCTAAATTTTATATGAAAAATCTAAATGAAACACTGGGCAGAAACATTCCACAACTTAATAATATTGAGGGGCTGTCACTATCAAATACTAAAACCAATTGTTGGGTTATGATATTTAATGTATTGTGCTAATGGTACATAGACAGGTCAATATATTATAGATGATAAATAGAAACAAATATTTTAATATATGATAAGTTGGCATTGGAGATTAGTGGGTGGTCAGTAGATTATTCATAAATGGTATTGGGATTCCTGGATGGTCTTCTAGCAAAGACAGCACAATTCCTTCTCTTCCTCACTCTTCAGAGCAATTAAACTGCCAATTTATCAACAATAAAATAAGTAACTGCTATAATTGTACCACAGAATTATTAGGAGAACTCTGAGATATTAAACAATTATTGCCTTGAAATCAAAGCTGACAGATCTGCTATATATAAACATAAAACTTTTGACTGAAAACTTTTTTTGGAAGAAACCTCAAAACACAAATTGGAGCTGAAAAAAAAAATGTTTGCAACCTCTATGCATGAATCAAGCTTGTTTCCTTCCCACCAAGTGATATAAATGCAGAACAACCAAATCAATATTAAAACAAGATGACAAGGAATATAATTAAGAGATCATGGAAAAGAGATATAGAGAAAAACAAATACTAACAACTTTTACGCAAACATCTTCTCACTCTCAATGATCATATATCAATTGCACATAATCATCTCTTTCACTAGATTAATAAAGATAAATTTGATGATATCCCATTTCTTAGGGTATGGAGCAGGGAAAACTCCCATACAGTTTGGGTGGTGGACTAATTATTCAAAAGGTATCAAAATTATAACTTGTCATATATTTGATTTAGCAATTCAATTTTGGGGAATTATTTTACATATGTATGTTGAGCCCAAGTGCACAAATACATAGGTATAATGACATTCATTGAAACAAGTTTGTAGTAACAAAGTATTATAAACATATCTAATATCCATCAACAAAAAACTAGAAATATAGTATGCCCATACAATGTAATACAATCTAACAAAGAAAACCAAACCAACTAAAACAAGCAAAAACCTTGTGTCACAGCTGTGGCTGACATAAACTGTATCCCCAAAGTATAATGCTTTGTGGAAAAGCAACTTGTAGAACAATGTCTATAATGTGTGCCATCTGGGATGGAAAAGGAAAAGGAAAAAGTGAAAGACTATTGCTGGAGCAATGCAAAAGAAACTCTCAACAGTTATCATCTCTATTGATGGAGATTTACTTTTTAATATATAAATGTATTTACTGTTTGAATTTTAATTTGCCTTAAAAATATTATCTATTCTAAAACCCATGATAATTTAAAATAAAAAAAAAATGCAACACATGAACTTGGTTGACCTTATTCAAGGTAGAATTTAGGTCAATCCAAAGATAGTGTGATTATATACTATTTTAATTTTAAAAAGAAATATATCTTTAGACTCTGTAAATCAAAATACTAATTATAAGATAAAATGCCAACTGACTATAATTTCCAGAGAAATTTCTATACATTTCATGAAATCAAAGTAATACACAGTATGAATGTACTCTGGTCTCAAAAAATAAATAAACAAGTTAAAACAACTCCAAGATTCTTTGAACCACTGATTTTTATTGCCATATGCTTGAGATTTTCAGAGAAGATGATAGGAAATTTGTTACCCCTAATAAATAATTTCTGGCCATTTTATTACTTTTCAAATGACACCTTGACTTTCAAGAATATCTTTACTTGAGTGGCAATGACAGACCATAAGATAGAATCATGATTTCCTTTTGAAGTTGCATGGCTTTCAACATTATAATTTCCTTTTGATCCAAATATATTTTGGGTTATCTACTTCCCTTCAAACTCCTGACATTTTAACTAATGCACTGAAGCCAAGAGTAATAGTTAACACCACTACCTGAACATGATTCATTTGGCTTGGTGAAACTTTATAACAAATACGTTTTGCTTGCAACTTAATTGTCTTCATTTTTTTTTTCCCAAAGTGACCAATTTCAGTATTTGCTCTGAAGTACTTTTAAATATGTATTTCAATATAAGCTAATATATTGCCAATATCAATGTATTTCAATTGTTTATGCATAATCAACAAGGAAATTGAATTCCTTTTCAAAGCAGAAACAGGTTACCACTTCTAAATGAAGAGTTTATGAATATGTAAATGTGAGTCTAAATGAGAGTATAGAGATCTTTTCTGAAAGATCTTTAATTACCTGAAAGAAAAAACATTAGACTCATTATCATTTATAAAGAGAAATGACAGTCTGTAATATAAAATAAATTTTAGAAACAATGAAAAGGACAAACAAAAACACTATATCATATTTTTTTTAACAAGATAGAGCAGGAAATGGAAATAGTGGAAAACTCAGGAGAGCTAAATTCCGTTTACCTTGGACTGCCTTAGCAATTACCTGTATGACTTTAACTTCCATTTTCTTTTGATTAGCTGCTGTCTGGTAAAAATAATACATGGTCCATGTCATTTCAATATTTGTTGTAATGATAATATGGGAAAATATATGCAAAACCTGTTTGAAGTGCTTTAAAAACACCAACTGAAATACATTATGTTCATAATTCTAGAATTTTTATTATGCAATAGCCATGATGACATTGATATCAATAAACCAAGTAATTAAAGCAGATTTTATTCAATATCTACTTAATAACTTTTACATGACTGTGAATGATTTGTCATTTTCTGTTTTGGGGATGAAGAAAGAAGCTTGGTTTCAGCATCTCTTCCCACTGGAAAAGAAGAAAACATTTTCTCTTGAACTATAAATGTATTCTCAAGTATGTTGGAAGAGAATGTTTTCATATTTTATGACTGATGGAAGCTAATTTTTGGAAGGGTCAGATGCTCAGCGTCCTTCCCAGTTCTTCTTGGATGTTGTAGGAAAAGCTTTCCTCTATTTATGTTCATTGGTAGCAGCAACAGCTGATTCTCCTCCCTCTGATGGAGATTGCCATGATTTCCTTTCCCTTCCCATCTATAAGGGTGTCTATTATTTATGATCATTAGATTACACTCATCCCTCAGCTTTTGGGCAGGTATACAAAACAAATCAGCACATCAATCTTTCCCTCCTTGAATTTCCAGTCTACAGATTCACACCTGCTTTTCCTCATATTTATTAGGCAAAAGCCTGACTCAACAGATGGGCCTTGCACAATGAAGGAAAGGAGAAACACCATTTAGAAGAATTAAAATCTACAGATAATTCTGTAATCTTGAGCATAATATTGACCAAGAGAAAAAAGGGCAGAGGACCATTATCACTTGATTTTCTTCCATGGTCAAGTTATCATTGGCATTTAATTCTTACTAAATATTTTTTAGATGTGACTACCCTAGCAACTGCATCTATATCAAGAATAAATTTTACATATTGAAATTTTTAAAATACATAGAGTAAGCAACTCCTTTTTTTTTATTACCAGAACTGATAACATTTATTTGCAAAACAACAAGAAGAACCAAATCTTTGACAAACCTCATTGCTTGCGTACCCAGAAACCCTTTTTTGATATAGTAAAGGAACAAATAATAAATTTTGATAAAACCACTGAAGAGTTCTAACGTATTTTAGAAACTGGGAGAAAGGCAGAAACAAGATTTTCAAAAGCAGACTCAATTAAGTGTTTCAAAGTAAATGCACCATGATGTTCTGATTTAAACCACTCCATAACACTTAAGGAAAATATTAACTCTAAGTGTCCAGGGATTACAAAGCCTAAAAAATTTCTATAGTCCCACTCACATGCATAAAATTATCCTGATGTTTGGTAAATACTGATTTCATCAAAGGCTAGTTTTAACTGAATGCTTTGACATGAAACATAATTTAATGGATACAAGACTTACTTTAATAAAAGAAATATGAAATCAGTTTCAATAACATTGCAATGTGGTAAAGTAAATAAAAACTGAGGCTAGGGCTTTCTTCTTAAGTGTTCTATTTCCAAGGTCACTTTAAATGTATGAACATAAAAAGTGATGGTAAGGCCTTGTGAATAGGACATTATTTCTGTACTATGGTTAGATTTTTAAATACATGCCCTCTGACATGACCTTCACCTGAATTTCTAGCTGCAGCTGTGCTAGAAAGGACAATGACCAGCTACAGAACTCTAGAAAAAAGATAAACACTGAAAGAAGGAAAAAATAAAAACATTTCTAGCCCTTTAAATCAATACTACAATTATGTAGAAGTAAACTAATGTTAATTCTGATAATATCCTAAATATGTCATCTATTTGTAGTTTCCCTGATTTTTAGTAGCCTCGACTGAATCTAACCAAGGCTGTATTGAAATTAAACAAGGCAAGACTAGACTATTATTTATAAGGAAAGAGCAGAAATGGAGTTTCAATAGATTATTTTTAAGTTATTTCATCTTCAATTATGTTTAGCCCTTACTTAAGTGAATTAATGACATCTAAATCTGCTTTACTAAATTATTATAAGGATTTTCAAGTCCAAAACCTCTTTCAAGTTTCTATATCTCTATAACTTCTGATATCTTTATCCATATCTATATCTATTTCTAAATCTAGACCCTTTTCTATACCCACCACCATGTCCATAGCTACATCCACATCAATCTAACTTATTTTAAGGCTCTCAGACTAAAAATAAAGTATTGCTAATTTTAATTATCAATTTGTTAAAATATAATCATGCATTTTTAGTCATCTAAGTGAAAATTAACCCATCATTAACACCAATCAGTTCTACATAGAATATTCTCTGAGGAAACATGTGTATCTTTACTTTGCAAACCGTGGATGTGTTCTATAATATTTGGGTGTACTGAAATCTCCTTGAAGAATCCAAGCTAAGTCAGAATAATCATTTCTGCTAACCATATTGATTTTATAGTATAAAATAAGGATTGTAGGAAACAGCTCACATTGGTCTAAAAAGCAGACAGCACACACACAAAAAAGTACTGTAGTATAAGAGCTATAATTAACTGTAAATTACCACACGGTATCCTTTCTATCTCTAATCAGTTGTGGAAATGGTCATAAATATTAACTCATGCTTGAAGTAACCTAAGTAAAATATCTTAGTTTCCAGTTTTTTGTTTGTTTGTTTTTTTGGTACAGAAATTCTAGTTTGCTTCCTTAAAATAAATGTTTTCTTGATGGCATGCAGAAGGCTTATTTCAAACATGTAAAACAATGGTACGATAATAAAAATTCGTATGTGTTAACTGAAGTCAGTAGTCCAGTGTCAGGGGAGAAAACCATAGCATTTGGGTAAACATAGAAAAGAGGTCAAAATTCAGTCACCCAAGTTTAATTTTTGCATGGTTTGGGGCAAGTTATTCAAACCTTCTCAATTAATTTTCTTATCTAAAAAGGGAATGGTAATACTGACTCATCTTTGCATTCTGCAATTGACCAAATTCTTTTATTTAAATATTTCAGTTTAGAAGTTAAATTTTATGAAGAATTTAAACAATATCAACTTAAAGATTTTTATTCCATATTTGAAATATTTGTGTTGTAAAGCTCACAATTTGGCAAAAAATGCAGCAATATTAAATGTTCCGTTATTCTTTTGGGGGAAAAAAAGGGATTTTGGAAATGATAGTAACGCTTCCATGTCCTTCCATCACTGAACTGATGAACTGTTTTAAATATAGACAACTGATAAACACATTAAATGTTTGAAAAGGCCACCATGGAAAACCTTGATATCATGAATTTGAAGCTCCTTTAAAGACCTATTTTGACTCAACAAAACAAAGTAAATTGGTGAGTGGGTTTGTTTAAAACCGTAATGTCAACACATCACTGCTTATATCATACCAATCTTCTTTGTTTGAGGTTAAAAAAAATATATACCAAAAAGGTTTTATTGTACAAAAAGTTGTTTTCTTTTCAAGAGTTTTCATACTGAAAATTAAGAAATACCCCTGACTATCATCCTTACACCCCAAATCATACAATTTAATGCAAAAAAGCCCTCGCCATCTCAGTGACCCATTTCCTGTAAGTCCTGCCTTCTCAGTGAATTACAATAATATCTGTTCTTCTATGTCACAATATAGCTAGTAAATTTGCCTTTGTTAGAGATCAGATTTGGGGGAAACATAGGGAATAAAATCTAGTTTTATACTATCATATACCGAAATCATAAAACCATCTAAATAGCTAACTACCCTGGAGTTTTTAACCCTTAAGTACCTGCTAATTTAGGAAATTTAGAAAGTCAAAATAACATGGGTAGCCAAGTCATAATATAGGATATTCAAGCTGACCCATACGAAATAACTCTGAACATTAGCCAATCTATTTCAGATAAACACTCTGGAAAATGCCATGAGGAATTTGATAGATTTCTTGTACCTGAAAAATTTTATTTTCCTATGAAAATATTAATAATAAAATCAGGACTTTCTATGTACTATGGTCTTACTCTGTAGTATGCAAATACAATTTCTTGGGAGAAAAAATGGATATATAGGTGATCATAAATAACTTTAAGAATGGTGAAATCTTACAAGGTGAGAATGTCTGGAGAAGATATAGCTTCATATAATAATTTATGCTAGGAAAGGTTTATACTTAATTCAAAATTAAATTAATATTATAAAGTAGTTTTAAAGCTCTCTTTATACTTCGATTGGCTTTACAAGTGCAGGTTCAAAGTTCAAATACTGTGTGATCCTGAATTTCAGTATGTAAATGTTTGTAGTCCTGGGGATCCTCTTACTTAAATTATTTAAATTTACCATTACTTACTATCAAAATTGTCAACCTCACTTCTAATAGCTTTATTTCACTTAAACTTTCTATTGTGATTTTATTTCCCAAATGCTATTTTGGTTTGTCCACCATCTAGTTTTAGCTTAATCTAATGTAAGATAGTCTTCAGAGTTTTAATGAAATTGTTATCACTTGAAAACAAAATGCAATTGCCCTTTTAACATGAACTATCTCAGCACTTTCTCACTTTTAAGTTCTAAAAATCCAGAAATATTTCATTTGTGCAAAACAACATTTTTACCCAGAAAGATTTATCTATCACATATCCTCTGATCATTTAAAATCAGCTATATATTTTGCAGTGTATTCATACATATAATCCTATTTGTGGTTGGAGAGCCACCGGTTGGGCATATGTAATATGTTACATCCAAGTGGAACCAATCAAACCTTAGGATCTAGATGGGTAACACTTATTCAGAAAGCCACAAAAATAGTTATAAAATAATTATGCAATTGGGTTAAAAAAGATTGATATGGAGCTACATCATGCTACCTCTTATTTACAGAATACAACTTGTTACTTCTTTTCACACCAAAATCCTCAAATGAGCAGTCCAAACTATCAGCTGTTTTCTCTACACAATTTTGAAGCATGTACTCTCTTGAATACCCTTCCTGCTATTCTGAACCTGTTGATTTGTATCCAAAATTCATTAAATATCCACTGCCCTCACCCTTCCTGATTCCTTTGTTGCATTTGCCACTATTAAAGACATTCTTTAAATGTGCTTTTCTCCCCTTGCTTGCCCTGTCATTGCATTATTCTGAATGCCTTTCAACATAAATGATGATTGTTTTGTTTTATTCCTTGCCTAATTTTTTTTTTTTTTCTGTTTCATTTCAGAGAATTTCCTAAGGGCTGACCTTTGTCTTCTTTTATAGACACTATGTCTTGAAGGATCACTTTTAGTCCTGGGTTTTTTATAATCACTTTCAAAGTAATGACTTCAAAATTTATGTTCCCATCCTTGTCCTCCTTTGGTTTATGTTTTGGTGCTGTGGTTAACAGCAGAAACTGTGATATAAGTGAAAATGAATTTTGCAAATGATAGCCACAATCTAAATAAGCATTGAATAAATAATTCCTAAATAATACACCCAGAGTACCCAACAGGACTGTATGTTATGTGCTAATCTGAATGTGTGCAGGGTCATCAAAAACAGAATCCAAAGACTATGGCTAACCAGATGAAGACTGTGTAATATTCCCTACCAAGCAGGCAATTAAATGGAGCCATGCTTTCTAAATATTCCTGTTTAGGAATGCTCCTTAAATGTTCCTCTGGGGAAATTTCTGACTTGTTCTACACTGTTACGTGACCTTCCTAAGTCTTTCACCAATACATAGCTGGCACCGAACAGATTATATTTCCTTAGATGATTTGGTAGCAATTTATGTGATAGCTGAAATATAATATTCACAAACTAAAAAATTATTAGATTTATTATGTTTCCCCACAATTTTCCTGATGCTATTAATTCCACTCTCAAACTACACCCTTCAGTAGATTACAACTTACATTCATAAGCCGAGCCCAAATTTCTTTGCTTAATTTCCAAGGGCTTCCGTAATTTCGTGTCACACCAGCTTTTCAATCTTATTATCTGATATTTCCAAAAGCCTCTCTACTTCATGGTTGACTCTCCTTGTGTTCTCACTTAGAAACTAGGCTGCTTTCCATAGCCACATATTGGATTTAAACATATCACTCTAGTTTTCTATAAGATCCCATTACTCCTTCAGTGCACATTTTATGTCCCACCTCATCTCTGGCTCCTTCACTGAAAATTCTAAATCAATGTTCTTAACATTTATAGAATAGCTTTTATAGCTTAATACTTACAGATATTTTGCATACTTACCCATGCAAATTGTATACACTGTCTAACCCCTTGTAAATACATAAACTGACATCAAAAATTTTCATCATAAAACTAATCAGTATATCTATCATATATAACAATTATTACTTTGAAAATTGTGGTCAATAGAATTTATTTACCATAAATGTTTGAACCTATCTTTCATTTATTTAAAAACTATATGGAAAAACTCTTTAATAGAAATTTTACATTCATCCTTTTTCTGTTTGAATTCATATTTATAATTCCCCAAATTTAAACCTAACTCAATAAACTTTTTGTTTAAAAAATATTTTAATGATTTTATGCAGTAAACTGTATGTACATTTTTCAGGTAATTTTTTAAATAAAAAAATCATAAGTATGAAAGAAGAAATCCCTTTCTTTAGAAAGTGGGTAATGAGTGGAATTTCAGGCAGAATAATTTTAAGAAAAGTACACAGAGAAGTTGAAGATATGATCCTTAAAATTATCTCTCTCTACAAACTGCTAAATGTTTTTGCACTCCACCAGAAGCATGTGTACCCATTTTGATGACCACTGCCATCACATCTCTTTTAAGCGATACAGTAAAATTTGTGCCCTTTTGTGCCTTGATTATTTCACAAGCATTTTTTCAAAGTTCTTTTATGTTGCAGCATGTTTTGTGCTTTCATTTTTTTCTCATGGCTAAATAATATTGTGCATAAGTACCAAATTTTTAATGCAATCATTTGTTGATGAACACGGGTTGTTTTCACCTTTTGGCTATGTGAATAATGCTGCTATAATCCCTGTGTACAAGTATCTATTTACAACCATGTTTTCACTCTCTTTGAGTATATACCTTGAAGTAGGATTTTAGTCAAATAGTAATTCTGTATCTAACTTTGTGAGGAACTGCCCTGATGTATCCACACTGGCCGCACCATTTTACATTTCCACCAGCAATGCGCTAGAGTTCCAATTTCTCCACTTCCTCTCCAACACTTGTTATTTTTCATATTTTCCTTCTTAATAGCCATCTTTATGGGTGTGAAGTTGTGTCATTGTGGCTTCGATTTTTTTTTTTTTAGTGGCTAATGATGTTGCATATCTTTTCATGTGTTTATTGGTCAGTTGTATATTTTCTTCGGAGAAATGTCCATTGAAGTCCTTTGCCCATTTTTAAATTGGGCTGTTTGCCTTTTGTTGTTGCATTGTAAAACTTCTTTATAAATTCTGTATATTAAAGCCTTATCTGATATATGGTTTGAAGCTGTTTTCTCCCTTTCTGTAGGTTGAATTTTTACTTTTTGATAAATTTCCATCAATGCACAAAAGTTTTACATTTTGTTGAATTTGGATTTATTGTTTCTTTTGTTGCCTGTACTTTTGTTGCCATATCTAAGAATCCATTTCTGAATTACAGGTCACAAAGACTTGCTCCTATGTTATCTTCCAATAATTTTATAGTTTTAACTCATATTTACATCCTGGTCCATTTTGAGTTGAATTTTTATATGATGTGAGGTAACGGTATAACTTCATTCTTCTGCATATTGATACCCAGTTTCACTAAAACCATTTATTGAAGAGACTGTCCTTTTCTTACTGCATGTACTTAGCACTTCTGTTAAAAACAAACTGGTTATAGATGTGTGGGTTTATTTTTGGGTTTCTAATTCTGGTCCACTGATCTATTTTCTATCTTTGTGCAAGTACCTTACTGTTTTGATTGCAGTCACTTTGCATTAAAATTTTAAATCGGGAAGTATGAGTCCTCTAAACCTGTTCTTCTTTCCCATTATTGTTTTGGCTATATGGGGGCACTTATAGTTCAATTTATGTAAATTTAAGGATCATTATTTTCTTTTCTGCAAAAGGTTGTTAGAATTTTTATAGGGATTGCTTTGAATTTGCATATTGCTTTTATGCATATGCTTTTAATATCAGCATATTAAGAATATCAATTCTTCCACTCCATGAACAAGGGAAGTATTTTACTCCTTTAGACGCTTTTGGAAATGAAATTATTTTCTTAATTTCCTCTTCAAATTGTTCATTGCTAGTGTATAGTGACTTAAGTGTTTCTGATATTTTACCATGCCACTTTGCTGAATTCATTTATTAGCTCTAATAATTTTTTTATGGTTCCTTTGGATTTGCTATATATAAGATCCTGACATCTGCAAATAGAAATAAATTCTTCCTTTAGATTTTGGATAACTTTTCTTTTTTTATTTTCTTTTTTTTCTTTCTTTTTCTGTTGCCTAATTGTTCTGGCAAGAATTTCTAGTATAATGTTGAATAGCAGTGGTGAAAGTGGACATCCTTTTCTTGTTTCTGATCTTGGGGGAAAGTCTTAGTCTTTCAACATTGATTATGATATTAGCTGATGATTTTTCATAAATGGTCTTTATCATGTTGAGAAAGTTTCCTTCTAATCCAAGTTTTCTACTCAGAAAACCATCACCCATAAGGGATGTTTGATTTTGCTGAATGACTTTTCTGCATCTATTGAGATTATATTGTGAATTTTTTCTTTATTCAATTTATGTATTATATTACATTGATTGATTTTTGTATGCTGAGCCACCCTTGTATTCCTAGGATGAATCCCACCCAGTCATGGTGTATAATCTTTGAAAGATGCCAGTATACGCGGTATGCTAGTATTTTCTTAAGGATTTTTTGCATCTGTATTCATAAGGAAATTTGGCCAGTAATTTTCTTTTCTTGTGATGTCTTTACCGGGTTTTCATATCAGAGTAATGCTGGCATCATAGAATGAATTAAGAAGTGTTTCCTCCTTTTGTATTATTTTGAAGAGTTGGATTGATATTAATTCTTAAAAAAAAAATGTTTGTTAGAATTCAACAGCAATGCAATCTGGTCTTGTACTCTTCTTTAGTGGAAGATTTTTTTATTATTGATTCAATCACTATACTTGTTATGTGTTTATTGATATTTTCTATTTCTTCTTGAGCTAATTTGGGTAATTGATGTAGTTAAAGGAATTTTTCCATTTCTTCTATTTATCTGGTTTGTTGGCATACAATTGTTCACAAGAAACTCATAATATTTTGTATTTCTGTAACTTCAGTAGTGATATCACCATTTACCTTTCTGATTTTAGTTACTTGCATATTTTGTTTTTTTTTCTTTGTAAGTCCCACTAAAGGACTGTCAATAATACTGATTCTTTCAAAGAACCAACTTTTTTTTTTTGCTTTTTTCTCAATTGTTTTTCTATTCCTTATTTCACTTATCTTCTGCTTTAGTATTAATTATTTCCTTTATTCTGTTGACATTGGATTTACTTTACTTTTGCTTTTCTAGTTGCTCAACATGTAAAATTAGCCCATTAATTTGAGGTCATTTTTAATATATTCATTTATAGCTATAAACTTCCCTCTGAGTACTAACTGCTGCATCTCATAAGTTTTGGTATATTGTGTCCTCATTTTCATTTGTCTCAAAGTATTTTCTCATTTCCCTTGTAATTTCTTTTTACTCCATTGGTTAAAGAAACCCACATCCACATTATAAGGCAAATAGTTTCTTATGTTCAAACCTTGCTTGTCACTTTCCTTCCCCCTCCCATGTTTTCTAAAGACAGTACAGAAAGTGTTCCAAGATCCCAGAACAAGCTTCAAGGAATGAGGGAGTATTTACTTAGAAGACACTTCATATGCAGGGCAGATAGCACTGGTCAAACTCTGCCCTTTGCCCATGAGAAATGGAGTTGTTTGGTACAAACCCTTGTCTGTGCAAGCCCAGAGGACCCATACACAATTCATATTGTAACTAAGTACCATAAATAAGTCTTGTGGTCCTTCCCAAATTAGATCTGTTTCTTGTTTGCCATATAACATGTTGCACACCTGGGAGTGCAGCTTGGAGTCCAGCTGCCATCCTGGACTGCCCCCTGTATGTAAGTTTCCCTTTGAACAAACATTTGTATGATTCATCCATATCTTTCCAAAGTGTTCTTTGGGCTTCTGAGCATGCGCAGTAACACCCTGGGGCCTGAGGCTATATTTCTGCAGCAGTACACACATATTTCTAAAATTTATGCTTTTCTTTCTGTTATGGTTTCTAGCTTCATTCCATTTTGTTTGTTCAGAGGTTACTTTTCATGATCTCAATATTTTTAAATTTACTGAGATTTCTCTTGTGTCCCTAACACATGACCTATCTTAGAGAATGATTCACTTGCACTTCAGAAGAATGTGCATCCCACTGATGTTGGGTGAAGTGTTCTACTTATGTCCATGAGCCCTTGTTGATTTATAGTGTTGTTCAGTTCCTGTATTTCCTTATTGATCATCCATTTAAATGTTCCATGCAGCATTGAAAGTATCTTGAAATTTACAACTACTGTTGTAGAACCAACTATTTCTACCTTCACTTCTGTCAATGTTTGATTTGTGTATTTTGACATTCTACTGTTAGGTGCATATATGTTTATAATCGTTAAATCTTCTTGTTGAATTGACCCTTTATCAATATATAATGTTCTTCTTTGTCTCTTGTAACAGTTTTTACTTAAAGCATATATTGTCTTATTAATATAGCCACCCTTGCGCTCATTTGATTCCTATTCGTATGAAATATTTTTTATCCTTTTCCTTTCAATCTATGTTGTATTTATGGTCTAATATGGGTCCCTTGTAAACATTGTATAGTCATGTTTCTTTATCCATTCTACCAATCTCCATCTATGCTTGGAGAGTTCAATCTATTTACATTTAAGGAAATCACTGATAAGGCAAGATTTAATTCTGCTATTTTGTTAATTTTGGGGGGGAGTGTGATGCTTGCTTGTCTCTCCTTTCCTCCATTGCTACATTCTCTTTTGTTTAGATGATATTTTATAATGAGCCATCTTGTATCACTTATCCTTTCCTTTTTGTATAGTGTTTTAGATGATTTCTTTATTGTTTCCACAGGAGTTATGTTTAGCATCCCAAATCTATTAGAATTTAGTTTGTGTTAATTAAAATTTGATTTGAATAACCTATACAAAGACTTACACTTGCTTTTTAATGTGTTTGAATTTTAAGCTTTAAGAAAAGTAAAAGAGAGCAATGCAAATGAAAAAAATTAAATAATATTGGCATTTATATTTGCCCATATTGGCAATGTTTATTTCTTTATCTAGCGTTGAGATACTGTCTAGTATCCTTTCCTTTCAATGTGGAAGGATATCTTTAGCATTTCCTTTATGGAAATTCTAATAGTAATGAATTACCTCACTTTTTTTTTCATCCAGAAATGTCTCAAATACTTTCTCATTTTTGAAGACTGCTTTGCTGGGTATATTACTCTTGGGTAACCTGTTTTTTTTTTTTTTTTCCACTCATCACTTTAAAGATATCCTCCCACTGCCTTCATTTCTCTATGGTTTCTATTAAGAAATCAGATGTTAATTTTTTTTAATTAAATTCAGTTTTATTGAAATACATTCACACACCATACAATCATCCATGGTATACAATCCACTGTCCACAGTATGATAACATAGTTATGCATTCATCACCACAATCTATCTCTGAACATTTTCCTTACATCAGAAAGAACCAGAACAAGAATAAAAAATAAAAGTGAAAAAAGAACACCCAAATCATCCCCCCATCCCACCCCATTTGTCCTTTACTTTTTATCCCCATTCCTCCACTCATCCATACACTAGATAAAGGGGGTGTGATCCACAAGGTCTTCACAATCACGCTGTCACCCCTTGTAATCTACATTATTATATAATTGTCTTCAGGAGTCCAGACTGCTGGGTTGGAGTTTGGTAGTTTCAGGTATTTACTTCTAGCTATTCCAATACATTAAAGCCTAAGAGGTGTTATCTATATAGTGCATAAGAATGTCCACCAGAGTGACCTCTCGACTCCATTTGGAATCTCTCAGCCACTGACACTATTTCGTCTCATTTTGCATCCCCCTTTTGGTCAAGAAGATACTCTCAGTCCCACGATGCCAGGTCCACATTCATCCCCGGGAGTCATACTCTGCGTTGCCAGGGAGATTTACACCCCTGGGAGTCGGGTCTCACATAGGGGGGAGGGCAGCGAGTTCACCTGTCGAGATGGCTCAGTTAGAGAGAGAGAGGGCCACATCTGAACAACAAAGAGGTACTCAGGGGGAGACTCTTAGGCACCATTACATACAACTTTAGACTCTCCTTTGTGGTAATGAGCTTCATAAGGGCAAGTCCCATGCTCGAGGGCTCAGCACATCAAACCGCCAGTCCCAATGTTTGTGACAACAACACCAGTCCAGGTGAGGATGTCCAACACATCCGCACCTTCCCCCAGACCCTCGGGGCTGGGGAGGGGGAGGCTGTAAATATGTTTTTTATTATCTGCCCAAATTACTCTAGGATGTGTCACTATTTCACTCCAGCCTATACTAACCTACTGTATCTCACTTCCTATTCAAAGTTCCATGCAATTGTGGTATTTGAACAAATCGACTGTAGAGTTGTACCATTTAGAAAATTTAGATCCTGTACCAAATAGATATCTATTCCCTTGGTCTCATATGGAAGTTGAAGTTTTAAAACACAATCAGTTTCTACCTTTATCCTTTGGTCTGGTGTGCCCTGGTCTTAACCAGACCTGCTTCATTCATATCACTAATTGAAGTCTGGGCTCTTTTTCAGCTTTTTTTTTTTTTTTTTTTTTGACAGTGGCTGTATGCACTAATACTGACATTCATATCTGCTGAGCTCTAGCTCTGAGTTTCAGGTGTCTCAGAGATATGCATTGTTCCAAAGACCAATCAGGTTATACACTAGGGGATCAGCATCTCAAAGTTTAGAGATAGGCCTTACAATTCAGGGATAGAGTTAACTGCTGTAAAAGCTTACAATCTAGGGACTATTACAAATAATTGTGTCCACGTTAGGCTATGTTCTAAGATTCAATTCTGAGTTTACACATTGTAGTTAGTCCATATTGGTGAGGCATCATCCCTCTCACCATGTTTTCTCCAACACTTTTACTCCTATATATAGATTTTCCTACAATTTTGTAGAGTTATATTCACATACCATACATTTATCCACAGTGTACAATCAGTTGTTCATAGTATCATCATAAAGTTGTACATTTATCACCACAATCAGCACTTGAACATACTGATTACTACAAGAAAAATTGTTTTTTTTTTTTTTTAGCAATAAGAAAAACTGATAAAAAGAAAAATAACATGTCATACAATACAATATACTACTAAGGACAGCAAATAACACCACTACCAAGAATCCCATATTACTCCCCTATATCCCCCTCTTATATACATTTAGCATTGGCATATTGCCTTTGTTACATTTAATGGAGGTATATTACAATGTTACTGTTGACCATAGACTCCAGTTTGCTTTGATTATGTTTTTTCCTGAATACCATCCCTTTTTCAAATTTCTACACGATTGACATTCATTTGCTTTCCCACATGCAAAAACATTTTTATATCTGTATATTTAGTAACAGTCATTGGCCACTCCAGTTTTTGCCATGTTATACAGTCCCAGTCTTTATCATCTATCTTTACCTCTGGTGTCATACATTCTCCTATCCCACCTCTTTCAGCTTTACTCACAGACATCTTTGTTCAGTGTACTTACAATACCATGCTACCATCACACAGTATTATGCTATCTATTTCTGGATCTATGCAATCAATCCTAAACATTCTGTAGTCCTTCAGCATCAAATGGCTGATCTCTGCCCTCTTTCTATCCCCTGGTCGCCTGTGTTGTCAGCTTTTAACTCCCAAAGTTTGTTCATTAATGTCTGTTCATATTAGAGAGACCATACAGAATCTGTCCTTTTGTTTCTGGCTAACTTCACTCAACATAATGTCCTCAAGGTTCATCCACATTATTACATGATCCATGTCTTTGTTCTGTGTTACAGCTGCATAATATTCCATCATGTGTATATACCACAGTTTGTTTATCCACTTGTCCTTTGATGGACATTTGGGCTGTTTCCATCTCTTGGCAATTGTGAATAATGCTGCAATAAACATTGGTCTACAAATGTCTGTTTGTGTCTTAAGTTTCAGTTCCTCTGAGTATATACCCAGCAATGGAATAGCTGAGTCATATGGCAAATCTATATTTAGCTTCCTGAGGAACCTCCATACTGTCTTCCAGAGTGGCTGCACCATTCTACATTCCCACCAACAATGAATAAGTGTGCCTCTTTCTCCACATCTTCTCCAGCACTTGTCATTTTCTGTTTTTTGGATAATGGCCATTCTGGTAGGTGTGAGATGATATCTCATTGTGGTTTTGATTTGCATTTCCTTAATAGCCAGTGAAGTTGAGCATTTTTTCATATGCTTTTGAGCCATTTGTATTTCCTCTTCAGAAAAATGTCTGTTCATGTCTTTTGCCCACTTTTTAATTGGATTGTTTGTCTTTCTGTTATTGAGATGCAGGATTCCTTTATATATTCGGGATATTAAACCCTTATCTGATATGTGGTTTCCAAATATCATCTCCCATTGTGTAGGGTGCCTTTTTACTTTTCTGACAAAGTCCTTTGATGTACAAAAGTGTTTAATTTTGAGGAGATCCCATTTGTCTATTTGTTCTTTGGTTGCTCGTGCCTTGGGTGTGAAGTCTAAGAAACCACCTCCTTTCACAAGATCTTTAAGATATTGCCCTACATTTTCTTCTAAGAGTTTTATGGTCTTGGTGCTAATGTTTAGGTGTTTGATCCACTTTGAGTTAATTTTGGTACAAGGTATGAGATGGGCATCCTCTTTCATTCTTTTGGAAATGGATATCCAGTTCTCCAAACACCATTTATTGAACAGGCTGCTCTTTCCCAGTTGCTTCGGCTTCACTGCCTTATCAAAGATCAGTTGTCCATAGATGTAAGGGTCTACTTCTGAACACTCAATTCGATTCCATAGATCAGTATATCTGTACTTATGCCAGTACCATGCTGTTTTGAGCACTGTAGCTTTGTAATATGCTTCAAAGTCAGGTAGTGTGAGACCTCCCACTTCATTCCTCTTTCTCAAGACATTTTTGGCTATTTGGCGCACCTTACCCTTCCAAATAAATTTAGTTATTGGTTTTTCTATTTCTGTAAAGTAAGTTGTTGGGATTTGAATTGGTATTGCATTGAATCCATAAATCAGTTTAGGTAAAATTGCCATCTTAACTATATTTAGTCTTCCAATCCATGAACATGGTGTGTTCTTCCATTTTTTCAGGTCTTGTTCAATTTCTTTTAGCAGTTTCTTATAGTTTTCTATGTAAAGGTCTTTTGTGTCCTTGGTTAAGTTTATTCCTAAATACTTGATTCTTTTGGTTGCTATTGTAAATGGGATTTTTTTCTTGATTTCCTCCTCTTGTTGCACATTACATGTGTATAGGAACACTACAGATTTTTGTGTGTTGATCTTGTAGCCTGCTACTTTGCTGTATTCATTGACTAGTTCTAGTAGCTTTGCTGTAGATTTTTCTGGATTACCTACATATAGAATCATGTCATCTGCAAATAGTGAAAGTTTTACTTCTTCCTCTCCAATTTGGATGCCTTTTATTTCTTTTTCTTGCCTAATTGCTCTAGCTAGAACTTCCAGCACAATGTTGAATAACAGTTGTGATAGTGGGCATCCCTGTCTTGTTCCTGATCTTAGAGGAAAAGCTTTCAGTCTCTCCTCATTGAGTGTGATGTTAGCTGTGGGTTTTTCATATATTGCCTTTATCATATTGAAAAAGTTCCCTTCTATTCCTATCCTTTGAAGTGTTTTCATCAGGAAAGGATGTTGAATTTTGTCAAATGCCTTTTCTGCATCAATCGAGATGATCATGTGGTTCTTCTGCTTTGATTTATTGATGTGGTGTATTACATTAATTGATTTTCTTGTGTTGAACCAGCCTTGCATACCTGGAATAAATCCCACCTGGTCGTGGTGTATAATTCTTTTAATGTGCTGCTGGATTCGATTTGCGAGTATTTTGGTGAGGATTTTTGCACCTATATTCATTAAAGAAATTGGTCTATAATTTTCTTTTTTTGTAGTATCTTTGCCTGGTTTTGGTATTAGGGTGATGATGGCTTCATAGAAAGGGTTAGGTAGCTTTCCCTCTTCTTCAATTTTTTTGAAGAGATTGAGCAGGATTGGTACTAATTCGTTTTTGAATGCTTGGTAGAATTCACATGTGAAACCATCTGGTCCTGGGCTTTTCCTTTTTGGGAGCTTTTTGATGACTGACTCAATCTCTTTACTTCTGATTGGTTTGTTGAGGTCATCTATTTCTTCTTGAGTTAATGTTGGTTGTTTATGCTTTTCTAGGAAGTTGTCCATTTCATCTAAGTTGTCTAGTTTATTAGCATATAGTTGCTCATAGTATCTTCTCATTATTTCCTTTATTTCGGCAGGGTCGGTAGTTATATTTCCTTTCTCATTTGTGATTGCATTTATTTGCATCTGCTGTCTCTATTTTTTCATTAGCCTAGCCAGTGGTCCATCGATTTTATTGATTTTCTCAAAGAACCAACTTCTGGTTTTATTGATTCTCTCTATTGTTTTCCTGTTCTCAATTGCATTTATTTCTGCTCTAATCTTTGTTATTTCTTCCCTTCTGCTTGCTTTGGGGTTAGTTTGCTGTTCTTTCTCTAATTCCTCCAAGTGAGCCGTTGACTCTTCAATTTTTGCTCTCTCTTCTCTTTTAATATAGGCATTTAGAGCAATAAATTTCCCTCTCAGCACCGCCTTAGCTGCATCCCATAAGTTTTGATAAGTTGTGTTTTCATTGTCATTTGCCTCGAGGTATTTACTAATTTCTCTTGTAATTTCTTCCTTTACCCACTGGTTTCCTAAGAGGGTGTTGTTTACCCTCCATATGTTTGTGAATTTTATGACCCTCTGCCTTTTATTTATTTCCAACTTCATTCCATTGTGGTCTGAGAAAGTGTTTTGTATAATATCAGTATTTTTAAATTTGTTGAGACTTGCTTTGTGACCCAACATGTGGTCTATCCTAGAGAATGTTCCATGAGCACTTGAGAAAAAAGTGTATCCTGCTGTGGTTGGATGTAGTGTTCTATAGATGCCTGTCAAGTCTAGTTCATTTATCATACAATTCAATATCTCTGTTTCTTTAGTGATCCTCTGTCTAGATGTTCTATCCATTGATGAGAGTGGTGTATTGAAGTCTCCAACTATTATTGTAGAGGTATCTATTTCTCCTTTCAGTGACCACAGTGTTTGCCTCATGAATTTTGGGGCATTCTGGCTTGGTGCATAAATATTTATGATTGTTATGTTTTCTTGATGAATTGACCCTTTTATTAATATATAGTTTCCTTCTTTGTCTCTTTTAATTGTTTCACTTTTAAAGTCTAACTTGTCTGATATTAATATAGCTACTCCCACTTTTTTCTGGTTGTTGCTTGCATGAAATATCTTTTTCCAACCTTTCACTTTCAGTCTATTTTTGTCCTTGTGTCTAAAGTGAGTTTCTTGTAGACAGCATATAGATGGGTCCTGTTTTTTAATCCATTCTGCCAGTCTGTGTCTTTTTATTGGGGAGTTTAATCCATTTAGATTTGTTGTTATTATTGTAAGGGCAGTACTTTCTTCTACCATTTTGTTTTTTGGAATTTATATGTCATATCTTACTTTTTCCTCTCCTTTTACCTTTCCTGATAATCTTCATTTCTGCACTCTTCTCCAACTCTCTCTCTCCTGTCTTTTCCTATCAGCCTGTAGCACTCCCTTTAGTATTTCTTGTAGTGCCAGTCTCTTATTCACAAACCCTCTCAGTGTCTGTTTGTCTGAAAATGTTTTAATCTCTCCCTCAGTTTTGAAGGAAAGTTTTGCTGGATATAGAATTCTTGGTTGGCAGTTTTTCTCTTTCAGTATCTTAAATATATCATGCCACTGTCTTCTTGCCTCCATGGTTTCTGCAGAGAAATCTGTACATAGTCTTATTGACCTTCCCTTGTATGTGATGGCTCCCTTTTCTCTTGCTGCTTTCAGAATCCTCTCTTTGTCTTTGACATTGGACAATCTGACCAGTAAGTGGCTTGGAGTAGGTCTATTGGGATCTATTCTATTTGGGGTACGTTGTACTTCTTGAATCTCTAATTTTCTGTCTTTTATAAGAGTTGGGAAATTTTCAGTGAATATGTCTTCTATTACTCTTTCTGCCCCTTTTCCCCTCTCTTCTCCTTCTGGGATACCCATAACACATATATTTGTGTGTTTCATGTTGTCACTCAGCTCCCTAAGACCCTGCTAATATTTTTCCAATGTTTTCACCATCTGTTCTTTTGTGTGTATGAATTCGAATGACCTGTCTTACAGTTCACTGATCCTTTCTTCTGCCTGTTGAAATCTACTGTTGTGTCCCTCCATTGTGTTTTTCATCTCCTCCATTGTGGCCTTAATTCCCATGAGTTCTGCCATTTGTTTTTTTAAGTTTATGAATTCTTCTTTATGGTCATCCAGTGTCTTCTTTATATCCTTCAGCTCTTTTGCTATATCTTCCTTCATTTCATCAAATTTATTTAGCATTAGTTGCCTCCACTCCTGTGTCTCAGCTGAGCTATTAGTTTGTTCCTTTGGCTGGTCCATGTTTTCGTGTTTCCTGGTATGGCTTGTTATCTTAAGTTGTCTCAGCATCTGATTTTCTTGATTAGTTTAGTTTGGAGCTTGTTTTCTGTCTTTTACCTAGTGGTTTTCTTGTTGGTTGGCTTTGGTCTCTGGCCTCTGTTATTCAGCTCAACTTATTCCAGACCTCTAACTTAGGTTCTATTTAGTTGATCAGAATTTTTCCCCTCTTGTTTTTTCTGTTTCTTGCTCTGCCTCTATGTAACCTTTTTGTGAGTGGGTCTCCTCAGATATGGTTGACCCTAGTCAGATTTTCCCAGTCTAGTGAGGCCCAGGTTTCATTGGGAGGGTATGGAGTTTTCCTGAGAATGAGACCCTCCTATGAGGCCTTTAGAATTGGTGCTTTTCCTCTCCTGTCCAGCAGGTGGCGCTGGCCAGCCTGCAGCTCCCCCACCAGTGTAAGGAGGTATGGAGCCTTTAGTTCTCCTGGTGACCCTGATCCTGTCGCGGGCGTGGCTGACTGAAGTGAGAATCTGAATTCCAGCCCCTGGGGTCTGAATTCCCAGAAGGAGGACTGCCAGTTGAGCTGGACCTCCCTCCACTCTCCCAGTCCTCAGAACTCCAGTTGTCTCTCAGGGGCACTATTCCCTTCTTCTCTCTCCTCTTTGGGGCCCCTCCAGGTAGATTCCTTGGTCAGCCTGAGTTGCCAATTAAAGACGGGGGTGGAGGCCTTCAGTAGTGAATACGGAACTCAAAGACATTGTGGGTACTCTGTGTCCCCCAAGCCCAGCCTAGTCCCTCAATCTGGGCTTTCTGATAGAAAATAACCACATATATTACTTTTAGATTAAAAAAAAAAAAAAGTAGAAAAGAAATCAAGAAAAAGAAAAAAGGAAAAAAAAAAAAAAAGAGTCTCTTTTAAAAGTCTTTCCCCAGCCTGGAAGTTTTGTCAGTGTCAGAATAGAGCATTTAAAGATATGCTTTGGGCTATTGTCTGATAATTACTCTCCAACCACTTCAGTTCCACCCTTTCCAGGGGCTATTGAAATGCAAAAAGATAAGGGATCAGTGAGAAGCCAGAAGGGACAAAATGTAGGGGAAAAAATGGCTTTTTTGGAGTCTGGGAATGGGTGCCTGCTTTTACGTGCCCCCACTTCTCGGAGTCCAGCCCTTCTTTAGTACCCCAGCTCCCAAAGTTAGTTAATTAATTTGTTAATTAATTCTGCAGTTGAGGCTGGGTTGAGCTTCCCTTCTTGCCCTCAGCAGATTGTGGTTTTTTGGTTTTTTTTCCCCCCCCTTTCAGGGAGCCTGCAGCAACACAGTCTGTGAGGTCTGGGTGGGGAGGGGCACCAGACCACTGGACCGGGGAACTTACAATGTTCGCTGTGATCTCAGCTTTTCCTCCAATTCCAAACTTGTATCCAATGTGTGACTGGTTACTGGAGACCCCGAAAACACTGTTTCATATAGATCTTGGGTAATTGCCAGCTGCTCTAGGGGAGAGACGAAATTCTGCTTCTCACCACTCAGTCATCTTGCCCCGCTCCAGATGTTAATTTTATTAAGTTGTTCTTGGCATTTGATAGTTTTGTCATAATATGTCACAGCATAGACCTGTATGGTTCATCCTGCTTGGTGTTTATGAAGCTCCTTGCATTTTTCTATTCATATCTTTCATCAGATTTAAGAAGTTTTATGCCATTATTTCTTCAAAAATATTTTCTGACCCTTTCTTTCTGCTCCTCTGGGAATGCTATCATGTGTTTGCTTGATGGTATTCCACAGATTACTCAGGCTCTGTTCACTTATATTTCATTCTTTTTGCATTCTGCTCCTCAACCTGGGCAATTTCAATTGTCTTGTCTTCAAGTTCATTGATACTTTCCTCTGCCTTCCCTATCTGTGTTTGAACCCATCTATTGATATTTCCACTTCAATTAATGTGCTTTTTAATGCAATTTTATTGAGATATACTCACATACCATACAATCATCCAAAGTGCACAATCAGTTGTTCAGAATATCATCACATAGTTGTGCATTCATCACCACAGTCAATTTTTTTTAACTTTTTCATTACTTCAAAAAATAAGAATAACAATAAAAATAAAAGTAAAAAAGAACACCTAAAACATCTCATACTCCTTTCACCACTATTATTCATTTAGTTTTTGTGCCCCTTTTTTCTACTCATTTATCCATACACTGGATAAAGGGAGTGTGAGTCACAAGGTTTTCACAATCATACAGTCACACCATATAAGCTATATAGTTTTATGATCATCTTCAAGAATCAAGGATACTGGATAGCAGTTCAACAGTTTCAGGTATTTCCTTCTAGCTATTCTAGCACACTAAAAACTAAAAAGGAATATTTATATAATGCATAAGATTTATGTCTAGAATGACCTCTCAAATACATTTGAGATCTCTTAGCCACTGAAACTTTATTTTGTTTGATTTCTCTTCCCCCTTTGGTCAGGAAGGCTTTCTCAATTCCGTGATGCTGGATCCAGGCTCATCCCTGAGAGTCATGTTCCACATTGCCAGGGAGATTTATACCCCTGGGAGTCATGTCCCACATAGAGGGAAAGGACAGTGAGTTTACCTGAAGAGTTGGCTTAGAGAGAGAGAGGCCACATCTGAAAAACAAAAGCAGTTCTCTGAGGGTGACTGTTATGCACAATTATAAGTAGGCTTAAGATCTCCTTTGCAGTAATAAGCTTTATAAGGGGAAGCCCAAGATTGAGGACTTGGTCTATTACAATGGTATTACCCAATACTTGTGAAAATATTGAGTGTGGAAGTTTAATATTTCCACATTTTCCCCCAGGCCCTCGAGGGAGCTTTGCAAATACTTTTTATTCTTTCCTCAAATTACTCCAGAATGTATCAGGGTTTCATGCTACCCTGTACAAGCCATCTGATTTTGCCCCCTATTCAAGATTCAATGTTATTATGGTGTTTGAATAAACTGAACAAACAAGTTAAATTATATACCATGCTACAGAAAGTATAGATTTTGTGCTAAAAAAATCTCTTCCTTTGGTCTAACAGAGAAGTTGAAGTTTTAAAACACAGTCAATATCATCCTTTTCCCCTTCATCTGGTTTATCTTAGTTTTAATCAAGTCTGTTTTGTTCATATCTCCAATTGAAGTCCAATCTCTTTCTCAGCTTTTCTAACATTTGCTGTGTGGGGTAATGTTGATGTTCATAGCTGCTGAACTCTGGCTCTGAGTCTTAAGTGTCACATATATACCCAATGTTACAGGGACCAGCTAGGTTATACACCAACACCTCAGCATCTCAGACTTTAGAGATAACCATTGTAATTCATAAATAGATGTGACTGCTATAAGATCTTACAATCTAGAAACTTTTGCCATACGCCTTCCCTGATAACCTATGCTCTCAGCTTCAATTCTCAGATTTTTCATATTATAGTTAGTTCATATTAGTGAGGCATTATAATGATTGTCTTTTTGATTCTGGCTTATTTCACTCAACTTGCTGTTCTCCAGGTCCACTCACCTAGGTGCATACCTCACAACTTCATTTCTTCTTGCCACCACTGGGTATTCCATTGCATGTATACACCACAGTTCACCATTCTGTTTATCAATTGAGGTACCCTTAAGCCACCTCCATCCATTGTGAACAGTGGATACAGCTGCCATAAACACCAGTGGGCAAATGTCCGTTCATGACCCTGCTCTCAGTTCTTCCAACTACGTACCTAATAATGAGGTTGCAGGACCATATGACAACCCCATATTTAACTTCCTGTGGAACCGTCACACTGCCATCCAGCTGGGCTCTGACAGTCAACTTCTCTACCAACAGGGTACATCCTTTTCCATATTTTCTCCAGCACCTGTATCCCTCTATTTTTTTAACAGTTTTTTTCACACATCATAGAACCCACCCTAAGTAAGCAATCACAAAATTATGCATTCACCACCACAATCTGTATGAGGACATTTCCATCTCTTCCCCAAAGAGAGAGGAAAAGGAGAGAAAAAGAGAAGAAAATACAAACAATAGAGGAAAAATAAAATACAATGAAAATGTCAGACAACATCACCACCATTAAGAATCCCATGTCACTCCCTTATATCCTCCTTGTATAGACATTGAGCTTTGGTATTTTTCCTTTGTTACAATTAATGGAAGCATCTTACAATGTTTCATTAACGTTAGACTCTAGTTTGCATTCATTGTATTTTTTCCCCTATACAATTCAATTTTCCATACCTTGCAATGCTGACATTCATTTGCTCTCTTTTGTTTAAAAACATTCCTATATTTGCACATTTAATCTCCATTATTGACCACTCTAGATTTTGCTAAGTTATGCAATCCCAGTCTTTATCTTCTATCTTTCTGATGTCATACATCCCCTAGCCTTCCTCTTTCAATCATACTAACATTCATCTTTGTTCAGAGTACTTACAATATGGTGCTACCATAATACAGTAATGTGCTATCCATTTCTGGATCTATACAATCAATCCTGTTGAACCTTCTGCACTTCTTCAGCATCAAATGCCTGATCTCCAACTTCTTCCTATCTTCTGCTAACCTGTGTTCTCAACTCTCAAATTTCATTCGTCATTGTTAGTCTATGTTAGTGAAACCATACAGTATCCATCCTTTTGTTTCTGGGTAATTTCACTCAATATAATGCCTACTGACTACCATTTTGTCTTTTGGATTTTATATGTCATATCTAACTTTAGTTTTATTTTTCCCTCTCTCTCTTTTTACCCTTACTGATATTCTTCATTTCTACCCTCTTCTCCAAACCTCTTTCTCCTATTTCTTCTTATCTGCCTATAGTGCTCTCTTTAGTATTTTCTTGTAGGGCAGGTATCTTGTTCTTAGATTCGATCAGGGTCTGTTTGTCTGAAAATATTTTAAACTCCCTCTCATTTTTGAAGGAGAGTTTTGCCAGATATAGAATTCTTTGTTGGCAGTTTTTATCTTTCTGTTTCTTCAATATATATCAACATTGTCTTCTTGCCTCCAAGGTTTTTACTGAGAAATCTGCATATTGTCTTATCGAGCTTTCCTTTGCATGTGATGAATTACTTTTCTCTTGCTGCTTTCAGAATACCTTTTTTGTCTTTGACATTTGATAATCTAATTATTAATTGTCTTGGTGTTGGTCTATTCAGATCTATTCTTTTTGGGGTACACTGTGCTTCTTGGATCTGTAATTTTATGTCTTTCATAACAGATTTGAAATTTTCAGTGATTATTCCCCTTCTCTTATCTTTCTGGGACACCCATGATACATACATTCACGCACTTCATGTTGTCATTCAGTTCCCTGAGACCCTACTCATATTTTCCCATTCTTTTTCCTATTGTTTCTTTTGTGTGTAGGGTTTCTGATGTCCTGTCCTTTAGTTCATGAATCCTTTATTCTGCCTCTTCAAATCTGCTGTTGTACATCTCCATTGTGTTTTTCATCTCTTCTATACTGCCTTTCATTCACGTAAGTTCTGCCAATTGTTTTTTCAAACTTTTGTTTGCTCAATGTCTTCCTTATACCCTTCATCTTTTTTGCTATATCTTCCCTCAAATCATTGATTTGATTTTTTAACTGATTTAGGAGTTTTGTTTGATTAATAATTAGTTGTTTCAATTCTGGTATATCATTTGAAGTGTAAGTTTGTTCCTTTGACTGGGCTATATCTTTGTTTTTCCTAGTGTGATTTGTAATTTTTTGTTGTCTGAGCATCTGGTTTCATTAATTACCCCAATCAGATTTTCCCAGATCAGATAGGCCCAAGTGTCAGGAGGAGGCTATATTCAGTATCAGGCGTCCATGAAGGTGAGACTCAGAAGATTGACATACTTCCCTGTGAGGCCTCTAGTCTCTGTGCTTTTCCTATCCTGCCCAGCAGGTGGCACTTGTCTTCCTGCAGCTCTCCACTGGCATAAACATGTGAGGTGTATTTAATTCTCAGCAGTCCCTGTCCCTGCCAGTGACTGAGGGTGTCAGAAGCCAGGCTTAGCTGTTTCTCTTTATCCGCCCCCCAGGCCCTGAGGTCTAAGTTCTCTGAGGGAAGGGTGCCATGTGAGCTGGGCCCATCCCCCCTCTTTTCTTATGGAAGATAAGCCCTTTAGGGAATTGTCTCCTACACTTGACTTATTCCTTTGACTCTATCTTAACTCCACCCAAGTCTGGGTCGGTACTGACAATTGAAAAGGCTTTTTCTAATAAGCTACTTAGAATGAGAGAAAAAAGGGAAAAAAGTGAGAAGTCTCCAACCAGTCCCCAGCCCTCCCATTCACTAGGCAAAAACAATAATTCATACCCATTTCTATATGCTCCCTTTCTTGGGGCACAGCCATTTTCAGTATTCTGATCTCAGTTGACTCCAAAAGCTTCTGTTTATATTTATTCTTATATTTTTTCCATCAGACCACACACTGTATTTGCCTTTTGTAGAACTTCCTGATTGGAGGAATGTAGACACACCAATCAAAAGTTTTAAACAATTATCTTAAAAATGCTCAAGGATATTAAAGAAATAGAGAAAAAAAACTAAAGGATATAAGGAAAGCAGTGAACATGTTATATCAGAGCCTTAGTAAAGAGCAATAATTTTTTTTAAAAAAAGAAGCAAACAGAACTACTGGAGCTGAAGACCACAATAAAGGAAAAGAAAATTTCCCAGGAGGATTTCAAAAGCAGGTTAGAGCTGGCAGAATAATGAATCAGTGAATATGAAGACAAGGCACTTGAAATGAGTCAGGCTGAGGACAGAAAGGAAAAAGAAATATTAAAAGCAAAAATAGTCTAAGTTATGGGACACCAGCAAGTGTACCAATATACATATTATGGGAATCCCAGAAGAACAAGTAAGAGATAAACAGGCAGAAAGAATAGTGAAAGAAGAACTTCCCAAACTTAGGAACACATATGACTATGCACATCCAAGAAGCTCATAGAATGCCAAACAGGAAAATGTGAAGAGAAATACACTCCATCTAATACTGATCCCACTATATAATGCAGTGGACAGAGAAAAGGTTCTGAAAGCTGCAAGAAAAAAGCAATGTGCTACCTACAAGGGAGTCCCAATTAGATTGAGTGCCAATTTCTCATTGGAAACCATGGAGACAAGAAAACAATTGGTTGAAATACTCAAAGTGCTGAAAGTAAACAACTGCCAGTCAAGAATTTTATATGCAGCAAGACTTTCTTTAAAAAATAAGGGAAAGATTAGACATCCCCAGATAAACAAAAAACTGATGAAGTTCATCACCACTAGATCTGTTCTAAAAACAAGGCTAAAGTAAGTTTATTAGACTGAAAGGAAAGGACACTAGACAGTGGTTCAGAGCAGCATAAAGAAATAAAGACCTTCAGTAAAGGTAACAATTGGGTTAATTATATAAATTCCAGTATTATTGTAATATATTGTTTGGCATGTAACTCTACTTCTTACTTCCTAAAGGTGCTAAAATGCATAAAAATTAATTTGGGGATGTAAAATGTACAAAGATATAAGAGGTAATAAGTAAAAAAATCATCATGGGACAGGGGTGTATAGGAAAAGTATATGTGCATGCTGTTGAAGTTAAGCTGCCCTTAAACCAAATATGATTGTTATATATTCAAGATATTAAATTTTAACCCGTTGGTAACTACAAAGAAAATAGATGAAAAATATATCTACATAGAACTGAGAAGGCACTCAGTAGGATGTAACACAAATAAAATAAATATAAAAGTAAGCATTAACAGAAGTGAGGGACAAATAAGGTATAAAACTTACAAAGGCTAAACAGCAAAATGGGAGATGAACATCCTGTATTGTCATGAGTGACTGTAAATGTAAATAAATAAACTTACCACTAAAAAGGCAGAGATTGGCAGGATGGAAAAAAAAATGCATGACACAACTATATGCTATCTACTGAATTCAAAGATACAACTAGTCTGAGAGTGAAAGAATGGAAAAAATATATACCATGCATTTAGTAACCAAAAGATATCTGGTGTGGTTTTACTAATATCAGATAAAACAGACTTGAAGTAAAAAACAGTTATGAGGGACAAAGATAGTCATTTCATACTGATAAGGTGGACAATTCAACAGGAAGATGTAGTAATTATAAATATACACACAAATAAACAACAGAACTCCAAAATTTATGAAAAAAATAACGACAATTTGAAGGGAGAAGAAATTGATGCTCTACGTCAATAATAAGAGAGTTTAATCCACTACACTAATAATGGACAGAATATCTAGTCAGAAGATCAATAAGGATATACAAGGCTTGAATGATTCTCTAAACCAACCATACCAAACAGACATATATAGAACACATAACCCCAAAACAACAGAACACATGCTTTTCTCAAATTCACATGGATCATTCTCCAGGATAGATAATAAATCTGTTGGGTCACAAAAAAAGACTCAATAATTTTTTAAAAAATTAGGATCTTGCAGTATATATTTCTGATTACAACAGAATGAAACTAGAAATCCATATCCAAGGGAGAAATGTAAATTTTACAAATATGTGGAAATTAAACAGCATACTATTAAACAACTGATGAATTAAAAAAGGAATCAGAGACAAATTTAGGAAATATCTTGAGGTGATTGAAAATGAAAATACAACATAACAAAACTTATGGGATGCAACAAAGGCAGTGCTGAGAGAGAAATTTATAGATCTAAATGCTTACATTAAAAAAGAAAAAAAAAAAAGATTTTATATCCAAGACCTAACATCAAACTATAAGTAGAAATAGAAGAGCAAACTAAATTCTAAGTGAGCAGAAGGAAGGAAATAAACAATAGAGTGCAGATAAATGAAATAGAAAATGAGAAAACAATGGAGAGAATCAATAAAACCAAAAGTTGGTTCTTTGAAAATGTCAGTAAAATTAACAAAACTTTAGGAGACTGACAAAGAATAAAAGAGAGATAATACAAATAACAAAAATTAGAAATGAAAACTGGGGCATTATTGCTGAACCTACTGAAATAAAAAAGACTATATGATGATACTACAAACAACTGCATGCCCTTGAAGTAGATAACCTAGATGAAGTAGAAAATTTCTTAGAAACACACAAACTGCATTGACTCAAGAAGTAGAATATCTCAACAAACCAATTACTAATGAAGAGAATGAATAAGAAATCAAAATCTTCCAACAAAGTAAAGCATGGGAGAATTCACAGGGAAACTCTAACAAACATTCTATGAAGACTTTACTCCAATTCTGCTCAAACTTTTCCAAAAAGTTGAAAAGGAGGGAATACTCACTATTTCATTCTATGAGTCTGACATCACCCTCATACCAATGCCAGATAAAAATATTACAAGGAAAGAAAACATTAGACCAATATTGCTTGTGAGTATAGATGCAAAAAATCCTCCAAAAAAAAAAAAAAAAAAATAGCAAACTGAATCTAAGAGCATATTAAAAAATTATACTGATAAAGTGATATTTAGCCTTGGAATGCAATATTGATTGAACATAAGAAAACACTCTGTTAATGTAATTCACCACAATAACAGAAGGAAGGAGAAAACAAACATGATCTTCTCAATTGATTCAGAAAAGGCATTTGACAAAATCCAGCATCCTTTCTTGATAAAAGCACTTAGAACACTAGGAATAGAAGGAAACTTCCTCAGTGTGATAAATGGCATATATGAAAAGCCCACAACCAACATTTTAGTTAGTGGTCAAAGACTGAAAGCTTTCCCTTTAATATCAAGAACAAGGCAAGGATACCCACTGTCACCACTGTTATTCAACATTGTACTGAAAGTTCTTGCCAGAGCAATTATAACAAAAAACAAATAAAAAGCATTCAAATTGTAATGGAAGAAGTAAAACAATCCCTGTTTGCTGATGACATGATCCTACATACAGAAAATCTTGGAAAATCGAAAGCAAAGCTCTTAGAGCTAATAAATAGATTCACCAGTGGCAGGGTACAAGTTCAACACCACAAAATAAGTAGTGTTTCTATACACAAGTAATGATTGGAAGTAACAATTGGAGGAAGAATCTAGAAAAAATTCCATTCCCAATAGCAACTACAAGAATTAAATATCTAGGAATAAATCTAACTAAGAATGCAAAGGAGTTGTTCATAGAAAACTATCAAACATTGTTAGAAGAAATCAAAGGAGGTCTAAATAAATGTATGGCCATTTCATTCTCATGGATTGGAAGACTACGTTTAAGATGTCAGTAGTACCCAGAGCAATTATAGATTCAATGTAACACCAATCACAATTCCAACAAACTTCTTTGCAGAAATGGAAAAGCCAATCATCAAATTTACATGGAAGAGTAAGTGTTCCCAAATAGCTAAAACCATCTTGAGAAACAAGAATGAATTGGAGAACTCATACTTCCCAATCTTAAAACTTATTACAAAGCCACAGTAATGAAAACAATATAGCAGTGGCACAAGGAAAAACATATAGACCAATGGAATTGAATTGAAATCCCCATAAAGACCACAATTAGGAAAAAACAGTCTCTTTAACAAATGGTGCTGGAGAAACTGGATCTCCATTTGCAAAAAATTAAAAAGAAGAAGAAAAAGTACTCCTACCTCACACCTTATTCAACAATCAGCCCAAAATGGATCAAGGACCCAAATATCAGAGCTAAAACAATCAAACTCCTAGTAGGAAATGTAGGGAAGCATCTTCAGGACCTTTTGTTAAGCAATTATTAATTACACTTTACACCCAAAACACAAGCAGCAAAAGGAAAAAAATAGATAAAAGGGACCTCCTTGTACTGGAGGTTATGTATACCATAAAAGGCTAGGTTTTTTAAATCCACTCTTGTGGGCGTGGATCTGTTGTGGGTGGGAACTTTTGATTAGGTTATTTACATGGAGTTGTGATCCTGACCACTTAAGGTGGGTCTTAATTACTTTACTGGAGTCCTTAAGGTGACTCAGGAAGAGAAAGGGAGCTCAGAACCTATGCAGACACAGGTGCTTTTAGAAGGTGAGAGATATTTTGAAGAAAGCTAAGATATATAATCAGAGATTTACTCAGGAGAAGCAAACAAAAATCCACAGGAGCTGAGAAGCCCAGAGACATTTTGGAGAAAGCCACTGAAGCCAGAAGCTAAACACAGGAGAGAAGATTCAGCAGAGCCAGTGATGTGCCTTCCCATGTGACAGAGGAACCCCACATGCCATCGGCCTTTCCTTGTAGAAGCTATCTACCTCTTGATGCTTTAACGTGGATGTTTTAATGAGCTTACAACTGTAAATTTGCAACCTAATAAATCCCAATTGTAAAAGACAATCCATTTCTGTTATATTGCATTTTGGCAACTTTAGCAAACTGAAAAACACATAAAAATTAAAAACACTTGCACCTCAAAGGACTTTATCATGAAAGTAAGACAACAGCCTACACAATGGGAGGAAATATTTGGACACTTCATATTTGATAAAAGTTTATATACAGAATATATAAACAAATCCTTCAACTTAACAACAGAAAGACCACCCAATTAAAAGTGGGCAAAACTTGAATAGACAACTTTCCAAAGAAGATTTATACAAATGGACAGAAAGCACATGAAAAGATACTCAACATCACTAGCCATCAGAGAAATGCAAATCAAAACAACAATGAGGTACCATTTCACACCTATTAGAATGGCTACTATTTTTAAAAAAGGGAACATAGGTGTTAGAGAGGATGAAAAGAAATAGAAACATTCATTCATTGCTGCTGGCAATGTAAAATGGTGCAGACACTGTGGAAGACATTTTGGAAGTTCATCAGAAAACTAGGTATAGAACTACCTTAAGACCCAGCAATTCCGTTATCAAATTAATGAAAGGCACTGTGTTGTTTTTTTTTTTTTTTTTTAATTTGTATTGAGATTGTTAAGATACCATACAATTATCCAAAGATCTAAAGTGTACAATCACATGCCCCTGGGTATCCTCATACAGCTGTGCATCCATCACATTTAATTTTTGTTCAATTTTTAGAAACTTTTCATTACTCCAGACAAGAAATAAAGTGAAAGATGCAAAAAGAAAAAAAGAAAAGGAAACTCTAATCCTCCCCTATCCCTAACCAACCCCCCTCAATTGTTGACTCGTAGTATTGGTATAGTACATTTGTTACTGTTTATGAAAAAATGTTGAAATACTACTAACTGTAGTATGTAGATTGCAATAGGTATATATTTCTTCTCTATATGCCCTTCTATTATTAACTTCTAATTGTATTGTCATACATTTGTTCTGGTTCATGGAAGCGATTTCTAGTATTTGTACAGTTGATCATGGACATTGCCCACCATAGGATTCAGTTTTATACATTCCCATCTTTTGACCTCCAACTTTCCTTCTGGTGACATATATGACTCTGAGCTTCCCCTTTCCACCTCAATCACACACCATTCGGCGCTGTTAGTTATTCTCACATCTTGCTACCAACACCCCTGTTCATTTCCAAACATTTAAGTTCATCCTAATTGAACATTCTGCTCATACTAAGCAACCACTCCCCATCCTTAAGCCTCGTCCTGTATCTTGGTACCTTATATTTCATGTCTATGAGTTTACATATTATAATTAGTTCCTGTCAGTGAGACCCTGCAATATTTGTCCTTATGTGTCTGGCTTATTTCATTCAGTATATTGCCCTCAAGGTTTTGTCATCAACTCATTTGTTTTTTAAATATGGTTTTGTTCACTCACCATACATTCCATCCCAAGTAAATAATTGATGGTTCTCTGCATGGTCATATGTTTATGTGTTCACCACCTTCACCACTATCTATATAAGGGCATATACATTTCTTCTACAAGGCAGGAGGGAGAGTCAAAGAAGGTAGAGAGGCAAAAGAAAGAGGCAAAAAAAAAATGACAGCTAGGAAGCAGCAAAAGGAAAAATAACGTTAAATCAAAGTAGAGTAAAGAATCAGACAATACCACCAATGTCAAGTGTCTAACATGCCTCCCCTACCCCCCCTCTTATCTGCATTTACCTTGGTATATCACCTTTGTCACATTAAAGGGAGCATAATACAATGATTCTATTAGTTACAGTCTCTAGTTTATGCTGATTGCATCCCTCCTCCAATGCCTCCCCATTTTTAACACCTTGCAAGGTGGACATTTGCTTGTTCTCCCTCGTAAAACAACATATTTGTACATTTTATCACAATTGTTGAATACTCTAGATTTTACCAAGTTACACAGTCCCAGTCTGTATCTTTCCTCCTTTCTTGTGGTGTCTCACATGCTCCCCACCTTCCTCTCTCAACCGTATTCATAGTTATCTTTGTTCAGTGTACTTACATTGTTGTGCTACCATCTCCCAAAATTGTGTTCCAAACCACGCACTCCTGTCTTCTATCACTCTGTAGTGCTCCCTTTAGTATTTCCTGTAGGGCGGGTGTCTTGTTCACAAAGTCTCTCATTGTCTGTTTGTCGGAAAATATTTTGAGCTCTCCCTCATATTTGAAGGACAGCTTTGCTGGATATAGGATTCTTGGTTGGCAGTTTTTCTCTTTCAGTATCTTAAATATGTAACACCACTTCCTTCTTGCCTCCATGGTTTCTGCTGAGAGATCCACACATAGTCTTCTTAAGCTTCCTTTGTATGTGATGGATTGCTTTTCTCTTGCTGCTTTCAGGATTCTCTTTGTCTTTGACATTTGATAATCTGCTTATTAAGTGTATTGGCGTAGGCCTATTCATATCTCTTCTGTTTGGAGTATGCTGCGCTTCTTGGATCTATAATTTTATGTCTTTCATAAGAGATGGGAAATTTTCATTAATTATTTCCTCTATTATTGCTTCTTCCCCTTTTCCCTTCTCTTCTCCTTCTGGGACACCAATGATATGTACATTATTGTACTTTGTTTCATCCTTGAGTTCCCGGAGACATTTCATTCTTTTCTCCTTCTGCTCCTTTGCGTGTAGGCTTTCAGGTGTTTTGTTCTCCAGTTCCTGAGTGTTTTCTTCTGCCTCTTGAGATCTGCTGTTGTATGTTTCCATTGTGTCTTTCATCTCTTGTGCTGTGCCTTTCATTTCCATAGATTCTATTAGTTGTGTTTTTGAACTTTTGATTTCTGCCTTATGTATGCCCAGTGTTTCCTTTACAGCCTCTATCTCTTTTGCAATAGCTTCTCTAAACTTTTTGAATTGATTTAGCATTAGTTGTTTAAATTCCTATATCTCAGTTGAAGTGTACGTTTGTTCCTTTGACTGGGCCATAACTTTGTTTTTCTTAGTGTAGGTTGTAATTTTCTGTTGTCTAGGCATGGTTTCCTTGGTTATCCAAATCAGGTTTTCCCAGACCAGAACAGGCTCAGGTCCCAGAGGGAAGAAATATTCAGTATCTGGTTTCCCTGAGGGTGTGTCTTAGAAAATTGCTCCACCCTTTGATGCCTCGGGTCACTGTGCTTTTCTGCCCAGCAGGTGATGCCTGTTAGCCTATAATTCTTGACTGGTGTAAGGAGGTATGGCCGTGTTCCCCCAGGCTCTGGGGTCTGGTTCTGAATGGAAAGGGCCCCACCCCTTTCCTCCTAGAGAAGACAGACCCCCCAGGTGGAGGTCATTAGCATTTCAATGGACTCTCTCTCTGCTTGTGCTGTCTCCACCCTTCCCCCAGTCACAGCCCTGGAAACTGAAAATGGCTGGGGCTTTCTCCACTGAGCCAACAAAGAAACAGACAGTCCCCTTCAGACCCAGTCCAAGGCAACCCTCCGGCTCTCCAAGGTCAGTCATCACCCAAAGCCTTTGTCTGTTTTTTGGGGATTTGTACCTGTAGTGAGAAGTTCACACTCACTACTTAAAACCCCAGTTGCAGCTCAGCTGAGCTATATTTGCTTGCTGAGAGAGAGCTTCTCTCTGGCACCACGAGGCTTTGCAGCTCGGGCTATGGGGGAGGGGGTCTCATGACTTGGATCCACAGGTTTTACTTACAGATTTTATGCTGTGTTCTTGGGCATTCCTCCCAATTCAGGTTGGTATATGATGAGTGGATGCTCTCGTTTGTCCCCCCACAGTTATTCTGGATTATTTACTAGTTGTTTCTGGTTTTTTGTAGTTGTTTCAGGGGGCTACTTAGCTTCCACTCCTCTTTATGCCACCAACTTGCCCAACGGCACTGTGCTGTTTTGAAGCTGTTATGTACCTCAAAGAAGCCATGTTCTTTTAATCCAATCTTCTGTGTGTGTGTGTGTGGAGCAGGGCTATTGTGGGTAGGAACTTTTGATTAGATTATTTCCATGGAGATGGGACCCTGCCCATTCAAGGTGGGCCTTAATTAATTTACTGGTGTCTTCTATGAGAAGATAAAAGGCAGAGCCATTTTGAAGGGAGTTTAGAACCAACATAGACCCAGAAAATTGGAGATGCTATGCTAAGAGATGAAGCCCAGAGTTTGCCTCAGAGAAACTAAGTGAGAAGCCATAGATGCTTAAGGAGAAAGCCACTAGAATCAAGCTGAAAGTAATGCAATCTGGGAGCAAGGGACCAGCAGACACCAGTCATGTGCTTTCCCAGCTGACAGAGGTGTTCCAGATGTCCTTGGCTTTTTCCTCAGAGAAGGTATCTACCTCTTGATGTCTTAATTTGGACACTTCTGTGGTCTTAGAACTGTATAACCTAATATATCCCCTTTATAAAAATCAATACATTTCTGGTATTTTGCATTTCCAGCAGCTTTAGCAAGCTGGAATAGGCACCAAACCACAGCCTCAAGAAACACAGACAACAACATGCAGGATAAACACACAGACAAAACAAAAATAAAATAGAAAATAAAACATATTCATAAAAAAACAAAAACAAAAACAAAACCATCAAGCAGAAGCCGAAGACAAGGAGAAAATCTTGAAAGAGGCAATGTAATGTGGAAGGGAAGTTGCTACCTACTTATTCTTAGAAGATTAAGATTAGTAGAGGGTTTCTCACAAAAACCATGCTAGCAAGAAGAGAGTGAAGTGAAATATTTAGTGTTCAAAGAACAAAGCAACCAAATTAGAAATCTATACCAGGAAGAATTTTTTTAAGTGAAAGAAAAATAAAGAACTTTTCAGGTAAACAAAACTGAAGGAATTCAACATTTGTTGCCCTGTAAGAAATGTTGAAAGAACTTGTTCAGAGAGAAGGAAAAAGATATAGGTCAGAAACATAGATGCACATAAAGAAAAGAAGAGTTGGAGAAGGAAGAGATGAAGGCAAAATAAAATCTTTAATTTTTCTAATTCTTAATGGATATATGTTTTAATCACCTCCTACTCACCCTATTGGTGAGGGAGGGATTCCCACCCTAGGCTTATGGGGATGACCAAACACATGACAGATGAGATCAATGGCAGTTTTTTAGTAACACATACTCACAGCTGGGGATGAGAGAACACTGCTTGCCATGGAGGCTGCACCTGGCAATAGTGTGAACAAGTGGATGCTGTGGGAGGCAAGGCTTTGTAGGATCAATAGAGTGAGGTTAACCTTGGTTCTTTTGGGAGGATATTGTTGGCTTTTTGAATATTCCATTGGTGGGCAGGGAAATTGTCCTGCTACTCAAGGACAAACAGGAATGTACCTGATAGCTTTGATGAGTGAATTTGGCTAGGGGACCTTACAGGAGATCAGAGTGCGAACGGGAACTTTTGGTTAGACCATTTAAGGACCTCCTGGTTTTATCAGATGTCAAGGAATCACATAATACAGGGTCTTAATTTTAAGCCTTACACCACAAAGAAAAAGAAAACTGTTTAAACAAATAATAGTAGGGATATTGAGTGACTATAGCACATGGATAAGAGAAATGAATGACAGCAATGTCACAAATGAAAGGAGTGAGAATTGTGAATATTATCAGCTACCTGCAATATATATATATGTATAAGTGTTTCTTGAACGTGGGATTATATTAATTAAAAATGTATATTGTAAAGTCTAGAGAAACAAGTAAAAATAATTTAAAAAAAAACTAGTATTATTTACATGCTGAGAAGAGAGAAAACAAAATAATTTGAAATGCTTAATTAAAACCAGAAAAGCAGAAAAAAGAGGGGGGTGAGAACAAATGCAATGAAAAGAAACAGTTGCAAACATGGTAGTTCTCAACCCAACTATATCAATAATCTCTATAAATATGAATGTTCAAAATATCCCAGTTCAAAGATAGTTTTCAATAGATAAAAATGTGAATTCTAGTTATATATTGTCTGCAAGAAATTCACTTTTAATAAAAAGACTCATATGAATTAAAAGTAGAGGGATATAGAGAGGTATTCCATGCTAGCAGTAACCAAAAGAACGCTGGAGTATCTGTAGGAATATCAATAATAAGTTGAAATCTTATTAATATAAGATATTAACAATAGGGGAACATGCATTTAAGGTGTATGGAAACTCATTATCTTCACAATTTTTTTGTAAATCTAAAACTGTTCTAAAATAAAGTTTTTTTACAAAAGTAACTACTTCAATGGCAACTAGAAATCAATAACCCCAAAGAACTAGATCTGTCACAAATATATAGAGGTTAAACAACACATTCCTAAATAACAAGTGGATCAAATAAGAAATTGCAAGAGAAATCAGTAAATATCTAATGACAAATGAAAATGAGGACGCAGCATATCAAAACCTGTGGGATGCAGCAAAGGTGGTGCTGAGGGGGAAATTTATAGCTCTAAATGCATATATCCAAAAGCAAGAAAGAGCCAAAACCAAAGACCTAACTGAATGACGGAAGATACTAGAGAATGATCAGCAAACTAACTCTAAAGTAAGTAGAAGAAAAGAAATAACAAAAATTAAAGCAGAAATAAATTAGCTGGAGAACAAAACAAACAAACAAGCAAACAAACAAACAAAAAATTAGAGAGAATAAATAAAGCCAAAAGCTGGTTCTTTGAGATCATCAAGAATGACAGATCCTTAGCTAGAATGACAAAGTCGAAAAGAGAAAAGACCCAAGTAAACAGAATCAGAAATGAAAGTGGGAAAATTACTACAGATCTTGAAGAAATAAAAATAAATCAGAAGAGGATATTGCAAACAACTGTATGCCAACAAGCAAGACAATTTAGAGGAAACGGACAATTTCCTAGAAACACATGAACATAGCCAACATAGATTGACTCAAGAAGAAATACAAGACCTCAGCAAACTAATCACAAGCAAAGAGATCCAATCATTTATCAAAAATCTACCTACAGAAGTCTAGGGGCAAGATGTCAGAGTGGTGAGGTGTAGGTTGGAGTTACTCCTCTGGGGCAGTCTGTAGAAAGCCAGGACCAGACACCACAGAGGAATTTGAGATTGAACAAACTTCATAAAACACTCATGAACATGTGGAACAGCTGAGATCAGTGAAATCTGTAAGTTGTCATAGCCAGGGGACCTGTGCCCCTCCTTGCCAGGCTCAGTCCCATGGAAGGTGGGGCCATCAGTCCTGGGAACCAGGAGGGAGAACAAAAGCTGCAACCATAGATAAACTGAGACCAGACAGCCCAGCAGAGAGGAGATAGGGCTAGCAAAGCAGCAAAAAAAAAAAAAAAAAGAAAAAAATAGAAAAACAACATAAAAACAGAGACTTTGGAGTCAGGTGAACATAATAGGGAGAAGGGCAGGGCTCAAACAGAGTCAGACACATATGAAAATCCAGGGGTGGAGAGCCCTTGTCTGAAAAGCCAACTTTTCAGGACAAACATAGGCTGAAAGTGAAAGGTTGGAAAAAGATATTTCATGCTAACAGCAACCAGAAAAAAGTGAGAGTAGCTATATTAATATCAGACAAAGTAGACTTCAAAAGTATGACAATTAAAAGAGACAAAAAAGGGCACAATGTATTAATAAAAAGGTCAATTCATCAGGAAAACATAACAATCAAATATTTATGAACCAAGCCAGAGTGCCCCAAAATCACTGAGTACACTGAAAAGAGAAGTAGATAACTCCACAATGATAGTTGGAAACTTCAATACACTGCTCTCAGCAATGGATAGAACATCTAGACAGAGGATCAACAAGGAAACAGAGATGTTAAACTGTATGATAAATGAACTACACTTGTAGAATGCTACACCCCACAACAGCAGGATACACATTCTTCTTGAGTGCTCATGGAACATTTTCTAGGATAGGCCACATGCTGGGTCACAAAGCAAGCCTTAACAAATTTAAAAATATTGATATTATAAAAAAAAATCTCAGATCATAATGAAATGAAGTTGGAAATAAATAACAGGCAGAAGATTGAAAAATTCACAAATATATGGAGACTAAACAACACATTCTTAGAAAACCAGTGGGTAAAGGAAGAAATTACAAGAGAAATTAGTAAATACTTTGAGGCAAATGACAATGAAAACACAATATATCAAAACTTATGGGATGCAGTGAAGGTGGTGCTGAGAGGGAAATTTATTGCCTTAAATGCCTATATTAAAAGAGAAGAGAGGGCAAAAATTGAGGAATTAACTGTTCACCTGGAAGAACTAGAGAAAGAACAGCAAATAAATCCCAAAGCAAACAGAAGGAATGAAATAACAAAGATCAGAGCAGAAATAAATGAAACTGAGAACAGGAAAACAATGAAGAATCAACAAAACCAGAAGCTGGTTCTTCAAGAAAATCAACAAAATTGATGAGCCCCTATCTAGGCTAACAACAACAACAAAAAGAAAGCAGATGCAAATAAATGCAATCAGAAAAAGGAAAGGAAACATAACTACTGACTCTACAGAAATAAAGGAGATAATGAGAAGAGGCTATGAACAACTATAGGCTAATAAACTGGACAAATTACACAAAATGGACAACTTTCTAGAACAGCATAAACAACGAACATTGACCTGAGAAGAAATAGAGGACCTCAACAAACCAATCACAAGCAAAGAGATTGAGTCAGTAATCACAAAGCTCCCAAAAAAGAAAAGCCCAGGACCAGATGGCTTCAAATGTGAATTCTACCAAACATTCAAGAAAGAATTAATACCAATCCTGTTCAAAGTCTTCAAAAAAATTGAAGAGGAGGTAAAGCTACCCAACTCATTCTATGAAACCAACATCACCCTAATACCAAAATCAGAGAAAGGTACTGCAAAAAAGACAAAATTATAGACCAGTCTCTTTAATGAATATAGATGCAAAAATCCTCAAGAAACTACTCACAAATAGAATGCAGCAGCACATTAAAAGAATTATACACCATGACCAAGTGGGGTTTATTCCAGATGTGCAAGTCTGGTTCAACACAAGAAAATCAATTAATGTAAAATACCACATCAATAAATCAAAGCAAAAGAATCACATGATCATCTTGATCAATGCAGAAAAAGCTTTTGACTAAATTCCACATTCTTTGTTGATGAAAACACTTCAAAGGATAGGAATAGAGGGGAATTTTCTCAATATCATAAAGGCAATATATGAAAAACCCACAGCTAACATTGTACTCAATGGGGAGAGACTAAAGCTTTCCCTCTAAGATCTGGAACAAGACAGGGATGCCCACTGTCACCATTGTTATTCAACATTGTGCTATAAGTTCTAGCTACAGCAATCAGGCAAGAAAAAGAAATAAAAGGCATCCAAATTGGAGAGGAAGAAGCAAAACTCACTGTTTGCAGATGATATGATTCTGTATGTAGAAAATCCAGAAAAATATACAGCAAAGCTATTAGAACTAATCAATGAATACAGCAAAGTGGCAGGCTACAAGATCAACATGCAAAAATCTTTAGTGTTCTTATACACAAGTAATGTGCAACAAGAGGAAGAAATAAATCAAAATTCCATTTACAATAGCAACCAAAAGAATCAAGTATTTAGAAATAAACTTAATGAAGGCCATAAAAGACCTATACAAAGAAAATTACAAGAAACTGCTAAAAGAAGAATTGAACAGGTTCTAAAAATGGAAAGACATACCATGTTCATGGATTGGAGACTAAATATAATTAGATGTCAACTCTACCTAAACTGATTCATAGATTCAATGCAATACCAATTAAATCCCTAAAATTTACTTTTGCAGAAATAGAAAAGAACAATATCAAATTTATTTAGAAGTGCAAGGTGCCCTGAATAGCCAAAAATATCTTGAGAAAGAGGAATAAAGAGACAAGTCTCACACTACCTGACTTTGAAGAATATTACAAAGCTACAGTGCTCAAAACAGCATCGTACTGTCATAAGGACAGAGATACTGACCAATGGAATCAACTGAGTGTTCAGAAATAGACTTGCATCTACAGACAATTGATCTATGATAGGGCAGTGAAGCCAAATCAAATGGGGACTGAGCATCTTTTCAATAAATGGTATTTGGAGAACTGAATATCCATTTCCAAAAGAATGAAAGAGGACTCCTACCCTCACACCTTATACAAAAATTAACTCTAATTGTATCAAAGACCTAAACATAAGTGCTACGGCCATAAGACTCTTAGAAGAAAATGTACAGCACTATCTTAAAGATCTTGTGATAGGAGGTGGTTTCCTAGAGCTTACACCCAAAGTGTGAGCAACCAAAGAACAAATAAACAAATGGGATCTCCTCAAAATCAAATACTTTTGTTTATCAAAGATCTTTGTCAGAAAAGTAAAAAGGTAGCCTACACAATGGGAGACAATATTTGGGAAACCACATATCAGATAGGTTTTAATATCCCGAATATATAAAGCCATCCTACAACTCAACAACAGAAAGACAAACAACCCAATTAAAAAATGGGCAAAAGACATGGACAGACACTTTTCTGAAGAGTAAATACAAATGGCTCAAAAACATATTAAAAAATGCTCAACTTCACTGCCTATTAGGGAAATGCAAATCAAAACCACCATGAGATATCATCTCACATCTACCAGAATAGCCATTATCCAAAAAACAGAAAATCTCAAGTGCTGGAGAGGATGTGGAGAAAGAGGCACACTTATTCATTGCTGGGGGGAATGTAGAATGGTGCAACCACTCTGGAAGACAGTGTGGAGGTTCCTCAGGAAGCTAAGTATAGATTTGCTGTATGATCCAGCTATTCCATTGCTAGGTATATATTCAAAGGAACCGAAAGTTAAGACACAAATGGACATTTGTAAACTGATGATAATTGCAGCACTGTTCATGATTGCCAAGATATGGAAGCAGCCCAAATGTCCATCAATGGACAAGTGGATAAGCAAACTGTGGTATATACACATGATGGAATATTATGCAGCTGTAAGACAGAACAAAGACATGGAACATATAATAACATGGATGAACCTTGAGGATATTATGTTGAGTGAAGTTAGCCAGAAATAAAAGGACAGATACTGTATGGTCTCACCAATATGAAGTAGCATTAATGAGCAAGCTCTGAGAGTTAAAAGCTGATAACACATGCTACCAGGAGATACAAAGAGGGTAGAGATCAGGCATTTGATGCCGAAGGACTACAGAAATGCTCAGCAGGATTGATTGTATAAATCCAGAAATAGATAGCATAATACTGTGTAATGGTAGCACAATATTGTAAGTACATGGAGCAAAGATGTGAGTAAACCTGAAAGAGGTGGGATAGGAGAATGTATGACACCAGAGGTAAAGATAGATGATGAAGACTGGGACTGTATAACTTAGCAAAAACTGTGGCCAATGACTACTACTAAATGTACAAATATAAAAATGTTCTCACATGTGGAAGAACAAATGAATGTCAACCATGCAGAGTGTTGAAAAAGGGATGGTATTTTGGAAAAAAAAACACATAATCAAAGCAAACTGGAGTCTATGGTCAGCAGTAACATTCCAATATGCTTCCATTAAATGTAACAAAGGCAATATACCAAAGTTAAATGTGTGTGAGAGGGGGATACGGGGGAGGGATGTGGGATTCTTGGTGGTGGTGTTGCTTTGTGTCCTTACTATTATATTGAATTCTATGACATTTTTATTTTTTTTTATTTTCTTTTTTATTATTCACCAAAAAAGAAAAAAACTTTTTCATAATAATATGTTCAAGTGCTGACTGCGGTAATAAATGTACAATTATGTGATGATGTCATGAACAACTGAATGTACACTGTAGATGGTTGTATGTTGTATGAATATATCTCTATAAGATTGTAGGAAAAATATAAATAGAGGTACAAGTACTGGAGAAAAACATGGAGAGAGGGATATACCTACTTACTGTTGATGAGGAGGCAGAATGATGTAGCCTTACTGGAGGTCACTGTGGTGGCTCCAGAAGAAGCTAAGTATGTGGGTCAATAAGGTCCTACAACGTAATTATGGGTATGTATTTGAAAGATCTGAGAGCAGAGACATAAGTGGACATTTGCATATTTGTGTTTATGGAGGCAATTTCATGTTTTCCAATGTATGGAGGTGGCCTAACGGTATATTGACTGAGGAACAAAATGGTGAACTGTGGTGTATGCATACAAGGGAATATTGGAACAACTATGAGAAGGAGTGAAGCTGTGAGACACTCAAGGAGGTGAATGGATCCTATAGACAGCATGTTGAGAGAAGTATACCAGAAACAGAGGCAAACACTATAATATCTCACCAATATGGACTAACTACAATGTGTAAACCCAGAATTGAATCTTAGAGCACAGCCTAACAGGGAAATAATTATTGTAATGGTCCCTAGATTGTAAGATCTTACAGCAGTCAAATCTCTTCCTGAATCATAATAGCTATCTCCAAACTCTGAGATGTTGATCCCTTAGTGTATAACCTGATTGGTCTCTGAAACATTGGGTATCTGTGTTATACCTGAAACTCAGAGCTAGAGCTCACAGATATGAATATGAGTATTAACACATACAGCAACTGTTAAAAAAAAAAAAAAAAGCTGAAATAGATTCCAGACTTCAATTAGAGATCTGAATAAAGCAGATCTGGTTAAGACTAGAACACATCAGGCCAGAAGTTAGAGGTTGTAACTGCCTCTGTGTTAAAACTTCCATGTGAGACCAAGGCTATTTGGTGTAGGATCTATATTTTCTAACCAATATAATTTCTACAGTCAGTTTGTTTAAACACTAAGATTACATGGAACTTTGAACAGAAAGTGAGCTATGGTAGATCTGTATAGATTACAATGAAATAGCAACACATCCTAAAGTAATTGGGGTGGAAAATAAAATATATAATTGGGGGCTCCCTGGAAGAGCTGGGGGAGGATGCAGAGTTGTTGGGCTTCCTCACCTGGATTGCTACTGATGTTCTCACAAACACTGGGGACTGATAGCCTGATGTGCTGAGCCCTGTGTCTTGGGGCTGGCCCCTATGAAGCTTGTTGCTGCAAGGAGAGGCTAAACCTGCTTATAATTGTGCCTAAGATCTCCCCCTGAGTGCCTCTTTGTTGCTCAGATGTGGCCTTCTCTCTCTAAGTCACCTTGGTGGGTGATCTCGCTGCCCTCCTCCATATATGGTACATGGCTCCCAGGGGTGCAAATCTCCCTGGCAATGCAGGATATGATTCTCAGGGATGAATCTGGACCCAGCATCATGGGATTGAGAACATCTTCTTGATGAAAAGGGGGATGAGAAGTGAGATGAAATGAAGCTTCAGTGGCTGAGAGATTTCAAGTGGAGTCAATAAGTCACTCTGGTGGACATTCTTATGCACTATATAGATAACACTTTTTAGGTTTTAATATATTGGAGTAGCTGGAAGTAAATACCTGAAACTACCAAACTCTAACCCAGTAGTCTTGACTCTTGAAGACGATTGTAAAACAATGTAGCTTAGAAGGGGTGACAGTATGATTGTGAAAACTTTGTTGGATCATGCTCCCTTTATCTAGTGTATGAATGGATGAGGAGAAAAATGGGGACAAAAACTAAATAAGAAATGAGGTGGGATGGGGGATGACTTGGGTGTTCTTTTTTATTTTTATTTTTTATTCTTATTCTGATTCTTTCTGGTGTAAGGCAAATGTTCAAAAATAGATTGGGATGATAAATGCACAGCTATATGATGGTACTGTGAACAGTTGATTGTATACCATTGATGATTATATGGTATGTGAATATATCTCAATAAAAATGAATTAAAAATAATCTACCTACAAATAAAAGTCCAGGGCCAGATGGCTTCAGGGAATTTTACCAAAGTTTCCAAAAAGAATTGATACCATTCCTGCTCAAACTCTTACAAAAAAAATTGAAGAAAAAGGAATACTACCTAACTCATTTTATAAAGCTAATATCACTCTGATACCAAAACCAGATAAAGATACTACAAAAAAGGAAAACTATAGGTCAATCTCCCCAATGAATATAGATGCAAAAATCCTAAACAAAATACTTGCAAATAGAATCCAAAGGCACATTAAAAGAATTATACACCATGACCAAGTAAGGTTCATTCCTGTCATGCAAAGGTGGTTCAACATAAGAAAATCAATGATGTAATACAACACATTAACAAATCAAGAGGGAAAAATCAAATGATCATCTCGATAGACTTGGGAAAAGCATTTGACAAAATTCAACATCTCTTTTTGATAAAAACACTTCAAAGGGTAGGAATTGAAGAAAACTTCCTCAATATGTTAAAGGGCATATGTGAAAAACCCACAGCCAGCATAGTACTCAATGGTTAGAGGCCGAAAGTCTTTCCCCTAAGATTGGGAATGAGACAAGGATGCTCACTGTCACCTCTATTATTCAACATTTTGCTAGAATTTCTAGCCAAAGCAATTAGCCAAGACAAAGAAATAAAAGGTATCCACATTGGAAAGAAAGAAGTAAAACTGTCATTATTTGCAGATGACATGATCCTATATTTAGAAAATCCTGAGAATTTGATGATAAAGCTACTTGAACTAATAAAAAAAATTCAGCAGAGTGGCAGGATATAAGATTAATGCATATATGTTAGTAATGTTCCTATACACTAGTAATGACCTAACTGAAGGGGCAATCAAAAAAAAAAAAATTCCATTCACAATAGCAAGTAAAAAAATCAAGTACCTAGGAATAAGCTTAAACAAGAATGTAGAAGTCATCTACACAGAAAATACAAAATATTAATAAAAGAAATAAAGGACTGAAATAGTGAAAAAATATTCTGTGCTCATAAATAGGAAGACTAAACATCATTAATATGTCAATTCTTCCCAAACTGATCTACAGATTCAATGTAATTCTAATCAAATGTCAACAACCTTCTCTGAAGACTTGGAAAAGTTAGTTATCAAATTTACTTGCAAGGGAAAGGAACCTTGAATTGCCCAAAACATCCTTAAAAAAAGAAGAACAAAGGGGGAGGACTTACACTTCCAGATTTTGAAGCCCACTGTAAAGCCACAGTGGTCAAAACACATGGTTGGCAGAAAGATAGACAATGATCAATGGAATTGACTTGAGAGTTCGGAAATAGATTCCCATATCTATGGCCAACTGATTTTTGATAAGGCCCCCAAATCCACAGTACTGGGACAGAACAGTCTCTACCACAAATAGGGCCAAGAGAACTGGATATCCATAGCCAAAAGAATGAAAGAGGACCCCTACCTCACACCCTATACAAAAATTAACTCAAAGTGGATCAAAGATCTCAATATAAGAGACAACACAATACCACTGTTAGAATATAATTTAGGGAAACATTTTAGGACCCAGTAATAGGAGGTAGCTTCTTAGACCTTACACCGAAAGCACAGCAACAAAAGAAAAAATAGATGAATGGGAACTCCTCAAAATCAAAAGCTTTGGTGCCTCAAAAACATTTGTCAAAAAGGTGAAGAGGTTAGCCAACTCAATGGGAGAAATATATTTGGAACCATATATCTCATAAGAGACTGAAACCTGCATATATAAAGAAATCCTACAACTCAACAACAATAGTACAAACAGCCCAATTATAAAATGGGCAAAGATATGAAAAAGGTATTTTTCCAAAGAGGAAATACAAATGACTAAAAACACATAAAAAAATGAATGTAGCCATCTCACACCATAAGAATGTCTGCCATAAACAAACAGGAAACAGTAAATACTGGAGAGGATGTGGAGAAAATTGGAGCTTTCATTCTTTGCTGGTGGGAACGTATAATGGTGCAGCTGCTGTGGAAGGGCAGTTGGGCAGTTTCTCAGAAAACTAGATATTGAATTACCCTAAGATCCAGCAATTCACTTCTCAGTATATACCCAGAAGATTTGAAAGCAGTGGCATGAACAGACATTTGTACACCAATGTTTATAGCAGCACTGTTCACATTTGCCAGAAGATGGAAACCATCCAGTGTCTTTCAACAGAAGAGTGGATAAATAATTGTGATATATACACACAATGGAATATTATGCAGCAGTCAGAAAGAACAAGGTCCTGACACATATGGCAACATGGATGAAACCTCCAAGATATAATGCTGAGTGAAATAAGTTGTGACACAAAAGAAGAGACATTGTATGTTACCACTTCTGTGAATTCCCTGAACAATGTAAATCAATGTCTTTATACTGTAGAATATTGGGGTCCTAGTGATAGACAGAAGTTTAAAGAGGGGGAATGATAATCAAATAGGTTTAGATATGTTAATGATGGTGAATCAAAGTATGGAATGGATGAGGGTGATGATTGTTAATGGGATTATTAAGTATCAGAACTGTATTGAAAGGCAAATAGGATTGAAGAGGGTTGTTTAAAGGCATGTATCCCACAGATCAGCACTACAAATATAGATAAGTGCTATCTGATAAACTTCTAAGGTACACTAGTACAGAGAGTTGACAACAGAAAGGTATATAGGAAAAATACACCTATTGAACACTAGGGAGTATAATTAATAGGAATACCATACTAGTACCACACAAATACTAGGCACACACAAAAAAAGTAACTACTTCAAAATCATGTTATAAGGTAGTAAGAGCAGTATAATCCAATAGTGAAAGAAATGCTATTCAAATATTTGTGAATGCATAGAAAACAAAAAAAAAATCAATATCCTTCAAAACACTAATTGTGGTTGGCTTTGAAGATCTTTGTGTGTCTCTATTTAATTTCATCTAATGAATTTTCTTAGGTATGGTTCCCAAGAAATACAGCCTGAAAGGATATTCTTATGTAAAAGACTTATTGAAGGAATCATTTCAGGTAAAACATGCAATGGATAGAGGGAAGCAAAACATAATAGAGAAAGAAGCCAGGCAAAGAAATTTGGCTCAGCTGGATTTCACAGGGATCTCTGGAGTATGAATGACACAATACAATTGTCCTGCCCTGCAGCAAGGAGCCTGGCCTTGCACCCTCATATCCCCATGAAAGATAGTCCTGAGCTTCAGCCTCAACTGCCCTCAGCATATCACAGCACCAATACAACCTCTTACATGGATCGATCTATCCATCTCTAATCTTTTGTAAGCAAAGTGTAATTTGTGCCCTGTGGGCCATGTTTCCACATTAAGCTCTTCAATCATTTGTTGAGAGTTATAATTTCAGAGAAATCCATCATTTTTAATCTCTTTCTTTATGCTACAGTTTGCATTACCCATGATTTATGATTTTCTAGAATTTCTAGACTCTCAAATAGTGTGAAATACTGACATAATCCCTTGTTTGTATAAATGTTTTTCCAAAGCAGATTGTATAGTGCACCCAGATATTACTTTTTCTTTATTACCCTCCAGGGTCTTTAAATGTAGGCACATAGTCTACAAAATAGGAAATTAGCTAGGAGCTCTTGCTCCAGTGGAATCATAAATCCTCAATTCAAATGTTTCTCTCTTCTACAACTTTGTTAATGATCTGGATTTACTCCATATTTCTAAAGTTAAAATACTAGTATTCAATTAAGGTAAGTTTTTACAATGCAAAGTATATTTATAATAGAACAGCTGTGCTGAATGCCTATTTGCTTACTCAATCATTACTGTTGCCTCAGGGACACTGAGTATTCAAATGAAACTTCCCTGGGAATTATCAGGAGTCAAACGGAGTAACATTATCCCAACAAAAAAATATAAATATAGTTTTTGTTCTAAGAAGTGTGATGGATTGAGAAATAATATAATCAATTTGTGAAATATAAATCAGATGGATTTGTGTTATAATCTAGAACCATTTTCAGAATGCCAACATAAATTAGCTCTTTGATTATTGTTTTAGTTTGCTAAAGCTGCTGCATGACAATATAACTGAAATGGATTGGCTTTTACATTGGGGATTTATTAAGTTACAATTTACAGTTCTTAGACTGTAGAAATGTCCAAATTAAGGCATCAAGAGGAGGATACCTTCTCTGAAGAAAGGCCACTGGTGTCTGGGAATCCTCTGCCAGATAGCAGAGCACACAGTTGTTGTCTACTGGTCTGTCACTCCTGGGTTTTGTTACTTTCAGCTCCTGGTTTCAATGGCTTTCTCAGCTCCTCCAGAGGCTTTCCTCTAAGCTTCTTTAGTATTTCTCTCTCTGTGTGTTCTCTTGGGGTTTCTGCCTTTTATCCTCTCATAAAGGACTCCAGTAAAGGATTAAGACCTACCTTGAATTGACTGGATCACACCTCAATTAAAAGAACCTAACCAAAAAGTCCTGCCCACAATAAGTCTACAACCACAAGGGTGGATTAAAAGAACAAGGCCTTTTTTGGAGTACATAGCAGCTCCAAACCATCAGTTATCTAGATAAAGTCATTGGTATATTGAAATTAGAAATATTTAAATCGTAGTCACAACAGTTCATTCTTCTTTTTTGACCAGACAATGAAATGTAATTTTAAAAAATGCTTGACCCACGGTTCACTTTAGGATGTGTATGGGATGAATGCAATCTGTAAATACACTGATGTAGTTATACATGTCTATACTAAGTGAGTTGATTCCACATATATCTCCAGATATATTTTTACACAAATAAAAGCCAAGTTTAATTTAATAAAACTGAACATTATACACCCGTGCTTATTTATTTTAATACTATTCATATTTTAAGTATATTTTATGAAGAACTGATTCCTGTCATCCAGGCTTAATAAATTATGAATTTAGCTTATGAGTTCTTAAAAAATCTTCAAAAAGTAAACTAGTTATTTTTGAAGAACTAATCTGTCATTAATCAAAGGCATATCAAGTCTCTTTGATCTGATGAACAATGTGTTGATGAAAAAATAAACCCTACATTCGGTTGATTAAAGACAGTTTGTCAATGTTCTATCATTTCAGAGAAAAATTTCAATTTAATTAATGACAGATTCCATTTTAAATTGCCAAATCAATCTTGATTTAAATTAGGCAATAGGCTAGAGAATTTCAACAGATTATATAGATTTGTATTATTTTAAAATTTTGCTTCTTTATTTAAAAAGTTACAAGCTTTGATTCTCACAAAGACAATTTTAAATACTAATGCCTTTTAAAATGTTTGCAATAATTATAATGCACATGTATGACAGAAAAGAGAAAAAAAAATCTAAGAAAAAAATGTAGTTCTATTGGCATAAGAAACAGTCATTTTAATCATATTTATTTAACAATTTGTCAATTAATGAACTTAATTTTGTTCATTAAGATATTAAGCTACTGTTTTAAATTTGTGACACTTTGTATGCAATGACATCTATATCTGTCTATATTAATTACATAGCATATGATATATATTACAGCAGAAGTATATTTTGCTATATCTAAATCTCTGTGTGTGTATATATATATATAGCAACTATATATATAGTGTATATATATACACACACACTATCTGTGTGTGTGTGTGTGTGTGTGTGCATATATATATATATATATATAAACATATAGAATAGGATATAGTAGAATGATTAAAAAAATGAGCTTGGAATTTAGCCAGGAACAAAAGTTAGAGATCTGATTGACTGATTATCAAAGAGGAGTATATCAAAATCGTCAAGGTTGTGTTTATATGCCTTTTAATTAATTTGTTAAACATAATATTTATTTTGGTTTTAAAATAACAAAAAAAATGGATGCATAAGAGATTTAAGTTTATTTTAGAAGGAATGTATGTACTTCTTTAAAACCCTGAAGTAATACCACTTCCCCTTAATCTTAGAGGGAAGGCATGGTAGAATCAAGATGACAACATGGTCCTATATTGTCATCCCATTTGACATTTTTCAGCACTGAAGTTTTAGCAGCAATAATTTCATGCATTTATAGAGCGTTTTCTACCTTATCATATATGTATATAAACAAATAAAAAGGTTATTACATAAATAATAATGAGATGATCCCTACGCACACAAACTGTCATATCACAATAACTGAAATGAAATTGCTTAAAGTCAATAAAATATTTGGCTAGTAAACCATGTCTATCTAGATTTTACTACATGAATTTTCAAGTGAGGACCATTTTGTAGATTATAGTGAAAGAATTAGTGAAAACAAGAAAGGTAGGTTTTAGAAAACAATGACAAATAGTTATGGGATCTTATACTGAGATGTGAGATAACTAAAATTATATAATGGTATAAGATATACATGTGAGCCAAATTACCTATTTGTTATACTATGATTTATCTGAAATGATAGCCTATTAAATAACAAACAAAACAAAATAAAAATCAAAGAAATTACTATCTAAATTAAACTTTCTTCACATTGGTTCTTGGAAGTTCTATACTGGCCTATCTTTCCACATGGTTCTTCATGAAAATCTTGAGACCATCATTTTAGTAATAATTTAGTAATTTAGCTTAATGTCTTCATCACAAATTGAAGATTCAGAAATTCATTTTTGGTTTAGAAACTGAAAAATATTTATACAGGTATACCTCATCTCATTGCACTTAGCTTTATTATGCTTCACAGATACTGCTATTTTTTACAATTGAAGGTTTGTGGCAACTCTGCATTAGCAATTCTTTCCACATGGTTTCTAACACCTGACTCATTTCACTTCTTTGTGTCACATATTAGTAATTCTTGCCATATCTCATAATTTTTCTTTGCTATTATATCTGTTACGGTGATCTGTGATCAGTGCATTTTGATGGTGCTGTGGTAATTGTTTTGGAGTGCCACAAACCATACCCATGTAAGACAGTGAACTTAACTGATACGTGTGTGTATCCTCACTGCTCCACTGACCAGCTGTCCTCCTCTCTCCCTCCCTCGCCTCAGGCATCCCTATTTCCTAAGCCCCAATACTGAAATTAAGACCATAAGTTCCCCCACAATGGCTTCTAATTGTTCAAGTGAAAGGACGAGTTGTACTTCTCTCACTGTAGAATCAGAAGCTAGAAATGATTAAGCTTAGTGAGGAAGGAATGCCAAAAATCAAGATAGGCCCAAATGTAGGCTTCTTGCACTGAATAGTTAGACAAACTGTGATTGCAAAAAATAGTTCTTGAAGGAGAGTAAAAACGCTTACTCCAGTGAACAAATGAATGATAATAAAATGGCATAACCTATTGCTGATATGGAGAAAGTTTTCGTGGTCTGAATAGGAGATCAAACGAGCCACAATGTCCCCTTAAGCCAAAACCTAATCAAGAGCAAAGCCCCAAATCTGTTCATTTCTATGAAGGCTGAGAGAGGTGAGGAAGGTGTAGAAGAAGTTTGAAGACTAGTATGAGGTTTAAGGAACGACTCCATCTGCATAACATAATAGTGCAAGGTGAAGTAGCAAGTGCTGATGTAGAAGCCACAGTAACTTATCTGGAATATCAGCCTAAGAGAATTTATGATGGTGGCTACACTAAACAGGAGATTTTCAATATCGATGAAACAACCTTAAACTGGAAGAAGATGCCATCCCGGACTTTCATAACTTGAGAGGAGAAGTCAATGCCTGGCTTCAAAGCTTCAAAGGACAGGCTGACTCTCTTGTTAGTGGCCAATGCAGATGGTGTCTTTAAGTTGAAGCCAATGCTCATTTACCATTCTGAAAATCCTAGGGGCCTTAAGAAGTATGCTTAATATTCTCTGTCTGAACTCTATAAATGGAGCAACAAAGTTTGGATGACAACACATCAGCTTACAACATGATTTACTGAATATTGTAAGCACACTGTTGAGACTTATTTCTCAGAAAAAAAGAGATTCCTTTCAAAACATGACTGCTCATTGATAATACACCTGGTCACCCAAGAACTCTGATACAATGAAATGAACACTGTCCTCATGTCTGCTAACACAACATCCATTCTATAGCCATGGATTAAGGAGAAATTTGGTTTTAAGTTTTATTATTTAAGAGATGCATTTTGTAAGGCTGTATCTGCCATACATAGTGATTCCCCTAATAGATCTGGGCAAGGCCCGTTGAAAACTTTCTAGAAAGGATTCAGCATTCTAGATATTATTAAGAACATTCATGATTACTGGAGGAGGTCAAAATATTGACATTAACAGGAATTTGGAAGAAGTCAATTCCAACCTCATGGATGACTTTGAGGGATTCAAGATCAGTGGAGGAAATAATTACTGATGTGGTAGAAATAGCAAGAGAACTATAATTAGAAGTGGAACCTGAAGATGTGACTGAATTACTGTAATCTCATGATAAATTTGAACAGGTGAGGGGTTGCTTTTTATGGATGAGCAAAGAAAGTGGTTTCTTGAGACGGAATATATTCTGTTGAAGACTCTATGAACACCATGGAACTGAAAACAAAGGATATAGAATATTACATAAACTCAATTGATAAAGCAGTGGCAGTGATGAGGGTATTGACTCCAATTTTGAAAGAAGATCTATTGTGGGTAAAATGCTATCAACCAACATCACATGCTACAAAGAAATGTTTCATAGAAGCAGCAGTCAATTGATGTGGCAAACTTCATTTTCGTCTTGCTTTAAGAAATTGCCTCAGACACCCCAATCTTCAGCAACCACCATCCTGATCAGTCAGCAGACATCAACATCGAGGAAAGGACTCTTCACCACCAAAACATTATGACTCTCTGAGAGCTCTGATGATGGCTAGCATTTTTAGAAATGAAACAATTTTATTAAGGTATGTACATAGACTTTTTAGACTTAAAATTAAAATTTTTAGACAATAGACTACAATAAAGTGTAAACATAGCTATGCACTGGAAAACCAACAAATCCATGTGACTCACTTTAATGTGATACACATTTTATTGTGATGGTCTGGAATCAAACCCAAAAATATCTCTGAGGTATGCCTGTATATGTTATTTTACCTGTGTTATTTTAAAACAAAAGACATCATTAATTACTGTTTATGTAAGTCATTTATATATCAAAAGGTAGAACTGATAAATGCTTTGATTATGTTGTTCCAGTGTTAGGAAAAAGCTAGGAAATATGCTAGTCCAAATAATCTTTAGGTTTTATCTAATAGGCTTTGCTTAATTAAAAAAATAGATTAAATGTTGTATTAAATTAAACGGTGGAATCTCTTTGGAGCAAGTCACTTCACAGTGGGTCATGGAAACACAGGCTCAGGTACAACAAAGACTTTCAGCTAATGACCATTTTATTCTGGTTTATTACTTACAAAGCACAAAGGACTTGAAAGGGTAGTAGAGATGCCATTGCAGCAGGTTCCCTAGGGAGGCCAGCTGCTTGGGTCAGGGCCAGTGCATGGCAGCTCTGCTCGCCCTGCCGCCCTGCTTCCTGTCAGAGAGGAGAGACAAATCTGTGCTGTCCAAGGGCTGAGCGCTTATACAACCCTAGGGGCAGGGTGCCTTGTCACCAAGAGCTCCTGTCCTGATAAGCAGCTGGAACTGCTTGTTCTGGGTTTAAGGTATGGTCACGCCATTCCATTAGACCTAATTCCTCCCCTGGGCTGTGGAATAGAAACATAGTGAAATGTCTGCTGCTATAGAAAGGAGGCGTGGGGTGGGCATAGGTGAGGGCTGGGTGATGGCCATTAGGCATGTCCATGACTTCCTCAGCAATACCCAAGTCAGCCTCCATTTCCAGCATCCAATCCCTCAAAATGACAGAAAAAAATACATTTTTAAAGAATTCAGAGCAGCTTTGGAAAATAAGATCTGCCCTTCATGGATCAGAAATTGGGAGGTATCACTGAAAGGTAGAAGGTTAATTAGGAAAATTTAGCCTAAAAAGTGTATACAGTAGACATGGCATTAAATATAAGAATTGCCTCACAGTGCTTAAAGTTTCAAATTTTGAGGGGCAAAACTGAGCAGGAGGACATGGCCTGGGGCTAATTATCAAGACTAACCCAACAGGAAGAGTTGGCTTTCTTGCTGCTGTGTGAGGTGAATCATGGGAGGAGGGAAGAGACACAAACAGATATAGTATAGCTTTACAGAAGAGAATTTATTGAATTACAAGACTACAAACATTTATTATTAATGATATGATAGTTGAAAATAAAGCAGTTTGTCCAGCAGACAAAGCAGTCTGTCCTGCAGACAAAGGAAAGGAAAAGAAAAACTTACCAAACCAGGGTTACAAACATTTATCATTAATGATAGGATAGTTGAAAGTAAAGCAGTTTGTCCAGCAGACAAAGCAGCCTGTCCAGCAGACAAAGGAAAGGAAAAGAAAAACTCACCAAGCCAGGGCAAGCCCCCACATCTGATATTACTGGCTGGAGAAATCCCAGTTCTTCAGCCAGTCAGAGTCCCAGCTGGCACAGGGTCCCAGGCAGGGCATCCCCTCCTGGGTGAGACCTCCAATTTTTCCTAGGATTCACGCCAGTATTTATGGCAATTTGTCCAGGAGTAAAAGTGCTTTGCTGCACATCTCAAGGAAGGGCTAATTCCTTGGGATGATCACAAAGACTTCCTTATCTTAGTTTCACCTGCTCATCTGCAGGGGTGGAGTCTACACCTCGATGGAGGCACAGGTGATCTATTAACTATTATCAAAACTCCTGGGTAAACTCTGTTAGGCTTCAGTGACTTCCTTTGTTATACATATCTTTGGTCCTTATTCCCTTGTAGACAGGCCAACACCTGCTATCTGCTTGTGGTTCATGTTGGTTTGATTCATACATTACACCTTCCTACAATTTCTAACACACTTGCCCAACCCACTTTGTCTGTCAGCACACAGCAGAGGTTTCAGGAGCAATGAGTGTGGGCTATTGATTTGGAAGGACTTACCAAAGTCCTGATGAGCCACAGTCTCCTGGAGGGATGGGGACTCTTCATAACTGAATACCAGCTCTTGGATCACCTGAACAGCAGAAAGTTCCAGTGCTCTTCCACTGTCATCAGGGCTGGCCTGTGGTAAACAGATAGACTATTTTCTGATAGTGTGCAGGGATAGTCAAATCCAACAGTGAGCACATGAAAAAGATTCTATAAATATTTTGGAGGGGAAAAACAAACATGGAAGGCACTGAACTTCACAAACTCCTAAAAACCTGAATAAACAAATAAATGACAAATTTTAGTAGAAAATTATTATCATCTTAAGTGAGATATGATATTGCTTTAAAAAAATTAACTCAAAAAGTTAAAAAATGATCACAATAAAAACAAGCTGTCAGTTAAATGGCTGAAGAACAGAACAGACACAGTATTAACTGAAAGTTTGAACTGAAGAATTCTTCCACAAGCCATTGAAAAAGATGAATAGAAGGAAAATATCAAAAATAATTGAGATGTGGCTATTGATTTAACAAACTGTGCATTGTAAACAAGCTAGAGAGAAGGAACCTTGAAAATGGAGGGTAATACCAGAAGAAATACTAGACTAATAAGATAAAGAAACAAAGTTGTCAGATTGAAAGACTGCCAGCTGCCAAGGAAAATGAATAGAAGCAGTCATTCCTAGGCAAATCAGGATATCATCTCATAACAACAGGAAGATGAAATCCACAAGGACTAAAGGGAGGAAAAAGCAAATTAGCTCCAAAATAGTCAATTAAAAAAACCTGATAATGGATATGTATGTTCTCATAAGTACCTACATTTACCAGTGAGAAAAAAGATAAAAAATGGAATTACTATGGCTAAGATGTTTAAAATGGAGTTGACAGGTCATTCAGGAAGTTACTTTTATGTCTGTCTAGGCCAGATATCACAAACTGCCAAGGTAGGTATGCAAAATCAAAAGAACAATGTTTCTTAGGATATTTCAGTGCCATGAACCACATATAAGAGAAAAGAAATCAGTAAACAGACTTGAAGGTCATTTGGAAAGCCTCAAATATCCACCAATCATAATTCTTTACAAACAATTTATGTAATCTTCTTTTTCTTTAAAAACTCTTGTTTTCAAGTCCCAAGAGGAACAGAGTTTGGGTTGCTACTTGAATCTGTGCTACCTGAATTGCAATTCTAAGACCCCAAATAAGCCTTACAGCTTAGTCTGTAATTTCTCAGTCAACAGTAGCACAAGTATGGTGAATGTGAGAATCATTTCTACTTATGACGGAAAAAAGCCTGTGGTCATTACTAGCCAACATTTATTAGAATTTCCAAGCAACACAATTGCCAATAACTAAGTAAGTAACTAACTAAACATGAATGCATACAAATTGGATAGCAAAATAAAAATATTTTTTATAGATTATAAAACCTACACAATATAGGGAAAAGTAACTGAAAATTAGTACATTGGTAAGTCTATTTAGTTGGCTGGACATGAACGAAAATTTTTTTAAAACTATATTTTCTTATTTATAGGCAATAAATTATTAGAGAACTGTATCAGGAAATAATCCAAACACAATGTGAGCAAATTCTCTAAAGTTCTGTGAATAAATATAAGAAAAATATGGACTACTTATATGAAGAAACAGGAAAATACAATGACATTTTTAATAAATTAGAATAAATGGTAATTTATACCATGTTACTAGGGAAAATTCTCATTATTATAAAGATGTTCTCTTTCCAAATAATTTATAAATTTAATAGAAGCCTAATAAAAATCTTACATAGAATATTAAAGAAAATAAGGAAAGTTCAAAATAATTCAAAAGGAAGGATATACATGTATTTGTTAAATGTCCATGATAATTTAGATAAATAAGACATCTAACTATTTTTCAAAATATAGCATAAGCCCTGGAAATTAATTGGCCTGGATACAGAAATACAGAACAATGGAATAGTAAAAGTCATAAATAGACTTATGTTCATATACAAAACACAAGTGACATTCAAATTGCTAAGGAAAAATAATCCATTCAATAGCTGGTGCTAGGACATGTGACTAATCATTTAGTAAAAATAGAGTTACAAAAATAAGTTTTTATTATACAAAAAATAAACTTCAGTTTGGATTAATGAACTAAATATTAAGTAAATGAGACCATATTGGAAACATTCAGGATATGTCTTATCTTGGATCCCCATAAGAGCAGCTCTTGACATCAAGATTTGAATGTGGTTTAGGAGATCTGAGAAAGCACCAATAGGGAAGACGGCAAGTGAGACATGGAAGAAAAAGAAGCCCGTTCAGATTGCATTTATGACCATATTACCATTGTGGGAAACTGGGTCTCAAAGCTGGTAGGGGTGGGAGGGAGACATCTAGGAAATTGTGTAAAATGCATTTAAGAGTAGCTCATCTTTGTGTTATAGAACCTGGGAGTGTTTCCATTCCAGATCCCATTCATCACTGATGGAAAGCTGTTATGCAGAATCATTGTCTTTCAGGCATTTGTGGTTTATTTTGTCCTGGCTTAGCCTGACCCTTTGGCCAAAGAGAGCTCTCAGGCAGAAGCTGTCAGCAAGAGCTGCTTTGGCATTTACAAGAACATTGAGTGCTGAAGGGATATGTTTGGGATACTTGCAGCTTCTCCCACTGGATAGGGAAAATAATTTAATATGACTCAAAGGGTAAAATAACAATAATAATAAAATAATAAATACATTATTATTATTAAGATTTGATTGATTTAATCACATCTACTTAATGTGAATTAAAAGACAGAGAGCAGAGCAACTGAATGCATTTCCTATACACATAATGAATATGTTTGCTATATGTATATAACAGATATTGATGAATATAAATATGTGTAAAATGTTTAAAAATTTAAAGGACACAGAGACAATTTATAGAGGCAAGTACCCTCCAAGAATATGCAAAGTTGTTTAACATCACCAGTAAATAGGAAATTAAAAAAATTAGAGAGTCATCAGTTTTTTCTATTAGAATGGAATAGAAGACAGAAGAGTAGCTCCCAAAGATGTCCATTCCCTAATCCCTTTAACCCAACATTACCTTACATGGAAAAAGGAACTTCACAGATGCTATTAAATCAGGAATCATGAGATGGAGATTATCCTGGATTATCTGGGCGGGCCCAATGTAATCACATGGGTTTGTATAGAGGGAGGCTGGAGGATCAGAATAGTAGTAGGAGATGCGATGACAGAAGCAAGAGGTTGTAGGGTTGTGAGGAAGGGGCTATTAGCCAAGGTAGTCTCTAGAAACTGAAAAAGAAAAGGAAATGAATTCTCCCCTTAAAGATTCTAGAAAAGCTAACTTTGCTGGCATCTTGACTTTAGCCCAGTGAGACTATGTTTGGAATTCTGACCTCTTATATTATTTATAAGGCAATAAATTTCTGTTGTTTTAAGACATTATGTTTGTGGTGATTTTTTTATAACAACAGTAGGAAACCAATGCAATTGTTGTAAAAGTCACCAATGATATGGTTAACAAAAGAGGGAAATAGGTAGTGTATACACTGTTGGTGCCATGGAAGTGAAACTTTGATTTTAGAATGCAATATTGTATTCATAAAAATTTAAATATACATGTCCTTGAACCCATTCATTCCACTTCCAGGTAATAGAGATAAATGTGTCATAAGACATTTGACTACATGTTTACATAAGTATCTATTAATTCATTTATCATCATTTTTTGACTGCTGGTATAAATATCTTCAATTTGCCTCTGTAATTTCTCCCTTCCACTGCATCAAAAGGTTCCTTGCTATCTAGCCTCTGGTTGGATCTGGCCAATGAAAAACACTGTATAATAAGAGAGAGGAGGAGAATGCAATCAAATGATGTCAAATGATGTCCCAGCTTCCTCATTGCAGAATCTCCCTCATCGGCTGGCTATATCCTCATACCAAAGCCACAATTCTAATTAGATAGCCCTCTCTATAGCACTCATCTTCTCCCTTCCTTTGACCCTTTAGTGAGTGATAATTGCTTTCTTTGAATAACTGGGTTTGAACATGCATTCTATTTCCTGCCAGACATGACCCAGGCTTTTATAAATGTTTAACATATGCAAGCTACTTGTCCACTTTCCAACATTATATCAGTTATTGAGTCATAGTCTAGTGAAGAAATCAAACAGCACACACATAAATGAATAAAATATATAGATTTCTAAGAGGATTTTTTTAAAAGGAGAAAACAATTAAAGTTGTCAGGGAAAGCTGAAATTTGCAATATAAGTATTCTTGAGAATTTTTCCTTGAGTAATCTGAAGGAATTGAGGCAAATATCTCAGGGTAAAGTATTTCAGGTTCAGATATCACTAAAAGCAAAAACCCATGAGATAGGAATGTGCCTAATGGGCACAAGCAACAATAAAAAGCCCAGTTTGGAGACATGAGAGCATGAGGGAAAATAGTAGAGAGGTACTAGATAGTCAGCCCCTATAGAATTTTTTAGGCTATTGTAAGGATTCTGCTATTTAATATGACTGAAATAAATGATTAATGCATGCATTTTAGCAGGGGATTGAAATAATGTATGTGTTGGGTTGAACATAGAAGTGGATTAAGAGCTGAGATGAGAAGACCTGTTAGGAGGCAACTGCAATAACCCAAAGGAATATTGGTAAAATTAACCAGGAGAGGTAAAATCAAGGTGAGGAACAGTTTGGTTCTACATATTTTTGAAGGTTGGGCAAATGCAATATCCTAATGGATTGGATGAGCAATGCGATGAAAGAGAAAATAGTTAAGGATAACTCCAAGAATTTTTTGACCAGAGCAACTGGAAAATGTTAGTTACCTTTTACTGAGATGGGGAAAACTGCCATAGGAAATGGTTTGTGGAGATATATTGAGAGCTAAATTTTGGATACAAGTTTGATAAATCTACTAAAAATCTAAGGGGAAATTTTCAATATGGGATGGACCATATGGATTTGATTTCAGAGGAGAAGACTAGCATGGTTATAACAATTTCAGAGTTTAGCTAAGGATTTTGTATAGAAATAAAAGGGAAATAGTAACAGGACTGAACTCCAAATAAATTCAACATTTAGATTCTGGCTTTAAGAGAGGAAAAAGAAAAACAGAAAAAAAGTATTAGAAAGGTATCCAGTGTAGTAGGAGAATCAAGATATAGTGTTACATCATGAACAAATGAAGGAAATATTTCAAGAAGGATATAATGATCAACAATGTCCAATGTTGCTAATAACTTGAATAAGATCAGGACTTGGAATTAACTGTAACATTTATTAATATTGAGGGCATTAGGGACCTTTATAACTGTTGGGAAGGGTTGATTTTAAGAGAGAATGGAAAGAAGATGATTTTCAAACTACTATTATAAGTTTTGCTATAAAGAGAAAGATGGAGAAGGGATGGTTTTGGGTAGGGGAGTGGTCCTGTTATTGTGGTGTTCAGAGTAAATAATAGTATATTTGTGAAAAATAGTATTTGCTTGCTATGTCTAAAGGCTTATTTTCTTCATTGATGATTTCTGATGTTTTATCTTTTTCCTTTGGATGGGCTGTCATTTCCTGCCTATGTTTGTCTTGTAATCTTTTGCTATATACTGTACATTTTAATATTTTAATGTGTTAATTTTGGAAGTTAGTCCCTGAGCTGTCTGTTCTTTAATTTTGTATCCAGAGGATGACATGACAGATATTTTCTTGACTGCCTAGAGTTAAAAAAAAAAAATGCAAAATAACAAAAACAAAAACTTCTTTCACAGGCTTTGCAAAGTGGCTCTGTGTTGGCCAGTGCTCTCCTTCAGATCTTAGCTCTGCTACCTCTGAAACTGACCTACCTCTGAAATTGATGATCAGCCTGAGGCAAAAGTGCAGGGCCCCCTCCGGTCTTTACTGAATAGTTGGCTTGCCTTGGATATGTGATTCCCTATGGCCTTAGGAATTTCCTTGTTTACAGGGATCTTAATGTCCCTTTTCTCCCTAAGAAATAGTGTTTCCCACATCCTGTGTACTCTGTGATTTCTTAAAGCCAGAAATTCTTTGCTCCAGGCCATTCTGTTTTGTTTATTACACTAATTTAGCTGCCTGCATGCTGCTTCTGCATGTGGACCAAGTTCTGGGATGGTGATGCAAAGAGGAGTGTCCTGGATCAGTTCTTCCAGCTGCCAGCTAATAGATTGGCACAGACATACATACATTCTAGTATATACATAGGGGTTACTTGGCTCCCTCTGAAATGGGAACAGGGACCCACACTGAGAGCACAGGCAGGCTCCACACTGAGCCAGAGAGTGGGTTGGGGAAAGATGAGCAATGGTGCCATGAACTTTTTCCTACCATTTTTAAGATGTTTTTTCCTTGATTCAGTGCTTTCTCTGTAATTGCAACCCTTTAGCTATTTTCTGGAGCTCTGAAGATAATGGTTCTGTGAGTTTTTGCTAGTTGTTCAAAGATTCTGTGAGGGAACAGAATTTTGGAGCATCTCATGCTGCCAACTTGGTCAACCGGAAGTCTAGCATCTGTTAAATTCTATTTCTTAAAGTATTATTATTTTTTGAATTTTTTACAAGTATGTAAATATGCATGCTTCTTGACAGATTTGTTGTTTGTTTTTAAAAATAAGTATGTCCTCCTAAAACTTATGTTTAAAAGCAAACAGAAGCAAGCAATTAAAATTAAAATATTCTTTTTCCATTTGAATATCCTGTAAATACTCAGTTTTTCAATTTCATGAGTATTCTTGTGGATGTTTTAATTATTGTCTTTGTGTGTTTGGAATATTTTATTGATTCAAAACATACATATGTTTAGAAAAGTGAACATATAAGTACACACAGTAGATTGTCGTGGAGTGAATACAATTCTGGAACCAAAGAGGTCAAGAAATAAAAATATTGTCTGCACTCCAGAAGTCTCCTTTAGGCACCAGCCCAATTCCCCCTTTCTTACCATGATTAATCCTACCCTGACTCTAGCACAATAAATTTGCATTGCCTTCTTTTGAACTTACACAGATAGAACTATTCTTAATCTTAAATTTGAGAAATTCATATGTTATTGGAGATATCAGTGATTTATTTTCATTTCTTGTAAAGTGTCACATTGTAAGAATATACCACAGGTAATTATCTATTCTACATAGATGGCCATTTGGCTTAATTACGGCTTTTTAGCGATAACAAATTGTGCTTAAATGAATGTTCTTTTGCTGATCCTCTGCCTATATAGTTTCAATGTAGTTAACTGATTTTAATGAAAAATGTGATTATATTATACTCATCTTTTGCAAGAGTTCTTATTATGTTAATTGTCTGTTGTATTACATTGCATTTTCCCCCCAATTACTCCTTTGCATTTTGGCATTGGTGGTAGTATTTTGAAAAAATATTTTATGTGGTGAATATGTTAATCTTCCTCAATCAATCAAATATTTTTTCTTTTGAATATGTTCTATTGTAAAACTGCTTTGGAAGTTTCTTTATCTATTGTCTGAAAAATTTTAAATATAATTAGAATAATTTATTATTTGAGATTAGAAAAACTGTAGAATTTTCTGAGCATTATCTTTAGTAGGTGCTTAATTTTTTGAAAGCATTTGCAATTGTTTTATAATAACTGGTCTATTGAGATCTTATGTGTATCTTTGGGAGTCAGTGAGAGCCTTTTAATTTTTCTAAAAATCATCAATTCAATGGAGGTTGACAAATTACTTGATTCACACTATTACTTTAAGCATTAGCAATTTTCTCCTGATCTGACTTACTTTCACTAATAATCTCTAATTTTGTGCATTTTTCTTCCTTGTATTTTTATTGCTTGTGTCATAGCATTGTTTATCTTGTGATTACATTTTTCAAAAAGGCAACTCTTTACTTTTGTATATCAGTAAAATGTCTTATTAAGTTCTTATTCATTCCTCTGTTTTCGCTTACTGAACTTAATGCTTAAAAAAATAATTCATGGATTCTGAAATGAAGAAATGTCAATACTATTTTTATTTTTCCTTTCCAAGCAGTTGGTTAAGAGGAAGTTTAAAAATTTCCTGCTGTGAAGAGTTTCTTTTCTTTTCTTTTTTCTTTTCTACTTTAATAAGATTAACTTTATTTTGTAATGATTAGACAATGTTGTCCTTATAGTTTCTATCTTTTAAAAGTTATTTAGGTTTTCACTATTGTCATAATATATGGTCACTTTTTTGTAAATGAGTTATAGTCTTGATATATGGTCACTTTTTAATAAATGAGCTATGGTCTTAAAATATGGCCATTTTTCATTAAATGTTCCAGAAACATTTTATAAGAATATGAATTACTAGATATACATTTAAAATTAATTTATTTGTTCAGAAAATATTTTTATGTGCTTACTATGTCTCTGGTACCTGGAACTGATGAAAGACTAAAGATGACATACATCCCTACCTTCTTGGAATTTACACTCTAACCAGAAGAGAAATAGAATAAATCATGAACATCACAGGTAAACACAGTATGTTGTCTCTTTTCATAGTTACAAGCTATAGGGTGGAGAGGAGATGAACAGAACTGGAGTTTTGAAGGGTAGGTAGGCAGTGAGGGTTTGCAGTTTTATGTATGATAGTTCAGGATAGCCTCATTGAGAAAATGACGGGAACAGAGACTTGAAGGAGCTAGAAGATAGATCTATATGCATATTTGGAGTAAAAACCACTAATACCACTAATATATGAATGTACCTAGCAGAGTTGAGAAATAGAAAAGAAAAAAGAGGGCAGGTGTGGCTGAACTTGAGAGAGGGAAGAAATGTACTTAAAGGAAGTGAAGTAAGGCATATAATGAGGTCTCTATAAGAGCTTTGAACTGTACTCTGACAGAAACAAAGTTTTGAGGAGAGGAGTATCAAAGGATCATTCCAACAGATCTGTGGCAAGTCAGGGAGAGTAGATGCAATAAATAAGATGAGTGTTTATGGTAGCTCAGATTAGTATTGCAGCAATGAAGAAAATAAGAAGTATTTGGATTTTGAATATGTTTTCAAGGTAGATTCTGAAGAATTTCTTCAAAAAATGACTCTTGGATATAAAGGAAAAACAAAAAGGATTGGAGAAATCCACAGTTGTTGGCCTCAGTAACTAGAAATATGGAATTTCTTAGATGCAGAATTTTAAAGTTAGAGTATATATTGAAAGAAAAACAGAAGTTCAGTTCTTGATATGTTCAGACCTCAAAGTGATGACATAAACAGAGTTTGAGTAACTAGTTATAGAAGGAATTAAAAACCTTGACACTGGATGATATAACTGAGGATATAAGTAAGGAGAGAGAATGGAGGAGATTCAAGGGCTAGTATTATAACATCATAAGGCAAGGGAAAGATCAGGAATCAGCAAAGGAAACTAAGAAGGAATGACCAAAGCAGTAGGAAGAAAACAGAGAGACACGGAGAAAGTTTGATTGGACTCAGTTTACAAGAAAATGAGAAGAAGGGGGCTGAAGACAATGATTGACTTGCCAGGTGTCTGTTTCAAAGAAGAGCCGTGTAATGGATGTCTAGCCACCAGGGAAAGTAGTGCACCTAACCCCCAGTTTTGACTTTTGCCCATTCGCATTTAGGGAAAGGTGGGTTTGCCTCACAGTGATGTCTGTAGACTCCAAGTTCTGTTGGTGGTGGTCTAGTCACTATCTGCAGATGTGTTGATGGTGACTTCCTGTCTTTTCTTCTCCCCCATCTCCCCAACTCTCACCCAGCAGCCTCTATAAGAAATTAGTTTGGACATATTGGTGTAATTTCTTCTTCAGCTACATTGATCAAAAGCATTACAAAAATATGTTGTTTAAAATAAGGTATAAATAATACCACCGGCTTGATGATTTACAGAGACTTGTCATTCCGAAAGTAATTCACAACATATTTATCAATTTTTCTTTTTAATGAGTTATCTTTTCAATTTAGAACTTTAGCTAAATCCAAGTGAGTAGAAAATGGTTTTGACATTTAATTCACAAGGATCACAGAATTATTGGTATTAATTGTTTGTCATGGCAATAGATTTTTAACCAGGAAATGCACTATTAAAAAATCAAAACAAATCAGAATGAGTGTCCCTTTTAAAATAATTTAATATAGCTGGCAAAATAATGTAATTTTTATCAATTCCAACTACACTGAGTGATAAATTCCAGCATAAATCTTTTTTTCCATCCTTGATTTATGACCCAATTAAATATTTCTCCTATTCCAGGTTAGGGGGTGAGGGGCAAATTTAAACAGAAATGGTCCCAACCAGATTTTAGAAAGCTTACCCTGACCTTTTGCTTTAAATTACATAATAAAATGTTTCTAGAACTCATCTTTCAGTGGAGAATTTTCAGTTTTCTATATTTAAATGCTTGTCAAGGAATAACAAAGAGTAGGTATACTCTTTGAAAAGGGGGCATGTCTTATCTGACCTTCCTTTTTTTGTCCTTAAAAATTCTTTCAAACCAGTCATTTTAATTGCTGTCTTTGAATTTATCCAGAAAATAAATAACATACGTTCAGAAAGTAATGAACTCCTGTAATTTTGAATGGTACAGAAAAAATGAGAATTGTGATATGAAATTTTATTCATTTTTAAAGTTTTCTCTACTATTTGGTAATAAATTCAATTTGTATCAGTTTAGCATGTAGGGTGGAAGGCACAACTATAATTTCCAGGCTGGTTACTTAGTTTCCCTGCAGCCAGTAGTGAATCAAAACACCCACAGATTTGATAGTGTAAAATAACAACAGTGTGATTTTAAAGAACTATGGTATGGTTCATTCAATAATTCACTTAGCAAATTTCATTGAGTCCCTACATATGGTGGGTAGTTTTCTGGGGATATACCAGTGAATGGAAGAAAAAAAAATTCTTTGCCTTCAAGTGAGATACAGTGATGTGGATGGGTATGGATATTAACTAGCATGAACATTACAATCCCAACAGAGAAGAGGTAACAAGCAGATACCATCCTGTGAAATAACTTTCCTGGCAGGGGCTATTTACTTGAAGAACAGAGATTTTCTTCTGATGTGAAGAGAGAAAGGCATGAAAGTCACATTGGATATGTGTCTCCATATTCTTTGGTCCTAAAGAGGATTGGCAGAGCCAGTTAGGAGAATGAATGGGCAAAGGATTGCAGAGAAAATAATGAGGTGAAGCAATTTTGCCTCAAGGCTTACAGTTCTGCTGCAATCAAGACAGAGACAAACAAGGTGCTAGTTAGGTTAATTAGGCAAGCTAATTAAAGGCAATTAACCCAGCCTCCACCTACAAAATGAAGTCTAGATCTACAGTTCAGTTTGGAGGTGTAAGTTTCTGGTTAAAAAGGCCCTTCAATGAATTCGTCCTGCTGCTATCTTAGTTGTGACTTGGTTGATTGAAAAAAACGACTTGGGAAAGAAAATCCCTTCTAAAAAAAAAGACATTTGTCAACAATTACCACTTCTGAAATATTCATTTCTATACCTATATGACTATAGTATTCTATTATAAAACACAGACTTTATATACAGAGACACAAATATACAAAAGACACATAATTCCCCCTAAATTTAAAGAGCAAGGGTAGGATTTTAATAGAAGAAAAATAGAAGAAAAAAGATGCAAGTTTTGAAGTAAATTAAGATTTTTCACTTCTTTGGAACATAGTTATGGTTTAAAATATTGATTACAGTAGGAGAGGAAAAGAAGAATTTTATTTGGAGTATTTTGCACGTAAGGACCCATACATACAAACACACATGCACATACACAAACATCACTACTAGTGGTTGAGATGAGACGTGATTTTTTTTTTTTTTTATTTCAGCAATGTAATGTATGGAGGAATTACTTTAGCACCATTCTTCCTTTAAAAGGCAAGCTTTGTCACTTTGGAGGGCACTCCTACGCACAATATAGACAACCCTTTTTAGGTTCTAATGAATTGGAATAGCTAGCAGTAATTACCTGAAACTATTAAACTAAAACCCAGAACCTTGAATCTTGAAGATGATTGGATAAAAATGTAGCTTATGAGGGGTGACAATGTGATTGGGAAAGCCATAAGGACCACACTCCCCTTTGTCCAGTGTATGGATGGATGAGTAGAAAAATGTGGGCAAAAAAAAAAAACAAAAAAAAAAATAAAAAAAAAACCACCCAGTGTTCTTTTTTACTTTAATTGTTCTTTTTCAATTTAATGTTTATTCTTATTACTTTTGTGTGTGTGGTAATGAAAATGTTCAAAAATTAATTTTGGTTCAAAAATTAATTTTGGTGATGGACACATAACTTTATGGTGGCACTGTGAACAATTGATTGTATGCTTTGTATGACTGTATGGTATGTGAATATATCTCAATAAAATTGAATTATTAATTAAAAAAGGCAAGCTTTATCTGTATTTATTCACAAAAAGAACAGATACACACATAAATAGAATTGAAATAAAACATAATTGTATTTCTTCAAATCTTGCTCATCTGATGTTTCTTTCAAATCTTGCTGTATGAACAACATGACAGGGAGTCTTTAATATGATCACAATTAATCCTGGTGTTATAAATCTAACTGATAAATATAATATGCTTAAGTATCAAGGGGGAATCATATCCACTAAACAGTTCCAAAGGATATTTGGAAGTTTGGGCCAGTCTGTAAAAGAAAAGATACTAGGAAATACAGATCAATGAATCAAATAAATTGAATGCAAAACAGTTTAAAAAGTCAATGACTTTTTAATCAAATTTTAATTTTTTAAAAGAACAATATGTCTTATCTATTGGAGCTTATAGCAGGGTAAAGTAAATGATAAGCATGAAAATAACAAGCATGACTATGGTATCTGTAGAATATCAAAAGAACTGCAATATAGTAACCTTGATTCTTGAAAAGGATTGTATAACTCTGTAGCTTATAGGGTGTGACCATGTGATTGTGGAAACCTTGTGGCTCACACTCTCTTTATCCAGTGTATGGACAGATGAGTAGAAAAACAGGGACAAAAGAGTAAAGGGATAATATGGGACAGTGGGGGAATGGGATATTTTGGGTATTTTTACTTTTATTTTTATTTTTTTATTTTTTTGAGTAATGAAAATGTTCAAAAATTGATTGTGGTGATGAATGTACAACTATATGATGATACTGTGAAAAACTGTACACTTTGGATGATTGTATGGTGTATGACTATATCTCAGTAAAACTGCAGGGGGAAAAATCCTATCTCTAATATAGTCCAGATTTTTGACCTTAGAAAATTTACCTAATGTTTTTGTACGTCAGTGTCCTCAGCCATAAAATTGGACAATAATACTACTCTTTCATAATAAAATGGCATTATTTCCTTTTTCACTATGTTGACATTTGCTTCTAATGCTTTATCACAGTCTAAGGCAGTGGCACCAAACTGTAAGAGGAGATATTGTACTTCCTCATTGCTATACACACAAATGCACAGGCACCATAAAATAATGATGATGATAATAATAATTTAAATTCCAATTGACTTGAGAACTTCTTTGATAAAGTAGTAAAATCATGAATTTTATTAAATCTTGACTCCTGAGTATATGTCTTTTTAATATTCTTTGTGACAATTGAGAAGCATGCATATAGCATTTCTGCTGCAACCCAAAGTAATGGCTGCGAAGAGCTGGAGATGATGAACTATTTTTTTCCATAAAATGCTAATTAGTAAGTATTATAGATTTTGTGGAGAATGTGGTCTCTGTGGCAACTGCTCACTTCTTTTGCTGTAGCACAAAAGCAGCCATATGCAATAAGTAAACAAGTATGGTTGTATTCCAATAAAACTCCATTTACAAAAACATGTTGGGCTGATTAGACCTGTGGGTCAGCATTCTGCCATCCACTCATCGTGGAAAATCATTTGCATGTTGGTTTGAGTTGCACCTTAAACTAGCTTCTTTTTTTGTGGAACTTCATTTTCCCTTGAACAAACAGCTGAGAGAAAAACTATGGTTATTGAGGTTTAGGTATTGGCAGATATTTTCTCAAAAATGAACAAAGTGAGCTTGTAATTTCAAGGAAAATGACAGAATGTGTTGGCAATAATAAATCTGAGCTTCCAAGGGAAAATCAGAATTTTGGAAAACTTATGTATACTGCAGTGAGCTTGATAGTTTTTCAATATTTATTTTTTTCCTAATGAAATTGGTGTTGTTATTAAAATGTGTGACATTTAATATATTTTATAGTTACATGTGTCAATATTTAGAACATCTGCATTATACAGGGAACTGATATTTTCTTCAAAAGATCACAAAATCTGTTCAAAATGCCAGACAAACCAATGGATTTCTACAAATTGGTCATTGATAGGCTGCAGATTCCATATTGTAACTTATTTTAAAAAACTACCACTTGTTGACTTTTGTTGTGGCATGGAAGAAAGACATCCACAGTTATCTAAAGGAATATTGAGATATCACTGTCTTTTCAAAGTATTTATCTATTTGAGGCAAATTTAATTTATATATTTCAGCCAAAACACATTTTTCAACAGATTAAATGCAGCACCATATAAGGGGGTCCAACATCTATTAAGTCAGAAATAAAAGAAATTTCATAAATGTAAATGGATTACTCTCTTCTAAATGTTACTATTAACTTTGAACTGTATATTACTTTTCATAAAATGGAATTTATATTAACATATAATATACTTATTTGTGTCATTTTTAAAATGAACTGACAAATATTTTAAAGATTTTTCACCTTTTTAAGATTCAATATAGTAAATATTGATGGATAGAACCCATATAAAAGAAGAACTCTGAAACTAAAAGACTTGAGAACTGTTGAGATAAAGCATATAAAGAATTTAACACAGGACCTGGTACACAGACAGCATATAAATAATAGTGTGAAGATGTATTAAGTTCTTTACCATGGCCTTATGAAAAAAACAAATATAGCTAGTGATCTCCACTGCTATTTTCATTTTCGTTAAGGGATTGTGTAATTCTGATAAACTTTAATAAAGTTGTAATGAGGCTTGCCAGAGAGAAGCAAATGAGATTATAAATATAAATGTATCCTACAACTGCAATATTTAATAAAATTATACATTTAGAAAATGAAAAGGCTACAATAGAATATATTAAAAATATATAGAATATTGGAAATAATGTAGATGGGATACATTTATAGTAAACAAATAAAGAAATACAAAAACATAAAGCCTACCATCAATTTGGAAGGGACATATTTTAGAATGTGTAGAGCGAGTTCTATTTCGGTGTGTGCAGTTAATTATTTTGCTCATGGCCAAATTATATATATTTTTCTGACATATTTTCCATAGTGTAGCCAGAGTGATACTTAATTTATTCTTGCTACTTAAAATCCCTAGCTGCTTTATTGTGGAAGGGGCAGCACTAGGATTGAGGAAGGAAAGGAACATGAAACATTATCACACTGATGTAAAATCAAGTTGGTTTCACTAAAGTGAAATACGAAAATATGTTTTATTAAGAATAATGTTTCTGAATTATGAATTAACTGTAAACTTTATCAAGTTGACCTCATTTTCCCCTATGAATGTGGTAAGGAATTAGAAACATAATTATTTCAATGAGATATTTGAAAGAAAATGACTTCCAAATAAAAGTAATTACTAAAAGCCACAATTGCTTACAGCTTTCTTTGAAGGCTAAATAATTTTAAACATCAGCCTACCTGTTAATATGATTTTAGTTTAAGCATGGAAGTGAAAGAAATATACAACTAGACATTCAACAAACACAATTATAATTCTGTATTAATGAAATCAAAAGATTAATAATAATTACGACAGGCAAAATAATAGATTATTTACAATTGACCCCCTTTTTAAAAAGTGTAAATTACTGACCATAGAATGCAATGAAAAATGTAGAAATATCTGTTTGTGGACTCAGTGATACAGAGACCTTTTTTTCCCTGTATCTGTGGAGGAAATACAAAAAAACTAAATTATTCCGTTTAATATAATGAGTTTAAGATGATAAATGTGTTTGAAGTGTTTTAGATATACTTTTCCTTTAATCACACTTTTGATATCGTTTCAAGTATCAAAATGAATTGCCTACTACTGGTTCTTTGAAATGTAAATTTTCATACTTTCTGTGGAAGCTCAGTATTTTCTTTCAACATTAGTCAGAATAGTAGGGACAATCATTCTCTTTCTTCCTCATTTATTGTACTTTTGTAAAAATATGCTATAGATGCTGCTGTGAAACTAGAAATATTTTGCCCACTCCTATATACCACCCAGCAGAATAAAGGAGTCCACTAACAGGGTTCTGAACCATCTCAATTTCTCTCAATCTTAATACTTGTGATATCAGGATTTCCTCTTAAATGGAAAGTGAAAACGTCTGTAGTAGATTGACATTTGAAGAGAGATACTCTAGCTGGAGATTAATGTTCTACTTTACTTTTTCTTTTTCCTCTTTGTAAGAGGTTGAAGTAATCACCTTGGTTGTCCAAGTAAGATAAATTGCCTTTAAATATCTGATAGGTTATATCTCTCCCACCAAGGACAAGGGGAACAAATTATTAGCACATATATAGAGGGGAAAAAAAAACCCACATTTCTACTACCACCAAAGGAGATATAAATATGTTCACAGAGAAAATGAAAAATAATCTACTATGACAATTAATGTGTCTAATAACTTCCGTATCAAATATATGAACCATATCAGTCAAAAATAAAGGAAAAAAATAAAGAAAATGCAAATGGTATCGGGACACTTTAGGATAGTATTAATACTCATTATTTGTTCAGGGAAAAATAAACAAAGATCTGGAACATCTAAGTTATGTATTTGATAATGTTTTTGTAAATTAGGTATATATATATATATATCTTTTATACAATGCAGATGAGATTCATCTGGTTTGCTCTCTGATTGTGGAATATTAAGACAAGCAAATATGATCTAACTGACCATATATAAACTCTTACCATATTATAGAAGCATAACCACAATGCAGTACAATTTGAAATTAAGAAAAGACCATGTAAAAAATTAAATAATTTGAAATAAAATGCCAAACAAAATACTCTCCTGGATAGCTCCCTTTTCTAACAGGTTATTCAAGCTGCAATATTGACTTTAAAAAACTAAATAAAATAATTATGCATAAAAAAATGTAACTGATATGGTCAATGCTGAATATAAAGGGACATTTATAGCCCCAAATACTTTCATTATTATACTAGAGAAACTAAAGTAAATAAATAGATCAATCATTCAACTAAGGATGCTAAAAAACGACAAAGAAAAAGAAGTGGATTAGAAGAATGAAAAAATAAGAAATCAGTTTTAACCAAGTTATTTGGTTTGTTTTTAAAATTATTTAATATATTGCAAAGCTAATTAATACAAATGGAAGTAAAGCAAAACATTTGGCATGATACAGTTATAAACACAGATATGGAATTGTTTTCTTATTCTGTCAACTTCCCCTGACTGTTTCCTATCAGTACTAAGTTTTTGAAATATTTAGACAGAAAATGGACTTCTTTTATCATAAGCAAAGCAAAAGGAGACTTCTTTAACTGCCATTATTATTTAAGAGGTTATTGCAGAAGTATTTACCCTCAGACTTTAGGAAGTCTTGAAGGTCATGCTGGTAAATTGTTTGAAATGGTAAAGCTATAGAATTTGATACTAAAAATATGTAAGGATCATTCTGCCCATACAATTTTCGCTTTTCCCCTTTGAACTTCCACAAAATATAGCATTCAAAATTTGTTTTTATGCACTTTGTCCCCTCAAAGTATATGTGAAGATAGCACTCCATACAAATTCACAAAAATCTACCTTATATGTTTTTACAGTTGAATAATACTCATTTGTTAGATATGTCATAGCTTAGGACACTGTATCTAAAATATTTTGCAATTCCAAAAACATACTGCCTTTTTCATGAATATATGTATTTTTTTAAAGATGTAACTTCACCCTAAATTACTAGAATTGCTAAACAAAGAGTAAACGTACATGTAATTTTGTTAGATACTGCCAAACTACTCTCTATTGAGATTGCATCATTTTGCATGTGATAGAGCATGTTTTCCTTCTTTCAACTGTGAGTTTTTGCCAATCTGTATTTGAGAAAAGTCTTACTGCAATTTTAATTTGCATTATTACTATTATAAGAATTGCCAACTTCTTTCTTTTGTTGTAAAGAATGTTTTTTTTCCTAGAAAATTGTGTTGTTCATGTCTTTTTCCTATTTTTCTCTTGGAGTATGGGTCTTTTCCCCCTAAACTTCTGAGTGTAATATATATTAGGGATAGTACCCCTTTTAAGTAATATAAGTTGTAATTATTTTCCCAGCTTATAGTTTTTTCTGTACTTTGCTCATATTCTTTATACCATACAAAAATCTTTATTTTTATCTCAATGTAGTCATATGTATTGGTCTTTTATTTTACTGGATTATAAGTTATTTTTAAAACATCTATCTTCATACCCTGATCATGGACAAGTTTATTCATGTTTCCTTATAGAACTGCACATTTTTTGTGTATAGATTTCTGATCCATATGCTCTTTATGGTGAGGTATACTGGTCAAACATTATATTTTCCTGAATGGCAACTGACAGTCCCAACACCATGTATTAAAAAGTCTGTATTTTTATTCTTTTCTGGTGATAAAGAGTTCCCACCTTTAACACATACTAAATTTTCAAATGTATTTGTGTCTATTCTATTCTCGTTTTCTATTCCATTTACAGTACTACCTGGTTTAACATTTTCAGTCTCTAATGGGGTGAATTTTGGTAAACTGCTTGAAATTATTAATTTTTGTAGGATTTCAAATTCATTTCCATTGGAGTCCACAAAGTGGTCTCATAATTTATTTTAGTTTGTTTAGTTTCAGTATTTATTTATGTATTTTCGTTTCTTATTTCATGTTTGTGCTGTCTTACTTTCTTTTACATTAGAGTATAATTAGTGGTCATGTTTTTAATTTTTACAAAGAAGTAAGAGTTTAATTTATTGATAACATTTTCTTTTTTTTGTTACATCTCATTCATTTTTGTACAGGCCCGCAGGACGTTCAACGGAGGCTCCGAGTCCTGTGAGGGAGGAATGGTATGGGCCAAGAGACACGAAGAACGACAGCAAGACAGGTTTCTGATCAAGCTGCAAAACTTTATTGAAGAGGCAGAGCATATATACTCTAGGAGAAGGGGAAGTGGCTAGCAAGGACTCGTGGCGGTCTAGGATTGGTGGCTGCTGTTGCTAGGGTGGATGGCAGATGTAGGGTTAGCATTTTTGGCGCGAACTAGCACTTTTGGCGCGAACTACTTCCGTAAAGAAGGCTGAGGTTAACTTAAGCTATTGTTGTATCAGCCCTGGCGGCCATGTTGCACATCTCCGGCATAGCTGAAGGTGGACTTCATGCATGCTACCTTAATCACCCTCTACAATTTTTGTATGTTGTTTGTGTGTATATATGCATACCTATATATGCATGTTCATATATAATTTATTTCCTTCTTTGTGCTTTCTTTTTCAAGCTTTTTAAATTTGATGCATCAATTAATTGATCTGAACTTGTATTTTTAATATATCTGTTTAATATCATAGATTTACCTCTGATTTCTCATTTATATATATATCTAATAGATGATATATAATGTTTTCATTATTCTTACATATTAGAAAAGTATGTAAATTCATTTTGTATTTCTCTTAGCCCAAGAGTTGTTATTTTTTAAAAAATTATTATTTCCTTTTGGAAGGGCATTTTGTTTCTCTTATTTTTTATTTTGTTATTAATTTTTGTTTTATTGAATTGGGATCAGAGAATTTTTTTTGCAACCTTTTTACTTTGGTACTTAAGATTTTTCAGTGTAACTTACAACATGGATTTTCATGAATGTGCTTGAGAAAGAAAAATACTTATTAGGATGTACAGGACTGGATATGCACAGAATATCAACCATATTGATTATTTTGCTTCTTCCACATATTTTTTTAAATCTCACTAACTTGAACAAGGAGTGGTATGAAAAAGTTTCCTATCATTGGTGCATTGCCATCTATTTCTCTTTATATCTTCTGTAATTATAGCTTTATAAAGGTAATTGCTGCATTATTTGTTTCTTAGATATTCAATGGTATTATATATTCACAATAAATGATATTTCTTAGCATTATAGCAATCTCTTTTCTCCCACTTAATGGCTTTTATTCTGTAACATAGAGTATTAGTGTGTCAAATCAGATGGAAAAAAATTCTGGGTAATGAATTTCAAAGGTTTTAAACCTTATAAGGAAAGTTTAGTGAATTGCAGTACAATTCTGTCAGAAGATATAAGAAAAAAAGAAAACTAGAAAAACACAGTTTAGGTAATAAAAAACGTATTTCTAAGTAAACCATACATCAAGGCAAACAGTTACATGGAGCTAATTACAATTACTCTAAAGAGAAGTTATACTGTATGTGTGGATGTTATTATTCATGTCCCTGTGTACTTGATAAAAATTTGTTTACTGCAGCAGTTGAGTTTGCTTATTGCACTAATCACTGAGAAACACATTCAAGTCCCTCACTGTGATGGTGGCTTTTCTTCTTCTTTTTTATTTTTGTAGTTCTGTCCATTATTGTATTAACATTTATGAAGAAATTTATTTATATATACATATATGTAAATTGTTCTTACTTCGCTGGTAAACTGAACATTACCACATTATGAAACATCCCTTTTTAACAGTTTTGGGGGTTAGAGTTTATATGTGATTTCTTTGGCTTTGACTTTGCCGTCGCGGATGCTGCTGCCTCTTTAAGTTCCTCCTCCTCTTCCCTCTCCTCCTTCTTCAGCTTTTAACTTTATCGCATCTATGCTTTAGAGCTGTTTTGTATAAGAATACTGATGTTTTTACTTACTCTGCAACACATTTTGGCTTTGGAGCAATTTGTCTATTTCTGTCTTTTATTTTAAGGCAATTTCTGACATGTTGAGCTTCAATCTACTATCTTACACTTTGCTTTCTATTTTTCCCATCCACTGTATTTTATTTTTCCCATCATTTCTTTCCTTACTTTGGGTTGGAATCATCCTGAAAGTCTGTCAAATGATTTTCCTTTCTTTTAGCATAGCAATTATACACTAAAAAAGTATATTATTCTTTTCTGGTACTACTTGAGATTATAACAAAAATGTTTGCGTTATCAAAGCATAATATTTGTTTCTCTTCCAGGACAAATAATGCTCTCCAAATGGGTTCAGCCTATTTTCACCCTTCTAGCACTTGTGATATTTTTATGAGGTACTTTAAAATTTTAGGTTTATGGAATATAATTTACATGCAGTAAAATTCATTCTATTTAGGTGTACAATTAGATGAATTTTGAGAAATGTATAGAGCCAGGTAACCATCACCACAATTGAGGTATAGAACATTTCCATTTCTGCAAAGAATTTCCTCAGCCCCCTTTGTAGTTATTCCCTTTCCTGTACCCCCAATCTCTGGCATGCACCAATTTGATTCTGCCTCTGTCATTGTACATTTTTACAGAATGTCACATGAATGTAATCATATTTTACATAACCTTTTATGTCTGGCTTATTTTCTTAGTTTTATGCTTTTTAGATTCAACCCTGTTGTTGCATATATCAGTAGTTTATTCCTTTTTCAATGATAGTAACCCATTGTATGGATAGGTTGCAATTTGTTACCCATTTGACAGGCTTTCAGAATGATTCCAATTTTACATAATTATAAAGAAAGCTGCTATGAACCTTTGTATAAATGGACATATATATCTTTTATATTTGGTAACTACCTAGAAATGAGATAGGTGGGTGATATGGCAAGTGTATGTTTCACTTTATAAGATGCTGTCATACATTAAGTGTTTGTATCACTTTGCATTATAACAGGAATGTATGGTTGTCAAAGGCAGTCTTAATCTTTCCAAGCACTTGATATTTTCTGGGACTTTTTTCTTTGTTTTTTCAGTCCTTAATTTTAGCCATTCTCATATATGTGTAGTGGCATTCCAGTTTGTTTTTATTTGTATTTTCACAATGACTACTGATTTTTAATATATTTCACATGTGTGTTCCATTCATATCTCTTCTTTGCTGAAGTATCTCTTCAAATCATTCTTAATATTTTAGTTGGCTTGTTTGTTGTCTTATTATTCAGTTTTAAGAATCCTTCATATTCTCTGTATATAAGTCTGTTAGAAGACAAATATATTCTTCCAAATTTGTAGCAATTGACTCATGTTATCAGATATGTATTTTGATTTAATACTTCCTTACATAAAGCAAATTTGTGAACATGAAGTTTCTTCCCCCAAAATATCAACATATTACCAAAAGTCTAAAAGTTTAACCATTTTAAACAAACACCTTTAATGGCCTTACTGGTTGTGAAACTATACTTGGCATTTTTAAGATCACCTTATACTTTTCCTAATTAAAAGATGTTAATTTGTATTAATAAGACATTTATAGATGATAATTTCTACAGAACAAGAATACATTTCTGAATATCTTAAAAGTATAATTGCACATATTTTAAAAAACAATTTGCATTGTGGTGGGGGATATAAAATATTTTTGTATATAAACTCCTTTTCCCAACTAAGAGTAGTTAAAAGTTTCATTGAATCAGTTAAAAAAAAAAAGAAAAGAAACCAGGCAAATACTGTATTTGGCTACCTATCTTTTTATAATATTAACTTTGTTCTTCTTGCCAGTTTCAATCCATTGACTCAGAGACCTGAGTACCATATTAAAAGTCACACTATGACCTATAAAATATAACAAGGAAACTACTACATCATTAACTCATTTTCAGGAAAAAGTCTAGCAGAACAGTGATGAGTATTCGCTTTAAATCTTAATCAGACACTACAGATCATTTGTAATACGAATTGTAATGAAGAACACGAGCTGGCACAGATAGGCTTTATGTATTCTTTGGAAGCCCAAATATTCAAGGATGTCTTATCAATCTTCATTTCAGATCTAGTAGCATAAAAGCTGGGTTTCCTAAGTAGGATTTCCATAAATCAGAGAAGTGTGACATTGTAGCACTGTCAATAATTCTGTGATCAGCTGAGGGTTCATTCATTATCTGTGCCTTATATACTTCTCCCTTCTGGTAAATCAGGGAAGGGCCTAAATTGATCCAAAAGCCCCAATTGCTACTTCAGTGGCAATATCGCTGGTTTGGCATAGCTACCACCAATAGATCTAGTGTTGGAAAGAATAAATGTTCCTCCTCTAAGGTCAGTGGTTCCAATCTAACCTGCAGAGCCCAATCTCTGGAGATGGTTCAATTCACTAGCAATCTCAAATACAGAGCAGATTTGAACATTTTTTTCATTAGGAGCAATCAACCCTTGCTCACTATCCATCGGTACCCTGATATTATGAGCTGCCTTATATTTTGTGATCTGACAGTTTTCATCCACAGAAGCATTAAGAATGGGGAACTGTAGTAATCCCAAGGAAGCAGGCTTTAACAAAAAGGGCATAAAGGAGAGTTTAATTCCATGAGCAAAAGCAATGGGCTTTAATTCTTCTTGTAGTTTAACCAGCTCAGTAAGGTCAACCTCTTCGCAATACCCATAGTGAGGAATCTTCAGGGCCACGGTCACTGTCCTCACCATTGCTTTGTGAAAGCCTTTAAGGGTTCTGTTCTGCCTTTCCCTGTGAATATCGCAGGTTTAGATAATTGTTATAGAAATAATCCTGTCTTTTGGTGTCATGGGAGGTGGCATAATTTCAGCCTGTGGTGAAGGAGGTAATATAGCTCCTGTCTGCTCTGCCAAATAGTTGAGAATATCTTCCTTAAATATTCTGCCATCTTTTCCTGAGCCAACAACTTCACTCAGCTTGATATTATTTTCCATTGCAAAGCAGCAAACCGTAAGAATTGCCAGTGCTTTTTGGCTCTTTCTCTCTCGGTGTGTGTGTTCATCATGGGACACAGCAGGTGTTTCAACAACATCTTCCTCTGAGTCATTCTTTGACAGTTACTTCTAATCCCTTCTCCAGTGTCTGAGAGTTTGAATTGAACAAACTGTCCATGTAGAGCAACAGTTGTTTTCAGGAATTCATGTGGATGACTATACTTGAATGAAGGATAACTAAAAAAAACATTAAATTTTGGCTTCAAAACGTGAACATTATGTGTTTGAAAATAACTAACACAAATCAGCTGCTGAGCATTCTGGTTTCAGATCTTCAGCACTCGTGTTGCCGCCATTTTCTCTCATTATTTACTTTCAATCCACTTTTTATAGGCAGGATTATAGTGACACAGAAGTCGGAGGTACAAGCTTTGGCCAAAGCCAACTGGAATGATTCTGAGCAATTAAAAAACTAAGACGACATGAACAAATATCCATGCCTAGGAGGCACACTGCATAACTGGGGATTCTCTGAAATTAATATGTTGTAGAATACAATACTCATTAAAGGATAAAAAGTCTTAATTTGTATATGTCTAATTAAAACCCAATAATTTAACTGCTGTATTTATTTAGAATTGAGACTCACAATATATTTTTCACAGAGTATTTTACCACTGATATTGTTTAGAGGTGCCAATACATAGTGATAGGAAAGAGCAGATCCTCTTTTATCTAATTTTAATATTGGTTTTAAATTTAAGATAATTTACCTCCTTGTTAATCTGTACTTGGGTCAGACAACTTCCATCTTATCCATTTTGATCAGCCAGTTCCTAACCCAGCTTTCTTTGCCCTTTACCAATACATTTTAGCATTTTTTAGTAACCACCTCTGCACCTGGCATTAATTTATTTACCCAGTACTAATCCTTTAAGAGTTAAGCAAATGATTTTCTATTTCATTTTGGTGATTAGTATGGGACAAATGGAATCTAATACCACTAAATGTCTAATAATAAACACTCCATTTATGGAACAGTAAGAGTAGAGTTGTGTCTTGCAATTAACTTTAAAGTTAAAGATTTCTCTGCAACAAAATTTTGCATGCTCCAGGAATTCTTTCTTACATCAAAAAAGGAATTATTCAAAAATTAGTTAAAAGTATGCAATTGGTTAGCGAAAGGAAGATCTGTGTCTGAAATCATTTTTATGAATTATAACTTAATTTTGACTATGATAATTAAAAATCAGATTTCATTCTTTTATTATACTTGTACAGATCCTGTAGCTATACACAGGTGACTTACTACTTGTAAAGTTTCCTCATGTTTCATTTTATATATAAACATTAATTGGTTTTAAATTTGAATCTTTATAAGTTACTTTCATCATAAGATATTAAATTATTTCACAATAACAGTAACATACAATGCATTAAAAATATATAATATAGATGGTGTATTTATAGTCCATTGTGTTCTATTTATTAATGAATTGGGTACCAATTTCATATTTCTTTTTCATAAAATGTGTCCATGAAAAGCACAGGTGACACCAAAGTTAAATAAATCATATGCTTAAATTCCAAGAAAGCCAATATTCTAATATATATAGATGACACAGCAGAATGCCCTGGAGGAGAATATAGTTTTTATATAACCGTGTCAGCAAAAAATATTCAGGTTTATTTTTTTAACTTTCTTATGCCAGAGGTTGAATTTGCCAGGGAACATGCTCAAAAAGTTTTTATGATATTTGAACAGCTATAAACAATTATCTGCAATGTTACCAAGAATATCAAAATCATGTAAAGTGCAAGTTCTTAACCCAACAAATGACATTTTTTTTGCAAAATTGTATATGTTTGTGTATATAAATTTAGAAGGATGATGATCATTAGTAGCTTCAACAGAATTGAAATTGATATTTTGTCCCCACAAAATATTATAGATCCTTATACAAAATTGTATATCTTATAGTTGCTGCCTTATAACAAATCTGATATTTTTTTCAGAATTGTATGTAATTCTAAATAGTTAGAATTCCTCATTATATTAGCTGCCTGTTTTTCTTTATTCTTTAAATGTATGTAAGATCAACCCATGTCATTTAAGGCTATTTATTTCTTAGTCCCTTAAATCAAAATTACAAGGTTTACCTCATTTGTCTCCTATTATATATTCTATTTTGAGACATCTGCCTCCATAACTACATCATTTATATGTGTCATCCACAAAATATTGAAATTTTTAACATTCACAATGACTATTTTAAATTACTGCATGGATGTAGTCAAATAAATATTCAATCAATTTTGTTTCAAGATAATTTATTAAGCAAGTCACAACTTCCTCAATGAAGTGTTTACCAATCACAGTATATCTAATCTCCTTATAGAAAGTTTTAGATGATGGTTCTAATGACATTATTCAAGTCCATTGGCATCAAAATCGATTTTATACAGAGACATATTATGATAATAACTTAATTTAGAGAGTCCTAGGGAATATTTTGAGAACATAATCTATATGCTAGTACCAAAATTTTATCATTATAACCTAACTCATTCATTGTTTTCCAAACTGTTACAGAACACATAACTTATAAGCAGGAAAATAAAAACACCTCCTGAAGGCAAGCATCAGATACACTTTTACTGGAGGGTTATACTGTTTAAAAACAATAAGCAAATAGCAGAAGATCAAACATATTTTAAATGCAGCGTGAGATTTTAACAGAGGTATAAATTATTCTATACCTCTCCTGTCCTTGCATCCCACAGGTGTAAAAGGCTGTGTGTTAGGAGAGCTCCATGAGAAATGATGCCATAGAGATACTATTGCTTTCATGTGAAGGAGAGGGAGAGCACTGACAATGGTAGAAAGGGTTCTGAATGAAATGGGGATCCAAACTTATACCTTCAAAATTCTCTCAGGGCACATTTTACAACCACAGAACTGTCTAGGATTGTGAAGAAGATGGCATAGTCTATAAATAATGCTAAAACAACCTAACAAAGGACAGCAGTGAGGAGTGTGACTGACTTTCTAAAATTAAGATAATTATAATAATAAAATTTCCTCAGGAAGAAACTTCTTCTCAAGGTGTTACCTTCCCTCACCTTCTCATAATCCACTTGCAGAGCTTCATTAACTCTAGAGGAGAACAGGCAATAGGCTAGAAATAAAGATAGAAATGGAAATAGTTGGACTTCTTTTTTTAATTATTTGCTTCTTAACTTTTTATTAATTATTGGAAAATATGCATGATTATGCTTGGAAAGCAAATTTGTAAATGAGTGGCTGATGCTCATTTGGAAGGAAAGGTTCAATTTTGTATTATGTTTGGTAGATTAATTGAGTTTTAACATGATTTGCCAAAGAAGGACAATGGCGTACCTAGAGTGAAATCTTACACTTATTTTTCCTGGAATTCTGTCAAATTTTATGTTACTGACTTAAAATAACTTCTATACTTCAATTTTTTTATATTGTGAAATTACAATTCTTTTGGTAATAATTTTAGCTTTTCATTACAGTATTCCTTAAGAGAACAAAATTTTAAATATTTTTCTTATTTATGTTTCTCTCCTATAGACAATTACTGCTTTGATTTAGTTTTAATCATGTTTGCTCAGAAATGCAAGAAAAAAATGAACTGAAATGAAACAAGACACATTTAAAATAAATCTGGAACTCCAGATAGCATGATGTCTGGAGATGTAAATGAAATTCAAAATCCTGAAATACAGGTAGCTTAAACTCATGCAGAACAGAGAACAATTACCTTTGACTATAGTATCATTTTGTATGCTTCTCTGTTAATATAGAAATGCCAGATACTGTTGGAATTTAAATTTTTGTAAAAAAAAATACCAATTAATTAGAACCATTTCCATCATCAAAAGTAACACTGTTTTTTCCTGAAAGCTCTTACATTAAATGTTATTAAGCTTGTAAATTTTGTTTATAGAGAATTTGCTTATAGAATTTAAATTGGATGGATTATGTAATCATTATATTTTTATATATATATATATATATATATATATATATATATATATCAAATACCACTCATATACTTTTCTTTTAAGTTCAAAATTCCCAAAGCTTACAAAAACACAGATGTGCCTTCCTCATCAACTTCTCTCTTGAACACTCTCTCTTTCTCCTGTTTTTTTAAAATGATGATAATGGGTATTGGAGATAAGGAACTGGAGAAAATTTCTTGGACATAGGAAACTGGATTGGATTGTCATTGAGGACAAAGCACAGTTTAGTAATCAGGGAGCGGTTTCCCTGTATATTGAGCTTCCATTTATTTAGTGTGTGTAAAAGGAGATCAAAGCATCATACATATTCTACAACAAAATTCTATGACTCAAGGAATATTTAAAATTATGTTTTAAAGTGTAAGTTTGTTTGTGATTATGTAGATTATTCTAATTACTTAAAACCAGATTTATAAAAAAAAATACGTTACTCAATGTGTATGTGGGATATGAATTTTTTTTAATCCGAAAAAAGAAAAGAGAAAATGAACCCTCTTTAAGGTTAAGGTTACTGGTATAACAGCTAATGTGGGCCAACTGTCTTACTGAGAACAATGGGAACAGTGCACTATAACTATATGTGAATAGATACATACATACAAGCATGCATACATATTTACATACATATTTAAATACATACATAAATATAAAAATAATAATAACTATATGCATATATAAGTACATATACACTCACAATGCATAAAGGCATAATAGAATCAATGATGCAATGGGGATGTGTGGAGTTAATTTCTGGGAGAAAAAGAAAACTTGGATATTTGATCACATGAATTAGGGCAACTTTTCACCTAAAAGACTAAGAGACTCTGCATGGATATTGTCACCTCTTGGAGTCCTGAGTCTACCAAAGAATGGGAGGCCTGTTAAACCCTCAGTAGTTTGATTTTACCTAGAGGGTTCAACCACAGAAGAAGAATCTTAAGAGTAATAAGAAACTGGAAAGAGACTAGCTATTCCATGGAATGAAGTACAGATTCATATATCTCAAATGCCTTAAATAGATTTAGTTAATCCAGGAATTTTAATATCCCTAATTTCATTCCTGAAACTGTGATAAATACTCTTTAGAACAGGTAACTCATATGAAGCTTCATATTATTTCTAGAATTGTTTTAGTGTAAATATCTAGCATTGAGTCATAATCACCAAGTACTTGAGGAAACATGGCAATGGGGCAGAAAGACAGGATTAAAATAAGATAACAGAAACATACCCACAGAAGATGTGCTGATAATGATTTATTAGAGGACATATAAACATTTTTAAAAGTGTAAAATATTTATTGAGATAAAAGGCGAGAGAAGTAATTTCAGCAGAGATATTGAAACTATGAACAGAAATCAAGTGGTATTTCTAGAAAGGACAAATGCATTAATTGAAATTAAGTACTCAACAGGTAAATTTTAACAGCATTTCAGCAATAGAAAAAGAGAATTGGTGAAGTGGAAGACACATCCGTAGAAACAGATATATCAGTAGAAAATATCCAAAGTGATGAACTAAGGGAGCAAAGGTGATTGGAAACACAGAAGAGGGTTTAAGAAACCTATAATAGAACCTATATTAGGAACCTGTAGATAAATCTATGTATATGTTAGTAAGTTCAGGAGAGTAAAAATCAAGGACAGACAATGGCTAAGGATACTCTAAAGTGAGAAAATTCCAAAGGTCATGGATTCATATTTCCTACCAAGAAATTCCTTCCTTAATCACATCATAGTAGGACTGCTGAAAATGAGAACAAAGAGCAAAATTTGAATGCATTTTTCAGAGAAGCCAAATACAGGTAATTCATCAACAGTAAAACTAAGGGTATTTACCAGGCAGAAGAAAACCAAGAGAGGATTCACCAAAAAGGGATAGATATATGAGAAAACCTAAAGAACATTGACATAAAACAGTATTTTGACTCTTATAGGAATTAATGCATAGAATTGTATATTAAGGATACAGTACTATTGGCTTTTGCATTTACCCTTTTAGTTGCCCTAACTGCTGATCTTCATTTCCTGACACAACTCTAAGCCACTCTCTCCTGTCTTTTTATTTCAACTTGAAGAACTCCCTTTAGTAATTCTTGTAGTGCAGGTCTTTGTTTGATGAACTGTCTCGGTTATTATTTATCGTATTTTAAACTTTCCCTCATTTTTGAAGGATGTTTTGCCAGATAAAGAATTCGAGGCTGACATTTTTTCTCTTAAGTGTCTTAAATATATCATACCACTGCCTTCTTGCCTTCATAGATTCTGATGAGAAATCAACACATAATTTTATTGAGGATCCCTTATTTGTGATGAATCAATTTTCTGTTGCTACATTCAGAATTCTCTCTATATATTTGGCATTTGGCATTCTGGTTAGTATGTGCCTTAAAGTAGGTCTATTAGGGTTTATTCTGTTTGGACTATGTTGGACTCCTTGGACATGTATATCTATGCCTTTTCTAAGAGTTGGGAAATTTGGGGCCATTATTTTTCTGCTCCTTTTCCCTTGTCTTCTCCGTCTGCAACACCATGATACATTTTTGTGCATGTCATGCTGTCACTCAAATCTCAGAGACACTTCTCAATCTATTATTTTCTCTATCTGTTCTTCTGACTACAAGATTTATATTATCTTGTCTTCGAATTCACTGATTATTTCTTCTGCTTGTTCAAACCTGCAGTTGTATGCCTTTAGTGTATTTTTAATCTCTACTGTTATGATTTTCATCCCCATTATTTCTGTTACATGTGCTTTCATACTTTCAAATTCTTCTTTATGCTCATGCATTGTCTTTTTAATATCCTTTATCTCTTTATCCATATTTTCTTCATCTCTGTAAATTGATTTGGGAGATGTGTTTGAACTTCTTTGATTAGTTTTCCTGAACTCTGTGACTCCTCTGAAGTTTTAATTTGTTCTGTTGAATGAGTCACAGCTTCTTTTTTCTCAGTATGGCTTGTGACTTTTTGCTGATGTCTAGACATACGATTATCTTGATGAGTTAACCCCAAAGGCCAGTTTCTCCCTTTTGTCTTGGGTTTTATTGCTGTTTGGCTTTGTGTTAGGTCTCTTTTCTGAAGCTTGGTCCAACTTATTCTAAGCCTTTAGAATAGCCCATTTAAATTAAATGAAGTTTTATTGAGATATATTCACATACCATACAGTCATCCATGGTGTACAATCTACTGTTCACAGCACCATCATATAGTTGTGTACTCATAATCCCAATCTATTTTTGAATATTTTCCTTACACCAGAAAGAATCAGAATAAGAATTTAAAAATTAAGGTAAAAAAGAACACCCAAATCATCCCCACCCCATCCCACCCTATTTTTCATTTAGTTTTTGTCCCTCTTTTTTCTACTCATCCATCCATAAACTGGATAAAGGGAATGCGATCCACAAGGTTTTCACAATCACACTGTCATTCCTTGTAATCTACATTGCTATACAATCATCTTCAAGAGTCAAGGCTACTGAGTTGGAGTTTGATAGTTTCAGGGATTTACTTCTAGCTATTCCAATTCATTAGAACCTAAAAACGTTGTCTATATTGTGCATAAGAGTGCCCACCAGAGTGACCTCGGCTCCCTTTGGAATCTCTCTGCCACTGAAGCTTATTTCATTTCCTTTCACATCCCCCTTTTGGTCAAGAAGATGTTCTCCATCCCATGATGCCGGGTCTACATTCCTCCCCGGGAGTCATATTTCACGTTGCCAGGGAGATTCACTCCCCTGGGTGTCTGATCCCACGTAGGGGGGAGGGCAGTGATTTCACCCTTCAAGTTGGCTTAGCCAGAGAGAGAGGGCCACATCGGAGCAACAAAGAGGCACTCAGGGGGAGACTCTTGGGCACAATTATAAGCAGGTTTAGCCTCTTCTTTGCAGTAATGAGTTGAATAGCCCATTTTTAACTGTTCCAATTTTCTCAACTCTTCTTTGTCTGATTTGTGCCTTGAATATGCAGTACAATTTTAAGACTGCATTTTTGTGTGATTGTTTCACCTCCCACAGAAAGCTTCCTTTCCTTGTTCCTTGTCAGAGAATCTCTTTTTTTTTTTTTTTCCAAAATTTCTCCCCATGCCTATGATTTATGTAACTTCTTCCCTTCTCTCACTGCCCCCTTCTCCTTATACTCTTCAGTTATGGAAACTGTCCTATGTTACATCGGTTCAGTTTTACCCTCTTTTTGCTTTTTCTTTGAGGCTTTTTTGCCTCCAGTTTCTTCCGTGTTAGGGTGTTAGGGTGTCCCACACTGGGGAGCCAAATTGGGTCAGTCCAGAAAGGTGGGCCACTCCAGAAAAGTCTGTTTTGCATTTAGGTGGTCCAGCCAACAGAGGCTGGGTTGAGTGAGCACACCTCTTGCCAACAGTCCTGCTTCATCTCTCTTTTTCTCCTAGCCCCATCTTGGGGCTCTTTCTATGCAGCATGATTCCAAGGCTTTTGTTCTGCTCTGGGTATCTGTGGAATTGAGTCCATGTTCCTGGATATGCTTGGGGTTCTAACTTACTGCTGTGAGTATATAGTTTGTGTTTATAGTAGGAGGGACCCAGGCCACTGCCTCTGCATGACTACCAAACTGCATGGGACTTAGTGGAGGAGAGGAGAATAGACCTGCATATCTGGGATGGAAATTTCCTACCTGCTGTTTTTCTTTTTCTTTAATTTAGCATTTGTGAAGTTCTTCCCAAGTCTCCACCATCCTCTAGAGTTCTAAGCAAGTGGGGTTTGTTCTTTTATTCACATATTCTCTGGGAAGGCTTTATCAGGAGATGTCTTATATGATTATGTTGGTGACATCACTCCCCTCTTTCTTCTGTTTTCAATGTAAGCATTTAGAGCTATAACGTTAGCATTTAAAGCTATAAATTTCCCTCTCAGAAATGCCTCTGCTGCATTGCATATGTTTTTGGTATGTCGTATTTTTGTTTTCATTCAACTTAAATGGGGCCACTTGAACTCTCATACATGGCAGGAGTGGAAAAGTTACAATCAGTTTAGAAACAACTCAGTCAGTTTCTTTAAATGTTAAACATACACATAACCTATAACCTAGCATTTATACTCCCAGTTATTTACCCAAGTTATATAATAATATATGGCCACAATAAGATTTGCTATGAATTTACATGCAGAAGACTTTTATGAATTTAAGATATAGTGGATTCAGAAACTCTAACTATTTTTAACTACATAAATCCAATAGTGCATTAAAGAAAGGCATTATCACATTATTTAACTGAATGAAGATATATCATTCAGTTTCATATCATAATGTAGCCATGTACTTCATGATATTAATACTCTAAAGTATTAAAAAACTCCCTACTTGCATAGTTTTCTCAATCAACTTAAAAACCCACAAAACAAATATTTATTGAGTTTTTACCATGTGCCAACATTTCAGAGATATTGGTAGATATAGAATTGAAAGGAAATAGAAAAAAATCTTTGTTTTTAAGGGGCTTATATTTTAGTGAACAGAAATAAACAAAGTAAATTAAAAATATAATTTTTAGCATGCAAAAGAGAAATAAATGCCATGGGGAAAAAATTCAATGAAATGTGGATAAGGAAACCCAGGAATGAGAGACTTTGCTATTTTAAATGGAGCGGTCAGACATGGCCTCACACTAAAGGTACATTTGAACAAAGTCTTCAAGGAATGGGGAAGCAAGCCGGGTGAGTATCTGAGGCAAGACAATCGAGGAAATGTGAAATGTAGAATTCTAAGGTCACAGTGTTACCTGGGTATGTAATTAACCCAAAGGAGATCAGTGGAGCTGGAGCAAAGGTAAGAGAAGTAATTGTTTCTTTAAAATCTTGATTTGAAAGTCTAATAGAAGGGGTTTTATGAGAAACTAGGAGAGGAACTATAAATGTCAGTTTGTGACAATGTACAGATAATTGTCTCGCGGATTATTTTTCTGTATGCATATTTGCATGTATATATGTATTTATGTATTTGAAAAACATAAAGTTGTTTGGAGTGTATTTTGATATTTCTGATAAAACCTCAATGAAAATTATATTCTATCATATAATATAGACTGTGCCTATAATTGATATAAATCATATGTATCATTTGCCAAAATACTCCAGAAAATATCATACTCAACAAAAAAATCTATTTATTAATTGTCATGAAGGTAAATAGCCAGTAAAGACATCCATTATCATGGTTAAACTAGCACTGGATGTCCTGACTAAATTTATAAGACATAAACAAAAAGATAAAGGTGAATATTGAGAATATTTGTAAGGAAAAAAAGTATAATGAATTCCCATGGTTTGTTCAAATATATTGGACCAAATATAGACCAAAAAAGAGCCAGAGATTGGGTAGGATGCATTGTCAACTGATCTGAGACCTACCCACCAGCCCCAAGGATGCCTGAGAGTCTGACCCAGTTGTAGTATAAGAGGTATCATTTATCCAACTCAAGGAATCCAGACTACACATCTACTTGAGAATCTGGCTGAGCTTACTTTGTAACAAACTGAGCACCTGTAACTCATTGTTGAGATTCTTTATTGAGTAACCCTTAGTTTATGTCTAACCTGAAATTAATGAGATGCAGCTGAAGGTTCCTCAGGTCTAATGAACTGGTTTTACTGAAGGTTGTCTGCACCCATGCAGTGTTACTTTTCATGTGCAAGGTAAGGACGTTGATTTATGAGTCTGAGAGTCAAAAGACCTCCAGAATACGATCACAATACATGCTGGTTGCCTCTTCGATTCCCTTCCTAAGTGTAGAGTAATCTTGATGCTGGCCTATTATACCTTGTATATGATTTTCAATCTGAAATCAAAGTCTTGCATTCTGATCAAACAGACTAGGCATTGCAGTAGGATTTGAGGATTAATTACCTACTGCTTAATCAATGTTATTTCTCTATAACACAGGAAAACACTAGAAACCTATAATAGAAGACAAAGAATCTTTCAAACAAAATCAACAAAGAAACTAGCAGATGCACCATGTGCCTTCCCATGTGACAGAGGAGTCCCAGATCTCCAGCAGCCTTTCTTCAGGAAGAAGGTATCCTGTTGATGCCTTGATTTGGACATTTCTATGTCCTCAGAATGTTAAACTTGTAAGTTAATAAATCCCCATTGTAAAAGCCAACCCATTTCTGATCTATTGCATTTCATCAGTTTTAGCAAACTAAAACAACACACATATATAGACATATACTTTTGTACATATTTATTTACATGAAATATTTTTACATCAAATTTAAAACTTAAGAATAATGCATTTTTTGACTATTGTAAACATTTCACTTTAAACTAAAACTGCTATATTTAAGTGGGAAAAAAAAAAAAACTGCTATATTAAGTGGGAAAAAAGAAAAACCACAGTGAAATATTTTCTTTAATAGTAGTAACTTTCCTAGAATGAAACTCAATTATCTGAACAATTTTCAAGTTGCATGCTAAAAATCAAATAGAAACCTATTATTAACTGTCTTTTAATGACCTATCAGCTACCCACTTGATTTGATCCTCCTTCAATTTTCAAGAAATCAATCAATAACAATTTCACATGCAAAATAATTAAATACCTATTTTTAAAGTAATTCAATTTTTCTGTCCATATATATGTGCATATATATACAGATACATATATATATATATACACATACACACATATATATCCATTTATGTAGATTAATTTCAGGAAGTTTGGAAATAAATGATATAGCAAGAGAGATGGTTTCATAGTATTTTTGAAAATTCATTTAAGCCACTCTAATTAGTATCTACATTTTTTATAACAATCTAGTAATGATTGATGTGAAATAGATTAAAAAACTTTTTTTCATCACACCCACTAACTTTGTTCTACAATATTTTAGAATACCCTAACATAGGTCAAACTACTCCATATTGAATGGAGGAGGGAATGAAGCTAAACTAAACCAAAAATAAAATAAGAGTATTGCCTTGTATGGCTTAAAAATGAAAAGGTCTTATAAAGTAATAAATAAAATTTATTCTACTCTCTGCATCTAAAGTCCAATTAAAAATAATGGGAAGATTGAAGGAAAGTGAGGAACAGGGAAAAAGCAAGAAATAGAGAAAGAATGGAAGGAAAGATGGGAGAGAGAGAGGAAGGAAGGAAAGAAGAAAATTTTGGTATTTATGGAGATCAATAATAATTATTGCAAAATTACAATAGCAATGTATGTTCCTTCTCTCTGCTTCTTAGTTGCTCCCCTTCCATGGTCTGAAATGCTTCAAAAAATGAGAAAGTAGCCATGAACTTTGGTGGGCATAGAAAACCTGGAAAATGAGTGTTCTTTATTCAGACAAATACTGATGATAATGTTATGTTAATTAATATACAGTTTACAAATGATATTCATACATATTTGCAGTTTAAAAGTGGTATTTCATCACAAATAATCTTGTACATGTGAGGCACGTAGTATAGCATCATTGTGCAGCTGAGAAACGGTCAGACAAGTTTTGTGAATTTTCTAACAGACATAGCAAGAAAGTAGGGGAGTTATAGACTACAGTTAATTATCCTCTATGAAACTACAATGAATTTTATTCATAATTATCGTTTAATAATGCTAACATTATTACACTAATAAAATCATATAAGATAACATATTGTTTATGGGTGCTGTCTGTGTAGAGTCCTCTGATTTAATTATGTCACTAAATTCCTGTATTGCCCCCTTAAGTTAGGAAGCTTCCCCACTCCCATTTCACTTTTGAGAAAATTGGGACTTAAATGATTTAAGTAATTTGCTCAAGGCCACACAATCATTAATTGAAGAAACCTGAGTCATATTCAGGATCCTAGATTTACAAATCTCAATACTATATTTTCTTTAGAAATTTAAATATTCTGCATTTTTCACAAAAATATGTAAAGATGTGATTCACATCTTCAAAAATACACAGTGTATCCAATATATCTGTGTCTCTAAACTATATATTTTTCACACTTAGCTAGTTTAAGAAATCCTTTGCTTATTTACCTATAGGCATATGCAGGTACAAAATAATTTAAAAAGTATTTTATTCTTTTATGTTCAATATGGGTGTGGTGTAAATATTTCACTAATCCTGGATGGGACCTCCATTTAAATAACACCAGCAAAAATATCTCCAATGGGCAAAATTGAAATAATTAGTAAGAAAAAAATTGCAAAATGAATCTTTGAGTTTAAAAGAGTGATAAAACATTGTTTTAAAAAAGTATGACCAAATCCCTTCTAACTTTCTTTCTGTCAAAATATCTCTAATAAAAATATATCTCTAATATATTAACTAGCTTGAACAAGTCTTTTTCACTGACTTTTTGGCCCATTTCATTTACAAGTTAAATAAAACAAACAAACAATGAAAAAATAATGATGACGGGAGATAAAACAAAAATAAAACATATCTATAAAGGAAATTCTATGATTTTAATACAGAGTTCAAAATTATGAAGAAATAATAGGGCACATTTCATGTTATTTTATCTTCCAAAGTAAAGCGACTAAAGGTGGAAAACAGCTCATTGCCAAAAGTTTACTTATATTTTAGACTACTTTGCTGCTTATTTTATCTTTTACAGGTGCTGAAAAGAGATACCAAAATAAATGAATTATAAAAGACACTTGCAAGGCAATATGGGTATAAGTTTGGGTAGCACATCTCTATGACTATAAAGACAGACATTTTGTAATTACACAAGGGCTAACAACTATTTCTATTTTCTTGTCTGGTTGTCACAAACAGTCCTTTCTAAGTTGCATTAACATGAACATTGGAAAATACTGATGGTTCTTTTGAATATCCAACATGTTTTGCTTGAGGATTATGCAAAGCAGTTCTTAAACTCTCATTAAAAGATAATATTTAATCTGAACGCTAAAAATTCCCAGTTAAAATTCAGATCAGTGAAGCATGAAGTTAGTAGGTAGCACCTTTCTGGTTTATTGTGTGCACTGTTATACTGTATAAATATTCTATTTGCATCCTGTAATTTTTATATGCCAAGTATCTAGGGCATCTTCTCTTCCTTTATTATGAAATATGCATATATTTTAAGTAGGTATAGCAGAATATTTCCATGCAAATTTGATGTCTATTTTGAGAGAAATTTTAAAATTTTCTGTATAGGATCTGAGTCCTCAATACAGTAAAGTGTATTAGACTGTGAGTGTAAATGTGAGGACCTCTCTCAGTATCAGAAAAATCAGAATTTCAGAGAATTTAAGGAAATAATTTAGAAGATCCTTAGAAACTTGGTACACTTTGTTTTACCTTCTCACCTCTGTGCAACTGTGCAAAAGAAAGAAAAAAATGTTAGTAAACAAAATGTTTAAACAGTTAATGGAGTTCCCTTAGTGCCCTGATATATTAAATGCTTTCGGTGACTGCCTTTGTTGCAATTTTGTTGCAAATTAATAGGTGTATTGCTTACCAATTTACATTTGAAGTAAGTCACGAGGAATTCTGGAAATTGATAAATCATAGTAATATTAAGAGATGTCAAAATTAAACTTGTAAAGGTTGGAGTCTGTGGTATCTGAATACTTCCAAACAAAAGAGAACATTTTCTTCAACACAGAGAAGAAATCAGATTTCACCAAGTAATGCATGGATTGTGCTGTATGAAAAAAAGCAGTAGCCTTCAACAAACAAAACTGGGAAAGAACTTAGGGTGATCAAAACAAAAATCTATCTGCATTTGATGCTTGCAGTATTTGCTTCCCATTCATACTTATTTAGAGAGAATTGACTTGCTTCATAAATATAAAATTATGTTCAGACAAAAAAATCTACATATACATAAACAAATATCCTTGGCAACACTGAAGATTGTTTACGGCAAAAACTTCAAACTGAGAAACAGATCAAAGGGTGCTGTATTTCTGTGGTAAGAGATTCTGGTATTAATATTATTTTTAAAGCAGACTATATTAACTTTGTAATGTGAGTAATTGGAAATGCATTAGGTGGCATTCAGACAAGTTGACCATTTTCATATCTCAATCTTTCGTGAAGTTCATGTGTATTGTTTATCAGAAATGACTCTCTCTCTTTGGAACTTTTCAGTGATGAGCTATTCTTTCCAAAAGGACACTGATGCTATGATTTATATTGAGGGATTCTCATTAAACTATACACTACTGTACTGAAATACATGATTATGCTAAAACTTCTGACACAAATTTTTTTTTTATATTACTTTTTAAGTTGGTTGATTTCCATGAATGTTAAATCAAGGACAAGGGCTTACCCTTCTTTTTTCTGCATAGAGATGAAGAAGCGGCACATATTCATTATTTCTTCTTACGCTGTAAGTTTTACATACACAGTATATATAGTTTGGGGAAAGAAATTATTCTAAGGAAATGTTTAATAAAACTACCATTTTTATATTGTAGGTAGGGTAGTTTAAAATTAATTATTGTAATCAACATCTCCCTTTGTGAAAGTTCAGTAACATCTATGTAATTTACTATGATTGAATAAATTAATAACATTTAAAATGTATTTTATAATATCAAATTTTAATGCCATTGTTATAGATAAGGAAATGGTTTAAAAATCCATCTCACAGTCCAGTTTCATTAGGAGATACATTCCAATAACATATCTGTATTTTGCCTAAATGTAAATTTATTTAAAATTCCCACTGGTTCATCAGAAATTGCTTTCAATTTAAAATATTTTCCTAATGTAAGGAATTCTGTTATATTTTTAAATGCTAAGTTTATTAGTCAAATGTTGTGCAGTTTTATATATTATTTGTCTTCTCTCTCTTAATTGATTTTAGGTATTTGGAAAGGATATCTAGTATCTTATTTTTTTGTAAGTCATACCACCTAAATTGTGTGCCTTGAAAATATGCTCACTATATGTTTAATCAATATAGGTGTGAATGAATACATGAAAATATTGAATTTATTTGACAATGCCATAGTATATGGTCGTGAATGCTCTATTATTATCAGTCAACAACTGCAGGCTACAGGGCTGTAAGCACATAAATTCATGAGAGATTGCACAGATTGCCTGATCATCATTTCAGAGCAAATGAGGCAAGAAAAAATCTGAAGGAATTGGTCCACTCTCTCAAGGAGGCTTAGGATCCTCTATGATCTGATGGTACACATGTTTTCTACTTTCCCGGTGGATTCTGCAGCTACAGTGAAACCTGGGGAGTATTGCTGGACTCCTTAAGTTCATCTTCAGAGTAGTTCCCCCATTTCCATCAAAATTATAAAACCTCATTGCTAATGACAGTGCTCTGGAAATTTGTCTTCAAAAAAAATTATGTCTGAAAAGTGTTCACCATTGTCATGTAATTCACAATAAAAAGACTTGTATACTTTGCATTTATTTTGTGGAAAACAAGTAACTGATCATATTTTCCTATTTGTTTTAGTTAATAGATATATAAGGCCTAAATCTGTGCTCCACTCTTATCTAAGGGATAGTTTAATTATCTGGATTGTATAATAATTAGATGTAAATATATTTTAGGGAACAAGTCAAAATATATGTCCAATCAAAAATACATATAGTATACATACTTTGATTTTGGCAAGAGATGTGCCAGTAGCACTTCTTGGCAACTGCAGCTTGAAGAACACAATCAGGGAAGTTAATGTTGGATGTTATAGGATTTTATACTCAGTTCTTTCAGTAAACATTGTAGGAAAATGTTGTAAAATTTGATTGTTCAATATCTTCTAAGGCAATTTACTCAAAGCTATAAATACATTTTGAAATGCATTAAATCATGACTTCAGATGCAGTTTAAATACTTGTCAAAAGTATATTTAAAATAACAGCACATTGTTTACATGTGATTATTAAATTAAAAATTATCAAATGTATCATGTGAGTATTCTGACAGTTACTTGGCAAACCTTAAATGTTAACCTGTTAGACTTGGGCATAGCTATTTAAAAAAAGAGTTACTTCTAAGTATTTTCTATCTTGAAGAAAGAATTTTGTGACTCTTTACAATTTGGTTGCAAGTACTTTGAAAGCTATTTTGGAATTTCCATATTCTGTGTGGTTTCATGAGTTATAAATCATTAAACATTTGTTTTCTTTATTTTATTTCCTAATGAACACAATTAGAACATAAATAGAAAACACATATAAATAATTTTATTCTTATTTAAAGGATAATGGGATGAATTCTATATTAAGAACAATTTATCAAGGATATGCTAAAATATGAACTTCAATTTTCTCATTTGCAAATGGGTTGGATAATATTTACTTAGAGGAATTGTTTGGAATTGACCTACCATATACCGTGGTCATTATATCTATACAAACTCTTAAAATTATTGTTATTTCCATTATTTCCTTCATATTTTGCTCAAGGTTGATCTGATAATAGCCATCATTATGCCGCCAGTTATGTAACAGGTGCATCAACGTACTGTTATCATAGATTAATAATAATATACTGTCAAATAATATAGACACATAAATCCAAAATCATGCAAAAGCAGTAATATATCTGGCCTCAAAAGGAAATTAAAGTATGATGAACCAAATGGTTTGGGATTTCTCCATACTCTTGTGATGAAGTACATTATGGTTACTGTTGATTATATATATGTATATATTTTTAAATTAAGACAGAGCTGACTCTTCGGGTTTTCATGTACTGAATGCTACCCTATTTTGGAAAGGACTCAGGTGAATTCCAATGTGGTAGGAATAGATAAGAATATTCTTTCACAAAAGTTCCATCAGAGGCTTGCCAGAATATTGATTTTTTTTCCACTCAGATTTATTTAAAAGGTAAATACATCATTTCCAAAAGACTCATAATTCCACATATTTGACAATTAATGTAACTGGGGCTATTTCTTGGGATTTATACTCTGGAACATACTGTGGAAAGGCAGGAGTTTCCTCGACATCAATTTCAAGATTTAAGAACTGATTTCCAGGCCAACTTGTGTCTATGGATTAAACTGCCTCAATCATAAATGATCCCTTCAGTAGATGTAGAAAAGGAGTATAAAATAAGTGAAGATATATTAGATAAAAAAATGTTTACTGAATCAAGAAGAGAAGAAAATTACCCCATTTGGTAAGTTTCTTTGAAAACCTTACTCAAATTTGATTAATGATGAAAGTTTAAGGCATTCCCATTGAAATCAAGAATGAGATAAGGGAGGTTGATATCACTATTATTATTCAACATTGTACTAAATTTCGTAGACAGCCTAGTAAGGCAATAAAAATAATTTTTAAAAATGTGTGAACAATTGAAAGGAAGACATAAAGCCAACCTATTAATTTTATTGAGATATAATTCACATACCAAGAAATTCACCCATTTAAACTGTACAATTCAATGTATATCAGTACATGCATAGAATGGTGAATTTTAGAACATTTTTGTCACCCCAAATAGAAAGCCCATTCCAGGTAAACACTAATTTACTTTCTTTCTCTATAGATTTGCCAATTCTGGACATTTGATATAAATGAAATCATACAGGGTTTGGTCTTTTGTTACTGGCTTCTTTCACTTAGCACAGCATTTCCAAGATTCAGTCATACTGTAACATGTATCAGTATTTCGCATTTTTTATTGCTGAGTAATATTGCATTTCATAGATATACCATATTTTATTTATCTGATTATTAGTTGGTGACTATTCAGGGTTTTTCAACTTTTTGGCTATTATGAATAATGCTACTGTGAATAAAAGTGTACAAGCTTTTGTGGGGATGTATATTTTCATTTTCTTTGGGTATATACCTAGAAGTGGAATGGCTGGGACTATGGTAACACTATGTTTAACATTTTGAGGAATTGCTGAAATATTTTCCAAAGCAGCTGCAACATTTATCGTTCCAATTCCAAGGGTTCCAATTTCACTATATCCCCCACAATATATATTTCTGTTTTTTTTCCTCCTTCTTTCCTTCCTTCCTTCCTCCCTCCCTCCCCCTCCTCTTTTGTAACAGCCATCCTAGTTGGTGTGATGTAGCATCACATTGTCATTTTGCTTTTCCCTAATGGATAATGATACTGAGTATCTTTTCATATGCTTTTTGTCCATTTGCATTTCTTTAGAGAAATGTGTATTCAGATTCTTTCACCTGTTTTTAAATTGGGTTAGTTGTCATTTTCATGTTGAGTTGTAAGAATTCTTTTTATATTCTGGACAAAATTCCATTTTTAGATAAATGGTATGCAAATGCTTCCTCATCTTCTGGGGACTGTCTTTTCACTTTCTTTATGGTATCCTTTGAAGTACAAAGTGTTTAATTTTGTTGAAGTCTAATTTATTACTTTTTTCTTTAATCATCTGAGTTTTTTTGTCATGTGTAAGTAACATTGTCTAACCCAAGGTCATGCAGATTTATTCCTAAGTTTTATTTCTAAGAATTTTATACTTTCAGTTCTTATATTTAGGTCTATGATCCATTTTGAGCTAATTTTTATGTATAGTGTGAGGAAGGAGTCCAACTTTCATCGTTTTGCACATGATATTCAGTGGTTCATGGAATTGCCTTGGCACCCTTGTTGAAAATTGATGAAATATAAATGTAAAAGTGTTTCCGGACTATCAATTCTCTTCCATTAATCTGTATATCTCTCCTTATCCCAGTACCATACTGTCTCAATTAGTAGTGAGCTTTGAAATTGAGAGGTGTAAGCTCCCCAATTGTGTTTCCTTTACCAAGAATTGTTTCGGTAATTCTGGGTACTGTGCATTTCCATACAAATTGTAGTATCAGTTTATCAACATCTACAAAAAAAGGTATCTGGGATTTTGGTAGGTATTACTTTGAATCTACCGATCAATTTAGGGATATCACCATCTAAACCTTTAGTCTCTAAACTATGAAAATGGAGTGTCTTTCCATTTATTTAGGTCTCCTTTAATTTTGACAAAAATATTTTGTCATTTTTTGATGTACAAGCTTTACATATCTCTTGTTAGATTTATTCTTGAGTGTTTTGTTCTATTTGATGTTGTGGGAATGGACATCTCATATTACTAATTTTGTTTTTGGATGGATTGCTCATTGCTGTTGTCTAGAAATGTAACTGATTTTTGTTAATGACCTTGTAGCTTGAAAAACTATGAAATTTTCTACTAGTTCTAATAGTTTTTTAAAACAAATCTCTTTGTATTTTACATGTAAAAGATCATGTCATTTGCTAATAGATATAGTTATACTTCTTTTTTCACATTTAGATGACGTTTATCTCTTTTTCTTGCATAACTACTCATAACTTCCAATATAATGTTGAATAGAAGTGGAGGCAAGAGGTATAATTGTCTAATTCCTGACCTAAGGGGGAAGCATTCAGTCTTTCACCATTAAGCATTAGTATTGGCTGTGGAATTTTAATACATCTCCTTTATTAATTTGAGGAAGCTGCATATACTCCTAGTTTGTTGAGTGTTTCTATCATGACAGTGTATTGAACTTTTTCAAATGATTTTTCTGCACTTGTTGAGATGATCATGAGGTTTTGTCCTTTATTCTACTACTCTGTTGCATTGCATTGTTTTATGTTAAGCAACCTTGCATTCCTGGGGTAAACCCAAATTGTTTATGGTATACAATCCTTTTTTATATATGGCTAGATTTGGGTTGTTGGCAACTTTATGAAAAATTTGCTGTCTATATTCATAAGATATCATTGATCTGTCATTTTCTTTTATATGTGTGATGGCTATATCTCTTTTGGTATCAGGTATTTCTGGCCTCATAGAGTAAATTGACAGTGTTCCCTTTCTTCCATTTTTTGTAAGAGTTTAAGAAGGGTTGATATTAATTTTTTAAATGTTTGCTAGAACTCACCAGTAAAGCTGGTCCTTGGTTATTTTTTATGAGAATTTTTTTAAATTACTAATTCATTTTCTTTACTTGTTGTAGGCCTATCCTGATTTTCTATTTCTTCTTGAGTCAGTTTTCATAGTTTGTGTCTTTCTAGGAATTTTTCCATTTCATCTAAGTTATTTAATTTGTTGGCATAAACTTATTCCATTCCCTTAACAATATTTATGTATGTAACATCAATAGTGGTGTTCCTTCTTCCATTAACTTCATTATTTTTCAAATATTAAGACTATCTATAAATGAATATATGACAAGTTTTTATAAATAAATAATAGAACATATTAGCAAGATTGCTGGATTCAAAATCAATGTACAAAAATAAATTATACTTGTATATGCAATACCAAATACTCAGAAAATAAAATTAATAAAATAAAATTGTAGCATAAAGTACAAAATGAGAATAAATTTAACAAAATATCTGCAAATACTTCTAGGAATGAATGATAAAACTTTACTGAGAAACATTAAATATGGCTGAAATATAGGAAAATATGCAATATTGACTTATTTGAAGATTCAACATAGAAAACATTAAAATTTTCTTCCAATTAATTTGAATTATCAGTGTAATACCAATCAAAATCCCAGTAAATGTTTTATTTGTTGTTGCTACTGTTGGGTTTGTTTGGTTTTGGCAGTGGAAACTGGAAAGCTATTTCTAAAACTGTAGATTTGTAAATGCCCCAAATTATTCAAGGTTGTCTTCAAAGACAATATAAAAGGTAATTTTTTTTTTCCTACAAGATATCTGGAATTATAAAGCTACATTAATTAGGACATTGGGAAACAAATAGGAAAACTGATCAATGGAACAAAATAGAGAGCTCAGACAGACACTCACATATATGAATACTTGATATGTCATAGAGGTAGTATTACAGAAAAGATGTAGCAAAAATGTAGAAAAAGAGGAATGATGTGGAAATATGAAGAGGGTGAATAGTGTTGGTAATGGATAAAAGTTAGTGTGAAAGATTGCAGATTTCATTGTGTTTAAGTAATTGTTAGAACTTGTTGGGAGGAGAGAATCTTGTAGTCAAAGATTGGCACACTGACATAACAAGGTTCCAGATGTGTTACAGATATTGGTGATAAGAAGATCAAGGGAATAACTATGGGAATAAATGGTTAGAATACAGTGGAAGGAAAAAGCCTGTTGGAAAGGAAAAGCTCATGTTATTGCGGAGCCATGGAGAGACATGCCATATACTTGGATGTTGAAGTCACCAAGAATAAGAGAGGTGGGCTAATGGAAGAAGAGGAGCCAAATGACAACCACTGCATTAATAAAGAGTTAAACTTGCTAAAGTTTAGAAGTTTACAGTAATGTGACTAATAGTAGTAGATATCATCTAAAGGTATAAATCTTGAAAGAACTGGTGAAAAATTGATTTTGAAATGACAGTGGAAATCCAGAAGACAATAACTCCAACTTGCATTGCTTTGAAATGGTTGGGATATCCAGAACAATGATGAATAGCAAAAAAGATAGGGAATATGTTTTTCTTGTTCTGTATTCTAATATACTTTAAAGTTAATTGTATATAATATATGTAAGTTAATGATGTATAAAATTATATATATAATATATGTAAAGTATATTTAAATATATACTTTGAAGTTTTTGCCACTTAGAATTTTTGCAGTAAAAAGTAAGTATTGTGTATCCAGTTAAGATTGTTTCCTTTTCATTCAACCTCCAGTCATTGAATGGGGAGTTAACAAAAACTGGGAGGCACATTTGCAGAAATGGGAAGAATTATTCTTGTATTAAAGAATACAGTATATAAGCCACAGATTAGGTAACTTGTGTTTAGCAAGAAGGGCGTGAAGTCACAGAAGGAGGTACAGTTATGCAAAGGACATTGTGGGAAACAGTCAGTCCTTCAAGATCTCTTAAAACACAAGAGGAACAAAAAGGAAAACTACATATAAACAAGAAAGTAGGGTGACTTCTAAGATGCATTCCTCTCTGCAATGTTCCCACCTCCTAGTATTCACACTTTAGATTGATTCCTTCCTTTTGAGTGTGGGCAGGACTTAGTGATTTGCTTCAAACAAATAGAACAACATATAATTTATGTAGTGTCATTTCCACATTTTGGTTAAAAAGATGGGGACTTTCATTTCAGTAGCTTCTTCTCTCTTGCTGGCACTTTATCACTGAATACATCAATGAGCTGACTCTTTCCAAGAACTCCCGAGTGAGCTTGGGGGCAGCTCTTGGCCCCAGGTGGACTTTGAGATGACTGTGGGCCTGGCTGATACCTTGACACTGCCTGGGGGAGACTCTCAGCCAAAGGACCAAGTTATACCATGCCCTGTGAGATAATGTGTGCCGATTTAAGTTGCTAAGCTTTGGGAAATTTGCTACAAAGCAATAGCTAACTAATACAATAAGTTATTTAAAGAAATAAAGATTACTATGAAAACTGTATATTAATAAGCCTGAGAGCTTAGTTAAAGAATAGTTCAATTCTTAGAAAGATAAATTTGATGTAAGAAGAAACAGCAGTCTTGCAGATACTTTTATCAGTGTTAGGGGCATTCAGATAAATACTAAACCTCCCCCAGATAAAAAAAAAAACATACAAAAGATATGCTATCAATCTTTGATACATTATGCCACAAAATTAAAAAGGTGATTCTTTTTACACACTAGTATAACCTTGGTACAACATCTAGTTAAGAACAGTGTAAGAAAGGAAAATTAAGGACCAATATTATTGAAGTTAATTGAGGCAAATATACTTACCTCTGTATGATGGTCTGAAGCTGTATGTACCTCAGAAACGTATATTCTTACAGTTGATCATTCCTGTGGGTGTGGACACATTGTAAATAGGATCTTTCGGTAAGTAGCATCTTAAGCTAAAGATGTGGCCCACCTCATTCAGGGTGAGCCTTAATCCTCTTACTGGAGTCCTTTACAAGAAAATAAAATTCAGATAAAGAGAGAGAAAGCCAGGGAAGCAAGAAGCTGAAAGCAATGAAACCAGGAAGAGAAGGGCGAGACCAGCAGACACCTTTATGTGTCATGCCATGTGGCAGAGGAGCCAGGATTCTGGAAGCTGCTCTTTGGGGAGAAAACATTGCCTGATGATGCCTTGATTTAGACATTTCCATGGCCTCAAAACTGTAAGCTTGTAAGCTAATACGTTCCCAGAGTTAAAAGCTGACCCATTTCATGGTATCTGCATTTCAACAGCCTAGCAAGCTAGAACACTCTGCCAAAATTAGCAAAGTAAATTCATCTATATTATTACAAAAATAAGTTATATTTATCCCAGTAATGAAAAGTTTTGAAATAATAGACAATCTATTAATTTAACACAACCCACTCTGAGAACAGAGGACATAAGACAAAAATTCTATTTATTAAACTTCAACTCTGTTCACAATAAAAATTTGTAGCAAATTAGAATTAGAAAGACATTTCTTAATCTGATAAAGAAACCACAAACATTACACTTAATAAAAAAATATTTACATTAAAATCAGTAAGGAGGCAAAAATGTTCATTGTATTAATCTGGGTCTAGTCAGGAGAGAGAAATCACATGGTAAATTAAACAATGGAAGTTTTCTATAAATAATTATAAAGTATAATAAAATAATAAGTCTAGGTTACTGGGAAACTGTATGGTACTTTGGAAAGGACAAACGCTGCATGGGAAGACTGGGCAATGGCGAAGCAGAGGGTCCCCAGCACACGTGGCCTCTTGGGTGGAAGGCAAGGGGTTGCAGAAAGAGTGAAAGCACAGTGTGTGGCACCTTGGGTCACAGATGTGTAGGTCGTACAGGGGCTTGCTTAGAGAGCTGAGTGGCCTGCATGCACAGCAGGCAGGTGGTCCATGAGAGACTTTTCCATGTCCAGAAGGCTGCCAAAGTTTGTGTAGCCTTCCACGGCAAGGAAACTGAAGAAAAACCGCCTTGTGGTCCCCTGGTTTAGGTCATGCTCCACTGCAGGTTTTCACATCCACACCTTGCACCATCCATACCTGCACAGAAATTTGAAAGAAGCTTCTTCCTCCTACTATGTCTCTCCAGTGCCCTGTACTGAGAAAGCTTAACACATTGCTCACTTTAAAGGAAACTAAAGAAATTCTGTTAATAATGAAACATATATTGAAGGGTGCATTCAGAACTGAGAAACAATAAATTGATGACAGACACATCTATTATCCCTCAATATTAATAATCAGAATTTTGCAGCATTTGCTAAGGAAGTATTACAAGATAATTAGCATTATTGGAAATTAAGAACTAATTATTTTTCAGATATTGGTTACACAGGAAACTCAAACGAGTTTTTGGTCATATTACTTAAGTCAATTTAAAAAGTTTATTAATGTGGTATGCATTTAAGTATGTATATATACATATATACATAACAAGTCAATGATTGGGTGTAATTGCCCTACCAACTATTGGCACAGGAATATATAATACAGTGGAACAGACTGGAATGTAAATACATAGAGCCTAAAGTATATGTAATCTTTGGAATCTTCATGTATAGCAGACATGAGATTATAGATTAGTAGGTGACTGAGGAATTATTCAGTAGACGTTTACCTATATTGATTTGTATGCAGTAACATTTGGCAAATATTTGTCAACAGCTTTTTTTTCTGATGTCAGAAATAGTTGTAAAGTATATTAAAAGATTGCAGGATCTTTTCTTCTAATATAAATACTCATCTGTATTTACTGGGCATTTCAATAACATGACTTTATTATCTTCAAGATCCCTTTTGTAATCTATAAAATAAATATATGGGATTTTTAAAAGAAATCTTTTTTCAACATTATCTTATTTCTTTCCATTTAAAAATTTTCATTATCTTCAGTTTAAAAGATCATTACTTCTAAAAGTTCCCTAAGACACCTTAATTTAAATTTATAAAATGTCTTGAAACTATCCTAAGATTTTAGGCTATGTTTTAAATAAATAACTGAATACCTGCCAAATAACTTTGTTTATTACCCAGTTTTATAATTCAAAGTAATATGTTTTGCCTTTTTCTTTTGCAGTACAAATTCTACCATGAATTGATTAGTATATTTCTAGACAGTCAACATTATAATTGAGGTCTCTCTGTTATATAAATCAATTCTGAATTGCCTACTTGAAATTATTACGTCGTATATGAGTCTGTCCAATACCATATAAAAATGTAGAAATGTGCCAGGTATTTAATTATAGTAGGTGGTTCAGGGACTTCTAAAGAGATTTCTGTGTTTGACTATGATTAGAGCATTTAAACCAAAGCAACATATAAAAATGTTCTTGAATGATTGATATATTTTATGTAAAAAGGAACTTTTCCAAGCATATCCTAATTATACTCAGGAATAGCAATTAAGCACACCAGTTATTCATGTAGAATTTGAACAGAATTAAGATGCAAGCAATGAAAGTTGAAATTAAAATACTATAGTTGTTTTGCCATAAGTAAAAAATGTGATAATAAAGGAATGTTAGTACGAAAGTCACTCGAAATTTAAGGACATTTAGAGAAACAAACCAAATATACATTTTAACACTGGGGAGAATAGATTTTTGGAAAGAGAATTTATTGAGAAACGATGAATTTAAAAATAAAGTAAATGCTACAGTCTCATGTACACTTTAATAATCACATAGAAGAATACGGTTAAGAGAATGTTAAAAGAAATTTCACCAAAAATAGAAAACCATAGGTTTTATTGATTATTATTGGTTATTAAAGGGTGTTTTTGTTATTTATTGGTTATCACATTGACTTAAATAGTATTTACAGAAATTTAATGTAAAGATCAATTAGGAGTTTTTCTTAATGGAATTTTTCCACCTGGAGAAAGATTTTAAAGATCAGCTAGGTCATCAAAACTACAAACAGTAATGAACTGTGGCCACATACAGACAAATCACCAGCGTCCTCAGTCTCTAATAATTGTCAATATGAAGTTGCAATCAGATTATAATTACATTTTGCTTTGAAATAAAAAGAACTGCAAAATATCAATTTTCTTTACTTAGCAATCATCTATATTCCCCACTTTATGATACCGCTTGCTGTATGTTTATTTAGCTCTGATATATGCTTAACCTTAGTACCAGTTAAAAAGCTGGTTCTGTGACAGCGAAGCAAGCTTTTTTTCTTCCCCCTCTTCTTTGTGAAGAGTGTCACCCCTGTTGTACTGGCTGATTATCTACCTGATTCCACTCTCTCCTCTCTGTGTGCATATTGATCTGGTTAAATTTGTTTACCTATCTTGTATTTCTGTTTGGTTTGCTGACTTGTTTCAAACTGCTGTAATAAAATATTCAATTTCCTCTTCCAGAGTGTTAAGTGTTTTCAGTTATCTTTCCTGAAATCATTCAACGGTGTGATACCAAGTATGGCAATGTTTTACTAAATCCGCTTTGCCTGCCCTACTCCATGGTATCACCATTGCTTACCTAGAATATAATAACAGCTAATTAGCTTCCATTCCTTCTTCTACTTCTGCCCCCATTTTCTATTCTCTTCCCAAGAGGGAGTAATTTTTCAGTGTATGAATTAGATTACTTTACTTTGTTTTTCAAAATTGTAAAATAAAATGCAAGTCCTTTCTATACTAATAAATCCCTTATGAAAATCCCGACTCAGTTCCTAACATTTCCTCACTTAGTCGCTTCACTCCAGCCAAGTGATTGTCCTATTCTTCTGCAAGCAGGCCTAACTCATTTATGCCTCAGCACCTTTGCACATGCTGTTCTTTCTTTCAGGAATGATCTTCCTCAGTACATAACATAACTCATTCCTTCACTTCATTGAGTTCTTTGGAAAAATACAGATCAATGAGATATTCCATGATCATTCTGCCTAAAATAGACCAAATTTCTATCACTCTGCAAACTTTATTTGCTTAATTGATTTATACATTATTATCTGAAAGTATACTTTTTTGTTGACCTACTGCCTATCTCTCCTAGCAATGTATATTTCTTTAAGGCAAAGATGTTTTTGGTCTTGTGCATTATTAGATCTCCAGCTTCTTGAATAGTGCCTGGCAGTATGTGCTTCCTAAATACAACAATTCAAAAGAATGCATGAATTATCTCATTGTAAGGAAGATTCTGATAACAAGAGTCAGGTTACAGCATATACTCTGATAGAAGACCTCTGGAGCTTGGGAAATCTATTTAGTAAATCATTGAATCATCCATCCAACAGTTTACTCCAATTATGCATCCTTGAACTGGGGAAACAACTACAGATTGACTTTGGGTTCCACTAGAACCACTGTGAGATGAACCCCTACTCTGGTGTATAACAGTGATTTTTGGGTCTCCAGGAATTTATATAATTTCAGAGCCTGCATCTAATAATCCCAGAAGTGTCTGATCATTTCCTTTTCCCCAATGCACAGACACACTGTTAAAAGACCATAGGACCTTATGGGCAAGGCTTGGAGAAAGATTAACAGTATACATTTTTGGCAGTATAGTAGGGTCCTTCCCCAAGTGGACCCAGCATTCCCTTCATTCAAGGGGTTCTGGGTCTGAAAATTGCATCAAGTCTGAGAGTGTGAGATGACTAGCCAATGCCATAGGTCTCTGCAAGTCAGATTATTCTGATTCCTGCTTTGAGTTTGCTATCCACTATGGTAGCCAGGGCCACCTTGTCTTGGTGTTTAAGTGCTGCCAGTTGGCTTCTGCCAACCCAGGCTCTGATCATCCCCATGTGTTTAAGCATCCCAGTTTAGTGACAGCAGTTCCCACACTAATAGCTGACTTATACAAAACAGCAACCACAGAGTTCTTCAGAGATGATGCAGTTGCTCTCACAAAATAATTCCTCACAATTTTGGTGAAAGGTGTGCTCCCAGGACATTCTTAGGGAGGTGAGCAGGTATTACATGATTCTAATCTTTCTAAGCCTTTGGATCTCCTCATCTACATTAGACCAGGGCAGTTCGGGCATTTCAACTTCATTTAATGTAGCCACCTTTTGGCCATGCTTCAGCCAGCCATCTGAACAAACAGTTAGAACCCAGTCTCACCCCTCGATTTATAATATTGAATACAGGATCTCTGTTTATTGGCCCATATCAATAAACTCAGTCTGATCCAACTTTATGTTCCTTCCAACATTATCTCCCATCCTTAATATCCACTCCACACATACTCCCTGGTTTCTGCCAATATAAATTGGAAAAATCATGCAGTTCTTTTGTAACGTACTGCACTTCCTCATGGGTCACACTTTATACCTTACATTTCAGGGCCTGTTGAGTCTTCAGTCTAGTTATTGCCCTGCAAGCAGACGAGGTAGGGTTGGGTCATGAAAGGAATTAGCATTGTCTCACGAGCCAACTACCTCAGGATATTCCATTAGAGTTTCATCTACTGAAAAGCATTAATCTCTTCAGATGGAGGCAAGATGGCTGTTTCCTCAATGCAGACCCTTAAGGTTTATATGGAAAAGAAGACTCAGCAGAATCTATGGTTTCAATGTCCCCACAGTTATCATTATCAGCCCATATGTCTCCATTCTAAATTTCCAGGATACCATTCCTTCCCAATCAGTGCGCTCGATTTAACTGCAGACACCTGCACGGTGGGGCAATTTGCCATGTAATTCAGCCACTGGCACAATGAGACTCTGCATCTGCTTTTCAATAATCTCAAGTCTGTGGCTACAAGAAATAAGCATTTGAACAGAAATTTATGACCTTCATGTGGCACTTGATCTGGGAATTTGAAGCCCTTAGCTCATCTTTTTCTTTAAGAACCGCATCCGGCATATTTAGGAACAACTAGTCAACATTGTTACACTTTTTAACTTCACGAAACTCTGTTATGGTATCAAATACACTGTCACCCAGAGCCTTGCCTCATAAGCATTTGTGTAGCAGTATCCAGTGGTGATATTTTGCACATCTCTGTTGCCAATTCACACCACAAACTGTCAGTTCTCCCTTAACCATTAGAAATACAATCACTAGTGCATTTTAATCTAATCAAATTTAGAGAGCCAATTTCAAAAACACAGAAATCTTATCCTTAGGTTTCTGTATCTCAAGAATGACTCCTGGTACCAAAATCTGCTTTAGTCAGGGTTCTCCAGTGAAATAGAACTAACAGGATTCATATTTATACACACATACACACACACATTTGTGTGTGTCAATATTAGGAGATTTACTATAGGACTTGGCTTATGCAACTGTGGGATTGGCTTGGCATGTCTGAATTCCATGGGGCAGGCTGCAAGTTGGGAACTCCGAGGAAGTTGAGAATGAATTGCCTAAGAGAAGCTGGCTGGCTAAAGCAAAGGTAGAAATTCTTCTGATTGCTGAAGTCAACAGTTTTCCCTTTTAGGCCTTCAACTGATTGGGTGAGACTACTCCCGTTGCTAAAGACAGACTGCTTTAGTGATTTTAGATATAAGAAGCCATAGATGCAAACAATTGACTAATGATTTAGATCCATCTACAAAATACCCTCACAGAAACAATGAGGCCAGTGCTTGAGTTCCCAAACAACCCTACAACATAACCCAGCCAAGTTGACATATGGAATTAGACATTATAGCCATGGAGGTGGGATGGAGCTCACATTGTTGGTTTTTTTTTCTTTATTAGAAAAGTTGTGGGTTTATAGAACAACATGCATAAAAGTCAGGATTCCCATATACCACCCTATTATTAACAACTCTCATTGGGAGGTTCACATTCTTAATGGCAACAAATAAACAAAGAATAATGTGTTTGTGCATGCATGTTTTGTCCCTCTATTTAGTAAGGACATGCTACGTTCTTGGGAGCTTTGTGGGTTGCCAGTAACAGCACAATTTCAGATTTCTCAGAGAGCTCACATTTACATTTTGCCTGATGAACTGGTAGAATATGTGCATCAAAAATTCTACTACCACCATAGTAAAAGTTGTAATGAATCTTATTACTGTCTGGCTTACCTATTTCTATTAATGGTATCATTGTTTGTCCAGTCACTCAGACGGGAAATGTTGGAATTAACTGATTATCTCTCCTCACTTTCATAACTGCTATCAAATATCTCAATCATTCTCTTATGCATTTCTTATGTCAATTTTAATTCATAATTTGGTGAAAACAGTTTTCAAGGAATAAATTCAGGGTTCTTACTATTTGGGTGTGCTTGGGTAAGGTATGGAATTTCTCTATTTCTTTGTAAAATGCCAACAGTAATACATTCCTTGTAAAATTTTGTAGTAATTTTATCATAGTTTGAATATAAAACAAGTTATAGCTACTCAGCAAACTTCCTTTTTCTCTATTAAAAGAGCCTCGTAAGTCTCTTTCCTTAATAACAAATCCTCTGGTCCACCAATAAGTCCCTTAAAGCAAAGCAAAAACCACATGTATAACATAAAATAGATACTGTATTTGACTATTCAAAAACCTTTAATGGCCAATGGTTTCCGTTGAATAAAGCTCAATATTCTTGACCTGACATTTACTGAACCTCATAATTTAAAAAAAAAAAAATTCTTTTTCAGCCTTGTGTTTCACAGCAATGCATAACATAAACCAGTCTTCAGCCAGCATGGAAGACTTCCAGGTGGTTGTGCAGGCTTTGGGTTCCAAGTATTTCAGGCCCTTCTCCCACCAGTACCTATATCTGTAAGCCCGTTTTCTTACTACCTGCGACTTCCTTTTTTCAGATATTTTCTGCAAGAAACTACAAATTTAGTCACAAGTGATTTTTCAATGCTGAGATTATTTAATTTCAGTTGATCTTTTAGTTGATTCACAGAATTAAAAGAGGTGGAATCAATTTATCTCATTTTCTTGAAAAAACTTCTAACATATTTTTCAATCCACATTTTACTTGATTCTTTAGCAATATTGTTCACTAGCAACCATTTACTTTTTGAAATAATCCCTTTTATTTCTTTCTTGTAAACAATCTGTAGGATTTCCTCCTATGTCTCTGCCTCCTCTTTTGGTATGTCCTTTGAGATCATTGCCCCACTCCTTGGCCTCTAATTTTGGATTTTTTATGATTTCTTGCTACACCTTCTTCTTTTATTACTGTAACTCAGTGGTCCTCAGCTGGGAGTAATTTTGCTCACAGGGACATTTATCAATGTCTGTAGATATTTGTGTCATGACTGGGGATGCTACTGGCATCTAGTGGGTAGAGGCCAATGATGTTGCTAAACATCCTTCAATGACAGGACAGGCCTCTGCAAGAAACAGTTATCTTGGCCAAAATATCAATAGGGCTGTTCTTGAGAAATCCTTCTCTAACCTCTCTCCTGATGTGGTCTCATTCATATCTATAGCTTGTATTTCCACTTCTAAACATGTGACTCAACAATTTATATGTACAACTCTAATCTCTCCTTTGAGTTTCAGACCATTTTATTGAATTATTGTCTTGGCATTTCCTGTTGACTAATTGTCAAAGGTATCTGAGCTCTTGTCTTCTTTGAATTCCCATTCATAGTCTCTCACAGTAAATAGTACAAGCAGTGATCAAGTTGAACATTCAGAAACCATGGAGATGTCTTTGACATGTTTTATCTTTCAACTGCCATTTCTAATTCGTCTATGATTTTATTAATCGTAGTGCTAAACAGCTCTCAAATTTAGCAATATTTCTCCATCATCAATAAGTACTATGTACTTACCTCTGCTACTCACCTCACTTCTCTGAGACAGACACCCACCACATACATGCATAATGCACACACACAGAGTTGTCTTTTAAGATGCAAATTAGATCCTGTTTTTCCATATTTAAGACAATTTAATAGTAAAATCCTTAACCAATCACACAGAACATATCAGTGTTGACCTTCTCTTCCTTCTAGGCTCATTTAGCAATTACATAATTCTCACTGCTTCAAAGACTCTCATATTCACTATATCTGAACAACATCCAACCCCTGCTTTTGTCCCTGTGCTTTCCTCCGCTTTATTCTTTAAACTCAACCAAAGGGTCAGGTAAAGAGGGAATCCCATGAATATATCAAATCTCATTATTGCAAGTGCTTTCAAAAGCACTAGCTTTAATTCAGAATTCTTGGAATGATAATGGTTTTACTGTGTGTGTGTGTGTGTGTGTGTGTGTGTGTGTGTGTGTGTGTGTGTGACTATTTAAAGTATGTCTATCTCCCTTGATAGAGATAAATGCAATCAAAATAGAATTATTTTTTTGCCCTGCAATTTCACCTGAAACTCCTAGCACATTGCCTGCTATATTTTAAATGTCCTAAAATATTTGTTGAATCAGTAATTAAAACAATCATTCATAAGCTATATTGACTAAGGCAAGGCTCCTTCAAATGGAAAGATAACAATATATCTAGTAACAGAGAATGAAAAAAGAAAATAAAAAAATAGGGAAAACAGATTCCATCCATTCTAAAAATCTGGGCCTGAATCCAAACACAGAATTACAATGTTGAGATGGATATGTTAAAAAAATTAAAGTATAACCCAAACTTGGACACTTCTAATAGTGAAATGGCTTTCAAAAATCAAGTACATCTTTACTGATATATGTTTTTGAAATAATTATTGCTCAAAATTTTTAAATTATGTAAAATCTTAAAATATCATTGAAAATAAGATTATTTCTAAAATTAACATATATCTGTGTTTATTAAAGTGAAATAATTGTAACAAATTTTCTACACCAATGCAAGGAGTTAATAAGAGGGTGGTAAATGTGAACTGTCACTAGTATTTTCTGGAATATGTTGTTTATTCATTCAGTGTTATTATATATTTCTTGTAAAATTTCCTGCAATTGATGAGCAATGTTTGAATTGATTACACCATCATTTTATCCTTTGCTACAGACCATAATATTTTAATTAAGAAAGCACTGTTTAAGAGCTTACAAGGTACAGTGGTTTGGACCTATATACCAAAGAAAATCATGTTCTTAAATTAATCCATCCTTGTGGGTGTGAACCTATTGTAAGTAGGATTGAGGTTGTTTAAGTTAAGGTGTGGCCTAACTCAATCAAGATGGATCTTAATCCTATTGCTGTAGTTTTTTATAAGCAGAATGAAACTCAAACAGAGAGGACCACAGTAAGCAAGAACCCAAAAGTCAGTTGAATCTAGAAAAGAATGTAGAGACCAGAAGAGGTTACCATATGCATTGCTAAGTGGCAGAGGACCCAAGAACAAAGGATCACTAGCAGCCAGCCCTGGAGTTCCAGTGCTTGACAAGAAATCATTGCCTTGATGACACCTTGGTTTGGACTTATCCTAACCCCAAAACCATAAGCCATTAAATTCCCATTGTTTAAGCCAACCCATTTTATAGTATTTGCTTGAGTAGCCAAGGAAACTAAAACACTGGGGAAGGTCAGAGAAAATTCTTAAATATATACATATAGATGCATTTTTTTCCTTTTAAAATGTATATTTCACTCTAAATATTTTCACAGGTACTGTCTGTTTTGCTTCCATTTGATTACATTTACTTTGCAAACAGTATTTCAATGTAAAACTTGTTAAATCAGATGATTATTCTGAATCCTTTGTCAAACTCCGATGAAACAAGAAGCTAAATCTCAATTTAATCCCATTCTGCTATGAAATGTAATTTTACCCAATTATAAGTAGCTTCTTCCAAAGAATTTCCCACCTCTAATATTTAAAGATTAAATTCAGTAAACAATAAGCAACATTTGATTTTTTAGTTCCTTCTTTGTCATTAAAGAAAAAAAATCAGTTTTCTTTTAACCTCCATTTTTTTTTCAACAGTTATGGTTCTAATAACTTTTTTTTAATTAGAGAAGTTGTAGGTTTATAAAAAAATATTTAAAAAATACAGAGTTCCCATATAATCTGCTACATTAGCATTCTGCTCTAGTGTTGTAGCTATGTTAGAATTGATGAGAGAATATTTTTATAATTGTACTTTAAAAACAGGCCTTAGATTGCAGTAGGGTTCACTATTTGTGTTGTACAGTCTTTTAACATTTTTTTAAAATATTTATTCCATTAACCTATATACAACTTAAATTTCTCCCGTTTACCTACCTTTAGGTATATAATCCAGTGGTGTCAATTTCAATCACAGCATTGTGCTACACTCACTACCATCCATTACCAAAAGTTTTCCATCACTCTAGTGCCAGTTTGAATGTATTGTGCCCCCCAAACGCCATTATCTTTGATGTAGTCTTGTGGGGCAGATGTTTTGGTGCTGATTAGATTTGCTTGGAATGTGCCCCACCCAGCTGTGGGTGATGACTCTGATGAGATACTCCCATGGAGGCATGGCCCCACCCATTCAGGGTGGGCCTTGATCAGTGGATCCATATAAATGAGCTGACTCAAAGAGGAACTCAGTGCAGCTTTTCTTTTGAAAAGGAGCAAGCTTGCTAGAGAGGAACATCCTGGGAGAAAGCTATTTTGAAACCAGAACTTTGGAGCAGATGCCAGCCACTTGCCTTCCCAGCTAACAGAGGTTTTCCGGATGCCATTGGCCATCCTCCAGTGAAGGTACCCGATTACTGATGTGTTTAAGATGGCAACCGTGTAGCCAAATAAACCCCCTTTTTATAATAGCCAATCCATCTCTGGTGTTTTGCATTCCGCAGCATTAGCAAACTAGAACAACTCCAAACAGAATTCTTTACCAATTAAGCATTAACTCCTTGCCCTTATCCCAGCACCTGGGGTAGTTTCTGACTGAACTTTCTTATTCTCATAATTTCATGCCAGTGAGATCATATAACTTTTTGTGGGTGGTATGTTTCACTAAAAATGATGTCTTCAAGGTTCATTTGTGTTGTTGTACATATCAGAACTTAATTCCTTTGTACAGATGAATCATATTCCATTGTGTGTATATACCACATTTTGTTTATCTACTCATCTGTTGATGGACACCTGGGTCGCTTTTATCTTTTAGTTATTTTAAACAATGCTCCTAGAAATATTGATGTGCAAATATCTGCTTGAGTCCCTGCTTTAAAAACTTTTAGTAATATGTCTAGAAGATGGGTTGTCAGGTCACATAGTAAGTCTATACTTAACATTCTTAAGAACTACCAAATTGGTTTCCACAAATACTGCCATTTTACATTCCGATCAACAATGAATGATTACTTCCATAACTCCACATCTCTCTGACAATTGTAATTTCCCATAATTTTAATAGTAGCCATTCCAGTGAGTGTGAAATTTGCATCTCATAGTTTTGATTTTCATTTCCCTAATGGCCACTGATTTTGAGCATCTTGAATGTGTTTTTATGGTTATTTGCATATTTATTTTGGAGAAATGTCTATTAGAGTTGTTTGCCTATTTTTAATCACAGACTTTGTCTTTTTGTTGTTGAATTGCAGGATTTCTTTATATATTCTGGAGAGTAAACCCTTATAAGATTTATGGCTTCTAAATAATTTCTCCCATTGTGTAGTTTGTCTTTTCACTTTTCATGATAAAGTACTATGATGCCACCAAGTTTTCAATTTTGATGAAATCCCATTTCTATTTTTCTCTTCTGTTACTTAGGCTTAGGGTATAAAGTCTAAGTAACCATTGCCTAACTCAAGATCCTGAAGATTCTTCCCTATGTTTTCTTCTAGAAGTTTTATAGTACTGGTGCTTGCACTTTGGTCTTTGATCCATTTTGTATTTGGTGTGACATAGGAGTCCTCTTTCATTCTTTGCATACGGATAGCCAGTTCTCCAGGCACCATTTATTCAAGAAACAATTCTTTCCCAATTGAGTAGACTTGGCAACCTTGTCAAAAATCAATTGCCCATAGATGTGAGGGTCTATTTCTGAATTTTCAATTCAATTCCATTGGTCAATATATCTATCCTTGTGCTAATATGCTGTTTTGACCGCTGTAGCTATGAAATAAACTTTAAAATCAGGAAGTGTGATTCCTCCAACTTTGTTCTTCTTTTTCAACATGGTTTTGGCTATTCGGGGCACTTACACTTCCAAATACATTTGAAAATTGACTTTTTCATTTCTTCAAAGAAGGCTGTTGGAATTTTGGTTGGGATTGCATTGAACCTATAAATCGTTTTGGGTAGAAGTGGCATCTCAATGACATTTAGTATTCCAAACTATGAACATGGAATGTCTTTCCATTTATTTAAGTCTTCTTTGATTTACTTTAGTAATGTTTTATAGTTTTCTTGTACAAGTCCTTTACATCTTTGGATAAATTTATTCCTAGTTATTTGACTCTTTCATTTGGTTTTACTAATGGAATTTTTTTTCTTGATTTCCACCTCAGATTGCACATTACTAATGTATAGCAACACTACTGACTTTTGCAAGTTGAGCTTGTACCTTGCCACTTTCCTGAGTTTGTTTATTAGCTCCAATAGTTTTGTTGTAGATTCTTTTGGACTTTCTATCTATAGGATCAAGCCATCTACAAAGAGTGAAAGTTTTATTTCTTTCTTTCCAATTTGGGTGACTTTTATGTCTTTTTCTTAACTAACTTCTCTGGCTAGAAATTCCAGTGCAATGCTTAATAACAGTGGAGATTTTGGGCATCTTTATCTTGTTCTAGATATCAGAGGGAAAGCTTTCAGTCTTTCATCACTGAGTATGATGTTAGCTGTGGGTTTTTCATATATTTCCTTTATCATGTTGAGGATGTTCCTTCCATTCCTACTTTTATAAGTGTTTTTATCAAGAAAGGGTGCTGGATTTTTTTCAAGGGCAATTTCTCCATCAATTGAGATAATGATGTGCTTTTTCCCCCTTCCTTTTTTAATTGGTGTATTAAATTAATTGATGTTCTTATGTTGAACCACCCTTGCATATCAGGGTTATAACTCATTTGATCATGGTGTATAATTCTTTTAATGTTCTGTTGGATTTGATTTGTGAGTATTTTGTTGAGGATTTTAGCATCTATATTCATAAAAGAAATTGGTCTGTAATTTTCTTTTCTAGTAATGTCCTCATCTGACTTTGGTACTGGGGGACTTTGGTCTCATAGAATTAGTTAGATAGTTCCCTCCTCTTCAATTTTTTGGAAGAGTTTGAGAAAGACTGGTATCAATTTTTCATGGAATGATTGGTAGACTTAACCTATGAAGACATCTGGTCTTGGGATTTTCTTCGTTTGGAGATTTTAAATGACTGTTTCAATCTCTTTACTTTTAATTGGTCTGTTGCAGTCTTCTATTTATTCTAAAGTCAGTATAGGTTGTTCATGTGTTCATAGGAATATGTCCATCTTATCTAGTTTGTTTCACTTATTGGCATACAGTTGTTCACTGTATCATTTTAGGGCCCTTTTTATTTCTGTGGGGTCAGTAGTAATGTCTCCCCTCTCATGTTTGATTGTATTTATTTGCATCTTCTCTCTTTTTCTCTTTGTCAGTCTAGCTGTTTGCCAATTTTATTGATCTTTTTAAAGGACCAGCTTTTGATTTTGTTAATTCTCTCCATTGTTATTTGTTTGTTTGTTTGTTTTTTTCTTTTTCTCAGTTTCACTTATTTATGTTCCAAACTTTTTTATTCCTTTCCTTCTGCCTGTTCTGGGATAAGTTTGCTATTCTTTTTCCAGTTCTTTCAGGTGTACAATTAGATCTTTTATTTAACTCTTTCTTCTTTTTTAATGTAAATGAGGCTATAAATTTCCCTCTCAGCACTGCTGAGAGGATAGAACCTATGCTCTGGGGATTGCAGAGTCCTGGTCAACACTGTTCTGGGGAGGTGGAGTCTGTACCGTTTGCATTTGCAGAGAGGCTGGCCACCATCCGGATGCCTGGAGTGAGTGGAACCTTCACCTCAGTGTTTTGGGGGAGCATGGCCACTGTTTTAGTTTGCTAATGCTGCAGAATGCAAAACACCAGAGATGGATTGGCTTTTATAAAAAGGGGGTTTATTTGGCTACACAGTTACAGTCTTAAGGCCATAAAGTGTCCAAGGTAACACATCAGTAATTGGGTACCTTCACTGGAGGATGGCCAATGGTGTCTGGAAAACCTCTGTTAGCTGGGAAGGCATGTGGCTGGCGTCTGCTTCAAAGTTCTGGTTTCAAAATGGCTTTCTCCCAGGACGTTCCTCTCTAGCAAGCTTGCTCCTCTTCAAAATGTCACTCACAGCTGCACTGAGTTCCTTCTCTTTGAGTCAGCTCATTTGTATGGCTCCACTGATCAAGGACCACCCTGAATGGGTGGGGCCGTGCCTCCATGGGAATATCTCATCAGAGTCATCAACCACAGCTGGGTGGGGCACATTCCAAGCAAATCTAATCAGCACCAAAATGTCTGCCCCACAAGACTACATCAAAGATAATGGCATTTGGGGGACACAATACATTCAAACTGGCACATTCCACCCCCTGGACCCCAAAATGACATTATCTTTCCAAATACAAAATACATACATTCCATCACAATATCACAAAAACTTAAATCATTTCAGTAACAAAAGTTAAGTACAAGATCCTATCAAAATCAATTACAGGCGTGGTGGGTCCTAAGGCATAATTCTCATTTAGCTTTGGATCTGTGGACTTAGAACAAGTTATATGCTTCCAATACACGAAGGAGAGACATTCATAGATAGACATTCCCATTGCCATAAGGAGAAAGAGTAAGGAAAACAAGGTTAACAGGACCAAAACAGTTCCTAAAACCCACAGGACAAACTCCATTAGATTTCAAAGTCTGAGAGTCATTTACAGAATGACGTTGCATCCTTGGGGCTTGAGAGAGAGGGAGTCTAACCCTTCCTAAGGGCCTTTGCGGCACCCCTTTCCTCTCCAAATGCTTGGGTGAGTGCTCCAACATATCCACACATTGGGGAGACCACCTTCTTTGCCCACCCTCCTCAAATATTAGGGCAGCTCCTAGATTCCCTTCCATCTCCAGGGCACATGTTCAACCCCTTCAGAACAGTGTGGTGGCAGCCAGGCTCTCCCCAATTCCCTGGGAATATGCTCCACCCTCTTTGGGGCTTGGGGTGGCAGGACATTTCCTGACCATCAGCGCAGAAGGCCCGCCCTCGACCTCCAGGGCAAACTCACCCTTTCCATGTGTGTGGGCTGGGAGAGTGGAGCACCTCTTGACTCCAGACCTCAACCTCCCTGGCTCTGTCTTTGAAGAATTTTTTTCTTCAGTTTGTTCCTTGTCTCTCTTCTCCAGTCCAGGCTGGCAATGGCTCTGTCTGTAAAGATCTCACAAAAATTCTGTTGGCTTTGCATGAAGCATGCAGGGGTCAAACCCATCATACAATAGGACTTTCCACAAATCCTTTCTGGATAATTCCATCTCCAATCTTGGCTTGTACTGAAATGGCAGCTGGGTTCCAAGTTTGGTTACATCCTCATGTTGGGCTCTAGCTTCTGGGATTCCACCCCCTGGAAGCCTGTGATTTTCCAAGCCATCAGTTTCTGGTTTCTTTGAAACCAAGAGTTCATTTCTCAGCTTTTCTCTGTCCTCTCACATTTTACTATAAGCTGCAAGGAGAAGCCAGGGTACATCCTCCACATGTAGTCTAGAGATCGCCTCTGCTAAGTATTCCAGGTTGTTGCTTTCAAATCCTTCTTTCCATCTGACACCAGGACTAAATTTCTCCAAACTCCCTGCCACTTTAAAACAAGGATTGCCTTTCTTCCGGTTCACAAAAACACGTTCATCTTTTCTATTCAAGGCCCCATCAGAAGTATCTTTAGAGTCCATATTTCCACAAACAGTCTCTTCAAAGCAGTTTGGGCCTTTTCTATCAAGCTCCTCACAATTCTTCCAGAATCTTCCCCTTATCCATTTAAAAAGCCGTTCCAACATGTTTGGTATTTGCAAACTCAGCAGCAAAAGCACCCCACTTCTCTGGTACCAAAATCTGTTTTAGTTTGCTAATGTTGCAGAATGCAAAACACCAGAGACGGATTGGCTTTTATAAAAAGGGGGTTTATTTGGCTACACAGTTACAGTCTTAAGGCCATAAAGTGTCCAAGGTAACACATCAGTAATTGGGTACCTTCACTGGAGGATGGCCAATGGCGTCCGGAAAACCTGTATTAGCTGGGAAGGCACGTGGCTGGCGTCTGCTCCAAAGTTCTGGGTTCAAAATGGCTTTCTCCCAGGACGTTCCTCTTTAGCAAGCTTGCTTCTCATCAAAACATGACTCACAGCTGCACTGAGTTCCTTCTCTTTGAGTCAGCTCATTTATATGGCTCCACTGATCAAGGCCCACCCTGAATGTGTGGGACCATGCCTCCATGGGAATATCTCATCAGAGTCATCACCCACAGCTGGGTGGGGCACGTTCCAAGCAAATCTAATCAGCACCAAAACATCTGCCCCACAAGACTACATCAAAGATAATGGCTTTTGGGGGACACAATACATTCAAACTGGCACAGCCACTGTCAAGCACTTCAAAAACTGGGGGCTGCTGCTCCATTGGGACTAGAAGGAAAAAAACATCATTCTATACATTACTCTCAGACCTTAAAATCTAAGGAAGTGTGCCCTTCTGGGTGTTGCAAATATTTGGGATAAGTGACTCTGTTTTCCTTCCAATTTCTCCCTTCTAATGGAATTGTTTATCCTGTGCCTATTCCTTCATTAAATATCAGAAGCAGATAGCATGCTCTTTAGGTTTCAAGGGAATTGTGACCAAGGACAGACCACACCTAAAGCTAATTTTGATGAGAATTTTTACTTGGTATTATTTCTGAAATTATTTAAATCTTTGGGGATATATTGAATATACACATGAATATATTTTGCATATGGAAAGGTCATGTGTTTTGGGGATCCAGTGGGTGAACATTGGTTCTTTGATGTATGCACCCCAGAAAAATATGTTCATAAATTTAATTCATTCCTGTGGGTGTAAATCCCTTGTAAGTAGGACCTTTTGATTAGGTTAAGGTGTGTCTCACCTCAACCAGGATGGGTCTTAATCCTGTTACTGGAGCCCATAAAAAAGATAATGAAATTCAGACAGAGAGAGAAAGTCATGGAAGCAAGAAGATGAAATCAATGAAACCCTGAAAAGAAGAAAGAGACCAGCAGTTGTTACCATGTGCTTTGCTGTATGATGGAGGAGCCAAGGATTTCTGGTAGCTGGTCTTCAGGAAGAGAGCATCACCTTGTTGATGATATGATTTGTATATTTTCCCAGCTTCAAAACCATAAGCTAAAAAATTCCCATTTTTTAAGCCAGTCCATTTCATGGTATTTGCTGAAGCAAAAACTAAAACACTATCTTATTGTTAAAAACTTGCATTAATGAGAAATATTTCTTACAATTGATGAATGCATGCTTTTATAATTGTACTGTTAACCACAGTCCATGGTGTAAGTTAGGGTTCACTGTTTGTGTAGCAAAGGTTCCAAGGATTTTTTAGAAATTGTTCTGTTAACACACACACAATTGAACCTTCCCTTTTAACCACATTCAGATATATATATTTGTGTTGTTAATTATGTTCAAAATGTAGTGCTAGTGTCACCGCCATCCATAATCAAAACATTTCCATCATTCCAAATAGGAAACCTGTACATTTTAGGCCTTACCTTCCCATTCCCTATCCTCACTATGACCCCTTGTAAACTATGTACTAGATTCTGTCCCTTTGAGTTTGCTTATTCTAATTATTTCATATAAGTGACATCCAATGTTTGTCCTTTGGTGTCTGGCTTATTTCACTTAGCATAATGTCTTCAAGCGTCAGCCTTGTTGTCACATATCAGGACTTTATTCCTTTTTATTGCTGAATAATATTCCATTGTGTGCATATTCCCATTTTGTTTATCCATTCATCAGTTGACAGACACTTGGGTTACTTACATCTTATGGTGATGGTGAGAAATTTCATTATGAATATTGGTGTACACAATATCTCTTCAAGTCCCTGCTGTCAATTCTTTCTAGTATATACCTAGTAGTGGTATTGCCAGGTTCCTTTGAGCACTGCCTTCACTGTATCCCATATATTTTGACATGTTGTATTCTCATTTTCATTTTTCTCAAGATATTTATCAACTTCCCTTTTTTTCCTTCTTTGACTCCTTGATTATTTTAGAGTGTGTTATTTAATGTCCATATGTATGTTGATTTTCTTGTTCTCTGCCTGTTTGTTATTTCTAACTTCATTCCATTGTGGGCATAGAAGATGTTGTGTATACTTTCAATGTTTTTAAATTTATTGAAATTGTTTTTTTGTGACACAACATGTATTCTATCCTTAATATGATTCATGTGCACTTGAGAAGAATGTGCATCCTGCTGTTTTGGGGTGCAATGTTTTCTATATATCTGTTAGGTCTAGTTCACTTATTGAATTATTCAAGTTCTCTGTTTCCTTATTGATCTTCTGTCTAGATGTTCAATCTATTGATGAATGTGGTGGTATTTAAGTCTCCTACTATTATTATAGAGGTGTTTATTTCTTCCTTTACTTTTTCCAGTGTTTGCCTCATGTATTTTGGGGCACCATGGTTAGGTGCACACACATTTAGGATTGTTATATCTTCTTGGTACTGACTTTTATTTATATATATAGTCCTCTGTCCCTTGTAACAGATTTTGACTTGAAGTCTATTTTGTCCAATGTTAGTATAGCTACACAGCTCTCTTTTTAGGTTATGATTTGTGTGGATTATCTTTTTCAATTCTTTCCCTTTCAACCTATTTATGTCTTTGGGTCTCAGGTAACTCTTTTGTAAACAATGTGTAGTTAGATCATGTTTTTTATTCCTTCTGCCAATCTGTGTCTTTTGGTTGGGGAATTTAGTCCATTAATATTCTGTATATATTTTTAAATACTTTCTTTTGGTTACTCTGGGGTTCATATTATCTAACTTACATGTGTAATGTACTAATTTGAAAAGATACCAACTTCAGTAGCATACATGCTGTCTGCTCCCATATCCCTTCATTGCCTGGTTAGTCAAAGTAGTGTAATATGATCATAAATTCAACTTTAAGTGATTCACTTTATTCCCTTTATATTTCTCTCCACAAATTTATCATATTCAGTATCTATTATATTATTTTCATTTGGAGTGTGTATGTATATGTGTTTGGGAGGGGATAGGGTGTGTGCCTCATCTCTGGTGACTGTGAACGCAGTAAGAGAAAACTGTGAGTTAGTTACTCATCTATGTATCATCCATACCACCTGGCAACTGGAATGTCTGTGGAATGAATGTTTTTCCCATAAAAGTTAGGAAGCATTAACCTAAAAATTTCAAAAGCCTATGAGCTAGAACACATTATGTGACCCTGAGTGTTTTTTTCATGTATTTTTTAACACATTATTTTATCAATAATGCCTGATCTTGGAAAGGCAAGCAGTGTCCTATTCACACTTGATTATATTTTTATTCATAATTAATACTATTTTAATAAATATTCATTAATTATTGTTTTAGAAATCCTGCATTTGTTAGCAGGTTTTCTGGTGGTAAACTAGTTTTTGTCCTTTAGTCTTTCACATTAATTGCATTTTCAGATGTAGACAGTAACATGGAAATACATATAAGACAATAATTGGTAGTAAAATAGCACAATTTTATCTTTGCATGTAAATTACTACTATTAAGAGCTATGGTGCTTCCTAAAATTGTCAAATAACAGTTGGGTAATAATTTTAGAAGACAACAGCTATTGCTGCCCCTGAGTGTTCATTATAGATACCAACTATTTATTTGAAGGATATGGCTTGTTACTTGCAAGTGTGGCATCTTGACAAGCATATCTGATGGCATGTAAGTATTAGAAAAGTAGGTATCTGGTCTACATGTTTTACTCTGTTAAGACAAAACTATAACATTTCAGAGTGCTTAAAATTTATTTGTGAAGAGTCAGAGATTTTACCAGTGTTTTTTTTGTAGCAATGCACAGTTGTTGATAACTTGTTCTTAAATCAAGCTTCCCTGAACCTCTCCTGGAAATAGGTGTATTTTTTTGTAACTAATAACTTTTAATGGTGAACTGTATTTTACATCAACATCAAGAATGCATCTGGGTTTCAAATATAATTAGCATCTTACAAAATACTAGTTGGCTCATACTCATGCCAATCAATCATTTCTTAACCTTGTTGGTTATATTTGTTTTGAACTTCTCATACCTTTATGGCTCTAGGACATTAATGCATTATTTCTAATGTTTATTTAAATCAATGGTAAATGACTTCATATATGCAAAATATAATCCAATATTTTATCATATTCAATATAAAACTAATTAATCAGAAACATTTTAATAATAACACGTGTTGGTATTAGTCAATTATTTCTTTGTGGGAATTTCCAATCAGAATTTACCTTTAATTAGAGAAAATTATTATGCCAAATAATGGTTTCAAATTTTATTTTTTATTTGGTTTATACATAACATGCCTCAAAGGTACAGATTCTATAATGATCATGCTTTCAGGAATGGTTAAGTTAAGTGTTTTAAGATTAAAGGACAAATAATTAAGAAGTATAAGTAAGTGTTATAAAATAAAGATTTACTAACTCTCTTCCAAAAAAGGATAAAGATTTTTTAAATATACCAATTAAAAGGTTATCATATAATCTAATTAGGAATAAGATACATCACCAACCAAACAATTATGTTGTTTAAAAATAAGTGAAGACAATTGTATAGCAATGTAGCTTACAAGGGGTGACAGTGTGATTGTGAAAACCTTGTGGATCACACTCCCTTTATACAGTGTATACGTGGGTGAGCAGAAAAGTGGGGACAAAAGCTAAATGAAAAATAGGGTGGGATGAGGGGGATGATTTGGGTGTTCTTTTTTACTCTTATTTTTTATTCTTATTCTGATTCTTTCTGGTGTAAGGAAAATGTTCAAAAATAGGTTGGGGTGATGAATCCATAACTATATGATGGTACTCTGAATAGTTGATTGTACACCAAGGATGATTGCATGGTATGTGACTATATCTCAATAAAACTGAATTTAATTTAAAAAATAAGTGGGAAGTTCTTAGAAATATCTCAAGATAATCTATTCAACCCTTGTTCACTTCTCTGCAGAATGCCTAAGTGGGAACTGGGGCCACTGCAGAGTGGGAACTGGAACTCATAATCACAATTGATTGGACCAGGCTTATATTGATCCAAAATGGGGCCAATAAATATTTTTCTTGGAGGACTTTTTATGTTTGACACTGAAAATTGGGTCAGTTTATGGCAGATATTAAATCATGGGGTGCTGATGACTTGACAAATGGGAGCCTTTTGAGAAGGGCATGAATCAGGATGAATAACTGAAGGAGAGAAAACTGCAGAAACAGAGGGGAACTTGGTAGTCCTCAAGATTGCTGAAGTGATGAGAGAAGTGCTGTCCCAGAGAGATGGCAGCAGTCTAAAATAATTTTAATAGGACATTTTACCCTTGGATTTTTTGAGGTCCTTCAAATTCTCCTAATAATATACCTTTTATTTTTTTTCAAATTAAACTTTTTTGAGTGGCTGCTTCTTCAAAACCAGTAATGATTAATACTTTCCTTTTTCTCAGTTTAATCAGTCTCCTAACGTAGAATCAGTACATGTTCAAATTTGGCATATATCTTATGAATTTATTTTAATTTCGGTTGTTGTACTAACTGACAAGAAAATTAATACATTGCGGAATTTTATAAATGCATCTATTCTACTGCACCTACAGGTTACAGATGAGAAAAGAGAAGTCTAGAGAGTGTTTAAGTGATTATACAAGTTCATACAGATAAGTGGCAGAAGAATTGGGATTAGACCTGGATTCAACTCCAAGTTTTGCAGTTAATTACTTGCATAACTTTAATTTATCAAAACAGAATATGGGGTTACAAAATTTAAAATCCTTTGCATATTCTTTAATTTATTATCATTCTATGACTTCTAGGCAAGTGGAGCTTGCAATAATTTATTTTTTCAGTTGATGTCTATGTGGTTTTGTCAGTGTTGAGGTAGTAAAAGTTTAACAAGTGATTATCTAAAAAAAAGTACATGTATATAAATGCACATAATTTTAGTATAAATTTTATTAATATAAAGCATATGTACCATACCTTTACCCAATAATAATAACATATATAATATTCTTCATTGTCATTTTCATAAAACCAAATGATTCTCAGAGAATGCTTTTGTTGATTTTACTGAACTCCTGTAACAGTAGACAACTACAGTTGCAATTGACAAGTGAGTGTAGTTCCAAACTGAATGTTATTTGCTGTTTTCAATTAAATTAATGAATGAGGTGAAAGTGAAATGATGAAGATGTGTGGTGAAAATTCACTTATTCAACAATGCCTTGAGTAACCTCTTATCCAGATCAGATAACAGTTTTCAAAAACTGTAAGATTGTTTCCTCAAATTTTTATACTATCCTCAATGTAATGGCTATAGCCATAACACACTTTTACATTCAAACTGCATAATTAATATTTCCTCCATCACTATCTGAAGTCAATGGCTAAAGGTCTGATTTACAGAGTTTGCTGATTTCTGTGGTGTATATATTCCCAACATGGTGGATTTCAAGCTGCCAGTGTGACATCTTTGACAGTGGTGTGGAATAGAGAAACACTGCAGCAAAATATTATGCAGTAGCTCCACAATAGACATAAATAACCTCAAAAACATAAGTAATGGTAACATGACTAGGAAGCAATGAATTTTGAGTATGCACTATTTCTGTTTTCAATATAATTTATTTAAGTGTAAGTATATAATTTAATTTTTTAATAGTACCAATATTTAACTACCGGTCACAAAATTTCTGAAGAATTAACAATCAGCTGCAATAAGGTGTTATATGCCAGCTGCAGGACACCTTTGGGATATATGTATAAGGATAATTATAAGGTAGGATATAGATGTTCCAAGGAAGTTATGCCTAAAGTGATATGGGCAGTTTGCTAATCAGAATATTTAACAACTGATAAAAGTTTCACACAGGCCTACATTTGTGCAATACCTGTGTTGGATATTCAGCCCACTATTAGCTCTGGATGTGAGAGCCCAAAGGAGGAAGACATTATGCTAAGTAAAAAAGAAGACCTACAACTTGGGAACTACGAACCAAGAAAAATGTCACAGAAATTAGAGAACTTAGATTCCTAATGCTTAGAAGGCAATATGCAGCCAGAGAAGATTTTAATCAACACACTTGACGTGCTTGAGGCTGAAGAAGCCAGGCAAATCAACATTTCCTCTGCTTTCAGAGAATTTATAGATTAAGTTGGCAAACCAAAATATCCACTTCATCAGATCAAATGCAGCCCAGTCTGACTGGGGCCATTAACAGACCTGAGAACGATATCCTATGAAAGCAAGGAATGTTGAGTGATCATCTTTTTCAGGGGTGTCGTGCAAGGTTTCACCTGATGAACAAATATTTAAATTGGGTGACAGGTAAGTTGATATTATTCAGTGTCAGTACAAGAAGGTGCAAAAGAAAAAAAAGGTGCAAAAAGAGAGAGTTACAAGGAAGTTCAATGGATCATAAAATTGCATAACTATGAGGTTAGTGGGAAATAGGAGTCAGGCTGTGAAAGTTCTCATAAATTAAGCTAAGGAGTTTGGATCTTATTCATTAAGAAAGAGGATTTGACTTTTTAAAAATTGAAGCAGTCATGTCTTAAAATAGTAAATTTGATGGCTATGTGTGGGAAGATACCTATGTCAGGGAGGCTACTGCAATAATCTAAATGAGAGATGATGAGAACCAAAACACAGGCAGTGACAGGGAAGAGGAGACACATGGAGCAGGAAAGCTCAGCAAACTAACCTGAAATGATAACCAATTTTATATTGGGAATGAGAAAGAGTGAATTTCACATAGAATGTCTAATTTTAGAGAATGGGTGGTTAGCTATGCCGTTTATAGATATGGAGAATACAAGAAGGCAGGAGAGTTTGTGAGAGAGCAATAACATTTTCTGCTTCCATTTGTGGAACTCTAAGTGCTAGCTGGACATACAGATGGTTATGTCCACAGAGGTGGAGATTGGGTTCGGAGGTATGTAAATAGCTGAGGCTGTAGAATAGATGGGAGCATAATTCAAGTTACAGCAAAGGGAAAGACGTCAGATAAAATGAACGGTGCCTTTCGATTTATCAACTGGATCCTAGATGAACATTGATGAGATTCCCCAGAGCAGTGCATGAAGGTGGATTTTAATAATTTAAAATATAAGTGGGAGCTGAGGAAGTGGAAATGCTGAGCCTCTTTCAGGGAGCTTGGTGGTGAAAAATGTAAAAAAACAGAGAATTTAATAAAAAGAGAATGCTGCATTCTTATGTGTAGAGTACATTTCTATGTCTTCAGTCCTTAGTGGATCCATGTATGACAATATTTTTGTACAAGAACTGTCACCTCAAATCATACTTCACCTAATGTTTATAACAATTCTCTCCGTGATTAACATGAAAATAGTAAATTAAAGCAAATAAATATCTCTGTTTTAGCACATTTCTTTAACACTATTTCTTTTAAGCACACTTCACTGAGGGTGTAGTATTATTATGTAAGTATATATCAATCTTTTATGGGAGATAAATAAATGAAATAAGGGCAAGTAGGGAAAACCCATTTGTAGGAAATCTTAGGTGAGGGAAAGAAAAGATGTGAAGTAATTCACCAAAGTTAAATAGTTCTAATTGAAACAAAGAACTTCTCAAGTGCCCAGAGGCATGGAAGTCATGTGCAAAAAACAGATAGGAGCCGATGCATCACCAAATTTTCCCAGGCACAATGGTTCCTAGGAAGATATTTCCAATTTTGGCAGATCATCATCCTTCAGAACACATAGCTGCATGTTTGAGGACCTAAATATCTATTAAATGACACTTCATATTTTTAATTTGAACACTTTCTAGTTTTGTACATGTACAATATTAATGCTCAGAAATGAGAGTAAAGCACTCAGGCAGAATCCTTTGGAATTTTGAATACTATGAGTCTGTATACCTGGCTGTACAACTTTTGATGGAAAAATAAACCTCTTTAAGTTTTCAGAATAATGTTATGTAAATCACATGATAGCTCTCTGTATAAACTGTTTTTAAAGTTATTGCATATGTTTTTTTGTTGAGCCAATATCTTTTGCGCTCCTAGAACTGAGGTAGAAACTGGCTTTATTAATAACACATAAAATATACTAAGCATTTCTGAGTGGTGTGCACTCCAAACATTTGTAGTTTTCCAAAATTAAGTGTGGAAATAGTTGTATAGGCCTATAATTTTATTCTAAATAATAAGTTTAATGAGATACATGTGTTTCCTATGTATGTCTTTCTACATAAAGCATGTCTCTTTGATATGTTTACCTGAAAAGGAAATTTTTAACCAATTCATAAGAAGTATAAAGATATATGATGAACAGAAGGCCACAGAACCAGAAAAACATGCAAATTCTTTATAATCAGCTAGGCTCATGAACTAGCAAAGTGTTTCTTTTCTTTTACCAGCTTTCAAGTACACAAACTTAAAATTTGTCTTTTTTAACAAAACTTTAACTTGTTAGCTGTCAAATTATTAATAAAATAAGTCAGGATACAACTGGCACACACATAAATACTCACTAACTTTTGTATTTCATCCACTTTGGGAATGTCTTGTGAATTTTCAAAACTATGATGTACTATCCGTAATCCCTATAAATGAAAAGAGTAAAAAGATTCACTGTATTTAGTTTATCACATGGATAGCCAAACTAAACATTGTATTAAGTATGCCAGCAATAGTAGTTGCTCAGACTCAAATCAAATACTTGTGCATACTTCCTCAAAGTTTAAAACCTGTACCATTATAGTTACAGCATATGCTACAGGAGATAGAAGGATCAGATGAAACTGGGAATGTGGGATTCTATATTAAAGCTTGTCCTTGATGGGCTTGTCAGAGTTTAAATCAATGAGAATAGAAAACCTAGTCTTAATTTAGTCCATCACTTTTCTCTAAAATAACCAGATTTCTTCGTGAATGGGGATAGGCTGGAGTGTGCTGGGAAAGGACTGTTGCAAGTTCTTGGCATATATTCGACAAGTGTTGCTATTCTAGGTTTCCTGCTAATGCCAGAACCTACAACACCGCTAGGGATGAGAATAGGATCTGTCCTCCATGGTGCACAGCTGGAAAATGTTAAGCAAGAAATTAGTATCTTAAGTAAACCTCCCTAGTTTCAACAGGAGGCTTCATTTTTACTGAAAGAACTGGAACTCACTTATAGGAGATGTGAAATTTAGAGCAACTAAGCTAATTCCAGATGCCATTTACTGTTGTAGATTTGGTTTCTGGTATGTGTCCAAGATAAGGTAATTAGGCAGAGCTGAACTCATATATAGAAAGTTGTAAGGCCTGCAACTGGGTGGAAATGAAGGCAAGGAAAAACACAAAACTAAGTCTCTAAAATGTTTCATATATTTTGGGGACAGAAAATTATACCAAATTAATGAGGTTTAACAAAGCAGATCAAGGGTAAATAGATAAGAGTCATTTGCACTATCATGAATCATTATTCCCAATTATTTACTACTCCCTTTCCTGTAAGAGGATTACATACGAGTTATCTGCTTTGTATCAGCATTGCCCTCCTATAGCATGAGGGGAGATGATATACTTACCTAAGTCATTGACTTGGACATGTGATTTCTCTTGTTGAATTACATGATAGTATGACAATTCCAATCAGAAGCTTTGAGAGCCATTGAATGTTTCATTCAGCTCTATCGGTTTATTATTATTTAGTCTGCAGTAAGCATACCACAATATGGAACAATTACTTTACATACTGAAATGAAGATAAAAGTGGAGTGTGAGCAAACTTCAGCTAGCATGAGTGAAATAAATGTGTGTTGTTGTTAGTCACTGATATTTTGGAGTAATTTTTTAACACTTCAAAGCCGAGTGGTTCAGAAACTTTACACAGAAGGAAACACTGGCACATCAATAAACCTCGTATATATGGTATTGGCTTCAGGGCTGTGCAGTGGGCATTGAGTAAACTATAATTGGAGGATGGAACATGGCAGCCCTTTTATGTATTGATGAACTTTTATATATTGATGAAATTGGTAACACTGTTTTTTGCAGTAACTTTTAAGTCATGTAATGTACCCAATTAACTTGTAACTCGGAGAAAGAGGTAAGATATAGAACTTTGTCAAGTGTGTCTTGGTTATTATTAACTGCAATTGACAAGACAGAGATGAGGTCAGAAGACAATTCTCTATTTAGCATGAAGGAATGAAAGAGGTATAAAATAATCCAGACAATAAGTCCTTGCAGGGTTGAAAACTCAATTGTTCATCATCTCTGACCAACAAGTGATACAATTGGAAGTACTCTGAACAACTAAGGCTAATTAATAATCAACTTAGAAAAATAACCAAGTTAAGATAGTTGCCATCCTGTCCTTTGCATAAAATAAAAAATCTATATTAAAATAACTATCAGTAAATCCTTTCAGTTGAAGAAAATATGTCACTAAAAAGAGAGCAAGGATGTATTCACAGTGAAGTCTGAAAAGTTCAAAATGACTTTAATTAAGACAAGAAAGAGAGAGAGAGAGACAGCTTCCTCAAAAAATCACTGTGGATATGCAGGTTTGTACATGGAAATGATTGAAATCCAAAAGATTAAAAACAAATTTATTTAAAGAACTGTATTGCCCAAAGAACTACCAACCTGGATTAAAAGAGAGTGTGACCATTATAGATGTAAAACAGCCTTTTGACCCCAACGTTTCTACAACCAGTGAGCAAGCTTCTCAGCCACAAATGAAAGTATATTCTGCAGTGTCCTCTTCAGATATGACCATGTTGAATTTTATTATGAAAAAAGGAAGAATTGTTCAAAGGGTGGGGCCAAGAGCCACTGAGAGGATCGGATTAGGGAGCTTCCAGGAGGCAGAATCAGAGTGTAATCAAGGAATATTTTCATGGTCCCTGAAACATTTGGCCAGCAGAATTCCAGAATTTCCATGGACCATTGACTTCGATATGCCACCCATTCATCTTATTTCTGAAGAGGAGTGTTGTAGATATCTAGCTCTTGTACCACACTATTGTAGTTGACCATAAGAAAATCAGATGACATTTTATGTCTGAGTTTGTGTGTGTGTGTGTGTGTGTGTGTGTTTCATGTGCCATCAGAGTAAAAGAGCCATATTTGGACCTGAATAACTGCCACTAAATTCTGAAATTTGAACCTGATTTCCATCACTTGATTGGAATTTTAGCATGTGAATATGTGGAGGGGTTGATTATACATTGTATATTTGTAAAAAAACAAAATGAACTAAGAGGATAGATACGGAAATTTGCATTCTTATTTGCTTTTATCCCTTCCCTGTACACGGATTATATATCACTGTTACCAGACAACTGCAGTGCTTTCCTGTGGAAGGAATGCACTTCTCTACCTTATTGACATTGAACTTAGCCATTAAACTTGTTTGGGCCTTAAAAATGTGAACAGAAGTTCCAACAGGCCAGTTCCGCAAAGAAACTTTTACAGCCACGATGTGTTGGTTTCAAGTCCAGTATTATCATGTGGTTCGCCAGCTTTCTTGCTCTTTTTTCTTCTCCCAGAATAACAGCATGTCCACATGAGGGCAGCTTTTCTAGACTAGATCATGAAATAAGAAAGAAATATGGAACAAAAGCAGAACTGCCCCTGACTCAAAGCTGATAAGTTTTGTGAATGGGAAACAAACACTTGCAGATTTTGTGGTCATTTGTTACCACAGCACAGATGATAAATAAGACAGTATAAGAAACTAAAATTTTAATTTTTAAGTATATTGTCAATTATGTAAGTCTAAAAGAGCATTCTCTGCAGTATTAAGGGATTCATAAATTAGATTTTTCATTTTGAATTTATAGGCTTCCAAGTAGTACCAGAATCAGAAATGAAAATATTTGGGATGGATGAGTTTGAATGAATAGAATGTTCTAGACAAATAAAGCCTCAAGTTAGTGATACCTAACAGTAGGCACATGAACAGTGTACCTGCTTGTGCTCTACGGGTTTGACTACTGGCTAAGGCTTTCCCTTTATAATTAATGAACATGTTTCTGCAGTCTTCGTTTGGAATCCCAGACAATAAACTAATAATGCTGAATAGAGCATAAATGTAAGTTATAAGGAAATTCAACTAGGTCTTCAACTACTCTTTCTAGTAACTGTTCAGTAATTGCCCAAAGGGCATGCTTAGGAACATGAAAAGCATATATAATTACAGAATACTTAAGACTTCCATTTAGGATTGCTTTTAATTAAACAAACACTCATCATTCTTTAAAAGTGTTACATATCTGCTATATATATCAAATATTTATTTATATTTACCTAGTTTTCATTTTTAATTTGTGATAAGTTCTATAACAAGATCCTATAGTCACACTATATTTTAAAAATATGAAACACATATACCATATCATTAAATTTGACCCCAATTGCACATATTTAATTCCAGCTCTCCAGAAGCTCATAGAGATTACAGCATTTGTGCAAGGTCACATGATCAGAAAGCGTTGTAATTGACAACACCTACCGTGACTCCAGGACCAGTGTTCTTTCCTGAATGTTAGCAGTCTTTTCTCCCAGTAAAGTGATGTTCCTTCTTGGAATGCAGACTTTTATCATATCTGTCATTATTTTCATTACTCCCTTCCTCCCTTTCCCCTTTCTTTCCCTCTTCTCTCTTTCCCTTTCTCACATCACCAAGTGATTTGAATTCACTATGCCCTAGGCACTGGGCTGTTTGCTAAATAAACACAGATGAATAGGAAGTTTTCTCTGTCTTAAGGAAGCACTGGGCTGTTTGCTAAATAAACACAGATGAATAGGAAGTTTTCTCTGTCTTAAGGAAGCTTAAAGTCCACAGGGGTGGACAAAGCAGCATAAAGAAATTAATTCCATGAAATAAGCATGTATGTGATGCTATGGCAGCATGCAAAACACTTAACCCAGACTGGGTATTTGAGGAAGAGTTTCAGAGTTTCAACTAAACTGAAACTTAACAGAATCTTCACAGAAATGCAGCAAGTATAAAGGCAGTCCAATTCATAAAGGGTGAAAAGACAAGGAAGTCTGAAGGAATGTGGCATGCTCTGTATTCTGCAAGCAGTTATATGACTTAAAAAAGCTTTGTAAAAATAGGGATGGGTGAGGGATTAAAATACAAGTATAGACAGGGTCAGATTATAAAAGCATTTGGATTTTGCTTTGAAGGGAATGGAGAAGATTTAAATAATTAGATGATTGAAAGATTAAATGATGAAGGCATTATTGTCATTACTAAAACATTACAACTTTTTTAGCAGTATTAATGTGGTAAAATGCACCACTTCTAGAGGGAGTGTAGGTGTTTTATTGCTTAAATCTCAGAAATATAGTCTCTAATCTACAGTTATCTTTTACTGATTAATGCAGCCAATTCACAACCTAATGTGTGTGGGTGTGTTTTCTTAAAACTAGAAACATTTTGCACTACAAATATTTTTAATTGCCTATTGGCTAATTAAAAATATCTTAAGTAAATGCATACTACAAAGTAAAGGCCCTTTTTAATGAGCTTCAAAAGGCAGAATGTCCCCCCAAATCATCCTATAGTTAAACCAGAGTTGTTCTCTTATTTTCCTAGTCATTTTTCCTTCTAGCATCATTTGCTAAAAAACATTGTAGTTCCAGTTGAGCCAAAAATCCCATGGCTAGTTGTGAAGAATATCCTGTAGGAGACCAAAAAAATACTCCAAATTTTAAAATATTATCTTTGTCTAGCACTTTTATGGTGCCTCAATCTTAGCTTGTGTATGAACATTGGAACCAGTTGGCATTTCCTGGGGGAAAGTAAAAGCCATCCATTCATAGACATTAAATATTAATATTTATTACTCTCTAATACAAACACACAATCATATATACCACGTGTAATCATAAAAATGGGCATTTGCCACAAAAAGGCAATTTAAAGATAGAGGAAACAATGCATTATTCCTTGGCATCCCATGGGAGAAAATGTAGTGTGGAAATACAATATGTCAGCCTTGAAAGATATGTATCCAAAAAAAGAACTATCTGAAAACTGGAGTGGAGTGTTGGTTGGAGATATTGAGCTAATATTTAGCCATATAGCAATTAATGATCCTAAATAAGAAAATTATGGAATTCAAACATCCAAACAGTTTATATTATTAAACAAAAAATGAAAACAACCAACATCCGTATTTAGAGTATAGTAATGGATAGAAGCAAGAACCTCATTTTTAAGAACATAATGTGATGGAGGTGGCTAGTGATCTAGGATGGCAACACATTGTATTTTTAAAAATGTTTTTCATCTATGCCATATGTAGAAGCATCTTCATGATTTTGATAAACATAAATGTAAATCAGTGATATATTTATGATAGCTCACTAGAAACATTTCCATGTGTCACATGAATAAAAAAAGATACTTGAAATGCTTTGTTTAATCAACAGGAAGGACTTGCTAAAATAAATACTTCCATTTACAATGTCATTGTACACCAATGGTAGAGTTCCATTTTTAATTCCAAGTCATCGGTATGATAGAACTTTCAAGAAAACCTAGTAACTTTTTCAGGGAAGCAGTTTGGAAGAATAAAGAGCTTCTTAAACTCATGATTTCCTAAGAGAAGAGAATGTTACTTTAAAAAAAAATTACCAAATTATTTGATATTTAACTGTAGATTAGGAGCCGCCACCTACCTCTCTATGTCTGCCAGCTTTTATGTGGTTAGGCTTGTTTGCCAAAATAAATAGTAATATGGTATATATATATTCTTATAGAATTTGATAAGGTTTTATTTAATAATATTTACTTTTCAATCAATGTAAAATACTGAAACTTTACTTAAAAATCAATCAGTTATAGAGGAGGAATGAAAAGTATACTAACTTTAGCATGACTTTCAATAAAAAAAATAAATAAATAAGCAAAATATTATAAAGACCAGAAATACGGATCTCCCAGAAATATATAATTGCTGCTACCCACAAAGTTTCTTAATCTATTCCTGAACTGGAAAGATGAATATAGAAATAAAATGTAATGGTGGCCTTTAGATAAATAAAATGCACTCCTCTTTCCAGCATTCAAAAGCAACTATAATTCATAAAAAACACTGGATACTTTTTATTTATTCATTTGCATGTGTGTGTGTATTTTGCAACATTACAGTACTTCTTTCAGGTTAAAAATTCCTATATTTTATACTACATATGTGCCTGGTCACTCAAATTGACAGACATATTCCAAAGCAGAATTTTTTTCAGTGAGTGGAATGAGGACAGAACAATCTATCTACCTGAAGAATTGATTCTTAATGGAAAAAAAAAAAAAAAAAAAAAACCTCTCTGCCCTTAGTACTGTCAGGTGACTGACTGATAAAACATAAATCAAAATCCTTCCTATAAAATATTGAAGGAAACCCTCTTCAGGTCCAGACCAGTACTTTAATGACTCGTGCATACTAAAGACTATTTGAATCTAAAATAAACTTAGAAAGTTATCCCAGGATCCAATTTTCTCCAAGCCAAAGGCCATGTGCTCAATAGGTCTATAATCTTGATTGTGTATGTGTGTGTGTGTGTGTGTGTGTGTGTGTGTGTGCATAGAGCAAGAGAGAGAGAAATGTGCTCACATCACGTTGCATATCGATTTCTCTAGGAAAATATTGATGTATAGTATTTTGTACACATTATCTTTTTTTAAATAAAAGTTAAAAATTAAGGGATTAAATTATTAGACTTTTGGATGTAAACCAAAGTTGGAAGGAATCAGTTTTTAACTATTACTAAGATTACCAAGTATACCAAAACTATTACATTCATACAATTTATGCAGTGATGAAAATACTTCCAAGTGAGTTAATTTATATTATGTTTTCAAAAGTCATTCTTTTGATTGGATACTATAGTTTTCTTTTTTTCCCCTTACTTGTTTTCTGCTCTTTTCTTTATGTATTCATTAAAAGATTAACCAAGTGGATAAATAACACTTAGTAGATAGCCTGGATAGCTCTAAAACACACATCAGATTTAGCACAACCTACATATCAAAGTCAGCAAGTTACATGCTGATTTTATCATCTTCTCTCTAGAACCCTCTTATCTATCCTCCACCCCAATCCTTATTGAAACTTGCAGTTTATTCCAAATATTGGTTAAATCCACCACCATTCTCTGATGATCTATTACTTCCTCTAAGTTGCTTGTTTAAAATCATCAGATGTTGGTAGAATAAAATGGTCACAAACACTTGGCTTTTATCTCAGGGTTAACCTCTCTTTGATCTTGACTTCACAATTCTCCACCTCCTTGTTAACTCTTGGATCCCTTCAGACACATGTTTTATATAGTTTGCAACTCTTCTAGTTGCTCTCAGCAAGGACTGATCCAAGTCACTTAGTCTGCAATTCTGGGAAAAAACAAAGTCTAGCCTATTTGTGCATTCCTGAGAGCATTTCAAGGATTGATGGAGGCAGCTCAGTTCCCTCTCCCTCACTTCCTGTTGCTGGAAAAATGTGTCTACAGTTTGCATGACCTTAAGGATGCCTTCCCCCAAGTCCTCACACAAACTTCTCACATACTTCCACAGCATCAGCTCTCACTTACTGGTTTTGATGTCTCTCTTTGTGTCTATTCCCAAACCAAATTTCCTATTTTTTTCTGAATCTCAGCTGTGGTCATGTTTTATTGTAGTCAGTATTTCTATGTGTTTACAGTGAAAGGCAGACCTATACATGTCAGCCCAGGCTGTACTTGTGCTGAAATTTCTATTTTTATTTACATAGGAAAAATTCTGCCTTTTATTGCTTCTAATGTAGAAATGCATTCTGTTTTGGGGTTTTAAATTTCTTTGTAATACTGTCATAGATCATTTATTTATTTTATTTTTTTTCATGTTCTGTTGCATTTTAATCTGATCCTAAAAAAGCTACATCTACTGTAACTCTAGACTACAGAGGTAGTATTTTCTTCATGGCCTAGTTTTTAAACATTTTACATATCTAAATATTTAAGTGTAATATTATTAATTCCACCATGATCTGCCACTATGATAACAGCTTCCACTCCTGCTATCCTTGTTTTACAAGCAATCAGTCCTGCACTTCCCAGTATGCTATAAAATCCCAATGATTCCTGCCACTTTCTTCATCTCATCCCCTCATCCCCAAGTAACTTCTACTTAATTGGATTTTCAATGTCTGGATGGATACAGAAAAAGAGAAAACTTTGGGTCCAGCCTATATTCATAACAAAGAACAATGTGAGTGCTGAAGAATTAGAGGTGTTCAAGTTTCTGGCTAATATGTACCACAGGTCTCTGAAAGATTGGAAACTACAGAAGTAGGTACAAAGAGACTTTCAAGAGGTTTCTTTTGCAAAGAATAATGACGAGCTATGGCATTGAGTGAATAGTGTGTGTGTATATGTATGAATCAAGTCCATCTACATTATAGAATGTGGCAATCTCTTAGAGAAATCATTATGTAGTTATCCAGTTTAGTAAAAAAATATTTCTCATGAGTTTTGTGGAACTAAATGAAGAACACCCAAATGAGAACAGCTTGCTATAGCAAAGGGGTCAACAACGATCACTTTCATTGTTCAGAGGCTCAAAGGCAGGGAGAGGAGTAAGAAGGCTTTATAGAAGTAGAACAAAGGGAAGACTTTGGGTATGTCCTGATTGGAGGCCGTTGGCATGGGGATTTGGAGCTAGGATGACCAGAAGAGGGGCATACAATCTGATTGGCCAGAGGAACACATTTTACTTTCTCTGGTTAGGAAATTAAGGGAAGAATGTTAGCTATTGAACGTGTCCTGGCTACTTTGGACCATTTGGTTCAGGAATTGTGGCTTGAGTACTTAGGCTTGTTGCTGCGGATAGTGTATTGCTTACTGGACATATTTATGTCAGTTGTAGGCCAGGGTTTCCTAGTGTGTTTACTGCAGAAGGTGAGTCAGAGTTTCCTGGTTATTGTCCATTTGTATCTTCAGTCTCTCAGTTTTCATATTCTTTGATCATCTTCATAAATATTCCAATGAAAATTTGGTAGAAGCACTATCCAGGCACCTGAACTTAATCCAATTTGAAGCGCTCTTCCATAAAATGATAACAGGTAAGATCTGTTGACTGCTCATTATGTGCTAATCATCATGCTAGGAGCTTTAGGGGAATTATTTCATTAAATTCTCACAATTTAATGTATTAATTGTAAATAAAACATGGTTATGATTATGAGTTGAAGTGTATGGTGATAACAGGATCTGGAAAAAGTGATCAGATTTGACTGCATCAGAATAAAAACACATCCATGAAATAGTTCTCTGATAGAATCAAAGTGAAAGGCAAGCTAGCATATAGTTATAGGCTTCAGCTTTAAAGAAACTTGGATTTAAATTCCATAAACAGATCTCTGTGATTTTGGGCAAGTTAGTTAACTTATCATAGAATCAAAATGAAAGGCAAGCTAGGACATAGTTATAGGCTTCAGCTTTAAAGAAACTTGGATTTAAATTCCACATAAAAATCTCTGTGATTTGGGGCAAGTTAGTTAACCTATAGTTTTAGTTTCCTGATCCCTAAGAAATATTGATAATATTTATAGAATTGTGTGTGTGTGTGTGTGTGTGTGTGTGTACACTTTTCCAAGGGAAGAGTTGAAGAGCTTTGTATGTTTCATAAGATTCACTAAATATTTTTTGAATATCTCAATAAAAGGCCCCAGATTTTAGCAGCTGATCATTTAGGCAAAATCAGATGATTTAGCTTACCTTTATATTAAGGGCTCTTCTTTTTCTTGAGGTGACCTTAGAACATAGCTTACTTTTAGAGCCATCATCTACGCTGGGACCACTTTTACTGACTTCTTTCCAGTATCACACATTTACAAATATGCACTGGAAAAATATCAAGTATTCCCGACAAGCACTTTGGCTATCAAATGTGACCATATCCTTGCTAAAATGAGTAAAAATTTAGCTAGTGGATTTCTGTCATCATTTGGTGGGTATTGTGGGATGCTTAAAAGGGCTTAAGGGTTAGAAAAACACCACTGAAATCATAATGTCTGTAAAATAAGCCAGACTTGAACAATGCCATGTAATCACATCTCTGATTTCTGATTAAAACATATCTTTATGAATTTGCAGACCTATTAGACAAATAGTTCAATAAATAAAAAATTTCCAGGGGACATAAGTAATATATGTATTTGCATGCTATTGTGTGGGATAATACAAATCTGAAATGAGGACACAGACATGCACATACACACATGCATTCATACAGACATAATTTTAGAAATGTTACTATTGTCATTTTGTTTATTAAAGATCAAAATTCTAGAAAACAGGTAACCAAATATTTTCATAATTTTTACTTGGGTACATTATATATATTTATATACTTATGAATATATATCTTATTTTAGAATGAATTAGAAGAAATACACAATATGATTGTGTTAAAAATGTTCACATTGTGTAGAATTATTTCTTCCACTTAGGCATATTGCTTCAAAAATTTGGCTTCCAGATCTATTCATCCCTATTGCACAAACTACAACTTAAACATAAATGAAGCAATTTTTGAAACATGCACAAATTATTATTAATGGCACTCAGCATTTTTATGCTTTACTTCAAAATCATTAAAATGTTTGAAAATAATTGATTAGAAAATTACAAGAGATTTAATAAATGTAAATGATATTCTAAAAAATAAAATATAAAGCTCACCATATTTATGACTATATTTTTATATATTTACATTTCAACATATGTATATACAAAAATTTATACACTATTTATACACATTACTAGTCTAAACAAGGTGGAATTGTTTCATAAATTTGTGCACAGTAATTTAAAAACAAATTGTAGAGGGACACCTAATATGAAGTTTCAAATTAAAGCTTGTTTAAAAACATAGCATCCTATAAATAATAAGAAATTAAGTAAAAAAGATTGCTCCTGTTTTAGTTTGCTAAAACCGATAAAATGCAATATACCAGAAAGGGACTGGTTTTTAAATGGGAATTTATTAACTTATACAACTCATAGTTCTGAGGCCATGAAAATGTCCAAATCAAGGCATCAGCAGGAGATACTTTCTGCCTGCAGACCTGCTACTAGCAATCCTCAGCTCCTCTGTCACATGGCCAGGCACATGGCGATGTCTGCTCGTCTCTCCCTTCTCTCTCAGATTTCGTTTGTTTCAGCTTCTTGCTTCAGTGGCTTCCTCTCTGTTCCTGTTTTCTGTGTGTCCTTTCTCAGCATCTCTGACTTTTTTCTCTGAGCTTTTCTGGGACATTTTCCTGTATCTTCTTTTATTCCCTTATAAAGGATTCCAATAAGAATCCAATAAGACCCTGAATGGGCCCACATTTCAACTCAAGATCCGACTCACCAAAAGATCTTACTTACAATGGGTCCACACCCACAGGAATAAATTAGCTTTATGAACATACTTTTTTGGGGGTACATGCAGCTTCAAACTACCATAGCTCCATACGTTTTAGAAAATTTTGCAGACAGAAAATAAGGATGCATATTACAACATTTATTAACTGAGCAACATCATGCAAATTACTCATTTTTTTCTTTGTTTTTCATATTTTACAAGAATGTTTGATGAATTATCTCAAATAATTCTACAATGGCATTTTGAGAAGTGCCTTTTTCCTATACCCAGGTTATGTACTAAGACACTAAGGCATAGACAACACAAGAAACTTAAATCACATCCCTCAGTTGAGTAATAGTGGAGAAAGATTTTGTTATTAGGCAGGCTCATTCTAAAGCCTATGTTCTTAAACACAATTTTACATAAAGAAGCTATCTAGAAATAATCTACAAGTAGAAATGTACTCCACTTAGGGCTTAATCATCAGTATCAAGCCAAGGCTCTGGGCTACCACCGGGGCAGAAAGCCCACTACATGGAGAATGGCAAGGCATGCTGGTTACAGAGAGTAAGAGTCCAAACACTTCTGCCCACTCCATGGTACTGCGGTGTCGCAGTCACCAAGGTAGACACAACACATACAAGCACTGGTTGGAACAAAACTCTACTCACATAGAGAAGACAGAGAGCAATATCATCTTCAGTAATCTACATCATCTCCCTTGGCCAACCGATGCAGGGTGATGGATGCACACACTCCTCTCATGCTACCATGGGAGATCCCATTCCTTTTGCTCTGGGAACAGATATACTAGTGGGCATGGACAGATGTGTACCCAGAAGGGGGAAAGATTACCCCAATATGAAAGAAGAGTATAAGCCATGCAACCTGCTCCATGCCCAGCCTCTAGATAAGAGAAGTACCCACACAGGTCTCTGATTGGACAAGCCAGGGGAAGAGCAGCAGATCCAAGGAAGGCTGCTTTCCAATAATCAGTTATTTTTCATTACTGCATTGGTTAAATTTTTGTCCTGGAATGGCAGTGTTCTGACTTCATCCATTGTTAACTGATTTGGCTCTATGCTAGCTGTCACACTTGTTTTTTGCTGACGTGTGTGTGTGTGTGTGTGTGTGTGTGCATGTGTGAGTTTAGTATCTTCTATTTTATTCCAGTGTCAGTTCATGGCTTACAGTTATTCCTGATGATCCACGTTGGCTGAATGTTTCTCTCCAAGTTTCAGTGCTCATATATCAATTGCCACACTACTATAGTCTTTGTCTGTAAAATTGCTCAAAGTACACTATTAAGAACACAGAATTCACCAATGGCAAACCTAATGCTCTACTTCTATTCCAGGTTGCCCTAATTGAATTTTGTAGCTCATGAACCTCAGAAGGTCTGACTCTTAGTACATCTCAGATGAACAGGTGATTTAACATTAGGGAAGGGGATTCTAGATAAAGTTGATATTTGGGATAAAGAAACAAATAAAAAGTGGACTATAGGGTATTTGTGAGGGCAAACAACAAATTAAATCAGATGGAATCAAGCTAGATTCATTCAATGATTATTTAAACTCAGGTGAATAATTGTACATGTACTCAGAAAGAACTAGTTTTGGTATTCTGTATTAAGGGAATTTAAATGGTTATAAAAGCACTGTGAAATCTCTCTTTGTTTCTGAAACTGGTTATAAATTGTATAGATTTAATGTAAGAACAAACTTGAATAATTTTTATTTTTGAATTAAGATGAGACGCCTTCTTCAAGCCTCCATTGTGCATCACAAACAATAGAATTAAAACGGCACTGGCAGTTACATTCCTTGTGATTCCTGCCCTTGATAAATTTTTGAAGGTATTGTAAAATCTAAAAAACTATGTATCACTTACCTATCTTTTCTATCATTTCTAAGGTACTTTTAGCAGTCAGGAAGATATTATTTTTATTGTGGCATATTCCATTTTTTATGCTTTAAATATTCTGCCATCTCATGATAGTCAAATAACTAATTCAATTGCTTTAGAACATGTCTGAACAGGACTCCTTTCTAAAGGTAATTTAAATGAATGCTCCTCAAACATTGTACCTTTTTTAGTTTGGCATTATTGATACAGTGAATGGTGGTACTGGAAAATCAAATTAAATCATGGATAATAAAATATTTAATCCTGGAGTATCTGGGACCATCTATTTTGTTCAAATAAGTGTTTTGTCAGCTTATTTTCACCCAGGATTTCCCATTAATTTTGTTTTTTCCCCTCCTTGGAAACTGTTGGAAAAGCTGATTGATTGCTCTGTATATTTTCTCATAGTCTGTATTTTCCTGATTGTATTATCACAATATTATTTAATATATTCTCAGCTTTCCTTCATGCTGTGCAAAACTTTAATTCAGTCTAACCAATTTAGGTTGAAATTATTTTGGCAAGAATATATAACAGCTATAGCGGGTACTTCCATCTGGGTGCATATAATGTATTGTTGTCTTCCTTTATATTTTTCTCATGTTAACAGCCATATATTGCCATTAGTTTTTGAGCAATGGGTTGTGAAAGGGTGATATTCTAATTCTAACATATATGTGAATTATATTACACCTTTTTGTTTATTATTTGAATACTAGTGGAAAAATAATTCTCTCCCTAGATATACCAGTTTTCAAAGTAATGAGTTGATTATCTAATATCTTTCAAAGGTGATTGTTTAGAATTATTTTAGCATATTTATGAACTAATTGATTTAAAACTTACCTTATTGATGCTCAGGTTCTCCCATCTATGGCCAGGGGAGCTTCTTCAGAGTTATTACTGAGTCCTTCTGACCCTCCTCTACTAACCTTTGATAGCTTCTTTGCTTTCTGATGTAAAAAGATGTTCAGATTTACCTTGTACGTTTCTTGTTCCAGACTTGTAATCAGCTATCCAGGGAAATAATCATCAAAATTACCCATATAACTTTTAAATGAGGAAAATGAGGCCCAGAGTGATTAATTGAAAAAGAGTTGGAAATAACAATATTATATAAATTATACTGGTGATGCAGAATGTGAATCATATATAGGAAGATTAAGAGGATAATGATATTGAATTTGGATGTGGATGCTTTAAGCTTAATATGCTTCAGCAACAAGCCCCAGGAGAGAGGTGAGTGGTGAAATCTTGATATATATAATTAAGTTAAATAATTAAAAGAACTTCAAGGAGAGAGGATAGGAGTATATTTTTCAAAATAACACCAATTTAAATTGCAAATGATAAATTTCACATTTAGAACATCACTAAAAGTTGTAGCTCTAAAGAGAGAAGGATGGTTTTCCTAGATCATTCATGGATCTTCTACAATATACTTTACATGATCATCAAGTTACTGGAATAAAGGGATGAAAGATACAATCTGTGAACACTATCCTTTTAAAGGTCTGGTCAAGAAAGGAAAAGTAAACTCTTTATTGCCATGCAATGTAGGAAAGAAAATGGAAAGGTGAGAAAATGTGAGGTTAGTAAAGAAAGTTTTAAATGAGTAGGCTCCTTGATTTACTACATGATTTCCCACCAAAATAAAGGGGAAAAATAGAAATAAAAATATGTTGATTACATGAATGCACAAACAGATTGAGATGTGTGGAAATAAAATTTTGCAAACCATAACAAAATTTACATTTTAGAAACTCCTTACCCTCATATAAGTTTAATGTAAGTCAACTATAGAAAAATTGGAGGACACGTATCTTAAATCACACAGTGCAAACTGCTGTTACTATTGCATTGTAAAGTGTATTTTATACATACATTATAACAAAAGTGAGATAATGCTGAACATTACTGAATGATAACATGCTATTTTCATTTAACTGTTAAATTTATTGAATATCCATTTTGAATTGAATATTTTCTAACATTATTTTTAATACATCCATAGAATTTAATCATGCAGATGTGACATAATATATCAGTTATTTCACTGTTTCTGGAATTTCAAAATGTTTCTTAATTTTTAATTATTAAAAATATTGAATATCTGTGTAGTTAATTTTCCATCTGTGTAATTTTTTTTTATTATTCCCTTAGGATAAATTTCTAGACATGGAATCTCAAAAGTTAAAAAGATGTGTTGCAGAATAGGTTTGCAGAAAATCTATAATAATCACAACAAATGTATGAGATTATTTATTTCCTAATAATTATTGATGATGGAAAGGACAATGTAGGACATTGGTTTCTGTAAAAAGAAAACTTTGGATGAGTACTTTCCTAATAGGTACCCAGGAAGATAATATGATTGTTGCAACAACTACCCTTGGAAATCCACATAATGCCCAAAATTGTTTATATGCCTTAAGATTCTTGTGGTTTTAATTGCTAAAACTCTATTTTGATGCAAAATGTTTCCATAACAGACTCTCTATTTTATAGAAAAAGCTGTGCATATTCTATCAGAAACATCAACACAGAGTACCTTGAAAAATCACATTTATTGACTGTAAGTAATCTCATCATATTGATTTTTCTGATCAGAGTTTCAATTTACACTTCCAAATCCATATTTCCATTGCAGTTTATAAATTTCCATGAATTTAAATTTATAAAATGAAATAAATGGCAATTATTCCCTCTTGTTAGGAAAGATTTGGCTTGGTAACATTTTAATTTTACTTGTTGACTTTAATTTTTGATTCCCTTAAAGTCTTCTCTTTTTTCTTATACTCTTCCTTGTTAAAGACCAAAACAAAGAAGGATATTTTTTGTTATTCTACATATGTAATATTGTATTTTACCTAGTTGTTTCCATTTTATGACACTGTAAATGACTGGCAACTAGAAAAATACTACTATTTTCTTTTTATATAATAAAACATATTTTAGAGAAGTTTTAGATTTACAGAAAATTAAGTACATGGAGTTCCCATATACCCCCTCTCTTCCCATCTCAGTTTCCCCTAATATTAACATCTTGAATTAGTGTGGCACATTTGTTACAATTGATGAAGCAATATTTAATTAAAAAATAGTTTATTGGTTTATAAAAAAGCTAGTAATCATCTGAGCTTTCAGCTAGTGTTAATCTTTGTTTTTAGAGTCATAATCTTTTTGCTGGTGGAGGATCTTGCCTCAATGTTGATGGCTGCTGACTGATCAGGGTGGTGGATAATGATAGTTGGGACGGCTGTGACAAATTCTCAATGTAAGACAATAATAAAATTTGCCACATCAATTCACTCGTCTCTCTCAAAAGATTTTTCTGTAGCATGAGATACTGTTTGATAGCATTTTACCCAGAGTAGAACTTCTTTCAAAATTGGAGTCAGTCTTCTTAAACCCTGCAGCTGCTTTATCAACTAAGTTTACATAATATTCTATATCATTTGCTGTCATTTCAACAATATTCACAGCATCTTCACCAGGAGTAGATTCCATCTCAAGAAACCATTTTCTTTGTTCACCCATAAGAAGCAACTCTTCATTCATTAAAGATGTTTTAATGCAAATTTATTGAGATATGTTTACATAACATACAATCCTTCAAAGTGTAAAATCAGTTGTTCATAGTATCATCATATAGTTGTGTGTCCATCACCACAATCAATCTTTGAAAATTTTCATGACTCCAAAAAATAAAATAAAAAAGAACATCCAAAACATTCCATTCCCCTCCCCACCAATGCCCATTGTTCATTTACTTTCTTAATACTCATTAATTGTTTTTTCTAACTTTATCAAAAAATTAAAAAAACTAACAATAAAAAAGCATTTTACTTTTTTAATGCTCATTCATTGTTTTTCCTAACTTTATCAAAAAAATTAAAAAAACTAACAATAAAAAAACATTTCAAACAAAACCAAAACAAAGGAATAAGAAAAAATAAATAACCTAAAATAACTACATTGCTTCCATGTTCCTACCATACCCCAAGAAAATTAACAAACCATAACCAAAAAAGGGCTAAGAAAGACAACCTAAAATAGCTACATTGCTTCCAACATGTTCCTACCCTATCCTAAGAAAATTAACAAACCATAACCAAACAAAAGAATAAGAAAAACAAATAACCTAAAATAACTACATTTCTGCAAACTTGTTCCTACCATACCTCCCAGAAATTAACAAACCATAGTCATTCCTGAGTATTCCCATAGCATTAAGTTTACCTCCACAACTTATCTGTTCTTATTAGATTATCATTCCCTCTTCATTAGTTGCTGTCTATCTCTAGGTACCCTACATTCTACAATATAAACCATTAATTTTACATTTTTCATGGAGCTCGCATTAGTAGTAACATACAATATCCCTCTTTTTGTGCCTGGCTTATTTTGCTCAGCGTTATGTCTTCAAGGTTCATCCATGTTGTCATGTTTCATGACCTCATTCCTTCTTACTGCCATGTAGTATTCCATCGTGGGTATCTACTCATCTGTTGAAGGACATTTGGATTGTTTCCATCTCTTGGCAATTGTGAATAATGCTGTTATGAACATCAGTATGCAAATACCTGTTTGTTTCACTGCTTTCAGATCTTCCGGGTATATACCGAGAAGTGAAATGGCTAGATTGAAGGGCAGCCCTAGATCTAGTTTTCTAAGGAACCACCAAACTGTCTTCCAAAATGACTGTACCATTATACAGTCCCACTAACAATGAGTAAGAGTTCCAATTCCTCCACATCCTCTCCAGCATTTGTAGTTTCCTGCTTGCTTAATGGCAGCCAATATAATTGGTGTGAGATGATATTTCATTGTGGACTTAATTTGCATCTCCCTAATAGCTAGTGAAGATGAACATTTTTTTTTCATGTGTTTTTGGCCATTTCTATTTCCTTTTCAGAGAAATATATTTTCATATCTTTTGCCCATTCTATAATTGGGCTGTTTGAACTATTGTTGTTGAGTTGTAGAATTTCTTTGTATATGTAAGATATCAGTCTTTTGTCAGAGGCATGGCTCCCAAATATTTTTTCCCATTGGGTTGGTTGCCTCTTCACCTTTTTGACAAATTCCTTTGAGGTACAGAATGTTTTAAGTTTGAGGAGTTCCCATTTATCTATTTTTCCTTTTGTTGCATATGCTTTGGATGTAAGGTCTAAGAAGTGACCTCCTAATACAAGGTTTTGAAGATGTTTATCTACATTAACTTCTAGGAGTTTTATGGCACTGTCTCTTATATTGAGGTCTTTAACCCATTTCAAGTTAATTTTTGTGTAGGGTGTGAGGTAGGAGTCCTCTTTCATTCTTTTGGATATGGATATCCAGCTCTCCCAGCCCCATTTGTTGAATAGACTGCTATGTCCCAGTTCAGTAGTTTGGGGGGCCTTATCTAAGATCAGTCAACCATAGATCTTGGGGTTTATCTCCAAATTCTCAATTTGATTCCATTGATCAATATGTCTGTCTTTGTGCTAGTACCATGCTGTTTTGACTACTGTGGCTTTATAATAATCTTCAAAGTCAGGGAGTATAAGTCCTCCAACTTTGATTTTCTTTTTTAGAATGTTTTTAGAAATTTGAGGCATCTTTCCCTTCCAAATAAATTTGATAACTAACTTTTCCAAGTCTGCAAAGTAGGTTGTTGGAATTTTGATAGGAATTGCATTGAATCTGTAGATGAGTTTGGGTAGAATTGACATCTTAATGACATTTAGCCTTCCTATCCTTGAACATGGGATATTTTTCCAACTTTTTGGTCCCTTTCTATTTCTTTAAGTGAAGTTGTATAATTTTCTATGTATAGGTCTTTTGCATCCTTAGTTAAGTTTATTCCTAGCTACATGATTTTTTTAGTTGCTGTTGAGAATGGGATCTTTTTTCTTGAGAGTCTATTCAGTTAGGTCATTTCTAGTGTATAGGAACATTATTGACTTATGTGCATTAATCTTGTATCCCACTACTTTGCTAAATTCGTTTATTAGCTCAAGTAGCTATGTTATTGGTTTCTCAGGGTTTTCCAGATATAAGATCATATCTTATAATGACAGTTTTACTTCTTTTCCAATTTGGATGCCTTTTATTTCTTTGTCTTGGTGGATTGCTCTGGCTAGCACTTCCAGCACAGTTTGAATAACAGTGGTGACAGTGGCCATCCTTGTCTTGTTCCTGTTCTTAGAGGGAAGGATTTCTATTTCTCACCATTGAGTACTATGCTGGCTGTGGGTTTTTCATATATGTCCTTTAACATATTAAGGAAGTTTCCTTCAATTCCTACCTTTTGAAGTGTTTTCATCAAAAAAGAATGCTGGATTTTGTTGAATGCTTTTTCATCATCTATTGAGATGATCATTTGATTTTTCCCTTTCGATTTGTTAATGTGTTGTAATACATTGATTGAATTTCTTATGTTGAACCATCCTTGCGTGCCTGGAATGAACCCCACTTGGTCATGGTATATGATTTTTTAAAGGGTATTTGGATTCAATTTGCACCTATTTTTGTTGAGAATTTTTGCACCTATATTCATCAGGGAGATTGGCTTGTAGTTTTCCTTTCTTGCAGCATCTTTACCTGGTTTTGGTATTAGAATGATATTAGCTTCATAAAATGAGTTAGTGTTCCATTTTTGTTTCAGTTTGCTAATGCTGACCTTCCACAAAACACAAGAAATGCATTGGCTTTTATAAAGGGGGTTTATTTAAGTCTGAAGGCCATAAAGTGTTCAAGATAAGGCATCAACAAAGGTACCTTCACTGGAGAAAGGCCATTGGCATCCAGAAAACTTCTGTTCACTTGGAAGGCAAGTAACTGGCATCTGCTTGCTCCCAGGTTGCATTTCAAAATGGTGTTCTCCAAAGTGTTGCTCTTGGGGTGTTTTGTCCTTTTTTAGCTTCTCTGTGTCTGGGCCTGTGTGGGTCTTTTTAAAGTACTCCAGTGATCCAATAAAGATCCACACTGAATGAGTGAGGCAGCACCTTCATAGAAATTATCCAATGAAAGGTCTCACCCACAGTTGATTGAGTCACATCTCCATGGAAACAGTGAACCAATAGGTTCCAACCTAATCAACACTGATATTTCTGCCCTGGCAAGATTGCATCAAAGAACATGGAGTTTTGGGGGACATAATACATCCAAATCAGCACAATTTTCTTCAATGTTTTGAAAGAGTTTAGGTAAGATTGATGTCCATTCTTTTTGAAAGTTTTGTGGAATGCCCCTGTGAACCCATCTGGCCCTGGGCATTTATTTGTGGGAAGCTTTTTCATGACTCATTGGATCTCCTTGCTTGTGATTGGTTGGTTGAGGTCTTCTATTTCTTCTCTGGTCAGTCTGAGTTCATGTGTTTCCAGGAAATTGTCTGTTTCCTCTACATTGTCTAGTTTGTTGGCATACAGTTGTTCATAGTATCCTCTTATAATCTTTTTTAAATTTCTTTGGGATCCACAGTAATGTCACATCTCTCATTTATTATTTTGTTTATTTGGGTCTTCTCTCTTTTTGATTTTGTCAGTCTAGCTAGGGGCTTGTTAATCTTGTTGATTTCAAAGAACCAACTTTTGATTCTTTCTATTGTTTTTTGTTCTCTATGTCATTTAGTTCTCCTTTAATCCTTGTTATTTCTTTTCCTCCACTTGGTTTAAGATTGGTTTGCTGTTCATTTCCTAGCTTCTTCAGTTGTTCCATTAGTTCTTTGATTTTAGCTCTTTCTTCCTTTTTAATGTATGTATTTAGGGCTATAAATTTCCCCCTGAATACTGCCTTCACTGCATCCCAAAAATTTTGATATGTTGTGCTCTCATTTTCATTCATCTCTATATATTTAGCAATTTCTCTTGCTATTTCTTCTTTAACCCACTGATTATTTAGGAGTGCCTTGTTTAACCTCCAGATATTTGTGAATGTTCTAAATATCTAATAGTTATTGACTGATAGTTCTAAATATCTGATAGTTATTGACCTTTAATTGTATTCCATTGTGATCAGAGAATGTGCTTTGAATAATTTCAACCTTTTTAAATTCATTGAGGCTTGTTTTATGGCCCAACATATCATCTATTCTGTAGAAAGTACCATGAGCACTAGAGAATAGTACGTATCCTGGTGATTTGGGATGTAATGTTCTCTCTCTCTTTCTCCATATACATACATACATACATACATACATACAGATATATATATATATACACATATATATAAATTCAAATTCATTTATCAGAATTGCTTAGGTTTTGAATTTTCTCATTGGTCCTCTATCTATAGGAGAGAGTGATGTATTGAACTCTCTCACAATTATTGTGGAAACATCTATTGCTTCCTTCAGTTTTGCCAATGTTTGTCTCATGTACTTTGGGACACCTTAATTGGTTACATAGACATTTATGATTGTTATTTCTTCTTGTTGAATTGTCCCTTTTATTAGTATGTAGTGACCTCCTTTGTCTCTTATAACATCCTTGCATTTATAGTCTATTTTATCTGAGATTAATATTGCTATTCCTGCTTTCTTTTGGCTGTAGCAAGCCTTGCAAGGAATATTTTTTTTTTCCACTTTCAATTTCAGTTTCTTTGTGTCTCTGGGTCTAAGATGAGTCTCTTGTAAGCAACACATTGATAGTTCATATTTTTTAATCCACTCTGCCAATCTATACCTTTTATCATTGTGAAGGCATTTCTTGAATCAGTCATCCTATCCTTTGGTTTTTAGTTGTCAGATATATTTTTCCCTCTCTCTATTTATTTCCTTTAATTTACCCTTACTAAAACTCTTTAGTTCTGGACTCTTCTCCCTACCTCTTTCTTCTTTCCTTTTTCTCTGCCAGTGGTGCTCCTTTTGGTATCTCCTGTAGGGCAGATATCTTGTTAGCAAATTCTCTCAGCATTTGTTTGTCCTTGAAGATTTTAAGCTCTCCTTCAAATTTGAAGGAGAGCTTTGCTGGATAAAGAATTCTTCATTGGCAATTTTTCTCTTTCACAGTTTTAAATATTTCATACCATTGCCTTCTTGCCTCCATAGTGGCAGCTGAGTAGTCACTACTTAGTCTTGTGTTGTTTCCCTTGTATGTGGTGAATTGCTTCTCTCTTGCTGTTTTCAGAACTTGCTCCTTCTCTTCAGCATTTGGCAACCTGATCAGAATATGTCTTGGAGTGGGTTTATTTGATTTACTCTGTTTGGAGTTCATAGGGCATCTATGATATGCATATTTATGTCATTTAGAAGGGTTGGGAAGTTTTCTGCAACAATGTCTTTGAATTTTGAATACTCTTCATAGACCTTTACCCTTCTCTTCCCCTTCTGGAACACCAATGATTCTCATATTTGTGCACTTCATGTCATCCATCGTATCTCTGAAAGCCATTTCAAATTTTCCGGGTTTTTTCTCCATTCATTCTTTTGTACTTTGACTCTCCAGAACATTTTCTTCAAGTTCATCTACTCATCCTTCAAGTTCATCTAATTTGCTGCTATGTGTTCCCAACATCTTTTTAATTTTATCAATAGTTTCTTTTATTTCCATAAGCTCATCTATTTTTTTATTTAATCATGCAAGTTCTTCTTTATGCTCTTCTAGGGTCTTCTTCATGTCCTTTATATCCTGAGTCATGATCTTGTTATTTGTGACTACTTCTTTGATTAATTGCTCTAAGTACTTTGTCTACTCTGATTTTTTTGATTTGGGTGTTTGGATTATCCAAATCTTCTGGTTTCTTTGTATGCTTTAAAATTTTCTGTTGTTTTTGGCCTCTTGGCATTTGCTTATCTTGATAGGGTTCTTTTAGGATATACAGACTTAATTTGAATAATTATCTGTGATTTTTCAGAGCTACAGCTTGGTGGGGTGCACTTTCCCTGACTTACCATCAGATGGTGCCCCCAAGCCACCTATTACTCTCAAGCCAGTTCTCCCCAACTTTGTCTATGCAGGGACTGGGGGTCCAAACCTTGTGATAGTCCAATCAGTGCACCAAATTTCTGTGTGTAGTTGGGGCCACCAGCCCTGAGGGTGGGGTTTCTGCCCTGAGCAGTTATTCAGGGAAGATGGCTTTAAGACCCAGAACTTCCAGCCATTCTCAGAATCTTAAAGATGTTACATGAGTCCAACCCTTCAGCTCAGATTCTCCACAGTCTCTCTCTGCTGTGGGCCCACAAGCCCCTTGGATTGGTGTAGGGTCCTTGGGGCTTCCGTGTGGGACCCTACCACTAAGTCTGTGCCCTCTGCAGGCCTCTGTGGAAGAAGACTTTGCAATGTCACAGGCAAACAGAATCCCAAAGGAAAGCTCTCTGCCACAGTCCTGTGAAGGCCTTCTTCCAGGCCACTGAAAATATGGCTGTATGCAGCTTGATAATTTCCCACTTTTGTGGACCTCTGCCTGCTCATCAGGCCATTCCTAGCTCTGGGACAATTAGCTTCAGGTGTGCAAAAGGCTACCATCCATGCCATATACTGAGGTGGGTGCTTGGGGTATGGGAGGCACCCCCCACCATGCTAGACTGTGCAGCTCTTGCTACTGGATCTGCAGCCACTTTTGGGGTTTTTGAACTAGCCTGCCTCCAAATGCTGACCCCAGATTTCTCCCCACTGTGGCATGGCTGCCATTACCCCAGCAGCCTCACTCACTGGATTCTGAATGCAGACTCTCATTTTCACCAAGTGCACAGTCACTGTGGATTTAACAGACCTTGCCCAGCCAGTACAACCCTGAAACTGGTATTCTGGAGCACTTTCTGTCTTTATCTAGTGTTTTTTATGGAGAAGTATTTGCTCTTTCTCTCCTAATCTGCCATCTTGGACCCTCCAATGAAGCAATACTGACATATTTATTAACCAAAGTTGAATGTTTACATTAGGGTTCACTCCTTGTGTTGTACAAGTCTATGGATTTTTGACACATGTGTAGTGCCATGTGTCCTCCATTACAGCATCACAGAATAATTTCCCTGCCCTATAAATGCCCTGTGCTACACATATTCATCCTTCCCCACCTCTCTCCAAACTCCTGCTGACAACTCATCTTTTTGCTCTCTCTATAGTTTTGCTTTTTCCAGAATGTTTTAGGATTGGAATCATGAAGTATCCTTTTCAAACTGGTTTCTTTCACTTGGCAATATGCATTCAAGTTTCCTCCATGTCTTTTCATGGCTTGATAGCTCATTTCTTTTACCACTCATTAATATTCCAATGTATGGATATCCCAGTTTGTTTATCCATGCATCTAACGAAAGACATCTCAGTAGCTTACAATGTTTGGCAATAATGAATAAAACTGTTATAAACATATGAATGCAGGTTTTTGTGTGGACGTAAATTTTCCAACTAATTTGGATAAATAGCTAGAAGTATAATTGCTAGATTGATGGTATCTAGTTTTAGCTTTGTAAAAACCTGCCAAATTTTCTTTCAAATTAACTATCCAATTTGCATTCCCACCATCAATGAATGAAGTTCCTGTTTCCCCACATCTTTGTCAACATTTGGTATTGTTATTGTTTTGTATTATAATCATTCCAATATACATGTAATTATTGGTGCACAGTGGTGTCTGATAGTGATTTTAATTTACAATTCTGTAATGACCATCTTTTCCTATGCTGATTTGGTATATATATATATTCATTCTTTGGCAAGGTACCTGTTCAGTCTTTTGCCCTTTATGTAATTGGGTTGTTTGTTTCATTATTGTTGAGGTTTAAGAATTCTTTGTATATTTTGGATACAAGTTTTTTTTTTTTTTTAACCAGATATGTGCTTTGCAACTGTTTTCTCCCATTCTGTGGGTTGTTTTTCATTCTTTTAAAATCTTTCAGGAGAAAAATTTTAAATTTTAATAAAATCCAACTTACGAATATTTCTCTTTTGGATATTGTGCTTTTATGTGTCATATCTAAAAAGTCATTGCCAAGTCCAGTGCTGCCTAAATTTTCTCCTTTGCTATTTTCTAGAAGTTGTATAGTAATACAATTTACATTTAGGTCTACAATCCATTTTGAGCTAATTTTTGTGAAAGGTATAAGGACTCTGTCCAAATTCATTTTTGTAGGTATATATCTAGGTGTTCTGGCATCATTTATTGAAGAGAGTATCCTTTCTCTATCGAGTTACCTTTGCTCCTTTGTTAAAGATCAGTTGACTCTTTGCGTGGATCCATTTCTGGATTCCCCATTTTGTTCCATTGATCTATTTGTTTGTTCTTTCACCAATACCACACTGTCTTGATCAATGCAACTGATGTCTTGACATTGGGCAGTGTGAGTCCTCTGATTTGTTCTATTTCAGTATCATGTTGGCTATTCTGGGTCTTTTGCCTTTCCACATAGAATCACTTTGTTGATATCCACAAAATAACTTAGGATTTTGGTTGGGATTGCCTTGAATCTATAGATTAAGTTGGGAAGAATTGATATCTTAATAATATTGTCTTCCTACCTTGGGCAGAGAATAGCTCTCCATTTATATAGATCTTCCCTGTGCTGTAGTTTTTTCTCATATAGAGACTATACATTGTTTTTTTATGTGAAAAACCTTACTATTCTACTTTTTTCGTGCTAATATAAATGTTTTGTGTTTTAAATTTCAAATTCCAATTATTCATTGTTAGCATATGGGAAAGCAAGTGGCTTTTGTCTATTAACTTCGTAAATTGCAATCCTGCTATAATCACTTGTTAGTTTGGAAAGGTGTTCTTTTTTCCACCCAATTATTTGGCATGTTTTACCTACTGATTCAATTTCTTTAACACATATAGGAAAATTCAGATTATCCAGTTCTCTATGTGTAAGTTTGTTAGATTATATCTTTCAAGAAATTAGTACGTTCCATCCAAGTTATCAGATTTGTGGGCATAGATTTGTTCATAATATTCCTTTATTAACCTTCTAATGTCCATGTTTTCAGTAGTGATGACCTCTCTTTCATTCTTGACATTATTAATTTGTGTCTTCTCTCTTATTTTCTTGGTTACCATGACTAGAGGTTTATCAATTTTGCTGATCTTTTGAGAGAACTAGCTTTTGGTTTGTTGAACTTCTCTATTGATGTTCTCTTTTCAATTTCCTTTATTTCGGCCCTAAATTTTGATTATTTCATTTCTTATGCTTACTTTAGGTTTAAATTGCTTTTTTCCTAGTTTTCCAAGGTGGAAGCTAGGCAATTGATTTTATATCTTTCTTCTTTTGTAATATATTCATTCAACCCATAAATTTGTCTTTAGGCACTTTTTTTGCTACATCTCATAAATTTTTATAAGTTCTAATAGTGCTTTTTGTTATTTGTAATCTATAATTCTTAGTGCTTTGTCAACTTTGTAATTAAGGACAAAAAATATTTCTTTAAAACCCCACACATGTAGTCAAATATATTTTAAAAAAAAACCAAATACACACACATGCATACTCATATATACATGGCTGCTTCTATTTCTAATAGCAAATGTATATGTATTCTTTCAGCTTAACATTTATCATAAATGGTTTTTAAAATATGTTCTTTTCAATGTTGCAAACAAAGACTGTTAAAGTAATGTGTCATTTATGCTGTCACTCTGGATTTTGTGAATTGAGGCAATGTAGAATATGTCTACCAAATTCTTTGACACTATTTCCCATTGCAAGATGAATTCTATGTCATTTCTCCTGTATCTGAACTCTGTGAATGCTTGATCAACAGAAAACTTCAAAAAGTACACTGTAACTTTTCCAAGACTAAGCTTTAGGAAATTGGAAGATTACACTTCAGTCTTTTGTGAGGCTCAGTCTTGCATCCTAGCCAATGCATCATTAGGGCATGCAAGCAGATCATGAATATTTCCATGTAGAGAGAATCTGAGAACCTCAGTTCATAAGCTCACATGATCTTCCCAGTGATACTCAGCATCAACTTGCAAGTTTTGAATGATCCAGCCTAAAAACAGAGACAAACAAATAGTGGAGACAAACAAACTGGTGCCAATTGGGGAAGAAGTGAGCTGTTTTCAGCAAACCCTCTGCAAATTACAGATTTTACAAAAAAAAAAAAAAAAAATCTTAGGCAACTGTTTTTTTGGATTATCTCTAATGAAGCAATAAATATTTGGAAACCAAAGGCTCTGTAATTCTTCTAACTATTGTCAATGTTCTCACAAGTATACAATGTCTACTTCTCAGTTAGAAAAATTGCTTTTAGATCTGCTATTCTCCGGAACAGTGTTAAGTTATGGGAAAATATTACCAAAGTTTTAGGTGGCACTGTTGCATACCTTTATACTTCTAAATAGACAGAAGGGTAAAATTGAAATCAAGTAAAATATACACATCTTCTCTATGGATTATTTCTGGCTAGCTCTAGGATCCAAACTCTCATAGTCAGCTTTCAGACAAAATAAGAGCTGAACTGGGTCTCATTTCCAAAATCATATATAAATAATGCAAATTTGTCTCCCTCTGAGCTTCATTCTGCTGATAAGGCATTCTCTCTTATGTTGATATATCCTCAACATTTTTCTTACTGTGGGGCTAATTCTTATTAGCATTTAAATACTCTCAAGTCAATTATACTCAAGAGAAGTCTTCCATCCACTCTACCATTGCTGCTAGCCTTGTTTTCCCTTTTTGCCATAACTTACACTTCCATTCATTCTCCATCTCATTCTAGTCTAATATTCACTTCCAATCTATGCCCTGTAACTGCTTCTACCTAAGTTACTTGATAAATGCTTCATTCTAAGACAAATTAGTATTTTATTATTTTACCTGACTTTTCTGTATAACATGGTTCCTCTCATCAAACTCCTTCTCCACACCTTCTACCAATCTCATCTCTTAGTTTACATGAGATTAAACTGCTTTGTTTCCTTTATTGTCAACCTTCTATCTCAATTTATTTAGTTTTAGTGTTCATTATAGTTCTTTCCTCTGGACCCTTTACTTTCACTCTCTCAGAATGGTCTTTCACTCCTGTGATTCCAATTACTACTACTAATATGCTAAAGCCCTTGAGTTTTTATCACCTGCCCCACTCTCTCCCCAGAGCTTCAGATTCATCTCAATGTACATTAGACATTCTTAGCCTATACCTTCAAGACATCTTACATTAATTATCCAAAATATTTCTTATCCCATAAATGTGAATCACTAAACAGCATGTTTTCCAAGCCATTTGTGATTTTCATCATCTTTCCTTCTTTTAAATCCTTGATTACCTCTCCTCATCAATTCATGTACTTGCAATTAATCAATACGTCTCTTTATTTTGTGTTTTTCACATGTTTTTGACTGAACCATAAACTCTCTTGTCTCTATGCCTTTTCAAATATTCTTACTCCAATTAAAATATTCTTGCCTCAATTCCTGGTTAAATCCACTTTGTAATTCACATCTTACTTTAGAAAACCCTAAATTGCTACACCAAATATAGTCATGTTAGCATTTACTATTCCTATCATAGTCTGTTATAGCCACCCTGCAAAATGTGGATAGGCACAAACCCAAAATTTGGTTCAGATGTCAAGACTGTTGTTGCCGCACACACAAATGTGTGAAGAGTGTATGAAAAGGTTTAATTACTTACATAATGTCATTGTTCTGTTTTAAAGCTGTTATGTACCCCAGAAAATGTCATGTTCTTTAAATCCATTGCTCTGGGTGTAGAACTATTGTGGGTACGACCTTTTTGTTAGGTTCTTTCAACTGTGATGTGACCCACCCATTTCAAAGTGGGTCTTAATCCTTTACTGGAGTTCTGCATGAGAGGATAAAAGGCAGAAAACCCAAGAGAATTCAGAGAGGGAGAAACACCCACAGGAGCCAAAAGATCCACTGAAGCCAAAATGTGAAAGCAATGAAACCTGGGAGAGAAGGACCAGCAGATGCCAGCCATGTGCCTTCCCATGTGACAGAGGAGTCCCAGATGTCAGCAGCCTGTCTTCAGAGGAGATATCCTCTTGTGAGTGTCTTAATTTGGACATTTTCATGGCCTTAGAATTGTAAAATTGTAAGCTAATAAACCCACTTTGTAAAAGCCAACCCATTTCTGGTATATTGTATTTTGACAGCTTTAGCAAACTGAAACAGAGGTTTTCTGAGTGCAGCAGTGCAGACTTCCCAAGCAGGTCCAAAAGGTGATTGTGGTAGCAAGGAAAGTGTTTTTATTTTGCTTAGGAAGTGGGGTTGGGGTGAGGATTCCTGAAAAAGGAGAGGGTCTTCCATAGTTTAAATCTCCTGCTTGTACCTAAGGAGGTAACTACTGGGTTTCTCATCAGCTTGACCAGATGTGGAGAATGAATGAAGGTGAGGCTTAAAAGCTATCAGCATTCAAACATAAATAAATGGAGTCAGATTCTTTATTACTTAGTCCTCAGCTTAGGGAATTGTGATCCTATGTGAGTCCCAGAGGAAAAATAGATCATATTTGATCAAATGATTATCTTCAATGGACATATCTTAATGTTCTTTGGTTACCTTATTTTTGAAACATTCTTAGCTTATTATTTTTAGATGACTTTCCCTTCTTAATAATATGTGTGAACATACTATTTAAAATTGGACAATTAGGCCACATCTTAATAATCTAGATTTATAAAAATTTTGAAGGCAGTTGAGTATTTAACATGCTGGCAAAAACAAAAACAAAAACAAAACACATCTTTAGAAGGGTCATTAATATGGGAGTAATTATCAAGAGTTTTGACTTAAGAAAAGAGTAGAGAATACTTTTAACCACAGTCTTTTAAATTATGAGTCTAAATTCTAAGCTTAAATTCTAAAACCTTCCATTTTATCCTCTGCAAATACACTTCATAAAGTAGTTTTGAAGATGAAATGAGACAAACATGATAAGTATTTAGTACACTCTTTGGCATACACTCTTGCCAAATAAATGATTAAGCAAAAGACTTAATTAAAAAGAGTCACCTTATAGTTATACATGATCCTGAAATCATTTATTGGTTATGAGTACAGAATTGGGAAAGATGAATCATGTAATCATGGGGGGGAAGTATGTAACTTCTTTGGGGTTCTGAATCTCTATTTGAAAATGGAGACTTTCCTCTCTCTTCACTGCTTTTTGGGTTGATTTTCTTTTCTTTTTTTTTTTTTTTAATTCATTTTTATTGAGATATATTCACATACCATGCAGTCATACAGAACAAAACATACATTCAATTGTTTACAGTACCATTATATAGTTGTACATTCATCACCAAAATTAATTTTTGACATTTTCATTACCACACACACACAAATAATAAGAATAAAAATTAAAGGGAAAAAGAACAATTAAAGTAAAAAAGAACATTGGGGTTTTTTTTTTTTTCTTCCCCCATTTTTCTACTCATCCATCCATAAACTAGACAAAGGGGAGTGTGGTTCATATGGCTTTTCCAATCACATTGTCACCCCTCATAAGCTACATTTTTATACAATTGTCTTCAAGATTCATGGGTTCTGGGTTGTAGTTTGATAGTTTCAGGTATCCACCACCAGCTACCCCAATTCTTTAGAACCTAAAAAGGGTTGTCTATATTGTGTGTAAGAGTGCCCACCAGAGTGACCTCTCGGCTCCTTTTGGATTCTCTCTGCCACTGAAGCTTATTTCATCTCCTTTCACATCCCCTTTTTGGTCAAGAAGATGTTCTCCGTCCCACGATGCCGGGTCTACATTCCTCCCCGGGAGTCATATTCCACGTTGCCAGGGAGATTCACTCCCCTGGGTGTCTGATCCCACGTAGGGGGGAGGGCAGTGATTTCACCTGCCAAGTTGGCTTAGCTAGAGAGAGAGGGCCACATCTGAGCAACAAAGAGGCATTTGGGAGGAGGCTCTTAGGCACAATAACAGGCAGGCCTAGCCTCCCCTTTGCAGCAACAGACCCACCAAGGGCAAGTCCCATGGTAGAGGGCTCAGCCCATCAAACCACCAGTCCCCTATGTCTGTGAGCACATCAGCAACCATCGAGGTAGGGAAGCCCAACACCCCTACACTCTCCACCAACCCCTCAAGGGGGCTCTGCACAATTCTGTCACTGTTCTTTTCCTTTTTTCCAATTAACTCCTCCCTGTTTTTTAAAATTAACTGTATCAAAAAATTAAAAAATATGTATACAATAAAAAAAATTTCAAACAAACCATAACAAGGGAGTAAGAAAAAGATAACTCACCTAAAATAACTACTTTACTTCCAACATGTTCCTACTCTACCCCAAGAAAATAACCCAATATAGCAACATTTCTCTGAACTTGTTCCTACCATACCCATCAGAAATTAACAAAACAGTCATTCCCGGGCATTCGCAGAATGTTAAATTTACCCATGATAACTTCTCTGTTCTTATTGGCTAATCATTCCCCCTTCATTAATTGCTCTCTGTCTCTGGTTCCCCTACATTCTGCATTATAAACCATTTATTTTAGGAATGTGTTGTTTAACCTCCAGGTGTTTGTGAATTTTCTAAGTCTCTGATGATTATTGACTTCTAATTGTATTCCATTGTGGTCAGAGAATGTGCTTTGAATAATTTCATTTTTTTTAAATTTATTGAGGCTTGTTTTATGTCCCAGCATATGTTCTATTCTGGAGAAAGTTCCGTGATCACTAGAGAAGAATGTGTGTCCTGGTGATTTGGGATGTAATGTTCTATATATGTCTGTTAAATCAAATTCATTTATCCAATTATTTAGGTTTTCAATTTCCTTATTGGTCTTCTGTATGGCTGATCTATCTATAGGAGAGAGTGATGTGTTGAAGTCTACCACAGTTATTGTGGAAACATCCTTGCTTCCTTTAGTTTTGCCAGTGTTTCCCTCATGTATTTTGTGTCACCATGATTGGGTGCATAAATACTTATGATTGTTATTTCTTCTTGTTGAATTGCCCCTTTTATTAGCATGTAGTGGCCTTCTTTGTCTCTCATAACATCCTTGCATTTAAAGTCTATTTATCCAAGATTAATATTGCTACTCCTGCTTTCTTTTGGCTGTAGCTTGCATGAAATATTTTTTCCATCCTTTCACTTTCAATTTCTTTGTGTCCCTGTGTCTAAGATGAGTCTCTTCTATGCAACATATTGATGGTTCATATTCTTTTGATCCACTCTGCCAATCTATATCTTTTAATTGGGGAGTTTAGTCCATTTACATTCAACATTATTACTGTGAAGGCATTTCTTTAATCAGCCATCCTATCCTTTGGTTTATGTTTAGCAGATATATTTCCCCTCCTCTCTCTTATTGTTCTTTAATGAACCAAAATTGAATCTCTTTATTACCAAACCATTCTCCAAATCTTTCTCTCCTTTCTTTGTTTCTCTGTCTGTAGGGCTCCCTTTAGTATCTGAAGTAGGGCAGCTCTTTTATTAGGAAAATCTCTCAGGATTTGTTTGTCTGTGAAAAATTTAAGCTCTTCCTCAATTTTGAAGGAGAGCTTTGCTGGATAAAGTATTCTTGGTTGGAAATTTTTCTCTCTCAGAATTTTAAATATGTCATGCCATTGCCTTCTCGTGTCCATGGTGGCCGCTGAGTAGTCACTACTTAGTCTTATGTTGTTTCCTTTGTATGTGGTGAATTGCTTTTCTCCTGCTGCTTTCAGATTTTGCTCCTTCTCTTCAGTATTTGACAGTCTGATCAGAATATATCTTGGAGTGGGTTTATTTGGATTTACTCTATTTGGAGTTTGCTGGGCATTTATGCTTTGTGTATTTATATTGTGTAGAAGGTTTGGGAAGTTTCCCCCAACAATTTCTTTGAATACTCTTTCTAGACCTTTACCCTTCTCTTCCCCTTGTAGGACACCAATGAGTCTTATATTTGGATGTTTTATTCTCTCTATCATATCCCTGAGGTCCATTTCTATTTTTTCAATTTTTTCCCCAATCTTTCTTTTATTCTTTCATTTTGCATTCTGTGGTCCTCAGGGTCACTGACTCATTGTTCAGCTTCCTCTATTCTTATACTATTAGTATCCAGAATCTTATTAATTTGGTCAACAATTTCTTTTATTTCCATAAGATCGTCTATTTTTTTTATTTACTCGTGCAATTTCTTCTTTATGTTGTTCTAGGGTCTTCTTCATGTCCTTTATATCCTGTGCCTTGCTCTCATTGTTTTTCTTTAGTTCCTTGATTAATTGCTCCAAGTACTGTGTCTCCTCTGACCTTTTGATTTGGGTGTTTGGGTTTGGGTTATCCATATCATCTGGTTTTTTCATATGCTTTAAAATTTTCTGTTGTCTTTGCCTCTTGGCATTTGCTTTACTTGATAGGGTTCTTTTAGGATATGCAGGATTATTCAAAGACTAATCTCTAATTTGTCAGATCTACAGCTTTGTGGTGTACACTTTAACTAACCAGCAGATGGCATCCATGAGTCACCAATTCCCCTCAAGTCAGTTTTCCCCAACTTTGCCTTTGTAGTGTGTGGGGGTTTGATTCTTTTGGGGTCCAATTGGTGCACCAAGTTTGGGTGTGTTGTTAGTGATGTCCACACTGAATGTGGGGTGTGTGTCTAAGTGGTTTGGGGGGAAAGCTTTAATAATCAAACCTCCCAGGTGTTCCTGGAGATATAAGGCTGTTGCAAGAGTCTAAACCTTCTTTTCAGTCTCACCACTGATTGTCTCTGCCACTGACCCACAAGTCCTTGGTATTGGCGTATGGTCCCTGGGATATCTGAGTGGGTCCTTCTTCCAAGCTGTGCCCTTCTAGGACCTCTGCTGAGGGAAGGTTGTGCTATATCACAAGTGCATGCCATCTCTCAAGGGAAGTTCTGGGCTGCAGGGCTGTATAGGTACGTTCCCAACCTGCTGTAAGGATGGCTGTATGTGACATGTTAATTTCCCCCTTTACACACTGTTCCACCTTCCCAGATCTGGGTGCACAAAAGGCTATTGTCCATGCCTGATATTGTGGCATGTGCACGTGTTGCTGGAAACACTTCCCATGACACTGGTTTTTTTGGCGCAGCTCTGGGCTGTGGTTCTGGCACTGGGCAGGAATGTTCCCATCCTGCTGGGAAGATGGCTGCAAGGGGGGTGGTTCTTTTTCCCTTTTGGCTCATCACTGCCTTCCTCACTCTGAGACAATTAGCAGTGGGTGCACAAAAGGCTATCTTCTATGCCAGATATTGAGGCATTCGCACAGCCATGTTTCACTGTGTGTTTCTTGCTGCCGTTATCTGCAGCTGCTTTTGGGTTTTTTAAAAAAAGCTCCAAATGCCAACCCATGTTTCCCCACTGCACAGCATGGCTGATGCATATTCAGCAGGCTTACTCACTCATTTCAGAATGCAGACTCCCAGTATCTCCAAATTCATGGTCCCTGTGGATTTAGCAGAACTTGTCCAGCTGGTGAATCACTGGAACTGGTGTTCTGGGTCACTTTCTGGCTTTTATCTAGTGTTTTTCAAGGAGGTGTTTTTTTGCCCTGTCTCTCCTAGCCACCATCTTAGGTTCTGTTGGGTTGATTTTCATACCACACAATTCTCCAAAATGTTCAAAAATATTACATGACTCATGGCAATTTTTGTGCATGTATGTTGTCTGAGAAGAGATTTTTTCCATGAGACACTCTCTGAAAAAGGAATCAAACTCATGATAGATTGCATTTGTGGTCAAACATCTTTCCATCAGGTCATTAGTGCTCTTGGCCCATTGTTTCTGTACCAATCATCTAACTTCCCGTGCTCACAGTGTTTGCCTGTGAGATGTGGGAATCAGTCTTGAAGACATAAAAATGGGGTAATAGATATGATCTTCTCCAACTCTTAAACTTATGAAACTATGGTCTTATTACAATATTGAACATAGGATTTCAATTGAATTAAACTCATTTCAAATATTTTATCAAGCTTTACTTCTTATCAGGGACTAATGAATTTTCAAGGACTCTCTGCCCTTGAAAAACTAGCAACTGAGAATGTAGGCATGTATTCTATCTACCATGATTTAATGGAATAAGGACTATAACAAATATAATAGCAGCGTGTCTTAGAAACAAAGAAGAGAGATTTATTAATTCTCTCTTCAGGGATTAAGTAATGTTCTATTTATGAAATCACAATTGAATTCAGCCTTGAAGAGCAAATAAACCTATCAGGAAGAGACAATTGGAGACAATCATATAGAGCAGATGGAGGAGCACGAGTAAAGAAAGTTCTCAAAATTGCACAATTAATCAGAAACTAGGACAACTAAAGCCTGTCCTTCGATTAACTGTTCTCAAAAATGTCAAAATATAGCCCAGGACATGAAACTTCAAGGTCACTCATTTAGCCAAAAATAGATAGAAATTATGATGAATGAAACTGATATTGAATCATAAAAACTGCAGCACTTATGAAATTATTGTTAATAAAGTAAAAATGATTATGACGAGAACATTTACCTTATGCTGAAGTCTAACAGTCTGTTAGTCACATATCTCAATGGAACTCAGGTATTTTTTAATTTAACAACATGGTCTATCAATTGCATGCTGCGACTTCTCCTTCATGAGTCATAAAGGCATGTAATGAAAATACATAATATTCATTAAAAACTCACATTGGTTTGTGTGCCGGTTTGAATGTATTGTGTCCCCCAAATGCCATTATCTTTGTGGTCTTGTGGGACAGACGTTTTGGTGCTGGTTAGATTTGCTTGGAATGTGCCCCACCCAGCTGTTGGTGGTGACTTGGTGGTATACTCCCATGGAGGTGTGACCCCACCCATTCAGGGTGGGCTTTGATCAGTGGAGCCATATAAAACATGCTGACTCAAAGAGACTGGAGGGAGTGCAGCTGTGAGTGATGTTTTGAAGAGGAGCAAGCTTGCTAGAGAGGAATGTCCTGGGAGAAAGCCATTTTGAAACCAGAACTTTGGAGCAGACGCCAGTCACGTGCCTTCCCAGCTAACAGAGGTTTTCCGGATGCCATTGGCCACCCTCCAGTGACGGTACCCGATTACTGATGTGTTACCTTGGACACTTTATGGCCTTAAGACTGTAACTGTGTAGCCAAATGAACCCCCTTTTTATAAAAGCCAATCCATCTCTGGTGTTTTGCATTCTGCAGCATTAGCAAACTAGAACAGTTTATTTCTTGTTTGTAAACAACATGAACAGGAAATTTAAATAAAATTTTAAAATGTTATTGATAACATATTTGTATCCAGTCAGGTGCTGAGAATAAGAATATTCCTTGAAAATGCCCTACAATATGGTTTACAGATATTTCTGTGTTACATTAATATACATGCTGTTTTTAGAAGCCATCCATGAAATCAAAGAAAATTGAATATTTTCTATACAAATGTGCTGCAGAGTTGTTCTCTGGAGAAATGAATTCCCACATGTCTAAAATATAATTGAGAAATTTCAATAAAATGCTAAATAGCAATCAGTCCACTTTTCCACTACTTTCCCCCACTAATAAACATGTATTTACTGTGTGGACTTGAGTTGATTCTATGACACACACAAATAAGCTGTTGACATTTTATGGTGGTTCTCTTCTGGTTGTTTTTTTTGAAGAGTCAGCACTTTATAACATGCTGTAGTTGCACCCATTGGTGGTGCCAGCCACCAATGATTGGGCACTCTACTACATGACACACTAAGTTGGAGCCATGCTGAAGTTGAAAATTGATTTAACACAGAGCTGTTTCAACTGAGATAGCCTATTTTTGGCCTCAAACTTCAAAAGACAGTTATTTGGAATGATATATTTCTTTTGTTGGGCTAAAAAGAATACTCTATCTTAATTATACTTGTTGTCTCAAAGTTCATACCCAGTTTTCTCCAGGAACGGAAGCAAACCACTTGTCTCCTCTAGAATAGGAGAGTGAAATGAGTAAACAGAACCCTTTTTCTTCTCATTCCACAGTGCAATTTCTCTGGCATTTGTTTGTTCTTCTCTTTGTTTTATTTTTTCCTGAGGAAAGCACAGGAAGGCTTGTAGCTTAATATCCGCTAAGGACAATCAAAGAATTGATGGTAGAAATATAGTGGGAAATTAAGAAAAAAAAACTGCTGGTATACAAAGCAGTATGCTGTGGGTTTTTGATTATTCTATGAGTTTATTCGGAGCAATAAATTTTCTCTGAGGAGAAAATATAAAATGAGTAGGAATGCATCAAAAATCAGCCATTTTCAAGAGTGTGTCTCTCAAATCACTGGAGATCAGTAGTGTCTACAATTTTCTCCAATTTTAATTTGGATTGATTACATATTGCCATTTCCTTTGAAAATTATAATATTTCATATGGTTTCTATTGTCTTGAAATGTTTCATGATTTATTAATGTCTTATCTCTGAAGACAGGTCTATGTAAACCTTTATAGTATAAAAGTATTCACATAACTTTTTCAATGAAGATGCATTTGTGGTCTATAAAAATTGAATTAATGTAATTTAAAATTTAAAGTAAAATAATTTGTTAAACTATGTCGTGTATTTTCCTAAATAATGAAACTAATTTTATTTTTATTTTTACCTTAAGAAACTAGGAAATTTGAGTTATTAATCTATTTTGAAAAGTAAAACATGAATATTAGACATCTGCAATTTATTTTTCCAAATTTTATGCCAAAACTACAGTATTCTCTAAATAGAACATCAAATCTGAGTAAATTAATGCAAAATTATTTATAATATTTTGAAATATATTAATACAAGCATCTTTTCACTTTAGGGATTATTGTAGAAAATCAAAAATATTCAAAGCATTTCTTTATTCTACCAATCAGTAAATACACATAAACTGTGTTTGTGATTTCCAATAATAAAATATTGTTGGCAGAATAGCATAAAACGTAAACACATTATTCATATCTTTCTGGATTTATTTCCCAGGTTACATTAATATATTTCATATGTTACTCCAAAAGCAAAGGTATTTTTAAAATAGAAATTCATAATAACTGACAAAACCAAAGTGGTTAATTTAATTATTTAATTACTAATATTCATTTAATCAGCTAAGGTATGATGTAACATCTTTGTACCAAGGACTTTGCTTGTGCTAGGAAAAATATATATATATGATTGTCTTTGTCCTTGGTATGTGTTCTCACATTTTATGATAGCAATAAAATTTCATATAATAGATATCATAATAGATTCATAATATGCAGAGGATATAATCTCCATTATATTGGCATCAATTTTGATATTTGAAATAAAATTGTTACATATCTCTTGAATGTACCCATTGGGCTCTAAATACAAAAGCAATTTGAGAACACACTGTTTTTTCTTGAGGAAAAAATTAGATGAAGAAACTTATCTTCAACAGTGCAAAAATTTTGACCATGTTACTTCTACTTCTTAAACTCATATTTTCATTTCACATTTCTCATGGGTTATTACCCTAATGTGCTATATGTGTTCATCTGGAAATTCTTTTATTAATCATTCTATCATAATTTTCTATGACAAAATTATGAATGCATATTGAAATATATTTTACTCCATCTAGCTCCGTAAGAATTTAATATTAAAATATTTTTTCAGGACTGAGTTAAAACTATCTATCATTATTAACAGTACAGAATAGTCAAAAACCATAAAATACATTAGAAATTAAAAATAATCATATACATAAAAATGAAAGTTATATTGAAAATGTTTATTAATGACACTATTATGCATTTTATCAAATAGTTCATGTGTTCATAGATGAATAATACTTATAGCTAGGTTTAGACTGATTCAACATCACTTCTCTTCCTATACCATGTTTTTGTAAATGGAAGTGATGAGAAAACCATGTACCCAAAGTAAGCCAATGGATATGGAAGATACTTTGCTTTAACAGTGCTACCAATGTTTTAAAGTGTTTCTAAGTTATCTGATAAAATTCTCATAAGTGTTATCTCAAGGATTATAATTAGGTTTAATGATATATAATCTGGCTTGATGATCAAACCTTCTTGAAATAAGTTTAAAGCCACAAATTGGAATTCAACTGATTTGCAAAAGTTTTGTCCAGTATGTAATTAAAATTATTCTCTTCCTAAACCCATACCAGTATTGATTTCACCTAGACCTTCCAAATGACTATTAATTACAGTTACAATTCTTTCACTCAGTAATATTTGATAATGGAGATATAACTAGATGCAGATGAGATGGGGTGGGATATTTGCTAGTCATGTATCTGCCAAACAACTTACAACTAGAACATATAAAGAGCCCTGTAAACTAAATAGTAAGAAAACAAACAATCAGATTAGAAAATGAGCAAGAGACTTGAATGGGCATAAGAATCTATAATGATGAAGAAGAACATGAAAAGATGCTCATCATTCAATAGTTATTAAGGAAGTGCTAATTAAAGTCATGATGAGATACAATTACATACCTTTTAGAAAGTTTACAATATTAAATACTGACAATATTAAATGCTAACAGATAAAGAGCAACTGGATTTCTCATACATAGCTGTTGGGAAGGTAAATGGTACAACAACTGTATAGAATAACTTGGCAGTTTAATAACAAAAGCATAAACTAAACAATACACTTAACACATGTACCAACAATTGCACCCCTGAGTATTTCTTCTGGAAAATTTAAATTTTATATTCACAGAAATACCTGTACATGAATGGTCATGGTAGTTTCCAAAATCGGAATAAACCTAGATGTCATTAAGGGGGGAGTGAATGGATAAACAATACATATCATGGAAGACTATTAAGCAATAAAAAGGAGCAAACTATTGATTCACACAGCTTGGCTGTATTGCAATATCATTATGCTGAGTTTGCAAAAAGTTAACCTCAAAAGGTTACATACTGTATGATTCTACTAATATAACATTCTCACAATGATTAAAATTATATTGCTGGAGAAGAGATCAGTGGATGCCAGAATTTAGGATTGGAGGAGGGTATGATTATGCAGAGGGTGTCATGAGGAAGTTTCTTCGGGGTGACAGAACAGTGCAGTACCCTGACTGCAGTCATCACATACATCTATATGTGTGATAAAATTTCATGGAACTATACATACAAAAAATGAGTGCATTTAAATGTGGTCAAATCTGATGAAGTTCTGTAACTCAGTTAATTCTATTATAACACTGTCAATCTCCTCAGTTTGAAAATATCCTATGGTTATGTAAAATGTTATCCTTGGGGGAAGCTGAATGAAAGATACCCAGAAGTGCTTTGGGTTATGTTTGCAGTTTCTTGGGATTCTAAAATATTTCAAAATAAGAATTTAAAAATGTATTTAAAATAGACATTTTTATATTCTATGAATGACAACTCTAGTTCTAAAGTCTATTAGTGTGATTTTGCAAACAATTGATCTGCTTTCTCTTGTTCATTGTTCATTTTCCTTGTGTGTTTTGTAAATTTTGACTGTACACATAGAAAATAAAACTGGCTGTCAGAATTTTTGAGGCCTATTTGAAGATAATTTTCTGCTTTACCTAAAGCTTTTATACTATAGGAGTAGTACAGTTTTAATTGAAATCTTTATGAGGAAAAGCTTATGATTACAAATTTTCAAAGATGCTTTTTTCCTATACTAAAATTTGGCAGTCTGTTTTCCTTGTTTTGACTTGGGCTTATTTCTAGTTCACTCTTAGAGTATTGTGCTTTCAGTACCAGATTTATGGGGATGACATACTACTAAATTATTCATTGTAGAGAATTCCTGTGCTTTATATCCAGTTCTTTATGGTAGAGCAGTCTTTGCTCTGAGGGTAAAATTTGGATCCAGGGTTTTGCCAAAACTCTGGAGTCACATTTTACTTAATTGAGTTTAGCTTTCTTGAAGATTATCAATGCAATTTTTAAAGGTGTTTTTCATATTATATGAATTTCTTTTCATTAGAAAAGTTGTAGGTTTACAGAAAAATCATTTATAAAATACGAATTTCCTATATACAACCCTTTATTAACACCTTGCATTAGTGTGGTACAGTGGTCACAATTCATGAAAAAACATTTGTATAATTATTCTATTAACCATGGTTCATTGTTACAATAGAATTCACTGTGTTGTGCAGTCCTATGCTTGTTTTTCTTTTTAACTTTTTATTCTGTTATCATATATACAACCTAATATTTCCCCTTTTAACCTCATTCAGGTATGTATTTCAGTACTGTGAATTTTGTTCAGTATGTTGTGCTACAATAACCACCATCCATTACCAAAACAGGTTCATCACTCCAAAGAGGAACCCTGCTCATTTTAAGCCTTACCTTCCCATTCCCTATCCTAAATCCATACCCTGGTAAAATATATTCTGGAGTCTGATTTTACGAGTTTCTTTATTCTATTTATTTCAAGTAAGTGAGATCGTAACATATTTGTCCTTGTCTTGCTTGCTTCACTCAGCATATGACATTGAGGTTCATCCATGCTGTTGCATGTAACAGGACTCCATTCCGTTTTATGGCTGAATAGTATTTCCTTAATGTATATACCACATTTTGTTATTCATTCATCAGTTGATAGACCCTTGGGTTACTTTTATCTGTTGGTAATTTTGAATAATGCCACTATGAACATTGGCATGAAAATATCAGTTTGAGTCCCTGCTTTCAATACCTTTGGGTATATACTTAGTAGTAGAATGGCCATGTCATATGGTAATTCTATACTTAGATATTAGTGGAATCATGAAAATGTCTTCCACAGTGGCTGCACCATTTTACATTCCCTCCATTAGCAAATGAGTGTTCCTATTTTTCTGAATCTTCTTCAACACTTTTTGTTTCCATTTTGGATTACTGATTCGGTCTCTTTACTAGTAACTGACTTGTTGAACTCTCCTATGTCCTCTTGGATCAATGCAGGCAGTTTGGGTGTCTCTAGGAATTTGTCCATTTCATCAGGTTATCTAATTTATTGGTGTACAGTTGTTCATAATATTCTCTTAGACCTTTTTTTTTTTCCAGTGGGGTCAGTAGTAATGTCCCCTTTTTCATTTCTGATTTTGGTTACTTGTATCCTCTCTCTTTTTTCATTGTCTAACTAATGGATTGTAAATTTTATTGATCTTTTAAAAGAACCACCAACTTTTGGTTTTGTTGATTCCCTCTATTGTCTTTTTCTGTTCTATTTCATTTATCTCCACTCAAATATTTGTTATTCCCTTTCTTCTGAATGTTTGTGTTTAGTTAGCACTTATTTTTCTATTTCTTCCACTCTTGATGTTTGGTCTCTAATTTGAAGGCCTTCTTTTGGTTTAATATAAGCATTTAAAGCTATAAATTTCTTTCTTATTACTGCCATTGCTGTAATGAGAAAGAAGTAAATTTTGGTATGTTGTGTTTTATTTTCATTGGTCTCAGATATTTTCTAATTTCCCTTGTGATTTAGTCTTTAATTGATTGATTGTTTAAGGGTATATTGATTGGTTAATAGTATATCATTTAATTTCCATATATAGTGAATTTCCATTTTTCCCTCTGTTATTGATTTCTAGATTAATTCCATTATGGTCAGATGAGATAAATTTTATTATTTCAATATTTTTGAGTCTATTAAGACTTGTTTTGTGACCTTACATATGGTCTGTCTTGGGGAATGATCCATGTGCTCTAGAGGAGAATGTGTTTGCTGTTATTAGTGGGTGAACTGGTCTATATATTTCTGTTAGGTCTACTTTGTTTAGGGTATTGTTCAAGTCTTATATTTTCATGTTGATCTCCTGTCTTGCAACTGGACAGTTTAATATATTTATATTTAGAATCACTACTGGTAAAGCAGGACTATCTTCTGCCATTTTTTCACTTAGAATTTGTAAGTCTTATACTTCTCCCCTTCATTTCTTCTGTTGATGCCTACTTTGTATCTTCATTTGATTTTTTTGTGTGTTGTACCATATTAAGAGCCTTCTCTTTTCTATCTGGATATATTTTTTTCATGTATTTTCCTTGTGGTTACCATTGGGGTAAAATTTAACATCCTAAATATGTAACAATCATATTTGTTTTGATACCAACTTAACTTCAATAGCACACACATATAAGTTTCCTGTACCCCTTTGACCAAGCTTTTTTGTACTTGTTAGCACTCACGTCTTTAGATATTGTATGTCTAAAACTATAGATTTATCATCACCTTTTATGCATTTGCCTTTCAGCACCTGTAGGAAGTTAGAAGTAGTGTTACATACCATACAGTACACTACAATAATACTGGAATTTATAATTACCTATACGGTTACCTTTACTGCAGGTCTTTATTTTATTATGCCACTTTGAATCACTGTCTAGTGTCCTTTTCTCTCAGTCTGAAGAACTCCCTTTAGTGTTGCTTGAAGTGCAGGTCTAGTGGTGATGAACTCCCTCAGCTTTTTTTTTACCTGGGTATGTAAAAAAAATCTTCCTCATTTTTGAAAGAAATTCTCACTGAATACAAAATCATTGGTTGGCATTTGTTTTCTTTCAGCAATTTAAGTATTTAAAACCACTGCCTTCTTGCTTCCATGGTTTCTGATGAGAAATTGGCAGTCAATCTAATTGGGACTCTCATGTTCAAAACAAGTTGCTTTATTCTTGCAGCTTTCAGAACTCTCTCCTTGTCCTTTGCATTCAATAGTGTTATCAATATAAGATAGGATATATTTTTCTTCTTGTTTATTATATTTGGTGTTCTCTGGGCTTCTTGGATGTGCATATTCATATCTTTTGTTAAGTTTGGAGTGTTCTCTGTCATTGTTTCTTTGAATATTCCTTCTGCCCCTTTCTCTCTTTCTTGTCCTTCTGGGATTTCCATAATATGTATATTGGTATACTTGAGAGTGGTCCAGAGAGCTCTTAGGCTATTGTTGCATTTTATTATTCTTTTTTTCTTTCTCATCCTCAACCTGACTAATTTCAAGTGTCTTGTCTTGAAGTTCACTGATTCTTTCTTCTACCAGCTACAATCTGCTCTTCAAATCCTCCTGGGCATTTTCCATTTCAGGTATTGTGGTCTTCAACTCCAGTAGTCTTGTTTGCTTCCTTTTTAAAATTTCTATCTATTTATTAAGGTTCTCTTAATGCTCATTCATTGTTTACTGATATCTCTTAGTTTGTTTTTTTTTTCTCTCTGTATTTTCCTTCCTTTCCGTGAGCATTTTTAAGGTAATTTTTAAAGGCTTTTTTTTTTTTTTTCCCCCTGCTATGTCCACATTCTGCTCATCACTGGTATTTTCTTGATGTTTATACTTTTCCTCTGAATGGGTCATCATTTTCTGTTTCTTTGTCTTTTACTTTTTTGCTGCACATTGTATATTTTAATATTTTAAATTTCTTAACTTAGAGATTTATTCCCTAAGATATCTGTGGTTTTTTTTTTTGTTGTTGTTGTTGTTTGTTTTGTTTTTTTTTAATTTTGTAACCAGCTTGTGATATGATGAGGCTATTCTCCAGTGCCAGCCTCTTCTTCCCACTCTTCTCTGGATATTGTATAGTGTTCTTCTTGCCACTAAAGTTTCCAAATAGTTGTTTTTATGCAGTTCCTGCCTGTTTAATTGCTGCTCTGGTGTAAGAGCTGAATCCTGGAGTTTACTATTTGGCCATCTTCCCACAATCCTCATCTCCCTCATTTTTGAAAGACAGTTTTGCTAATGAAGGATTTTTGGCTGTCAGTTTTTCTCTTTCAGTGTCTTAAATATTTCATATATGAGCCTTTTTGTTCCATGGTTTCTTATGAGAAATTGGAAATTTGTTTGAACCCTTTGATTAATTGTTCCCAATTCTGTGTCTCCTCTGAAGCCATATCTTCCTGTTTTTCGTTTGACTTGTAATTTTTTCCTGATGACTGGGCATCCAACTTTTTGATTTGTTAACTCTCAAGGTCAATTTCTCACTCTTGTCTAATATTTTATTTTTGATTGGCTATGTGTTAAGGCTCTTCTTTGATGCTTAGACCAATTCAATCTGGTCTTTTAGAGTAGCCTGTATTTGATTTTCAAGTTTTCTCAGCTCTTCTACATCTGATTCTTGCCCAGGATATGTAGTACAGTTTTTATGATTATCTTTTTGTGTGCAATTGTTTCATCTTCAGTAGAGAATTTCCTTTCCTCTGTTCCTTCTCCAAGATGTTGATCTGTTCTGCTTGTTTCTGACCATAATTTTCTCTCCATCTCCTAGGATTTGTTTAAATTGTCTCCCTCACTCAATGCCTCCTTTTCATTACACTTCTCAGTTCTGGATCCCATCCTGTGTTATAGCAGTTCAGTTTTTTTATACAATGTTTTTCTGCCTCTGTTTCTTCCCCACTAGGGTCACCAGATGGGGTAAATTCAGACAGGTCTGTTCTGTGTATAGATAGTCCAGAAAACAGAGACTGGATTGAGTATTGGCACCTCTTGCCAACAATTCTACCAAGGTCTCTTTTTCCCTGGGGGCATGTTTGTATGTGGTATTCCTCAGCTGCTTGTGCTCTACCCTGGGTCTCTGTGAAGTTGGTTCCCTGTGCCTGGATATGTGTGGGTTCTAACGTACTGCTGTGTGTGGCTCTATGTTCTGCATCTGCAGCAGGAGGGACCCAGGCCATGCTGCTTCTGTGTGACTTTCAAGCTGCATGGGACTGAGTGAGGGGGAGGGGTCCAAGCTGGTGGGTCTGGGATGTAAATCTTCTACCTGATTTTAATGTTTTTTTTTTCTTTTTCTTTGAGTCAGCTTTTGTGGAGTCCTTCTTCAGTCTCTATTGCACTCCATAGTTCTGGTCAATTTAGATTTGTTCTTTAATTATTTGATCCTGAGGGGAGACTTTTCCAGGAGATGTCTTAGATCACCATGTTGATGATGTCAGTATGAAAGATTTTGATATATCCTTTGAGAATTATTGATATGTGGGTCTAAGAGCATTTTTAGTATAAAATCTGCACTTTCACTATTCATACACCTTCTTGAAATGAAATCATTTATTCAAAAAGAAATGCTTAAAAAGATAATCTGCTATTGTATTTGATATAATTGTTTATGTCTCTGAAATCCCAGTGGAATGTGCAGATATCAGAACAATTGTCATTGTCATTCAGTAAAGCACACTTTGTTTCTGCAGCAATATATTGCAGAAATCGAACTGTATCCTGTCCACAATAGTGGAATCCTGTCATGCTTCAATCTTTAAATATAAGGGAATACCATTTGACCATTTTCCTGTTCTTTACTATTTATGAAGTTAAAACTCAAGCATTACCACTGAAAACAATATTAATAACCCATATATACATTATAGAATACATAAACCCTTTCCCATGCAACAAGATGGATGTATAATATCACACTGAGGAAACAGACACAGCATGGCAACAAGTGAGAATATTAACATTGTATTGTATGCCATTTCTTATTGAGATAACATGTTGAACTTGGAGATTAGGTTGTGTATATTCCTAGATGAAATGTTTCATCTTTCAAAGTGACTAGAAGTTTACAGTCTACTTCTACATTACAAATCTTAAGATAATAAGAAAATGCCTGAAGCAGCAATATTGGAAGGCATTTTTTTTTAAGCTTACAAACAAACTGCATTGCCTAGATTGAAGAATTTTATATTTTCATAGACAAAAGTGGATACATGCAGCATTCCTTAATAAAAAGTCTTTCAAGACTGTGCCTCTCCTTATTGTTCTGTTTCTTTAGATACCTTTTTATGAAACTCAGATAAAACTTCATTTCAAAACGGCTGTATGTATGTGAGTATATGTGTGTGTGTATAAATTCCCCCCAATTTATTTACTGTTAATATATTGTGCTTTGAGAATCTTTGTAATGTGACAAAATGGTAATGGTGCAGCGGAAAGGCTGAACCTTATACTCAGAGTTGAGTTCAAACAAATACCTGAAAGAACATAGGTAATTCATTTAAGCACTTTATCTCAAATATATTTATTAGAAAAATGGGAAAAAATAAGAGCAACTTCATAGGGTATGAACTCATTTGGAAGTGCCCAAAGTTAGTGCCTTACAATACAGTAGAGGTTGTATAATATTAATTATCATATCTTCTCACGTAAGTGTCACAATTTTGGTAGAAACCCCAATAACTTCTTCCCATTAACTATTACCCAAGGTAGAAGTCCATAAAAATTGTATGTATGTCAGGCAGCATATTTTATAATTAGTATTTCATCAACTGTGAAGTACACTCCTTGAGAGAGAAATAATGTCTAATATTTTTTCTTATTTTTCACAATGCTTAATACAGGAGTAGTTAAATAATTTGTTATTGACAGTGATATTTTTATAGTCTCTCAAAATATTGTAAAAGGACTCATTATCATTTGCACTTAACTATTTAATTGTATCCTTTAAAATTCATATTAATTGAAAATTTTAAGTATATAATCCATTTGAATTTATTGGGTTGATGAGAATATGTTTGATTGCATGAGTAACCAAGTAAGAGTAATTGTTGTCTCTGTTAAGTTTATGAAAAACATTTTTAAAAGTGAGATATTATATGGAAGATATAATTAAATGAAGTTTTCAAAAAATAATTGAAAATAATAAGTTGAAAATTTTTTCTTTGCAAGAGAAGAAAGTTGTGTAATGCAAATTTCTAGAAGAAAACATAGGGAAGCACCTTCAGGACCTTGTGTTAGGCAGTGGTTTCATAGATTTTATACCCAATGCACAAGCAAAAAAAGAAAAAAAATAGATAAATATGACCTCATCAAAATTAAAAGAAAACTTTTGTACCCCAAAGGACTTTATCATGAAAGTAAAAATGACAGCCCAAACAACTGGAGAAAATATTTGGAAGCCACATGTCAGATAAAGATTTGATACCCAGAATAATAAATCCTTCGACTCAACAACAAAATGACAAACAACCCGATTAAACAATGGGCATAAAAAGTTGAATAGGCATCTCTCCAAAGAAGATATACAAATTTCCAGAAAGCACATGAAAAGATGCTCAACATCATTAGCCATCAGGGAAATACAAATCAAAACCAAAATGGCATACCATTTCACATTCATTAGAATGGCTGCTATTAAAAACAACAACAACAAAAAAGAAAATAACAAGTGTTGGAGAGTATGTGGAGAAATAGGGGCACTCATTCATTGCTGGAGGGAATGTAAAATGGTGCAGCTGTTGTGGAAGACAGTTTGGTAGTTCCTCAGAAAGCTAAGTATAGAATTACCATATGACCCAGCAATCTCACTACTAGTCATATACCAAAAAGAATTGAAAGCAGGGACTCGAACAGATATTTACATACCAATGTTCATAGCAGCATTATTCACACTTGCCAAAAGATGGAAGCACCCCAGGTGGTCCATCAAACAATTAATGGATAAATAAAATGTGGTAAATACATACAATAGAATATTTTTCAGCCATAAAAATGAATAATGTCTTGATACTTGTGACAACATCATATTGAGTGAAATAAGCCAGACACAAAAGGACAAATATTGTCTGATTTCACTGATTTGAATCAATTAGAATAAGCAAATTTGTGGAGTTAGAATCTAGGATTTAGGTTTCCATGGGACAGGGTAGGTATACAGAATGGGAATTTAAAGCTTAACATGTACAGTGTTCCTATTTAGAAATACAGAAATATTTTGGTAATGGATGGTGGTGATGGTAGCACAATATTGCAAACACAATTGATAACATGAAAATATATATCTGAATGTGGTTAAAGGGGGAATTTTACTTTGTATATATGGTAACGGAATAAAAAAAAATTTTTAAATCTATTAACTACACTACACAAACTGTGACCCCTAAGTTAACCCATGATTTTTATTAAATAGTACATTTATAAAAATGTGCTATCATCAACTGTAACAAATGTTCCATACCAATGCAAAGTGTTGGTGGTGGAGTGAGTTATGGTAATATTCTATGTTATGTGTGATTTTTCTGTCAATCCAAAACTTCTCTAAAAAAGAAAGTAAATAAAAAAATTTTTAAAAAAGCTGAGGAAAAGGTGAATTATCTAGACCAAAAAAATAAAGATTATAGGAATTAAAGAAAAAAAGGAAGAAATATGTATAATGCAGGAATATATAGTGTGAAGAAATGAACAATGTTCAAAACTGTGTAATAAAATTATATTTAGTCTTAAATTCGAATTTAGATATATATTTATCCCCTATTTATGCAAAATTAATTATGAAAGTTGACATTTTAAGGGCTTCTTCTTGGTCTTTTAAAACTTTTTTCTCTTGACAATCTGTTTATACATGATTTATCCTTATCAGTGGATAAATATATTTGTAATAGCAGCTGTGGCAAGCTAAGACTGACTCCCCTCCCTCAAATTGTAAATACAACTTTTTACTCAGCATTATTCCACAAATACCCCTAAAAGTAACATCTCCAAAACTAAATTACTGATTGTACCTTCTCAGCATTTCCACAGAAACACCTCTTAAAGTAATATTTCCAAAATTAAATCATTGATTCTTTTCCTAAATACCCCCCCTAGACTTCTCCATTTCACAAACTGACATAACTTTAACCCAATTGCAGATCAGCAACTTGTACTCGTCTTTGTTTCTCATCTCCTCCTCAAACCCGCAGGCAATCTATCAGAAATTTCTTTTGGTTTTACCATCAAGATATATCTCAAGTATCCTCACTTTTATCCATCTGCATTTCTATAACCCTGGTTTGATTTGCCAAAATCAATCAACTGAATTATAATAATGTTTCCCATCTAGGCTTCTGTCTTGTCCTTCCACAATCAATTCTTTTGTCCTTAAAACCATTTTTTATGGTGCAGAAAGAATATTTTCCCTTCACTGTTCTCCAGAGCTATTCTGGCTTTCTCTTGTACTTAGAGCATTGCAACTTCTGTCCTCTATGCTTTAAATACCTATCCCCTAGGTGTTTCTTTCTTTACTTTTTCTTTCAATTGGCCTTTTTACTTAGGGGACCTAGAGATAGATAGCAGTTAGTGAAGGGGGAACAATAATCTAATAAGAACAGGTAAGATATTGAGGGTAATCTTAATGATATAGGAATGATTGTGGTTTGTTAATTATTTTGTGGTATATTAGAAACATGTTGGAAGCAATGAAGTTATTTCAGGATATCTGTTTTTTCTGTTCCTTTGTTTTATTTTATCTGGAAATATTTTTTTAAATTTTTTGATAAAGTTAAAAAAGTAAAAAAAAAAAACAAAACTGAGACTTAAAAGAGAAAATCAAATGAGAAAAGGAATTTTCCAAATTATATAATTCATCACATAAACAACAACAAAAAAGTAAACAGAGACTGAGAGACATGTGGGACACCATCAAACACCAAAATATACACATTGTGGTTATCCCAGAAGGAGACGAAAGGGAGAAAAGGGCAGAGAATTTTCAAAGAAATAATGGCTGAAAACTTCCCAAATTTAATGAAAGACAAGAGTATACATATCCAGTAAACTCAAAAAACTCCAAACAGGATAAATTCAAATAGATAAACACTAAGAAATACTGTAATTAAACTGTTGATACCAAACATAACAGGAAAATCCTGAACGCCACGCAAGAAGCAACAAATCATGTACAATGTAGCTTTAATAAGATTAAGTGCCAATTTTTCATCAGAAACCATGGAGTCAAGAAGGCAGTGAGATGACATATTCAAAATGCTAAAAAATAATAATTGTCAATACAGAATTTTATAGCTGGTGAGAATGTCTCAAAAACGAGGGAGAAGTTAAGACATTTCTCAATAAAAAAGCTGAAGGAGTTCATCACGAGCAATGCTAAAGTGAGTTCTGCAGAAAGAAAGGCAAGGACAATAGTAGCATAAAGTGGCATAAAGAAATAATGATCTCCAGTAAAAACAACTACATGATTGATTATGAACACCAGTAATATTATATTGTATATTTAATATGAAACTCCACTTTTTAATTCTTACAATATTTAAAATGCAAATGAATAAAAAGTAACGACAGGCAAACTCATAGAGACAGAAAAGTGAGTAAAGGTTACTATGGGTGGGGCAAAGAGGAATACAGAGTTAATGCATAATGGGTTTAGGGTGTCTGTTTGGGATGGTGGGAAAATTCTTAAGAGTATGTGTGGGAGTATTTGAGATGGGAAAGTTTACATTGTCTATATGCTCTCACAATTTAGAAAAATAAGAGCAACTAAAGAGATAATGACAATTAACAGTTAAATGCAATACATGATCCTGGAATGGATCTTATCATGGGGGAGAAAATGTTCAAAAGGATATTATTGGGATATATGATAAACTTGGAATATGGAATGTAAACTTCATATTAATGTTAAAGTTCTTGAACTTGATAACTGTACTTAATGTGGTTACATAAGTGAATATCCTTTGTCTTAGGAAATGTACATGTCAGTATTATGTGTTCAAGGAGCATGATGTATACAACCTACTCCTAAGTGTTTAGATTAGAATATATATGCATAAATTTCTAGACAAAAATACATACAGATAGACAGATGGGTCAGTAGAGAGATTGATAGATGGACAGATTGAACAATATATGGCAAATGCAGCAAAATGTTAAAATTGGTGGATCTGGATACCTAGGGGTATAATGGAGTTCTGTTTATGGGTTTTGTGTTATTTTTGCAACTTTCCTGTAAGTTTGAAATTATTAAAATAATTCAAAATAAAAAGCTTAAGAAAAAAAATCTGTGATGAGACAGGTGTCACTGACTCCCATAGATTTAGTGCAATGCAGCAATAGCAATTCCTTTCTCAGATAAGCACAAATGATGAAAGATTGTTTTAATTCAGATTTCTGAGTTAATCATGCAGGAAAAAAATTAAATTTTACAAAGAGTAAAAAATAAATTTTCTATTCATTTATTTTTAATGTCTTTTTAGAAAGTAATACATTTTCTATACTTGGATTCTTTCTAGTTGGATATGTTCTATAAAAATATTAATTATTTAATTATAGATAGATGTTTGTTTATGAATATTATTAGAGATGTTACAGTGGTATTTATTTAATTATATATTATTGTTTAAAGTCAGTATTTCCATTTGAAAAACTGCCTCTCATTGTAAGGCCTTGAATTTTTCTATTACCTATTACTACAGAAAATTGAATCATTCTCTCACAACCCTTCCAGGACTTGGACAGTGTCACCAAATTGCAGTTGTATGGCCACTGAAAAAATAGCTGACCTGTATATTTATTCTCTAGCCAATTCATTCCGAATACTTTAATTCATAAATCTATATAGCAATAAAAGCAAATGCAATTGTTTAATACAGTTGGGTAGCATGTATTATTACTCTAAGGATTCCTAAATGCGCATGCTCATATTTTGAAATAAAAATTTGTAATATAAATGATCATAACTGGTCATCCTTGGTTGAGATTTGTGTCTATACATATTTACATGAGAATCACCTTGATGGATACTGTTCTGCACCTCCTTTTCCACACCCACAAAAAAATGGTCCTGCAGCTGAGGAATGTCTTGAATGTGCTCCCTACCTGTGGAAAGTTAGTGAGCCTGAGGACATTTTTCCATCTTAAACTGTCCCTCCCCTTTTATTTTAAGCTCATGGTGCTAAAATGTTTGTGGTCTTCCTAGAAATCTTACCCAGGTTCTGTCAGTATACAAAATCAAGGCCATGACTTCTTTGGGCTTGGCAGCTCTCTGGCTTAGGCTGAGAATCAGCGTGCTTTGGAACTGCACGTTAAGATTCCTGGAAGACTTGCAGTATTGTTGAGGAGATGTATGAGGTACACAATTAAATTTTTCTAAAACTTAACAATTGGCATTAGAACCACACTCATGAGGTAATCTTTATCAGGGAACATTTCTTCCTTTTAGAGCTTAGTGATATCTAGAGAGGCTAGTAATGAAAAGCAATTTTATTTTTAAATTCAGAGAGTCTTATTTTATGTATTGTCTAATTTTGATTAGAAATTTAACAAATTCTTTTTTTAAGCTCATATCTTTCTACTCATGTTTAATTTTTCAGCATGGCTAGGAAAAAAAAAAAAGAAGCCAGAATTTTCAAAATTCTTTTTGGAAGTTTTCTTAGCCAAATCTATCAGCTTATTAGGTAACTTTTCTATTTTCCACATCACTGCAGGAGACAGCATTGCCAAATTTCTCCCACCGCTTAACAAGTGTTGCCTCTTTTCAGTGTCCAATAACAATACCTTCTCTGTATTTACAGTCTTCATAAATAGCTCCTTAGAATTCTTTCTAGCTTTCACTCACCACCTGCTTTTGTTATGGCAGAACCCCACTTTCAGGTCCAAAATTCTGTTTTAGTTATTTATCACTCTGTAGAATACTATCCTAAAATTTATTTGCTAACATAATGATCATTTTATTTTATCTCATTATTTTCTTGGTCAGAAATTTATGCAGTTCTTGCCTGATAATTCTTCTGTCCTAGTTGATGTCGACGGAGGTCACCCGGTGGTCTCCACCTCACTAAAGGACTGTTCTGGAGGGTTCAAGACAGAATCATGCATGTATCTGGTGCCTTAGAGAGCAAGGTTGAAGTTGTTAAACAGAGATCTAACAGTAGGCAGACTTCCTGTATGGCAGCTCAGAGCACACAGTGACTGTGTTCTAAGTCTTGTTGAAATTGTCGGTTTCTGTTTTTGTTTTTTTGTTTTTTTTTTTATTAGTTCCATTGCACTCCATCAGTCAAGCAACTCACTAAGGCCAATCCAGATTAAAGGAGAGAAGAATTAGACTTAATCTCTCAGAGCATTACCAAAGAATTTGTGTCATCTGCATGTACAATTCTAGCAAATGTTATATTCCATCGTATTATATAATATGCAATATTTTCAAATATTTGATTTCACTTCATCAATCAAATAATAATACCTTAAGTGACTATTTTTTAATCCACAAAATAAATCTTGTTTATTGAATTTCTGGAAATTCTGTGGCTTATCCCTTAGGAATATAATATCAAGAATGATAATCAAAGGTAACACTGTCTCTCATCACAATGCTTTTTTTTTTCCTATAAAAAGCATTATATTCCCACAATTGATAGATGTGATCATTTCTGTTATTAATAAAATAATATATGTCTTATGAAAAAACAATAAATGCTGTTTTGATAATGTCATTTATAATGACAACCAGTATAATGCCAGGATGAGATTAAAAGATTCAAAAGATCTGTAAGAACTTAAATGCCAATTTAAATATGGCCCAGCATACTTAGTCCAATAGGCAGGTCATTATAATTTTTAAAGAATCTGTAATCAATTGAAAGGAGGCAAGCCTGCTGCTTCCTCAATCACCTATATTATTTGTAATATTTTGAATTTCTGTAGTTCCTTTTGTAACACTAGATCTTAATATTCATTTTTCTCTGTTGCACACAGAAAGTTTTCTTATATCAAATGTTACTATTCATCTGTTGAATTATATAAACTAAAACTATATTTGAACACCTATTAATATAGGGGAATAACTAGTATAATGGATTTTTAAATTGCTTTATCTGTTTTAGCTATAAATTTTTGTAAAGCATTCATGATTACTTTCAAAGGAAAGGAAATATATTCTTGGATATATAAATAGCAAGACAAAGAGGACCATTTGCCAACTTTCTCCCATACACCTATTCAGAAAATCAATATGCCCTTTAATAAAGGGGAACATGGACTTAGTGGATTTATTATTATCATTATCACCACACTGTTACTATTACTGTTATACATAAGATAAAATTGCAATTGCAAAATCTAGCAATGGCTAATTGTAAAAACTCCTATTTTATTTGTGGACTTAGCCTTTATGATATGTCTGGGATGATTTCAGATGTGTGCAAAAGAAAAACTTCACTCTGTTCAAAGCTGTACATCCCTGACGAAGTAATCCAAATATATTCTGTTGATAACAAGACCAGTAAGAAGATTTGCCAGTGGTGGCACTCTATTCTTTATCATATACTCCAGCTGAAAATGACAAGAGCCTCATTGTTGGCCTAGCTGAGTGAGCAAGCTACTACTGCTTCTTTTCACTGCTTCTTTTCTATGCAATAATAGTTATATTCAGGATATTATTAAAAACATTTTAGACTGACTATTGTCAAATAACCGTGACATAGATATAATAAATTCCAGAGTGACTGTTGGCCTCTAGAGATTCCTAAAAAAGTCAGCTTTTTATTTGGCTCCAATGCTGTTTCTGCCTGCCAGAGTTTCTTTTAAGGGGAACTTCTCAACTTAGTCACCTACTGAAGGGATAGCTGTTAGGTGATTAACTTTTATACCAGGTATGAGCACCTGAACAAGGGGCCCATTATCAGGGTAGTTGACTGATGTACAATTTTCTGGCACAACACAATAAATTGGAACAAATTTTCCTTTCTGTCAACTTGAATTGGAACTTTTCTGAAGAATTTAATGGATTTCATGGATCATAAACAATATTATGTCAAAGGAAAATAAGATAATTGGTGAACTGCAATGATATTTTGAAGAAAAGTATGTACTCAATAATTTTAAAGTTTATCAAATAGTTATAAATTTATAAGGCTATTGAAAAAAGTTGACAAGATATTATGTTTTCAAAAATAAAATGCGGTAGCAGATAAGCCTCCTGTACAAATTTTTAAATACATAATTTGAAAATGATATCAGTCAAAATTAAGACAGTACAAATGAAAAAATGTGATATTTGTTGATTACATTGAAGCACTGAATCAGGTAAGAGTGGTTGAAAATTTTGTCATGATTGAAATAGAATGCAAAGATAAAAATATTTAATTGTATATCAATATCATTTTTCTATCTGTAGCTAATGCATTTTCAATTTTCTCTCAGAAGCTTTGTTGTTTTTGTTGTTAATTTAAGTGTTGTTTTTGTTGTTAATTTAAGTGAGAAGGTAATTTAAATTCTCCTACATTATTTAGTTATGCAGTTTTTTTATGATGATAGTGGTGCAAAAAGATACTGACTTAAAATATGCATGAAAAATAGCTTTATGTATTGATATGAAATAATACTTTGTATATGTTAGGTGAAAAACAGAAGGTATAAAACAGTGAGTCTCCTTGTAATTTATATGAAAGTGTTAAAATATAAAATGTCTCCTTATATGTGAATTACCTGTCTTTATATGGACAAACAAGATACCTATGGGTAGGGAAAAGGAGATATCAATGGGTAGAGACAGATTGTTTTAATTCAGATCCTCTGAGAAGCAGCTGTCTAGTCAGGGTTATAAATGTAAGAAATTTATCAGGAGTAACACCTATGAAGGGTAAAAGAGTGTGCTGAAGAAGGTGGAGAGACAGCCTTCCTACCAAATGAGATCTACCCTGGGTGAAGGAGAAAGGGAAACAGGGAGGATTTGGTAAGAAGCGTCTCAGACAGCAACTCATTTCTGAAAAGGTCTTTACCAGACTGATAGAAGTTCTTGAGCTAAAGTAGCTCTCTGGAGGGTTCCCATTTCACAGAGGAATGGGTATGATTTAGTGCCTCACCATGCTTAACCCATGGGAATCATAGCCTCAGCAGGAATGTGGTGGTGTGCTCAGAGGAGCAGCAGCTGTGTCATCAGTCAACTGTAATCCCCCCAGCAGGAGATGTAAGTCATGACCACCTTGCAGGTATAGAAATGGGTTAATTAATATACTATGGGAACAAAAATAATTAAAGTAACACTAATATAAAAAATCAGACTGATATTTGTTAATGAAAGCAAGTGTATTTGGAAAAAAAAAACAACAAAAATACCTTAAGGCAGTATGTCTATTTTCCAAATCTATGGTGTGTTCAAAGAAAATCAAATGATATGTATCAACAGAAAAGTATCAACATGACAACAGAAAAGTATCAACAGAAAGCTGTCTTACCATATGAGAATAAATAAACCACAAAGGCCAAACTAATTGAAACAAAAACATATTTTAAAAAGCCAAATCTCTCAGATTGAGGTAAAATAAACTAGGTAATGAGTGTAGAATGCATCACTAAATGTGAAAAGCATGGTAGGCTAAGGATATAAAATGGACAGAGTTCCAGGTAGATGCTAACTGAAATTTAACAGAAATATTATTTAAAGGCAATGTTATGCTAAAATTAAACAAATAGAAACCAAAAGTTTCATCATATGGATGAAATATAAAAATTAGTATAAACCTATAACAGAGTTTTCCAATCACAACCTCTGAAAGCTTCTTATCAAATTGTTGCTCTTCTACTTATAAACTTTTTAAATGAAAGCAACTTATTTAATTCTTCACGCCTCACTTTCTAATCTGTCTAACTGAACTAATAATAGTATACTTCCTTATGAGTTTGCTTTAAGTATTAAATTATCTCATATATGGAAAGTGTATGGCAGAATACCTAGCACATAGTTAGCTCTCAAATATATATACATATATACATGGACATCCACACACAAATATTTCCTGTTGGATCTGTTTCCCTAGAGAACTCTAACATTATATATTGTCATTATATATATTTGTATAATGTGAGAATTCTCTGGGGAAACAGACCCAACAGGAAATATTTTTTAAATTTTATGAGCTTTTTATAAGAATTGTCTTATTTGACTGTAGGGATGGGAAAGTCCAAATCTGATAGGGCAGGCTGCAAGCTAGGAACTCCCATGGAGCTCTTCAATGTATTTGCCTAAGGTAAACTGGCTGGCTGGAGTAAAGATGGAAATTCTGCCTTCTGATTGCTGAAATCAACATGTTAAAGCCTTCAACATCTCTGATTGTTGAAGGCTATCTCCTCAGTTGATTGTAGATGTAATCAGCCATAGATGCAATAAACTTATTGATGATTCCTGTCCATGAAATATCCTCAAAGTAACAATCAGGCCAATGCCTGCTTGACCAAACAACTGGACACCATAAACTTGTCAAGTTGACACATGAACCTAACCATCACGATATATATAAATCCATCAGGCAATTAATTAATACAAAATAATAGCTATTTGAACTTTTAAACTTCTAAGTTGATTTAATATATGATGGTCTTTCATGCAAAATAATGGTGTTTAACAAGAAATTTCAACAATAAATGAGCCAAACTATGTTTGTTTCAAGTTGTTAGCAAAGTATATTAAACAAAACAGAACAAATTTTTCCAAATTACAACTGAAATAAAGAAACAAAAATAGAATATATTAAAATAAATAAAATAATTTTAGATAGCAAAAATTGAAAAAAAATAATTAAAATCACTAAAAATCCAAACATGTTCTGGAATATGAATGGAAAGGCAAGTAACTATTGATTTAGTAGAAATTTAAGTGCAAAGATGCAATCATTACATTTCATGATCTTAAAGAGTCTAAAGATTTTTGCAAAAAAAAATAATGAATTACCCTCTTGAATTTAGACTAGATAGTTTTAGCCAAGATTTCTTTCTTATGTTTTATTATCTAATCCAGATCCATTAAAGGATACATTTTCACCAAACACCTAATATTGAAACCCCCCCAAGTGCACACATACACCCACACTTCAACCCATGTACTGACACGTACAGTAGAGAATCTATTTGGCACTACTTAGTTAAATTAAGAATGACACAGTGATTCTTCATCTGGATTTATAACCTTGGGAAACCATGTACAGACATAAAGAGGGGCATATTGCATGTGTAAGCTGGCAATCTGACTGTCCATCATTGGAGGAGTAGAGTTAAAACAGAGGATCACATGACAGAAAATAGCAGATTTGGTATTTCCACAGAAAACTTTTGGATCCTAAACCATTGTTCACAGTGAACAGAGTAGAAAAGAAAAAGAGCTATTCAACATGATACAAATTAAATGAATTTAAAATATAGGCACACAAAGTAAAAATACAGAAAATACCAATTCACCTAAAACTACATGCAAAGCGTTAAAATTGTTGATGAAGTAGGGGAGTTGGGAGTAGGGTATGGAAACAAAGTAATGGTGATGATGATGATGATGATGATGATGATGACTGTAGATGATAGATAGATTATAGATGGATACATGGATAAATGAAGAGAGAGATAGATGAAGGGTGATAGATAATAACAGGGAAAAGGAGGGAGGGAGAGAAAGGGAGAGAGATTAGAATTAGATTCAGTCATTAACCTCTGACTTCATTGCCTTCTGTTCCTGTCGTCACCAAGTCTAGTTGGCTCCACATACCCTTATCTCCATGCACTTCCTAGAACAACCAGGTATGTTTCAACCTCAGTATCCATTATTTCCTCTGTGCCTGGAACACTCTTCCCCACGTAACTGAAACCTTTCAACATCCTTCAGAGTTTAAGTCCTATATCACCTTCACAGAGACTCTTTGATCACTGTATTGAAAATTCAGAAAACACCTCCTCCCAAACACTGACTATCCTCATTTCCTGATATATTTATCCCACAGCATTTAAAATCATGTCATAGTTTATATATTTTACATAGTTATTCATTTTCTTTGTGTGTCTCTCCTCATTAAAATGAAAGGTCTTTGTTGCAGAAAGTGGTCTGTTTTATACTGTGTTGTGATTGAGATAATTTCTTATATGAAATAAATTAATGCAAGAATCATTTATAACAACACAAAATAATTACATATTATTTGAAATTTTATATGATAAAATAGAATAAATAAAAATTAGGAAAGGTGAAAAGTTAAATAAAATACAAAATGAATGAAATAAGATGAGACAATGAACGTAAAATATTTACCACAAAATATTTTTGATCCATATTGAGGGAATGATTAATTTTGGTTGTTATTTTAGAAATTATTATTATTATTAGAATTGAATATTCTAGTTATAAAATAATTGATGTAAATTTGAATAGTATATATTAAATAAAATTTCACATACCAAAAGTACCATAGACAAAGTTAAATGTCAATTACAAACTAGAAAATTACTTCCCATTCAAATGTGAAAGTACAGGTTTAACATCAGGCCTTAGCTGACTGAATTATGCCTAGATAAGGAACCTGGGATTTCTATTTCCTTAAAGACTTCAGAGTTAATATAACTGCAGATTGATGTGTCTGCCTTATTTGGTGTGAGACTGAACTTGATCTGGGGTAGCAGTGAGTTGAAATGTCTTCCATACACCTACTTCTCTAGGGTGGAAATGTTCTTTCATGAATTGTAACAAATGTACCACACTATTGTGAGGTGTTAATAATGGGGTAGTGTTCTGGTTTGCTAATACTGCCATTATGCAAAATACCAGCAATGGATTGACTTTTATAAAGGGGGTTTATTTGGTTACAAAGTTATAGTCTGAAGGCCATGAAAATGTCCAAAAGAAGCATCAACACAAGTATATCTTCACCAAAGGAAGGCCAATGACATCCAGAAAACCTCTGTTAGCTGGGAAGGCACATGGCTGTCATCTGCTGATCCCAGGTTATGTTCCAGTTCCTCTCTCAGCACCTGTGCATTCTTCAAAGTGTCTCTTTTGGCTGCAGTACCTCCTTCTGTCTATGAACTCTTTTATAGGACTCAAGTGATTCAATTAAGACCCACCCTGAATGGATGGGGTAACACCTCAATGGAAATTATCCAATCCAAGGTCTCACTCACAGTTGATTGAATCACATCTCCAAGGAAACATTCAATCAAAGCATTCCAACCTAATCAACACTAATATATCTGCCCCCACAAGATTGCATCAAAGAACATTGCATTTTGGGGGACATAATTCATCCAAACTGGTACAGGTAGTATATGAGAACTCCGTATTTTATGCAAGGATTTTCTGTACACCTATGACTTTTCTAATTTAAAAAAAATAATATATATTTTTTTTAAGACTGGTGGGAAGCTGAGGCTATGATCACAAATGTTCTGGCCTACATCAGCCCTCTGTACATGCCACGTGGATGTAAGGAAGCATAGGGGGATGCACACTTGGGTGGCTGCTGGGTCTCTAGATGAGATGGCAATGCTGTATTTCCCATCTGCACCCTTCCATAAAGTTAAACATAGTATTACATTGAAACCTATTGCACACTGTGGGTCTGTCAATTCAACTCATCACCATTGCTGTTGATTAATAAAAATTTCAATAAATGCTCTGTTGGAATATTTGCAAAAGGCATGACAAGAAGATTCACAAGAAAAATGCATATTTTTGATTGTTATTTGTAAAAGTACTCTCATTTTATGTTGCAGACATTGCTAAAAAATTCATATTGTATCTACAACTCTTCCTCTATATCTAGAGATTTACACACACACACACACATACACACATACGCATGAAAGAAATGCAGTGACACTTTGACAGTATTTAATATCTGTGGTATATTGAATTATGTACCCCTGGAAAAAAACCAACAAACAAACCAGTTCTTAATCTTAATTCATGCCTGTTGGTATAAACCCACTATAATTAGACCTTTTGAAGATGCAAATTTTAATTAAGTCATGGCCTAACTGAAGAGGTTGGTCCTTATTTCTATTACTGAAGGGTTTAAGAAGACAAAGTCACATGGAGGAGCAAGAGACTGAAATCAACCAAAACCAGACGGTAAAGGACAGGACTCTGCTATGTGACAAGGGGCCAAGGAACTCTGCTATGGGACAGATTGCCAGGATGCTACCAATCTCAGGGAGAAACAAGTCTTCCAGCCTCCAAAAACAAAACCATTAGTTAAAAAATGCCCCATTGTTTAAACCAAACTATTATGTAGTATTTATCATAGCAGCCGGGAAACTAAGGCAATAGCCATAAAATTATGATGCATGATTTGCACTCTTTATTCTTTGCATATTTAATGGTTTTCCATAATTACAATGTATGTTATTAAAATTATGGTTTCTATAAGAAATAACAACATTCTAAAATGTTTATGTAAGCATTTACTCTGTACTCTGTAGTCAGGCTAGTCTGTTAAATATATGGAACTATATTAATAATATAGTTCTGCTTAAATATGGGGATAGAATTATTGATATTGGTAAACACTGTACTATTTTGTTTTTAAAATATATTATCAAAAGGAATTCTGCACCTTACAAAGAAGAAGCAAGGTAACTTCTGATGACATTTCTAGGCTCATTTTCTAAAATCCTCCACATAACATTTTATACATTAGAATTTATAAATACTTCTCTTAGTGAAAATCATATTTGAATAACCTTTGAGATTGCATTAACACTAACACCAATTTGCATTTTACATCCTAATAAAAATTTTATTCAAGACACTTAGTCATTTCCATTTTAAGGACAATAATTTTTGTTTTATTTCCTGTCAGTCAGTATGAGTATCTAATTGCATCATTTATCAATGTATGACAGCCATTTTCTTTCTAAATTTTCAGATACAAGAGCAATTGAAGCAATTGATAAACCAGCAGTTCATATATATATATATATATTTATATATATATATATATAATAATATATAATTCATTCTAATCTTTATTTTATATATAGTTGTCATTTAAAAATCTTGGCATCTAATATATATTTACCCATGTACTAAGGGTTTGTATATTACTCTGTTTGTGTATACCTCTAAAAATTTGAAATGTGCCCTTTTTCTATTACATTTATATTATAGATATGCAACTTAAAATTTCATACATATGCAATATATACACACATAAAAATATAACTTTAATTATGTTCTACTTAATAGATGTAACATCTGTTAATAACCAATTACTTTGGGCATAGAGGTTTTGAACTTGTATATGGACTTACTTATAGCAATATTTGTATTTATAGAGGAATATGTCCTTTAAATTTATTGCTATAAGAGTGATCACTAGGTCTGAAATATGGTTCATATATTCTAGTAGAATTAGAGATTGTTTCACTGACTCACATCCCCAATAACCTCATTCTCTAAATAGCATTATCCATTAAATATGGGGAAAGTGATTTCTCCTTGTTGTTTGAATTTATCTTTCAAGTGCTAAAAATTCTGTAAAATACTCAAATTTTGTGTTTCACCTTATGTGAACAGCTTAAGTTCTTTGTCCATTTTGATGATTTTAATGATTATTTTATCACATAGTCACTGTTCATGTATCATAGATACAGTTCCATCATATATTTGCCATAGAAATATTCTCATTTCCTATTTGTTTTTAATACATTTTGTTTTTAAATTTAAACAACTTTTTTTTTGTAGTCAGATTTTGTAATTTAAGTATTGCCACAAAATGCTCTATAAAAAACAACCAGAAATCTCAATATCATACAACTATGCTCATTTATTTCTAAGTTGTACATGTGTAAGTGAGTTGAGATTCTGCTGAAGACTGGACTTGAATTCAATTGCAGTAAAGGGCACAGATCTTCTTCATATGTCTTTACATGACATGTCCTATACGTGGTAAAAGATAGGAGACATTAGGGAAAACATTATTTCCAGCCTTTTATCATGTCTTATATTTTTTCAGATTGTCATGTAAATAGAATCACAGAACATGTAAATTTTTGGCTGGGCTTCTTTCACTCTGCAGATGTTTTTAAGATACAACCTTGTTTGAATCATGGGTTTGTTCCTTTTTATTGCCAAGTAGTATCCCATTGTACTACATTTTATTTAATCATTCACTTTTGAAAGTCATCTTTGTTGTATGTAGTGATTTTTAATTATCAGTTTCAAAATATTATTTATATTTTTCCATGTTATTAGATATTCTTCTATAACAATTTTTGTGATTTCAAAGAATTCTATTGAGTTCCATTCTCTGGATATGCTACAATTTATTTATAAAATTATTTATTGGTTGTTGACAATTCTCTTGATGGGAAAAAGGAATTTAGAAACAAAATAAATTCCCACTTACATGGTTATGTCCTTATTTCTTTTTTTTTTTTTTTTGAGGTGAAATTTGTGAGTCCAAAGAGTTGCATCTCGACTCAAAAGTGCATGAAATGGATGATTTTTTCAACTCATGCTTTTACTTTTTGAAGAAGAAATATTTAGCTATAGGCCATGACAGAGGGACATAAGAGAGAGAAAGGAAGAGGTTTTATTTCTGAAATGTGTTCACATTGTTTGGATCTACAGTATTTGTATCCACATTGTTTGACTGGAATGAATTCCAAAATAATGTATGTATTAGGCCAATATAAGCAAGCTTTCCATCCACAGAGACAAAATTATTCACATATGTTATTAATCCCATGTGGTCAAAGCTGTATTTTTTCACACTTACTTGCATTAGAATACTTCAAAGCAGCCTATCCCTTCTTAAAATCTGTAGGTAGGCTATTCCATAATATAATGTTTAGGTGGAAATCAATCAGTAAGAATTTAGAGAATTTGTCAATTCAGTGAAACATTCATCAAATTAATCATTTTAATGGAAATAATTAAAGTGACTGATATTCTGGATATTTCTTTCAAAAGATTTATTGCATTTCCTATAGGCACTGTCTTAATGTTCATATCTTCTGTTTCCATCCTAATTAGCCTCGTGAAGCCCACAGTTGGAGTTGTACATTATCACCAATATTTTTTTTCATTTAGTGCTTTGGAAAGTATGAAACCAATAGAACATTTTATGACCACTTTCAACTTTCATTTGAAACTCCAAATCCATGGTAAAGAAAAATTAATTTATGATTCTTTTTACTAGCTTGCACTTAAGTCACAAAAATTTTGCATTTTAAAGAGCTACATAAAGTTAAGCACTCTATTGCACTTTATTCCTTAGTCTTAAATGTATACATTTTTTTCCCCTTTGAGCTAAGAGGTAGCTTATTGTCAGGAGCAAATGAATCCTGAAATTTATGAACTTCAGAATTTTAGGTCTTCAATTTCCAGGGAAACTTGACCTTGGCAAAAGCTAGTCACCCAACCCTAAAATAAAATTATGTTCTTTATCTTGGCTTCCAGAATTTTCACTTCCCACAAAAACATCATCATTGCAAGAGCTCAAGACTGTCATTTATAAATTATTCACCCTAGGAAAATACTTGTTAATTTTCTGTGGTAATTTTACCAACTTTCCTTCTTGGATTGATTCAACTATACACAAGATAGTTGAATTATAATTCACACTCCCTTCAAATTTTAAATATCATGAGAATATGTCCCCATTAATAAAGAAAGGACACTACTGTATATATTAAGGTACCTCACTGAGGAAGCTTATTTTAAAGTTGTAAGTAAGAATAAAAATCATTCTCCACAATGTGGAAGTAAAATAAATTATCTAAAAACTTTGGTAATTTCAACTTCAGAATGTATTATCCTTACAAAAATATCAATACCAATAATTTATTTCAAAAATCTAGCCTTTAGAAATCCTTTCTGGATATTACGTGATTTGTATGAGTGGGTTTTGTTATCAACAGTTTTCATTGGGAAATAATATAAATATATATGATGGTGATTTTAACAATATGAGGAGTAAATAAGTAATGCTTTAGGGAAATTACATTCACTTCATTGATAAATACTTAAATTTATGGCATATGACTATTGCAATCTCCTTTTATGCATAAAGGAATGGGCCATAGATGAATGCACTGCACTGTTATTAAAAATGCATTAGACTGAAAAAAGCTATCTCATTCGTAGGCAGAATTAAGTTTTCTAATATCATTAGACAGATCTATGCTTAAACCAGTACCAGAATTTCAGTATCCTTGATTCTGTAAAAATGCATATGTTAAATTGCTATTACTTATTTTGCTGTTAATTTTAAAATCCTTCACAATACTACTAAACAAAATGCTGGAAAAAAATAATATAAATAATTAAATTTTTGGAGAAGATGTTGTAATAGATACAATATAGTTTCCCATTAGCAAGAATTGCACAAGGTATTCAAATATATGTATAAATATATATATGCCCACACACATACACATACAAATAATGTATGCTATTGTTTTTTGTGTTTAAAAAAGCTTTTGTTTTAATGACATCATTCTGCATGTCATTTTGCAACTTGCTTACTTCTCTCAATATTATTAATTTAGAATGTTAAAACTTTATGCTTTAATTTGTCTACATTTCTATATTTTAACTCTTATTCAATTTTTTGAATAATCTGTATTCTATTTGTCCATTCCCTTGAGTGTAGGACAGTTAGATTGTTTCTCATTACTTTTTTGATTACAAGCAATTAGCAAACAAAAAAGATCCTTGGACATCTCCCTGTGCATGTAAATGAAAGTTTCTCTCATTCATCCCTCAACACCCTAAAACAAGTCCCTTCTTCAAATCAAATGTCATCTTGGCAGAACGTGTAGCTTTCTAACCACTTCCAGAGGCACTATTCATTTTAAGAGTTAAAAATCCTGCCATTCTAAATTAAAACTTCAGTCTCACATCCAATTCCAATCCTTCTCTATTCACCTGGTTAAGGAATCTACAGTAGGAGGTTATTAGGCCCTGCCCTTTCTCAACCTCCTCCTTCTCCATCTGTTGACTCCTTTAAATCAGGGCACGTACAGATAAAGGTAGAAAATAAGTGTATTTATATGGTTGTGTCCATAGTTTTTCTTTAACTAGCAACGCCCTCTGTCATGGCAGGGCTTCATAGGAACTCTACAGAATACGTTCCTCTGGTGTAGGCAGTGCTTTCTCTGACTGATATTAGCCCCCCCACCCCCCCATACTGTTCTCAGATCACCCCATGGTCTCACAGTGTGTGGGGGACAGCAAGAGGTAACTCTTGCCTCAGCACATCCCTATGGTGGTAAGGATGAAGATGCCCAGCTAGCAGGCTTTGGCATCATCTCTTTGATTCACACAAAACCTTTCTGTCTGTCATGACAAATGCTTGAAGCACAGACTCCACACTGTGTTATCCCAATCAAAATCCTGTTCTGAAATGACAATTGAATTAATAACAAGATCTGTAAGTGATAATAGCTCTATCTTCCTCAGAACACTGCTTCACAAGCTATTTAAATGTGCAAATATGTTTTTCACTGTCTCATTCGTAACTTTTACAGAAAACATAATACACAGTCTTCTTTAATTGTGTATTGGTCTAATCTTGCTGTTTATTACATCTGCTTATTCTTGTTCATTGAAGGTCAGTCCTATATGTGATTTGTAATTTCTTTTTTTGTACAATGCAATTTTGTTGAGATATATTCACATACCATACAATCATTTGAAGTGTACAATCAATTGTTCACGGTATCATCTTATACTTCTGCATTCATCCCCACAATCAAATTTTTAACATTGTCATTACTCCAAAAAATAAAAATACTAATGAAAGTAAAAAAGAACACCCAGAACATCCCATAACCCTCCTATTATTCATTTACTTTTTGCCCCCATTTTTCTACTCATCTGCCCATACACTGGATAAAGGGAGTGTAAGCCACAAGGTTTTCATAACACATGGTCACACTGTATAAGCTGGATACTGGATTGTAGTTCAACAGTTTCAGGTATTTCCTTCTAGCTATTCTATTACACTAAAAACAAAAAGGGATATCTTTATAATGCATAATAATAACCTCAAGAATGTTCTGCCATCACCATTTGAAATTTCTCAGCCACTAAAATCTTATTTTATTTCACTTCTCTTGCCACTTTTGGTCCAGAAGGTTTTCTCAATCCTAGAGTGTTGGGTCCAGGCTCATACCCAGGAGTCATGGCCCACATTTTCAGGGAGATTTACACCCCTGGGAGTCATGTCCCATGTAGGGGGACAGGTAACAAGTTCACCTGCTGAGTTTGCTTAGAGAGAGAGGCCCCATCTGAGTAACAGAAAAGGTTCTCTAAGGGTGACTCCCAGGCACAATTATGAGTATGCCTAGCCTCTCCTTTGCAATAACAAGCTTCATCAGGGCAAACCTCAAGATCAAGGGCTGAGCCTTTTCAACCGGTAGTCCCTAATGCTTGAGAGAATATCAGGAATTACCCAGGTGGGGGAGTTTAATATTTCCACATTTTCTCCCAGTTCCTCAAGGGGGCTTTGCAAATACTTTTTATTCTCTGCCCAAATTACTCTGGGATGAATGGGGGCTTCATACTAACCTGTACAAACCAAACAGATCTCACTCTCTATTCAAGTTTCCATGTAATTATGGTGTTTGAATAAACTGACCATACAAGTTAAATTATATAGTGTGCTACAGCAAATAGAGATTTTGCACCAAATAAACATCCCTTCATATGGTCTCATATAGAAGTTGAAGTTTTAAAATACAGTCAATATCATCCTTTACCCTTTAATCTGATTTACCTTAGTCTTAACCAAGTCCATTTCATTCACATCTCTCATTGAAGTCTGATCTCTTTTCCAGACTCTAACATTTGCTGTATGGGGTAATGTTGCCATTCATAGCTGCCAGGCTCTGACTCTGAGTTGAAGGTGTCATACAGATACCCAAAGTTCCAGGGACCAACCAGGTTGTACACAAACAGCTCAGCATCTCAGAATTTAGAAATAACTGTTACAATGTAGGAATAGATGTGACTGCTGTAAGAGCTTGCAATCTAGGAACATTTACAATAAGTCTTCCCCTGATAACCTATGCTCTCAGATTCAATTCTCATAATTTGCACATAATAATAGTTCATATTAGTAAGGTATTATAATATTTGTCTTTTTGTTTCTGACTTATCTCAACATACTGTCTTCAAGGTCCATTCACCTAGTTGCATACCATTCCTTCTTGCTGCCGCTCAATATTCCATTGTATGTTTACACCACAGCTCACCATTCCATTTATCAGTCAATGTAAACCTAGGCCACATCCATCCACTGAAAATCATGAATACTGCTGCCATAAACACAGTTCAGCAATGTGGAAGTGTCCATTCATGTCATGCATTCAGTTCTTCCAGGCATTTGCCCAACACAGGGTTGCAGGACCATACGGCAACCCCTTATTTAGCTTCCTGTGGAACCACCACACTGCCTTCCAGATGGGCTGCACCATTCTACTTCCCCACCAACACTGAATAGCTACATCCCTCTCTCCAATTTTCTCCAGAATTTGTATACCTCTGTTTATTTTTAAACAGTTTTATTTACACACCATACAATCCATACTAAGTACACAATCAATTTATAATCACATAGTTATGCATTCACCACCACAATCTAAATGAGAACATTTCTATTTCTTCCACAAAGAAGAAGAGGAGAGAAAAAAGTGAAGAATAAAAAAATAAAAGATAGAAGAAAAAATCAAAATAAAATAAAATGTACAATGAACAAGTCAGACAGCAACACCAACACCAAGAATCCCATATTCTTCCAATATATCCCTCTCTTATGGACATTTAGCTTTGGTATATTGCCTTTGTTACAATTAATTGAATCATATTACAGTGTTACTGTTAATTATAGACTCTAGGTTGCACTGATTATATTTTTCTCCTATATCATCCAATTTTCAACACTTTGCATTGTTGACATTCATTTATTCTCTGTCATGTAACAAAAATTCTCTACCATCATTGACCACTCTAGGTTTCAGTAACATATGCAATCCCAGTCTACCTTCTGTCTTTACTTTTCGTGTCATACATACTCGTAGTCTTCCTCTTTCAACCATACTTGCACTCATCTTTGTTCACAATATTGTGTTACCACCATACAGTATTGTGTTATCCATTGCTGGATCTGTACAATCAATCCCATTGAATATTCTATACTCCTTCAGCATCAAATGCCTGATCACTACCCTCTTTCTATCTCCTTATCACCTGTGTTCTCAATTTTAACTTTCAAATTTCACTCATTAATTTAAATAAGACTGTACAGTATTTGTCATTTTGTTTCTGGCTAATTTCACTCAACATAATGTCTACTGTCTACCATTTGGTCTTTTGGATTTTATATGTCATATTTCACTTTATTTTCTTTCTTTTTCTTTTTACCCTTACTGACAGTCTTCATTTCTACACTCTTCTCCAAACGTCTCTCTCCTGTATTTTCCTATGTGTCTGTTGTGCTCCCTTTAGTATTTCTTGTAGAGCAGGTCTCTCATTCACAAACTCTCTCGGTGTCTGTTTTTCTGAAAATATTTTAAACTTCCCCTTATTTTTGAAGGACAGTTTTGCCAGATATAGAATTCCTAGTTGGCAGTTTTTCTTTTTCAGTATCTTAAATATATCATACCACTGCCTTTTCACCTCCATGGTTTCTATTGAGAATCTACACATAGGCTTATCAAGCTTCCCTTTTATGTGATGGATCGCTTTTATCTTGCTGCTTTCAGAATTCTGTCTTTGTCTTTGACATTCAATAATCTGATTATTAAGTGTCTTGGTTTATGCTATTTGTATCTAATCTGGGGTACACTGTGCTTCTTGTATCTCTAATTTTATGTATTTCATAAGAATTGAGAAATTTTCACTGATTATTTCCTCCATTATTTTTTCTGCCCCTTTTTCCTTCTCTTCTCCTTTTGGGACACCAATGGCATGTATATTTGTGTGCTTCATGTTGTCATTCAGTCCCCTGAAACCCTGTTCATATTTTTACACTCTTTTCTCTGTATGTTCTTTTGTGTGAAAGATTTCAGATATCCTGTACTCTAGTTCATGAATCCATTCTTCTGTCTCTTCAAATCTGCTGCTGTATGTCTTCATTGCATTTTTCTTCTCTTCTATTCTGCCTTTCATTCCCATAAGTTCTGCCAATTGTTTTCTCAAACTTTTGAGTTCTTCCTTATGTTCACCCAATGTCTTCTTTATATCCTTCATCACTTTTGCATTATATTCCCTCAACTCATTGATTTGATTTTTTAATTGATTTAGAAGATTTGTTTGAACATTTTAATTAGTGTTTCAACTCCTGTATCTCATTTGAAGTATAAGTTTGTCCCTTTGACTGGGCCATATCTTTGTTTTTCCTAGTATGACTCATAACTTTTTGTTGTCGAGGCATCTGGGTTCTTTGATTACCCCAATCAGATTTTTCCAGACCAGATGGGCCACGGTCTCAGGAGGAGGATGTAATCACTGTCAAATTTTCCTGAGGATGAGACCCAGAAGATTGTCAGACAAGACCCTATGCTTTTCCTATCCTGCCCAGCAAGTGGTGCTTGTCGGCCTGTAGCTCCCCACTGGTGTAAAGAGGTGCAATGCCTTTAATTCTCAGCAGACCCTTTCCCTGCCAGGGACCAAGGGTGAGTAAGAAGGCAAGCTTAAGCTGTTTTTTTTTTTTTTTTCCCTCCAGGCACTGTGGTCTGAATTCCCTGCGGGGGCCACCAGTTGATCTGGGCCCCACCCTACCCCCCTTTTCTTAGGGAAGATTCCCCCTTTAGGCAATTATCTCCTTCACTTGACTTCTTCCTTTTTCTATCTTAACTCCACCCTTGCCTGGGTCAGCACTGACTATTGAAAATGCCTGAGGCTTCCTCTAATGAGCTACTTAGAATGAGAGGAAAGAAAAGTAAGAAATCTCCTTTTCAAATCCATTATCCAGCCTCCCAGTTTCACCAGTCCAGAGCTGGAGTTGGTATGTGCTTCTGTGTGCCCCATTTCTTGACACACAATCCTTTTCCAGTGTTCTGAGCTCAGCTGCCTCCAAAAACCTGTTTTTATTTATTTATTTTTTCCACCAGCCCTGCCTCCTCTCTACTAGGAGAGACCTCATGGTTCCTTTCCTACTTGATCCAGGTTTATCTGTGCTCACAGCTTGTATTCAGTAGCCTAAATTTGTTAATAAAACTGCATTTGGAGGTTGGTTGAGCTATATTCCATTGCTCCTATTAGTGACTAATTCTTTTTCCCACTGGGAAGTGTTCCAACCAGTGTGCTGTGCCCATGTGGGAGGCCATGATCTCTGCAGTTTGGGGGCTTTACTTACAGTTCTATGCTGAGATCTCAGTCATTCCACCCATTCCAGACTGGTGTACAGTGTGTATCTGATCACAGATGTCCCAAACAGTTGTCCAAGAGTATTTACTGGTTTTTCCTGGCTATTTACTAGTTGCTCTAGAGGATTACCTAAATTCCACACCTCCCTATGTCATCATCTCTGTAATTTCTAATGTGTAGGCTGAAATTTATATAAAATACAGTTCTTGTTTTCCCCCATGATAATCACTCCTTTCTCTCCAGAGTGCTTTGGACTTTGTTTGTGTTGTTGTTTTGTGGCCACAGGAGTTTTGTCAACTTCTTTTATTAAGATGTGTAGCTTTCACAGTTTGAGATTTTTCAGCATACAAATATAGTGTGAATTTCTAACCAATTTCCATGTGAAGTATGAGTTTAAAATTTCAAATGTTTAGGAGAAATGTGTTTGTGCTCAGATACAAAGCAGAGAAATAGGTTTATTCTTCCTCTGCTAAAAGATCAATTTTTGCTGGTCCACTCCTTTAAGATTAGTGACATGCAGATGTTTCTTGTGTCATACTTCCTGACTTATACACCAATGTCTTCATCCTCTGTCCTTATGTGACAATTAATACTCAAGCTCCTTGATGATGAAAACCCTTATGTGATAATGATGGCACCTGCTTATAGCTTAACTTTGATGATTGTCACTCCCCTCTTTACTTCTGCTAGTTGGTGATTTTCCTTTCTTACAAGCTCACTTATGCATTTAAAATAAGGTTTATTATATATCATCCTTCTCATCTAGTTTTTTGTAGCAGGAGACATTTCATTTTATGTTAATATGCTTTTTTCTTAGACCTGGTACCTTATTTCTAGTCATACTTTACAAACTTTTTATATAGCTTGGACCCTGCTTTTTTTTTTTTTTTTCCAATTAAATTGGGTTTTATGCTTTCCTTCCATGAGTTATCAAAAGCTAATTACAGACATTATTCTAATGGTCAAGTAAGATTCTATCATATGGTTAAGACATTAATTACAAATTGATGCCTTTGTGTATTGAATTTAAATTGTTTTCAATAAGCCCTGTTGTATTTGTTAAGAAGACTGGCTTTGAAGCCAATTCTTTCAATATGATTCCTCACTCATTGGGTGACCTTGGACAGTTTTTTTAAACCAGACTATGCCTTAACTTTCTCAAAGGTAATGTGAAGAAATAATTGTACCCACATCATAAGGTTTTCTCAGAGATTGTAAGAGTTAATGCATCATATTGTCTGACAGAGTAATAATAAAAACACAAATTTCAGTGGCTTAGCTATGCATTAGTGTCTGCTGTACATTAGTGGTAATCTCCTCTATTACCGCAGGAGTCCAGGCTGTCTTCATTGCAAACCATGTGCTTACATGGCTCCTAAGTACATCTTAGCTGGGCAAGAGAGGGATGGACAAGGAACGTTGGTTCACAACTATGTCAGATGGAAGCAGCACACATCATAATTTTCACAGTCTATCGACCAAAACTAGTCCCATGGCCCCAACATGAAGCTGAAAAACATGGGGAAGTACATGGAATATTTGGTGAGTAATAACTGTCTTTACCACAAACATATGGAGGCTTTAAAATAGAGTCTTGCACATGTTAAACACTCAAGATATATTAGGACTTATTATTATGTAAATAGCACTGTGATTAAGATGTTTACATATAAAACTCTTCTCCAGTTAGGTTATTTCAATAACATTCCTCCAAGTGCACTTACAATGCTAAACGGTGTAGGTATTTGTATGCTTTTTACAAACGTGGTTAAATTATTTTGAGAATAAGCTTATACAAATTTGTTACAAGCATTTGAGTATGACCATTTCATCAGATAACTGACAATAATAAATATGTTTTACTAATATGTCTGTGGATTTCGAAATCAACTTTGTAATCTTTCTTCATTTCATTAGCTTAACAAGTTGGATTTTCTCTTAATTTGCATTTATTTAATTACTTTTGTGAGTTGAACATTTTTCTGTATTTATCTTGGTCATTACATTCTGGTCTAGGGAAAATTATCTGCTTGTAACCTGTGCCCACATACCTATTCATGTCTTAAATATTTTTCTCTCACCAATCTTCATGGGTTCTTTAACTATTATAAAAATTAATCTTTTATGTAGATACTGAATGAAATTTGAGTCTTCATTTTTAATGACTCTTTACACTCTAGTACCTTCCAATAAAGTATTTTAAAAAATATTTTGGAGTATAATTTCCCATTGCTCTCATACTTTATTTTTGTCATATAAATTACCACACACAATTCCACATTAATCTCATAAATTAGGTATTATTGTCTTAATTTTATGGATGAGTAAATTGAGGTGTAAAGAGGCCAAATGAACATTCGAAAGGTGTCAGGGTTTGTCTGTGGCATAATCGGTGTCAGGGTTTGCATATGGCATAATTAGTCTTATATTTAAGATTGTTTTTCTATAATTACTATATAAAGTCCCCTAAATTAAGCAAAATAATGCTCCCTTTATCAAGAAGGCCCACTCTCTAATTCTCTGGATTTGTGAACAGGGAACTCTGCATATAAGTAAGGATGTAATTAACATTATGGATTTAATATATGAATATTATCCTGGATCACTCAGGTGGGTCCAATCTGGTCCATGGACCCTTAAAACAGAAAACACAGTGAGAGAGATTAAGCATAAGGGATAGTCGTAGAGATTCCAAGCATAAGGAGAATTCAACAGACTGTTGCTAGCTCTGAGATGTGTGGCCCCATTTGCAAATTGAGAGAGGATTCTAGAAGCCAGCAAAGAAGCAGGGCAATTAGTACTAAAACTTGAAAGAAGTAGATTCTGGCAAAAACCTAAATGAGGATGGGAACTGATTCTTCCCAAAGGCTCCTAACCAAGATAAGCTAAAATCTTGATTTAGAGTATGTGAAACTCAGAGCAGAGAAATCAGCCAAGCCAAGCCTGATTTCTGACCTTCAGAACAATGAGATAATATGTTTGTGTTGTTTCAAGCCACTAAATGTGTGGTAATTTGTTACACCTAATAGGAAATGCAAACACCCCTTTTAAAGAGATGGGACGCAATTTTTTATTTTTTTTAAATCAAACTTTCTACTAAACTTCACTAGAAAATTTCCTATTATTTGTTCTACTCTAAAATAGTGTCGTGTCTTCCGAAGGTGTGCTCTTTAACCAAAATTGCACAATAATCCTAGTGAAATTTTATACCCAACCCAATCCTGGTGTATCATTTTCCCAGTTGTCAAGGTTGATACCTACTTTTAAGGTCAAGGATTCTAGGTGTGCAGGATTCAGTACTTAATTGGCAGCTGCTTGTCCCGTGATGTGAGCCTCTATGATCCTGAGGAATTGTCTATGGTGCCCCTTTTTATAAGAGTAATCTCCTATATGTCCTTCGGCACTACTCATCCACAACCATTTTCACACTAGCTCAGCTAAAATTTATCTCAATACTGCCAGATAAATATATATATATAAAAATTTAAATATATATAATTTAAAGTTCTCTGTTATTAGGAAATCATGTATTTCTATTAAGAAGATGTTTTACAACTCTCTCACCTTTAAACATAAAAAGGGTTGTTTTCTTCATAATGATAGAAATAAAATAGAAAATTTACCTATTATACACTTTTGTGTTAATTTGGCTTAGGTAGATCTACATAGATATTTTCAATTTGCAAGTAGCTTTTGTTATATGAATTTTTAATGACATTCACAATGTATTTTCTCTTACAAATCCTGTTAAAACTGAGGGTTAAATCCCATGCTTTTCAGGAAAATCTATATAACACATATCATAACTAAGCTCCAGATATAGTAGAAATATGAGACAATTTTTTGTTATATAATTTATGAGAGATACTTTTTATATCATATTTTACCTAAGAATGTCGGTGATACAATTCCTTCTAGTTATTCCCTAAAGAGAAATGAGGGGCCATTCTCAGTCAATATATTTGAAAATGGATCCTGTAACTGAGCCCAGAATCTGCACTGTTAGGGGTATTGAAGGGATTATATCAGGATTATATCAGGATTGAAGGGCCTGGGGCTTAAGAAGGGCAAGGAGCTTGCTGGTGGCCCTCTAACATATGCTACTTGTTTTACTTTCTCTCACTGTTTCTCCTTGCCCTCCTAGACTCCCATTTTTCCTCATAATTGCCAAATATTTCATTAAATAGGGTTTAATGTATGTTAACTAGGCAGAGTGGAAGGGAAGGAGACAACAGCAAAAAAGAATAAAAATTACAGATAATGTAAGGAATTAAAACATTATAAAAATAATTTTATGTGACATATACTTTCTGCTTCTTCTCAATTTCTTTTTCACCTTCTTCCTCTGTTTGATTCTCATTGTGACTTTTCTATCTTCTTCCTACTTTACTTTATAGATTAAAGACCTTAATAACTAACTACTTTGGACTATTGCAGAAGGGGTTGTAATTGTGAAAGTATCCCAAAGTTTGAAATGGTATCTTTTAAATTAAATTAATTATAATAACTCAAATTTCTATCTTCCCAGTTCCCACATTTAGAGTCATCAATGCCCCCATTCCCTTCAATTTTCCATGCACTAACCCCATCAATTTATATGGGCTATGCTCAGATAGCATCAAGAACCAGAGAGTGCCTTGAATGCAGCAAGATACCACAATACTAGCAACCCTATTTTTTTGAACTTTGAAGTTTCTTCCATTGTCTTTATCAGATAGAGCAAGTAAAACACTATATACACCTGAAGCACAGAAATTCAGCTACTCTGATAAAGTCAATATGTGACCCAACAGAGCCCAAAAAGCACTGAAACTTGCAGACTCAGCACACTGTCATTTCAAAACTGCAAGACTATTACCATAAGCTCACTCTCTACTTGTCCCTCAAACTTCAAAATGTTTTTCCTGATACCCCAATCCAATTCAAAATACAGTCAACTAAGCCTCACCTATTTACCGTTTGCTTCACTTGCATATGATATTTCTCGTGATAATGTCATTGACAAAAAGAGCACAATACTTTTAGTTTAACATAACATTTGTTCCCATTTCCTTCACTGAAAGGTTTTCTTTGTTTGCTATATATTATGGTCACAGAAATATAAAAATTTGGCAAACCTCTCGTACTTTCTTGCTCAGTAGGGCAATTTTTACACAGCAATCAAAATCTCCCAAAAGCTATGACCACAGTGCCTTCACACATTTTCTTTGTAAGTGTATTTTAATTTGTGTTCATTTATGTTTCATTTAGCTGTGTAGTATGTTCTGTTTTATAGATGCAGACATGAGATGAAGTTTGGGGGTGTGTCACAGAATAATGGTCACCCAAAAATGCCCCCATCCTAATGTCTGGAACTTGGGAATATGGTACCTTACATGGGAAACGGGAATTTGTAGATATGATTAAGGATCTTGAGATAGGAAGATTATTCTGGATTATGCAGAAGGAAAATATAATCACAAGGGTCCTTGTAGAGGAAGAGGCAAGAGGGTCAGAGTGAGAAGAAATGTGATGCTGGAAGCACAGGTCAGAGTGATTCCAGGAAGAAGCCATGAGGCAAGGAGTAGAGACAGCTTCTCAAGAAGCTGGAAAGTGCAAGGGAACAGATTTTCCCCTAGAAATTCCAGAAAAAAATGCAGACATTGCTTTTAGGATTTTGACCTCCAGTATTGTAAGGAGAAAAACAAAAACAAAAACAAAAACTGTTGTTTTAGTCATTATGTTTATGATAATTTGTTCCAGCAATGTTAGGAAACTAGTACAGGGTACAAGATGTATTTTAGGGATCAGCATCTGTGAAGGGAACGGGTGAAGTGGGCCGAGCAAAGAAAAGGTTGATCTGTGATGCAAGTTCAACAAAGTCTTGGCCAATCTGAGAGGCAGTTCTGAAGTCAATATCGCTGGTCAGTGTGTCCCACATTGGACAGCAATGACCAGATTTTTGCCCCCACCTGACTTAGTTACCAGATATGTCTTGTTCCAAAAATAGTGCACCCCTGTGAGAAACAGACTTTGGAAACTGTAGCAGACACTGAAGGAGATTTCATCTAAATATTGTTGGAGATGGACAGGAAGTTTCTTCTTGAAGTTGGATCTGAGTGTTGCGTCACTCTGTATACACCACTCCACCCCCTCGGTTCCATAGAGGGTCTGGATTCCACACATATTCCCTGCTATCTCATTGTATAATACAATCTCTTACTCTTTCTGATGATCAGGGTAAGTTACCTATGCAAAGACAACAGCCCCTCTTCTCGCCTGCTGATCCGTGGACATCAGGACACCAAAATATCCAGGTGGTAGCTATAGTTTGTCATTCAACTCTGAAAATCCTGAATACATCATCTTTGTCTATAGGTGAGGGATGAGGACAAGCATCAGAGATAGCAGCCCCATACACCTGAAAAACAGAACTGTTCCTATATTTGCTGACCAGACAAGGCCCCTCTTAAAGAAAATAAACATTTAAAGGAGGTGCCCTTCTTGGGATGTAACATACTATCATTAGAATTTGAGGCTGGAGTATGGCTGCAATAATAATGGAGGTGTTTACATAACCTGCATCATTTTTAATATAATCTCACAACAGTAGGACTTTGAGCTGCCCTTTTCTCCATTCTTTGGATAATGTGGCCTGGGATTTTGCCATTGATTTCAAGTATGAAGATGCAAGCACCATTTTTGTTTTCAAGACAATGCAATTAAGGTATAAAAATGGAATCTGAAAGTTGTTGCCATCCTATCCTTGCACAGTTGCCTCTCCATGTCCTTTCCAAGATAATATTTTCATCCACCCTTATCCTATTCCCCTTCATCCACACACACTAATTCATTAAAACCTTCAGCTTTTCTTAGCAGTCCTCACAATTTCTGTTAGTTCTGGAATTCAAACATCCACATTTAGCTTCTATATGTTTTCCTAAATTGATATTGGATGATATTCAAGTATAATGGACATGGCTAGCTGGTGTACTCCTTTACACTTTGATATGAGTTATGCCATGGTTGATTGAACTCAGTCTTAAAAGATCAAGGATTATGGGAGGCATAGACATAGAAAGCTTTTAAATGAAGTCAAAAAGAGAAGAAACTACTGACATTAAGGATTTGTGGTGTTAGTCCTCATTTAAAAGATGTATGTAGAGTAGACATTCAAAGAGAAGACAACATGATTTAATTCCAGATAACATATGTAACCTCTGCTTGCAAAGAAATAGAATCAAATTATCTGAGTGCATTATTCATATCCTCAATTAAATTAATGGTTTGGTTTGTTACACAGAGCAGAGCGAGAGCTGCAGAGATTTTTTCTTTTACATAAAGTTAATGAAGACAGGACATGCTATCAAACATTCTGATGTAACATAATCAAACCTTAGAACATAAGAAAATTAGAAATAGGAGAAGATTGTGGGAAAATGGCAGAGAAGGAATATCCAGGATTCAGTCCTTTCACCAGAACAATAATTAAATAGGCAGAGACTATCTGAAACAACTATTTGCAACTCCAGAGTCTGGTAGAAGAGTGGGAGGAAGAGGCTGGTAAATTATGGTAAAAACTAGTAAATCACTCTCTGAGTGGCAGCTACACGCACCCATCCCCATTCTTATGGAAGGCTGCCCTGGGGTTCAGACACTGGCTGGCTTGCTGGTAACAGAAAATAACATAAAAATTCTCTTCCCCAAGATCAAGTGTGAGTACAGCCAATTGCTGATCATGATTTTTGATTAGTGACTTTAGATAATTGAGGGCCCAGCTCTGAGGGCAGCTCTTGTTCCAAACCACCCTGGACAGAGGCAGTTAAGAAGAGTTAAACTTTCTGTGCTTCCTCAGGTCTGTAGGAGGAAGAGCTGCATTTGCTGGACAGGTCAGGAAAGTGCACCTTTGAGGAGCCGTGAAGGAAGCCCCTGGTACCTTTTCTGACCCCCTCACTGAAGTAGCTTGGAGCCAGTCTGCAGCACACTCATGGATCTCTGCCCTTGTTCCAGCAGGGCACTTTGGAAACTTCTCCGTGGCATGGCCCTAATTCCCAGAATTTTCACTCCAGGAAAACTGGCTTGAGACAACAAAAGGAATGCAAGAAACAGTTGAGGTGGATGGCCTGGAAAAAATGCTTACTGGCTTTAAACACCCAAGAGAAGGAGAAGGTCTGCCTCTTAGGAGAGAAAGGTGACATTCAAACTCTGGTAAACAGGGGAACTCTAAACTAACTGACCAGCATGAGCCCAGGGCAGGGCACAAACTCAGAAAGGACAGCTTGGACCTTGTTTGTTGCATTTTCTTTGAGCAGTCCTCCCTGAGAGGAGGACTGACACTCAAGAAAACATCATATCACCAATTGATTAAAAAAATCATTGGAATTAATGTATCTATTTCAGGAAATATGCTTTTCTTATTCCTTTGTTTTGTTTTGTTTGATATGTTTTATAAATGTTTTGATAAAGTTTTAAAAAAATCAAGAAACAGACTCAGGGAATAAATCCCATACTTAACATTTTAAAATATTAAAATGTACAGTGTGCAGCAAAGGATTAAAAAACACACAAAGAAACTGGAAATGATAAGGCATCCAAGGGAAGAGGATAGAAATCCAGAAAATATGAATGAAAAAAATGAGACTGTGGACCTAACAAAGACTTTCAAAAAAAGATCTTAAAAATGCTCAAAGAAGAATACAGAGAAAGAAATAAAGAATATCAGAAAAACAATGAATGAGCAGCATGAGAATCTTAATAAAGAGAAAGAAATTTTTAAAAGCAACTGCTGGATTTGAAAACTTCAGTAATTGAAAAGTCCCAGGAGGGTAGCAACAACAGATTGGAGAAGGAAGAAGAAAGAATCATCAAACTGAAAGACAAGACAATTGAAATGAGACAGGTTGAGTAACAGAAAGAAAAAGAAATATTTAAAGCAAAATTAGCCTAAGATACTATCAGGATACCATCAAGAATCCCTAGATGTGCATTATGGGAGTCTCAGAAGAAGAAGAAAGAAGTAAAGGGGCACAAGAAATATTTCAAAGAAATAGTTACAGAGAACTTCCCAAACGTACTGAAGATGTGAATATGCACATCCAAGTGGCCTTGAGAACATCAAACTGGATAAACAAGAAGAAAAATACACCACATCATATATTGATCACACCCTTGAATGCAAAGAGTGTGATCAATATATAACTCTCTGCTTGTAGAGAATTTTGAAAGCTACAATAGAAAAGCAACTTGTTGGGTAATAGGGATTCCCAATTAGAAAGAATGCTGATTTCTCATCAGAAAATACAGAGGAAAGAAGGCAGTTGGTTGAAATACCAAAATGCTGAAAGAAAACAATAGCCAGTGAAGAATTTTATACACAGTGAGACTTTATTTCAAAAATGAGGGAGATATTAAGACATTCCCAGATGAACAGAAGCTGAGAGAGTTTATCACCACTAGAACTTCTCTACAAGCAATGCTAAAGGGAGTTGTTCAAGCTGAAAGGAAAGAACACTAGACAGTGGTTCAAAGCATCACAAAGAAATAAAGACCTCCAGGAAAGCAAACATTTGAACAAATCTATGCCAAAAAATTAGATAACCTAGATGCTGTGGACAAATTCTTAGAATCATATAGAAATAGAAATAGAAAATCACAACAAACCAACAACTAGTAAAGAGATTGAATCAGTAATCAAAAGCCTCCCAACAAAGAAAAGCCCAGAACTGGATGGCTTTACAGGGAAATTCTACCAAAGATTCCAAGAATTAACACCAGTTCTGCTTGAACTATTCCAAAAAGTTGAAGAATGAGGAATGCTCCTAAATTCATTCACAAAGAAAACATCACCTTAAACCAAAGCAAGATAAAGATAGGAGGAAAAAAAAAAAAAAAAAACTAACACTAATATCTCTTATGACTGTAGATGCAAAAATACTCAACAAAATACTAGCAAACCAAATCTAAGAGCACATTAAAAGAATGATACATAATGATCAAGTGGGATTTATCCTTGTCATGCTAGCTTAGTTCAACAGAAGAATATCAATTAATATAATACAACACATCAACAGAATTAGGGGGAAGCAAACATGATATCTTGATACAGAAAAGGCATTTGACAAAGTCTAGCACCCCCTATTCATAAAAACATTTAGAACACTAGGAATAGAATGAAACTTCCTCAACATGATAAAAGACATATGAAAAACCCACTCCTAACATCATACTCAAGGATGAAAATCCAAAAGGATTCCCACTGTCACCACTGTTATTCAACATTGTACTGGAAGTTCTTGCCAGAGAAATTAGGCAAGAAAAAGAAATAGAGGGCATCCAATTTGGAAAGGAAGAAATAAAACTTTTCCTAGTTGCAAAAGATATGATCCTATAGGCAGAAAATCCTGAAAAAAAAAATTGCAACAAAGCTCCTAGAGCTATAAATGAATTTAGTGAAGTGAAATAGTACAAGATCAACACCCCAAATATCAGTAGTGTGTCTATACATAAATGGTACACAATCAGAAGAAGAATTCAAGAAAAAAAATCCCATCTACAATACAAGTAATAGACTCAAACTGTAGGAGTAAACCTAAACAAGGATGCAAGGATTTGTATGCAGAAATCTATGAAACAATGATAAAAGAAATCAAAGAAGACCTACCAAGTGGAAGGGTACTCTATGCTCACAGAATGGAATGCCAACTATTACTAAGATGTCAGTTCTATGCAAAGTGATTTATAGAGTCAGTGAAATCCCAATCAAAATTCCAACAACCTTCCATACAGAAATGGAAAAGCCAAGCATCAAATTTATATGGAAGTATAAGGGATCCCAAATAGACAAAGCAATCTTGAAAAACATGAATGAAGTTGGAGGATTCATACTTCCCAGTATTAAAACTCATTTCAAAGCCACAGTAGTAAAAAGAGCATTAATACTGGCACAAGGACCAAAGCAGAGACAGATGGAACTGTATTGAAAGCTCACAAATCAACCCTCACATTTATGCCAATTGATTTTTGATAAGCAGGGAAAGATCACACTCAATAAAGAAGAAATAGTTTCTTTAACAAATGGTTCTGGGAATACCGAATCACCATTTACAGAATGAAGAGGGGGAACTTCTACCTGACACCTTAGAAAATAATCAACAAAAAATGAGTCAAACACCTATATAAAAGCCAGAGCTATCAAACACCTAGGAAAAAATGTAGGGGAGCATCTTCAAGAGCTTCTGTTAGGCAATGGTTTCTTAGACTTACAATCAAAGCATAAGCAACAAAGGAACAAATAGAAAAATTGGACCTCATCAAAATTAAAAACTTTTGTGTATCAAAGGACTTTGTAATGAAAGAAAAATGACAAACTACAGAATGGAGGAAAATATTTGGAAACTACATATCCAGTAATGGTTTAGTATCCTGAATATATAAAGAATTCCTTCAAATTAACAACAAAAAGACAAACAACACAATTTAAAAATAGACAAACAGCTTGAGTAGACATTTCTTCAAAGAAGATTTACAAATGACCAAAAAGTACATGAAAAGTCAATATCATTAGCCAGCAGGGAAACACAAATCAAAATCACAATGACATACCATGTCACACCCATTAGAATGACTACCACTGGAAAAAAAAACAAAACAAAACCAAAAAAAAAAAACAGAAAATTACAAATGTTGGAAAGAATTCAGAAAAACAGGGACACAAGTTAATTGCTTGTGGCAATGTAAAATGGTGTTGTCACTGTGGTAGACAGTTTGACAGTTCCTCAGAAAGTAGAGTATAGAATTACCATATGACTTTGCAATCCCTGTACTAGTCACATACCCAAAAGATTGAACAGCAGGGACTCAGACAGATATTTGCATGCCAATACTCTTAGTGTCATTATACATGATTGCAAAAGATAGAAACAACCCAATTCATCCATTCAACCAATGAATAATGGATAAACAAAATATTCTACATACATACAATATAATATCATTCATCCATAAAAGGAAGGAAGCTCTGAGACAGGCAATAATATAGACCAAACTGGAAGCTATCATGTTGAGTGAAATAAGTCAGACACAAAAGGAAAAATACTGTATGATCTCATTTATATGAAATAATTGAAATAAGCAAACCAGGGTCATAAACATGAATATAGATGTGGTAGTTTGAAAGTGTGTATACCCCACAAAAGTATGTTCTTAAAGTTAATCCATTCCTGTGGGTGTGGACCCATTGTAAGTAGAATCTTTTGGCCATTAAGATCAGAAGTTAAATTATGACCGACCCCATTCAGAGTGGGTCTTAATCTTTTTTACTTGAGTCCTTTAAAAGAGGATGAGATACAGAGAGAAAGACAGAGAAGTTGAGAGAAAAAGCCACAGAACTGAGAAACTGAAAGCAACAAAACTTGAAGAGAAGGGACAGACCAGCAGATGCAGCCATGTGCCTCACCATGTGACAGAGAAGTACAGGATCGCTGGCAGCTGGTCTTCAGGAAGAAAACAGTGCCTTGATGTTGCCTTGATTTGGACATTTTGATGGCCTCAGAACTGTAAGTGTGTAAACCAGTTAATTCCCATTATGAAAGCCAATCCATTTTATTGTATATGCATTTTGGCAGCCTAGAGGTCAGTCTAGAACAATAGATTACCAGGAGATGGGGTGGGGATAGGGAACAGGGAGTTAAGGCTAAAAATGTGCAGAGTTCTTATATGGAATAATGGAAATGTTTTGATAATGGGTGTTGGTGATTGAAGCACAACATTGTAAATGTAAGGGACAGCACTGAAGTATATATCTGAATTTGTTAAAAGGAGAAATTTTAGGTTGTACATATAAGAATAAAAATTTTAAAAATCCATGGAACTGTACAACACAAACAGTGTCTATACAGTTAAACCATGGGATATAATTAACAGTACAATTATAAAAATGTGCTTTTGTCAGTTGTAACAAATGTTCCACATCAATGCAAAGTGTTAATAATAGGCTGGTATATGGGAATCCTGTAATTTATTCATGATTGTTCTATAAACCCAGAACTTCTCTTAAAAAAAAGAAAATTTAGAAATAACTAAAATTAAAAGTAAGCTTAAAGCAACAAAATATCTGATCTCAGTTGGAAGCTTATGCTCTACTTTTAACACCTTAAATATCTGAACTTAACATTTGATATTGCTTTATGTTGACATATTTCCATCAGAAGTCAAAGACTATCTTGGAACTTTTGCCTCAATTCTGCTCATCCTGGTTAACTTGTTTTATTTATTTATTTATTTGGTTGTTTGTTTATTCCTTACTTCATTCATCTGCTCATTTGTTTGTTTTTTATCTTTAGCTCTGAGATGTCAGGATTTCTCATGAAGCTTTTATGTCTACTTGAAAAATGTTTCAATTAATTTATTAATTAAGTATCAGGTAACATTTAATTTTACTTCTCCATCAAAATTAGGTGCTATAATGTGATTTGTGCAGAAAAAGAGGAATCTGGTTACAATGACTTTGTAATGTATTTAGATAAAGTAATAATTTAAAGCATGAGTCAATAATACAATCTTTCAAAAAATTCTTAGTCATCCAAGGTTTCACTTTCAAGTATATGAGCACATGTACTTTTGGAGACTCAAGTTGGGAGGTAGGACTCATTCTTAATCAGATATATTTAAAGAGACATTTTATCTCTGCGTTTGCTACACCCAATTTCTACTGCATATTTAATATGGAGAATATGTTTACATATATCCAAAAAAAATCTTCCATCACTACATTTTCTGAAATTAAACAGGTAGCCATGAAATTCTGGCAACTTGATTTATTGGCTATCACACAGGTTATCTAATTGAACACACCTACAATCTAATTTCACCTCTGATACTAACTGAACTTAACAAGTTAATAATGCCAGTTTGTTCATTCTCAGCATCCTCATCTTAAAAACTATATAATAATGCTTAAAAAGTATGGTAATGCAGGGTTATTTGAGGGATAATAAATCACAGGTATATTACCTATCAGAATTGCTAATTAATGGCTGAATAAATTACTGAATTCCCTCTATTTTTTTCATTAAATGTATTCAATTTGCAAGCCTTCTAGGTCATGTATCCTACTTTAGAACATATGTAGTCCTGTTTATGGCTTTCTCTCTCAGCCAACAACATCTATTTTAAGAACATATGCACAAGATCAAAATGGCAGAGTGAGATGCTGCAGGACTCCATCCTCTCACAGAAGTTTTGCATAGTCAGCAAGAGCTGGCAGAGATATCTTTCTCAGGGCTCCAGAAAATGATTAAAGGATGGCAGCATCAGGGCAAGAACCAAATTAAAAAAAAAAAAAAAAAAAAAAAGGCCACTCGGAGTGGTAGGACACTGTGATGCCCTGGATGGCCCCTGCAAGCTTCACCAGCTTGGTATAGAGCCATCCCTCTCCCAGTGCAGGTCCCTTGGCCTGATCCAGAGGGAGCAGAGTGGCCTTTGTGTCCATGCTGGAAACATATTTGTCTGGCACAATCTGTCTGGTTGTGGCCTGAGGGACTCACCATCCTAGAACCTGCCCTGCATGTGGTAGGCAGCTTAAGGAGTCCCTTAGAGACTGCTGTGAGGGAGCAGTCACATCCTGCTGCCTAGGACAAGGGATTGCTGGCTGAAGGACATACAGTGCCTTGCCTGGGACCATGAGGATTCTGTTTCCTACAGAAGAGGGGACATATCTAACTGTGAAAATGGGGGGACTGCCTAGGGCTACAAATGTATGTCCCAGGCAAAAAGCATGTACAGAAAGACTCAGAGAGACCCCTGTACTTTGGTCTGGAGCTATTCTCATACAAGTCATTGTGTGGATAAGCCCTGAATAAAGCAATTGCAGGTCAATCTGCAAAGACTTGGGAAGATATCTTTTCTTCCCCTTCCCCTTCCTTCCTTCCTTCCTTCCTTCCTTCCTTCCTTCCTTCCTTCCTTCCTTCCCTCCTTCCTTTCCTTCTTTCTTTCTTTCTTTCATTTGTTCTTTTTGGTTGTTAGCTCCTGGCAGTCAAGGAAAGCTATTTCATAACACTAGTTGGATAGAGGTTTAAGGAATAGACATTGCAAAGCCTAAATTTCAACAATAGCACATTAAAATATGAATAGGTCTAGGTTTCAATAAAAGATTATAAAACATACCCCCCAAAAAAGCAAAAAACAAAACAAAACAAAAAAACCTTCAACAACAACTGGAAATGATGGCTCAGGCAAAGGAGAAGATGAAAACATTAGAAACCATCAATGGAGAGGGCCAGGCTTGGGACACACCAGAGAAAGACTTTTAAAATGATCCTAAGTATACTCAAAGCATTAAAGGAAAACATGGACAAAGAACAAAAGGAAATCAGAAGAACAGTAGATAAAAACAAAATATCAACACAGAGATAGAAATTATCAAAAGGAACCACAAACACAGAGCTGAACACCACAGTAACAGAAATTAAAAATTCTCTAGTGGGGTTCAACAGGAAATTGGAACAGGAAGAATAAAGAATCCATGAACTTGAAGACAAAACAATTGAAATCATACAGACTGTGCCGGTTTGAATGTATTATGTCCCCCAGAAAAAGCCATATTCTTTGATGCAATCTTGTGGGGCAGACATAATAGTGGGGATTAAGTTGGAATGTTTGGATTAGGTTGTTAGCATGGAGATACGCCCCACCCAACTGTAGATGATAACTGATGGGATATTTCCATGGAGGCATGGTCCCACCCATTCAGGGTGGGCCTTGATCAGTGGAGCCATATAAATGTGCTGACTCAGAGAGACTGAACTCAGTGCAGCTGTGAGTGACGTTTTGAAGAGGAGCAAGCTTGCTAGAGAGAAACTTCCTGGGAGAAAGCCATTTTGAAGCAAGAACTTTGGAGCAGACGCCAGCTACATGCCTTCCCAGCTAACAGAGGTTTTCCAGACGCCATTGGCCATCCTCCAGTGAAGGTACCTGATTGCTGATGTGTTACCTTGGACACTTTATGGCCTTAAGACTGTAACTGTGTAGCCAAATAAACCCCCTTTTTATAAAAGCCAGTCCATCTCTGGTATTTTTCATTCTGCAGCATTAGCAAACTAAAACACAGACTGAGGAGCAGAAAGACAAAAGAATGAAGAGAAGTAAACAAAGCCTAAGGAACCTACAGGATACCATGAAGCATTCCAATATATGCAGTGTGGGAGTCCCAGAAGGAGAGAAAAGAGAGAAAGTGACTGCAGAGAAAATATTCAAGGAAATAATAGCTGAAAACTTCCCAAATTTAATGAAAGGCATAAGTATACATATCCAAGATGCTCAGCAAACCCCAAACAGGATAAACCCAAATATACCCATGCTGTGGCAAGGAAGAAGCAATGTATCACATACAAAGGAGCCTTAATAATATTAAGTGCCATTCTCTCATGGGAAACCAAGGAGGCAAAAAGGCAATGGGATGACATACTCAAAGTGCTAAATGCAAAAAAAAAAAATAAATAAATAAATAAAAGAAAAAAAGAAAAAAATTCCACCCAAGAATTCTATATTCAGCAAACTGTCTATCAAAAATAAGGGTGTCATTAAGACATTCCAAGATAAACAAAAGCTGAGGGACTACATTGCCACTAGGCTGGCCTAAAGACATGTGAAAGTTCTGCAGGTTGAAAGGAAAGGGCAATAGACCATATATCGAAACTACATAAAGAAATAGAGGTCTCTGGTGAGGGTAATGACATGAGTAAATATAAATGCCAATATTGTTGTATTTTTGGTGTGTAACTCCACTTTTTACTTCTTACAGGTTCTACAAGGCAAATGCATAAAATGTAATGATAAATTAGTGGTTTTCAACTCTAATGTATCAACATGTAATTGTGACAAGAATACATAAAGGTGGGGGTCTAGAGGGTGATGGGGACATAGTTTGTGTATACCATTGTAGTTAAGTTGTTATCAAAGCAGATTTAGGATGTTGAATTTAAGCCCTATCAGAGAATATGCAAGCTCAGAGCAACAGGTTAGACTACAGGTTGCCAGAGTCAGGGGGCAATAGTTAATACAGGTGTAGGGTTTCAGTTTTGGGAGATGGGAAAGTTTTGGTAATGGAAGGTGGTGAGGTTACTATAATATTGTGAATGTGATTAATCCTGTTGAATGATATGATTGGGAGTGGTTGAAATGGGAAAGTTTGTATTATATATATGTTCCCCTAATTTAAAAACAAAAAGAAAGAGCAGCTAAAATGCTAATCACAATTAAATGCAACACATGATCCTGAATGGGATTTAGAAGGAAGGAGTAAAGGCTCAATGGGGCATTATTGAAACATATGAAACAATTAGGCTATAGACTGTAAGCTTTATGTCAATGCTAAATAGTTTGAACTTGTTAAGTTCACTTAAGGTGGTTGGTTACAAAGTGAATATTCATATAATTAGGAAATATGCATGACAGCAATGTGTCCTGGATGCAAGATGTATACAATGTAATGCAAGTATTCAGAGACTGAGCAAGAGAAGGAGAGAGAACTATTCAGCAAATGTGGGAAAAGTTCAAATTGGTTGATCTGGGTATCTGGGGGTTCTGTAGAAGTATGTTGAGTTTTCTGAATAGGGTTTGTATTATTTTTGTAACTGTCCTGAAAAGTTTGGATGCATTTTAAAATAAAAAGTCAATAACAAAGAACATACATGCACACACATAAAAGAGGTTCATCAAATGTAAAGAATTTGATGATACACATTACTTATTAAGTTTTAAAGACCTCTTTCTTCATAAAAATTTTCTAACAATTTTGAATGGTACAAAAATACCCTTCTCAACTTGTAATGTATAACCTTTCCATATTCAGATACACCACCTGGTAAATAAAAATTCGTATTCTATACATAATGGACTACTTGACATTCTCCAAATATGTAATATATTTTAACAATTCTGTGCCCATTTTTCCATGTTACTGTATCACAATGCATTTCCTATGTTTATTCAATTAAATGACTCTATCCCTTATAGATTCTGAGGTTTCAGATGACGGGGTTCTTTTCCAATTTATGTGTATGTTCTGAACAGTGTTAAAAGAAGAACTATTCAGTTGTCAATCAATGTCGGCTGGATTGAGCACATCTCCAACAAACATGTAGTAAATCAATTTCATCACCCTTATTTAAAATTTGCTTCCTTACTAAGTTTAAATTGTCTTTATTTTCATCACCTTTCAAACAACTTCCAATTCTTGAAATATGTCATATCCCTCTATGTTTTGGTTTGATAAAGCTGCTGAAAAGCAATATACCAAAAATGGGTTGGCTTTTACAATGGGGGTTACTAGCATACAATTTATAGTTCTTAGGCCATGAAAATTCCAACTCAAGGCATCAAGAGGATGATACATGGACTCTGAAGACAGTCTGCCAGCATCTGGGAAACCTCTGTCACATGGGAAGGGACATGTATGGTTCCTGCTGGTCCTTCCTTCCTGGGTTCCATTGTTTTCAGCTTCTGGCTCCAGCGGCTTCCTCTCTGCACTTCTGGAGGTCCTCTCTAAGTTTCTCTAGGGCTTTTCTCTATAAGCTTCTATTAATTTCATCTCTTAGGCCTCTGTGTCTCTTAGCTTCTGTCTTTATTGTCTTGTTAAGGACCCCAGTAAGGGGACTAAGACCCATCTTGGATGGGGTGTGTCGCATCTCAATTGAAATAACCTGATCACAAGATCCCACTCACAATAGGTCTACACCCACAGGAATGGATTAAAAGAAGATGGCCTTTTCCGGGGTACATAGCAGCTTCAAACTACCATACTCCATAATCAAGTTAATCAATAAATCCTGTTATTTTTTTCCTTTTAACCTGTCTTTAACATCCAAGCTGTCATTATCTTTACACTCTACACTATCTTAGTTTTTCTTTTGTCTGTATTTCACCAAAATTACTGCATCCATTACTTACTGAATTACATGCCTTCAATGTATTCCCTTCTAATTTCATATATCCTACCAGCATTCCTTCTAATTCTTACTTCTCATGGTATATTATCTTCAAAGATGTTTGCAACAATTCCTCCCATCCCTTTAGGCAGTGCTTTTGCAATGGGATTTTACACTTCTCTAATTAAAGCTCTACTTTCACAGTTATTGAATCTGAGCTGACACTGTAACTTGTTTTGATGAATAGAATGTTGCAGAAGTGATGTTTTACAACTTCCATTTAGTTTCCTTGGCTGCTCAAGTAAATGCCATTTGGGTTGCCTTAAACAATGGGAGCTTATTAGCTGGTGGTTATAAGGCTAAAATAAAGTCCAAATCAGCAAGGCAGTGCTTTCTTCTTGAAGACTGGCATTCTGCAGCTGGCTGCCAATGATCCTTGGCCCTTAGCTCCTGTCACACGCCGTGTACATGGCAGCCTCTCTTCATTGGCCTCTCAATTCTCAACTAGGTTCTACTGAATTTCAGCTTCTGGCTTCTCCCTGTAGCTTTCTCTTTATCTGTCCTGATTAAGGTGGACCACACCTTAACTGATATAACCTCATAAGAAGTTCCTACTTGTAATGGATTCACATCAACAGGAATGGATTAAATTTAAGAGAATTTATTTCTGGGACAAACAGCTCCAATCCACACAGATCTTATTCTTGGTTGAATTTTATTTCCCAGAATTCATGTTCACACAGAACCTCAGAATGTGTCCTTATGTGCTGGATTAGGGTGGGCCCTTAGTCCAATATTACTTTTGTCCTTATGAGGAGAGGAATTTTGATGGAGACATAGATGCAGAAGGAAGACCCCTATGTGAAGATGAAGGCAGAGATTGGAGTTATGCTGCCACAAGCCAAGGATTTTCTGTGGCTACCAGAAGCTAGAATAAGCAAGGAAGAATTATTCCCTAGAGCCTACAGGGGACATCATGGCCCTGCCAACAACTTCCTTTCAGATTTCTAGCCTCCAGAACTGTAATAGAATATATCTCTGTTGCTTTAAGCCCCCCAATTGGTGGTACTTTTTCATTGCAGCCTTAAGTAACTATCACAGAACTCAAGAAGCCTTGAGGCGTCTATTTGTGCCCTCATGGAACAACAATGCTATTATGTAAAAAATCTCAGACTAGTCTGCTGGAGTTTGAGATCATATAGAGCAGAGACACAAAGCCTCAGTGATGGCTGTTACACCAATCATCCTCCATCTGAGTCACCAAATCACTGCAGCTGCATGAATGATGCCAGGAAAGAGCACCAAAAAACTACACAGATTTACCCAAGACAAACTGCTCTTCCCCAAAATGGTTATCGTATTAAGCCCCTAAGATTTGGTGAAGTTTTTACTCAGAAATAGTTAAGAAATGCAGAAATTGGTGCTCAGAGTGGTTGCTGCCATGAAAAAAATATAAAATTTGTGACATTAGGTTTGGGGCTTGGTGGCAAATGGATGCTATTTACTAAGCCTAGCATAATGTTCAGATGTTGATGAAGACTGGAGAAGGGACTGTTAAAGTCTGGGGAAAGGACGATTGGTATTATGTCATAGTGAACAGTGGGCAAAACCATCATCTGGGTAACTTAACAGATAGAACTTAGCTAAGAAACTCTGTAGACTGAATGTGGAATGTGCTAATGAATAGTTCTATTTATTAAAATTTATTACAAGTGAGTGATGAACTATAGAAGAAAATATTGTTTTCCAATAGAATTTAAAATAAATATGAAATGTTATAATACTGCTAGGTTGGAAAACAGCACTCTTCTTATTTCTAGACATTCCAGGCTGCAAGAATTTCATCAAGTAAGAAATGATTTCTTCATCAAGATCTGAACTTGAAAGTGGGTGGAAAAAAATATATTAGGATCTCAGAACAATTTAAGGTGATGCCAAGTAGACCTTCTTGGCTAGGTAAAAGGCTTCTGGGAATAAAGAATCCTATTCCCCAGCACTCTGACTCACTGCCCAAAATAGAGAGAGAGGCCTGTCTCTAAAAGACTCATTGCTTTGACTTTTGCCTGATGGAATGAATTATAACCCACTAAATAGAAAGCTTCCAATGTTTTTAAGGAAGTTTTGCAAATTTGATCAATAGGGATTAAGGAAGTTCAAAATGAAGAGAAGAATTTGGATCCTCAAACTTCTATCCACTGGAAGCAGTCTAAGAAAACTACTTAGCTTTAATATAGGCCATTTCTGATAAATAAGAAAAGATGACTCAGAGAACAGAGCAAAGACCAAGGAATTTGCCAAGAGCAAAGAAAAACTGTGAGTTAGAGAATCGTATCTGAGGATAAAAATTTTATCTTAGTCAAGGAATATTCCTTATGTCTGGAATAGGGAGAACTGGCAACACGTGCCAGACTGGATTTCAGAACTGCTGTGTACAGTTCACTGCCCTCTTGGAATGCAGAGCTGCAGGGTGAGAATCTCAGATAAAATCCCAATAGAGCAAAAATGCAGACTCAGCTTATGTCCTTAGATCAACCAGACAGAGCCATGCCTACAGCCACCTGAGTGGCGTCAGACAAAAGCAAAACTGGGAAGAACAAGAAGGAAAACAACAAACAGAAGCAAAACAAAACAACCAACACAGATGAGTTCATTCTAAATTACTGGGTCATCAAAGTGTGAACAAATAAAATGGCTCTTGTTTTAATCCACCAAGTTTTCAGGTTGTCTATTATGCAGGAATAATTGATTCATTTTCTTTATCCAAGGTAATTACTACAGTACTATTTCAAACATATAGTTGTTTCTCTTTATTTATGGTGGTTATGTTCTATACAGTCACCACGAACACTGAATTAGTGAATATAGAACCATTGCTCCTCAGGGAAAACAGAATTAGATTCCTGCAACCCTCTGGTTATATCATTTCCATCAACTGAGCAATCCATAGTCTTGTTCTATATGCATTTTTTTTAAAGACACCTCATTCAATATATGTCACTGATTCATTAAAATTGAATTTATGGCCAACAACACACATTTTCTCCATAAGGCACATCACAGCCTTGTTGTGGGGAGCATGGCACTTAGCTCTATCTTTGGGAGCTATTTTAAACAGCAAAACCACCAACAAAAAAGCACAAAAGTGAAAAATGTGGAACTAATTATATTATGAAAGGAATGCTTGTTTACAGTATGCAAGTTGAAACAAGAAGGCAGATGTCACCTTGTGTCACTGCAGCAGGGAGTTTGTTTGTGCATTGGACAACTTGAATTTTTTGCTGCTCTTTGCATTTCCTTGAATGCAAGTATTGATTTGGGAGTTACAAATAAATTTTAGTGAGTAGACAAATTTGCAAATACAGAATCTGTAAATAATGAGGATCTATTGTAAGTATTCCTTAAACTTTACCCTTCTTTGTTCTTGTCAATCACCTCTAAGATAGAGTGGTTATTTCATACTTCAAGTAATCCATAGAGTTCATTGTTCTATTTAGTATTTTCTTTATTTTTTGCCCAATCACTCAAATGTCCCTTTTGTGTCTTCCTTCAGAATGCAGCTAAAAGTCACATCATCTAAAAGACTACTCTGACTTTGTAACCCACCCATTCATTGAAATATATCCTAAAATGATTAATCATTTTGCCTGTCTAGTAAATAAACAATATGAATATCATAGGTATATCTTGTTGCTTGAATCTATAATCTCTGAATGTATCAATAATATATCTATACTTGAACAGGAAGTCAAAGGAATTCTTCTGAGTTAAGTATCCTTAATGTAATAAATCTATATTTTCTTAAATTGTCTCTTTGTTACATGCTAAATAAGGTTCCTACTTTCCATTTAACTTTGACAATGACCAAAGAGTCATATTCCTAGATTTCAAATTCTGTCTTTTTCTTCTCTCCTATATTGCGGATTTTCATAAGTCATCCATTCCCTTAACTACATTTATGAGGACACTATTTAAAATTACAGAAAAAGTAAGGGAAGAACTAGTTGTAGAACATCTATTGTATAAAATTACTATCTATTGCAGCCCATTGGCTTTCACAGAAAATCTCCTTTAATAAGAACACTAAGTAACTTGCAAGCTCGGAAAAGTCATTTTTCAACTAACTCAATCATGACAATGGAAATAAATTCTTACATGGTTGGTGAGGTATGATGTTTATAGTAAGAAAGATGCTTTCTCAAGCTTATTAAAAATAGAATGGTGGTCTTTTTTTATTCCTTATTGATGATGGGCTTATCCAACCATAAAGATGCATTTCCTTGTATTTACCATTTCATTCTGCTGATTATTACCAACACAGTGAACTAGCTAATGCAAATTTTAATTTGAATATTTTTCAAGAGCAAATTAAAAACAAAGTTTGATAGTTTTTACAGGACACTAAAAGACACTGCAAAATATGGTTTATAAAAATACTTTGTTAAACAAAAAAGAGGTAAAAACATCATATACAAATAGTCACTGAAACTGGAAGCTAATTAGACTATATTGCACAAGAATCAATGAAATAGCTCTGTAGACATTTAACAACAGAATGGCTAGACAAAAAACAACTATTGAACCACTGGGGCTGTTATCAATAGACTTTAGATGTCCACTTGGAGTTATGATCCAAATATCAAATATTTTTAAGATTATTGTTCCACTATAAAATAGAATCATCTAAGGCAAACCAAAAAGCAGGACATTCAAACATCATTTATAATTTCTTTTTTTCTACCAAAAAAAAAAACACTTTAGATTATAGAATGACAGTTTCATGATTTGAGTTCTCTCACTAAATTTAAGAAAAATATTATATTTCAATTAGAAATCATTACATATGGATATAGAAGGAAAATTCATAAATATTCCCTTATAATCCTCAGTTAAGTTTTTTAACAACAAAATCTTATTTATCCAAAGTAATGAACATGGGTTTGGGGAGAGATTCCACAGATAATGGGACTGAAGAGACTAGCCTTATTCATTCAAAAATAATTTCTGTAACTATTATGAATGAAATGTACACTAGGATGAATCAGTTTTGCACCTTGTTTTGAAAGGGGTTAGATTTTAATAGTTGAAATGCAAATAATGATTTCTTCATAAAGATGAATGATATAGTATTAATTTATACTATGAACTCATTCTATAATCAGTACATCTTTCTTACGAAAACCAAGTTAGCACTAAGAAAATTGGTATTGTTTCCTATCAGCTGGATCGGTATTTCATGTAGACTATAAGAGAATCTAGACAATTAATACTTGGTACTCTCATGTACTGCTTTCTAGAAATTTATGTGTTTCTGGGATCTGGTAATGTTGTCTCTCTTAGACAATTTTGAATATTTAAAATTTGTGGATATAAAATAATTTTGTTTTCAAATATCCTACTATCTTAAATATATGATCTACGGGGAAAACCGCTTTCAGTAAGCCAAGTGGAGTTAAAAGATATAACCAGGAATTAAAGGTCCATTGCAAATAATTAATAAGTAATATTGCAACATATGAGAAAAATACAATCCTGTATTTTCCAGGGTTTGCTATCAATAATGCTAACATACTAGTATCCATGTTGATATTGTATTAAAATCAGAAGCATGATTATCATTTCAAAACCATGCCATGCTCAGATGCTCCACTTGAGAAAGCCTCATGATCCAGAATGCTCCTCTTCCACTGGAATTGCTCTAAAGTTGAATACTGGGAAATGAGATCCTAGTCAAAATAAATCACCTGAGAGGAAGAGTCAAACCCTAGGAGGATTGATCTGGCCCTGAAAGATCCTGGTGGATGATAAAGAATCTATCCTAAGGGATGCAGTCAGCTGAGTCCACTGGAAGTTCTGGAAATCAGCTAATATTCCCACATCCCTTCTCCACACTGTATACCCCTTACCACACTTCCCAAGCTTCTTTTATTTTCTACCTCTCTCCTCCCTGCACCCATTCCAAGATCTTTAGGAGTAATAGCTAGAGCCAAACCAGCTCTGGGGAAACTACAAATGACTAACATACATTATAAACGATGTTTAACTTCACTACCCATGTTGGATAATGAATTAGAAGGAAATGTCTTCAGAGACTTTTTTTTTAAAGAATAGTTTTATAATGTATTCCAAAGGATTGCACTTTTGCTTCATTCTGATTTTCAAGGCAGTATAAAGTATGTAGGTCTGAGAATGTAGATGATTCTGATTTCAAACTTTTTAATAGAAAAAATTTATTATGCTAATACATACCTGGATGTTGCTGCTCAAAAATTCACTGTATACCAAAAGAGCTACAGCAATGTTATAAAAACTCCAATGAACTAAATGTGCAATAGGGTTGAAATTTCTTGCATGATTGTTTAAACTAGATGTTTATATGTACAACTAACTCTCAAAGTGTTTTTCATTGAAAGGAATGAAAAAAACAATAGGTCTTAGCTTGTGTTATGTTAGTTAGGAGTAAGCATTAAAAGTCTAAACAGGAAAAGAACCTCAAAGGACTCCAGTGCTCTAAAATTGTTCTTAGCTATACATAATTACACCACCTCCCTTCCTTACCTTAAAAATTGCTAATTACTTAAATACTATTCTATTCAGTTCAGGAACTCAAAAGAAAAAGTAACCCCAGCACATCCTGTGATACCTTTGCTCATTCTTTTAAATGCTTTTGCCAAGTTTTCTCAAAATCCAATGGGCATAAAAGTACGGGTGATTATAGATCAGAGATTGATGTGTCAGAAAAAAGATGTTATTTGTTAATATTGCAGCTTTTATTATTTTTCAGAAAGTATAGAAATCCAAATCCAAATCAAACCAAACCAAACCAAAACAACAACAACAAACTTCATTGGATATGTCTTCTCAAAGCTGTATCATTGGTATTACTCTAAACTGGTCAATGTGGTAATGTTTCATTAGACAGTATAATATGACCTTTCTATGAGTAGAAGTTATATTAAAAATTGTAAACCTGAAGAGTAACAGAAACCAGAGAACTGAGTATAGCTTGTGATAGATCAGGTAGTTCCTGTAGACCTTTCTATTCTATCTCCAGATATTAACAGTTTAGTTCTTGGATCATTGGGAAAATTTGGGGATCACTTGAGAGCTTAGAACTGTTGCAGTTTACCGTGGGAAATGAAAGTGTTTCTGGATTGTAATAACTCACACAAGTGTACTGATGTTTACTAGTTGTCTATCAGGCCTGTAAATGACAGAATATCTTTGACCTTCATAAACATATCATTGCTCTGTGCCAAATATTGTAGAGATGTTGAGAAGGCAACAATGAATGAAATAGGGTCCCTGCTGTAAAGGAGCCAACAATCCTGTGGAAGAAATGAATAAGGAAGGATGATAAAAGTTTATAATGGCGATTGCTTGTTTAAATGTATAGAGGGAGTTATAACTAATCACGCAGGAGAAGCTTGGAAGGGTGGGTCATAGAAATGGACATTCAAAATTGATCTTGAAGAATGTGTAGGAATTTAGAGATGGAAGAAAAATAAAATCTTCCCCAATTAATAAAATCTGAAAGAAAAAAAAAACAATTATTTCTTCAGTGTTAGCCTTCTACGTAGGATTGACAGTTGTTACTGAATATAAGTATTGAGTATTTGAGTACCAAGTGACAGAGTGATTTTCCATATCACTACTCTTTCAAATAAGATTGATCCATGGCATCCCTGCAGTTTGGCACTTTTTTTGTAGCTTATATGGTAAAATGATTTTTACTTACATAAAGTTACTAATGAAGAACTCATCTAAATAAATATTGATATTTAAAATAAATATTGTCAGAAGTCTTGTGGGTGAACTAAAATCTATTAAACCATCATGTAAATATATACATCTTGCTACCTAATTTTCAATACATTGTTGGTGGAAAAATTCATTGAATTTGTATCTTTTGCATGATCCCATTTTCACCCACACTCATACACACATATATACACACCCAAAATCTAACATTTACAGATATTTATGTGCAAAGCATCAAGAAAAAATACTTCATAGGGCTATTTTGGAGAAATTTTATTATGGGTGGCTTTTGTCTTGTTTGCTATATGCATTTTCTAGTTGTTCTACAATAAACATGAATTGTCTGTTAAGTAAAAACATTAATTTTAAAAGAAAACTACATTAGAGTGTCCATGCTTTTTAAATGCAAGCTGAATAAAAGGCATAGAAAAGTAATTAGTGAAGCAGGGTCTGAAGTAGAAAAGCAAGTCATTTTGGAAAAAAAAAAAAAAAAAAAAAAAAAACACCAAGAAATGATACCTTTGAAATAATCCTAGATCGCTCATACGGATTCTTGACTTTGGTTGGAGATCTCCTTATGACAATTTGATGGCTCTATTACATTACACCAAGTAGGTTTCTTGTCAGTTTTTCTCCCTTCACTATTCAAATTAGTTCAATTTCATTAAGAAGGTTACATAAGTTTTCTGTGATCCAGTGTTCTTTCTCATCTTTCAAATGTGAATAAAATATCAAAACATCTTCACAAGTTTGCTGTGCTGGTAGAAGGTAATAATAGTTCTAAGTTATACAGATTCCTTGTGGTATGTAGTTACTTCTTTCTCAATATGCAAAATGTGCAGCTTCTCTATCAACAAAGTATCCTCCTCTCTGAGGAAACCAAAATCTCTAGCAATGTCAACTCTGTGGTATTCCAATGTCAAAAAACACTCAGGTATCTTAATAACTTCATCAAAATTTATCCTCAGTCAGTAGTGAGACAATTTTTTTACCAGTTATTTTTTAACACAAGTGAATAACTCTAGCTTTGAACTTGCTTGATGAACAATTATAGTACTTGGTTTGATTTGCTTGCTAATCTTTATGGGCACAAGTCAGGCAGAAAACATAAACATAGTTTGCTGGTTCGGTGCTCAGATATGTGTGTCATAAAGGAGGGGCAAGTTAGGGAACTGAATCTAAGTTTAACATTTCTAATTGAAGCTAGAGAAAAAAAAAATGGAGTATGACCTCAGATCTGAAAAGCAGAAGCACCTTCTGAAAATTCAAAAAAAGTGAACATGCCCATACAACCGAAAACTAAGGAATGTGCATTGATTCTCGTAGAGGAAGTCTTTATTTTACTACATTTTAATATGAGCAGATAAGCCTGAGTCTCTAAAAATCTGAAGCGATTAGAACCATCAAGTAAGGTTCAGTTGGCAGACATCAGTAGTTGTAGAGCACCAAAGTGTTCTGTCAATATTATCTCTTCAGTATTTCTGTTTAGCAATCTGTCTTCTGCTACTGCCTTTTTCTAAATGATCAAAATCTCTCACATGGGCAAAAACAATAGACTCCTCTCCAGTGTTTCTTATTTCATTCTTTTCCTAACCTCAATGCGTTTTGTACACTGAGGTTTGGATCCTAAAATAGGCAAACTATTGTAGTGTTGCTATTCTCTTTAAATTCCTTAGGACCTATATCTTTTAAGGTTAAGGCCCCTAAACCCACAGAGGCCACACTCTACATAGCCCTACCTGCCTACCACTCCAGCCTCAACTTTCTGGGATTTCTGCAGACCAGGTCACAAGATGCAGTTCACCTCCTAGGGCGCCCCATGTTTGCTCCTGGCTTAGAGCCTTTATACATCTTGTTCCCTTCTGTAAAGCTAATCTCACTCCTTTCTCATCCCTGATCAATGCCTTTAACTCTTTAGATTTCAATTCGAAGGGCATTTTCTTAGCTAAGACTTCTATGATCACTCCTGATCCCCACAGTCACGTCAATATCCCTGGTACCCACCACTAGTGCTCTGAGAAGCCCACAAAATCCTAGAAGATGTAAATGCAGATTGATTGACAGTGTTGCTTGTGTTCTGAACATAAGACAGTCAGCTAACACTAACCACTGAATCTATTTTCAACAGACACAGGCAATTAAAAAGCAAACCAAATGGGGGAAATGTCAAGATACATAGGCTTGAGATGAGACATCTTGGCCAACCTATGTCAAAGGATGTTTCAGTTGTAGAAATCCAAATTTCAGCCAGCTACTTCCCCCATACACACATTAATTACTGTTATTGGATTGGTGCAGATGCTTGAAATGCAGAATTAAAAAAGTGCTAGTTAACACACAAACCATTCTAATATTTTCATTCAATATTTTCTATTGTGATTTAATAGGATCAGCACTGAGAAAATGAATAAGTAGATTTGTGTAGAAGGAGACTTGCACACCACATATTAACTATGACTAATTTCTATTGCTTAAAATCATGTCGCATTTCAAAATGATTTCTTGATATGATTTCTTGTTTTACTTTTATATCCATTCTTATGTTGACAACATATTTTTCTTGTCACCTTTTATGTCTTTGGGGTCCAAAGAGAGTTTCTTTCATTTAATTTTCTTCCTTGCTCTTAAGTTTTTGACTCAATTCTGTGTCATATTTCCTTGGATGATTTTCTTTCTTTCCTTTTTTTTTTTTTAATCCTAGGGTGAAGAGAAACATTAAGGAAGAGAAGAGTGTGCTGAAACTAAAGAAAATAAGCAAAGGCTACATGCACAATTATTTTATTTTCTCTTTCTATATGTATATTTGACTACCAATTTAAATTGGCACTCTCAGAAAAGTATGTGGGATGTGAATGTATCACCCATGTTTTGTTATTTATGAAAGTGAGAAAACTATATAATAATCCTGTGATCTGATTAAGAATCATGAGTCAATTTCATAGTTGACTGAAAAATGTAATGATACCCCTCACAAATTTCCTAAAAGAAACATTTGATAATTATTGGTTTCTAACAAACATTTGGTTATTAGAATTGGCATTAGTCTCACAAATTTTTTTCTTCTGAATGAAAAACTATCTGTGTCCAAGGTAGAATTATGTGTTTATATCACAAATTCACAAATAATTTAGAAGTTATTTGCTGGTTAAATGAAACTAACACACTAAATAGGGAATGTCAAAATCCATTCATAATAGAACCTTTCTGAGATAAAATATTTCTGTTTTGTTTTGTTATAAATTTTTTTCTGTCTGTATTCTATCTAAAGGCTTTTCATTTAAGAATCATAAGGGGAGATGATGCCTTGGAATATGGCATTTTAAAACAGGAAATAAGAATTGAAATTAGAATTCTTATGTCTCCTTATCTATTATTTTCTTGGACTGGAATTTAAAAAAAAACCCATTTGAGATATTTAAATTTAATTTATTTTTGTGAAGGATCCCTTTTCTATCGACTTACTTACAGGGGTTAAAAGAAGTGAGGCAAATTCCAGCAGGAGTCAGAAAGACATTTATACCATTTGCAAATAGAGTAACATACAGGAATGCTTGTCAAACTGCTGAACAAGCAAGAATTTAACTATCATGTTGGATAATCTACTGATCAAAAAAAATTCTCAGTGTGGACAATCATTTGTATCTAGAGCCTTGGGCAAGGTCTTTACATACATTTCAGATTGTGCTTTAAACTTCCTGCTGAAGACAGGCAGAACACATCAAGCCTTGTCTCCATGATTTTGTTTATGATGTAACCTACCACTGAGTCTTCCTTGACTATGTATTGAAGTGCTGAGTAATGTCAAGAGAAAACTGAGTGATTTGCATAACAGGAAAGGAGACATTCATCAATGGAACATTCTTTTTCTCTGATTTGAATTTATTCTAGCAAATTCAACAAATTCAGTTATGGTAACATTTATAAAATTCATTTATTGCTGATCAGCAAAAATGTCTGACTGATTTATTGGAATTTATAGTTAATATTAAAGATACAAATCACAACAGAATACTGCACCATTTTTCTTTTAATCCTTAGAAAGTTAAAAACTGACAATTTAGATGTACATAAAAGAGTTCTTGATTCTCTGTTAAGTTTATATCAGAGACCTGGCAACAACAAAAGATAAAAGTTAAATCTTGGATTTAAGGGTATTAATCTGGGTAAAAATAAGCATTATCCCCATCTGCTCACTTTTATTGTCAGTCATGCTGTACTTATGTGCAAGTGATACTGAGTAACCAGGAATACACTCTCAATCTCTTTCTCTCTCTCACTCTCTCTCTTTCTCTCCCCACACCATCTCTATCTTTATACACACACACACACGGACCCATTTATTAAATTAAAGATACAAATTAAGTAGTTTATGCACTGTGCAAAGACTAATGAAAAGCAACCTACTCTATCAATAGCTAAAAGCACAGAGACTAGCATTTTTAATGAAGTGATAAGAGTGCTACAATGAAATATATTCAGATAGTGTAGGAAAAGAAAGGAGACTTTTGCAATTTATTAAGGCAAAAAAAGTCAAGGATGCTGAGTCTGAGTTTTAAAGGTATCAAGTGCTCATATATATCTTTAAATGAGGAGAAATACAAAGTCATTCCAGATTAAATATGTTAGTGGGGAAAGGCTATTTGTAGGGACCAGGTCGTAAAAAACTTCACTAGAAATAGAATAGTATTCAACTTTGTGAATGATCATCTGTATAAGTTGAAAACATTTATTAAGTTGGCTCACTTCTGTGAATTCTAAGATAGATTACATAGCTCAAAGGAAAAATAAATGCTCACATTTTAAAAAATCAATTCCACACTTTTCCTGGTTTTAAATTAGTTAATTGTTGCTTTTTATTATTTTCTACTTCATTATTTTGTTTGATCCTTCTTTAAAATAACATCTTAAGTTGAAACATTTAATATATTATTCTTTCTTAATTCAATTAACTTGACTTTAAAAAGGTTTGCTTTTGTCCCATGAGTTTTTGTCATTATTTATCAACAAATTTGTCCATTTTAAAATAACTTATGATTGTAATATTTGTTTTGATATATTTTTAGCTCAGAATGTCTAAAGACATTTCTAATTGTCTTTTAGAAAATGTTGTGTATGTATGTAAATAATTATACAAATTTACATAGAAAGGGAGAGAAAAGAATAGTGGCCTGATGTACAGATAATTAGTATTTGGAATATATATATACACATATATATTTCTCCTTGAAAATCTCTTGTTTATTTCCATCTGGACATATTTTCTGTTTCAAAAGTCTTGCAAAATATGATTGCATTAGGTAATCTAACAACTCATGTAATTGAGGAGAAATATCATATTTTTGCTAATTTTCATGATTCTTAATAAAATTCTTGAGCATACATTTGCTACTTTATTATAATAATTTTTAACCAAAAATATAATTTTTACTTTCTACCACATATCCAAAATATTAAACCACATTATATCCTTCAGTTTAAATTTTCAAAATGGAAAATTTTCATAAAATAACTATGTAATCATGGATATTTTTAAGACATTGCAAATTTTCAAAGAATAAAAATGAATAGCAAATAGTTAATAATCAATGAATATAAGACAACCTATAAAGTTACTATTAACTTAGATAATGCTAGTATTATCTAAGTTAATTATAATTGGATTATAGTGAAATGCTTCTTTTTCATGTTGGTTATTATAGACTAGCAGTCCAAAAGCATTATTATATCATTGTGATCATCTGTTGTTTTTGTCAAACTTTGCACTCCTCAATTTGAGATTTCAGATGGGGCTAACTCACCCCTACCCTACCACACAGCCCTAGTGGCATGCAAGTGGTAATAGCTTGGCTAAGTTGTATGTTTCCCTTTCCTCATATCACACGAGGTTTCCTACAGGTATGGCTTTACCCAAGTAAAGCTAGTGAGATTCTCTTGGACTGCCTTAGAGTAATGCTAATACTCTGAAAATAATATTCAAGAGCTATTTAAACATAGAATATCAAACTTTGTACATATCTGGATATATCAGTTGCCAAAAGTCAGTTTTTCTAATGGATACTTCTATGCCCCAATTTAATAAACATTTCTTAGATGACTCTACTGTGACAAGTAATATACAAGATAATTGGAACAAAGTGATAAATTAGAAAGATCTCTTGGATATGGTTTCTAATGGAGAGATACAGATATACATAAGCAAGTAAGCTCAGTAGAATTTTGGAATATTATGAGACAAGTATATTCAAAGTATAAGAAGGAGGCTGTAAAGAAAAAGGTAGTAAAATTGATGTATGGAGAGTCAAAAAACATGTAATGTTTAAGCTTTATTGGAGTCACAGTAGGTAAGTATAAAACAAATATATTTAGAAGATGCATTTTCCATGAAAGGAAGGATTTAAAAATTAGACTGTTTTGTGACAGCAGAGTTCATGAAGAAAAAACCAACAAGTATTAAATTTTGGTTTTCATGTTATTTTATTTTTAGAATGAACTTTATAGTATTACTTTTTTTTTTTGTTAGAGAAGTTGTGGCTTTATAGAACAATCATGCATAAAATACAGGATTCCCTTATTTTACCCTATTATTAACTCCCTGTCTTGGTGTGATACATTTGTTGCAATTGTTGGAAGCACATTTTCATAATTGTATAGTCCATGGTTTAATTTAGGATAAACTATAGCCCATGATTTAACTTCAGTTCATTGTTTGTGTTGTGCAGTTCCATGGATTCTTTTTTAAAACTTTTTTATTCTAGTACTATATAGATAGCCTAAGATTTCCCCCTTTAAACCACATTCAGGTATACATTTCAGTCCTGTTAGTTATGCTTACAATGTTGTGCTACCATCACCACCATATATAACCTTTTAATTTATTTCTTTGAATAGTAAGAAATGCAACATTCAGAATACCTAAAAACTTCCTAGATCATGAAATTTATCACACTCATGATAATCACTATAATATAGAAAACTCTGAATTCTGCTTGCATATAAAATATACATTGGGGAAGCTAGTGAGATTTGTAGAAAATAATGCATTATATTTTATTATGCCTTTCAGAGACAGAATTTATAGATTTGAACATAAACCAACTTCTTTTTTACCATCAGAAATTGAAGATGGCAATGTTGATTCACAGGACGGACAAGTATGTACATGTTTGAAGAGGAGTTTTCAGTAGTTCAGATATTGCTGTTTTCTGATTTGTAAGCAAGATGCAAGTTTGGAAACTAAATTGTCCCAAAGATGCCTGCAGTGTGTTTTTTGATAAAGTAGTAATACATGAAAGAAGTTAAAGATATTATAGCTAAATTAATGACCTATTCTAGTGAAAACCTACTAGGAGTTATTTGATGCATCGTGATAGCACTATTAATATGATAGCAGGCATTTTTGATTTGTTGCATGATCATGTTAATCATGTTAACCATGTTGTCGTATTTGTAACATTGTTATGTTCTCTCTAATAATCTGCTTGTAAAAGCAATATTATATATTATATTAGAAAAGGAATTACTAGTGGACTTGTCAATAAGCAATTTAGAGAAATTTACTATGGCCTTAATAAATGGGAATTAAAGAAGTGTTTTATTCTTAGCATTTAGAGAACATGATAAGGTATCACACATTATACACTCAATGATTTTTATTCTTTCTGCTACTACTCTTAGGGAGCAACAGGGAGACTATTTAGTTAAAAACAAACCAGCAGACCTAAGATGGTGGCTAGGAGACACAGGGCAAAAAAACAACTCTGTGAAAAATACTAGATAAAAGCCAGAAAGTGACCCAGAACACCACTTCCAGCGATGCAGCAGCTGGACAAGTTCTGCTGAATCCACAGGGGCCATGCACTTGGTGAAACTGGGAGTCTGCATTCTAAAACGAGTGAGTAAGCCTGCTGAATATCCAGCAAACATGCTGCGGTGTTGGGAAACTGTGGGTTGGTGTTATTTTTAAAAAAAACCCCAAAGTGGCTGCAGATATGGCAATGAAAACCACACAGTGAAGGGTGGCAGGAACGGGTTGTGTGAATGCCTCAGCATCTGGCATGGAAGATGGCATTTTGTGTACCTGCTGTTAATTGTCTTGGAGGGAGGCAGGCAGAGGTGAGCCAAAAGGGGAAAATAACCATACCCCTTGCAGCCATCTTCCTGGTGAGCTGGGAACGCTCCTGCCTGGTGCCAGCACCATAGCCCAGAGCTGTGCCAAAAAAACTCAGTGTGACATGAAGTGTTTTCAGCAACATGGGCACATGCCACAATATCAGGCATGGACAATAGCCTTTCATGTACCCACAGCTAATTGTCCCAGAACTGGGAAGGCTGAGATGTGCGAAAAGGGGGAAATTAACATGCCCCATACAGCCATCCTTACAGCAGGCTGGAAATGCCCCTACACAGCCCAGCAGCCCAGAACTTCCCTTGAGGGAGAGTGCGCCCTTGTGAAGTAGCACAGCCTTCCCTCAGCAGAGGCCCTAGAAGGGCATGGTTTGGAAGAGGGACCCACTTGGAAATCCCAGGGACCATATGCCAATACCAAGGACTTGTGGGTCAGTGGCAGAGACAATCTGTGGCAAGACTGAAATGAAGGTTTAGATTCTTTCAACAGACTTAAATCTCCAGGAACACCTGGGAGGTTTGATTATTAAAACTGCCCTCCTTCCCTAACCACTCAGACACATGCCCCACATTCAGGGCAGACACCACCAACAACACACCCAAACTTGGTGGACCAATTGGACCCCACAAGAATCAGACCCCCACAAAGCACAAAGTTTGGGAGAACTGACTTGAGGGGAATAGCTGACTCATGGATGACATCTGCTGGTTAGTTAGAGAAAGTGTATGTGACCAAGCTGTAGATCTGACAAATTAGAGATTCATCTTTGAATAATTCTACATATCCTAAAAGAACCCGATCAAGAAAAGCAAATGCCAAGAGGTCAAAAACAACAGAAAATTTTAAAGCATATGAAAAAAACAGATGATATGGAAAACCCAAACCCAAAAACCCAAATCAAAAGATCAGAGGAGACATAGTACTTGGAGTGATTAATCAAAGAACTAAAGGCAGACAATGAGAGCATGGCACAGGATATAAAGGACATGAAGAAGAGCATGGCACAGGATATAAAGGACATGAAGAAGACCCTAGAAGAGCATAAAGAAGAAATTGCAAGAGTAAATAAAAAAAATAGATGATCCTATGGAAATAAAAGAAACTGTTGACCAAATTAAAAAGATTCTGGATATTCATAGTACAAGACTAGAAGAAGCTGAACAATGAATACGTGACCTCAAGGGCCATAGAACAGAAAATGAAAGAACAAGAGAAAGAATGGGGAAAAAATTGAAAAAATCAAAATGGACCTCAGGGATATGATAGATAAAATAAAACATCCAAATATAAGACTCTTTGGTGTCCCAGAAGGGGAAGAGAAGAGTAAAGGTCTAAAAAGAGTATTCAAAGAAATTTTGGGGGAAAACTTCCCAAACCTTCTACACAATATAAATATACAAAGCATAGATGCCCAGTGAACTCCAAATACAATAAATTCAAATAAACCCACTCTGAGACATATTCTAATCAGACTGTCAAATACTGAAGAGAAGGAGCAAGTTCTGAAAGCAGCAAGAGAAAAACAATTCACCACATACAAAGGAAACAACATAAGACTAAGTAGTGACTACTCAGCAACCACCACGGAGGTGAGAAGGCAGTGGTATGACATATTTAAAATTCTGAGATGGAAATATTTCCAACTAAGAATTCTTTATCCAGCAAAGCTCTCCTTCAAAGTTGAGGAAAAGCTTAAATTTTTCACAAACAAATGCTGAGAAATTTTGCTAATAAAAGACATGCCCTACTTCAAATACTAAAGAGAGCCCTACTGACAGAGAAACAAAGAAAGGAGAGAGTGATATGGAGAAAGGTTCAGTACTAAAGAGATTCAATATTGGTTCATTAAAGGACAATAAGAGAGAGGGGGAAAAATAGATCTGACAAACATAAACCCAAGGATAGGATGGCTGATTCAAGAAATGCCTTCACAGTAATAACGTTGAATGTAAATGGATTAAACTCCCCAATTAAAAGATATAGATTGGCAGAATGGATCAAAAAATATGAACCATCTCTATGTTGCATAGCAGAGACTCCTCTTAGACACAGGAACACAAAGAAATTGAAAGTGAAAGGATGGAAAAAATATTCCATGCAAGCTACAGCCAAAAGAAAGCAAGAGCAGCAATATTAACCTTGGATAAAATAGACTTTAAATGCAAGGATGTTATGAAAGACAAAGAAGGCCACTACATACTTATAAAAGGGGAAATTCAACAAGAAGAAATAAAAATCATAAATGTTTATGCACCCTATCAAGGTGTAAAAAAATACATGAGACAAACAATGGCAAAACTAAAGGAAGCAATGGATTTTTCCACAATAATTGTGGGAGACTTCAACACATCACTCTCTCCTATAGATAGATCAACCAGACAGAAGACCAATGAGGAAATTGAAAACCTAAACAATTGGATAAATGAATTTGACTTAATGGACATATATAGACCATTACATCCCAAATCACCAGGATACACATTCTTCTCTAGTGATCACAGAACTTTTTCCAGAATAGACCATATGCTGGGACATAGAACAAGCCTCAATAAATTTTAAAAAATTGGAATTATTCAAAGCACATTCTCTGACCACAATGGAATACAAATAGAAGTCAAAAATCATCAGAGACAGAAAATTCACAAACACCTGGAGGTTAAAAAACACACTCCTACAATAAATGGTTTATAATGTAGAATGTAGGGAACTAGTGATAGAGAGCAATTAATGAAGGAGGAATGATAACCCAATACGAACAGATAAGCTATTGTGGGTAAATTTAATGTTCTGGGAATGCCCAGGAATGACTATGGTTTGTTAATTTCTGATGCGTATGGTAGGAACAAGTTCACAGAAATGTTGCTATATGTGGTCTATCCTAGAGAATGTTCCATGAGCACTTGAGAAAAAAGTGTATCCTGCTGTTGTTGGATGTAGTGTTCTATAAATGTCTGTCAAGTCTAGTTCATTTATCATACAATTCAACATCTCTGTTTCTTTAATGATCCTCTGTCTAGATGTTCTATCCATTGATAAGAGTGGTGTATTGAAGTCTCCAACTACTATTGTAGAGGTATCTATTTCTCCTTTCAGTGATCACAGTGTTTGCCTCATGAATTTTGGGGCATTTGGGCTTGGTGCATAAATATTTATGATTGTTATGTTTTCTTGATGAATTGACCCTTTTATTAATATATAGTGTCCTTCTTTGTCTCTTTTAATTGTTTTGCTTTTGAAGTCTAACTTGTCTGATATTAATATAGCTACTCCTGCTTTTTTCTAGTTGTTGTTTGCATGAAATATCTTTTTCCAACCTTTCACTTTCAGTCTATTTTTGTCCTTGTGTCTAACGTGAGTTTCTTGTAGACAGCATATAGATGGGGCCTGTTTTTTAATCCATTCTGCCAGTCTATGTCTTTTTATTGGGGAGTTTAATCCATTTACATTTAGTGTTATTACTGTAAGGGCAGTACTTTCTACTACCATTTTGTTTTTTGGAATTTATATGTCATATCTTATTTTTTCCTCTCCTTTTACCTTTCCTGATAATCTTCATTTGTGCACTCTTCTCCAACTCTCTCTCTCCTGTCTTTTCCTATCAGCCTGTAGCACTCCCTTTAGTATTTCTTGTAGTGCCGGTCTCTTATTCACAAACTCTATCAGTGTCTGTTTGTCTGAAAATGTTTTAATCTCTCCCTCATTTTTGAAGGAAAGTTTTGCTGGATATAGAATTCTTGGTTGGCAGTTTTTCTCTTTCAGTATCTTAAATATATCATGCCACTGTCTTCTTGCCTCCATGGTTTCTGCAGAGAAATCTGTGCATAGTCTTATTGACCTTCCCTTGTATGTGATGGCTCCCTTTTCTCTTGCTGCTTTCAGAATCCTCTCTTTGTCTTTGACATTGGACAATCTGACCAGTAAGTGGCTTGGAGTAGGTCTATTGGGATCTATTCTATTTGGGGTACATTGTACTTCTTGAATCTCTAATTTTCTGTCTTTTATAAGAGTTGGGAAATTTTCAGTTAATATGTCTTCTATTACTCTTTCTGCCCCTTTTCTCCTCTCTTCTCCTTCTGGGATACCCATAACATGTATATTTGTGTGTTTCACGTTGTCATTCAGCTCCCTAAGAGTGACAACCTGCTCATATTTTTCCATTTTTTTCACCATCTGTTCTTTTGTGTGTATGAATTCGAATGACCTGTCTTCCAGTTCACTGACCCTTTCTTCTGCCTGTTCAAATCTACTGTTGTGTCCCTCCATTGTGTTTTTCATCTCCTCCATTGTGGCCTTCATTCCCATGAGTTCTGCCATTTGTGTTTTTAAGTTTATGAATTATTCTTTATGGTCATCCAGTGTCTTCTTTACATCCTTCAGCTCTTTTGCTATATCTTCCTTCATTTCATCAAATTTATTTAGCATTAGTTGCCTCAACTCCTGTATCTCAGCTGAGCTATTAATTTGTTCCTTTGGCTGGTCCATGTTTTCATGTTTCCTGGTATGGCTTGTTATCTTAAGTTGTCTAGGCATCTGATTTTCTTGATTAGTTTATTTTGGAGCTTGTTTTCTATCTTTTACCTAGTGTTTTTCTTGTTGGTTGGCTTTGTTCTCTGGCCTCTGTTATTCGGTTCAACTTATTCTAGACCTCTAACTTAGGTTCTATTTAGTTGGTCAGAATTTTTCCCCTCTTGTTTTTTCTGTTTTTTGCTCTGCCTATATGTAACCTTTCTGTGAGTGGGTCTTCTCAGATATGGTTGACCCTAGTCAGATTTTCCCAGTCTAGTGAGGCCCAGGTCTCATTGTGAGGGTATGGAGTTTTCCTGAGAATGAGACACTCCTATGAGGCCTTTAGAATTGGTGCTTTTCCTCTCCTGTCCAGCAGGTGGCGCTGGCCAGCCCGCAGCTCCCCCACCAGTGTCAGAAGGTGTGGAGACTTTAGTTCCCCTGGTGACTCTGATCCTGTTGGGGGCATGGCTGACTGAAGCCGGAATCTGAATTCCAGCCCCTGGGGTCTGAGTTCCCAAAAGGAGGACTGCCAGTTGAGCTGGACCTCCCTCCACTCTCTCAATCCTCAGAAATCCAGTTGTCTCTCAGGGGCACTATTCCCTTCTCCCCTCTCCTCTTTGGGGCCTCTCCAGGTAGATTCCTTGGTCAGCCTGAGTTGCCAATTAAAGACCGGGGTGGAGACCTTCAGTAGTGAATAGGGAACTCAAAGACACTGTGGGTACTCTGTCTCCCCCCAAGACCAGCCTAGTCCCTCAGCCTGGGATTTCCGATAGAAAATAACCACATATATTACTTTTAGATTAAAAAAAAAAAAATAGAAAAGAAAAACAAGAAAAAGAAAAAAAGAATAAAAAAAAATGAGTGTCTTTTAAAAGTGTTTCCCCAGCCTGGAAGTTTTGTCAGTCTCAGAATAGAGCATTTAAAGATATGCTTTGGGCTATTGTCTGATAATTACTCTCCAACAGCTTCAGTTCCACCCCTGCTGGGGGCTATTGAAATGCAAAAAGATAAGGGATCAGTGAGAAGCCAGAAGGGACAAAATGTAGGGGGAAAATAAATGGCTTTTTTGGAGTCTGGGAATGGGTGCCTGCTTTTACGTGCCCCCACTTCTCAGAGCCCAGAACTTCTTTAGCCACCCCAGCTCCCAAAGTTAGTTAATTAATTTGTTAATTAATTCTGCAGTTGAGGCTGGGTTGAGCCTCCCTTCTTGCCCTCAGCAGATTGCTGTTTTTTGTTTTCTCCCCCCCCCCACCCTTTCAGGGAGCCGGCAGCAAGACAGTCTGTGAGGTCTGGGTGGGGAGGGGCGCCAGACCCCTGGTCCGGGGAACTTACACTGTTCGCTGCGATCTCAGCTTTTCCTCCAATTCCAAACTTGCGTCCGATGTGTGACTAGTTACTGGAGACCCCAAAAACACTGTTTCATATAGTTCTTGGGTAATTGCCAGTGCTCTAGGGGAGAAACGAATTTCTGCACCTCACCACTCTGCCATCTTGTCCCACCCCAAATGTTGCTATATTAGGTTATTTTCTTGGGGTAGAGTAGGAACATGTTGGATTCCCTTGTTACGGTTTGTTTGAAATGTGTTTTTTATTGTATTTTTTTATATAGTTGATCTAAAAAAAATAGTTAATTAAAAAAAAAAACCGTGAAAAATATATGCAGAGCCCCCTTGAGGAGCTGGTGGACAATGCAGGGGTGTTTGGCTTCCCCACCTTGATAGTTGCTGATGTGCTCACAGACATTGTACCCTGATGTGCTCACAGACATAGGGTACTGGTGGTTTGATGGGCTGAACCCTCTACTGCAGGACTTGCCCTTGGGAAGACTGTTGCTGAAAAGGAGAGAGTAGGCCTCCCTACAATTGTGCCCAAGAGCCTCCTCCCAAATGCCTCTTTGTTGCTCAGATGTGGCCCTCTCTCTCTAGCTAAGCCAACTTGAAAGGTGAAATCACTGCCCTCCCCCTTACGTGGGATCAGACACCCAGGGCAGTGAATCTCCCTGGCAACGTGGAATATGACTCCTGGGGAGGAATGTAGACCCAGCATCATGGAATGGAGAACATCTTCTTGACCAAAAGGGGGATGTGAAAGGAAATGAAATAAGCTTCAGTGGCAGAGAGATTCCAAAAGGAGCCGAGAGGTCACTCTGGTGGGCACTCTTACGCACACTTTAGACAACCCTTTTTAGGTTCCAAAGAATTGGGGTAGCTGGTGGTGGATACCTGAAACTATCAAACTACAACCCAGAACCCATGAATCTCGAAGACGATTGTATAAAAATGTAACTCATGAGGGGTGACAATGTGATTGGGAAAACCATATGGACCACACTCCCCTTTGTCTAGTTTATGGATGGATGAGTAGAAAAATGGAGGGGGGGGAGGGGGGAAGGCACCCAGTGTTCTTTTTTTACTTTAATTGTTCTTTTACACTTTAATTTTTATTCTTATTATTTTTGTTTGTGTGGTAATGAAAATGTCAAAAATTAATTTTGGTGATGAATGCACAACTATAGAATGGTACTGTAAACAACTGAATGTATGCTTTGTGTTTTGTATGACTGCATGGTGTGTGAATATATCTCAATAAATATGAGTTAAAAAAACAACAACCATATGTTGGTTTACTAGATCAGATTTAACTCCTAGAAGAATTACATCCTTTTACTGTATTAGGGTTCATAGTTCAAAAATCAGCTATTATTGTGGTGGGATTGATGAAACTCCACCCTATACAATTTATTGAATCTGTTTTTATTTTTAACTAATTATTTTGATTTTTATTTTGAAGTAGGTGAAATGGTAAATTAAACATTTACAATATAATGAATAATGCTTTTTAAAATTAACTATAACGAATATGTGATTATTTTGGTTTGTATTTTGAAATCATATAGCAACACATGAATATATTTCACTTATTTCTACTTCTAATGTTTGTGGATTTTTAAAGTGAACATTCATTAAAGAATAAAATAAAATACATTGCAATTTTTAAACAATCACAAAATTAGACCAAATAGAGAAAACAATTCTTCTGACATTGGGCAGCAAGAAGCATAACTTTGTGGTCACTGAAAGAAGAAAAACCACCAAAGTGAGTCCTACCATTGTCAGTATTCCTACTGGAGGCAAAACTTTTACAGCATCACAGAGAGGAAAGACTCAAACAGGAAGCTACATTAACCCTAGAATAAAAGTGACTATAGAGCAACCCTTAAAACACTTAAAATCAAACTCAAAAGGATCAAACCAACATACAGTAAGTTAACTGCTTATCAGGAAAAAAATTGTTACTTTTTAAAAGAAGACAATAAAATCCAGCATTCTATAATATAACATGTACAATGTCCAGCATCAAAAACTATCCCTTATAAAAATATGCAGGAATAAATGACTCATAATTAAAAGAAAAATCAATTAATAGAAAGAAAGGCACAAATGAGAGCTAATGGAATTAGACGTAATTAGCAGACAAAGACATAAAATGGCTATTTTAAACATGCTTCATATGCCCAAAGAAGTAAAGAAAAAAAGAAATATAATGAGGAGAGAAGTGGAGATATATATATATATATATATATATATATATATATCTACACACACATACACCTATTTATGAAATAGATATATGTGTATATATCTGTGTGTGTGTGTGTGTAGATATATATATATATCTACACACACACACACCTATTTATGAAACAGATATATGTGTATATATGTGTGTGTGTGTAGATATATATATATATATATATATATATATAACAACTGTTACTCAGAATTTGTAAAATACAATATTTGAAATGAAAAAAATATATTTGGATGGAATTAACAGCAGATAGGACACTGTAGAGAAAATAGGTAAGTAAACTTGAATGCATAGACATAGAATCTTTCCAAAATGAAACAAAGAGAGAAACATGACTAAAACTAATGAAGATCTTAAGATACATTTCAGAAAATATCAGTTGATTTAACAAGAAATTGGAATTCTAAAAGTAGGGAGATTAAAATATTAAAAACAATGACTGAAAATTTCCATATTTGCTAAAAAATAAGCTCCCATATCCAAGAATTTTAACAAATTCCAAATATTATAAGCAGACAGAGATCCACATGCATACTCAAACTGTATCAAAGATAATCTCTTGTAAATTGCTAAATCCCAGTGAAAAAGAGAAAATGTTAAGAGCAGTGGAGAAAAATGGCTCATACAAATACAAGAACCAAGATCAGATTTTTTCAAGACTTAGCTGAAACTATGCAAGCCAGAAGAAAATTTACTGATATCTTACAAAGAAAAAAAGAAAAACATGCCATCTAAGAACTATTCATTCAGTGAATTTATCCAGACCAAATAAAAACTTTTACAAACAAATAACCTGGGAAACATGTCACCAACAGATTTGCAAAACAAGAAACCAAGCAGGAGGTAAATAATATCCAAATGATAGATATTTGGATCTACAAAAAAGAATAAACAGAACCAGCAATGGTAAATATGTGGGTAAATATTGGAGATGTTTTTCATTATTTTATAAGTTAAATACAGTAGGTTATTTACAGGAAAAATAATAATGATATGTTTTTGGATTTGTAATACATTAGGAATAAAATCTGTGAAAACAATGGCACAAAAAACTGGAGAGGGGAAAGAAAGTATACTAATGTAAAGGGCTTATATTGCATTTGAGGTGACATGATATAATTTGAAGGAGGTTATTGACAAATTAAATGTTTAATCCTTAGAGCAGTTGCTGAAAAATTAAGTGAAGAAGTAGAGTCCATAAGCCAATAGTGGAAATAAAATGGAACTCAAAATATGTCCAATATATTCAAAGGAAAGCAAGAAAATACTAAAAATAAATTAAAAAAAAAAACAGAAAAACATGCAAAATATGAAGATGAATACAAATATGAGACAGGCCATAAAACTCTTAGAAGAAAATGTAGGGAAATATCTTGAAGATCTTGTGGTAGGAGGTGGTTTCCTAGACCTTACATCCAAAATGCAAGCAATGAAAGAAGAAATAGATAAATGGGATCTCCTCAAAATTGAGTACTTTTGTGCATCAAAGGACTTTGCCAAGAAAGTAAAAAGTCAGCGTACTAAATGGGAGAAAATACTCAGAAACCACATATCCAATAAAGGTTTAATATCTAGAATATATAAAGAGATCCTACAACTCAATAAACAAAAAAACAACCCAATTTAAAAAATGGGCAAAATTCATGGATAGACACTTTTCCAAAGAGGAAATACTAATGGCCCAAAAGAATGTGAAAAGATGCTCAATTTCACTAGCTATGAGTGAAATGCAAATCAAAACCACAAAGAGACAATATCTCACACCAACTAGAATGGCCATTATCAAAAAGACAGAAAACTGCAAGTGCTGAAGAGGATGTGGAGAAAGAGGTACACTTACTCACTGTTGGTGGGAATTTAGAATGGTGTAGCCACATGGGAAGGCAGTTTGTCAGTTCCTCAGGAAGCTAAGTAGAATTGCCTTATGATCCAGCAATCCCATTGCTAGGTATATACTTGGGAGAACTGAAGGCTAGGATACGAACCGACATTTATACACCAATATTTACAGTGGCATTATTCACGATTGCCAATAGATAGAAACAGCCCAAACGTCCATCAATAGATGGGTAGGTAAAAAAACTGGTATATACATACAATGGAAGAGTATGCAGCTGTAAGAGAGAATTACATCAGGATGCATGCAACAATGTGGCTGAACCTGAGGATATGTTGGAAAGGAAAGCTAGGGGATAAAAACTGGGGCTATATAACCTAGCAAAATCTAGAGTGGATGATGAAGGCAGTTAATGGTACAAATATAACAAAAAGTTTACATGAACTAGAACAAATGTATGTTACTATTACAAGGTGTTAATAATGGGGTGATATTTGGGAAATATGCAGTTAGTGCAAATCAAGGTCTATAGTTAGCAGTAACATTGTAATATTCTTTCATTAATTGTAACAAAGGCAATATACCAAGGCTAAATAAAGGAGGGATATAGGATTTTTTTTTTTCTTTCTTCCCAGAAGAAATGGGAATGTTCTCATATAGATTGTGGTGGTGAATGCATAGCTATGTGATTATACCATTTTTTATACACCTAGGATGGATTGTATGGTGTGTGAATAAAACTTAAAAAATCATTTAAAAAATGGCAAGCCAATGTATTTGACCATAATGAAGGTTCAACAGTAATGGGAATTTAAATAGGCTAAATATTCCAAACAAAAGAAAGAGATTTAACACTTTGAACAAAAAAGCAAGACAACTGTATACTCTCTGTTAGAAATCCCCCTAAAAAATTAAACAGAGGGGTTTAACTATAAAAGAATGGAAAAGATATAAACACACAAACATTACTCATAAGAAGACTTGACTAACCAAACTAATACCAAAAAAAATTACACTTCAGAACAAGGACTATCACCAAAGATAATAAAGGATCATGTCAAAATAATAATGGGGTTAATTCATCCAGAGAAGGTGAAAGTCCTAAATGTGTATTACGTCAATAACAGATCTTGAAAATATATGAGGTAATTGTTCACAGATGAAAGGACAAATAACCAAATCCATAAATAGAGTTAGAAATTTCCCATCTCTCAGTAATTGATAAAACAAGTACAAAGGATATCAGCAAGAATTTTGAATAATTGAATAACACTTTCAACCAGTTGCTTCCAATTGATATTTGTGGAATAATTTACTCTAGAACAAGAGATTACACATACTTTTCAAGTTCATATGAGGTATTCACTAAGAGAGACCATATCCTGGAGCATAAAACAAATCTTAACAACTTTAGAGCATTGATACAATAAAGAGTATTTTTTCTGACCTCCAAAAACTAAACAGATTTTTCTGAAAAAAAATCTCCAAAAGTTGAAAATTACCTAGCACACTTCTAAATAAATCATGGGACAAAGAAAACATCATAGGGATAAAAGAAAAAATTTTGAAGTGAATGAAAATGAAACATAGCATATCAAAATATGTGGGATGCAGCTAAATGGCACTAAAACAATTTACATCTTTAAATGCTTAGATTAGAAAACAATAAAGGCATGTAATCAATGTTCTAAAATTCCCCTCAAGAAGGCTGGAAGAAGAGCAAATTATGAAAGTAAGAAAAAGATGGAAATAAAAATAAGACCAGAAATCAAAGTGATTAGGAATCAAGTAAATGAAAGGTCAATGAAATTAGAGGCAAGTTCTTTGAAATAAAACACTAAAGCTGATAGAGTCCTATCCTGACTGTAAAAGAGGCAAGGAGAAAAGACACAGATCACAAGTATCAGGAATGAAAGGGACAGCTTAAAAGGACAACGAAGGCACAATACCAAAAAAAAATTCTGCCTGTAAACTTGACAACTCGATGAAATGTACAAATACTTGGAAACAACAGATTATTAATCCCACTCAAAAAAAGAAAAAAAGAAATGAAGAAAGAAAAGAAGGAATATCCCTATACCTAAAGACACTGAATTTGTAAATAAAATCTTCTCAGATTTTAGACCCAGATGACTTCATGGTGAATTTTATCCAACATCTAAGGAGGAAATAATGCCAATACTACACAGACTGTTTCACAAAATAGAAAAGGAGCTGGACACTCATTTTCAGAGATCAACATACCTCTCTTACCAAAGCCAGTCAGACATTACAAGTAAAGAAGAATACCGAACGCTAATTCTAATAAATACAAATGCAAAAGCCCTTAAAGCAGTATTAGCACATCAAGCTTAAAAATATATGAGGATAATGCATCATCATTTCCTTAGGTGTTTATACCAGGAATTCAATACAGTTTCAACATTTGAAATCAATCAATGTAATTGCCTATTTATTAGAATAAAGGTGAAAACTAAAAGACCATCTCAACAGATGCAGAAAAATGATTTGACACAATTAAAATCTATTCATGATAAAAATTCTTAGCAAAGTAGAAATAGACGCATTCTTTCTTTTTTTCTTTATGCAATTTTATTGGGATATATAATCATCCAAAGTGTACAATCAATGGTTCACGGTATCATCATATAGTTGTACATGAGGACTCCAGCATTTAAAAGCACAATGAAACAAGGAAGAGAAGCATTCTTTCTAAACATAGTAAAAGTTACAGGGAAAGCCTGAATGTTTTCCTCATATGTTTGGGAAAATTGCAAGGATGCCCAGTCTTACAATTTCTATTCAGCATTGTACTTGTGATAATGAACTGTTCCAGCAAGTCAAGAGAAAAAAAAAGAAAAAACAAAAAACAAAAAATGAGTAGATTCAAAGGAAGAAATGACTCTTATTATTTACAGATGAAATGATTGGATAAATAGAAAATTCTATAGATTTGTATTAACCACGACAAAATGCAAAGCTTACCTACAGTGATCAATAGCGTATCCTTGCTGACCTGGGATCATATGGGCCTGATTCAAATGGGGTCAAAGGCACTGGGGGGGTGAAGAAAATATTCTATATCTTGATTAAAATGGTGGTTGCGTGAGTATACAATTTAATGTCAAAACTCATTAAATACACTTAAAATAGGTACACAGTTTTGTATTATTAGCTATACTTTAAAAAGAGAGATTTAAACACATATGCAAAACCAAAACAAGAAAACGTTGCTACTATGTACCATATCTTGTCCTTTAAAATTTTTACAATAATGTGGGATAAATTCCATATTCTCCATGGAGCATCTAAGAAAATTGTGTCACACAAGTCATCTAATGTGCCCAAAGAAACCGGCTACTAAACTTTAATAACCAGCTAGGTCAATATTTTAATGTAAATCTTCCTGACACCAAAAACAATGTGGAATAGGCCATCCACAAGATACAAATATGAATAATAACTCTTTTCTTCCCTCAGTGCACTTGCTTCCTTTTGGTAGACACAAACACATATATAACTAAGTGTGATGTAAATGTATTAGCTAGGGTGATATTGATAGTCTTCAGAGCAAACACTCTCCCATATACTGGTGGCAATTTATGATTTCTTCTGCATGTGACAACTGATGTTTGTGGCTCTCCTTTATGTTTTGATAATGGCAACATTATTCACAAAATTCCGCAAGTCACACAAGTAAACATACCCCTTCAACCTACTTTCCTTTGTTGATACCTAATCACATGGTCACATCTGCATAGGAGCAGGGCTGGGAAGTTTAGTTCCTACAGGGACAGTACATTTTCGCTACAATCCTAAATAGCCAAGGGAGCTAGCCGCATCTCTGTCACTGTAAGATGATGAAAAAAGAGGGAGTATTGGAAAAGTGGTGGGCATTATACACAACTCACTCTCAATTTTATTCTACGAGTGGACTTGGAAATCTCACTCCATTTGCTACCTACGTAATTTCATGAGACTTGTCTGTGGGTCTATGGAAAAAAACAGTATGTTGATGAAGGGCTGTTAATATAAAGGACCCTTTTTACAGTGCTGGTCCTGCTAGATGTTAGTGACTGTTCAATAGGGCAGGGGTTTAAAGTGAAGCACGTTCCATGTCTATGTTTTGATTCAATTTTTGGTAGCTTGAATGAAGAAAAATAAAGTGATGGATCATGATTGCCTAAAAGAAATGAAAGATATCCGTCTATATTTCTAAAATTATGCTCAAATGTGTATTTTTCTGTTTTATGTCCATTTACTAGTCTTTAGTTGAAGCTTACCAGCTATAGAAATTGAGTGCCTCTAAAAATAAAATGTCTTCTATATTCAGTATGAGGGCAGCATTTTCAGAAAGCACATTTCTTTTTCTCTATAGGATTTCTGAAGCATCCTATTGGAATGGAATGGAGGGATATAATAAAACTAATTGTCTTTTCCTCTTTTCCCAACTTGGCTACAAGAATCAGAAAGCTGCAACTAAATTGGAAAGATTTAACTATGTTTTAATATCAAATACATATAGAATCAAAATAATCAGTGTAATAAGCAGGTATTAACCACTCAGTGAAAACCATGGCCTGATGTGTCTCCTGATATATCCCAAAACAGACAGACAAGGAAGGCACCACAAAGGTTAAAATGTATAAATGCTTTTGTGGTATTAAGTGCAAGAGTCCTATAAAAATCACGCAAGAATAGACAGCCATTCATTTTCAGGATTCTTTTTCATTTTTTTTCAGCAAAGCATAAAGAATTAAGCAAATAATCTGGTAATATTTGGGAGCCTAAAATCAGGATTTCTAACACACACACACACACACACACACACACACACACACACACACAAACACACACACACACACCCCAGATATTTGATTTGATTATATAGTATAATATTTCAAAGTCTCCAAATACATAACTAGAAGTATTCAAGGTCTGATATAATATTAGATAATTAAGTCAACATTAAGCCTGTTCTTCATTATCATTATAAATGAAATATTCTCCTCTTTCATTATGAATAAGGAAATACTATAAAATTCAAGTGTGTTATATTATTCTATTTACAAATCTAAATTCTTGTGGTGAATAAAAAAGTGAGATAATTTACAAGCATTAATTTGATACTCTTTAAACCTTATATTACCTTTAATAACAAATAACTTGCCGAGATTAATGTAGTATAATATTTATTATTTTAGGGAATCATGGAAAAGGATCTTCTTTTTCTGGACCACTAAGTCTTAATACTAGATGATGTTCCCTATTTCTGCAAGGTTTTTAGGTGTGTAGAAATGGGACATTTTCTGGCGTTCTTTGTACTAGGTCATTATTCTAAAAAATTAGAAAGATAAGCTACACATGAAGAATGATTTCTTTTTATGGATCGCTAATTGCTTTTTATAGCAACTGAGGGTTGGATTCAAAGGTTCTTTCAACTATTTTGTGGTCAAATAAAGTCTGACGTATTCTTATCAGAGTAAGGGGTGGCATTTAACGTTTCATTCTACGGTCACCATTTCTAGACTGCACCTCAGTAAATCTCACATCACTGATTCTCAACCAACTACTGTGCTATGGCTTATTTCTCCCTAATGTTCTTCTCAATTTTGTGATGTATATTAAGACTGATAATACTTCATTTTGTTCTAGCTTATTTAGGTGCACAATTAACAGTTTATGAAGAAGTCATCATCTATCTACTAATGTATCTTCCCTGGCTGAGAACGTCTAAAAAAAAAAAAAGATAAAACCACTTTGATCGCATATGCTGAAGGACGTCAATAATTAAAAGAGGAAAGGAGCATGTTTTTTCTTACATATAAATTTCTAATGAAGAAGTCTCTTTGTTTCTGTTAAATAGAGGGTGACAATAAAAATAGACATTCTTATTGTATGAACTTTTTGATAATAGATTGATCATTTTTATATTGTGGATACAGTGTGAATTCGGATGTGAAGTATAATTATTATCCTTGTCATTATTAATAGCAATGACATGATTTCTAATATTGATGATATATCCTTCAGTAAAAAAAATTTAGCTGATATATTAGTGAATCAGGTAACATAAACCAGATCTTTAGTGAGAAAAATAAAATAAATACAATGAAATATACATCAAAATGTAATATTCTGAAATGTGACACACTACCATGGTTAGAGTTGCTTCACAGTTTTGTTTCTATACCTTTTATCAGTCAAAACTTAAATAAGAAATCTTAATAGTTGTATAAATTACTGTATTCATAAAATTAAAACCTGCATATTCAAAAGAAAGAATATCTCTCCTAGAAACAGGAAACATCATTCCCTCCCAGCTCTCTTTCACTAAAAGATACTTCTTGCTAAAATAAACGAAATTCTCGGTGACAATACAGAAGATAAAATACGTTTCATAGGCTATTGCTAAAGGATGATTTAAAGATTTTTAAAATATGGTCAAAAATTAGCTCTCATAGTAGTTAAAATTTAAATTTTATTTCTCATACACCAAATGGCACACACTGGAGTACTGTTATTGAAACTAATCTAATTTCATACAGTAAATACTTGCTGTTTACCACACAAGTGAACAAAAAAAAATCAAATGTATACTGTTCCAAATCTGTATTAAATATGTAAATCTAACTTCCTAATTTAAAAGCTCTATTTAATAATTTTCAGGTGGCAATTTTGTATAGTCTGTAGCATTGCTGTTTCTTAATACACAGTTTTCATGAAGTTTGGACCTAGGTCACCATCCTACCTTTCTTGTTGTTGCATAAGACTCTCAGAAAAGAGAGCCTACATTAACTAGACAATGTAAAATTGTTTCCCTTTGCAAAAAGAAATGTGACTATTATACTGCAACCATTATTCTTAAGGTTTGTTAAATTCTGGCACCCTTTATGAAAAGTTTCTGATATCTACCACTTTAGATTAAAAAAAAAAAAGTAATTTCTGTGAAACCCTACTTAAAATTTTTTTGCTTGAAATCAAATCAATTTCTCACAATTTTTGTTTGTTTCATTTATAAATTAGAAACAAAAACAAAAATGGTGATTCCTTTATATCTAAAAAATAGGGAGGAAATGTGGCTGGATTTCATAATTATCTTGTCATTTCTGCTTGCAGAAAGTAATTAGAGCAATTATAAATATCCTGTGGTAGTTCCTACGGGGAGTTGGCTTTAGACAAAACCAGTCAGATATCCCATATTAAACACAAGTTTAGGTTTCCATACCGTTACAACAATTGACTGTACCCTCCTTCATTCAGAGGGCTGAACAAAGAGTTAGTTATAGCTAGATAGTGTTTGACATTTGTGGTGGTGAATTTCATGTGTCAACTTGGCTAGTTTATGATGTGCAGTTGTTTGTCCAAGCATTGGTCTGCTTGTTAATGTGAGGACATTTCAAGATGGGATTTGCCCCTATAATCTGTTGACTGCATCTATAATCAATGAAGGAGATGCCACTCAGCAATCTGAGGAGTCTCCTCAGTTGGCTATCTTAAAAGCCAGAATTTAGGATTTCAGAGTTCAGCAGATGAATTCAGATTCAACTTCAGCATTGGTTCTTGTGAGAATCTCCAGCCAGCTTCCCCTGGGGAATTCAGACTAAGGATTTTAGCATCACTTGAAGAGTTTCCATCTTGCCGTCTGCCCTACAGAGTTCAGACCTGCCAGTTCCTGCAGTCACATGAGCCAATTCTTTATAGTAAATCTCTTTATTCATTGAAAAGGACTGATTAATACAACAGTGTATTTAATGTGTGGAATATCTGAAGTAGTTGTCTCTGACTCAGCTTGCCAAGAGATTTCTAGCTCAATGCAATCAAAATAATGCAAGTATAGTCAACAGAAAGAAAGAATCTCTAATTTTGACAGGCCATAGAACCCCAACAGAATTCTCTGTGGTAAGTATTGACATGTTTCTTGCTCAGAGTAGTTTAGAATTGCCTTTAAAATAGAATAATTCATATAAACCAGATTGTTCTTTGAGGCATTTTAACAGCAGAAGGCACAGAAAACTTCAAATGGTAATCAGTTGGGGAATGGTTGAACAAACCATGGCATACACATGTGATGGAATACTAGGCAACTCTGCAAAGGAGTGAGGTGTATTTGTATATGAATGTTTACAAATGTTATAATAAAAAGTCATTATAATATGTAAACTATGCATCTACTTCTGTAAGAATAGGGAGTTTATACTTACATATACATATATATATATATATATATATATATATATATATATATATATTAAAATTGGTTACATAAGATGGAGGCAATTAAAGCTAATGGGTTGGAAGTAACCAGGATATAAACTAAACTTACTTTGGCTTGTCTTGTTCAGTACATTTGACTTTGAACCATGTAAATATTTTACATAATTAAAAAGCAAATATTATTTAAAGATGCAATCCCTTAAAGTCATTAAGAAAAATGAAACTAATTAGTGAATAGGATGGTTATGTAACACATGATGAGAAATCTTTTCAGAAGATGTTAAAATACAGTATGTAACTTTCTACCTGTATATAATCTAAGGGTGGGAAAAAATGGCAAAATATCTCAAATTATTTATAAATTCTTGGTTGTAGTGGTCTTACCATTATTCTGATAATAATGCAAATAAATATGTTGGAGTCATTGGCAGATAAGATTTTCTAGGAGTTAAAGCTATAAGATAATTGAAGTCAAGTAACAACCTATCTTCTTAATTTTGAGATGAAAGTACCAGAATAAATTCATTATGTATATAATCTTTGAAAATATAGACATATTGCCTTTCTCTTTCTCCTAAAAAGACCTAGAAGCAACGAATGACCAACCCTTTACCAATAGGTATCCCTAACACCTAGATTACATTCTCTAAAAACCATTACAAACCTCTGCCTCCCATAGGAACCAGGGATACTTGGAGAAATTGGCTGATGTCATGTCTGCGACAGCAAATGTTCAAAGTGAGCATGGAATATATTGCCAAAACTAGAATAGCAATTAAGTTATCTAAGATTTCTGTGTTCCTGTTGAAAGTACTAAGGAGCCAGCACGGGTAATTAACCATTGCCAAAAGGTGGGTAAATCGGAGCATCAACAAGAATGATAGCTGTAATGAACTGAAACACCTACAGTATGTTTATATCCGTAAGTTCATAATTTTCACCTTTGTGGTCACTAAGGAAACAAGTCAATGTTTTGAAAATTAGCAAATAAAGGGAAGCATCAAGCATCTATCCTCTGTTTCCTATATAAATTTTACTTCATGGAAACTAAACGTTTTCTGTGGGATATTTCTCTTTGAAGAGGTAAACCATCTAATAAGTAAGAAGGAATGATAGAAATTCACTATTTTAACCCCTAATAAAGTAATAGACCTAGAGAATGATCAGCAATGCCTGCTGACATCACATAAGGGAAGATAATCAGCTTTAGATACCACATGTTGGAAGTATAGAAAATCATCTGGGAAGCATTCTTGTCCTCAAATACAACTTGAACTTAAACACACTTCTATATCTGACAAACAGTTTATAAGCAGTACAGGGGACAAAAGATCATATTCAACAGTAAAACAAGAATCCAACAGGCAAAACTCAGATTGTAGAAAAATCTATAATGAAGCTTTCTTAAAAAAAAAAAACTTTATATTCTAAAGGGGACGTAAGGAGAAAAAGCAAAACCTGTAAATTAAAAGATACTTAAGAGTAGGATAATTACACAATTCGTCATCCAAATAAGATACTTCAATAATGCAAGTATGGCTTTTAATGATCACATTTGAACAGAAGGTATAAAAACAGATGTTCCCCAGGCAACTGGGACATATGATCACGCTGCATAAGAAACAGATCAACCATCTATGGACTTGAATTGCTTGGATTTTAAAATAAAATTAAAAGAGACAGACAATAGGGAAAATATAATCATTGGCTGGATATTTGAAGATATTAAAGAATAATTGTGAATTATTTAACATGATAACAGGATTATGGCTATGATTTATCATTTAGAATTACATATTGAAATGCTTAAATATGAAAATATAATGAGGGGTGTTGCATTAAAGTAATCAAGAGGGGAAGTGGGTAGAACTGGAGGCATCACATGATTGGCCATGAGTTGATATATTTGACAGTGGGAATTTATCATTCTAGTCTCTTTAGTTTGTATATGTTTACAAAAATTTTAATAGGATTATTTGTTGAAACTTTTTTATTGCCAGCCTAATGTTTATTGCCTGTTTGCTTAGACTTGAGTCTTAAACCATTAAATCAAACCATAGAGCTGGAGCATGGGCCCTATTGTTTTTAAAAAGCTTCTCTGGTGATTCAAACTTTGCTCTGTTTAACAGAAAGATCATTGTTAATGGAATAGTATTTAGTGAGCTCCTGGGAGAAAAGCATTGAAAAAGTCCTGACATTTTGTAAAACAAATTTCACTCATCACAATTCCTTTTATCATATAGTGTGAAGAGGATAAATGTGTTCATATTTGACTACAAATTACAAAACAGTGCCAAGTATTTAGAAATGATGTATTATAATCTTATTTTACATGTACAACAATGGTATCTGAAATGCTGTCATTTTCAAACTCTGTGGTCTGCATTGACCATTACTATGAAGTTTTGGTAAATAATAAGAAATATTGGGTAATTGGTTAATATTCTGAGTGTTAATATATGCTTTTTGTTTCTCTTTGTATTTTTGCAGTTTTGTTTTTCCCCATTCAGAGAGAGTCATATGTGTGGAACACTTTTTGTCTGTTTCTCCTTTCTACACCTTTTCCCTTTTTCCTATTGCATTCATAATTTTATTAGGAATCCATCTTCCCACCCTCTCAGTTCCAATGGTTTGTATTATGACCATTTACCCTCTCCCTCCAGGGATAAAGGACATGATAAATTTTAATATGATATTTAGGTATTTGTATAAATTCTTTATGATATTTAAAAATTCCATTCTATTCTTGGTTTTCTGAGTCTTTATTACTAATGGGAGTTAAGTATTATCAATGTTTTTCCTGCACTCATTGAAATGATCATATGACACTTTTCATTTATCCATTAATGAGTTGGGTGCATTATATCAAATGCATTTCAAATATTAGATCAGTTTTAAGTTCCTGTAATTCACTGGATTATGATGCCATAACTTAGTTATCTGAGGTTGGAATTTATGTATTCACATTTTGTTTAGAAACTTTTTATTCACAGGAAAGACTGGTTGGCACTTTTCTGTACTGTCGCTGTTGGGTTATTAGATCATGGGAAAAAAAGCCATGAAAAGATTTGGGAAAAGTGCATCTATTTTACCTCCTTTGAAGATTTTATTTAAGATTACTACTTTCTATTTTTAAATATTTTGTGTTGGAAGGCAATTACCAACATTTTCACTTTATTTAATATTTAGCCAAGTCTTAGATTTCATATTTATTTTTGTGTCAAGATGAAGTTGTGTTTTTTTGGGGGGGAATTTTTCACCTTTGTATTGAAAAGGACAAGTTTATTGACTTAAAGTTGTGACTTATATCCTCATGTCATCTTTTATGTGTCTGCAGAATATATTGTAATTTATCTTTTTCATTCATTGTTTCATTTAATTTCATGTCATTTCATTTTGTTTTCAATAATTTGTATTTCTCACTTTTTTTCATGGTTAATATTTTTGGAGGTTTACTGGTCCTATTAACCTTGTCAAAAAGGTTATTTTAAAAGATAAAAAGGTTTTTTATCTTCTTGATTTGTTCTATTGAACTTTCTTTTCTATTTCAATAATCTCTAATGTTATCTTTATTATTTTCTTCCTTCTGCTTTATGTTGATTTTCTGTTGTTTTTCTAGATTCTTGAGATGGAAGCTCAGATCTTAGATTTGAAGTCTTTCTTCTTTTCTAACATATGCATTTAAGATCGACATTTTCTTTTGAGTATTATATTAGCGCTATTGTTTGAAAATAATGTATCATTTCTTAATTATTGTTTTCTTAAGAACATTTTCTACTATCTACTGTCATTTCTTCTTTAATTCCTTAGTTTTGTGAAAATCTGTAGTTTATTCTCTAGGCCACTGAATATTTTATAGCTATCATTTTTTTGTTAATTTTCATGTTCATCCCACTGTTTTTGAAAACAGTACTTTGGAAGATTTCAATTCTTGGAAATATTTTGAAGCTTATTTTCTGGGCCAGGTCTAGTCGATTTTAATTTCTCTTGTTTTCTTACCTTTTTTCTAGAATTAAAATCATAAAAGTTATGTTAGTTTCCTTTATTTATTTATGTATTTCTGACTCCAATATGTTGGGAAAGGTCATTCATTTGAATTTTAAAATGGCAGACTGCCCTTTCATAAAAGAAGCTAAAACCTCACTTTGATGCCTCATATGTTCCATCTTTCTTTGTTGTCTGTTTACTATTCTCAATGATAATGACTTCTTCCATAGAGGCTGCCGACAAATATTTTGGTTAAAATGAAGCCGGTGGGCCAATATTATTATGTCATCACGCTCATTTTTCTTAAAATTGACTTTCTCTGTATTTAGACTCTTTATCCAATTAAAGTATATTTAAATTTTTTCATTTGAATATTTAAATCAGCAGAGAATTGAGACTTCTTTATTTCCTTGATATTTAGATATTATTACATTATTAATTTCTATGGGTCTTATTAAATGTATAATTTAGCTATAATATCCTCTCTCTAGTAAGTTATTCCCTTTTCAGTGTTTCAAGAAAGAGCTATCCCATATGAAATCCTGGATGATTATATCCCCAATTTGCTTCTTCCTTTTAATGTTGGTATTCTGCATTTATTAAAGTACAGTAGCCAGTGATTCTAGAATCGTTAAACACTGCTATTTCTTTAACGGCTATTTAAGTAAAATGTTTTGTAAAATAATCACAAAATGCTTTTAAGTGACGCTATAGTCAATTTTTGATTAACTTAATTACTGGTCATTCATTTTCTTATGTAGAGATGTTTTTACCTAGTAGTCACATGTAGGTGAGGAAAGCTGGTAAGTTCTGGTCTTCACACTGATTTATGTTTGTTATTGTTTTTGTGTGTTTTGTTTTTTAATTAATTTGAATGCATTTGACAAAGCATTGTCATTTAAGCACCATTGCACATTTTTTTTAATCAGTTCTATATTCTGACCCAGCCCCTGCAGGCATGTGAAAGTGCAATCATGCATAATTGTTTTTGCTGTATAAATTAGTCAAGATAGTAACAGCAGAAGTATCAGACAGTTTCTTTTCAATGTCTGTATTTAGGCTGTGCAAGTATCTGATTAATTTGAGTTAATTGTAGAAGTCAAACTAGGTGATTCTTTAATTGAACTGAATTATCTAGTTCGTTCTTATTAGTGTGATCCTATATTCATAACAAAATTGTGCATTCTCAGTTTTGCTATGCCATTATAGTTTACCCATTACAATATAGTTAGAAGGACTATACTTACATTAAGATTTGCAAAGCCCATTTATTTTATGAATAGCTAGCCCTTGATTAGTGAAAATAACTTGATCATTTCTAAAGTCTTGTGTTATGTATTTTACATTACTGTGGAACATTCAGCTTAGTTCATATCAATCTAAATTTTCTGCTAAATAAATTATGATTTGACTTTTCCTTCATGAGAAAAATGGTGATTCTTTTCATTTAATTTGTTGCTTAGTTATGAATTTTAAGATCCAAATAAAATATGTGTAGGTGATAAACACTAAATGTATATCTAGCATATAGCTTATTCTTAAATTGAAATTTGAAACAAGGTTATTTTTGTTAAACTAATCCAGATCTTGAAGTCTAACAGCTCATTTGATATGGAGAAGAAGTTAAAATAACTTCATAACAAGTTGAGACTACTGACAACCAGTTATACTTAAACATTATTGTAAAAGCTATCGTGTGAGTTTATATTGTTTCAACTATGGGATGCATACCAATGATACAGATACAGTATCTTCATATCTCCACCTTGTCATGCAAATATTTGCATTTAATTTGCATAAAATGAATATTTATAAGAAAATTCATTTGAGAATATTTACAATTTAATACTATTTCTAAAATATGAGTTTTAAAAATAGATAATACAATAATGATGTAAGTAAATGTTAAGACTAAATTATATCCTTTTATCTGTTGCATTAAGATAATTGTAGCAAAATGTATCATGTTTGAATTAATTAAACATTTGCGAATACAGAGAAAAGAAAAATATTTTAGAAAATTATTTAATGTCAGATAGATACAAAATATTAAAGCTTTCATGATGCAATAGCGGAAAGTCACACAGAGCAAATGTGCCACTATAAATAGACAATAAGATTAGATGCTTAGAAACTTAGACTACAGTAGCAAAATTAACATTTTTATTGGAGTTAGAGAAGAACAGAGCTTATTTGGTAGAAAACTACAACAGTAATGTGAAAGATAAATTTGAGAACCTCTCCCAAAAAGCAGATTCAAAAGACAAAGGAAAAAGTATGCATTTAATATATTTAATTTACACATCCATATAAGCATATAAAAAACTCCTATTAAATCTCTTACTTTTCATCATTTACATTAGTAATTTCATCATTCTATGAGCTAAATTTTGAATAATCAACACAATTTTACAAAATATGTCATATTTTCCTCTATTGGAGATATTTGATATGTAGAAGTTTTTATACATGCATTATTCTATCACTTGAAAATTTATCTAAAACCACAAGTTCCCATTCACATAGCTCTCAGACAGTTTTCTTCATTAGTCTTGTAGATATATATTTACATTCTCCACAATATAGTCACTTAATGTACTGCTCTTTAAAATGAGATTTTAAAAGGTTTGTGTACAACAACATAGAAGCCTTAGGGATAATTACTAAATATCGAGTTAATTGTTTTGCTTCCTGCTTTATGTAAATGCATTTCATTGGGACACTTATAAACATTCTAAAGTAGCACTGATTGGGGAAAAAAAAAACTTTTAAGGCTAATGGATTTTGTGCAAAGAGTTTAAAATCAAAGTAATTGAACAAGTGTCTCATTACAATAGGACTTTTATTTTTACATTTTATTTTGAAATAATTATAGATCCACAGGCATTTGTAAAGATAGAAAAGAGAAGACACATGTACCCTGCACTCTGTTTTTCCCAAAGGGTACCTCTTATATAGCAATAGTACAATATCAAAATATGGATTTTGACATTGGTACATGTGTGTATATAGTTCTACTTCATTTTATCACATGTTTAAATTTAGCCACCACCTCAATCAAGATGCAGAACTATTTCAAATCCACAAAGATCTCCCTCATGCTACCTTCTTTATGGTTACACACAATCCTCTCCTCCCCCATCCCTAAGCCCTGACAGCTGATATTTCATTCCCCATCTATCTGCATTTTTTTTCATTTTTAAAATATTATAAAAAATCATATCATATAGTATATGATCCTTTTAGACTGGCTTCTTTCACTCGGTGGAAGATCTTTGGGATCCATGCAAGTTGTTGCATTTGTTTCTTTTTATTGCTAAGTAGTACTTGATAGAGTAGGTGTACCATGGTTTGTTAATCATTCACCTAATGTTAGATGCTTCATTTCTACTTTTTGCTTATTACAAAAGAAGCCATTGTTTTTCATTTCTCTGTTTTCTTTTCTCTGCTTTCCTGTGGATTATTTGATCATTTTTGAGAATTCCCTTTTTTTAAAATTTATCTATAGGGTATTGCAATATATAAATATATAAATCTTTATATGTATTTTTGTGTTTACTTTAGGTATTACATTAAATACACACAACTTTTCAAAGATGACTGGGGTTGACTTTTTAACAGGTTAAGTGAAACCATCAAATATAATTTAGAAAACTCAAGAATGAAACTCTGTTTTAATTACCTATAAGTTTATGCATTCATTTGTTCTTTGTTCCTTCCTGTATACCAAGGTACTTTATTTTATAGTTTCCTTTCTGTTTAGAGAACATCCTTTAGCTGTTAATTTAGGATAGTGCTCCTGGAAACAAATTCTAGTTTTCAGAAATCCTAGAATAGCTTGATTTCCCTTCATTCCTAAAGAATATTTTTGCTGAATATAGAATTCTGGGCTGACAAATCTTTTCTTTAAGCACTTGAAAAAATATTGTGCCATTTCCTTCTGACTTCCATGGTTTTTGTGAGAAATCAGTTGCTGTTCTAATTGTTTTTCTCCTATAGATATGGCCATTTTTGACTCACTTTTTTCACAATTTTTCCTTTTTCTTTCATTTTCTGAAGAATGAATGTGACTGGGTTAGCCATATGGACCACACTCCCGTTTGTCTAGTTTATGGATGGATGAGTAGAAAAATGGGGGAAAGAAAGAAAGAAACAAACAAACAAAGGCACCTAGTGTTCTTTGTTGCTTTAATTGCTCTTTTTCACTTTAATTATTATTCTTGCTATTTTTGTATGCATGGTATTGAAGGTGTCAGCAATTGATTTTGGTGATCAATGCACAACTATGTAATGATACTGTGAACAATCGAATGTACACTTTGTTTTGTATGACTGCATGATATGTGAATATATCTCAATAAAATGAATTAAAAAAAACCAGAAGAATGATTAGAATGTATATTCATAGATTTCATTGAGTTTATCCTGTTAGAGGTTTGCTCAAGTTATTGAATCTGTATGCATATGCTGTTTGCCAAATATGGGAAAATACCAGCCATTATTTCTTCAAATATTTTTCATTCTCTTATTTGTCAGGACTCTAACAAGTCTGAAATATAAGGGGACTCCCTATTTTCTAAAAATTTTAATATAGTCAATCTCATGGGACAGATAACCTCTCCAAATCATAGTTTTTCCTCAGCAAAATACAGACATTAATAATAGTTACCTAAAATGTTTGAGGAGTGCAAAAAGCAATTCCTGCAGTGTTTATTGCTTAATATATAGTAAATGCTCAATACATAAGAGCTGCCATTTTACCATGATTTTTTGTTTGTTTTATGGTTAATATATAGGTTATCATACATGCATATGTATAAGGGTCACTAGAATTTATTTTTCTATGAACTGTTCATTTGTAACTTTTGCTAAATTCTCTAGAAGATTCTCAGGTATTTTGCACTTTTGTAGGGCTTTTATATTTTACTGATTCAACCAGAAGTACTCCAATGTGTTATTTGTCTTTTGAGTTCTTAACGTTGTGTTTTTCGCCATGTAATTAAAAAAAAAAAAGTTTATGCAGCAAAATCTATAATTATTCTGTCCTTGATAACTTCTGGATTTTGAGTCATGAAATTATTCCATCTTGTTATGGTGTTTGGCCAGAATAAGTTTCCTTTTCATCTAATAAATATTATTCCTTGGAAACATTGTTGCTAAAATATGCACATATATAAAGTGCTAATTTATCCAGATTGCCTTGACCAAGTAACTATACTAGTGAACTCTTTCTCCCGTTATTGACATGATCTGAATTATTTCTGCCAATAATTTCTTTCTTTCCTTCTCCATCCTTTCCTCCTTCTTTCCCTCTTTCCAATTTGGTTTCTTTATTTTGTGATAATTCTCATTAAATGATAAAATTTCTTATGTAGTTGAAGAATGCATTCTTTTATAATTACTATATAAAACAATTTTAGTTAGTCCTCAAATTTGTGGATTTCAGAAGGTAAGGGAAAGCATATGCATTTTTGTTATGTCTTATCTACAATATGAATCAGTAGACTTTTTTCCTTCTTGACAATTAATCTTGGATTAGTAAGAAAATACTAATCCATTGAATGTACCAGCTTCCCTGATACAAACTCATTGTAGACAATATTTATGTAACCTATTCCTCTGTTAATATGATAAAAGCAACCACTATAAAAAGAATACAGATTTTCTATCATTTCTAAAAATTATTTAGAAACATTATTTAGAAAGACTCTAATACCACATCAAATGGAATTTATAGTGATATGCTATAAGCATTCTTCTGAACTTCAAAAAATGAATTCAAATCTAGATTAAAATAATCATCATAAAGATGGTAGCTACTTGTCACCTGGATTTAAGAGCAAGACAGTCTTTTTTGCAGTTATTTTTTTCAGGTGGGTTGATACCCTGATATACTGGAAAGTAAACTTTTCCATGCAAACATATGTACAACTCTGGTGCTGTAAAGGTGGTTTTGAGATTGTTCTTTCATATATTTAAGATATGATTACTTCATAATCTGAGAGATTTAATTTGTACATTGAAGAGAAAAAGGCAAAGGAAAGAAAAAAGATTCTTAAGTTTCCTGTGCTCTGAGTTGAATAAACTTGAGAACACAGACACTATGTCTAAATATTATTGAATTATCACATTGAAAAGTAGATCAGTATGTCTGATTGTGTAACTTACCTTTTGAATTAGAAAGCAAATCAAATCCCTAAAATCTTTACTTCTAAATATATTTTCTACCACATAATGAGGATTTTTTTTTGTTTCAGAAACACTTTCCTCTTTAAAAGGCAGTAAGTTAATTTTTCTGGTGCTTAGAAAATGTTTTGAGTCAAAACATTATTACATTTGAAAACATATGCTACATGTGTACAGTGGCTGAGTTTATTTATAATCATAACTAAATCAGAAGAAATTGACAAATTTAGAAGGACTGATTCTTTGAGATAATTTTATTTTGTGAGGGTATCAAAAACAGTCCTTCCAAGGTTATAAATATAGCCAAGTTATAAGCATGAATACATAGTAAATTGAAAAACATGAATAATTGATTCATAAATTTTTCATGGGTATTATCTATATCTGGATTTAGATGGATAACAAAGATTAAAGGATATGATGTCAAAAGTATTCAGACTTAATGCCTTTATACACTTTTTTTGTGGTGAAACATGATTTAATATCAATTTTTATCCTCTTTCCTATTTTTTTACTCAATAGCTATCTCCCAAACAGAAATTACATGAAGCAAGTGAATAACAAACTTGATTTACAGCCTGAAATGTTCCACAATTCATTAGCTGTTTATTTTAGAGATTATCAGAATCAAAAGAGAATAGAATATCACATTACTTTTCAATATTCACCGTTAAATTCTTCTACCATCTAAAACATCATGTAAAATCATGAAAGCTCAAAATCTCCTTAAAGTTCTTGCAGTGTTGAAGCTGCAAACCCTTTCTCTTGGGTCATAAAGATGGTATAGTTTGGATTGTATATCATGTAGGTTAATAGCATTATACATTTTATGTTTAAAGCAACAGAGACCTCAGAGTACACCTACACAATTCTTTCTTGATAATGTATTTGTACTAGAAATTACATTCAGGATTTGGAAATTTGTGAACCTAGTCAGAATAAACATACAAAGTGCAGTTTATAACAATGTTTTCAGTTTAGATGTAAAAATCATGCACCTTGTTTTGATTTTCTATAAGTAACTAGAATTGACTAGTTTGTGAATTGTATTTGTTTTATAACAAAGAATTGTTCAAAACAGACTGATCTGTCCACTTTTATGACTGGATAAATTTATTTATGTTTGCATGCAATCTGGCAGCTAATTTCTTTTCCTTTCCTTTTTCTTTTTCTTCTAAATCCAAATTGTACCTTTAGGAAAGACTTTGATAAAATAAAGTTTGAATATCTTTTAAATGCAATAGTCTTTACTAAATCTGTACTTATTAGACTATCTTTAAAAATAATTGAGTGGAAAGTTTCTGTTTCCCATTATTGTAGTCACAATTGTTATAATTATTTAAGCTTTATATTTACGTTCAATTTCCTCTATCAGTAATTATTGATTAAAAATCATGGCTTAGGCTCCTTGGATTGAAGTGGGTATAGAGGGGTACAGAGCAGGCTCTCCCCCACTAGGTTTCATCTCACCAGCTGGACCATAAGCTCCTTGAGGCAAGCTCTATGTCTTTGGCCACTGTGCATCATTTGCAGAATTTAGGACATTCCAACTTCCTATTTGACATCTCTACTTCGGTCACCAGTAGGCATTTCAAAGTTAGTGTATTCAAAAAGTAACTCAAGCTTTTCCTCTCAGATCTTAACTCTCTGAGTCTTCTCCATTTCAGGGCTCATTATCCACATAGTTACTTTCATTTTCCCTCATCCCCTCCAAGATGAATCTGCCTATCTCTCTCCACTTCCTCTATTCCCACCCTGTTTCAGGTCATCATCCTCTCTTGCTTGGATTAATGTGATAGACCCCTAAGTGGTCTCCCTGCCTCCCACCCTGCTTCTCTGAGATTGTTTTTCTGTGTAGCCATCAGAATGATCTTTCTGAAGATCAAGTCACATCACTCCATTTCTTAAAAATACTGACATTTTCCCACTACTCTTAGAAAAAAATCTAAATTCCTTAGTAATATGACCTTTTTGGGGATTGAATCATGGACCCCAAAAAGACATGTTCAAGTCTGAATTGTCATTGTAAATAGGACTTCTGGAGATGTTATTACTTGTTAAAGTGTGGGCTCATTTTTGAATAGGCTCTTCAAAGATCCTATTTAATTGAGGCAAAATTGAATCAAGGTGGGCGCTAATCCATATGACTGGCACCCTTACACACAAAGGGAATTCAGACACATTCAGTCAGAAGAAGTCAGAAGTAGGTAAAAGCGGAAATCAATGTAACCCAGAGAGGCAGACGCCGGGAGAGAGAGATCACCATGCGACTGATTTCCCTACTGCTACAAACTCCGGGAGAAAGAAAGCCCTGCCAATAGCTTGATATTGTACTTCTAGTCTCTAAAACTATGAGACAATAAATCCCTGTTGTTTAAGCCCATCAGTGTGTGGTGTTTGTCCTAGCAGCCCTGGCAAGTTAAGACACACCTATAAGACTCTGAATGAGCTGGCCCTGCTGATCTTTCTGATTTCAACTTGAATTGGTTTCTCCCTCAAAAGCATTACACTCAATACCACCTCAGGGCTCTTGGACCAGCTGTTCTCTCTTCCTGGAATGCCCCTCCTAGAACTTTCTATGGCTGACCCCTCCAATCACCAGATGTCAACCCAGGCATCCTCTCCTGGAGACCTCTCCAGGTGAAAGAGTCCTCCCCCACCAGTCATTCCATATCTCGTTTGTATTTTCTTTAGAGCATTTATCCCTAAGCAACATGATCTTGTTTACTTATGTTGATTTCTCATTTAGTGGCTGTCTAACCCCATTAGAATGGGACCTAATTGCAGGCAAGGGGGTATGATTCTTGCTCTAGAACCTGGCACATAGAAGGTCTCAATAAATCTTTCTCGTGCTATATAAACAAATGAATATGGTAAACAGAAAAACAATCAATTTTTGAAGGGTTGAGAGATTTAAAAGTGCTACAAATATGTTCTCTATTTTCTAATATTTTGAAGAATATTGTAGACTGTAAGTGTTTTAGATAATTTCTATTATTTAAAAACAAAATCACAGGCATAATTTTAAAGAAATACTATTCTTTGGGATTGATGCAGTTGTTAACATCTTTTGCCATAAAAGTTGTAATTCAAACAGGAAGGTTAAGAAGTAAGTATTTGAGAATTACATGCCTCTAACAACACCTAGTATTGGATATCATAATATCTAATTTATGATTAAAGGGATAGGAGTCATATAACCAGAAAACAAAATTTAGCAAAACTTGGAAAATGACATAGAGAATGGGAAATGCAAAGGTTTTCCTCCTGTTAACTAAGGCATAAAGTCAGAGAAATACATGGCAGATGGGAATGAGGACCTCCTACCTATATAAGATACTATAAAAGGTACATTTCATTTATAGTCTTTATTGGCATTACTTAAGACTTGCTGATTTGTAAATATTCCTAATTACCAAGGAAGAGATGGTGCAATATTGTGAGAAAAAAAAATAATGAAACAGGAAATCAGACATCTCTGTTGTAGTCCTATCTCTCACTCTGGATATCCTTTGATCTTATATAAATTATCCTCTCTGGGTTTTGATTTACTTATCTATAAACTGAGTATTAGGCTAAAAAAGACTTCAGGTTTTTGTTCAGCAAAACCTGAGAATGGTAAATATCAGCCCAGTTTCATATCCAACCTTTTCTCCTCCTTGTTAACTAAGGCATCAAGTCAGAGAAATACGTGGTAGATGGGAATGAGGTCCTAGATTCGTGAACTGAGTGAATTTTCCATGTTCTAGGTGACTTGAATCCTCATAAAATTGGTTTTGTCAGTACATTTAGCTAGATAGATTCATATGGAATATATGCATATATTTATATATTTATATGAACTCTTTATATATGAGAATTGGAACATAACCTTTTTTTGTTAGCACTTATGTAGTCAAGAAGTGTTCAAACTGCATTATATTGATAAATAGACTACCCTTCTGTTTGAGATCAAAGTCATCTACATTTATGTAGCGGTGAAACAGCTTATTAACTGCATGAGGAAACAACAAATTGAGTATTTGGTCAAATGTAAAGATTTGATAGAATTAAAAGATACGTTTCATTTATAGTCATTATTGGCATCACGTAAGACTTGCTGATTTGTAAATACTCCTAATTACCAAGGAAGAGATGGTGAAATATTGTGAGAAAAAAAAAATAATGAAACAGGAAATCAGACATCTCTGTTGTAGTCCTATTTCTCACTCTGGATATCCTTTGATCTTATATAAATTATCCTCTCTGGGTGTTGATTTTCTTACCTATAAACTGAGTATTAGGCTAAAAAAGACTTCAGGTTTTCATTCAGCAATTATTATATGAAAAGTTCTGTGCAAGTCACTAGCATTTCTAAGAATCAGTCTATTTTTCTAAATACAGTATGAGTTCATGTGCATCCTAGTTTTGTAGCTGGAAGGACCTTAGAGATACTCTAAAGATGGAGATGAATATTTTGTTCACAAACACTATTAATGAAACCTATGGAGAATGGTAAATAGAGAACACATTAAATTACATTCCCATTTTGCATAATTATAACTAATTATAGTTATTAGACTAATGATCTTAGTCATCAAGAACAATGTAATTATTACAAAGGTTAAAAAACATATAATGGGTTGACATCATTCTATTATGATTCTTTCATAACCCCCTGAATATCTATTTTCAATTTTCTTCATGGGCTTTGTTTTTAAAACCACCCTTTAAATTGGGGAGTTCCTCCCTCAAGCCTTCCTAATGCAATATTCTCAACCTTTTCACCTCTGATACTTTAGATTCCATTTATTATCCCATGAATGCCCCAAAGTTTAATTACTAGATATACAGTGATCATTTCTGAATCCATATCTCGAGCCTAAACTTTGGATATATCCTTTTGGACTTTCCCCAAGGTTGTCTCTTCCAAACAATAACACTGTGCTGGTTTGAATGTATTGTGTCCCCCAAATGCCATTATCTTTGTAGTTTTGTGGGGCAGAAGTTTTGGTGCTGGTTCGATTAGCTTGGAATGTGCCCCACCCAGCTGTGGGTAATGATTCTGATGAGATGTTCCCATGGAGGCGTGACCCCACCCATTCGGGGTGGGCCTTGATCAGTGGAGCCATATAAATGAGCTGACTCAGAGAGAGGGAACTCACTGAGTGCAGCTGGGAGTGATGTTTTGAAGAGGAGCAAGCTTGCTAGAGAGGAACGTCCTGGGAGAAAGACGCCAGCTGCCTTCCCAGCTAACAGAGGTTTTCCGGACGCCATTGGCCATCCTCCGGTGAAGGTACCCGATTGCTGAGGTGTTACCTTGGACGCTTTGTGGCCTTAAGACTGTAACTGTGTGGCGAAATAAACCCCTGTTTTATAAAAGCCTATCCATCTCTGGTGTTTTGCATTCTGCAGCATTAGCAAACTAGAACAAACACTCATTCCTTTACTCCCCAAACTCTCTCTCTCTCTTTTTTTTTTTTTTTCCAGAATTCTTTGTCTCAGTTAAGATCTACAAAAGCCACCCAAACCTGTAATTTTCTCATCTTCACATCACAATCACTACACAAGTAGTCAGCAAAATTTAATAATTCCACCCCCAAATGTAATGCACATTTTGTCCTTCTTTTATCCTCAATTTCTGCACATCAGATGTATCCTTTTGTTTTCTGAGCTTTCACACTATCCTCATAATCTGATTATAGTTCTCCCCAACCCGGTGTCACCATTTCACTGATTTTCCATCTCCACTTGTGTGATCTTTGCAAGATGACATTTCTGACTAAGTCACTCACCAACTCCTAATTGTTTTCTCTTAATGTCAGGATAATATCAGCCCAGTTTCATATCCAACCTTTTTTCTCCACTTCTCCTGTGTCAAAGCTTGCCTCCTCTTGAACATGCCATGTTATTTTAGGTTACTTCTCCTTTTCACATGTCCCTTTCTATATTTGGAATATGCTTTCCTAGTTCATTTGGTGTCCAGTTTCCACACATCTCCTAAGTGTCTCTGAAGTCCTGCTGGTTCTTACATAATTGCACTTAGATGATCTGTCCTCCAGACTCCCAGTGTGCTTGGTGATTCTTTTTCTATTTCTGTACTTGACTGCAGGAAACTTGGAAAGTGGGAATTTTTTATTGTTCATAAGTTAAGTAGTAATAATGAAAATAATATAAAGTATGTGCCACAAATTTTATTTGCTAGACTGCTAAGGCAATGAGTGAGAAATAACCAAATGTAGATAATATGAACTTTTCTGAAAAAGAAGCTGTAAGCAAATATGTAGGAAATAATATACCACAGTGAGCAATAATGTTTTCAGCATTCATAAAAGTTATAAGTTCAGAAAGAGTAAATGTAGGTTATAGTGAGCTTAAAGTTAAGGTGAACTGTTTGTAAAATACCCAGTGGTCTGCTGAAGAAAGGGCTTTAACAGAAATTTGAAATTTAGGGTTATGTTTAAGGAGATGATAACCACCTTCTGTTGTTAAAAAGTAAGTTATTTAAGATTTTCATGGCCATATCCAGCTGTTATAAAACAGGAATTCATATTTTCAACATTAATATTGGCAATTAAACTTATATCTAAAGAATTAGTCCATTTAACAAAATATTTAAAGATGATATTACAATTTTTAGTATACCCCCTAAATATCCACTTTGTTCTAATGCATGTAAATTAGCTAATAAACCTTCTAGCATATTTTTACCCAGAATTTCCCAATTATTTTCATGTTATTTTGCTATAGAAGGATATTTCTAAAAATCTTAATTAAAAATGTTAATAGTGTTTTGAAAGAATTAAAAATTTCCAGACTAATGGAGTACTCAGTTATAAGGACCATAGTGAGTTGAGTCCAAGTGTGACTATAGAAGGCAATTAAGCTAAGTGACTGCATTCAAATTTTACTTGCTTATGTTCTTCAGGAAAAAGGAGAAGAAGGAGAAGAAGAAAGATTGGGAATCACTTAGCCATTTTAAAAGACTTCCATATCAAAGTTTTTCAGACATCTTTAATTATACACATGTCAAAGAATTAAGTAAAATAATGTATGTAAGCATTGTCTAGGAAAGGACCAGCCACAGACTAGATATTTAACAATTGGTGGATAAACAAGAAAATTGCCATCTACAAGGCAACAAAATGAATGTGAGGAGGCTGTAGCTTAGGCTTTCTAGAAGTTGCCTAGCTAACTTATTTATATTTAAATTCTAGGAGCTTTAGATACTGTTTGCTTTTTAACTCAACAGATTTTCAGTGTGACTATTCATTTGGCTTAGAGCTTCAGAAACAACTTGATATTCATTTTGTTTTGGGTTCTTTATGACTGACACATTATTTTTCACAACTCCTCTTTCTTTTTTCATTTTTAATCTAGCTTTAATTCAAAAATACCTATCATTGTTGAATTCTCAGTGAGTTCAAGAAGCTTCATGGTGTAGAGAATTTAGTTTTGCCTCTCAATTTATTCTGAAAATTCCTCAGAGACATATAATTTTATATTTATACCAGACCCCTTTCAGAATGCTGTATTTAAAAATATATTAAAAAGCAATTGACAGATCAACAAGTAAGTTGTTATAAGTAGGCCATGAAATATCTTTAGTGAAGAAATTTCACTGAATAAGTGGAATAACTTTTCATTAATCTCAGTAAAATTTATTGAAACATGCTCTCTATCCCCTAACTACACAGGGTAAAGATTTCCTTTTTTGATAGCTCTCAGATCTAGGATTCTGATAACTTCCTAAAGAGGGGTAAAGATTAAGGAATCTAAATGACAAAACACAATTTGAAATAAGAATAGTTTTACCCCTAATTTGTAGATTATGGAGACATGGTTAGCAAGTAATTAATATGAATACCTATTTTGAGGCAGCCTCTTTGTTGGCCACACTTTTCATGTTATTGAATTCTCCCCACAACTTTGAGGTCTTCTTTTGACCTCCATAATATATATGGGTGAACTGATGCAAATAAAAGTTTGTGTATGAACCTAAAAATCATCTGACACAGAAAGCCTCAAATATAGGTTTATATGATTCTAAAACCCAAGGACATTTCACAATGCTAAAGAATATCATTTTGAAAGTTAACTGCTAAACACAAAATATTTGTTCATTAAACGATCATTTTGACAGTTTTAAAAGTGGTAAAATAGGTCAAATAGATTTACTTAAATAACCTGAAACAGTCCAGATAACCTACTTGCAAAATAATTTTAATATAATTAATTCATATTTCTTGTTTATGTAGACTTACTTCCTGATTCAATTAAAATGATGCAAAGTTCATGTGCAGATAGTGTATATTAAAGATACATTGCATACCATGAAGGAAAAAAATTAAATATAGGAGGTTGCATACCACTGAAAAATAAATACATATGCCAATGAAAATTGCTAAGACAGTTGAGTTGAATTGGATTTCATATCAAGTAATTGCTATTTATTTATTTGTATGTATTACAAGAAAAATCAGTATTGTAATAATAAGTTATCACCTTTACATTACAAATTTTCAAATCTATTTAAATATATTCTTTTGAAAAAACAGGAATGTTATTTTTATTTAAGAAGTTAAGTTATAACAATACAATAATTGTTATATTAAGCTAATTTATTCTAGTGTTTGCACTGTAGTGGACACTTCTAAGAATTTTATGTGTAATACATAATTTAATCCTCATAACCCTATTACTGTTATGTCTCCACTTTATAGATCAGGGCACTGAAGCTGAACAACTTAACTATCACAACTTAGCAAGACTGTTAAGTTGACGACCCATGATTAGATTCCAAACCTTCTACTGTGCACTCCAGGCCCCTGATACCCAAATAGTAGTTACTGGGGCAGCAGCAGCAGCGTCAACAGGGAATGTAATAAAAGTGTAAAAGTGGACAATCTCAGGCCCTGCCCCAGACCCAATGAATCAGAATCTGAATTCTAACAAGAAACATTACTCTATCCCATGAAGTTACATTGCCAAATTTGTTGTTGTTGTTGTAGTAGTTGTGTCTGTTGTTGGAGACTTTTGATGCATGAATTGGGGTTGGTAGTATTCCTTGTTTCATGATGTGAGGGGTCTGATCATTGGTGGGATTGTGGCATATATTTCACACACCCCGTTCAAATCTGATATTTGAACTAGGACCTTGACAATGAGTGACATATAAATGTGATCTTCTTCCTCCCCCACCTTAGTCCCCTGCATCAGATCAGTTGATATCCCTCTTTGATTAGAGTTTAGCATGTTAAAGTGACAATGAAGTACAACCTAGCAGACAAAAATGTAACCCTTAAGTACTAAGTATTAGTACATTTTGTCAACTCTTCTGACTTCTCGATACTTCAAATTTTGTGTTTGTGTCTTAACATTTTGCTATTACAAACTGAATCAGTGGGATATCAGTTGGGAGAGTTACCAAATAATTTTATGTTAAATTATATATGATATATATATATATAAAAATAATATATGTTATATATACTATATATGTTATATAGATATTAACAATTATATATATATATGAACTATCAAATAAATTGTTTAACATGGAAAAATTGAGCTGCATTTAAGAAGAAAAAAGAAGGAAAGAAAAACAGTGTTGAGAGATTCCAAAGAGGGGATAAAGTACCATTTTTACACTGAATTGACAGAATACAGTAGTTGCTTTCCCATCTAATTGAAAGTTTTTGTCTTCTAAGTTTCTTTCAGGGCTTAGGTGTGGTACAATTGACTGTTTCTAGACAAAGAATATGTTGATTCTATTAGCTACGCACGATACTGATGAGAAAAATGTCAAGGATTACTCCTAATTTGGTTCATTAATGGTAAATTTGTTCTATAGAACTCCCCAAAATGAGATTTCCTAATTCATTGTGAGATATAACATTCATAAAAATAGTTTTCACAAAGGAAACTCCCTTGAGTACTGAAAAATAACTAAATGGCTTCTATGGGGATAGTGCTAGAGTCTATATTACAGCATGCTTAGTTGTTGGTCTATAACAATGTTTTTACAGAAATCTCAGCACCAAACTTTTTTTTCATTTTTTTATTATGGAATATAACATATATACATAAAAGTGATAACTTTCTAAGTGCAATTTATGAAGTAATTAGAGAGCAAATTTCAAAGAATGTTATAGATTATAGTTCCCCAGTTTCATTTATTTCCTTATTGTGAAATAAAACATATACAGAAAGGTGATAACTTTTCATGCACAGTTCAATGAATAGCTACAGAGAAAATTTCAAAGAATGTTACGGGTTATGGTTTCACAATTTCAGTTATTTCCTTATTGTGAAATATAACGTATATGCAGAAAGGTCATAGCTTTCAAAGTATGATTTAACAAGTAGTTATATTGGAAAATTCAGAGAATGTTATGGGTTACAGTATCATAGTTTCAGTTATTTCCGTATTGTGAAAAATAACATGTACAGAAAAGGGATAATTTTCATACACTTTAAAAAGCAGCTATAGAGCAAATTCCAAAGAATGTTATGAGTTATGGTTCCACCATTTCAGTTCTTTTCCTTCTAGCTATTCTAATACCCTAAAAAGTAAGGAAAAAATTATATATAAAGATTCAGTATTCATAATCCTTTGTTGAATTCTATCTTGTCTGTTGCTACCCCCTCCTCTAGTTTAATCACTTTCCTGATCTTCAGGGATGTCTAGGCAGTGACAGCCCTAACCTGTTCATGTTGAAACGGGTTGTCAACATGGTGGGAAATGGAGATGCATCTGGTTGATGCTCTTGAAGAGACTGTTGTCTATGGGTTTTGGGACTTACCTGGCATAGGAACACTCTGGAGGATTTAAGTTTCTGAAAAATAAACTTAGTGAGTGAAACTTATATAAAGTCTCAGATAGAGACCAGGGTATTCTTTAGGGTTTTCAGGATTACTGTTGATCTAGGCTTGTCATACTGTGGCCATTTGTCATATCTATCTGAAGCTTGCATAGGAGTAGCCTCTAGGACAGCTCTCAGCTCTATTTATTACTTGTGTTTATCTCATAATTTTCAAGTGCATTTATTGATTAAATGGTATACATATGTACTTTTATTATGTGAATTTCCTAATTTCTTCCTTACAATTGCTTTTTTTGAAATCTCTTAGCTACTGAAGCCCTGTTTTGATTACCTTTCTTTTCCTTCTTTTGGTCAAAAAGGAATTCTCAATCCCACAATGCCAGCATCAGTCTCATTTCTGGAATCCATATCCCACATCGCCAGGGAGACTCACCTACCTGGGAGTCCTGTCCCACTTTGGGGAGAGGGTGATGAATTTATTTGCAGAGTTGGGCTTAGAGAAAGAAAGGCCACATCTGAGCAACAAAAGAGGTTCTCTGGAGGTCCACAGCAGACTTTTACATTATCTATTTGATTAAAAGAGATAGCATTAAAATCAAATAGAATGGAAAACAAAACAGAAATTGTGCAAAAAATGTTTACACATGTATAGATAATTAAAATAATTCAAACAATGCATCATCTAACATTTAACCCCCCAAAATTGACATTTTGCTTTTACCCAAAATATGTGGATTATTAGATTACACTAATTTCCTTAGTTTTCCATTAAACTTTTTATATATCATAAAACATAGTAATTTAAAGCCAAATTATATTATTTTTTAAAATATTCAGAATATTTAATGAAAAGCACTAGACATAAAACACTATAGTTTTTCTAGTATTATTTATTCTCAAATAACAAAAGAATTGTGATAGTGTCATAAAATTGGGCTTAATACAATATAGCCTTATTCTTTTAATAATAACCAGAATTTATATTCCTAGTATGGGCACATTTAAACTTATTGTCTTTATTATGTTGTATGGAGAACATGGGTCTAAGCATCAGGAAAATTTGCATAGAGACATAATTCTACCTCATAGGAAGAAGTTTTCAATCCTGGACTTACCACCTATGGATCCAGAAAAATGAGGCACCCAATCTATCCAGTCACTAACCACAGTGCAGTTCAATCTCAAGCATGCAGTTAACCCACACTGGCATACCTCTCCCCTTCCAATGTACTAAGCAACATCAAACCAAACAAGAAAACACAATAACATCCCTGTACCATAATAATTCACCATGATGTATTTCATGGTACATAAATATAAACATAATATTGGGCAGAACTAAATAATTTATTTTATATGAAATTCTTTGGTGTTAAATTGCATCACAGCACAGTCTTACATTGTTTCTAGACTATTTGCCTTTAAATCAAGCAAATATGTAAGCCTGAGGAATCAACCAGAGAACAAACTAAATTAACTATAAAATGATTCAACTTTGATCAGAAATATGAATCCAACGCCCACTAATCTATGAAATCAAAATGCAATTAGATGTGTTTTTTAGCTTTGCATGGGTACAGTGTTTCATATATTCATTTCAATGTTTTGTGAAGGACAAAAAAGACAGATTTTTAAGTTTCTGTTCAATTAATTGAAAATAATATATGAGAAAATGATGCTGTTTTCCTTAATGAATCATTTCTATTATAATTGTTTTACTTCTTTGATCAGTAGCACTTGTCATTTTTCTGAAGCTTTTAAAATAAACAAAATAATTAAAATATATGTACTGTATCTACTGGGAAGTTATTCATTTATTCATTTATATATATTTGAATTGGATTTTCTTCCACATTTGTGATTGATGTTAATTTTAATTGTAATCTGTATTTTTTTTATTATGTGGAAATACATACTTTCACCCTGCTGGGAATATTTACTACAGGTTATTTGTTTATCACAAAGCCATGAATTAATTTCCAATCTTAGTAAACAGTAAGAATAGCAGCACTGGAACCCTGAATGTGAAATCTCTAAAATATATATTCTCTGCACTAGAAATACATAGAAAGAATAGTAAAATATTTCCTTTCTGAATTACAAATTTAGATGAAATGATGTGATTTTTGAATTTTACAAAATAAAATGTAATCAGTTTATTGAACTTGTGTTTATCTAATAATTTTCAATTGCAATTATTGATTAAATGATATATGTATGTACTTTTATTATGTAAATTTCCTAATTTCTTCCTCACATTTGCTTTTTTTGACAATTGCTATTTCCATGTCCATTTTATAGATGAAGAAACTTCGACATACAGAGTTAAAGAAACTTGGCTTAAATTTCAGAGAGTAAAAGTTGGAAATTAAATTAAAATCCAATCTGACTGAGCTAAATGATCAGTGTGGTGATCTGACCCATCATCTTTAGTGTGAAAAGAAAAGAAGTATCTGTCCTCAAGAAGTTTACAATCATGTTGGAGATGTAAAGAATACACAAGAAATAGCAAAATAAATATAGATATGAAACAGCAGTGAACTCAAATTATGACTATTGTTAAAATTGTTGACTTTATTAGTTGGAAAAGAGACCATAGAATACTTGGCCTTGATTATTATGTGTGATTTGGATAGTCAGAAGGAGTAATAAAAGTGCTTTTAATTGATGGAAAATATCTGCAAAAATTATTCAAATGAACATTCTTTGGTCTGTGAAGACATAAACCTGATTGAAGTGCATTTATGAATTGGAAATTAGAAGGAAATGACAGCAAAATTTCCCATAGATTTTGCAAATCAGTAGGTTCTATTAGGATGATATCCATAGAATCAGAATGAAACATCAGCTTGCAAAGGGTTAAGAATAAATTAGAATCCAGAGTTTAAGGTCAATAAATTCCCTGTATATGGCAATTGGTTGAAGGGTGAATAACAAAGAGTAGTTCCCAAGGAGTATGAGACTGAAGGAAGGATCAAGATACACTTTCCTATATAAGTGGCTCCACCATTTAAAATACCAGATGGCTACTACAAGTATGTTCTTTCTTCTTTTTAGTTATCTGATCCAATATCCTCAGCGACCCCTAAAGCATGAGATCGTTGCTCGAAGTCTGAATATTCACATGTGCTAGAACAATTTCTCTTCTGTCACTCCTGTCTCTGAATAAAATTCCTTAATATTTAGCAGATATAAGTAATAGAACATTTTATGAGCTCAAAATACTACTGATAGACCAATAAGCTAATAAGCCATGTATGCATAGTATTATTAGTCACACTCTTTACTGGTCAAATGATGTAGATTAAATGAACATAACTGCAGGTGTTCGAGGTCAGTGTCATTAACCCTTCCTCTAATAAGCTTCCCCTTGGAGAAGGAAATGGAAATGCAATTAATGATACATTAACAGTAAAAGTTTTTAGTTTTGTAGTTCTTCTATAATTCTTCACCAGAAAGTGTTCAAGCATTCCTGCTGGTGATTGCTCTGTAATTATTTCTTTTTTAGACATATAAAGAAATTATATTTAAAAATAAACCCCTGCCTCTTTAAAGATAGAGCCTAAAAGCATTGTTACACCATGAAGTAGGATAAATAAAATACAGGAAAGTGTTGGAGATGTGCTTGTTTTACACAAAACTGTCAAATATAATACTAAACTGGCACATCCTAAATGTGTGAGAAAGCTGAAATCAGTGAATTTTCCCAGTGCATAGTCCTCTATCTGCCTTGAAAACACACTTCATACTTATTGGAATATGAATAACATGAGTAGAAGCACACTTTTCTTGTCTCTGTGACAGCACACTTTCCTCATTTTCATCTTGGCTGCTTTACCCTGCATCTTTTCCATCTTCTCTCTAAGTTCATTTTCTTCCAGCTGGCAATTAAAAGTGGGATTTTTGATGCTCCCCTTTTAGATGCTCATCTTATGGTATGCTCTCTGCCTAGACTATTTTATCCACAATATTATCACCACATATGTATGCCACTGATTTCCAAATTTATATAGCTCTGACTTTTATTTGTGCAAATCAGTTTGCCTCCTTGATATTGCTATAGTATGTCTCCACAGGAAATCAAGCATAAAATGCTAAAACATGGATGTCATGAGCTTCCTCCAAAAACCTGGCCCATTTCTGATGTTCCCTATTTATAGAATGGCATCAAAATTCATCCTGTTCTATAAGCCAGAAAATAGGTGTTATCATCAATTCTTCTTTTAATCCTACTCTTCCATATCCAATAAATCCCTGAATCCTATTGTCTTTGTTTTGTTTTCAAGCAAAGGTTTCTCTAGAGCAAGAAATTGGATGCAACAACATTTTATTTGCAAGGTGTTTCGGTTTGCTAATGCTGCTAGAATGCAAAACACCAGAAATGGATTGGCTTTTATAAAGGGGGTTGACTTGGTTAAACAGTTACAGTCTCAAGGCCATAAAGTGTCCAAGGTAAGGCATCATCAATAGGGTACCTTCACTGAAGGATGACTGACGGCATCTGAGAACCTCTGTTAGCTGGGAAGGCACAAGGCTGGCATCTGCTTGCTCCCAGTTTGCGTTTCAAAATGGCATTCACCAAAATGTTGCTCTAGGGGCATTTTGTCCTCTCTTAGCTGCAGCTCCTCTTCAAAATGTCACTCTCAGTTGCTCTGAGGTCCTTCTCTCTGTGAACTCCTTTGTGTAACTACAGTGATCCAATTAACACCCACCTTGAATGGGTGTGGTAACACCTCCATGGAAATTATCCAACCAAACATTTCACTCACAGTTGATTGAGTCACATCTCCATAGAAACACTCAATGAAAGAATTCCAATATAATCAACACTAATACATCTGCACACACAAGATTGTATCAAAGAACATGGCTTTTTCTGGGGGACATGATACATACAAACTGGCACAGAAGGTGATTCCAGGAAACTGTGAGGGGAGGCGAGTAACACAAGAAAGGGAGAACAACAAATTATGGTTTATTAATAGAGAGGCTACTGCTGTGAGCCTTTGGGGTGCATTCCCTCTGAGGAACCTCTATTAGACTGAATAATACACACCTGCAAATTGTCCCTCTTTCTTGAGGGAGAAAGAATCTGGATATTTATCCACCAACCCCCTTGCATCTCATTGGAGAGAGATTGCTCCAGGGACATTAACTGTCCAACATTCTGGCCCACTCCACAGTGGGGTAGAGTATGCTCCAATGGCAATAGAAAGCATAGAGAAACAGGCATCCTCAGAATATTTAGAACTGGCATAGGCTGAATTGATATGGGCAGGGCACAGAAAGCACCTACTTCACAGGCTAATTTTGCAGTCAACTTCTCTCCATTTCCAAGTATCCATCCTACACCAACCTCTTATTTCCTCATACTTAGATGCTGAGCTCCTTTACTTATCTTCTCATGTTGTTCCCCATCTCCAATCACGCATCAACCAGAGTGATCTTTACCAAAACACATATGCGATTACCCAAACTGCTTAAAACCTTTAGGTGACTTTACCTTGACTCTAGAACAAAGAGCAAAGTTTAACTTTTAACATATAATAAAAGGCTCTGCCTAGTCTGAATTCTTGCCACTCTAATCTCATTTTACTACACTGTTCCCTATGTTTTTATGATCTAGTCACATTGGCCTTTTTTTAATGTTCCAAATATGCTAAATAGCCTCTCATTCCAGAACTCTTGAATACAGCACAGACTATCTTCTGATATACTTCCAGCTTTATTTCCAAATTCCTTTCATATTGCATACTCTGTTATTTAGTTATTTCTTCTTTAAGATTTTAAATATGGCCTATCAAAATAATTTCTCTATATGTTTTGTACTCCTGATTTTCTAATACTCATAAAAATTGTGCTTAGTCAGTCTTGTGATCAGCACAACCACTCATTCTTTGGATATCAACTTAAAATCCTTTTCCCAGGGCTTCTATTTGTATCCCCAAGTTGTGCAAGCAGACATGGTAATTACATCAGGATTTGTGTATTTGATCAGATGTCTGTGGTGGTTTGTAGCTATATGGACACCGGAAGCCATGTTCTTAAATTTAATAGATTTCTGTGGGTGTGGACCCATTTTAAGTAGGACATTTTGACAAGGATACTTCGGTTAAAGTGTAACTCACATCATTCAGGTTGGGTCTTAATCCTCTTACTGGAGTCTTTTATAGATGGAATGAATACAGAGAAAGAGAGAGAGAAAGAGAGAGAAAGAGAGAGAGAGGGAGAATGAGAGAGAGTGAGAGAGAAGCCACAGAAGGAAGAAGCTGAAATCAGCAAAATACAGAAAAGAAGGGAGAGACAAACAGATGCCACTATGTTCCTTGCCATGTGGCAAAGGAGCCCAGGGTCTCAGGCAGCCAGTCTATGGGAAGAAAGCATCACCTTAATGATGCCTTAATTTGGGTATTCCATAGGCCTTGAACTGTAAGCTAATAAATTACTATGGTTTGAAGCCAACCCATTTAATGGTATCTGGTTTGAGCAGCCTAGGAAACAAAAACAGTGTGTTTAATTACTGCTTGTGTTGGATACAGACTACATGAACTTTGTCAAGTAGCCTCTCTGATGCATCAGAAAATTAGGGATAATTTTATCTACTTCATAGAATTGTTGTGAGGATAAAATTTGTCAATTTAAAGTTGCTTAGCACAGTGTCTGGTATATAAATTGATCTTGATAAAATTCACATATTACCTGCATTTACATCATCTTCATCATTTCAGTATCCCACACCTCTCTCCTCCTAACACCATCAGACAGTTTCTCACTCTTCGCTTCATCTAATATTTTCGGCTGCCTGAAAAAAAGTTCCTCTTCACACAGCCGAAAAATGCAAAACAGAATAAAACATAACATGCGTATAGAAGTAAATTTCCAATGTTTTTATTATTTCACAATTACAGTATAAAAATCCTTGTTGATCACATACTTGCATGACAGCACCTGAAATAAAAGCATTGTCAAGAATGAAACAAAAGATAATCAAGAAATAGATTTAATTGCACTTTCTTCTAACAAGCATGTTAGAACCCAGAAAAGTCTTAATTGTTCAAACAAAAAATGCATAGAAAAGTATGAATCTAATTAAGACTTGAAAGTAAACTGAAAATCGACGCTATGTCAAAAAGCATCTTGCACTGGATTCAGCTTAAAATTATTTATCCAATTAAGGAAATAATCACTGGTGCACTGCAAAGAATGTTATTTGCATCTTCTTTTTTTCTTTTTATAAAAGTATGAACCTAGATTAGTTCAACTCATTTTTTAAAAAATATGTCAATCCTCTGTTAAGCTCAAATAAGCTTAAATTCAGTGAGGATTATGAGGAATTTTGCTTGTTATGTTATTTTAAAGTGTCAAAAGGATTTTCCTCAGCAGCACTTTATTAATGTAGCCATCCCTATTCCTTTTGTTGTCATTGATGTTCAGTTGTGTTTCAGTCTTTAATACAGAGTTTACAAGCTATCATAATTTGGAAGAAAATAAATTGATCTGCATTACACAGGAAAAAACAAAACTGAGCCTGAACAGATTACTTATACATTTTCTCTCCTTCCCATTACTATGTGCCCCATTTATATTTCATTTTATGTATTTGCCCCCATGACTGTTTAGAATTCCTTCATATTCTCAGGAATTTCTCTTTTTTTTTAACACTATCTTTTGCAAAGGCTTTATAGTTGTTTTGTATTAGCATTTAATAAAAGCATTTACATATGTTTGATTTATAGGAAAATGTATTCATATGATATTAAATTCAAATTAAGGTATTAATAGAGTATTTTATATCTTATAAAATCATTCATTTAAACTGTTGTGAGCCTACATTGCCCCAAAATATTTTTCTTCCATTTTTATTATCAATGATGACTTACTATTAAAAAAATGAAGATTAAAATTAAAATCAAGTGACTCAATGAAACATAGGGAAAATTTATGTCTTTATTGCAATTATAAATTAATGAACAATACCACTCTTTCTTTCCTTTAATGAAAATGAGAAAACAATCTACTGATGATTCCTTCACAGACAGTTCACTGAAAGCATTTGCTTCAGATTTTGTTACTTTGCATAACTTTGAAATAGCAGGGTAAAAGTTGATGTGTGCCTTCAGTTGAAACCATACATTTATACTATAATATTGCTGCTTTGGTCATCATATTAATTTCATATATTCATAATAAGTAGCTTTGAGTAGTTCTCATAATATAATACATAGAATGACTGTTCTAAATATGGTTTTTATACTATAATATGTTTCCAGTATTGGTACTAAATTAAACCTCAGTTTTAGAAGTTATACTTCTAGAAGCTTCTGTTCTAAAATTGCATATTTATTCAGGTTATTTATAAATAACCTGCAGAGAAGAGCATAATTTCTCATTCCAATGTACTGAGTAACCTGCTTTTAAAACTATCAAATCAAAACCTTTATGCAGTGATGATTTATGATATTGCCCAAATGTGTGAAGTAGTCTCACATTGTATTTCCAAACAATATTTCTGAAGTGTTCAGTTCTCATTTTGTGCTAACAATTTTAACCAGGCATTTAATTCTTAAATAATTGTCATCAATATTTTATATGGTTGAATTTTTATCCTATTGTATGTTGTAAGTTGTTACCATAAGATAATTTTCCAAAGCTTTACTTTTCAGGTTCATATAATGTTTCAATGTCATATTATTTTGCAAAACACAGTTTTTATGATGAGATATTCAAATCTATGCTTTAACCCAGACTAACAAAGTAATCACAATACATTATCATGTTTTATAAATGTTTCACCCTTACATTTTAAGACATCTAATTATATGGTTGTCAGTATTCTATTTCATTAATTCTTATGTAAGATAGCATTTATTACTTTTATAACTTTGCACTTTTCATCTTAAAAGCAATCTTTCTTACAGTTGCTGAATTATTTTTAACATAGCCAAATATTTTAAATAGTAATTATTTAATTTTAAAAACTATTTTGCTTATCATTGCTGGATAATTATATTACACATAAAAACCTATATATATATTTTTTTTACTTGTACATGAATGTTCATAGCAGCATTAATCACAATAGCCAAAACGCAGAAACAACACAAGTGCCCTGGATAAATGAAATGCTGTATATCCACACAATGGAACATTACCTAGTCATAAAAAGGAATGGAGTTCTGATACATGCTAGCACACGGATAAACCTTGGAGACACTAAGCTAAGTGGAATAAAACCAGACACAAAAGGACAAACATTGTATGATTCCATTTATATGAGGTATCAAGAATAGACAAATTCATAGAGACAGAAAATAATAGATTAGAGATTACCAGAAGCTGCTGGGAGTGGGAATAGAGTGTTATGGTTTAATGGATATGAGAGTTTCTGTTTGGGGTGAAGAAAAATTTTGGGGTGATGTTGCACAACATTGTGAATGTAATTAGTGCTACTGAATTGAACATTTAAAATAGTGCAAATGGCAAATTTTATGTTATATATTTTATCACAATAATTTGTTTGTTTTTTAATGGGGGTATTATATTCCATCTAATCCTTATTCCAGTGAGGTATACAAGACAATGATTATTATCCCCATTTTATTTATTTTTTTCTATAATTCAATTTTATTGAGATACATTCACATACCATGCACTCATACAATGTGTACATTCAACTGTTCACAGTACCATTACATAGTTGTACGTTCATCACCAAAATTAAGTTTTGAACATTTTCATTACCACACACACAAAAGTAATAAGAATGAAAATTAAAGTGAAAAAGAACAGTTAAAGTAAAAAAGAACACTGGGTGCTTTTTTTTTATTGACCCCGTCTTTCTACTCATCCATCTATACACTGAACAAAGGGGAGTGTGATCCCACATGGCTTTCCCAATCACATTGTCACCCCTCATAAGCTACATTGTTACACAATCATCTTCAAGATTCATGGGTTCTGGGTTGCAATTTGATAGTTTCAAATGTTTACAGCTAGCCATTCCAAGTCATTAAGAAAACTGTATTTTTAAATTACAGTTTAATTTCCATCTATTTTTGCAGTAAATTACTCAAAAATGTTCTTAACATTATACAGCCAGATGAAAATCATTAATAATTATTGCATATTACATTAATGTACCACCATTCCTTAAGTATTTACATATCTTTCTCACAAAAATGTGAATTTATAGATTCAAAAATGACAGATTCTAATTTTCTTTCAAAACATTTCATGATGTATATTGTCTGTTTCTACTAAGACGTATTAATCCTTATGTTGCTATAAATGTATGATGGTCACTTTTGTGTGTCACCTTGCCTAGGAATATACCAGCACTATCATCCCTAGTGAAATACAAGCAAATTTCTTTTTTTAACCTCTTCTTAACCCAGAGGAAATTTGCTATTATATAATAAAACTAAAGAAGACTATGTATCTGGAATACATCGTTGAAGTGTCTCTTAGTACTGCCTGTGTGATTAAAGTCAATGGAAAACTACAACAACCCAATTCAGGCAGGACTGCTAATGGCCTAGATCTTTCAGAATGACAAAGAACTACAAGTAGCTGTGGTGCTTGTGGAGAAAAAGGGAATATAGAATGAATACTGCAAAAAGTTACCAATAAATTCCAGCTACTTTCAGATGTTCAGCTGCAGAAATGAGGACTATAATAGTTATGAGTACTTCTTCCTTATTTCTTATAAATATACATATATATACCAAATATTTTTTCTTCTTTCTCATCCCCTTATCATAAGATATATTAATAACTGTTAACTTCTCCTCACAGTGTTTAAGTTACCAGATATCAAGGAGAAAGGTGAACATTGCCCAAGGATTTTGCATCCTTTTCTGGGAAGAGGGCTAATGAGTTTACAGTTAAATGGAGGATAGTAGCATCATGCTATGTGGAAGTCTGTCTATGTACTGTCTTTATCTGGAGATTAAGTGTGGTTTACAGAAATGTGTATGAGTGCCTCGTTGACAAGGGGTGGCCTATGATAGCTAGTTTTATGTGTCAGTTTGCTTGGCTTATAGTGCTTAGTAATTCAATCAAACACTAATATATGTGTTGCTGTGATGGTATTTGGCAGATTGGATTAATGTTTACAATGTGTTGACTTTAAATAAAAGAGGTTATTTTAGATAATTTAGGTTGGCCTGATTCAATCTGTTGTAAGGACTTAAGAGCAGAACTGAGTTTACTCTGGAGAAGAAATTGTGCCTGTGCATTGCAGGGTCAGCTCCTGCCTGGAATTTACAGCCTTTCCTTCCCAGCGACCTGCCCTAGGAATTATGGACTTGCTTCGCCAGCCCCTACAAAAGTCTAAGCCAAGTCACTGCAGTATACACATACTACATATATGTATATGTATATATTTCCCACAGTTTCTGTTTCTCTCCTGGAAGTCTGGCAGAAAACCTCTCTGCTTTTCAAATTTGTAATAATTTATAATAATGGCAAAGAAACTGTCATGGATATAAAATCATTAGGTGGCTACTTCTTTTTTGCATGTAAAAAAGTTTGTTTTGTTGTAGAAGACTTTATATTTAAACAACAAACAAAAATCTTTCCTGGCAAATAGTTCTGTCATGGAGCAACTGAAAATTAGCAGCCTTAACAAGTTCTTTCTGGGTTTTATGAAAAAAACAAAATATTAAGAAAGTATTCATAGTGTTTCATAGTAAGTGTTCAAAAGAAATAATACATAAATTCTGCTCTATGTGATTTGAGTTTTTAGTTTGAATTATGCATATACATGACTTATACACATGGTATTAGCAAAAAAATAGAGTCTAGGAGGAAAAGAGGAGCTTCTGAGATGCCATGTACTCTCTGATGAGTGCAAACTTTAAATGGTATTAAGGTCATATCACTAGGGATTCAATCATTTCTGGCAATCCCTGTGACAAGGAGGATTATGAGCTGACATCTCATTATTGAAGTACTGAAACATGAATAATTTGTCCTACATTGATGGCCAAGAGATGCTGAAACAGATACAGTCATGAAGTTATACTTGTAAGGAATAAACTCTAAAAATATTACAGAAGAATAATAATGAGAAAAAATATTAACCAAAAGTATACATATACACACATTGTATTCTGTGTATTCAAAATAAAATAATCAAATTGTGATTTTAAAAACTTCTATATCCTCAACTTTCATATTTTTCTGTAAACTTAAATGGCAGAGGAAGAATAAAAACTAGAGGAGGAATGGAAAAATATCAAACATTTATTTTCAAACTAAAGATAAATGGTATAATATTTCTTGGGACTTAAAATATGTACCTTCTCTATTTTTTCTCATATAAAATGGAATGAGGATAAGTTGCATAGTAATAGCATTGCACTGATGAGGGTAAATATGAACAAAACCTCAGAAAATGTGTAATAGAAGAAAGTGAAAATCATGTGGTTAATTTATAAATAATATTTATAAAGGACATTGCTTTCCAAAAATTTGATACTGTTCATATTTAAAATATTTAAAAGATGCAAATATCAGCTTAATAATGATTTTGGACCAGTTAGAAAAAAGCAATGTCTTGATTTGATAATGGTATTTTATGATAGAAAACTATATAAACATTTCTGCCCACATTCTTAACTGTGAATAAAGCAGAGGTGGTGTAAGATAGGTGTTGCAAATGTGTAAGCAACTGTAAGGTGTTCAGTATTGTAGGAAAATTAGCTTGCACCATAGAACAGTGCAGTATGATATTTCAGTACTACATTGCCATCTGTATTGAAAGATTCAAATGGTCCACGAGTTAAGGATAAGTGGTCTCCATTTCATCAAATGGATTAAACTTTGAGTTATTGAAAATAGATTTTATTATTAAAAGATAGCATTGGGTAAATGCCAGCTATTGCTTTTATCTAACACATTCTTAATATTAAAAGAATAGATGCTAACAACCAAACAGAGAGAGATTCACAGTTCACGTAAAACCTCTGGATCCATTTGTCCATCATTTGCAAAACTGTCACAGACAGTGAAGGGCAAAAAGTATATACCTGGTTTCCTCTTAGATTTTAACTTGGGAAAATAAAAGATCTCAGAAGAGGTCAAATGTACCTTCTGACTGATGAAACAGAAGTACAAAAAGCATGACATGTTTCTCTTAACTCCTTCATTTGCAGTTTATATAGTATTACAGCAATATTCTCTTAAAATTAAAATAATAACAAATGCATACAAAGAAAAATAGAGCTTATAGACCTCAAATAAGATTTGCTGGCATACAATTTGCAAGAAAATTTATGTGAAAAATTGTATTTGTATGTTTATACACACAAGTATTTAATAATATGTATTCAAATATTCCTAATTAAATAATATAATGGTTTGGATTCTCACTTTCCCTAAATATTTTTAGGCATTGGTCTCTGCATCTATCACTTCATATAATTTTTGGAAGTATATCTGTAGTTTAATAATTTCTCCAAATATCACAATACAATTGTGCATTCTTAGAACTTATCATTTTAAGAAATATTCTATTCAACTTCACAGAAAATAAAAGAAAGTTCACTTCCTAAAAGTTATTTTACTTATTTTTATTTCTTATCTGTTACTGATATTCAATTGCAAGTAAAAGTATAATTTTGCCCTTAAAGATTTACATGCAAGGAAACAATGTTTAGAGTATATTTGGAATGACTATATATTTTGATATTGATACAAGGGACCATGAACCTTTGATTTTCAATGATTCAGTTGTTAGTGTTTTAGAGCAATAACACACATTTGCAATGTATAATCAAAATTAAGATGGTCCCATGGTTGCTCTAAGAAAATCATAGCCTCAGTGATTTAAAATGCAAGAGGCACAACTAATTTAAGTATTTAAGAACACGCTATGAAGTCAGCAGAAAAAAAAATGATATTCTCTGTATTATTGGCAAAAGTATAAAGGCTTCTAAAAGGAGAGGGAACCTTAAGGAATACTGAGAACTATGCTCAAGTTAAAGAAGCATGCCGTGTATCATGGCTCACATCTTCAGAGAGTGAGATAAGAGGCACAGTCTGGGTCAGTAGGGTAGAGAGGCACTTCAATATGCACAGATAACTTGTCCTTTTGATGATCTTATAAAACAGTATGACCATGTGTGTTGCTGGTCCACATTTTCTCTGAGGCCTCAGTGCAATGTCATAATTTTAAAGCTGATACTGATCCCTAAAGAATATGTAATTCTATATAAAAAAAGTGGTATCCTGGTTATAGCAATTTTAAAAGTGACAATTCCATATTGCATTAATTATTACCGAGTCTTCTCTGAAATAAACCACTATAAGGAATATGATTTTGTTGTTGTTATTGTTATCACCTTGAATTAATCAGAAAAAGAACAAGTTACCATGATGACTCTTATGAATTTCAAGTCCAGGAACAGAGAGGTCCTAATGAGTTGTAATAACTTAAGGAAGTGGTTGCTAATTCAAAATGAAAAAGTTAAAAAAATGTTTGGTGGTAGAAAGGTTATGCAGGCATCTGATGGCAGAGCGAAACTGAGACAAATGAGGAGATGAGCCATGAAATTAAGTTTTTCTCAAAATTAAATGTGTGTTACAATTACTTTGGGTACATTTCTAAAATGCAGTTTACTCAGCTCCATGTCCTAGGGTGAGTTTGAGGCTGGTGGTTCCACAGTCACACTTTGGGGGACTCTGCTACATTTAGAACTCTTTTTATTTCCCTCCATTTCATCTTTCTCAAGGGTAATGGCCAGAAAATTTAAATGTGTGTTCAAGAACATACTGAGTTTTAGATTCATATTTCTGGCAGAGTTGAAACAACAGATTTTAAATCAAGATGAAGAAAACTATTGAACGCCCAGGTAAAATGGCAGAGTAAGGGGCTGCACTACTCATTCCTCCTTCAAATACAGATAGTGGATGGGAAAAAACTGTCTGAGACAACTGTTCTTGGGCTATGGAGACCAGGGGAACTTTGTGCAGTATCTAGGGAAGAGCAGGATGAAGAAATTGAGACACTGTAGTAACAAAGTGTGAGCAAATCACTCAGCAGTAACTGCTGGCATCCAAGCACTACCCTCAAGGCTAGCCACATGGGGTCTGGTTCCTGGCTGACTCCAGTGGACAGAGAAGGGCATGGAAGCCCTCCTCCCCAAGAACAGTGGGAGGCAAGGTTCAGTACCGATTAGGGTTACTGATCAATGAGTTTAGATTGCTGGGTCATGACTCTTTCAGCCCACCCCAGAGAGGGATGGCTGTGCCATTGTTTTGACTGAATGCTCAAAAGGGGTGAAGGCAGTAGAGATTCAAAGAAGCAGGGCCTTTGTAGAACTGCAAAGAAAAGTTAGCTGAAGAGTGTCATATGCTGGGCAGGCCAGGAAAACATAGCTTTGGCGAGCTGTCCAAAAGACTTTTTTGGCATAGTTCCTGACCCTGTACCAAAAGCTCTTTGGCATTCATATGCACCACATTCATGGTTCTCTAGCCCACATTTTGCTGGGAAGTACTGACTTGGGAAGTCTGCTCTGGAGTGACACTCCTCCCACACTTTGCCCTCCAGGGAAAAGCATCTAGAAGCCATGAAAGGAAAGTGAAAAATTAAAAAATAAATAAATAAATAAATAAATAACTGTAGAGGCTGCCAAACAAAAGCAAAAAAAGAACAGATCAAGATTCCCGGAGAAGTAACAGAAGAAAGAAGCATTCCCCTGGGGGTGAAACAATTGCACAAATAGTGCAATCTTAAGCTTGTACCAAATATCCAGGGTGAGAATCAAATAAAAAGCTGAAAAATCTGATCAATCAAACCTGGGTAATTCTAAAGGTCTAGAATAAGTTGAAACAACTGTCAAGGAAGAGCCTCAGTGCAAAAACAATCAAGAATAAAACCCTAGGCAAAAGACAGAAGTGGACCTTCAGAGTAGATACATCAAATACATCAAAGTAATCAGATGCCTATACATCAGCAAAAAGTTATGAACAATACTAAGAAACAAGAAAACACAGACAAAAGAGCAAATTAAAACTTCAGATGAGATACAGAATTTGGAAAAACTTATCAAAGATGTTCAACATATCTGCTAAATCAGTTCAAGGGAGTGAAGGATAATACAGCTAAAGAGAAAAAGGGTATTAAGAAGACACTGCATGAGCATAAAGAAGAATTTAAAGTATGAATAGAAAAATAATGGAACCTATAGGAATAAAGGCACAATAGAAGAGATTAAAAATACACTAGAGGGATAAACAGCAGATTTAAACAGGCAAAGGACTCAGCAAGCTAGAAGAGAGGGTAATGAAAATCATACAATAAGAAAAGCATATAGAAAAAAGAATGAAAACTATTGAGCAGGGACTCAGGGAATTAATTGACACAATGAAGTGTACACACATACACATCATGGGTGTCCCAGAAGGAGAAAGCAAGGGAAAGGAGGAAGAAAGAACACTTGAGGAAATAATAGCCTAAATTTCCCAACTCTTATGAAAGACAAAAACATAAATGTTCAAAAAGCACAATGTACTCCAAATAGAAAAAATTCTAATAGAACTACCCAAAGACATATATTAATCAGAATGTCAAATGTCAGAGATAAAGAGAGAATCCTGAAAGCAGCAACAGAAAAGTGATTCATCACATACTAGGGAACAGTACTATTTAATGATGATTTCCCATTAAAAACCACAGAGATGAGAAGGCAGTGAAATGATATATTTAAGACACTGAAAGAGAAAATCTTTCAGCCAATAATTCTTTAGTTGGCAAACTGTCCTTCGAAAATGAGGGAGAGTTAAAAATATTATCAGAAAAACAAAAACTGAGAGAGATCGTCAAAGAGACCAGCCATACAAGAAATACTAAAGGGAGTTCTGCAGGCTAAAAGGAAAAGACAGGAGAGAATGGCTTGGAGGAGAGTGTAGAAGTGAAAATTATCTGTAAGTATAACTAAAAAGGATTAAAACAGAATAAAAAATATAAGAAATAATTTTGAGAAACAAAAGGATAAAATGATTGAAGTAAGTACTACCCTTATGGTAGTAACAATGAATGATAATGGATTGAACTCCCCAATCAAAAGACACAGATTGGCAGAATGGATAAAAAGTATGATCTATATATATGCTGTCCACAAGAGACTCAGCTTAGGCCCATGAGCACAAACAGGTTAAAGGTGAAAGATTGCAAAAAGATATTCCAAGCAAATAATAGCCAAAAAAGAGATTGGGTAGCTATACTATTATCATACAAAATAGACTTTAAATGCAAAATGGTTATAAGAGACAAAGAACAGCACTATATATTAATAAAAGAGGTAACACACCAAGAAGAAATAACAATAATAAATATTTATGCACCTAACCAGGAGTCCCCAAAATACCTGAGACAAACACTGGTAAAACTGAAGGGAGAGGAGGTTGGACAAGATGATGGCATAGAGAGAAGGAGAATTTAGTTAGTCCCCTGGAAAACTAATGAACAACCAGGAACAACTAATATATAATCTGGAATAACTGTAGGGACAACCATGACAGTCCACACATCATACACAAACCTGGATTAGGAAGAATGCCTGAAATCACAGCATAAAATCTGTAAGTAAAAACTGCAGAATTGTGCCTGGAGCCCCTTCCCCCCACAGCAGGCTTAGCTACAATACCTCACTGTGGTAGAGAGCAGCACTCTCCCAGCAAGTGAATATAGCTCAACTGAGCTCCAACTGGGGTTTTAATTAACAAATGTGGATACAAGCTACAAACCCCCAACAAGCAGACAGAGGCTTTTAGTGATGACTGACCTTAAAGAACCAGAAGACTCATCAGTCCCAGGAGGGGGAGCCCAGAAGACCAGGTGTTACCTCTGGCCAACGAGTGAAAGTGGGAAGCCATGTACTGGCTCTAAAAGGGGACCTTCCATTCCTTTTTCTCTCTCTCAAACTGAGGGGCTCAAGGGAGAGACCCACAGCCATTTTCAGTGGAGAAAGCCTCAGCCATTTTCAGTTGTCAGTGCTCTGAGCTGGACAGGGATGGAGATGACCGAATCAGAGAGACAATTCAAATGCAAATGATAACTACCTTGTGGGTTTATCTTCCCTAAGAGTAAGGAGATGGGGCCCAGCTTTCCCTTCAGAACCAAACCCCAGAGCCTGGGGTAAAACAGCCAAAACAGAAACTGAAGCCAAAACACACCTCCTTACACCAGTTGGGAGCAACAGGCTGATATGCGCCACCTGCTGGGAAGGTTAGGAAAAGCACAGCGACTGGAAACCTCACAGGAAAGACTGTCATTCCTCTAAGACACACCCTGAATATAACCCCATTCTGAGACCTGAACCCATTGTGGTCTTGGAAAATCTGACTGGGGTAACCAAGGAAACCAGATACCTGGACAACAGAAAGCTACAGTCTATACTAGGAAAAATAAAGATATGGCCCAGTCAAAGGAACAAACTTACACCTCAGTCAAGATACAGTTGAGATATTGTTTCACTTTAATGAAATAAACTTTTAAAGGTTTTCAAAGAAATATGCTAAATCAAATAAAAAACCAAATCAACAAGTTCAGGGAAGATACAAAAAAAGAGACAAAGGCTATAAAGAAAACACTGGGCAGACATAAGATAGAAATCAAAAGTTAAAAAGAAAACTGATAGAATCTATGGAAATGAAAAGCAGAACACAAGAGATGAAAAACACAATGGAGACATACAACAGCAGATCTCAAGAGGCAGAAGAAAACATTCAGGAACTGGAGAACAAGACACTTGAAATCCTATGCACAAGAGAACAGATAGGAAAAAGAAGGGAAGAATATGAGCAACCTCTCAGGGAATTGAACAACACATGTAATGCATGAATGTACATATCATGGTTGTCCCAGAAGGAGAAAAGAAGGCAAAAGAGGCAGAAGCAATAATAGAGGAAATAATTAATGAAAATTTCCCATCTCTTACAAAAGACATAAAATTTCAGATCCAAGAAGTACAGCATGCCCCAAACAGAATAGATATGAATAGAACCATGCCAAGACGCTTAATATTGATTATCAAAGACAAAGAGAATCCTGAAAGCAGCAAGAGAAAAGTGATCCATTACATACAGAGGAAGCTTGATAAGACTTATGTGTGGATTTCTCAGTAGAAATCATGGAAGCAAGAAGGAAGTAGGGTGATATATTTAAGATACTGAAAGAGAAAAGCTGCCAACCAAAAATCCTAATATGCAGTAAAACTGTCCTTCATATATGAGGGACAGTTTAAAATACTCTCTGACAAACAGGCAATGAGAGAGTTTGTGAACAAGATACCTGCTCTACAGGAAATACTAAAGGGAGCACTACAGACAGATAGGAAAAGATAGGAGGGAGAGGTTTGAAACACAATTTTGGGTGATGGAAGCACAGCAATGTAAGTACACTGAACAAAGATGACTGTGATTATGGGTGAAAGAGGAAGGTTAGGAACATGTGGGACACCAAAAGGAAAGAGAAAAGATAAAGACTGGGACTGTATAACTCAGTGAAACCTAGAGTGCTCAAAAATTGGGATAAAATGTGCAAATATGCTTTTACATGAGGGAGAACAAAAGAATGTCAACCTTGCAAGGTGTTAAAAATAGGGTGGTATTGGGGAAAAAATACAATCAATGCAAACTAGAGACTATAGTTAACAGAAACACTGTATTAGGCTTCTTTTAATGTAACAGAGGTTATATACCAAAGCAAAATGTGTTTAAGAGGGGGATATAAGGGAGGGGTATGGGTCTCTTGGCATTGGTGATACTGTCTGACTCTTTTATTCTACTTTAGTTTAACTCTATCTTTCCTTTGGTTGCTTTTTAGCTGTCATGTTATTTTTTTCTCTTTCTTTTTCTTCTGTCTCTCTACTTTCTCTGACTCTTCCTCCTTCTTTGTAGAAGAAATGGAGATGTCCTTAGATAGATAGTGGTGATGGTGGTGAATACATAAATATATGACTATACAGAGAACCACTGATTGTTTACTTAGGATGGAAAGTATGGTGGGTGAACAAAACCATCTTAGAAAAAAAAAAGGATTGATGAAGAAACCTTCAGGGCACTACATTGAGTGAAATAAGCCAGACACCTAAGGACAAATATTGCATGGTCTCACTGATATGAACTAATTACAATATGTGAATATATAGACATAAAGTATAAGTCACCAGTATGTAGAATGAAGTTAAGGAATGGGGAGTGGTTGCTTATTAAGAGTTCAACTAGGTTGAACCTAAGTGTTTGGAAATGGCCAGAGGTGTCAGTAGCACGTTATTGTGAGAATAACTAACATTGCTGAATGGTATGTGAATGTGGTGAAAGGGGAAGCTTAGAGTCACATACATCACCAGAAGGAAAGTTGGGGGTTAAAAGATGGGAATGCATGAAAAAGTGAATCTTGTGGTAGACAATCTCCATGATTAAGTGTACAAATATTAGAAATCTCTTTCATGAACCAGAACAAATGTATGACACTATAACTAGAAGTTAGTAATAGAGGGATATATAGGGATAAAATATATAGCTATTGCAAACTATGTACTACAGTTGGTAGTATTTTAACATTCTTTCATCAATAGTAACAAATGTACTATACCAATACTACAAGTCAATAATGAAGGGGAGTGGTTAGGGGTATGGGAGGATTTGAGTTTTCCTTTTTTGTCTTTATTTATTTTCTGTAGTAATGAAAATGTTCTAAAAATTGAAAAAAAATTGTTATGATGAATGCACAGCTGTATGATCTTACTATGGACAATTGTGCAATTTGGATCTTTGGATAATTGTATGGTATGAGAACAATCTCAATAAAATTGAATTAAAAAAAACTGAAGGGAGAAATAGAGGTTTCCACAATAACATTTGGAGTCTTCAATACACCACTATCACAAATAGATAGAACAACTAGACGGAAGATCAATAAAGAAATGGAGAACATAAGCAATATGATAAATGAACTAGACATAACAGACATAAAGAACATTGCATCCCCAAAGAGCAGGATATACATTGTCCCCAAATGCTTATGGATCATTCTCCAGGACAGAATACATATTGGATCACAAAAAAGTCTCAGTAAATTTTAAAAAGATGGAAATTATGCAGAGTGTTTTCTTTGACTATAATGGAATGTAGCTGGTAATCAATAACAATCAGAGAACTGGAAAATTCAAGAAAAAATTTGGGTTGAACAACACACTCTTAAACAATCAGTAGGTCAAAGATGAAATTGCAAGAGAAATAAATATCTCAAGATGAATGAAAATGAAACAAATCAAAACTTGTGGGATGCAGCAAAAGAAATTCTGAGAGGTAAATTTATATCCTTAAACACCTACATTCAAAAGAGAAGAAACCTCTAAAATCTAAGACCTAATGGCACACCTGGAGTAACTGTAAGAGGAAGAGTGAACTAATCCAAAGGCAAGCATAAGGAAAGAAGTAACATAGATTAGAGAAGAAATAAATGAAATTGAGAACAAAATCAAAAAAAAAAGAATTAACAAAACCAAAAATTGGTTCTTTGAGAGGATCAATAAAGTTGACAAACCCTTAGCCATATTGACAAAGACAAACAGAGAGAAAGTGCTAATAAATAAAATCAGAATTGAGGGGGGGCATTACTGTTTACCCCACAGAAATAAAAAGGATCATAAAATGAAACTATGAATAACTGTATGCTAACAATTTGGAAAACTAGAATGAGGTGGAAATTCTTAGAAAAACATGAACAAACTATGCTGACACTTGAAGAAACAGAAGATCTCAATAAGATCAACAACAATTTAAGAGATTAAATTAGTCACCAAAAACCTCCCAGCAAAAAAAACCCAGGAGAAGATGTCTTCACAGGTGAATTCTACCAATCATTCTAAGAGATATTAATACCTATCCTGTTTGAACTCTTCTAAAAAATTGAAGAGGAGAGAACACTACCTCACTTAGTCTATGAAGTCATTATCACCCTAATACCAAAGCCAGATAAAGATACTACAAGATAAGAAAATTACAGACCAATTTCTCTTATGAATATAGATGAAAAATCCTCAACAAAATACTTGCAAATTGAATTCAACTGCACATCAAATTACTTACACAACATGGTCAAGTGGGTTTTATTCCACATATGCAAGTGAGGTTCAGAACAAGAAAATCAATTAATTTAATACACCATATTAACAAATCAAAGGGGAAAAAAACCACATGATCAATCTTAAAAATTGCAGAAAAGTCATTTGACAAAATCCAGCATCCTTTCTTGATAAAAACATTTTGAAAAATATAAATAGAAGGAAATTTCCTCAACATGATAAAAGGCATATATGAAAAACCAAAGCTAACATCATCCTCAATGGTGAGAGACTGAAAGCTCTCCCTCCAAGACTGGGAACAAGAGAAGTATGCCCACTGTAACCACTGTTATTCAACATCGTACTAGAAGTTCTAGCTTGAGCCATTAGGCAGATGACATGATCCTATACATAGAAAGTCCCCAAAAATCTACCACAAAGCTATCAGAGCTAATAAATGGGTGTGCCGGTTTGAATGTATTGTGTCCCCCAAATGCCATTATCTTTGTGGTCTTGTGTGGGGCAGACGTTTGGTGCTGGTTGGATTTGCTTGGAATGTGCCCCACCCAGCTGCGGGAGATGATTCTGATGCGATGTTCCCATGGAGGCGTGGCCCCGCCCATTCAGGGTGGGCCTTGATCAGTGGAGCTATATAAATGAGCTGACTCAAAGAGAGGGAAGAGAGTGCAGCTGTGAGTGGCGTTTTGAGGAGGAGCAAGCTTGCTGGAGAGGAACGTCCTGGGAGAAAGCCATTTTGAGGCCGGAGCTTTGGAGCAGATGCCAGCTGCCTTCCTAGCTAGTAGAAGTTTTCCGGACGCCATTGGCCATCCTCCAGTGAAGGTACCTGATTGCTTGGACGCTTTGTGGCCTTAAGACTGTAACCGTGTTGTGAAATAAACCCCTGTTTTATAAAAGCCTATCCATCTCTGGTGTTTTGCATTCTGCAGCATTAGCAAACTAGAACAATGGGTTTATCAAAGTGGCAGGATACAGGAAGCAGTAGTGTTTCTATCCACTAGTAATGAGCAATCTGAGGAGGAAATCAAGAAAAAAAATATTCCGTTTACAATAGCAACTAAAGGAATAAAATATCTAGGAATAAATTTAACCAAGGATGTAAAGGACTTGTACACAGAAAACTGCAAAACATTACTAACAGTAATCAAAAGAGACCTAAATAAATCAAAGGCATTCCATTTTGATCAATTGGAAGACTGAATATAGTTAAGATGTCAGCTATAACCAGATTGATATGCAGATTTATTACAATCCCAATCAAAATTCCAATAACCTACTTTGCAGAAATGGAAAAACTAATCATCAAATTTATTTGGAATGGTAAGGGGCCCTGAGAAGCCAAAAACAACTTGAAAAAGTGTGAAATTGAAGGACCCACACATCCTGATTTTAAAACATACTATACAGCAATAATAGGTGTGCCAGTTTGATGTATTATGTCCCCCAAAACGCCATTATCTTTGATGCAGTATTGTGGACAATGGGGTGAGTGTTCCAACATATCCACACATTGGGTAGACCACCTTCTTGGCCCCAGTGATGCAACATCATTCTGTTAATGACTCTCAGACTTTGAAATCAAATGAAGTTTGTCCTGTGGGTTTTAGGAACTGTTTTCGTCCTGTTAACCCTGTTTTCCTTACTGTTTCTCCTTATGGCAATGGGAATGTTTATCCTATGAATGTCCCTCCTTTGTATGTTGGAAGCACATAACTTGTTCTAAATTCACAGATGCACAACTAAAGGAGAATTATGCCTTAGGACCGACCACACCTATAATTGATTTTGATGGGATCTTGTACTTAACTATTGTTACTGAAATGATTTAAGTTTCTGTGATGTTGTGGGATGAATGTGTTTTGTATATGGAAAGATAATGGCATTTTGGAGTCCAGGGTGTGGAATGGGTCAGTTCAATGTATCATGTCCCCCAAAACACCATTATCTTTGGTGCAATCTTATGTGGGCAGATATATTAGTGTTGATTAGATTTTGGAAGCCTTTGGGTGTTTCCATGGAGATGTGATTCAATCAACTGTGGACAAGACATTTGGTTGGATAATTTCCATGGAGGTGTTGCCTCATCCATTCAGAATGGGTCCGAATTAAATTACTGGAGCACTATATAAGCTCAGACAGAAGGAGCAAGCTTGCTACAGCCTAGAGGGATACTTCAAAATATGCACAGAAGCTGAGAGAGGAACTGCAGTTTACAGAGACATTTTGAAGACGGCTGTTGAAAGCAGACTCTTGCTCCAGAGAAGCTAAGAGAGGACGAACACCCCAAGAGCAACTAAGAGTGACATTTTTGAGTAAATGCAGCCTAGAGAGGAACGTCCTGGAAGAAAGCCATTTTGAAACCAGAACTCTGGAGCAGATGCCAGCCATGTGCCTTCCCAGATAACAGAGGTTTTCCGGATACCATTGGCCATCTTCTAGTTAAGGTACCCGATCGCTGATGTGTTACCTTGGACACTTTATAGCCTTAAGACTATAACCACGTAGCCAAATAAACCCCCTTTTATAGAAGCCAATCCATCTCTGGTGTTTTGCATCTGGCAGCATTGGCAAACTGGAACAATAGGCATACAGCATAATACTGACATATAGATAGAAATATTGACCAATTGAGAGTTCAGAAACAGATCCTCTCACATATGGCCAACTGATATTCAACAAGGGTACCATGTCCACTTAACTGGGACAGAATAATGTTTTAAACAAATGGTGGTGGGAAAACTGGATATCCATAGCCAAAAGAATGAAAAAGGACACCAAAATTTAACTCAAAATTGATCAAAAATCTAAATATCAGAATCAGGACCATAAAACTCCTAGAAGAATATGTAGGGAAGCATCTTCAGGATCTTTTCATAGGCAATGATTTCTTAGGCTTTATACCGAAAGCACAACCAATGAACAAAAAAATAGACAAATGGGACCTCATCAATATTAAAAACTTTTAAGCTTCAAAGGACTTTGTCAAGAAAGTGAAAAGGCAACCTACTCAAAGGGAGAAAATATTTGGAAACCACATATCTGAAAAGGGTTGATATCCAGAATATATAAAGAAATCCTACAACTCTACAATAAAAAGACAAACAGCCCAATTAAAAAATGAGCAAAAGGCTTGAATAGACATTTTTCTAAAGAGTAAATACAAACAGCTTAAAAGCACATTGAAAGATGCTCAACGTCACTAACTATTGGGGAAATGCAAATCAAAACCACAATGACATATCATTTCATGTCCACTAGAATAGCTAGTATTAACAAAACAGAAAACTACAAGTGTTGGAGAGGATGTAGGTATATAGGAACACTCATTCACTGTTGGTGGGAATGTAAAATGGTGCAGCCATTATGGAAGGAAATTTGGCATTTCCTCAGGAATCTTCTTATAGCAGCAATCCTGCTGCTAGGTATAAACCCAGAACTGAAAGCAGGGACCCAAACAGACATTTTCACACTGATTTTCATAGTGGCATTATTCACAATTGCCAAAACATGGAAGCACCCCAAGTGTCCATCAATTGACGAATGGATAAATAAAATGTGGTATAGACATGATGGACTATTATACAGCTGTAAGAAGGAATGAAGTCTTGATGCATGCAACAACATAGATAAATCTTGAGGACATTACGTTGAGTGAAAAAAAACAGGCAAAAAGGGACAAATACATAATGATCTCACTGATATGAACTAATTATAATAGGCAAACTCTTAGAGCCACATTCTAGAATATAGGTTGTCAGGGGGTAGAATGGGGGTAGAGAAAGTGGAGCTGAGGCTTAATTTGTACAGAATTTCTATTTAGGTGAGTGTAAATGTTTGGAAATTGACAGTGGTGATACTAGCCCATTATTGTGAGCGTAATTAACAGTACTGATTACATTGTTGGATGTGTTTGAAAGGGGACGTTTTGGCTCAGGTATGTGTCTAGAAAGAAAGTTAAAATATAAAACATGGAACTTTATAACACAGTGAATTCTTTTGTGGATGCTTGACTGTGGTTAATAGTACCAATAAAAGAATGTTCTCTCATGAATTGTAACAAACTTATGACACTGTTACAAGTTGTTAATAATAAGGTGGTATAAAGAAAAAATATACCTAATGTAAACTATGGAATATAGTTAACAGTAATATTTTAATATTCTTTCATCAGTTGTAACAAATGCAATGTGCCAATAATAGGGGGAATATGGGAATGTGGTATTTTTTACATGACTTTTCTGTAAACCTACTACCTCCCTAATCTAAAAAGAAAAAGCTCTAAAGAAAACTAGAAGATTAACAAAACTATCTATTGCACTTTCCTCCTTCTCTCCTTCATGTTATAAGCATTCCTTCTTTTACCTGTGTTTTCCATACTTATTTTTACCATAATTTACTTTATCTTTATAACCCCACAGTGTCTTCTAATCCAACATTCTACTAAAACTTCTGTCTTATAAAACACCAGGGAATTCCTAATCACCATATATAAAGGTTCTCTTTAGATTATATTCACTTGTACATCCCTGCATAATTTGGTACTCTTGAAATGCTTATTTTAAAAATTAATTTACCAAACATAGTAGTATAGTGTTTTATGAGATGCTTAAATAAATTAATAAGCAATCAATCGATCAAACAGCTGGTGATCAAACCACTGTGGTAAATGTCGGAAAGAACAAAATTAAACAGCTTTTTCTCTCAATGTTTCTCAGAATCTTTCATATTAGTAATGTGTTCTGTTTATTTCCAAGAGGAGAAATATTATAGCATGAGAACTCCCTACATTAGTTTGACCGTGCAGCCCTCTTTTGAATGCTATCTATCAACTACTTTCAGAAGTGGTGCTTTGCCTTAGATGATTTAGGATTACTGCTCAGTGCTATAATGGTCATCTACCAATGTCCTTGATCCTTTCTGTGACTTTCCCTCTTACTCCCACACTTTCTCTACGGAAAAATATTCTAAAATTTAATCAGCTTTGTGGCTTTAGTTGTTAAGGCACATGATAGATTTAATAATGTCCCCCAAAGATGTTTGTGGGCCCACATTTATAAATAGAATCTTCAAAGATCTGGTTAAAAAAGGCCAAATTGGATAAGGTGGGCCTTAATCTGATATTACTGGGGTCTTTATAATCAAAGGAAATTTGACATTGAAAAACTAGTCACCAGAGGAGACATAAAGAGAAAGATCATCTTGCGAAGTCAGAGAATGATTGCCACCAAGTCACCAGCAAAATTGTGCAGACTTTGGAGAAGGCATGGCATACCTTTATTTTGAACTTCTTGCCTCCAAACTATGAGTCAATTAATTCCTATTTTATAAGTCAATCAATTTGTGGCAATTTATTTGCTATAGCAGTCCTGACAAATTAAGACAAGGTATAATAAGCAATTTTTAAAACATTATCTTCATCAATGGCTTGAAACCTATTTCTATATTTTAATTGCTGAATCTCCAAAGTAATGTGCTCTTATCAAAACAATAATTTTATTTCAAAATTGATTACCTCAATCCTTCTAATCTGAAAATAGCAATAGCCTGTAGATAGTAATGACAACAATTCTAATATTTTATTCAAAGTTTTGCTTTTAATTATGCCATACTTCACATTTTAAAAGTAGGGAATGTGCTAGAGTGTACTCTATCCACATGTTAATTTTTAACCAAACTTATCTTGGGGCTTTTGTTTACAAAAAAATGAACTATTTAACATAGAGTAAAAACAGCATTCTTTCCATTCTTATTCTCCTTCCTCCCACTGTATACTTAAGCTGGTGGCCCATCTTTCTATTCAGGCTTTATAATTTTACTACTTATATGCATCCCATATTTATATATATTATTTTGCAACTTTCTTTTTTCATCTTTGTTTAGTTCAGTTATATATGCTGGCAAATATGATGTAGTTTATTTTAAAGTACTATGTACTCTGATTTACTGTGGTTTTGTGATCCATTATTTGAATGTTAAATATTTGTTTCCCTATTAGAATCCCTACATATTTTTAAAATTTCCACTGTCCTCCTGGACTTTGTAACATTATTACTCCATTTACCTCTTCCCAAATTTGTATAATATATTTTAATTCTATTCTTTTTATCCCAATAATACATTAGTATTTTGTTGCTTAATACATTCCTGATACATTTATATTTACTTTATATCTCCAACTTTATTTGTTCTTCTTTCTATCTTGTTTATCAGACTTTCCACGTGAGAGCACTTTTATTCTGCTTAACGTTCATACTGCTTTTTCCATTTGTTTATTTCCTTGATTAACAAAATGTTGGTAATAGAATTATACTACAGATGTCCCCCTCCCTCCCCTCAACCAATAGATGATAGCATTGCCCTGGTTTCTGGCTTCCAGTGTAGATATTCAAAATCAGCTACCAATCTAACTATCGTGCCTTTAAATGCAATCTTTCTTCTATGGCTGATTTTAGGATTTTGTTTTTACTTTTCATCTGTGGGACTTTTCAGTTTCACTATTGTGTGCTTAGTGTATATGCAGCATGGTTGTCCTCTTTTGTTCATTTAAACACTAATTGTATAATTGACGTACAACAAATGGCACTTTAATAGGTTTTGTCATATTCATACACCTGTAAATCTATGAATACAATAATAATGAGCATGTGCATACTGCCAAAAATTTTCCTTGCCCAATTCTAATTCCTACCTCCTGCCCCTCCTTGACTACCACATACTCAGTCAATGTTCTGCTTCCTGTAGATTGGTTTGCATTTTCTAGAATTTTATAATAATGGAATCATATAGTCTGTACTCTTTTTGGCTAACTTCTTTGATTCAGCATAACTATTTTGAGATTCATCTAGGTTATTGCATCTACTAGTAATTCATTCATTTTTTATTGCTGAGTAATACTGGTTATCCCTTCATCTGTTCATGACTTTTGGGACTTTTCCAATATTAGCTATTAAAAATAAAGTTGCTATGAATATGTGTGAACAAGTCTTTGTCTTGGTATATTATTTCATATCTCCTAGGCAAATACCTGTGCTCCAGTGTGCTAAAGCTGCCAGAATGCAATACACCAGAAATGGACTGGCTTTTTCAATTGGGATTTATTAGGCTGCAAATTTCCAAATTAAGGTATCAAGAGGTAGGTACCTTCTCTGAGGAAAGGCCGATGGCATCTGGGTTCCTCTTCACACGGGAAGGCACATGGCTGGCTCCACTGATCCTTCTCTCTTGGATTTAGCTTTTGGCTTCAGTGGCTTCTTTCTTCAAAATGTCTTTGCCTTTTATCCCCTCATAGAGGACTCCAGCAAGGGGATTAAGGCCCACCTTTTATGGGCAGTGTCACACACATGGAAATAACCTAATCAGAAGTTCCCACCCACAATAAGTCTGCCCCCCACAATATTGGATTAAAAGAACATAGGCTTTCCTGGGGTGCATAATAGATGTAAAACAGCACAACCTGGGAGTAAAATAACATGGTAGGTGTTTCTTTAACTTAAAAAAAAAAAATGCTGCAAATGGTTTTCTAATGTGGTTTTACCCCCTTCACAATCCCACCAGCGTGCAGGAGAGTTCTAGTTCTTCCACATCCTCGCCAACCTTTTTATGGCCAGTTTTAAAATTTTATACATTCTAATAGATGTGTAGTAGTATCTCACTGTGGTTTGAATTTACATTCCCCTAATGACTAGTGATATTGAACATCTTTTTCACATTCTTATTTGTTATCCATATGTGTTCTTTGGTGCAGGCTCTCTTAAAATCTTTTTTGGGAAACCTTTTAAAAAATTAAATACATAGCTTGTGCCTTTTCTCTTTTTATTCTTCCTTTCCGTATGGACACGTCTTTTGAATATGCAGCCAGAGCCTTACAATAGAGGATGAACTCTTATGCTGTGAACAGAAAGGCAGAAATTTGTGATGCCTGCGTCCCTAATATTACTGAGGCAGCTAACTTTCCTGTACTTCCAATCTCCTGACATCATCTTATTGGATAAAAATAGTTCCTCATTTATGTAAACCACTGTTGTAGCTTTCTATGTTACATGTAAATTAATGGGTAAGGAAGAAAAGTCAAATGGAAAATATTCTCTTTATTCATGTGCTATATTTATTGTTCAATTTTAATGAAAAATCCAATTGCCTTTTAACCGAGACTTTTTTTTTTTTTTATTTAAATTGATTTCCCCTTACTAGGAAGATAATGAGAAAAATGTTAAGCTCAGGAAAGTATTGCTTTCAACAGCCACATTTATGCCATGCATCATTGGTATCTGACCATAGTTGATGGATGTAAAGTGGCAGCTTCCCAAAAGTTAAAAAATCTTCACCAAGGCTTTGTGGTCTTTCTCTCCAGATGTATTCCATCATCTATTTATCTCAACTTCAACAATACTCCCAGTCTTTGTGTTCTTTCCCCAGTCTTAAGATAGGTTATAACATGAATCAATTGTCATTTCTACATAAGAGCAACTCAGTGTTTAATGGGAGAAAATATTGAAATAATCACCTAAACTGAAGCCCAGATTATGGGAAAAGAGATTGCTTGGTTTTCTAGGGCTTTACTGTGCAGAGTGTGGACTGTGGACAGCAGGGAGCATCAGCTGGAAGCTCATTGGAAAGGCAGATTCCCTGGGCATAGGCCCATACAGAAGCTTCAGCTTAACCAGACCTCCTAGGGAATTTTATGCACATTAAAAGTTGAAAAGCACTACTCTGAAGCACATCAGTCCTTAATTTGAATCTACATCTGAGTTCCAGATCCATTCCTGACCTTATGTTCCATGAACAAACTCTATTACTTTATAATAGACATACCTTTTTATTTAAGCTATCATTTTTTCTAACTTATCAACAAAAGTGATGCATTGATAATAGGTATTTGTTTTTGTTTAAGCTAACATCTTTGGATTTTTATTAATTATAATCAAGGAAACCCTTAGTAATTCAGGTAGTCAAATAAAATTCCCCTTAACACTGCAAAACAAGCCTCTTGAAGTCTGTAAGAAATTACTGTAAGTATCAGCTATGATGACAGATAATTATAAATTGAGCTTTACAATCATCTGTGGATAAATTTTGTATTTCATGCTAATGGGCATTACCCAAAACTAGCTCAGGTTCATTTCCCTGAAGAATACAGGTTAAAAACAAAAATAAAATGGGCGGTTTTTGTGGAAATGCCATTTTATCAGACCAGGCAGCCGTAATTATATACATTCTTACCCTGGAAATCAATAAGCAGAAAGGTTACTGCTATAAGATAAATGTAACCACTAAATCTTGAAATAAGACCCTACTAGCAGTACATGCTTTTGGAAGCTACTTGGATAGGATTAGAAGACATCAGTTACCTCATAAAGAAAATGAAGTGATTTTGAGTGCGTTGAAGTACATTTAATAATTAAAGTTGGAAAAATCTAAGAAGATGCACAGTAGAATCTACAGAATTGGGAGCATATTTCTTTTACATATATAAGTTCCAAGACCTCTTGAAGAATGTATTTTTGTGACAGGAAAATTTAAAGTTTACCAGTACATAATATCATATAACAAATCTGAAATTTTATGGTTTGACTTTCTTATTCTTTGCAAAATTTTATCTATTAGTTTGAATATCTTAAGGGTGGTAACAAAGAGGTGTTAATCACATCCTTCCCATTATGATATTGATTGTGATTCTGGTCCATATGTGGTTTAGAAAAACACCACTAACTTGAAAAAAATAAGTCAATTTGTAATGTGTTGTCCTTCGTCTTGGATTTACAAGATGTATGAGATCTAGACATTACAGTATGAAATAGCCAGGTTATTTGTAACTTTAAACAATCTATGAAGAGTAGTTTATATATATCAGCCATAAATAACATATGACAAGAAGTATTTCTAAGCTACATTCTAGAAATGATTCTTTTTGGGTCTGAATAATGTCTTAATATTCAGTAATAGAATTCTAGAAAACATAACATAAAAATGATGGTTATTAAAACTCAACTTTTATAAATTCAATAAAAATGAATTAAAAACAAATTAAAAGCATAAATGGTATTTAGGTAAGTGGTTATTCCATGTGCAAGAGCATTAATGTTGACCCACAACTACAGACAGCATAGAAAAAATTAATTCCAGATGTTCATATGCCTCATTGTGAAAGATAAAACAATCTATAAGATATTGTATTAGAATATCATCATAATTTGGGAAAGGGTAAGTCTCATGACTTTGGCAACAGCCATCCAAAAAGTTGGGTTTTGTTGATGCTGTTTATCCTATGTTGTTACTGACATTATTAACATTTTCTCTCACCTTTATTATTTCATTCTCTCTAGTTTTAGTTTCTTTCTTTTCCTAGCTTCTAAGGGTGGATAATTGGTTTACTGGTGTTCAGATTCCTTTTCTAAGCAATTTAAGCTTATAAATATATCTTTAAGAATGGAATTAGCCACATTCCTCAGCTTTTAAGATTAACATTTTCATTTATATTCACTTCAAAACATTTTTAAATCCACATTGATATTTTTCTTCTTGGCCCATGTTTTATTTAGACATTTTATTTCTTACTTGAAAAATATTTCAAGGTATTATTATTCCTTTTTATTGATTTCTAGTTTAATGTTGTAGTGATATGACAACATGCCTTGTATGATAATCCTTTGAAATTTGGTGACACTATACCTTGACCTGTCATACAGTTGATTTCCATAAGTGTACACTGTGTGTATTTTAAAAGAATATACAATCTGGAGTTTAGGTACAGTGATTTGTTAAGTCAAATTTTTATATTTTTGGAACCTTCTATATTCTTACTTTGTTTTGTATATTTAATCTATTAAGTAGACAGAAAGCCTATAAAAATTGCCAACTTTGGTTATAGATTTGCCTTAATTTTGTTACCCATTAGAAATTAGTGGCCATAAAAGGCAAGACACAAATAGCTATTAGGTGTCTGCTATATGTAAGACACAATTTTTCAAACAACTTTATTGAGATAAAGACAGTATAATTGAATATTTCTTCTTTCTTTTCTTAACAGATTTAAAAAGAAATTCTATAAAACAATATGTATTTAATATTTATTTAATTGTATTTGGGGCTTAAAATGTATAGAAATGCAATATATTTGACAATGATGCACAAAGGAGGTGGGTGGGAACAAAGCTGTATTGGACTAAGCAAATGACACCCAGATGGTAACTCAAATCTCCAGAAAAATATGAAGAGAATAACAAAATGGCAAATAAGGTAAATATGACAAACTTTATAAATATGCACTTGCACTCCTTTCTTGTCTCTCCTTTAAAAGTTAAAAGATTATATGAAACAATAAATAGAAAAATGTATCATCTTGTTTTTAACACATATATGTTAATATAATATGTTAATAATATCACAAAAAATGAGAAGAAATGGAGCTATACAAGAGGAAATATAATACATATATATACACCACTCTAAGTTATGATAAATTTGAAACAGATTTTGATAACATGTATTTGATAAGCCATAGAGCAAAAGCTAAAACAAATTTTTTTAAATCTTGCTGATTTTAACCAATCCTGTCAATAATCACATTAAAAAAAGGAAAATTTGCTTCATTTGTTCTTCCAATCACTAGTTTATATATATATTTTTTTGCTATATTTATTCTAATATTATCTTCATTGATTAGTCCTTTATGTTAAATCCTATATACCCATACTGGTCATTTTTGCTTGGCTTCTTTCATACAAATCATTTTTTTTTAGTTTCCTTACAAACTTGCATTTTCTTATTTTATCTCACTAATACATTCTTTTACTGCTTTCAATATGCATAATATTCTTGCTTTAAAATGTTGATCCATCTGTTCTATTAAACTTGCTTCATGTTGTATCAATCTTTAGGACATTTTAATTTTTTTTCGTCTTGCTTTTCTCATGATAAATTTATTACATGTGCTTATTTTCCCACAGCTTGTAATATTGATACTTGACGAGCAGTAATCAGCTACCTTGATTCTATGTATTAGGCAGATTTCTGCTGCAATAATACCATATAACAAACATACCGACGACTCAGAGACATAACAACAAACAACTTTTTTTCACTGAAATCATGCGTCTGTATATCAGCTGTGATTCCAGTTTTTTTTATCTAGACTTGGATTGGATTGTCTGGCCTTGACTAGCCAGACTTCATTTTAGGTTGTTTTTAGGTCTGTTAGGTGCCTTTGCTTCAGGTCCTTGGTTGGAGGATCAAAGGCTTCTTGGGGCATGTGCTTCACAGATGTAGGACAGAAGCTGAAGAGGACTTGCCCAGACTTGCCACACCTCTTAAAGCGTCATCTCAGACAAAGTACAATGCCTCATCAGTCCAGGATCCATTAGTCAAACTCACAGGTATGGGGATAGAATCTTTAACTAGTCCATCAAGAAGCAGGTAATTCAACTTAAGGGAAGGAATAAAAAGCAAAGAATAATAATCCAATTAAATACTGTTGGCTATAAGAAGAAACTGAAGCCAAGCTTGTTCCTCTCTTAATGAGTTTAGATTGCAGAGATGTTGTCCATTAAGCAGAGGGTACCTGAAAACTCCATTTTGTATTCTCTCCAATAATAAGGAAAATAAGTTTGTTGACTATTTCATAAATAATTAGGTTAATATTACTGTCTAAAAATTATCAGTGTAAGGCATTTGCAACAATAAGGATTCAATTATTTTTAAATTAAGCTGATTGAAATTTTAGATAAAATGAAAAGAGAGTAAAACCTAGTAAGGATCCTCTGTGGCTTATTCATTTAAAATTTTAAAATACATAAGAAATATAACCATTAATCAATTAATCAGAATTTTGTGTAAGGTTCTCTCAATGCCAAGAGAGTTAATGAAATTTTGGAACAATAGATTAAAGAAATGGCATGACCAACTAAAATTGCCCTTTTAATGATAAATTCCTTAAGCATTGAGCTATATGATATGCTCCATAAATCAGATGATCTTAAGAAGGAGACAATCATTTTAAATTTAATTATTTGATAAGATTAGAAATAAAATATTAATATGCATCTTAAAGTTACCTCTATTTTATTATCCATTTTAAAAATGTTCTCTGTTAACATATACTTGCAGTGAAAAGCACTGAAAATGGCCTTTAAAACATAGAAAAAAAATACTTTTTCAGAATTAGAAGCTACTTTGATAAGAATACCTACCTAAACAGTATTTGATCAAATAAAAACACATTTCTATGACTGAAATTACAAAAAAAAACAAAGTTTAAAGTGTATCTAAGAATTAGAATCCCTAGAATGTTTAAATAAACACCTTAGAATAGTGGTTATAATCTTTATCACAATTAAATGATAAAAATACAGTTACAGTGCTTTAGGTAAACACATCTTGGCAATACTGGAATAAAAGAGAGCAGTTAAATTCCTTAGAAATACATATCAATGTTTTCTCCCTTTCAAAGGGGAGGAATTAAAAAAAAATCTTTAATTCTATATTACAATCGAGGTATACTATTTGCCAGTGCACGAAATTCCAAAATGAGTAAAAATGAGCTCCTCCATTATGTAGCTTACAATATATTAGCATGAATTTTTATAGTTGCTGCTGTTATTACAGCAACATTTTTATCATCAATTTATATAATGACATGAATTACACATGAAGTAGCTTTGTGGCAAATTCTTGAGCTCTAAAATGAGATAGGACTGGCTTTAAGATCTAGTGCAATACTCTTTCAATTGGGAACTTTCTGAAACACCGCTTAACTGCCTCAGTTTCTATTATGTATGGGTAAGTGAGATCACACCTTCTTTGTGGGGCTCTTTTGAAGGTTAGAAATAATGTAATATGTCTGAGAATCATGCAAGTTAGGACCTGAAAGTCAATACTTATTGAATAAATCATACCTGCTACTATTCCATGGAGGGTGGTAGGTCTGAAAAGAATCACAATAAGTTTTGTGGAGAAAGCAGTTGAACATTTCAAGTGTAAAGATTATGAGAAAAGGCAGTGATGTGCTATAATAAAGTTGGGTGGAGTGTGTTACATAAATAGGAAACATGGAAAATGCATATAAATTGGAACAATGAAACAGTGATAGTATCAGAGAATGAGTGGAACTAAGATTATTTTGAATCCTAAAAAGCAAGTTGATGACCATTTTAAAGATTTATGTTTCATAATGAACTATTTTAGACAAAACATGGAAATAGAGCATAAGGCACTGAGATTGGGGTTAAAGGATTGATGATAAACTTCCAGCAAAGTGAGAGAAAAGAAATTGGAAAAGACAGCAGTATTCAGGGAGTAACTGAAGGCAGTATAGGCAGAGCAAACTCTAATAACTAGGGTATCTGCCTCTTTCTCACTACCTCCTCCACCTCCAACCTGGTCTAAACCGCCATCATGTCTCACAAGTATTGCACTAGCCTCCTAACTGTTCTTATCTCCACCGTTTGCCTCCTTACAATATATTTCAACACAGAAGGCAGAGGAATTCTGTTAAATATAAATCATGTGAGGGCACTTTACTGTTCAAAACCCTCCAACAGTTTCTCATATCATTCAGAGTAAAAGCCAAAATTCCCACAATAAACTTCACAAGATGTGGATTATCTGTTACTTCCTTGACTTTACTCCTCTTCTTTAATTTGCTCTGGCTTCATGTATCTAATCACGTTTTTTAAAAAATCTGCTAGGCATGTTTCCATCACAGGGACTTTTTTCTTGTTCTTCCTTCCTTCTGGAAATGCTTTTCTCCTAATACACAAATGGCTCATTTCCTTCCTTCTTTACACTGGAATTTAAAGGACAATTTTAAGGCTTTCTTCAGACAATCTAAGTGTTTTCTTTCTCAACACTTACTTTCTGCAACTTTATTATTTTAGAACTTATCTCTGTCTAACACACTGTTTATTTCTATAGTAATTATCTCATTTATTGTCCTTCCTCCATGATAGAAGCTTCTTGAATGCAGAGAATATTTCTGCTTTTTTAACTGCCACATCTAAAATGCCTGCATACTATAGTACTCAATAAATAATTGCCAAGTGACAAAAATGAATGAACCAGGAAATGGAAGGTTCATAAGGAAGACTGCGTTATGTTAAGGACATTAAAAAGGCTACCTTTCTCTTCAGAGGTAAATGGCCACATGAATAGATTTGCAAGCCTGCACTACAAAAAATAAATTCATTCATTTGTCTTGTAAAGAACATTTATTATCTACTATGAGGTGTCTGAATCTCTGCTAAACACTTTATTGCATGAAAACTGCTCTCCTATAGCCGCATCTATTTTCAGTGGAGGTGGGGGAGAAGATAATTTCAGGAAGAAATTTACCATTAAGCCATAGTCCTACCTTCTCCAATATTGTTCAGGGTTCTTGGAAATAATGATGCACTCTGTCTATTTTAATTTTAAAAGGAATTCATTAAAGGAAAGTAGGTAAAACACAGCAAACTTTCAATGGGACTGTTGGCAAAATTGAAATCAGGAAACTCAGCTTCTTCAAATGCAAGTAGAAGTTGAGATCCCGCTAAAGCATCTTTATTCTAGGTGTTCATAGCCAATTCAAAGACTTCTGAAAGTGCACTTACTCAGAAGAACTTAGGACACTTGCTTATACTTTAGCTACAAGGAATACTGAGAATGTAAATTTCTTGTATTTTATTTTGGGAAGGCTGCATTGTAGGCAACGACAACTGACAAATATACACTACAGCCACCCCTTGCTTACCCAATGTGTACACAATATCTGTCACCAGCAAGTCTGGGTGATACCCATCATGCTTCCACTTAAGCCATGATACTAGTAACATTTTCTAAGTATAGTTTAAAGTTTAAAGTTAAATATCATCAACACAACATACATTAATTAGTAAGAAAATGAGAAAGCAGGAAAAGGAAGGAAAAACAAAAAAAATTAACAAATAAACAAATGAACATCAGATCAAGGAAAATAGTACAGTTGGTGATCACTGTTCTCAATTATGAAGTTGGTTACAAGGAGTTATTGATAACTACCTCACTCATGTTCCATTTACAACACAACAGGACCTTCAGTTGATTGTGTTGTTGTAGTTGTTGTAGTAGTAGTTGTTGTTTTAACTCTTAGGATGAACCATACTTTTAATCTAAAAGATCTGTAGGCTAGTGGCCCTGGAGGTATAATTTGCTTTAGTTTTCTAACATCTCTGACCATGGAAATATTCACTATTTTCTCAAATGACTTCTCCTGTCTACACAGAGGAGTTGCAGCCATATTCCTCTTGATTTGTAAAATCACTACATGAGACAATGCTGTAACCACTTTTTTGCCTCATTAAGTGCTTTGAGAAAACAAAAATGGTCAGGTCACTTGCAGTTCGACGATGTCATGGTAGAGACTAGATTGTAGGGATAGGAAGAAAACATTTCTCATAGTTTTTCAAGGATAGTAGTCTGTGTGTGTGGTGGTGGTGATGGGTACTCTACTTTCACTCTATCATGTCTAGATTTATTCTACTTAAGGATAACCTAAAATCATTTATTTGTCATTAGTTCAGAACCTAGAACACATCCTACAGAAGAACACATCAATGTTTCATAGTGTTTTATTCCAGCTGTTGCCTTACCTATCTCTTCATAGGACATTCCATACTTCTATAAGACTGTTTCTTGGCCATGGAAAGTATGGTAAGATCAGTCAATGTAAAATATGTTTCTTATTCAGAAGTAATGCTGTATTTGATACCATGTTGGAAAACATGTAAAGTCCAAGGATAATGTTACAGAAAATGGATAGTGAAGAAAACTCCATATACAGAATAATTGTTTAAACCAGTAAGAATAAATTGCAGCAGTCTTCATGATTAGAAGGGGTGTAATTTGCCCAATTTATCTCCATCCCAGGGTTTTACATCATGCTGAAATTTCAGTGGTACAGAAACTTTTCATCTATTATGGAACTTATGGTCCCATCCTTTGCTTTCTTTTTGTTTGTTTCTACCTAGGATTTCTATATTTACTCTTCTTTTCTGATGCATTTTCTTTTTCTTCTAACTTTTGGTAATTTATCAGGAAAAATAAGGTCAAAGTGTATATAATTTTAGAAAATAATCATTGATCTCTGGTTATATAGAAAGTTGGTGGAAACCAAACATTTATCTATGTTAAAAATTAGCTTTAAATGTCCAATAATATTGGAACATTTTGAAAATTCAAAGCACATATTTTAAAAATTCAAGATTATGTATTTTTTTCAAGTTTTGCAAACTTTCCCAGTAGCTAATAAAAGGAGAAAATAAATATGTTTGCTTAACATTTTATTTTGAAACAATTAAATAAATCAAGTTTGGCTTCTTTATGGTGATTACATTTTAAATTATTTTTTTTTTTTTTTTGCATGAGCAAGACAGATGACATTGCACTCCTGTAACTATTCACCATAAAACTCCAGAGGCATATTGACATAGTTAATGAAAGATGTGATGCTAAAATGTAAAAACCAGAACTGCTTGATTCAAGGGTATATGACTATGCAAATATAGATAATATACTTCCATATGTCTTCTTTCAAATGAGAACAAGGAACTCTATCTAGAATTATTTATACATAAGACTTGCTAAGTAGAAAGAAGTTTAAAATCATCCATAATCATCCCATTAATTAAAAGTGTAACTCTAAAAATAATGGTGGGAAAATACCTATTTTTGTTCAATTTCAGTAGCTAAGAAATTATGCATATGCATGCACATATAATGGGTGTGTATGCCCACATTATATTTTTTTTTTTTGTAAATTGGGCAGCAAGAGTGTTTATTACTGCCACTTCACATCATTGAATGGTCATCAAGCATAAAGAGATCAGAGTTCAGGTTTTTTCCCCAGAATCTATTAATGGTTATGTCAATTTTCTGTGACATACACAAAATAAAAGCTGTTTTCTCTTCAAAGCTATAAGGAAAATGCCTCTTATTTGCTCATGTGAATATTATTCATTTTATACCTCTGCAAAGAAAATGTTTTCACAAATTTAAGCATTCATCTGACTCTAAGCATTTTAATGATAAACTTTGTGCTTTACTTTTCTTTGCCTGGGGATCTTTGCTTAGAGTTTGAGTAATTTTTAATAGAGTAATTTGGTGCTATGGTCTTCATTCTTCCCAGTAACTAAGAAATTCACTTTAAATAACAAATAAGTCAATTAACCTCTTTACCTTGACATGGTTGTTACCTGTCCCGTAGTGAAGATAAGCATATAATTTCCCATCCACACCAGGACACTTTTAATAATAGCACTACTAATACTTATAACATGACAGTAACATGAATCAAGACTGTCACAGGCAAATCCAAGTAATGGTCAGCCTCCAAATACTCATGAACACACACCACTGAACTAATGGTGAGAAGAGAGCAAGAGTGCTGCAGGGGAGTTGAGGAAATCCTGTGGGAGGCACCAGAGAAAGGCAGGCTGGCTTGTGGAGTAGATTGGTTACATGATCAATAGACCATTCTGCCTACAAGTCATCAAATTGCAAATGGTATTATCCAACTCATTAAAAATAAACCTAGACATGACCTTTAGTAAAGAGAAGAAGTTGTTTAAAATATCTCCAGAGTAAGCTTGAAAGAAATCTTCAGCAATTTTTCAGAGGGTTTGATTACAGCTTCTTCCCCCAGTCATCACTTCCATCTGGCATTTTTAAATGCAAATACAAGCTCTGTGGCAACCAGATTTTACAGATTTAATTTTGCTAGATTCTCTTTTACCAGCTTACTAGAAGCCCAGAATTACCATCTCCAAGCAGTCCTAGCAGGTTCTCTAACTCTTGGATTAAGGTCACATTCACTCAGCCAAGTGAAATTAAATTTTGAAGGCATCGATTTTCTAAACTATCTGTATAAGGAAATTCTAGGGAAAAGAAAAGGAAGTGTGAGTTATCAGAATCAGGATATTTTTTTCTCTATTGATAAAATGCATCACTTATTTGGTTGAAACAATAGAAAACCTGATCCTAAATAAATTGAGCAAGAAAAAGCATTCAAGTGAGGGATTCTGATTTGCTCATGGTAATGATGAAATAGCAAAACTCAAGACCCTGTCAATGAAAGGGCTAAAGCAACTCCAGGTATCTTAGCAAGGGTTAAAACAAACAAACAAACAAAAAAACTCTCACCAAATTTACCATCCGATGACTCAATTCAAAGTAACCTCAATGGCTGGATTTATATATCCATGGGACCCAAGACTTAACTGACTGAGCATGGATACAATATTCATCCATGTTGAACAGTAGCTGCATCAGAACCACATTCACTATAGAAGCATTAATTCTCCCCCAAAAAGTGTGAATTAATTAACACATAGATGAAAGCATCATGAACAGACAAGATACAGCATATTTACAGTACACTATGGAAGTTCATTCTATACATTGGTGGCCGGAAAATTGATGAACACCTTCAACAGTCTTAGCTGTGTTAAGTGTGGGCACCTCAACAGAAGAAAACCAGTCAAACTGCTATTTATGGATCCCTTTCTAAATCTCAAACCAATAATCTCACCACTAAGTGCCTACAATTGGACTGCACATGTAGCATAGCATATGCCAAAAAGAATTTCAATCTATAAAGTTGGTTCTGAATAAAAGCTTATATCTGATTTGTTATTATATTCATTTTTGCTAAAATAAGTATATTTCTATGTAAAGTTAAATTTATGGATCAGTTAAAAATCATTGAAGCGCAAATTGAGGAATTCATCCTTAAAAAGAATGTATTTTGAGTTTTCTGTTAATTTACTATATGGCAATATAGGGAAATTCCTTGATGTTTCTTTTCAATTTTAATAAATAGTTTTCCCTTTCTCTAGAGCCTTAAATATATATTTATTAATTCAAATTTTTAAAAATTCCAGAAAGAAATCAAATAGCATAAATACAGTGCATACCAATTCTTCTAAATTCTAGTCTGGAGTCTTTATGATGAGGATGAGACATCTGTGCTTTATTTTATTGTTCTGGAACTATTATAGAAATATTCATGCAATATCCTTGTTACAGGATACATGGAATAATTATCAGCTTTTCCCCTTTATTTAAGCATTATTTTTAAAGTGCTGTACATTCCCTTCTGTCATGAGACTTGCTTATATTTGGTTAGAAGATAAGTATTTTTGAATAGGAGTAAATAAATTACCTGAATGGCTTCTTTGATTGCTTACTTGGTGAAGGCCTTGTGAAATATCTGAAATATCCCTGGATCATAAGAGCTCCTTGAATAGGCATTATGGAAAATAAGCCCTAGATTGATCACCAGTGTTAGCTTATAGATGAGTTTTGTTTATGTTGTTGTTTCTGATAAAATAGCTAACTAGCCACCCAAATATCACTCTTCCCTGCTTGTATACATTACCTTTTCAAATTATGAAATGTAAATAAAATTAATATAAGAAACAGAACATTAGTGATCCTGGGAAACTAGTGGCATTTAGATCAAATAAAAAGTTTTCTTTTCGGAGCAACTTTACTGACTCTGATTTATAACTTTTTTTTATTTTTTTACCTTTGCAAAGATTGATACAAAGATGAATAAAAGTCATGATTTATATTGTTCATAGAAACTATTTAGAGGGTTGACTATTTCATGGAAGAAATACATGGATGAATGATGAAATCCTCTTATTTTTGTCTTCAGAAAATATTAATTTTGACTTTTCACTTATCAGTATATAAAATGAATGATAAATTCTTCACATAGACCCCATATTTTTAATCTCCAATCAAAATATCTAAAATTTAATTTCCTGTGATTCTGAGATTTGAGGAAAGAATAAACTAGGGATGATTAGATAAGCCAATGAAATGAGTTATCATAGATGAATGTAGCATAGTGATTCACTTTCAGTAAATTAATACTCTTATAAAATAATTGCACACAAAGTATTAGATAATTGTATTATCATGAAAATTAAATTGTGTTTGTTTAATCATGTCCCACTATATGAATAGTGTTGATATTTTAAGAATTATCATTAAGTCACCATAAAAAATGATTTTTTTCAGGTAAGAAAGTGAAATAGAGTATGATGATAGAATTTAAAAATTAAATGAATTATAATTATGGATGTGATGTGAAAATATATTTGCATATCAATTTATTTAGAATAATTAGCATGACTCCTAAAACAGGGCTCTGATATTTTAAAATTAACATAAATTCTAATACTATTATATATAATAAAAATATTTTAATAAAATGTATTTCTCAAATTTAGGATTATTAATATTTAAAATTATTTTAGTCAGATAATATTTGTGTCATTGTCATAGCAAAAATAATTTCAAAAGTAGTACATACAGAACAGATGTTAATAGTGGATTTCTGGTCTCTCTAAAACCTTGACTCATTTTCCAACTCTACTGTTGCTAATGCTGTAATTTCAAGCAAGTTATGTGACATATCTTGCTCTTCCATTTCTTTGACTATAAAATGGAGATTATAATGCCTAAAGAAAGTGGTTTTCCTGAGGATAAAATGTGATAATGCACAGGAAGCCTATTCCCATACTCTTGCACTAAGTCGTCAGTATTTGAAAGCTATCATCATTATCATTACTATCATTAACATAATGATTTTAAAATTGCATTCTAAAAGGCAACCAAATCTAGTTATAAAGCAGGCCAGAAGCAGTGGCAGTTTTGTTTTTAAAATGTGCCAATATGGTATTTTGCCACATTGTATCATTTTCCTTTATAGGAACTTTGCTATTTTATCTAGCTAGACATGATATTAAAGTCACCAATAGTTCCTCAAAAGTTTACCTATGTACAAACCCGTCTATATTTTTCATAGCCCTAGTGATTTCTTCTATTTGATGAAATGAAATAAATCATTAGCATTATAATTAATAAAGGAGAAACTCAGTTCTACATCTTTAATACCAAGATGAAATTACTTATCCATGCTACATTTACCTCATGGGATTGTTATTAGGATTAGATGAATTAATGTCATCATATAGACTGGTCCTCAATTTAAAGGATTATAAGCAAAGAAGAAATTATTTTTATGGAAGAAGATATGCATAGCAACATATGTGCCTCATCACACAAGGGTGATAAAGAAACCCAACATTTTCAGGAATTGGCACAGTCACGTATCAAGTATGTGATAGAAAATAAAGTTCTATAAGAAAACAGTGCATTTTCATCATTATGAGAGCATCAGTATACTTTCTCTGGACTATACCTTTAGGAAAATGATTGAAGGAATTTGGATGGAAAGACCTTGAGCATGTGCTGTTCTGCATCTAGCTTCAAGACTCCAATTACTCTCAGATATTTTGAGGGTTTCTGTCAGGTTCCAGGTTGTAGAAAGACATTTGGGTTCTTAGGACTCATTTTGATGTTGAGAGAGAGAAAAAAAGAGAGAAACTTCAGGTTTTGTGATAAGTTGTTTCATCTCTGTTCTTCAGATGCAATGATAAGGAAAAAATCACATCTACATCAGAAGTTTTGCTGGAAATTTAAGTATTGGGTGTAGTTATAAGACCCATTTGGAACAACAGTAATACAATAATGCAAAGTGTTAATAGTAGAGAAAACTGCATATATATATATGGGAATATGAGAACTCTGTATTATTCATGATTTTTCTGTAAACCTACGACTTTTCTAATAAAAACTGTATATGCTGCACATATTTAAAGTTATCAGTTATTGAGTTTTGACATCTCTAGATACTGACAAACCATCTCCACAATCAAGATACTCATCATATTCATTACCCCAAAGTGTTCTTGCACCATTTGTAATTCTACCCCCCAAGTAATCACTCAACCACTTTGTCCCTGTAAAATAGTTTAAATGTTCTAGAGTTTTAAATAAATGGGATTCTAAGGTATATACTCATTTTTCATTGGCTTCTTTCAATCAGCATAATTATTCTAATATGCAGTAACAAAAGCACAATCCATGAAAGAACAGACTGATAAATTGGACCACATCACAATTAAAATATGTTGCTCTTCTAAAGACATGGTTAAGTGAATTGTCTTGTGAAGAGGCAAGTCACAAACTGTAGAAAGTATTTGTAACTCATGTATCTTATAAAGGACTTTTATTGAGAATTTATAAAGTACCCTCAAAATTCAACAATAAGAAAACCAGCACCCAATTTTTTAAAATGGGCAAAATATTTGAACAGAACCTTCAACAAGAAAATTGGTAAAAAGCACACACAAAAATGTTTAATTTCATTAATCATTAGGGAAACGCAAGATAAAACCCTAATAATGTATCACTATATATGACATGGTTAAAATTAAAAACAACTGAACATGCTAAGTGTTGGTAAGGATGTGGAGGAATTGTAATTTGCATACATTGCCAGTAAGAGTATAAAATAACAAAACCAAATTTTAAAGCATTTTTTTCAGTTTATTTAAAAAGTTAAACATAATACCTACTACAGGATCCAGTTATTCCTCATCTCAGTAAATACCCAGGAGAAAAGACAGCATATGTTCATGCAAAAACTTTTACATGAATGTTCACAAGCTTTACTTAGTAAAAAACAAACAAACAAAAAACAAAACAAAAAAAACTGGAAATAACCTAAAGTTCTCTCAAAATGTGAATAGATAAACAAACTGTGGTATATCCATAAAGTAGGATATAGTCAGCAATAAAGGCAATCAACTACTGATACTCAATAACTTCTATATGTGAATTCATAGTCAGCAATGAAATTATTCCATAAAACAACAAACATACGTAAATACAAATGGGGTAGAAATATTTTATGACGATTTTCAGATTTGGCAGCTCAAAAATGTCAATCCTAACATAATTCCAATACATGTATGGATAGAAATATGATGCTGTCTAAAATTCACAACTAGAGCTTAAAATCCCTACTTGGAGCATCATTACATGCTCTGAAACAATTGCTAAAAATAAACCCAAATTAATTTTCTTTATTTTGATATTCTCTGGTAGGAGATGTCACTAGGCAGTGCCTTGCAGATTATCCTTTTGATATCTCCAAATATAACTATTCACACAGAAGCCAGCATATAAAAGCACATAAGTAGTTAGGGTCATTTAAAACTAAATCTCATTTAAAATGAAAATGTATAATTTTGTTGTTGAAATTAGGCTTTTGAATTGTGTTTTCCTTTAGTTAATTATAGTAAAAATGGTATTAGCCAGAAACCCAATTCAGCTGTCAAAATTAAAAAGGGAATATATTGGCATGCTGACTAGAAAAACCCTTAAATAGAGCTGATTTTAAGATATGACTTGATTCAAATGTTCAGGAATGTCTCTCTGTTGTGCTTTCTTTGTATTTGCAGACTCTCCACAATCAATGGCAAAGAAGACAACCAGCAACTCCAGATAATAGTCTATCAGCTCCATAACCATGGTGCAAAGAAAATGATTTGGGGCCAATAGTACCATTTGATGTTTAAATATTCTGAGAGACTTGGCTTGACCCCACAGTAGCACTAATCATTTTTGTTGGAGTGATGCTGTTTCTTATGAAATAGACCTGGATAACTTGACCTAACTGGGCCTTTAAGTGGATACGTTCCCTATTGAACCAAAGGAAAATCAAGGAGTGTCGCAAAGAGAATAAAGAATGGATGACGACAATCAAAAATAATAGTTTTCTGCTACAAAAGGATTAGATTCTATGTAGAGTAATTACCACTCTCCCAGTGAGCATAACGGCTACTAGCAATTTGACAGGTTAACCATGATAGATGTCATCTATTGGGATGTTGATTGTACTATGAATTCATAATCTTCAGGTGTTTTAAGTTTTAGCTGAGAGTTTGATTTGTGTCCATTTCATTGAATTTGTGGGTGTGTACATATGTGTTTGTGTGGGTGTGCGTTTGGGGTGAGAGTTGATGATGGAAAAGGAAAACAAGTGTAGATATGTGAGGAACTTTTCCCTGGAACACTGTTTTGTTGCTTTAATTGAATAATGAAAGATTTTTGTCCTACTGCCTCTGTGTAGGCCTAAATCTAAACCAAAAGTATATTTTCTTTAAAATATCAAATGAATTGCACTGGTCACTGAAGCCCAGCTGTAAAGAAGCATTGATTTACCTAATTTATTTTCCTAAATATCCATGTAATATTTAGAACCTGACTGTGCTAAAGAGAACTTAGGGAGACAGAAACAGAGAGCAAAGCCCTATACCAGCAGCGGAGGAGAAGAAACAATAAAGAGAAGGTTTATTTATTATGGCAGAAGACAGATGGGGTAGCCAAGGGAAATAAGTCTATTTTCATTTTGTAAACGATTTTTAGCAAGCCGGTTGGCTCCACAGTTTCTTAAGGATGGCCACCTAAGTGATTGAAACTAGAAAACTAAGGGCAATTTTTACGTGAAGAAAATAGAGATTTTGATATTCAACTGTGACATGGAAACACCATCTTTAGCATCCTGAATTTATTAGGCAGCTATGGAACTCCCAAAATGCCCACTGGTCATGGTTGCCTTCTGAGACGGTAACTATCAGTGGTTTCTCTGCAGATGTCCACATGCTTCAAACCGTGCTGATCATTCTATTGTGATTAGGTTGGTAAAAGCATAGTGATGTGTAAGAAAGCATTCCAGCCACTTTCTCAGTAAGGAGCAATCGTGGGCAGGTATTTAAATCTTTTTGGGTCATTGAGCTAGGCCAGACCACAGAGAGCTAGTCAGGGTTCACAGATTAGCAGGAATTTCACTCCAATCTTATTTTAGGTAGCTTTTACTTTTCATTACTATGGAACAGTGCAAAGGATCCATTAAACTGGGAGGGGGTTAGCTGGAGGTTCTCTGACCTTAGTTTCTCACAGGGGCACACTGCATTTCAGTGGTCTTTGTAGCCCCTGTTGAGTAGGAGCAATCTGAGGCAGGAGGATTCTTCTATGTGACCTGCAGCCTTTTGTGACTTTAGGATTTTGGAGGTCTGCAGCAGACCTCTAGAATCTTTAAAATATTTTATGAGTTTCTTCTTTGCTGAGCTACAGACACATGCTTCTATGTTCAATTTCTTTGGTCTAGCTCATATTGAATCATTCACTGGACCTACAGTTCACCGATTTCTTGCTAATACAGATCTTTGCATAGCAAGGCAATGGGTTGGTTATTTCTTTTATGAAAAGTCAGTTTCCTGAGTAAGTTACATTCATCTACTTAATTAGTCTCAGCATAGTACTGATTTTTTTCATATTTATTATTTTAGATGAAGAAGGTAATTTTATGTTTGAAAAAAATACCTGCTTTAAAAAGATTCCAATCTGAATTGAAATACATTTAAGGAAAAAAGCAGAAAGGCATGTATGTATGTATTCAAATATTTCAATACTATAAAAATAATTATTTAGTTCAAAGAAAATATATTAAAGAGCATTACTGACAAATGGTTATTATCATATTTTCACTAAAGCATGAGAATGTGTGACACTAAAAATAGACAATTATTTTACTCCAAACAGTCCATATCAAATATTTTAGGCATTATTGAAAATGATTGTCACTAGAAATATATGACACCCATTCATAGATTGTTACTTTATTGTCTGACTATGTGACTTTCCACATTGAAACCACACTGTATTCCTGTCAACATGTAAAAAGATGGATCATTTTATCTCCTGAGTGATAAAGTTTCAAATCCACAAAGCACAGGCCTTCAGTCCTTTAAGATTATTACAATGCCTCCAACCTGACAGCCTGCTGTGACAGCTTTAACATATTCCTGAAATCAAATCATGCCTCTCCTATTAGAAGGCAGGTGTGTAAAACCTAGAGGAAAAAGAAGGTAAATAGAAGGGAAAATGGTCTTCATGTTCAGAGTAATTATTAAAATTTCTTCCTAGGATAGAGTGCAGATATTGATTGTGCCTCTTTAATGATGTACACAGATGAGACACAAAGAACCCATATGGGTCCAAAGTTTGCCAGGAAAAGAATATCAGGGTAAGCAGATGGCAGGACCACTGCCATATGGCCACTCAGGAATGGGCCCATGTTATGGCACTTGGCCATAAGATAAAGCTAGAAATATTTTCATGGTACTATTTTAAATGGCACAAAGAAAGAATATATGGCTTGTTAACATGAAAAAATCATTAGAATATTTTGAAATGAATGCTCAATTATATGCAAATCCAAATTAAAAAGATCAAATTTATGAGGTTTCCTGTATTTTCTATATTGAATGAAATGGATAACACTAGAATTTTTTTTTTTTTCAAATTTCAAGCACAAACCTCATTCATTGAGGTTATTCAGAATATTTTTAAAGGCACTGCTATTTCTTGGATCCTGCATTTCCCAATGCTGAATAATAAGCTAAACATCACCGTGAAAGTCACCAATTCTCATGGATGCTAATGTAAAATTCTGATAACAACTGGCCCCATTAGGTAAAGAGAGCAGTGTGGTAGAAAGAACATCAGAGGTAAAAACTTGAAGAGAAAGGTCCATGACCCAAGGCCATGGCATGCTATGATAACTTGGAGAAGTCAGCTAATCCCTCTAATTTTTTTTTCCTCCTTCATAAAATGTTTACATATAGTGTGCCACTTTCTATGTATTATGTTCTCCAGAAAAAAAAAACATATTCTTTGATGCAATCTTGTGGGGGCAGATTAATTAATCTTTTTGATTAGGGTGTGACCTCTTGATTGGATGTTTACATGGAGATATGACCCACCAAATTGTGGGTAATACCTTTGATTAGATTGTTTCCATGAAGACATGGACCCTGCCCATACAAGGTGGGTCTTGATTTAATCATGGGAGTCCTATAAAAGAGCTCACAAACAGAAGGACCTCGGAGCAGCTGATAGTGACATTTTGGAAAGCTGCTGAGATAGACATTATGGGGACAGCTGTTGAAAGCAGACTTTTGCTAGCCCAGACTTTGCCTGGGAGAAACTAAGAGGACACCCCCAGATGCCTAGAGAGGAATGTCCTGGGAGGATGCCATTTTGAAACCAGAACCCTTGAGCAGACACCAGCCACGTGCCTGTGCCCTCTCAGCTAACAGAGGTTTTCGGGACGCCATCGGTGTTCTTCAGTGAACGTAGCCTATTGTTTGGACTTTTATGGCCTTAGGACTATAATTTTGTAACCAAATAAACCCCCTTTATAAAAGCCAATCCATTTCTGGTATTTTGCATAATGGCAGCATTAGCGAACTAGAACATATGGTGTTGAGAAAAAGTTCACCAGTAGCTTTGGGAGTCACACAGAACGCCAGTGAAATTCATTTTCAGCTGCTACTAGCTTTGCCATTTTGGGGAGAAAGCTACTTAAAACTTGGACCTTTCTGAAGAAGGAGTATAATTATATCTGAATCACTCAGTTGTGGTGAGAACCAAATCAGATCATTCCAGATGATTCTGCATAATTTGACTAAAGAAATGAGCTAGGGGAATCTGAGGACAGCAGATTTATCTCTAGCCTGTGTATCAGGAGTATTTGAAGAGAAGGGCAAACTGTCCCACACTCTGGAAACATTTATTCTGCCAGACAGTACTTTGTGCATTTCTGTGTTGAGCATCTTGTAATATCTCTCTGTGGCATAAAGATGTATCTGTTGCTTCAAGTTTCTTCTACAACTACTTATTTCAGGTATGCTAAAAGCTTCCAAGTTCTGACTTTGCTAGAGAAATTTGATATAGTTCAGTTTTTTGAGATCCCACAGAGTACTAACCTGCCATTAAAGAGAGCAGTTCACACTCCAACCACCCTAGAGCTTAAGGCATGGCTAATTAAGTCAAGCATTCATAGCATCAAGTTGTTCAAATGTAGCCTGAATGGTCGTGAGCAGGGATACTGCTAATAACCCAATCTCCTCCAAGGTGACTTTCCTTCCTCCAGTCTCACTTCTTCCACTTATGATGTAACGACTCTTCATTGTTTTCTGTTTCTCCTTTTAATGATTCTGAAAATTTATCTAAAAATACCCTTTTTGTCTATATATGAAAAGTATTCAACAACAATATATTAGGTCATTCTATTATATATAAAATCCTTTTCACTTGTATTATTTCTCATTTAATCCTTCTATCAGATCTGTGAGGCTGGCAGTATTACCCCTCTCCCCCAAAACATAAACCCAGACATAGGATACATAGGTAAAATATATTTAAGTATTTACAAGACATAATCAACAACAAATAATCAGCAAGTGATGAAATGAGAAGAACCAGCCACAAATGGTAAGAAAGCCCCTGCCTTCCCACAGTGCCTGATAGGGCTGATTTTGGCTTGCTTACAGATAATTGCCTTAAGTAAGCAGTATAGGAAAATGTTTCACCTTATTCTTTGAGGTTTTCTTCAAACATTACAGATACACAACTCTACGAGCCATATTGAAGTTTAACCCCCACTTCTTTAATGCTTTTTTCCAAGGAACTCATAATACAGATAGCAAATTTCAATCAATAATAACTGTATGCACAAATAAATAAACTCCAAACTGAAAAGAGACTGAGAATGGTCAGGAAGGTCAAGAATAACTCCTTACAGAAAAACCAATCAGTCAATGATCAATCAATGATAGAGAGATGAGGCCTTGAAGCCATTACCAAATTTTTTTTTTTTTTTTTTTTTTAAATGGGGGCCTGTGATGTATGGGAAATTATGCTAAGTGCTAAAAAATGCAGAGAGTGTACTATTCCTTCCCTGACTTCAGGACTAAAAATTTTTAGCCACCAATGATTTGTTGTGCTAGAATAAAAATTGATGGCACTTTGGTGATGGCACTTCAGTGCCCTGATGTCGGAATCTGGAGATTAGAGTCAGTCACACACCAGCTGGAGGACCTAAGATATAACAACTCCCAGGTTTTTATTTATTAGTGAAATGGAACTATAAGCAGCTGCCTGCCTCTAATATAGTTTTTTTGTGCATATCAAATAAAATATTCTATATTTAAATTTTTTGGAAATCATAATGAAGTTTGTTTAGATATATAGATTGCTTTAAACCACCTTTTTGGTGATTCACCAGGAATATAAGAAACCAAAATGAGTTAATCAGGGTTATCATTTTCAAAGCAGGAAAATTAGATATATATGCATATTTTTTTTGACCAAAAAAGCAGTTATAGAAAGGTTGCCCTAGGGTAAATACATTGATGTAGGCCGCTAGAAGGATAGGGCAGCAATAATACAATCCCGGGTCAGATCAGCAATAAAGACAGAAACATTGTGCAGTTGGAGAAATAGATGTAAACATAGTATAAATAGGACTGAAGTGTATAAAAGTAAAATATTTTTCAGAAGGACACTAAATGGCATTTGGGGGATTATGTTTTTTTGTTAAAGTTTTCTATAAAAGTAGCACTTTAAATTTAGGTTTTAATTGAAAATCTGATAGTTAAAATAATGCTAGTTGCTATACTGACTTCCAAGGTAAATATGGGAGCTAACGTCCAGTTAACAGACCAGAAAATAATCTCATTGAACAGAGATCGTATTTTATATTATAATTTAATATTTTATGTTCTGTTATTTTGTATGTGTAGGAGAAGGAATTATAACTGAAAGTGGCATATACTATTTCCACCCATAATTCATTGGCCAGAATTTAGTCACATGGGCATATGAGAAAAGAGGGAAAAAAATGAAATACAGTTACTGTGCCAGTTCAATGTACTATGTCACCTCAAACGCCATTATCTCTGATGTAATCTTGTTTGGGCAGACATATCAGTGTTGATTAGGTTGTGATTCTTGGAATGTATCCATGGAGATGCACCCCACCCAACTGTGGGTGATGACTCTGATTTGATAATTTCCATGGAGGTGCTACCCCACCCATTCAGGGTGGGTCTAAATTAAATCACTGGAGCCATATAAATGAGCTGACAAACAGAAGGAACTCAGTGCAACTGAGAGTGACATATTGAAGAGAAGCTACAGCCAAGAGGGACACTTTGAAGAAAGCACAGGAGCTGTGGATGAGAGACAGTTTGAAGACGGACGTTGAAAGCAGACTCTTGCCCCAGAGAAGCTAAGAGAGGACAAACAACCCAAGTGCAACTAAGAGTGACATTTTTGAGAAACTGCAGCCTAGCAAGGAACATCCTGGGAGAAAGCCATATTGAAACCAGAACACTGGAGCAGACGCCAGCTACATGCCTTCCCAGCTAACAGAGGTTTTCCGGACACGATTGGCCATCCTCCAGTGAAGGTACCCAATTGCTGATGTTTTACCTTGAACACTTTATGGCCATAAGACTGTAACTGTGTAACCAAATAAACCCCCTTTTATAAAAGCCAATACATCTCTGGTGTTTTGCATTCCCACAGCATAAGCAAACTAGAGCAGTTGCATGTCTTAAAAAAAAAGGAAAAGTGCTTGGTAAACCACCAGCCATTCTCTGTCAGTCTGCCCTTCTGTTCACCAAAGAACTGTTTCTTCTTTTCTCTAACACAGATTACACTCAATTCCTTCTCAAGGGTGACAGTCCCAAAGTCCACCAGTCACAACATCTAGCTCAAATCCAGATCTGTCCCTTTGAGCTCTGGAGATCTATAAATTAAAAGATAATTTATCTGAAACTTGCCCCTGGAAAACAAATATATGATTGGGAAGGCAAGCTAACAGGAATGAGAGCTCCCATTCACAAAATAGACAAATGGGAGCTACTCAGCTGTCAATGGACCATACGAAATTTTGCTGGGCAGGCGTAGAGTAGGCAGAACACATGCAGCTCCCTACAGCTCACCCCACAAACTCTGGGAGTAATAGGAAACTTTGACTAGACCATGGACCTACTATCTCTGAAGAAAACCTTTGAACAGTGCTGCCTATTGCCCTGACTCCACCCGCAGCAAGGATTTTACTTGTGCATGGACAGCGATGACCATAATAGAGGTGGACTTTGGAGAGGATGAATTCCTTGGCGGCTACCACTTTTGCAGCCAACTTCCTACTGGTAAAAACTTGAGACCAGAAGTTTCTTTTAAGGCTTAAATAGTCAAAATCCTTCTTTATTTCATTTGGGATTACAGCATCTTTGACAATAAAATTCCCTCAAAAAGGAAATATTTTCCTAATATATTAGCTTTCAGTCAGTTCCACGTACCTTTCATAGTTCTCAATATTTCTTACTTAGCTGCTTCTGGGTCTCCATGATTTTCTTGTTCAATTTAATAGACGTTACCCAATAGAATTAGTTACATCTATATTTCATAACTGAGTAAAGAAGGGTTCAAAATATTTAAAAATTTTATTTGTATTGTTTGGAGTCTAGAAACTAATCTACTGTGCCTCAAATGTCTGCACTATATCTATTCCCTTTCATTGTACCATGCAAATAAGGCAATTATTTAAATTATTACTTGAAGTCATCTCATTTTTCTAATACCTTGTTAAATGCAGCTAATACCCACCGATATCCATTATTAATTTCTATTTTCCAAGGTCTTCTGGTACTTGGATCTTAGTAGGCATGTGGTCTGCCTTTAGAGTTGTCAGATGACAATGTAAACATTTTTCCCCACTGTACAACAGAGATCTGCATTCTTCCATTCTCTTTTATCAGTATCCTCATAGCTCATTTCCTGACACTAAATCAATACAACATATTTAAAGATTTTGAATTCAGTATCCCATTTGTAATAACAACACTTGCATTAATTAAGTTGACTCTAACTGCTGTGACAAGTTTCTATATAGCTAAGGCAAAATTCAAGGGGTCTCCACATATTCAAAAATAGACTGTTAGATTAAAAAATGTCATAGTTTTAAATCATCTTGGGATTTAAGTTCTAGCTGGTTGATGAAGAAGGAGAAAGAGAGGAACAGAACACATGGGAAATATTTTGTAGACTAGGCTTTACAGTGATATACTTGACTTTTACTCACATAAATCAAATTGAAATAAATCACATTAACAGATTCAGCAATTTTTACTAGGAAATATAGACTAATACAGGTTATACAGGCAATATAGGTTAACGTTCAAGAGAGAAGGACAATGCATTTTATGACCAACTATCCAGTCTCTGTGACTGAGGAATTAGTAATTTATGAACAAATTAGATTAATATCAATATAGTCATTGACTCAACCATGCTTTCATTTATGTTTTGAATAATTATTATGTTCTGATTATTTGAATTTGCAGGGCTAAATGAGATACTGTTTCTGCCTGCAAAACAAATAATACTTATTGGAAGGCAAATATTAAAACACTTCTTGATATTAAGCTGGGACATTTTTTAGTTGCTGTAAGGGTGATAGGGAGAGAAGGAATAGAATGAGAAAGAGATCCTGGAGGAGGTAAGTTTGAGCTAAATCTTGAGTCAGAAAGAACAAAATAAAGGAAAAAGAGGGAAGAAGATTTCATGCAAAGGAAATATAATATGCAAAGACTCATGAGAGTAAATATGATTCTGTTAAAAAAAAAAACAAATGGTAGTCAAATATGACTTGAACATAGAGTACATGAGGAAGTATATTGAGTGATGAAGCTAGAGAAAAGCTGGGATCAGATAATAAAATGGCTTATGTGGACTGACATGTATGCAAGTGTTTTATTTATATATATATATATGTATATATGTATTTATGTGTGTGTATATATACATTCACACAACTGGATTAATTTGTTTGTCTCTATCAAGATGCCATTCTCAGCAAAGTTAGCCTTCCTGGGGTTACTAGAGTCATACCCTCAAACAAAGGCCAATCAGGCTTATAAAATTCTTGGAGTGTATATTTGTCTCTGGAAGGTCTCAATTATATGGGAGAAGATTTTGCAAAGTTTCAAGACCTTCCCAAAGACTTATGGTTTTACTGGCATTTATAATAACTAAACACTCTCTATATTAAATATTTAAGCAGTTTCCTGCTGACTTAAGTTTCTCCCATTACCATCAGCAGCATCACATAATTTTCAATAAATGCAGATTTTAGGTGACACAGAAAGAGTAAGTTTTAAAATATGACATTTACCCACAACTTTTCTTCACAGAGATCTTAAGAGGTACTACTCTATTCAAATACTCTGCCATGCAGTTTTAGCCAATAACTTTTTGAAAGCATCCGTAGGACATGATGCTCAGAAATTTTGGGGGCAGTGAGACTGCTCAGATCTTCAAATATATGCTCATGTCTGGCATCAAAATGACATGAAAACAATAACATCACTTACTTGTTTCATATTGAAAATGGAAAAGTAATAGATTGTTATCATTCCAAATAAACCCAAGTTTTAAAAGAAGACCAGAAAATAATATAGGACAAAATGTAATATTGGATGTCAATGCTTTCCTATGACTACATTTTTTGTACCTTCACATGTTGTGCCTATTTTTTAAAATATGTTTTTGGGTTTTGTTGTTTTTTAATATCAAAAATCAGATATTCAGCCCCTTAACAGATTTCCTGAAGAAATTAAGTCACATCATTCTTATCTCAGACTTCAGAAAAAACTGAATATTTGAACCTCATTGAAGGGTGACGTGCTAGAATATAGTTAGGCTGCTGTCCAGCTCTTTGGTGCCAAATCATCTCTCCCCGCCAATCTTGTCTCTCACACTTCCTCCACAATTTTTCATATGCAGTCTAAATTCTTTGTTGATTGTGTGGAGCATTTTACTTCTCAGCTTTCCATCTCAAACTTGTTTACTCAAACTTGTCAGTTGCTCCAGTAAATACAAGACCTTCTGGTTAAGTAGAGCCACAGTGATGAAACAGTAACTGGGATTATAATCAACAAAAATATTCACCTGTTATGTATGCATATAGGTTCAATGAGCACAAGAAAAACTGCGAGAGGGGGTTGTAAAAATCTCCCACAGTACCTTTGTCATTGGTTTAACATCAGGTAAAGCTTTTTGAACATTTAAATTCCTTTTCAAATTATGTTTTAACATCTTTAAATGTTTTGAATCTGATGGATTCCTTTAGATTTTTCCAAGCTAGAGACCAAATTGTCCCTAAACAATGGGTCTTCCCTGGGAAAGCAGGGAATTAAAAGGGACCAATTCTAACTCAAACACATATGCCTAGACATGACTTTTTGAAAAATCACAGCCTATTTGAAGATACTAGGAATTATTTTTATTTTTATTAGATGCTTTAATAATATTTCTGTTACATTAAAAAAATCTATTAGTAATAGATACTGAAATAATTAAGGTTAAAATAAAATGATGCCTGAGATTAGCTTCAAAATAATCACTATAGCAGGAGGGAAGTCCGTAGGAGCATTGGAGGAAATAAGGTTGGCTACTTGGTAATTGCTAAAGCTGGTTTATGTGAGTACATGGGGTTCATTATGCTGTTCTCTCAGTTTTGTTACATTTTTCGATATTTCCATGATTTAAATAAAAATAAAGTTTCACTCATAATTGAGATTCACAACTATCTAAGCATTCCAGAAATTGTTGTTTCTCTCACTCTCTCCACTACTGCATATGCTACCAGGTGTCAAATAGAATATAATGGATCTAGAGGGCAATGGATATCACTCTCATAGCAAAAGTGTTTTCTTGATGATGATGGTGATGATAGTAACAAAGTAGAAACAGGAAGCAATGTTGTTTTAGTTCTGATTTGACAACTTTGTGTCTCCAACAGGAATACCAAGGCCTGAAAAAACCTTACACACTTAATTTTCAGTTCATTCATTCTTGGACACATTGCCAACTGAGTGGGCTCAGCAAGAATTTTGATAGGGTGGAATTCAACTACCCATCAAGTTCTTCATCTCTCTGTTGCTTGCTATTAAATGAACCCGAAGTCCATCTCTTACCCTAACACATTTGTTTTCAAATTGTAGACAGAGACAAAACAGCAAAAGGATCACCTGGAAATTTGTTACAAGTTCACATTCTTGGACCTCACTCCAGACTTACTGAATCAGAAACCCTGAGGATGAGGCCAGTGTATTAGATTTTTATTTCTGCACAACAAAACCACTAAAAACTTGTGACATAAAACAACACCCATATGTTACCACACAGATCTGTGAGTAAGAATCAATCATGTTATACAGGGCTTTCTGCTCAGGATATCACAAAGCCGATATCAAGGTGTTGGCAGAGTTGAGCGCTCATCTGGAGGCTTTAGAGAGAAATCTACTTCCAAGCTCACTCGGGTTTTTGAATGAATTCAGTGCCTTGCAATGGCAGGGCTGAGATCTGCATTCCCTTGCTAACTGTGAGTTGGGGACCACTCTCAGCAACAAGTAGCTGTCCCATTCCTTGCACAGTGGCTTCTCCATCTTTAAGTCAACAATGGTGCATTATATGCTTCCCTTGCTCCTAATTTCTAATTTCCTCTCTTTCTGACCTCTAGCCCAGATTCAAAGCTCTCATTGATAAGGCTAGGCATACCCAGATTCTCTCCTTACTGTAATTTCCTTGGGCATCTTAACTACATCTGCAAAATCCCTTCAGAGCAGCACCTGAAGTAGCAACTGATTGAATACATGGAAGAAAGTGTACGTATACCAGAAGCCAGGAAATGTGGGGACTGTTTTAGAGTTCTGCCTACCACACTCAGAAATCTGTATTTTAATAAGGCCTCTAGGTGATTCTGAAGCATGCTAAACTTTAGGAACCAAAGCTCTAACACTTAGCCTTTCATTTAGGTGAGTATCTTTCCCACTTTTCTCAGGACTTTTCAGGTTTTAGCACTGAAAGTCCTGCATCTTTAGTACTGGAAAACCAGAATGGTTGGTGACTCTATCTCTATCCTTTTTCAGATCATTTGTTCTTTGCTCATCCCCAAACTCCTCACTGATTTCAATTACTAAAAATTTTCAATGTGATGGACTTTTTGTGGGTGACTCATAAATCTATCTTTACAGATTTTTGCTCTGGAAATATTTCACTTAATTGGCCATGGAATTCCCTTAAGATGGCAGATAGATACAAGTAATGTGAGACAGAGGTGAAGCTAAAGCTGGTATTAGCCTTCAAAAGCAAATTTCACTTCTACAGCCTCTTAAATTTAAAACTTAGCTCAAAATGCAACTAATATTCAATTTCCAAAGTAAATGAATGGATGGAGTTTTTTATAACTATAATTACCAGGTTGCTATAGAAACCATTACATCCTACTAAATGTCACCCCCCTATATCTATCCTAAAATGTTGCAGAAATTATGATAGTTGCTTTGAAGCTCAAGCTGATAAAAGCATTACCATTTGGAAATTCAGGAGAAAGAAATTTGTCAAATACACACTAACAATTAGCTGTTTTTACTTAGATTGACCACATTATGTTTCATCACTTTTCATTGCATCAAAGGAATCTGTATAGACAAGACTAACTTCAAATAGCAAGAGAAGTATTATTCCAGGTGCCTAAAAGTTACAGCTTCCATAGTGTGTGTGTGTGAGGGAATATATGTTTGTGACAGACGGGGGGTGCGGAGAGAAAGAGAGAAATTAGATAAGTGATAGAGAAAATGTGAGTATCTGTATGTGAGGGAGGAGTCAGGAAATGTCTATTCTTTCTGTCAGAAAACTTAAAACTCTCATGACATGCACTTTTTTAGAATCACAAAACAAAAATAAAATTTGTGATTCTAGCACATGTGTGGCAAATAGATTTCTGCTTCCCAACTACACATAATCAATAACCTAAACTTTGGAGAATTCAGTCAAGGTTAACAAATTTTGTAGGAACAGTCCTAAAAATGTTGTTACATTATTTTGTCAAATAGTGCCTAAAATTTTAGCTACTCTTAAAATTAGTGTGTGCCTAATAGTTAATTTTTAATCAAAATGCTTAAAATCATTTCAATCTAGATAATATTTAGTAGGCTACTTAGGGTTATAACTAGTGGGAAAGCAAAGTGTAGATAAAGTCTCTCTTATATACACCGAGATCCAATTTTTATATTTTGTTGAAGTTCATGATTACAGTAGCTGAGACATCAAAAGCTCTGCCTGATTCTCAGGGCAAATCTCATGCCATTCTTCATTTTCTTCAACTATAGTTCACAGTCTATTGTAAGACTTTGTAAAGGGTGAAAAAGAGAAAATTGTAGTGTGAGATCAAAGTATGTCCCAAGAGTAAATTAGAGCTATCATAGGTCTATAATCCTTTCATTTAGAAAAAAAGAATGAGAATTTAGTGTGGTGCATATTGAAAGGAAATAAAGGAAAGGTTTTATTGGTAAAAGGGAAAAGATGGGTTCTGGATTCTCCTGTTGAATAAGTATGAAGTCTGGAGAATCAGTTTAATCAGACTATGCAAATATTAGAAGAGGCATTTGATTTGATTTAGGAAAAAGTTTAAGGCCAAGTCATTCTTGTAGTGAGAAAAAAAATCCCCATCTCTATTGAATTCCTGGAATGCCTTTTAGATTTTGATTATAATATTAATATTTATATTTCCTATATTTAATATACCATGTTATTTTTAATATGGCTTTTGAAGATGAAGCACTTTGTAGAATGGCAAATATGTGAATTTGCCATCATTATAGAGGATGATTTCCCTCCAAAAATAGATTTCATAAATCAGAGCCTAAAACCAAAATGAAGGGACTACAGTAGTCCTAAATTTTAAACATCCTGTTAAATTTACATTTTGGGTGGGTACTCCTTGGCAGCATGAACATGGTTAGGGAAATATGCATATTCATAAATGCATGTTTATGTACATCTATCAGGCAAACTTTTCTGAATGTAGTTTTTGCTGCTATCATTGTTGCTGATGTGCATGTACAATGTCTTGGTGTGTTTCCTGAATTGCACACCTGACCCGAGGCTTAGAAAACTTGGCTTAATTTTTTGTCTGAGAAATAAATGCCACCAAGTAGCCTATGAATCCTAACCCACCTTTGGGAAAACAATAGAGCTGATTTGGGAATTAGGAACCCCCATGACTTCAAAGAAGGCATCTGTATTTTGAGCCAGTCTCCATATTATAGAACCATCTTTGGGGCCTGCTGTTCTTTGATAGGATTTGTGGAATAAAAAGGAAGGAAGTTTAAAAAGATCCATCTGGAGGCAGTCAGAAGGGAATTTGAAAGGGTTTTCTGTGAGGGAAGTACAGATAGAAAATTAGGCCTCGCCAAAAAAGAACATCTACAGGGTGAGGATATACATAAATGACTGCCAGCATCCTTCGGGAGGCCTCCTAGGGAATAGAGCAAATGCAGAGAATCCAGAGGAGGAAACTGGGAAATTAGCATATCATCTGCTTCTTCTTCCAAAAGTAAATAAAGGGGAGGCAGGGTAAAACATGGAAGTCAGTGCACATGGGCTCTTAAGGATTTGGAACTTGCCAGCAGACAGGGATCATTAAATCTACTTACCCTGACCACATTTGGCACTTGGCCCAGGTTGCTACGCACTGACAATTTCTTTCTCAAACTGTGTATAGTAACAGAGGAATTACAAATCTCTTGGTGATAAATTAAAAGGAAAGCTCTTCAGGCTTTTCTCTTCCTGAAGTGATTCAGTTCCTTGTTTCTGCCTTTACAAAAAACAGCAGAAATACACCACATTGGCAACTGGTACAATGTTGTTTGAATTAAGCACTACACACTAAAGCCTGGTTATAATTCTCTCAGCCAATTCTAGAACTTTCATAATATCACTAAAAAGAAGAGAATGACTAGGCTCCCAAAATAATCACCAATCTTGAATCATATTCTCGGACAGTAACCTTGGCAATATGCTTTCGAAAGTTTGGAAGATACCCATGTATGATTTATTCTGACATTGTCTGTTACACATATTCCCCACTATTTTTACTTTACTGGAAAAGTTTTATTCTTGAGAATCATTTAAAAATTGTTTGCAATCAGAAGACCCTGAGGGTAAAGCTTCTTTAAAATCAAAATAATCTATAATGTTATTTTAAAATCTTACAATTTATCATATCACTATAATCTTAATAGAAAACATTTACATTATTTTGTAATTCGGATGACACTTTCCTTGACATTCTTTGACAGAGGATATGTTTCTCTTCATTTGGGTGTACCGATAACATTTTACAGATATAACCTATTTAACTTGAATGCAGAAACCTATTTGTGAAAAAGATACTAATAACCCTGCTTATAAATTACATGTTTACCAAAACAAGCTATTTTACCTAATTTTAATAATACTTATCTTTCTTTTTTATAATACTTATCTATACACAAACTTCTTGAGTGCTTTTAAATACAGGCAATGTATACAACATTTATGTATATACATTTACGCATACATTAAACCGTGCATGTGTAAAGAAAAGAAATAGAAGCATAGAGTGTCTTGTGATCCCTTCTTAAGTCCATTAGTATGATCACAGTACATGGGCATCACTGACGGTTGGAAAAAATACAAAGATGCAAAACAAACTTATTTCTATTTTATCCATTTCCTCTTCTAGGAGGTAAAATTAATTGAACTATTGGCCTTAAGCTTTCCCTAATAATCTTGAGTGTCTATAGAGGGTGGAGAGACCAACAAGTGAGATGTTATTACATGACATGTTCAGACAATTTATTTCCACAGAATAGGGGCAGAAACCAAGTAAGATGGTTATGTAACGCTGCTGTTATCTTGTTCAATGACTACTGTTCTGGGCATCGTGGTCATGGAATGATTGTTATTGAAATTTATGAAAATGGATAAAAAGTTAGAAGGACAACTAAATCTCTCATTCAAATTTATTCTTATAAAGAATATCCAGACATGAATGGCAGCTGATATTGTTTCTGTTTTTCTACCAGTATCTTTGTTCTTTCTCTTATTTTCAATATAGTATTTCTAAAAAACAAAAATCCTCCCCTCTTTTGGTAATTTCCACTGAAGGGGTGGTTGACCACCGGGGTTGTTTATGTATACACACCTATATAAAAGCCGAAACTTACATTTTGTTTTGTAAAATTCTATATTTGAGAGTACAGTCCAATTTTGTTTTGTAATGTTTTATATTTTCAGCGACTTAGCTGATGCTTAACAGCCACTCTGATATTTTCTCCAGAAATAAATTAAACTTACAGGAAGAATACAAGAACTAAGCTCCTTGGGGTCAAAGGCTTCATTCTGGCACTGCGAGTGTAATCAATAAAATATTATGAGATCATATTTGTGAGTTTTAGGGGTTATCTGAGAAAACAGGAGAATTCTCAAAAAGGAAATATGTTGTAAAATGTCCATTTCACTGTGAGGACAGCCAAGTATGATATTGTACATCTAGATATGAGAGGAGGCCCCCGATATTCCATTTTCCTATGCTTTCTGAATTTCTGAGGTACATGAATAAAAGGATTTTAATGTTTCTAGAGGACCTTAGAAGCTAATAGTTGAAGTGTGTTTCATCACCCCAATTTCAAGGAGTCACACATCAGAGAAATACAGCATGATATGCTAGCTCAAAGTAAATAAAATATGTAGCCAAATCCACCAGGGAATCAGAGTCTGTACTCAGCAAATTTGAATAAATCATTAGCATGGACCACCATGAGACAACTTCCTTTCCAAATGATGAGAAAATCAGTGAGTGATGGCAGCCCAGAACCAGTTTATTCAAAAACATGACGCTTCTCTCCTGCTTATAATGCTGAACACTGACATGTGGCCAAATCTACAAGATTCCTAGGGTGGCTCCCTCGGAAGGTCCATGCATGTCTCCAGGACTTTAATGACAAGAAAGCAGGGAATGCCTAAGATGAGGTTTCTGAACTGGACTATCATTGGTCTATATATCCTGAGAAGATCATTTAATCAAAAGTCTAAAATGCTTAGGTTAAATTCTCTAAGGCAAGTGCAAAGTGAAAAATTAAAGTCAGTTTTAGAAATACATTTTCAAGAATGCATAGCTGAATTTGGTTGACTCTAGTTAAGTTTGGAATATTATAGTCATCTCAAAAGGAGATATCCCAATCAATTTAGTTTAAATAATAGGTTAGTTTTTGATTTTTTTTTTTTTGTAAGGATGAATTAGTAGATGCCACATCATATACAAGAAATTAAGAACAGCCAGACCATATTGGGACTTAATCTTGCAAGATGAGTACCAGGTATATTATTATATCCATCAGTGCTATAGAATCTCTCATCACAAAATCTCCTTAAGTGGTTGTTTCATTTTCCTTTCTCAACTGATTAGCTCTATCTGAACTTAACTCCAGTCTGTCATGTGTCATTACAGCTTTTTCAAAAGACACACTTAGCCCCTGAACCTAGAAATAAAAAAATCTACTTGGGTCCACATAGTTAACTGTCTAAATCTGTCAATGCCCTAATTCCAAAGGTCTAGCCCCAATTTTGGTCAATTGGCTACAATGGTCAGATCAGCTGTAGCCAGGCAAAGGAGTCATTAGGTACAAATATGGCACCCTGTTCCCATCCCTTCTGAGAGACTGTGGATAAGGGTAGATTATTGTAGAAAGCATCACATGTCAGTAAGTATTATCTCAAGATATAGTGTTGGAAAGTGTTCGTTTTGTCCTCCTGAATGCCGTATGAGCAATTTTTCAATAGTTCTTAAATTCCATTGAACATGTACGTTCATGATGAACTGATATATCTTTGATTTTATCTTAATGCTGATCTTATGCTTTTAAAACAAACAAAAATCTGCTTAACTGTCTTAGGTAAAAGCTCATAGTTAATGAATGCACTTGGTTAATTTTCACTACACAATTTGAAAACATTGGTTTCTAGAGTTTTGAGAATGAGTCTTTTTCTTAATTCATTTAAAACCATCCCTAAATTTTTACTTCCTCCCATATTAGGAGATTTTTGCTTGGTAATTATATACCAGAATGTGGAAATTGGTATTCATATCACAGGGGAAAGCTGTTGACCTTAAATCATATTCTTTCTTCAGGTGATATCTTAGAACATTGAATGATGGCATAATTTTCTTATCAAGGTTTCTTCAGTCTTAGGACTCAGACTTTTTTTTCCTCTTGGTTTAAATGACACAATTACAGCAAGGACGAATTTAGTGATTTGCTCTTTTGGTAACATCTTTTCTAAATAAGAACATCTGTTTTACAGTCACTTCCTGTTTATAGGGTAAGCTATTGTAGTTAAATTTCAAAATGTCAAACTCAATCAAAAATACTGATCTGTTCCAGTGTGCAAGTGAAATGGCTAACGTGTATAAGGAGTCAATATAATCTAGTGGCAAGAATATTCTGCTGGGAATATGAAGTACTATTTTCTATTCCGAGCTGTCTCATGAATTATTGGCCTTGTCTACAAAAGGGTAAAAAGGTATTACAAGGACAAACAGGCTAATTCACATAGGAAAGAACCTGGTGGATGAATGGGAGAATCTGATTGTTCTGAGAAAGTATTTATGTTCTACATTAAGGTTATATCAGTGTCTTATTTTGAACACAGCTGGATTGTCTACTGAGTATTTGAGTATTTATGACATATATGACACTAATCTAACCAGAAACAAGTATCCACTCATTAGAATAAAGCAGATTCTAAAATATATATCTTTAAGGAAGTGGTGTTTGAGTGGGTTATCACTGGCAGGCATGGGGCCAGCTTGAGAGTGTCTGAGTGTCAGATGAGCTAAGAAATGAGGAGGTGGAAAGGAATATTGAATGAAGTGGGTAAGGGGAAAATTCTGGTACATGTAAGTTTGCTGTGAGCCTGTAAAATGCCTCATATTTTTCAGCAGTATGAACTTACAATGCTTGGAGAGGTCATATGCTTTCCACTTTATATTTGTTCATATGAATGATTCTGAAATTTCTTTGACAGTTGTAGTCAGGCAATTTAGTCCTCTGTGTTTTAGCTATTTGCTAGCATAATTCTTGATGACCAGAGTGTCACTTGGCCCAGTCTGAACAAATTTGACTACCAGATGTGTAGTCATAACCACAACGTATGCATTACATTCAGCAAGTAGCGGGTGTGAGCCATGCTTTACTAGCAGCTGTGAACTGCCAATGCATGTAGATTTTGAGTGAAATATAAGTCAAAAAATTAGAGGTATGGTTGAAACCTCTTTATTTCAAAGGGTTTTAAACAGGAGAGATTTAAGGTAGCAAATAAAACAAAAACAGAAATAAAACAAAAGAAAAACAAACAAAAAAAACCAGAAATGGTGTAATGCTTTTCTCAAATGAAATTAGGAAATAGAAAATGAAGGAATATTTTTTTCTTGTCTATTAATAACTTTTCCACATTCCTAACCATTTCCTATTGAGAATAATCAAGAGATTACAGGTTGACATTAAAGGGCAACCAAATATTATGGGAAGAATATTTGATCAGGAATCTTTGTCTCTGTTCCAGTTGATAACCCAATTACCTTGGTAATAACTGCCTATAACCCCATACTTTGCAGGCAGCTTTCATCCTTCATTCCCTACACTTAACTCTTTAGGCAGGTGCCCCTGCTAGAGATCATATTCTCCCATCTTCTCCACAAGGACCAGGCCTGAAAATTACCTTAAACTCACTGTGATGGCAGGCTCATCCCCACATCACTTTTATAATAAAATGAACAGGGATAAGTCTCTTAGACTCACTGTGCTAGCTCCTTTTGGTTTATTCATTGTATTTTATTTTATTGAGTATAAATGTAGGGTGAGAGTTTCCATTATTTATGATGATGAAAAATTTCTTTGTTCTAAGTATTAACCAAGATTGACTTTGAAGGACAAGTGTGGGATGAGGGGACAATTGTTAGTTTAATTCAAGACAATTTGTGAGTATGGGTTATGCCAATTAGGTTTATTTAGAAATGCTGATACAGGGTTCCTAGCCGCCTTTAGGGAGATGGGAGGGGTGATAGAGAGAGAAACAATTTATTCAAAACCTGCATGTCAAATTTTCAAATAAATAAATTAAAAACTGCTCAATTGTGAAGAAAATCCCTTGCAAGAGAATAGCAAAAAATATGATTCTGCCTCTAATCTGCTGCTGCTGCTTGGAGAAGCAGGGCTACTGCTGGCAGAGGTAAGGGTCCCTGTTGGGTGGGAGGATCTCAACTCCCAGTGTCCATCAGTGCGTTCTGGGCATTCTGAGATGAAATTTTAGGCTTGCCTCTGACACCTTCTCTGCCATTCCCCTCCCTATTTTCTTCCCTTAAAGAAACAATGATCTCTAACCTGCCCCAATAAAGAGAATATAAACCGTGCTATAGCACTTTCCTCACATTTGGGAGATAATGGTCTACATGCCAAGATGCATAAGGTGCTCTGCTGTAACTTCCATAAGCCTTGAAGAATCTTGGGGACTAAGTGGGTAAAAGGCTTCAGGCCTGTGGTAGCAGGTAGGTGGTTTGAGGATCGATATTCAAGGGATGGAGTAAGACAATGTCTTTCAAACTTTAAAGTGCATTTAAACCACCTGAAGCCCTTGCTAAATGTAGTTTGACTCCGTAGATTGGGGGTGGGGCCTGAGATTCTGCGTTTCTAACAAACTCCCAGGCCCTGCAGATGCTGCTGGTCCTTTGAATAAAGGACACTAAGTCACAGTACTTCCACATTAACTGTTGAGGATGTTTAGAGGGACACTTTAGTTATGTGGCAAAATTTCTCTTTTCATTATATGCTCTAACATCACAAGCAACAAGTTGTTGTATTTTAAACCCAGTTCTTTAAGGAATTATAAAGAAAAAACAAAAACAACACAGAACAACAAAAGCCTCCGGCATTCCTAGCCAATCCTGAAGCATGGGCCATTAGGGTTCAGCCGTGTTAAACTCAATGACCCGCTTTAATGAAAAGACTTTTTTAAACCCTCTTAGCTATCGTGAAATAAAATTCATAAATAATGTGTTGAACCAACACAGTTTCAAAAACATCAGTATAATAATGTAACTGTAGTACATAAGAGGTATAAAAGGAAATTGATGTATAATAACATGAGAATTTTAATATGTATATTCATACACACAACAACACTATTAGAAATAATGAAATAGTTGAATTCTTTAATTTATATAAAGAATTACTATGGTTATGACAGCTACAATCCAGACTTATACAGGTATGTTTTATTGAAAGCTCAAAAACCACAAGCAGCTGTTTTTCATCCATAATGATATAATCTTTACTAAAGTCTGAACAAAGTACAAAATCTTTCTTCAAGTCACCAAGTTATTTACATTCTTGGAAAATTTAGAGTATGTAATAACCATGCTGAAAATAGTTTGCATTTATGTACATAACAGAGTTAGTTTCTTAGCTCTTATATTTATAAACAGTGCATCATATATGTTAATGACCCTTAGGACTTGTAACTAGAAGTGTGGTCTGAGGACCAGCTAGGTGGACATTACCTAAGAACTGCTCAGAATCTGCATTTTAGCAAGATCGTCAGGTGATTTTTAAACAAAGTAGCATTTGAGAAGCCCTGCCTGAAGATGTTCAGGGCATTGAAAAGCAGTGCCCAGCAGAAGGTAATTTTTGTTTTAATGACAATTTCCTGGTAATACAGGGGATCTGTCCTCCATGGCTTCCCGCTGAGGGACAGCCAAGCACTGCACTGCCATCCTGACAACCAACACCATCCTCCAAGGGTTGACTTCCTTTTTGAGACCAATTTACGTCTGTATGTACAGAGAATTCTCACAGTTCTTACCTCTAATCATGAGCTACCCAAGCCTTTATTTTTCCATTCTCCATGGGCTGCCGCAACACTGTCTCTCTCCTCATACCATTTGGAGCAGAGTGCTGGTCATGAAATATAAATGAGATAAAACTCAAATCTTAAAAATACTTGGAGGAATTGAAGTAAAATTATTTATTAAGGTAAAACTTATAAAAATACATGAAATACAAAGAACATGTTAGTTAATCATATTTCTCACTGTACTATTTCAGGTAATTAAAAGATAATTACATGAAGTTGGAATTGTTAGAAAGTACTAATTAACTTACCCAAGAACTCATGGTACTCATTCAATATCTACAAAATCTCTAGCTTACTCTCCAATTAAGCGATTAATCATACTCACATTTGGTGGTTGAAATACATTGTCTGTAAGGACCAGGCAGGAACTGAAAATGAGGACAGTGGGACAGATTTGAGGAAAACATAGTGCTTAAGAATCAGGGAAAAATCTACCAAATTTCAGTGTTAAGAAGACTGTGCTTCTCTGCTCCTGTGAATTTTACCACGTTAAAATGTGGGCCAGGGGATCCTAGATCATTTGAAGTTTTAATTGAAGCAAAAAACTAGATGTTTCTTTAATGCATTCTGATTGTTCTGATATTAGCAGCTAATTCATTTTTAAACTTAGCAAGCAAATATTTTAACCAAACAATGCAAGCCAGATGAATTCTATACTGTTGTTTTTCATTAGTGCTTCATTGTATAGCATTATCTATTTGACAATTTGTTCAGCCTAACATTTCATGCTATTTTTTATATTTAATTTGAGATGTTTATGATGAAAAAACTGTATTAACTTGTTTAAGTATCCATGCTATTAAGAATATGTAAACATTTTAACAACCAAGTTAATGGTAGGCTTGCACTACTAAAAATTATTTTCTATAATTATATGTGTGAGAATCATCTAGTCATTCCAGTGCTGCTTCTAAATAAATCATGTTCTCATATTCAGTAAAAGGTTAAGCAATAGGTACTAGAAATCTACTTCTTCACAATCCCAGTATTTTGAATAGGAACAAAAGTCCATAGAAACATTATTAAATTTCTGCCCTGCTCACTACTATGAAAAATATGCAAAAATTCCATATTTGCTTTATTTCTCCATTGTATGAGGATAGGTTGAAATAAATTATCAGTTTGACATGCTCAGTAATTCAGAAGTAAGATAATACGTTAGGTGATTCTAGAAGAAAATTGGATTCCAGTAAGATCAATAGGACATAGTGAAAGCAAAATCAAGAGCAATGGAAAGATAAAAGCTCATAAACTCTCCCCAAACAGTGTTTCTCACAGGGAGCCATCCACTGCACTGATGATTTAAAAGCTATTCATTGTTCATAAGGTAATGGTTGAATCTCAAAATTCTAAGGGTCTGAAAAATATTCTGGCCTATACTATTTGCTCAACAAGTACACCTTTCCCAAATAAGCATTTATAGATAGTTGATTTTTGCTAAAATGTGTTATGCTGAAGTGATCCCTAAACTAATGCATTACAATTGTTGTTTTCCTCATAGATCCTAAGTTTCTTTTTTAACACATTTCTTTTTTTAACACTTGGAATTTAGAGAATGACAAAATTTATTTTTTAATCCAAAACATAGATAGTACAACATTTCAATAAAAATAAATATTTAATACAAATAAAAATAACACATAAGTATAAGTTCTAATAGTGTTTAATTATTATGATTATAAATTAAATTATTTCCATATGGGGGCCAAAGAAAGTACAGAGATATTTTGAAAACATAAATGACATGCAAAATAATTTTGATAATGAGACTTGAATAAAATTGCCCATTGAGACTCATTTTTATAAAGAAGCATAAAATAATAGGGAAATGTAAATGCATTTAGATTATAATATATATATGAACAAAACCGATGCATTCAAAATCACCCAAGTTTCAAGAAAATCCATAAAATAAATTTTGCAGTATGTATTTTCAAGTTTTATTAATTCAACATATATTTATGTGTCTACTAAGGCACTCTTCTAGGGTTACAAAATCAAAAGTTAGTTAAACTCAGGGCATCCATGTGATGTAGTACAGTTTCCCCTCAATTCAAGTACATAATCCTGGAAGTAAATTCTCAAAGATAAAGGGGAATAGAAGAGTAGTATCTTTTTTTTTTTTTTTTTTAATTCAGCTTTGATTCAAAATGGAGAAAGAGTGCATGGGGGCGAGAAGTACACCTCATGTGAAAATGAAGTTTCTCCGAGCACTGAAAGCCTGGGTGGGGAATGGAGGCTCATCCATACTTTTAAACTAACTCGGAGAATTGGGGGTTGGAGTGGGCAGAATGAGTGTGACAGTGGTTATTTTTTAAAAGCTGTCACCAGTGATTATAATATGCTTAGTGCATACGGGACAGACACACAACTATGCCTGGAATACATTCTGAATGCCGTTAGTTCGGTAATGTTCCTAATACCTATAAATTAGGAACTAAAAGTGGACATTTCCTTCACTGTGTCTGTTTTTTAGATAGAAGCAAAAATCTAGTACATGAGATACTAATTTTGCAGGAGTAATGCTCTGGAGGAGCGGACACCATCAGAGACACTGACTTATTTATCCTCTTATGTCCACCACTTAACTTCGGGCCTATAAATGATTGTTAAATGTTTGTTAAATGAATGATTGAATGAGTGACTAAGGAACCCATAATGTCTGCTTGGGTGTCAAGCACACATTAAAATTCAGATATGATTTATTCCTTAAAATAACTGATAAGCATTGTGTAAGCTTTATTTAAAACACATCAGTTTCATTGAAATCTCTTTTATACATAGCAATGTATTTTAAATTCAACATAAGTTTTCAATTGTATTGTCAGTTAACACGAAACTTGTTTGCTTGTTGATGCTAGAAAGTAGGCAGGAGTGATTAGTTTTTAGAAACCTCACACTTTAGAAAACCATAAAATTAGAAAGTTAATTCTACTGAACACAATAATGTCATTACTATTATAGCAGAACCATGATGAATGGTGGAAACAACAAACTTAATAAATTCTTGCTTAGAAGACAGACAGATGTGTATTTAAGTGCTGCAGATTGCATTCAGAATGCTGTGCTACTATCACCACAGTCCATTACTAAAGTATTTCAATCATTCTAAATAGGAACTCCATACATTTTAAGCCTTTACTCCCTGTTCCCTATCTCCACCCTATCTGCTGGTAACTTATAATCTAGATTCTGACTCTATGAGTTTATTTCCTCTAATTATTTCATATCCGTGAGATAACACAATATTTTGTCTTTTTGTGTCTGTGTTTTTTTTTTTTTTTTTTCCACTCAACATGTATCTGAATGTAATTAGAAGAGGAAATTTTAGGTTGTATATGTTTCTAGAATAAAAACTTCTTAAAATCCATAGGACTGTACAACAAAAACCATGAATCATAAGTTAAACCACGGACAATTAGTAGTACAACTATAAAAGTATTTTTTCATCAGCTGTAACAAACATACCACACCAATGCAAAATTTTAATAATGGGGTGGTATATAGGAATCCTGTATGTTATGCACAATTGTTATGCAAACCCACAACTTCTCTAATAAAAAGACAGCCAGCCAGAGAAGGATAGTGATACAGGTTAATGAAAATTACTCAAAATTTTACAAAAACTCTGAAATAATTAAAAATTAAATACTTAATTATTTTTTACCTCAAAAGAAAAATTTCATGAGCAACATTTGGGAGGGATTTTCATATGGGAAAGGGAGCAGCACAGGGAAGTTTATTATATATTCATAGGAATTTGAACTATAAGTAGCCTGAGATGTAAAATATTCTAACCTTCTTATTAGATAAGTGAGTAAACTGAAGTCTAAGTATATTGTACAAAATCTAACAGCAATGATTTTTGTTTGTTTTGTTGTTTTTAACAAATCCAGCACTAGAAACTATGTTTTTTTCCTTCCAGTTATGTACTCTTTCCACTGCGTTTTTGTTTTGTGGTGCTACATATGTAATGAGGTCAAAATGCCTAAGATACTTCCCTAATCTTTTCACCTTTGATAGATTCTTGGTTTTACATCATTAAAGTTAGAAAAGAATCATATGAATTATAAATATTTATACCAGCCATCAGAGTACCTGCATAACGTTAAGATGTTAAATTCCATAAACTTGTGTCCCCATATCATTTATGAGCATTTGTGAAGCAAGGTGAGGTTGAAGAGGTGTATATCTTTTTTTTTTTAATTAAATTCAGTTTTATTGAAATACATTCACACACCGTACAATCATCCATGGTATACAATCCACTGTCCACAGGATGATAACATAGTTATATGTTCATCACCACTATCTATCTCTGAACATTTTCCTTACATCAGAAAGAACCAAAACAAGAATAAAAAATAAAAGTGAAAAAACAACACCCAAATCATCCCCCAATCCCACCCCATTTGTCCTTTAGTTTTTATCCCCATTTTTCTACTCATCCATACACTAGATAAAGGGGGTGTGATCCACAAGGTCTTCACAATCACACTGTCACTCCTTGTAATCTACATTGTTATATAATTGTCTTCAGGAGTCCAGACTACTGGGTTGGAGTTTGGTAGTTTCAGGTATTTACTTCTAGCTATTCCAATACATTAAAACCTAAGAGGTGTTATCTATATAGTGCATAAGGATGTCCACCAGAGTGACCTCTCGACTCCATTTGAAATCTCTCAGCCACTGAAACTATCTCGTCTCATTTCGCATCCCCCTTTTGGTCAAGAAGATACTCTCAGTCCCACGATGCTGGGTCCACATTCATCCCCGGGAGTTATATTCTGCATTGCCAAGGAGACTTACACCCCTGGGAGTCGGGTCCCACGTAGGGGGGAGGGCAGCGAGTTCACCTGTCGAGATGGCTCAGTTAGAGAGAGAGAGGGCCACATCTGAGCAACAAAGAGGTACTAAGGGGGAGACTCTTAGGCACAATTGCATGCAAGTTTAGACTCTCCTTTGCGATAATGAGCTTCATAAGGGCAAGTCCCATGATCGAGGGCTCAGCACATCAAACCGCCAGTCCCAATGTTTGTGACAACATCAATACCAGTCCAGATGAGGATGTCCAACACATCTGCACCTTCCCCCAGATCCTCGGGGCTGGGGAGGGGGAGGCTGTAAATATATTTTTTATTATCTGCCCAAATTACTCTGGGATTTGTCACTATTTCACTCCAGCCTATACTAACCTACCGTATCTCACCTCCTATTCAAAGTTCCATGCAATTGTGGTGTTTGAACAAATCGACTGTAGAGTTGTACCGTTTAGAAAATTTAGATCCTATACCAAATAGATATCGAAGAGATGTATATCTTACGTGAAGGTGTTTGGATTCAGATTGAGACTCAGACTCATATCTGCTTGAATAAATAAGCTTTGAACTACTTTTTTGGTCTCACCTTTTATTTACACCTTTGTTATTTTTAGAAGTCCTTCAAAACATTTCAAAATGAAAATCATTGAAAGCCATTCAGTTATAATTAACAATTTCTGATTCTATCATCTTTTTTTAGGTCAAAAGAGAAGGTCATACAACTTTTGTTTTTTCAAAAAATGTGTGCCTGAAATATGGTTCATGAAGCATTTCTTGCCAAATGTGTCAAGTTTAAAGAGAAAATATCCAGTTGGAAGTGGCAGTTGTACTATATACAGAAAGAGGCAATGCATCATGATGAAGACAAAGCATGGGCCTTAGAGAAAATGTTACATTTACTGATATCAAGAAGAAAATGCTCCAAATTTAAACTAAAACAGGTTACAATGGTATGAATATTAGACGCATAAATGCTTTACATAATTAAGGCACTGATTAATTTTATTTCCTAATTTTTTTTTTTTATATATTTAAACAAGAGTAAATCTTTAAAATAACCCCTTTCCACGTGGTTGAATGAGAGAGAAAGCAGTCTTGGCCTCCTCAGAAGGACAATTACTGTGACCTGTCTATAAACTTGCTGGCTAGCAGCAGAACTCAGGCAAGTTAAGGAATATGCCAGTGGGCTGCTTATAAAATCATTTCCAGATTTTATCTCGTATGTTAATACTGAGTATAGTTCCATGGCCAAAGCAGCAACTTAAGAGCGTGAACAGTTCCCTGGTCATCAGTGACAGCAACGCTTAGAGTTCTAGTGATATTTGCATTCAGAAAGCTCCTTGATACAGCCCAAACTCAGGATACATTTAAAATCGTTCTAGTCAGTCCGTTTTTACAGCAAGTGATTGATCTTCCTAAGTAAGTGCAGACATGTCATTTTTATCTTTCTCACCTTTGGAATGGATTAAATCATAGAAATTTGCATCTTAAACTCATTAAAATAGGTCACAAACAAGCTCATACATTGTTTCTGTTTTGTAGCCAGAATAAATAAATACGTAACTACAAACATAAACCAAATCGAATCGCAAATAATTTTCTGTGTATTAAGTAGTAGCATGCATGTGTGTTGTGTGTTGGCTTATTAGGATAAAAAGAGAATATTTTTACACAAAAAGCATTTTTTATTGCTGAAGATAGTTCTAATCCTACTAATGACTACAGCATTTACTAAAGTTAAGAAAAAAACCCTAATATTCCTCACAATCTCTCATACATTTCTATTTCTTTTTCCTATCTAGATGTTGAGCTGGTTGACAAACTCTTTTATCTAGTCATTTTTGATTTGGGGTCCAGACCCTACATGAAGATGTCTTGGATTTGAAGGGAAGGTAAAAGGGAGATTATGTTTGATTGTTTTAAAGTAACCCTAAACGAGAGAAAATGCGGAATTTAAATCGACCTTCAAAGTTACTGTGTATCTATGCCTTAAGGTTGTACTATGGATCCAACTCAGTGAAATTACAGTGGAATAGAGGTTTATTGAAAGAGTATTCAGAGGTCAGGAAATAGTAACGGCATATATATATATATATAAAAATATATATGCCAATTACTGTTGACCAGCCATGACCCATACAGTAAATCATTTAATTCTTACATTAACAGCCTGAGCTAGATACTAGGAAACTTTGGTACTCGGCAGGTGAACTAACTTGTTTAAAAGAATAACCAGTAAAATCAGTAATTGGTACAGCTAGACTCAGATCCAGACAATCTGCCTCCAGAAACATGTTGTTAAGCACTACACAAGACTCTCAGGTACTGCATAGTTCTGAACCATGAATTACACAGACATTGCAGGGAATAGACTCATGGGTCATGGGTGCATGCTCCCCTTAGGAGGCTGAAATGACTACCAAGAGCAAGACAATAACAGGCTCAAACTCTCAGGACATGAAACTTGCCATTTCTGAATCTAGCTCAGACAAAATTAGATTACTTTGCCATGTAGACTGTTCTACTGATTAAAGACTTGATAAACATGAGTCAATTGTTAATTTTGGTGGGATGAGAGATGGAGGGTGGGGCTGAGCAAAACCAATGAGGAAAACTAGATTTCGGTTATTTTGCTTGAGATAGTGTTGATTTAGATCTGATTCAGATCATCTTGAATGTAATGTTCTGTTTTCTTATAGGCATATGATAATATCCCTTTTCCTTCCTTCCTATTCGAAATGCAAACTTCAATTTAGCAGACACTTAACTCTGAAAACTAAAATAAGTAACTGGTCTCTTAAAAATTCAGTGGTGATTTTTTTCAGTGGTAGCTATTTCAGGTACTCTCTGAACCAGAGAATTGATTTGTGAACATTCTTTTCCCTTTAGCTAGTTTTACTCACATTGATGCAAACAAGTCATTTATTAGCAAACATATTTTACTATGGTCAATAAACCTAGGGCCATTTGGAAGTGTTGAATATCTCCTAAGGAAACTAGTCAACTTCTATGTGGAGATAACGTAGAGTCCTTAGTTGCATTTTTGTTGGTTTCTATTACACTTGCCCATGTTTTCAAGTCTATTCCTACATAATAGCAAAATTATTGCTCAGCATATTCTATTTCTTAAAGTTTCATTCTGCAAGCCCAAGAAAAATGGAGATGTCACTCTTTTTATAAAAATTCCCCAAATTCTTCAATGTTCTTAAACTGCCAAGAGGCAATATTCTTTACAAATGTAAGGCTGAAAATTTAAAAGCTATAGAGCAATAATAACTGAGCTAAATTCCTAGTAGGACCTTGTTGGTTTTTAATTTTTTCCTGTAAAATATCTCTTATTTAAGGAATTCAAATAAAGAAACTTCAAATGCTTTGGATGCTCTTTCCTTTCAGAAGGCTTTTGATTACTGTTTCTGAGAAGTCACTTTAACAACACATTTCAATAAAAGCTATATTATTTCAAATCTTCAAAAAGCATAAGACATTTATAGAGAAAATTTTAAAAATTCATTGAAAGACATTAAAACATAGACACACTATCTATATAAAGAGTGTGACTCATTTAGGGATGCTAATTCTCCCCAAATGTTTCTATACGTTAAATATGATTTCAGTAAAGCCCTCAATAATTCCCCACATGAGAATGGATATACTTATTAAAACATATATCTTTCTATATCTATCATTTATCTGTGTATCTATCTATTCATATTAATATTTAAATACCAGTATCAATACAGCTATCTATCTATATAAAAGCAAAGGAGAAAGAAGAGTCAAGGCACTCCCAGGAAACAAGTGTAAGTACCAGAGGGTAGGGGTATGGGGACAGGGTGTGGATGCCTGCCCTTCAAATATGACACAGCGTCATTCATGCAGGGATAAACAAATACACTGATGGCATTAAAATGAACTCAGAAACAGGCTCAGATATATATGGAACCTAATATATGACAGATCTGTCTTTGGAGATCAATGGAGACAGTGGACTTTTCAATAAATGGTGGTGAAATAATCCAGATTTTAAAAAATGAAAGTAAATTCATATTTGACACTTATGGCAGATTATATTTTCAAAAAATGGCCACAGCAATATTTCTGGCCTCACATGTACTTTCAGAACCCTGCCATCTCTCATAAGGAGGTACAGTCTTAATGGCTCTTAAACAATTAGGACAGTGTCATATAATCACTATAAAATTATCAGCGAGTGTTAACATGGATAAAATAATTCTACCCATTTTACTGTCTTTATTCGGTTTTCATAAATTGACTTAATAATTTGCTTCACAGCATCTTTCCTTGTCTGTGGTCCATAATTTAATCCAGGATTACATGTGTTACATACTTTTCATACTTCCCCAGTATACTTTCATCTGAAACAATTCCTCAGTTTTCATTTGTCCTCTATGACAGGTGTATTTTTCAGATACAAGCCTGTTACTTTGTAAATGCTCCTAAATTTGTGTTTGTCTGATGTTTCCTCATGATCAGATTCAGATTATACAGTTGAAGGAGGAATGCAACAAAAGTGACCTAGTGACCTGCTCAGGATTTCACGTGAATGGGTGAACCAATTTGATACATCTCACTACTGGCAATGTTACGATGGTTGAGGTGGGATCTGCTTGGTAATAAGATTCTCTTTGCAATTAATAAGTACCCTGTGGAGAACTTTGAGATAATATAAATATTAGGTTCTCATCTGACATTCACCCACTAATTTTCCAAGACATCAATGACATTTCCCTGAATCAATTATTGTTATGATGATTGCCAAATGGTAGTTTTCTAATTCTATTGTTCCTACTGCATTCGTTAGCTAAAGTTCTATTACATGGAAGAAATTTTCTCTCTGCATTCAAATAATTTTATTGAATTATTTATTTATATTAGTATTGACTCATTGATTCTTATTTTTTTAAATGGACTATGATCTCATTTATCTCACTGGTGGTACTTCAAGCTGGTTTCTATCTATTTTTGATGAGTCTCCATCATTCTTGGAGCCCATTCTGGTGCCATTTTCAGTTCTAACCATAGAAACAGCCATTTTTCCAAAGAGTCTGGGTTCTAATTAGTGGAGAATAATATTTAGAAATGAATATCTGGGTGCTAGGTGTTTTTAACCTTTTTTAAATTTAAGTTACAGAAGCCTCTGGAGTGTTTTTATTGCTGTTCAGGTAATAATTCAATTTATGTCTTTTCTTTCTTCTTACAAAATCTTTGTCCTTTTCTGTTCCATACAGTTCAATGTGCTGTTTTCTTGTTCTTTTAGATGGAAGATTCTGTGTATCCAATGGGGCAATGCTAAGACAGCTTTCCTACCTTCCTTGATTGAGGTCAACCTCCTCTTCTGTAACTATGAATTTTACAATTATGGCCCCTCTGTGTAGCCATCATCACGATTCTGAGTCTCTCTCCACTGGGTGCCTTCCACTACTATCTAAAGTGTCTTTCACCTTTACTCCATGTTCCTACTCTGCTAAACTTAGATAGACTATGAGCTGTTAAGCCTTCCGTCCCCCTAAACTTTGCTTCCTCCTTCTGGATGAGGGTTTTTTCATTTGATATTTCTAAAGTCCTTGAGAACTTACAGTAGGCTAGAACTTGATGATCCTTTAGGGAAACCCTTGAGGGTCCTGGTTTTCAAAATTGTTTGTTTATTGTACCCACAAATTGATGACTGTGGAGCCTTTTCCCAGTTTCATCTATTTTTCTCACATCTGTTGCTGTGGATTCTATGCAAACTGGGATTTTTTTTTCCTTTTAAAAGAAATCCTTTTTGATAATCTTGGTGCTTCTGTGTTCATTGAACTTTCAAACTCCTCTTTCTCTTATCTGCATTACTTTCATGCTCAAGTATGGAACCCTAAGTATTAAACTGGATACCCAGAAAATTCCACCTAAAACCCTGTGGGTACTATGTACCACCTTCTTCCTGGGGATTTTGACTCTGCCCACTCACTTTCTGGGGTCTGTGTGAATTCTTTGTCATCTAGTCCAGTGGAAGATATAGTCTATAAGTGTTTTTCTTTTGCTGTCACAGCTGTCCTGTTTGTTTTTATGAGGAGATCTGGGAAGAGCCAAAAACTCTGCTGCCCTCTTGATAGCCTCCTATGACAATTTGTAATCTAAGTATTAAAATTGTGCTTACTCTGTATATTGTATCGTGTATTTACTGCATAACATATATTATCGTATTTCTAAGCTTCCTTTGAAAATTCAGTGAAATAAAATCATTGCCACGATTTTAGAACATTTTAAATTGTATTATGTGATTAACCCTAAAAGTAAGACAAAGATGCCTTCCCATGTCACTTCTGCCACATTATATTTCTGTTTTTTTTTTAAATTTTAATGCAATTTTGTTGAGATATATTCACATACCATACAATCATCCAAAGAGTACAATCAGTTGTTCACAGTATCATCACATAGTTGTGCATTCATCACCACAATCAATTTTTGAACATTTTCATTATTCTAAAACATAAGAATATGAATAAAAATAAAAATAAAAGTAAAAAAGAACACCCAAAACATCTCATACTCCTTTTTACCCCCCTATTATTCATTTACATTTTGTCCTCCTTTTTTCTACTCATTTGTCCATACAAATAAAGGGATAGGTTTTCACAATCACACAGGGTTTTCACAGTCACACTGTATAAACCATATAGATATACAATCATCTTCAAGAATCAAGGATACTGGATTGCAGTTCAACAGTTTCAGGTATTTCCTTCTAGCTATTCTAGTACACTAAAAATTAAAAAGGGATAAGAATAACCTCCAGAATGACCTCTCGACTCCATTTGCGGTCTCTCAGCCACTGAAACTTTATTTTGTTTGATTTCTCTTTCCCCTTTTGGTCTGGAATGCTTTCTCAATCCCACGATGCCGGGTCCAGACTCATTCCTGGGAGTTGTGTCCCACATTGCCAAGGAGACTTACACTCCTGGGAGTCTCACTTCTACCACATTATGTTTCTAATAAAACAAATAGACTCAATTATACCTGGAATAACACTGTTCCTGTGCAGTGCTATAATAGCAGGCTTATCCAGTCAGACTAATCAAACATCTGGGCAGGCCAGTGTAGTAAATCAGTATACTCACTATAGCACCAGAAAATAACATAAAATGGTTCTCTTTCATTTCTCAGTCATTTACTTTCTTTGTACATGTAGCATAACAAGGCATTTGTAAAAATTGCAGTTTATGATTTATAAATGTTCTATGCTTGTAAGTGGGAAGGTAAGGCAGTTCCTTCCATTATGTTCTCACTGTTTATGTATGTGGAAGTAATCTGAACAAGAAATCAACTAGTGCTTATGTTCAATAGACAGAAAAGATTTATTTTAAGGCAATGTTTTCATTAAATGTCATTTCCAATAAAGTTCAATTCTAAAGTAAATAATGAAACAACAGAAAAAATTATTGTATTAACAAAATATAGATAGTATACATTTATGCAATTGCATCTAAGTAAATTTTGATAGCAAGAAAGGAAGTTTCAATTTTGTATTTGTGTATCATCTGTTGGTTTTTAGATGAGCAGAGCTGGTACCAACTTTCAGAGATGCTAGCCATATCTATGGTGTTGAATACCAATCTCATTTAAGCTGAATGACTGCTGTAAGTAGTGAAGATTTATTAAATTCCATCAATTATTTTAGCAAGTATTTTATTTCTATAAAACACTCCTATTATATTTTCCATTTCTGCGTTCTATTAGATGCCACTTGGCTAATGCTTAATGTATATGTATATGTAAATATTATCTGCATTATCAAATTAGATTAAATACTATTTCTTTCATGCAAATTAGAATAAAGACAATGATACAGAAATGCATATTGTAAGACCCAGAAAAATAAATAATAGAAAAAACTCTAGATTTTTCTCACTAGTCTATATGTGGGTAGTTTACCATCTGTAAAATGTCTTAAAAGGAACAGGAATGTGGAATGTGTGTAAGATGTGAGTATGCCCTGTTTACAAAACAAATTGGCAGATTCCATTTGGCTTGTACTTGGAAACCCAAATAAATGTGTTCTTTGAAAATTTCATTTGTTCTATGTTAAGGAATGGTAACAGGACAGTATTAACAAAACATAAAAGTTAAAGTTAAACACAATATCAAATCTGGTAACCTTAAGAGTGAGTTTTTCAAGTGAACTTAATTGCATGTTTATAAATTTTTTTACTTCAAAATTAAATGTCACATTGGGAAAAAAATCAAATTAAAAAGTTTTTGTGTACATGAATTTTCCAGAAAACTTCATTAGTGTCAGAAATGTTTGGATGCTTTTATGTTTCAAACTTTACTTGTTTTCACTAGCATAATTGGACAAGAAAATTAAGTGCTTAGTAGTTAAAATGGTTTGACTAAATTGTGTATATGGTGACTGTTTTGTTAGATGAAAACCTCAAACAAATCAGTTGTATTCTTCACCCTCACTCCATTTTGCTATGTAGCCAATTTTTTCACTTTTTAAGTTTTATTAATGTTTATTATTTAATCCATAATTCACGTAGAAATTACATATGTATCTGGTATGAAATTGAAACTAATGTTCATATCTTCCCAATAGCTTGCCAGTTGTACCAAGTACCATTTATTAAATAGAGTATTCTTTTTAAGCATTGGAAAGAAAATCCAAATTTGTCAACTATTAAATTTGGGCATTCAATTTATTTTATAGATTTTCAAATCAGTACCAATGATTACTTTCTGTACTTTTGTAATGTATAGAAAGATAGATGATAGATGGTGGATGTATATGCGTATGTATGTGCATACACACACACACACACACACACACACATACATATACATATAATTTTTCTGAAGTTGGAGTCAAAGACTGTGCCCTAAACCAGGAGTGTTCAGACAAAGATAATTTATGAAGAACCAAGTCTTTCACATAGTAAAAACACATAGTAAAAATAGTTTTTAGCTATTATTATTTTAATATTTTGATTGTTAACAGATTTTGAGTCTCCTGAGGACAATTAGGGAGTAGATACACACCATCTTCCGAGGAGCCTGTAAGTATTTGGGACTTGATGCCATTTTTTACAAAGTTATTTAAATATTTTTGATATACAATAATTTGCAGTATCTAAAATATATGATTTTATTAATCTTGGTATATGTATGTATCCATGGTGCCATCCCTACAATTGAGATAATGAATATATCCATCAAAACCAAACTTTTTCTCATGATCTTCTGCAATCCCTCCTTTCTTCTCACAATACCCCTACATTCAAAGTACCACTAATCTGATTTCAGTCACTGTAGATTAGTTTCCATTTTCTAGAAATGTCATTATGTACTGTTTTTTTGTCTGAATTCTTTCACTCAGCATAATTATTTTGAGATTCATCCAGGTTGTTAAGTGTATCGATAGTTCATTCTTTTTTTATTGCTCACTAGTATTTCAGTGTATGGACATGCCATGGATTGTTTACCTAGTTACTTAATAGAGAAAATATGTTGTTTTTGTCTTCACCAGATTTTGCCTTTAACAAATAAATATGTGTTCTAGTTTATTAATGCTGACGGAATGCAAAACACCAAAAATGGATTGGCTTTTATAAAAGGGGGTTTATTTGGTTATACAGTTACAGTCTTATTTATGTCCAAGGTAACACATCAGCTATCGGGTAATGGAGGATGGCCAAGGGTGTCCAGAAAACCTCTGTTAGCTGGGAAGGCACGTGGCTGGCGTCTGCTCCAAAGTTCTGGTTTCAAAATGGCTTTCTCCCAGGACGTTCCTCTCTAGGCTGCAGTTCCTCAAAATGTCACTCTTAGTTGCACTTGGGATATTTGTCCTCTCTCAGCTTCTCTGGAGCAAGAGTCAGCTTTCAATGACCGTCTTCAAACTGTAGTTCCTCTCTTAGCTTCTGGGCATTCCTCAGAGTGTCCCTCTTAGCTGTAGCTCCTCTTCAAAACATCACTCACAGCTGCACTGAGTTCCCTCTGCCCTTCAGCTCATTTATATGGCTCCACTGATCAACTTAGACCCACCCCAAATGGGCAGAGCAACACCTCAATGGAAATTATCCAGTCAGAGTCATCACCCACAGCTGAGTGGGGCACGTTCCAAAGAAACACTCAAAGAATCACAATCTAATCAACACTGATAACATCTGCCCACACAAGATTACATCAAAGATAATGGTGTTTGGGGGACACAATGTATTCATACTGACACAATCTGCTATGAACATCCATGTGCAAGTCTTCATTTGAACATATGTTTTCATAAATACCTAGCAGTAGAGTGGCTGCAGCTAAATTAAGTATACCTTTTGGAGAAACTGCTAGAGTGTTTTCCAAAGTGGTTGTAATGTTTTCTGTCTGCATCAGTAGTGTATCCTGTTGCACATTTTACAATGCGGAATGTAATTATTTTTTATTTTTTTATTTTTTATTTTAGGCAGCTAAATGGGTGAGTAATGGTTATGATTTTCATTTGCATTTCCTTAAAAATAATGATGTCATCTTTGCATGTGTTATTTGCCATCCATATACCTTGGCTGGTAGTCTGTGCAAGTCTTTGGCTCTTTTTATAAATGAACATTAGCTTTCTTACAATTGAGTTGTAAGAGTTCTTTATGTTTTCCACATACTATTTCACTGTTAGATATATATTCCATTATGAACTCTTTCAGATTTTTGTATGTCTTAAAATGTCTATGTCTTTCATTTCTGAAAGACATTTTTTTTTACTTGGGTATAGGTGAATTGCATGACTTTTTTTTTTTTTTGGTATTTTAAAGATGTGACCCCATTGTGTACTGGCTTGCATATTTTTATTATGAGAACTCTACTGTCATTCTTATTTTTGTTCCTCTTTGTTTCTGACTGTTTTAAGATTTTCTCTTTATTAGCTGTTATATATAATTCAATATGAGGTACCATAATGTAATTTTCTTAACGTTTCTTGAGTTTAGGGTTTGTTGATATTCTTAGAACTGAAGGTTTATAGATTACATCAAACTCTTCAAAAATTTTAGTCATTATTTCTGGAAAAATTATTTCTTCCTCCCGTCACTCCTTTAGGGATACCAGTTACACTTACGGTAGGCTACTTGAAGTTATCGCATAATTGATTCATGCTCTGGTTATATATTTTGCCTTTTTTCTCTCTGTTTCATTTTTAAATTTTTATTGTGGTGAAAGAGACATAAGGAAATTTCCCATTTAATCATTTTTAAGTGTAAATTTCAGTGACACTAATTACATTCACCATATTGTGCAACAATCACCACTATTTCCAAAAATTTTTCATCGCCTTAAACAGAAACTTTGCACCTGTTAAGCAATGACTCCCCATTCCCCATTCTATAAATCTCTAATCTACATTTTGTCTCTGAATTTGCCTATTCTGGAGATTGCATATAAGTGGAATCACATAATATTTTTTCTTTGTGTCTGACGTTTTACTTAGCATAATGTTTTCAAGGTTCACTCATATTGTAACATCTATCACAATTTCATTCCATTTATGGCTAAATAATGCCTCATTTTTCATATATGCCACATTTTATGTATCCATTCACCTTTGTTGGACACGGGTTATTTCCATTTTTTGGCTATTGTGAATAATGCTGCTGTGTACATCAGTGTACCATTATGTGTTTGATTCCCCATTTTCAAATATACTTAGGAGTAGAATTGCTGGGTAATATGATAGTTCTATGCATAACAATTTGAGCAACCGCCAAACAGTTTTCCACAGTGCCTGCACCATTTTACCTTCTCGCCGGAAATGTACATGTGTTCTCATTTCTCTACATCCTTTTAAAGCCTTGTTATTTTCCTTTTTTTTTTTTTTTTTTTTAAATAATAGCCATCTGTGCTGGTTTGAAGCTGCTATGTTCCCCAGAAAAGGACATGTTCTTTTAATCCATTCCTGTGGGTGCAGACCTATTGTGGGTGGGACCTTTTGGTTAAGTTTTTGCAGTTGAGATGTGACCCACCCCCTGCAAGATGGGTCTTAATCCTTTAGTGGAGTCCTTTATGAAAAGGTAAAAGGACAGAAAAAGCCAGGAGAACTTAGGGAGAAACACTTAGAGTTGAGGGAGAAAAGCCCTGGAGGAGCTAAGAAAGGATCCACGGAGTAAGCCACTGAAACCAGAACTGAAGGCAACGAAACCCAGGAGTAAAGGACCAGCAGATGCCAGCCATATGCCTTCCCTTGTGACAGAGTGTCCCAGATGCTGGCAGCCTTTCTTCAGAGTCCAGGTATCATCCTGTTGATGCTTTAATTTGGACATTTTCATGGCCTAAAAACTATAAATTGTAAGTAAATAAATAGCCATTGTAAAAGCCAACCCATTCCTGGTATATTGCATTGTGGTGGCTTTAGCAAACTGAAAGACCATCTTAATGTGTGTGAAGTAGTATATCATTGTCGTTTTGATTTTCACTTACCTAATGGATAATGATTTTGAGTATCTTTCAATCTACTTATTGGTCATTTAGAAATGCCCACTCAACACCTTTGGCCCTTTTGTAATTGGGTTGTGTGCCTTTTTGTTGTTGAGTTATGGGAGTTCTTTATATATTCCAGATACTAAACCCTTATCAGATATATGGTGTCCAGATATTCTCCCCCATTCTGTAAGATGTAGTTTCATTTTCTTGATAATGTCCTTTGAAGCACAAAAGTTTTTAATTTGATGAAATTCAATTTATCTATTTTTTTGTTATTGTTGCTCATGCATTTGGTGTCAGATATAACTAAGAATCTATTGCCAAATCTAATGTCATGAAGATTTACCCCTATGTATTCTTCTAAGAGTTTTAAATTTTTAGTTCTTTCATTTGGGCTTTGATCCATTCTGAGTTTACTTTTGAATACAGTGTGAGGTAGGAATCCAGCTTCTTTATTTTTTCATTCAGAAATCTAGTTGTTCTAGTACCACTTACTGAACAAACTATTATTTCTCTAATGAATGGACTTGGCAACCTTACCAAAACTCAATTGTTCATAGATTTATGAGTCTGTGTTTGTTTAGTTTAGTTTCTACTGCTATGTCTTCAAGTTAACTAGTCTTTCTTTCTGCAGTGTCTATTTTTCATGTTGGAACTTATATTTTTCATGTTTAGATTAATGGCTGGGTCTTTTATATATCCCTCTATTTCTACTTAATATGTTTGATCTTTTACTCCTTATCCATATGAATTGTAGTTATAATAACTCTTTTAATGTCATTGCCTAAAACACTATCTTTGTGTCATTTTGCTATTGGTTTTGACTGTTTGGATTTTATTCACATTGTATTTTCTTATTGTTTTTCTTGTATGCCTGGTAATTTTAGATTGCAAACTTTGCCTATTTAGGTGCTGTTTGTTTTTTGTTTTGTTTTGTTTTGTTTCCATGAATATTCTTGAGCACTGTTCTGAGACACAGTTAAATTCCTTACAGATAGTTTGATCCATTAAGGCTTCCTTTTAAGGTTTATTAGGTGAAAATTTTATCTACTAGAGTAATTTCCTTCTGTGTAGTTTGAGTGATATCCCATGAATTTTGAGATTTTCCACTCTGTCAGAAAGGAATATGAAGTATTCCCATTCAGTGTGAGCATACAGGAATTTTCCCACTACTTCTTTCTGTTGGTTCTATCTCCAGCCTAGGTAGTTTTTCCATATGCATGTGCTGATCAATATTCAGCTGGACACATGTGGGTGACATTGTAAATATCTGGAATTCTGTCTCTGTTCTTATCCAGTACACTCTGGGTTCCTAGGCCTCCCTGGACCTCCAGCTTCTTCTCTTCAACTGATGGGTACCACTAGGCTCCACATGTGTTTCCTCTCCCTGCATTATGCCTTAGAAACTCTTAGCAGGCTGTAAGCTGGGACAATCATTTGTTCTCCCTTGTCACTGATAAACCCCCTTTAATATTCAATAATGTTGTTTCACATATTTTTGTGTATTTTTTCATTGTTTAAGGCAGAAGAACAAATTTGATTACAGTTATTCCATCTGCCAGGAGTAGAAAATCATCCCATATAATTTTGCAACAGAATCTGCATGAAGGATAAATTATGATTTTTCTGGCTGCAACAGGTTAAGCTCCATGAAAGCAACAATATTTTTTTTCTATTTTATCAACTTTGTATCAGTTAATACAATCCACAGTTAATAAATCCACATGAAACATTTCTGTAACTCCATTGAAACTCCTTGAATATTTGTTGAGTTAAACAAGGTTAAATGAAGTAATAGAATATTCAACTAGTACAAGCTAAAACCATATGGAAATGTATTCTTTAAACACAGGTCTTGAGGTCATGAAATGATTTAGATACCCTAATATTATTCAAGATGCTGATTTATTGCTTCTTTCTGCTTTACTAGCTTTAGTATATTGAACTTTTGTCATTAGGCTTATCACCTCATGGTTGAAAGGTGATGAAGGTAGATTTACACTTCAAGTGCTCACTTTATCTTTATCCAAAGGGAGAATAGAGTGGGGAGAAGAAAGGAATATGAAAGAGCTTTATTATTGGTAATATGCTTAATCAAGGAGGAAATGTCTTCCCTAGGATCTCAATGAAACTTGCCCTTACATCTCTTTGGCGAGATGTAGTTCACATGGCCACCCCTAACGATGCAGTGGCTAGAAAATGTCCGACTTTTTTAACCTTGAAAGTGAAAGTTAATCAGGAGGATTGGGGTAAACTGTTGCACAACCATCTAGCAATGTCTATCACAGTGTATTCAGAATAGATCCTTATATCTGGTTTGGCAATCCCCCTGTACAGTATCCAAATACATTTCTGAAAATTTTTGGAAATTCCTATACATTTATTTTTATATGTATTTTAAAAATTATCTATTTCAACCTTCTTTGAGATTTTAGTTTGTATTTCATTAAATGTATGTATTTTTATTGTGTTTTCATCCAATTGCATGCAATTTCTTTGCATATGTTCAATTTTTTCCATGCATTTCATTAAGATTTTATTGTAAATTTTTTATTTTTTATTTATTTTAAGTATTTATTTTTCTTGGTTCTTATTTTGAAATAGAAAAAAGCAATTCATATTTTAGGCTAATAACAAGCTACTTTATCAAGTTATACATTAATTCAAATTAAAGTTGTAGCATTTGAGCTTTATTTTGGAATGTAATCAAATCAGTAAAATAAAAAGATAATTTCATTTTACTATTTTGATGTGTATACGAGTTTTAGGGTAATCATATTGTTCATTCCATTTTCCAGAATCTCAAAAAAAATATTGAAAATGAATATGATATATTAATAGCAGAGAAACTTATCAATTCTTAATTTAGCTAATAAAATAGGTGTTATACCATCTAAAATATTTCATCTTGTTATTTATATAATAGATCTATCATAGTTAAATACCTCATTAATTATCCACGAACTGCCTTCATGATTGATCTGTCAATCTACTCTATTTGAATTCCTCTTCTCCTTCTATCATTGCATATATCTTTTATGGACAGATGTGTGTGTAATATTACACATATGCCATGCATTGGACACTGCTCTTGGATATTTAGCTTAATTCTGCAATATCATTAAATCAGCCCACGCCAACACTCAACTATACACCTTCCCAAACACCACAAGAAAAATTGAGACATCCTTTCTCGGAAATACAAAATCTTTTATGGCTTATACCACTTATGTTATCATTTTAGTGCAGTCCATATTACATTCTCGGTGTTTCATGAATGATAGGTCTCTCATTCTGCTTACATAGAAAATGTAAAGGGAGTTGCTAACTGTAATCAACTGAAATAGACTCTTCTTTAAATGACATTGTTTCTCAAACTTTATGGTTGTATGTGGACAAATGAGGGGATTAATAAATGTCATTTATTTCAAATACCTCCTTCCAAATACAGAAAGGTATACCTGAAGTATCCCAGACAGTAGTACAATTAATTTCTGCTTATCAATTTTGAATAAACTGTAAAGATTACCTGGCATAGCAATGTGGCAAAAAAGATAAGTATAAAGAAATATTTTCCAGAAAACTTCCCTAATTTAATTCCACAGTTTTTGATATCTGAAAGAAAGGGATTTTTTTTTAATAACAGATGAAGGAGCAAGCATAGAATAAAACAGAGAAGGTCAAGATTAAATGCATACCAGGTGTGATTATCAAAGCATTTTTTCTCAACAGAAGTGACACCCAAATTTGTTTTGAAGACGACAAATACATTAGAAAAGTGCTGGCATTCCTATGGCCATATGTACAGAGATGTAAGCAAATGCTGAATTATATATGTTTATTTCTCCTGGTTAACACTTAGTTCCTTAGTATGGATAAAAGACCCTTTATGAAGTAAACCTGATTATCTCTCAAGATTTTTTTCATGCGAATAAAATTTTGCATACTGAGGAAGAGGATATGGATGTGAGGAGATTAAGCTAGAGAAGTAGCCATTGACTGGCTTGTGTAAGGTCTTATATATCATGCTAAATGTCTAAGATGTTAATCAGAGTAAAGTAGATAAAGGGATCTATGGAAGCATTTGCATTTTATAACCTTTAATGAAATGTAAAGGATTTGTGTAGTGTGTAAAGGGAAAATGCGGCTATTGTCAGAGCAGTGTTCAACACATGACATACGTAACACTCAGTACATATCTGCCCATTCAAGATATATGCCATGGTAGAAGGGGAAGATGAATTCAAATACAGTAGATCATTAACTCAGTAATGAGGATATCTCAGTGGATACTTAATTAATTACTTAATTAAGTATGATAAATGTGTTAAATAAATAAGATGAAACAAGGCTCTGATACATGTAGTGTCAATGGGAATAGGAGAGGAATGTATGTTTGCAATTTAAGGAGCAAAAATGAAAATATTTAATGATTTACTGGATAAACATTTATTAGTGATCATTTTTGTATTGTTATCAAGAAACGAAAACCTGAAACAAATACTTATGTAACTGTATTCTGGGATGAGAGGCTCAATATACAAATAGACAATGTCCAGGAGACTGATCCACCATCTATTGCTATCAGACTAGAAAATGCTAACCCACTACCTGCAGCCATCAGTCCAGAATGCTGGCCACTATCTATGGTCCAGGAAGCCAAACTATAATCTCAATCGCAATCAACCCAAAAGAGTGGGACATGATCCATAACTAATTTCCTCACTAATTTTTGCCCCTGCTTCAAATTTAGGACGAAGCAGAGAAAGCCAAGTATGCTCCTCTAACCAATCACACAAGATGTCCCTCTTTTAGTTTTCCCACCTCCATCTTCTCATGCCAATAGCCTCCAATCAAGGCATACTTGAAGTCTTTCCTTTATTTTCACTATAAAGCTTCTCCATTTCTTCCATGCCTTTCATTCTCTGCCAAATTCAAGAAATATGGCCAAGGCAGGGCAAGATGGTGGCATAGAGAGGGGTGGAATTTAGTTACTCCTCTAGAGCAACTACTAAATAGCCAGGAACAACTAGTATTTAGTCTGGAACAATTGTTGAGGGACATCTGTGACTGGACACACATTGTACACTAGACTGGGATGGGTTGAACAGCTGAGATTGCAGCATAAGACTGTAAGTAAAGCTCCCCAAACTGTGGAACTGGTGCCCCTTCCCCACTGGCACAGCACACAGAGCTGAAATGCTTCCCTCTGGAAAAAAGAAGCTGGTTACCTGGAATACGGAAAGTAATTCAGCCAAGTGCCAATTGTGGTTTTAATTAAAAAAAAAAATTGTACTACTGAATAACTCTACCAGCACAGATAAACCCAGATCAAACAGGAAAGGAATCTGAGGTTCCTCCTGTCAGAGAGGAGGCAGGGCTAAAAAAATATATACACACAAATAAATAAAAACAGAGGCTTCTGTAGATAGCTGACCTCAGAATACTGGACAATGGCTGTGTCCCAAGAAAAGGGGTGCAGAGGACTGGGTATCAACACTGGTCAACCGGTGAAACAGAGGGACTGGGAACTAGCCCTGAAAAGGGGCTTTTGCTCTTTTCCCTTTTTTTCTTTCACCCTAAGCAGCGCATTAGAGAAAACCTTAGAGATATTCAACTGTCAGCACTGACCCAGGCAAGAGTGGAGTTAACAGAGTCAGAGAGACAAAGGAGGAATTCAAATTTAGCGGATAACACCCTAAAAGGTGTATCTTCCCTAAGAAAAGGGGGGTGGGGCCCAGCTCAAATGGGCTGTGGGCTGACAGGTGCCACCTGCTGGACAGGATAGAAAAGCACTGAGTCTAGAGGCCTCACAGAAATGTCTGACAACCTTCTCCTCAGGGAAACTTGATACTGATTACACCCTCTTCGTAAGACCTGGGCCTGTCTGGTCTGGGAGAATCTGATCGGGGTAATCAAGGAAAACAGATGCCTAGACAACAAAAAATTATGAGTCACATTAGGATAACTGAAGATATGGTCCAGTTAAAGGAACAAACCTACACTTCAACTGAGATATAGGAATTGAAACAACTAATTATTAATCAAACAAATCTCCTAAATCAACCCAAAAATCAAATCAGTGAGCTGAGGGAATATATGGCAAAAGAGATGAAGGATATGAAGAAGACATTGGGTGAACATGAGGAAGAATTTAAAAGCTTGAAAAAACAATGTGCAGAACTTATGGGAATGAAAGGCACAATACAAGAGATGAAAAACACAATGGAGACATACAACAGCAGATTTGAAGAGGCAGAAGTAAAGATTCATGAACTGGAGGACAGAACATCTGAAATCCTACACACAAAAACACAGATAGGGAAAAGAAAGGAAAAATATGAGCAGTGTCTCGAGGAATTGAATAACATCATAAAGTGCATAAATACATAAAATTACAGATCCAAGAAGCACAGCATACCCCAAATAGAATAGATCTGAATAGACATATGCCAAGGCACTTGATAATCAGGTTATCAAATGTCAAAGGCGAAGAAAAAATTCTGAAAGCAGCAAGAGAAAAACGATCAATCACATACAAAGGAAGCTTAATAAGACTATGTGCAGATTTCCCAGCAGAAACCGTGGAGGCAATAAGGAAGTAGGGTTATATATTTAAGATGCTGAAACAGAAAAACTGCCAACCAAGAATCCTATATCTGGCAAAACTGCCCTTCAAATATGAGGGAGAATTCAAAATATTCTCTGACAAACAGTCACTGATAGATATATCCTTTTTGAGTTTTTAGTGTACTAGAATAGCTAGAAGGAAATACCTGAAACTGTTGAACTACAATCCAGTAGCCTTTATTCTTGAAGACAGTTGTATAACTACATAGCCTACACTGTGTGACCATGTGATTGTGAAAACTTTGTGGTGCCCACTATCTTCATACAGTGCACAGACAGATGAATAGAAAAATGAGGACAAAAAGTAAATGAATAATAGGGAGAGATGTGGGTATGGGATATTTTAGGTGTTCTTTTTCACTCTAACTTTTATCTTATTCTTTTTTTGTATGTGGTAATGAAAATATTCAGAAATTGATTGTGGTGATGAATGCACAACTATATAACGCTACTGTGAACAATTGATTTTACACCAGGGATGATTGTATGATATCATCAAAATTGAGTTAAAAAAAAAAAAAAGATAAGGCCAACTCCCTTGCTACATAGTAAGCCCTAAGTAAATACCCTTTGCTGTTGTCAATGGGTGTTCTTCACTTGTTTCCATGGGGAGGGACTGGGATAGGACATTGGAGAGAAAGATTAAAAGACAGGAGAGATAAAGGGGAAAAGAGAGAGAGAGTCAAAACAGTGATGTCTTATTGAGTTGGCTCTCCTTATGGGCAAATGGTTGATTAATCCTGTGGAATGATCTAAAAAGGAACATACATTCTATTTCAAAATTCTTCTTTGTAGGCAGAGGAGAAAGTATAGACCCTTCATTCCCTAGGTCACATTCCCCAATGGTCAGTGCTTACCCAGGCAGAATTAACTCACCCCCATCTCTGAGTCGTGTATGCATGGGGACAGAGTGGGTTTCCATGACGTCTCACATCAACTGAGAGGTGTCACAGCATGGAGCAAGGCACTGCCTAAAGGCGGCTGAAACACACGTATTTGCTGAAATAAGAGAGTGAGAGAGAACAAGACATGTGAAGTGGTATATAAAAGGTATCAAATTCAGTAAAGGAAAAAAGCCTCAAAAATTATTATAGTAACATGATGAACTTGATGTGGTGAAATTTGCTAATCTTGTTGTATGCCTGAATTTGGAATTTAGAAAATTATATGTTTTTGGTCATCAGTGGTGTGGCTGTTATTCTGACAGCTTAGTTGTAGATGGGAAGCAACCAATATTAGCTACTTTTTCTACTTCCCAAAGTTGGTGAGTTATTTTTCTTTTTCTCTAAAGTTAGTAATTTAGGCTTCTAAACAGTCTTTCTAAGGAAAAGAATAAAGGGATGCTCAAATCATAAAATGTGCCCATGGAGACCAGTTTTCAGACACTCAGACACTATCTGGGACTCTTTTTACCAAAGAAAGTAATCTTCATAGCAGAACTCCAAGCTTAAAAGTTATCTTGCTTTTAGATTCATCTCTGAATGTTGCTATGCTAAAAGAAACTTTTACAAAACAAGAATAAAGCTTTTAAACTTCATACATAGCCACAGGGATACCTTCCTCATGCATAGCCACGGGGATATCCAGGGCTTTAATGCTAAGGAAAAAAGGCTGCAAATCCCTCTGCCAATTATACTATCTGGAGGACATTTATTAGGCCCTTCTCTTTCACACACACATGCGCGCACACACGCACACACACATACACACACGGCCCATGAGAGGTGCTAGCCAGCTAAAAACTTGGAGATTTTTTTTCTTAAAAGTGCAATTCAAATCATAGCTACAATATATTTCAGAGAACATAGAATTTGCCTCAGATTCTCTCAAATTTTAGGTATTTATTCACTGAATATATGTATTCTTGAAATAAAGACAGAATCACGGGCAATTGATACTTGTAGGAAGTTCTGGCTTTAATACCCTAATTACATAGGTGATTCTGAACCCATAGCTTTCAGATACATACTCAGTAAAGACATTTATGTATCTATTTACCAATGTATAAATTAAACTTAGTGTATTTACTCTGTACATTCATATTTAGGGAAAGAGACTAGTGAAAAACATATTGAACAGATAAAATCACTTATTCAGAGTGATGATGAGTCATTTGAAGAACTTAAATTCAATGTAGCAGCTTAGCAATTTGAGGGAGTATAGAGAGATGTGTCTGGAAAAAATAAGAGGGATCCAAATTAATAAGGTATATTAAGACATATGAAATTATTTTGAATATATCCATTTATCCCAAAGTCAGTGGGAGGCACTAAAAACTTTTAATCCTAAGAATCAATAGGCAGGCATGATATAGGGAAAACAGTCAAGACATTTGATGTATATCGAACTAGGATTGGAGTAGAAGCCTCAGTGGAGAATCCTAAGGAAAGAGCAACAAATGAAGTGTATTTAGAAAACTCTTTTTTAAAAACATGTGTATGAAAGAGACCACATAAATAAGAAAATACAGGGAGGGATATAAGACAGAGTATCCAAAGTCACATCCTTTTCAGCTTGTGCTTATGCAATTGATTTATTTTCTTTTCCTTTTTTAAATTTTCAAATCCTTACACTCCCCACTGTTATATTAAATTCAGTTCTAGTGGCTCGTGGTAACTACAGGTTGTGGACTGTTGAATCCTGAGATTATTTGACAATCATTTTGGCCCATCTAGCAGTTAGAAGAAAGTATAGAAGCAGCTGGGTGTGAGAAAGTAGGAAATAGAACCAATATGGAGAAAATATCCAGATTAGAGGAATTTAGATTTAATGCATATATTTTTTAAATGTAGGAGCTGATTATCACATATGGTAAAGCCTGGGTTCCATTCCTGTTCTGCTCTTGTAAGACTTCTTAACTGATGTATGTTACTTTCTCCCCAAAATGGTCCATTAACAAATAGAATCATCAGATCTACAACTTTGCTATTGCAGAAATCACACACATGCTCTGTGTCCATCTCCCAGCATAGCTCACCCTCCTCCTTTCCCCCTTTTTCTTGTTTGCATGCAAATATGATGATAAGCTTCCATTTTTTTGCAGTCTGAGGAGATAATAGATCTCAGCTATGTAAAACAAGCTACCCAGAAATGGAGTGGCCTAACTATACTTTGAACTCAAAACTAGAAACAAGCAGCCCTAGCTGCTTATCAGGAAGGGAACTCTGCAGGAAGGTTGCTTGATACATGCTTTTTGCTCAGTGCAGGCCCCTCCCTCTGGGGATGCATACAAATCCAGTATTCCTGCAGCACAGGGTTCCCCACCTCCAGCCCGAAGCAGGATATGCGGAGCTGCTGTCCACCGACCCTGACCCAAGCAGTTGGCTTCCCCAGGGTACCAGCCATATGGGACTTCTCCCCCTGCCCTTTTGGATCCTTTGTGCTATATCAGTAATAAAATGGTCATTTTTTGAGTTTCTGTTTTGCCCGAGCCTGTGTTCCCTTGATGCACTGTACAGCAACTTGTTCCACATTTGTCTGACAGATAAGTATATTTAATTGAAGAATAAATTGCAAAAGAGAACTGTCAGAGACCAAGGGGACTTTTGCAGCTGAAGGACTAAAGAAGGCACTTGGCAAGGTTTGAGACATGAGACCTTACTCAGGGCTTACTTAGAAGGAAATGGAAGTCAGTTACCATACTCTGGAAGAAGTCAGGAGCTGCTCTGAATGCTGGTGAGTTCAGAGCTCAGTGTGTAGATACTCCACATTTTGGGGGAGCTGATCAAGCCAGTTATAGGAGCTTGAGACAGACATTCCAATGGGTATGAGAGCGTAAGGACAGGAGCAGGAGGCTTGTGATAGAGGGAAGGATCAACTGTAGTCAACAGGAAAGGGGGGAGGTTATGGGTTATCTTGTAGATAATAGTAACTCAGGGAGTTCAGGAAGGATGCTGGAAGCCTGATTTTACAAGGAGGGTAGGTGCAACCTTAACTGACCTCGGTCACACAAGTTGCCATGTGCACCGTCTTCAAGGCTCTTGGGGAAGGCCCTGGGCCCAGGTCTCCCACAACGATAAAACCATTACATTCATAACATATAAAATGAATATGTATTTATGTGGAATCAGAAATGTGTTATAAGTGGTTTAAAAGACAATCAAAAGAGCAGACATATTTATGGATTAGGAGGAAAGCTGAAATGTTTGCTTAGTATATGTGAAATTGTCTTCTACAGTGAGAGAGGGAAGTCAATTGAACCTCCACTGAATTAAATTTGCATCTCCATGGACAGAATATTTGCATTACTATTAGTTTTTCCACAGGTTAACTTCTATCTCTTGAGAGTTGTAAAGTAGCCTAGTCAAAGACAATGAAAGACACAAATAGCAATGGATAGATGACAATCTTTCCCAATATTTCCTTGCCAAAAAAAGGGAGGTAAGGAGAGTATGAAGTAGATTATCAGGTACATCTTCTAAGGTTAAAGTCAGTAAATTAAAAAGCACTCTTAAGGCGTCTTTATTTAATGCATAACAAATCCACCTAATAATATCCTCTGGCTGCAAACTGTATAATTTTTATTTAATGATATTAGGAAATTAAATAAATATCCTAATAATCAAGTAAATGATGGAAATATGTTCAGAATAAAATCATTAGCTTTCTCAATTAAATATTTCAGGTTTTAGAAGCAGTTTAAAGTAGACAGAAATATTTTGGTCTAATAATTCATAAGGTCCTTTTAGATAAATACAGCCTGTCTTATCAAACTTCCTTACAGGTAAATCATGTTTTCCCTGTAAATGCAGACTTATTATTTTGTCCATTCTTTTTAAAGGATGGCAGTTTGTTTTTAACAAACTGTGCTGTCAAGATAGTCACTCTAATATTAAATAAGGATTAAGCACTATTCAATATAACTATTATGCTATTGATCATTTCATCTCCTTTAGAATCATGGCCTGAAACTTAAAATGATTGCCAGTGTCCTCATGAAAAACAGTAACATTGCAACAACAAAAGTAATAATAAAATTCTTATATGACAGGTTACTAAATTAAAGTTTTATCTGAGGGCCCAAGATATAACTGATGTGATATTAGAAAGTAATTTTCTAGGCCTGCCCTAACCAATAGGGTAGTCAATAGCCACATAGGACCATCTGCATTTAAATTAACTACATTTAAATAAAATTTAAAATTCAGCTCTTCAGTTTCAGCAGCCACATTTGAAATGTTCGATAGCCACATGCTACTGATGGTATCATTTTGGAAAAGTACAGAATAGATTATTTCTATCTTTACAAAAGTTCTGTTAACATGTTTAGAACATTCCCCAGAATTTTCAAACTAAATTCTCCAAAAGATCTTATATATCTGCCAAACCACAGGGAAGATATGAAAGTGTTCCAAGACAGAATAGTAAGAGAGATTTGAATGGACAGAACTGATGCCATGTTTTGCATCAAGTTCCTCCCCTAGCATAGCTTCATTTCATGTGAAATGAGGGTTTTTGGTGTGATAACTTATAGAACTTACTCTTTGGGGACAAAGTAGACTGATACATGCCTGAGAAAGCTGGAAACTTCCTGTGGTAGGAGATAGCTGCATCTAGGAGGTAACCAGGGGTTGATTCTGGTTTCTGGGGCCTGAAACTAATATAATTTGAATAATTTGAAGGGTCTATTTTAAGGGAAAAAATACAAAACAAAATGAGGTACAAAAGTGAATATTTATAAGGATTTAAAAAAATGGATAAATCACTGAAGATCTGGATATTCAGCTCACTTACTTCTGAGATCCCTTTGGGGAATTTATCAGATACACCTAAGAAGAAATGCAACCCAATTGCAACTTAGCTTCTCCTCCCCCACCTAGAACACTCCATATTTGCCAGCAAATCCTAGGCTTCACAGGGTTCCATGAAAGTATGTAGACTAGAAGGTTAAATTTCATTGGCTTCAAAGTAAACCACCTCTTACAAGAAGCCACAGTCCTTTCCCTCTGCCAGTCAAAGCTGGTAAACCAGGGACCAGATGCAGAACTCAAGAGGGAAGGGATCCTGCCCAAGAGGATGCTTGCTGAGGGCAAGGGAACTCAACAGAGAAAGATTCTGCATGGATCAGAAAGACAGGAAAACAGAAGCTAGTGGAGATGAGTAGGAGCCAGCAAAAGAGCACGTGCTCCTGCAAATCAAATCACAATGCAAGCAGCCCAGCAGGAGCGCCCCAAAACTGTAAAAACATCCCTGGAGAGAAAGAGGCCACTTTAAAGCTACATGAGGCACAGGGATGGTACCAAAGAAGGAAGATATGTCCTCTCTGCCTTTCCCACACTCTTGCCCTAGCAGGGACAGAATAAGCAATTGGGAGAAGAGGGAAAGAGAAACAGCAATTCAACCACAGCTCAGACTTTGCAGAAAAGTGAAGAAACGTAGATTCTTCACCTTTAATGAATATTAAAGTGTTGAGTAATTGAACAATTAAAATGAAGAAAAAACTTTCCTACTTAGAGTGAACTGAAAGATTACTGGACCTACCAGGATTTTTATACAATGGGAGGGAAGCAGCTTTCCCCACTGGCTGTATTTTAAGCAGATAGTGGGAAACAATATAAAGTTTGATTCTGATTACCTCTAGTCAGATTTGCTTGTACAATCTAACAATTATGCTTTTATTTGTACAACCCTTTGTAGTTTTCTGAGTGTTCAGGTATACTCTGATACCTATTGAGTCTAACAAAAATTACATGCCATAGGCAGATAAAGATCCAATATTTTGGAAATTGTTATGCAACACAATTTTAATAACATTTTATTAATTATTCTTCAAAACAAAATGCAATACTGTTTGTGGCATTTGAAAAGAATGCCTTGTTATGAGTTAAAATTAATACTGGAAGTGGAATATAAATGTCTTGCCCTCCAGTCTTCATTCTTTTCAGAAATTGTTAACTATTAAAAATAACGTATTTATTAGATATGTGCATATGTCATTGTATATAAGAAGATAAGCATTCCCTTTGCTATTCATACCTGACTTTTATTGAAAGACATATGAACTAGAAGCAAGAGAAACAATTATAAAAATTTAACAAACATTTAGATGTTTTATTATCATCATTTTTCTAGACTTTCTTCAGTGTATAAGTAGAATAAAATAAATAGATCAATAAGCCACTAATGTGTACAGCTTTATTACTGCTGGCAGCTCAGTGGGAATAAATTTTTATTTGAAACAATATCCTGGGAAAAATGACTAATGTGATTATATTGAAAATAATTATTTTACTGGCAACTTGATACATGTAGACATCGGGTCAAACCATTGAGGGACTTGCATGATTTCCCTTTTGGTAATGACAAATTAGGTGATTTAGACCAAACTTGTACTGGGGAAAAATAAAGGAAATATCATGACCACAACACAAATGGAAGGATGTTTAAATTAAGACCACAAACCAATAATAAAAAGGAAATGATTGACCACATTAAAATTAATAATGTCCAGTCATCAAATACACCATCAAGAAAAATAAAATGCTAAAGCAAAGGCATTTCAACGCATACACACCTGACAAAGGATTTATATTCAGAATGTCTTTTTTAAAATCCTCCTACAAGTCATTTTGATGAAGGTAACCTAAAGGAAAATTGGGCAAAACACTTGAATAGGCACTTTGCTAAGACGAAATCTAAATTACCAATAAACATAAGGAAGAGTATTCAACCTTATTAGCAATCATAAAATGTACATTAAAACCACAGTGTGATAGCTACTATCTATCTGACAGCTTGATAAAAAAATAAGAAAATCTGCCAATATCAACTAATATTGGAAATATAACAATAATATAAAGAAATACCTGATTTTGAGCTTCAGAATAGACATAAAAACTTATTACCATTGCTCATATTTCCTATTAGCTGGAAAAAACTCAATAACTCAGTCATTTCTATTCTATTCTACTCTACTGTATTCCATATTTGTATGTGATTGAATATTATTTTGCAAAGGAAAAATATGCAGCTACCTGCCAAAATATGAATAACTATATACAGCATAATGCTGGGTCAAATAAAACAGAAGGCATATCATATTCAATGATTTCATGTAGGTATACTAAAATGTAACCAAATCTATACTATATGGAATAACAATTTCCAAATTCTTTGATTGTAATACTTTTAAAAACTAAGGGTATCATTACCATAAACATCATCATTGTGGTCACCTATGGGTTAAAGGTAAAATTGGGAAGGATTATTCTAAGGGCATCTGGGAGATGATGATGTTCCTTTTCTTGACTAGAATGATGGTTCCAAGGCTGTTCATTAAAAGTGAACTGCACACTGCATATTTATTAATCAATTACAAATTTAAATGTCAAACCATTAAATGCATTCTTTGAAACACAATTATAAATAACATACTACTTATTTTTAGATAGCAAATTTAGCAGATATTTTACCCAAGGAGAATAATTAGGGATGTTTTTCATAGGTCTTTGCTTTAATAAAAGCATTATAGACTGCAATTAGCATGTATTGTTCCTAGATATGTTTCAAACTCCAATTGTGTGGAGAGGAATACAATTGTCATTGTCAATTTTGTTTCATGGATATATGTAGTAACATCACCAGCAACAGCATTTTTTAGGCATTGTTATACTTACAAGTTCTGATTCCACTTTGTTTAAAATGAAATAAAACTGCTTTTGTGGAATTTGGAATTTTACCAAGGAATACATTCTAATAGTGTTTCTTTACATGAATTATTTAAGAAGTAAAATTATTTTCATTAAAATTCAAAATTTTTATATCAGAGCAGATGTTCATCGTTTTTGTCCTGGTAGATTTCCATTATCAACAGATTTTATTTGCCTGTTGTACTTTGATCAAGTTATAATAAATGCTACAGAAAAAAAATGTTACACATACTTGCTCTAATTTTTGCCAATTAAAAAGAACAACTAGAATTGATTTAGATTCAAAATAATTTGGAGAGATGCTATTTATTTTTTTTGCTCTTGTACTATTCCTGAAATAAGTTTATGTTACAGAGGAATCTCCTCCCTGGTTTCATGCTTCCCCTGGAGAGGGTTCCACTAGAGGAGCAAAGCTGGGCCCATCTCCAAATCTTCTTCTTGCCCCCACCCAGGATCAGAGCATATAAAAGGGGCAGAGAAGCCAACATGAAGAAGTTCCAAAGTCCAAAAGTTGGGACAATTTAAGCAACAAAATAAATAATAAATAATGAGAGTATTTTATTATAACCTGAAGAATAAAATAAAAATCTATGACTGTACTGAAATTAATTAATTCATCAGGGAGAATGGAAAATCTTTCCTGCAGAATAATTCTGCGTAATCTATAGATAGGAAAATATTCCTGTCCTCTCCCCATCCAAAACCACACATGAATTCCTACTGTTCTCTCTGAATAATCCTGCGCTACTTTGTCTCCTCTAGCCTTTCTCTTGTGTTTGCAACTTCTTTCTTGACACTGAGAAATCTAGCTTCCATTATCTACAATGCATTTACTTATTTGTTCAGCCCTGGGATATGTATAAAGTAGTTTCAGAATTGGTAATTTCTACCCATGTGAAAAAAAATTTCCAACTACAACAGTGTTTTTTAGCTTTTCTTTTGGTCTTTGGCTTTATAGCATCCAATCAAACTTGATATTTCAAAGTTACTTAGGTCAGTTCACTTTCTCTCACCTTCTAAATTGAGGTCATATGTTTGTAATGCAGTTAGAGCCATTTGTCAGTCTGCATTTTAACCTGGGATCCCTCCAACATCTTTGTTGATTTTTCAAAATATTTTTATACAGTAAATTTCACTCTGTGTGGATATTAGGTGATGGATGTATGACTATGCATACAATATATCAAATGCATGAAAAACTAAATTGAATCAACAAGAATAAAAAAGCAAACCTTAAAATCGAATTGAAAAAGTTACAAATTAAAGTTATTATATATGAAAGTATAGCAATGTCACACACACATACCCACTCACACAAATGAATTAATCCTGGTAACTTGTAAGCATAGGATTTTGTTGCACACTCTTAGTAAGTTAAGAAAAATAAATAAATAAATAAAAATCTGCCAGGTAATTATTAACTTAGAAAGATTTTTGTTGGTAGTGCCATCAGCATAATGATTCTAGAATTGTTATGTATCTCATAAGAACAAATGAGGAAACAAAGTTTATTGACAACCAGCATTTTCACCTTGGCAGGAGAAAGTTAAATACAGAGAATGACAAGAAGAGGAAGAATGCTGTGATGCTATATTTGAATGGGAGAAATCAGTATGAAGCCTCGATCCTTTAAAAGTTGTCTTTCTTAGCTCTTTCTGCTGAAGTTGCCTAGAGGCAATAACACATTCATATCGGAGAGCACATACATTCCTGGAACTTGGTGTCTAAATACCAAGCTCATTAAAAGGAGCTAGGGCTCTGTACTGGATTGAACAGTGATCCCCCAAATTCATGTTGACCTGGAATCTCAGAATATGACCCTATTTGTAAATAAGGTCTTTGTGGATGAAACAGGTTAAGACAAGGTCGCACTCTGTTAGGCTGGGTCCTAAATCCGATGACTTTTTTATAGGAACACTATGTGGACACACACACACAGAAGGAAGACAGTCATGTGATGACAGAGGCAGAAGTTGGAGTAACACAGGTACCGGCCCAGGAATGACAAGGATTCCCAGGAATCTCCAGAAGCTAGGGAGAAGCAGGGAAGTATCCTCCTTTAGAGTCTTCAGAAATAGCATGGCCCTGCAGACCCCTTGATTCCAAACTGTGAGAGAATAAAATTCTGTTGTTTTAAGCCTCCTGGTTTGTGTAATTTTTTAAGGCAGACTTAGGAAACGAATACAGGCTCCTTGAATGAAGTGTTGAACTCAGATATGAGGCAGTGAAAATACATGATGAAGCTGGGACATCTTTTGGAACTGACATTAAGTGACAGAAGACAAGTTGAGTTGGGTCAAAAAGAAACCATGGTCAGCTTGAAGTGCCTCCACTAGCCAAATTTGGGAAAATTGGACAATCAAAAAATATAACATGACCACAAAATGTCACCCCACAGATTACTTATTAATTACACAAGCAAATACAGTGTAAGATACTTCCAGAATAAGTGGGTAAACAGCCTTAATCAAACTGAATGCCCTTAGTTTAACCAGTAAGACATACAGCCATTATGGAAGTGATGTAATGGGCCATTTACAGCATCACCTGTATAGTTATCTTGCCAAATATATTTTCCCTGTATCTATTCAAGTGAAAACAATCAGAGAAATTAAGATTTTTTTAAATATTTTTAAAGGCAGATAGTATATACTCCTCAAAAATAAAATGGTTACTAAAAGCATAAATATTGTAAATAGTAATGTGAGTATAGCAACGTGACTGCATCCCTGAAATAATACGAGATTTAAAAACAACATGAGGAGTACATTTGGGAAATGTGTCTATTGACTCTATGTTAGATTATATTATTGTTTCAGTGTTTTATTTCTTGGGAGGGAAAACATCATTTTGGTTTTATAGAAGAATGTCCATCACTCCATGATGAAGTGTTTATGAATGAAATGCAAAGGTATCAACAACTAAATATCTAATATAATGCAATATATAGTGCAAAATGGTGGGTGGATTATGGAAGGTACACAGGTATTCTTTGTACTCTTTCTGTAGGCCTGGGAGTTTTTTTGTTTTTGTTTTTGTTTTTTTTTTCCACAGTTAATGGGAAAATATTCCATCTGTTAAAAACAGAAAACAAAATTTGGGGGGAAATAGGTGAAACAAGAGCAACAGAACATGATAATTATCATAGCAGTCTATTGTGTAATTGGAATTTACTATATTGATCCATTTACTTTTATGTATATTTGAAATTTTTCATTAAGAAAAGTTTATAAAATAATTAAAATAGCTGATTGGAAGCATATGCAGATTGAAGAAATAAAATACAAATTTGAGAAATTCAAATCAGTGTTCTGTAGAGTAGATAAATCACAAGCCAGAATCTAAGGGAATAACTAAAATGAACACTTCATCTCAAAGCCTAAACTAAACTAATTCCCAAATATGTTAAAGAGTTAAATGCAAATAATATAATCAATAAACAACTAAAATAAAACTATTATTAAATAATTACTAGTTTTCAGATTGGGGGAATTGTTATAAGAAGAACCAAAAAATTATGGAAAGGAAAACAAAGAAAACTAAATAGACACAGAAAATTTCTGTACATCAGAGATATGGGTCTGGACATCAGAAATACAGAATAAGAAATGACTTGCAAATATTATGAGCTAAAATTTTATCACCTGAACACAAAACAGAACCTGTAAATAAATCATAAAATAAATGGTACTCCAATGAAAAAATGAAAAAAAGATAATTACAGATCATCCACCAAATAAGAAAACAACAGATCAATAGATAGATTTTAAAAATTAACCTATTAAGAAATAAAAAATATCCAAAGCAAAGAAAGTGATTCCATGATCTCCGATCAAATTGGAAAGCAAGTTAATATTATAATTCCAAATATTGTGAAGATACCTACTCTAATAAATAGAATATGGAAATTAAAAGTCCTTTCCTGAAAGAAATTTAGATGCAACTAACAAGATATTTAAAAATATTCATATGTGTTATATATGTGAGTATATAACATATTTAGGCACATTAGTTTTAATTTAAAAATAGGCAATATGTCTATTATACCAAAATATGAAAATGCTTACATAAATTTTGATATGTCTTTTTAAATATGATAGCATGGAGTCCTAAATCATGTATTAAAAGCATTTTATGATATGCAAAACCCAGGGTGGAATAAAAAATGTGAAAAGAACACTTTATTCATATATAATATGATTGAAATTTTGTAAACAAATATAAGGCACAAAAGAACTAGGAGATAAACCACATTATTCTTAAGAGTAGCAATCTATTGATGGCTGTTTTAAACGTAATTTTCACCTTTAATGTGTTTATATTTTTCAATGTAAAATAAAATTTGCATATAGTCATTCGAGGAAATGCTATTTTGGACAGAGCTCAATCAGAAGTTTGAGTATATTCGGTGTATTACCTCAATGAAATGAATTGTATCAGCACTGGGTCAGTAAATAGGATAACATATTTAATTATAATGTTGAGATAATGTTAAATTAAGATATAGAATGTGATATGTTCTATAAACAGAAATTAACCATATGCAGGCACCACTTAGTAAGGATTTCTTTTCTACATATTTAGGGTATTAAGGTTTCAAGATTGCTGTCAGCTAAGATCACTTGGCACGGGTTTCTCCCCTTTGTAACAGCAAGGAATACTTTAATGCCTTTAATTAAACATGGAATGCATTTAATACTTTAATATTTTAATACCATCAACAATAACAACTACACCCATTCTTTAAGAGGGCTGGGACCACAGTCTAGAATCAACTATGTTCAAATAATAATTATTTAACTTCTATGTGCTTCCAAATCAAACTACAAACTATAGTATATTTTGTGTGTTAGTTATCAAATTTTCTTCCTAAAGAAAAGATTAAGATATTCAACTAGATGTAGCCATGAGAAACATTTTTGTCCTGGTCTTTCCTGGATCCTCTTTCAATACAATGTTTTTCTATACTATTTTCTGATTCTTTTTCTGTGTCCCACCTCAGTAAAAGATCCTGCTGATCGACCCAAACTACTTTGACGTTGGAAGGGTCACTTTCTATGTCAGGACTGATTGATACTAATTGCGGAGAAGCATCTGTCTCTGTCTGCTCTTTTTTCTAGTTAAACCTTTAAAAAGTAGAGTACATGGGCCCAATTACTCCAGTGTTAGTGTTTCTGTTTTTACGTTTTGGTGCTTAGAAGCCTGTGAATATACGAACATCAAGAGATGAAGATCTCTAATAGGTAAAATGGCTGCTTTCAAATTCCCTTTTCTTCCTCTGAATTGCTGCACTGGGAGGAGTGTTATCAATTTTTCTGACATTTGAGGGAAAATAAAAACTCCTGATCAAAGTTCTACAGAAAGTGTCTCTTCAAATCTTCCAATGCCCTTTATACTGCAATTACTTCCTTTGTGATTCTTTCAAATGTCTCCTAATAGCTGCAGGCCTGGTTAAAACTGTCCACTTTTGGCTCACTAGATTTTTAATTTTTAACTGTAATTGTGAAAGAAAAGCAGAACATGAGAAACTGTCAATTGATTGCAGCTATCTAAAAAAATGTTTGTTTAGGCCTCTTGCAGCATCTGGCTATCAGTTTCTGATATATCTTCCTCCAAATTCCCATGATAATAATCATGAAGTGAAAATAACTAAAAAAGGTGGAAAAAAATTAAAATAATTAAAATCTTGGACTGCTCTAACTTTCTATCAGATAAAGCTGGATTAAGAGTAACCTATCTGGGCTTTATGACAGGGGATTCCTCAGCTTCCTCTCATGGAAAAGAAAATTATTGAAGTGGAAATTAAACCATGGGCTGTATTTAATAATACAATATAAAAGTGTGCTTTCATCAATGCTAACAAATGTTTTACACCAATGCAAGGCATTAATAACAGGTTGATATATAGGGATCCTGTATTTTATGAATGATTGTTCTGTAAACCCACAAATTCTCTAATAAAGAAAATAAAAAGAGGGAAGGTGGTGCGTATATATGCCTATGTGAATGATCCAGGGAAAAACTGAATATTGATGATGTAGGAGGAAGTAGAGAGAATTTCTGAGGTGATGTCCTTGAATAGGAAGAGGGAATGGGATCTGATCCACAAGTGAAAGGACTGACTTCAGAAAAGCTGTGGACAATTCATCTATATTAACAGGAAGGAAGGTTAAAAGAGTGGATACAGACACTGATTAAAGGGTAGATCTTTTAGTAAAAACTTGTAGATTCTGATGGCTTCAATCATGTCATTACAGTAGAAACCTTCAAGGCCGTTATTTGGAAATGAAGACAGTGGAGGAGGTATTGGAAGTTTACATATAAAGAAGAAAATATGAAATATTCACCTAAGAGAGTGAAGAGGAAATGGAGTAAGGGTTCATATTAAGATTATTGGGTAGCTTTAATCTCTTTTGAGGTTTTATGGGCATGAATTTTAAGTTGGACAAGTCAAACTAATTGTATGCTCCTGTTGTTGTTGCTTAATTAAACCATATTTGACTGAAATGTGCAGTGAAAAACAGGAAGGACATTGCTGTTAATCAGAGTTCTGATTCTGCCAAAAGAGTACAAGGAAGCACGAGATGAACAAGGGAATGATTATAATACCTGACCATAGAATTTAAGTTTCATAAAGATAGGAGTGATACCTTTCTTAAAGGTAGTGAAGGAGAGTGGAAAGGTGGTGGAGCTCATCAATTGGATGTCCAAGTGGGATGGAAGTATAGTTACATTTGAGACACCAGATGGAGGAAGCTGGAAGGATAGAAGGTAAAACTCATATTGAGGAATGAATGAGTATGAGATTTTAGATGGGTAGCAGTTATTGGAGAAAAAAAAAATGTTCAGTATATAGCTACATAAGAAAAATGTTTAAATTAGGGTGAACAAGGTCATGAGAGAAGAGGGCAGAGAACTGAGAAGCTATGATGCATGAAGGATTAAACACATGCATGTTGAATTAAACTAAACATCAGAAAATTTAGTATCAAGGAGAGTGGCAATGAGATGGACACTACAATTGTCCAGAAAGGAGGGGAATGGCCCTGTCTTTTGTGGGTTATACAGTAATGAGGGATAGCAGGCAGATTTGTTCAACAGAAATAAATTTACACTATTAAATTACTAAACCCATTTCTGAGTGCTTATTCTTAATTTCTGTACTTATCTTCTTCACTAGTAATAAATTGTTCAAGGACACACTTTGAGTAGCACTGAATAGGCAATGTAGAGAGCCATAGGAGGATTGAGTGGAGAAGTATACTGGGAATCTGAGATTTTGTGGTAACTGACATGAACAGCGATAAAGGGAAATGTGTGTGTGTGTGTGTGTGTGAGTGCATGTGTGTTTACATTGGTGATTTTTGCTGCAACATTCAAGATAAATTGTAGTGTTGAAACTCTAATGGGAGCTTATAATGGTAGGTATCTGAGTTTCCCTGTTCTAATGATAGGAGTAGAAGATAGGTTGACTACCAGTGTGCCTGTCAAATCTTAATCTTAAGAGTGAGTGATCTTACAAGTGTGTGTGTTCAGGATTTACCAATTGATAGATTTGAAGATATCTAGAGAAATTAAGATATCCCAACTGAAGTTAACTCAACTTCAGTTCACAGCAACCTAGTTTATACATTTGGATGGTGCATTTAAAAAAAAAAAATCATTTGGATAGGAGAACAAGCAGTGATATTGGAAAAATAAATCACCCTAAAATTATGCCATATTACTAATTTACTCAACAAGGAAATGTAGGGTAAAAACGTAACCTTTATTTTAAAAATTTCCTGTGTTCTCAGATATAAAATTATGCATAATGAATCAAATTCTATGTGGAGGCCTGAGAAGGGAATCCAACCATCATATAAGGGAACATCATAACAGTGAATTAAGTGGCATTCTAACAGGTGCTAAATCTAATTAGCGAATGAGCAAATTAAACGGAAGCAAACAAAAAGATTATGAAACAGAAAATAAAAGAAAATACAGCAAAAGTGAAGACCATCCATAAAATTCAGATCATATCTGTGAAAGTCACCTACTATAGACTTGTGGCAAAAGTTGGAAAAATACTTCATCCTCAGTAGAATGCAAGAAGACATCGACTTCACAAAATTGAAGTAAAGAGCAATAAGGAGAGGGCAAGGTGACATAAAATGGGAAATGGATGAACAAGATAGGAGTGCAAGGAAGCTGTAAATGCAGCAGTAAATCTGAATCTACATTGGAGGTAGCAAAGAGTAGAACTTACACTGGGGAAATTTTTTTTTTTGCTATTAAGGACATATTCATTTCTCTTATCAGATAAAAATGACACAGAGATTTAATTTAATCATTGCTGGGAGGGGATATAATTGATATGGAAGCCAGGAAATGGGCTCAATATTTGAATATGTGGTATATCTGAAAAAGAAGCAATACCCAAAGATTGAAAAAATACAGAACATCTGAGTGGAAGTCCATACAGCAAATTAAAAGGTCTCCCTAATTTTAAGAAAGACAATGAAAGCAAAACTATACTTAGCCATAATTTTGGGAAAATTGAATCATAATGAAAAGGAAAAGTGTCTATAACCAAAGCTTAAAAAAAAAAAAGTCATATGAAAGAAAGGCTAGCATTATACTTGTCCTACCTATTTTATATGCAAGAAAACAAAGAAAACGTGGGAAGCTCCACTTCTAGGATGATAGTATGAGGATACCCATGGATCAGCTTACATTGAAACACGTAAAATTATTAAAAAACAAATATTTAAATTCTCTGGAAATGGTTCTAAGGGCAAACATAAAATGAAGAAACATTTATTCAATAATATCTACTAGAACTTGGCAACTGTGTGAGAGTCTGTGGTATTTCAGTAAGATCCTCTCACTCTCACCCTGCCCCTAGCTCGGAATGATAGCTCCAGTCTAAACAGTACAATCCAAAACAGAGTGATTCTTTCTTCTAGTTTCTTGTCAGGGGATTATCTACCCAGACAGGCAGGGGATCACCATTTCTTATCCTGTCCCAAGCTATCTGCTGCTGAGTCTAAGTTCTAGGCATGTGCAGCCAACATGTAAGGGTTTCTTTCTTCTGTCCAGCCTACACTTATTGGACAGAGACTCTACATTGAATGTGACACAACTGAGAATACTAGGTCCCCAATCATCCATACCCTCCCCGTCTTTTAAGCCTGAAATTCCACACTAGGAGAAACAAGTCACAAAGGTGAGGCCACTGCCCCACCTCCACTGAGTGCTCAGATCCAAACCCAGGGGTGATACTCAGAGATATGTGACTCACTGTCCAGCTGCAGCCAATTTTATCTCCAGACCTGTGGCTCAGAGATTTTTCCCAGGGGAGAAGTGGGCCATGAAACAGAGAGCTCCAAATTTCTTCCTATAGAAAGTGACTTCATTAAATATTGAAGCAATATTTCTGTATCTCACTTGAAATAAGTTAGTATAAATCTAAAGCTGATTCAGAGGAATTAGGATATAGTGCAACTACTAAGACAAATTCTCAAAAACACAGTAAAATACATTAATGAAATAAAAATGGTAGATTAGAAACTATTCACTTAATGCAAAAGAAAGCAGTGAAGATGAATACAGGAACCAACAACATATGAAACACACAGAAAGAAAAGGTAAAATTGCAGGTGCAAATCCAACTATACTAATTACGTTAAATTTGAATGACTTAAACTATTCAATCAGGAGAGAGAGATTGCCAACATGAGTAAAGGAAACAAGATCTAACTATATGCTATTTATAAGTAACAAACTTTTGGTTCAAAGATACAAGTAGTTTGATGATAAAAAGATAGAAAAAGATATATCACACAACCAACAAACACAAGATAGCTGGATGGCTATACTAATAGTACACAAAATTGACCTTAAAATTAAAAAAAATACTAGACATAAAGGAGGAAATTTATACTAACAAAGCCATTAACCCAGCAGGAATATATGAAAATTATAAACATAAATGCATCTGCAAGGAGAGTCCCAAAATATATGAAAACTAAAGTGACAGAAATGAAGAGAGAAATAGACAATTCAATAATAATAGTTGGTGGCTTCAATGTCCCCCTTTCAATAATGGATGGACCAACTCGACTGAAGATAATGAAATAGAAGATTTGAGTATCACTAATCCTACAGCAAGCAGAGAGAAGAATATAATAAAGATTAAAGCAGAAATTGATGAGCTAGAGAACAGGAAAACAATCGAGATCAATGGAACTGAAAACTTTCTTTGGAAAGATCAACAAAACTGGCAAACTTTTAATTAGATTAACCAGGACAAAAATAAAAGTTTCAAATTAATATAATAAGAAATGTGAGAGAGGGGACCTACTGGCCTTCCAAATATGAGAAGGATTATAAAGGAATGCTATTGTTTTTGTTCACTAAAGCTGCTGAAATGTAATATACCAGATATGAATTTGCTTTTAGCAATGGGGTTTTGTTAGCTTACAAGCTTACAGATCTGATGCCATGAAAATGTTCAAATCAAGGCATCACCAGATGTTACCTGGACTCCTGTCAAATGGTAAGGCACATGGCTTCTGCAGGTCTCTTCCTTCTCTTCTGCATTTTGTTGCTTCCACCCTCTAGGTTCAAGCCTTAAATTATTTCAATAACAATATTAAGTACAAAGTCTCATCAAAAATCAGTCATAGGTGTGATCTGTACTGGTACTCAATTCCCTTCTGGCCGAGGACCTGTGAAATTTAGAACGAGTTAACTGCTTCCAATATAAAAAGGAAGAACAATCATAGAAGAGCATTTACTTTTCCATTGGGAGAAATTGGAAGGAAACAGAGGTCATGGGTCCCAAACAGTTCTGGAAGCCTGCAGAGAACACTCTGTTAGATTTTTAAGGTCTGAGAATCATCTATAGAATGGCTTTTTGTTCTCAGGGATTGATAGAGTGGCAGCCCCACCTTTTCCAAGGGCTTGGCAGTGGCCATGCTCTCCCAAAACACTGGGGTTAAGACTCCAACATCTCCAAGCATTGGAGTGATGGCCGAAATCTAGGACCTCCTCCTCAAGCATCAGGGTGGCAGCTGGACTCTCCAGGGCACAGGCTCAACCCCCTCAGAAAAGTGGGGTGGCAGCTAGATTCTCCCCAACCCCTCAAGAATATTCTCCACCATCTCTGAAAACTGGCAAGGCACCACTCTTCCTGAACAATGGGGAAGCCAAGCTCTCTGCAATTCCCCAAGCATCTGAGAGCCCCTGAGTGGTAACGCTCTTCTTGAACAACAGGGCAGTAGGCCAGCCATCTGAAGGCTCCGAGGCATACTCATCCTTCCCATCTACCTGGGTAGCTTTGCTCTCTTAGTCTTAGAAGATGTCTTTGCTCCAAACCTCAGCTTCCATGGTTCTGACTTTGAAGTCATTCCTTCCTTCACTGTCTCTTTTCTGTCCTTTTCAGTCCTGGATGGCAATGGTTCCTTTCATACAGATCTCACAAAAAATCTTGTCTGTTTTGCCTCTAATGTACTGGAGACCAAAACATTAGACAGTAGGACTTTCTACAAATCCTTTCTCTATAACTGCATCTCCAATCCTACTTGCACTGAAATGACTGACTGTTTCCATGTTCAGTTGAATCCTCACATAGAACACTATTTTCTGGGGAATAATTTTCCAGAAGTTCAGAATTTTCCAAACCATCAATTTCTAGTTTCTTTGTGCCCAAGAGTTCAATCCTCAGCTTATCCCTTTTCCTCTTGCATTTTACTATAAGCTGCAAGGAGAAGCCAGACCACACTTTCCACATTTACTTGGAAATCTCTTCAGCTAAATATCCAAGTTGTCACTTTCTTATTCTGCTTTCCATTTGACATCAGGACTCAATTTTGCCAAATTCTCTGCCACTTAAAAACAAGGATTGACTTTTTTCCAGTTTGCAAGGACACATTTCATCATTTCTGTCTTCATTGGAAGAAATAGCATCCATATTTCTGCTAACTGTCTTTCAAAGCAATCTAGGCCTTTTCTACCAAACACTTCACAATTCTTTCAGAATCTTTTCCTTGCCCATTTATAAGGCTGTTTCAGGATTTTTGGCATTTGCAATCTCAGCACCCCACTCTCTGGTACAAAAAATCTGTTTTAGTTTACTAAAGCTGATTAAATGCAATATATAAGAAATGGAATGGCTTTTGAAAATGGGGTTTTATTAGCTTACAAGCCTATAGTTCTGAGGACATGAAAATGTCCAAATCAAGGCATCATCAGAAGTTATTGTGCTTCTCTGCCATATGACAAGGCCCATGGTGTCTGCTGGTCTCTCCCTTCTCTTCCAGCTTTCGTTGCTTCCAGCTCCTGGCTTCTGTGGCTTTCTCCCTGTTTCTGTGGCTTTCTCTCTCAGCTTCTCTCTCTTTCTCTTTGTCTTTCATGCCTCTTACAAAGGACTCCAGTAAGAGGATTAAGACCCACATGGGGCACATCTCAACTGAAATAACCTAAACAAAAGCCTCCCCTCCCCCCAGCAAGAAGTCTATACACACAGGAATTGATTAGCTTTAAGAACACATTCTTTTCTGAGTCCATAAAACCTCCAAACCATCACAACTATGAACAGTTGTATAGCAATAATTTAGTTAATGGAGATAAATGGATTCTGAATAGACCTATAACATGTAAAGAGATTGAAGTGGTAATCAACAAACTATACACAAATAAAAGCCCAGGCCCAGATGGCTTCACTGGTGAGTTCCATCAAACATTTAAAAAGAATTAATACCTGTTCTTCATAAACTGTTCACAAACATAGAAGAGAAGTATCTTAAATTGCCAGGTCTGCTATAAGAGAACAGCACATACTGGTTGGTTTAAGCAATAGGAATTTATTGGTTAACAGTTTGGAGGCTAAAATCCAAGACCAAGGCATAGGCAGGCTAAGCCTTCTCCAAAGACTGGAGCACTTGGTTAGTGGCTTTCTGTGCTGGCCATTAATCTCAGACTCTGTCATATTGTGACTTATCTCTTTCTAAACCTCCTGTGGCTTGTATTTCCATGTCCAAATTTTCTTTGATTAGAAGAATTTTAGCCATACTCTTTTAAGGCCCATCTGATTCAGTTTGGTCTCAGCTTAATAAGATCTTTGGAGATGCTATTTACTAATGAATTCCTATCCACAGTATTGGGTTAAGGCTTGAAGTTTCCATTCACAAAGAGTTCATGCCCATAGGACCAAGATTTACATTCTGAGCATGTCTTGGTGGGGAATATGATTCAAACTACCGCAAGGAAAGAAAACTTCTCAAGTATAATGTCAGTATTATCCTAATACCATAACCAAAAAGACATCACAAAAAAAATTCAGGCCAAAATCTTATGGATATGGATGCCCAAATTCAAAACAAAATACTAGCAAACCAAATCCAGCAACATATAAAAAGAATTGTACACTGTGATACGTTTGAGATTCATCCCAGAGATGCAAGGTTAGTTTAAGATCCAAAAATCAATTAATGTAATATGCCATGTTAATGGAATAAAAAATAAAAACTACATGATTATGTCAATAGACACAGGAAAACAAAACAAAACAAAACGAAAAAAACCTTTGATAAATTCTAGCACAATTTTATGAAAAAAAACATTCTAGAAAATGGAATAGAAGGGAACATCATCAGCTTGATAAAGGGTATCTACAAAAAAAAAAAAAATCACAGCAAAATCCTTGATGTTTTCCCCTAAGATCAGGAACAAATACATTTGTCAGCTCTTTTCAATTCTCTTCAACATTGTAGTACAGGTTATATACAGGGAAATTGGCAAGAAAAGGTAATAAAAGTTATCCAGATTGTAAAGGAAGAAGTAAAGTTATCTCTATTTGAACATGACATTATCTTGGATGAGGAAAAATATTAATAAATCACCCCAAAAAACTACTAGAACTAATAAATGAGTTCAGCCTGGTTGCAGGATACCAGATCAATCCACAGAAAAAAATCAATTTTATTATTATACACTTGCAACAATCAGACAATGTAATTAAGAAAACAACTCATTTATTACCACATCAAAATCATAAAACATTTGGGAATAAATTTAATGAGAGGTTCAAATCTATAGTCTGAGAACTACAAAATATCCTGGAAAGAAGTTAAAGAAGATATAAATAGAAGGAAAAAATCCATATCAGTGGATCAAGACGTAATATTGTTAAGCTGGCAATATTCTCAAAATTGATCTACAGATTTAGCACAATGTCTACTAGTGTCCCAGTTGGTAAATGTAGAAATTGACAAACTGATTCCAAAATTCACACTGGATACAAGGAAACCAGAAGAGCCAAAATTAACTTGAAAAAGAAGAGCAAGAAGGAATCATACCTCACAATTCCAAAACTTACTACCAACAACAGTAATGAAGATAATGTGACACAAGAACAGACACATATATTAATGGAATAGAATTGTCAGTCAGGAAAGAAACCCACACATTTATGGAACACTAATGTTCAATAAGCATGCTGAGACCACTGAATGGGGAAAGAATAGTCTTTTCAACATATGATGCTGAGACAAGTGAATAGTTACATGTAAAAGACTGAAGTTGGACTCTTACTTCACTCCATATACAAAACTTAACTCAAAATGGATCAAAGTCCTAGATATAAGAGCTAAAATTTTAAAACTCAAGAGAGTAAAAAGACAATCCATGGAATGGGAGAAGATATGTGCAGCTCTTATATCTGACAAGGGACTTATATAAAGGATATATAGATAGCTCTTACAACTTAATAATAAAAGAGAAATAACCCAATTAAAAATGGGCAAATTATCTGAATAGACATTTCTCCAAAGACATACAGATGGCCAAAAACACTTGAAAAGATAATTGGCATAATTAGTCATTGGGCAAATGCGAATCAAAATCACAATTGGATAACACAAAAACTAGAATGGCTATAATTTTAAAAAGTCACATAATAAAAAATGTTGGCTAGGATGTGGAGAATTCAAGACCTGTTGAAATTTGAAATGGCACAGCCACTTTGGAAAATGGCCTTGAAAGTCTTCAAACAGTTAAGCATAGAATTACCAATTCTCCCAGTGTGGTGGTTTGGAGCTGTATGTACTCCAGAAAAACATTTCCTTAAATTTAGTCCTCTTTTAAGTAGGACCTTTTAATGAGGTTACTTCAGGTAAGGTGTGGCCCAGCCTAATTAGGGATAGGACTTAATCCTATTACTGGAGTCCTTTGTAAGTGGAAGGAATTTCAGAGTGAGAGAAAAGCCATGGAAGCAAGAAGTTGAAATAAATGAAACCTGAAAGGAAAGAGAATCCAGCAGACACTTTCATGTGCCTTGCCATGTGACAGAAGTGTCAATGACCAAGGATCACCAGAAGCCAGCCCCAGAACACCCAGAACAGTCTGTGGGAAGAAAGCATCACCTTGATGATGCCTTGATTTGGACCTTCTTTTAGCCTTAAATCCATGAGCAAATAAATTCCCATTTTTTAACCCAACGTATTTCATGGTATTTGCTTGAGCAACCTAAGAAACTGAAATACCTCAAAACTCCAATCTTAGATATTTACCTAAGAGAAACGAAGTCATATATCCATACAACAACTTGAACATCAATGTTTATAGCAGCATTATTCAGAATAGCCAAAAGGTGGAAACAGCCCAATGTCTATCGAGTGTGAATGGATAAACATAATATGGTATACTTATATACAATGGAATATTATTTGACCATAAAGAGGAATGAGGTACCTATACATAATACCACATGGATGAACCTTGACAATATCATGCTAAGTGAAAATAGCCAATCAAAAAAGATCATATATCACATGAGCTCATTTATATGAAATGTCCAGAATAGGCAAATCTCAGTATAGAGAGTGTAGATGAATGGTTTCTTGGGGCTAAATGGGAAGGGAGACAGGTGGCAATATTTAAAGGATATAGGCTTTCTTTATGAGGTGATGCAATGATCAAATATGGACTCTGGTTGTGGTTTCACATATATGTTAATATACTAAAAACCATTAAATTGTACACCATAAATGGGAAAATGGTATTGTATGTGAATTATATCTCATTAAAACTTTTAAGAAAAAAAATAAATAAATAAAGGAGAGAAGCTCAGAACCTCTGCCAGAATGGAAATTAGAGACTCCTGTGTTGTTCCTTGCTTGACAGACATGACACAAGGCCAGAAAGTCAAGACTGAGATGGTTTCAAGTATTTGTGTGCAAGGTCACAGCTAGTTGAGTAAATGTAATGAAAATTCAACTCTAGGAAGATAGGCACAAAATTGCCATATAAAGTGGCAAAGTAGGAAAAAGAACCCGGGTATTTTAGTTTGCTAGGCTGCCCAAAGCAGATATCACAAAGTGGATTGGCTTTTTAAAAATTCTAATTTATTAGCATAAAGTTGAGACTGAGAGAATGTCAACATCAAGGCATCATCAAGGGATACTTTCTTCTCCAAGACCGGCTGACAGCAATCCTTGGGTCCTCTGCCACAAGGCAAAGCACATGACAGCACCTGCTGGTCTTTCCCTTCTCTCCCAAGTTTCCTTACTTTCAGCATCTTGCTTCCATTGCTTTCTCTCTCTTTGACTAGATTTCACTCTCTCTCATGAAGGACTCCAGTTATAAGAATGAGACCGATTCTGAATGAGGTGCATCACACCTTAACTGAAATAGCCTCACAAAAAGATCCTACTTTACAGTGGGTTTATACCCACAGAAATGGATTAGATTTAAGAACATGTTTTCTGGGGTACATGCAGCACCAAACCACCATACCAGGTTTATTCATTCTTAGGCTTGGGAGTTGCCATATAAGTAAATGAATAAAGGAACCTACTTTTGTGAATCTGTTTTCTGACTCCTTATCTCCAGTGGAGGGTCTTACACAAAAATCACACCTTTGCACACTTTCCCACAAAAATCACACCAATATATAAAATCTATTACAAGATAGATTTATTATCTATCTATCCATCCATCCATCCATCCAAGTATTTTATATATATACATATGCATTAACCTTAACCGTATCATGCTCAGTGAAAGTAGCCCATCATAAAGGATCGTATGTCATATGAATTCATTTATGTGAAATGTCCAGAATAGAACAAAAGCCTGGAAGGAGAGACAGACTGTTGACAGTAAATACTTCTGGGGAGAGGGGAGCAGGAAGGAGAGACACAGACATTTTTCTCTCTACTACATTCCACAATTGAATTTGTTATAATATGTGCATATTACCTTTGTCACTTAAATACGTATTTAAATACAATGTCTTAAATATAAAAACAAAGAATAAAGGAGCTGAGTTCTGTAAGGAGAACAATATTACTCAATAATATTCTTCTCATGGATGTTCCTTTCCAGTTCTAATTTAGACATAAAGAATGTTTCAGGTATCCAAGGCCTTCAGAATTAAATGTCCTGTATATCAGTTTTGAAAAACTTTACCAGGAATTAGCATCCAAGCAATCTCAATGCTATACATTTAAGAGTTTAAGAATGGAAGAACTTTCGTATTAGATGATGATGTTAAAGCCTTAGAAATCATTAAATATTAACTGAAACAGTACCTGTAATGCTAGTCACACTTGGATATCTCATAGGTATCCCAACCTTTTCATACAAATGCATATGCTAATACTCATACACACTCACACACACACACATGCACACAATAATGTATGCTCCCCTAATAACCTAACCCTCACATTTGCTTAGCCAGTGATCTAGAGGCCATTGTTTTTATGTCTTTCCTTACCTCATCTTCAAATCTTCTACATAAGCAAACTGTAATGGTATAATTTTCATAAAACATAATCTCCTGTCTGATATTTTATACTTTTCAATCTTCTCCACTCAATAATTTGTTTTTTAAAATAGCTACCAGTTATTTTAGAATAGCTACCGATATTCTTTTTTATATCTATGTTAAAAATCTATCAGTGTCTTCTCTTTTGCCAAAAACTTTACAATGGTCCACAAACACTATATGATTGACTCCTACCTAAGTCTCCAAGCATTTTTTATTCCTCCCTACCTCAAAGTTGCCATACCAGTCTTTTTCTGTACGTCAAATATACTAAGCTCTTTCCTGTGTCAGTTATCTTCAAACTTGCTTTCTCTGAATTCTTATTTTTCTACTGTTATAGCTTCCATATGTTCAAATGCTACTTCTTTGGACAATCTTTGTCCCATTTTTCTTATTTTGTCATTGAAAACCTATTTATTGAGGGTCTATTATGTGCTGCACACTACTTCAGACACTTAGATTCACAAACACTATAATCTTGTTTGACCACATCACAATTTCTACTTATGGTGTTTATTTCTTATCTTGACTATTGTGGTTCTCCTTGCTGAGGTCTCTCTATCTGTTCCACGCTGTATCCTAGCACCTAGCACAATGCCCAGATACTCAATGACTATTCCTTGAATGGTCAACAGGCATCACATTCTGGCCCTTTATACATAGCTTTACTACAAGTCATGCAGTAAACCCTATATAAAAGCCAATCTGGAACTAGAGTGCCAGACAGGGGCATTCACCATGATTCCACTCCAACCACCTCTTTCAATTTATGTCTCCTGATTTTACCTTCTTGTCTGTTTGTTTCCTTGCATAGGATTTCAAGTTTTAATATTTGCTAGAGACTCTGCTCTTTACTCATTGTATTTATTCATTTGTTCAACAAATATTCACTGAAGCTCTGTGATTTTTCACTCATTAAGTTAAGGACTAGAGGTATAGCTGTACATGATGTATTATTCCTATTCAAATGGGATTCATAATTGTGGATTGAAGTGTGTACCCCAATCTGGACATGTTTTTGGTCTTGTTCCACATCCTGGTGGTGTGGACTCATTGTAGATAAGTTTTATTTAAGATGTTACTTCAGTTAAGGTGTGAACCCACCACTGAATTGGGTAGGGTTTTATTCTAGATTACTGGAGACCTTTATAAGCAAAGTAAAAGTCAGGCAGAGAGAAAACAGTAGAGTCTGCCTAGTGTGTTATCATGTGACAGAAAAGCCAAGGACCAAGGCTCTCCAGCAGCCAGCCCACAAATGGCAAGTCTTCAGGAAGAAAGCATTGTTTTGCTGATGCCTTAGTTTTGGACTTCTCCTAGCCTCAAAACTAAACCAATAAATTTCCTGTTTTTAAGCCAACCCACTGCATGTTATTTGTTTTAGCAGTCAGGAAACTAAAACAATAAACTACCATACAAGTAATTACAATAAATTGTATATGGATAGTCTTGTATTATGAAAAAGTAATAGTTTAAGTAGCAGATAGCAGCCAAACCTATCCCAGTGTAGGTAGTCAGAATAGCCCTTGTTGTGGACAAATACAATAATTAAACTGACACTTAATAAATGTATTGACTTCTTCAGAGAGGCAAAAGATTGCAGGGAGAGACCAGGTTGTACCTCATTCACTACTTTATGAATCTCAATCCCTTTACCAAACTTTTGACTCTATATATGCCTTTAATTTCAGGAGTGCTTTCATATTTATCTCTGAGAGATGTTCCCTCAACCTTTGCCCCTACACCCTGCAGCAGTGCTAGTGACTATCCATCCCTGTCACACTCAGCATCTGAAAGTACATGTAAGAAAAGCTTGGGAAATGGAACTCAGAAAGCAGGGACTTTGCAGAGCTAAAGGTTTTGGATTTAAGTGGAAGCTGGAAGAGAAACAGGAGGAAGTATCAAAATCTTTTGACAAACTTACATGGGGCTCAGAAAAGAATAGGGGTGTGGAAAGTTGGCCAGAGTATGAGTCTGTTGTTAGTATAAATATCTCAGAGGGCAATTTAATATAGTAGCTAGTAGCTGAGTAGGAAAGAGTAACTGTTGGAAAAATATTTGTGAAATCAGTAAGGATTTTGGAAGTTCTGTACATTGTCAGAGAGGGTAGGTAGAATATACAGTTTTGCTTAACTTTTGATAGTATGTTTGTTAGTGGAAACAGGGCACAAAAGGTGGACTTGACTATATTATTTCCAATACTAAGGTGAACTGATATATGTTTAAATATTTCTTAATCTCTAAATTACTACGGCACCCCAGGAGAATTTTATCTAAATTATTTTTTATATGAGTGTGTAAGCATACATATATGTGGATATATACAAACACATACAAATATATAGTTTCACACATAAAAATGCATATATATGATTTGTGATACAGTTTTGAAAATTATATAGAAATCATAAGAATGCTGCTGATCAAATATAAGGTGAGAAAAATAAAATGATACAGAAAATTGCAAGTATATAAATTTATGGATATTACCACTACTGTAATGTGATATTCAGAAATTTGAATGTTTTTATTAAATTGATGTTAATTAGATAATATTTTCCATTTCTAAGAACTGTTCAAGCACTATTCTGAGAATACAAATTATACTATCACTCATTTATACTCTGGTATAAGGCAAAATATCTTATACTCATGCAGGAATATATATAATTTAGGTATTGAAAATGCTTTATAAATGACAGTGTCACTAATGAATTGACACACACACACACACATATCCAAATTGTATAACATACCATGAACAAATAGAGGTTAATTTGCATATAGATATTTAATTCATATATTATACATAATAGTAATAAATAAATTTTCAGCAGTCATTACATTAATCTAGTTATATCTAATATTAGGTTTATATGTAATTTGGATATATTCCTCAAATATTTAAGGAATGAATTTCAACAGATGTTTAAAAAGAAATTCCCCAAAACATATATTTGTTTTTAGTTACTTGATTCAGCCAATATAGAAAATCCTAGGATTTTTTTTGCAATGTATCTAATGTATCTAAGCAGAAGAAAGGTACTTAAAATGGATATTTTAATATTGACTAATAATATTTTATCCAGCCTTACAAATCAGTTTTGTGGAAAAAGCTACACTCTTACATACAATTGATATAGTAAGCCTCCGTATTGTAAAACTCATCCAGAAAACATATAGAAAATAATTTGTGTTTTTCAAATAAAGATCCACACCATTCAAATGTTTCCACCCTCCCCCATAAAGAATTCTGGACTCTATCTGCTGCAAATAAGGTAAACATTGTCCCTTTATAGATCTGTTTTCTTTCAAACAGCCCTGGAATTGAATTGCAATTGAACTACTTTCTTAAGACCCTAGACATTAGTTGCCCACTATTATTCAGTGTTCTACTGAGAATTAAAATATATAGATCATTGTCCTGCAACTCTCTGTTATAAACTAACTGTTCTATCCCATCTTCACTCCTCCATTGCAGCTAGATTTGCATTCTAAACAAGTTCTTAGAAGTGTAGGGTTTTAGGGCCCTTCTCATCACTGGTGCAAAATGCTAATTTATTTACTTTCAAGAGTTTCTTTACATATTTACCTTGTAATAAATTGATACAGATGCATATAATTATATAACTTTAATTAAAGAGGAGACTTTATGAAATAAATACTCTAATTCAATCTCCATACATTGGATACATTCAATGATGGATAGAGAATCTCTGTAAAATTGATATTTCATTCATGAATGGCTCTGCTAGAAAATTCTTTCTTAGAGTAGAAATAAAAAAATAACTTCCTGATATTTCTTACCTCTGGATTTTAGTTCTCCTTTTGGAGAGAAATAAACATGTTCTCTTGGTCAAAGCACAGCTCTTAGGTATTTGAAAAGAACTATCACAGATGTCTAAGTCTACCACTTTCCATACTAAATAACTAGGGCTACTTCTAGTGTTCCTTGTATTACTTTATTTCCAGCTCTTCAGCCTTCTGGTAACCCTTTTATGGTCCTACTGAAGACTGTCAATTTTCCCTTTAATTATGTGTAAGTAATACAGGGTTCAATATGACTATTACCTTATTTGAGAATGGCACTATATTTTGAACTAGCAATCACACAGTATCCTTCATTTATAACTGATTTGTAATCAACTAAAAACCTCATATCAAACTATAATATATACTTTACAGTGACTTTATTTTTTCCAGTATATATTTAAGCAACTTGTATTTCATAAAGAAATCCAGGATTCTAAATTTTTAAAAGTGGCTCATAAGCATCAATGCTCTCAAGTGTGCAGAAGTAAAAATTAAAGAGAACTATTAAGATGCCATGTTTAACTTGGCATCATAGTGATGCTAATTTCAGCCCAGCAATGGAGAAGAAAAGGGGAGTGCAAACAATGCCACGTTTTTGAGTTGGAAATAGAGGAATTTGCATAACATTATCCTGTTTATGGAGCAAAAAGCAGGAAACAGGTTTGTGGGGAGCTGAGTTCAGTTCTGGACACATGGAGCTTAATTTGCTACAGAGACAGACTGGTGAAAAGGGGGCACATACAGCTGGAGATTGAGAAAATACCAGACGGAGCTCAAAAGTAGATATAAAACCAAGTGGGATTTCAGATTTATAAGGAATCTTACCCATTTACGCATATAAATTTTAAGTTATCTGCAAAAGAGTTGTGGAGTGCATGATTGTTTTTGACCTATGTAATGAGTGCATTATATTATCTGTTCTCCGGGGACTCTTCAAAATTATCCAGGGTGAAAGTTTAAAAAAAATGAATTATCTACATATATGTACTATTTAAAGGCATAGGAAGGGATGGTTTTTGCAAGAAACTGTGTAAAGAGAGAAGAGAGGAGGGTTTAGAACATAACATAGGAGTACTTTCATTTTGGATTTAATGAAAGGAGAAAGAACCAGAGGAGAAGTTGGAGTGTGTGGCAGGAATTAGCCAGATGCTCACCAAGCCTACCTCTATTCTTCGCAAACACTATACTAGAAAACATTATTTTCACCCATCTTACAGTTACAATTGGTCATGTTACTGATTCCTGGGAAATAGAAAGTTTTATAGAGGGAAAAGGAAATTGGTATGTGACTTGCACACATAATCTTCCATGCCTAAATTTTTCTAGTTTCTGGCAAAGGTGCTGAAGCAAAGAAATGAAAGGACGTGGATCCTTGAATACCTTCCTTGAAAATGGTTGCTCCGGAGAACTGTCCCATGAGAAGCACTCATGAAAATGAGAAATACATTTTTATATTACCGTTATTTTAATTACACATATTATACCTGTGTGGAAAAGTTCTTTTCTGTTAAAAACATCATCTGGACCATTTGGTTTTGTTTCTGCTGGCTCCTTTATGCTAGGTTTTGCACAACATTTCCTATTTCTTTGTATGCTTAATGATTTTTGACTGAATGTTAGACTTAAGGATATTACATTTTAGAGCTTCTGGAGTCTGTCTTTCTCTGTGCAGATTCATAGTTTATCAGACAATTAATTCTATTACTGGCTGATCATCTTGAACTTGTTTAGGCTTACTTTTATGGCTTGCTGGTACAGGTCTTAGGAGAGCCCAAGACATTTCCCAAGAGTAACTCACACTCTAAGATTTCATTTTTACTCTGATTACTCTGAAAATATTAATTTTTCTGGGGTTTCATCTAAATGTCAGCAGCATGAACAAGGTGTTAGCCAAGTTTCTCTACCCTGGGAGGCTGGAACTCCATTGCCCCTTCACTGCTTTGCTCAGGCCATGGTCAAGAACTCACAGGGGTTCAACATGAACTTGTGTACTACACCTCCCCCTTGCATAGTTCCTTCTTATCTGATGTGCCATCCCACAGATTCCAGCTGTTTCACCTGCCCCTGATGGGCAATGCTGCCACCTCAGTCCAACGAGATCACCATGCTCTGCTCAGTCTCCAGCTCTTCAAACTACAGTCAATAAATTTTTCCAGACAGAAAGATGGTTACAATAGGAGCCACTTTGTGAATTTTCTTTCTCTCAGAAGACACAGACATGTGCTATCTTTTTTCACTTCCTTTAAAAGAATTAAGTCACATATTTTGTGCATTTTCATAGTTGTTTATGATGGGAGGTTAGTTTGGTAAACGTTATGACTTCATGACTAGAGCCTGAGAAATAAACTTTTATCATGTTCCACTTCTGAGATTTGGGGTTCTTTCTTGCAAGGTTAACTGACTTTGTCTTAGGAAAGATAGAAGGAAAATAAAAGAATACAATTACCACATAATCATTAAAGAAGGACACTTCCAAGAAAGAGGAGGCTGGCTACAATATCAAGTGATACTGACATGACCAAGAAGATTAGGAGTAAGTTTAGGCATTAGATAGGAATGACTAAGAGGCAGGAGTGATATTCAAAATATTAAACAACTGTTATATTATAAACATCAAGTATTCACTAGGTAGGCCCATTTATATCTGTACATATGGATCATATTAGATTCCTAGCTGCTTAAGTAAATAGCATACAATGGGTTGGCTTAACAACAGGAATTTATTTTGGCTCATACTTCGAGAAGTCAGAAGGCTTGCTTCATCCCTAGATCAATATCTTATAGCTGGCCTGCTATCTTTTAGGCTCCTTGGCTTTTCTGTCACATGGCAATGCCCATGATGACATCATCTCCTTTCTCTTCTGGGTTCCATTGACTTCCAGCTTCTGGCTGCTTCCCTGTGGCTTCTCCTTCCATGTCCAATTTCCTTTGCTTATGACTTAAGCCATGCTGGATCAAGGCCCACCCTCATTTAGTTTGGGCACACCTTCACTAATAACATTCACACTCACAGGACAGGAGCATGCCTTTTGTGGGAGACAATCATTCAATTCCTAAAACAGGTTGAATTGTCAATAGGGTAACAAGCCAATGGCTACTTCAGGTGTCAGTGAAAAGATATGGCTGGAGGCAGACTGCAAGGCGTTAAAGAGTTGTGAATGATAAAAATGTTTTAAAAAGTAGAGAGAGGAGGTGAATAATATTTTAAAGACAACTATTTTAGTTTCCTAGCTGCTGAAAAAAATACCAGTCAATAGCTTGGCTTAACCAATGGAAACTTATTGGCTCATGGTTTCCAGACCTGAAGTCCAAAGTCAAGTTATCGGCAAGTCAATGCTTCTTTCCAAAGACTGGTATTTGGGGCTGGCTGCCAGCAGTCTTTGATCCTTGGCATTTCTATCACATGGCAATGCACATGGTTGTATCTTTTCCTTTCTTTTCTGGATGCTGTTGACTTCTAGCTTTGGCTATTCCCCGTGGCTTTTTTTTTTTGTCAAGCTGACTTTCACTCTGTTTATAAAGGACTCCAGTAATCTGGATTAAAACCCAACCGGATTCAGTGGGGCCACATATTAAGTGCAGTAACATCTTAAATAGGTCTTATTTACAATGGGTCCAAATCCACCAGAATACAGATGAAGACCAAGACCATATTCAAACTATAGTACACAATTCAATCCACATCAACAACTTTGAAACATAAAGGAAGGAGATACAGGATGCTACCTGTGGATAGTATGATTTTTTTTTTTTTAATGTAGTTAGCTTATTTAGTTTAAGGAAGACTTAACCAAGGGGAAGAAATTAGGGAAAACAGAGATGGAAAACAGGAGAAAAGGTAAAATAATGAAATATGTTTAGGAAGAGGCAGAACAATACATGTGATAAGAATACAATTAATTAATATAAATTTTGGTAATACAACTTCCATGGCAAAACTCTGTGGTTTGCCCCTAATTTCCATCATATATTGAGTAGAGCTGATGTAAAGCTATACATATACCTAAGTGGAACAAATTCATGCCATATTTTTCCAATATTATCTATGAGGATAATATAAGGCATTTAAATATTTTGGCTAAAATTTACTTACCGTATCATAGTAATCATGATAATATGTAAGTTAAATCAGTCTGGCATGCCTTGTTTAGTGAACATATATTGACTTTTATTATTGTTTCTGAAGTTTACTTTCTGGCCTCTCAAAATTATTGAGCGTATTCCTTTTAAGAAATTGTGTCCTTGGGATTAGGATATCCACTTATTTTTCTATTTATCGATATATGTGTTTGTGAACTTTCTGAAATCTGTGTGTTTAAAGTCTATCAAATATCTGCCTGTGTTCAACATCCTCTCTATTTTATGGTTCTATATATTAAGGGGTATTTGTAAATAGGGAGGAAAAGAAGAGAGAGCAAAATACCAAGAAGGATATTATGCAGAATTTTGAAATTTGTAAGCTAGGATAACAGTGTATTATTTGAAACGGGAAGACATCAGGTTGAATAATTGAGAGGAATAGTGGGCACCAAGAAAAGAAGACAAAATCAACTACACATTTCACCTATTTCAGTAGATGCTCCATTGTCAAATCTGGTTGCTGTTATGATGATTATCATTATTCAATTTCTACCAATGTTTTCCAAACCTCCACATAGATGATGATATATGTGAAATTACTACAGTATCCTGTATTGGAAAAAAAAGGTTTATGGAGGAATATCAAGGTGCCACAAAAATGGCCTTAAACTATCCTGCTCTCCTTTTTTTGCCCTTTAAATTGGATTTACATTACTACCAATTTCCCTACCGTCCTGTGTAGGGAGAAATGAAGAAACAAGATATATTTTTTTAAAATTAGATTTCTCAGTTCTGAATCAAGCAATTTTCACAAGAGCAAGTCTATTTTTATTTTTCTTAAATGCAAAGAAAAATTATAAAGCATTATTTCCTACTAGCATACTGATGATTGAAAGTTATCTCTTTCCCATATGCAATCCAGGAGATTGTTGTCCCAGATGTCTTATAAATTTGACCAATCAGAGAATATCCTAAACAGCATTTTTTATCAATTATGTGCAAAACCCTTCCAATTATCTTCTCATTTAATCTACATCAATAACTAAGAAGCACAAAAGATATAAACTCAAACCATCTGCTCTCACTACAGTAGGCTACTGAGAGCTTAGACAATAATTCACATAGTAAAATACTCTGATACATTTATCTGGGATCATGCTGTTTAAGTGGGATTTGTGATTTAAAATATTACCACTTTGGCCTATCCACTATTAGAAAATATGTTTTCCCCTTTTAGGAAAAGCATTGTCATTTCTGTTTTATTACAACAGTAAATTAAGAGAACTACTGCCAGCTACCTATAAAGAACAAAAAACTGCATTTCTACTTTATGCTTCACTGTAATTCTTTTTTTTCTGTTGATGTTAACAACACCCAGGCTCTTAAAAGAGAGTAGGAAAAAAAATAGCCTCCAGAAATTCATTGTTTTGACACCTACACAATTTCTAAACCATGATAAATGCCAGAATAAGGCCATATCAAAATAGGAAATGTTAACCAAAAGTGCCTATGTGACCCATGAAAAGGAAGTATTTAAAGGCCTCAATAACACGGGATGGCTAATATTTAAAGATAATATAATGTGACTTTTTTCCAAGCATTAGAAACACAGAATTGGCAGTTGGCGAAAATAGATATGATTTTATACAGTGGTCCAATAAGAGTATGGATGACAGACCATTCCCTCCTGTTTTCCATCAGTTTCCCTTTCTTACATTGCAGCATATCAGACTGTCAAGATATCTTTATATTCCCTATGCTTAAAAATATGTAAATGACAATATTACGCTGTCAATTCCCCCAAACAACACTGTGTTTCATTTACAAATTTTAAAGTCAGTTTGGAGACAAATTAACATTTACATTTATAATTCCCATACATCCTAATGAGAGGAGGTTCTACTTGTTCCTAGATATCAATGATATAATTTTGCAATCATGGCTTTAGAAAGTATACTGCTTAACATAGTTTGTCAATAGGTGATGCATTACTTAAGAATTCTCCATTCTGTTCCTAATGAAATTTACAATTTAATTAGAACAAATAATTGTGCCCTTGAAAATAGAAGGGGAAGGTATCAGGAAATGTAGCAACTTGAATATTCTGTGAAGGTATGAACTGTGCCATTTCACACACAAGTATTTGAAGAGCACTATAAGATTCTTATGGTTTGTGTATCAAGACTATCTTATTTGAGGAGCAGAAAGAGGGCTCCTAAGTATTAATTATTTTGTATTCAAAGTACATGTTCATATATGCTCCTTTCAAAGTCATTCCAAAGCCATATATTTTCTTATGTCTATGAAATGCTGCCATATAAACCCAGTCCTCCAAATTGTCCCTATTCTGAGTGGCTCCCTGCCTACACACTCACTTCCTACAGCCTTATCTTCCTCTGTAACTCTATGCCTGTGGATTTTGCAGAAATACTTTGGCTACTTTCTAGCTATCAATGTACGTTCTGATATTTATTTGATATTAAAAGGAAAATGGAGTAGTATCAAAATGTGCAAGCATATGGCTATCAGTCAGAAAATTCTTTCCTGGTATGTGTCCTTATATTATATGCATCCCTACAAAAGGAACTTAAACAAAAACAAACTGCAATCCACAGTACAAACATTGTAACCCTCTTTTTACCCGTAAAAAAGAGACCATCTTATTTGGTTATCAGTATCTTCATATGATTATGAGATCATCCAGTTCAGTATTCTCATTTACACCTGAGCAAGTTGGCAAAAAAGATAAGGGAATGTGCTTGAATCAGACACACACTGGAAAAAGATAAGATAGCATAATTATAAAAATCATTAAGTGACAGGTGTGTGAACAATGTACAAAAATCTGTCAAAATATTTCCATACACTCAAATTGAAAGTTTTGAAAATTGAACTTGAGAATACATTGAGACATTGTATTTTCTGGTCACTACTTCTAAAGGTGTGTATTTTTCCTTGAATGTCAGAAATGAGTGTTGACTGCTAAAATTCCTACTCTATTTGTAAATGATTGTATGAAAATATCTTAAACAATAATGAATATTAATGGCTATCAAAACTTTAAATAAATATTTGGATTTTGGAAATATATTGAGCCACCTGCTGTTGGCAGAATTCTAAGATGTCCCTTGAGATTCCTGCCCTGCGGTGAACACACCCTGTATGACCACCTCCCCTTAGTGTGGGGGGGACTATGAATATGCTGCAATAGTCACGCCCATGATTCGGTTACCTTATCTGACACAGTTGATTTTAAGAAGAGGACATTATCCTCAGTGAACCATAGCTAATTAGTCAAGTCCTGGATGCTTCCCGGCCAAAGAGAGATGAACACGAGAGGTTTGATACACCAGAAACTGTCCATAGCTGGCTTGATGATGAAGGTGGCAACCTGACGAAGAGCCGAAAAGGGCTGTGGGAACCTAAGGGTGATCCCCGGCCGACAGTCAGTGAAGAATTTAATCATTGCTACAATTTCCATAAGCTTAGTACAGGATCTTGACCCGAAGATGAGAACCCAACAGGCTCACACATTGATTTCAGCCTTGTGAGAATCTGAGCAGTGAACTTAACCACTTCCAAACTTTTGACTTAAGAACTGTGAGCTAATAAGTAGCTGTTGGTTAAGCTGCTAAATTCCCAGTAACTTGTTATGCAGCAATAGAAAATTAATACACTGTCTAATATTGTATAACTCAAACTAGAGTCCAAATACAATGTTACTATTCCATCTCAAAGGATACAGGATTGATTTTGAACAATTTGAAGTAAAATTGATATCAGTTCCTTAAAATTAAATTCTATTGTCCCAATTTCCCCTCTTTCAACAAATATTTATTGAGTAACTACAACATCAGGCTCTGTCTCAGTGCTTGGGTTCAGCAATGACTAATGCAGGCATATTCCCAACCCTTATTCATTCTTCAAAGAGACCCAGAAAAATTTTCCTTCCTCTAGGAAGAAGGGAAAAGAATGATTCATTAGAACGTTTTTTCATTAGAAAGTTTTGCTTCCTTAAACTATTTTGTATGACTGTCAAATAAAGGACAAATTTTAAGAATTTAGAAAAAGAGATACTGTTTATTTATCATAAAGAGACAGTTTGCAAATTGCAGAATGCTTAATGCCAAGACCAAAGCTCTCACTTTTTACCTGAGAAATAGGTGGGTTATACAGTCAATATGATTGTGTTACACAAGGAAAAAATATGATTTGTTAAGTACAAAAAGTAAGAATAGCAAACTTTATAAGAGGATGGAAAACGCTGAGAGGCCACTGACGAAACTCATTTGCTACCACTCCCACCTTCCAACAAGGGCCTGGTTTCAGGGAAATCTAGGCTCAAGTTCAAATAATGTTAGAAGCTCCTAATAGATGTACATCATAGTTGCAGAGTCCTTGATAACTCATTTCACAGATAACTTGTCTTAGGCCTGTGTGGGCAATTGTAACATGTACAGGCAAGTTAGCTTTTACTTCAGTCATGTGCAGATAAATCGGCCTTTGCTTTAGACCTGTACTGACAAGTTACCTCCAGGTCCTTGCCAATTCTTTTAACATGTCCAAGAAATAAAGGTAGATATAAATAAGCAATTGTCAAACTTCTTAATTTTTTTATAAAGCAAATTTTCTTTCTAACAGAGAGTGTCTAAGGTTGTAAAGTCTGTGTCAGCATATTGTTGTTTTCCTAAAACTGGTAATGTTTTTAAGCTGATACTAATGGTGCTGGGAGGAAAGAAAAAATGAACACTCCTATGTAGTTGTAGTATGCATGAATCTACAAAAGAGGAAAATGAGATTTAGATTTATAAGGAAATTTGGAATAAACAAAAAAAAAAAAAAAAAAAAGGATTATTTGATGTCTCCAATTGAAATCTATGCATTGTTCGCAGTACACCAATCCAGATAATCCAATTTTCACTTTTCATTGGCTTTAAGTCATTTTACAACTTGGTAAATTATAGATGACTGTTAACAATATGTATAATAATCAAAAATCTCGTCAGGTTTTTGTCCTTGTTTCTTGGAAGGAAACCTCCACATCCTTGGAATTTCCCATAAAGAGAGTATTTTTTGTTATTTGTGGTTGGCCCCTAAGCACACCTGAATAATTTATGTTGTCTAGATGACGGGGAAGGGCTAGACACAAGGTAGTGTTAGGTGGAGTGGAGGTGAGGGTGAAGGGGCTGGCCACACCAGATAGACCAACATTTGTTTAAGGGATTAGTGCTGGGGAAGTCAAGGACACAGTCAGTGGCCACCTCCTAGCTCTCACCTATCCCCCTCTTTTTACCCTTTTGCTTGGTATTATGCAGCTGTCTGTTATGTTTCCACTCTTTTTGTTTACATACTGGTATATGGCATGTTTCCATTCGTGCTTATTTGCATGTAGGTGTTTTGTATGATTTTATTTTGCAGGAAACCACAGGCAGCTGGGAGAGATGTTAAATCTTAACTAGATTGAGCTAGTTGCCAGGAAACAAATATTGCTCATTAGCAGAGCCCTTCCCCGTGGAGCGTATAAAAACTCAGCGCTCAGTCAGTGTATGTGTCCCTTATGTCTGGTGCAAAGACAGGAGTGTGGGGCTGCCATCTACAGATGCTGACCCAGGCAGTTGGCCTCTTCAGGGTTCGGCCAAGTTGGTGTCTTTTCTCCTGCTCTTTTGGGCCCTTTCTGCTGAGCAAGCAATAAAGCTGCCATTTGTTGGGAGCCTCTGTTGCCCTGAACCTGTGTTCCCATGTTGGACCATACAGCAACTTGTTCCACAATTTGGCTTGAAAAACCACACAGCATATCAACCCAACCTACCCACTCTCTGGGAATATTTGGAGTTTGAGATCAACCACATGGGCATTTATTGTACCAGCCATGCCTGCATAATGAAATCCCACATAAACTCTGCACACTCAAAGTTCGGGTGACCTTCCATAATTGAAGATATACATTGAATGAACTCTCTCTGTTAGAATCTCATGTGACTTCCCTTTCCCACCTGTACAAAAGTCAGTTCTATGCACATTTGTAATTTATTTGAACATTCCTTTACTTCATATAAATGTGAGGCTCTTTTATTTCTCCTTTGAATTACATGTAACATGACTAGTTCCCTCATTAATAATGAGTTAATTCAAGTTTTAAACACATGTACATTTTATATCCATGTGAGAAACATTTTGTCTTTTTGTTTCAAAAATCATCAATTAGTATTATTAGGAAATAATCAACATTACCGTATTCCAAAAAGAATATTAATTTTGTGCTTAAAGTGTATTAAAAATATTGTCATGATTTCCTCTGTTAACCAATCTTTCTAGACCTACTTAACTTTACATAATTTTTACCAAGATTGATGGACTATATCAATGCACCTAATTTCTAAATTTTTAATTGAGAATTTCTAATTCAGAAATAAGAATATTATGACCAGGATAAAGACTCCCAAAAAATAGATACCCAACATTAACAAATTTTCCCATGACCTGCAAATTTTTTTTGTTTGCTTTTGTTGATTTTGTGATACCAAATGTTAACATTTTAATGCAAAAATATATAAATATGTTACCTTACAAGGGGTGATGGTTGGCCTTATCTGTCAACTTGACAAGGCTTCAGTACTCAGTTACTTAATAAAACACTAATCTAGGTGTTTCTATGAAGATGTTTTATAAACATGGTAAACATTTCCAGTGAGTGATGAGGCTCACCCATCCAAAATTGTGGGTGAGCCTCATCAAAATCAGTTGAAGTCCTCAAAACCAAAGTTTTCCTGAGAATAAGAAATTTTGCATCAAGTCCACTGTATAAAATGTGCCTGAATTTTCAGCCTGCAGGTCTGCCCTATTGGTTTCAGACTTGCTCACAATCATGTTAGTTTAACTCCCTAAAACAAACCTATCATTATTTGATAATATTCATATTTCTGTGTTTTGGTTCTGTTTCTGTAGATAAACTTGACTGATACATTTTGCAGAGGGGACTTTGTAGATGTGATTAAATTAAGGATCTTGGGAGGGGAAAAATATCCTAGATTATCCAGGTGGGCCTAATGTTATCACAAGAATCTATGAAAGAGGGAGACAGGATCAGATTTAAAAAAGGCAATGTGAGAATGGAAGCAGAGGGAAAGTAGGAGGTGTGAAGATGAAAAATGTCAGAGAGAAAGAGAGAGAGATTTGAAGAAGCAACACTGCTGGCTTTGGAGATGGAGGAGGCCAAGGAAGCCAAGCAGTCTCTAGAAGGTGAAAAAGTCAAGGAAACAGATTGTCCCCTAGAGCTTCCATAAGGAACACAGTGCTACCCTTCCATTTTAGCTTTCTGACATCTTGAACTATAAGAGAATAAATGTGTATTGTTTTGAACCACTACGTGTGGTATTTTGTTACATTAGTATTAAGAACTTAATTTAACACCTAAAATGAGTTTGTGTGTCATTGCCATTGAAACCTCTTGTACACTAATATTTGCAATGGTTGCATTAGTGCTTTATTTTCCAAGAAGTTCAGTGATATACAAGAATTATACTTAAACACCTTTATTAGGTTTTTAAGAGAATTTTCAGGGTCAATCTATTATATAACTTCACAATTTACATGGCAGTGTATCAAGTGTCTTGAAAACACTTGATTACCTTTGTGACAAATAATTTCATACAAACTTATTTACTGATTACCCGTGAATACTTTATTAAAGCTAATTGTTTTCCATAAGATGTAAATCATCTTTTCAGATGTTTATATACTGAGATCTCATAGATATTGGGATGTTTACATTCCTGACTTCAATTTTTTTTTTTCCCATGTATAGGGGCCAGGGTTTATTTATTTATTTATTTATTTATTTATTTTTGCCTATGTGCTTAAGTTTGTGTCAGTAGATTATCCAATTTAATTTCCAAATAAAATGTAAGCTAAGTATTGGACTGATTCTTGTGTGTTTCTGTCCTCACTCAGGATCATGACTATGATACAAAGACAGCAATGATATTTCATAAATGCTCTTGCATATTTGAGTATTTCCAGTAAATGGAGCTGAGATATATAAAAGAAGTATCTTACCTGATGGCTTTCTTCATTCATATAGTTATGCACTGTACCAGAAAAGTGAATACTATAATCTTTTATGCCCCTTATCATTTAGTATAGAGAATAAAAAAAGAGGACTCAAAATTTGTAGGCATATTTATGTCTAATTCATCTGGAGTTGTCCAGAAAATAAGATAGCTGAGAGCTTCTATCCTAATTCCTTTGGAAAATAAAATGTGACATTTATTATCTACATCTTCATCCACCTCAAAATATATTTAGAACCTAAAAATGAAAACATTTCAAAATCAAAGCAGCTCATATTTTTCTATAAATTTATTTTAGTTTACATTTTCAGATTTATGTGGAAGAGAGTTTGGGAGCATACTACCTGCATGTTAGAAATGGCATTGCAAATTAATTCTAATATCATCATGTTTGTAGAAGTCACCTGATTATTTAAAATATTAATGGCAAATATGTTTATCTGTATACATTTGCATGTAAGTTGGCATATCACAAGGATTTATGTGATAAATGCTTTTATAATGCAGAAGCTAGAAGGGTCTATTTTACTATGTTCTTACAGTTGAATAACGAGGATGGAGCTGTGATACACGGAAGTTGGTTCTCAGCTGGAAACCTATGTCACTTATTATGAGGAGTCCCTCTAGTATTACATATGTGGCATAATTCTTAAGCGATGGCACTGTGTAGATTCCATCTCATTATTATTTAAATACACTCATAAATATTTTACTTAGAATTCAAGAATGGAAGCTTTGCATCTGGACAGTGTAATGGAATGGCTTCCCATTAATTTGTTATTCTATCAGATGTAGCATTAGCGTATTATCATAAAATATGGTAATAGTAGAGCATTATCCTAGGAAAAATGCTGATGCTAATATTATAATGTATAAAACCAATCATCTCAACACATTTCCAACCCTTTGTGCTCGGTTTTATAGTGAATCCATGCACAGAGAAAAAAGGTAAAATAATTCAAGCATAGGGTGACTACAGCAGTGTGTTGGAACCTTCTAACAGTAAAATGCTATCAATTTAAAACATACTAATACAATATTAGATAAGTTAAGGTTCTCCTAGGGATGTTAATTTATCCTCATTTAATATATATAACATGTAGTGTTTTAAATTACCAGTTAAGTTTCTAAATATGAATTTTATTGTACAGGCTGTATAATGCTGATGATAAAATGTTACCATGAGAACTGTAACTTTTCTGTTCTGACATATATGTCTGGATTTGTAACCTTATTACTACATTAGCATTGAATTGTTTTTCACATATATTTCTTATGGTTCTGAAAGAGAAAGCAAAGAAAAAATAATTTTCAAAAGCACCCTGAATTGTAGAAATATACATAGTAAATAAATAATAATGCTGAATTATAAAAATGTATAATCAATAATATTTTTAAAGAGAGCAAACTTATTTTGTGAAAATCAAATAATATACCTCATTCAAGATGAATATTTCACTGTATTCATCTTTTATTTTTAATTTATGGATACAGAAATTAATGTTGAGGTTTGTATTGTTTCTTCCCATTTAAATTTTAATTCTTTAAGCTTGTAAAGCATCTTGATATAGCTACAATTTGTTATTTATCATATGTGGTACTTTTAAAATTTAAATTAATGGACTGTAAACTCTTTATCCTATTAATGTACATTAACATTAACTTTTTTTACCTCAATAACTATTACCTTAAATAAAATACCATTCTGTAATATTGATGAAAACATTTCATAGATAATTGTTTCAATTTACAGACATTTTAAATATACAGCAGGAAAATTGGGAGGTAGGATTTCACATATGTTCTGAGTTCTTTAAAAATCTGTTTGGATAGGAAAAGCTTCAGTATTAACTACATTTATGATTCATTTAGTTCTTTTGGGAGTGAACAATGCAAACAAAGTTTGTTTTTTTGATCCTTTGTGCATCTGAAGGTGCATAATGTGTAAAATAATATTTTATGAACATTTGCAAATTAAAAAGTCACTTTATTTAAAATTATAATGCCTCAGTCTGAAGGCTTCTTAAGAACATTATCTTTTCTCTGGTTGTGCTTAATTTCATAGCAAGCAAACATTAAACCAATATATATATTGAACAAGAAAATTGAAGTTCTGGGCAATTTTACTTCATAAGCTATGAAATAGCCAACAAACAAAAATATAACATTTTGCATGTGTTGGAGGAGTGGAGGGCAAAGTCCACCATAGTAAATAATCAAATACTTGATTTTAACTGATCAAACAAAATAAATGCCATCACTAAAACAATTGATATTCTTTGGGAGTGTAGTGCTGCTATTTACCAAGTTAAAAAAAATGAGAAGAGAATATTTGAGAATATCTGTGTTTGTTAGGCTCATCTGAGATGTTTCTTCAGTCGAGCAATGTCCAGATATTGAGTGGTTCTAAGGTACTAACTAGCAACAATAGACAACAGATGACAGATCACGCTGACAGGATATCTATGAACATATCTGAACATTTTAATATGGAAATCTCTACCTCCCAAGAGATTCACAGTACAGGCTTCTTTGGGATCAGAATATTTCACATGTAGATCTCAGTTGAGGTCATATTAGAAAGAAAAATCCTAGACATATTTTTGAAAGAAGACTGTAATGTGGTATATTGGCTATAACTAGCCTAGGAGAATTGGTTCTGTGTAAAGCTAAAATTAGATGATCTAATAAGTTGTAGAACAAAGTAAAATGTACTATCTGTTTTTATTCCGTGCATAACATTAATTCGATTATTTGCTAATTGATTCTTTCATTCCAACAGATCTGTTATAATACAATGTTACAAAGTCTTACCATATTTCTGAAGAGACAGTCATAAGGTTTTTGCTTCTTTCAAACCCAAAGTGGTGCTGTTTCTATAAAGGCATTCCATAGAGTACAAAGACAAGTTTGACATGATTCAGTAATTGAAGTAACTGAAAACTTGAGTGAGGCTGGAATTGTTTCAGGATGGAGAGAGACAAAGAGCCCCTAATAAACTGCACCTTGTGCTTTAACTGTGTGTGTGTGTTTGTGTACCTGAGTATGTTTACATAGGGAGGAAAGAGAGAAGCTGCCAGTAGGGAAGCTGCAAGTGTTATAGGACTGGAAACTACCAGCATGGAATGGAAATCTGTTTTTGGTTCCTGGCTGAAGAAAAGACACCTGGACAGGAAATGAAATCACTTCTGATAGGGTATTTTTTCATAGTCTAATTCCTATAAAATAATTAATGTGTTAATGGAGATTATTTTTTGGTTAATGTAATTCTACTAAATGTACATTTTATTTAAAAACTAATATATTGTGCATTTTTAGAAAGCTGATGCAATTTGAATTATGAAACATATAGTCATTTCAAATATTTTATAAATAGATAACAAATGTTTAAGTCAAATATTAAGAGAAACATTAAATTTGGAAAATTTCATATGTACATATTGCACTGAATTCCCTGTTTGCAGAATGTCTCTTTTTCTCTAGAAAGTTTTTACTCTTCTCTTGTTTCTCATCCCCTTTGTGGATATTATCATATTTTACCATCTTCCAACTCTCACCACCAATTCACCACTAAAACTATATCAAAAGAGGCAAGTACAACATAAACATTAAGCATAGAGGTATGGAGCTAAACTCTCTCTGTGACTGATTTTTTTTCTGTGGAATTGGAATTACATTTTAAACAATAATGTTCGTGAGGATTAAGTAAATTAATTAGAATAACATACATGTAATTGATCCAGTTTCTCAAGAACTTTCAATGAACTTTATTATAATTGTTACTACTATTATATTTTCTACTCCTACCATTTAACATGACAATCTATTGCTATAGTTTTGGAATAATGGAAGAGGATTACTAAATAAGTATAGGATGTTGGCAAAAATTATTTAGAAATTAAACATTTTTTTCTTAATTAAATTAATTTCCTGGTTATGAAATGTGATATGTCATAGAACATGTATTAGAACTAGAGAAAGGAATAGACCAATAACTTGATCTGAATATAAAATTAGAGGAAATATGAGCTGTTTTCTGGCTGCAGAAAGCAAATAAAGCATTGCAGAATGGGGTAGAGGACAAAGGATGTGACAATAAAGAGAGAAGGGACAGACCCAAAAAATGTGGCAAGAGGACGGGAGCTATGGATGATGACCCCATGGATAGTGTCATCTATACATTTATTTTCATTGATTTTGTACAACTTAATAGGAATGTAAATTGGAATTAATGTTCTCTATAGACATAACGCTGATACAGGAGTTTGATTAAGGTACAATATTAATATATATGTAAGTCAGTGTGTTACCAGTTTAGAATACCTTGCATTGGTACAACATTATTTTTCCAAATTTCTCATGCAGGCATTTATATTTCATCTAAAATAAACAAAATTTATTTTAAGGAAATTTGGATTTGTTTAGGCAAATGCATAGTAGCCTTTCAGATTTGGCTAATCTTTGGTTTTGTGATTGTCACAAATACAAAAATAAATAAATAAATAAATAAATAAATAGAGGTTATATAGGGTTAAATTCTACAGGAATCCTAGTGCATTAAGTGAAATTCACTTACAATTTAAGAAAATGCCTTGAAAAATCACTTGAATTATCCAATAAGTTCACCTGACATGGTTTCGCACATATATAAAGATATGTACTATATATAAAATATACATAAATGTATAATAAGAAGGAAGATGAAAATAGATTCTTCAAAGTATGTTTATTAATCTTTTATTTCACCTGACAAGATTAATTTTTATTTAATTTTCAGGGCACTTAATTTGCATTTGCACAATTAAATTTAATATGACATTTTCTGGACAGGCCAGGAAAGCTCAGCTGTGTGGAACCACCGGAGAAGCTCTTGGTGCCTTTCCTGTGTCCCTCCCTAGGAAAATTTGAAGCCAGTCTCTGCCCCATTCATGGATACCCTGCTTTGTTTTAGCTGGGAAAGACTGACTTGGCAAAGTCCTCCCTGGTGTGCCCTCAGCCCAGAATTTGCCTGCCAGGCAAAAGCAGTTTGACATATTGAAAGGAAGATAAAAACCTACAGAGGCAGAAAGTCTGGGGCCAAGGTTTGACAACTTCAAACACCTGGGAGAAGGAGGTGTTCTGTCTCCAAGGAAACAGAAGGGACAACCAAATTCCTGTAAACAGGGGAACTCCAAAACAACTAACAAGCAGAAGTCCAGGACAAGACAGAGGACCAGAAAGACAGGGCAAACCCTGCACATTGCACTCACATTGGACAGACCTTCTTAATGGCAAGGCTAAAGCAATCTTTACCTTATCATCAGCTGGTTAAAAAATCAAGAAATTTACACCTCAGGGAATAAATCCCAGAGTTAACATTTTAAAATATTGAAATGTATGAAACCAAAGAGTACAAGCAAACATGAAAAATAAATAACAAGAAATGATGGCCATCCAAAGGAAGGGAATAAAAATACCAAAACAAAACAAAACAAAACAAAGAAGAATAGAATGTAGACAAACCAAACAAAGCCTTTTAAAAATTTCTTAAAAATGCTCAAGGAGATGAAGGAAAATACAGAAGAAGAACTAAAGGATATCAGTTAAACAATGAATAAACAATGATTGTCTTAGTAAAGAGACAGAAAATTTAAAATAGCACCGAACAGAAATACTGCCATTAAAGACCACAATAATCAAAATGAAAAATGTCCAGGAGGGTTTCATGAGCAGATTGAAGCTGGTAGAAGAAACAATCAGTGAACTTGAAAACCCTTGAAATGAGTCAAGCTGAGGAGCAGAAAGAATAAAGGAATATTAAAAGCAAAAATATGCTAAGGCACCTCTGAGACACCACAAGTGCACCTATATACACACTATAGGAGACATAGGAGAAGAAAGGAAGTGGCAGAAGGAATATTCAAATAAATAATGGCAGAGAACTTCTCAAATTTAAAAAAAGATATGAATATGCATATTCAAGAAGCCCAGAGGACACCAGACAGGATAAACATGAAGAAAAATACATATATTGATCACACTGTTGATTAAAAAGGACAAGGAAAGAGTTCTGAAAGCTGTAAGAGAAAAGCAATGTCTTATGTATGAATGATTCCCAATTAGATTGATTGCTGATTTCTCATAAGAAACCAAGGAGGGAAGAAGGCAGTGGATTAATTTACTGAAGTGCTGAAAGAAATAACTGTCAGCTGAGAATTTTATATCTGGCAAGACTTTGTTTCACAAATGAGGGGGAGATTAAGGCATACTCAGATAATCAAAAGCTAAGGGAGTTCATCACCACTAGATGTGCCCTACAAGTAATGCTAAAGGGAACTTTTCAAACTGAAAGGAAAAGACACTAGACAGTGTTTCATACTGGAATAAAGAAATAAAGACCTACACTAGAGGTAACTATTTGGGTAATTCTAAATGATGGTATCTTTTTTGTCTACTGTTTGTTATGTAACTTCACTCCATACTTCCTCCAGGTGATAAAATGCACAAAAGGAAGCGACAAATCTATGCGTTTTAATATACAATGCACAAAGTTATAAGTGGTAAAGTACAAAAAAGAGTGGATGGGAAGGGCAGTATAGAAAATGCAGATATGCATGCTATTGAAGTTAAGTTAGTATCAAACCAAATTTGATTTTATATATTGAGGATGTTAAATTTTAACACCATGGTAACTACAAGGAAAATAGATGAAAATGTATCCAGGTATAAATGAGAAGGCACTTAATAAGGTAAAAAATGGAAAATTAAATAAATATTAAAACAGGAATTAATGGAAGTGAGGGAGGAAGGTATAAGATTTACAAGGGCTATATAGAAAAATAGCAGAAGAGAGTCTTGTATTAATATAGTGACTTTAAATGTAAATGGAGTAAACTCTCCAGTCAAAAGGCCGAGAACAGCAGGATGGATTAAAAAGCATGACTCGATTCCCTGGCAAGATGGTGGCATAGAGAGAAGTGGAAACTAAGTAGTCCCCCTGGAACAACTACAAAAAACCAGAAACAACTAGTAAATAATCCAGAATAACTGCGGGGAGACAAACGAGACCATCTACTCATCATACACCAACCTGAATTGGGAGGAATGCCAGAGAACACAGCATAAAATCTGTAAGTAAAACCTGCGGAACCAAGTCACGAGACCCCCTCCCCCATAGCCCGAGCTGCGGAGCCTTGTGGTGCCAGAGAGAAGCTCTCTCCCAGCAAGTGAATATAGCTCAGCTGAGCTCCAACTGGGGTTTTAAGTAGTGAGTGTGAACTGCTCACTACAGGTACGCATCCCCAAAAACAGACAGAGGCTTTGGGTGATGACTGACCTTGGAGAGCCAGAGGGTCACCTTGGACTAGGTCTGAAGGGGACTATCTGTTTCTTTTTTGGCTCAGTGGAGAAAGCCCCAGTCATTTTCAGTTTCCAGGGCTGTGACTCTGGGAAGGGTGGAGATACCACAAGCAGAGAGAGAGACCATTGAAATGCTAATGACCTCCCCCTAGGGGGTCTGTCTTCTCTAAGAGGAAAGGGGTGGGTCCCTTTCCATTCAGAACCAGACCCCAGAGCCTGGGGGAACACGGCCATACCTCCTCACACTAGTCAAGAATTATAGGCTAACAGGCATCCCCTGCTGGGCAGAAAAGCACAGTGACTTCACAGGGTGGAGCAATTTACTAAGACATACCCTCAGGGAAACCAGATACTGAATATTTCTTCCCTCTGGGACCTGAGCCTGTTCTTGTCTGGGAAAACCTGATTTGGATAACCAAGGAAACCATGTCTAGACAACAGAAAATTACAACCTACACTAAGAAAAACAAAGTTATGGCCCAGTCAAAGTAATAAACGCACGTTACAACTGAGATACAGGTATTTAAACAACTAATGCTAAATCAATTCAAAAAGTTTAGAGAAGATATTGCAAAAGAGATAGAGGCTGTAAAGGAAACATTGGGCATATATAAGGCAGAAATTGAAAGTTCTATCACAGAGTGATAGAAGACAGGAGTGCATGGTTTGGAACACAATTTTTGGAGATGGTAGCACAACAATGTAAGTACACTGAACAAAGGTAACTATGAATATGGTTGAGAGAGGAAGGTGGGGAGCATGTGACACACCACAAGAAAGGAAGAAAGATAAAGACTGGGACTGTGTAACTTGGTGAAATCTAGAGCATTCAACAATTGTGATAAAATGTACAAATATGTTCTTTTACGTGGGAGAACAAGCAAATGTCAACCTTGCAAGGTGTTAAAGATGGGGGAGCATTGGGGGAGGGATGCAATCAACATAAACTAGAGACTGTAACTAATAGAATCATTGTATCATGCTTCTTTTAATGTATCAAAGGTGATATAACAAGATAAACGCAGATAAGTGGGGGGGATAGGGGAGGCATGTTAGACAGTTGACATTGGTGATATTGTCTGATTCTTTATTCTACTTTGATTTAAGATTATTTTTCCTTTTACTGCTTCCTAGCTGTCATATTTTTTCCTCTTTCTTTTGCCTCTCCACCTTCTTTGACTCTCCCTCCTGCCTTGTGGAAGAAATGTAGATGCCCTTATATAGACAGTGATGAAGGTGGTGAATACATAAATATATGACCATACAGAGAACCATCAATTATTTACTTAGGATGGAATGTTTGGTGAGTGAACAAAACCATATTAAAAAAAAAAATGTGTTGATGACAAAACCTCGAGGGCAATATACTGAGTGAAATAAGCCAGACACATAAGGACAATTATTGCAGGGTCTCACTGATAGGAATTATAATATGTAAACTCATAGACATGAAATATAAGGTACCAAGATATAGGATGAGGCTTAAGAATGGGGAGCGGTTGCTTAGTATGAGCAGAATGTTCAACTAGGATGAACTTAAATGTTTGGAAATGAACAGGGTTGTCGGTAGCAAGATGTGAGAATAACTAACAGTGCTGAATGGTGCATGAATGAGGTGGAAATGGGAAGCTCAGAGTCATATATGTCACCAGAAGGAAAGTTGGAGGTCAAAAGATGGGAATGTATAAAACTGAATCCTATGGTGGGCAATGTCCATGATCAACTGTACAAATAATAAAAATCGCTTCCATGAACCAGAACGAATGTATGACAATACAATTAGAAGTTAATAATAGAGGGGCATATAGGGAAGAAATATATACCTATTGCAAACTATATACTACAGTTAGTAGTATTTCAACATTTTTTCATAAACAGTTACAAATGTACTATACCAATACTATGAGTCAACAATTGAGGGGGGTTGGTTAGGGATAGGGAGGATTAGAGTTTCCTTTTCTTTTTTTTCTTTTTTCATTTTTCACTTTATTTCTTGTCTGGAGTAATGAAAAGTCTCTAAAAATTGAACAAAAATTAAGTGTGGTGATGGATGCACAGCTGTATGAGGGTACCCAGGGGCAAGTGATTGTACACTTTGGCTCTTTGGATAATTGTATGGTATCTGAACAATCTGAATAAAAATGGAAAAAAAAAAAAAGCACGACTCAACTATATGCTGTTTAAGAGACTCACCTTAAAGTCAAAGATAAAAGTAGGCTGAAGGTGAAAGGATGGAAAAAAATACATTACATGCAAGTAGTAACCAAAAAAGAGCTGTGGTCGCTATACTAATATCAGATAAAATAGATTTTTTTAACTTCATTGTTTTAATATCATGAAATACAATTACAAAAATTACAAAACACTGTACAAGTAAATTTTTGACAACCTGGAGATGAAATAATATATTTGTGTTTTTATAAGAATCTGTGTCACCCAATCCTAGCCACTACCAATGGCTTTCCTCAGGGATTTCTTACTAATCTCATGAGATTTTATCATGAATAAAAAAGCTCATAACTTTTTCCACTGAAGATTTACATATATCTTAATATTCCTATTAAGCTGCTTTGAATAACTGTTAAGAAATTCAAAATCGCCTGAGTCAAGAGTTTTGAGTGGGTTCATGCTGGCTGAGATCACCCTTATACTGGCATTGCAAAGACACAGAACTCATTTGGGAATAGAAAAATTATAGTCTCAATAGCCCTCTTACTGTTTTGGCAAATTACTATTTCCTGAAAAGTCCACGATATTGCAATAAACAGTTATTGGTTAACCAGTAATTCATGAAACCCCAATTTCTGTAATACAAATTCACTTCAACAAAGGACCATAAAGCCCCACATGTACTAAAGAGAATGCAACTATTCAAGTTGTCCATCTTTCCTACCTCTAAACTGACCTAACCACATTGAATGACAGCAACATTAGCCAATAAAGAAAAAGTAAACTGTGCTAACATGTCCAGCATTCAGCTTCCACAGCATAACTCACAGTTCTTGGCCATATCAGCTAAGAGTTTTCTTAGCACAGGAAAAAAAAAAAAAAAAACGATGAGAGCAGCATTTAAGTTTTTAGGAAATGTGAAAATAAATTTAAACATTCTTATTTCATAAGTGATTTTAAAGTAATTTTGTTTTTATAAATAAATAAAATGTTATTCTTGCTGTTAAAAGTCAGTTATGTCAATCTTTAAGGATAAATTTTGAGTTATATGTTTGGAAATCTTTAAGTTGTGCCAATCTTTAAGGATAAATTTTGAGGTATATGTTTGGAAATCTTTAAGTTCTGTCAATCTTTAAGGATAAATTTTGAGATATATGTTTGCAAAACTGAACCACGTTTTTAATTGCCAACACTATGCTTTGTTTTTGGTGGAATCATCTTAGTTTCTTCTTTTCATGTGCCACTTATAAATCCCAGCCATACTGACTACAGTTTCAGTAAATTGATCTCAAAGAACATCAAAATATATCTCAAGAGAATCAAGATTCTTTATGACAGTTGATAAATTCTATTCCAACAATGCCTGTGTTTCACCAATATCATATTCAAGCATTACAACCACTGACACACCTTATCAGTAGGAGGAATTGAAGCTTTGCAGTATAGGTTATCTGCCAGTAAGAATCTGGTCTCAAATGAATTGGTGGATTCTTTTTCCTTCTGTATGTATTTCAGAATTTCTAGAGTCTGTTTAATTTCAGGAATCTGACCTCTTAGCCACCTTTTCTTTTAAGCAAGTTTGAGTTCCATAAACTTATACTTATGGTACTGTTTATCTAGCTTCTTTAGTACTCTATCTGCAGTATCATTCCTAGGTTGTTTCATGAAGGAATCTCCATCTTCCAGCAGCTTGGCTTCAGGATTCCCCAGGTAGAGCCACCACCCATTCCCTGTGGCCACTTCTCCAAAGTCATAAGCATCCTTAGTGGCCACCATTTTGGAAGAGTGCAGATGTAGTAGACTTTAAGTCAAGAACATTATGAGGGACAAAGATGGTCATTATATACTGAAGGAGGGAGCAATCCAACAAGATGATGTAAAGATTATAAATATGTATGTATCTAACAGCAGAGCTCCAAAATAGATGGAGTAAATACTGAAAGATCTGAAGGGAAAACTTGACAGTTCTATATCAATAGTAGAAGAGTTTAATTCACCACTCTCAGTAAGGGATAGAACATCAAATCAGAAGATCAATAAGGAAGTACAGGACTTGAATTATGCACTAAACCAACTACACCTAACAGATATATATAGAACACTGCATTCAACAAAAACAGAATACACACTTCTCTTGATTGCACATGAAACTTTCTCCAGGATAGACCATATGTTGGATCAAAACAAGTCATAATAAATTAAAAAATTATTGAAATCATATGATGTATATTCTCCAACCGCAATGGAATTAAAAAGAAATCAATAACAGAGGGAGAAGGGGATAATTCATAAATATATGGAAATTAAGCAACATACTCTTAAACAATCAATGGGTTAAGGAGGAAATCAGAAGTGAAAGTAGGAAATATCTTGAGGCAAATGAAAGTGAAAATTCAACACACCAAAACTTATGAGATGAAGCAATTGCAGTGCTGAAAGCAAAATTTATAGTTCTAAATGCTTACATTAATGAAGAAAGAATTCAAATGAGAGACCTAACCTCAACACTTGAAGAATTAGAAAAAGAAAGAGCAAACTAAAGCTGAAATGAGTAGAAGGAAGGAAATAACAAAGAGTGGAAGTAAATGAAATAGGAAAAAAAAACAGAATCAACAAAACCAAAAGCTGGTTCTTTGAAAAAATCAATAAAACCGACAAACCTTTTAACCAGACTAACAAAGTACAAAAGAGAGAAAATACAAATAAATAACATCATAAATGAAAAGAGAGGTGAGACATTATTACTGAACCTGCTAAATAAAAAGGACTACAGGAAGATACTATGATCAATGCACACCAATACATTAGATAAACTAGATGAAATGAACAAATTCTTATCAATGCACAAACTATCTACATTGACTCAAGAGAAAATAGAAGAGCTCAACAAACCAATCCATGGTAATGAGATTGAATCAGTAATTGAAAACTTCCTAACAAAGAAAAGCCCAGAACCAGATAGCTTCACAGGGGAATTCTACCAAACATTCCCAAAAGACTCAACTCCAATTCTGTTCAAACTCTTCCAGAAAAACAAAGAGGAGAAAACACTCCCTAATTCACTTTACAAGGTCAACATCACCCTTATAGCAAACCAGAGAACGATATGCAAGAAAAATAAAACTACAGAATACTTATGAATATAGATGCAAAAATCCTCAACAAAATACTAACACAGCAAATCCAACAGCATATTAAAAGACTTATTCAGCAAAATCAAGTGGGAGTTATCCCGGTTATGCAAGGTTGATTCAATATAAGAAAATCAATTAATGTAACACCCACATTAACAGAATGAAGGAAAAAAAAAAGATCATTTTAGTTGATGCAGAAAAGGCATTTGACAAAATCCAGCACTGCTTCATGGTAAAAACTCTTAGAACAGTAGGAATAGAAGGACATATAATAAAGGACATATATGAAAAGCCACAGCTATCATTCTACTTAATGATGAATGACTGAAAGCTTTTCTTCTAAGATTAGGGACAAGAGGAGGTGCCCACTGTCACCACTGTTATTCAACATTATACAGGAAATCCTTCCAGAACAATTAGGAACAAAAAAGAAATAAAAGGTCATCCACATTGGAAAGTGTACTGGTTTGTATATATTATGTCCCCTAGAAAAAGCCATGTTCTTTGATGCAATTTTTTGGAGACAGACATATCAGTGGGGATTAAGTTGGAACATTTGGATTAGGTTGTTTCCATGGAAATGCACCCCACCCAACTGTGGGTGATAACTCTGGATAATTTCCATGGAGGTGTGGCCCCGGTCATTCATCATGGGCCTTGATTAGTTTACTAGAGCACTATATAAGCTCAGACATAAGGAGCAAGCTTGCTACAGCCAAGATGGACACTTTGAAGAAAGCACAGGATCTGAGAGAGGAGCTGCAGATCAGAGACAGTTTGAAGATGTCTGTTAAAAGCAGACTTCTGCTCTGGAGAAGAGAGGACAAACACCCCAAAAGCAACTAAGAGTGACATTTTGAGGAACTGCAGCCTAGAGAGAAATGTCCTGGGAGAAAGCCATTTTGAAACCAGGACTCCAGAGCAGACGCCAGCCATGTGACTTCCCAGCTAATGGAGGTTTTACAGATGCCAATGGCCTTTCTCCAGTGAAGGTACCCTACTGTTGGTGGACACTTCATGGCCTTAAGGCTGTAACTTTGTAACCAAATAAACCCCCTGTTATAAAAGCCAGTCCATTTCTGGTGTTTTGCATCCTGGCAGAATTAGCAAACTAGAACAGAAAGGAAGAAGTAAAATTGTCCTTACTTGCAGATGATATGATCCTATATACATGAAATACTGAAAAATCCACAACAAAGCTCCAAGAGCTAATAAATGGATTCAGCAAGATGGTGGGGTTTAAGATCAACACCCAAAATCAGTAACATCTTTATCCAAAAGCAATGAACAGTTGAAAGAAGAAATCAAGAAAAAATTCCATTCTCAATAGTTGCTAAAAGAATCAAATACCTGGAGTAAATCTAACCAAGGATATAAAGGTCTTATATACAGAAAACTACAAAACATTGCTAAAAGAAATCAAAGAAGACCTAAATAAATGGAAGGACATTCTGTGTTCATGGATTACAGGACTGAAATTATTAAGATGTCAAGCTAGTTGTTTTAGTTTACTAAAGCTAACAAAATGCAATATACCAGAAATGTGTTGGCTTTTACAATGGGGATTTATTAACGTACAAGTTTACAGTTCTTAGGTTGTAAAAATGCCCAAATCAAGGCATCAACAGGTGATGCTTTCTCTCTGAAAGATAGTCTGCTTGTAATCCAGGACTTCTCTGTCACATGGGAAGGCACATGGCAGCATCTGCTGGTCCTTCTCTCCCAAGTTTCCTTGCTTTCAGCTTCTGGCTCCATCTGTGGCTTTCTTTGTTAGCCTCTTTGTGTTTCTCTCTCAGCTTCTGTCTCTCTGGCTTTTCCCTCTTAGTTTCTCTGAGGCTTTTTTCTTTATTTTCTTTCTGTCTTTCATACTCTTATAAAGGACTCCAATAAGAGGATTAAGATTCATCTGGGGCAGGCCTCAACTGAAATAACCTAATCAAGATGACCCAACCATAATAGGTCTACACCCACAGGAATGGATTAGCTTTAAGAACATGATCGTTTGGTTTCATACAGCTTAAACCATGAGACAAGCAAAAGCAATTTGCAGATTCAATGCAATCCCAATCAAAGTTCCAACAACCTTCTTTGCAAAAAGGGAAAAGCCAATCATCAAATGTATGTGGAAAACTAAGGGGTCCCAAATAGCTAAAGCCATCTTGAAAGAGAAGGAATGCATTTGGAGGGCTCGCCATTTCCCACAGTAATCAAAACAACATGGTATTGGCACAAGGACAGACAGATAGACCAGTGTAATTGAACTCATAGCTCAGAAATCAATCCTTACATTTATGGCCAACTGATTTTTGACAAGGGGCAAAGATCACTCAATTGGGAAAGAACAGTCAATTCAACAAAGGGTAATCCATAAACTGGATCTCCTTTTGCAATAAATAAATACATAAATAAATAAATAGTACCTTATCTCACACCACATACAAAAATCAATGAAAAATGGATAAAAATAACTAAATATAAGAGGTAGAATTATCAAACTCCACAAAGAAAATGTAGGGAAGCATCTTTAGAATCTTTTATTAGGCAATGGTTTCTTAGACATTACACCTACAGCACAAGCAACAAATGGAAAAATAGATAAATGAGACCTCACCAAAATTAAAAGTTTTTGTGCCTAGAATGTCTTCATCATGAAAGTAAAATGACAACCTATAAAATGGGGGAGAAAAAAATTTGGAAAATATCAGATGAAAGTCTAATATCCAGAATACATAAAGAAATCTTTCAGTTTAACAACAATAAGACAAACAACTCAATTTTAAAAAAGGACAAAAGCCTAGAATAGACCTCTCCAAAGAAGATACACAAATGGACAGAAAGAGAGGCCCAACATCATTATCCATCAGGAAATGCAAATCAAAACCACAATGAGATACTATTTCACACCCATACAATGACTGCTATAAAAAAATGGAAACTACCAAGTTTGGAGAGGATGCAGGTAAATAGGAACACTTGTCCATTTCTGGTGGCAATGGAAGATGCTGTAGTCACTGTGGAAGATAGTTCAGCAGTTTGTCAGAAAGCATAGAACTGCCATAAGACCCAGCAATCTCACTACTTTGTATATACCCAAAAGTATTGAAAGCAAGGATTGAACAAATATTTTCATACTGATCTTCATAGTGACATTTTTTCGCAACTGGCAAAAGATGGAAGCAACCCATGTGTTGACTAACCAATGAATGGATGCATATATATATGTATATGCATGCGTGTGTATATGTGTGTGTGTGTGTGTGTGTGTGTGTATAATGGAATACTATTCAGCCAGAAAAGGAATGAAGTCCTGAAACATATGATAGCATGGATGAAGCTTGAAGACATCGTGTTGAGTGAAATAAACCAGGCACAAAAGGATATTGTATCATCTTACAGATTTGAAACAATTAGAAAAAGAAAATTCATAGAGTCTGATTTTAGAATATAATTTACCAGGGAGTGTGGTGGGGCCACAGAATAGGGAATTAAGGCTTAAAATGTAAAGGGTTCCTATCCGGAATGATAGAAATGTTTTGGTAATGGATGGTGGTGAGGGTAACACAACATTGTGCACATAATTAACAAACTGGAATTTATATCTGAATATAATTTAAAAAGGGAAATGTTAGATTGTATATTTGGTAACAGAATAAATATATTTTTGAAAATCCATGGAACTGTATACTACACAAACAGGGAACATGGACTTTAATTAATTGGATAATTATAAAATAGTGCTATCATCAAATGTACCAAATGTTCCATAACAATGAAGCTGTTGGTGGTGGGTGGTATATGGGGGATATCTGTATTTTATGCATGATTGTTTTGTAAACCCGTAACTTCTCTAATAAAGAAAGAAAACAGAATATAAAACAAGTTCAAATAGTGTGTATTCATCATATTAGATTTTGTATTTCTAATATGTTTAAGCTTAAATACATTCTATTTTTCTAAATCATAATTAAGAAAATCATCATTATAATATCAAGTGTAAGAACACAGTAAATTGTAAAGATTTTCTCTATTTTTTCCAAAATAAGTATTCATAATGCTATAACCCCACAATTTAACAGTAATGCATAGTTTGACTAAAAGAAAAACTAAAATATAATATATAATACATATCAATACTTTAATATGTAGAGTCTAAAGTAAAATTGGTTCATTTGTTCACTTATTTATTAAACAAATATTTACTTATTGCTTACGCTTTGCTAAACCCTGAGTATACAATGAGAAAGGAGAGAAAAATTTCCTGTCTTCAGAGATCTTGCATTCTAGTAACATCGGCAGGCATTGAAGAAGCAACCAAATAAGTGAAATATTTTTAACTAATAAAGGATATTATAAATAGAATAGCAAAGGGCAACTGTATTCAGTATTGAGTGAATATGGGAAACACAATATTTAAATAAATTGTTAGGGAAGGGAGAATTGCTAAATCTATAAAAATTGGGAGATATTAGAAAAAATTATTTTTAGTAAAAGGAAGACTCAAATGGGTAAAATATTTGATATAAATATTTGATAAAATTTGCTATATAAAGTAAACTGGAACAAAGGACATAAATCTGATGGGAGGAAGATGCTTGAACTTAAATTGATGGAGTTGGTGAAGTTATGGATGATGTCAGGTTCTAGGATATAATTATGAACATTAAGGGATAAGGTAGGATGGAGGAAATGATTAAAATGAATAGGTCAAATAACTGAGAGACAAGTGTATTGATGGACTGTTTGCATGGGTGTTCAATTTGTCACTAATGATGAATATGAGTAATCATGGGGAAAGATACCGAGCCTTGATTCTGAAAACTTTGGAATGGATGGAATTAAGCTAAAGATCTCCTAGATGTCTACAGTAAAGAGTTTTTGAAGGAAGAGTTATAGGAAATAATTTGGAGGCAGAAATAATGAATAAGATAGATAATAACCATCGTACGCACAAATGTATGCTGTACAGGCTACGCATGAATGAGGAAGAAAACCAAGCCATGCAAAAGCCTATCCTTGTAAGGACAACAAATAAACTAATGAAAGATATAGAGACTTAGGTTCCATTCAATGAAAAAAGCAAAGGGAGACTTCAAAGTAAAATGTGAGGGTGGTTTGCTGGTATCACACTATGAGTTCCAGAGGGTTGAGCAGAAAGATTTGAGAAGTTGGAGAGGTTAGAATGTTGGATGGGATGAAGAGAGCTACAGAATTGTATACAATAATATCCCAGGTGAGAGTGTATAACCTCAGAGTTCAGATTCTGTTGGTGACAGGAAAAAACAATGCTGAGGCCTTGGTATACAGGTTTGAAAGTTCACTTAGGGGAATGTGGATATTCATTCAGATGATAGCCTTCTGTTCCAGGAGAGATACAGGGTACTAGATTCAGCAGTTTCTTTGCCAGTTTGTAACTACATGGCATATACGGAATTTTTGTAAACATCATGTGTTTTCTGCAAAAGAGGGAGAAGGAGTTGGGGAGAGAGAGTGCAAAAGAGAGAGAGAGAAGGGAGTGTAACTGAAAAGTTAGGATTTAAGGGATGATTATGATTACCGAATCATTATATAGAAATTCCTTTTTACTTTATGGTATATTAGAGTGGACAGAGAGAAATAACCGAAATCTCTGAACTGTAACTTCAGCTGTTTTTATCTCTAATAATGATTGTATAGCCTTTACCTTGTGCCCTTGTGATTGTAAAACTTTGTGATTAACCTTTACTTGTACCCATTTATCCAATTTTTTTACTTAAAGTCTTAAGATCACTAAAGATACCCCTAATGTCTGTTACTGAAGGGCTTGGGGTCAGCCCAGAACTAACACACCCCAAGTCCAAAGTTATCTTGATAACTGAAGCTGGGGCCTGCCTGACATGCACAGTAGCTTAGACTTTAACCTGTAAATGACCTATCCCTCATTATGATACTAAAAATCACACCCATCATTATATTAAGGCCACCATTTTCTTACATACATTCTGTGAGTAAGCACGCAATCAATCTGCACATGCTCAATAATTAGATCATCTCTAAAGACATCATCTGGGGCCATTGTGCTCATTATTGTAAAACCTGTCTAACTTTTGATACTATAAAGCTATCAGAATAACTGCAATTCAGGGAGACAGATTTTGGATCAACAGGCCATCTGCTCTCCCGCTTCATGTCTAGCAATAAAACTCTCTCTCTTTTTGAAACCCCATGTCTCAGGCATTGGTCATTTGAGCGCATCGGGCAAAGACTCCACCACCTTGGTCCAGTAACAGGAGAATGGGAAAATTAGAAAATTAAATGAGATAATGAATATAAAAGTTTTTTTAGAATAACTTTCTCCATATTTTAGAAATAATTTAACATTTCAAATGGAGATGGCAGTATTTGATTATCACATACACTGAGGGCACTTTTTGTTTTCTTCTTACAAAAATGTCTTCAATGATAGAGGAACACAATTTCATTCATGATAAAATATGGTCAAAAGCACAGACCATCTACTTTAGAAATGAGTATGATAAATAATTTTCTATCCAATTTTAAATCATAGTATTTTAGGTATGTCACACATTTTATGCCACTTGCATTATTTATTAGATATTTGATCTGAAAATTTATAGATTGTTTACAACTATGATTTTTACAACACAGTTTCATCCAATTAATAAAAATTTAAGGAGGTGTTTTTATGCATGTTTAATCAGATATAATTTCTGTTATATATATATATAATAATGCATTAGATTGCTATATTACATGATCTGTGCTTAGGTATCATTTTTACTAGACAAAATATATAGACGCTTTTCCTGATTATACAAAAATATTACTTGGTTTTATTTAATTTTCCTCATGGCAATATGATTTATATACATTTTCTGAAGGTAACATGAAAAATGAGTTCTATAGATTTTGGTGTTTATATTTATATTTCTATACATTTTTACATTTTAAATTTTTGTGTACTCAAATTATTTACTTCAACTTAAATAAATAAAGAAATGTTGTCACTGTAATTAATGCCCTCTTTGACCCTCATATCTGAATTTACTCTGAATTATATACTTCCCAGTATCTCAAAATAATTCTTAAACAAAAGAAAACCTAAGCCAAGGATGTAATAAGGTAAGAGAGTAACAATGAAAGAGAGACTGTCTATTTATGCAGAATGCAGATTCTTTTAGTTATGTGAACTAAAAGACATGTTTTTTGTGAGTACTTTTAAACTTATATTGTAGGCCCATCATAAATATTCTGAAACAGTTTAAAGTTTCTTAATGTAGGATTTTAATGCCAACTTCAAGTGTGTACTGCCTAAAAATGCTGAAAATATTCAATACATTATTTTTTCCATTATGACTAACTCATGCACCCTCTTTTGTTTTAAAAGCAGCACTCAAATTATTGGTAAAAAGTACAAGAGGTTGAAGAAAAGAAATTAAAATGTAGCTCTCACTTAACATTAGGTAGAAGAGCAACTGAGCTCCAATAGCTAATACATTACTTTTCAGGTGTTCTTTGAGGATAAAAGAGAAGAATGATCATGCATAGCTTTATTTGATTTTAGCAATCATTATTCAGCACTTCTGTTCTAAGACTTAAAGCATTCTCTTTTAATGTACTTTGTGAATAGGTGGGTATTAGGTAAATATTTCCAAATAATCCTTAGAGCTATGCTAAAAATATGATTTTCTCTTTCTGAATTACTGATCTAAAAGTTGGAAAATGTATTAAATGTAATGCAGGTGGGAACCAGGTTCACTGGTAACTAAGATCCATTTTTTCGTATAAAGATGCCCATCAACTTGAAAGAAAAGGAAATAAGCCCAAAAGCTTGCTTGCCTCTATTTAGAAGAAAAGGAAAATATACATTATTGGCTCCCAACTTTGCTATGGAAATGATAAAATTTAGCAATGAGTACTTTAAGAAAATATATTAAAAATATATTTATCTGTGAAATTATATTTCACATGAAAAATTTGTGTATTTATATTTGGAAATAAATAAATGATTAATGCTTAACTGTAAAATATAAACACTCAGTTTTCTCAAAAATAAATTATGAACAAAATATTATATAAAATATATTATAGATATCATTTTCTATGCAAAAATGCTCTTTAAGCTTAAAAGTATCATTAGCAGCTTCCTCCATATGTTGCCTTTAATCTGATTTATGTTAATTTCCTGACATTTATTTGCCTGTTCCTATCCATTTCCCTCCTCTGTACACATCTTTTTGTTCAAATACTATGAGACGTTCAAAACAAAACCATATACCTGAAAACTCCTTCACCTCTTATTTTTGTCTGACTTGAAAATTCATCAGCAGTTGCCAGAGAGGATGCCCTGGGCCTTTAAGAACATAAATGCATTTGAGAGGTATTTGTAGAATGATCTAGATAAGAGCAGGGCAATAACACTTCAACTGATTTCCTTTTCTGTAAAATAAGTATTCTGTTAAAAAGACATTTTGTATAAGACTGAATAAATTTTATCCTCCAATAGTTTGACAAAGAGTTAGATAGAAGAAATATCAACTAGGTACACTGTAAAGTCAGAACTCTGTCCTCTTCTCCCAGAGCTGCTCCTATTCTCATTACTTTTGCCAGATGTCTTTTAATCTAGGCTGTTGGTGCCTGAGAGTGTGTTGATTTGCCTTTGTAAGGCTTATAGAAAGGTATCAGTTAACTATGAGTAACAGTCACCACTAGGACATGCATCCTTAATCTGGAATACTTCAGACATGTAGACTGCCGCATTTAAGCATTGGACCCAGTATTTTGCACAGCTTTTTGGTCTACATTTTGTAAAAAGAAAAGAGAATCATAGGCTATCTGACGGGAAGGTGATATGTGTCTGTGAAAAGGGCAATACTGGCTATGGTATAGGGAATATAGTGAATTCCTACATAAGAAAACATGTGACTTACAAAATTTTTCAATATTTTTTATTTATTCTATCAATAGGGAAAACAGGGTTATAAATTAGCACCATGACTTAATAAAATTTTTAATAGGTCTTAGTTTTGTAACTTACTCATGTTTGGTCTAGACCCATTAGTTTTCCTTTTCCAATTAACCCAAAAATCACTAAAGGAAGTGGGTTTCATTTGCTTCTAATTCGGGGATGCAAAAGATGGGGGTGGGGGAGTCTACCTCTACTTCACTGTCTTCTTTGTGGTAGGAAAATACAAGTGTTAAACAGGGTGGTAGCGCTTTTGAAGAGAAAGGGAAACAAAGTATATTGAAGACCTAATATTCTTTAAACAAAGAGACCAGAAAATAGGCAGCAGCTCAACACAAGAAAAGAAAATGCTTATGCACTAAAGCGCTATCACTATGATATCAATACAAATGGCAGAGTAGGTAGCTCCAAGACTCTGCTCCTCCACAGAAACAATGAAAAAAGGAGCAAAAACTGTCACAGTCAACTTTGTTGTAACTCCAGAAAATAGTCAGTGGTTTGCAGCAACCAAGTAAACTCGGAATCAAGAAAAAAGCAACTAAAAACAGTAGGAGAGCTTTGCTATTGTGCTTTTGCTTGCCCCACCTGCCCCTCCAATCTGATGGAGGTTTGAAGATGTTCTCATTCCCAGCATATAACCCTGGTTCCTGGTTTAAGAGGGAGCAGAGGAGATCTGTTCTCAAAGAATTGTGTTTGTATGTTTGGACCTGTCTGGTGACTGCTTAGAAGACTGACACAAGTTGGTTGCCTTTGTTTTTCCCAAACTCAGAAACTCTCTTAGAGCAGAAAAGCGGCTATCTGGATGGCATTCCTTGAAAACACTGAAAGGCATATGAACAACCTGCTGCCACATGGAGCAAAAGGTTACAGTTGAGGCAAACAATAGACACACAAAAAGCCTGGAGGCAAAGCTGAGGGGAGAGATTCTTTGGGGGAAATACAGCATTGAAAACTCCCATGTATACTGGGGGATTTAGAAAGTCAATCATGTTCATAAAACAGGACAGGACACATGTTCATAAAAGACTGAAGAAAACTAGATTTTGACCTTAAATGGATTTTTAAGCTCAACAGAAGCAAAAAGCGATAGCTAGAGCAGAGTTGCAGGCAACTTAATTAAGTATTAGAGGAATCTCCCAACACAGTGAGAATCTGCAGAATAGGGGAACACTTTTGATTTCTTTTCTTTAGAAATGAAGGAAGAAATAGACAATTCACTCATAATAGTTGGACACCTCAATACTCCTCTTTCAATAATGGATAGAAGAACTTGACAGATCAACTAGTAAATAGAAGACTTGAACAACCCTCTAAAACAACACATTCTTAAACAACCAATTAAAGAAGAAATCAAAAGGAAAATTAGAAGACCCTTTCAGGTGAATGAAAACACAATATATCAAAACTTATAGGATGCAGTAATAGCAGTGCTCAGTGGCACATTATAGTTATAAATGCCTACATTAAAAAAAAAAAAAAGTTCTCCAGACAATAACCTAATTTTACACCTTGAAGAACTAGAAAATAAGAACAAACTGAACCTGAAACAGCAGAAGGAAGGGAAAATAAAGGTTAGATAAGAAGTGAAGAAAATAGAGAATACAAAAATAAAGAACCAATAAAAAAACTTGGTTATTTAAAAAGACTGAGAAAATGGATGAGCTTTTAGCTAAATTCACTAGGAAAAAAAGAGAAACATCTTAAATTACCAAAATCTGAAGTGGAACTGGGAACATTACTACTAATCTTAAAAAAATGAAAATGATTGTAAGAGAATGCTATGAAAAAACTGTATGCCAACAAATGAAATAACCTAAATGATACGGATAAATCCCTAGAAAATCTCAAACTCCCAAAATGACTTAAGAATAAATGTTAACTCTGAACAGACCTATAGCAAGTAAAAATGTTGGGTCAATTATCAGTAAGCTCCCAACAAAGAAATATCTAGGACCAGGTGGTTTCATTGGTGAATTCCACCACACATTCACTTCTTTGTCCAATTTGGACTTCTTTAATTTATTTTTCCTTGCATAAATTTTCTCAGTTTTTAGATAACATGATCCTATATTTAGAAAATTATAAAGAATATGTAAGAAAACTATTCTAGGTCTTTGGTTTTCTCTAGTATAGAAGTGTTGTGTCTTATCCCTGAAAGAAAAAGTATCTAAAGTAAACCAATCTCTTAACTCATTGGGTAATAAGCATCTTTACTGTTAAAATATAGTGTTTGTCTTGCTGAAAAAAATAGGCAAGGAGATAAAAAGCATTATGCTAAGTGAAACAAGCAAAACACAAAAGGTTGCATATTGTATGATTCCATTTATATGAAATATGCAGAATAGGTAAATGAATAAGCTACAGAAAGTAGATTGGTGTTTACCAGAGGCTGGGAAAATGAGGGAATGGGAATTGGCTGCTTAATAGGTATAGGGATTTCTTTTGCAGTGGTCAAAATATTTTGGGACTTGATAGAGGTAGTCGTTGCACAACATTTTGAATGTACTAAATGCCAGTGAATTGTACACTTTAAATGGTTTAATTTTATGCTGTGTGAATTTCATATCAATTAAAAAATAGTAAACAAACAAACAAACAGATAAGGTCTCTGAAAAAACAGTTACATAATTTGCAGAGCTCAGAACAAAATGAAAATGCAGGACCTGTTTTACAAAAGTATTAAGAATTTTAAGACAGTAACAAGAAAGACTCTTCTAATTGCATAGTTTGCATGCTTCTGAAACTGGCCTTGAGTTGTTGCCCTTGTGGAGAATATATTCTGAGTACCATTGCTATCCAAAAAATATATAATGTGGGCTACAACTGTAATTTAAAATGTTCCACAGCTACATTGAAAGGACTGAAAAGAAATAAGTGAAATCAGTTTTAATAATACAGTCAATTTAACCCAATATATCCAAATGTGACCATTTAAAAGTGTATCAATATAAAATTATTGGTTATCTAAACAAAAATAAAACACTATCTCTACTCATTACTATTATTCTGCATCTCTCCTCCTCACCCTAAACCTCATATATCACAATAAACAGAAGCAGTCTTTCCTTAAATGAGGACTTGCTGATGTTAAAGTTGTGGTAAAGGTGATAGTGATATTGATGATACTTGCTATTATTTATAAAATATTTACCATGTGACACTCAGTCTTCTCAATTTTCACAGATATTAAGCCATCTAATCCTTAAACCAAATTAACGAAGTAGTTGTATCTATTCCCTTCTTTTTTTGGACTAAAAATAGTAAGCATGAAGAGGTTTGCAAAATTTCTATGGTCACAAGCTAGCAAAGGGCAGAACTGGCTTGGGATCTGCGTTTTGTGATTAGGTAGCATACTTGACTTAATCATTATCTTAGAAAATCTCTTTCAAAATGCTAAAATATGAAGGTATTGAGAAACTTCGGAACAGTTCAAAACAGTTTCCAAGTTGTGTGTTTTTTTTTTTTTTTTGTTTTGTTTTGTTTTTTACTATTTCAGATAAAAATTTGAGGAGAGAAAATACTTTATATAAGACATCTTGCTACATAATGAACACTCAGTGGTGAACAACACAGAGAGATCCCAAGCCCTTTTGGAGAATACAGTCTAGCAGGTCAGTATCTTTATTTTGCAGGACCCAATCATGGACACCTTTGTTTATTCTTTACATCCCTATTTCCAGAATCAGCTCGTGTCCTCCAATTTCTTTAAGTTGTAATACCCTCGTTATCTAATTTCAAAATTATAATTAAGTCACGCTAGTCAAAGCCATCTTAACATAATGATAGACATATAAATCAGTTGAAATACCATGGAATCTAGAAACAGACCTATGCAAATATGGTCAATTTATTTTCAACAAAGGGGCCAAGGTACTGCAAGGGAAAAAGAATAGCCTTAGAAAATGCACCTGGCTTGTTTGAATATCCATACAAAAATCAACTCTAGACATAAATGTAAAGCATAGAACTGTAAAAAAAAAAAAAAAGCATGGAATGTCTTAATTTACTTGGGTTAGGCAAAGATTCTTACAAAACAAAAAGCACAAGCACAAATTATAAAACAAAAAGAATTGATAAATTTTAATTTATAAAATTTAAAAACCACTGTTCAAATGATATTTTTAAATAAATTAAAAAGGTAAACTACTGGCTGGGAGGAAAAAAATGGAAAAACAAATATCTGATAAAAGTTTTCTGTCTAAAACATATAAAGCATTCTTAAAACACAGTAATAAGACAAACAACCTATCAAAACAATGGCAAATTATTTGGAAAACAATTTACGAAAGAAGAGATATGGATGGAAAAATAAGAGCATGAAAAGATGTTCAACATTATTAGACATCACTGAAATGCAAATAAGATCATAATGAGATTCTGCTATACACCTTCTAAAGTGGCTATAAAAATATTTATAATAAAAAGGTATCACAAAATGCTGGTGATGAAAATGTAGAGCAACTGGAACTCTCATGAGTTACTGGTGAGAATGCAAGATGATACAGCTACTTTGTAAAACAGTTTGGCAGGTTCTTATGTTAAGCATTTACTCATAATGTGACCCAGTAACCCCACTTTTAAGTACCTAATAGAAATCAAATGCTTGTCCTCGAAACAACATGTACAAAAGTGTTTATAGCAAATGCTATTCATAATTGTCCAGAAGTGGAAACGACACACGATTACATCAGCTAGTGTATGGATGAATAATTTGTGGTATATTCATACACTAAAATATACTTAAAACAAAAAAGGATGACACACTATACCAAGGAACAACATGGTTAAATGTCAAAAGATTCATGCTGAGAGAATGAAATGATTCAATTTACATATTATTTTGGAAAAGGAAAAATCTTTTGGGCCTGAAATCATATCACTAGTTGCCAGAAGTGTTGGGGTGATGAAAATGTCCTATATTTTTATTGTGGCTGTGATTAAAAAGCTTTATACTTTTGTGAACCTCATCGAATGGTAAACCTAACTGTGATAAACTTTATTCTATGAAAGTAATATCTGCATTTATAAAATAAATTAAAATTAAAGTTAAATATTTAGGAAGGTGTGAGGAAGTGGTTTGTACCTGGAAAACAATGTTTGACTACTTATCATTTATTCAAATTTTAATAAGCGTGTGTGTGATTGTGAGACAACATGAGATAAAGAGGGGAGATTATGTGAAACAGACAAATGTGGTGTGACTAGGTGTTAACAAAATGAGAAAAAAACATAAGAAATAGACCTGAACAAAGGTAGTAGCAATAAAAAAATGGAAGCTCCTTTCAATAATTATTTAGGAGATAGTGTAAAGTGTACTTGTTAAATCAGTAAGTATCAATTATAAATGAAAAAAGTCAAGATTTCTTCTGTCATATCTAGTTTTGAAATGTGATCATTAAGATCACAGCTACAGAAAGATACATCAGGAGAACAGTCAGTTCAATTTGGATATGGTAAAGCTTTCTCTTGCCTTCCTCTCGGAGAATAAACTATTCTGCTTTTGGCTTTGCCTTCTAATATTTTGGTCTTGTAGAAAGAATAATGTGTAGCATTCAATTGCTAACAGAAACTAGCAGTTGATGATAAACGTTAGATGGTTTTGTTACTGTGATGACATTCTGAAGAAAATTTAAAACAATCTTTAATGTTCATTCCTAAAGTATCCCAGCCTAAAATCAAATACTAGAAATAATGCAATCTCTCTCTATTGCAGGCAATTTGTATTTGAGTATAAACTCTCCTAATCATAATTCTTCAGTCACTTTCTCCCTTCAGCCAGCTGTACGTGGCATATTTTGTTTCAACCTCTTGAAACGGCTAGTACCATTTTCCTCTTTATGATGAAGTAACATTTGGAAGCACTAACACATTAACATACTAGTCAAGACACATCTGCACTATTTCTGGCATCCTTTCATTTTTTTTTTTTTTTTGCCTTATCAGCACACATTGGATGAAGGTGAGTTTGTATCTGTAAAACTTGTCATTTCATTATTTAATGAATACTGACAGCAGAAAGATGCTGAATATTGAAACAAGAAGTATTTACAACCAAAATTAAAATACAAAACTATTTGAATTTAATGAAATAAGGTGACTTTAATAGTTATTGTGACATAAAAAGTTACATTTAGATTAATGTATACAAGCTACCATCATACACAGTGACTACAATTCAGGTGCATAAACATTGCATTTGTTATTCGCAATATGTTTTATTTTTAAAGTCTCTCTCACTGTAGTTCTTTACTCACTTTCATTAAAAGTAGATGAAAGAAATGACAATTTTGGTACCTTGATCCAAAATATCAATATTCATAAAAGGCAATTTTTGTGGAGTAAATTGCTTTTTGTTGCTTTCCTAGCAAACTTCTAATTGTACAGAGGTTTTGCTTATGCAGAAACCAAAGGGAGCATATGTGGGCCCCTTATTTGCTAATTAAAGGAATTGTCACTTAGACATTTCCATAACACTTTCTTTGCCCCATTATTTGTTGTCTCATCCACCTGTCTTAACAACCAGCTCTTCCCTTTTCTAGGAGTTCAGCTTTCATGTCTTCTTAGAGTTACGGAAAATCTGAGAAGAGAATATCTCGTGGTGGGCTGCACCCCACTATTGAAAAAGAAGTTTGAAATGGCTAGATTCTGAGTAGATGAAATCCCAAAATTGTTCTGTAAGTCTGAACATAGTTTATAAAAGTAGTGAAAGCAGAGAATTGAAGAATCCAACATAGCTAGCATTGGGGAGGACAGCCTAAAGTATGATACTGGAGTAGGATCTGGTGTTCTGTGATTCCTGAGAAAGACATTAGCTTATTGGGTTAGCAAACTGGTCATAGACAAGGGGCAGCACAGTGGAGTTACAGAAGAAAGATTCAAAACAGAAAGGCTTTAGGCAAATGCATTAGGTGAGAATGGAAGGAGGTGAAGAGAAGCAGAAGCAGAGCTAGAAAATGGTTTTATATTCCAGCCTAACTTTCCCACCTGGTAGCTGTTGAAGGATATTTACATCAACATGAATACTAACCAGGTACAGGCTTGCTATTCAAACAAATTATAATCTCCCACTTTTCTCATTTCCTGCTCTAAATCTGATACCTCTTCAAGAAATAATACTTTTGAATGGAGATACTTTTGCCCAAAGTTTTTTCCTATTGTTCTTACTTTTGGTTGTTTATTTTTACACAATTCACTGAATTTGAAAACCCTCTTATTTTCAAGTTTCTCTTAAGGGAACTCAGAATCTTCGCTGATACATAAAATATCAGTGAGGATATTTGTATGATTAATGCTGAACATATTGATGTTGCTGTAAGTCTTGCGATATGAAAGAATGAGAACAAAACCCAAAGATAATATTGTAGCAGAAATGATTCCTAGAGCCCCTGTTGTTATTTGGAAAAAAAAATAGGAAATGTTGTAATATTATAGCCCATAAATTTTTTATGAAGTTCTTCTTGGAGCCAGGATATAAACTGAGCATGGCATCATGAATACTGAATGATTTGAGAATCATAAAATATTATAGGATTCTGCCAGTCACGAGGTCTCTCTCTCTTGACCCCAAGACCCCATGGCTACTATTAAAAAATATGGCAGTGGGCAAAGTTGTCAATTTTTGGTAGCTACAATGTAGTCAGTCCTATGTGAAACTAGGAAGAATTTATTTGTATCAGGGGGCAACTTCCTTCTATTAGCATGAATCAATTAATCCAGTTAAAAAGAGACCACACAATTTCAAGCTGTCAGGCACCAGTTCTGTTATTTGAACTAAAAAGCACAGTGGTTGAAAACAAGAGAGGAAACCATTTTGATTGCTACAGTTCCACATTAGTCTATATACAACAGTAAAGCTTAGAGGAAATATAACTGTGGCAAGGCCCCTCATGTAATTAAATACGTAACTATCTTAGACGTGATATTTTAGAAATTATTTTTATACCTGAATTGCATATAAAATTCTATTACATTCAGGATAAAGCAGAACATTTTGTTAACTTGTATTTTTATAACAATTTTGTATGTTATAATTTTCAGATAATGAATTCTTCCTATAATCTTCAATAAGAATTTCATATTATAGTCTTTCCTTGAGTGTGGGCAGTTAGGTTTTGCAAAATAAAAGGGAAATGGAAAGATTGGATTTGGTAAATATGCTTGAAAGCCTTTAAAATGATTTTTAAACACATTAAATAAGCAGCAAATGTATTTTTATTGGGAAAACTTCTCCAAGTTATTTTGTTGATTAGCAACCTTGTGTTCTTGGATTTTAAAAATGTAAAGCATGTTTAGGCTGTTTGTTAGAATGGTTTCCTAGAGATTATTTTTCTTCCCTTAGAAAAAGAGAGAATCCATACCCAAGTAATGTTTAGAGTTTAATAATGAGTACTTTTTGTGCTTAAAACATATGCTGAAAGAAAAGATAGCATTTCGTTAATTAATGTGACCCAGCCATATGATGTATTTTATTTAAAATGTGTCCATAGATAACAGAAATTATAGATGCAATAATAGATGTAATTCTCCTTAGTGTGTTTTTATTTTGTTTTGATTTTTTTTTAAAATCAATCTATAAGTAAGAAGCCACCCTCCCCTCTCAAATGCCTTCATGATTCTAGAAAGATGGGTAAGAAATTGAATAAACTCCGATGTGCCTGAGTGGGCTTATGTCTGTACATATGTCAGATGTAGCAGCAGTATAAAGGATCTAAGTCTGGGTCACAGAACGGAGCTCTTTTTGTTGGAGTTTTATTCACCCTGTTAGGATAACATGAGATCCTACCTTCTCTTCTAGCTCTCTCTAGAATTGGAAAAGCAGGGAAGCTACTCACACATCTAAGTCAATATTCCGTAAAGCTATTAATGGTCTGTTGGCCCAAAGCCACCTCTTTCTCTCTGTGACCAGAAGAGGAAAAGGCTTCTGTCTTACAGAATAAACAAGGAAATGGAGAGAGGTAGGCTTGGTTAGCTCCATATTTATCTTTTCAAATATATCCATGTATACATCAACTACTATCTTTCCTTTCTTAATTCCTGGTGTCAAAAAGCACACAATTCATTTCAACCATGATGATGGACTGGAGAACTCAGCGAAGTCATCCTGCAACACAATGACAATTTATACAGCTTAAATTTGCATAATCATTGTTGCACTCATTTACCTACCACTTTCCTTGACTTACTGGAAAATTTTTAAGACTCCTATTTGCATACAAGGAGATAATGGTGATTTAAAATTTGTTTCATATAAACTAGGTACAAACAACTTTCTTTTTCTATCTTTAATTCTCCTTTGAAATGTTTATTATTACTTTTTTTTTTTAATTACCTGGCTGGAGGCCATTAATTTCTCCTCCTGAATCCTGCTTCCATCTATAGTCTCAGAGCTGCAACGTAATTGGGGTAGTGGGTAAAAAAAAAAAATGTCTTTCTCCCCTAACCAGCCCAAACACCCAGAATTATGGTATTAGTCTACCCATGGTGACGTATGATCAGAATGTTGCATTTCACATGTGTTTCAACATAGTTCCTAAACATATGTCCCATCTGTATGGTAGAAGTGTATAGAGGTGTCGGAAGTTACATCAAGTTTTCCTCCCTTATATTTCCTAAATTTTTTGCAAAATTATTTAATTCACTTTTTTTTTGCATGTTTATTCTCCATCTATTATAATTACTGCCCAATTCCAATGTTTTCTAATTAATTCCTTGTGAGGAAAATCATTCCTTTCCAAATCAACTGAACCATGTGCCACATATTCTAAAATGTAAAAATTCGGCTGTTTTCAATTTTATTTTCCCATACGTTAGTCTAAAAAAATATTTAGACTCACCTATCTTTCCAAATATATGCCTAAATTTCCTTTCAGATATATTGTACATTTTACTTCACGTTGTTTACTCTGATCTTTGCTTGTTTCAAAATTTATATTTGAATTGCTTTTCAAATGTGTATGTTTCACATGAAATTGAATATCCCTGTCTTCATATATTTACATAAATCCTTTTCCAAATACAATTATGAACCTTGTTCTAACCAGTTGTTCTCTTTTCTATTCAGCCCTATATAACTCAAAACAAATTCTGGAAAGGTGCTATAGGGATGTGCAAAGGTCTTAGATTATATTCACACATTAAAAAATTATGTATAATTGATAGGTACTGAGATGTGGCTGATGATTGATCTATCCTATTTCTTCTTACATGCAGGTCTTAAAGAAAATATAAAAGCCATGTTAATGAAATTCACCCATTGGAGTGTCTCTCAATTTATATACCCAAACTTCCAAATTTGCTGTATAGTACACATGAGTAAATTTGTTTATGTTATGCTTTCTCATAAAGGAATACATTTTTTGAGAGGCAGTGTTGTATCCTGAGTTCTTTACTCAAAAAAGGAAAAGAATGCTTTTATTTGTAAGAAAATATTCATAAAAATAGATTTATGAGCAAGATATAACAAATAGCAAATAAACTAGAATGAAAGAAATACTTAAAAATCAAGTGGTTTTTCTTCTTTAAAATTATATACTCATACAAATATGTCACACACATAATCTTGGCCTTGCAAGAGGGTTTACATTATTCTAAGCAATATATCACAATTTGACACAGGCAAGCCTAAACATATTTTTATACAGCAATTCTTGGCAGGAAGGAAAACCAAAATTCTGAACAAAAAACTATTACAGGATCTTTACATTTTGTGTATTGCATTAATATATTGATTGGAAAAACTGTTCATACTTCTGTTAAAATATAATTTTCAAGAAGTTAAACATATGACTTATACAAATAGAGAATGAACATGCATCAATAATTTCATTCAACCTACTAATTCATGAGGAGACCAGAAAGAGAATAAGACTTGTTGTAAGAGCATTCAAGGAGCTAGGTATTTATGAGCAGTAATAAAAGAATGCTATGTTACATATAAAACTGGTTAATATCCTTCAGGAAAAAGAACTATAACTTTTAGTGCCATCTTCTCTACTGGGAATAATTTTGCAAATTCGTCAAATCTCAAGCTTTAATCAACAGAAACAGTGCATGGAACAATGTAGATTCCCCTAAATTATCCTTGGGTAGACTTGTTAAATAATGCCTGCACATGACATGAAACAATTTGCTGCCAAACATTCTGCTTTATTCCTAAGTTTGTTCAAAAAGTTTATCTAACATATTGTTTGGATTGGCCTTTAATATTTTATTTATTATATAATTTTAAATCTGCAGTATTTACGTTTGATATAGAAAGATAGAAAATTTGTAAGTTATGAAATATGATATGAAGCTTCAACAAATCAGGAAACTTACGGAGGATTTGCTATAACTGTTCTTGGTAATGCTCTGGTTACTTTAAATCCGAGGGCTTGATCACTTAAATTTTCCTTATTTCCCATGGTATTCCTGGAGAATTTCCATTCAGTGCTCTTAATTTTTATATTATTCTTTTTTGCTTTTATTTGAATATGTCACGGTTGTTCCTACAATGCAACTGCATGTTTTCAGTTATTTTTTGCCTGTAGCCCTCTTCCTCTAGGTCTTTAATGGCTTTTTCCTCTTCATTTGGGTCTAAGTTCAAACATCACCTCTTTAGAGGGGTTTTTCCTGACCATCTCCTAGCCTTTAATTGCTCCATAATATCACCCTAATGTATTTCCATCAAAGCTTTAATCACTCTCCATAAAATATTTTATCTATTTATTTGTTTAATGTTAAGTTCTCTCTCCCCCTTCTAGAATGTAAATTCTATGATGCAAAGGATTTTCCCTGGCTGGTTTATTCCTACGTGATCATGTAGAATAGATATGGGGATTTGGTAGAAGCTCAAAAAATAATTGTTTTATCTATCTATCCATCTATCTATCTATCTACCTATCTAGCTATCTATCTTTCTAGCTGAAGTTTGCATAGGAGTAACCTCCAGTGCAGCCTCTTGACTCTATTTGAATTCTCTTAGCCACTGAAACCTTATTTTGTTGCCTTTCTTTCTCCCCTTTTGGTCAAAAAGGCATTTTCAACCCCTCGATGCTAGGGTCAGGCTCATTCCCAGAATCGGTGTCCCATGTGGCCAGGGAGCCTCATTCCTATCAGGGTTCCTGTCCTATGTCAGGGGGAGGGTGATGAATTTATTTGCAGAGTTGGGCTTAGAGAGAGAAAGTTCACATTTGATCAACAAAAGAGGTTTTCTGGGGGTGTCTCTTAGGCCTAATTATAAGTAGGCTTAGCTTCTCCTTTCAGAAATATATTTCAAGGTCAAACCTCAAGATCGAGGGCTTGATTTATTGAATTAGGAGTCCTAATTCTTGCAAGAATATCAGGAATTCCCCAGGTGATGAAGTTTAATATTTCCACACTTTCCCTCAGTCCCTCAAGGAGACTTTACAGATACTTTTTTTTTTTTTAATTTTCTGCCCAAAATATTCTGGGGTGCAATGGGGTATCACATTAAACCTGTGGAGAATAATAATCTCTCATTCTGCATTCTAGTGAGCCAGAGATTTTGATGAATAATGTATACTGGCAAGAAGATATCAAAGTTCATTAAAAAATCCACTGGGTTACTTTAGTCCTTAAAATTTTACCCTTTGAGCTGTTGACTCATACTCAACAACATACTCTCTTTTTTAAAAAAGTTATTTATAATAGTGACTATAAAAACAAAGAAGTATGAGTACATTGTTTTCTGACACCACAAGATGCTTCATAGTCCTCTTTGTATTTTACCTTCCCCAGCCCTGGACTCAATCACATCTCAAGGTGCCCACTTCATCTTATCAGAGAATTTAGAAGCCAAGATCTAGGTGCTGGATGTGCTGATTGCTCCCGAACCATTGCTCCTTTGGTTTCTTTCAGTTGATAGATATAGGAAATATATGTATGTATGGTAAATTGTGTATGCACACATAGGTATATATTTATTTATCTGTATACCATCTATTTAGCTATCCATCTATGTACATATTTAAACTATATATAAACATCAAAAACCAAGAACCTATATTGTTATATTTCACTTCTATACAGTATGACCAAGCTCTTATTATCTACAAAATATTTGCTTATATGTACAAACCTCATATGCAAATAAAGTAGTTTCAGAATTATTGAGCCATGCCATGTAAGAAACAAACTTACTAAATAGATTACAGTATTTATGTATAGTTCTTTGTGTATTTAGTCTTACAGAATCCAGTCAAATACTGCTATTCAAAGTTATTAGGTCACTTCCTTGCTTCCCCACTCTTTTTAGTGTGGTTACATGATACATTTGTGTTATAGTTAAATTAATTTGTCACAGTCTGCATCCCATCTTTTCCTTCCACATAATGATCAATTTACCTAATTTACATAAAGCAAAATTCACTTTTTGTTGTGTACAGTTTTATGATTTTTGACAAGCACGTAGCATCATTTGTCCCCTATTACATACAGAACAATTCCATCACAACAAAAGTTTTCTCCATGCCACAGCTTTATGGATAATCCCATATCCTACCCTCAAACCACAGCAACCAAAAATCTTATTTATTTTTTGAATGTGACATGAATGGAATCATGACATATGTGCAGCTTTTGGGGAATGGTTTCTTTCACTTAGAAAATTAGACTTAATGATCAAAAATGTTTTTCCATGAATCAATGATTTGTTTCTTTTAGTTGCTAAGTAGTATTCTACTTTATGAATACATCATGATTTTTATTAGTTTACCAGGTGAAGGACATTTGAGTTTGTTTCCAAATTTTGGTGACTATGAATAAAGTAACTATGAAAATTGACATGCAGATATTTGCATGTCAAATAGAGATATTTGCTAGTATTAGGATAGCAAATAGATTGTTTAGTTTTATGGTAAGAATACAATGAATGGATTTAAAAAATGGCAAACTGATATCCAAAATGGGTCTAGCATTTTTTTATTCCCACCAGCAATGTGTAAAAGTTCAGTTACTTAACATTTTTGCTCACTTTTTAACAGTTTTGTTTGTTCACTTATTGATTTGTTTTAAATGGTTTTTATAAAATATGAATACTCCTTATGTCAGAAATGTGATTTTTCTTCATACTTAAAGTGAGTTTCTTATAGAAAGCATATATTTGATTCTTGCTACTTTATTCAATTTAACAATCTCCTTTAACTGATATGTTAAAAACTCACATTGAAGGTGATTTGGTGGATTAACATCTACCCATTTGCTGGCTGTTTTCTATTTATTACAGCAGCTTTTTGTTTCTTTTTCCCTCCAGTTCTGGCTCCTCCTCTGTTAACTGAGTATATTGCATGATTACATTTTATCTCCTCTGTAGATGTATTATTTATACCCTTTTTAAAAATTGGTGTAACTACACACTAGGTTGCTTCTATTTTTACTTTAAATAGTATGTAATGTTTACAGCAATTAAAAATGAATTTAATTTTATCTTTATTTCATATCCACAACCCTTTATTTCTTTTTGTTGATTTAAGGTTTGGTCTAATACCCTATTCTGTCTATTTGAAGAACTGTCTTTAATATTTCTTAAAGACTGTATCTGCTTGCCATGAATTCCTCATATTTTGTTTGTGTGAGAAAGACTCCATTTCACCTTTACTTTTGATGTATATTTTCACTGGGTAAGAAAAAGTGGGCTGACATTTTTTCTTTCAGGACTTTACCGATATCACTCCACTATCTTTTTGCTTGCATAATTTGTGATGAGAAATCTGTTATAATTCTTATCTTGCCTCCTCTCTATGTAGTACTTTTTCTTCTTCAGGCTTCCTTAAAGATTTTATCATTTGTATTTTGTTACCAGCTGTCTGAATATGATAGGACTAGTGTTTTTTATTTTTAGTTTTTTAAAAATTCTCTTAGGTGTTATCTGAGCTTCTTATCTCTATTGTTTGGTCTCTCTCATTATTTTTGGAAAACTTTCTGCAATTATTTTTTCCATCCTTACTTTCTTCTGGAATTCCAATTACATGCAGTTTTAGAATATTGGATATTGTCTTACAGAATATTCTGTAGTTTGTAAAAATTATTTTTCTTTTTGTGTTTTGAGTTGGTATAATTTCCACTGAAATTCTAGTTCATTGACTCTTTCCTTGTCTATGTTGTATATATAGGTGTCTGTCTAAGGCATGCTACATCCCGGTAACTGTGTTCTCAGTTTCCATTTCAAAGCTGAAATTACCCATCTGTTTTTGCATGTTGACTTCCCTTTGTTGAGACCTTTTATACACATTAATCATAGCTATTTTAAAACCCTGACAGATCCAATATCTGTGAAATGGGAGTGTAGTTCTGATGAATGTTTTGGTTCTTCAGACCGTGATTCTTGCATTTTCATACTCTTCAATTTTTTTTAATTGAAAAGAAGGTGTTTCTGACCCACAATGTGCACTTCATAGGACTCTTTTCAATATTTTCTATAAGTTCATGGAGAAAGAGCTGCAAAACCCCCTAATTTCTGTGCTTCCCAGGGGTTTCACACTATCCTGACAGCTGTACTCACTGTTCACTTATTTGCCAACTTTTCAAGCTGAACTCTTTTAACCCAGATCCAGCTGAGGTAAGTGCCTGCTGTCATCTCTCTCCTTGCGGGGATCCTATGTCCCACATTTCATCAGAATTTAGGTCGCTGGATCCATCTGTGGTATTTGCTCTCCAATGCGTTTGAAAAAATACATGAATTAGAAGTTATTTGAGCTTTTTTATTGTGTTTGAAAGTGGAACAATGCTTCTTCCAGCCCTCTGCATCCTGGGGTGGAAGCTGGAAGCTTTCTCTTTAACCTTAAATGCACCATTATTTCCCTGGCCTTATTTCTTCAGCTATTCCCCCTAAATTTCCTTTACATATTCAATTTTCTATGCCTGTACCTTTAATATAGATATTTCTAGGATGTTTTTCCTAAGTCCTGTGCTGGTTTGAATCTGTTATGCACCCCATAAAAGACTGTGTTGTTATAATTCATTGTTGTGGAGGCAGATCTGTTGTGGGTGGGCTCTTTTGATTATGCTGTTTCCATGGAGATGTGACCCTGCCCATTCAAGGTGGGTCTTAATTAGTTTAATGAAATCCTTAAGACAGCGCAGATTGAGAGAGAGAGAGAGCTCAGGGCCAAAACAGACCCAGACTCTCAGAAATGCAGACAGAAAGACATTTGAAGATCCTAAGCTAATAGATGACGTCCAGAGTTTGCCCTGAAGAAGCTAAATGAGAACCCCCAGACACTTAGAAAGCCGCTGGAATCAGAAGCTGAAAGCAATGCAACCCAGGAGCAAAGGAACGAGAGATACCAGTCATGTGCCTTCCCAGCTGACAAAGGTGTTCCAGATGCCATCGGCAGTTTTTCAGTGAAGGTATCCTCTTATTGATGCCTTAGTCTGGACACTTGTAGGGCCTTAAAACTGTAAATTTATAACCTAATAAATCCTCTTTATAAAAGCTGATCTATTTCCTGTATATTTCATTCTGGCAACTTTAGCAAACCAGGACAGCTCCATTATTATCCCACACTATATATTATCACTAAGTAATTTTATTTACTTCTATGACTTCAAATAGCCTTTAGGTCCTAAAGACTCATATTTATAAAGCCCCAAATAGACCTTTTTTCCCTAGAAAGAGGCACCTTTAAACACTCCTTATTGGAAAGCTTTCCCTGGAAGGTATCCCAGGCTTAACATGTGTAAAATTAACTTCTCTTTCTTCTTATACTCCTGAATATGTTCTTCCTTTCATGGAACAGCATGTTCACCATGCAACTGTTTGTCTACACCAGCAATTAGGAATCATCACACATTTCTCCTCTCCCTTAAATCTCTCATCTTAATCCATCACTGGGTGCTTTGTATTTTACATCCTAAAAAACTTTAGAATATTCTTTTTCATTTCCAAGTACTGAAGCCCTCATCTTTCTCTGGAATTACTCCAAGCTACAGTTGTTTGGTTTCTGTCCCCACTTGCAGCCATTGTCTTCATTGAAAACAGCATGATTTTCCTAAATTAGCAGTTAGCAAGCCACAGCTTTATAAATAAAGATTTACTGGAGAACAGCCATGCCCTTACATATTGTCTATGGCTGCTTTTGAGATAAAGTGTTAGAGCTGGATAGTTTTAGCAGAGATGGTATGGTAAGCAAAGCCTAAAGTATTTACTATCTGGTTTACTGGAAAGCTTGTGGACTTCTGTTCTATACTAAAGCACATTTCTAAGCATTCCATTCCTCTGTTTAAAACTTTTCAATGGAACCCAATTCCCTCTAACAAAAGAACAAATGTTTTAATATAGCAAACAGGAAGTTATGATATTAATCATTTGCGTTAAATTTGCATTTCTTCCACTTAACACTATGTTGCTTTTATCAACAGATTTTCACAACTCAGTAAATACTACTGGGAGGAATTGAGTTTCACATAGAAGAGTTTGGTATTGGAAACCTGGAACATATTTCGTAATAGGAAAACCCAGTCATTCGGTAATTACTTTTTTTTATTTTTATTTTTTTTTTCATTTTTATTGAGATTGTTCAGATACCATACAATTATCCAAAGATCCAAAGTGTAAAATCACTTGCCCCTGGGTACCCTCATACAGCTGTGCATCCATCACACTTAATTTTTGTTCAATTTTTAGAAACTTTTCATTACTCCAGACAAGAAATAAAGTGAAAGATGAAAAAAGAAAAAAAGAAAAGGAAACTCTAATCCTCCCCTATCCCTAACCAACCCCCCTCAATTGTTGACTAATAGTGTTGGTAAGTACATTTGTTACTGTTTATGAAAAATGTTGAAATACTACTAACTGTAGTATATAGTTTGTAACAGGTATATAGTTCTTCCCTATATGCCCCTCTATTATTAACTTCTAATTGTATTGTCATACATTTGTTCCGGTTCATGGAAGCGATTTCTAGTATTTGTACCGTTGATCATGGACATTGCCCACCATAGGATTCAGTTTTATACATTCCCATCTTTTGACCTCCAACTTTCCTTCTGGTGACATATATCACTCCGAGCTTCCCCTTTCCACCTCATTCACACACCATTCAGCACTGTTAGTTATTCTCACATCTTGCTACCAACATCCCTGTTCATTTCCAAACATTTAAGTTCATCCTAGTTGAACATTCTGCTGATACTAAGCAACCACTCCCCATTCTTAAACCTCGTCCTATATCTTGGTACCTTATATTTCATGTCTATGAGTTTACATATTATAATTAATTCCTATCAGTGAGATCCTGCCATAATTGTCCTTATGTGTCTGGCTTATTTCACTCAGTATATTGCCCTTGAGGTTTTGTCATCAACCCATTTTTTTTTTTTAATATGGTTTTGTTCACTCACCATACATTCCATCCCAATTAAATAATCGATGGTTCTCTGCATGGTCATACATTTATGTCTTCACCACCTTCACCACTATCTATGTAAGAGCATCTACATTTCTTCCACAAGGCAGGAGGGAGAGTTGAAGAAGGTAGAGAGGCAAAAGAAAGAGGAAAAAAAATGACAGCTAGGAAGCAGCAAAAGGAAAAATAACCTTAAATCAAAGTAGACTAAAGAATCAGACAATACCACCAATGTCAAGTGTCTAACATGCCTCCCCTATCCCCCCTCTTATCTGCATTTACCTTGGTATATCACCTTTGTTACATTAAAGGAAGCATGATACAATGATTCTATTAGTTACAGTCTCTAGTTTATGCTTATTGCATCCCTCCCCCAATGCCTCCCCATTTTTAACACCTTGCAAGGTTGACATTTGCTTGTTTTCCCTCATAAAACAACATATTTGTACATTTTATCACAATTGTTGAATACTCTAGATTTCACCAAGTTACACAGCCCCAGTCTTTATCTTTCTTCCTTTCTTGTGGTGTGTCACATGCTCCCCACCTTCCTCTCTCAACCATATTCATAGTTATCTTTGTTCAGTGTACTTACATTGTTGTGCCACCATCTCCCAAAATTGTATTCCAAACCACGCACTCCTGTCTTCTATCACTCTGTAGTGCTCCCTTTAGTATTTCCTTTAGGGCGGGTGTATTGTTCACAAAGTCTCTCATTGTCTGTTTGTCAGAAAATATTTTGAGCTCTCCCTCATATCTGAAGGACAGCTTTGCTGGATATAGGATTCTTGGTTGGCGGTTTTTCTCTTTCAGTATCTTAAATATATCACACCACTTCCTTCTTGCCTCCATGGTTTCTGCTGAGAGATCCGCACATAGTCTTATTAAGCTTCCTTTGTATGTAATGGATCGCTTTTCTCTTGCTGCTTTCAGGATTCTCTCTTTGTCTTTGACATTTGATAATCTGATTATTAAGTGTCTTGGCGTAGGCCTATCGATATCTCTTCTGTTTGGAGTACGCTGCGCTTCTTGGATCTGTAATTTTATGTCTTTCATAAGAGATGGGAAATTTTCATTAATTATTTCCTCTGTTATTGCTTCTGTCCCCTTTCCCTTCTCTTCTCCTTCTGGGACACCAATGATACGTACATTATTGTACTTTGTTTCATCCTTGAGTTCCCGGAGATGTTGCTTCTTATTTTTTCATTCTTTTCTCCATCTGCTCCTTTGCGTGTAGGCTTTCAGGTGTTTTGTTCTCCAGTTCCTGAGTGTTTTCTTCTGCCTCTTGAGATCTGCTGTTGTATGTTCCTATTGTGTCTTTCATCTCTTGTGTTGTGCCTTTCATTTCCATAGATTCTACTAGCTGTTTTTTTGAACTTTTGATTTCTGCCCTATATATGCCCAGTGTTTCCTTTACAGCCTCTATCTCTTTTGCAATATCTTCTCTAAACTTTTTGATTTGATTTAGCATTAGTTTAAATTCCTGTATCTCAGTTGAAGTGTGTGTTTGTTCCTTTGACTGGGCCATAACTTTGTTTTTCTTAGTGTAGGTTGTAATTTTCTGTTGTCTAGGCATGGTTTCCTTGGTTATCCAAATCAGGTTTTCCCAGACCAGAACAAGCTCAGGTCCCAGAGGGAAGAAATAGTCAGTATTGGTTTCCCTGAGGGTTGTCTTAGAAAATTGCTCCACCCTTTGATGCCTCAGGTCACTGTGCTTTTCTGCCCAGCAGGTGATGCCTGTTAGCCTATAATTCTTGACTGGTATGAGGAGGTATGTTCCCCCAGGCTCTGGGGTCTGGTTCTGAATGGAAAGGGACCCACCCCTTTCCTCCTAGAGAAGACAGAGCCCCCAGGTGGAGGTCATTAGCATTTCAATGGTCTCGCTCTCTGCTTGTGCTGTCTCCACCCTTCCCCAAGTCACAGCCCTGGAAACTGAATATGACTGGGGCTTTCTCCACTGAGCCAAAAAAGAAACAGATAGTCCCCTTCAGACCCAATCGAAGGCAACCCTCCGGCTCTCCAAGGTCAGTCATCACCCAAAGCCTCTGTGTTTTTTGGGGATGCGTACCTGTAGTGAGCAGTTCACACTCACTACTTAAAACCCCAGTTGGAGCTCAGCTGAGCTGTATTCGCTTACTGGGAGAGAGCTTCTCTCTGGTACCACGAGGCTTTGCAGCTCGGGCTATGGGGGAGGGGGTCTCATGACTTGGTTCCACAGGTTTTACTTACAGATTTTATGCTGTGTTCTCTGGCATTCCTCCCAATTCAGGTTGGTGTATGATGAGTGAATGGTCTCATTTGTCCCCCCGCAGTTATTCTGGATTATTTACTAGTTGTTTCTGGTTTTTTGTAGTTGTTCTATTGGGACTACTTAGCTTCCACTCCTCTCTATGCAGCCATCTTGCCCCGCCTCAGTAATTATTTTGTAATCTTGAATTGGACTCTTGCTGCTTCTTGTTTTGAGATAAAATCCGAAATCACTTTTCAAAATAGCTGTTTCCCCAGTCTTAGGGAAGCTTTATCCTAAATGAGTCTTATTTTGTTTATGAAGAAAATTGCATGGTTCTTTTACTTAAAAAAGTGATAAAAGAAACTTTATATTCAATAATAATTCATTTATATAAAAGGTGGATATTATTTAGTTCTTTGATTTCATTATTGTAATTATATCAGAATATCTCAATCAGTTCCTCTGAATTTTTTGTGGAAACATGTAAACTAAATTATTAACAAATTTGTGTTTATTTGTAATTTTTAGTAATGTTTTCATAAATTAGTTGCTTTAAAATAATTTTATTTCCTTCTGAAAAATAATTTTCATACTATAGAGGTTGAAACTGAAAATTTTGCAGTCTGCTGGATATTCTTCTCCATGGGAGTGGTAGTCATGTATATATAAATACATTTTCTCTGTCTTGCTGTGCCATCACTTTATAGGACTGCTGCTTTTATCCTTATAATAATAATATATTTTTAAAAGATACTCAACAATAAACTACACAGTCCATGTAACTAACATATGTAATTAGTAATATTGAACAACTGTTTGACTTTCTCTTTTTCTTTTGGAATGTGATGAAGCAGCAACTCTTTTATGTGTACTCAGTGGAAAAGAACCCAGGTTTACTTGATATTGTACTCATATTGTAATATGTGGAGTTTTCTTTGGTTTTTTAAATTATACCCTCTCCGAGGCATTTGTTTGTAGATATCCCCATGTTCTCTACTGTATATGTAAAGTAAAAAGCAATGGCAACAGCAATTTTCAGAAAGAACAACTGAGCTTGTTAAGAATTTAATTCAGTTACACAGCTGGAAAAAAAAAGGCACCTCTTCAGTGTTCACCTAAAATGTTAGTGCCGGTATTCTTGGTTATTAAGTGATAACCTATCCTACCAGGAAAACATAGGATCATATTAGAGAAATCTCATTAGAAGATCATTCCTGAGAAAAGGACACTGTTCTAGCTGATTCTTAAACTTTTTCCAATTAAACTGTCTCAGGCCTTATATTATCTATGTGTTCTGCACATTTTGTTTTACGTAATACCCCCAATATAACTTATTTCAAATCTCCAGGTTACACACTTTACACAAACACAGATATACATGCCTTTACACACACACACACATACATATTTTCAAAATGTAATGCTGAAAGAAAAAAAATATGGGTTAGCAAGAAGACTACCAGTCAGAAAGTCATAAGAAGGATTTCATATGTATATTCAAGGAGGAAAATTGATGATCTCTAATACCACAGCATTTAAAAATTTTGTTGTATATTTTCAATCTATTTTCAAGTGTTAAATTTACAGCTCACATATAGCAGCCAAAAATGAAATGGAATAGTAAGACATGAGTAAGTAGCATAACCCTAGACTTTTATGTCTGCAATACCTAGATGATTAAACAAAAGTGTAAATGCTTTATTTTATTGCCAACTATATCTTTAATGTTCTTCTTTATCCATGCCATTCTATGTACTCATTCTTTATCTGTATTCTGTCCACAAATCTGCTGCATACAGTATTCCTGTTTGTGCAGTGCCCAATCTGTACCACTATACATGGCAGCATTGGTCTCCCATTCCAAAGAGAGGGTTATTTTCCTGTAAGTAATTAGCAATTTGCTATAACTCTAATTTTAATTTATATAATTATTTCTAGATATGTATGAATACATTAGGATATAAAATAACAACTAATAAGTAAATGCAGTTATACTCCTAGTATTATCACAGAAATTATTACTTATTTTTTAATTGCTTATTTGATGAGGAAACCACTTAGAAAACATTTTTGGCCTCTTAAGTGGATAACAACAGTTTTGCTAAAGTTATTCATTCTTTTGTTGCTATTGAGAAGAATATTTTCTAAGGAAAAGACAGAGAAATCTAATATCAAATTTTCAGAGACTCCTAGAAACAATTTTATTTAGTCTTTCAAGTACCTTATTTTATTTTATTTTATTTTATTTTATTTTTTATTTAAACAGTTTTATTCCCACACTATACAATCCATTCTAAGTGTAAAATCAATAACGTTTGGTATAATCACAGTTATGCATTCACCACCACAGTCAATATGAGAACACTCCCATTCCTTTTGAAAAACAAACAAACAAAAAATCCCATACTGCATTTATCCCCCTATTATTGACATTTAGCTTTTGTATATTGCCTTTTTACAATTAATGAAAGAATATGATAATGCTACTGTTAACTACAGCTCTTAGTTTGCATTAATTGTATTTTGCTGTATACCACCCTATTATTAACACCTTGTAATAGTGAGGTGCATTTGTTCTAGTTCATGCAAGAACTTTCTTATATTTGTACAGTAAACAACCATTATCATCTATTCTAAGTTTCACTAAGTTATACAGTCCTTGTTTTTATCCTCTGGCTTTTCTTCTGGTGACATACATGACCCTAGCCTTCCTTTCTCAACTATACTCATACTCAGTTTCCTACTTATACATGCAGTATTAACGTAGTAACAAGCACCAATTTATTTTTAATCTCTATTTTTGTATATGGAAACTGAGGTCTGCCAATCAAGATGAAGTCATGAACTCAGGATCATTCAAGATTCTTTACATAGTTCATGATAACAGTGATAGAGCAATACTTTAATGCTGTCACATAAATAATAATAAGCTATTTTTTTAAAAAGGCATATCAAGTAAGAGATGGAGCAAGGGAATTTTGCCATTCTTATTTATTGGCTTGTTTATCATTTATTGTAAGAAAATAAAATGAAAGACATAAAAGACTTGCTCAATAAATAGTGAATTCAAGGACAATTTCCAGAATTCTATCTTTTTTCTCATTATTTTATTTAATTTTGCTGAAATGTGGAAACAGGAGAAGTAAAAACCAATTAACTACCAAGAACTTAAAAGTTAATATATTACAAATTGATTTTCTGTAATACCTAATTTTGTCATATTAGTCACATCATAAACACATTTTGTTATTAACTATTCTTCTACATCTTATTTCTAACAACTGTGTAATAACCTATTATATGAATGGTTGCAATTTTTAAAACATTTACTTATGTTGAACCTTGATGTAAGTTCTCATTTTCATATTACTGTCATATAAAACCTACCTATTATTAAAATCCCCTTTTTCAAGTAGTAATTATTTCCTTATTATAAACCCTGTGAAGTGATACTCCTGTGTCAATAATTATAAATATTTTGAGGCATTTTTTGCTACAAAGAAAATGCCAGGGTTCTCTTCCCTTAATATCTTAACATTAATAATACAGAAATCCCACTTAATAAACACTCATCAATATGGTCAAATATTCAGTAAAGATACAACTATATGGGGCCAACATATGTGTGTGTGTGTTCTTGTGAGTATGCGTGTGTGTGTTTGTTATTTGAAAAGTTTGAGATAGCCATAAGAAAACAGAAATACCACATGCATACATCGTATGAGTGTATTGCTTTTTAAAGTAAAATGTCTCCAAAATTTGAATATCTTGGGAAAAAAAAATGTGTTTGTGAGATGCAAAATTGACAATGACAGCATCTTTTATTTGGCTTTATTTAAACAACCATTCCAGTAAAATTAAAGGGTAAAGAATAAAAATTTGTAATGCACTATGACTTTACAGAATAGAATTTTAGGATTACCAAAATAAAGAAATTCAGTTTGTTTTATCAGGACTCTTTAGCTGCAATCAAGTAACCAATATTAGAAGTAAAATTTCCTTCTCAGACGTAAACTACAGGATAGACAAGAAAGGTATCCAAATAAGAGACATGTAAAATGACATGTAGGAGTAGAAGGATCATTAGCAGGCAAGACTTGACTATAATATGACTGAATATATTAACATAGAAAAAACGAAACATCAGATTGCATGTTGGTGAACCATGGCACTTATATGAGGGGAATTAATTTAAGCAATCATTGGCAGTGTTTGTCTAAAATACTGTTTAGGGTGAATGTGCCTTGACATGTATCTATGTCTCTAGCTTCAAACTCTGTGGAATTCAAAGCCCACTTATGTAATGATGTAGCATAAGTATCCACAGGAGCATTAATTCAGATTGACACTGTCCACGTGTCAATACCAACTGCTTTCCACTTTTTATTTTTTCTGTATTTTGGTTTTAATTTTAATCAGTGTCACCAACATATATCTATTTTCTTAGGCCAGAACTTTATAACAATCTTAGACACATTCCTCTCTTTCAGCCCCTGCACCAGTTAATATATAGTTAGGAATTACCTTTGAAACTTCTCTCAATTTTTCTGGCCTGATATTTCTATAATATTTAGTTGCTATTCCATATCCTTGAGATATCCTACCCACAAATGCTGATAAGTTAGTATTACAATTAATATATGTGCATGTCATTTACTCGTTTAAAGTCATGCCAATATTTGCCCCTTTCCACCCAGGTCTGGTCCAATATAGCCGTCTTGATTTGACAGGCTGTTAAGATAAATACCATTCAACAGGTTGGCTTAGCAACAGGAATTTATAGGCTCATGGTTTCAGAGTCTAGAAGGCTTCCTTCCTCCCAGAATCAGTATCATTATGGCTTCTAAAACTGTTATGAACATTAAAAATACTTTTTTTTTCCTCATCTGACCATACATTGGATAAAGGTAGTGTCAGTTGCAAGGTTTTCACAATTATACAGTCACCTCATAAAAGCTATAATTATACAATCATCTTCAATAATTAAGGCTACTGGATTACAGTTCAACAGTTTCAGATATTTCCTTCTAGCTATTCGAATATGCTAAAAACTAAAAAGGAATATCTATATAATGCATAAGAATAACCTCCAGAATGAACTTTTGACTCTATTTGAAATCTCCCAGCCACAGAAACTGTATTTTATTTCAATTCTCTTCCCTTTCTTGTTCCAAGAAGTCTTTCTCAATCCCAAAATGCCAGGGTTAGGTTCATCCCTGGGAGTCAAGTCCCACGTAGGGTGGAGGGCAGTGAGTTTACCTGCAGAGTTGGCTTAAGAGGCCACATCTGAGCAACAAAAGCTGTTTTCTGGGGGTGATTCTTGGGCATAATTATAAGTAGGCTTAGCTTCTCCTTTGCAGGAATACATTTCATAAGGGCAATCCCCAAGTTCAAAGGCTTGGCCTATGAAATTGGGAGTCCCCAATACCTACAAGAATATCAGGGATTCTCCTGATGGGGAAGTTTAATATTTCCACATTTTACCCTAGTCCCTCAAGGAAGGCTTTAGCAAATACTTTTTATCCTTTACCCAAGTTACTCTGGGATGTATGAGGACATCATACTAACCTGTATAAACCAGTAAGATCTCATTCCCTATTTAAGATCCCATGAAATAATGGTGTTTGAATAAACTGACTGTACAAGTTATATTAGATAGTGTGCTACAGAAAATATAAATTTTGCACAAATAAATATCTCTTTCTTTGGTCTCAAACAGAAGTTGAAGTTTTAAAACACAGTAAATATTGTCCTTTACCCTTTAGTGTGAGTTGCCTTAGTCCTAACCAGATCAACATCATTCATATCTGTAATCAAAGTCTAATCTCTTTTTCATCATTTTCAATAGTTTCTGTGTAGGGTAATGCTGATTTTCATAGCTCAGATCTCTACCTCTAAGTCTCAGGTGTCACACAGATACCAGAAGTTCCAGGGAATGACCAGGTTATGCACAAAGTGCTCAGCATCTCAGAATTTAGAAATAACTGTAACAACTCAGGAATAGATATGACTGCTTTAAGAGGTTACAATCTAGGAAACTTTACAATAAGCCTTCCCCTGATAACCTATGCTATCAAATTCAATTCTCAGAGTTTGCATATTATAGTTGTCCATATTAGTGAGGCATTATAGTATCTTTTTGTTTCTGCATTATTACAGTCAATATACTGTCATCAAGTCTCATTCACCTAGTTGCACGCCTCATAACTTCATTCCTTCTCACAGTCACTCAGTATTCCATTGTATATATTCACCACTTTTCACAATTCTGTTCCATCAGTCAATATATCCTTAGGATACTCTATCCATTGCAAATTGTGAATACTGCCACTATAAACAACAGTTTGCAAATGTCCATTTGTGTTTTAGCGTTCAGTTCTTCCAAATATATACCTTATAAACAGTATTGCAGGATCATATGGCAACCCTATCCTTAGACTCCTGTGGAACCACCATTCTGCCCTCCAGATGGGCTGCACCATTCTACTTCCCTAACAGTGAATAGGTACATCTCTCTCTCCACATTTTCTCCAGCACTTGTATCCCTCTGTCTATTTTTCAAACAGTTTTATTCACACATCATACAATCCATCCTAAGTAAACAATCAACAGTTCCTGGTATAATCAAATAGTTGTGCATTCACCACCACAATCCAAATGAGGACATTGCCATTTCTTCCACAAAGGAAGAAGAGGGAAAAAAAATGAAGAATAAAAAATTAAAAAAAAATAAAAAGGAGAAACAGCAACAATAGTACCAAATACTTTCTCTCATATCCCCTTCTTATTGACATTTAGCTTTTGTATATTACCTTTGTTACAATTCGTGGATGTATATTGCAATGCTGCTAACTATAGATTCTAATTTGCATTGATTGCATTTTCCATATACTATCCCATTTTCAGTGCCTTGCAATGTTCACATTCATTTTTATCTCCTTCATTTAAAAATATTCTATTTGTACATTTAAGCACCATCATTGTCCATTCTAGGTTTTTCTAAGCTATACCATCCTAGCCCTAATCCTCTATCTTTCATTGTGGTGTCATACATGTCCCTTGCCTTCCTCTTTCACCCATACTCACATTCAGCTTTGTTATGTGTACTTACAATATTGTGCTACTGTCTGGTAGTATTGTCCTATCCATTTCTGGATCTTTACAATCAATCCTGTTAGACATTCTTTACCCCTTCAGCATCAAATGCCTGGACTCTACCCTCTTTATACTTCCTGATAACCTGTGTTCTCAACTTTAACTCTCAAATTATGCTCATAAATGATAGTTCATATTACTGATTTTTTTCTCTCTTTTTACCCTTCCTGATAGTCTTCATTTCTACACTCTTCTCCAGACATTGCTCTTCTGTTTTTTCCTATCTACCTCTAGTGCTCTCTTTAGTATTACTTTGTAGAGTGGCTCTGTTCTTCACAAACTCTCAGTGTCTGTTTGTATGAAAATGTTTTAAACTCTTCCTCATTTTTGAGGGACAATACATCCTACCACTGCCTCCCCCCCCTCCATGGTTTAAATTCACACATAGTTTTATCAAGCTTCCCTTTTATGGGATAGATGAATTTTCTCTTGATGCTTGACAATCTGCTCAATGTCCTGGAGTAGGTCTATTCAGATCTGTTCAGCTTGGGGTAGGTTATGCTTCTTGGATCTGTAATTTTATGTCTATCATAAGAGATGGGAAATTTTCAGTGATTATTTCCTCCGTTATTCTTTCTGCCCCCTTTCCCTTCTCTTCTTCTGGGAAATCCATTGCATGTATATTTATGTACTTCATGTTGTCATTTAATTCCTTGAGAACCTACTTATATTTTTCCATTCTTTCCCCCTCTCTGTCCTTTTGTGTGTAGAATTTCAGATATCTTGTCCTCCAGTTCACTGATCTTTTCTTCTCCCTCTTCAAATCTGCTGTTGTAAGCCCCCATTTTGTTTTTCATCTTTTCTAATGTGCCTTATATTCTAATAAGTTCTGCGATTTGTTTTTTCAAACTTTTAAATTTCTTCCTTAAGTTCACCCAATGTTTTCTTTACATCCTTCATCTCTTTTGCCATATCTTCCCTCAACTCATTGACTTGATTTTTGAATTGACTTAGCATGTTTACTGGAACATCTTTAATTAGTTCTTTCAACTCTTTGTATCTCATCTGAGGTGTATGTTCCCTTTACTGAGCCATATCTTCATTTTTCCTAGTGTAACTTGTAATTTGTGTGTGTGTGTGTGTTTGTGTGTGTGTGTGTGTGTGTGTGTGTGTGTGTGTCTAGGCATCTGGTTTCCTTGATTAGTTTATTCTAGAGGTCATTTTCACTCTTTTACCTAGGGTTTTATTATTGGTTGTATTTGTTCTCTATCTGTTCTTTGGCATTCAGTAGAACTTATTCTAGATGTATAGCATAGCTTCTGTTTACCTGATCAGAATTTTTCAGCTCTTGTTATTCTGGTTCTTACCCTGCCTATATGGAACTTTTTTTTTTTTGAAAAGGGTTTACCCAGATATGAACAACCCCACTCAGATTTACCTAGACCAGAGATGCACAGGACTCAGGATATGTGTGCAATCAGTATCAAGTTTCCCTTAGAACGAGGCTCAGCAGGTTGTCAGAATTTCCTGTGAAGCCTCTAGGCTTTGTTCTTTTCCTATCTTTCCCAGCAGATGGTGCTTGTCAGCCCTCAACTCCCCACAGGCTTAAAGAAGGGCATTGCCTTTAGTTCTCACCAGACCCTGTCCCTGTCTGGGGTGTAGTTGAGTCAGAGTTGGCAGAAGTACAAATCAAGCTTAAGCTATTTCTGTTTTGTTTTGTTTTTTTTTTTTTCTTTTTTTTTTTTTTTTTTTCTTTTCCCCACCTTTGGGTTCTGAAATCTCTGAAGGAGGGCATCCATTTGAGCTGGGATCTACCCACTTTTCTTGGGGAAAATATGCCTTTTAGACATTATTTCCCTCATTGGAGTTCTCACTTTGTTTCTCAGACCTATGTTAACTCCATCCTTCCCTAGGTCAGTGTTGACAATTGAAAATGCCTGAGGCTTTCTCTAATGAGCTACCTAGAAGAGTTTTTAAAAAAAGAAATAAAGAAGGAACAAATCCCCTCTTCAGAGCTATTCCCCAGACCCCAAGTTGCACCAGTCAAGAGCCAGACTTGGTACCTGTGTCTGTGTGCTCCTTTTCTTGGGGCACAGCCCTTTTCCAGTATTCTGAACTCAGCCTTCTCCAAAACCTCTGTTTTTATTCATTTATTTATTTATTTTCTGTCAGCCCTGCCTCTTCTCTGCAAGGAGAGACTTCAGGGTCCATTTCCTGCTTGCTCCAGTTTTATCTGTGCTTGTAGATTGTATTCAGTTTTCCAAATTTGTTAATTAAAACTGCAATTGGAGCTTGACCGAGCTACTTTCCCTTGCTCCTAGTAGAGGCTGCTTCATTTTTCCCACAGGGAATGTTCAAACACAGCTTGCTGTGCCAGTGGAGAAGGGGTGCCAGCTTCACAGTTTGAGGGCTTTACTTACAGTTCTATTCTGCTATCTTGGCCTTTATACCCATTCCCAGACTGGTGTATGATGTGTGTCCAGTCATGGGTATCTCCCAAAGAGATGTTCAAGAGAGTTCCTGGCTATTTACTAGCTTATCTAGAGGGCTAACAATTCCACATCCATATTCTGCCATCTTTTCTCACCCCTGCCAGACAATGTTTTTGTGAAATTTATATGAAGAGAAGTTCTGCCAACCTGTATGAAAGGGAAAAGAAGGCCACATGGAGAAGCCAAAATTTAGTGGGAAACTGGAAGGGCAGACACAAGAAGGAAGAGATCATTGCAAAGTGATGAGAATGACAAGGAATCCCACAGCCAGAACTAAAAATGTGATAGTCTTCAGGAAGAGGGAAGCTTTGTTGATATCTAGATTTTGGAATTCTCCTAGCCTCAAAACCATGATCCAATAAATTCCCACTCTTTAAAACATCCATCAAGGGGTATTTGTGATAGCAGCTCAGGCAAACCAAGACAATGGCTATCAAAGGACAGAAAGCCATTCATAGTGTAACTTGCCTGGGTAATAAGCCTCTAATCATCTCTCATTCTTTTGGACTTTATTGTCTAGCCACAATAATGGCCTTATTGTTCCATGACAATGCCTTATTGTTTCATATATCAAAGACACTTGCTAGAACACTTCTTCCTCTTCTCATAGGAGTTGACTGACCAACACATATGCATTTATTTTCTATAGACATGTCTACTTGATATGTCAAAGTAAACATTATTTTTACCTTATATATGATTTTTTGCTGCATTATTGAACCTTATATGACTTTTTGTCTTTCTTTATCTGTCTCTTTCTCTTAATGTACAGTCATATTTTAGAAAGCAGGAACTCTGTCTAATTTGTGAAATCCCTAGCACCTCCTACTTCTGTTTCTCTCATGTCATCCACACTGAACACATAAGTATTGATGGAAAGATAAAATGTATTTTATCATAATTAACCAAAAACTTCAAAATAAATACAATGGTATTTAAATATTTAATAACTATTTTACAACCACAGTTTGCTAATTTTAAAAATCATAAGACATAAAATTACATTATAGGAAATCACATCAAGGATTTACATATATACTTAATATGTTTTGCAGTCAAGGTTCAGATGCAAGTGATGGAAGTAATTCTAGGTACTTCAAACAGAAATGATTAAATATAGAGAACTGGGTGCTTATGAAATTATTGAGAAGGTTGTAAGGACAGGCTGTAGCTTTGACCTCAATGATTGCCTTACTGTAGAACACTGCAAAACTTGCCTACCAAGAGAATTGCTGCAGCTACTATATTCAGAAAGCCATTGTGCCAACTGCTAAAATACACAACTACCCCCATTTAATCCACACTGTGTAGATAAGAAAATACTTTCAAAACTCTTAGACTCTGCAGGAAGTGGGCTCCATAGCACTTGGCTGCTAAATCCAAACAAAGATTGAGCCAGTGCATCAAGAACACAAGTGCCAGGGAGTCTAGGAAATACAGCATAAATCTTCCACACAGTTCCTAATGGCAGATGTCTATGCAAGAAGAGCAGTAACAAAACTGAGTATAATGATACAGTCAGAAATTATCTTAGTCTTTGTCATTAAAATTTATATACAATATTACCTCACCTATGCCAGAAGACCTGAGCTTATTTACACATTTCAGAGTTAGAATCAAGAAATATTTACTAAACACATTCTATATAAGAATTCTCCAACATGTAAACAAAATGTATACACTTCAAAACTTCTTGTCAAAAAATAAGTTACATAAAACAAGTAAATTTAAACTTTACTCAAAATTTTGAATAGTACAACCAATCTTAATAATTTCATTTGCACAATTCATATTTACCAATACTGCCCTTTCCTGTTGTAAGCATTTTTATTTTCTGAGATTAATTACTTGCTACAGAAATACTTTGAGTCTTTGGGACTATATATATGTGTGTGTGTGTATATATATACATATATATATATATATGTATATATATATAGATATAGAATCTCATCCTTATATCATTCAAAACCACTCAATATATATACATATATACATATATATGTATATATGTATATATATAGATATAGAATCTCATCCTTATATCATTCAAAAACACTCACAAACATATGATATATGTATATGCATATGTATGTATATGCATATACCTATATACATTTATTTATTTATTTATTTATTTATTTATTTATAACCTGTCACTGAGTTCAGAGTGTACTTAGTAGGAACTCTAATTTACAGAAAATTTTATTCTTGAATAAACATAGTAAATTTAATTATGATTTTTCTATCTTGGTATTACCTCATTTCCTAAAGCTCTCCACCCCCAAATTCAAACTCTTTAAACTTCTGCTTAATTTAACTCTTGTGCAAGACTTGAATACAGAGTCTTAGGCAATTCCTGACATGCATAAGCATAATGATTCATGTGCCTTGATCTAACAAATGTCTTTACAAGCCTATGTTATAATTCAGCACAGCTGGTAGAAATCTGAGACATGGACCAGTTGCCATATGCATAGTTGACTTAATCAAAATTAACATCCACCTTAGAAAATTTTATTCTCCATTTGTAAAACTCAGTGGTATAACATAAATGTCATGACATCTTAGGTCCTGCATCAGTAATTGAGTTGTTTATGATACAAACTAATTTTCAATATTCTGCTTCCTTCCCCAAAAAAGCAGGTAGAAGCATGAACAGGGAAGGTTATTATTTACTAGCCACAGCTCAATGCACCATGTAATCAAATCCTTTGTCAGAGCATCCTGCCACATAATCAGATCTTGTGAATTGTCAAAGGCAATTTTATAAATATATATTCATTTAAAGCCTTAGTAAGCCTGCTATGGTGTAGGATGATTACATTTTTCTTCCCTTTTTCCTGTTGTTTTTGTTGTATTCTGAATTCTTATGTATGGAGTAATTACATTTCTTAAATATATAATTCTACAGCACAAACTAATGAATTCACTATTCACCTATAACAAATATTATTCTTCCAAGCCTTATTCATTAAATTATTATGATTTGGTTTGCTTATAATTTTATCCCAGGATAACATCTTTGCAAAGTATTTAAGTGCATTTTTTCTAAGATTTTAATAATTATTTTTGCTGAACCATGTTAGAGTTTAATAACAATTCAGTGCACAGCCCAAAGATGATAAAATTTGTTTGGGTATATACACACAGACATTCACACATCCCTTTACAAAGAACATGCTTCTGTGTAATTTGTGTCTTTGCTTAGTTTTATTTGTTCCAGACAAACTGTTGAACACCTTTAGAATTTTGTTTATTCTTGGTCACAGTGATCAGCTCTCTTCACAAGGTTCATTGTATTGATTAAAATGACTAAGCTCCACATTGATCTGCACCTCCTAGCAGAGGCCAGTGACTCACTGCTAATAATAACAAGGTATTACATGGTTTTTCTTACAGGACAACAATTACAACGTCTCTGAGGAATAATAGTGAAAAGATAGGCCCTTGCTCTCTTAAAAATTACATATATGCCCTTGAAAATAAACTAGGAGACTTTTGCTCCTTCAATATTAACTTCAAAAAACTATGGAATATCTTCTCTTGTACTCAGTACAATTAGGAAGAAAAAAGGGACCCAGAGGATTCAGTCTATATTCATAAGGAGTGTTGGTTGATGAAAACTAGATACAGAAAATTGCAGAGGACTACGAAGGACAAAAAAGTACAAGTTAGTGGAGAGTGAATGGGAAGATAAGCCAGTGGCTAAGAAGCAATCATCAGGGTATTGTGGCTTAATCAAATATAATTAAAGAATAAATTGATTGAATGGTTTGGAAGAGAAAGCGACGTTGGACTTCCTAAGCAAAAGTTGGCAGTGGGCTTAAGAGAGATAGCATTTAGTGGAAGGGAGAAAATGTTCTCATTTGGGAACATCCTCTCCCCTAGCTGCATGTTTCCTCATGCAGGGAGATCCCCTAGTGTGACAGCCCTGATCTCTTGCTGCCCCTTAATCATCCCCATCATGGAGGCAGTGATGGATATATAACTGGTGGGTTTGGCAGAAGGTACTTAGCATGCTTGATTAAGACCTATCCTCTCCCTTTATGAGGATCCTTGGCCTGAAGACTGTGTGCTCCTCCCTTCTGTAGGTTGTGTAGGCAGATTCCCATGATAGTGGACCACAATCGTGCATTAACTTCAGCACTGCCTGTGATCACAACAGGTATAAATGTTAAATTCAAATGACTGATAAAGTAATTTGAAAGGCCTAGGCTTTAGACATCATTAAAATATGTATTTAATCTACATTTGCCTGACTTCTATGTCTGTCTCACAATCCATCCTCTACCTGGGCAAGGAACGGGGGTTAATTATTTGTTGGGCCCCCTCAAATGCCATACACTTGTCGCTAATAATGAGAAAAAGTGCAGCACAATGCTTCATAGATCATTTCCGTCTCTCAATGTTTATGATTTAAACATGTTTAAACACAAATACCAATTTCAAGCTGACATGTTATATAAAAATAGTATAAAATAGGAATAGACATCTATTTTTATATATACACAACAAATATGTACTTAATACTTGTTATTAAAGAGAAATATTTAAAGTCTATAATTCCCATTTTCAAATCACACATGCATCGTATACTGAGAGATGGTGGAACACTTTTCTGGATTCTGGGAAGGGTATGGCAGTGCTATTACACTGTATGATGCTTTTATAAGATCTCAATCTCATCAGAAGAAATAAAGGTGTTTTAGTTTTGTTCAGTAACACTATAAATGTAAATGCTTTTAAAAATGTTTATTTACTTTTAACTAAAAATGGGACATTAATAACTAGGAAAATTTATTCCATTGTTTAAAATAATTTCATCTTTTTTTGTTTTAAAAGTGCTAATTTAGCATGAACGGTTAATCAGTTATTAGCCGTTGGTTTTTGGTAAAAAACATTGGCATAAAAGTTAAAAGCATATGAATTTTGGAGACGGATGCATTTTCTTCCATTTCAAAAAGAATTCGCCTAACTTCAAGAGTGCCAAAGGGAAGAAGATAAAATCTCAATACTTTATTGGATTTTTATGTGAAGTTTTACCTGCAAAAGGAATCAAGGATACTTCAACCTATCATGTTTGAAAATTTAGATGCACTTAGTAAAACTTCACACAATAAATGTGAATAAGAATCAAACATCATGAATCCTATAAAAATTACTTCAGCAAAGAAGTTGAGAGAGAAAAGGCCATTTTTGAGGCTGTTGTTAAGGGTGGACTAAATGCAGACAAACCCTCCTGCTGAAAACAAACAGAAATCTGGCAAAAATAACAGTAATCTACATTGGAAAGCTAGTAAGATAGTTAGAAATTACTACATCAAAATATCAAAAGGACAATGTGTGGGATATAAGCCCAGTTTGAGGGATGCTGTTCCAGAGGGTGGTTTGCTGAAAGCCCCCTGGTTTCCAGAGGGTGAAATGCTGAGGGGCTGAGCAATACTCGTAGCAACACTGGAGGAAATGAAACTTAGAAGACAGCTCTGTTTAGTTTTTAAATCCCTCAACCACAACATTGGTTACCTTTCTCAAAAACAAAAACAAACAAACAAAAAAGTAGGGTTGGGCCACATATAATGTGCTTAATCCTCTGGATTTTTTTTCTCTTCTGGCCTTGTTCCAGATATCCTTGATGCCTTGTTATCTTTCTTATACTTTCAAGGAATTTAATTTTAAATGTTATGATATTTTATTGAGTATATTGGTGCAAAACAACTTAACCCACTATTGCTCAAAAAAGAACTCCCTCCAAGCTGACTGGCTGGATTCATGGCGAGATAGGAAGGTGGAAAAAGATAATTTATAGATAGATAAATAGATGGATGGATAGATAGATAGGTAGATAGATAATAGGTAGAGATATAAGTACAGGTGTAGGCAGATATAGATACAGGTACAGATAGAGGTATAAATGAAGAAATAATTCATGGATGCAGAAAAAAATTCATGGTATTGTTCTGTTAGGGCATTATTTAAAAGTATGAAAAAATATTAAGAGAAGAGTTTACCCACTTTTCCCAATTCTTTTTTCTGAGGCTAAAGGATAGTTTTCTTCCCAAATTAGTTTCATGCCAATCTTTTACCAGGAGGGAAGCTCTATAGTTGCTTTTCTTCTTTATTAGTTTTTTTTTTTTTTTTTTTTGATGCAATATGAGAAGGAAAGCAAGAATGATGGAAGAATACAATCTCTAGTCTTGAAACCATGTGGAAGAGGTGGACTTTGGGAAAAGGAAACAATGCCTGATGAAAATTTGTGAATGTTTGAGTTTAATGAAGTCAAACAATGCCACTCCACATCCTCAACAAGTCCCTTTAATTAAATGTACAATAAAAAATAAGATAGCTGCACTGAGCTTGTTTGAGTCCTACTCTGCACCGGTAATGAGAAAGGTAGATCTGAAATTCATCAGGTATAAGTGAAGAGAATAAAAAGAGTTAAGAAATGAAAACCTGAGTCCGAAAGGTGAAAAACAACATTTGATGGCAAATTTTTACCTTCCACGTTTCCTGTGTAATCCAAGATTTAATTTCTGTAGAGCTACTCATCTTTACACACTAAATTGAAAGGTTGCTCTGCTCTTCCCACAACCTGATATTACTTGTGTACTTTGGCATTTTATTGGCCATATATGACAGATGGGGAAACATAAATAGATTAGTTATTGTAGACATTTTTGTATGTCAACTGACTCAATCTTGAGAGAAGGCGATGGTGATGAAGCACTTAGAGCAGGCTCTTGTTCACTTACATTTCCTCGTATACATGCTACCAAAAATGAACACTGACATGCCAGAAAGCATGATTTCAAATTTGAATGGGGTAGAAATACTTTCGCGTTATAACGACAATCTTCGTCTCATTTTTCGTGTGAAATTTCTTGTTTGAAAGAAAACCAAATTACAGGACACAATGTGACAAAATATATTTTACTATTAATAATCTCAAAATACCAGTGTTAAAAAAAAGCCAAAATAAACTCTTCTCAAAAGTTTTAATGTTTCAAATTCCAATAGTAAATTCAGTTATTACTGTGCATGCAGGTAATTTAGTTTCTGAAATTTAAAGCAAATAAGAATACACAGTTAATGAAGAGATACTAAAATAATGCTTATTTACTAAGAGTTGCATCTCATTAAAACTAGATTACTTTCATTAATAAACTAACCTAGAGTTTTATGTTTTTCTCCACAAAAAGTTTGGTCACTTTTGTTTTACTCTTACTGCAATTCATGAGCAAGATAGTAATATACATGCAAACACATGCACACAGATTATAGAATGCACCCACGTATTGAGAGAGAAAGACAGAGCAAGAGAAGGAGAGAGAGGAAGGCTAGATGAGACCTTATATGGTTGGCACTCACTGTCTCATGGTCTCACTTTTTCACAACACCTCTGAAAAATGGATACTCCTCTCCCTATTTTGATGAAGAAACAGGATCAGAGCTGTTAAGAAAACCACTTAATTGTAGTTTTATTTTCCTTTAAAGTTATCTGAATTGTTTTATTCAGTGTCTTTTTTCATTACTTATTTTATGCAATTACAACATGAGTTCTCAGGCTTTGAATTCTTGTTTTGCTAAGTCAAAGACTATCAATTTATCTCTGTTTACCTCTGTAGCTCCCCAGCTACTTATAAGCTAGTTTACTTTCTCTAAGCTGCACTAAGAGATAAAAACTATTCAAATCACATGATAATAAATTGATGTATTATGGAATTGAATATCAGATTTTACCATTTTGTTTGTTTGTTTGTTTAGTAGGTGCTTGTATTCCATACCCAAGGAAAATGATTTAGATTTGGGATAGAAACAAGAAGTCTGAAATTTTGATGCAAATGGTTCCAGTAACATACTTTGGGAACAATATCTAAAGGAGAGAGCTGAATTTAAATTATGCCATCCATTACGGGAGCTTCTACTCCACTCTTATTTGGTAATGTTTTGTGTGAGATAAAGAAAGGAGGAGGAAAAGAGGAAAGACAATATATTCGTATACACATAAATATATCATTGTAGACAAAGTAATCTTTCATCATGAAAGATTAAAGCCAGGTGCTTCTAATAACAAAATTTAATGGAGAGAATGAGTTTATTTAATTTTGGTAGCGATATCTGCAGTGTCTGCAAGTATAATTTAATTTAAAAAGGAAAACTTGATATTCAGGTAATGTGTTTTTGAACCTTCTATCTAATTACCAATTATAAGTGCACTGACCTCATGTGGCTACTAAATGACTGAAAATAATATAAAAAAATATTTCCCTTAGTTTTCCTTACGAATTAAGTGCAGTTAGCCAATTATAAATAAGCATTTTCTTTCACATTTCCATTTAAGCTTATATGTGTGTGTGTTAACATTTAGAACATTGGAATTGAAGGAAGATGGCAGAGTAGGGAACTCCAGGACTCAATCCTTCCACCAAAACAACTATTTATCAGGCAGGAACTGTCTGAAGCACTATTTTAAAATTCCAGAGGCCAGAAGAACACTTGTGCCGGTTTGAGTGTATTGTGTCCCCCAAATGCCATTATCTTTGTGGTCTTGTGTGGGGCAGACGCTTGGGTGCTGGTTGGATTTGCCTGGAGTGTGCCCCACCCAGCTGTCAGTGATAATTTTGATGAGATGTTCCCACGGAGGCGTGGCCCCACCCATTCGGGGGTGGGCCTTGATTGGTGGAGCTATATAAATGAGCTGACTCAAAGAGAGAAAAGAGAGTGCAGCTGGGAGTGATGTTTTGAAGAGAAGCAAGCTTGCTGGAGAGGAACGTCCTGGGAGAAAGCCGTTTTGAGGCCGGAGCTTTGGAGCAGATGCCAGCTGCCTTCCTAGCTAACAGAGGTTTTCCGGAGGCCATTGGCCATCCTCCGGTGAGGGTACCCGATTGCTGAGGTGTTACCTTGGACGTTTTGTGGCCTTAAGACTGTAATTGTGTAGTGAAATAAACCCCCGTTTTATAAAAGCCTATCCATCTCTGGTGTTTTGCATTCTGCAGCATTAGCAAACTAGGACAGATTTTGGTACCGGAGAAGTGGGGTGCTTTTGCTGCTGAGTTTGCAGATACCAAACATGTTGGAACGGCTTTTTAAATGGATAATGGGGAGTTTCTGGAAGAGTTGTGAGGAGCTTGATAAAAAAGGCCAAAACTGCTTTAAAGAGACTGTTTGTGGAAATATGGACTCTAAAGATACTTCTGACGAGGTCTTGAACAGAGATGATCAATGTGTTGTTGTGAACTGGAAGAAAGGCGATCCTTGTTTTAAAGTAGCAGAGAATTTGGCAAAATTGAGTCCTGGTGTCAGATGGAAGGAAGAATCTGGAAGCAACAACCTGGAATACTTAGCTGAGGAGATCTCCAGACTACATGTGGAGGATGTATCCTGGCTTCTCCTTGCAGCTTATAGTAAAATGCGAGCAGAGAGAGATAAACTTAGAACTGAACTCTTGGGTTCAAAGAAACCAGAAGCTGATGGCTTGGAAAATTATGAGCTTCCAGGGGGTGGAATCCCAGAAGCTACAGCCCAATGTGAGGATGTAACCAAACATGGAACCCAGCCGCCATTTCAGTACAAGCCAAGATTGGAGATGGAATTATCCAGAAAGGATTTGTGGAAAGTCCTATTGTCTAATGGCTTTGACCCCTGTGTGCTTCATGCAAAGCCAACAGAATTTTTGCGAGATCTTTATAGACAGAGCCATTGCCAGTCTGGACTGGAGGAGACAGACAGGAAAAAATTAAAGGAAAAATCTCTTCAAAGACAGAGCCATGGAGGTTGAGGTCTGGAGTCAAGAGGCCTTGGGCTGGGAGAGCGGAGCAGCCCACACGCATGGAAAGGGTGAGTTTGCCCCGGAGGTCGAGGGTGGGCATTCCACCTCGATGCTCTGGAAGAGTTTTGCCACCCGAGGTCCCAAAGAGGGTGGAGCACATTCCCAGGGAATTGGGGAGAGCCTGGCTGCCACCACACTGTTCTGAAGGGGTTGAGCGTGTGCCCCGGAGATGGAAGGGAATCCGGGAGCTGCCCCGATGTTTGAAGAGGGTGGGGCCGAGAAGGTGGTCTCCCCAATGTGTGGGTATGTTCTAGCACTCACCTAAGCGTTTGGAGAGGAAAGAGCCGCCGAAAAGGCCCTTACGAAGGGTTAGGCTCCCGCTCTCTCAAGCCCCAAGGATGCAACGTTGTTCTGTAAATGACTCTCAGACTTTGAAATCTAATGGAGTTTGTCCTGAAGGTTTTAGGAACTGTTTTGCTCCTGTTAACCCTGTTTTCCTTACTGTTTCTCCTTATGGCAATGGAAATGTTTATCCTATGAATGTCCCTCCTTTGTATATTGGAAGCATATAACTTGTTCTAAGTTCACAAATCCACAGCTAGAGGGGAATTATGCCTGAGGACTGACCACGCCTAAATTGATTTTGATGGGATTTTGTACTTAACTTTTGTTACTGAAATGATTTGATTTTTTGTGGTATTGTGATGGAATGAATGTATTTTGTATTTGGAAAGATAATGTCATTTTGGGTTCCAGGGGGTGGAATGTGCCGGTTTGAGTGTATTGTGTCCCCCAAATGCCATTATCTTTGTGGTCTTGTGTGGGGCAGACGCTTGGGTGCTGGTTGGATTTGCCTGGAGTGTGCCCCACCCAGCTGTCAGTGATAATTTTGATGAGGTGTTCCCACGGAGGCGTGGCCCCACCCATTCGGGGTGGGCCTTGATTGGTGGAGCTATATAAATGAGCTGACTCAAAGAGAGAAAAGAGAGTGCAGCTGGGAGTGATGTTTTGAAGAGAAGCAAGCTTGCTGGAGAGGAACGTCCTGGGAGAAAGCCGTTTTGAGGCCGGAGCTTTGGAGCAGATGCCAGCTGCCTTCCTAGCTAACAGAGGTTTTCCGGAGGCCATTGGCCATCCTCCGGTGAGGGTACCCGATTGCTGAGGTGTTACCTTGGACGTTTTGTGGCCTTAAGACTGTAATTGTGTAGTGAAATAAACCCCCGTTTTATAAAAGCCTATCCATCTCTGGTGTTTTGCATTCTGCAGCATTAGCAAACTAGGACAACACTGTATACCATCCAGGGAAGAGCAGGAAGAAGAGGTTGATAAATTATGCTAAGAACAGTCAAATTGCTCTCTGCACAGGGATTATCAGTATCCATCCCTCCCTCTCTTGGTAGACTTCTAAGATATCCAGCCCCTGGCTAGCTCACTTGTGTCAAAAACGGATGTAAAAACACTCTTCCCAAGAACCAGGGGTAGGCACAGCCAATCACAGATCACAGCTTTGGATTAGAGATCTTGGATTGCAGGGAGCCTGCTCTGAGGGCAGCCATTGCTTCAATTCATCCAGACAGGACCAGCAGCTGCCATTATTTCAAACCACCCTGGACAGGGGTGGCAATGGTGGAAAAAAGATTTTGCACTCCCTTGGGGATGCAGGGGGAAGTTAGTTGAAGGGCTGCATTTGCTAGGCAGGACAAGAAAGCTCAGCTTTGGAGAGCTGTGCAAGAAGCTCTTGGTAGTCTTCCTCTTTCCCTTCTCAGGACACTGTGGAGCTGTTCTGTGCTTCATTTGAGACAAAAAAAAAAAAAAAAAAAAAGAGTTTAAGGAACTTCAGAGGTGGAAAGTCTGGGGTAAAAGTTTGCCAGCTTCAAACACCCAAGAGAGGGAGATCTGCCTGCCTCCTGGGCCAGCCAAACTCCTGTAAATAGGGAATCTCCAAAACAACTAACAAGCATAAGCCCAGGGCAAGACAGAGGCCCAGTAAGACAGGGAAAACCCTAAACACTGCACTCACCTCGGGCAGACCTTCCTGACAGGAGGGCTGAAGCCCAAGAAAATCTCTTTCTTATCAGCAGCTGGTTGCAAACTAAAAAACAGATATCTCAGGGAATAAATTCAAGAAATATCATTTTAAAATATTAAAATGTACAGTGTGCAATTAAAGAGTAGAAGACAAACAGAGAAATGGGAAATGATGGCTGATCTACGGGTAGAGGATAAAAATCCAGAAAATACCAATGAAGAAGACCAGAATGTGGATATAGCCAATGAAGCCTTTAAAAAGATGACTGAAAAATGCTCAAGGAGATAAAGGAAAATACAGAGAAAGGACTAAAGGATATCAGGAAAACAATGAACAAGAAATATGTCATAAAGTAAAATGACAACCTGCACAATGAGAGAAACTATTTGGAAATCGCATAGGAGATAAAGGTTTAATATGCAGAATATATGAAGAAATCCTTTAAGTTAAAAAGACAAACAGCTGAATTTTAAATAGGACAATAGACTTGACTAGACATCTCTCCAAAGAAATATGCAAATGGCCAGAAGACACATGAAAAGATGCTCAACATCATTAGTCATCACAGAAATTAAAATCAGAACAATAATGACATACCATTTCAAACCCATTAGAATGGCAGCTATTGATAAAATGAAGAATGGCAAGTGTTGGAGAGGAAGCAGAGAAATAGGAACAATCATCCATTGCTGGTGGCTGTTAATCATGTTCACAATGTGGTGTTACCATCACCACCATCCATTACCAAAACATTTCCATCATTCAGAATAGGAAATCCAGTGCTTTTTAAGACTTAACTTCTCATTCACTCTACCCAACCTGTAAAATGGTGCACCTGCTGTGGAAGGCAGTTTGGTGGTTCCTCAGAAAGCTAATTATAAAACTACGATATGAACTGGCAATCCCACTACTTGTTATATACCCAAAAAAATTGAAGGAGGGTCTCAAATTTTGCACACTACTGTTCATAGAAGCATTATTCACACTTGGCAAAAGATAGAACCAACTCAAATGTTCATCAGCCAATGAATGGATAAACAAAATGTGACATATACATGCAATGGAATATTGTTTAACCATAAAAAAGAATGAAGCCCTGATACATGTGATAGTAAAGATGAACTTTGAAGACATCATGGTAAGTGAAATAAGCCAGACACAAAAAGAATTAATATTGAGTGACCTCACCGATTTGAAACAATTAGAATTAGCAAACTCATTTTTCAGAGTCTATCTAGAATATAGGGTATCAGGGGACAGAGTGAGCATGGGGAAGGTATAGTTAATGCTTAAATTGTACACAGTTTCCGTTTGGAATCATCACAAAATTTTAGTAATGAATGGTGGTGATTGTGAACATAATTGACAGCACTGAATTATATATGCAAAATATCCTTTATCTCTTTCACCATATTTTCCTTCATCTCCTTGAATTGATTTAGGATATTTTTTTGAACATAATTGATTAGTGTTTTCAAGTCCTGTATCTCATCTGAAATTTTATTTTTTTTCCTTTGACTGGAACATGTCTTTCTCTTTTGTAGCATGTTTTGTAATTTTTTCTGGTGTCTAGGCATCTGATTATCTTCAAGATTTTTCTCTGGAAGTCAGTTTCTCTCTCTTGGTAGTCTTCTCTTGTTGATTGGCTTTGTGCTAAAGCTCTTCTTTGACACTGAGTTCAACTTATTTTAGACCTTTAAAATTGCTCATGTTTAATTGATCCTAATTTTTTCAGCACTTATTCATCTGATTCTTGTCCTGGATATACAGTACAATGGTTGAGTTTACACTATTTGTGCAATTTTTTCAACTCCAGAAAAAAAGCCTCCTTTCCCTATTCCTCCTTTGGGAATGCTGATCTATTCTGTTTGTTTTTGATTCACCTCTGTATGATTTAAACCCTCCTTTTCTTATCTCTAGCCCCCATTCCTTGCCTTTGCAGTGGCTATAGAAACGTGATCCAGAGTACTGGGTTGGCCAGCTGGGGCCAGGAAAACCTTGTACTCCATAAGTTGGTGTTGAATGTCTGGGTCAATATGGGGTATCTATAAGCGCCCAGTGCAGATGCTAGTCCTCTGGGCAGCAGCAGATTCTGGCTTCTAGCCAGTATCCAGTGGAAAAGCAAACATCCAGTTCTCCTTCTTTGGATCTTTCTTTTTCCTTCTGTGTGTGGGGGTTTCTTCATCTGTCAGATCCTTTGGGATCCAACACCAGTGGTAGCCTTGGTGTCAACTCTCTTGACAGCAGCAGTTACAGGCCTCACATCAGCATCTACCAGGACATAGAGTTGGAGTCAGTGCAACAAATAAATACACTCTGAGACTGTATATATATATTTGTTGTTGTTTCCTTTCTTTTTTGTGGTCTAGCAGATCCTTGAGGGACAAGCATGGGTGAAGCCTAGGTTTCAAATAGACAACACCAGCTCCTGGCTTCAAACTAGTATCATCCAAGAGACTTGTAGAGTCAATACATTACTTTTTTTAGGGTGTTAGTATTTTTTCTGTTTCCTTTTTTTTTTTTTTTTTAATTTATCTCTATCTTTATTTTCTTGTTTTTTTTTTTTTTTATTTATTTATTTTTTATGGTTATTGGTCTGGCAGACTGAGGCATGGGAGTACAAACCTTCTAGAATGCTTTCAAAGACTCTGAGATTATAGAACACTTCCTATACAATTTTATGAGGCCAACATTACTTGGTTACCAAAACCCAGTAAAGACATCAGAAGAGCTATCCCTCATGAATATAGATGCAAAAATCCATAACTAAATATTAGCAATGTGTATCTAACAGTATATTGAAAAAAATATTCATTATGTCCAATTGGGATTTATCCCAGGAAAGCAAGAGTGGTTGACCCTGAGAAAATAATCAATATAATAAACCACATAAATAGAATAAAGGAAAATATCCATGTAGCTATTTCAATATGTGCAGAAAAAGCATTTGAGAAAATCCAGCAATCTTCCCTGATAAAATCACTCAGAAAACTAGGAATAGAAAGAAATTTTCTCAACATGATAAAAAACATTTATGAAAAACTGAGAGGTAACATCATATTCGATGCTGAAAGACATAAAGGCTCCCTTTAAGAACAGGATCGAAACAAGGATGCCCACTTTCACCACTGTTATTCAGTATTGTACTAGAAGTTCTAGCCAGAGAAAGTAGTCAAGGAAAAGAACCAAAATGCATTCAAATTGGAAAGGAAGAAGTTTAAACGATCTCTATATACAGATGGAATGATAGTGTGTTTAGAAAATCCAAAGGAATCCACCATAAAACCACCAGAGTTAATAAATGGCTTCAGCAAAGTGGTAAGATACAAGGTTGACATGCAAAAATCAATTGTGTATCTATAACCTAGCAATGAATATTCCAAAGAGGAAATTAAGAAAACAATTCCATTTTCAACAGCATCTAAAATAATATAATATGTAATAAATTTAACCAAGGATATAAAAGACTTGTACACTAAAAACTAGAAAACACTGCTGGAAAAACTGAAGAAGACCTAGATAAATTGCAAGATGATCGTGTTCACTGATTAGAAACCATAATAGTGTCAAGATGTAAACATTACTCAAAGTTATATAGAATTAAAAATGGGATCCCCACTAAAATTCCAGCAGCCTTTTGCAGAAATGGTAAAGCTATTGTTTAAGTTCATATGGAACTGCAAGGGGACTCAATAGCCAAGACAATTTTGAAAAAGAACAAAGGTGGAGGATTCACACTTTCCAATTACAAAACTTGATACAAAGCTACAGTAATCAAAACAGTGTATTGCTGGAATAAGGATAGACAGATAGACCAACCAGACAGAATTGGAAGTCCAGAAATAGACCTACCCATTTATGATTTTGAAAAGGTTGCTAAGTACATGCAATGGAGAAAGGCAAGTGTACTTTGAAAATGGTCTCAGGAAAACTGGATATATACATTCAATTGAGTGAATTTAGATCCCATATCTCCCACCATAAAAAAAATTAATATGATCTAAAATTATAAAACTTTTAGAAGATAACATACAACTTCATGAACTGATTCAGTAAGGGATTGTTACATATGACACCAAAAGCATGAGTAAGAAATGGAATAATATATGAATTCACCTTCATCAAAATTAAATACTTTGTACTTCAAAGGACATTATCAAAAAAGAGGAAAGAAAGTCTACATAATTGGAGAAAATAGTTGCAAAGTATAGAATGGATAAGGGCTTAATATATAGAATTTATAAAGAACATTTATAATGCAGCATCAAAAAGAAAAACAACTCAATTAACAAATGGACAAAAGATTTGCATAGACAGGTTTCCAAAGAAGATTTGTAAATGGTCAATTAGCATATGAAAAGTTGTTCAATATGTTAGCTATGAGGCAAATGCAAATCAAAACCAAAAGAAGATATCACTGTTAAGTGACACAAGAACTGCTATTATTTAAAAAAAAAAAGAAAAAAAATCAGAAAACATGTCAGAGAGGATGCAGAGAAATTGAAACTCCATTCCATTGTTGGTGAGAATGCAAAATGGTGCAGTCACTGTGGAAAGCAATATAGTGATTCATCAAAAAATTGAATATAGTTATTGTATGACCTAGCAATTCCACTTCTAGGTATGTACCCAAAGAAAGTGACAACAGGGTTTCAAACAGATACTGGTACACTTATGTTTATAGCAGTATTATTCACAATAGCCCAGCAGTAGAAACAATACAAGTTTCCATCAACAAAAGGATGGATAATCAAAATAATAATTCCCACAATGAAATACTATTTGGGCATAAGAAATAATGAGGTTCTGAAACATGCTGCAGCATGGAAGAACCTTGAAAATATCATGCTAAGTAAAATAAGCATGATACATAAGGACAAATATTGTATGATTCCACTTGTAAGAGATGTGTTGAAATCACAGATTTGCCAAGAAAGTAGACTGGAATTTTCCAGGGGATGGGGGAAGGGAGAAGGGGCAATGCATGTTTGGTGTATATGGAGTTTATGTAAATAAAATTAACTTTATAAAAACAAGAAGTTTTCACATATGATTACTATCTTTTCTTTTACTTTGCATGCCACACACCATCACAACAAACTTTTAAAGCATTAATATATATATATATATATATATGATGCTCCAAGCTCATATATAGATTTCAAAATGGTCATTTTAGCATGAAGCCACATCTCTGAAACTTTAGTTAAATCTGTGACTGTAGTGGCTATATCAATGTGCACCAAGTTCTTGCTCTCAGTCACATTTTCTAGAAACAGTGTTCTAAAAAGTATCTCAAAACCCCCAAAATATGCAACTTTATTTAAAAATAAACCTAGTTTTGCATCTGGCACTTGGAAATTAACTGAGTCCCACTCGAGTCTTATGTCAATGCATTGGGTCTATATCCAACATAGGTATATTAAAGAAAACTTTTCTCTAAGTTGTCAAAGTGTGATGGACATATTTGTCACTGTAGAGGTCAGAAAAAGTATAAGCTATATTTCTCTTAATTTAATGTTTTATTTCTAGTGGAAGATATGCCAAATACTTTTCCAAATTTATCTTTACTAAGTATATATCCTCAAGATATAGATACAGGCATAGCTCTCATCTGTGATCATGTTAGCATATTTTTTTAAAGAGCAGATTACTTTCCTTTTGAATGGTTAAAAATTATATGGCCCTTATTATTTTATCTTGAAAGAGAATGATAATATTAACAGTAGATCAAAATGCTGTTTAGTTCAACAAATAGTCTAGTACATACATCTTAAAATTTTATTAAAGGATATGCTTATTAATAACTATGTTCATATGCATCATGTGCTTTGCAATTTAAAATACTTACACATGTATTAACTCATTAAAAGAAAGTTGGCAGGCAGTATAATGAAATGTGGACAAGTGAAGAAAGAGAGGATATAGACAGTAGATGCTCTTGCATCATTTTTAAGTTTCTCAGTAAACTTAGTCAGTCCTTTTCAACTAAAGTCCTACCCCAAAGTCATCTAATATTTTTCCTTCTCATTAGAATGGAGTCCTATACCTTTACATGACCACAAGGGCCTACATTGGAGCTTCCCAACATAGTGTCAGCAATTGGTGCCACTAATGCTTGGCTATGGACCCTTCCCTCTCAGTTCTCACATCATCGGGATGGGCCGTGGGGCAGCTGCACTGCAAGCAACCCTATCCCTAGAGTCCAGTGTGTCACATTTTCTCTCTGGGACTTTAGGGGGAAACTGTTGGAAACAATGTGTTCTGATTATCTGGCTTCCAGGAACCTCTCTACTGCATCTCCTAACATTTTTCCCCTTGTTCACTCCTATGAGCCATGCGGGTCTCCCTGTTATTCCTTGAACAGAGAATAGAAACTGTAGGACCATTCACTCTTCCTGATCTTCCCCAACTATCTGCATGGTTTGAACCCTCATTTCTTTTAGTTCCTTATAAAATGCCACCTCTTTATGAAGCCTTTCCTTAACCAACCTACCTGAAATAGCATACCATCTCCTAAATGCCTAATTTATTTTTTCTCCATAGCATTTACAACTACCTGATATAGTATATATTAACCAATTTGTTTATTGAATATTCTTCTTCCCTTGTGGAATGTGTCATGAGAGCAATACCTTTGTATTCTTCACTGCTGTACCCCAGCATCAAAAATATATAGTTAGTGCTAAATATTCATAGGCTAAGTAAAGACGGTGGAATTCAGACTGTAGTGTTTACCAGAAAACTGTAGCAACCAAAACAACTAAATTTTTAAGACTGGACCAAAAACAGAAACAGAAACATTCCTGTTAATCCAAGATATTAACATGTTTTCAGCACATTGCTATTAATAGCCATACTGCATTTGATTGCATGTGTGTGTGTGTGTGATTGTGTGTCTCATAGCTCTAGCTTTCAAATTAGTAACAATTTACAATAGGAAGAAAAAATACATATACATAAAGCTGAGAGTGAAAAATTAAGTGCTGAATTGTATGATTTAGGCAATTGTTTACCAAAAGGAGCTAGTCATTGGAATCAAAGTTGTAAATATTCAGGTTTTAAACCACAGATTCGGTAGACATGGGATTAAGAACTGAAGACTTGCCTTTAAAACCTCCCTGGATGCATATGTGATTCCTTAGATTTTGGAATCACTGCTGAAGATAATCACTATCTTAGGGTCTAACATGTAGGTGTATCAGCCGTAATAGTTCTGTTGTAGGAAAAATTTAAAACCTTGAAAAACATGGGATTTAGGCAGCATGCAAACATAAGGAGAACTAGTCAGGAAGCAAAAATATGGGAAGTGATTTGTACTTCTCCAAGAGTTAAACCAGAATGTGCTACTGCCCTTTTACTACAAACACTGTCTGAAGAGACTAGAAAACAAGAAATCTTGAATCCAAAACACAAATGAGAATCCCCTAGGGAGACTTGAGGTTGAACCCTGATGTAGTATGGGTGGTAGATGGCTGCTGCACAGGGCAGCAGGAGCATGAGGAGGTGGTTAAGAGTATGTGGCAGATACTTTTGAAGTTCTGCTCCTGCCCCTTCTCAAAGTTGCAGAAATTGGTCGCTGTAGTTCAGGCCATCAGGCCAGTGCCTAAGATAGGGGTGTATCTTGCCATTTGGGGAACAGGACTTGATGAAGTCAAGGGGTGAATGGACCACATGCTCTCAGACAGTTATTCCTTTACCCTTTCTCCCACAGCCTTTCTTTCCGAGTGCTTTCAGGTGGAATCTAGGACCTCAGGAAGTGCCCTGGAAAAATGGCTGCAAATGGGAGAGACTAGCTACTGTCTCTGGTGCCTGGGAAATCCTTTTCAAACTTATACTTGCAACTCATCCTTATCATATATAAGAAGTCAAAAACACATGACAAAATTCTTCATGTATAAAATACTTTTTTAAAAAAATCAAGAAAAAATGTAGAAAATATGTAAAGAGGGTGAACAGACAGTTCATACAATTGGCCTTTAACTCCATTTCATGCATAATGAGGGAAATACAAAATAGAAGCATACTAAGATGAAATTTTTCACCTGTCAAATTATAAAAGTTTCTAAAGCTTGACAACAAAAAGGTGGTTAAGGCTGGGAATATAATGTTGTCAGTGGGATATTTCTTCTAAGGACAAAAATAACTCCAAAGAAATCTTGAAATTTACTTAGTATATTTATTATAAGTGATAGTATAGCTATTTTTTATATTTCACATTTATTGTAGGATAGATCAAATGAATAAATATGTTGGTATTGTTGTGAGCCAGGATTCTCAGTGCTACAATTCAGTAAATAAAGCAGAAAAATATTAGTCCATAAATATAGCTATTTGTGAACACTTAGTAAATGACAGAGACAGTATCTCAAATTAGTGGTAAAATGAATGAATTATTCAATTAATGGTGATGAGACACATAGCTAGTTCTTTAAATAAAATGTTGGATCACTAATTTGATCATCACATCGCAATAAATTCTATGTGGATTAGTTTATGTAACAAATTACTAAGAAAAACATTTGAGCTTATTTATAATCATAGAGGTGAGAAAATTTATAAGTAAGAAAGAAAGCCAAGAAGAAACAAAGAATGCACAAAAAGTGTAACCAGTAAAATAAAAAGAACATTTTGAAAAAGTGGTATGGTAAAAAGACATCATGAATTTTTAAAATATTTCTTTATGTGAAGAACATTTGTAATGCCTATGAAGGATGATAGTGAAAATTCCTTAGTTTGCTGGGAAATTGCAAATTCATAGAAAATAGATGAAACATACAAAAGGAAAATTTGGCAAATGAAGCAAACATTGGATAATTAAAAATAGCAACTTAAAATTTGCTCACATTTATTCTTAATTGAAGACATGCAAATCAAATAAAGATGAGGTAACATTTTTCCTGGGTTGGATCTATAACAAATACAAAGTTTGATAATGTCCCATATTGCCAATTGAGTTAGAAAATAGTAATTTTCATGTATTGCTAGTGCAGTGCTGATATACAGGTAGAATGCACAGGTATGATCTTATGTTCTCATTATTACCAGTATCTGTTCTGATTGGTGAGTGTCTGTGATCTAGTAATTAAAATACTTTAAATACCTCCTATCAAGAAAAGGAATATAAAGTGACCAACATTTTTTATAGCCTACTTGGAATTATATATATAAATAAATATGCATGCATGTTGATCCCACAATTTCATTGCTAGGAATTTATCATCCAGTTATATGCAGAAATTATTTGTGTCCAAAAACTTTTACAGCTTTTTTTGTAATAGGAGAATTTTGTTGGTCTATTTAATCATGTATTATTGGAAGAGAGTTGATAAAGCAGTGGAAGGGCTTGAGGGGATTGACCTCAATTTTGAAAGTTCTACTGTGTGTAAAATGGTGTCAAACAACATCACATGCTACAGAGAAATCTTTCATGAAAGGAAGAGTCAATCAATGTGGCAAACTTCATTGTTGTCTTATTTTAAGAAATTGCTACATAAGCCATCACTCAGATCACTAAGCAGCCATCAACATCGAGGCAAGACTCTCTACTGCAAAAAGATTATAACAAAAAATGCTCAGATGATGATTAGCATTTTCTAACAATAAATTATTTTTAATTAATTAAAGTATATATGTTGTTTTTTAAAGAAATATTGCACATTTAATAGATTACAGTAGAGTGTAAACATATCTTTTATATGCAATAGGAAACCAAAAATATTCAAGTGAATCATCTTATTGTGATATTTGCTTTGTTTTGGTGATCTGGCACCAACCCTACAATATCTATGAGGCATGCCTATATAAAGTTGTCCTACATCTGAGCCAATTTCTCAAGTGTCACTTCCATTAGTGTTGGCTATGATCTTTTCTCCATCTGCCTATTTTTTCACTCTTATTGATTAATTGATGTTGAAATAAGATAGATAAGAAGGTTAATATTTATTACGCTTCCCAGAAATTCTGTCATTTATAATAGAATACTGTAATTCAATTTCCTTACCTATAGTAGAGGATAATAATGCTACCTACTTCATAGTATGTGTTAAACCAAGTTTATGCACTTAGATTCAGTTTGCTCCACCTGCTCCTGGGCTTCAGTTACTTTTTTAGTAAGACAACTTTCAACCAAAGTAGTTGCTTCATCTTTCCAAGAAGATCATATGTCCAAATTTTCCCACTTTATGCCTGTGACCTTAGTATAATTATTATTAAAGATCCCTTTACATTTCAGAAGTGTCTCCAGTTGGACAGTGGATTATACGACAGCCTGCTTATCTTTGCTGGCTCTTTTAGCCTCCTATGGGATAAAGGCTGGGCTTTGGCACAGCTTCTTTCATTGCCATTCAGTGGGAGCTCCAGTAGCACGAACAACCAGGTTCAACAGACCCAACATGATGAGAACACAGTCTCAGAACCTGCCCAGAGGGCCATATAATTCAACACAGAAGAGCAAAAACATTATGCACCATAGGTGAAAACTTATTAGTGAAAGGAGGCAAGAAGAGGCTAGAGTCAAATTCATCACACTTTTCCCTCTTACAGCTGATTTTGAGGGTCAGTAGTTTCTTAAGTCTTCTCCAAGTTTCCAGATAATCAGCAGTATTTTGACAGACTATGGCCAGCTCAGTAAGGCTCCTCTTTGAATTTGCTTTCCCATTTTCCTTGACTCACTGTCTTTTCTCCTTTATTTGATGCCCTGGGATTTTGTTCATGGACATAAAACATTATTTTTTTTTTTTATCTGGTCATGAAAGAAAAACACTCATAATGGGGACTTGGATTGTATTTCTTACCTCTCTGGAAGTAATAAAGTCCTCTTGGCCTTTTTATAGTATAGTAGTTATGGCATGCCATAACGTAACCCATTATTAAAGTTTTCACTTGTTTTATTGTCATGAGGTGTATATGGAAGCAAGGCATTAGAAGATCAAGTGGCTACTGAACTAATTTACTTAGATGTTATGATATATAAAAGATTTGTGGTATAGCATGACTGTTTTTGATGATATTGCAGGTCTTCCAAAAACAAAAAGAAATTTATATGCTCGGGGCACTTAATATCTAACTTTAGACATGTCCTAAAATCTGAGAGCTTTTAAAAAGCTTCAAAGGAGACAATTATATCCGGCAAACATGGTACAGGCCCAAGATGTGTCAGAGCAACTCAGATAAATATGTCATGTTCTAGACCAAATTTAAGGCCCCAGAATTGAAAGAGTGGAAGTCTAAAAGCAACAATGAGAACATTTGGGTAGTTTAGCTTGGGAATATTTAATCCCTCATATTTTCCTGAAACTTCTTGGTTGGAAGAAGCATCCCTATCCAACTAACAGAAAGAAAACATCCGCCTCTTGCCTGAAGACTCTGAAATGATCACAATTTAAGCATTTGCTTTACAAGTTCTCACCTTTTCACCTCATGGTCCACAACACTACTCTGCTTTGCCTTCAGGAAAATGGCACTGTAAGTCTCAGTACAGTCAGGGCTAGGGATGATGAAGTCTACTCTGGAAAGAAATAGCCCAAGAGATAAAATAATTGGTGAAAGTAGAGAAACATTTTTGGGAGTGGATTTTGAGAGTGTTAGTTGATAGGGACAAAACACAAGGCTGAATAGGGGAGAAATCATCCATTGAGGCACTAGCCTATGACGTGGGATTCAATGTTCTGGCAGGGACCCCTAGAGTTGGTCACCAGGTCATCATATTTTGCTGCAGTGACTTCTTGAGGCCAGAGACACAAATAAATAGGCACACTAAATGTGGTGGAGATGCCAGAACTAGTGTGAACATAATAAACCAGACTGTGGTAGGGATCTGAAGATTCAGAGAAGTGAAAACCCCAGAAGGGAATTCTGAATATTCACCACCTCAATATGTTCCCCAGAATTGTTCAAGAAACCAGTCTTTTTACTAAAGCTCTATGGACTGCACTGGATGCAGGGGCACTAATATGTATGAGAAGCTGGGTGGTGGTTTCCCTCTGTAGGCTGGAGGTGAAGTGGGATATGTTGCAGACTGAGCTCCTTTACATTGCTTCCACAATGGCAGAACCTGGTGGCAGTCCTTTAGTGAAAAAGATACATGGATGCAGTTATCTTAATGGGAAGTGTTCCAGTTTGTTAGAGCTGCTGTTTGGCAAAATACAAGAAATGGATTGGCTTTTATAAAGGGGGTTTATTATGTCACAAATTTATAGTTTGAAGGGCATGAAAATGTCCAAATTGAGACATCAACAAGAGGATACCTTCAATGAAGGAAGGTCGATGGCATCCAGAACACCTCTGGCATCTGGGAAGGCACGTGACTGTCTTCTGCTTATCCTTTGCTCCCGGTTGCATTGCTTTCAGCTTCTGATTTCTCTTAGAGTCTGGGAGTCCTTTCTTGGCTTCTCAGGGATGAACTCTGGGCTTTATCTCTTATCTTAGCATGTCCAAACATTCTTTTGTCTGCATCTCCAAGCATTTCTAAGCATCTATGCCAGCACCAGCTCCTGTCTCTCTACCTGAGTCTCTTAAAGGACTCCAGTGATCTAATTAAGATCTACTCTGGATGGGGGTGGGGCACTCCTCCATGGAAATGATATAATCAACAAGTCACACCCTAATCAAAAGACTAATAAGTCTGCCCCCACAAGATTGCATTAAAGAACATGGCTTTTCTGGGGGCTATAATATATCTAAACTGGTACAGGAAGCAAAGCTGAAGTTGCAAGCAGAGCCCACAGAAATATATGGCATTGGCTAAATAAATAAATAAATAAATAAATAAGAGGGAGAGAGAAAGAGAGGGAGATGTCCTCACTATAGAAGGTCAGAATTCCTAGTGCATCTTTCAGATCTAGACCACCTCACAGACTCAGAGCCCATTGCTAAATAGGAGACTGGAACTCTCAGATAAGGTCCTTAAAATGTCATCAGAAGCATATAGGGCTAATAGTGTTCCATTCCTTTTCCAAAGGGCACTGTGATCTTTTGCTAAGTAACAGCTTCTGAGTGAATGTCGAATAACCTAACTTTTTTTGAGAACCATTAGGTAGAAACCAGAACACCCTCATAAGTTGGGTTTTACTGTACTGTTTAGGTTAAATGACTCCAATTACTCCTAGAAGCTAGGGTTGGTCCTGCACAATAGAAGGAAGGAAGAGAAAAAGTCTAGAATCCAGGGGATTATGTGAGCAAATAAATAAATAAATGAAAAAAATACTAATAGAATTAAATTGCCTCCTTATCTCTTTGATGCTCAGATCTTATGTTTCTCAGATGGAATCAGTGGATATATATTTGCTCTTCATGGAGTTTAGGAATATATTTATTTTATATATTGTATTCTAAAATAATGATCAAATCTGAAATAATCTAGATGACCATTTAAAAACAGCATTTTGCTACCTAATTGAAGAGCTTACCTTTGTATCTACCACTATGTTCCACAAAAATGTGTTTTCCTGTGATTGAAATAACTTACTTGCAGTTGAAAACATTTTTATAGATTAAGACTTTTGATCACTTGATTACTGAAGACAGTTAATACATTGATATTTCTATTTCCCTTTAGGAAAATAACAGTAGAATCTAATAATCAATCCTTCTCATTGTAATAGGCTTATAGGAAAATAACAGGGGAGATTTAATATGGAAGTATTTCCATAAAATGCAGGGAATAGGTATCACCAAACATTGTATAACTCCATTGTCAGAGGAGTTATTTTCATTATCATACTTGTTTATTGAGCAGATCTTGTCTTTACACATATAATTGGCAACAGTTCATTAGATGTAAGCTTACAGGAGTTTTAAATAAACAGAATTTTGTTTTCAGTTTTGTCTTTGGAGATATTCTATTATATTGTTTCATAAAATAATGATCTGGTGCTTAAAATAAATTCTCTGTTTGAACGGAGAAATATTAACAATTATTAAATTGATGGTCGTTCATGCTCAAAAGCAAAATATTGAGTTGACAAGAAAAGCAAAATATAAGAAAAGACACTACTTTATTATTGAGCACAACATTGGTAATTTATTTTCAAAAGCCAAACAATATCACTTTTGTTCCCATAATTGTTTCTAACTTATTATTATTTTAAAAATCATTTTTAGGATTTTTTAAAATTGTAAACTTATAATAGCCAAAAGCATAAATGAATATAATCTACATTTGTTTGTAATATTCAAATATCATTATAATATAACTTTATCCATGAACCATGAGTATCTCTTCTGATTTTTTAAATGTCTTTTTTTCTAAAATACTCAAATATGAAAGTCTAATTCCACCCTGAAAAACTGAGCTGTGATTTTCTCCTATAATGAATCCTAAGATTACCATGACTCTGCCCCCAGGTCCTCTGAAACTGAGGAGATTTTGTTTACTCCAAGATATTGTTTGGAATTTTCAACTCTTTTTATATAAATTCATGAACTATTACAATCCTCAGAGTATATCAATCTCAATTCTCTTCCTATCCCTTACTTGTTCTTGAATTCACATCCAAGAATCTAAGGGCATTTCTTTTACATGTCTGTGTATATACTATTTTAGACTTTTTTAAAACCACTTGATTGTATGGGAATTGATTAAGTGAAGGCAAAGAAAAGACACTGACAGGCATTTAATTTATATCTTCATTTAAGGAATCTTAAACTATTAAATTAGTTATATTCCCTGGAGATATGTCATTTCCTTATATGACTTTGGGAAAAGATTCTAAATTCAAAATTAATGTAACAATAAAATATTTGACATTTTTCAAAAATATTCACATTGAACCCTTAATTTGGGAAGGAATGATAATAATATTGTAAAATTCATTATTAAAATTATGAATCTATGTTTGAATAAGACAGATTCAGGCACAATTTTCAAATATTCTATAAAAAGTCATTGGATTTTTAAAAATTGTTTCTGCTAGGAAGAAGAAGAAGGGAAACTGGAAGTTGTTAAAGCAGAGGGTATTTAACAGGTGTTTGAAGTAGAATAATATCATTTGTTTTAAAATACCAAATCATTTTTTAAAAATATACATTAGAGAAATGTGTTTTTATTATTTGTCTCTCAACAAATAATACAAAAAAAGATCAGTGCTGGATGCTGTAAGGGTGAACATTGACACTATACTAAATTACTCCTGAGCATTGTATGATATATACCCTACTAATATGCCTTATTTTTCAAAATAACTACCTAATATCCACCATTTTGGAAGGGTCAGTAATTACAAAGATTGTACATTATTTTAATAAAAATTGATTTTTCTTGTTGATGAAGAAAACTTTTATTATTAAAACTTACCTGTTTTTGACTCAGGTGAGTTTCAGTGAGAGAGAGAGAGATATGCCATGGATTAGAGTAGAATAGGATATCTACATAGGACCTTTTCTTGTCATAGTATTATATAAAACATATCAAGAAATTCCCGTTGGACTACCAGAAATGTAGAAATTATGGACATTTGCCTGATAGTATTCTCTCAGAAAGTTTATCCACATATTCTTTCTTCCTTGCTAAAAATGATACTTTAAATATTAATTCTTTCACTCCATACTACTTTTTATAAACTGAAAGCAATTTCTTTGCAGAAAAGGTGAAATTACTAAAAAGCTGCAAAAAGTTTCCCCTTGCCGGAATTAATTTGAAAAGTGACATTTGTATCAGTAGGAAAATTTTATTTGAGGAAATATGTCAATTAATGTCACTATTGTCAAAAAGTTACTATAAATATATGTTCACAAAATTAATTAGCTGAATTTTAAGTGATACACTATTTACAGTTAACTCTGCAAAAAGTGGAGTTAGTGTCATTAAGTTTCACTGCGACTGTCTCACTCCAAAGCAGACATATTGTAGAAGTCTGAGTTTTGAAAACTGTATTTGTGCATTTTCTTTACTTGTCTTATTCTGGCCAAATTTAAAGAAAATTGTGTATCTCTTATCACACTGACACAACAAAGAAAGATCAATGCTGGATGCTGTAAGGGTGAACATTGAAACTATACTAAATTACTCTTGAGCATTATATGATATATATCCTACTAAAATTCCTTATTTTTCAAAATAACTACCTAATATCCACCATTTTGCAAGGTTCAGTAGTTACAAAGATTGTACATTATTTTAATAATGAGAAAATCAATTGTAGTCAGTTTCGTTTGATATTGTTCTACTTTTCTGGTATTTCTCACTTGAAATTTCTGGAATATGTTTTTTATCTATGGGAGATAAAGCACTCCATTTTGTATGTCTATATTGAATAGGAAGTGGGTGTGGGGATTCAGGGAGGTGCACTGAAAGCTTGAGTAGACCTGACAATTAAGCAAGAAATAATCCTAATTATATTCTAAGAAATATAGTTAAGCTATAGGCTGAGTATGTGCAATATAACTGTAGCAGAGCTAAAAGAATTAAAAATCAGAACCCAGAATTAAGAATTGGCTTATGTATAATTCTTTTTTTATATTAATTGAGGCACTTCAAGTGGGACTTGATCTTTATACAGCCTAAAATGAAATTGAGAGATTGAGTCTGATTCTGCCCTACTTTCAGCTAACAGATCCCTGATTCCTTTATCTGCTGAGGCTAAATAATTTGGAAATCCTAGTACATTGATTGATGGTTTGTCAGTAAAATAAAGTAAAAGCAACTTTGTTCAAGTCCAATCATCTTTTTTTTTTAAAAAAAAAATATTGAACCCAGATACCTATGTTTCGATCTTATTTCTTAGGGAAAATAGACTTATTTTACTTATGAAGAATACTGGCATTTAGTCCCACCTCACATATGTGTACCAACTAGTAAAATTTCTGAAAAGGCTTGTTTTAATTAAACTTATTTTTTTATTATTTTATTGGTTTTTAATTAAACCAATTTTTTTGAATTATAACTTGTACATGACAAGATCAAGAAGAACTAATGATCTTTAGAAAATTGTTGGAAGTCTAAGTGTTTAGAAGTTATGGTTTTGTTTTAAATCTCAAATCATGTTACTTGAATCAAACCAAACTTCTACTTTGGAGCACTAGATAAAATTCTCCCTCTAGAAAGTGTGATTGTGCCACATTTTTGTATATGCTCATTAACTATATCTCAGCTTTCTCTGAGTGAATAATACAAAATTTTTATAACATCTGGAATTCTTGGCCCAATGATTTCCCAGAAGAGGTACTTAAATAATATTAAACAAAATAAAAGAAGAGAGAAACTCAGAAGAAAATTTGGGACTTAATCTTCATTTCTTTGAATTAAGAAATGCTTTCTTCTTCATGATCTTTGGTTAGGGGATAATATTTTTAGATACTAAACCAGAAACACATGTAGAAAAAATTTGAAAAATTGGTAATTTTTCTGATAATTCAGAAAAATTAAAAAACATTCTGCTTCAATTCACACCACCAAGAAAATGAACAGAAACACACTAAATGGAAAAAATAACTGCACATCATATATTTGATAGAAGATTTATATTCAGGCTATGTAAAGAACACTTACAATGCGACCCTTACAAAACCATTAAATTGTGCATTTAAAAGATGCTCAGCTATATTAGTCATTAGAGACATGCAAATAAAAAGCATGAGATATCACTCCCTTACCACTAGAATGGCTACAAACACAAAGATAGACAATAGCATGTATTGGTGAGGATGTGGAGAGATTACACGCTATATACATTGCTGGTGGGAATGCAAAATGACACTACCATTTTGGAAAACAATTTAGACATTCTGAAAAATCATTTTAAAAGTTACCATATATACAAACAATCCCACTCTTAAGTAAGAGAAATGAAAACATATGTCCACACAGAAATTTGTAGAATGCAAATAGTAGCATTATTCATAATAGCCAAATAGTGTAAACAACATAAATGTTTATCAGTTGATGAAAGGATAAACAGATGTAGTATATTCATAAATGTAATATTATTTGTTAATAAAAAGAATGAAATGCTGATAAAGGAATAAACCCCAAAAATGACAGTGGTAACCAGTCAGAAAAACATAAATCCATACATTGTATAATTCAATTTAATCAAATTATTATAGACAATCTATAGGGAAAGAAAATAGATTAGTGGTTGCCTAGATCAAGGGAGGAAAGGAACAGGCTTTGACCACAAATGGGTTTCAGATTTTTTTAGAGGGTAAAGAAATTGTTCTAAAATTATATTTTGATAATAGCTACATACTTGGTAAATATATTAAAATAATTAAATCGTTCACTTTAAATTGGTGAATTTTATGTTAGGTGAATTATATCTCAATAAACTTGTTTTTTTGTTTTGTTTTGTTTTTTTTTTAAGTGGAGGGAAACTAAAACCAGGCTTCAAATGTTGGAGGATGAAAAGGTTGAAGAAATAGTTCAAATATAAGGAGAACTATAGCATTTTATTAAGATAGCTCAAAACTACAAAGCAGAATCAAGACAATGCTTCCGCATGTGTACCTGTATGGATGTGTACACATACTTGGAACACCAAATGACAAGTTTTGTGTGGAGATTGTTGCCGGGAGGCTAAGTTATATTGGAAACTTCCTCTAATGCTGAGATGCCTGAAAGATAACACCTTCAGCAGAAAAAGTAAGAACAGGGGACTCTCCTACTTAAGGAAATAATAGCAACCTCAGGGTTTCAGCTTTAGTTCTGAATGGAGCAGATAAAGTCTTCCTTGAAAATAACTAAGCACAAAATTGAATGAATATTGGTTTGGGTTTGAATTCACTCATTCATACTTTCTCATTCTCCACACACCCCACCAAAAGTAAAATTGTTAAAATTTTTGCTCTTTGGGTTCTTCCCACTGTCCAAGTAAAAGAATGTAAATTCTTTGTGAAAGAACAGACTTTAAATTTGGGCCTCAAGGGAGTATCATAAATAGTTTCAAAGAAGAGAACTTACAATAAAAAAAATTAATTAACTGGAGAAAACAGCTCAATTAGAAGGGCCAGTTGAAAGAAACAAACAAAAATTGTACAATAAAACCTGAAAAGTTTAAAAATCTTGAAATCATAAGAAAAAGAATATAAAATGAGTTCTAGAAAGTAAAGAAATTTAAAAGCATTTTGAAGGAATGATAGCAAAAGAGATAATAAAATTGACCAGATTTCCTTAAAATAAAAAAATATAATAACTGAAATTAACATTTCAATGGCCAGCAGGACACATCAAATTCATATGAATTAATCATATATATAGCTGGCATTTATTTTGTGCTATATAATAAGCTACATACTTTATGTGAACATTCTCATTTCTTCTTCAAAAATATACTAGGTGAAAAACAGTCATTATCTCCTGTTCATAGACAAGGAAACGGAATAAAAAAAAAAAGTTAACATTTATCTGAAGTCACACAGCTAATACATAGTGGAGTCAAGATTCAAAAAATGTAGTCTGACACACTTTCAGCTACCTGTATTACTCTGGTGAAAGTTAGTAGCACAAAAGAACAAAAAAGTAGAAGCCATAAAGACTTTATAAAGACTCAAATCTTAATTTGGTGATATAGGAAGCAGCTGCAAGGAATGAAATTTTAAAGAAATGCAATTTAGAAATACAAAAAGGACCAATTTAGAAATTGCAGGTAATCAAAATTGAGTGTTGAAATCAGGTAAGACTTTTACAAATAAAAGCTGTGATAAATAACGTGTTTTCTTTTCTTTTTTTTTTTTTTTTTACTTTTGAGTGCATATTTTCCCCTTTGTGGTAGTTTGAATTCTGTTCCCTAATTAGACATGTGCTTAGTCTTACTAGAAGTCCCTGTGGCATGTGAACTTATTGTAAATAAGATCTCATGGAGATGTTATTTTAGTTATGGTGAGGCTAAACTGAATGAGGTGGGCATTAACCTAGATTATGGGAGTCCTCTATGAGCAGAAGAAATTCAGGATAATCAGAGGAAGCCACAGGGAAGAGTTGGAAACTGGAAGTCAGAGGGAACCTGGAAGAGAAAGGAGAAGACATTACCATGTGAAGGGAAAGCCAAGGACTCTGAGATTGCCAGCCAGCTAGAACAATACCAATCCTGGAAAGGAGCAAGACTTCCTGCCTCCAAAACTGAGAGACACAAGTTAACACTTTTTAAGTCAACAATGTCAAGCAGCCTTGAAACTAAGATACTTTTGGTACTGGAAAGTGGAATGCTGTTATTAAAAATACCTAAAAATATGGAAGCAGCTTTGGAATTGGGCAATGGGTAAAGAATGGGAGAATTTTGAGGTGCTTGACAGAAAAAGCCTAGATTGCTTCAATGAGGCTGTTGGTAGGAAGAAAAATGGATCTTAAAGCTGCTTCCAATGAAGTCTTAGAAGGAAATAATGATTGTGTTTTGGAAATTGGAAGAGTGATGTTATTATTGTAAAATAGCAAAGACTTTGGCTAAATTATATCCTAGTGTTGGATTAAAAGTGGAATGTGTAAGCAATAAACTTGAATATATAGTTGAAGAAGTTTCCGAGCTAAGTGTAGAAAATGCAACCTGGTTTCTCCTTTCAGCATATAGTAAAATGTGAGAGGAAAGGGAGAACTTGATAACTGAACATTTAAGCATGAAGAAACCTGCAATGGATGGTTTGGAAAATGCTCAGCCTACCCAGAGAGACTGTTCTCAGACTAGAGCCAAAAGCAAATTTATCAGGGCCCTCCTTGAGCAGAAATCTAGAAAGTGAGTCTAGAAAGAGAACAGGTCAGTACATGAGGGTTTAACTGAACAACACAAATATGATAAAAGATATGAATATACAAATCCAAGATGTTCAACAAACACCAAGCAGAATGAACCCAAAGAGAGCTATACAAGGATATGTTATAATCAAACAGCCAAATGCCAAGAACAAAGATAGAATCTTGAAAACAGCAAGGGAGGAATAAAGTATCTCATACAAAGGACTGTTAGTAAGACAGACATCTGACTTCTCATTAGACGCAACAGAGGCCAGGATGCAATGGGGTGCCATATTTAAAATTCTGAAAAAAAAATAGTTACACAAAAATAATCTATCTGGCAAAGCTGTCCTTCAAAAATGAGGGGGATATGAAAATATTTCCAGGTAAACAAAATCAGAAGCAGTTCATTACAACTATGTGTGCATTTCAAATAATGTTAAAAGGAGTCCATCATGTTGAAAGGGAAGAACACTGAGAGTAACTCAAAGTTGTTTGACAAAATAAAGACCTCCATTATAGGTAACTATGTGGGTGAACACAAATGCGCCTATTACTGCATTTTCTTTGGTATTTTGTAATGTTTTCTTATACTTGCAAAATGGCTTAAAATTCAAATGCATAAAAATAAATGCAAGCCCCTTTTAATGGGAATATAATATATTAAGTTATAATTTGTGATAAGAACAACATAAAGTGGAGTGGCATAAGATATGGGAACAGAGAATGTGTAGGCTATTAAAGTTAAGCTGTCATCAATACAAACTGAGTTGTGATAGTGTAGGATATTAAATTTTATCACAATAGTAGCCATAAAGAAAATATCTAAAAATTTAAGTAAAAGGAAATGAGATGTGATTCAAAATGGGCCCTTATAAAAGATCATGTAAAAAAAGAGAGTAATAGAGAAAAGGAGGGACAAAATAATATATAAGACAAAAAATTATCAAATTGTCAGAAGTACATTTTGCCTTATCAGTAATTACCTTAAATGTAAATGAATTAAACTCTCTAATCAAAAGGCAGGATCAGCAGAATGGCTAAAGAAACATGACCCAAATATATCCTGTTTAAACATAATCATCTTGGATCCAAAGATGCAAACAGGGTGAATGTGAACGTATGCAAAAAACGTCCATGCAATTACTAATCAGAGATGATCTGGAGTGCCCATGCAAATATCAGGTGAAATACAATTTAAAGCAAACGCTATTATAAAATGCAATGAAATATATTACATACTGATAAAAGGGTCAATTCTACAAGAAGGTATGGCAATTGTAAATATATATGCACTTAACAACTGGGCCCCATATATGTAAAGCAAACCTTGACAGATTGAAGGGAAAAATAGTTCTAAAATAACAGTTGGAGATTCCCACAAAATGAAAGACCTGAATAACATTATAAATAAACTAGATATAACAGACTTACATAGAAAACTTTACCCCAAAAGAGCATAATAAACACTCTTAATTTTTTTTTAAACAAAACCAGATTATCCCTTAATGGCATGCATAAAATGCATCACATTTTCTGTTGTGCTCATGCATGATTCTCCAGTCACATTGTTTATGAGCTAAAGTACATCATGTAACCCCAAATCTCTTAAACAAGAGTGGAAGCTGCTAGAGAGTAATGCTGCTTCCTTTGATTATGTGACCACTGAACATCCGTTTTCCTCCTCCTCAGATGACTTCTTCAGCACGTTAGAGCAGTAAGGAATGGTTTTAGTCTCATGATCATGTCAGAGTGAAAACATTGGCCACATAGAAATAAGCTCCTTTAAAAAAAAAATTATGAATCTTGGACAACTGTTCTTTTTAACTAGCTTACAGGTTCTAAAATCAGTTATTGTCCAAAGCTGGAAGAATTTAATTCTTCTCAGATAAGCATGGAAATGAGTGGCGGGAGGTAAACAAAAATAAAATAAAGTAAGATGAAATCTGAGAGAATAACAGCCAGATAAGAAATTACTTAAAATTTAAATACATCATTTCAAGTTTGGTAAAATTGTATGTTTGCAATTTTAAAATAGCATTATTTTATACTGTTATAAATGAAATATATGGACAAGTTTGAAAATCTGGAAAATACAGAGAAGCAAAAGAAGAATTAAAATATCTCCTATATATTACTATTTGTGTTTTACTGCACCCAAGAGTGCTGTTGAAGTAGCCTATTTCATTAGATTCTAGTGAAATTGGCCCAATCTCCATCTTTATATTTTTCTGTTGCCTTTTCACCTCAGCACAAAGATAAAGCATCATTTTTTACAATGTATTCCAATGTGGTGCAAACTTTATTGAAGGCTAAAATGACAATGAGGGCTTACTTCATGGTACTACACAAAAAACAACCAAAATTGAATATCAGATGCAAGTACATAAAGTTCTTTTGCATATGGAAAAAGTATCCTTTCTTCTGTTAAAAAATGGGCCAATTTTCCACATTTATGCTTTGTGAGAAAGAAGAATTGGCAGAAGAATTACAGTCTTCCCCTGTAATTTTCATAACTTCTGGCACTGAGAGTACAAGGAGGCAGATTAACTGTTGAATATATCAATAATTCAGTGTATCACTCTATAATTTACTATATTATGTGACCTAATGGGTATAAATGACCAGTTACATCATAAATATTTTTCTTGTGAATCATTTATCTCTTAATATTCTCAATGATGCAGGTAGGCATATAGAAGAGTTTTGGTAAGGTTTGCTGTAAAACATAGTTGGTTTTAAAGTTGTCATTTTCAACTTACAAATAATTCTGTATCTTATAAATAATTCTGTATCTTTATATCAGATGATTACATACCTACATGACTTGTCTTTCTCCTTTGCTTAAAATATCCTACTTCATTTGAAATAATTTTAGTACACCTTATGAATAATGGATGTTAGAGGTAAGGGCATACACCATGAATTACACACTGCAGGCTCAAAAAGAAAAGAAACATTAAAAAGAGTAAAAAGAAACATTTATAATCACAGGTCCACCAGGATATTAGAAATGTGGTGGTTCCCAAGACACTCGACATTTCATGGAGAGACAGACTTGCATCAGTGAGAAAGTTTGGTTGTGCTCCAGGAGAACTTCAAATCCTCCACTGCCTTGCCTAGTCAGATTGGGAGGGAGCATGAATAACAAGACCAACTCAGAAGATACTGAGCTTTGCAATCAGTGTATGGGCTTGATGGTATGAGAAACATACTCTTTCTAAATGCTGAAAACTGGCAATTTGGCATATTAGTATTGGGTTCAGCTAAGGGTAAGAATTCCTAGCTGTTGAGGTATTTCATTGCTAGGCCACTTGAGGGAAAGCAGCCAGGGTTATCCAGGAAAAAGAAAACTGCTTTGACTTTTGACAGGGGAGTTTATGTGATACTTCTTCCAAATCTTAATCAATGTCCTCAGACCATTTATGTACTTTTTAAAATTAGTCCTTTACTCTTGAAATGTGATTAAATATCATTCAGAAGATATACATATGTGCATGATTGTGTGTTTGAAATATGTTTTGGGGGGAAAGACTCTTAATTTGCTCCATTAGTTACAAACCACAGACATATAATCTCAGACAGTGCATATAATATGGCTATAATAAATAAATGTTGCCATGGGAAAAAATCAATGAAAGATGTTATATATAGATAAAAGGACCTTTTCTACTAGAAGATGCAACAATTGTAAACACATATGTACTTGACAACAGGGCCCCAAAGTATACAAAGCAAACACTGACATGTTGAAGGGGGAAATAGCTGGTTCTAAAAAAATAGTCGGAGATTCCAACAAAATGGTAGACCTTAACAACATTATAAACAATCGTGATATAACATACATATGCAGGAAATTTCACCCAAAGAGAGCATGATACACATTCTTTTCAAGTTTACATGGATTATTCTCCAGGAAAGACCATATGTTAGGCAGAAAAGAAGTGTTGATCAATTGAAAATTATTGAAATCATACAAAGTAACTTCTTCAACCACAATACAGTGATGCTAAAAATCAATGACAGTAGAAAAGTGGAAAAAATTTTAAAATATGTGGAAATTAAACAGCAATTCTCAGGTAAGACATGGTTAAAAAATTACAAAGAAATTAGAAAATAGACAAATAACTAAAATCAGAAATATCATGACTGATCTTAAAAATTTTTTAGAAGATTGTAAAAGAATACTATGAACAATCATATGCCAACAAATTAAATAATTGCAATTAAATGGAAAATTCCTGGAAATAAGCAAATTATATAAATTAATTAAAAAAAGAAATAGATAACCTCAACATATAAGAAATTCAGAAGACAGACCCAGAAACTCTGCCACTGCCACCTCAAAGCCAGGCCCCTCAGAGGCCCCCATCCATCCCACCCACTCTCGCACCCCACCATGCTATCCAAGAGGACCTTTAAGCAGCACCATGCACCTTGGAACAGAGAGTAAAATATGTCCAACTTATCCAAAAACAGCATCTTACCAAAGTCCTCATTCTAATAGAAATACATAAGGGCAAGAAGCAGCTTCCTGTACTGGATAAAATCAAGCCTTTTACCAGATCATGTCAATGTGAGTTAGCTAATCAAAATAATTAGAACATGCCTGCAGCTGAATGCTAATCAAGCCTCCTTCTTACTGGTGAGTGGGCACAACATGGTGAGAATTTCCACACCATTTCTGAGGTGTATGAAAGTGAGAAGGTTGAAGATGGATTCCTGTATAGGGAATATGCCTCTCAGGAGAATTTGGAATGAAATTGTTGGTGTAAGATTGTCAGATGCATCTGTTCTAGAATTTATAAACCCTTACACCAAGGCAAAAAGAAAAGGGGGGGGGGTGATGTTACCAACTGAGATTGATTGGTCATCTAATCACAGGTCATCAAAACAATAGTGTTCCCACCTAGGAGTGGTAGGAAGTTGTTTTTTTATATCAAGAAGAAAAACTGAGCTCCACATGAGCACATTCAGCTTTGGAAAACTGTTTTATTTAACCTAGGGCATCTTGTTTCAAATTTTAGAAGTTTTAATATAAAATACTTTACATTTTAAATTGCGCTTTGAGTTATTTTAATGCACTTTCCTCCACAGTAGGAACTTGGCAATGTGAGCCATAACTTAAAGGCATTCTGAGAGGCACTGCCTTGTCTTTTAAGTTTACACTACCTTCCCACTTTTTATAGAAGTGTTTTCATTCAGCTAGAGAAACCTCCATAGGAGGATCTTTAAGTATATGTTGTCAAACACAACCTACCAGAAAACCATTTGCCATAATAATTAATGCAAAGCAGGGTACATGGGGATATATAAAAACAATTCTGACTCTGAACTGCCTGTCAATGTTCCTGATTCCCAATAGGACATATACCAAGTCAGGTCTACTGCTGCTTTGGTTTGTTCTCTAGACAATTACTTGCAGAAAAACACCACAGCTTTCAGGAATCTTAAATAACTTAGAATTTTGGACTGTCTTCTAAAAAGGTCTAAGAGAAAAAGGAGTGCCATTTCTTACCTAGGATTTTTGAAGAACTCAAACTGATTTGTTAAAAAAACAAGAAGCTTTATTACTTTAATTAGGACAGTGGCAAAAACTAAAACTCAAGCATTAAAACTCGGATGCACTCCATTCTACCTTTTGGCTTAAATGTATAGATGATTCATGTTATCTGTTAAGTGTGTAACTAAAATGTTATTAAATATTGATCACATTTTTAAGAGTACTTATCGTTAGGTGAAACAACCAGCAAAATTCTCCCGCTCTTATGTGCATGTTAATTGTGAAGAAAATGTAGAGAAGAAGTTCATAGCTCTTTATGAATATTAATGTTAAGAATACAACATCTTCCAAGTCCTGACTAGAATAAGTGACTTGATGCTCCCTGCTATGTACATGGGGTTTACTATTTGCTATTTTCATGAGAGTATCACAGAATTATCAAAGATATTTTGATTTAGACTGTTTATGTAACAGCTCAAAATTTATTCTGCATCTTTAGGTGTGTGTGAAATTCCTGTATCTCCTAGTGGGAGTTGTTTGCTGTAGTGGTGGGGAAAACAGTCTTACTTCTGGGATTACTTCTACCCAGCCTTGAAGGGACCCACCTCCTCCTCACCTCCCCCACCACGGGTCTGTTCACACTGCTAACTTTGAATATGTGTATTTTTACCACCTTACGTAAATTCTGAATCAGCTTGTCTTGTTTAGATTGTGTATGTCATTATAGCTGACATTCTTTTAACTACTGTGTGCTGGTTTGTATATATTATGTCCCCCAGAAAAAGCCATATTCTTTACTGCACTCTTGTATGGGCAGACATATTAGTGTTGATTAGATTGCAGTTCTTTGAGTGTTTCCATGGAGATGTGACTGCCCAACTGTAGGTGATAACTCTGATTGGACAATTTCCATGGAGGTGTGGCCCTGCCCATTCAGCGTGGGCCTTCATTAGTTTACTAGGGCCTTATATAAGCTCAGACAGAAGTTCAGCTAGCTATAGCTGAGACGGACATTTTGAAGATGACCATTGGAAGCTGATGCAGACATTTTGGAGAAAGCTGTTTTGAAACACAACCTGGGAGCAAGCAGATGCCAGCCACGTGCCTTCCCAGCTAACAGAGGTTTTCTGGATGCCAATGGCCTTTCTCCAGTGAAGGTACCCTTTGTTGATGGACACTTTATGGCCTTAAGACTGTAACTGTGTAACCAAATAAACCCCCTTTACAAAAGCCAGTCCATTTCTGGTGTTTTGCATTCTGGCAACATTAGCAAACTGGAACATACTGTGTGATCAATAAGACTCCTATAAGAAATACTGTTTTTAAAAACACACAAAAATAACATGCTGAGAGGGGTGACTTCTATCATACATTAGTGAGTTGTTGCTTTTTTTTATAGAATATTTAAGTGAATAAAGGCACAATTGAAAACTGTTAAAAAAAAAAATAAAGAGATTGAATCAATACTCCAAAAAATTCCATCAAAGATAAGTCTATAACCACATGGCTTCACTGGTGACCAACTATTTAAAGAAGAATAACAACAGTCCTTATCAAAGTCTTTCAAGTAATTCAAGAGGAGGGAATACTTCCTGATTTATTCTACAAGGCTAGCATAACTTTGTCACAAAAGCCTGGTAAAGATATCACCAGAAATGAAAATTATAGCAAAGTTCCCTTATGAATATAGATTTAAACATCCTTAAGAAAATACTACCAAACCAAATCCAACACATATTTAAAAGATGATCCATTATGACCAAGTGGGATTTATCACAGTGATGCAGGGGTGGTTCAATATATGAAAATCAATCTATGTGATACACCACATAAATGGAACAAAGAGAAAAGACCACGTGATTATTTTAACAGGTTTAGAAAAAGCATTTGAAAAAATCCAACACCCATTCAGATAAAATTACCCAGAAAACTAGCAATAAGAGGAAACTTTCTCAACATGATAAAGACCATTTATGAAAAACCCACCACTAACCTTATACTCAATGGCAAAGACTTAAAACTTCCCCTTAAGATCAGGAACAAGACAAGGATGCCTATTTTCACCACTGTTGTTCAATATTGGATTAGAAGTTCTAGTCAGAGAAATTAGGCAAGAAAAAGATATAAAAGATATCCAAACTGGAAAGGAAGAAATAACACTATCTCCCTTTGCAGGCAACATGATCATATATGTAGAAAATCCAAAGCAATCACTAATAAAACTACTATAACTAATAAACAACTCAAGTAAAGTGGAGAGTAGAAAAGCAACATGCAAAAATCAACTGTGATTCAATTCAGTGACAATGAACAATATGAAGAGGAAGGTAAGAAAAAAATTCCATTACAATAACATCTAAAAGATACAATATCTAGAAGTAAATTTAACCAACGATACAATAGATTTGTACAAGGAAGACTACAAAAAACTGTTGAAAGAAATTAAAGAATACCCAATTAAATGGCAAGAAACCCATATTCATTGATTGAAAAACTGTTAAGACATAAATAGTGCACAAAGTATCTGCAAGGTCAGTGAAATACTTACCAAAAAAGTTCAGCAGCCCCCCTTTCTTTTTGCAGAAATGGAAAATCTGATCCTCACATCCCTATGGAATTTCAAGGGGCCCAGAATAGACAAAACAATTTAAAATAGAAGAACAAGGTTGGAGGACTCACACTTCCCAATTCCAAATTGTACGACAAACTACACAGTAATCAAAATAGTGTGTTATTGTCATAAAGAGATATATAGACCAATAGAATAGAATTGAATTCCAGAAATAGAACCATGCATCAATGGCTAATTGATTTTCAATTTGGTTGCTATATACATGCAGAGGGAAAGAACAGTCTCTTCTACAAATGGTATATGGAAAACTAGATATCCACTTGCAAAAGAATGAATTTAGATCCCCTAACTCACACCATATACAATTTAACTCAAAATGGATCAAGTACTTAAATATAAAATCTAAAATTATAAAACTTTAGAAGATGACATACAACTTCATGAACTGGAATTCAGTAATGGATTGCTAGATATGACACTAAAAGCATAAGCAAGAAATGGAATAACATATAAATTCACATTCATCAAAAATAAATACATTTTTAACATCAAAGGACATTTATCAAGAAAGTAAAAAAAGAACTTATATAATGGGAGCAAATAGTTGCAAAACATACAATGGATAAGGGCTTAATATCCAGAAGTTATGAAGAATGTTTATAATGTAACAACAAAAAGACAAAAAAACTCAATTAACAAATGAACAAAGGACTTGAGTAGACCTTTCTCCAAAGAAGATGTATAAATGGCCAATTAGCATACAAAAAGTTGTTCAATATTATTAGGCAAATGCAAATCAAAACCAAAATGAGATATCACTAAATGCCACAAGCACTGCTGTTGTTTAAAAAAAAATCAGAAATTTAGAAGTGTTGGAGAGGATGCAGAGAAATTGGAATTCTGTTCCACTGGTGGGAATATGAAATGGTGCACCCACTGTGGAAAGCAATATGGTGGTTCCTCAAAATGTTAATATAGAATTACTGTTTGACCCAGCAATTCCACTTCTATGTAAATATCCAAAGAAAGTGACAACAGGCTCTCAAACACATACTTGTACACCAATGTTTGCAGCAGTGTTATTCCCAATAGCCCAACAGTAGAAATAACCCAAGTAGCCATCAATGAATGAATGGATAAGAAAAATGTGGTACATAAACACAATGGAATATTATTTGTCCATAAGAAACAATGGAGTTCTGAGAAATGCTGCAATGTAGAAGAACCTTGGAAACATTATGCTTAGTGGAATAAGCAAGACACATAAGGACAACTATTGTATGACATCACTTTCAAGAGATGAGGAGAAGCAGCAATTTTGTTCAGAAAGTAGATAAAAGGTTACCATGAAATGGGGTCATGAGGGAAGAGGAGGTGGACTGTATGTTTGCTGGATATGGAGTGTGTGTAAATGCAATTAATAAAATAAATAAATTATGGAAATAAAAAGGCAACCCACAGTTTTGGGAAGATATTTACAATATATATGAAAGTTATTATGTCCAGAATTTATGAGGAAATTTTACACATCAAAAATAGAAGGAAAAATAAAATAATGGAAATGGTTAAAATGCTTCAAAATTTGTTCCCCCAAAGACGTTTTCAAGGGTTAATAAACACATGATGTGGTGCTCTAATTTATTATTCATCAGTGTAATATATTATATATATATAATATATGTGTTATAAATATATTCTTTATAATATATAGCTGTATATATATAGCATATAATACCACTACATATCTGCCAGCATGGCTAAAATGAGAAAGATAAATAATCCCTAGCATTTGAGACTACGTGTAGATGTAAGAAGTTATACACACAGCTAATGGGAGTGTAAATTGATAAAGCTACATAGGAATACTATGTGGAAATAACTATTTTAATTAAATATATATATATGCCCTGTACCCCAGAAATCTCTTCCTTATGTGTATCTACAAATCTATGAATCAATATATTCATCAAAATACGTGTACAATGTGTTTATTCCAGTAGGGTTGATAAGAGCCAAGACCTTCTCAATACTCAATATTAGAATGGATATATTCATTGTGGTATATCCATATGTCAGTCATATGAAGGACTGTGTACGAACAAAGTAAAACTGAATGCAATAACAGGGATGAATTTCCTAAGCTTTATGTACAAAAAAGATACCAAACACACAAAAAAGAGAATATCAATGATCCAATTTATATGAAGTGGAAACAAAACGCAAAGCTAAACTATGATGTTAGAAGACATGACAGTGGTTATCCCTTGTGGAGTGTTCCTCGGAGTAGTTACAGGGTGTTGGTAAAATTGTTTCCTATTCAGGTGCCAGTCACATGGATGTGATTCCATTCTTGAAAATCCATCCAACTATTTGCTTATTTTTGCATTTTTATTTTTGCATGTTATACTACAATAAAACAATGTAAAATGCATATGGCTTTTGTAAGCTATCTTCATTTTACATGATTTTTCAGGGATTTTCTTAAGTTCATTGTAGCAAAATTTTTTGAATCATACCTCTTATAGATTCAAGTTGAATTACTAGTGACAAATTTCCTCAAAACAACTTTAGATACCTTTTGATACAATTAAACATGAAAAAATGTATGTCATTAAGATAAAGATATTATAATTTGTGACTCCACAGTCTTTTCAGTGACAGACTTTAGGTACTATGAATAATGCTTAAGTAATAAGCCATTAGGGTATAATAGTTATCATGACATAATATTACCCTGGAGGGAATATATGTGCCAGATGAGGTCATGTGCATTCAAGCACTCAGGGGTGTGTTATCTGAAAATTATACCTGCTGATTTCCACCCCTATAGTATAAACTTCCTGTATTTAAGAACAAACATTATACTCATTTTAGGTATATTTCTATGATCACAAGAAAATACAGATTAATGTTAGAATAGATAAATAATTGAGGCTATAATGTTATTAAATAGCTCACTATAATGTAAACTAGCCTATGAGATCAAAATCATCTTTTTTACTTTAGAGAAAACAAACAAGCCCTTCTCTCTCCCAACTTAATAAAAGACAAATAGCAAAAAATACTTTCATTTGCACATTCATAGCTATAAATAAAAAGTATCAGCTTATGTAAATCAATTAACTTTATTAACACTAATCATTCTTCTATATTGTCTTATTAAATAATAAACAGGGTGAATTACTTCATTAAATAATTATGGTGCTATTATGTTACCCTCATTATTTGAGAGGATAGTTATAACCTAACACAATGAGAAAACAAGTGAATTTAGCTGAATTTAACTTCAACAAACTTTTATAGATTATATTTCATTAATTGATGTTTCAAAAGTTGAAAAGGTTTTTAAATGATGTTGTTATAATAGTATGACATAGGAAATATGTACAAGATTAGTAAATAAATCAGCTAAGATCCTTTCATGATTATTACACAAAGTTTTAAGATAAAAAATTTCAAGATAATTTAAGATAAATAAAGTTTTAAATTTAAAGAAAAACACATTCACTATAATAATGATGGCCATCTTTTCAAAAATGATGTTCTATTATACGAGGGGAATTTTTCTTTCTTCCATGCAGTCATCTCAAAACCCTCTATGTTTTTGGGCTCTCTTTTTGCAATATTTAATTATTTTTTTGCATTTTCAACTAGTTATATTAATATTTAAAATTTCAGAGAAATCAGCACATTCATACACCAACAGTCAGTCTACAACTGATATATGGTTTGCTCTATTCTTTCTCCAATTTGCTTTCCAATGGAATTCACTGCCTCATTAGGAGCAACACAGGAAACACGAAAAAAATGTTGACATTTTAATCAAATCCCTTATGCAGGTAAAATATTTCCATTACTGTTTGTTCTTATGTCAACCAACCATTAAACACATTCAGTTCCAAAAACACCCCCTACTGTTACAGACTATATTGTTTGACTAGAAAATTGTTCCATTTTAAAACTCTATTCTAAGTTTCAACCTTAATAAAAAGCAAAATTTGTGATTTAAGTTTCACAATAAGATGAAATACAATGGGAAAAAACTTTCCAATTTTATTTTTCCCATAAATCTGATGCTATCAACTGTCTTTACTGAAAACAACTGTAAGCAAGTAATAGAACAGACATCATCAGAGCCAGAAAGAACCTAAAAAGATTAATCGTGGAGACAAATAAGAAGAAAAGGTTGATGTGAGGACAGGTATAGATTGGAAGAAAAACACACATTTCTGCGTGTGGAACATGTGCACACACACACACACACACACACAGCTCTCTAATAGCTATGTGTGACACAAGAAATAATGGCAGAGCTATCTTTTTTAAAATTATGGCATTTAATCATACAGCAACAATACACAAGCCACTAAGATGAAGTGAAAATAGGATAACATTGGAAATATTGCAAAGCAGGATTTTAGCAAATTTAAAAATATATAAAAACAGACCAAAAAAAGCAAACAAGAGAAAAAAGGAGGTAGCAAAACGCAAAGAATATCCATCTATAAATTGTTGTACATGTATCATTTCATTAAAACTTAACAAAAAGTCGCAGGCAAATACTTGCGAATACTGGAAAACTTGAATTCTGGGGCAATTTTTCATTGAATTGTCAAAGTTTCATATCCTCTAAACCTAGACATTTTATCAAATGAGTCTTGTTTTTATTTTAGCTCCAAGTTTTTATTGAATAAACTTCTGTATAATTTAGTCTCCTTGATAATCTCCAGATTTAAAATATTTTCAGTCTCTAAAGACCATACCATTTGTAATGTCTAACTGATAAGTATATAACTTTAAAAGGTCACTCTCTTTTTACTCTGTGGTAAGTTTGACACTGGCTTTAAATTTGGACTAAGCAATCATAATTTAAATATGGCATGAATGTTTAGCAATGCTTTAAAAATCCATTGTTATGGTTCCATATCAGTGAGGTCACTGAGCAAATACAGTCGAGATTTACAGTTAATAAATCCTTAGAGAGTTGAATTGCATGGCCAAATATCATTGGCAAGCTGATATGATAATTTACAAGAGACTGATTCAATTTCTTGCTCAATATAATTCTTGTGCTTATAAGATCTGGTCAAATATGTTTTAACCATAAATTTTAAAAATTCTGCCTATTTCATATCAGTATTTGTAATATGAAGTAGTAATATTTGGACTTGTGTCACATAAATTCTAAAAAATATTGAATTAATTGTTATACAATATGTTTGTGTGATCATATTGAATAATTTTATGTTTAGACCTAGTCTCTTTACAGTCCATATTTAGTGAATACTTTCTGAGAAATAGCATGCACACTCAAAAGGAGTGAATGATTCGTTAGTGGCATTGGTGATATGCTGACCATATTAAATTATTTTATATGAAAAACGTTCCCTTCCAAAATTGGCTCTACACTTGATGAGCACTCCTTTGATAATATGTTGACATTCATAAATATAATAACTAATTAACATCTTCTGGACAAAGAATATGTTCCATAATACCTCTTCCTAATACAGCAGAGTTTCAAGTTTGACTTATTGCCTGCCAGTATTTTCAGGATTGCAGTCATAGTGAACTCTCACAATAATATTGCAGTTTTTTCATTTAGGATTATAACATACATATTTTACACCTCAACAATGAAACATTAGTTATACAATTTAATAGATAAACATTGACCATCTTGCTGTCCAAAAATAGTGATAAATATTAGGTGCTTTTTTACAAACTGCCCCTCCAACAAGCATTATTTTCTGGAACTTGCTTCTTTTATTCTTTTTTTTAATTTATCCAGGAAATTCCCTTAATCCTCAAGAAAATAAATGAGTACTATGGAAAACAGAACTACATAAAACTACATAAAGCATATAAGAACTATATAATACAGAACTACATATAACATTGGTTTTCAAGTTGGGATGTATATACACTTCAAAAATATTCCCCTTAAGGATGGCCTACTAATCATAATTTAAATACTGCATGGATGTTGAATTTCAAAATATATTTTTGAAGATACAAAAATGTGATGGCTGCTTGTTTTACTTTTTAAAACAATTTATTTTAAAAACACTATCTTCAAATCTCTCAAGAAAAACAATGCAAGACTGCTAAGGAAATCTTTAGAAAAGAGAATCTAGCTGTGTATTGTATGCAATTAATTAAAAGAAATAGGATTCTATTACAGGACTAAAAAAGAGACATATTTAACATGTTAATTCATCAAAATAGAAACCATATCCATTCCATAGATTCTTAAAAAATATCAAAAATATTCAGCAGGTATAATGGTTAAAGCATATTCTATAGAGTAGGAATAATCACAAAGACATAAAACACAGATTATAAACACACATACATATATTTATCTATACTGTGTGTGTGCATGTGTGTGTGTGTGTTTACTATTACCTATTAGCCAGGATAGCTGCTTATATTCAATAAAAACCAACACCGGATAAGAAATTTTCCAACCTACACAATCTACAGGATTGCTGGAGTGCCAGATTTGGAAAACAGACTGGACCCAAGGAAATCTCAAAAGCCAAATCCTGAAATCATAACAGCTTGGTCAGAACTTTAACTCTGGCACCACCAATGATGAAATGCAACTGTGATTTCCTAATTCTGTAACATGAACAAGTTTAATCTTCCTGTGTTAATAATAAAACCCCTGAGGAAATCCATCCAATTTACCTAAAATATTTCAGATACCCTTCTGCCTGGGCAGATGGTAGTAGTGATAGCTACATATTTCATTTTTTGTTTCTACAGTGGAATTATGTACATTCTTATGTTTCACCAAGAATGTACCATACAAAGTTAATAAGATCTTTACTCGTTTATAATTTCTAACTCACTATAATTGTCATTTGATATGCAATCTTACTGATTATTTGTTTTATAGTAAGCAGATTGCTGAGCTAACTGATTCCAATAAATTTCTGGTTTATTATTTTAGATTTTCCAGGAATTCATATTATACATTACCTGAATATGAAGATAATTTTTCCTAATCATTTAAAATATATTTATATGTTGATACATATAGTTATATAGTTGATTCTTTACAATATAGAAATGCAGCAAATACATTTGACAATAAAAGAACAAAGTAGTGAGGAAACAAAGGTATACTGGAGTAAGGAAATGACACCAGGTGACACCTCAATTCCACAGGAACAAATGAAGTAAAGCAGAAGAGATGAATAAGAGGGTTAATATAACAAAATTAAATACATGTTTGCTTTAATTTTTTGGGTTCTTTAAAAGATAAATATTTATAAATTAATCATTACATTTTATAATTTTGTTTGTATGATTGTATCTATTAAAAACAGCACAAAATGGGTGGAGAAAATGGAGCTATATAGGAATAATGTTTCTATATTTCACTGTAACTATGTCAGAATAAACGTGAAGTTAAGTTTAAGGATATGTGTTTTTCTGGGGCACATAGCTCCAAACCACCAAACAGTCTACAGGAGTCAGGATTTCAAAAAACAGACTGAGAATGCTGCATATAGGAAATGGAGTAGAGGTAGGGAAAAGAAAAATTAAAGCTATATGACTAGAGAAATACTTGTGAGGATCACAACTAAGAAATACAGATTCACTAAAAGAGAGATTTAATTGCACAATGTTCCCCTTCCAACACACCTTACCACCACCACCACAGGGCTCCAGCATAGTAATAGTGAATTATTGGTGAAAGACCTGCAAGAGTCAGGTTTTCTCTGGGGAGACATCCGGAAGGAGTTGACGTTTCTGCCAACCACAGCTGCAGCAAACATTAAACATAGCCTGATTCAGCCAGACTGGCACAAAACCTCACACTAAATGCCTTTTTATTTTAGTTTCTTTGCCTAACAGCTCATGGTCTGAATTTCAAAAAAAAAAAAAAAAAAAAAAAAAATTACAAGGCATGCTAAATCACAGTATGAAAAGATAAGGCATGTATCAGAACAAGACTAAGATATGACACAAGTTTGGAATCAGTCAGGGGATTCAAAGTAACTATAATTAATATTTAAGAGCACTAATGAAAAGGTAGACAACATATAAGAACAGATGGATAAGTTTGCAAGAGATAAAACTCTAAGAAAAAATAAAGGAATTATAGAAATCAAACATTCAAAAAGAATGAGAAGGCCTTTGATGGGATCATCAACAGATTGGACATGACCAAGGAGAGAAATCAGTGAGCTTGCAATTAAGTCAATAGAAACTTTGGAAACAAAATTGCAAAGATAACAAAGAATAAGAGTGGGGGAGGAGAGAGAGAGAGAGAGAGAGGGAGAGAGAATGAATATTCCAAGAATTGTGGAAAATTTCAAAAATAGTAACAAATGTGTACTTTACAGAAACAGTTTGAAGAACATGAGCAGAAGAAATACTTGAGACAATAGTGGCCAAATCTTTCTACAATGTCACACAGCAAAAGCACAGTTCCATGAAGCTAAGGACCACACTCGGAAGGATAAATACAGAAAACCCCACACTTACCACATAAAGTTCAAATGGCAGAAATAAAACAATGAAAAATTCTATGAATAAGCTAGAGAAAATCTATAGTGGGACAAAGATAAGAATTACATCAGACTTCTCATCAGAAATCAAACAAGCAAAAAGAATGAAACATTTAAAGCATTGGAAGAAAACAAAAAACACCAACCTAGAATTCTGTATCCATCAAAATTTCCCATGAAATTAAAGATAAATATTTTCTCAATTAAGCAAAAACTGAGGGAATTCATTGGCAACAGACCTTCCCTGCAAGAAATTTTGAAAGAAGTTCTTAATGTGGAGGCAAGATAATATAATTCTGAAACTTGGAACTACATAAAGAAATGGAGAGTATCAAGGAAGTAATAAATTCCTACAAAATAAAATATCTTATTTTTCTTAATCATAATGATTTTAAAAGATGACTATACAAAGTAATAATAGTAACAATGTATTTGGTGAATATAGCATGTGGATATGTGCAATGAGTGACAGCAATGTCACAAAGAGAGGAGGGAGGGATTTGGAATATTCAGATATGAAGTGCAGTCAACACATGAAGTGGTATAATGGTATTTGAATGTGGGCTTAAATTAGTTAATACATGCAGAAAAATCAGCTGAAAAAAAAATCCAACATCCTTTCATGATAAAAATGCTAAAAGAAATAATGAATACAAGAAGCCTTAGTTTGCTAAGGCTGCTATGATAAATAACATACAGTGGGTGGACTTAAACAATGTGAAATTATTGTCTCATGGCTTTGAAGGCTTGAAGTCCAATGTCAAGGTATCAAAAAGGTGTGCTTTCTCCCAGGGCCCGTAGCATTCTGGTGCTAACTTGCTGCACTCCTTGAGGTTCCTTGGCTTGCATTCTACCTCCATCACATGACTTCTTCTAGCTTCTGTTTGTCCTACTTAGTCACCTGTATCTCTATCTGTATTTCTTCTCCTTATAAAGACTTATAAAGGCTATGGATTAATTTGGCCTCATTGAAACAGGATCTTTGAAGATTCCAAACCTTAACTAAATGAGTCCAAATCTTAACCTTCACTAACAACTTTCAGAGCTTCTAATTACATATAGGTTCATACTCAAAGAAATACAGATTAAGACTAGAACGTGTCTTTTGTGGGGGACAACATGATTCATTCCCCAACAGAAGGGAAAATCCTCAACAATCTAATAAAGGGCATCAACAAAAAGTACAGAGATATCATCACACATTGAATGCTTTGTCCCTTAGATCAGGAACAAGTCATAGATATCTGTTTTCAACACTCATAATTAAAGCTGAGCTGGAAATTGTAGCCAGTACAATTAGAAAAGAAAAAGAAATAAAATGCATATAGATTGGAAAGGAAGCAATAAATCTATTTGTATTCAGATTTAACATGATCTTATATGTAGAAAATCCTAAAAAATCCACTAAACACCAATTAGAATTCATGAACAATTTCAGCAAAGTTGCAATTACAGAATCAATATACAAAAATAAATTTTTATTCTATACACTAGTGATAAGCATTCCCAAATGAAACTAAAAAAATCATTAGATTTATAATAAACTCAGGAAATGAAAACACTAAGATATAAATTTAACAAAAGAAGTTCAAGACTTGTACAATAAAACTACAAAACATTAAAAGATATTAAAGAAGATTTAAATATCTAAATGCATCCTATGTTTATAGGTCAGAACACAATGTTAAGATCAGAAATCTCTCAAAATTCTTCTACAGACTCAACACAGTCCCTTTCAAATCTCAGCTGTCTCTTTTTGAAATTGACAAGGTGATTTCATGATCCAGAAGGAAATGCAAAGCACCTTGCAGAGCAAAATAATTTTCAAAGCAAAGACCAAAATTGGAGGATTCACTCTTTCTGAATTTAAAACTTACTAAAAGGATACATTAAGAAAGGGAGCATGGTTCTACCATATATATGAGCTAGATGAGATAGATAAGGGTAGAGACCAGACCAAGGGAATAGAATTGAGATTTCAGGAAAAAACAAACAAACAAACAAACAAACAAACAAAAAAACTTGCATTTACAGTAAAGTGAAAAATCAAAACCAAAACATGGGAGGAAATATTGTAAATCATGTCTTGTAAGGTACTTGGATTCAGAATATGTAAAGAAATTTTACAACATAATAACCAAAAGATAAATAACTCAATTTTAAAGTGGCAAAGGATTTGAACAGACAAGTCTGAAATGAGATACACAAATGACCAGTTATCACATGAAAAATGCTCTTGACATCATTAATCATAGGTAAACGTAAATCAAAACCATGAGATACCACTTCACTTCAACTATGATGCCTTATGTAAACACACATACACACAGAAACAGACACACACACAAACAGAAAATAACAAGTGTTGGTGAGGATGTGAGAAATTAAAGCCTTTATTCATTACTGGTGGGAATGTAAAATGGTGAAGCCACTTTGAATACAGTTTGGTAGTTCTGCAAAATGTTAAGCATAGAGTTACCATGTGACTCCACAATTCCACTTCTAGGTAGTTTTAGCTTCCTAAGGCTTCTGTAACAAACTACCAGAGAGTGGGAGACTTAAAACAACAGACATTTGTTTTCTCTAAGAGGTCTGGAGACCAGAAGTCCAAAATCAAACAAAGGCTCCAAGGGAGAATCCTTTCTTGACTTCTTCTGCCTCAGTTACTCCAGGCAGCCCGTGGCTCTGGTTGCATAGCTCCAATCTCTGCCTTGTCTTCACATAGCCTTCTTCTCTATGTCTCAGTTCTCCCTCTGCCTTTCCCTTAAAAAGACACCTCTTATTGGATTTAATATCCACCTGGATAATCCCAATGGTTTCATCTCAAGATCCACAATATAATCTCATTTACAAAGACTTTTTTCCCAAATATGGTTATATTAAGAGGTTCTGGGAGTTAGGACATGGATCTGCCTTTTGACGGGCACCATTCAGTCTGTGACATAGACATATATGCAAGAGAAATAAAAACACATGTTCACACAAAGACTTGTGAAGTCTTCCTAGTCCCCTTATTCGTAATAATCAAAGAGTTGAAGCAACCCAAATGTTCGTCAACTGAAGAATAGGTAAATAAAATGTGGTATATCCCTACAATTGAATACTATTCAAGAATTAAAAGGACATGTTACAACATGTCTACAACATGGATAAAACTCAAAAATATTATGTTAATTAAAAGAAGGTACAAAATTACACATATTTTATGATTATTTTTATATGAAATATTCAAAATAAGCAAATATATGGAGAGAGAAAATAGATTAGTGGTTGCCTAGAGCTTAGGGTTTGAAGATGAGGATGTAGTGACTACCAATGGGTAAGGGTTTCTGTTTGGGGTGATGTAAAAATGTGGTAAAATTACATTGTGTGGTGATTGTTGCACAACCCAGTGAATATACTAATAAACACTGAATTGTTCAATTCAAAGAGGTACATTGTTTGCCATGTTAATTTATTTCAATTACTCTGTTCAAAAAAATAGATTGGACACTCTAGAGTCAGACTGCCAGGCCAAATTATTACACAGCTCCAGAAAACTTTAACTTTATCTCTAAAATGAGAGAAATATTCTTCTTCAGGTTAACAACACAAAGACTACATGAAACCATAGTCGCAGAGCACTTAGGGAAGAATTTAAGATAAGGCAAAAATTTAATCATTGTTATTTTCATACATCTGTATTCACCTTTTGTTATGAGATCTTGAATTTCAAAGTTTCTATAAAAAGGAAAAAAAACTCTCTGATAGAGAATACTGAGTTTTGAATGAGTTTTGAATAAGTTTTCAACAAAGAGAATAACACCTAAAAAATGCAAAGTGAGGATGTTATGGTCTCTTCTTACAATTCCGTTATGCTATGTGCAATATTTTAAATTTTGTGCATTTTAATAAAACAGTGAAAGGAAAGGCTAAAGAAAGAAGATATACAAAATATAAATAGAGAAGCGCTATGGAAAAACAAGGGTACAGAAAGAAGCAAAAGGCATAAGAATCAAGGTCCCATAAGACACATCTAAGACTTTAAATTTCACCCTGTAAGGCAAAACAGCAATTGAGAAAAAATAAATTTCAGAGTAATATTTTCTAGGCTATAAATATTATTGATAATTCAAATAAGTCATAGATAAGTAGGTGGATAATTGGGGTCAGTGAATGAAATAATATAAATAAATCTGTGTTGATATGAGAATACAGAAAATGTTTTATAAGAGAAAACCTGTTCAGAGTTTAAGAAGTATGAAGCAAACGAATATGTATATTTGTGTTTATTTTTTAAAACTGAATATAATCAACTGATTTCAATGCATGACATAGTTTAAAGGATCTGTAAGATAGGTCTTAGATTTAACTGAAAAAAAAGCCTTTAGATTATGCTTAAATGTGAGATGATGAGTTAAATCAGAGCCTTGCAACATCAGCTAAACAGTAAGTAACTTATAGCACTATCAAAAACAAGCAGTCTCATAAAACCAATTAAATCAGTATTTCTGGGGGTTGGACAGGATATAATTTTTAGATATTTGATTTCTAAATGTTCCAAATGATTCTTTCATAAGAAAGGCTTGAGGGCCACTAACTTTAGTAATTTAAATTGTAGAGGGATTATACACAAAGATAAGTTTTGATAACTTATTATTAAACACATAGGTCATAATTAAGATAATATCTTCACTTATAAAATGTATTTTGGAATAGAATAAGTGTAAATAAGTGTTAGCTAGCCAGGGCTGCAGTAACAGAGTACCACAAACTAGTTGGCTTAAAGAATGGAAATTTATTTTCATTTCCTCATGGTTTTAGAGGCTGAAAGTATAAAATCAAAGTTTTGGCAGGATCATGCTTTTTCTGAAGTCTGTAGCGTGATGGTGGCTGGGTGGCAATTCATAACTCAGCGCCTACCTTCATCGTATGACCATATCGTTCTCTGTCTGTTTTCTACTATCGTGTCCAAATTTCCTATGCTTTAAAGACTGTTGTAATATTGGATTAGCACTCCTCCCCCCCCAATAAAGTTTGGCCTTATCTTAGATAATAATGTCTTCAAGGTCCTATTTTAAAATGTGTTCACATTTACAGGACCAGGAGTTAGAATTTGAATATGTCCTTTTGTAGGACATGATTCAATTCATAACAGTAAATGAATAGATAAATATTCAGTGTAACTTTACTTTAAGCCAATTAATTTTTAAAAATGCAGGTCAATTTAAGTATTATTTCCCTGAAGGCTAACTAGGAAAAATTTGGTATATTTGAGGGTATCACCATCATTTTAAGATCAGAATCCAAGTAAAAAATTGGCAAACTTTAATAAAGTTATTGATTTTGTAAAAGAAAGAGCAAGGCAATGAAAAATGCATCTGGGGAGTTAATTTTATATTTGTCCAAATTCCACCCTATTGAATATAGGCAGATTTCTAGCCAGTCTATTGTGTGTATTATTAAACATTAATTTATTGGTAAGTGACAGAAACTGAAATCAAATAGGTTTAGCAAAAAGGATTTTTTTTTCATAAGTACAGAGTATGCATATAGCTCACGGGATCAAAGAGCCCAGGCTGGATCTAGTGTTGTTTATGCATATCATCTCTCATTTTTGCTGGTGTTTGGCTTTCACTCTGCCCACAAGTTCTGTCTAAATGGTTCAAAGCATGGTTTTTCAACATCACTAGGAAGAAAAAGAATCTTTTTCCCCATATTCACATCAAATTTCTGGATTAAAAAAAAAAATTCTGCTACTTGTTCATTTGCCCATTCCCTGTACTAACTGATACTGCCAAGAAGATAGAAAAGATATTTAGATAGCCCTCAGATGCATGTTCATCCCTGTGGGCTGGATCACACTTTCTGTAACTAGAATAAGTTGAGTAGAAAAATTTATACGCAGAGCAAAAATATAAATAGTTCACCCTACTATGACTAAGAAAATAGTATAAGTATTGTGGTAACCACTTCTCTACTTTATCAATAACCCATTTTGAAAAATCAATACCCATTTCTTCCTTCTTGAATTATGTTACTATGAACAATAAATCTGCTTTACCTATGAAGTTTGCCACTGCTGGGTGCTGCACATTACTAAATTTATTTTATATTGTGAGGCACCAAATAGAAACTACTGATGAGTTGGTTAGATAATAGTAATTAATCTGTTCTCTTAAATCAGTGGCTTTCAAACTTATGTTTCTATCAGGTTTATAGGTGTTGATGAGGATGTTGGTCTGAATATCACACTTTAACAACTACTGCTTTAAATCATTCCTACAATTCATAAATTCATATATCAATATATTAAGAAATGTTTCACTTCGTAAATTATATTTCAACCTTACAAACCTCATGGATATCAAGAAATATATTAAAATAATTTATGAAGAGCAAATGATAAAAGTCCAATAGCATATCACATAGTTTTCATGAAATATTGAGAGTTAAGTAGAGGTTCTAACATTCTATCAATGATATAAAAGCCAACTCAAACCAACCTTAACAAAAACAGATTTATTGATTTTATGTAACGAAAAAGCCAAGGACAGGGTTGGCCTCAGTCAAGAATAAATCCAATGACTCACATAGTATCACTGAAGTTGTAGTTCTTTCTTCTGCTATATTTCTGCTCTACAGGCTTCATCTTCAGGTTATGAAGTGTGCCTTTCCTAGCCTAAACCATGACTGACTACTCTACCCACAGCTCTACTAGTTAAAAAGAGTGGTGGAAGACACAAACTTCACATTTTTATGGCATAGCATGCAAGAAAATAAAACATTTATTTTGTTTTCCCACTAGTTATAACAATTTATGCTCATATCTTGCTGGCTCTGCTTGAGTAACATGCCCATCCACAGAGACCGAGAATATCCGATACAATGATATAATTAAGGAAATCAGAGGTCATTCCTGTAGCCAAGAGTGGGGTTAATCCTTCCCAAACTCCATGAGTGAAGAGTAAGGGAGGTGTTACCTTTAGAAGAAAATTTAAACACCAGTTTGGAGAGGAAAATTGACAGAAGTCTATGACACTAGCTAATCAATATCAAACATATAATCTTTAGGATTATATTCATATATATGCAATACTATACAAAAATGAATAATTTCTAACACATTATTATACACAAAAGGAGAGAAACAGAAAAGCTATATGTTGGCAAGTATTTCTGTTTTAATTATTTATCATTAAAAGAAAGTTTCATGAAGCAATTTGGAATTTCATAAAAAATGCAGATTTTTGTTATTCACATCAAAGATTTTTGTTCACAAAATATAAAGTGGTTCCACAAATATGCATGGTTAGCAAGCACCAAAACGATAACTCTTCCATTTAGTCAATCTCTTAATATACCATTAAAAAGTTTTATTTAAATTTGATATTCATCTATACATTCAGAATTTTAAATGAAAACCAGTTAGAGTAAACATGAGGTTAATCCTTCCCAAACATCATGAGTTGTGAGTCAGGGAGGTGCTTCCTCCCTGTTTACAAAAAGAAGTGTTAGATTGTTTTCCCTGAACATTAGAGAAAATAAAGTCAAATTCATAGGAACAAAAAAAGTAAGTTGGAAGCAGAAAGGATAAAAGATTAAATTGATACCCATAGGATCTATATCTATTCTTAGGTTCTGTGGGGTGCCATGTTTCAGACTCTCCACTCGGCCACCAAGGTGGATGCAGACTCAGAATTTAAAATCTCACCTCTCCAAGTTCCATGGAAGAAAGAGAAAAATGTAATTTATTAGCAACTCCAACAAATAACAAATATGTCCCTGAATCTCTTTGGTTCCTATCATCAATTGCTCATTGCTGAACCAAACACATTGTGTGTGTGTGTGTGTGTGTGTGTGTGTGTGTGTGTATGCATGAAGGGCACAAGAAGGACACAACACCCTTGGGAAACAGACCTTTTATTACTCACAGCAGATACAGCTGCCAGAGCGATATCTCGCCATTATGATCGCTGGATATTACCAGTGCGTGTAGTGAGGTTTCCCACTGGAGAACCCCAGAATCAAGAAACAATGTGCTTGTATGGAGTTGCTGGCATATCTTCCTATCCTCCCCTCCAGAGAGAAAAATAACTCAGTATCCTGAAATGTAACTACATTTCCCTGGGGGGAGAAGGGAAGTTGTATCAGGTTATTGCTACGGAATATATTATGAAATATAAACAAGCACCTCTGGAGACAGCAAAGAGAAGGCTTAATATTTACTCTCTTGAGTTTTTTTTAGGAAGATAGGATTCTCAGTTATTCTGGAGGGTACACTAACTCCAGCGTCTAAGGCATATTTGCTGTGCAAAGATGTGCTTTACGCAGAAGGCCCAGGCAATTCACGAATGCCAGAAATCCATGGAGAATTGTCTTCTCTTTTTTTACTAATTCTCTATATGACACCAGATTTAATTATTCAAATCTTCACAGATAAGTAGAATTTTAAGTGGAGGGCTGTTTTATCTTAAAGATGCACATCTGACATTTCTTTGCATGTCTCAATCAATAATTGGCTATGTATATTATAAATTATAAACTAGACTCTCTCTAGGAACTTAACATATTGAAAGTTTAGAATGACTCATACATCAGTTTTCACAATGTGGCAGTGAAAAAAAGAACAGTGATATAAGTTAATGATAACTTCAACCAGTACCCAGCATATTTGAGTTTTCCAGGAAACTTTTGACCCATTTATTAAACCTTGTAGGTTTTCTTTAACTCTTTTGGAACATTACCTTGTAGCCTATAAAGGAACTGTCATTTCTTTAATTTAGTTATGAAGGATCAAGAAAAAGTATTTATTCAAAGAAATATATTCTTTAATAACTGTACAAAATATTCTTTAAAATTTGTCCTTAAACATATTGTGTTTAGCTAGTGTTAACTCGCTTATAAGATATAGACTCAAAACCAAGTAAATTTTAATCTTTGCAATGTAATTGTCTTAGTTTTCCAGGGCTGCTATGAGAACTACCACAAACTGGTTAGATTAACAACATGAATTTATTAGCTGATAGTTTTGAAGGCTAGAAGTGCAAAATAAGATTATTGTCAGGCCTTGCTTTGTACAAAGTCTATAGTGTTCTATTGGAGGCTTGCTGGCAATCGATCTCTGCCTCTGCTACATGTCTCTGTCTCTTCTTCTGGCTTCTATATCCATGTCCAAATTTCCTTTGCTTATAAGGACTCCCTCCAGTCATATGGATTGAGGTTTAACCTGAGTGAATCTGGTCTCATCCTAGAAGACCACATTCACGAATGAGCTCAACACACCCACAGACCAGGGCTTACATCTGGAACAGGTCCTTGTGGGAGGGGGCATGATAAAATCTGCCAGTCCGGTTAAAAAAATCTTCCATCCATTGTAATGTGGTTTCTTATATTTTCTTTTATATTATCACAAATAAAGAATAAAGATGTTAACATTGAATTAACCTCAATAATTTCTCAATTGCTTCATTTTTGAAATCACTCAGCCATAGGTTTTTCTCAGTATTTTATCATTATCTGCAAAAAAATTCCTACTTCTTCAGGGAGTCTAGAAATGTTTCATTCATTTTAATCAAGCAGATAAAAGTAGTTATCATTTTAATATTTTAATGCATTTTACACTCTCATTATAAAGCAAATACCGTGGTTGCCACTACAAATATTGGCCAAATGAACAATAAACTATAGTAAAATAACAGAAGGAATCAGTGACTTTTCACATTTTAATATACTCTTAATTCCACACATTGAAATGGCATCTCATTTTTCAGTCAGTCCCAGAACAGCAGGCATATACAACTCCATCAAAACACATGAGTCAATAGACTAAACAAATTACACTGTAGTGGTTTATACATCAAAAACACTTGTCTATTTCTGTGAGCAGTATCATCAAAATCAATATATCTCCCAATCTACAACTATTCCCCAAACTACTCTTTCATATTACATATTCAAATAGCTGTAAACAAATTAATAAATTGCTCTGGACTTTTGTTATCTCTCCTCCAGAATTTTAATTGATTCCTATCACTGGCATATCCATGCAGGCTTGTTATCTTGGCTTTTTTCCCTTTTCTGGCATGAGAGAATACAGTGAATAAGAGCGTCAACCTCACACTTCACTAACCACTGGTAGTTTTGATGTTAGACTCCAAAGAGAGCTCTTCTCTTAAACATTTAGTATGTAATTTTATTCTATCATTGAAAGACAGAGTAAATGAGTTTTGTTATCCAGACCATAGTGATGAGTCCTAGAATGCCAGTGAAGCACAAAATGTACAGATGCCATTAGAAGGCATCCAATCTATGCAAGCTAGTAAAGTACCGATTACATAACTTGCGTCTGCATAAGCTAAAATATGCAAGAATGGTTAATTACTAAAACTTTTCCTTGCATGTCATATTAAGGAAATTATCCTATTGAATTCCATTTTCTTAGTTTTTATTGTTTTTATTTTCTTTTTTGGTGGATCTTTTGTGTTTGTTTTTTACAATGAAATGGTACTATTTACTTTTGTAAAATTATATCTAGGGAACAAACTTCAACCAATGCCACAGTTTAAGTGCATTTACATCTTAGTGTTGTTAAAAATATTTGAATTGGTTGCATATGAGGCTTGTATTAGTTCTGATCCTAGATACGGGATTATAGATATAGTGTGGTGGCAAAAAGAGAACAGAAAAGTCATGGTTTTGGCATGTCAGATGCAACATAGTTCGACAGCATGGCCATGTTAAATGATTCACATTAACCAGATGTTATTCAACTGTCAAATGTGGATTATGACACATACCACTTATGATTATTTTCAAGACTAAAGATGAAATATTTAAAGTATCTGGTATAGTATTCAATGATGTGCTTTTTTCTGTACTCCATCTGCCACTTTAATTTACTTTAGGTGATTAATAGAGCTGTACCTCTTCTGTGATAAGCATTAAGTGGCCTGCCCAGGAATCCAAGGAAGTGTCTCAGACAGGGTCACATAATGGCCAGCTAAATCAATTCTAGTCACTTCTCTATTTGTGATAAATCTGAAATATAACACAACCGCTATGTCTAAAAGGGCAAATGTAAACACTGATGTGCATTTAATTTCAATAATTTTTCTCTTCGGAGTTTACAGTTGGGAGGGAATTCCTGGGTTTTGAACAGATACAAGTGCTCATAGAAAATATAAATAATTGTACTTCCACTTCTTAAATAATCAACAAAGACGATGGCTGTCAAACAACCCTTCAGCAACTGTACTAGATTCTATTGCTTCTAAAACAAATTACCAAACTTAATTGCTTAAAATAACAAACTGTCTTGATAGCAGGCATAAAGACACCAAAAATGAGGGAGACTTTCTGTGCAAGTTTAGCAGACTACCTCCGACCTACATCACAAACTACCAAAGACACAATCCTTGAATGAATTAGCAAGAAGTATAAATGTTTGAAAATGATTTATGAGCAAATCATTATAGCCATATTGAAAGTTTTTTTAATTATCCATAGTGAGTGAAAAATTTTGGAATCCAACTGGGATACCCAATGGTAAAAGGGAACTCAAGATAGCATGATTGGGGACAATTAATTTAAAAACAAGTTTTATTGTTTTAAATATATTTGACACTTCTCAATCAAGATCAATACATACACATAGGAGGTAGACAGAGTAAATGGAGCTGGAGAAGGGATATACAGGCAAATGAGAGCTTTAAATTGTAGAGTTGGGAGACTATGAGAACATAAGAGGAAATGAAATAGAAAAAGGAAAAGAAGGAATCTGAGTGAGTTGTTTCATGGTGCATCATGGAAACACAGGTTCAGACACAACAGAAACTTTCAGCAAATGATGAGTTTATTATTTACAAAGCACAAAAGTTCTAAGGGAGCAGGGTAAAAGATCCCATCATGGTTGGTTCCTTGGGAGGGCCAACTGCTATGGTGAAGGTCAGATGAGACGCCCTGTGCTGCTTGAGGCCTGAGTATTTATACAACCCAGAGAGAAGGGACCCTGCCACAGAGCAATATGCATACATTAAGCAACCTCTGAGGCCTTGCGCTGATAAGCAACTGGGGCTTCTTGTTTCCAGTTTTGAGTTCAAGGTGCAATTAGACCATTCTGTTAAGTCATTTCCTCTGGGCTGCTGAACGGAAACATATTGAAACATCTGTATGCAATAGAAAAGGAGGGATGGGATAAACAGGGGCTGGAAGATATCTGCTGAGCGAATTCCCAGAGGAAGGAAGGAAAGGGGGGAAGGAAGGAAAGAAAGAAAGGAAAAAGAAAGAAGGAAGGAAGCAAAGGAAAGGAGGAAAGAAGGAAGGAAGGAAACAAAGGAAAAAGAACAGAAACAGAGAAGGAAACAAAAAGAAATGTAAAATGCTGAAGCATGCCAGCAAAGGGGTGAAGAAAGGTCAGGAAGTGAGGAAGATTGAAAACATTGTCCTGATAACCACGTTAATGATCTTGGAATTTATCCATAGGGTGGATGAAAGCCACTAAATGGTTTTCATTAGGGATCATGACATGATTGTATTTGCATTTTATAACCACCCCTCTGATTGCCATCTTATGTCCAAATATGAGCTAATTTCAATCCAAACAAGATTTCATTATTGCCTAAATTATTAGAAGAGCAAATGGAATGTAACAAATGGTCTTAAGTTTGAGAAATAACAGGAGAAGTATTTCTGGTCTTATTTTGAAATCAGAAATGAAGAATAAGGTCTAGAAAAGACTTAAAGATAAGCCCAAAGTTTATGTCCTGAACAAGTGTTTGTTTTGTCATTTACTATTCCAGTTGCTATTGCCACATAACAAATCACTTCAAACTTTGTGCATTCAAGCAACAATAATTTATTATAATCTCACAGTTCCTGGGATGGCTGAGCCAATCCTGGCAGTCTTTGCTAGGGATCACTTACATGGTTGCAAGAAGACAATGGATAGTTCTGGAGTCCTCAAGAAGGTTGTCTCGCTCACATGTCTGGTGGTTGTTGCTGGCTGTAAGCTAGGTCCTTAGCTAGGGACACTGTCCACAACTCCTCTCCTTGTGGTCAGGGCTACTTATATCTTGATGTATTGAGAACAAGCATCTCAATAGAGGGAGAGAATCAGGTGGAAATTGCATAGCCTTGGAAGTCAGGAACCTCAATTTTTCTGCATTATATTTGTCAGAAGGGAGTGACTAAGGCAGTCTATATAAAAAGAGAGGTGAATTAAATTCCTCTCTTAATAGGAGAGGTATAAAGGAATATGAAGAGAAGTTTTAAGCCCCCACAATCTCTTCCCTGGCCCCAAATTGTTTACTTTCCTTCCACGTGAGTATACACTGGCCCCTCCCCACATCCCACAATGTGCATCTAATCTGGAATCAGCCTCATACTGGAGGTCCAGAATCTCATCATGTAAATCAGATCCAAATACTGGTGAGACTCCTCATTTGTGTTTCCTGGAGGATTGATTCTTGAGTAATATTCCTCTTGAAAAATCCGTGAATTTAGGAATAAGTTGTTCACATACCACACACCCAAAAATACAATGGTGAGATAGGCATATGATTACTACTATAGCTATTCTTGTTCAAAAAGTGAAAAACACGGGAGTCATAAAATAGTTAACGGTTCGTATCAATTTTGAAACCCAGCAAGAAAGCTAGGGTCCTGTCCTACAGCCGGGGAATAATTCTCCAAGGCTCTTGGCCCTTGTCTTTGGGCTTTTGGTTCATCCTTCTGAATTATACTTCCTTTCCATAAAATGTAGCTAGCGTTTGCAGCTAAGTCTTGTCGTCCTGCTTTCTGCCCATAGATATTTGGGGTCTAAAACCCTCTCCTCATTTTGTGTTTTCTGTCCATTTTAGTCCAAGCTGCTTTTTCTATCAAAAATGTACACACATACTTTCCTTTAAGCATTTTGACTTGTTTTAAAACCACCACATATGCTTGAATAGGAAACACCAGTGAGAGAGCATATTACAGGTGGAATAAGAGGAAAGAACAGGTGGAGGTGGGCATACTGAATTTGCGGCACCTTTTACACATACAAGGGGATGAATGTTTGAAAGAATGTATAAACACTGTGTTTTCCAATTGTATCGATCATGTTTCTGGCAGGAAATAATACTCAAAAATATGACTTAACGTAAAGAAATTTTAATAAATGAACCACTTCATTGATGTTTCAGGGTTAGGGAAAAAAAAGGAGGAGCATTGCAGTCCAGTAATAGCTGAAAAATCTAGCAGGGCTTCCAGGTGGGGGTGTAGATATAGACAGATTATTCAGTTTTTTAGTTTCTTGATGCTCAAGTAAATATTATCAATGGATCAGCTTAAACAATAGGAATTTACTTGATCATGGTTCTGAGGCTAAAAGAAAGTGTAAATCAAGGCATCATCAAGGTGACTCTTTCTCCTTGAGAACTGTGGCTTTCTGGAGCTGGCTGCCAGCAAGACTCAGTCCTCAGCTTGTCACATGGCAGTGCACATTGTGACCTCTTCTGGTCTCTCCCCCCTCTTCCATGTTCTGTTGATGCTCAGGTTCTGTAGCTTTCACTCTGTCTGGATTTCTTTCCTATTAAAAAGGTCTCCAGTAATAGGGTTAAGGAATGAGGAATGAAGATAGTCAGTTAAGGTGCTTGAGTTGGGCCACACGCCTTAACTATCTTCATCAAAAGGTCCTACTTACAATGGGTTTTCACCCACATGAATGGATAAAGTTTAAGAACATGTTTTTCTGGGGTACACACAATACTAGACTACCATACTAGATGTGGCTAAAAATGATACCAAAGTAGGAGGAATCAGGGAAGAAATATTACAACCTCTTTCTTCACCTTCTATTGTCTTGCCGGTGCCTCCCATTAGCTGAACCACAGAAACTGCATGGAAACACGCGTGATTCAGTCCATGTGGCTCAGCATCCTTGAGTTCCAAGCAAGACAGAAAAGGACAGAGAGTTGATGGGGATGAGGTGACGATGGCACTAGTACTTAGTGCAGTGGGTGACACAGTGGATATTGAATACTATCTACTGAGTGAGTGAATGAATGAAGCAATATATGTATTAAATCAATGTAGAAAATTATATATATATGGTTTTAGAACTCATGAGGGAGGAAGAGGAGTGTAGTACTTATTTGGGGGTTATTGACATATATGAGTATGCCATGTCTCAGAAGACAGGGGAAAATAGCGATCACAAGCAAATTTACTGGTAGTTTCCAGGCAGCTCCAGGTTACAAAATACTGCGTGTGTTTCTTCTGCAACAAGAAGCATATGAGATTCACTTTCAGGAAAATCATAACCTCAGACAAACCATTCAGCTGATACCCGTTCAAGGCAGTTAAATGCATTGAGGTTTAATGAAAACAGAATGTACTTTTAAGTCAGTGACCTCTGCTCTATTCATTGTTGGAAAATTAACCCTGAAAAATGGGCAGAAATCATGTTTACTTCACAGGTTTTTGGATTGAGCAAGGCTTTATTACTCTAAAATAAAGAGAAGATCCCAGCCTGTGAAAAGGTGAAGGAAAGATGGGAAACAATTACTGTGTACCTACTGTATGCAGAGTACAGTGATAAATAAGTCTTATATGTTCCTAACCACTATTTATGTGTGACAACTGGTATATTCATCTGCAGTGCCGAAAAAAAGAATCAAAAGTTTAGAGAGGTGAGCCAGTGTCCCCTTATTTACCCAGCTGGTAAGGGACAGGGTCTGTATTTGACAAAGTGTAATATTAGAGAAGAAAAGTGCTATTATTATGACACTGTGGAGAAATTAAAGCCATTTTTAAATATGATTACTGTGACAGAATGTATAAAACCCCTAAAGATGTCCATACTCTAATCTCCAGCACCTGTGAATATTTGTAGTAAATAGAAAAGGAACTTTGCAGATGTAATTAAGGGGACAAACCTTAAATTGGTGAGATTACCTTGGATTATCTAAGTACATCCAATCTAATCTCTGAAACCCCTAAAAGCACAAAATTTTCTCTGGATAGAATCAAAGACATAAAATTGAAGAAGTCAGAGATTTGAGATGTGAGAGGGATTCAGCCTAGCATTGTTGGCTTTGCAATTCAGAGGCTGAAGCCTAAGAACTAGGGAAAAAATAGAAAAACATGAGACAGAATTTGAACATTTTATTGGAGTAAAGATTAACAACTGGCTGACGGCCAGCTAGGAAATGGGTATCTTGGTCCCACAACCACAAGTAACTGAACTCAGCCAATAACTTGGATGACCTTGCAAATGGATTTTCCCCCAGAGCTTCCAATAAGGAATGCAGTCTTGATGTCACCTTGATTTTAATCCAGTGAAACTAGTATCAGGTGTACAAAACTGTGATATACTACATTTTTGTTATTTTAAGAAATTGTGTTTGGTAATTTGTTACAGAAACAATAGAATCTAGTACAGTTATTGAAGGGTTGTTTGGCAGTTAGTAATTTTTTTATTGCTTATTTAAGAAGTGGAAGTGTAACTATTTATATTTTTTATTTATATACATATTTATACTTTGTATTTATATGCATTTTGAGCATATATGATATATTTTGTATTTTTATTTTCATACATATCTTAAATATCTCCTTCCAGGACAGATGGGTGATATGTTTGCTCTCTAAAATAATAAAGATAATATCCTCCTGTGGTCAAAGTGTACAAATTTACAGCAACACCCTTATTAAAAATGGTGGCTTCCTAAATCCAGCACTCTACTCTTTTAATGCAACCCACTGAACAAGCTTCACCTGCCCCTTGTCACATCACTCTATGGGAATTGGAGCTTGGGGATCCAGTGTGAAAGATTTTATTTGGATGACAGTTATTGAGATGAGTAATAAACTATCTTTTGTTCCTAATTCTGGAGTCTCACATCTTTTAAAATTGTCTATGAAATTATGTAATGTTTACTTGTTAGCTTGCAGGGTAAAATCTCAGATATTTCACAGTTCTTGAAAACTGCTTCTGGCAAATTGCTGTCATCATTTTTTAAAATTTTATTATATATTTTGGTTGCTGCTTTTTTTTGTAAAATGCTGTTCCCTTAGGTTAGAAAATCTGTATTATTATTGAGGCTACTTTTTTACTTCATTTAGGGGACATCCAGAGAAACTATTAAAGAAGCTCCAAATTCAACTATTCTTGAGCCTCGGAGATCACTCTAAGAGGTCCTGGTGACCCCTAGCTGTGTTACTCTGATAAGCATGTAATAATATCCAGTGGGATTTCAATTCCCAATATTTTCTACTCTCCTTGTAGCCTCGATTCTGGTCTATCAGTGCACAGGATCCACCTTCCCTCTTTCCCAGAAATATAGTAATGCAAAGAGTGGTGTCTGGTCTGGGACTTGATTTTGTCTTACTTATGTTAATAAGTCAGTTTATTTTTGTTTCTCAGATGCTGGCAGAAAATATGAGACTCTTTTCTCAGAGGCAAGGGACACTATTACACACAGCATGAGCAGTAGTGTGTGCATTGTTTCCACTGTCCCTAAAGCCCCATGGGACTGGATCATGGGCCCAGATGGCTGCTGCACATACAGTGGTTTGTGTCATAGCTGAGAAACACTGGGCTTGGAGGATCTACCATCTTATATTGAGCAGTAAACATTTCTGCTTCTTGTCCTGGGGCATGATATTTCTTCATCCCTCAAGACTGCTCACTGCAAACACAACTCTAAAAAATGGCCTGGATGAAAAGCAGTCAGGGCCTTGCACTCTTGGCATACCCCAAAAGACATGTAGACACATGAGAGACCATGGATAACTCTTCCAACAATGGACTATGCTTCTTGGACCCAGGCCCTTCATCTAGGTTCTCCTTCCTTTAGTATTATTGACACAGGTTAGTAAGCCCTTTGATTCTGCAGACATACAGGGAGGGATGGAGAGATCAGTCACTCTGTATCAGAGACAACACAAGCTGCATAAGCAATCCCCTTGGGACTTATTCTCTCAATTGTGGACACAGAAATGAATCAATATTTTCCACTCTCTTTTCCTGTGAAGAATTGAAGGAATAGTATAGTTCTTCATCAACTTTTACTCCAAAAATGGCAACACCACTATTCAAATACTCTTACTTTATCTATATCATAGGAATAGGAAAATACGTTTTACCTGTTCTCAAAAAGTCTCACTTTCAACTAGCTCAATATCTGGTAGTTTAATGAATTAAGAATTTGGGGTATTTAACGTCCCTTACCCTTTTCTCAGGATCTAATAATCAATTTCGGGAAAAAATAAAATATATCCTGCCAAGTAACTTTTTCTACTTTCTATAAGTCACTTGCTCAAGGAAGTCCCATAATAGGTGAGGGATTTCTTTCCACCTACCCTGATAACCTGATAGTAATTTCCACAGTGTTCAGTTCTTCTACATTAGTCTGAAAATCTGTGTGGACTGGAACCATGATTTGACTTTTTAATTGTTATATCTCTAGCAACTAGCATATTAACTAGCAAATATTAGATGCTCATAGTATAAACGCTGGTTGAATAATAAAGAAATGAAATTGATATTTTTATTTGAAAAATTTTCCTTGGACTAACTCCCCAGACTACCTTGCATCATTTAAAAACAATCTTTTCAGTAGCCTCATATATCAATGGAAATGTCTTTACAGTAAGAATTTAAAAATAAGGAAGGAGAATCTCATATACCAGATGGTAAACAGAGATGTTAGTGGCGTCAACTACCTGACCTTATTTCTCTTTCCCCCTCATTTCAGAGTAATATATTGTATACACTAGGCATTCTTTCCTTCAGGATGGATTTGACTTCTGTGGAAGTTGCGGTCTCTTCATAGACATCATTTGCTTTTTTTTTTTCTTTTTTTCTGACACAGGAAGAACCAAAGGATTAGGGTTTGATCTTACTTTAAGTAGAGAAATTTGATGTTCAATAGAGTCTGTGGAAAGATTTAAGACATTTGACAGAAATCCCGCTTGCCCCACTATTTTAAATCCACCAGAATTTCTCTCAGTAAGGACAGTTCTTTAACAGGTTCTTTTCTGCTCACCTTGTTATATCACTAGAGGCTTATCTATAACTGATTGTTTTACCCTTAGCTGGGTTCTAAGTTTAAGGATTAAAATCACTATTTTGCTGTGCCAGTTTGAAGCTGCTATGGACTGCAGAAAAGCTGTATCTTAATCCAATCTTGTGGCATAGGAACATTTAATTGTATATTTCCATAGAAATGTGACCTAACCCAGTCAGGGTGGGTCTTATTTAGATCACTGGAGCCACTAAGAGAGCTCACAGAGAGAGGGAGCTCAGAGAAGCTGAGAAGAGACACTTTGGAGAGAAGCTAAAATATGTAATCCCGAGTTTGTAACTGGTGGAAGCTAAGAGCCAACACAGACCTAGACCCTTGTAGATACAGACAGAAAGACATATGGGGATGCTAAGCTAAGAGATGGAGCCCAGAGGTTGCCCTGGAGAAGCTAAGAGAGGACCTCAGATGCTTATAGAGAAATACCCTGGGGGAACAAGCAAGGAAGCATAGGAACTGAGAGAGAAAAACTAAGAGAGACAGAAGCCCAGAGACATTTTGGAGAAAGCCAATTTGAAACCAGAATTCAGGAGCAAAGGAGCAGGAGATTCCAGCCACATACCTTCCCAGCTGACAGAGATATTCCAGATGCTATCAACTTTTCTTCAGTGAAGGTATCCTCTGATTGATGCCTTAGTTTGGACACTTTTGTGGCCTTAGACCTGTAAATTTGTAACCTAATAAATCCCCTTTATAAAAGCCAATCCATTTCTGGTATTTTGCGTAATGGCAGCTTTAGCAAACTGGAACATTTGCTCAAACATTTTGACTGACTTAGGGAGTCAAGTGTAATAAATCAAATACTCTTCTTACTAAATTATGATGATCACTATAAATTTATTTTGGCTTCATGATGTGTTTTATGCTGAAACATACTCCCTATCTAAACCAAGAGCATACCAAAAATGCAAACAGTATCCATATAAAATGATTTTCATAGATGACTGGCATCTTCTTTATTCCAGGTTGCCTGTTGACTTAATCACAAACAAAATATCTTAAAAATACCAAAAATTAGCATTGAAAAAATCAGTCTACACACTGGAAAAAAGGGAAGATAATTTTCATTTGGTGAACACTTACAAGTAATTTCCACTGATTTCCTTATTTAAATCTCAAAACATTGTATCAAGTAGGTATAATTATTTCACTTTTACAGATGAGAAGACTGAGTAAATAATTCATCTGAGATCATGCATCTAGTGGGACCAAAATACCATGCCCAAACTGTCATGTTCCAAAGCCCATGCTCATTACCTAGACCATGCTGGGGTCCTAGAAGGGCATTTGCTTTTGCATTTTATAATCTTTCAAATTCATATCTAATCACTTGGTTAAAATTAGCTTTTTTTAGGCTCATTACGGCATAAAAAATTCCTTTTTGAGCTATTAGTTTCTCCTTAATGGAGCACACTTAATTTTTCATGGTTTACTCATTTAAGAAAGAATAAATTGTCTCTCATAAAATATAGGGTTTGAAATAGGTATAATATACACTTTCTTTTGTCAGCATAAATCTGGGAATTTTGACAGCACTTTACCTATACTTATTGAAACTGGAAATTTGTGTTAAAACTCAGATTTCATTTATAAAAATTTTGAAGGCGATAAGATTAGACCCAAAGTTAAATGCAGATATATATCAGCACCATTCCCCATTAGAATTCTACATGTCCAAACAATTGGATGCATTTAATTTTCCCTGATTATATTAAAATCCTGGATCCCCAAGATTAATATTTTGAATTATGGGAAGCAATTTAGAAGTGTCTCTTTAAATCTTTTTTTGCCTAGATTACTAAAATTTTGTAAGATATTTCCATGACTAAGGAAGATATTTAAAAATAAATTCACTAATTCTCAGGTATATTTCATACCTCTAATACCTGTCATTTTATAACATTTTTACCAGCATATCTGACCACCATTCAATTGTTGCGTAAGCACAAATCAGATTCAAAACTCTTTTCCATGTATCCTAGGACTGCCTGGTCTGAGGATCACTGAGTGACACATTGTCCCTCCATGTAATTTTTCTCAGGAATTCTTTATGCTAATATTCTTCATATTAACTTTTAAACTTTCCAGTCTGTTTCTGCACCTGGATGATTTTTTACTAAGCCCTTCTCCTTCAAAAGCTCTTCTCCATCCATAAATTACTCCATTATGAGCAATTCTCTATTATAGTCCAGATGACTTAGACCAAAAACAACCTGACAGAATATGTGTGTGTGTGTGTGTGTGTGTGTGTGTGTGTGTGTAATCACATCATAACTGTGGAAAGACATATGAGATAATATAGCATAGTTGCAAATAATTTGAATTCTGGAGTTAGAAAACTTTAATTTATAACCTGACAGCACCAAATAATTAAAATTATTCAGGGAAAGTGATTTAATCCTCTCTGTATCTATTGCTATAAAATGTGGATAACAGCAATACCCACATCAAATGTGAAGAATAAATGAAATAATACATGTAGAGATATCAGCACATGGCTGCCACAATTTTATTGGATTAACTCAACATGTGTTAAAATTCTAAGTCCATTCATTAAACCATGCAGGTTCAAGGTGTATCACTTTCAACAACTAAAATTCTTTTTCTGGTGTATGGCAGGAACAGAAAATACCAACATTTTGATAATCAACTTCTTAGAAGGCTACTAATATATCTGGATTTTAAATATCAATATCAGATTTGCAACTTCAGGGAATTTCATACCAATTCTCTTTTCTGAAAGACTACCTTTGGGGAAATAAATTATGGGGAGTTATACTAATATGTATCCAAATCTCACTCCCCAAACTTTAGTCTTCATTCTTTTCTTCATAAAGAAATAATAACCAAATTTACCTCATTTTCACCCTAGAAAACTGAGAATCACTCTTGAGTTTTCTTCATCCTGCAATTCCTACATTCCATTCAGCAGCACATTTCTCTAATTCTGCTTCAAAATGCTTCTTAAAGGTATCTATTCTTTTTCACCTCTAATGCCAACACCTTAATCTATACTGTAGTCATTTTTGTTCAAGTGGACAATGAGAAGGCATTCTAACCCTTCTTTCTACTTAGATGTTTCCCTGCTTCTCTGAATTCTCTCCAAAATGTCCTTCTATCACTCAGAAATATGAATATGGCCAGTTACAGATATTATTCAATTTCTTCCCATTATACTGGGAATAAATCCCCATTTCATTTCATGATATGCTAGACACAAACCTTGTGTGTCTTCTCAAATGCCCTCAATTGCTTCTCTCTGTCTCCTTCCTTCTCTGTTTCTCTCTGTTTTTATTGTTTATTGCCCTAGCATTTTCAGATCACCCCTTCAGTTATGTACTTCAAAGAAATGGCAAATCGCAGGAAATTCTGAATACTATGAGAAAACCTAGAAGCGAAGGGGTGTCATTACCCCACAGGGAGAACTTGGACTTACAGGAAACAGACAATGGGAGGAATTCACATAGATCCCCTTCACTTTTTTTTAATTTGATTTGTGAGTTTGCATAACAATCATATATAAAATAAAGGATTCCCATACACCACCAACACCTTGCATTAGTGTGGAACACTTGTTACAATTTATGATAGCTCTTTTTTATAATTGTACTTTTCTACTAACAGTCACTCATTGCCTTTGTTATAATTGATGAGAGATTATTAAAGTAGTACTATTGACTATCTGTCCATAAGTTCACATTAGGTGTATCTTTACCATATGCCACCCTATTATTAACACCTTGTATTAGTGTCGTACATTTGTTATAAACCATGAAAGAACATTCTTATATTTGGACTGTTAACTATAATCCATCATGTATAATAGGATTCACTGTGTTATACAGCCTCTGTTTTATCTTTTAATTTTTAATCTAGTAACGTATACAACCTGAAAGTTTCCCCCTTAACCACAAACACCTATATAATTTGGTGCTGTTAATTGCACTCATAATATGCTACCATCATCACTATCCTTTTCCAAACCTTCACAATCATCCCAAACAGAAATTCTTCATATTAGCTATTGACTCCCCATTCTCCAAACCCAATCTATCCCTTGGTAAACTACAGTCTAGTTTCCAACTCTATGAATTTGCTTATTCTAATAACTTCATATCAGTGAGATCACGCAATATTTGTCCTTCAGTGTCCGACGTATTTCGCTCAGCATAATGTCCTCAAGGTTCATCCATGTTCTCACATGCATCAGGACTTCATTCCTTTTTATGGATAAATAATATTCCATCGTATGTGCATACCACATTTGGCTTAACCAATCATCAACTGATGAACACTTCACGTATTTCCATTTCTAACAATTGTGAATAATGCCAGTACACACATGGTGTGCAGATATCTGTTCAACTCCCAACTTTTTGATTCCTCTGGGTATATACCTAGTAGCAGGATTCTACTACCTAGGTAGAATCCTAGGTAATTTTTTACTTAGCTTTCTGAGGAACTGCCAAACTGTCTTCCAAAGCAGCTGCACTATTTTACATTCCCATCAGCAATGAGTGAGTGTTCCTATTTCTCCACATCCTCTCCAACACTTGTGGTTTTCTTTTTTTTTTTTCAGTAGTAGCCATTCCAGTGGTGTGAAAGTATATCTTAATGTGATATTGATTTGCACTTAGCTAATAGTGATGTTGATGTTTTTTCATGTGCTTTTTAGCTATTTGTGTATCCTCTCTGGAGAAATGTCTGTTTAATTCTTTTGCCCATTTTTTTAAATTGGGTTGTTTGTCTTTTTACTGCTGAGCTGTAAGATTTTGTTTTATATTCTGGATATTAAAACCTTATTGGATGTGTGGTTTCCAAACATTTTCTCCCATATTGTAAGTTGTTATTCACTCTCATGAAAAGTCTTTGAGGCAAAAAGATTTTTTAATTTTTAGGAGGTCCGATTTATTCATTTTTTTTTCTTTCATTGATTTTGCTTTGGCTGTAAAGTCTAAGAAACCATTGCCAAACACAAACCCTAAAGATGCTTCCCTACATTTTCTTTTAAGAGTTTTATAGTCCTTGTTCTTGCATTTAAGTCTTTGATCCATTGTAAGTTAATTTTTATACAAGGTGTGAGATAGGGGTCCTCTTTCATTCCTTTGCATATGGCTATCCAATTCTCCCAGTACCCTGTGTTGAAGAGACTATTCTTTCCCAATTGAGTGGACCTGGAAGTCTTGCCAAAAATCAATTGGCCATAGAATTGAGGGTCTATTTCTGAACTCTCAATTCAATTGCATTTCATAAATGTATTTATCCTTGGTCCAGTACAATGCTCTTTTGACCACTATAGCTTTGTAATATGTTTTAAAAATGGGAAGAGTGAGTCCTCCAACTTGGTTCTTCTTTTTCAAGATGGTTTTGGCAATTCATGGTCCCTTACCCTTCCAAGTAAATTTGATGATTGACTCTTCCATTTCTGGAAAGTAGGTGTTGAAATTGTGATTGGGATTGGGCTGAATCTGTAAATCAATTTGGGTAGGCTTGACATCTCAATGATATTTAGTCTCCCAATCCATGGACAAAGAATGTTCTTCCATTTATTTAGGTCTTCTTTGATTTTATTTAGCAATGTTTTGTATTTTTCTGTGTACAGATCATTTACATCTTTGATTAAATTTATTGCTAGACATTTGATTCCATTAGTTTCTATTGTAAATGGAATTTTTTCCTTGCTTTCCTCCTCAGATTGCTGTTTACTAGTGTACAAAAACACTGCTGAATTTTGCATGTTGATCTTTTACCCTGCTACTTTGATGAATTTGTGCATTAACTTTGTTGTAAATTTTGTGGGACTTGCCATGTATATGGGATCATGTTATCTCTATATATGAAAGTTTTGCTTCTTCCATTCCAATTTGAATGTCTTTTATTTCTTTTTCTTGCCTAACTGATCTAGCTGGAATTTCCAGTAAATGCTAAATAACAGTGGACAATGAACACCCTGGTCTTGTTCCAGATCTTAGAGGGAAACTTTCAGTCTTTCACCTAAATGAGTACAATGTTAGCTGTGGGTTTGTCATACAGGCCCTTTATCATGTTGAGGAAGCTCCCTTCTTTTCCTATTTTTCTAAGTGTTTTTATCAATAAATAAAGTTGGCTTTTGTCAAATACATTTTTTCTGGGTCAATGGAGATGACCATTGTTTTTTCCCCTTTGTTTTGTTAATGTGGTGTGTTACTGTGGCAGTTCGATGTATTTTGTCCCACAAAACACCCTTATCTTTGATGCAGTCTTATGTGGACAGACATATTAGTGTTGATTAGATTTTTGAATCCCCTGGGTGTTTCCATGGAGATGTAATTCAATCAACTGTGGACAAGACCTTTGGTTGGATAATTTCCACGGAGGTGTTGCCCCACTCATTCAGGGTAAGTTTGAGTTAAATTACTGGAGCACTGTATAAGCTCAGACAGAAGAAGCAAGCTTGCCACAGCCAAGAGGTACACTTTGAATAATGCACAGAAGCTGAGAGAGTAGCTGCAGATGAGAGACAGTTTGCAGATGGCTGTTGAAAGCAGACTTTTACTCCAGGGAAGCTAAGAGAGGACAAATACCCCAAGAGCAACTGAGAGTGACATTTTTGAGGAACTGCAGCCTAGAGAGGAACATCCTGGGAGAAAGTCATTTTGAACCCAGAACTTTGGAGCAGACACCAGCCATGTGCCTTCCCAGTTAACAAAGATTTTCCAGACACCCTTGGCCATTCTCCAGTCAAGGTACCTGATTGCTGATGTGTTGCCTTCAACACTTTATGGCCTTAAGACTGTAACTGTGTAATCAAATAAACCCCCTTTTATAAAACCAATCCATCTCTAGTGTCTTGCATTCTGGTAGCATTAGCAAACTAGAACAATTACATTAATTGATTTTTTATGTCAAACCATCCTTGCATGCCTGGGATAAAACCCACTTGATCATGGTATACAATTTTTAAAATATTTTGTTGGATTCAATTTTTCAAGTATTTTGTTGAGGATTTTTTTAAAAGCTGGAAACCTCAACATCTCTTTATTTTTAAATGCAATTTTATTGAGTTATATTCACATACCCTATAATACATCCGAAGTATACAATCAATGGTTCAAAGTGTTATCATATAGTTGTGTACTCATTGCCACAATGAATTTTAGAACATTTTCATTACTCAAAAATAAGGAAAACAATAAAAATTAAAAAGAATACCCAAAACATCCCATACCCCTAACCCCCTATTATTTATATATTTGTTTCTGTATTTTATTACTCATCTGACCGTACACCAGATAAAGGGAGAGTCAGTCACAAGGTTTTCACAATTACATGGTCACACAATAAAAACTATATAGTTATACAGTCCTCATCAAGGAATCAAGTCTACTGGATAACAGTTCAACAGATTCAGCTATTTCTTTCCATCTATTCTAATACACTAGAAACTTAATGGGCATATCTATATAATGCATAAAAATAACCTCCAGAATGACCTCTCAACACTATTTGAAATATTTTAGGCACCATAACACTATTTTGTTTCATTTCCCTTCCCTCTAATTTCTCTAATGCTGGTCAAGAAAGCATTCATTCTCAATCACCCAATGCCAGAGCCAGGCTTATTCCTGAGAGTCATGTCCCATGTTGTCAGGGAGACTTATACCCCTGGGAGTCATGCACCATGTAATGGGGAGGGTGGTAAGTTTATCTGCAAACTTGGCTGAGAGAGAAGAGAGGATACATCTGACCAACAAAGAGGTTCTCTGGAGGTGACCCTTAGGCTTAATCATAAGTAGGCTTAGCTTCTCCTTTGCAGGAATAAGTTTCATTGGGGCAAGCCCCAAGATCAAAGGTTTACTTATTAAATTTGGAGTCTCCAAAGCTTGCAAGAATATCAGGAATTCCCTTGGTGTGGAAGTTTAATAGTTTTCCTCAGTCGCTCAAGAGAACTTTGCAAATACTTTTTTTTTTTTATTTTCTGCCCCAAGTACTCTGGAATGGATCAGGGAATTGTATTAACCTTTACAGAATAACAAGATCTCATTCCCCATTCTAGGTTCCATGTAATTATGTCATTTAAACAAACTGACCATGCAGGTTAAAATAGATAGTGTGCTATAGAGAACATAAATTTTGCATCAAATAATCATCTCTTAAATAACAGTTAAAAGTCAGGAATAGTTATGACTGCTGTAAGAGCTTGTAATCTGGGAACCTTTACAATAAGCCTTATTGAATATTCTGTACCCCTGCATTGTTGATTGTCCATCTCTGCCCACATTCTATCCCCTGATAACCTGTTCTCTCAAATTCATTTGTCAACTTTGCTCATTATAGTTAGTTCATATTAGTGAGGCGTTACAATATTTGTACTTTTGTTTCTTATTTATTTCACTCAACCTAATATCTTCAAGTTTCCTTCACATAGTTGCATGCCTCACAACTTCATTACTTCTTGCAGCCACTCAATGTTCTGTTGTATGTATACACCACAGTTTGCCCTACTGTTCACCCATGGATGTACCCTTGGGCCACCTCCATCCATCACAAATCATGAGTCCTTGAATGTAGCTCTGTACTACCATTATTATATTTGCTTCCTCATTCCCAGACAGCAAAATCAGGCATACAGTAAACTCTTTCTACACAAAGTATAAGGTTTTGAATGAAGGAGACCTCATCAGTGTTGTAGATAATCTGGAGTCCTGAGGAAATCATTTCCATGAGATAAAGGAGATAGTGTGACACTGTGTTTACCTGACGATGATCATATTCTTCATAGGAGAGGAGTTCATCTCCTGTATGCACATGGAATATAGTGAAGACATGTTGTTGGGCAGGGTTCCCACTTAAACTGCTGGACCTTATCAGCTTGACACATATAGCAGTAGAGAATTGCTCTCATACATTTTATAGCTGAGTGCTCCAACTCATGGGTCCTTCCCTTATCATCATCAATGTGCCTATATGCAAGAGCCAAAGTCCATGCTCCAGCAGCACAGTATAGGCGATCCTGGATCTTGGCTTTCTGATCATCACCACATGTTATACTGGGAAAGACAACTGTGGTTGGAACTTAATACAACAACAATTTTGACTTGACAATTCTGTAATAACGATCCAGTTTATGCAACCAAGTTTCATTATCAGGTCTAGGAAGATCAATGCTTTTAAGAGGTTCATAAACTGAGTCAGACCTTTAAAAATGGGTGGAGAGTAGACAACTGTAACAGGTGAGCTGGCCATTTCAAATTGTTGACTCTAATCACAAACATTCCAGGCCAAACTGAGCGCTTGTTCCAGGCTCTTTATTCCAGGATCTTCCAGCTCACTTTGGCCGAGAGTCCTGCTTTTCCAACCACAGTGTTGGTGTACCTCCTCTGTCCCTGGACCACATTTGTTGAGGAGTTTTGCATCTATATTCATAAAAGAAATTGGTCTGTAATTATCTTTGCTTGTAGTTTCTTTATCTGGCTTTGGTGTTAAGATGATGTTGGCCTCATAAAATGAGTTAAGTAGTGTTCCCTCCTCTTCACTTTTATGAAAGAGTTTGAGCAAGATTGATATTAATTCTTCTTAGAATGATTGGCAGAATTCACCTGTGAAGCCTTCTCACCCTGGGCTTTTCTTTTTTGTGAGGTTTTGGATGGCTGATTCAATCTCTTTACTTGGGATTGTTCTGTTGAGTTCTTTTATTTCTTCTAGAGTCAGTGAATTTTCTAGAGTCAGTCATATGTTTCCAGGAATTTGTCCATTTCATCTAGGTTGTCTAATTTGGCATGCAATTGCTCATATTATCCTCTTATGATCCTCTTTATTTCCATGGGGTAATAGTAATACATCTCCTCTCATTTCTGATTTTATTTATTTGCATCTTCTGTCTTTTTTTCTTTGTCAGTCTAGCTAAGAGTTTATCAATTTTATTGAACTTTTCAAAGAACCAACTTTTGGTTTTGTTAATTCACTGTTTGGACGTGCTTCTTGGACATGTACACTAATGTCTTTCATAACAGTTGGGAAAATTTCAGCCACTATTTCCTAATATTCTTTGTGTCCCTTTTCCCTTCTTTTCTCCTTCTACAACACCCATGACACATATGTTTGTGTCCTTTGTATTGTCACTCAAATCTCTGAAATACTGCTCAATTTTTCTATCCTTTTCTCTATCTGTTCTTTTGACTATATGATTTTGATGTCCTGTCCTCTGGTTCACTGATTCTTTCTTCTTCATGTAGAAATCTGCTGTTGTATGCCTCTAGTGTATTTTTAATCTCTATTATTGTACCTTTCATCCCATAATGTCTGTTATTTTTCTTTTTGCTTTCAAATGCTTCTTTATGCTAACTCACACATTGTGTTTTAATATCCATTATCTCTTTATGCGTATTTTCTTCATCTTCTTGAATTTATTTAGGAGATTTGTTAGAACGTCTTTGATTAGCTGTTCCAAATTCTGTATTTGTTTTGGATTTTTCATTTTTCCCTTGACAGAGCTTTATCTTCTTGTTCTTAGTATGGCTTGTAGTATTTTGCTGATGTCTAGCAATCTTTATGATTATCTTGATGAGTCAGCTCCAAATGTCAGCTTCTCCCTCTCATATAGAGTTTTATTGTTGATCACCTTGTTAAGGCTCTTCTTTGATGTTCAGTCCAACTTATTCTATACCTCTAGAATAGCCTGAGTTTAACTGGTTTTATTTTCCTGGTTTTTCTTCATCTTATTCTTGCTTTTGTTTTCCAAAGAACTATTCCAAGGTTTGTTTCCCCTTTGAAACACCCCTGTGATGCCCCTATGTTCTGTAAAAACACATGCCTTGAAATTCCAGCTGTAGTCTTTGCTTAGCTCCCTGTAAAAAATAGTTAACAAGGCAAATTATTGTATTTATATTTTTTTTCATTTTCCTCTTTGTTCATGTCAGCTTACTCCTCAGACTCACAAAAAAAAACAACAAAAAAAAGGTTTTCACCTCACAATGTGTCAGCATTTAATCCTTAACTCAGATTCTACTATTTATGACCTGGTTTAAGTCATGTACTTCATATTTACACCAAATTCTCCCTGACCTCATAGGAAAAGTTGTTCTCTCCTTAAGGTGCTCTTCCTTCACATATCTTACTTCTCATGTTTATTTGGGCTTAAATGTCACTTTTTCAGAGAAGCTTTGACAAACCATATAAAATAGCTCTTTCACATCATTATTCTTTTTGCAGCATTCTTGCTTTATTTCTCTATGTGTATTTTCATATTTTTATTGAAAATTTATTTGCTTCCAGAATTGCTTTAAGCACTAAATTGCAAGTTCCATGAGAAAACGAGCAATGTTTATTTTTCTTCATTACTATGTATTTAGAGTTTGGCTCAGACTATGGTATGCATTAGGTATAACCAAGTATTTTTTAGTTGTTTGTATAAATTCCTATAACCAAAGTTTGGAGTCTCATCTACCTTGTACATAGAAAATATATTATTCCATGTCCTAAGGTAATATCATGTTTAATAGTAACCAGAAATCTCCACTTGTTTCTTAGTATTTTAGAAGACTCAAACACTATGAAGAGTATTGATCTCTTCTAAATGTTTTATGGTCAGAAATTATGAATTGGAATATTGATTTCTTAAGAATTATCTGCTCAGTGGTCATGTTTAAGAAAACTATTATTATTTGAATTACTTAAATTTAATGTCATTTGAAGGGGTATTTATAACTGGACTTGCACTTGCTATCAAACCAAATCCAACATTATTGATTATTTCATCAAATTTTGAGGTAAGTACTTAAGGAAGTGTTAACATTTTTTGTCCTATCTTACTCTTGCCATCCCCTCAGTAATATTTCCTCTGTGACATCATTTGCATAACTGAAAAGTTAAAGTTGGGGGATAAGGAGGTAAGACTATATGTCTATCAATATATCTATACAGAGGTAAGAAAACTTGAGAAAATTTGAGTTGAAGAGGACAACAAATATTTCTATAGCCTTACAACCTTGAAAAAATGTGTTACCTACAAGGTGTATAAATCATTCTGGTCTCAGATTTAACTGCAAAATGAAATTTGACCAGATAATTAAGTACTTTCTACTGAATATGGAAGAGGAAATTTTGAAAGAAAAAAAAATCAGTTATCATCATAAAAATATGATAGTTCTGAAGAGCATACACCAAGACAACCTTCCAGGAAATATATATGAGTGTATAAACTTACATCTATGTATATGTATATGTATATGTATGTGTATGTGTATATGTATATAGATATATACTCAAGGTTGTTCTGAAAAATAAGAACTCGATAATGGGAAATTATTCCTTTAAAGAACTCGTGTTTAGAATGGTGACAACTTAACAATATTTTCCTATTGTGTTTCTCAAAGCTCTTTTCATTTGAAAATACCCCTGTGAAACCCCTGTGTTCTGAGAAAACATAGGCATTGAAAGTCCAGCTGTAGTCTTTGCTCAGCTCCTTGTGAAAAATAGTTAATATGGCAGATTATTGTATTTAACAAAAACTCAACACAAGTAAGCTGAAACAAAGATGAAGCAGGAAAGTTATTTATAGAAATGTCTAAAATGTTTAGAAATACACAGGAAGGAAGGGAGGAAGGAAAGAAAAAAGAAAGAAAGGAAAGAAAGAAAGAAAGAAAAGAAAGAAAGAAAGAAAGAAAGACAGAAAGAAAGAAAAAGAAAGAAAGAAAGAAAAGAAAGAAAGAGAAAAAGAAAGGAAGAAAGGAAGAGAAAGAAAGAAAATAAAAAGGGGAAGGAATGAATCTCAAGATAAACTGAAAATGCTTAGTTTGTTGAAGAACCCCGAGCTTTACAAATAAATACAATTTTAGACACTAAAATAAAATACCAGTGATTGACTCAATCCAAATACATTTCAAATATTTCTGCAACCTGGTGCTTTGGCATGCATTAAATTATACAGCATTGATAGTTTTAAAACATATACATAAACAAATGAAAAATGAATACTGGATAAATACTTTCAAATCTTACATTGTATTCACGTAAATGAGAAGTGTATTAGGAAGGGATAACACAACTGTGAACAGCTTTCTGATTTTTACAGCTGCAACAAAATAACCCTATGATCTCATTTTGAAAGTCACCATATGGAACTGGCAACTGAGCTTACTTTTAGCATATTTTGAATTTCCTGGAAACTTTGTTAATCAATGGTATGATTTCCAAAATACTCTTTATTATAAGCTGTCTAGCCAAACCCCAGGAGATTGGAGAAACATTTTGGCAACAGCGTATTTTGAGGTAAATGAAATTGCTATAATTTTTAAATCTCTGTATGGAATGTCAAATATTAAAATGAATAAATGTTACCCCTTCACATAAATGTTTTGATTATTTAAGCTACACTTGTTTATTTTATCTTAATACCAATACCTTTAGAAATATCTTACAAATTGTCTTTCTATTCCAGGGGAATTTACCATAAAATTTTGATCCTCCAATATTTGATTCAAATATCACTTCTTTCATCATTTTAGTCCCTTAGGTGTGAATATTTGTTTCTTCTGTTTCCCTTGGAACTTTATTCTGGATATACTGCTTTCTTTTTATATGACTGTGAATTGGTAAATTAGCTTCATATTTAAAGATGTTGTATAATGAATAATATTACAATATCATTTAGTTAATCCTATTGATTGAATAACATTAACTTTTATGTTCTCAGACAATGTAACTCTTAGCTTGAAGGAGCTGCCATGCCACATATCAACATAGAATCTTATAAAGTCTGCTTTAGTACAATTATTCATAAAGATGAAAGATGAGGAGATTTATAATTCTGCCAATTACATTTTTCCTTACCATATGGACAAGTTGATCCCATAAAATGTAGTGAATTCCTATCTTGAAAAAAATAGCAGTGCATTCAAGGCATGTATGTTTTTGCTGAAATGCTAAAAGTAAATATCCATCTGTGCTGCGCAGTTGCTTAGAATGGGAAGGTGATTAAAGGATACACTCTGGAGACACATTGAATTTTTGGAGCCACACTGTGCTTCAGTTTCTTCTTCTAAAAGATAAAATTTATCATATTTTCTTATTCATTGAACTGTTATGAGAAATGAATAGTATTTTTAAACAGACTTATGGAGATAAAATTAATATGCCATACAATTCACTTATTATACTCAGTGCTTTCTGGTGTACTGACAGATGTGTGCAAACATCATCACAGTCAATTTACAATATTTTTATCATCTTAAAAAGAACCCCATAAGTTTTAACTATTATGTTCTCAATTCCCTGAGCCACCACGCAGCCCTAAAGAACTATTAATTACTTTCTATAGATTTTCCTAATCTGCACTTTCATGTTAATGAACTCATATAATATGTGATCTTATGTTACTGGCTTCTTTCTCTGAGCTTAATATTTTCAAGGCTCATCCATGTTGTAGTATCATATCAGTACTTCTTTTTTTTACACATGAAAAATAATTCATTATATGCATATACCATACTATGTTTATCCATTCAACCTTTGAAGAACATTTTCATTGTTTTGAATTTTTGGATAAGTATAACGCTGCTATAAATGATCACATAAACGTTCCTGCCTGGACATGCTTTCATTTCTCTCCGGTATCTAACCAGGAGTGGACTTACGGGGTAATATGATAACTCTATGTTTAATTATTAAAGGAACAGCCACTGTTTTCTGAAGTGGCTATACCATTTTAAATTCTCGCCAGCAGTGTATGAATGCACAAATGTTTGAATATTCTCGTCAACACTTACTATCTGACTTTTAGATTCTAGCCAATCTAGTGTACATGAGGGATGTCCCATCTTAGTTTTTTTAAATCAGTTTTATTGAGATATATTCACACAGCATACAATTCACCTAAACTATACAATCAATGGTTCTCAATAAAATCAGAGTTGTGCATTCATCACCCCAATCAATTTTGGAACATTTTCATTACTCCCAAAAGAGAGCCTAAACCCCATACTCCTGATACCCCATTATTATTAACACTTAGCTTTGATGTGGTAACTTTGTTACAATTGATGACAGAATTTTAAAATATCACTGTGGACTATAGTCCATAGGTTGCATTATGTGTATTTTTCCCATATACTACCCTATTACTAACATCTTGTAACAGTGACATACATTTGTACTAGTTCATGAAGGAACATTCTTATATTGGTACTATTACCCATGGTTATCATCCAAAACAGGATTCACTGTATTATACAGTTCCATGTTTTAACCTCTAGCTTTCCTTTTAGCGGTATATGTGACCCTGAACTTCTCCTTTCAACCATATCCACATGCATAATACAATGCAAGTAATTACACATACAAAAATGTGATACAATTGCCTCATTCCATTTCTGAACATTTACAATCAAGCTAATTAAAAATTCTGCACAAATTAAGCCTCAGCTCCCCATTCTCTACTCCCATTCTATCTCCTGGTAAACTATATTCTAGATTATAACCCTGTGACTTTGCCTATTATAATAAGTTCTTATTAGTAATATCATGCAGTATTTTTCCTTCTGGGTCTGGCTTATTTCATTCAACATAATATCCTCAAGGTTCATCCATATTGTCACTTGCATCAGGACTTCATTCCTTCTTACTGCCGAATAATATTCCATCATATATATACACCACATTTTGTTTATTCATTCATTGGTTGATGGACACTTGGGTTGCCTCCATCTTTTGACAACTATGAATAATGCTGCTATGAACATCCATGTGTAAGTGTCTGTTCATGTACCTGCTTTCAGTTCTTCTGGGTTTATATCTAGCAGCAGTATTGCCTAATCACTGGGCAATTCTATACTTAGCTTCCTGAGGAACCACCAAAGTCTTCCACAGCAGCTGCACCACCTTACATTTCCACCAGCAGTTAATGAGTGGTCTTGTTTCTCCACATCTTCTCCAACACTTGTAATTTTTTTTTTTTAAAGTGACCATTCTGGTACGTGCAAAATGACATCTCATTGTGGTATTGATTTGCATTTCCCAAATAGCTAGTGATGTTGAGCATATTTTCATGTGTTTTTTAGCCATTTGTACTTCCTCTTAGGAAAAGTATCTATTCAAGTCTTCTGCCCATTTTTTTTAATTGGGTCATTTGTCTTTTTATTGTTCAGTTGTAGGATTTTTTTATATATTCTGGATAATAAAGCCTTACCAGATATTTGGTTTCCAAATATTTTCTCCCATTGAGTAGGCTGCCTTTTCACTTTCTTGACAAAGTCCATTGAAGCATAAAAGTATTTAATTTTGTTGTTTGTGCTTTGGGTGAAATGTGTAAAAAAAGTTGCCTAGCACAAAATCTATTGACCACAGATGTGAGCATCTTTATTTCTGAACTCTCAATTCAATTTCATTGGTCTATATATCTGTCTTTACAACAGCACCATTCTGGTTTGACCACCATAGATTTACAAAGTTCTTTAAAATCAGGAATTGTGAGTCCTTCAACTTCTTTTTCAAAATGTTTTTGGCAATTTAGGGCCCTTTACCCTTCCAAATAAATTTGATGATTGGCTTCTCAAATTTGATGATAGGCTATTGGAATTACGATTGGGATTGTTTTGAATTTGTAAATCAATCTGGGTGAATTGACATCTTAACAATATTTAGTCTTCCAGTCCATGAGCACAGAATGTCCTTCCATTTATTTAGGTCTCCTTTGATTTCATTTAGCAATGTTATGTAGTTTTCTATGTACAGGTCCTTTACAACCTTTATTAAATATATTCCTAGATGCCGATTCTTTCAGCTGCTATTGTAAATGGAAATATTTTCCTTGATTTCCTCCTCAGATTACTCTTTACCAGAGTATAGAAACACTACTGTTTTTTGCATGTTGATGTTCTACTCTGCCACTTTTCTGAATTCATTTATTAACTCCAGTAGCTTTGTTGTAGATTGTGTGGGACTTTCCATATACAGGATGATATAATCTGAGACTATGAAAGTTTTACTTCTTCCTTTCCAATTTAGATGTCTTTCATTTCTTCTGATTGCCTGTTTTGACTATGATTTCCAGTCCAATGTTGAATAACAGTTGGTGACAGTGGGAATCCTTGTCTTGTTCCAGATCCTAGAGGGAAAGTTTTCAGTCTTTCTTCATTGAGTACGATGTTAGTTGTGGGTTTTTCACATAAGCCGTTTATCATGTTGAGAAAGTTTCCTTCTATTCCTATCTCTTGAATAGTTTTTATCTAGAAAGGATGCTGGATTGTGTCAAAAGCCCTTACTGTATCAGTTGAAGTGTTCATGTGATTTTTCCCTTTCTTTTGTAATTTGGTATATTACATTAATGGATTTTCTTGCCTTGAACCATTGTTTCATACAGGGGATAAAACCCACTTGATCATGGTGAGTAACTCTTTTAACATGCTATTGTATGTGATTTGCAAGTATTTTGTTGAGGATTTTTGCATCTATATTCCTTTGAGAAATTGGTCTACAATTTTTCTTTCTTTGGTATCTTTATCTGGCTTTGGTAGTAGAGTGATGTTGGCCTCATAGAATGAGTTAGGTAGTGTTTCCTCCTCTTCAATTGTTTGGAAGACTTTGAGCAGGATTGGTGTTAATTCTTCTTGGAACAATTGGTAGAATTTACTTGTGAAGTCATCTGGTCTTCGGCTTTTGTTAGGAGGTTTTGGATGAATGAATGATTCAATCTCTTTACTTGTTATTAGTCTGTTGATGTATTCTATTTCTTCTAGAGTCAGTGCAGGTTGCTTGTGTGCTTCTAGGAATTTGTTTTATCTAAATTGTCTAGTTTATTGGCACGCAGTTATTAATGGTATCCTATTGTGATCCTTTTTATTTCTGTGCTGTCAGTAGTAATGCTCCTCTCATTTATCATTTTATTTGTGACTTCTCTTTTTTCTTTGTCAATTTAGCTTAGGGTTCCTCAATTTTAATGATCTCTCAAAGAACCAACTTTTGATTTTGTTGACTCTATTTTTTTTCTTCTTAATTTCACTTATGTCTGCTCTAATCTTTATTTCTTTCCTTCTGCTTGCTTTAGGAATAGTTTGCTATTCTTTTTCTAGTTCCTCCAGGTGTACCATTAGGTCTTTGATTTTAGCTCATTCCTCTTCTCTAATGTAAGTGTTTGGAGCTATAAATTTCCCTCTGAGCACTGCCTTCACTGCATACTATAAGTTTTGATATGCTTTGTTCTCATTTTCATTCTTCTCAAGATACATACTGATTTCACTTGCAATTTCTTCTTTGATACACTGATTGTTTAGGATTATGTTGTTTACCTTCCTTTATTTCTGAATTTTTCTGTTCTCCACCTGTTATTGCTCTCCAGCTTCTTTCCATCACGGTCAGAGAAAGGGATTTGTATAATTTCCATCATTTGAAATGTATTGAGACTTGTTTTGTGACCCAACATGTCATGTATCCTGGAGAATGATCCAAGAGCACTTGAGAAAAATGTGTATTCTGCTGTTCATGGGGACTATGATCTGTTTATGTATTAGGTCTAGTTAATTTATCTTAGTATTTTTATTTTCAGTTTTCTTATTAACCCTCTGTCTAGATGTTCTAGCTATTGATGAGAGTGGTGTTTTGAAATCTCCAAATATTATTATAGAGTTTCTCCCTTTATTTTTGCCAGTGTTTGCCTCATGTATTTTATTGCACATGGTTAGGTACATAAATATGTTTGTTATTCCTTCCTGATGGATTGCCCCTGTTATTAATATGTAGAGTTCTTCCTTATACAACTTTGTGTCTTATACAACTTTGCCCTTAATATCTATTTTTCTTATATTAGTATAGCTTCCCTAGTTCTTTCATGGTTACTGTTTGTGTGAGATATCTTTTTCCGGCCTCTCCTTTTTAACCTTTTTGTGTCTTTACATCTGATATGAGTCTCTTGTAGGCAGCATACAGATATATCACAATTTTTTATCCATTCCACCCATCTGTGTCTTTTGAATGGGGAGTTTAATCCATTAGCATTCAATGTTATTACTGTATAGGCAGTAGTTACATCAAGCATCTTATCCTATTAATTTTATGTGTCATGTCTTATTTTTGTCTCTCTTTTTGCCACTTTTAATTGCCCTTATTAATAATCTTCAAAACTACACTTTACTCCAAACTCTTTTGGAGACTCTCTCCTGTCTTTTCTGTTCAGCCTGTAGAACTCCTTTTAAAGTATTTTTTTTAGGGCAGCTGTTGTTTACAAACTGTGAATTTCTGTTTATCTGTGAATATTTTAAATTCCCACTCATTTTGAAGGACAGATTTGCTGGATAAAGAATTCTTGACTGGCAGTATTCTCTTTACCTACCTTACATATTTCATGCCACTGTCATCTCAACTGCATGGTGTCTGATGAGAAATGGCCACTTAGTCCTATTGTGGAAAAATCACTTTTCTCTTACTGCTTTTAGAATTATCTCTTTATCTTTTGCATTTGACATTCTGTTAGTGTGTGTCTCAGAGTAGGTCTGTTAGTACTTATTCTGTTGAGTATGTTCTGCTTCTTGGACAAGTATATTTATGTCTTTCATAAGAGTTGGGAAATTTTCAGCTATTATTTCCTCAAATATTCTTTCTGTCCTTTTCCCCTTCTTTGCTCTTTATTGGACTCCCATGACACATATGTTTGTGTGTTCATGATGTCATACAAATCCATGGGACCCTGCACAATTTTTTTTCTATTCTTTTCTCTATCTAATCTTCTGTTTGTAAGGATTGGAATGTCCTCTCTTTTGATTGGTGATTCTTTCTTCTACCTGTTCAAATCTACTGTTCTGCACAATATCTTCTGTTGTGTCTTTCATAACCATAATTTACTTTATGACTCTCTTCATACTTTCAAATATTTCTTTATGCTCACCCAGTGTCTTCTTAACATCCTTTATCACTGTCCTGGTTGCTAATGCTGCCAGAATGCAAAACACCAGACTTGGATTGGCTTTTATAAAATGGGGTTTATTTGGTTACACAGTTACAGTCTTAAGGCCATAAAATGTCCAAGGTAACACATCAACAATTGGGTACCTTCACTGGAGGATGGCCAATGGTGCCCAGAAAACCTCTGTTAGCTGGGAAGGCACATGGCTGGCATCTGGTTTCAAAATAGCTTTCTCCCAGGATGTTCCTCTCTAGGCTGCAGCAGAGTCTGGGCCTGTGTGGCTCTTTTTAAAGTACTCCAGTGATCCAATAATGATCCACCCTGAATGGATGGGGCCACATTTCCATGGAAACATTCAATCAAGAGGTCACACCCTAATCAAATGTGTCACTCACATTTGGGTGGGTCATATCTCCATGGAAACACTCAATCACAAGGTTCCAACCTAATCAAAACCAATACATCTGCCCCTCAAGACTGCATCAAAGAACATGGCATTTTGGGGGACTTAATACATCCAAACTGGCACATTCCATCCCCTGGACCCCGAAATGACATGATCTTTCCATATACAAAATACATTCATCCCATCACAATATCACAGAAACTTAAATCATTTCAGGAACAAAAGTTAAGTACAAGATCCAATCAAAATCAGTTACAGGCATGGTCTCTCCCAAGGCATAATTCCCCTCTAACTGTAGACCCATGAAACTTAGAACAAGTTATCTGTTTCCAATATACAAAGGAGGGATAATCTTAGGATAAATTTTCCCATTGCCATAAGGAGAACCAGTAAGGAAAACAAGTTTAACAGGACCAAAACAGTTCCTAAAACATGCTGGACAAACTCCATTAGATTTCAAAGTCTGAGAGCCATTTAGAGAATGGCATTTTATCTTTGGGGCTTGAGAGAGTGGGAGTCCAACCCTTTCCAAGGGCCTGTGTGGCAGTTCTTTTCTTTCCAAATGTTGGGGTAAGTGCTCCAACATATCCACACATTGGGGAGACCACCTTTTTCTAGGCCCCACACTCCTCAAACATCAGTGTATCACTCAGACTCTGCCTCTCCAGGGCAAAGGATCTCCCCTCTTTGAAAAATAGGGTGGCAGCCAGTCTCTCCCCAATTCCTGAGGAATGTGCTCCACCCTCTTTAGGGCCCAGGGTGGCAACACTTCTCCTGAACATCCAGGTGGAAAGCCTACACCCCAGGGCAAACTCATCCTTTCCATGTGCATAGGGCACTCAGCTCTCCCAGCCTGAGATTTCTTGACTCCAAACCTCAACCTTAATGGCTTTGTCTTTGAAGAAATTTTTCCTTCAATTTATTCCTTTTCTGTATCCTCCAATCCAAACCAGTCATGACTCTGGCTATACAGTTCTCTCAAAAATCTCATTGGCTTGGCATGAAGCATGCAGGGGTCAAAACCATCAGACAATAGGACTTTCCACAAATCTTTTCTGGATAACTCCATCTCCAATCTTGGCTTGTACTGAAATGGTGGTTGGGTACCATGTTTGGTCAAATCCTCATGTGTGGCTGTAACCTCTGGGATCTCACTTTCTGGAAGGCAGAATCTTCCAAACCATCAGTTTCTAGTTTCTTTGTACCCAAGAGTTCAGTTCTTAGCTTATCTCTCTCCACTCACATTTTACCAAAAGCTCCAAGGAGAAGCCATGATATATCTACACTTTTAGTTTTGAAATCTCATCAGCCAAGTATCCTAGCTTGTTGTCTTCAAATTCTTCCTTCTGTCTGACACCATGACTCAATTTTGCCAAATTCTATGCCACTTTAAAACAAGGATTGCCTTTCTTCCAGTTTGCAACAACACATTCATTATTTCTGTTCAAGCCCTCACCAGAAGTATCTTTAGAGTCCATATTTCCACAAACAGTCTCTTCAAAGCAATCTAGGCCTTTTCTATCAAGCTCCTCACAATTCTTCCAGAATATTCCCCTTATCCATTTAAAAAGCCATGTCAACATTTTTGGTATTTGCAAGCTCAGCAGCATGACACTTCTCTGGTATCAAAATCTGTTCTGGTTTGCAATGCTGCCAGAATGCAAAACACCAGAAATGGGTTGGCTTTTATAAAAGGGGTTTTACTTGGTTACACAGTTACAGTCTTAAAACCCTAAAGTGTCCAAGGTAATGCATCAACAATAGGGTACCTTCACTCGAGGATGGCCAATGGTGTCCAGAAAACCTCTATTAGCTGGGAAGGCATGTGGCTGGTGTCTGCTTTGGAGTCCTGGTTTCAAAATGGCTTTTTCCCGGGATGTTCCTCTCTAGGCTGCAGCAGCTTCTGTGCTGTGTGGCTCTTTTTAAAGTATTCCAGTGATCCAATAATGATCCACACTGGATGGGTGGAGCCATACCTCTATGGAAACATTACCTCAAGAGGTCACACCCTAATCAAAGGTGTCAGACATTTGGGTGGGTCACATCTCCATGGAAACACTTAATCGCAAGGTTCCAACCTAATCAACACCAATACATCTGCCCCCACAAGACTGCATCAAAGAACGTGATGTTTTGGGAGACATAATTCATTCAAACTGGCACAATTACTTTAGCCATATTTTCTGTCATCTTCTTGAAATGATTTAGGAAATTTGTTCAAACATCTTTGGTTAATTATTCCAAATTTTGCATATCCTCAAAAGTTTTAATTTATTCTTCTGGCTGGGCCACATTTCCTGTTTCTTAAAATGTCTTGTAATTTTTTTGCTGAATCTAGGCATTTGTTTATTTTGATTTGTTTACTCTAATGTTAGTTTTTCTCTCTTGCCTAGGGTTGTATTGTAGATTGGCTTTGTGTTAAGCTTCATCTTTAACACCTGACTCACCTTCTTCTAGACCTTTAAAATTGCCAGTGTTTAACAGATAAGATTTTTTTAAGCTCTTCTTCATTTGATTCTTGCCCTGGATATGTGGTACAATTTTTAAGATTGTACCATTTTTTCAATTGTTTCAATCCCAGCAGAAAGCTTCCTTTCCTCTGTTTATCCTTTGCAAATCTTGATCTGTTCTATTTGTTTTTGTTTTGCCTCTATAGTTTTTTACACTGCTTTCATTGCATCTAGCTGATTTTGTCTAGAGGGCTAAGTCTGGGTGGAAGTTGCCCCCGAGAGGACTTTCCAGGTCAATATTTCTCAACAAAAACAGAGCCCAGGACCCACCCCTGAAGAGAATACAAACCAGTTCCAAAGAACCCTGGGGGGAGTTCCAGGAGAGATTCTGTTATGGTTTGCTAATGCTGCCATTATGCAAAATACCAGAAATGGATTGGCTTTTACAAAGGGGGTTTATTGGTTACAAAGTTACAGTCTTAAGGCCATAAAAGTGACCAAGCTAAGGTATTGACAATAGGGTACCTTCACAGAAGAATGGCCAATGGAATCTGGAAAACCTCTGTTGTCTGGGAAGGCATGTGGTTGGTGTCTTCTTCCTTTGTTCCAAGGTTGTGTTTCAAAACGGCCTTCTCCCAGGACATTTCTCTCTAGGTATCTGGGGGTATTCTCTTAGTTTCACCCAGCCAAACTCTGGAGTAGCAAAAGTCTTTCAGTGATCATCTTCAAAATGTCTCTCTTGGCTGCAGCAGTGAGATCCTTCTGTCTGAGCTCTTATAATAGGGCTCCAGTGATTCAATTAAGACCCATGCTGAATGGGTGGGGCCACATCTACATGGAAATAATCTAATCAAAGGTATTACCCATAGTTGGGTGGATCATATCTCCATGGAAACAACCTAATCCAAAGATTCCAACCTAATCAATACTAATATGTCTGTCTCCCACAAGATTGCATTAAAGAACATGGCATTTTGGGGGACATAATACATCCTAACCAGCACAGATGCCAAAAAGCCTTTTTTTATATTTCCCAGCCTGCCCATCAGATGGAATCTTCAACAAACTATTTTCCGCAGCCATAATGAGGCACTGTCTTTAAACCTCTACTGATTCACCCCACCAGGGCTGGCTAAAACAGTAGCTCAGAGCTGGGAACCAGTAATCCAAATTTGCTGATCAAAAGCCATGATCAATGCTGGGCTATGCTTGCCCCCATTCTTGGGGAAGAGGACTCCCACATGTTTCTCCATCTGCAGCCACCAGCCAGGGGCCTGTCCCCAAGACAGCCTGCCTTGAGAGTGGGAGATGGGCACTGGCAGCCACTACAGAAAAAGTTACTCACAGTTTTGCACTGAAGCTTCTTAGCCTCCTCATCCCACTCTTTCCTGTATGCTGTAGAGTGCTTCCCTGGCCTTTGGAGCCCCAGAACAGTTCTTTGAGACAGTTCATGCCTATCTACTGGTTGTTTTTAGATGAGTGTCTCCTGTAGATTCCTACTCCATCATCTTCCCTGGAAGTCCTCTGTACCCAACTTCTTGACTGCATATGCCTGGGATAGATCTTCCATAACATGTTGCTGGGGGTGGAGTAGTGATAAGGAGTGGGTTATGGCTGAAATAACACAGATTCTTGCTGTGTTTACCAAGATTTAATAGATATTCTGCAATGAATGTTTATTTTGATTTATGCTGTTAGGAGAATTCTCAGAGAATTTAAATTTTCTTTTTTATTATTTATAACAATTAATTTTTTGTTTTACTTGGAAAAGCACATGTCAAGTTCCTTATTGAGGCATTCTGGTAGTTTTGCCTCTGGAGCGATTATTATTAATCATTATACTTCACTTCCTAAAATAGCATTGTTTGAACCTAAATACTCTATCACAGATTTTTCAGGAGCTATTTTGGAAATTAAACTAAGTTTAATGATTACAGACAATTGTTTCAACAGTTTTTGGAATCACTGTAAACTAGGTGATACGGTGCTTCCTCTACAGAATAATATAAAACTAAATCAGAATAAAATAGTAATTATTTATTAGTTTATAACTGAACTAGGAAATGTGAGCCATGGATCAAATGTGGAACAAAGCCAGTTTTCAGGATAATTAATGGTAATTTAAAACAGATATTTTACAGGACTCTTAAAGAGACAACAAACACAAAACAACACCAAGCTATTCAGATGAATTAATTTAAAAACTAAAATTCAAGCCACGTGTGGAAAAGAGGGTGAAAGAACAAAGACAATAACTAGAATCTGTATCCTATGATATGAGAGTAACAGGCTGATCAAATAGAGACAATAAAATGTACTTTCTAAATGGCTTGAGTCATGAAAGAAATAAAAAATAACAGGTCCATCTGAACAAGGATTTAAATAATTTCTGGAAATGAAAATATATTTTAGGAATTAATAATGCAGTGACAAAATAAACATAGTTTAGACTTAGTTCAAGATGAAATTCATTAGTTCAATGATATACAGAGAACAGAACAGAAAGACAAAGAGAAATTTGTTAAAACAAACACAGAGAAAAGGCAGTACCAAAAAAGAAATTGCTTAGGCATAGTAAAGGAGAATGGAATGTTATCTTTCAAGCAGATTTAGGATAAAATTCAGTAAACACTTATCATTATTTATATGATAGTGATAAGTTGCAAGGTCTTTGATTACTGAGTGATTTTGTGTAGGGTTACATGGATTCCAGCACAAATCCCAGTTTTTAACTCTGATATTAAAAAAAAAAAAAAAAGCCCAGCAGAAATAGTACAACTATATGCTCATTTGAAAATAAATATGATGACTAGATATAAAAAATCCCTGGTTATTTAGCCTTTTCTCCCTGCATAAAAAGCTAGTAATTGCTACCATCAAAATATTATGAAGAAAATTAAAATTGAGTAAATATCAACTCTCTTCATATAAAGTATTAAGTAATTATAAGCTTTAATAGTTATGGAATGTGCTCAAATATGTCAGCCATTTTGTAAATGATGCATTTTTAAATTCCTGTTTTAGTCTCCTAACTGCTAAAGCAAATACAATACAATGGGTTGTCTTCACAACAGGAATTTATTGGCTTACACTTTCAGAGGCTAGAAGGCTTGCTTCCTCCTGGGGTTGATATATTCTGGCTGACCTGCAATCTTTGGGGTTCCTTGGATTTCCTGTCCCATGGCAATGTACATGGTGATGTCTTCTTTCTCTTCCAGATTTCATGAATTTCTAGCTTCATCTTTCTCTCTGGGGCCTTCTCTATAAGGCCTCCAGTTTTAGGATTAGGATTCATCCTCTTCAGTTAGGCACACATTAACTGAAGTAGCCTCATCAAATAGTACTAATTACAGTGGGTTCACATTGACAGTAATGGATTAAGGATAATAACAGGTTTTTCATGGGTATATATTTCCAAGCTAACACAATTCTAGAAGTTTATAGTTTCTCAAAACAACTGCCCTTAGAAAGTCAAACACCTCTTTATTTCACAGTAACGATGATAATTAATAATAAACTCTTTTTTTGTTTTTATATGTGGAACTTGAGAGAGATTAAGTGATCTGATTGTGTAGAAGAATCACAAGGAATGGAGAATTGGATGTTTTGTCCCCTGGATCCCCAACACATTAGGGCATGTGATTGCCAAAGTAGAATTACATGGTCCTCATTGACATGAGCATGTGTGAACACATAATTCATACACGTAAAATCATACATTCTCTCATAGCTTACAAGCAACATTAGATACATGGACATCTTATTATTGCTATGTTATTATTATTATTATCATTATTATTTCAAGATAGATCTTTGATATAATTTATTTGGCTTGTTTTCTCTGATGGACACTGAGTTGTTTACAGTCTTTTATTATTTAAGTGATACTGAAATGAATAAAAACTAACCTTTGAAAACACTACCAATAAATCAATTTTATATTCTCAAAAAAAGCCTAAAACTAAAGCTTTGTATACATAAAATCACTGGTATTTGACCATACTAGCCTAGAAACTGGCAATTTCAGATTGTTTAACTTAAATAAATAAAATAAACATGGAAATTTCTCTAGTTTAGAGATGGTGAATAACTATGTAAACCAGTGGTTTTTACACAGTTAACCAGTTCTAACAATACCCACAACTAAACCCAGTATGAGGAATCTAAAAACCTGTTTTCATTTCTTATACAGAGCTACATGCTGTCAGGTTTTTCAAACTGGTAGTTCATTAAGTTAATTTCAGTTATCAACAGATGCTAACATAAAGCTCTGTTCTTAATGTGTTAAGCTGAAAAGTATAAAACCAGACTATCAACCATAAACAATTACTTTATAATTTATACAGCCTAATGTTTGTGGGGAGTAGTTTCATTAATTTCTATTTTGTTAATATAAAAATACAAATATATTAAATTTTAGATATCTTTAAAAGGCTTAACACAAATGAAGACTGATTCAACTACTTCAAAATAATTAACAATAACACACCCAGTTTTATCAAAATAGTATCTGAATACACATTCTAAATTTAGCCAGAAATCATTATGCACTATGTAAAATTATACTATTTTTTATATAATCTGGGCAAATTAATCTCCAATCACAAGTTTCTTTTATTTTGACCTCATCCGCCCCCTGTACAACCCACTCTATGGAGAGAAACACAAGGCAGTGATTTAAATGTTTCTATCAATTATTTGGATTATTCAAGCAATCATGCTACATACCTCTTCCCAATTTAGAATAGTTTGTTTTGATTATGCATAACTGCCTGGTGAACAGTTTTTTCAAAGGTTTTATCCACTCCTTCAGTTAAGGAAATGCTGGTTTGAAACACACACACACACACACACACACACACACACACACACACACACACAGTATTAAAGTATGAAGCTTTCTCGAATTTCTGCACATGATATTCAAGCAACTGAATGGTTTCCTTCAAATTATCTGATTTTAGGTTTATTATCTGCTCCCCTGCTCATGTATTTAACATGCCACAAAGAGTTATTTATATTTCTGAGCTATTGCCCTACTCTACTCCATGTTGCTCACTCCGTGGATTGGTATGCAAATCTGAAGACAAAGGTACCAGAGCTTCCCTATGTATAAAATTGGGTGACAGGTACCTTGGTTACTCGTATCTGAGACAATCAACCTGCCTACTATCATCCGAAGAGTGATGAAAATACATTCTTAATTGCCCTCTCTCCAAGAGTGCTGTTGATTCACTGTCTCAATAAATATTACCATTTGCTCTATGCTGTGCTTTGAAAGGGCAATTTGGCAACAGACCACTGATATCCAAGGGCAAGAAGCTAGTCCTAATCACTCTACAGGAATGACAGAGAAGTTCATCCAACTCAAATACAAACTAATATTGTCAAAATAAAGAGGACATGTTAAAAAAGCTATATAGGTTATTTTGAAACAAAGTGAATTTGAACCAAAATGTCAGGGTATTATTGAATAGTTTATTATTTCCAATTCCTACCAAAATGATATTCAGAGAACTGAAATTGGCATCTGAGAATCTTAAAGATAAATCACCCAATAATTGTCTGTTTTTGTACTTGAAGTAAGCAATATATTTTGAAATCAAGAAAATGGATCAACACATTTGCTGTTGTTGAATAACAACAATGATCTTTTTTAATCACATTTTTTATTGAAGCATATAAAATATATACATAGAAGTGATAACTTGCCAAGTGTAATTTAACAATTAGCAAATTTCAAAGAATATTATACGTTAAAGTTCCACAGTTTCAGTTATTTCCTTATTGTGAAATATAACATATATGTAAAAAGACATTTTTCAAAGTATGATTTAAAAAGTAGTTATATAGGAAATTTCCAAAGTTGTTGTAAGCTACAGTACCATATTTTAAGTTACTTCCTTATTGTGAAATATAACGTATATACAAAGGGGGATAGCTTTCAAATTACAATTTAACATGTAGCTATAGAACAAATTTCAAAGTATGCTATGGGTTAGAGCTCTACCATTTCAATACTTTCCTTCTAGGTATTCTAATACCATAGCAAATAAGAAAAATAAAATTATATAGAGATTCAATACACATAATCCTTTCTTAAATTCCATCTTGTCTGTTGCTAACCCTTCCTCTAATTTAATCACTTTCCCAATCTTCAGGGATGTCGAGGCAGTGAGCACCCTAACTTTTCATGTTGAAAAGGGGACACATCTAGTTGATATTACTGAAGAGACTATTGCCTCTGGATTTGGGAACTTAGCTGGCATAGGAGTTCTCTGAAAGATTTAAGTTTCTGAAGAATAAACTTAGTGAGTGGAACTTTTTTATATAGTCTCAAATAGGGATCCAGGTATTCTTTGTGGTTTCCAGGTGTACTGTTGACTTGGGCTTATCATATTGTGGTCATTTGGCATATCTAGGTGAAGCCTGCATAAGACAGCCTATTGACTCTATTTGAATTCTCTTAGCCACTGGGACCTTATTTTGTTGACTTACTTTTCCCCCTTTTTGTCAAAAAGGCATTCTCAATCCCTCTTTCATTGCTCAAATGTGGATTTTCTCTCTCTAAGCCTAATTGTGCAAATAATAACTAACATTATTGGGTATTACTATTTTCCTGGCACAGGAATAAGTAATTATATGTATTAGCTCATTAATCTTCACAAGAAACCTAAGAGTCAATTAACATTTTTCTCATTTTTACTGATAAAGTTAACAGAACCACCTAGAGTTTAATTGATAGCTAAAACATGTTAAAGTTGAAATTCAAACCCAGGTAATTTGGCCACAGAACCACTGTTCTCCATTGTTTCTCTATATATTTTATCAATCATATTACTTTTAAATGTTATATCTACCATGCACCTACTTCTGAGGCCTCTTCTATGACGTTTTGTAAAATACATGGATGCAAAATATAGTTGTGGAAAAAAAAAAAACTAACACATGAAATTTTTAGGCAATGCTTTTTAGATGATGGCATACTGATGGCAATTCTTAATAAAGTATAGATTAGGTGTTTTGAGAAGATGGATCAGGGTCCTGGGAGGAAGTGTTGTCACTTCAGCAAAACTTGAAGAAGATACAGCATCTGCAAACTCAAAGAAGGAAATTCAAGAAGATAGAGTCCATAATATAAAAAACAGCAAGGGCAGTGATATTCAGGAAATATATTACAAGAGTACCAACCATGAATTTTGACCATCGTTATTTTTCCACTAGAAAATTCTCCTTGTTAAATTCTTGGTTCTTCCTCATAAAATCTTCTTGGATTTTGACTTGCATGAACTTCTGAATTTTTGCTGCTGGATTTTGGCCCTCCCTTTACTCCTTAGACTCATGTCTTGCTAATTTTAGTTTATTTAATGTCTATACATAGGCATAGAAATTTTGGCACTCTTGGTAATTTATTCGAAATCAAGAGAGCTAATATGGTGAATAGGGTGATCAAAATATCTGAGGTCAGAAATGAAATGTGAAACCATAAATAATGAAACTGACTTTATTGTGTGGCTTCTTAATAGGCCCTGTGATGAATTCCTAAATAAAATCTCCAGAAATATTATGAAAATGGAGTTTTTAAAAAATAAGAAATCATTTTTTAGTACTTAAAACTAAAAACAAATTATAAAGCCCAGCAAAACAACATCATATAATAAAAGCTAGAGAATTGGAGGAGAGATTATATTTGAATATCATATTGAAAAAAATTAAAAGTAACTATAATTGAAAATTTGAATGAAATAAAATTGTATTTGCACACAGGACATAGCTCCAATTCTTGTGGCAAAGAAACACTGAAAATAAAAGACAATGGATTAAAACTCTGAAATTATTAGCAGCTTCCCAAAGTGAACTATTTGAGTAAGTGCTTATATTTAAAAATTTATTACTATGCAGCTTCATTTCATAAATTTGCCACATATATATTATGAGTAGAATTACTAGTGGTAAGAAATTAGCAAACTTTTGGTTCCTGATGGATATTGAAAGGAGCTAGTAAAATAGCCATGCAAAGTCGCCATATAACATCAGTTTCTTCTTAAGAGTTAAGTTATTATTACTATTTAGATCTTGTAAATAACTTCAAACACTTTGTTTTTTAAGATGATTCTGTGTTTGTTCCCATAATTAGTAGGATGAAGAGTTAGGCAATCTAAACAGCAGTTTCCTACTTTGTATCACTAGACTACAAAGCCATATTCAATATGTTTATTTGGATTTCTAAGTGTCCCATTCATTTTTGAAGTGCAATTAGTGACACAGTGCTATTAGGAAATCTGCAGATTACTATCTTTTTTTTTTTTAACTTAACACAGATAATTTATAGAATTGCAATGCAATGAGTACTATGAAGAAAATTATAGGAAATGATTAAAATAATGATAAATGATCTAAACATTAATAGATTACTAGACAACTAAGAATATGAATACTTGAATGGCTGAAAGAAAATTGAATTTCAACAAATTCTATAAAATGATCTGAAGCACTTTCTAAAAATTAATTCATCTCAAGTATTTTAGATAAATAAAAATATATCTACATCTATATATGTTTTGAATTTTACATTTTAAACAAAATATATTAGAGAAAAACTTCTTTAAAAGAACATCCACTACTTTAACAAGCTTTGCAACTTTAATCAGTTTCTCACAGAGATATTTGGAGTAGGAGAAATTATGGATTCTCAATTCAAGTTGAGTGGAACCAACTGCAAATTAAAATAAAAGGAATAATGGTGGCAATAATTTTAAAATTGAATACTTGCCTGTTTTTATACATAGTGTACTCTTCTTCCAGATTTGCATTTTACTTGTTTTATATTATTTTTAAGGGTTTTTATTAAGGTACGTTCAAGTATCAAAAAGATATTAACAAAGATTATCCAAATGTGTTATATTCCATTGAAATTACCTACAGCCTCGCTATTAAAATTGTGGCATTCTGGCCAACTTACTAGAAATGCAGTGTGAGGCACCATTACACATTTAATGAATCAGAATCTATATTTAACAACACCCATACATTAAAATTTGATAACCACTGTTTTAGATTTACTATCCCAATTTAAAACCACCTAAAATAGCAAGTGCCTTTAATTGTGCAACTGATTATCTTTTTCTTTTTCATTATTAATGAGAAATCATCTTAGCATCAGTGTTTATATTTACACCCTGAACAATATGAATTCTTTTTGCTGAAAGAATTATTTAAAACATAAATGAATGGATGAATATAGTAATAGGTACTACATATTTGATCAAGTAGAGGAGAAGCCAAAACAAAAAAAAAAAGTTTAGTCCACAAACAAAAATCCAAGGAAGAGAACTGCAGAGAGTAGCACGGAGAAAGTCCTGCTTCTTATGAATGTAAAGCTCACAAAAAGTGGTACCATCTCCATTAGCTTCCATGTACTGGCCCCTCAAGTTCTGTGATTTGATGCATTTATAGCAAGGGAAGCAGAGAGTTGACTTAAATTTCTTTTCTTTTTCCATTGTAGTTTACGAGGTAGATTAAAAGAATTATCAAAGTAGCACGCAGTTGATGTGAACTGTGATTTGGGAAGGGGGCAAGTTCTCCGAGATTAACTAAAAGGAATATGTTCTGCCGCTAAGTGAGATAGAGAGAAGGGAACCAAGACTTTCAGGAAAACACAAACCATAAATAAACATGGGCAAGTTATTCTATTAAGTCACTGTCAATTGTAGGCATAGAGTTTGCTGGCAAAATGTAGAGAAGGCAGTATGAAAATTTTAAAGTAAGTCAGCAGCAAGAGCCCTGGCAAAAGAGAGCTAGTATTTCACGTGCTTTGGTAATAGAGGGGTGTCGCTGGAGTTCATGAGCTTCTGTAATTATGGAAGGGTTTACAGATTCATAAATCACTCTAGTAGATTATCTGTTTTGGATACCTTCTATCTAGAAGACAATCTCAAGCCAAAAACTTTCTCGGCCATTACGGATCAAAGATCACTTTAACAACCCAAGAATCGTTGTAACGGGAAAGTGAACTACACTTTCCTCAATTAGATTCACGCTGTTAAAGTCTGATGCTTACAACAGTAACTGGTTTTTGGTTGAGTTTTGAAAGAACTGTTAGCCCATGTGCTTGAAATTGTTTCCAAATTCAGACAGATTTAATGCAGTTTCTGTCAAAATCCCAGCAAGAATTTTATAGATATTGAGAATATTCATTTAAAATTTGTATGGAGAGTATCTAAAACGGATGAAACAATTTTGAAAAGGAACAGAGTGGGAGAAATTGCTCTAGATTCAAGATTTATTATTTAGCTACAGTAACCAAAACTATCTGGTGTTGGCTTAGGAATAGACACAGAGATCAGTAGAACAGAATAGAGAACCCAGATACAGCCTCACAGAAGTATAACTGATTTTTTACAATGATTCAACAGAAACACAATAGAGAAAAGATTGTCTTTTCAGTAAATTATGGTGGAGCAATTCAATAGTTACAGCAAAAAAAAAAAAAAAAAATCAAATCAATGTTGATCTAAACCTCATACCTTTCACAAAATTATCTCAAAATGGATCATAGATTTAAATATAAAATGTAAAACTATGAAACATCTAGAAGGTGACAGAAGAAAATTATCAAGAACTAGGGCTAGCAATAGTTCTTAGATTTGAAACAAAAACCATGATCCATAAAAGAAGTAATCAACAAATTACGCTTCATTAAAATCAAAGATTTTACTTTGTGAGATACCCTGAAAGGATATGAAAAAATATGCTAGGAACCGGGAAAAAAAATCTTTGAAAATCTCATATCTGATGAGGTACTAGTATCTAGACTATGTAAACGACTCTCAGTATTCAACAGGGAGAAAAACAAAACAAAAGAAACAAATGATCTAATTTGAAAAATTGCTGGAAGTAAATGCTTAAAATGTACAGGGTTCCTATTTGGAATAATGGAAATGTTTTGGTAATGGATGGTGGTGATGGTAGTACAACATTGTCAATGTAATTAACAGCATTGAAATATATATTTGAGTATGATTAAAAGGGGGAAATGTTAGATTGTATATATGGTAAAAATAAAATATTTTTGAAAAATCCATGGAACTATACTTCAAGGACAGGGACCCCTAAGTTAAACCAAGAACTTCAATTAATACTACAATTATAGAAATGTGTTTTCATCAATTGTAACAAATGTTCCACCCTAATGGAAGGTGTTGGTGGTGGGGAGGTGTATGGGAATACTATATTTTATTCATGTTTTTCTGTAAACACACAATTATTCTACTAAAAATTATGTGCAAAGCAAATGAAGGGAATTTTATTAAAGAAGATATACGGATGACAAATAAACCCATTGAAAGATATTCAACATCATTAGTCATTAGAAAAATGCAAATTAATACCAATCTGAGAAATCACTACCTACCTCTTCAGAACAGCTAAAATTAAAGAAAATGATGATAATAAAAAATGCTGGCAAGAATGCAATGAAAGTGGATCACTCATACATTGCTGATGGAAAGATAAAATGACTCAGACATTCTGGAAAACAACTTAGGTGATTTTTTTTTAGCTAAATATAAAATTACCATATGGCCCATAATTGTACCTCTGGCATTTATTTCTGAGAAATGAAAACTTAGTAGAAACATGTTGGAAGCAAGATAGTATTTTAGGTTATTTGTTTTTCTTATTCTTTTGTTTTGGTTTTGTTTGAAATGTTTTTTTTTTCTTTTTTATTGCTTTTTTTTACACTTTTTTGATAAAAATAAAAAAATTAAAAAAAGACTGTGCAAAGAAAGCTATGGGCATTTATGTGATTATGCTTGTGCTGTGGGAAGAAAAAAAATACCTAGACCTTTGGATACTAAAATAAAAAAGAAAAAGGAAAAAAGAAAAAAGAAAAAAGAAAACTTATGTCCAGTTCAGACAAAAATAAGCACAGAATTATTCATAACAGCTTTATTTATAAGGGCCCAATACTGGAAACAACCCAAATCCCCCTCAATAGATGGATGGTTTTAAAAAGCATCTGTTGTACAAACATACCAAGGAATACTACTTCACAACAACAAAAAAATAACAAGCTATTGATGCCCACCAATTGGATAAACCTCCAAACAATTATATTGAGTGAAAAGCCAATCCAAAAATGTTACATACTGTATTAATTGATTTATATAACATTATTTACATGACAAAATTATAGAGATGTATAACAGATTAGTAGGTATGGGGTTAGGGATGGTAGAGGGAGGGAGTGGTTATGACTATGAAACGATACCATGATCTTTGTGGTGTTGGAATAATTCTATATGATGAATTCCCAAGTTACATGAATCTGCTTATGTGATAAATGACATATAACCATGCACACACATTATACCAATGCCAAATTCCTGGTTTTGCTACAATTATGTAAGATGTAACATTTGGGGAGGAACTAGGTAAAGGTTACATTGGTTCTTTCTGTACTGCCTTTGAGGCCTCCTCTGAACCTAATTATTTCAAAATAACAAAGTAAAATAAACTTTAAACCTAAGAACATAGCATGAACATAAAACACTAATTAACTGAAAAGAAGAACATGAACAAAGACCAAGATTTTAAAACAAAGTAAGTTCTAGGCATATGTAGGTTGTTCCATAATTTACCTTATATTTGAATCTAATTCTTGCTTTTACTAAAACAATATCACATGGGAGATTGTTAGAATTGCAGAACATGTGGTTCCATTCCATTTCTGCTGAGTCTGAATCTACATTTTGACAAGGTTCCCAAAGAATTTGAATGCACACCAAAGTTTGAGTAGCACTAACATTTAAAAAAAATATATTATCTTAAAGTTTACTCAAAAGTCATAGTGAATTTTGAAAACCCCTAGTCCAGTCAACTTCTCAATTAGTCTATTATTGCTTTCCTAAGAAACCTGGATAACCCTGGAGACCCAGGTGAGTTAATCTGATTGATTTAGTCTTTGCCGACTGTAATTATTGTACTGAAGGAATATGTGTTTTACTTTACTGTTCTATCCTTGAGGGAAGAAGCTTCTCTAGCCCTAATTTCTAATTCAGTAGCTTTTTTGCAGTTCTTTATATTAAGTATGAGGTGGAGGGTGACCTAATATACAAAGGAAATGCAGAATCTTTTGAAAAGATATTATGTTTAGTTCATGTTCCCCCATAAAAATCTTTTATTTGCTTCCCTAATGTACTCACAGGACAACAAAATTCCAAGTGACTGTAATATTTATAATGCAATCTTTCTCCTTTTATCTTCCTTCTTTCTCTTTTCAATTAAATTTCATTTACTTCTTATGGTGGGCAATTTCACTGGGTCCAGATTGCTCCCATAAAGTGCTTTACCTGTGTATTGTCCTTCCAGCAATATATAGGTTCCTGTGTCACCACCACTTATCAATATGTGACATTTTTCAGCCGTCTGTGTTTTGCTATCCTAATATCAGTAAAGTGGCGACACATTTAAAATTTGCATCTCTCTGGTTGTGAATATTTGCCTGTTTCTTATTGATTTTTAAGAGTTTCTTGCATGTAGATATGAATTCCTTACTAATTTGACATGTTGTCATTACCTATTCACATTTCATCTCCCAGCTTTAATATAGGCTACCAAGTGGACAAATATTTGTAGGGCTATGATTAGTGAGGAAATTACTAAAGAAGCTGAATTATGGATCATACCAACAACACATAGAACAGAGATAACATTCATTGAAGAAGGCTCCAAAGGCAAAGATGAGCAAATGAACAAATGTCTTTGAAAATCTGCAAAAATTTTTAGGATGAATATTGGATCTCCACATAGAATGGAACTCAGAGCTTCGAGCCAACTTTACTGAAGAATGAAGGAGATTGAAATCATCAGATGATATCTGGTTTAAACAGCTTAAAAAAGAGACATGCATTAACTATTTCCCTATAAAAAGTGTATTTAAGTTATAGTTACTTTTATGAAATAAAAAGGATTAAATTCTATAATATTCAACAGTAGAAATGTTAAGCAAATGATACAGAAATTAATGTAATTTCAAATTTTCATTTTGATAGCCTTCCTCTTAAGTCATATGCTAATTTTAGATGGACATTTATTCTTATAATGCTATGGGTACAATTTTATACATTCTAATGTGATGCATATACAAATTAAAGGGTCTTTCATAAAGATTAAGGATAGTATTTGTATTTCAGTTGGCCTATTCATGCCACCGTGTTTCATTTATGTTTGGACTTTTAATTATGTTAGGTACAATAGCCATTTTTTTAAAATTATAATACAGAAAAATGAAGGAATTCTATAGACCACTTGGAAATTATTTTGATATCACTATTTCATTTTTTTTTTTTTTTTGGCATTATGCTGATGCTTCTTTCTTGCCCAGTTTCTGGGTAACACTGGAAACTTCTTTGAAATATGATTATTATTATTACCAATATCATACTGTCCCGGCCGGCGGGACGTTCAACGGAAGCTCCAAATCCTGTGAGGGAGGAATGGTATGGGACAAGAGACGCGAGGAACAACAGCAAGACAGGTTTCTGATCAAGCTGCAAAACTTTATTGAAGAGGCAGGGTATATATACTCTAAGGTAGAGGGAGTGGCTAGTACGAACGGGTGGCGGCCTAGGATTGGTGGCTGCAAAGGCGGGTGGCAGTCTAGGATTGGCTACTGCTGTTGCTAGGGCGGATGGCAGATGTAAGGCTAGCACAGGATTGGTGGCTACTGTTGCTGGGGTAGAAGGCAGGTAGTAAAGCTAGCACTCTAGGCGCAAATCTTAGGCGCGAACGGCTATCACTTGCGTAGAAGGCTGAGGGCAACTTAAGCCGCTATTGCATCAGCCCTAGCGGTCATGTTGCATATCTCCGGCATCGCTGAGGGTGGATTTTATACATGCTACCTTAATCGTCCCCAACATCATATCACCTGTATTAAAAATGTCCCAGCAGAAAAATACATAATCTTATTCAAAAGTATCTAGTCATTAATATATGCTACTTCTGACAATTAACTTATTATGAGCAGAGATGTCTATATCAAACTTCTTTCTCTTTGGTTAGTGTGTGCGTGTTACAAAGTAAAGAAAGCATACTTTACTCTGACAGCAATGTGCAGTAAATAACTTAAAGCTATGTAACCATAATTTCAAGTAGAGTATTTAAATAAATATCAACAAAGCACAATATGAATTTTTATTAAGGTCTTTGTTAATCAATAAAGTTTGACACTGTATCCATCATTCAAGATAACTGGGAATACAGAAAAAAATCTCCTTTTCTGCTTATTCCACAGCGTATAAAGACTCTGAGATGTAATCAATGCTACAAATCAATGTTTGGGAGAAATGTGTTACTACATTGTTCTGCATTTTAACTTTAAATGTTATGTTATAAAGAATGGCAAGGGGAAGCAGGGAAAAAAAAAACCTAGAATTCTGTACATCATTTTAAAAAGATAATGATGGGGACAGAGTAATAGAAATAGATATGAAATGAAACTTCACTGAATATAATAACTTGTATCACATAAAATGCTTTTTTCTTTAAAAATATTTAATAATTATTCTTAAAACCAGAAAGTATATGAATTTAATAAAAATATTGTGAAAACTTGGGACCTGTCCCTGCTACTGTCACACATAAATTTTATGCCATTCAGGAAATTTCTTAAACACTCAGGCCTTTTGCCTTATTATTACAATAGGAATTTTGGATCTAAAAAGAGCATCTTTAAGGAACATGGCAGTTTTTAAAATTCTGAAACTGATATAAAATTCTACTTAGAATGACTTACTGTTTATTAGGTCATTTCTTAGTTTATAAAGAGATGTTGTAGCTTTTCAGAAAAATCTTGCATAAAATGCATAGTTTCCATATGCCACCCTATTATTAACTCCTTGCATTGGTGTGGTGTTCATGAAAGCAATTTTTATAACTATACTATTGCTTATAGTCCCTCATTTACATTAGGGTTCTCTGTGTTGAACAGTCTTATGTCTTTTTTGCTTTTTAAAGTTTTTATTTAAAGGGGAAATTTTAGGCTGTAAATATGTTACAAGAATTATTTATATCAAATTCCTTGTAACGTACTGAACTATATCTCAGTGTTGGTCATTCTATGCCAAAATTTCCTTGATCTCTTTGGAAAAGATACAGCCATTTAATCTGTCAGTATAGCTGATGTGTTTTTTTTTCTGATTTTATTTATTAATTCAATATTCTAATGTTTTCCCATCTATTGTTTTAATCCCTTTCTTCAAGGACATCAGTTAAGCAGAAGTTGGATGTTCTTTCCTGCCTTCTGCACAACTATTTCTCTTAGAGTTTATTTAACTTTTCAAATTTTCATTTCTTTACTCACTACTTTTCAAGTTTTTTATGTTTCTTATTATGTCAACTGTGCTATTACCTTTTACATTGCTTTCATAGTACTCTAAATTCTTTTTAACACATTTATATCACTTTCCCTTCTTTCTTGATATCTATGAGTTTATTATTTATCTATTGTTTTCTAATAATATTTCCTGAATCCTTATTGTTTCCTTTTTTGCTCTTGTTTTAGAGCAATGAGTCCATCACTACATTTTTCTGACCTTAAAAATGGCATTTATGGAGGATATGTGGCTGTGAGTAGCCACAGAGAAGGCTGATAAAGTGAATTGTGCTGGATTGCCTTTTTCCATTTCTGTTCTAATTCCAACCCCTTCTATGTTCTGTCCTTATCACAATAATTGGATATTTTAGAAACTATATTCTGTAACTGTGTTTAGAACAGACCTCTAGGAAAAATTCTATCAATGAGAGGCAATTGCACAATATTTGGAAACCAAAATGGAAGAAGCAGCCATCATTGCCCTGCCAGTGATAAACAGCTTATGGCCTCTAGCAGGTAGCCAGTGTGATATTTTTTGCAAAAGCATATGGGAATTCTCCCATGAATGAGCCACGTCAGTGCATGAGGTAGCTGAGATCATCAGTGGTGGTTTCCTACTATTCCTGCATTTCTAATCCAAAACACTAGCATCAGCTTTCCTGGCTATCATGCTTCACTTCAGACACTTTGGTGAGCCTCTAATTCCTGGTGTTTACAACTTTTTGACTGAAATGTCTAAAGCAGGTTTTGTTTTCCTGACCAAACCCTGATCAAGTGGCATGGAGATTTTCAGCTTCCTTGGAGCTAGGTCACAGCCATATGTCTTAGATTCAATAGATGAGATACACACATCACATTCCTTGTCTCAGAATCAGATAACTCAAAGAATCAGGGGCAATGTCAATTCCATTTTAATAAGGGTGATGGTAATAGTAATAATTTTTATAGGTAGCAGTTGTAACAGTTTTAGTGGCAGCATCTAATATCCAGTGAATGTGGGGTTTTGGTAGAAGTTGTATATCTGTGCCATCAGAGGATAACCAAAACATTTCAATATTTTATTTCTCCACCTGAGTTCAGTAGAGTTTCTTACTTTCTTATTCATTTAGCACCAAAACTGAATGATAGAGTAAATGGTACCTGGATTTATTGTTTGAAAATAGTGGAACATCTGGCACATGTGGAAGAAAGTATTTGGGCTGGTGAGATAATGAACAGTGAAGAACCATTCATGAATAAGGCATGGCTCAAGGTGTGCAGTGGCAAAAGAGTTCATTAAATTATTCTGTCATCACCCAGAAAAATGTACCCTTGCAGGAAAGGGAGAGCCATAGAATATAATAATCTGTGACCCTTGCTGTCTCTCTATATTCCCCTTTTGCTGCTTTCCTTCTTTCCATAGCACTCCTCATCAGTGAACATGCTATATGTTCACTTACATAAGTTGTTTATTGCCTGCCTCATTTTGTTAAAAAAATTTAGTTCCATAGGTTAAAGATATTCTCTCTTTTGTTCACTGCTATATCCTATTAGCCTAGAAGAGTGTTTGAAATAGAATGGATGCTCAATAATTATTTTTATTAAATGGGAAGATGAGTTCAAGTCCTGAGGACTAAATTACAACTGCCAGAGCAGGAAATGAAGGATATGAGTAGTCCAAAGACTGTGTGTGGATGATTTCTTCAAATGCTCTGCCTAAATAATGAGGATGCAAGCTTCACATTTCTAAAATTTTAGATCAGACTAAATTCAGGAAACATCTGTGATTATACTGAAAGTTTTCTTCTCTCTTCCAATGACAAGGAAAAGAAAACAGAAAACAAATTCAAATTTGAATCCCTCTCTGGTGCCAAATTTCAATGTCACTTGAACACATTTCTTTGTAGATTTATGCGAACTCTTGCTAGTCATTTTAAAAGAGTCAGGGATCAAATTTGAAAGCTTGGAATCATTTATTCATCACATAAATTTTTACTGAATGCCATTATATGCTACACCCTGTTCTAGTGCTGATGAAAACAAAGCTGATTCTATCATGAAACCTACAGTGAAGTGTTGCCCTTGTAGCCCAATCATTTCTTCCTTCCCTTTCTGAAGACTCTTTAACCACATTTCCTGAGGAAATAATCTTGCAGGAGGAAAGCAATCTCTTACTGTCATTTATTTCTCCAGAAAATCCAGATTAGAGAATGTTCTGTGGACCAATTACAGAGTCAAACCTGGGAGCAGAAGACTTAAAGGTCATGATTGTAAAATTTTCTAATTTATATAGGAAAAATTCAGGAGGAATATATCTGTGAATAGTTAGTGATAACGTAGAAAGTTAAAGATTGGGCATAATTTTAGGTTTGTTTAAATTTATTGATACAAGTGCACTTACCAGATATTCTGCACTTAATTGTGCTAGGTTAAGCATATGGAAATGTTTATAATTACTCTCTTATTGAGTTGACAAATGGAGATATAGTAGTGGTCTGTGAAAAATAAATTTGATATGCCAGAAATTCCTGATTATAATGTAGTGGAAGAAATTCAAGAACTTAGAGATATAAAAATTTTGAGTAGATATATCAGCTGAGAGGCAATCACTAACTTCAAACTATGTACTCTGAGTGTACCCAGAGGTCAATTCATTCACTTAGTCTTTAAGAAATTCATTGAATAAGGACCACTGTGGTTTTTAAAAAGTGGTTATGGACCAGTTTCTGTCTGTAGGGAGATGCTTCAGTTAAAAGGGCTTTCTGAGTTCAATTGGACTGCCAGGATTCCCAGGATAGTTAAGTCTAACAAAGTATTTCATAAAACATTATAGGTATATACTGTATATCTAGCTCCTAGAGTTCCTCAAAGTGGACTGCTGCCATTTTTCCAGAGTAAATAGTACTAGGAAATAAAAATACCAGGGCATTAGAGGAAACATTAAAAAGTAGCTCTGAGCTCATCATGAAATCTGGCAAACTGAACACTTCTGTGTGCCACTGGTCAGAGTGGAGTTTATTTTTGTCAGGTGATAAACATTTTTCCCAGTGAATCTGTTAATACCACCTGAAATTATTTTTACGTTTTTAAATGTATATTTGTAGTAGCACCTAGCAGAATTATATCAGCTCTAATCCTCATATGAGCATTGAGGCATGAGGGGCCAAACTGAACATCTTTCTCCCCAAATATTAAATTGAGAGCAATACTACTCCATTTGGAGAATCAGAGAGAACATTGTCACCACCGGGGCATAAAATATGACTCTCGGTTTGACCTCCGTAGAAATTAGATGGCATTGGGAGAAAGAGAGTGGGGTAGAATAAGCTTTAATAATTGGTAATTCCAAATTTAGTCATTTTTCCCTGATGTGTCTTCTTTACTTGAGCAAATTAATATAACTCCTGGAATTCATAAACAACCATTAAACTGTCATATGCATTTTGTTTTGTTGTTTCCTTATTCCAATAGTAAGGAAACACTAGAAGCAGAAGTTGTCAGAGATAACAGTATATTTTCACTTTATCACATTAGGTTTTATTAAGCCCATGATTCTGTGACACAAACTAGTATACAAAGGCCTTCATTGTATGACAGTCCCACAGGACATTATGGTGTAGATTTTTGTTCTTTTCCTGTTAATTGGATAGTTAATAAAATAGTAGGTTTAAGATACCTTGTTAAGACCTGGTTGAGTACAAATGGGAGGTTAATTCCATGGAAACCAGAGGTGTGCCTCTTGGATGAAATTTCTCTTGGTCCATTGTTCTAAGGCAACGTAAAAGGAAGAATTCAGACATGAATGAAGAGACATGATTCATGATTCTTAATGAATCTTTGGAGCCACAAACACTACATTTGGTGGGCTGCTCTGACTATTTCCTTGGGGTCTTGAATGGTAACAAAACAAGGAAAGCTCTTTAGCTGTTCTGGAGTGTAAGTAACTTTTCCCCATTACTTTTATTATCCACAGGGGACTAAACTACCCGAGCTTGCCTTGAAAACTAAATGGTGCTCTCTGGTCTGCCAAGACAGTCATCAAATGCAATATATTGAAGGAAGGGCCTTAGTTTTGTTCAGTGTTATATCCCTTGCACCTAGAATAGTGTCTGGCACATAGTACGTGCAATTTCATAAGTGTTGAACTTATCAACAAAGAAAATGGATTGCTCCTAATTGCTCTCAGTCATCAACCGGAAGTGAAATATATGATGTTAGTCCTAAACAGGCCTCAACAGCATACATAGTTTCATGTTCAGGCTACTTTATTCATTCTTCCAGGATCCCAACATTTTTTCCACTATTACTGTTTCCTCAACCCACACATATGGCTTCCTGGGAACTTCTCCATGACAAAAAATTACAGTTGGGTCTGTAACATCTAATACAACACTAACACAAAGTGGCTGTCTGTGTCATCATAACCCCTTCAGGAATGGTCCAGAAGGTGAGTGAAGCAGGGAAGTCATCTTACAAGAAAATTTCAAACACCACATGCCATTTACCTTGTCAAGAGCTAGAGTTGATCTGTGGTACCTATTTACATTGATTCATGGCAGTGGCAAAATGTTTAGCACAATGTTTAGAGACTCAACAGAGCAGGACTTGGAGGCTTGGTGACAAGGAAGTTTGGTGAAAAGATGTGTGGATAGCTTGCTCAGAACTTGTCCAAAGTCAGATTATTTGTGTTATTACACCAATCCTCATAAAGATGCCTTCATTGCAATGGAGTCTCTCAGTAAAAAGATGCAGATGTTCCACCCTGGAATATCACTAAGCCCTTGTCTCCAGTGTCTGTCCTCACTCCACCTCTTCTCCCCCATTCTTGCCAGATCAGTTCATAAGTAAAGTGGCAATGTTGTTAAGAGAGGGAACAAAGCCAAGATTCACTGACATGGAATTTTTCTCACAAAAGGTGATGAGAATATGCTTTTGTTGCAGGAACAACTTGCCAGAATATTAATCAACTTGATTCTTCAACATAATTTTTACTATGCCCTGTCACAGCCATACAGCTATGTCACAGTAGGTTGATTATATTTGGAGTAGACACAGTGTTTTCTTATTTGAAAAGATAGTTATGTAAGATTTGAATTTCCTTCTTTTACTCTTCAAGTTAATGCCAATACTAGCATATTTGGGCTTGCAAAATCCCTTAAAACAATCATGTGATCCCTATAATGGCATCTCCTTTATCCAAATAATTCATTACAAACATACATTTAATATAATGGGCTGAGACCCATGCCATTCATTCATAAGATGACCTTAAATTCAGATTTTCTGTGACATTCCTGGACTAGATCTACTTTGGGGATATGTTTATTAAATATTATCTTAATTTTCCTTCCCAAATTCTCAGCAGTCAACAGTGTCTCTATTTATATGATAAATTTACAAAAGTTAAAACACTCTTTCATTGGGCTTATCACATTCCTCATTACATTGGAACAGTACTTTTTATAATATAGAGCGGCACTGAAAATGTAGCAATGGAACCAGTTGGGTGATAGTAAATTTAGAGGTTAGTTTGAGGACATATAGATATGCACTAGCAATGTGTGATGGTGTTTCTTCTCCCTTAGACAAAAAGGAAAGATTTTAAAAAGGGAATTTAAAAATGAATCAGAACTTTTATTGTTACATCTGATGATTCATTAGATGGCTTAATAGGATCATCTGAGTTGGAATTTTTGCTCTCCAAATGAGAAACACTTCACTGGTTTAAGCACATTGGTTCCTTTTGTTTAATTGGAAGATGTGCTGGTTTGAATCTATTATGTACCCCATAAAAGACTATATATTTTTTTTAATCATCATTTCATTCAGATATATTCACATACCACGCAGGCATACAAAACAACTTGTACTTTCGATTGTTTACAGTACCATTACATAGTTGTACATTCATCATCTAAATCAATCCCTGACACCTTCATTAGCACACACACAAAAATAACAAGAATAATAATTAGAGTGAAAAAGAGCAATTGAAGTAAAAAAGAACACTGGGTACCTTTCTCTGTTTGTTTCCTTCCCCTACTTTTCTACACATCCACCCATAAACCAGACAAAGTGGAGTTTGGTCCTTATGGCATTCCCAATCCCATTGTCACCCCTCATAAGCTACATTTTTATACAACTGTCTTCGAGATTCATGGGTTCTGGGTTGTAGTTTAATAGTTTCAGGTATCCACCACCAGCTACCCCAATTCTTTAGAACCTAAAAAAGGTTGTCTAAAGTGTGCGTAAGAGTGCCCACCAGAGTGATCTCTCGGCTCGTTTTGGAATCTCTCTGCCACTGAAGCTTATTTCATTTCCTTTCTCATCCCCCTTTTGGTCAAGAAGATGTTCTCCATCCCACGATGCCGGGTCTACATTCCTCCCCGGGAGTCATATTCCACGTTGCCAGGGAGATTCACTTCCCTGGGTGTCTGATCCCACGTAGGGGGGAGGGCAGTGATTTCACCTTTCAAGTTGGCTTAGCCAGAGAGAGAGGACCACATCTGAGCAACAAAGAGGCATTCAGGAGGAGACTGTTAGGCACAAATACAGGGAGGCCTAGCCTCTCCTTTGCAGCAACCGTCTTCCCAAGGGTAAAACTTATGGTAGAGGGCTCAACCCATCAAACCACCAGTCCCCTATGTCTGTGGTCATGTTAGCAACCATGGAGGTGGGGTAGGCGAATACCCCTGCATTCTCCACAGGCTCCTCAAGGGGGCACTACATCTTTTTTTTTTTTTCCTTGTTTGTCTTTTTTCTTTTTTTTTTTTTTTTTAACTTTCCCTTCTTTTTTAAATCAACTGTATAAAAAAAAAAGTTAAAAAGAAAACAAACATACAATAAAAGAACATTTCAAAGAGACCATAACAAGGGAGTAAGAAAAAGACAACTAACCTAAGATAACTGCTTAACTTCCAACATGTTCCTACTTTACCCCAAGAAAGTTACAAAATATAGCAACATTTCAGTGAACTTGTTCCTACTACATCCATCAGAAATTAACAGACCATAGTCATTTCTGGGCATCCCCAGAACGTTAAATAGCTTATCTGTTCTTCTTGGATTATTGTTCCCCCTTCCTTAATTGCTCTCTACTGCTAGTTCCCCTACATTCTACATTATAAATCATTTGTTTTACATTTTTCAAAGTTCACATTAGTGGTAGCATATAATATTTCTCTTTTTGTGCCTGGCTTATTTCGCTCAGCATTATGTCTTCAAGGTTCATCCATGTTGTCATATGTTTCACCAGATAGTTCCTTCTTACTGCCGCGTAGTATTCCATCGTGTGTATATACCACATTTTATTTATCCACTCATCTGTTGAAGGACATTTGGGTTGTTTCCATCTCTTGGCAATTGTGAATAATGCTGCTATGAACATTGGCGTGCAGATATCTGTTCGTGTCACTGCTTTCCGATCTTCCGGGTATATACCGAGAAGTGCAATCGCTGGATCGAATGGTAGCTCTATATCTAGTTTTCTAAGGAACTGCCAGACTGACTTCCAGAGTGGCTGAACCATTATACAGTCCCACCAACAATGAATAAGAGTCCCAGTTTCTCCACATCCCCTCCAGCATTTGTAGTTTCCTGTTTGTTTAATGGCAGCCATTCTAACCGGTGTTAGATGGTATCTCATTGTGGTCTTAATTTGCATCTCTCTAATAGCTAGTGAAGCTGAACATTTTTTCATGTGTTTCTTGGCCATTTGTATTTCCTCTTCAGAGAACTGTCTTTTCATATCTTTTGCCCATTTTATAATTGGGCTGTCTGTACTATTGTCATTGAGTTGTAGGATTTCTTTGTATATGCAAGATATGAGTCTTTTGTCAGATACATGGTTTCCAAAAATTTTTTCCCATTGAGTTGGCTGCCTCTTTACCTTTTTGAGAAATTCCTTTGAGGTGCAGAAACTTCTAAGCTTGAGGAGTTCCCATTTATCTATTTTCTCTTTTGTTGCTTGTGCTTTGGGTGTAAAGTCTAGGAAGTGGCCGCCTAATACAAGGTCTTGAAGAGGTTTTCCTACATTATCTTCTAGGAGTTTTATGGTACCTTCTTTTATATTGAGATCTTTGGTCCATTTTGAGTTAATTTTTGTGTAGGGGGTGAGGTAGGGGTCCTCTTTCATTCTTTTGGATATGAATATCCAACTCTCCCAGCCCCATTTGTTGAAAAAACCGTTATGGCTCAGTTTGGTGACTTTGGGGGCCTTATCAAAGATCAGTCGGCCATAGATCTGAGGGTCTATCTCTGAATTCTCAATTCGATTCCATTGATCTGTATGTCTATCTTTGTGCCAGTACCATGCTGTTTTGGCAACTGTGGCTTTATAATAAGCTTCAAAGTCAGGGAGTGTAAGTCCTCCCACTTTGTTTTTCTTTTTTAGAGTGTTTTTAGCAATTCGAGGCATCTTCCCTTTCCAAATAAATTTGATAACTAGCTTTTCCAAGTCTGCAAAGTAGGTTGTTGGAATTTTGATTGGGATTGCATTGAATCTGTAGATGAGTTTGGGTAGAATTGACATCTTAATGACATTTAGCCTTCCTATCCATGAACATGGAATATTTTTCCATCTTTTAAGGTCCCCTTCTATTTCTGTTAGTAGAGTTATGTAGTTTTCTTTGTATAGGTCTTTTACATCTTTGGTTAAGTTGATTCCTAGGTACTTGATTTTTTTAGTTGCTATTGAAAATGGTATCTTTTTCTTGAGTGTCTCTTCAGTTTGTTCATTTCTAGCATATAGAAACATTACTGACTTATGTGCATTAATCTTGTATCCCGCTACTTTGCTAAATTTGTTTATTAGCTCTAGTAGGTGTATCGTTGATTTCTCAGGGTTTTCTAGATATAAGATCATATCATCTGCAAACAAGGACAGTTTTACTTCTTCTTTTCCAATTTGGATGCCTTTTATTTCTTTGTCTTGCAGGATTGCCCTGGCTAGCACTTCCAGCACAATGTTGAATAACAGTGGTTACAGCGGGCATCCTTGTCTTGTTCCTGATCTTAGAGGGAAGGCTTTCAGTCTCTCACCATTGAGTACTATGCTGGCTGTGGGTTTTTCATATATGCTCTTTATCATGTTGAGGAAGTTTCCTTCAATTCCTACCTTTTGAAGTGTTTTTATCAAAAAGGGATGTTGGATTTTGTCAAATGCTTTTTCAGCATCTATTGAGATGATCAATTGATTTTTGCCTTTCGAGTTTTTAATGTGTTGTAATACATTGATTGTTTTTCTTATGTTGAACCATCCTTGCATGCCTGGAATGAACCCCACTTGGTCATGGTGTATGATTTTTTTAATGTGTCTTTGGATTCGATTTGCAAGTATTTTGTTGAGGATTTTTGCATCTATATTCATTAGGGAGATAGGCCTGTAGTTTTCCTTTTTTGTAGCATCTTTGCCTGGTTTTCGTATTAGATTGATGTTAGCTTCATAAAATGAGTTAGGTAGTGTTCCATTTTTTTCAATGTTTTGAAAGAGTTTGAGTAAGATTGGTGTCAGTTCTTTCTGGAAAGTTTGGTCAAATTCCCCTGTGAAGCCATCTGGCCCTGGGCATTTATTTGTGGGAAGATTTTTGATGACTGATTGGATCTCTTTGCTTGTGATGGGTTGGTTGAGGTCTTCTATTTCTTCTCTGGTCAGTCTAGGTTGTTCATATGTTTCCAGGAAATTGTCTATTTCTTCTACATTATCCAGTTTGTTGCCATACAGTTGTTCATAATATCCTCTTATAATTTTTTTAATTTCTTCAGGATCTGCAGTTATGTCACCTTTTTCATTCATTATTTTGTTTATATGGGTCTTCTCTCTTTTTGATTTTGTCAGTCTAGCTAGGGGCTTGCCAATCTTGTTGATCTTCTCAAAGAACCAACTTTTGGTGATATTTATCCTCTCTATTGTTTTTTTGTTCTCTATGTCATTTATTTCTGCTTTAATCCTTGTTATTTCTTTTCTTGTACTTGGTTTAGGATTGGTTTGCTGTTCATTTTCTAGCTTCTTCAGTTGATCCATTAGTTCTTTGATTTTGGCTCTTTCTTCCTTTTTAATATATGCGTTTAGTGCTATAAATTTCCCCCTTAGCAATGCTTTTGCTGCATCCCATAGGTTTTGGTATGTTGTGTACTCATTTTCATTCGTCTCTATATATTTAGCAATTTCTCTTGCTATTTCTTCTTTAACCCACTGATTGTTTAGGAGTGTGTTGTTTAACCTCCAGGTATTTGTGAATTTTCTAAGTCTCTGATGGTTATTGACTTCTAATTGTATTCCATTGTGGTCAGAGAATGTGCTTTGAATAATTTCAATCTTTTTAAATTTATTGAGGCTTGTTTTATGTCCCAGCATATGATCTATTCTGGAGAAAGTTCCGTGAGCACGAGAAAAGTATGTGTATCCTGGTGATTTGGGATGTAATGTCCTGTATATGTCTGTTAAATCTAATTCATTTATCAGATTGTTTAGGTTTTCAATTTCCTTATTGGTCTTCTGCCTGGTTGATCTATCTATAGGAGAGAGTGATGTGTTGAAGTCTCCCACAATTATTGTGGAAACATCAATTGCTTCCTTTAGTTTTGCCAGTGTTTCTCTCATGTATTTTGTGGCACCTTGATTGGGTGCATAGACATTTATGATTGTTATTTCTTCTTGCTGAATTGCCCCTTTTATTAGTATGTAGTGGCCTTCTTTGTCTCTCAAAACATCCCTGCATTTGAAGTCTATTTTATCTGAGATTAATATTGCTACACCTGCTTTCTTTTGGCTGTAGCTTGCATGAAATATTTTTTTTCCATCCTTTCACTTTCAGTTTCTTTGTGTCCCTGTGTCTAAGATGAGTCTCTTGTATGCAACATATTGATGGTTCATTTTTTTTGATCCATTCTGCGAATCTATATCTTTTAATTGGGGAGTTTAATCCATTTACATTCAACGTTAAAACCGTGAAGGCATTTCTTGAATCGGCCATCTTATCCTTTGGTTTATGTTTGCCATATTTTTCCCTCTCTCTATTAATATCCTTTATTGTACCCATACCGAATCTCTTTAGTACTGAACCTTTCTCCAAGTCTCTCTGTCCTGTCTTTGTTTCTCTGTCTGTAGGGCTCCCTTTAGTATCTCCAGTAGGGCAGGTCTCTTGTTAGCAAATTCTCTCAGCATTTGTTTGTCTGTGAAAAATTTAAGCTCTCCCTCAAATTTGAAGGAGAGCTTTGCTGGATAAAGTATTCTTGGCTGGAAATTCCTCTCACTCAGAATTTTAAATATATCGTGCCACTGCCTTCTTGCCTCCATGGTGGGTGCTGAGTAGTCACTACTTAGTCTTATGCTGTTTCCTTTGTATGTGGTGAATTGCTTTTCTCTTGCTGCTTTCAGAACTTGCTCCTTCTCTTCTATGTTTGACAGTGTGATCAGTATATGTCTCGGAGTGGGTTTTTTTGGATTTATTCTATTTGGAGTTCGCTGAGCATTTATGATTTGTGTATTTATGTTGTTTAGAAGATTTGGGAAGTTTTCCCCAACAATTTCTTTGAATACTCTTCCTAGACCTTTACCCTTTTCTTCCCCTTCTGGGACACCAATGAGTCTTATATTTGGACGTTTCATATTATCTATCATATCCCTGAGGTCCATTTCGAGTTTTTCAATTTTTTTCCCCATTCTTTCTTTTATGCTTTCATTTTCCATTCTGTCATCTTCCAGGTCACTGATTCGTTGTTCAACTTCCTCTAGTCTTGTACTATGAGTGTCCAGAATCTTTTTAATTTGGTCAACAGTTTCTTTAATTTCCATAAGATCATCCATTTTTTTATTTAGTCTTGCAATGTCTTCTTTATGCTCTTCTAGAGTCTTCTTGATTTCCTTCATATCCCATACTATGGTCTCATTGTTCATCTTTAGTTGTTTGAGTAGCTGCTCTAGGTGCTGTGTCTCTTCTGGTCTTTTGATTTGGGTGCTTGGGCTTGGGTTATCCATATCATCTGGTTTTTTCATATGCTTTATAATTTTCTGTTGTTTTTGGCCTCGTGGCATTTGCTGAACTTGATAGGGTTCTTTTAGGGTTTGTAGACCTATTGAAGTCCTTATCTCTAATTTATCAGATCTATAGCTTCGTGGAGTACACTTTCTCTAACTAACCAGCAGGTGGCGTCCATGAGCCACCTGTTCTCCACAAGCCAGTTCTCCCCTGCTTAGCCTTTTTGGTGAGTGGGGTGAGAGTCTTGTGGGGCCCAATTGGTGTACCAAGCTTGCGTGTGTAGTTGGTGTTGCCTGCCCTGTATGTGGGGTGTGTTTCTGGGCAGTCGGGGAGGGGGGGTGGCCCTAACAATCAAATCTCCCTGATGATCCTAGAGTTTTAAAGCTGCTGCAATAGTCTAATCCTTCAGTTCAGTCCTGCCACAGTTTGTCTCTGCCACTGACCCACAAGTCTTTGGTATTGGCGTATGGCTCCTGAGACTTGCAAGTGGGCCCCTCTTCCAGGCTGTGCACCCCGGGTCCTCTGTTGAGGGATGACTGTGCTATGTCACAGGTGAGTGCTGTCCCCCCAGGGCAGTTCTTGGCTGCTGGGCTGTGTAGGGAGGCTCCCAGTCTGCTCAAATGATGGCTGAATGGGGCTTTGTTAATTCACACTGCTCTACCTTCCCAGTTCTGGGACATTCAGCTGAAGTTGCAGGGAAGGCTAATGTCCACGCCCAGTTTTGTGGTGTGTGCCTGTTATTTGAAGCACTTCCGTCACACTGGGTTGTCTGGGGCAGCTCTGGGCTATGGGGCTGGCGATGGGCAGGAGTGTTTCCTGTCCACCAGGATGGTGGCTGTGAGCGGACACCCCCCTTTTCTTGGGAAGTTGTGTTGTTTAGTGAATTTTCTCAGCCACTGGATTATTGCCTTTTGTCTCAGAGCTCTCTTAGTTCTGCTCTTGACTTGACGTGCCCAAATTGCAATTCTTTGAAGCTTTCTGTATTGGGCTTCTTAGAGTAATTGTTTTAGAAAAAGAAAAAAGGATTTAAAAAAAAAAAAAACGGCCCTCCTCAGAGATCTAATGGGTTATTGAAATGCTAATAGACAAAGCAACCAGGGCCATTAAGGAAAGGTCCACAGGGCAGAGAGATCAGCTTTGCTTCGGAATTTGCATATGCGCCTCAAGGCCTGAGCTCCGCCCTTCCCCTTTCTGTGTTCACCAGAACTCCAAAAATCCTCTGCTTTTATTTTGGAGTTTTTCGTGTTGTTTTTTTTCTATGCCTGTCTCCTCTCTGCTGGGCTGGCTGCTCTCAGAGTCTCTAGTGTCTGGTCTCAGTCTATCTATGGTTGGAGTTTGAATCAGTAGAATGAGTTTCCGATAAGAGCAGCCACTGCAGTTCTCCCTTCTCCTTCCCGGAGCTGACAGCCCCTCCTCCCCCGGGACTGAGCCTGGCAGGGAGGGGCGCGGGTCCCCTGGCCGCAAAAAGTTACAGATTTCGCTGATCTCAGCAGTTCCACGTTTTCGTGAGTGTTGTATGAAGTATGCCCAAAGACAGATTGTTCTGTGGTGTCCAGTCCACGCAGTTCCTGGCTTTTTACCTACTTTCCTGGAGGAGTAACTAAAACTTACAGCTCACCAGTCTGCCATCTTGCCCCGCCTCCAATTTTTATATATTTAGGATGTTAAATTTTAACTCCATGGTAACCACAAGTAAAATAGACAAAAAATATGTCCAGATAGAAAGGAGAAGGCACTCAATATGGTACAACACAAAAAAGCAAACAAATATAAAAGTAGGCATCAACAGACGTGAAGGACAAAAGGTATAAGACTGACAAAAGCTAAATAGCCAGACTATATTTTTTAAATCCACTCTTGTGATGGCAGACCTATTGTGGGTGGGATCTTTTGGTTAGGTAGTTTCTATGGGGAAGTGACCCTGCCCATTCAAGGTGAGTCTTAAGTAGTTTACTAGAGTCCTTAAGAGAGCTCAGGGGGAGGGAGAGCTCAGAGATGACATAGTCCAAGATGCTTAGAGAGAAAATGCCTAGAGACATTTTGGAGACAGTCACTGAAACAAAGAAGCTAAGAAATGAAATCCAGAGTTTGCCCTGGAGAAGCTAAGAGAGGGCCCCCAGACTCTTAGAGAGAAACAACCCAGCAGAAACAAGCAAGGGTGCACAGGAGCTGATACAACAACACTAAGACAGAAGCCCAGGGACATTTTGGAGAAAGCAAAGGATACCTGATGCTAACCCTGGGAAAGGCCCAGCAAAATCAGGCCATGTGCCTTCCCATGTGACAGAGGAACCCCAGATGCCATCGGCATTTCTTCAGAGAAGGTGTCATCCTGCTGATGCCTTAATTGGAACATTTTCATGGCCTTAAACTGTAAATTTGTGAAATAAGAAATCATCATTGTAAAAGCCAATCTATTTCTGGTATTTTACATTCTGGCAGCTTTAGCAAACTGGACCAGAAGATAAGGTTTCATTGGACCAGCAAGTAACATAAAGAGTTATCTTGTTGGTTGAGGTGATTCATCTGACCACCAATGGAAATAGGCCCAAATGGAATTCAGGTCCAAAAAGAGAGGTATCTGGAACCTGAGGAACAGAACCAGGACCATCAAGGTCACATGTCAATCAGGAATGAAATTTGGGATTATCCAACTGAGTAAGAAGCTATTGCAATACTGCATATCATTTTCAAGTGTTGTTTTAAACAATTTCTGTAGCAAAGCAGTTGTCTACAATTCAATTTGTCATAATCTTCTGATAATGATGATGAAGGTGATGATGATGATAGGAAACATTTATAGGCCTCTTATTCTGTGTTCCTGAAACTGTTCTGTACATTTCCTATATAACCAATTTATTTCTAACAGTAACCTTCTAAGGCAGATATTATTATCAGGATATGTAAATCTTAAGGATGAATTTTATAACTTCCTCCCAAACATGACTCTTTCTGCTAGGGCACAGAATAGGGACATGGATAGTGGGTCAAATTTAAAGACCAGGGAAGATTATAATAGAGTTGGGGGGGGCCAAAGAACAAATGATAACTCTTGATCAAGACCAACCAAATTGAAACATTCAGTTGAACATAGCGACGTTGCTCTCACTCTTTTCTCCTTATTTTCCTTTAACTTTTCTATTCCTTACCTTGAAGAAAGTAATTCAGAAAGTCATGGATTGCTAAGCAAATTTAGTATCATTATTACTATGTATACATATATATATATACACACACACACATAGGTATCAGTGTGTGTGTGTGTGTGTGTGTGTGTGTTATTTGCTAAACTTTAAGAGGTACAGGGGGAGAAAGCAACTGCTTGAAAATATAAAACTATTCTCTCTGGTGATTTGTGTGCAGCTTGAAGACTGATTTTTATATTGGTCAGGAATTCTCAGAATGACAGCTGGGAATAGAAGGCAGGTTTCATATCAGCAAGCACTTCACAACTTCCAGCAGATGTTGTAAGAGGCTGGACAGATTTGTCCTACAATCAGCTGGGCAACTGTTTCATTTTGTTTCTCTTTGAAATCCAGTGTATCCATTTTAGTATGACTGACAGACATCGATTTTTCCTCTGGTGAATTTTTCTGTACCATTCTAAATGCAAACCTGATGGACAATGCTTGTATGAAAGATGGGATAATTTTCACTTCTCTTCCTCTAAAAATTGAAAGCAGTGATGGCTTCTGAACATTTAAGCAAGTTGCAGGGTTTTGAATTCTTGCTTAAATGTGAATCCATGTGAAAATTTTGAATCCTATGCATGTAAATCATGTTAATTTTATTTTACAAAAACTTTTCCATATAGTAATAGCATTTAGCAAGACCCAAGTGAAAAAAGTTTCTTGAATTCTTTGAATTTTCTAGTATTCTAAATATAATAAATATTATGAAACTAAATAAATAAGAACCATACTTTCTTATTTATTTGTGAAAGAAGTCTCAACATTTGAAATTTATTTAAAATTAACTCTGGGGTTTAAAAAGAGATAGATCTTTTTTAATATAGAGTATTTTTTGTAAACCACAGAATTGTCAGTGTTTGTTCATCTACGTTTTCTTGAATATATCATAGCATATGATAGTAGAAAAAGGTGGTAGAAAAATTTTTAGCATGCATAATCAAATAATAATTCTTTAAAATAGTCATCAGTGGGTACAAATTTTTAATCCAGAATCATTTTTATGAATACAGTCTGTTTTGACACGCTTATTTTGAATTTGTTTTTAGACATCCTTAAATGATTTTTTTTTTTTTTTTTTTTTGGCATCGTCCTATGTGATAGCAAATCTTCATCACTACTGGAATATAATATGATTTTTTTTAAAATAGACAACTAATGCAGTTGAATAATTTAATTTTTTCCAAAGCAAGATCAGTACATTGATTTTCTTCTGCATGTTATGATCTGGTAATTCCAAAAGTTTCACAAAGAAGATGACACATTCGGCAAAGAAATGATTTTTTGCTCTTCCATGAGACATACTTAGAAGAGGTCAGCTTATATATATATATACAATTTGGGATGCTTATAAATTAATTAATCTTATTAATTCCTATTGATTGAATAATATCCCACACAAAGCCATGTTCAAGTCCTAATCCCTGAATCTGTGGATGTGAACCCATTTTTAAATAGGATCTCTGAAGATGTTATTTATTAAAGTAAGCACAGACTGAATTGGTGTGGGGCTTAATCCAGTATGATTGGAATCCTTTTAAACAGAGGAAATCTGGACACAATAGTTAGAGAAAGGAAGAGAGAGACAGCTACGTGACAGAAGCAGTAATTGAGTTAGGAATTGCCACCATGCCACCCTCATAATGCCATGATCCTATAGACACCTTGCTTTTGGACTTCTAACCTCGAAAACTGTGAGGAAATAAATTCCTCTTGTTGAAGCCAACAAGTCTGTAGTACTTTGTTACAACAGTCTGACAAACTAAACTCGAATTTCTCAAAGATGATAAACTATTTAAGAATGATCCATAGTGGAATACATACTTACAGACTCTAGCTATTTCTCATTGAAAGCACTTATTTATATCCACAGATTGTGATTTATCATCCAGGAAACTGACATATTTCAGTTAAAATTTCTAGAGAAGAGGAAAAAGGCATCCAGATTGAAAATTAAGAAGTAACATTGTCTTTATATGCAGACAGCATTATAGTCTGTGTAGGAAATCATTTCCAATTTACAAAAATACTACTAGAATCAATGAGTTGATATAGCAAGTTTTCAAATTACAATATTGATCTGCAAAAGCAATTGTTTTTTTATATACTAGTAATGACCAATTCAAGATTGATATGGAAAAACCATTTACAATATGAGGGAAAACTGATGAAAGAAATCAAAGAAGATCCAAATAAATGGAGAGATATTCCTTGTTCATGAGTAGGAAGACTCAATATTATAAAGATGTGAATTCTTCTCAAGCTGATTGATTCAATGCAATCCCAGTCAAAATCCAAGCAAGTGATCAATTAATATATTGAGTTTAAAGATTATATGAAAAGCAAAAGGCCCAGAATTATCCACACCATAGAGAACAAGAAGAATGCAAAGACACCACCTGACTCCAAGAATTACTAGAAAGCTGCAATTTTAAAGACAGTGTGGTATTGGTGAAAAACAAGACAAATAAATTATTGGATTAGAATAAAGAGCCCAGAAACAGACACACCATTACAGTCAACTGGCATTTGATGAAGGAGCAAAAGGAATTTAATGGAGAAGGTATAGTCTTTTCAACAAATGGTTCTGGGACAACCAGGCATCTGCATGCAATAAAATGAATCTAGACACTGACCACAAAAAATAACTCAAAATGGATCTGGGGCTTAAAGTAAAACCCAAAACTATGAAATTTCTACTGCATAATATAAGAGAAAATCTAAGTGACCTTGGGCTTGGTGATGAAGTTTTTACACACAGTACCAAAATCATGATCCATGAAGGAAAACATTGATAATTTGGACATCATTAAAATTAAAAGCTTCTGCTGTGAGAAAGACACTTAAAGGAATCAAAAGGCAAGCCACAGACTGGAAGAAAATATTTTCAAAATATATATCTGATAAAGGAATTAAAGGCTTGAAACTCAACAATATGAAAACAAAAAACCCAACTAAATATAGGCAAAATAACTGAACAGAAGCTTCACCAAAGAAGATACATAGATGGAAAGTAAGCATATGCAATGATGCTCAGCATGATGTGCCATTAGGGAATTGCAAATACAGCAATGAAATATCACTACACTCTTAGTAGAATAGTTAAAAATCCATAAAAACATACAATGCCAAATACTGACAAGTGTGCGAAACACCAGGAACTCTCAGTCATTCCTGGTGGGATTGCAGAATGATACAGCCAATTTAGAAGCAGTTTGCATCAATTGTCCTTTTCTGTTTTCTGTTTGTTTACAAACATAGTCTTAAGGAATCCAGCAACTGCACTCCTAGGTATTGACATAATGAGTTGAAAATTTATGTCTTCACAAAAAGCGTGATTGTTTGTAGTGACTTTATTCATTGTTGCCCAAACTGGAAACAATCAAGATACCCTTAAACAGGTGAATGGATAAAAATACTGGGGTCCACCACACAATGGAACATTAGTGAAAAAAGAAATGTGCTATCAAGCCACTAAAAGACATGGAGGAATTTTAAATGCATATCACTTAGTGAAAGAAGCCAGTCTGAAAAGGAACTTACTATATTATTCCAGCTACATAGCATTCTGGAAAAAGCAAAGTTATTGAGACAGAAAAACGATCAGTGGCTGCCAGAGTTTAGGGGCTAGAGAGGGATAGATGAAAAAGTGGGGCACAGGGAATTTTTAGGGCAATGAAGCTATTCTGTGATACTGTAATGGTGAATTCATGATATTATGATTTGGCAAAACTCATAGAACTATACAACATAAAGAGTGAACCCTAAGTAAGCTATGGACTTGTATTAATAATAATGTGTCAATTTTGTTTCATCAGTTGTAGCAAATGTACCACACTAATGCTCAATTTTAATAAAAGGGGTAACTGTGAGCAGGAGAGAGAGGAAGTACTTGAGAATTCTCTGTATTATCTGCTCAATTTGCTGTAAACCTAAAAGTGCTTTAAGAATAAGGTTTATTAATTTTAAAAACATTATTTACAAAAGAATAAAAATACATTAAATATTTTAAGATAAATCTATGACAAAATATGCAGAAGAACGATTCAGATAAAACTAAAAAGAACCCAGATTTTTGTGAGAAATTAAAGAAGGTCTAAATAAATGGAGAAGTGGATAGTTTTCAGGGGTCGAATAGTAGATATTTTTAAAATATAATATTTTTAGAGCATAGGAATCATAAATAATGTAACTGAAATAAATTCTCAGGGAAAATCCAAGTTTTCAGAACAAGAACAGTGCCATTCAGTTGTGGAGGTTTATTTTATCAGCTTTCAGGTTTTCCAGGGTTTAAGGATTCATGAATTAATAGCCAACACCTAATGTTTTATTTCATTTAACTGTGTGCTATTGTGTTTTATCCTTAGAACAGATCATGTAGCATTCTAAAAGTTACTTATTTAATAATTATACAAAGTGCACATTAATTTACAGCAGTTGAGTTCTCATTGTAGCTTTATAAAATTTGTGTCATTTATCTTTGCATATTTAGAGGTAAGCAAAGATAAGTTATATAACTAATAGGCCACTTTCATGATCCAAATGCAAAAATAACTATAAAATATTGATCATTCATATGAAGTAACGTTTTGTTCACCTAATATTTTGTGTAAAATATGCAATGATTTATTTATTTCAAGTGTAATGGAATACTTTCATGCTCAACCATACGATGCAAATAATGTTTTCTTTAAATTTAATAACTCATAAAAATAAAAATTCTAAACATAATAATAATGCAAGGTAAACGAGGTAAGACTTTGCAGATTTTCTAATAGTACTTGTCTTCTTATCTAACTTCCTTGAGGTGAAATGAAATGAGTGTTACTGATTAAAAAAAATGATGTGGAGAAAATTCTGGCATTTAAGTCAATACTCTTCAATATGGGTTGGTGCACCCATTAGTTGTTGCTGTATAACACATCACCCCAAAATTTATTGGCTAAGGATTTATTTAGCTTATGCTTCTGTGAATTCCTAGCTTAGTTTTTCTGGTCAAGGCTGGGTTTCCTCTTGCATCTCTTATTATTTGAATGTTAGCTCTTGCTTGACTTCCGTGATCTTGACTTGTCTCTCTTACATGTCTGGGGCCTTGGCTGAATTAACTGGGATGATGTGGCTCTCGTCTATATAATCTCTCACTCGGCAGCAGGTTAGCCCAGCTTACTCACACAGAGAAGCCAGGGATCCAAAGAGACAGAGTGGAAGCATAAAAAGCTCGGAATTAGAATACCATCATTTCTGCTACATCTTATTCCACAAAGAAAATCACAAGGACATACCAGTTCAAGGGGAGGAGGTATAGATACACCTCTCGATGGGAGGTGGTGAAAATTCACATTGCAAAGGGAGTACACAAGAGAAAAGTGAAATACGTGGCCATTTTAAAAATTTACTATAATTGGAAGCAGAAGAATCTTCTATCAGGAAAAAAAATGAATAGTTACAATAAATAGAAAATGTGGGTAAAGATGGAGTTAGTCCATATTTATGAAATAATTTTAAATTGAAAACAGTCACTTAGTACTTTATTTTATCTACCATTAATCAAACAACTATTGTGGTGATAACTTTAGACCTGTCCTAATTTCTGCAAAATCACAAACACATACACACACACCACTAGGAATGCTGCCTTAAAATAAAGTGGCTTGGCTGGTTGTTTAGTCATTTTAGGGACTCAACTTACGATTTAATGTTTTTTTTAATTTTAATTGGATTTTTCCTTTCTTTTTAACAATGCTTTTTTTGTTTTCTTTTCTGAGTCAGTGGATCTGACTCAATGAATTTTATATTCATTTCTCCTTTATTTTTGTCCCAGAAAATGGAAATTTTCTATTAAAGTGAATTTTAGTTAGATATCTTCCATTTATCATTTATTCCTGACTAAATAATATCAAGTTATGGAAAGTGAGCTAAATGACAGGACATTAAATCTACAATTTTGAACCCTAAAATTGGATTACTGAATTTTTGATGCTGAAACTTACTTAAACATATATATTTCTGGTTATCCTTGTCTTTTTTTATCAACCTGAGATTCTCAAGGATTGAGATATTTTCAGTTACTTCTATTTATAGAAGTTTCCAGTGTAGCAGAAAATGAAGATTTCACAAAAGTGCAACACTGAAGTTGGAGAATTTTAAATGATTACATACAGCAAATTGACATCTTTTACACACAAAAATACAATACAGCATATGTGCATTCTATCTACTATGGTTTTAGGATTTCATAACTAGCAATTTATGGTGCAAAGGCAATGTGATCATTTAGAATATAAGTGGAAAGCAGCATGATGAAAAGCTTCTTTCAATTCTGTGTTTTGTCTCTGGTGAATAGATCTGTAGCATACTGGAGAGGTTGAATCAAAATTTTGAACTTGAAGCACTACTTAATGTCTTCTTTGTCCCTTGACAGGCACTCTATCCATCTGTTTGCGCTTTTCATATTTTATCTCTATATAGATGGACACTTCTTTGAAGACTGTACATGGTTTCTGCAAGCAAAATTTAGAGGAATGTTTTTCAGATCAGCCAAAATCATTTTAGTAAGGAAAATGATGATTCCATGAGCAAATGACACCTCAAAAAGTGTAAAAGAAAGTAAGGGATGCGAGTCAATACAACTGATGGCAAAGAAGGAGAATAATAGATTATCTTGCCTTGACCTCCAGGAAGACTGTTTCCTTCAGTTGTTGATTGAAATTGGCTAAAATAAATAAATAAATAAACAAACTGAAATTCTAGAGTTTGGTGTGGGAAATGTATTTATTAGGATAGTCTCTTTTTTTTGTGAGTGGCTTCGTCAGACATCATTTGTCTCTAAGAGCTCCAACAGCTCAAGGGAAGGAATAGCATCTAAGATAAAATTCTTGAAAAGTGGGGAAAAACATTTTCGCTTTAGGGTTAATTTTTTTTTTCATTTTTATTGAGATTGTTCAGATATCATACAATTATCCAAAGATCCAAAGTGTACAATCACTTGCCCCTGGGTACCCTCATACAGCTGTGCATCCATCACACTTAATTTTTGTTCAATTTTTAGAAACTTTTCATTACTCCAGACAAGAAATAAAGTGAAAGATGAAAAAAAGAAAAGGAAACTATAATCCTCCCCTATCCCTAACCAACCCCCCCCCCAATTGTTGACTCGTAGTATTGGTATAGTACATTTGTTACTGTTTATGAAAAAATGTTGAAATACTACTAACTGTAGTATATAGTTTGTAATAGGTATATAGTTCTTCCCTATATGCCCCTCTATTATTAACTTCTAATTGTATTGTCATACATTTGATCCAGTTCATGGAAGCAATTTCTAGTATTTGTACAGTTGATCATGGACATTGCCCACCATAGGATTCAGTTTTATACATTCCCATCTTTTGACCTCCAACTTTCCTTCTGGTAACATATATAACTCTGAGCTTCCCCTTTCCACCTCATTCACACACCATTCAGTGCCATTAGTTATTCTCACATCTTGCTACCGGCACCCCTGTTCATTTCCAAACATTTAAGTTCATCCTAACTGAACATTCTGCTCATACTAAGCAACTGCTCCCCATTCTTAAGCCTTGTCCTATATCTTGGTACCTTATGTTTCATGTCCATGAGTTTACATATTATAATTAGTTCCTATCAGTGAGACCCTGCAATAATTGTCCTTATGTGTCTGGCTTATTTCACTGTTTATTGCCCTTGAGGTTTTGTCATCAACCCATTTTTTTTTTCAATATGGTTTTGTTCACTCACCATACATTCCATCCCAAGTACATAATCGATGGTTCTCTGCATGGTCTTACATTTATGTGTTCACCACCTTCACCACTATCTATATAAGGGCATGTACATTTCTTCCACAAGGCAGGACAGAGAGTCAAAGAAGGTAGAGAGGCAAAAGAAAGAGGAAAAAAAAATGACAGCTAGGAAAAAAAAATGACAGCTAGGAAGCAGCAAAAAGAAAAATAACCTTAAATCAAAGTAGAATAAAGAATCAGACAATACCCAATGTCAAGTGTCTAACATGCCTCCCCTATCCCCCCTCTTATCTGCATTTACCTTGGTATATCACCTTTGTTACATTAAAGGAAGCATAATACAATGATTCTATTAGTTACAGTCTCTAATTTATGCTGATTGCATCCCTCCCCCAATGCCTCCTCCTCATTTTAATAACACCCTGCAAGGTTGACATTTGCTTGTTCTCCCCTCATAAAACATATTTGTACATTTTATCACAATTGTTGAATACTCTAGATTTCACCAAGTTACACAGTCCCAGTCTTGATCTTTCCTCCTTTCTTGTGGTGTCTCACATGCTCCCCACCTTCTTCCCTCAAGTGTATTCATAGTTATCTTTGTTCAGTGTACTTACATTGTTGTGCTACCATCTCCCAAAATTGTCTTCCAAACCATGCACTCCTGTCTTCTATCACCCTGTAGTGCTCCCTTTAGTATTTCCTGTAGGGCAGGTATCTTGTTCACAAGTTCCTCATTGTCTGTTTGTCAGAAAATATTTTGAGCTCTCCCTCATATTGAAGGACAGCTTTGCTGAATATAGGATTCTTGGTTGGCGGTTTTTTCCCTTTCAGTATCTTAAATATATCACACCACTTCCTTCTTTGCCTCCATGGTTTCTGCTGAGAGATCCGCACATAGTCTTATTAAGCTTCCTTGTAATGTAATGGATCGCTTTTCTCTGCTGCTTTCAGGATCTCTCTTTGTCTTTGACATTTGATAATCTGATTATTAAGTGTCTGGCATAGGCCTATTGATATCTCTTCTGTTTGGAGTACGCTGGCGCTTCTTGGATCTTTAATTTTATGTCTTTCATAGAGATGGGAAATTTTCATTAATAATTTCCTCTATTATTGCTTTCTTGCCCCTTTCCCTTCTCTTCTCTTCTGGGACACCAATGATACGTACATCAGTTGTACTTTGTTTCATCCTTGAATTCCCGGAGACGTTGCTCATACTTTTTCATTCTTTTCTCCATCTGCTGCTTTGTGTGTAGGCTTTCAGCTGTTTTGTTCTCCATTTCCTGAGTGTTTTCTTCTGCCTCTTGAGATCTGCTGTTGTATGTTTCCATTGCGGCTTTTATCTCTTGTGTTGTGCCTTTCATTTCCATAGATTCTACTAGCTGTTTTTTTGAACTTTTAATTTCTGCCCTATATATGCCCAGTGTTTCCTTTACAGCCTCTATCTCTTTTGCAATATCTTCTCTAAACTTTTTGAATTGATTAGCATTAGTTGTTAAATTCCTGTATCTCAGTTTGAAGTGTACATTTGTTCCTTTGACTGGGCATAACTTTGTTTTTCTTAGTGTAGTTGTAATTTTCTGTTGTCTACGGCATCGGTTTCCTTGGCTTATCCAAATCAGGTTTTCCCAGACAAGGAAACCCAGGTTCAGGTCCAGAGGGAAGAAATATTCAGTATCTGGTTTCCTGCGAGTGTGTCTTAGAAAATTGCTCCACCCTTTGATGCTATCGGGTCACTGTGCTTTCTGCCCAGCAGGTGATGCCTGTTAGCCTATAATCTTGACTGGTGTGAGGAGGTATGGCCGTGTTCCCCCGGCTCTGGGTCTGGTTCTTGAATGGAAAGGGTCCCACCCGTTTCCTCCTAGAGAAGACGACCCCCAGGTGGACCTCTGTCATTAGCTTTTCAATGGTCTCCTCTCTGCTTGTGCTGTCTCCACCCTTCCCCGAGTCACAGCCCTGGAAACTGTAAATGACTGGGGCTTTCTCCACTGAGCTGAAAAAGAAACAGTTAGTCCCCTTCAGACCCAGTCCAAGGCGACCCTCCGGCTCTCCAAGGTCAGTCATCACCCAAAGCCTCTGTCTGTTTTTTGGAGATGTGTACCTGTAGTGAGCAGTTCACACTCGCTACTTAAAACCCCAGTTGGAGCTCAGCTGAGCTGTATTTGCTTGCTGGGAGAGAGCTTCTCTCTGGCACCACAAGGCTTTGCAGCTCGGGCTATGGGGGAGGGGGTCTCGCGACTTGGATCTGCAGGTTTTGCTTACAGATTTTATGCTGTGTTCTCTGGCATTCCTCCCAATTCAGGTTGGTGTATGATGAGTGGATGGTCTCGTTTGTCCCCCTGCAGTTATTCTGGATTATTTACTAGTTGTTTGTTGTTTTTAGTAGTTGTTCCAGGGGGGCTACTTAGCTTCCACTCCTCTCTATGCTGCCATCTTGCCCTGCCTCTCTTTAGGGTTAATTTTGAAAATATAGTCATAAGGTATTTTTTATGTCTCAACCCAAACAATTAATTAGCCTTAAAGTCTTAAACACAAATATTGTTGCTAATTATGGATTTAAAAGAGCATTGATTTGAAAAAGAATATTTTTACAAATATTATGCATAAATAGTGCTGAGCTAAAAGTTATAGACATAGCTTCTAAATCTGTGACTGAAGAATTCAAACAATTAGGCCTATAATATACTCATTTATAAACGATTGTAGAAATAATCTTTACAGATCCAATATTATATTCTCACGGTGATGGATTCTTTTTCCTGAATGAGAAACAAGTGAGATTATCAGTTTAGAATTTTTTTTATTTACACTTATGACTTTTTATAACAAAAGCTACACATAAGAAGAAGCCAAGAGAACAGACACCCAAGGCAGGGTCTGGGAAGGTCTCACTCACGAGCTCCCTGTCCTCTCCACGTGGAGTCAGAGCCTGTCACCCTCCCAGGGCAGCAATGTCATTATCAATCACTATCATGGAAGCTCCATCAGCTTGGAGTTTGAATGGAGATGAGCGTGTGGGAAATTAGAGAACACCAAAAAATACAGGAAATCTTAGCTTATAGAGTAGGGAAGTAAACATGACAGAGACACATGGTTAGACCTGGTGGGCATTACTGTGACCCATTTTTAAGATTGAAAATTCGGTAAAGAGAATCTGTCATTTTGAGAATACAATGTTGGTGCCATAAAGATTATTTCTATAATCATTTATAGGTGAGAATATTTAATTTAATATATCCTGTTGGTTCTGTTTTCCCAAGAACCCTGACCAATGAAATATCTGAAAAAGCTAAGCTCATGGTGGCAGGTACAAGTTTTCCTAAATTCTAAAGTTTGCTTGAAATGACCAACTATATCATTGGCAACAAAATCCCTGTGGGTGTCCTTGAAGTGAAAGGATCTATTCATGTCCCAAAGTCTGAAAAAATAAAAAATAGTTTTATATGTGCTGTTCTTTCAAGTAAAAATGCTTTCCATAAATATGTGGCGAGTTCAGCTCACAACACAAACTATCACCCTTCCTCGACACAAAAGAAGTACTTAATGAGTAGTTACATTTTGTCACAGGAATAGCAAAAAGACATGTACCAAAGTGTCAATATTTAATAAAATTTACATTTTTCCTTCTTTATCGAGGACATTCTTATGTGAAAGTGGAATTTTTATTTTCTGCAAGTGAGTGATAGTGAAGTATAAAATTCCTATTAGAACAATTTGTGCCCCTGTCCTCATTTGTGCTAAGTTACCAAGTGTATTTCCCACTATTGCTTTGGTAGGATCAGTGCAAATATCAGCACAATGAACCATACTTTTTACTCTACAAACTCCCTGAAAGGGACTCAGGGACTCCTCAGGAATCCACAGACCATACTTTGATAAAATTTGCAATACAAAATTTTTTTACATGCTCTAACTATTTCTGTCACTCTACTTCAATCTGCTGACCCCACCAGGAAATCTCATACATGCTTTCAAACATAAACTTACAGCACGTTGTGCCAAGTGAAGGCCCCATTGTCATGTCTGGTGTAATCTTCACAGCACCTTAGGTTTTTTTGTTTTGTTTTGTTTTGTTTTTCTTTGAGATTCTCACAAAAGTTGGAATTTTTCATTTATTTAACATTTGGTTAATTTTACATCTTTTAAGAGATCAAAGATCACAACATAAAATAGCTACAGCCCCAGGGACTTCATGCATGAAATCGTGAATTGGAAGAATTGGATAGTTGGTGGGATAGAGGTAGTGGACAAAATAACATATACATGAAAAATACATGATGCTCTGTCAAAAGACATTCAAATCCTTTCCTTCGAGTAGTGGAGACTTGTTAAAGTCTCCTGGAGAAATTCACATTCCAGGACTCCAGTTTGTCAGCTGGACTTCATGACATGAGGGCAGTGATATTTTATGTGTATGTGTTTGTACATGTGTACACATACAAGCGTGTGTGTGTGTGTGTGTGCGCGCATGTGTTCATGCTACCTCAGCTGCTAACACAGTACTGGAAACATGGTGAGTACTCAAATAAGTTGAATTTTAGTTGCATAAAGAAATTATTAAGATATGAATGCATAAACAGTGTAATGTTTAAGAGGATATGGCAGTGCCCAGGCTATGAAGGTAGCTAGTGATTGTAGGTAGCAAGTGACTTTTGGGCTATATGAGGAATAAATTACAACTGGGTACAAGAAAGAGAAACTATACTGCTGAAAAACTTTGTACCTGCAGGACTGTAGTGCAATCAAACTGAGAGCTCTTAAGTCAGCAGAATAACAAATGATAGTTGAATATTTCCCCATATAAAATATACTTGATCTAAAATTTTTTACCCAGTTATATTAATTAAAACAAAAAATGAGGGGATAAAAAGGAGAGAGAAATGTGACAATCTAGGTAAGAACACGTAGACAATATAATTCAACCTTTATTCCAAAACCCATATTTCTCAAAAAAAGAAAGCCTCTTTTTAATTTTTTCCTATTCATATATCCTTTAACCTCTATTTTTCTGAATATCTACTATTTCCAAGGAAATTTGAGTAAATTCCATATTCTTGAACACTATCAGGAGATTTCAAGCCTATGTGGTAGACCATGATGAAATGAAATTCTTTCTCCTACTTAAGCTCAAATAATGCTGTATAACTAGTAAACAAAAATAACTAATTACTTAGACATTTTGTTAAAGTTATAAACATGCTACAACATACTAATATAAACATAATATATACTAGAAATGAGTATCTTAAAAATGGAAAACTTTCTTTATGCTGTTTATCTTTTTTTTTTTTTACATAAATGTTGGATTTAATGAAACTATTCTGTACTGCACTTTTTCCACTTAATAATATATCTAAGTAATCACACTATATTAAGCCACATAATCCCACTCTTCTGGTTTGCTAATGCTGCTGCTATGCAAAATAACAGAAATGGATTGGCTTTTGTAAAGGGAATTTATTAGCTTGCAAGTTTACAGTTCAAAAGCCATAAAAGTGTCCAAACTAAGCCATCGACAGAGGATACCTTCACTGAAGAACAGTTGATGGCATCTGGAACCCCTCTGTCAGCTGGGAAGGCTGGTGTCTGCTGGTCCTTTGCTCCTGGGTTGCATTTCAAAATGGCTTTCTCCAAAATGTCTCTGGGTGTCTGTCTTAGCTCCTCTCTCAGCTCCTCTGCATCCTTGCTTGTTTCTCCCATGACATTTCTCTCCAAGCATCTGGGCTTCTTTTCTTAACTTCTCCAGGGCAAACTCTGGGCTTCATCTCTTAGTTTAGCATCTCCAAATGTCCTTCTGTCTGCATCTCCAAGCATCTCCAAGCTACTCCAGTGGATCAATCAAGACCCACCCTGATGGGTGGGGTCTACCCCTCCTTGGAGATAATTCAATCAGAGTTATCACCGAAAGTTGGATGAGTCACATCTCCATGAAAACACTCAATCAAAAGGTTCTACCCTAATATTGTATTAAAAGATCTTAACTCTTCCAGGGTCCATAACAATTTCAAATTGGCATATTTACCTTATTAATTTTAATGACTGCATTCTATCACATTTGGTGCTTTACTAATTTCATCATTTCTCAACTGATGAACATTTGAGTTGTTTTTGGACAGTATTCCTACATTTCAGAGAGCAAATGACTTCATTATAAGTTTGTCATTTTGCTCACATAAAAGTATGTTGGAGCCATGAACTCATAGATATGTGCTTAGTCAGTCCAATGTGATATTTATTTTTATGGATTTTCCAAATGATCCTACAGTAGATATTGTATTACATTACAAATAAACATCAAATCTAAAGGCTTCTGTTTTGTCACACCTTAATCACCATTGTATATCAAAATGTTGGTTCTTTGCAATTTTACTTTTTTCAATGTGGTGGTTCAGAGTTTTATGAACCCTAGAAAACATGTTCTTAAATTTAATCCATTCCTGTGGGTGTGAACCAATTGCAATAGGACATTTTGATGAGGTTACTTCAGTATGGCATGTGTGGCCCAGCCCAATCAGGCCATTTCTGCAAAGCGCCCTGCTGCCTTTTTGCTTGATAAATATATGTAGAAATAAATATTTACATGATTGATATATTCATTGCTACTGGGTGACAGTTGCAGGAGCTTCTCAGAGGATAGAATTAGGAAATATATGTATTTATTAACATATGTATATGCATTTATCTGTATTTCTTTCTCCCTTAACTTCTCCCAGTCTCCTTATGCTTTCTTTCTATTTTATATATATGTCTTGCATTTATTCTGATTCATTTTTCCATTCACCTGCTGAATAATATCTTTGTCAATTCCAGTTTGGGCATTTATGAATAAAGCTGCTATAAACATTTATGAACAGGTTTTTGTGTAAACATAAGTTTTCAATCTTTGGGTAAATACTGAGGCGTGGGATTGCTGGGTCATATGGTAAGTGTATGCTTAATGTTTTAAGAAGCTCCCAAACTGTTTTCTAAAGTGGCTGTATCATTTTTCATTCCCATAAGCCAAGAATGAGATTTACAGTTATTCTGCCTTCTCTGCAGCATTGAAATTGTCAGGTTTATAGATTTTAGCAATTCTAATAGTTGTGTATTTTCTCACTGTAGTTCTAATTTTCTTTTTCCTGAAAAATGACATTGAGCATCTTTTTATATGCATAATTTTTATCCATATGTCTTCATTGATTAAGTGTATTTGGCCCCCATTTTTTAAAAAACATGGTTTATTTTCCTATTACTGGACTTTAAGAGTTCTTTATATATATATATATACTACGTGCTTTTAACTGGAAGTGTTTGCCAATATTTTCTGTCAATCTATGGCTTATTTTTACTTTATTTCTACACAGTGTTTTTCTTGAAGCAAAAGCTTTATTTCTTTTTAAATTTTATTAAGTCCAATTTATCACTTTTTAATGAATTAATCTATCTAAAATCTTATAATCAATCATAAATCCACTCAGATTTTCTTGTATGTTTTCTTGTATAAATGTTATAATTGTACACTTAATATTTAGGTCTGCAATCCATTTGAGTTAAATTTTATATAATATTTGATACATATGCCAGTATTCATTTTTTTTTGTTATGGATATCCAATTTTCCAATGTCATTTTACTATTTGTTCCTTTATTGTTGTGCATTTGCAGAACAATCATATGTGATAACATTCACTGCACATGTTGAAGCATGATTAATTAATTAATTAATGCATACTTTTATCTTTCAAGGATGTATACCAGAAACCTCAGAAAGCATAACATTTTTTGGTAAAATAGCAAAGTCTTCTCACTCTAAAAGTGTTTAACACAAAACATCTATTATCATTGCTCATAGTATTTATAGTCAGTGTAATAAGACAGGAAAATTTAAAAGTTTATAAATATTGGAAGGTAATTATTTAAGATAATATGATAAATACTTTAAAAATTCAAGAAAACAAACTGTAAACTCCAAGAACTAATAAATGTGGTGCTTAATAGGTTGCCACATTAGAAAATGATCTGATGAAAGTCAAGAATTTCTGATACTACCATGTCAATCACTTAAATTTTAATGGAAAAGGGGAAAAGGGTTTCATTCACAAAAACAAAAAACTAAATCAGCATCTTGGAATGAAACAACAACAATAAAAAAATGAGTCATATATCTAGGGTTGCTGCAGATGAGGGAAAACTGATCCTTATTTTCTGGAAGAAGTAAAAATTGGGACTATTTTGTGGAAGACAATTTTGAATATAAACATCTAAAATGTGCATATCTTATGACAAATTAATTTATCTTGCACAAATCAACATTATAGATGTTATCTCACTGAAAACTATGATAAAAAATGGATGTGAAAATAAGAAACCAACAAACAGGAAAAAATAGACAAAAATATGAAAAGAAATTTTATAAAAAAAGTTTCAAATTGCCAGTGCCTTCATTTGAGAAGATAATTAACTTTACTCATAATTGCATTTTTGAAAGGAAGTACAGTTTATTTTCACATGTTTTTGCAGTAGTGAAAATTTGGAGGTAACTATAATGTTCAACAGTGAAACACCCCTGCCCCCACACAAAAACACATAAAATGCTATACCATGCATTTATTGCAAAAGTGAAGTTGATCTCTATTTCTGCTATAAAATGCAAGATCTAGCAACAAGCTTAAAAAACAAGCTGCAAAATATTTTTAGCAAGGTAATATCTTTCATTTGGATCCCAATCTATCAATAGTTTGTGTACATTGTTTCTGTCTGGATATAGTCCAGGAGACTGTAATTTTCTAGGTGAGAGATCTGGTTGCAGAAGAGTATTAGCTTCTTGTTTCTTAGTTTACATACCCTTTGAATTTTCTAAATTTTAATATAAAAAGTCAAAGATCTTGGGGGCATCTTAGAACTCTGAGTTATCACAAAATTAGAAATTTTTGCTTTTTTCCCTTTCTCCCCCACAATCTCTTTCTGCCCTCCCCCTTTCCCTTTCTGTCTTCTCTCTCTTTCTCTTTTAAACTTATTTTTCCTCATTTAAAATAGTGAAAACTATTGTTTTCTTCCCTTTTTTCAGTGCAGTGTACAAATTTTCTACAATGAACATCTTTTTAATTTGGAATTAAAATACAATAGACTTTTAAAAATCAAAGCCACACAAATTTGACTCTACAACTTATATTATTTACTAAAAAGGAAAATGCAAGGAGTGGAAAATGCATTTAGCAATGTTGAGTAATTAAGGAATGTGTGTGTACATTTATATGTACGTGCTAATGGTTTAGAAGAAGAAACACTCTTATTCTATAAGAATTAACAGTTTTGCTGATTCACAGTGGGTACAGTTGAAATTAAGACTAGGTACATTTTTGATCTATGTAGTACATATTTAGATCTTTTATGATATATTATATCCAATTTTTCCTTATACATTAAAATTAAAGAGAAAAAGCTGAATGACATGTTTCTAAATATTTATAACTGTTTTAAATATTAGAGAACTGGATTTTAACTTATTTTAATTTGGGGAAACATCAAAGTAAAGAATATAAAAATGGAAATTATTTTAATTCTTAATTAATATACCTTATTTTAAAAACACACTGTAAAAGTGATAGAAAATGAAGTTATTAATTAAGTTTGCACTAGAGGCCCAGTTAATGGAACACAACACCTAATTTTCACGTATGGTTGCTAATTTAGTTTTCTTTGCTCTAATATTGCTGTTTTGTATTTGGCAGACTGCTTTGAATTTGAATGGGCAAAAATAACATTTTTAGTCAACGTTAATTTGCAAAACCAATGAGGTAATATTGCTATTCTCATTTTATAGAAGAAGAAATCTTAGGCCAAAAAAAGAAAAAAAATGTTAACTATCTTAAGACCACAGAGATAATAAATAGCAGAGCAAATCCTCACACCAGCAATTGTGCTCGTTACTACCATGATAGGCTGCCTTGCCTCCCCTTAAGGTCCATTCATATAATTATTTGAGACTAGAAACAAGTTTGTTTCATAAAAAGTCATATGTTTAATGGAAGACCACACAACAATGAAAATGAGCTAGATAGAATGAGCCATCACGACATGGATGGATCTTACAAACACAATGGTAAGTCAAAGAAGCCAGACACAGAATATTTACTATATGATTACAAAGTTAGTTTATAGCCCTAGAAAAAATGAAAAGTGGCTATCCTTGGGGGTTTATGACAGGGAGGATATATGAGTGACATTTCTAGGGTGCTTGATTTGAGCTGGCTATACACATGTGTACATTTGATGAAAATTCAAACAAGATTTGTGCACTTTTCTTTATATCATGCTTGAATAGAAGACCTATTTAACAAACAGGGGAAGCTACATTTTCCTCAATTTGATCATGGAATACATGCTTGCTTTGTTTTGTTTTTAACTGGCTTCGAGGAAACTAAAGCTATCATTAACTGGTGATAAATACATGTATTATCATCCTTTGCATAATTAGCTTCTCAGTTCCATTTCTTTATTTTCCCTACCCTTCCCTTCTCTTCCTTTCTCTTCCTTTCCCTTCCCTTTCTTTTGTGTGTTTCTATTGATGAGGATTGAAAAGGTGTTAGTCAGATATCATATATAAATATTGCCCACTTAATAAAAGCTTAGAGACAACTGTGATAATCTTTTTAATTTTTCTTTTTCAATTTTGTTGACAGAGATCCATGTATCCTGGGCAGTTGTGCAATTAGACAAAAAAAAATTGAATTTAATATTTTCTTTATTCAACATCTCACTTACCAATGCCTTCCTTGAGTACTAAGAAAAATGAAATAATTGGACCTTGCCTCCTTGGACATATAAATTTTTAATAAAGGATCCCTGCCTAAACATTTCTTCAATATTTTATCCTTGAAACTCCCCAAATGCTTCAACAGAACTCTTATTAATATTGTTGTTTATACCTTTTTACATATTTTTCTCTATCACTGGGTGGTGAGTTCCTAAAGATTGTGTTCGGTCTAATTGCCTATAATATAATCATATATTATAGTCCCTAGTAATTAGTTAATGCTCAATATGTGCCTGCTGCTTATACTGGGAGCTGACTCTTAAATGTGAAACATATTTATGTTACTAAGTCTTCTCTGTCAAAGTTCTGGACCAATATTCTTGAAGAATTCTGATATAGCATCCTTTTATGGTAATATAATATAGTGGAACCAAGCACTTTACAAATGAGAAAGTGGATGGATGGATGGCTTTTCTGGTAAGACCATGTTATTTACAGTTCTGTGCCTTAAACCACCTGTTTCTTTTTCATTCTTCTTAAGGTCACGGTGTATTATCAGTAGTGACTGTAATATCACTAATTGTTTTCTGGAAATCTTTCAAAATGCTCAGTGCAATTTAATGGTATATTTCAAAATAATGAAAGAGGACCCTCAACAATGATCCAAGTCTCAAAATTTATCATTTCCCCAACAAGAAGGGAAAGTTATGTGATCTGGCTGCATGCAATGGTCCACTCTCCCATTAGGTAAATAGCCAGAAAATTGGATGCAATCTAGTGCTCAGTGTCTGACAAGGTAACTGTTTATCAGTTGGTCTTAAAACAAAGCATATTGGCTTCAAATAGATCATGAAATGTTACTAATTGTTAAAAATTATGAGGAAACTGATATTTTATATAAGAAACCTCAGTGCTTTGAAATCCAATGGTGGATGTTATCTTTTGACATTTATAAAAATGTGGAGGTCTATATAAATCATTTTTCACACTGTGGCAAATATGAACTGCACTGCAACTCAGAATTCTTTATAACTACACTTAAAATAAAATGAGCTAGGTTATTTATGTCACCCTCATTATTCAAAAAGAATAGTTTTGTTGGAGGGTGGGGCCAGAATGTAAAACTCAAGTGAAAGGATAAATTAAATATCTAATACTGAATTTTGTTAATTTCACTGACAGTGATGCAGAAAAATATTTCCATTTTTTTTCATTTTTTCTAAATCTTTCAAAATGGTACTTGTAAGTATTTTCAAGTTTATCATAAATAACATTGTTTTCAGCCCAAGGACTAACTCCAAGTTTCTGATACAGGAAATCTGGCTGGGCAACAAGGGGTAGGAGAGCAACCACTGGTATTATTTTGGAGCTTTACTGGGGAATTTGGAAATTTTATATTTTTTTAAAGAGAAATTGTTCTAGCCCCAACCAATACAGAATAAGCTATTTTTTCATAGTAGTTATGTACACAGTTAAATTAACATTAATTTGTTACTTAAGTATACTTTAGTAATTTTCATTACCATTACTCAAACTGATGTTGCCCAAGACCTGTGTCAGACACTTAACTATGAACTGTATTTTTTTTTTCTTTTCCTGTCTAAAACTGTCAATAATAATACTACATATCTGAAAGGGTTATTATGCATACTCCATGAGTTAATGTTTTTAAAATACTGAATGTGCCATGCATAAATAGTATAATCTAATGAATTTATTATTATAAGAGTCCCAGGAAACAATATTCTATTTTAGTAAAATATATTTATAGAACATCCAAATTATAGGTAAGGTAATAAAGTTTGAATAAATTAACAGTATTGTTTGTGATATAACTGAAAATCATTAAGGTGAACCTGTTTCCATGTTTTGATAGATCCATCTGATTGACTACTAGGCAGTAATTAAAACTCAAGATAAAAAAAAAAGATTTATCCCAGAAAAGATCAAATGTATACTCTTAATTGATAGAAATAGATTCCAAAACAGTATGACATTTTTAACACAAACACACATACACATAAACACACACAAAGTAAAGGATATTATAACTTGATCATTGAATATAAAGTGAATTTTATCAGTCATCTAAGCTTTCCAAAGTTTCCATAATGACTTTTATTGATTTACAAACAGAGAAGTACTTTCTATTTACATAAAACTCAAATGTCCATATTTTAAAATGAAACATACTCAGGAAATTTACCAGAAATATATATATATATATTTAGAATTTGCAGTACATCTAAATTTGGGGACTAGCAAGAAATATAATGAATTGATTTCATTTTCATTTATTTTACTCTTAATGCCTGTTCTACACTGAAGTAAAATAATAAATGATCATTGCAATAATATTTAGGGAATTACTTATTTTATTTTTTTAATAAAGAAGAAAAGCTGGACCCTAAGTTCTTATCGTATCTCCAACCATTAATTGGTCACTTTCAATGTGAGATTTCTTAGGTGGGAAGAAGGTCAGGAGAATAAACGACCCGATTTTTCAGAAGCCCACTTTCTAAAGGGGAAAGAACCCTTATAGATGAATAAATGCAGTAAAATGCAATATATAAATAAATGAGTGCTTTGGGAAAACAGGGTAGAGAGATCTAGACTGTGAATGAGTATGCTAAGAATTGTTTCCCAAAGTAGCTAACATTAGATTTGGAGTATAAAAGATAGATGAAAAAAAAATCCAGTAACACGATAGAAAAAACATGCAAAGGAATTTCTGGTTGAAAGCAGAGCACATTAAAAAAAAAAGTGAAAAAACGTTTTCCCTCCCCTCCCCTCCCTTCCCTTCCCTTCCCCTTTCTTCTTTCCTTTTTTTCTGTCATCTTTTCCTTTATGGAATGTCTAACCTCTAGCCTACAATGTCCTGGGTTTTAGACATTGAACAAAACAAATAAAGTCTTTGAGTTGAAGAATCCTACATTCTAGTATAAAAACTATATGTACGTAGTCTTTAAGAAAGCAATAGTTGAGCAGAGAGTTGAACTAAGGAAGAGAACTAATTGCATATGAGAGATGATTGTTGGAAAATAAAGGGATAGAAGAGAAATGTTTTTGATGTAGGAACTTCCTTGGTGTATATATGCAAAGAAGCCAGTATTGTTCAAATACCAAGGAGTAGGTGAGAGATGTTAGATACAAGAATAAGCACATTAGATTTTTTTAATTCAATTTTATTGAGATATATTCACATACCATGCAATCATACAAAGCGTACATTCATTTATTCACAGTACAATTATACAGTTGTGCATTCATCACCAAAATTAATTTTTGAACATTTTCATTACCACACACACAAAAATAATAAGAATAAAAATTGAAATGAAAAAGAACAATTAAAGTAAAAAAGAACACTGGGTGCCTTTTTCTTTTTTTGCCCCCATTTTTCTACTCATCCATCCATACGCTGGACAAAGGGGAGTGTGGTCCATATGGCTTTCCCAGTCACATTGTCACCCCTCATAAGCTATATTTTTATACAATTGTCTTCAAGATTCAAGGGTTCTGGGTTGTAGTTTGACAGCTTCAGGTATTTACTGCTAGCTATTCCAATTCATTAGAACCTAAAAATGTTTGTCTATATTGTGTGTAAGAGTGCCTTCCAGAGTGACCTCTCAGCTCCTTTTGGAATCTCTCTGCCACTGAAGCTTACTTCATTTCCTTTCCCATCCCCTTTAGGTCAAGAAGATGTTCTCCATCCCATGATGCCGGGTCTAGATTCCTCCCCGAGAGTCATATTCCATGTTGCCAGGGAGATTTACTCCCCTGGGTATCAGATCCCAAGTAGTGGGGAGGGCAGTGATTTTACCTGCCAAGTTGGCTTAGCTAGAGAGAGAGGGCCACATCTGAGCAACAAAGAGGCATTCGGGAGGAGGGTCTTAGGCACAATTATAGGGAGGCCTAGCCCCTCCTTTGCAGCAAAAGTCTTCCCAAGGGCAAGTCCCATGTTAGAGGGCTCAGCCCATCACACCTCCAGTCCCCTTTATCTGTGAGCACATCAGCAACCATAAAGGTGGGGAAGCCCAATACCTCTGAATTCTCCACGAGCTCCTCAAGGAGGCTCTGTATATTTTTTCATTGTTTTTGTTTTCTTTTTTTTTTGAAATTAACTTTTTTTTAAATTAAATATATAAAAAAACAGTAAAAAAAACATTTCAAACAAACATAACAAGGGAGTAAGAAAAAGACAACTAACCTAAAATAACTACTTTACTTCCAACATATTCTTACTCTACCCCAAGAAAATAACCTAATACAGCAACATTACTGTGAACTTGTTCCTACCATACCCAACAGAAATTAACAAACCATAGTCATTCCTGGGCATTCTCAGAACATTAAATTTATCCACTATAGCATATCTGTTCTTACTGGGTTATTGTTCCCCCTTCATTAGTTGCTCTCTATCACTAGTTCCCCTACATTCTACATTATAAACCATTTATTTTACATTTTTCAATGTTCACATTAGTAGTAATGTATAATATTTCTCTTTTTGTGCCTGGCTTATTTCGCTCAGCATTATGTCTTCAAGGTTCATCCATATTGTCATACGTTTCACGACATCATTCCTTCTTACTGCCACATGGTATTCCACTGTGTGTTTATACCACATTTTATTTATTCACTCATCTGTTGAAGAACATTTGGGTTGTTTCCATCTCTTGGCAATTGTGAATAATGCTGCTATGAGCATTGGCATCCAGATATCTGTTCATGTCACTGCTTTCAGATCTTCCAGGTATATACTGAGAAGTGCAATTGCTGGATTGAAGGGTAACTCTATCTAGTTTTCTAAGGAACTGCCAGACTGACTTCCAGAGTGGCTGAACGATTATACAGAACCTCCAACAATGAATAAGAGTTCCAATTTCTCCACATCCTCTACAACATTTGTAGTTTCCTGTTTGTTTAATGGCAGCCATTCTAATGGATGTGAGATGGTATCTCATTGTGGTCTTAATTTGCATCTCTCTAATAGCTGGTGAAGCTGAAAATTTTTTCATGTGTTTCTTGGCCATTTGTATTTCTTTTTCAGAGAACTGTCTTTTCATATCTTTTGCCCATTTTATAATTGGTCTATCTGTTCTATTGTCATTGAACCGTAGGATTTCTTTATATATGCAAGATATCAGTCTTTTGTCAGATACATGGTTTCCAAAATCTTTTTCTCATTGAGTTGGCTGCCTCTTCACCTTTTTGACAAATTCATTTGAGGTACAGAAACTTCTAAGCTTTAGGAATTCCCATTTATCTATTTTTTCTTTTGTTGCTTGTCCTGTGTGTTACTCACCCAGGCCCTGTAGGCATTTGGTTTGTAACCCCTGACTTAAATTCTGGAATTTCAGGTTGGCTTGTTAGATTACCAGTGAGCTAACTCAGAGTCCACATTCTATTCACACTCTCCCACCAAGCCTCAGTGTCTTCCAGAAAAACAACCATTTTCATTTATCTTCCATCCTATGCATCTCCTAGTAGGAGAGTAGCATGTGGCTGCCTAATACAAGGTCTTAAAGATGTTTCCCTGCATTATCTTCTAGGAGTTTTATGGTATTGTCTTTTATATTGAGATCTTTGATCCACTTTGAGATAATTTTTGGGTAGGGTGTGAGGTAGGGGTCCTCTTTCATTCTTTTGGATATGGATATCCAACTCTCCCAGCTCCATTTGTTGAAGAGACTATTATGTCCCAGTTCAGTGGCTTTGGGGGCCTTATCAAATCAGTTGGCCATAGATCTGGGGGTCTATCTCCAAATTCTCAATTCAATTCCATTTATCAATATGTCTGTCTTTGTGCCAGTACCATGCTGTTTTGAATACTGTGGCTTTATAATAAGCTTCAAAGTGAGGGAGTGTAAGTCCTCCCACTTTGTTTTTCTTTTTTAGAGTGTTTTTAGCAATTTGAGGCATCTTCCCTTTCCAAATAAATATGTTAACTAGCTTTTCCAAGTCTGCAAAGTAGGTTTTTGGAATTTGGATTGGGACTGCATTGAATCTGTAGATGAGCTTGGGTAGAATTGACACTTTAATGACATTTAGCCTTCATATCCATGAACAACAATATTTTTCCATCTTTTAAGGTCCTTTCTATTTCTTTCAGTAGACTTCTGTAGTTTTCCTTGTATAGGTCTTTTATATCTTTGGTTAAGTTTATTCCTAGGTACTTGATTTTTTTAGTTGCTTTTGAAAATGGTATCTTTTTATTGAGTGTCTCTTCACTTTGTTCATTTCTAGCATATAGAAACATTACTGACTTATGTGCATTAGTCTTGTATCCTGCTACTATGCTAAATATGTTTATTGGCTCTAGTTGCTGTATCATCAATTTCTCAGGGTTTTCCAGACATAAGATCATATCATCTGCATATAATGACAGTTTTACATCTTCCTTTCCAATTTGGATGCCTTTTATTTCTTTGTATTGCTGGATTTCCCTGGCTAGCCCTTTTAGCACAATGTTAAATAACAGTGGTGATAGTGGGCATCCTTGTCTCATTCCTGATCTTAGAGGGAAGGCTTTCAGTCTCTCACCATTGAGTACTATGCTGGCTGTGGGTTGTTTTATATATGCTCTTTATCATATTGTAAGTTTCCTTCAATTCCTACCTTTTGAGGCGTTTTTATCAAAAAGGGATGTTGGATTTTGTCGAGTGCTTTTTCAGCATCTATTGAGATGATCATTTGACTTTTCTCTTTTGATTTGTTAATGTGTTGTAATACATTGATTGATTTTCTTATGTTGAACCATCCTTGCATGCCTGGAATGAACCCCACTTGGTCATGGTATATGATTTTTTTTAATGTGCCTTTGGATTCGATTTGCAAGTATTTTGTTGAGAATTTTTGCATCTAGATTCATTAGAGAGATTGGCCTGTAGTTTTTTTTGTTTGTTTGTTTGTTTGTTTGTTTGTTTGTTTTTGCCTGGTTTTGGTATCAGATTGATGTTAGCTTCATAAAATGTATTAGGTAGTAGTCCATTTTCTTTAATGTTTTGAAAGAGTTTAAGTCAGATTGATGTCAGTTCTTTTTGGAAAGTTTGGCAGAATTCCCCTGTGAAGCCATCTGGCCCTGGGCATTTATTTGTGGGAAGCTTTTTGATGACTGATTGGATCTCTCTGCTTGTGATTGGTTGGTGCAGGTCTTCTGTTTCTTCTCTGGTCAGTCTAGGTTGTTCATATGTTTCCAGGAATTTGTCCATTTCCTCTACATTAGCCAGTTTGTTGGCATACAGTTGTTCCTAGAATCCTCTTACAATTTTTTAAATTTCTTTGGGATCCACAGTAATGTTACCTTTCTCATTCATTATTTTGTTTATATGGGTCTTCTCTCTTTTGATTTTGTCAGTCTAGCTAGGGGCTTGTCAATCTTGTTGATCTTCTCAAAGAACCAACTTTTGGTGTTATTTATTCTCTCTATTGTTTTTTGTTGTTGTTGTTGTTCTCTATGTCATTTATTTCTGTTTTCATCTTGTTATTTCTTTTCTTCTACTTGGTTTAGGATTGGTCTGCTGTTCATTTTCTAGCTTATTCAATTGCTCCAACAGTTCTTTGATTTTAGCTGTTTCTTCCTTTTTGATTTATGTGTTTAGTGCTATAAATTTCCCCCTCAGTACCACTTTTGCTGCATCCCCTAAGTTTTGATATGTTGTGTTCTCATTATAATTCATCTCTATATATTTAGCAATTTCTCTTGCTATTTCTTCTTTAACCCACTGATGATTTAGGAGCATGTTATTTAACCTCCAGGTATTTGTGAATTTTCTAAGTCTCTGATGGTTATTAACTTCTAATTATATTCCATTATGGTCAGAGAATATGCTTTGAGTAATTTCAATTTTTTAAAATTTATTGAGGATTGTCTAATATCCCAGCATATGATCTGTTCTGGAGAAAGTTCCATGAGCATTAGAGAAGAATGTGTATCCTGGTGATTTGGGATGTAATGTTCTATTTATGTCTGTTAAATCCAACTCATTTATCAGATTGTTTAGGTTTTCAGTTTCCTTATTGGTCTTCAGTCTGGTTCATCTATCTGTAGAAGAGAGTGATGTGTTGAAGTCTCCCACAATTATTGTGGAAACATCAATTGCTTCCTTTAGTTTTGCCAGTGTTTCTCTCATGTATTTTGTGGCACCTTGATGGGGTGCATAAACATTTATGATTGTTATTTCTTCTTGTTGAATAGCCCCTTTTATTTGTATATAGTGGTCTTCTTTGTCTCTCATAACATCCTTGCACTTAAAGTCTATTTTATCTGAGATTAATATTGCTACTCCTGCTTTCTTTTGGCTGTAGCTTTCATGAAATATTTTTTCCCATCCTTTCACTTTCAATTTCTTTGTGTTCTTTGTGTCCCTGTGTCTAAGATGAGTCTATTCTATGCAACATATTGATGGCTCATATTTTTTGATCCATTCTGTGAATCTATATCTTTTAATTGGGGAGTTTAATCCATTTACATTCAACATTATTACCATGAAGGCATTTCTTGAGTCAGTCATTCTTTACTTTGGTTTATGTTTGTCAGATATATTTTTTTTCCCACTCTCTCTTAATGTCCCTTAACATACCCATACTGAATCTCTTTAGTGCTGAACTTTCTCCATCTCTCTCTCTCTCCTTTCTTTGTTTCTCTGTCAGTAGTGCTCTCTTTAGTATCTCAAGTAAGGCAGGACTCTCGTTAGCAAATTCTCTCAGCATTTGTTTGTCTGTGAAAAATTTAAGCTCTCCCTCAAATTTGAAGGACAACTTTGCTGGATAAAGTATTCTTGGTTGGAAATTTTTCTCACTCAGAATTTTAAATATGTCATGCCACTGCCTTCTCGCCTCCATGGTGGCCACTGAGTAGTCACTACTTAGTCTTTTGCTGTTTCCTTTGTATGTGGTGAATTGCTTTTCTCTTCAGTACTTTCTACTTCTCTTCAGTATTTGACAATCTGATCAGAATATGTCTCAGACTGGGTTTATTTGGATTTATTCTATTTGGGGTTCACTAGGCATTTATGAATTGTGTATTTATGGTGTTTAGAAGATTTGGGAAGCTTTCCCCAACAATTTCTTTGAATACTCTTCCTAGACCTTTACCCTTCTCTTCCCCTTCTGGAAGACCAGTGAGTCTTATATTGGACAATTTATATTATCATATCCCTGAGGTCCATTTATTTTTTTAATTTTTTTCCCCATTCTTTGTTTTGTTCTTTCATTTTCTATTCTGTCATCCTTGAGACCCTGATTTGCTGTTCAGCTTCTTCTAGTCTTGTACTGTGAGTATCTAGAATCTTTTTAATTTTGTCAACAGTTTCTTTTATTTCCATAAGATCATCTATTTTTTTTATTTACTCTTATGATTTCTTCTTTATGCTCTTCTAGGGTCTTTTTCAGGTCCTTTATATCCTGTGTCATGCTCTCATTGTTTGTCTTTAGGTCTTTGATTAATTGCTTCAAATACTATTTCTCCTCTGATCTGCTGATTTGGGTGTTGGGGTTTGAGTTATCCATATCATCTGGATTTTTCATATGCTTTAAAATTTTCTGTTGTTTTTGGCCTCTTGGCATTTGCTTAACTTGATAGGGTTCTTTTAGTATATCTAGACTGATTCAAAGATTTCTCTCTAATTTGTCGGATCTACAGCTTGGTGGCATACACTTTCTCTAACTAACAAGCAGGTGGCATCTGCAAGCCACCTATTTCTCTCAAGCCAGTTCTCCCCAACTCTGTCTTTGTGGTAAGTGGGGATGTGAGTCTTGTGGGGGTCCATTTGGTGCACCAAGTTTGTGTGTGTAGTTGGTGCTGCCTGCCCTGAACATGGGGCATGTATCTGAGTGGTTAGGGAGGGAGGGCAGGTTTAATAATCAGATCTCCCAGGTGTTCCTGGAGATTTAAAGCTGCTGCAATAGTCTAATCCTTCAGTTCAGTCTCACTACAGTTTGTCTCTTCTACTGACCCACAAGTCCTTGGTATTGGTGTATGGTCCCTGGGACTTGTGTGTGGTCCCTCTTCCAAGCCATGCCCTTCTAGGGCCTCTGCTGAGGGAAGACTGTGGTACTTTTCAGGTGAGTACCATCCCTCAAGGGAAGTTCTGTGCCACAGGGCTGTGTAGGTACGTTCCCAGCCTGCTTAAAGGATGATGAATGGGGCATGTTAATTTCCCCCTTTGCACACAGTTCTGCCTTCCCAGCTCTGGGAGAATTAGCTGCAGGTGGGCGAAAGGCTGTTGTCCATGCCAGATATTGTGGCGTGTGCTCATGCTGTTGGAAACATTTCCTGTCACACTGTTTGTTTGGGGCAGCTCTAGGCTGTTGCACTGGTGCTGGGCAGGAGCATTCCCAGCTCTCTGGGAAGCTGGCTGTAAGGTATCCTCCCCCTTTCCTGGTAAGTTATGGTGTTCAGCAAATTTTCTCAGCCACTAGACTTACTGCTTTTTCCCTCAGAGCTACCCTACCTCTGCTCTTGCCTGTGCCCAAACTGCAAGTCTTTGAGGCTTTCTGTAATGGGCTTCTTAGAGTACTTGTTTTAGAAAAAGAGAAAAAGGTAAAAAAAAAGAAAGGGGGGCAACCGTCCTTGCAGATCTAATGGGCTATTAAAATGCTAAGAGACAAGGAGATTAGGCTCATTAAAGAACAACCAAGAAAGCAGAGAAACTGGCTCTTCAGACAAGGGTCTTTGCCCTCTAGATTTGCATAAGCTCCTGATTCTGTTTGAGCCGTGTCCTTCTGCATTTTGTGTTCACCAGAACTCCAAAAAGTCTCTGTTTTTTATTTTTTAAAATTATTATTATTATTACTATTATTATTTTTTTGCTGTTTTTGCTAGCTCTGTCTCCTCTCCACTGGCTGACTGCTCCCAGATTCTCCAGTGTCTGATCTCAGTATATGTACATTTGGAGTTTTGATCAGCAGTCTGAGTTTTCAATCAAAGCCACAACTGCAGTTCTCCCTCCTGGTTCCCAGCACCAAAGGCCACTCCTCCCATGGGACTGAGCCTGGCAGGGAGGGGGGCAGGTCCTCTGGCCATGAAAACTTACAGATTTTGCTAATTTCAGCTGGTCCATGTGTTCATGAGTGTTGTATGAAGTATGCCCAAAGTCAAATTGCTCTGTGGTGTCCAGTCCACGCAGTTCCTGGCTTTCTACCTACTGCCCTGGAGGAGTAACTAAAACACACACCTCACCATTCCACCATCTTGCCCCCTAGATTTTATTCTGAATGGGCTAGAAGGCTTTGAAGGAGCAAGCCAGAAATGTATAACATAATTTCTGTATTAAAGAAAGGATTCCTCTGACTTCTGTGTGGAAAAATTCACTCTGAAAGAGGAAGAATGGTGCCATTTAGAACTACCACAGTGCTCTATTCCATAGAATAGGATGATGATATCTTGGACTAAAATGGTGCCAGTAGAGATGGTGAAAGTGCATGAATTCAGAGTGTATTTTTAAAGTCAGACCTACAATATATAATGATAGATTGATTTTTCAGGTGTGAGGGAAAGAGAGGAGTAAAAATTGTTTCCAATTTTTTTTTTTTATGTGAGCAACTGGAAAAACAGATTTTTCATTTCTTTAATGAGAAATGCCTGGGAAGAAAGAGAATCAAAGATGTGTGAGAATGGAAAGTCAGAATTACAGTGGAAGAATAACTGGAAAAGAAGTATGAATTAAGACTATTTTATAAGGAATCTAGCATACCTTACTGAGAAATTTGAGGAAATCATGAAGGATTTTTAATTATTAGAATGCTATAATCAGAATTGTGTTTTAGAATGTAATTTAGTAGCATATGTTATGTTGTCAAGAAGAGAGAATGTGGTAATAATGAGAATAACAGACAAGAATGTTAGGACTTTTTCTATGATGGAGGCTGGGAATGGTTTAAAGAGTAGGGGTTAATTCATTTAAACTTTACTAATAATTGCTAGATGCAATGCCTTGCACTGTGTTATGAGGACAACTGAGATGACTACAATTTGGTTTATCCACTTAGAAAACTTAAGTAATCTTAAAAGATATTTGCAGTCGTATTTGTTATGTTTATGTGTCCTCAATCTGTTGTTTTACCAAGAGATAGCAGGCTATTTCATAAGCTAACATTCCTTATCAGGGCATATTCCACATAGTGGACCAGTGATATATAATAATAATAATAGTATACATGCATACAGAGGTAAATGTACACCCATAAGTCTTCTTCAGGAAAAAGGCACTCAGAAATTAATACACTATACAAATGAAAAATGAATTTGAGGTATCTTAAATCATTAAAATATATCCAAATTAAAAACTGAACTAAAGAAAGGAGCCAGAAATTTATAGAACAGTGAGAGTTAAAACATTTTCTGACAGCCTGGATGACAACAAAGGTTGTGTGAAGATCACTGACTGAAGAAACAAATTATCTATTCACTACAGTTTTCTTAACACCAATCTTAGCGTTTTTCCATACCAGCTACTTAATGCATAATTTGGAATTGGTAAAGCAAGTATATTTCCTGATCCAAAATGATTTTTCTACAACTTTGAACAATTTATCTGATAGTTATCTAATATAGCTAATATATTTGGTTTACATTTGACACAGACAATAGCTTAAAATGGGACTTAGCTGACTTTATTGAATAAAAAATAAATTGAATATCAAGATAGGATGTTGCCAGATGTCAAAAGAAAAGAAACTTGACCAATAATAATAAATTAAAAAATAGCTAACTTATTAGGCTCCAGCTCTATGCCAAGCATTATGCTAACTGTTTTACATAGTTTTTTCATTTGACCCTTATATCTACTCCATGAAACAGGCACTGTTATTGTCTCCATTTTAAAGACAAAGATCTGGGGAGCCTGAGTAGCTTGTATGATATGTTATAAAAATATTTAACAAAGCAAAGGTTTGGTCTGTCATTCAACCTCCAGAGTAACTCCCCAATACATTTTTCCATAATGCTTAAAGAATACATGTGCTACATGTGGATTCTCCAATGCTGCATCAGTATGACTGAATGAAGGTCACAGAATATCCTTAATCCCCCTCACAAATAGGTAAGAGTTTAATTATTTCACAATACACTTTACAAACAATTGGAAACTGCCAAAGAAGGGCCAATCAAGGAGGGAGCAAAACAAACAAATAAGCCACCCCCCAAAAACTTTTGTCCTTTCTTAACTTTTTAACATTGTTAATTCACAGCCCTTGAGAAATCTCATGGTATTGCATTTAAGTTCAATATGTATTTGCTAAAATAGTAAGACTACATGACTTTTTCCCCTTATATTCTTGTGCTTCATTGGATAAAAATTTATTTAAGGACTATTCTTGTTTCTTTCAAAGAGGGTGACTACAGAGGCAAATTTTGAATGGAACAATGCATGTTAGTATTCATAAGTTGTAATCAAATCTTTAGATATATCAAAGTTTGTTGATTGTTTTTATAGAAAAATAGTATAACTTTTCTTCTTTAAGAAGATCTATTGTATTAATAATTGAAAATTTCTTTAAAAATATTTATACATTGCAAGATTTTGGATTTATTTTCTATTTAGAGGTCTTTGGCAACTCCTTTTTAACATTCAAACTAAATTACTTAGTTGGTAAATTGTGTATTAGATATATAAAAACCGCCTAGTATCTGTATCATTCAGAAATATCAAAGCCATAATAGATGATTAATATCAAGGAATAATGCACTGTATGCTCTAGAATGTTAGAGAATTTGTCAATGCCAACATATTCATTTAAATAGAGCCAGGAAAACAGTTCTCTGGAATAAACAATATCATTTTGTAGCCTTTTGCAACAATGGAGTTCACTAATAAAGACAATGCAGGCTCCTCAACCTCTCAACACAGAACAGTAACAGAAACTAATAAAACTAAAAGTTTTGAAGTATGGAATGACAGGCATTGTATTTCCAGATATTATTGCTCAACTTTAACATGGGGCACTAAGTCAAGGAGTTTGAAACTTTGACAACATGAGTTATATGATATGCTCTTACTAGACTGTTAGTGATAGTATACAATTGAAATTACATTAAGAGGGTAACATAAAAAGGACAAATATATTTACTGACTAATATTGGAAGAGACAGAAGATCATCAAAGACTGGTGTTATGAATTGAAACATATTCCCCCAAAAGATAGGTTCGAGTCCTAATCCCTAGTCCGTGAATGTGACCCTATTTGGATATAGGATCTTTGCAAATATTATTAGCTACAATAAGGTCAAGCTGGATTAGGGTGGGCCCTAAACCAGTATGACAGTTGTCCTTATATGAAGAGGGTATTGAGCACAGAGCCAGGGAAGAGTCAGACAGAGGGAGAATGACACGTGACTACTGAGGCGGAGAATGCCATGGATAGCCGGCAAGCTACAGTAAGAAGCCAGGAGGGAGTCATTGAACAGATTTTCCCTTAGAAGTTTCAGAGAGATTATGGTGCTAACTGAGAACTTGATTTCAGAACTCTAGCCTTCAGAGCTGTGAGACAATGAATTTCTGTTGTGACAAGTTTTTGGTACTTGGTTACAGCAGCCCTAGGAAACTAAAACAATTAGTAATCATAAACTACAATGTTCTAGAAACCAAAAACATAAAAATACACTATCTAAAGAAGACATCATGAAAAACAGTCACCAAAGTGATATTGGAAGATCATTTGAAACACTGATTATATAAAATAAGTGTATTCTACATTAGAAAGTAAGAATATGAGCAATTTTTCAAGCAACCCCAGCTTACACATAGTGTCCATTAGGCTAAGCCCTTTCTCATCTGAGCTGCTTTCCATATGCTAAGATCATTCTGTTATTTGCCTAGTTAGAATCTACTACATACTCATATAAAAACCTATATTTCTCCTTTATTTCACTTGATACATCTATATTAATATTATTTCTATAATCATCTGTTTAATGACTGCCTTTCCTGTTTGGCTATATTGCTCAAGGTGAATAGGGGCATCTGTGTCAGTTCATACCATGTCCTTGATACATAACAGATAACACATATTTGTTGGACAGTGTGCTCTAAAAAAGAAGTTATAAATTGTAATTAGTCAAAATTTTAAAATCATATAGTCAAGTAGGTCACAAGTTGACAGTAAAAGAATGCATGAAAAAAAAAATGAAAAATACACGTGTGCTCCCCTTTCCAAATCTGATTTAATATATGTAGGCTGGGATTAGGGAAACATGAGGCAAATTTTTAAATAATATAGAAAAGCAAAATGTATTTTTGAATTATTTATATTTAGGGATGTTAAATTCACAACTGCTATTTTTAGTAAATAGTAATGAGTATATCTTCCATTTATATCAGTGAATACAAACATTTAGGGATTATGGTTATGACTGAGATTCTGATTATAATGGTAGATCCTTTCCAGCAAAAGACAGAACAAACAAAAAAAATACACAGATTCCTATTCATTAGATTTTGCTATATGGGATGGTTCATAAACTTCCTGAATCTTAAGAGATGGTTTTCCAGCTCAGAAGCCTTGTTAGAATTAAAGGGAATACTTTTTTACTGTTTCATAACTGTTACAGCTGCAGTGTACAAAGCTAATAGCTTGTTCTATATTTTTTCTTTAAGTTTAAGGACTTTATTGAATCGCATGCTTGATTCTCTATTTGATGACAGACTCTTTTGATTCTTTTAACTTTCTACAGACCCAATTTTCCATCTCTTTGGAAAAGAGATGGTGCCAATTTTTATGTGTCAATAATCATCTCTGAAGATTGACTCAGAATTATATCCTACATATAGTACACTGGTGATTTGGGTATTCTCAAGTTAAATTGCAAGTTAGTTTGTAGCTAAAGTGAATTTTAAATGGGCCTGTAGTTGTTGTTTAAAGATAGATCCTTAAACAAGTGCTCTGGGTATAATAACAATAATGTTACCTTCAGCACACGCTTCTTCCATGGAGCATAAAATGCCTCACACATACCATCAAAGCTAGGAACGCGGACGTGTAAATAACTTTCCACTCAGTGACGATGCCTCTCTACTGTGGTAAGATCATCTCTTCCATAATAAAAGCCTCAGTGGATGAGATTAAAGAGAACAATGAGAGAAAAACCATTTCCCTTTATCTTTATTTTCTTCTCTATCTTCCATCTAAGAACTATCAAATAGATCACTTTTAGTATAGCAATAATACCTAATTGGCAGAAAAATAGATGAGCAGACAAAAATAGAGAAGTCACTTATCCAAATCCATGGCAAAAGTTTTAATCTCCAGAAAGGGGTTTGCTATAGAATGGTATGCTTATGTAACACTCTTTTTAAAGATCTGCATTAGCAATCAACACAAAATAAATTACCCATATCTCAGTTCCTCATCTGTGACACTAGGATAAACGAACATTCCTTTTCACATCACTTCTATGGTGATTGAATAAACCACTGACCATTATTTCTGGCACATAGTGATTGATATATTACTATTAAGCTCAGCTAATAACAATGCCACCACTAATGCTTGTGATTTTATTAAAATTGTGCGTATTGACATTGTGATATGACATATTTCATGAACCTGACAGAGAGCGTTTAAACCTTTTTGACAATCATGTACTTCATTTGGAAGCAATTTTATGAAATATTTATGATTTAGTTCCAATTTTTTACAATAGGTTTTTCTTTAATAAGTCTAGTGTATGTGATCCAATTTATTTAGCTACTTTTTAAAAAATATTAACTTTATATAGTATGCATTTTAAAATGAGTTAGTTTTTGTAAATACAACTAAAACTTTCTAAAAAACATTGAATAAGTAAAGAAATAATATCAAGTGTGACGTGTGCTCTTATTTCCATTCAGAATAAAGTCATTAATGCACTTAGATTCTCAAAGGTAATTACCATTTAGTTGGTTTCATTATAAAACCCACAAACATTTTTTTGCGTGTGTGGAAATAGGTTTTAGAATGTCTAGAAATGAGGGATTTTCAATGAGGGAAGTCTAACATTCTTTTTTTCCCTCTCCAGACAACAGTATCTTACAAATCAGTACCAAATGATGCACAAAAATCCCTAGGTATCTTAAAGAGGAAAAAATTATGTAGGTAAACAGATAAATCTTCAGAACATTTGTCTTTATGGGAGCAACTCCTGCTGTTGGTTTCTAATCTATGGGGCATTAGTCTTCTCTAAATTGCCAGTGGTGTCCCACAGCTCAATGATAAATAGAAATCACTGGAAGAAACAGCACATTCTTCCACAGAGAATTTCCAGACAGACACGGGCCTTTAAGAAAAATACATACATAAAATAGATTCTCTTCTACTGTAACATTTTTCACCCTGAGTCTTTACACAAAGTCATTTTTAGCTGAACAAAAAAATAGTTTTCAGTAAGCTGTAGGTAAAAGTGTACACTAACATGATATTTTAATGTTTAAACTAAACGAGGAAGAATGTTCTACATAAGACACGATTCCCCTTATATAATGGGTGACTAATCATTAAATACAGTTTTTCATTTTTGAATCAACATTGACAAACTTGTACAACTATAAGATTTTTGATCAAAGCTACTAAAAATAACTTTCTTTTTTATTAGCTTCTTTGAGGGACAAATTTAAGGACTTATTTCTGGTTATATTATGAAATAATTTTACTGGAGGTATTTCTCATGTTTTTGTAAAATCATCAAAATACTTGGATAGACTCTTCAGTGTCTAATGCTTTCAATGTTTGCTGTATACACCAAAAAAGATTGCACAAGAGGCAAATAAAAAGTAGAATGTGGACCTGGGGGTAAGAGGGAGGTACAGGAGAGATAAACAGCTCTACATATTGTCTTCACAGATGGCAATGATCCCTGCTTTGTCAAAACATATTAGCACTACGATTTTGCACTAAAAGTAGAAGGCAGAGCTTTTGGTTGAAAGTGTTAACTCTTCTTGATGGTTCTCACTTTTCTCTTTCACACAAGACATATCTATTGTTGTATGGTTTCTCTTTTGTATTTTTAATCATCATTTTTAAACCAAGGATTTCATGTTTATTTTGCACTGAGGCTCACTTCCTGATAGATTTCATGAACCAAAACCTGTTTGCTGAACACTTTCTGCAACTCATTTTCCAGTCAGATAATCGATAAATTACTTTCATTTTTCTTTAAAGAATGAGTTGCAGCTGGCAACTCATCAAGCTGTAGCAACTGTTGTTGAGAATTCTTATCACTGTTTTCTAGTTTCTCACAGCTAATAACATTTTATCTTTCTTTTTGAGCAAAGTTATGTTTAAAAATAGTAAGTGTAAGGTTGAAGGCATAAAGATACAGGCATTTTTAGGATTTTAGTTTTATACTGGTTGAATCTTTTTTTTTTTTAAGTGTAAATATGCATGTGAGAGAGATTGAGAGAGAACAGAGATAAAGAGACACTGAGGAAATAGAAAGTAGGAGCATCTATAAATGTGTTTGTGCCGAAAATTACCTTCAACCACACAACAATGCCCTCTAGCCAAACCAAACAACACTCAGAACACATCTGTAGCTGAACAAGTCCAGTGCATTTCTTCACATACCATGGGGAACCACGGGGCATCACAGTAAAGGCTGGTTAGAAACGGCAGTTTATGAATTTAGACTTGTATTAGGTGATTTTGGAAATGAAAACAAAACAAAGCTTGGATCCTGTCAGAAAGCAGAGATTCAGTACCCTAATAAATCTAATCTAGAAGGAGGGAAGACTAGATCAAAGTAAAGCTGTAATTGTTGGAAGCTTCAGTCATTCATATTGTCCAGAATGGGAGCATAGTGGTCACTTTATGTTTTGGGCAATTTTTGTGTTTTGTTTGTTTGCAGACATGATTGCAGAATGGTCTACTTTTTGTCTTAATCTTTGCCAGCCAAAAGGCTTTATCTGATGTTCATGCTCTGTGAAATTGTTTATGCTCAACAGCAGAACACCAAGGCTGAGCTATGAGTCCCATGTCAGCTCATAGCAAAACCAAGTTCCAGCTGATAATGCAACTCTTTGATGTCAGGAACTGCTTTACTCTCTCTTACATTTAAGAAACATATTCTGATCCCCTATCATGTGAACTGTGTTAAGCTAAAAATTAAGACAGAGGAAGGAAAGAAAATATCAAAGAAATATTGATAAGCTTATTAAATTACATTGTCGCCATTTTGTTGCAGAATGGATACATTGATTCTCAAACTTTTATTTTAAAAACTATGAACTTGTTATTACCTTAGAAAACAGGGCCTATGTTTTCTTTTAAATAAATTCTAATTTTTATTATTTTAATATTGTAATTTAAAAAATATCCCTAGAATATCAACCAACACTCAAAAAGTCATCAAATGTAATCAGTGATCATTTTCAAATAAATGGTATTAAAACATGCATACTTAATCATATTGGCTTTGAAATCAATTTCACAGTTACTAAAGCCAAATCCTTTCCATAGTTGGCTTAGAAGCATCACCATGTAGTAAGGTTAATTTAATACATTTTACATGGGTAAAAGAATTGAATGCCCTTCTACAATTTACTACAGTAAAATGAATAAGCTCTATTAATTTATACTCTATAGTGAATTTTTGCATTTTATAACAAAAATTTCTTAAAGTACTGAGCAGTTTCTGAAGGTGGGTAATTCATAAATATGAATTATTTAGTTTATATTCCAAGTGGAATAAAAGAAAAATTGTCTCTGCTATCAGAATTCCTGGGTTTTTATTTCTTGCTCTAACAGGTATCAATCGATAAGTGAGCTAGTTTTCTATGTTGTCTATTCCTGAAATTAAAATATTGGTAGTAATTCTCTTTCCAATCAAATATATATTGGTTAATTATTAAATGAGATGAACTACATTCAAGAGGATAGTTATAATATCTTACTATCCCCCAATTTTCTGTTTATGTAACTCTATCATCTTTGAATTCCTGTAAGAGAGTATACAGTTTAGCTAATAAACATTAAAAATTGAATCAATTGTTATTGATGAAATGAATGAATATATTTGAAAGTAATTTAAAAGTGGAAAAAATATCATTTATTTTTATTACTATAGTTTAAAAAGCTTACTAGAGAAAGAGAAACATAATTTTTATTTAAGTGTTGAAAACTATTTTTTCTTTTATTTTCAACTAACTTGAATGATGTTAAACCAGAAAATCTTAAATTTTACCAATTAACTGTACATTTAAAATTGAATGATTTAGTGTAAAACAATTCAAAAGAGTCAAAGGCAATACAAAACACAGAAAAGTATGCATTGATTACTATCTCATTCTGTTTTAACAGAGGGATATTTTTATTTGCTGCACTTCAAAAGACTACACTGAAAATTACTAAAAGTGGTAAATGTATCACTGAACAGGAATTTTAATAAAGAAAGATAAGCAGATATATTTGAGAAATGAGAAATATTAATAAAAGTCAAAATCAAAAAACAAAATAAAACAGAAAATGTGGTCAAAGTTTGGAGATAAAGAATGAAAGATAAAAAATTTGAAGAGATCAATGCAGAGAATTTTCTAAACCAGATTAGAGATATTAAATTCCATATTCATGAACTATATGGACACAATGGACAATAAATGCCAAGGAAATAATAATCAGATTAATCATAATAAAACTGCTTAAAAGCATAGACAAAGGGGAAATATTAAAAATACTAGGAGAGCAAAAGTCGTATTTATTTCAAAGTATCAAAAGCGAGAATACAAGTCAATATTATAAAAGAAACAATGAAATTCAGATGACAGTGGAGTCACAATTTAGTTTTTGGCATTGGGTAGAATCAGTGTGCTATCATACATAATGGTGAGAGATTTTTTCTGAAGATTAGGATGTCCTTTTTGACCACTTCTATTCACAATATACTGGAGGTTCTAGTCAGTGTTATAAGACAAGAGAAAATAAAGTTATCCAGTTTGGAAATGAAGAAATAAAACTGATTTTACTAAAAATTGAGCAATAGTCTATATAGAAATCTGATGAATCTACAAAAATCTGTGAGAACTAAGTGAGTGAGTTTTGCGTGGTTTAAGGATACAAGATCAAAATACCAAAGTCAATTGTATATTTATAAACTAGTAATGAACACTCTGAGTTTGAAATAATGACTTAAAATTAGTATTTGCAACGGCATAAAAATTTGAAATACTTAGGATGAATCTGGCAAAATATATGAAAAACCAAAAAACAGAAAAGCATTCCTGAGAAAAATTTTTAAAAGATCCAAATTAAAAAAGAGTTCTCATGAGTTGAAACATTTAATATAGATAAGATGTCAATTCTCCCTAAAATCATGTATGGATTAATCACAATACCTATCAAAATCATAGGCTTTTTTGGTAGAAATTTGCAACTTGATTCTAGAATACATTTGGAAATTGAAAGAACACAGACTAGCCAAACAAACATTGAAAAATAATTATTTGGGTGAACTAGACTCTTTCATATTTCAAGAATTATTATAAAGCTAAAGTAATCAAGACAGTGTGCTAGTAAGTCCACAGATATTTATATAGTTAATGGATCAGAGTACAGAATCCAGAAATAGAACACGTATATTGGCAAATGATTGAAGCCAAAGATGCTTCAAAGGTGATTCAATGGGGAGCAAATGTTCTCTTCCACAAAATTATAAGGAATAATAAGGTATCCATTTGCAAAAGTATATGATCTTCAATCCATACGTCATGCTATGCACAACTTACTTCATAGACCTAAATGCAAAACATAAAAAATAAAACTCTGATAAAAACTTTCTGAGAAAAATAATACTAAATTTTAATTCCTGACCTGGATTATGGTATTTAAAATATACTAAAGGAGTTCAACTCCTAAAGGAATACTGGAAGAGCAGTGACCTTAGATTCCTGCCATGTATAGATAAGGCAAGATAGTAGAAGGAATTTTCTGAGTAGATAGGAATAGGGGTGTTTTTTTTGTTGTTGTTTTTGGTTTTTTTTTTGCTTTTTTTGTTTTGTTTTTTGCCAGTGACTGAAATAAAAAAAACGACTAGCAAAACTTTTTTCTCTCATTAATAATTACCCTTATTCTTCCTAACTCTTTAATAGGAATGGATATTTTCTCAACATTATGTAAAGTGGCATGGAGATGTGGCCAAAATATGTTTACTATCCCTTACTCTCTTTCTGATTTCCCCTCTTCCTCAAACTCTGCTCAAGATTCATTCCCATTTCTAAATCACTTCTATCTAGAATTTTTGGAATCTCCACTGTCCTTGCCATCACAGTACTAGCTTAGACGTGGCTAAAATCTGTTCAAAGTGGATACTTAGAAGTGTAAAAGTTGGATTGGGAGAAGGTATGGAAAATTGTTGTGAAATCTGTATTTAAAAATTAGAGTTCATTTCCAGAGATTTCACACGTAATTGGAGAAGCTTCTGGAAAGGGTGGGTAAAGACTCCATCCTCAGATCTATCCTTGGCATTGCCATTGGATTATATAGAGGCCATAATAACTGAGAGACTTTTATTTATGGTAAAAACAGAGAAAATGGGGAAGTGAAGAAAGTGAGGCGTGATAAAATTTGTCAAGGTTTTTGTTTGGAAGAGAGAAGGCAACCAAAACTACTGCTGTTCTCCCTTATTAGTTGAAAGATGTTTTTCCTCAACTACTGTTCTTGAGCGATCTCTTAAGAGTTGAAGTCTACTTGTAAGACTTCTAGGTTGATGTCTGTGCCAGTTTGAATGTACTATCTCCCCCCCAAACACCATTATCTTTGATGTAATCTTGGGTGGGTAGGACTATCAGTGTTAATTAGATTGTAATTCTTTGCACCCCACCCAACTGTGGGTGATGACTCTGATTGGATAATGTCCATGGAGGTGTTGGCCCGCCCATTCAGGGTGGGTCTGAATTAAATTAGTGGAGCACTATATAAGATCAGACAGAAGGAGCAAGCTTCTACAGCCAAGAAGGACAATTTGAAGAAAGCATAGGAGCTGCAGATCAGAGACAGTTTGAAGATGGCCACTGAAAGCAGACTCCTGCTGCAGAGAAGCTGAGAGAGAACAAATATCCCAAGTGCAACTAAGAGTGACATTTCTGAGGAACTGCAGCCTAGAGAGGAACGTCCTGGGAGAAAGCCATTTTGAATCCAGAACTTTGGAGCAGATGCCAGCCACGTGCCTTCCCATCTAACAGATGTTTTCCAGACACCATCGGCCATTCTCCAGTGAAGGTATCCGATTGCTGATGTGTTACCTTGGACACTTTATGGCCTTAAGACTTTAACTGTGCAACCAAATAAATCCCCTTTATAAAAGCTGATCCATTTCTGGTGTTTTGCATTCCCACAGGATTAGCAAACTAGAGCAATGTCTAATATTGGTTCTTTTTATTCCCTAAATGAATATTATTTTGAACATTGAATGATAAATTCCCATAAATGTCAAGGTAATAGAGTACTGCTACTGGTTTCTATTGTGACATAATCAGATTAAAACAAAAAACACAAAAAAATGAAAGATTGTGAGACTTTCAAAACTAAAACCCAAGTATTAGTACACAATGTTTTCATATAGAAGGGCATGTTTATGTTTTAACCAATACAACACAATTTTAAATAAGATTGAAATAATTTTTTTTTAAATCAATCAGTGATTTATTTTTGCACACACACCCAAAAGTTTCAAAGGGCATTATTAAAGAAGAGATTTGGATGTTATAGAGGTGAAACGATGACACACATGCACACACACATTTAAACACAGATGCCCCTGAATTTCATTAAATTAAAATAATATTTTCAAATTAATAATTTTGGAGGCCTATGGACTACTTTCTACTATTTTGACCCCTTTTCATCCCTTTTACTTCTTCCTTTAAATGACATGGTATCAGCAATTAAAAAAAAATCTAGTACATTTTATCTTGTGTGTTTTATATCTTCAATACTTTATCATCTTCCTTTTTAATAGAAGTATTTCCATTATTGCAAACTTTTTGATCTTAGTAATTTTTATTTTCCTCAAGATTATTCTTTAAGCAGACATCTCATTTTGGTGTTTGTGTTTATTTCTGAGAAAAATGAGAATGCAACATTGAACACCCAGTTTCAGGTTGGAAGAAAGTTCATTGTTCACACATCTTTTGTTGAGCTTTGTTCAGAAAAGCATTGGGTGTTAAGCTTGTGTAGCACAGCTGGGCAGAGAAAGAGCCAAGAAGAATTGATTTGCTGAGCTAGCAAATATATATAACAGTCATCAGTAATTAAAAGGACTTAATAATTGTGGTAAACAAGTTGAGAATAAAGTTAATGATTGTAACTGACTTGGAAGGATCAAGGCTGTTTGAAAGCACAAGGGATAATGTTGAAACATTAAACCTTATTTTAAAATCTAAAGCCTTATGATAATGCCACCTAATCATGAAAGATGGAATAAAACATTGCCAAGGGAACCAAGAAATATTAGAAGTGAAAACTAAAACAAATAAATAATTCAATCTTAGAAATATTTATAGTATAAAATTATTGATCCTATGTTAAAGGAACACAAAATCCATAAAAATGTTGATTTACCCTCAATGTATTTTCACTATGAAATCACGTTTTTTTTTTTTGGTGGACACAGCACATATAATATTTTCAGCATTGATCTCCCTGTAGCTTTCATTGTGTATTGTAAATACAATTTTATTAAGAGCATTAGAGGCAATCCAAACTACTGCATGAGGGAATTATGAAATCTTGATTTTTTTTTTAAATTTACCTATTTTATTGGCATTAGTGTGCAGTCTTAAAATTAATGCAGATCAAATGTGTAATGTGATAATCAAATGTCAAAAGAAAACTATAAATTTTTTTTCTATCACCCATCTCTCCCCACTGCAAGCCTTTCCCTTGGTTTAACATTCTCTCCTGGTATTGATATCCTCCTGGCATGGAGTGAGTTGTTACAACAGTGCATTGTGGGAACACAGGTGCAGGGCACAACACAATCTTTCAGCAAATGATCTCTTTATTACTTACACAGTATAAAGAGTCCAGAAAAGGCACATAATCTCCTTGTTACTTAAATAAAGCAAAATGCCCAAAAGAACAGGGAAGAAGTCCCATCACATCCTGTCACCTGGGATGATGGAAACTGCTCAAGCCTGAGTCAGTCGAAGGTAGATCTGCATGTCCCACTTTACACTTGAAGAAGAGAGACAAGTCAATGCTGTTTGAGTGTAGTTTCTATCCACTCAGGAGGGGAGGCCTTGCCACTGGGAATTCTGTTGTGATGCACATTTGAGGCTGCTTGTACCCAGTTTCTGGGTACAAGTTCTGGCTGGGTCTTTTCATTGGACTTAACTTCTCCCCCAGGATGTGGAATGGCACTCACTAGAAAAGGAGGTGGGGTAGCAGAAAGTCAGCAACTGGAGGTTGGCCACTGAAGAGTGTGGTTGTCACTTACCCAGAGGAGGAGGTGGGGTGGGTGATGTCTGGACAATGACTACTTAACAGATGGCTGCCACTTCCTTAACCCCTGGGTGTCCATCAGGTATCTACCATCACCAAATAACATTCCTTTCAGCCCAAGTTTAGAATCACAGATAAAACAGGAGTCTTGAGTAAGACAGAATACAGGTTCCTATCCTTTTACATTGTATTTGAAAGGTAAACATATGCTGAAATGCAAACAAATTAGTCCAAAAAAGGCTTTTAAATATTTGTTTGTCTTTTGATAACAACTATATCATCCATGTTACTATATCTGGAAAGACCTAGATATGTGTTTAGGAAGTTTCACCACATATATTCAACTCCTGGCTCAAATGTGATTGACAATTTGTAGCTCTGCCTGTAGCAGAAGGAACAAAAACAAAAGCAAACAAAATAGACTTCAATCTGAATGTTGCTGCTTTTCAAGCTGTACTTATGATCTTCCCTCTTTGATGTTTTCTAACCTCATGGATCTCCTCCTTTAAAACTGCTTATGAAGTTGCAGTCACTATGCCCTCTGGATCTTTCTTTGTCTACTTTACCTGTTGACTTTCTTCATGGTTTCTCCAAAGAAGAGCAAATATTTCAGAGATTCATTGCTGTGGTGAAAACATTGTGTATCCCAGTTTGGACATGTTCTCAGTCTTGGTCCTCATTCCAGTGGGTGTGAACCATTGTAAAAATGATCTCTTTAAGATATTATTTCAGTTAAGCTGTAGCCCAACTGATTCAGATTGGGCTTTACTCCTGATTCCTGGAGTCCTTTATAAGCAGAATGAAGTCAGATGGAGGGAAAAGCTGGGGTGGGGTGATGAGGTTAGGAGGGAGACAGGAGCAGCCAGAAACCAGAAGGCAAAACCCGTAGGAAAAAGAAAATATTGTCCTGTAACTTCTCAGATGACAGAAAAAGCCAAGAAACCCCAAAGATTGCCAGCCAACCAGACCTTGGGGGAAAGCAATCCTTCTATCCTTTGAAATCTGAGCCAATAAATCCCTGTTGTTAAACCAGCCCATTGAATGGTATTTGCTTTCAGCAGCTAGGAAACTAAAACAATTGTGAATTATTTACATCTGTCCACTAAGACAACAAAGTTGTAGCAAACATTACCTACAGTCAATACACCTCTCAAAGGTAATTACCATTCTGATTTGTATTACCATAGATTAGTTTTGTCTGTTCTTGACTTTAATATAAGTGAAAACATTCAGTAGTTAATCTTTTGTAGCTGGCATTATTTTTTTTTTTTCAAACAACACAATGACTTTGAGAATAATAACTGTTACTGCATGTATGAATAACTCATCCTTTTTTATTAACATTGGGTTACTATAATTAAAGCTGCTATGGATGTTTCAAAAGATATCTTTTGTATTAATTCCTCACTCCTTACCTTTACCCTATCCCCTGGTAATTTCTATTCTAGATTCTGACTCTATGAGTTTACTTATTCAAATTATTTCATATCAGCGAAATCATACAATATTTCCCCTTTTGTGTTTGACTTATTTCACTCAACATGATGTCTTCAGGGTTCATCCATGTTGTTGCATGTGTCAGAATAAGGAGCTAATGTTTAAATTGTACAGAGTTTCTAGTTGGGTTGATCATAAATTTTGGTAATGAATGGTGAATGACAACACTGTGAACATACTTTACACTGAATTAAATATGTGAACATGGTTAAAGGGGGAAACATTAGGTTGTATATATGTTACTAAAATAAAAATTAGAAAAAAATTGGACTGTACAACACAAACTTTGAACACTATTGTAAATGATACACCATAGTTAATAGTACAATTATGAAATGTTCTTTTGCGAATTGTGACAAATGTACCACACTAATGCAAGGAGTTAAAAATATGGTGGTATATGGGTACTCTGTATTCTAAACATGATTTTTCTGTAAACCTACAACATCTCTAATTAAAAAAAAACAATAAAGCTGACATTCTGATCTCAAAAATATGTATATTATATATTATATATATACACACATATACATATATATACATTTTTGGTGGGCTTAACCACTCATTTCTGTTATATACCCAGAAATTGAATTGCTGAGTCATAATATTTCTATATATTCAATTAGATATTGCAAAACAGTTTTTCAAAGTGGGTGAACAAAGTTAAACACTTGCCAGCAATATGTGAGAATTCCATTCATTCTACATCCTTACCAAAATTGGCAATACTCCATTGTTTTAACTGCAGCTACTCTGGGGTAGAATAGTATGTCAATGCAGATTCAGTTTACATTTTTCTCAAGAGCAATGCTCTGAACAACTTTTCATTTGGATTGCCCTTTCCAACAGCCTGTTTTGAGATGTTTGTTTCTTTTCGTTTTCAACCTACTGATTTTTCTATGAAAGCACATTCTGTTATTAATGGATTGGAGCTATTAATAGGTATGATTTCTATCGTACTTTAAATATAGTGTATGGAAAACAATTACAGATAAATATGTTAAATGGATACGCAGAACAGCTCAGTGCCTTCATTAAGTCTTGCAAGTAATAAAAGTGTGTAAAAAAAAAGATGAGGCCCTTAATTTGAAAGGCTCATGGGACTGCTTCTGTGATAAATACGTGCTGGGAAATGGACACAAGGCAAGACTGCCAGGCAAAATTAATGGTGTTTTTGTCCCAGTTGAGTCATAAATATTACCAATTCCTTGCCAATTATTTGAAGTTGGTAAGATAAAGATGGGAAAATCCATAACACGATTAAAGAGCCTTAATTCTTTTCTCTTTTTTTTCCTCCTGTACACTAGATCCTCTTATTTCAGTGTTTTGGATTTTATATTCAAGTTCTGTTTGAGAATAAACTGTGTTTACTTAGGAGAATCCTAATCTAGTATTTCTTTTTTCTGAGATTCAAACTTTTTTGGAGACATGAGAGAACTGGTTAATATAAATATAATAAATATAAATTACCTTAATAATAAAAAGTATGAAAGAGAACATAGACATTTCCTTCTAATGATTTTTCAATTTTGTGAAATTGTAATTTTTCCTCTTATATTCCCCTTCCTCCAACTCATATTTCCAAATTTAAATGTCATCAAGTTTCAAATACTCAATATGTAAGTGATATTATCTACCATAAACTGAAAAAAAAATGTACATAACACTAGGAATACAATAAGAATTAAATGTAATGTTTACCATTAAAGAAAACTTCTCAGGAGTAAAACATGGAAACAACTAATTATGAATCAAATATGATAAGTGGTATAACAATATTTTATAACACCATGCATAAGTGTTATGGTAACAGAAGCTATCATTTTTTTCTATAAGCATAGTGAGAAATATCTACATGTAAGAGATGATATTTGAAATGGCTTTTCAAGGATGAATAAGAACTTACAAGTTAAAGAAAAGGGCAACAGACATTGATGGTAAAGAGAAAAAGATCAGCTCAGAGAAATATAAGAATAAGTAGGAGAAAAAGTATGTAAAAAAAAAGATATCCTAACCTCAGTCCTCATAACTAATAAAATAAATTAAAGAAAAAATAAAATCTCTTCTGTACTGTATCAATGCTTGGAAAGTAGAGGCAAAGAAGAGCCTGACAGTGAAGTTTCTTTACATATTCCTATCTCTTTGTCTATCCATATATCATTAAAAAATGGGTTGAGGTATTTTTAAAATTTTCGAAACAAGAAATGCTTGGCTAAATGTTGTGCATCTCTAAGTGGGGGGGGGGGTGAGGGTTGGGAGAGTGGGGTGGGAACTCAGGAAATAACTTCTACATATTTCTCCTTAATGAAAAGTATATTAGGTCTTTACCTTAGAACAATTCTTGCATTTTCTACCAACTTGTTTCTTTATATATTCTACTAGTTTTGTCTATCCTTAACTTAATGGGATGCTTTCCCATTACAATTACCAAATGTGTCATCATTGTTCACCCTATAAAAATGAGAAATAATTTTTTATAATCATCCTTTATTTGCATTGATTTATTGGCTTGACCATTTACAAATGAACTAAGACTTGTTTACACTGAAATGTTACCTTAAGCAGAAATGTGCATTTTGTCTCTTTCTCTAGGCTAAATCTATTTCAGAGACCTGAAATGGATGGGAAGACATGCTTTGTAATTAGATTGGTGGATTCCACCTGTAATAGTTTTTTTTAAAAACAAACTCTGGCATCTAATGTCCAACATTTATGAGTAAAATACGTAAAGAAAAATAATGAAACTTTTCTTGATTTCCCTTGTTTATTCATTTTACATGGACTGAAGTGTTGATAAAGGATTTTTTATTAGTATTTCTGTTGAGTACATTATAGGAGATAATATACAATACTACAAAAGAATCCAGATGGTTTTCAGGAGATTGTTTTCTACGTTGCACAAAATAAAAGGAAAATTGTAATATTTGGTTAACATGATTGAGAGCTAGTGTACTTAGCCTCATTTGTAATTCTGCTTGTATTCTTCCTTAGGGATGCCGCTAGCTCTTACAATTCCTGTAACTGGATCTGAAAGCATTGATGTCAAAGGTATGCAACTGTGCAAACTGGACAAGAGTGTTCTTTTTTCGGATTGATGCAGCCACATGCTAGGGTGCAAGGCTTTTCGTCCTTGTGCACTGTCCAACCTACAGCAGCCCAGAGACTCTACATGGGATTTGAAAGTCCAGTAGCCAAATATTTGTCATGCATAGGCTCACTCTCTTATGTTATTTTCCTATAGTCACATTTACGTGTGTAAACCCCACAAAGTGAATATATAATATCTCCGTATGTAGGATAATAAACATAGGTTATTTGTAGCTTTTTTATTTGAGAAGGAAATATTTTAGCAATGAGAAGGAAAAAGAACAGAATTGTAATATATAAGAAGTTGCAGGGTTTCAAAAAATAGAAAACTTCTGGTACTGCCAAATATTTCTTCAAAATATTATTTGAGCTCATTTCTTGCAAATACAGTGTCAAAAATTAAAATATATGTATATTTTAAAACAATCTTTTTTAACTGTTGTGCATTAACTTCCCATTTTCTCTCCCATCAGTTCCTGGTAGCCTCTGTTTTCTGTTTCTATGAATTTACAAATTCAAAGTATGTTATATAAATGGAATCATATAGTATTTGTCCATTATGTCTGACATTTCACATAGCATGTTGTTTTCAATGAATATCCATCTTAAAACACTGCTGGGGATTGAGTCTTGTCCCTGCAAAGACATATCCAAGTTCTAACCCCTGGTCTGCTTGGTGTGGGCTCATTTGTGAAAGGGATATTCAAAGGTTCTATTCAGATGAGGCCAAATTCATCAGGGTAAGGCTTGATTCATATGATGTAAGTCCTTATGGTGGAGGAAATTCATACGCAGCCAACCAGAAGAAATCAGAAGCCAGAAGTAGGTGAAGCCAAGACAGTGAGAGATTGCCGTGTGATAGTGTTGCCACCACCAGGATGCTACCCACTTTAGAGAAAGCATGATCTTGCCAACACCTTGATTTTGGACTTCCAGCTCCCAAAACCATGAGCCAATAAATTCCTGTTGTGTAATCCAGCTTCTTCTGTAGTATTTTTCATAGCAGCTCTGGCATACTAAAACAAGCATGTATGAGAACTTAAATCCTTTTAATGGCAGAATACTGTTTCATTCATTGTATGTATATGCCACACTTTTTAAATTTATTCACCTGGAGATGGTCACTTGTTTGTTTCCACCATTATGCTATAAACATTATTATGTAGCATTTTATAAGTAAAAAAGAATCGCTTACTTATGAAATCCATGACTTCTCCCATCACTTTTGGGTTCAGAAGAAGTACCACACAACCATCTATGGAAACTTGCTTCCCCAGGAGCAGCATTGTGAGGTGGTTACACAACAAAGAATGTTGAACAGTTGTCTCCTGGGGTGAGCCTTGACAAATAAGACATAGAATATGGGAAGATCAATTTCACATCCTTCCTTCCCCCAACAGGCTATTCTGAGGCTAGCAATTCCTCAAGTCTGTCTGGAAATTATACAGCAGGAGCAAGGAATCTGACTGTTCTTAAGATCTGTGGACAACTCAGTAGCACATCATCTTACATTACATTTGCTTTTCTTCTTTTCTACCCCAGACCCCTTTTTCCTTCACTCTTATTGCCCTGAAATTACATTGTCTAATAAAACCATAATATACAGCTCTGTCTCAGGCTCTGTTTTCTAGAATCATGGTCTCAGATAGAAAGTAAGCCTATGAACAGAAATATCAGCTACCTTGGCTAAAATGGTTTAGAGTAGTGTTTGACTTTTTAATACAGAAATTATGATTGATAACCTACCCACAGAATGTTAAATGAAAATTCTTGAAATCTACATTTTAGTTTAAGTGAATTAAAGGAATATGGTAACCTATTTTTAAAATGATGCAGTGATGTAGAAAGGTGGCAAATATTAAGGCCAAAAAAAAAACCAAAAAAACAAAAAAAAACCCGCAACTTGAATAATTACTGTTCTGATTTGCTGATGCTGCTGGAATGCAAAACACAGAAATGGATTGGCTGTTAACAAGGAGCTTTATTTGGGTTCAAAATTACAGTGTAAGGACATAAATTGTCCAAGGTAAGGCATGAAAAATAGGGTACCTTCAGTGAAGGATGGCTGATGGTGTCCAGAAAACCTCTGTTAGCTCAGAAGGCACATGGCTGGCATCTGCTTGTTCCAAGGTTGCGTTTCAAATTGGTGATCTCCAAAAGGTCTCTAGGCTTAGCTTCTTGGGGCAAACTCTGGGATAGTATCTCCAAAGCATCAGCAAAAGTCTGCTTTCAATGGTCATCTCCAAAATAATTTTCCAAGCTGCAGCTTCTCTCCAAAATGTCATTCACAGCTGTTCTGAGTTCCTTCTGTTTGTCAGCTCTTTTATATGGCTCCAGTAATTTAATTCAGACCCACCCTAAATGGGTGGAGTAACACATCCATGGAAATAATCCAATCAAACGTCATTCCCACAGTTGATTGAGTCACATCTCCATGGAAACAGTCAATAGGTTCCAAACTAATGAACACTAAGTCGTCTGCTCCCACAAGATTGCATCAAAGAACATGGTGTTTGGGGGACATAATACATCCACACTCTCACAATTACCAAATAGCACTTTTATTCATGTGACTATATTTAATTCAAGAAAAAAAGATCATCCTTCATTAAAATAAAAACATAAAAACCTTAAATATTTAATAGGGTTCCAAGATTCTTCAAATTTTAACATTAAAGCATGCTGAAGATTGAGAATAAATGAAGTCACACTGAAATGGAAATATCTTTAGAAAGCACATTTTTGTAGATGTCATGAATTTTAGGGTACTAATTCTGGCTAACGTGGTAGGTATTTTTTGGTATTTGTATCAATCTGAAATACTAATAATTCCTTAAGAATTTACACAATATGTTTTTGCAAAACCTGTTAAATCATAAATGTCCCATGACTGAGTATATAAGCTTGAAGCTAAGCACAAGCCATTTCGGTATGATGTGTTGAATATTACTTATGGAATGGTTGTTGGTGGAATAATAGGAAAACACAAGAATCTGGAACAGAATATAATATACAAATGTAGTGAAGATGTTTCTTTATAAATGATAATTAAAGATGCAGACTAATCAATAATTGCACAATGTTTTAAGGATTATGGGAAAAAACTATTAAACAATTGGAATATTAGGAAGCTGGCAAAGGTAATAGAAGGAAAACAATGAAAGTAACATAATTTAAATTCAAAATAAACCATTGTTTTGAACTTGCTTTGGATAAATTTAAATGCTTTGGAGTGTTCAATATGCTGATTTATATTTTCCATTTCCTAAAAGTTTTAAACTTTGGAAATAGTAAAGGTTAATTTGATAAGAAAATGGCCAATTTTATTACTAGTTTAACTGTTAGAATTTTTTCCTGGTCTGTTAGTACAGATGAAATTCTATTTTAAGAAGATAAAAAAAGAGTTATCTGGTTGCCTGCAAATCAATTTAATGGAAAGGATAAACAAATGCCAAAATGTAGTTTGTTAAATTACATGAAAAAAAGGGATATACATATGTGTGTGTGTATATATATATATATATATATATATATATATATATACACACACACATATATATTCCCCCAAATTTTATTACAAATATATATGATTTTCACAGACCATGAAAGAATAATCTGTTGCTTACATTTATATATGAATACTGAAGTAAAGAATCAAGTTGCCTAAATATTTTAATAAATTATTTAATAAATTATTGATGTATTTAAATTACATAGTCATTTAATAAATATTTATTGAGCATCTACTCTGCACCAGGAACAAGTTTACATATATATATACATTCAATATATATATACATATATATATACTGAAGAATCAATAGTGAGTTAAATTGGATGCCATTTTATATACACCTATGATAACTTAAGAAATCAATGTTTTGAGTAAGTGAAGAAATGAATAAAATGATAATTGAGAATAAAAAGAACAGGTGGCTACCTTTTTATTTGCAATTAAATGCTTTCACAATTATCTCTAAATGAAGCTTTCCATTTAACATTTGCCACAAGAAAGGAAGAATGAGAACTTAAGCAATTCACTTGTAGATCACATGTGCTCTAATTAGTGGTTCTCTTTATGAACTAAAAATGAAGAGTCCCTGAATTTGGTAATTTAAGGAGACTTTCCATATGGACTGGTATAACTATATGTCAGCTCTTTTCTTATTCCTTGAGATTCAGCTTACTCCTAAGCATCAGTCATTATGCTACCACTTCTATAAAACATCTCTGGTACAACTGTGTCTTTAATATTAATTTTCTCCTCTGTGACAAGATTCATAAAGATCTAGTAAATATGAGAGATTTCCTCTCAACTTCACTCCCAATTTGCTCAATGAGTTGCATATTTCTCTCCTGTCTACACACCATTCATTTTGTGGGTGTGGGAAAGAGGTGAATGTGATGCAGATCTTAATTCATTTTGTGGCTCATCCTGCACTCATCAAAACTATAACTTTAGAAAGTTATACAGGTAGAGTATTCCTTATGAAGATTTGGAGAAAACTAACTACAATGAAACATGTGACAGAAGAAATTTGAAATAGCATACTAGTACGAATATTTCATTTTCTACCACCAGCAGCAAAACTGTTCATAACTAAAACCCCTTATTCACAATGCTGAGATCCAAAACTCTCCAAAATCCAAGTTTCTTAGTACTATACTGATTTAGGGATAAAACCTGATGTAACAGGAAATTAGGCTGTTTTTAATCTTTATTTATAAGAGTTTGTAGAATATTTACACATTTATGTACATAAATATCGATTTGGTTGATTATGGTGAGCTCTCCCAAATCAAGTTTGGTTTGTTATGCAATATATGACAAATTAATATAATATCATCTAAAAACTTGTTATATTCTGAATTGCCAAGCAAAGTTGACCCCAAGGACTTTTAACCCCAGGGCATTAAGGACACACATACAACCACATGTCTCCGAATTATCTCCTAAGCCTTGACTATTATTTTTAAAATTCTTGTCTGTCTTTTGATAACACATACAGTCAGAAGAAAATTTTGCACTCCTCTGAACAATATATTTAACCAAATCTGATTTACTCATTTGAGAATAGTGTGTGGGGATGTCAGTGGGCTATCACATGGTGGTTTTGACGTTAAAATTCCAGAAAGACAACACAATACAAGATGGTGAGGAGCAGAAGATGAGCAAGACTTGTCTCTCAAAGCCTTACTGAATGATTCTTATTAGATAAGGTTTCTAAAATTGAAGTTCTGTTCCAGTCTCTTTAGCAATATGAACATATTCTAAACGGAGTATAAATCCTGATAGACATATTCTGAGACACATGATAATCAGAATGACAAATGCCAAAGATAAAGAGAGAATTATGAAAGCAGCAAGAGAAAAGTGATTCATCACATATGATATGTTACTGGTAAGAGGATAAATTAAATATTTATAATGGAATCAAATTGAGAGTTAAGAAATAGAACCTCATATCTATGGCCAATTGCTTTTTGACAAGTCTGACAAGTCCAATGAATTGTGAAAGAATAGTCTCTTCAACAAATGGTGCTTCGAGAACTGGATGTCCATATACAAAAATATGAAGGAGGAGACTTGTCTAACAACATATAAAAAACTAACTTGAAACATACCAAAGACTTAAATATAAGAACCAGGACTATAAGACACCTATAAGAAAATGTAGAGAAGCATCTTCAGGATCTTGTGTTAGGCATTGGTTTCTTAAACTTTACACCTAAAGCACAAGCAACAAAAGAAACAAATAGATAAATGGGACATCATCAAAATTAAAAACTTTCACGTCTCAAAGGACATTATCATGAAATTGAAAAGACAACCTACTCAATGGGAGAAAATAGTTGAAAATCACATATCCAATCAGGGTTTAATATTCAGAATATATAAAGAAACCTTGCAACTCAACAACAAAGAGACAAAACATAGTTAAAAAATGGACAAAAGACTTGAATGGACATTTCTCCAAAGAGGATGTACAAATGACTAAAACACACATGATAAGATGCTCAACATCACTAGCTACCAGGGAAATGCAAATCAAAACCACAATGAGATACCATTTCACACACACTAGAATGGCTACTTAAAAAAAAAAAAAATGGAACTCCCAAGTGTTGGAATGGATGTGGAGAAATAAGAACACTCATTCATTGCGGGGGGAATGCAAAATGATGCAGCCACTGTGGAAGACAGTCTAACAGTTTCTTAGAAAGCTAAGTATAGAATTACCATATGACCTGGCAATTCCTCTACTAGGTATATACTCAAAAGAATTGAAAGCAGGGACTCGAACAGATAACTGCACACTGATGTTCATAGTGGCGTTATTCACAACCGCCAAGAGATGGAAGCAACCCAAGTGCCCATCAACTTTTGAATGTATAAACAAAATATGGAATACACATAAAATGGGATATTATTCAGTGTTAAACGACTGAGTTTCTGGTTGATGCAACAACATGGTTGAACCTTGAAGGTATCATGCAGAGGGAAATAAGCCAGGCAAAAAAGGACAAATATTGTGTTATCTTATTAATATGAACTAATTTGAAGAAACAGACTCATAGAGTTAGAATCCATATCATGGAATACCAGGGGTGGGGTTAGAGGTAGGGAATGAGGAATCAATGCTTAATTTGTATTGAATTTCTATTTGGATTGATTATAAGTTTTTGGAAAAGGATGATGGTGATGGAAGCACAAAATTGTGAGTAGAATTAACAGCACTGAATTGTATATGTGACTGGTTAAATTAGGAAATTTTATCTCATATGTATGTTGGTAGAATAACCATTAGATGATAAAATTTAGGACTGTACAACACAGTGAACCCTGTTGTAAATGGACTACAGTTAATAGTATAATTATACAAATGTTCTTTCATGAATTATCATGAATGTTCCACACTAATACCAGGTGTAAATAATAGGGTGGAATATGGGAAAAATGCACCCTAATGGAAACTATGGACTATAGTAAATAGTTCAATAATAATATTCTTTCATCAGTTGTAAAGAAGGTACCACACTAATTCAAAGTGTTAATAATAGGGAGGGTTATATAGGGACACTGTATTTTTTACATAATTTTTCTGTAAACCTACAACCTTTATAATTAAAAAAATGACAAATTACATTTCCTGGAAGAAATAGTAAAATCATTAAATGACTTATGGTCTTTTAAAGGTTTATTCCTTTAAAGAAAATAAAATGAATGCAAAATAGGATATTTAACTGAGTACAAGAAGCTCTCTAGTCAAGACAAAATGGCCAATTTATCAGCATGGGGGACAGGTCAGTAATAATAGAAAACAAGCTATTGAAATAATTGAACAAGACAGACCTTATTTAATTAATGTGAATAATTAATATAAATTAAAATAGATTATGTTAGCAACTACTACTGGAAATGAAACAGAATTAGTGATCATTAAGCCATTGTGCTAATTCACCATTTATTTATACTTAATTTGTTGCAACTAACAGCAACTAAATTTGTAATGTTACAAATGTGTAATAATGTTGGAATTTTTTTTTCTTATTTTTAAGGAAATACCTGTGAGTGAAATGCAAGTAGGAAATTTATCATTTATTTCTCTCATAAATAAACCTATTGTATAGGTTTTCTATTTTTATGTATTTTTTAAATTTAAGTATCATACTATATATGATCCACTCTCAGGTCACTAAATCAGACAATACCAATACACTAACAGCCCCAGTGTCATCAACCCAGTGATGCCCTCTCTTTTCTCCTCGAAAATAACTACTAGTCTGTATGGTTGCAAAAAGACTTCAAAGCTAAATTTTTATAAGTATTTCTACTTAAAACCCACCCATATTCGATTAGTAATGATCAGCTCAGAAACACTGAAAAAAGGATACATTTAATGAAATTAATAAATAGAAATAAAATAAATGAGGAAAAGTATAATATAAAATTAGCTAAAATTTAAGGGAAACACTGAAATTTTACATGAGATTTTTTTTTAAAAGTACTCTGTATTGATATGTAACTGGTTTTTAGTAACTTTCCAGAGTAAGCAATTTGTTCACCCACAAATAAGTCAAACAAAAACACAAAGTCTCATGGCATAAAACAGGATTTATATAGATACCTCAATCATTGCTTATACATTGATAGTCACGATTCAGAGAAGAGACTAAATCAAGCCTGCAACACTTCATTTCTGTAATAAACACACAGTTTCATTAACAACCATGACTTTCTCAGGAAATATCCTAAAAGCTATTACCAGTTTTAATGGGGTTATTTTTTCTAGAAATAATTATGTATAAAATGTTTAAGATGTTTAGAATTGAGTGAAATAAAATATAGAATTTTAATTAGAAAATTAGTGAATAATATCCTTATTGAAATAGTCACGAATAAGAAACTCTAGAGTATGCTAGGATTCATTATTTGACAAATAATTTGAGCCAGAGTTGGATTTCAAGGAAAAGGTCATCTAAATCTGGATTAGGTTAAAAGGTATATCTTAAAGAGTGTGATGGGTCTGAGATTCTATCCTACTTTAAAACTAAAACCTTCATTTGTCACAGTTTCAAAGAGTCTGACAGAATAAACAAGACTTAAGTCAGAGGTAAAGAACTTTATTACCCCTGGCACAGAAGGCAGCATGAGCTTCAGGTTCACATTGGTTTCTGTAGGCCTAAAATTCCCATGGAGACATTGGGCAGGTGGCCCAGTGGATCAATGGATGCTACACTCACAGCGGTTTTGTGTCACAGCTGAGGAAACTCAAGTTCAGGAATTTTCTTTTTTTTTTTTAATGGAAGCTGCTAACAGAACTGTCCAACCTTTGCCCTGGAGGGAGAGATTATGTTATTATCCAGGTCAGGAAACAAATCTGTTGTCACAGAAAGAGACAGAATTTCTTTCTTCCAAGGTTATTTCTTACACAATCATTCTTGGAAAGAGCTTGGAACAAAAGATGATACAAGATGCAAAGAAATACCACAGAGAATTATTGCCCCACATAATGGAGCCTGGCAATTTTTAGATAGAATACCACAAAGTTAGCGGTATTAAATGATTACAAATTCATTTACTATTTTTAATAAGCCAAGAAAAATATTAGGGCATATATTGATAGAAATTGTTTTTTTATAAACCATATTTATTTTCACACAAGTACAATTATTGACATCTAAACAGTATTACTATGATATTTTGAAGAATATATTTCAGCAAAACCAATGACTTCAGTAATCTTTCTGGTGATATTTAGCACTTAAGATGTTAAATGTGCAATTTAAAAAAAATTGAGCCTCACCATAAAAAATTAAACCCAAGTTCAATACATGTGTATATACAGGAAAGCAGATGCATTATCTTAACTATCAAAAATTGGTGTGTGCTAATTGCATGGAACTTTGAATAGGAAGTGAGATAAATTAGGTTAGTATAGGCTGGAGTGAAATAGTGACACATCCCAGAGTAATTTGGGCAGTTAATACAAAATATATTTACAGCCTCCCCCTCCCCAGCCCTGAGGATCTGGGGGAAGGTGTGGATGTGTTGGACAGCCTCACCTGGACTGGTGTTGATGTTGTCACAAACATTGGGACTGGCGGTTTGATGTGCTGAGCCCTCGAGCATGGGACTTGCCTTTTTGAAGCTCATTACCACAAAGGAGAGTCTAAACTTGCATGTAATGGTGCCTAAGAGTCTCCCCCTGAGTACCTCTTTGTTGCTCAGATGTGGCTGTCTCTCTCTCTAACTGAGACATCTCGACAGGTGAACTCGCTGCCCTCCCCTCTACGTGGGACCCGACTCCCAGGGTTGTAAATCTCCCTGGCAATGCAGAATATGACTCCTGGGGATGAATGTGGACCCGGCATCGTGGGACTGAGAGTATCTTCTTGACCAAAAAGGGGATGCAAAATGAGACGAAATAGTTTCAGTGGCTAAGAGATTCCAAATGGAGTCGAGAGGTCACTCTGGTGGACATTCTTATGCACTATATAGATAACACCTCTTAGGCTTTAATGTATTGGAATAGCTAGAAGTAAATACCTGAAATTATCAAACTCCAACCCAGCAGTCTGGACTCCTGAAGACAATTATATAATAATGTAGATTACAAGGGGTGACAGTGTGATTGTGAAGACCTTGTGGTTCACACCCCCTTTATCTAGTGTATGGAAAAGTGGAGGAATGGGGATAAAAACTAAAGGACAAATGGGGTGGGATGGGGGGATGATTTGGGTGTTCTTTTTTCACTTTTATTTTTTATTCTTGTTCTGGTTCTTTCTGATGTAAGGAAGATGTTCAGAGATAGATTGTGGTGATGAACGCATAACTATGTTATCATCCTGTGGATAGTGGATTGTATACCATGGATAATTGTATGGTGTGTGGGTGTATTTCAATAAAACTGAATTTAATAAAAAAAAAAAAAATGGTGTGTGCTGCCTTGGCATCCATCTTACTTTGGCTAAGCTACTTGCCTCAACACTGACATTTGGCCTAAATAATAAACAGGTTTCCACCCATGGGCCATCCCCACCATAGACACAACTCCACAGAACCCACAGCTGCCTGCACATGATAAGCTAGCCATCCTCAGTGCCCTTGGACCTCCAATCCCTTTCCCTTTTCATGTGCATTTGCTTTAAACTAACCCATCCTTGGCTCCTGCAGGAGATCTTCTAACCTCCACTCCTGGGTCCCACTCCCTCTGCTTGTATGCTCCCCATGCACTCATTGAGCCACCCAAGCTAACTGTGCTTCCCATGGACTGTTCATAGCACCCCTCTCTTTCTGGGACCTGTGAGCAAAAAACTGTCTTTTCTCATGCATTATGGCCTCAGTTTCCCATTGTGTCACACCTCCAACCATATCTAAACTTAAAATCTAATTAACTAATATTGAAACACACATACACACACATATGTAATCAGGAGAGCTACAGGCCAGGAGAGTGAAAAACACATTTTCCCAAAGTGCACTCATTTCCTTTATATAAATCAGAAAATTAGAGACTATGGGTAAAACTAGAGAACACATTGTTTCTTGAAGTATTTTTGTAGTGTTTTAAGTAGTGGCATGTTTGAAGTAGGGATAGTCCATTCAATGATGAGCCCATTGCTGTGTTGTAAACACATAAATTTACATTCACTGTAAAGTAGTCTTTAATTTTCTCTAAGGGCATTTGGGTAAATTTTTTTCTCATCAGATTCTGTATTACATTAAATCAGGGTGAACAAACTACAATCCAGAGGCCACATCTGGTCTGCCACCTACGTTTGTGCAGTCCACAGCTAAAAATGTTGTGGTGGTTTGAAGCTGTATGTACCCCAGAAAAACATACTCTTTAATCCATTCCTGTGGGTGTGAACCCATCAAGTAGGCTCACTTGCTGAGGTTACTTCAGTTAGGGTGTGATCCTTCTCATTCAGGGTGAGTCTTAATCCTCTAACTAGAGTCCTTTATAAGTTGAATGAAAAGATTATATATATATTCAGAGAGAGAGCGAGCGAGAGAGAGCACACGCCATGGAAGCAAGAAGCTGAAATCCATGAAACCTGGAAGAGAAGGGAGAAACCAGCAAATGCAATCTTGTGCCTTGTCATGTGGCAGAGGAGCCAAGGATCACCAGCCGCTAGTCTTTAGGAAGAAAGCATAGCCTTGATGATGCCATGATTTGGACATTTTCTCAGACTCTAACTGTCAGCAAATAAATTCCCATTGTTGAAGCCAAACCATTACAGCTTGGAACAGCCAGGAAACTAAACACACATTTTTCATTATTTTAATGGTTGAAAAAAATCAAAAGAAGAATAACGTCTTATAAAATGCAATATCTATATGAAATACAAATTTTGGTGTCCAAGTTTTATGGAATACCATCATGCTCATTTTTTTACATATTGTCTGTGGCTACTTTTGTGCTACAATGGCAGAGTTGAGTAGTTATGACAGAAACAGATTGTCCTTGCAATGCCAAAAATATTTACTGTCTGGCCCTTTACAGAAAACATTTGTCTGTCCTTGCCCTAAAATTTGTAACTGCTAAAGAGATATGAAGACTTGTGTCAATATAGTTCATAAGAAATTTTACATGCACTTTATAATAAAATATCTTTTGTAAAAATGTTTTCACACAACTGACAATATAACACAGCCAGAAAGTGATGTAAATTGTTTTATTCATGAATCCCATTAATAAACTGAAAAGTAATCCAACGGAAATATAGAAAATATACAAAAGTCTATGGAACACGACATTTAGAAAACCATAAAATAATAAATGTGGTGCCTTAGTTTCATTGCTAGGAGAAGTATTGGGCCTCATGGTTTATTAAAATGATAAATGAAAGCTACTGAATAGACGGTTTGGGCTACAATCTAAATTTTATCTCAATAACTGAAATAGCAGAAGAAAAGAAGAGAAGTGAGAAGTATAAAACATTTTTAAAATGTTTATAAAGCACATTATATATCTTGGATTTTAAACATATTATCAATTACAGCCCATTCTTCCATCATCTATGTTTTCCCTTTTAATTGTGTCTAGAAATTGAATACATAATATATTGAGAAATCCTTGGGTGATTTTTATCTAAAAATCATATAAAAATTGTATCAAGAAATTGTTACCATACTGGAAAAAAGAAGATTTGCTACAAATTCTCCCATTAATAAGTACATTCAAGTATTAGTAAACACTTCTACCTTTTAGGGAAAGAGAATCCATGAGTTTTGTAATTTATCAGTCACAGGTAGGAATGACATAGAAATATACATCTTTGAAGTGAGATTTGAATAAAGGGGAAAGTATAGTTTAATGAATGATAAAGTCATTTTTTTGTATTTTAAAAATTTAAATTAAAAAAATAGCTATAAGGGGTATTAGAAAACAACTAATTCATCAAATTATCATTATGGAAGTGAAGGAACTGAAGATTGGAGGTAAGAGTGGGAGAATCAGAATCCAGTCTTTCTGACATTTTTCTCCTATGTAGGCTGTCATCAAATTTGACCACAATTTTGTGTATCTTCGGTTTTGCAAAACTGCTTTTTTCATAAAACAAGAATTTAATTACATTATTACTTTATCAGTTTTTCTTTACCAGCTACTTCAACTTTAACTTTATTGGTGAAAGTTTACCCATTTGTATAAGTAAATATTAGAATAGAATGACTATATGTCCAAATCATTGCATGAATTATGTCACCTTACCAGTAAATAAAACATGTGTCAATAGAATTTCCACTAATAGAATTCTGTGGGGTCGCTTTCCTTGTTTAAATGGCTCAACTTTGTGATTGGTGTTAAAAAATAATAAAATCACACATTAGTTATGGAGCAAAATGCAGGACAAAATTCTTGACCTTTTCTCCAAAGTTCAAAACTAAAAATGAGAATTGTTTTTTTCCTTGAATGACAAAAAATTTAATTATCAATCAAAATGAATATTACTACAGTGTAGAAAAGAAATTATTGAATGATGACTTGACCGTCAGATTCTGTTGCTTCATCTGATCATGGTTGAAATGATTTGTATGATTTCATATTACATCATGCTTAAAAACTTTGGATAACTTTTGAGTGGCAAAGTTTCAAAATATTGCATATAATTAGTCATGTGGTGTAATATATTTTAAAATACATTCTTCACTGAAATAGTATGTAAATCACATTAAATTGCCCAAGAGGAATAAAACCCAAACAATGCCTGTTAGTTTATCCATATGATGCTGTTATTCTCATATTCAAAAACTCTTTTGCTGTTTTGAAACATTAAGACTTTAGATGTCATGAAGCCATTACGTTTCCACAATTGCCCAGTTGTTTAGTGCTGTGATCACTGTCGTGTGTGTGTGTGTGTGTGTGTGTGTTGGGGCGGGGAGGCAATTGCCCACTCTAGCAGCATTCCATTCTGCTTTGCTTCTCAAATTTATTCCACGCAAACTAAGAAACTAAGAAAAAACAATTATAATTGGTAGGATAAAATAAACTAATCCATCTCAGTTACTTATTTACTTTTAGAAGGGTTATGATTTCTTTTCCAAAGACAATTAACAGAGAGATTATACAATATTTTAATTACCATATAGCAGGGCAATATTCTGTACTTAGCCAAATCATGCCTTCAATAAACTTAGGGATGTGCATATCCAAAAATAATATTCATTCTCAAAATCATAAGGGCAAGTTTTCTGTGGTCTGAGTGACAGTGGACTAGAATTAGTGAAATGGTAAAAGCAAATGATTTGCCAACTTTTTTTTTTTAAAGTGATTTAGACAGAAGTCTTGTCTATCCCAAGCATGGTATCTATTATGTGTTTAAAGGCCATGATTATTTCAAAAATAGGCCTTTGAAGAAACCAAGTAATTAGTCCAGTGCAGCTGGTATAAACATTACTGGCACAGATACTGGTATGATAAAAAACTTGGCAAAGTATTTTATAAGCAACACTCCAGAGCATGTCAAACAAATTAAGCACCTACATATTTTTTTAGAACCTAAGAAAATGTACATAGAGGACACCCAGTTTTGATCCTACATTTTAAAAACTCCAAAGAACAAAAAGAGCACTGCAACAGTACTACATTTTTGTTTACACAAAAGTTATACTGCATTTTAAATACTAGAATTTCACTGTTTTGTGCTCAATCCAGATTATTTCCTCTGAAAAACATGAAGGAACTCAATTATTTTCCTGAGTTACTGTTAGTTTTCTTTTCTCTGTGTTTTTGAAATACACATACTTATTTTCAAATTTGTTTTTCTCCATTTAAATTGTATTGTGAAATATATCACACATACTAAAGATGTTACAAAATATGTACACACTTTAAAGAGTAACTATAAAGGGAACCCTTGTGTACACTCTAACAAATAAGAAATAGAATACTAAATGAAGCTTAGAGACCCTATGTGTGTCTTGATCACATTGTTTTCTCTGCTTTCCTGTGTAACTGTGATCCTGAATTTTGTGATTTATTCCCTTGCTTTATTTTATAGCTTTATCCTATCTACATGTTGCTTAAAAATACACATTATTTTGCCTTTTCCAAAAATAACAATATTGTTTAAGTTTATAAAGTTCAAAAAGCAAAATTTCTGTTTATGTAAATACCCCCTATTTTTCTGTAATTTGCATTTCCTGTTAAATAAGATATATTTTATACTCATCCATAATGAAGCTTGCAGCTGCAGATAACACACTTTTCAGTGTATATTCAATCATCAAAATGCAACATAATATATTTATTCACCCCATATTTTATTTATAATTTCTTACTTCTTTACTAAAAAAACAATATTTTTAGTTTTTCAAAAGACTACATTTGTATTTATCTGTTTAATTTCTTCTTTCTTCTAGTTGCTTAGGGTTTATTCTGCTCTTCTTTTCATAACTTCTTAAAATGAAACTTAGCTTATTAAGTTTTAGCCATTCCTATTTTCAAAATAAGTATTTAATATATACAACTACATACATACATATATTCAAAGCAATATATACATATACATGCACTATAGCATGTTTGTATGTATGGGTGTGTGTGTGTGTGTTCAATTAGCACTTTAGCTTCAATCCAAACTTTCTACATGTATTTATGTTGGTTTTCATTGTAAATGTTTTCTAAATACAATTATACTTTCTTGAATAATATATATGATTTTATAATGTTCTAAATTTTAAAAATATTTTAGGGGTCAATATTTGATTTTACTGATTTAAAGCTGAATTGCAATGTGGTAAGTTGAATATAAATTGATGTTAAGGCTTAATCATATTTTTTTTTTTTAAATTATACTCCCTGTGCATATTCCACTAGTGTTTGGTGCAGAATTCTATAATTTGTCCCTAAGAACATGCCAGCTAATTTTTTTCTTCAATGTGTTTTACTCAGTGATTTTTATATTTACTCAATTAATCAATTACTCAGAGAAGGTTGTTAAATTTCACACTTTTTGTTAATTTCTCCATATATTGAACTTTTGCATTGCAAAACTTGTCAGTATATTCTTCTCAGGACTGTTGCTGATATTTGCAGATCCTGAGCAAAGTAGCCATATACCATATTTAAATGGTAAAAATTTATAAATTTAACTAATAAACTGTTATACTGTATGTGTTTTAATCCTTCCGTCTTGACAGATACTACATTCTTAAAAATGACCTGGAAGGCCAGACACATATTTATGATTATTGGACTCCTTGAAGTTTCTTGCAGGAAAGAGTCAGTGTGGGGAGGGCCATATTGTATCCTCCAGCTGATCTCTGTCCTCTTTTCATCATTAGCTCCACATCCCTAGTGAGTCTCCTATTGACCCCTGTAGACACCACAGCTTCATTCAGACTCCAGTTCCCACCTTCATCATGGTGTACCCTTCAGAGGTTGAACTGGCAAAAAAGCCATCTATCCTTGTAAGAACAGCATTATATGTGGCCATGAACTCTGTTTGGACACAATCTCCTGGTCCAGTGGGCTCCTCCTCCAATAGAGAACAGTTCATTGGCAGAGAAAGACCAGAAAAGGCTCCTTAAGAGTGCAAGCACCAGGCCAGTTTCTATTCTTGTTTTAAGTTCCAATCATATTACTGGTTTTATGATTTATACATGTTTAAAATTGTTTATCATCCTGGTAAGTAAAATACCTTGAATTATACAGTGAAATGTTAGCCCATCTAATGATTTTTGCCTTCCCATTTACAATGGCTGCCATGAATAAAACTATCCATATCTTTTTAATTAAAAATTGCCTAGACCATCTTTTCATGTTTCTCATGCAAACAGCATGTTTTAGATATATTTTATAACTTACCTAGATAATTTAGTCCATTTACATTATTATGATTACTGTTATTTGAAATTACGTCTAAAAATTTATTATAGGAACTATTTGGCACCTCTTCCCTTTTCATCCTTAGATGACTTTTTTAAGGTAACTTTTAAAAAAATTGTTTGATTTTCACTTTTCTCCTCTTGTTTGCATGTTACATACTTTACGTGCAATTCTTTTCTGTGCACCATTTTTGTGTGTACTAAACATTATCTAATGTTCATCACTTTTTATCTATTCCCCCCAAACCTGCAGATCTTAATGCTAGATTATTTTGCCTTTAATGTGTTTCCATCAGATTCTTCTGGTATATTGTGCAGTTTATGTTTTATAAAAATCTATTTTATTATGTTTCTATATGATATTTCAATTTTGGTAGAATTTCTCAATCTTGTCATCTATAGTTTTGAAAAAGTTATTTAGGTATTTTGATATCCATATCTAGAAACCCCAATATACTTACATTCTTAGTTTCATTTCTGGTATTTTTTTATTGTTGTTGTTTTTCCCATTTAGTTTTCCATTATTTGTTGTCATCCCCCAGCATGCTTAGTAATTTTGTTTAATGCTGGGAATTAAGTAATAATATTGCAGAGAGTCTCTGCACAAAGTTTTGTCTTCCTGACACTGGTTCTTTTGGCAGTCAGTTTGACAAAGTAAACATTACTTTATCCAGGCAATTTTATTGTGTTCAATTTGTTTCAATCTTCCTGAAACCTGTTCTATTCTGGTTTTTCCTTCCATAGAGGATGGAGTCATTTTGGGGTCTTAACCCAAAACCTATTGTTCCGGTTTGCTAATGCTGCCATTATGCAAAATACCAGAAATGGATTGGCTTCTATAAAGGGGGTTTTTTGGTTACAAAGCTACAGTCTGAAGGTCATGAAAATGTCCAAATTAAGACATCAACACAAGTATACCTTCAACGAAGGAAGGCCAATGGTGTGTGGAAAACCTCTGTTAGCTGGGAAGGCACATGGATGGCATCTGCTCATCCTGAATTATGTTTCAGCTCCTCTCTCAGCTACTGTGCATTCTTCAAAATGTTGCTCTTGGGGCTTTTTGCCTTCTCTTAGTTTCCCTGGAACAAAGTGTCAGCAAAAGTCTGCCTTCAATGACCATCTCCAAAATGTCTCTCTTGGCTGCTCTCCAAACTGTCCCTCTCAGCTGCTCTGAGGTCTTTGTGTTTGTGAGCTCTTTCATAGGATTCCAGTGATTAAATCAAGACCTACCCCAAATGAGAGTGGTCTATATCACCACGGAAATAACTTAATCAAACTTTTCACCCACAGTTGATTGAGTCACATCTCCATGGAAACACTCAAAGGATCCCAAACTAATCAACACTAATACATTTGCCACCCTCAAGAATGCATTAAAGAATATGGCTTCTGGCACGACATAATATCTCCAAACTAGCACACATATTTATCTCTATTTAGCAGGCACTGAATTCTGTCTCTGTCTCCTAGTTCCCTTGAAGTTGCTTGGTTTCCTGTCTCTTCACTGAAGGCCACTATCCAGCTGGCTGATCTCTTGGCAGGCTTAGTGTAGAAATCAGTCGATGCCTCAAAGAGGAAACATGGCACCAAATATCAGGTTCATCTTTCTGTGATTCTTCTTCCTACAGAATTTTAACTTCTCCATTCTTTACTTTTTTTGTAGCCATGAATTCTAACATTTTGGCTCTTTGAGGCAATGAAAACACTAAATTGATTCCTGCTTGGACTCTTGATCTCACTCTTCTAACAAATCATTAAAGGCTTCAAGTGAAACATCAACCTAGGGTTCAAAACTGTGCCCCTTTCATCTCACGGACATCTTTTCCATTCAAATTCTGGGATTTTAACATTTAAAAACAACTTTTTAAAATAATTAACATCTTCATCTTGTATTTATGTTTGTGTATATCTAGAAGTAAACATTTAAATTGATAGTTTTCTGATTAGTTAGAGATCATTCTGGAAAAAATGCAAAAATAATGCCTTGCCATACTCCACTGATTTTTATATGATTATTTTTAAATAATAAAATAAGCTCTTTATAATTCCATTATTTTTGAAAAAAGTTAAAAAACTTGCCATTATGTTATCTAGCACTATCAAATTTACATTCACATTCCATGAATCTCTATTTGCTCCATTTTATATTACAGTAAACACACAGAATATGTGGTTATCCAATAGTTTCCTTTAGGTTATTTTAGTAAGCCATTGTCTGCTCTGTTTTAGGTCTAATAATACAGAAACACATAGATAGAGGTATGCAACCCTGTCATAACAAAGTTTAGTAGTAGGTTACTCTGGATGTGGAGATAGCCTGGTATAAAAAGCAGCAGCACCTCTAGCCAGCCCTTCTTGTGACTGCTCATGTGGAATGCTGGGATGCATTTAGTAGCTGCATCCAACCCTTAAATCTTTTTCATGTCTCTCCTATATTCAATAATAAATAAAAGTGCTACAAGCTTTAGTATGAGTCATCCTTCTTGCCAACCTTACAACCTATTTCAGTTCTGTCATAGAATATTTACTATAGTTTGCTGGTTGACAAGAACAACCTCGTGGTTTATTTTGGCGTAGAGAACAAAGGAGATATGACACAGAAGTTGTTTCAGTGATAAGCTCTGTGGAACTTTGACTTTGAATTTGATAATTGACAAACTAATTGTGGAATTCTACTAAGTGCCTGGCTCTTTTCTGGCTGATGGGAAATTGGCAGTAAACAAAACAGACAACAACATCTGCCCATTCAGATCTGATATTCCAGTAGGGGGAAGACAAATAATAAGCAAAATAAATAAGTAAATTATACATTAGGTAATGAATGTGGTTTAAAAAATATACAGAAAAATGGGGTAAAGAGGGGCGAATGGACTGTCATTGATATGCAGTGCTTAAGGCAGATCTCACTGGGAAGCCAATATGGAGCAAAAAGCTGAAAGCAGTAAGGGAGTCAGTCAGTCTTTTCTCAAGAGAAGCAAAAGAAACAAAACTAGATGCCTTCAGAAGAAAGGAAAGGGGAAAACCAGAGTTTGGAATAGGAGATGGGGGACTGTGCTAGGCCCAAGGGGTGGACTCATAGCTCAGCCATGAACAGAGGCTGCCCCTATGCCATCCTGGATGAGTCTATCCTCTGGGGGCAGGCAGCCTCAGATGGAGGTAGCTGAATGCTGCAGTTTAGATCCTGACTGAAAAATGGCAGAGTTCTATGGATCATACTGTTGGTGTGTGCATTTTGTTAATAAGCCCAGTACTGTTAGCTCGGTGTTCTCACCAACCAGTTGGTATTCCATGAAACAACTGTGATGCAAAATTTCAAATTTTGTTGGCTATGTTCATGGCAGGGCCAAGTTTCAGTACCTGACTCAGTGGCTGCTATGCATGATACACATGAGGGTGAAGTGGAGCTGAATGTGCCATCATTTGGAGGACTGCTGAAGGTGTGCACAACAATGGGTCTACCTATTGGGTGGGAAAGTAAGTGTGTGGATGATAGCTGGGGGGGGTTAGTTTTGCCACTGTTCATAAAGGCACCAAGAGAGTTAAGTCTTGCTATGCCTATAGGAATTTAAATCTCAGTCGATTTTTATTAGGAAAAGGGAGCAGAAAAAAGGAGACAGACAAGTGTGTGGAATGACCAAATTACAGATGGATTAGAGTTGACGGCAAGAACTACAGATTTTTTACATAAATGACACAGATGCAAATTGAGATGAATTATGTCATTTTTATTGTTGCTACTCTAAGAATCCTGAAAGTCAAGATCTCAAAATTTGACATTGAATAATGAATGGAGTAACAGTCATACTTTAGCAGAAAACAGTGGACAAAGCATTCAGATCTCTTGGTGAAATAATATAAAAAGTGACAGACTCCAAAATAAACGAATGGACAGAAGACTGTGCCAATTGTAATCACCCCACCTTTTCCTCTAACTGCTGCTGTTATTAGGATGATGGCAACTGAACAATCCGCAAGCATTAGGCAAAGAGGGAATTGTTTAATCTGGACTATTTTGGCAAAAGCACTTTTTACAAATTTTTTTTTCTAAATGAGAGAAGTGAAGCAATGTCTTGTTGATTTTTCTACTAATCTCTGAGTAAACAAGAAGAAATGGCAACCACTTCCCTGGCCATCATTGAGGGAAATTTATGTTCAGGGACATTGATTGGTATATGGCACCTGCTTGTCAATAGGCTGACCAGGGTGCATAGGGCACAGGAAAAATAAGGGTTCACATGATAAACTTGCTGCAAGTGGAGTGTCTTCTCCTAACACCCCCATTAGATATTACCCCAGAGGACCAGAATTCAGTCAGCCACCCTAATTCTGCTACATATTTCTCTCCATTACACCCTGAGTATCATTGTCTTATTCCTGACTAGAATCTATTCTTGTTTCTACAGTCTAAACTGAAAATGAAATTTTTGGTAGCATTATCGATTAATTAATTTTTTCCTAAGTTTAAACTTAATATCCATTTATATTATGTTTCTTCCTGATTTCTATATAGTGTCTTTTTATTCTGACTCTCCTGAGGTTGGTTTTTCATTTTCTTTTGAAATAGGAAGATTAATTTGATTTTGTTCCTGTTAAATGTAATATTGTTAGACTTAGCCCACCTCCCCTGACTCATTCAATGCAACATATTTTCTTTACTTCATGCCCCAATGTCATTGCACATTTGATCATTATGCCAGTTCTGACATTCAACACAATAAAGATGTTTTGTAGAACATAGAAGATACCAGCCCTGCAAAATATGTTAATGCTCTCTAAATTATTCCTGTTTACTTGGAAAAAATATTCCTGTATTACTATAGGAAAATGTAATTTGGCATAAAAAATGAAGGAATTTATTTATTGGCTTCTCTGACTTTTCAGACATTTTATTTTAATGTTTTGAAAATATTATTTCATATTCCAAACAAGAGCACTGCAACTTTTAACCTATTTCTTGAAAGAAAGGTATAAAAGAAACCTTTCAATATACAATAGTAAAACTGATCCCTAAAAAATGAAGAATTAAAACAGATTAATTTCAATGTCAGTTATGATTAACTTTTTCCATTCTCTGATATGGAAGTTGCATTTTTGACAGTTATAAATATCATTCAGCAACATCTATAAAGCATTATATATCCTATTGTATGTATAGAATTTTTAAAAAATAAAAATAATTAAAAAATAAAAAATAAAAAGAAACGTTCTTGTACTCTCTGTCCTTGTACTGAGCATAATTAGCAGACAAAAATCAATATCCCTCTGGCACTCACTTTCATCATGGCTTAATTTAATCAAATTTTCTTTGGAAAATTAGCAAGTAGTATCAACAGTTCCTTTAATCTCCAAAGCCATTCTAATTATTATTATTTTAAAAGGATTTTTAAATTTTTAAAAAACTCACTTCTTATTTAAAATATACTAGCATAAGTATCTCAGAATAAAAAGTTAAAATTGGAACACTTCTATTTCAATGAGATACAATTTTGATTAAAATTGCCAAACACGTATTTCTAGAAGGGTGTCAATATAAACAGGAAAGTCTGATTAAAAGCAGTAAGATGTTGAAAGGAAGCGCTGCTGGCAGAGGATTTACTCTGGGGCCATCCACTCCTCATCTAGTAACACATTTTCTTACTTACACACTGTGAAGGTCACTGTGTTAGAAATCTTACTCCAAGGTGAAAGACTCTTGAAAGTCTGGGAGAGGACATGGCCTAAATGCATACAAGATGGAATATCCAGAGCTAATGTGTGCCAGGGTCAGAGGGAACAAATTTCAAAGCACAGATTGAGAAACACATCCCACCAGTGAAAACAGCTGCCCTTATGGCTTTATGCTGTTTCTGTGCATTTCCTCATTATTCTTTTTTTTTAACATTTATAAAATTATGTTGATTGTTCCAAACATTTTGATCTTTTTCAAAGCGGAAACAACTGTCTATAGAGTGTTGAACAGAGCAGTCTCCACATTTAGGTGATGGTTATTTCAGTGGTGGTGGTGAATGAGATGAAACTGAGAAAAGCCCAAGGTAGAAAGAGCAGCTTTCTGGCCAGTAATTCCTTTCCATTGGGACCTCTATTGCAGAACTAAATGTTAGAAGTTCTGATTTCTGATCAAATGAGGTGGGAGGAGATATCCCTTCCACCAAGGTTTGTAAGTTTAGATCTGCAGACCATCTACATCAGAATCACTGCAGTTGTTTGGTAAGATGCAGGTCCAGCACCCCTCTCAGATCTACTGAAACAGAATTTCTAACATTAGGACCCAGTCAAATGACTAACAAGAACACCAGGTTATTATGCATGCAAACTTTTAGAACAGCTGCTTTTCTCTCTTAAAAATATGAAAGAATAGACAGAAAAGTTACTTTTTAAAAAGGCAAGAAATCATAAAACAATAATTTTTAAACTGAGATACTATTAGTGAATTCAAACTTAATAACATTACTGCTCCAGAAGAATATAAAATACCTTACAATATGTACTGAAAACAATTATGTTCTACTTACAATAAACACAACTAAAGCAAAATATCCCACAAGAAGAAGAGTAACCATGTATTCAGACAGTAGTTCTCACAAGACTAAATATTAGATTCATCTATGAAGCTTAAAAAGAAAACAAGTAATTCCTGGGCAGTTTCCCAGAGATACTAATTTAATTGGCCATGGCCTGGGGTGGGTTAGGCTTCCAATTTTTTTTTTTTTTTTTTTTTGTAAACTCCCAGTTGATTCTAATACATGGTTAGGATATAAGAATTATGTAGTACAGAGGGCAAACATCAATCAAAAAGAATAGACATTTCAATACCAGAGTACAGTCTAATGTGAAAAGCATAAAAAGATCAACATTTTATCATGATAAATTACAACTTCAAATGACGTTATAATCATACTGCACAAAATTGAATAATTTAGCATAAAATTATAATTGAGAAATGCAAGGATAAATTGACAGAAGCATAAATTTAGATGCAAACTTTAACACAGCACTTGAGAACTTTCATAGATCAAATGAGAAAAAGAAATAAAATATATTTGCTATAATTAGTAAGAATAAGACTATATTAATACCTATATAAATATCCAAATGTGTATTGTATAAATAAATAGTATAGATTGATGTATAGATTTTTCATGCAATAATAGGACATTAAAAGAAACCACCTAATTACAAAATAGGGAATTAGTTAAACTAAACTTCCAAAAAAAAAACCACCACTCTGGTACCATTCTTTGATAAGAACGTGATTAATGTTTAGACATAATTATATAAAATAGAAATAACAAAACATATAACAAAACATCATTCCCTAATTAGTTTTGGTTTTGAAGCAAAAATAAATCTACAATGATCACAATTAGTATCTGCCATAGAACAAAATGATTTCATCTTGCAAAAATTCAAATTAAAAAGAGGTAGAGCACCTTAGCTTCACTTGGTTAAAAAAAGGAGGGAAAGAACCTCTTTCATTGCTCAGATGTGGCCTCTTTAAGCCAACTTTGCAGGTAAACTCACTGCCCTCCCCCCTACATGGGACATGACTCCCAGGGGTGTAAGTCTCCCTGTCGACACAGGACATGACTCCCAGGGATTAGCCTGACCCTGGCATCATATGATTGAGAAAGCCTTCTTGGACCAAAAAAGGGAAGAGAAATGAAACAAAATAAACCTTCAGTGCCTGAGAGACTTCAAATAGAGTCAAGAGGTCATTCTGGAGGTTATTCTTATGCATTATATAGATAACCCTTTTTAGTTTTTAGTGCATTAGAATAGCTAGAAGGAAATATCTGAAATGTTGAACTGTCATCCAGTAGCCTTGATTCTTCAAGATGACTGTATAACTGTATAGCCTTTATGGTGTGACTGTGTAATTGGGAAAACCTTGTGACTGACGCTCCCTTTATCCAGTGTATGGCCCACAGAATAAGAAAATAAAGACAAAAAATAAATAAGTAATAAGGGGGAGATAAGGGTATTTGATGTTTTGGAAGTTCTTTTTTTAATTTTTATTTCTATTCTTATCCTTATTTTTTTATTTTTTTGGAGTAAGTAATGAAAGTGTTCAAAAATTCATTGTGGTGCTGAATGCACAACTATATAAGGATGATGTGAGCAATTTTTTGGACACTTTGGATGATTATCTGGTGTGTGAATATATTTCTATAAAATTGCATTATAAAAAATGGAGGGAGTAATTCCTATATAACCAATACATTACTTACTACTTCTTAAGAGCTTCAAGTCCTTAATCAGCTGAGGGAGATACAGGATCATTTACTTCTTTAACATCCCAGTAAGCAAAATATATAACACCTTCTCATCAAAGTCAGGAATAAAGTTCTGATAACATCATGTCTCTAAGGACTGTAGTGGTAATTCATAACTACTACACTGAGTTACAATTCATAGCCATGGATTGAGAGCTAATATAAAAAACCCAATGGAGCACTTCATTGAATGAAGTCACACTTCATTGGCTTTTACTAGAAAGGAACAAAATGCAGGCTGTTTCAGAGTACTAAGAATATTTAGTTCAAAATAAATTTATTTAGTGTCAACTATATTCTATGCTCCAGTCACCATATAGTAACTTGGATTAGCTACACAGAGGCCTTGCCTTTAAGAAATCACTGTCTACAGAGAATATGAATAATGAATACTTAATGAACATCATGAAAAGAAAGCTGGTTTTACCCAAAAGAAACATCACTTCTGAAAGTAAGGTGATTATAGCTGGTTAAGGCAAAAAGAAGTAAATAATTCCATACCTGAGATAACCTTTCATAGGTGAATTGGTAATTTTAAAAGGGTGATAGTTCTCACTTACTGAAATTCACTAATTTATAATTCTATCTTTTGAAGTAAATATTATCAAGTTTTTTTTTTCTTTTGAAACACTGTTTTGCCAAAGATATTTAGAAAAGTGTATTATAATGAAAACAGCCATAATAACTTCAATATTTTCTCTATCAGATTCTGAACTAGTCCCTAATTCTAGGAAAAAGAGTATGGTATTGGCACAAGGGAAAAACAAACAAACAAACAAACAAAAACTAGAGAAATACTTTAGTATGCATGGGAAATTAATATTGCATAGCATATTAAAAGAAAGGTAACATTCTTTAATAAATTGCTGAAACAATCAGGTAATTCTTTGGCAAAATTTAAATTGCATTTGTGTCTTAAACTATTCAACAAAATAAATAAAAATATTAGAGTTACTTTTACTTGAATGCAAAGTGGGAGATATGGATCCAACTGTATTGAGTCAACAATCTACAAATATGTATTGATTTATTAACTTTTCCTTGATGATTTAATTTATCAGATATTAAGTTTAAAAAATGTTTGGGACTTTAGGATATTATTGAAAATACAAGTTATTGTTTTATTTGAAATACATCCATGGATATGATTGTTGTTGCTATGTGGATAAAGCCAACTGTACTGAGACAGAGAAAAGAAAGAAACAAAATTCAGAAAAGAAAAAGAATTTTGAAAACTGAAACAAACAAACAAACAAATACAAATAACCCAAAAGGAGGGGAGCTAAGATGGCAGCATAGAAAGGAGCAGAAGCTAGTTAGTCCTCCTGGAACAATAAACAACCAGGAACAACTAGTAAATAATCTGGAATAACTGCAGGAGGGACAAATGTGACTGTCCACTCATACACCAACCTGAATTGCAAGGAATGCTTGAGATTGCAGCATAAAATCTGTAAGTAAAAACTGCAGACCTGAGCCGAGAACCCCCTCCCCTATGGCAAACTGCAAAGCCTCGTGGTGCTGGAGAGCAGCACTCTGGAAGCAAGTGAATACAGCTCAGCTGAGCTCCAACTGTGGTTTTAATTAACAAGCATTGACTGCCCGATACAAGCTATCAATCTCCAAGCAGAGGCTTTTGGTGACAACTGACCTTGGAAAGCTGGAGGGTGGCCATGGACTGACCCTGAAGGGTGCTTTCTGTCCCTTTTATACCTCAGTGGAGAAAGCCTCAGCCGTTGTGCTCTGACCCAGACAGGGGTGGAGATAGCACAGACAGTGAGACTATTCGAATGTAAATGACCTCTTCCCAGAGGGTGTATATTCCTGAAGAGAAAAAGGTGGTGCCAAGTTCTATTACATGCCTTCCATTCAGCATCAGACCACAGAGCCTTGGGGAAAACAGGCACAGGCCACACCTCCTTACAACAGTCTGGAGTACAGGCTGACAGACACCACCTGCTGGGCAGAAAAGCACAGTGACTTGAGACGTCACAGGGTGTATCAATCAAAGACACCCTCAGGAAAAAGGATACTATTGCCTCCTTCTAGACCTGAGCCCATTCTGGTCTGGGAAACCTGACTAGGGTAACCAAGGAAACCAGATGGCTAGACAACAGAAAAGTACAGCCCACACTAAGAAAAACAGAATTATGGCCCAGTCAAAGAAACAAACTGACACTTCAACTTAGATACAGGAAGTTAAACAACTAATAATAAATCAATTTAAAAAGTTTAGGGAAAATGTGGCAAAAGAGATGAAGCATATAATGAAAACACTGGGCAAACATAAGGTAGAAATTGAAAGTTCAAAAAAACAACTAGCAGACTCTATGGAAATGAAAGGCACAACACAAGACATGAAAGACACAATGGAGACATACAACAGCATATCACAAGAAGCAGAAGAAAACACTCAGGAACTGAAGAACAAGACACCTGAAAGCCTACACAAAAAAGAACAGAGAGAAAAGAACTGAAAAATACAAGCAACATCTCTGAGAACTGAATGATTACACAAAATGCAAGATTGTACATGTCATGGGTATCCCAGAAGGAGAAGTGAAGGGAAAAGCGGCAGAAGCAATAATAGAGGAAATAATGAATGAAAATTTCCCATTTCTTATGAAATATATAAGATTACAGATCCAAGAAGCACAGTGTACCTTAAACAGAATAGATCTGAATAGACCTATGCCAAGACACTTAATAATCAGATTATCAAACATCAAATATAAAAAGAGAATCCAGAAAGCATCAAGAGAAAAATGATCCATCACATACAAAGGAAGCTTGATAAGACTATTTGCAGATTTCTCAGCAGAAACCATGGAGGCAAGAAGGAAGTAGGGTGATATATTTAAGATATTGAAAGAGAAAAAACACCAACTAAGAATCCTATATCTGGCAAAACTGTCCTTCAAATATGAGGGAGAGCTTAAAATATTCTCTGACAAACAGACAATGAGAGAATTTATGAACAAGATACCTGCTTTATAGGAAACACTAAATGGAGCACTACAGACCAAAAGGAAAAGACAGGGGTGAAATTTAGGAATACAGTTTTCAGAGATAGTAGAACAGCAATGTAAGTACACTGAACAAAGATGACTCTGGTTGAAAGAGGAAGGTTTGGAATATGTGGGGCACCAGAAGGAAAGAGGAAAGATAGACACTGGGACTGTATAACTCAGTGAAACATAGGGTGCTCATTGATTGTGATAAAAGGTACAAATGTTTTTACATGAGGTAGAACAAATGAATGTCAGCCTTGCAAGGTGTTAAAAATAGGGTGGGATTGGGGGAAAAATATAATCAATGCAAACTAGACTATAATTAACAGAAACATTGTATTCTGCTTCCTTTAATATAACAAAGGCAATATACCAAAGCTAAATGCCTATGGGTGGGGGGAGACATGGGGAAAGAGTATGGGACTCTTGGCATTGGTGATGTTTTCTAGCTCTTCACTCTACTTTAGTTTAATGTTATCTTTCCTTTTGGTGCTTCCTAACTGCTATTGTTTTTTCTCTCTCTCTTTCTTTTTTCTTTCTCTTTTTTCTCTGCCTTCCTTGACTCCTCCTCCTTCTTTGTGGAAGAAAAGGACATGTCATTATATAGATAGTGGTGATGGTGGCAGATACATAAATATGTGACTATACAGGGAACCATCGATTGTTTACTTAGGACAGAATGTATGGTGTGTGAACAAAACCATCTTAACAAAAATGGGTCAATGAATAAACATTGAGGACACTATATTGAGTGAAAAAAGACAGACACATAGGGACAAATATTGCAGGGTCTCACATATGAAATAATTATAATATTTAAACTCATAGATTTGAAATATAAGTTACCAGGATATAGAATGAGACTAAATAATGGGGAGCAGTTGCTTATTATGAGCAGAATGTTCAACTAGGGTGAACTTAAACATTTGGAAATGGACAGAGGTGATGGTAGCACATTATGAGAATAACTAACAGTGCTGAATGGTGTGTGAATGTGGTTGAAAGGGTAAGCTCAGAGTCACACATGTCACCAGAAGGAAAGTTGGAGGTTAAAAGATGGGAATGTATAAAGCAGCAAATCTTGTGATGGAGAATGTCTGTGATTTACTGTACAAATATTATAAATCTCTCTCATGACTTAGAACAAATGTGTGACACTGTAACTAGAAGTTAATAACTTATGGGCATATGGGAAAAATATACCCGTTGCACACTATATACTACAAATAATAATAATAATAATAACCCAAAGGTACCAAGTCATCATAGCATCTTAGTTCCTAGATACAGCTATTTTGGGGACATAGTTATGTGCATTTCTGTCTTTGAGTATCATGAGATACTACAGTGTCTAATTAATAAAATTTCCTTTCCTGCCTAATTTGTTTGTGTTGGATTTTTAAAATTATAATCAAATATGTAATACCTGATATAAATCACAAAGTGATATTCTAATGAAAGAATGTGCATAAGATCCCTGGAAAAGTCCTCTTTTTCTTAAGCTCAATAGTGAAGAATAAATCCTAAGTGTGTGTTACTTAGTTTAAAAATGGCTGTTACTGTCTTTTCTTAAATATGTGATTTAATACAATTAAAGATTATTCTGATTAACTGTTTAGAGATTTGTTTTATTTCTAAAAAATACTTTAAATAGACAAGTTATACATATAATAAGAATCTTAAATGATAAATTCTATACAGTTCAGATCACTGACAAATATTTAAGCAAGGAATACTTTTCTGTTAGTAACTCTTTTATTTGCTAAAAGAAAATGGACATTTCAAATGTTCTATAAAAAATTCTAAATGTTTTCCAAATGAATTATATTTTTGGCATTTTCATTTACATTCTAAACTGTTTGAGGTCAATAATTGTAACTTCATTTCTGTTCTTTTTCAAACTTTTTAAAAACACTACCTGCTATACTAATTTATCAGGATAACTGGCTAATATTAAAAATAAATAATCTGATTACATGTTGAAACAATTATATTAAAATCAGTAACTGCTGTTGAAATATTTTGTCCTATTGGGAGAAATACTAACTACATGTCAAGTGTTTAACTCTAACATAAAATGATGGAATTTTATCATTGCATTAAAAAAAATCAGTGGACTATTCAACATTATAAATATGGGCAATCTGTGATGTGAGCTTTCAGATAAAGGAAACAAAGAAAATTGTTGCCCTCTATAAGCAAAGAAATGCCATGCACGTCATAAGCAATGTAATAAAAGATAATATGAAGTATTAACTGACAAGAGCATTTTTTCATTTTCTTTTCAATAGTAGCTGGAAATTTAGAAGCATTAAAACTCTATGTGTTGGAGGAGGGGCAAGATGGCAGCATAGAGAGGAGTGGAATTTAGTCAGTCCCCTGAAACCACTAATAAACAACCAGGAACAACTAGTAAATAATCTGGAATAACTGCTGGGGGACAACTGTGACTGTCCACACATCATACGCCAGCCTGGATTGGGAGGAATGCCTGAGATTGCAGTATAGAATCTGTAAGTAAAAGCTGTGGAACTGTTCTGAGAGACCCCATCCCCCATGGCAGGCTGAGCTGCAAAACCTCACTATGGTAGAAACTAGCAGCTCTCTCCATGTGAGCAAATATAGTTCAGCTGAGCTCCAACTGGTGTTTTAATTAACAAATATGAACTGCTGAATGAAAGCTACAAATCCCCAACATGCATACAGAGGCTTTTAGTGACAACTGACCTTAAAGAACCAGAAGACACATCTGTACTGGGAAGGGGAGCCCAGAAGACACAGTGCTACCTCTGGCTGATGAGTGAAACTGGGAGGCTGTGTACTGGCTCCAAAAGGGGGCTTTCTGTACCTTTTCATCTCTCTCAACCTGAGGGAGTCAGAATAGAGATCCACAGCCATTTTCAGCTTAAAGTCCTATGACCCAGACAGGGGTGGAGATAACAGAGTCAGAGAGACTACTCAAATACAGATGATAAATTCCTGGGCAGTGAATCTTCCTTAAGAGTAAGGAGGTGGGGCCCAGCTTTCCCTTCAGAGCCAAATCCCAGGGACTAGGAGAAAACAGCTGAAACAGAAACTAAGGAGGCCACAACTCCTTATACCAGTCAGGAGTGACAGGCTGACAGGTTCCACCTGCTGGACAGGTTAAGAAAAGCACAGTGACTGTAAACCTCACAAGAAAGTCTGTCATTCCTCTAAGATAAACCCTGAATATAACCCCATTGTGATACCTGAACCTGTTCTGGTATTGGAAAATCTAACTGGGGTAACTGAGGAAACCAGATGCCTAGACAACAAAAAACTACAATCCATACTAGGAAAAACAAAGATGTAGACTAGTCAAAGGAACAAACTTACACCTCAATCAAGATACAGTTGAGATATTGTTTCCTTTAATGAAGCAATCTATTAAAGATTTTCAAAGAGATATGCTAAATCAAATCAAAAACCAAATCAACGAGTTCAGGGAAGATATACCAAAAGAGACGAATACTATAAAGAAAACACTAGGTGAACATAAGGTAGAAATCGAAAGTTAGAAAAAAACAACTAGCAGAATCTATGGAAATGAAAGGCACAACACAAGACATGAAAGACACAATGGAGACATACAACAGCAGATCTCAATAAGCAAAAGAAAACACTCAGGAACTAGAGAACAAGACTCCTGAAATCGTACACCCAAAAGAACAAATGGGGAAAAGAATGGGAAAAAATAAACAATGTCTCAGGGAACTGAATGACAACATGAAACACGTGAATATATGTGTCATGGGTGTCCCAGAAGGAGAAGAAAAGTGAAAAGGTGCAGAAGCAATAATAGAGGAAATAATCAATGAATATTTGCCATCTCTTATGAAAGACATAAGATTACAGATCCAAGAAGCACAGTGTACCCTAAACAGAATAGATCTGAATAGACCTATACCAAGACACTTAGCAATTAGATTATCAAACATCAAAGACAGAAAGAGAATCCAGAAAGCATCAAGAGAAAAGTGATCCATCGCATACAAAGGAAGCTTGATAAGACTATGTGCAGATTTCTCAGTTGAAACTGTGGAGGTAAGAAGGAAGTGGGGTGATATATTTAAATTACTGAAAGAGGAAAAACACCAACCAAGAATCCTATTTCCAGCAAGACTGTCCTTCAAATATGAGGGAGAGTTTAAAATATTCTCAAACAGACAATGAGAGAATTTGTGAACAAGATACCTTTGCTACAGGAAATACAAAAGGGAGCACTGCAGACAGATTGGAAAAGACAGGGGTGAGAGGTTTGGAACACAATTTTGGGTGATGGTAGCACAGCGATGTAAATACACTGAACAATGATGACTGTGAGTATGGCTGAAAAAGGAAAGTTTGGAGCATGTGGGACACCAGAAGTAAAGAAGAAAGATAAAGACTGAGACTGCATAACTCAGTGAAGCCTAGAGTGCCCAACAATTGTGATAAATTGTACAAATATGTTTTTACATGAGGGAGGCCAATGAATGTCAACCTTGCAAGGTGGTAAAAATAGGGTGGTATTGGTGAAAAAGAATACAATCAATGAAAACTGGAGACTATAGTTAACAGAAACTTTGTTTTATGCTTCCTTTAATGTAACAAAGGCAATATACCAAAGCTAAATGCATGTAAAAAGGGGACATAAGGGTGGGTATGGGAATCTTGGCATTGGTGATGTCATCTGACTCTTTTATTGTACTTTAATTCTATCCTTCCTTTTGTTGCTTTTTAGCTGTCATTTTTTTTTCTTTCTTTCTTTTTCTTTTGTCTAACTTCTTTGAATCTTCCTCCTTCTTTGTGGAAGAAATGGAGATGTCCTTATATAGATAGTGGTGATGGTGGTGAATACATCAATATGTATCTATACAGGGAACTATCAACTGTTTCCTTAGGATGGAATGTATGGTGGGTGAAAAAACTCTAAAAAAAAATGGGTTGATGAATAAACCTTGAGGGCAATACATTGAGTAAAATAAATCAGACTCATAAGGACAAATATTGCATGGTCTCACTGATATGAACTAATTATAATGTGTAAACACATAGACATTAAATATAAGTTAACAGGATATAGAACAAGGCAAAAGAATGGAGAGCAGTTGCTTATGAGCAGAAAATTCAACTAGGTTGAAGCTAAGTGTTTGGAAGTGGACAGAGGTGATGGTAGCACATTATTGTGAGAATAATTAACAGTGCTGAATGGTGTGTTAATGTGGTGGAAAAGGGAAGCTTAGAGTCACGTATGTCACCACTAGGAAAGTTGGAGGTTAAAAGATGCAAATGTATAAAACAGTAAATCTTGTGGTGGACAATCTCTGTGATTAACTGTACAAATATTAGAAATCTCTTTCATGAACTAGAGCAAATGTATGACAATATAAACAGAAACTAATAATAGAGGGGTATATAGTAAAAAAATTATACCTATTGCAAACTATCAAACTATGTTCTATAGTTAACACTATTTTAACATTCTTTCATCAACAGCAACAAATGTACTATACCAATACTATAAGTCAAAAATGGAGGGGGGTGGGTTAGGAGTAGGGGGAACTGAGTTTTCTTTCTTGTCTTTATTTCTTTTCTGGAGTAATGAAAATGTTCTAAAAATTGGGGAAAAAATGTGATGGATGCAGAAATGTATGATGGTACTGTGGACGATTGTGCACTTAGAACTTTGGATAATTGTATGGTGTGTGAACAATTACAATAAAATTAAAGAAAAAATTACCCCCACCAAAAATAAAACAAAAAAAACTGTATGTCATTTTTGTTAAGCAAATTATTTTTAAAAATTTGTTACTGTGTGTACCTTGCAATTTTATGTTATATTTACTGCATCAAGAAAGAAATTATGAAGACACGGTGACCAAAATTATGCCATATTTTAGATGACAATTTTCTAACAAATATTTTAAAACAGTAGTGACAAATACTTCTCTAAGTACTTCAACTAAGTGAAGATAATGTAAGAAACTGTTCAGCTTGGGATAGAATACGTATTAAGTGAAATTAGGAACTTACTATTTAATAAATCAAGACCTCAACTTGAGGCTTGCTCTTATGAAACTTAGTGTTGCAAGTTGGAGGCTGAGCACTCTTATAATTATGACTAAAAGGCACCTCCAGGAAGCCTCTCTTGTTGCTCAGATGTGGCCTCTCTCTCTAAGCCAACTCAGCAGATAAACTCAATTCTCTACACCCTGTGTGGGACATGACTCCCAGTGGTATAAATCTCCCCGGCAATGTGGGCCATGACTCCCAAGAATGAACCTGGTCCTGGCAGCAAGAGATTGAAAGTGTCTATTTGACCCTAAGAGGAAAAAAAAGAAAAGAAAGGCAACAAGCTGAGGTCACAGTGGTTGAGAGATTCCACATAGAGTCAAAAGGCTATCCTGGAGGTTTCTCTTTTGCAAGCTCCAGCTAGACATCCTGAATGGCCACAGCATAGCATGCTCTTACCTAAAATTAGTCCCCAATACCTAGGTCCCTAAAAGAGATTTTATAAAAGATTCACTTGCTAAGTTTTGCCTTTCAGAAAATTAAATCCACCAGAGTGTTCCTATGCCAGATAAGCCATAAAACCCAGAGGCAACAACCTCTTTCAGAACAACAATTAGATGCAGCCCCCTTTCCCATATTGCCAGCACTGCCTTTTAATATGAACAAGTTAGGGTGCTCACCCATAGACATCCCTGATGATGCAGAAAGGGATTAAGTGAGAGGAGGGTGTAGCAACAAACAAAATAAGATCTAACAAATGTCTATGAATATTGAACTTTATATAAATATGTTATTTCTTTTGATGCTAGGGTGTTGGAATAATGGGAAGGAGATAAATGACATGGTGGAAAATATAACCTACAACATCCTTTGAAATTTGCTCTATAGCTATTTGTTGAATTGTGCTTTGAAAGTCTTCACCATTCTGTATATACCCTATATTGCATAATAAGTAAAGAACTGAAACTTTGGAACTGTAACCCATAACAGTTTTTGAAATTACCTATATAACTATTTGCTGAGCTGTACATCGAATGTTAATACCCTCTGTATGTATGTTATGTTTTACAATAATGGAAATAGCTGACTTTGTGGAACTGTGACCCATGATATTCTTTGATATTTGCTCTCTAACTACTTGTTAAACATATTTTGAAAGTTATCACTGTTATGAATACATATTTAAGTTCACAATAAAAAATAAAGTAAAAATAGTCATCTAACAATGTGAATTAATACTCTGCAACCAAGTGTTTTTTCCATTAATTTATCCATACTAGATGGGTGTGTCTTTTGAAGGATCTTATGTTAAAAAATGATTTTTTGGTTAAATAAATATTTTCTACAATAGAAGTCAGGGTGATAATTCTAAGATCATTTCTACTAATGCTATAGATTTAAATAAAGTTTATATCATGTAAGCCTTCATCTAGTCTATCTTTCAGAAGTTTATATATTTCATAATATAATATGGTAGAGGAATTCCTTGGATGAAGACATTTAGAAAGAGAGACAGAATTGTCAAAATAAGGCGACTTTGGTTTCTTATCTACTAACCAGACAACAGAATTTCAGGAGCAAGTACACATATAGATATCTGTCAAATATTAAGAATTCTTTCCTATTATTAATCTACCCTCCCCTAAAATATTTATAAAATGTTATGCATTTTTTTTTTTGCCTACTTTCTTTTACTCATTCCCTCCCTATACTTGGGTATGATTGTTTTCATCAGTTCTCTTTTATGTTTGCACTTCCCAATCATCTATCAAGATTCAGATCAGATGTAAATGTACCTGCTTTTTTGTTTTTGTTTGTTTTGTTTTGTTTGACATTCACTCCCTTTTCTATATGACAGATTTACTTATGAGTCCCTTTTCAGAGCTTCATTTTTACCATCATTGGCATTTCATGTTGTATTTTATTATCCACTGTTTTTCAATTTCTTATCAGATTATAAGCTCTTTGAGGATAGAGGCTATTTTATTTGTTTTTGTATCAGTAGCATGGCCATTGGCATATAGCAGGTCCTTAATGAATATATGTACAATAAGAAAGTAAAAGAATGAATACCAGAGTAGAAGACTCTGTGAGCTAATCTTAGTTTATAACTAATTTTAACTAATTTTAGTTCATAACTGTGTCAGTTTGAATGTATTATGTCCCCAAAATGCCATTATCTTTGCATTTTTGGGGGGCAGAAGTTCTGATGATGGTTGGATTTGCTTGGAATGTGCCCCACCCAGCTGTGGGTAATGATTCTGATGAGATGTTCCCATGGAAGCATGGCCCCGCCCATTCAGGGTGGGCCTTGATCAGTGGAGCTATATAAATGAGCTGACTCAGGGGGAGGGAACTGAGTGCAGCTGTGAGTGATGTTTTGTGAGACGCAAGCTTGCTAGAGAAGAACGTCCTGGGAGAAAGCCATTTTGAGGCTGGAGCTTTGGAGCAGACGCCAGCTGCCTTCCTAGCTAGCAGAGGCTTTCCGGATGCCATTGGCCATCCTCCGGTGAAGGTACCCGATTGCTGAGGTGTTACCTTGGATGTTTTGTGGCCTTAAGACTGTAACTGTGTAGTGAAATAAACCCCCATTTTATAAAAGCCTATCTATCTCTGGTGTTTTGCATTCTGCAGCATTAGCAAACTAAAACAATAACTTTTTAATGGAGGGTTGGTGGGGTAGAAACAGGCAGAGTGATAATAGTTATAGAAAATAAAGCAAGATAGAGAAAAGTTAAGGAAGGAATGAAATGTTAAGACAATAGCAGGATTTTATATAAGAAATTGTGGCAAGTGTGTGTACAGATTGAAATTCTGAGGTCTAGCACTTAATTTCACAAAAGTCTGCCTCCTTTTCTTTTCCACTCCACTGCTATTAGATTTGGAAATAAGAAAAAGTTACAAATGTTTTGTACCAAATGTTACAAAAATGGTACTTTTAGTGCAACAAGTCTTGTGCACACTATCCTCAAGTGTGTTGAGATACACTCAAGAGAAACTGATGAGAGCGTGGGAAAAAATCAATAGAATTTTATTTTTAAAATTATCATCTTTGAAAGTGATTAATAATTACTTTTAAATAAAAGACCAATTCAACTTTCATTAGTTCCTTTAAAGATTAGCAAGGATTTAGTTCAGTTTTTAAATAAATCAATTACTTGTTCTTAAAAAAGGAATTATAAACCCTGATAAGAAATTGTAATGTGTGTGTGGACCTTTTTATATATCACACACATACGCATACAACCTTAACAGATAATAATTACTTTAAACCATTTTGCAAAAGTGACTTTGTGGTTTATATTAGTTTCCATTACTCAATGACAAACAGGAAAATTTGCCATTTTTACCATGACAACCTGTTAAATCTGTCATCTTTCTTTAGGATTTATATGCATCCTCATCATAAATCATTTCTATTCAGTTACCAAATTAATTAAAGATAGCTTAGGAACAACTTCCATTTTCCGTGTTGTTCTAAAGTCATCTTTTGCAAAAATAACAGAAAACTTTCTTCAAAGTAGGCATAAAAATGAAAAAAGAAATCACGTTGAATAGAAAAATCAGGGCGAATAATATCCTAAAGGTAAGGATCTTAAATGCCAAGTGCCCTTTCTAAGCCTCAACCATTCATTCTGAAAATGGCCTATCAAAAAGCTTAGAGGGAGCAGTTTAATTACTGTTCCTTTGACATATGCAATACATTTTCAGTAGCAGGCCCATACATTTATTTAAGGGCAAATGTTGCACAACGAAACTGTTCTCTAAGGTATTTCTTTCTATCATTTTTACCCACTTAGCCTACATAGCTATTTTTTCAATAACAATGTCTCTTTTGGACTTATTCTTTAATGAGCCTTAAATTATATTCCACTTTAGGAATAATACAATCCAGGAAAGGAAGTAGGAGGTCAGCATATTTACTTTTAAACACTGACTAAATTTAAATATGTGAGTGTGACTACCTTTATGCTTATATGTACATATATGTGTTTTTCTGAGAACTTTCTGCTCTGCATCTTATAGGTACTTACATCCCCTGGCTTATACATTGATATCTTTATGTTTGTCCAGACTCTTATTTCTGTAAGTGGATAAAGAAATTAACAGTCAAATTCCCTTGGTGAACTGCTCAAGGGTAGAGTCTATAATCATTCATTGTGCATAGCACCATCACTGAAACATAGTAGATATTCATAAATAATAATTGAATAAAATATACAATATCCTTTTAATATGTATCCTATTTTAAACAAAATCTGTCTCTCCATATATATGTGTTTGTGTCTATATATATATGTATATATATATATATATATATATATAGCAAGTCATATAATGCTTTTGAAGAACTAAAAAATCCTTTTCAGAAATAAAAATGAGTCATTAACATATTGTTTTGAAGTTTATTCAAAAAATAAACTATCAAATATATACATATATCTTGTTACAAAAAAAATAATGAAACTGCAGCAAAAACAAAGTTAAGATGAACTTGGTAAATTTTCCCATCTTATATTCAAATGTTCTGGTGGATCTGGCCAATGCAGCTCTTACTGCAAATTTAATTTTTAATCTTATTATATGCTTCTATCTTGTACAGCTGCAAGCAAAATATTTTTAATGGCTTCATTCTGGATAAAATTTGTCACTGAGAAGTATTATCTATCAATCTATTTTAATCACTTAAAACTTTTCCCATTTTAAAAGGGTTGTTTGAATAGTGAGGTTTCAGAAAGGGACTCAAACTGAAAATTCCAATAATCAAGAATTTTTCAGAGAATATTATGCCAAAAAAAAAGCCAAACAAACAAAAACAAACCCCTCCCTTTTATTAATCTTTGTAATCCCTCTTTGATTTAATAGGATTTCAAATAACTCTAAATATATGAGCCTCTCTGAATTTTGAGAAGCTTAAATCTTTCTTCCAAGCAAGAAAAGTGGATTAAAATTCAACCTTTGTGTTTAATAATTTGCATGTAACTGACCTATACTATGAGCATTTCTAAAGCCCTTAAGTGTTTTCTTCCCAGAAGTTGACATCTCTCTAGGACAACATCAAGAAATTCTATTTCCTTTGCTATATTTCAGCCTGAGAACACAAAAGTTGGAAAAAATTCCTTGCTAGATATTCTCTCCTCTCCCAGCCCACACATGCCCCCTAAAGCATTTCTCTGATTTCAAACATTTCATACTTAGCTCCTCATTTTTGTGGCAAGTATTCTCATTTGAAGGAAAATAGATTTTCTGAGAAAATCCTAAAGGGGAAAAAATAGATCTTCTTAATGAGTTGCCAATGAGATATCAATAGGATGTTAAAATAGGTCGAGGCCATGCTGAACTTTTCCTTTCTGTCTCAATATTCTAAATTTCCAGTAGCCAATATTGACTAAATAAACACCTCTTCTGTTTCCTCTGCACTGCTGAATCTACTTGGCATGCTCAAGATTTGTGATTGTAGCTCTTTTGAAACAGATTCAAGGTTACGTTTCTTTTATTTGTTAAAGTAAAGCAAAATATCATGTATGAATTAATTGTGTAACTACCAAACTTTTTATCACTTAGGTAAAAGTATTGAATATATGTGTATATATGTATGTTTATAAATATTGTAAATAAGTCCATATGTAGCATGTTCTTTCACCATTAGTTTTATATGACTCTTACCAGATGTGAACTAAGCTGCATGAGGTAAATATGGATGATAAATGAAGAGGCCACCAAACTTCAGCATCTACCAAAAAGGAAAGTGTAGGAGAGTCAGGGCAAGATGGCCGAGTGGTGAGGAGCAGAATTTTGTCTCTCCCCTAGAGCAGCTGGCAGTTACCCAAGAGCTATATGAAACAGTGTTTTCGGGGTCTCCAGTAACCAGTCACACATCGGACGCAAGTTTGGAATTGGAGGAAAAGCTGAGACAGCAGCGAACATTGCTGACCAAGGAATCTACCTGGAGAGGCCCCAAAGAGGAGAGGGGAGAAGGGAATAGTGCACCTGAGAGATAACTGGAGTTCTGAGGATTGGGAGAGTGGAGGGAGGTCCAGCTCAACTGGCAGTCGTCCTTCTGGGAATTCAGACCCCAGGGGCTGGAATTCAGATTCCGGCTTCAGTCAGCCATGCCCCTGACAGGATCAGAGTCACCAGGAGAACTAAAGGCTCCATACCTCCCTACACTGGTTGGGGAGCTGCAGGCTGGCAAGCGCCACCTGCTGAAAAGGAGAGGAAAAGCAACAATTCTAAAGGCCTCATAGGAGGGTCTCATTCTCAGGAAAACTCCATACCCTCCCAATGAGACCTGGGACTCACTAGACTGGGAAAATCTGACTAGGGTCAACCATATCTGAGGAGACCCACTCACAAAAAGGTTACATAGAGACAGAGCAAGAAACAGAAAAAGCAAGAGGGGAAAAATTCTGATCAACTAAATAGAACCTAAGTTAGAGGTCTAGAATAAGTTGAACTGAATAACAGAGGCCAGAGAACAAAGCCAACCAACAAGAAAACCACTAGGTAAAAGATAGAAAACAAGCTCCAAAATAAACTAATCAAGAAAATCAGATGCCTAGACAACTTAAGATAACAAGCCATACCAGGAAACATGAGAACATGGACCAGCCAAAGGAACAAACTAATAGCTCAGCTAAGATACAGGATTGGAGGCAACTAATGCTAAATAAATTTGATGAAATGAAGGAAGATATAGCAAAAGAGCTGAAGGATATAAAGAAGACACTGGATGACCATAAAGAAGAATTCATAAACTTAAAAACACAAATGGCAGAACTCATGGGAACGAAGGCCACAATGGAGGAGATGAAAAATACAATGGAGGGACACAACAGTAGATTTGAACAGGCAGAAGGAAGGATCAGTGAACTGGAAGAGAGGTCATTCGAATTCATATACACAGAAGAACAGATGGTGAAAAAAATGGAAAAATATGAGCAGTGTCTTAGGGAGCTGAGTGACAACATGAAACACACAAATATACATGTTATGGGTATCCCAGAAGGAGAAGAGAGGGGAAAAGGGGCAGAAAGATTAATAGAAGACATATTCACTGAAAATTTCCCAACTCTTATAAAAGACAGAAAATTAGAGATTCAAGAAGTACAACATACCCCAAATAGAATAGATCCCAAAAGACCTACTCCAAGACACTTACTGGTCAGATTGTCCAATGTCAAAGACAAAGACAGGATTCTGAAACAGCAAGAAAAATGTGATCCATCACATACAACGGAAGGCAAATAAGACTATGTACAGATTTCTCTGCAGAAACCATGGAGGCAAGAAGACAGTGGCATGATATATTTAAGATACGGAAAGAGAAAAACTGCCAACCCAGAATTCTATATCCAGCAAAACTTTCCTTCAAAAATGAGGGAGAGATTAAAACATTTTCAGACAAACAGACACTGAGAGAGATTGTGAATAAGAGACTGGCACTACAAGAAATACTAAAGGGAGTGCTACAGGCTGATAGGAAAAGACAGGAGAGAGAGACTTGGAGAAGAGTGCAGAAATGAAGTTTATCAGGAAAGGTAAAAGGAGAGGAAAAAATAAGATATGACATATAAATTCCAAAAAACAAAATGGTAGTAGAAAGTACAGCCCTTACAGTAATAACGCTAAATGTAAATGGATTAAACTCCCCAATAAAAAGACACAGACTGGCAGAATGGATTAAAAAACAGGACCCATCTATATGCTGTCTACAAGAAACTCACTTTAGACACAAGGACAAAAATAGACTGAAAGTGAAAGGTTGGAAAAAGATATTTCATGCAAGCAACAACCAGAAAAAAGTGGGAGTAGCTATATTAATATCAGACAAGTTAGACTTTAAAAGCGAAACAATTAAAAGAGACAAAGAAGGAAACTATATATTAATAAAAGGGTCAATTCATCAAGAAAACATAACAATCATAAATATTTATGCACCAAGCCAGAATGCCCCAAAATTCATGAGGCAAACACTGCGATCACTGAAAGGAGAAATAGATACCTCTACAATAATAGTTGGAGACTTCAATACACCACTCTCATCAATGGATAGAACATCTAGAGAGAGGATCACTAAAGAAACAGAGATGTTGAATTGCATGATAAATGAACTAGACTTGACAGACATCTATAGAACACTACATCCAACAACAGCAGGATACACTTTTTTCTCAAGTGCTCATGGAACATTCTCTAGGATAGACCACATGTTGGGTCACAAAGCAAGTCTCAACAAATTTAAAAATATTGATATTATACAAAACACTTTCTCAGACCACAATGGAATGAAGTTGGAAATAAATAAAAGGCAGAAGGTCATAAAATTCACAAACATATGGAGGCTAAACAACACTCTCTTAGAAAACCAGTGGGTGAAGGAAGAAATTACAAGAGAAATTAGTAAATACCTCGAGGCAAATGACAATGAAAACACAACTTATCAAAACATGGGATGCAGCAAAGGCGGTGTTGAGAGGGAAATTTATTGCCCTAAATGCCTACATTAAAAGAGAAGAGAGAGCAAAAATTGAAGAGTTAACTGCTCACCTTGAGGAATTAGAGAAAGAAAAGCAAACTAACCCCAAAGCAAGCAGAAGGGAAGAAATAACAAAGATTAGAGCAGAAATAAATGAAATTGAGAACAGGAAAACAATAGAGAGAATCAACAAAAACAGAAGTTGGTTCTTTGAGAAAATCAATAAAATTGATGGACCACTGGCGAGGCTAACAAAAAAAAAAGAGAGAGCAGATGCAAATAAACACAATCAGAAATGGGAAAGGAAATACAACAACGACACTGCAGAAATTAAGGAGATAAACAGAAGATACTATGAGCAACTATATGCTAATAAACTAGACAACTTAGATGAAATGGACAACTTCCTAGAAAAGCATAAACAACCAACATTAACTCAAGAAGAAATAGATGACCTCAACAAACCAATCACAAGTAAAGAGATTGAGTCAGTCATCAAAAAGCTCCCAAAAAGGAAAAGCCCAGGACCAGATGGTTTCACATGTGAATTCTACCAAGCATTCAAGAACGAATTAGTGCCAATCCTGCTCAAATGCTTCAAAAAATTTGAAGAAGAAGGAAAGCTACCTAACTCTTTCTATGAAGCCAACATCACCCTAATACCAAAACCAGACAAAGATACTACAAAAAAAGAAAATTATAGACCAATTTCTTTAATGAATATAGAAACAAAAATCCTCAACAAAATACTCGCAAATCGAATCCAGCAGCACATTAAAAGAATTATACACCACGACCAGGTGGGATTTATTCCAGGTATGCAAGGCTGGTTCAACACAAGAAAATCAATTAATGTAATACACCACATCAATAAATCAAGCAGAAGAAACACATAATCATCTCAATTGATGCAGAAAAGGCATTTGACAAAATTCAACATCCTTTCTTGATGAAAACACTTCAAAGGATAGGAATAGAAGGGAACTTTTTCAATATGTTAAAGGCAATATATGAAAAACCCACAGCTAACATCACACTCAATGGGGAGAGACTGAAAGCTTTTCCTCTAAGATCAGGAACAAAACAGGGATGCCCACTATCACCATTGTTATTCAACATTGTGCTGGAAGTTCTAGCTAGAGCAATTAGGCAAGAAAAAGAAATAAAAGGTATCCAAATTGGAGAGGAAGACGTAAAACTTTCACTATTTGCAGATGACATGATTCTGTATGTAGGAAATCCAGAAAAATCTACAGCAAAGCTACTAGAACTAGTCAATGAATACAGCAAAGTAGCAGGTTACAAGATCAACATGCAAAAATCTGTAGCATTCCTATACACATTAATGTGCAACAAGAGGAGGAAATCAAGAAAAAAATCCCATTTACAATAGCAACCAAAAGAATCAAGTATTTAGGAATAAACTTAACCAAGGACACAAAAGACCTTTACATAGAAAACTATAAGAAACTGTTGAAATAAATTGAACAAGACCTAAAAAAATGGAAGAATATACCATGTTCATGTATTGGAAGACTAAATATAGTTAAGATGGCAATTTTGCCTAAACTGATTTACAGATTCAATGCAATACCAATTCAAATCCCAACAACTTACTTTACAGAAATAGAAAAACCAATAACTAAATTTATTTGGAAGGGTAAGGTGCCCCGAATAGCCAAAAATATCTTGAGAAAGAGGAATGAAGTGGGAGGTCTCACACTACCTGACTTTGAAGCATATTACAAAGCTACAGTGCTCAAAACAGCATGGTACTGGCATAAGGACAGATATACTGATCGATGGAATCGAATTGAGTGCTCAGAAGTAGACCCTTGCATGTACGGACAACTGATCTTTGATAAGGCAGTGAAGCCAAAGCAACTGGGAAAGAGCAGCCTGTTCAATAAATGGTGTTTGGAGAACTGGATATCCATTTCCAAAAGAATGAAAGAGGATGTCCGTCTCACACCTTATACCAAAATTAACTCAAAGTGAATCAAAGACCTAAACATTAGCACCAAGACCATAAAACTCTTAGAAGAAAATGTAGGGCAATATCTTAAAGAACTTGTGATAGGAGGTGGCTTCTTAGACCTCACACCCAAGGCACGAGCAACCAAAGAACAAATAGACAAGTGGGATCTCCTCAAAATTAAACACTTTTGTACATCAAAGGACTTTGTCAGAAAAGTAAAAAGGCAACCTACACAATGGGAGATGATATTTGGAAACCACATATCAGATAAGGGTTTAATATCCCGAATATATAAAAGAATCTGCATCTCAATAACAGAAAGACAAACAATCCAATTAAAAAATGGGCAAAAGACATGAACAGACATTTTTCTGAAGAGGAAATACAAATGGCTCAAAAGCATATGAAAAAATGCTCAACTTCACTGGCTATTAAGGAAATGCAAATCAAAACCACAATGAGATATCATCTCACACCTACCAGAATGGCCATTATCCAAAAAACAGAAAATGACAAGTGCTGGAGAGGATGTGGAGAAAGAGGCACACTTATTCATTGTTGGTGGCAATGTAGAATGGTGCAACCACTCTGGAAGACAGTATGGAGGTTCCTCAGGAAGCTAAATATAGATTTGCCATATGACCCAGCTATTCCATTGCTAGGTATATACTCAGAGGAACTGACACTTAAGACACAAACAGACATTTGTAAACCGATGTTTATTGCAGCATTATTCACAATTGCCAAGAGATGGAAACAGCCCAAATGTCCATCAAAGGACGAGTGGATAAACAAACTGTGGTATATACACATGATAGAATATTATGCAGCTGTAAGACAGAACAAAGACATGGATCATGTAATAATGTGGATGAACCTTGAGGACATTATGTTGAGTGAAGTTAGCCAGAAACAAAAGGACAGATTCTGTATGGTCTCACTAATATGAACAGACATTAATGAACAAACTTTGGGAGTTAAAAACTGACAACACAGGTGACCAGGAGATAGAAAGAGGGCAGAGACCAGCCATTTGATGCTGAAGGGCTACAGAATGTTTAGGATTGATTGCATAGATCCAGAAATAGATAGCATAATACTGTGTGATGGTAGCATGGTATTGTAAGTACTCTGAACAAAGATGCCTGTGAGTAAAGCTGAAAGGTGGGATAGGAGAATGTATGACACCAGAGGTAAAGATAGATGATAAAGACTGGGACTGTATAACATGGCAAAAACTGGAGTGGCCAATGACTGATACTAAATATACAAATATAAAAATGCTTTTGCATGTGGGAAAGCAAATGAATGTCAACCATGTAGAGAGTTGAAAAGGGGATGGTATTCAGGAAAAAACATAATCAAAGCAAACTGGAGTCTATGGTCAATAGTAACATTATAATATACCTCCATTAAATGTAACAAAGGCAATATGCCAATGCTAAATGTATATGAGGGGGATACAGGGGAGGAATATGGGAGTGGTGTTATTTGCTGCCCTTACTAGTATACTGTATTGTATGAGATGTTATTTTTCTTTTTATCATTTTTTTCTTATTGCTAAAAAAAAAAAACAATTTTTCTTGTAGTAATCAATATGCTCAAGTGCTGATTGTGGTGATAAATGTACAACTTTATGATGACACCATGAACAACTGATTGTATACTGTGGATAAATGTATGGTATGTGAATATAACTCTATAAAATTGTAGGAAAATATATATATAGGAATAAAAATGTTGGAGAAAACATGGTGAGAGGGATGATGCCTCACCAATATGGACTAACTACAATGTGTAAACTCAGAATTGAATCTTAGAACATAGCCTAACGTGGACATAATAATTGTAATAATCCCTAGATTGTAAGCTCTTACAGCAGTTAACTCTATTCCTGAATTGTAATGCCTATCTCTAAACTTTGACATGCTGATCCCCTAGCGTATAACCTGATTGGTCTCTGGAACAATGCATATCTCTGAGACGCCTGAAACTCAGAGCTAGAGCTCGGCAGATATGAATGTCAGTATTAGTGCATAAAGCCACTGTCAAAAAAAAAAAGAAAAAAGCTAAAAAAGAGCCCAGACTTCAATTAGTGATATGAATGAAGCAGGTCTGGTTAAGACCAAGGCAAACCAAGCCAAAGGGTAAAGGTTGAAACTGATTGTGTTTTAAAACTTCAACTTCCATGTGAGACCAAGAGAAGAGGTATCTATTTGGTAAAGGATCTAAATTTTCTAAACGGTACAACTCTACAGTCGATTTGTTCAAACACCACAATTGCATGGAACTTTGAATAGGAAGTGAGATACAGTAGGTTAGTATAGGCTGGAGTGAAATAGTGACACATCCCAGAGTAATTTGGGCAGATAATAAAAAATATATTTACAGCCTCCCCCTCCCCAGCCCCGAGGATCTGGGGGAAAGTGTGAATGTGTTGGACATCCTCACCTGGACTGGTGTTGATGTTGTCACAAACATTGGGACTGGCAGTTTGATGTGCTGAGCCCTCGATCATGGGACTTGCCCTTATGAAGCTCACTACTGCAAAGGAGAGTCTAAACTTGCATGTAGTTGTGACTAAGAGTCTCCCCCTGAGTACCTCTTTGTTGCTCAGATGTGACCCTCTCTCTCTCAAACTGAGCCATCTCGACAAGTGAACTCGCTGCCCTCCCCCCTACATGGGACCCGACTCCCAGGGTTGTAAATCTCCCTGGCAATGCAGAATATGACTCCCGGGGATGAATGTTGACCCGACATCGTGGGACTGAGAGTATCTTCTTGACCAAAAGGGGGATGCAAAATGAGACGAAATAGTTTCAGTGGCTGAGAGATTTCAAATGGAGTCGAGAGGTCACTCTGGTGGACATTCTTGTGCACTATATAGATAACACCTCTTAGGTTTTAATGTATTGGAATAGCTAGAAGTAAATACCTGAAACTACCAAACTCCAACCCAGCAGTCTGGACTCCTGAAGACAATTATAGAATAATGTAGATTACAAGGGGTGACAGTGTGATTGTGAAGACCTTGTGGATCACACCCCCTTTATCTAGTGTATGGATGAGTGGAGGAATGGGGATAAAAACTAAAGGACAAATGGGGTGGGATGGGGGGATGATTTGGGTGTTCTTTTTCCACTTTCATTTTTTATGCTTGTTCTGGTTCTTTCTGATATAAGGAAAATGTTCAGTGATAGATTGTGGTGATGAACACATAACTATGTTATCATATTGTGGACAGTGGATTGTATACCATGGATGATTGTATGGTGTGTGAATATATTTCAATAAAACTGAATTTCGTTAAAAAAAAAAAAAAGGAAAGTGTAAGGGGGAGAGCAGAAAGAAAGAAAGAAAGAAAGAAAGGAGGAGAGAAAGAATGGGAAAAAGTGAGAAAGGAAGGCAGGAAGGAAGGCAGTTTGAACACAAATTGACAGCTTGTGTAAGTGTTTGGTCTTATGTAGGTGTTTGGAATCATAAAATTTAAAGATTTCAAAAGTGTATATGCTGGGGGGATGCTCTTGTAGATTGGCTGATTTTCAGAAGCATGAGTTCGTCACTGATTGGCTGGCTCTCAGAAGCCTGGCTAGTGATGCCAAAGGTCACGGGTCTTTTAGAACTGGTTTTGCACAATTCGTCTGGTGGTTACATGTTCCTAGAGCTGAATAACAATCAGTCCTTTCCTGGTAGGACAGAACTTGGGCACCTGCCAGTGAAAGGTGGAGGAGAAATCAGGGAGTGGCCAGAGACTCACCAGTGTTGTTGATTCTACTAGAAAATAAGGTTTCCTTTGTGAAGGTCTACTCAACTTGAATGTTATTCAATTTGAGTGTTGATCAGCATGATTTCATACTGATTTTACTTTGAATAAGTTATTGAATCATGTAAGGACAATGGTTGCACAAAAACATTTAAACTCTGAATGACATATCAAATGATCGTGACACAAGCAAGAAAAGTTAGAAGTATTATAATAGTTTTCAGACATGATCAAGAACACAAATGCCAATGATTCCCTCTCTTTCTTTTAAATTAGGAAGGTTTAGCCAGACTGCCTTTTCTTGAGTTCTGATATAGATTTTCTATCTTAACTGAGGTATTTGTGCAACAATGCAGACTCCCCTCTGGTTGACCAGAAGAAAGTCAGAGGCTGTCCTCTCATTCATTACTACCTAAACCAAAGAATTAAAATGGTGAGTTGTGCTTTGGGCATAAGCTATATTATTTACTACATTTTTTAAAAATTTATTCCACCTTAAGTTATTCAACCCTGTCATAGGATCATCATCTTCAGAAATTTGTTCTAATAATTGTTAGTTTTAGCTCCAGAAAATGGTTTGTCCCTCCCCTGTCTGTTAAAAGACTGTCCACTGAGGAAGATTTGCAGTCACACATTTGGAATGGTCTAACTTCATCCCACAGAAAACTAAGCCTTGCACCTGGAATAGCATCAGAAAGGAAAGAGTCACACATTAAAAAAAAAAAAAAGAAATCAGAAAATGCACAAGAGATGTGACCAGTTTTAGTGGAGTTCTAGTTATATTGTCTCTGGGAGTTGTCATGAATATCAGTCACTGTTATATCCCAAATATATTTATTTTCTCTAATTCCATAGCAAGTATATTTTCCTTTGTGTGAAAAGAGTATCATTACAGATGAAGTTGTTTGGTGTACCTTTATATTAAATACATTTTTTCTTTTTCCGTGCTTGAACTTATAGAACAGATACAACCTACCATTATTTATTCATTTGTGTTTTTACTAGGAGCTACCATATGCAAAATTCTATAAATTTGATGAACTAGCCGTTGCTTGGCAGAGCAGAATTAGAGATTATCCTCCTTAGTTAAACCTCGACTTGGTAAATTATTATTACTTTAAGGGGATATGTCAGATGAATTGTATAACCTTAAGCTAGTACTGAGGTAAAATATAGTCAAAAGGATAAAGTAGAAATACATGCAAAAAGGATGTGACAGTCGTGTTGTATCAAGGAGTATCTTTTTTCAATACTATTGAGCAGAAATTGTCTACTTCATGCATATTATAAGGATTTGTGTCTGCAGTTTACCTCTGTAGACAATCTGTTTCTAGAAATTTTCCAAAGAGCTTTAATTTAAGATTTTACCAGATCTAATGATGGGTGACATTATTTAGTTGGTAAATAAATACCCAAGAATAAATTCCTCTTAATTTAATTGTTTAAAAGTTAGCCAGAAGTATCCGATAAAGTATTTTTTTTTCTGTGATGTTCAAGGGCAATATTCCTCTGATATCTTTCCCAGAATATCAAATCACCTCCTTTAGGTCATTTAAGGGATGGTTAGGTGGTTAGAGGAAAGGAAATCTATACCTGTTTATGATAGAACTGAATAACTGGATTAATCTTTGAAAATATTTAGCTAATCAGCATGTAAAAGAAACTAGAAGTAAGTACAGACAAATTTATTTTTATTCACATGGGTCTTATCAGTGACTGATTCAGAAGGGACCAACTATGACTTCTCGAGAGGAAGATTGAAAGGGTATGAAGTAAATTGGGTCATCAGAGCTTAAAAATGTGTGATACTTTAGACAAATTTAAACATTCCATTCATCCCTTCCACCTTCCTCAGTAATAGGGAGTGATATGGACAGTGAAATATCTGAGTAAGAACAAGACTTAGCATAATAACTGTCCCAGAAAAATGTGTTCCCCCATCACAGATAAATTGACATGGCCCAGATAGGCAAAATAAAATCTGACCGTTTTATCTGCTGTAAGTATTGTAGCTTTTTGACCAGAGACAATTTTGAATCGTTAAAAAAGTAAACATGCTATTACTGTTATATAATTGTAACCTATAGAGGGAGGCTTTTATGTAAAATCAATTTGTCAATGTTTGAAAGATCCCATTGGATGCAGTTCTAGCCCATTTACAATCTTTACACTTTTACCAGAATTACACCGGTTACAGATGAGGCTTGAATTAGCCGTATCTTCTGCTGTTTGTTAAACCTTTTTTCTACCTGTTTTTGTTTAATATATTATTTATTTTTTCTGGACAGAATTTCATAGATAATTATGTAAAAAATTCTATTTAATATTATCTGGCTTTATGAGGCAGCTGTCCTGACTCTACAAAGTCATATATTATTTCATATTTCTTTTCAGAATCATCAATGATGACATCATTAATCCTCTCCACAGATGTGTCTTTCTATCATGCAAGAGGCCCTACCATGTGTACTATTGTCAGAATGGCTTGCTTAGTATGCTGTGCTTCATTATTTGTAAAAATTTTGCCATTTATCAAGGAAAACATAAACCTTTGGATTATGATGAGATTACACATAGGAAGCAGGAGTTCTGACAGGACAACATGGTGGCTTTGATGCAGATGGTCACTTAACAAATAACATAGGAACCACTATGGTTGGCCAAAGGTGTATATTTATCAATAGTGTCTTGTTTTCCTTGACAAAATGGAGGCTTGGAAATGACCACATGATCAATGAGGCATATGACCCCAAACACAGACTAAGTTAGGTGAACTCCCCTTATGATTTTACAAGACAGGAGTGATCTCAAGGTTTGGTAAGGTAGCAAAAGGCAAATTTTGATCAATTTGTGCAAACTCTTCATTATTCTAAAGTATCTAACACTTTCAATCTTTGGGGTTAGATTTGATTGGAAGTTTATTAGATTTCTCTCTCCTTGTATTTCACTGGACACACCATCCTTACACATTTGACGTTATAAAATAATCAAAGGTGACACAAAAATAAATGAGATCTTTTTTTATAATTAGACAAAAACAAGGGAAGAAAGCAGATGAAAAAGTACATTCATGACAAGAGTATTTAATGAATCACATGCCTCAGAAATAAGCATTCTAATTACCTCATACAAAATAACATAAGCAACACGAGCTCAGATAGTTGTTGAGATAGATTCAACTAGCAACAGATCAAGAAGATGGTTGTATTTGGGGCACAAGTATTCTGGTTACTTTTTTGGTCTGGGTATTCTATGGAATGACAACAATGAAGGTAGCTTCTTAACAATATTGGAAAAGCTTAATTTGATGAAGAAAAATATCAACATTAAATATATAATACAAAAGATGAATTGTTTTTTATGTAAAAAAGAGCTAACCTTGTAAGGCACACTCCCTTTGATTAAAGCAGAGAGATAGTCTCAAATAAGGATACGGACATTGCAGTCTATGCTTCCTCAGCCAGCACTCACATGACAATGGACTATGAAACCCAATTTCATGTAAATGTGTACCTCTTTGCTCACCTTCACATTCAAAGGGTGACTTTGGTACAGATTTTCTTGAAAAATTAAAAATAATCCAACAGGAATTTTCTCATTTTTCTTCAACGTCAGGTACGAATGCATTTGTCTGGGCCAATACTCCTTATTTCTTCTTCTGTCAGTATTGCTAATATCAAAAGTAATAATTTGCCTTTTGACAAAGTCATAAACTTTACTTTTGCTTAGGATCTTTGTTTTTCCAAATTTCTCAAATTTGCATCTCCAGCAGGTGTCATCACTTCCATTCCTTATTGTCAGATTATTTCTTGCTACATGATCTTCCACCAATGTATGGGAATGTTTTAGTATCACACACACGCACACAGACACACATGCTCATCAGTTGCCTCTCCAATTCTGTTTTCCTTCATAAAAAGATATTTAAAAGGAGTCTATACTTTCTGTATTTGTTTTCTGCTTCCTATTGTACCTATAACCCATTATAATCTAGATTTTATCCCTATATTTTATATTTTTATCATATATAAGCTATATTTTATCACACATAAACTATTTTTAAAGGTTAAAAATTACCTCCACATTGTAAAATGCAATACATATGTTTGTCCTAATCTTATTTTATTTCTTGGTGCATATCAAAGAGATGAACACTCCATTTACAAGTAATTATATTACTATTAAAATTCTAAATTCTACCACTAATTGAAAGTCTGTGCAATTCTTTATATCTTGTCAACTAGTACAACCCACATCTTAGAACAGCACGTACCTTAAGTAGGTGTTTAATGAGCAATTTTTGTGTGAATAAATGAGGTCAAGAAAAACCAAGAAAATAAATTCAAAGCCATAATAAAAATAGCAGTATTTATTAACCAATATGGTTGCTTATACTATTGGTATACATAGCTCAGTAGTTTCCTATAGACAAATGTTAATTTTTAAAAGTAAATAGTGGTAAGTATTCCATTCACAATATTTTAAAAAGATAGATATCTGGAAATAAAATTAACAAAATATGTTAAGTTGCATATAGTATAAAAATTAAAACTAGACTGAGAGAGAGAAAATGAGGAGCTAGAATGGAAAGTTATAGCCTGCTCTTGAGTGTATGAATACCCAATTTTTAAATGTCTATTTTTTAAAATGGATGTACATATTCATAGCTACCCCAATAAAAGTAGCACTGGTATCATTTTTGAGAATTAGAAATAAGCCAACTACATTTTGCCACCAAAAATAAACAGGTAGGAAGGAAACAAAGAAAAAAAAATGGTTTCCAACCCGTTATTAATCACATTCTAAAATCATAACCATTTTGGTAAGAAAGAGTAGATCACTAGAATACAGAAGGGTCTTGAAATAGCTCAAACTATATAGGTGCATCTATTGTATAATATTGGTGAGGGAAAGTTGATTTGTTTAATAAAAGTTTAAAGAAACCCAAATATTATTTTGGAAAGATATTTAAAAATGCAACTCACAACCTCATTTCTAACATCAAATGTTTTCTAAATGGCTCAAAAGTATAAACTTTTATGTTAAATTACAAAGATACTTTATACAAACATGGGTAATTACTTTTTAAGATATTTGAGAAAAGACTTTCAAAGCACATCACAAACATCAGAAGATTCATAATGATGGCTATAAAATACTTTTTTTAAAAAATTCAGTTTTATTGAGATATATTCACATACCATACAATCATCCATGGTATACACTCACCTGTTCACAGTACCATCATATAGTTGTGCATTCATCACCCCAATCTATTTTTGAACATTTTCCTTACACCAGAAAAAATCAGAATAAAAAATAAAAATAAAAAATCACCCCTCAATCCCACCATATTTTTCATTTAGGTTTTGTCCCCATTTTTCCACTCATCCATCCATACACCAGATAAAGGGAGTGCCATCCACAGGGTTTTCACAATCACACTGTCACCCCTTGAAAGCTACATTGTTATACAATTGTCTTCAAGCTTCAAGGCTACTGGGTTGGAGTTTGGTAGTTTCAGGTATTTATTTCTTGCTATTCCAATACATTAAAACGTAAAAAGTGTTATCTTTATAGTGCATAAGAATGCCCACCAGAGTGACAACTCTATTCCATTTGAAATCTCTTCAGCCACTGAAGCTTTATTTCATTTCATTTCACATCCCACTTTGGTCAAGAAGACGTTGTCAATATAATATACTTTTTAAAAACACTAAGGCATTGACATCCATAAAGCTATTATAAGGCAATCAAAAAAATTACAATATGTAGAGGGAAAAATGTAATTAAAAAGCAAAAAATAATAACACCTAAGGACTCATCATCTAGAAAAAGAAACACAAATCATCAATAATTCAATTTCCTGTTACTGAAATAAATCTAACTTTTAAAAAAGGTTTAGCAATATTTACCTAATAAACTGTTAAATATTTTATCTTGTTGTGGTATATTTAATTATGTACCTCAAATTAGAAATGCTGTTAATCTTAATCTACATTCCTGTGGTATGAATCCCTTATAAGCAGGATCTCTTGAAGATGTCATTTTTAGTTGAGGAGCAACCCAATTGAATGAGGGATTATGGAAGGCCGTATAAAAGAACAAAGGTGGGACAGATGGGAGAAGGGAGAGGATATTGTCATGATAAGTGAAGGAGCCCCAGCTATTGCTAGAAGCCACCACCAGACTGTTGGTCTTTGTGGGGAAAGCAAGCATTGCTGTTTCAGTTTGCTAGAGCTGATGAAATGCAATATACCAGAAATGGGTTGGCTTTTAAAATGGGAAGTTACTAAAGTATAAGTTTACAGTTCTGTGCCTGTGAAAATGTCCAAATCAAGGCATCAATAGGCAGCCCTTTGTCCCTGAAGACCAGCTGCCAGCAATCCTCAGCTCCTCTATCACATGGCCAAGCATGTGGTCTGCTCATCTCTCCCTTCTCTCCCGGGTTTTCATTGCTTACAGCTTCTGTCTTTAGTAGCTTCCTCTCTGTTTCTATGATTTCTCTCTGTTTTCTGCATGTCTTCTCTCAGCTTCTCTGGCTTTTCTCTGTGTCTTCTCTCTGTCTTTTTCCTCTTGTAAAAGATGCCAGTAAGAGGATTAAGACCCACCCTGAATGAGGTGAGTCACATCTCAACTTAAGATCCTACTCACATGGCTCCGCACCAATGGGAATAGATTTGCTTTATGAACATGATCTTTTGTGGGGTACATACAGCTTCAAAGCACCACAATTGCCAATACCTTGATTTTGGACTGCTAGCCTCAAAACCATGGACCAATGAATTCCCATTGTTTACACCAACCCACTGTGTGATATTTGTGATAGCAGCTCTGGCAAAGTCAATTATTGATATATGTTGTTGCTGAAGCAGTGGAGGAAAGGAAATCTCAATCACTGTTTTGGAAAATTTAATTAGCAAAACTTCTTATAGGAAAGATTATCAAATTACACTAAAATTAAATTAATAATTAAACTTCTGTTTTTAATATAGTGGAGTTGCCCTTTCTTTTAAAATTCCTTAAAAATAGATGAAAGCAATCAGGTAAGAAACAAAATAAGAAATTCATTTCTCTATGGAATTAGAGAACATCATTCCAAGAGCAGTGAATGTCAGATATGCAGAATCATCTGAAAAGTAAACAACTATGGCTGTATGTATCAGAAAACCTAAGAAAGCAGCTTTTTTACTTAAGCAGCACACCCTGGAGTGTAAGAACTAACTACATTGTCATTGCAACAGTAGAGCATTTCACAGAGTGGAACTTTCCCAACACTTCATTTACTTCCAAGGAGAAAAACAAGTGGACGTGGTGATTTAAGAGTTAGGCATGATAAACTCTGTTGCAGGAAATAGTCTATCAGTGAGATTTAGGAAAAAGAAATAATTTACATTGTAAGCAACACAGTAGCCTGTCAATCTAACTTTACTAGATTGAAGTAGTGGAATAGCAAACCACATATTTTCATACATAATTCTGCTTTCTAAGAAGAACATATATTAGCTTGGAATAGAGTACAAGACCTTCTCATTCAAGAACCTGATGCTGGCTTTACTGGTTCAGTAAAATCTCATGCCATTCAAATATGAATAATAAAAAGTAGACCAGTGGTCTAGTTTCAGCTCAGAGTTGTAGAGGGCTGGGAAGAATGTCACTTTCATCCTTACAATAAAGGAAAGCTTGGAAAACTGCAAATAAATGACTTTTCTTGAACCATTCAGAGAATGGACATCACAGGGCAAACAATGAACTCCAAATATAGTGACAGGCACATGCAGGAAGAAAGAGGAGAGAGCAGTTTGCTTACCTAGGGTAGATGCTACCAAGCATCATATATTCCAATTAAAGATTCACCTAGAAATTTTTACAAGATTTCTGAAGTCTGAGTGTAAGCTAGCATGAAAGTGTAAAATTCCTGGGGTCCTGAGTTTACAAACTCTTACCTGCTTTTCCTCCAGGAATCCTACAAATTGCTCACAAAAGATCTGGAAGAGCTTCCTTCAGAAAGTTTCCCCCAAAGTAATGCTGAAGGAGAGGAATTGTATTCACTGTCAAAACCCCGCACCAACACATACCTCCTAAGAAACAAAAGTTTAATCCTCAGTGAAAGATTACTCTGAAGTGGGAAGATTATAAAAACCTGCAGCTGAAGGAAATAGTGGGGTTTCTTTGAAGCTCAGGGAGGAAAATGGCAACTCCTACCCAAAACTGCATCCGGGACCCATCTTCCCTATCTCTCCTGAGGAACAAAAGCCTTAAACTGCATGAGAGAGGTCACAGAAATAGTAGCACTGGGAGGGGAACAGTAGGGGAAAAAAAATCTCTGTATCTGCATTACCTGTAGAGGAGTGGTTAGAGCACATACAAAGCACACATCACTGAGTACCAGGTTCACAGTGCCTGCTTAAGACTGAGACTGAGCTAAAATATCCAAGTACATCCTGTCTCCCACCCTTAATTTACCAAGTGTCTGGTAAAACTGAGAGTGGATTTTGACTGCGACTGGAAGAGACAGGCTCTCTGGAAGTCACACAAAGGGAAGACCCAAGAACTGGTAGAGACAGACACATGTTATCATGAAAAGAATGTGAAGTCTCTGATGCCCTGATGTTAACATTAGCAACAACAGATCTCAAAACTAGCTTCATTTCCTGACTATTTTAACACAAAACTACACACTAACCACCCAACAGAAGACAAGGATACTCATCTCCAAGTATAAAAATATTTACCTCAGAATCTATGTCTTATACAACATATCTGGATTCAACTTACATTGCAATGCATATAAACAACAAAGAAAACACAGACTGAAGAGATAAGGAGTGATCATCCAAACCAGATTAGATATGACAAAGAAATTGGAGCTATCACAGAGAGAATTAAAGTGACCATGATTAAAACATTAAAGTTTCCAAGGGAAAAAGGGAGACAACATGCAAGATGAGATCGGTAATTTCATCAAAGAGATAAAAACTATAAGAGAGAATCACATACAAATGCTAGAAATCAAAAGCACTGTAACAGAAATGAAGAATGATTTAGAGGAGCTTATCAGTAGACTTGACACCTTCAAGGAAATCATTAGTGAACTACTTCTATGAAATTTTGTTCTGGAGCATACACACCCATTGCAATAAAGCAAGAAAAATAATAAAAGGCATCCAAGTTGGAATGTAGTAAACTTATATGAGTGAAGAAGTAAAGTTTTATTTATGTGCAAATGACAAGATGATCTATGTAGAAAATCCTACATAATCTATACAAAAACAAGTAGATTTAATAAGTGAGCTTTTCAGTGTAGCAAAGATCAATATAAAATTAATTTTATTTTTCTACACTGTCAAGAACTGGAAATGGAAATTAAAAAAGTAAAAACAGTACTATTTATAAAAACATTTAAAAATGAAATATTATAGATAAATCTTATAGAGTTATACAAGGCTTGTACATTTAAAATTTAGAAGAAAAAGAAAAAATTCCTGAAGAAAATTAAAGAAGACCTGGCTAAGTGGAAAGATATACCATGCTTATGGATCAGGATACTCAATATTTTTAAAATGTCAGTTCTCCCCAAATTGATACATTTATATGATGCAATCCAAATCATAATTCCAGCTGACTATTTTTATAAATATTGTCAAGCTAATTTTATAATTCATGTGGAAATGAAAAAGATTTAATACAGCCAACTTTGTAAAATAGAACAAATGGATTGAATTTCTTGGAATTGAACAACTAATTTCACTCACATTCAAGTAGAGGGGAGTTAGCTCCACTTCTTGGAGAGGGGAGTACCTAAATACATTATTGGGAAATCATCTGTAAGAAAGAATTGTTCCTTAACCTACATTTATATATTTTTTTCAGCTAATCCAAAATCCCAAATTCTCTATTAATGCCAGGAAGCCCCATTTTATGGCATTTCCTGATGTCAGTGCTGACCTACAAAAGACAGTCACTATTAATATTCACAATAATCCCAGTGACCCCAACACCCTCAGTGTATTATTTATTGCCTATGGTGGTTTGCAGCTGTGTGTACCCCAGAAAAACATGACCATAGATTTAATCCATTCCTTTGGGTGTGGACCCATTGTAAGTAGGATCTTTTGATGAGGCTACTTCAGTTAAAGTGTGACCCATCTCAATCTGGATAGGTCTTAATTATCTTACTGGAGTCCTTTATAAGAGAAGAAAGTTCAGACACAGAGAGAGAAAGCCACAGAAGCAAGAAGCCAAAATCAGCAAAACCTGGAAGAGAAGAGAGAGAAGAGCAGATACCATCATGTGCCTTGCCATATGTCAGAGGCGCCAAGGATCACTGATAGCAGATATTTCGGAAGAAAGCATCACCTTGATGATACCTTGATTTGGATAGTTTCCTGAATTCCAACTGTAAGCGAACAAATTCCCATTGTTAAAGCCAACCCATTTTGTGGTATCTACTTTGAGCAGCCTAGGAAAATAAGGAAGGAAGGAAGGAGGAAAAAAGAGAAGAAAGAGGAAAAGAAACACAGGACCCTGTGGAGTTTCATGGGAAAAAAAAAATGTGTCAGTTTGTAGGTTCTTAGGTTTTGTAAAATAAGCCTACTCTAATAGATCCACTACCCTGAATTGTCAAGGCAATTCTGGTAACTCTCTATCATTTACTATAGCTCATGGTTATTGTCACACTTCCAGGAGCTATCCCAGTAATGTATTAAGACTTTCCATGTCATATAACCTGTATCATGGGGCAAGTGCTCCTCATTTGTTTTGGGTTAAACTAATTATCATACTCAGTCCATTCTAGGCCTTTTTGGGATCATTCATAAGCCAGTCCTAGTGCTAGGAGTGAAATGAGAATGAGGGCCATAATCAGTGAATATTCCCCCATATTCAGCATTATACTATGCACCCCATGGTTCAGGGCTCTAAATATCCATTCCTGCATGTGTATCTCAAGTTCATGGCAATATATGTTTTATTTATGCCCTATAATGCTTTTAGTAACTAAGCTATTTCCTACTGATTTTCCTGACTCCAGTCATAAATAGTGTTCTAGAGATCATGAAGAGAGGTATTAGCTAGACCCGAGGAAGAGAAGAGTTATATTGTGGCACATTCATAAGGAAAGTTCTCCAAATGGTTTCCATTTGAGGGGAGGCTGATTATTTTCGTGAAGACAGAGGAACCTCTTTGACCAGATCAACTGGTTAAGGAAAAGTTCATGGTTTAAGTTTTACGGGCTTATTGATCCTATGTTTTCATCCCAACTCATGGCCTCCCTCTTTGTTTTTTGGTGTCCTGCTTGGCATAAAAACTGTGATGTTGTTGGTTTGAATCTGTTATGCACCCCAGAAATGGCCATGTTCTTTTAATTAAGTCTTGTAGGGTCAGACTTATTGTTGGTGAGACTTTTCCATTAGGTTGTTTCCATGAAGATGTGACCCTGCCCATCCAAGGTGGGCTGTAATTCCCCTGCTGGAGTCCTCTATGAGATGACAAAAGACAGAGATATTTTGAAGCAAGCTTAGAGAGGCTAAGATATGTAATTCTAAAAAAATTTAGAATTTGCCCCTAGGAGAAACTAAAAGAGACAGAAAACATTCCAGAAGGAGCAAGAAGGACGCACAAGAGAAGCTGAGACAGAAGCCCAGAAATGTTTTGGAGAAATCCACTGAAACCAGTAGCTAATTTCAGGGGAGAAGTTTCAGCAGAGCCAGCTATGAGCCTTCCCATATGACAGAGGAACCACAGTTGCCATCGGCCTTTCTTCAGAGAAGGTATCTACCTCTTGATGCCTTAATTTGGACATTTTTATGGCCTTAGAACTGTAAATTTGCAACCTAATTAATCTCCATTGAAAAAGCCAATCCATTTCTTATATATTGCATTCTGGCAGCTTTAGCAAACCAAAACATCTGACAAAGTTGTTTGTTCAGTCTCCTTTGCATCTCTGCTTGCCTTATAATTAAACAAGGGCCCGATTTTTAGCAGTTTTCCCTGCAGCTACAGGAGATGAGACTCTAAATACTGCCATGGAAATTTGCCTGCCCTCACAGCATGCCCTAGGTTGATACCTGACTTACCCAAACACTTTTATCTGTCTACAAGGCATACAAAGCAGTTACTATAAACCAGATTATTCACAACCCTTATATCAATGGCTCTCAACATTAGCTGCATGAGGTAATCACTTAAGACATTTTAAATAACAGCTGAGGCTTGTATTCCGCCTAGGAGATTTGATGAAATTGGTCTAGGGTGGGGTCTGGGCATAGATATTATTTTAAACCCTTTATTAATGTAACACATACAGACAAGAACAAAAAATATCATTCTATTCCTCAGTAAATATCTACAAATAAAATGTAACTGTGTAAACTAGACTCAGATTAAGGAACAGAATATTATCAGCATCCAGAAGACTCTAATGTTCTCATAGTAATTAACCCCCAACAAAGGTAACCACACTCCTGATATATTGGCTAAGAGGAGTTTTGCTTGTTTTTGTACTTTATTATATGGAGACACAGAAGTTTGCAAAAGCTCTCTGGAGTTATCTGAAAATATAGACAAGGTTGAGAATATTACCTTTTAATTACCATTGTCCCAGTACATTCAAAGGCTAGTGCTAATGCATAAACTAATCTTCCATTTTTACCTCATCCTAATCCAGCACTAGTGAGCCTCTTAGAGGTTGTCTTGCTATAGCATACCAGGAAAGCACCATGCCTTTACCAGTTATGCTCTAATGCGGTAGGACCCCTGCCATAGAAAACCCCTGTTATGTTGATCTGCTGGAGCCATAAGGTTAAAGCAACAGGATTTGAGTTGACACATGTAAGAGAGTTGCCCTGGAGAATCGACAAAGTCTGCCTGAGTGAGGAATAAATACCTCATGTGTTTGTTAAGTCACTAATATTTTGTAATTATTTATAACCAAAGCATCAACTTCACATTATTCTTAAATAATACTAATTTTGACTAAATAATTAAAATCTTTTAGATGATTAGTTGGGTGAGATATTTTCTGAAACTCTCAATACCTGAGAATGACTACCAATTGATCTTCCATTTTAAAAGTAATCTGTAAGTGTTTGGGCCATAATCTTCATCATTCATTAATCTATGAATGTTTCTTGATTGCCTTTTGGAAATTAGCATTGTGAAGAGGAAATCAAATGCCAGTTGAAAACCAAATATTAAAATTTTCTCTTCATGTCTTAAGTGGCATCATTTTTTTTTCTTTATGATTAACATTCAAAAATTATTCATTTTTGTCTGGCTTACTGTGTAGAGATATAGTATTACCTTCATTTCAGATAAGGCATGTTTTATAATTATTTTTTCACCTTAATCTAAACTTTTTTTCCTTTCTAGAACTCCATAGGTACACATACATGTATGCACACACACACACACACACATGCATATATATATATATATATATATATATATATATATATATATATATACAATTTCTCATATATATACTCCATGTCACATGCCTTTTATCATCTTTTAAAAATATTATCTGGTACATAAATGAATAAAAATGAATGAAAATGAAAAAATAACTGACTTCATTGAATATTTAAATTTTATTGATCATGTTGTTCAGCTCTGGGCAGAAGCATATAGTTGTTCCTCAATATTCTTCTCTAGTAATAGAAGTTTTGCTGGCATTTGGATGCTTCAGCTAAAAACTAGAGTTCTGAGCCTTCCTTGCATCTAGGGTAATTTGGCTGCTAGCAAAATAGGGTGTGTGATTCCTGAGAAGCCTGATCTACCGTCAGGAACATACATGATCTAAACATCCGGCGCATTCCATTTTTTGTTTTCAGTGATTGGAATGCGGTGGACAAATGAGCAATGTCTTTGCAATCAGAGTAAAACTCAGGAAATAGTATAGAGGAACGATACATATTCTCCCACTTGGCTTGCATAGGAAATGTGGTTTTAAGTAACCCTGGCAGTCATGTTGACCATGAGACTCAGGATAATAACTTAGAATGACAGGAAAAAAAAAAAATAAGGCCACAATGATATCAGCAAGCTATAAGTTAAGGCATTGTTGAAGCCTGCCAACCTCTGGATTTCTGTTATTATGTGAATCAATAATTCCATTTATTTTTTAAACCTGTTTGGGTTGGGTTTTCATTTATATAGTCTTGAATTTATGGTTATTGATATCCTGAAGATATGTCAACTTTATTATTAAGATCAAATTTGCTCCACAGCCAACACCCCAACAACTGAAAGCTGCTTTCCTTCATTTCCAAGTTTTGCTACATTGAGCTAACTTGGACTAATGGGTTATCAGAGGATGTCTTCAAATTACTTTCCAGACCTGCTTTTACTTTTAATGAGATAACATATAAATACATTTGTCTTTCCCTTAATGTAGTTACAGCTTTACATATATATATATATTAGAGTTTGCCATATAAATAGACTATCCCCATAGTTTGTAGTGCTGAATAAGGATTATACCATTCTTTATATTTCTTAATCATTCCAAAAGGTATTTCTAGAGTAAGGAGGACTAAATTGATTCACTTTAGTCATCTTTAAGAACCAGAACTACAGGATAGTATTTTACTAAAAACTTACATAACTCAGTGTTCTTATCTGTATGGTTGAGGAATTTTTTCAGAATCCAACATTTGGACAGGCTTTCGGTAAGATATGAGTCATAAATAACCTCCATGTCCTTTCATGTGTTGTTTCCTGTTGTATTTGGATTATACGTTTCATTATTTTGTTGCTGTTTGGTATAGCTATTAAAAGAAGTCTAGACTTTTTTAATGGTCCTCATTTCAAATGTTGCTGATGCATGATAAAATTGCTTTGTTGTCTGTTCTCCCCTATTCTTGATCCTTTATTTCAGTGGGAATAGGAAAGTTCAATCCTGGTCTCCTCTTTTAACATCTTCAGATGAGTTTCATCCAAAACCCTGCTGATTCTTATTTGCCATTTTGGCATGGCCAATACTGAATGTTCTCTGGTTTCTGGAATTGACTTCTGCAACTATAAAACAGTAAGTATGGTTTCAGATCATATCCTTCTTCTTTGCCTTAATAGCCTGCCCTTGATATCAACTCTCACCTAAAAGATTAAAGTCCTCTTTCTTTACTTTGGGTAATATCCTCATTTCTGAAGACATTTCTTTCCTACAATTTAGTTCTATCTGCCTTCTATTTTGATGGCTTCCTTGAGAGTTTGTGCATATGGATGAAAGCTAATTAACTAGATTCTAGAACTGCTATTCTTTCTTGTTTTATTATTTCATTGGCCAAAGGGGACCTAGGTATTTTGGCAATACTTATTTGCTGACATTCCTCCAAATTCGATATTTTTTCTGAAGAAAACTACTTTATAGCTTCTCTTTTCCTTTATTGTTGCAATGCAAAGCCTTGATTAAAATTTGTATTGACAGAAAAGGATTACTGAATATGGATCTCTGGCTGAGCTTCAGGAGGTTCACGGACTTCTTAAAATTGAAGAAGAATTTCTTGAATGTACATGGGTATGAGAGATGTCTTATTTCTTTGAATGAATATACAATTTATATGAAATTAAATGTACAGATCTTAAGATTTTAGAATTGTTTTCAGTGTTTACAAAAAAGTTTACAATATTGGCAATTATAATCATCCATATACCACCCAAAACATGCTAAAAGATAATTCTACCACCCTAGAAATTCCCCTTGCATTTCCTTCCAATAAAACTAACCCCAATCAAAGGCAACACCTTCTGATATCTATCACTATAGATTAGTTTTGCTTTGTTCACAAAATTTGTATTAATGGAATAATACAAAATGTATTTTGTTGTCTTTTTATTTATTTTCAATATAATATTTTTGAGATTCGTCAATGTCATCACATGGGCAAATGAATGATTTATGCCTATATAATCAATGTGAATCTCAGGAAATAGTATATTAAAACAGCACACTCTCTTTTTGAGTGTCATTTGTATAGATATATTGCATACCTCTACCCATTCTCCAGTTAACAGACATTGTGTTGTTTCCAGTTACTGGCTATAACCAATAAAGTTACTAATAACATTATTTATACTTCTTGTTTAGGCATGCATTTTCATTTATCTTGAGTGGGTTGCTGAGTCATAGAGTAGACATTGATTTAAATTTGTGAGAAACTTCTAAAGAGTTCTTCAAGAGGATCACATAATTTTATTTTTTGATCAGCAATATATACGATTTTGAATTGTTACACATTCTTACCTACATTTGGGATGTTCTTTCTTTATGATGCTAGCCATTCTGGTGAATGAGAAATGGTATCTTGTGATTTTAATTTACATCTTCCTGATGATTAATACTGTTGTTCATATAGTTCATTTGTAAAGCATTTATGAAAATATTCCATATTTAAGATTTTCTAAATTTTGTGTTTGTTTTTCAACAATGGCACCATTGATATTTTGTGTGAAATAATTCCTAGGGGGTCTGTCCTATGCATTGTTGGATTTTTAGCAGCATCCCTAACTTCTACCCACTGGATGTCAGTAACATCCACTACTCAGTTGTGACACCAAAAATGTATCCAGATATTGCCAAATGTTACTTGGAAACAAAATCACACTTGGTTAAGAATTTCCATCATATTTTCATCAGCTTCTCAAAATTTAAAAATGGGTTTAATTGTTATTAGTTATGCAATTTCTAGAATATCTACCATATAAAAGCCTGTTACTCATCAATAAAAAGAACTATTGACAGTTAATTCCAACTAGGATAAGAACCCTTGGACCAATAACAGAGTGATACTGTGAACTTAAAAAAGTAATACAATGCTGAAGTAATGTCATCAACATGGCAATGTAAAACATCCCCTAGAAATGTCTTCCCTAAGAAACAACTAATTAAAGGACAAATCTCACAAGATTAGATCTCTGGCATGTGATAGAGAATGGAGAAGGACCTCACAAATGCTGAATCAAAGAAAAAGAAAAGACACACCAAATCAGGTAGGAGATTTACTTTCCAGATTCACCACCCCAGACCACTCCACATCACTCAGCCTGCACAGGGTCCTTCTTGCTGTAGAGGCAGAACTTGGAGCCACTCATGTCAGTGAGCTAGAACCTGACACATATCCAGGCACAGGGATCAAGTTCACAGAGACCAGGGTGGAAGACAAGCCACTGAGGGGTGCCACATATAAATGGGCACCCCAGGAAGGGGGAGGGGACTGCACAAAACTGTTGGCAAGAGGTGCACACACTCAATCTAGTCTCTGCTCACTGGATCACCTAAATATAAAACAGATCTCTCTGTATTGACCCACTTTCTGGAAAGACCCCTTCTGGTTCCCAGGGGTGGTATACTCTAACAAGGAATAAGTAGGAGGCAGAAAAGCTTCACAGAGAAAAAGGGGGTGAGGGAAGACTGACGGGTCCCAGACCAAAAAGTGTAAGGAAAGGGGGCAATAAATGAGGGAGAGAATTTAAACAAATTATATGAGCTGGGGTAGAAAATTCTGCACAAAAACAAGCAGAATAGACCATGATTTCCAGAGAAGGAACAGAGGAAAGGAAGCTTTCTCCTAGAGGTGAAGCAATTGCACTTAAATGGGGAATTTTAAAAATTGTACCACATATCCAGGGCAAGAATCATATGCAGAAGAAATGAGAAAATCTAAATAGTTGAACATGGTCTACTCAAATGGTACAGCATAAGTTGGATCAATAGTCAAAGAAGAGACTTAACCCAAAGCCAATAAACAACAAAACCTTAGGAAAGAGGGAGAAATTGACCTTCAGAGTTAACACATTAAAATAATTAGATGCCCAGTCATCAGCAAAAAATGGCATACCTTACTAAGAAATACGAACAAATCTCCTAAGTCAATTGAAGAAGATGAAGAAGAGTATGAATAAAAATAAACAAATGGTAGATATGGAGCTAAAGGATATTAAGAAGATAATATGTGAGCATAAAGAATTTGAAAGTTTAAAACAAAGCATAACAAATTATGGGTATGAAGGGCACAACAATGGAGATTAAAAATAACCAAGAGGCATATAACAGCATATTTGAACATGCAGAAGGCAGAACCAGTAATCTAGAAGATAGGAAACCAAATTCATGCAGTCAGAAGAATAGATAGAGAAAAGGATAAAAAAAAAATAAGCAGTGCCTCAGGGATGTGAGAGCCAGCCTGGGGCACAGACACATATGTATCATGGGTGTCCCAGAAGGAGAAGAGAAGGGGAAAGGAGGAGCATGAATATTTGAGGAAATAATTGCTGAAATTTTCCCAAATGTTATGGAAGACATTAATGCACATGTCCAAGAAGAGCAACATACTCCAAACAGAATAAACTCTAAGAGACCTACAGTGAGACACATACAAGTCAGAATGTCAAATGCCAAAAATAAAATAAGAATTATGGAAGCAGCAAGAGAAAAGTGATGCATCACATAAATGGGAAACATAATAAGGCTAACTGCCAATTTCTCATCAGAAACCATTCATGTGGAAGGTGAGTTGTATGATATATTTAAGGTACTGAAAGAGAAAAATTTCCAGACAAAAACTCCTTATCCAGCAAAACTGTCCTTCAAAAATGAATGAGCATTTAAAATATTAGCAGATAAACAGAAAAAGTTCTGCCTTAAAAGTATTGCTAGAGTAAGTTTTTCAGGTTGAAAGGAAAAGATAGGAGAGAGTGCCTTGGAGTGGTGGGAAGAAGTGAAGCTCTTCAATAAAGGGAAAGAATAAATGCAAAACCTAATAGTAATGTACTCTCAATATAATGGGAATGTAAAATGATGCTGCTTTTGTGGAAGATAGTTTGGTGGTTCTTCAAAAAGCTAAGTATAAAACTACCATATGACCCAACAGTCCACTAGCAGGTATATACCCCAGAGAATTGAAAGCAGGGATTCAAATAGATATTTACATCCCACATATTTTTTTCATTTTTATTCAATTCTATATATTTTTAAAACTTCCTCTGAGACTGCATTTTTGATCCATGGATTATACAGAAATGTTTAATTTCCACTTTTAGAAATGTTTCTCTTGTCTTTGTGTTATTGATTTCAGTTTGATTCCATTATGTTCAAACACAGTCTGTATGGTTTCAATTCTTTTAAATTTGTTGAGGTTTTTTTAATGGCCCAGGACATGGTTTATGTGAATGTTCTGTGAGCACCTGAAAAATAATGAGTATCCTGGATTGTTAGGTGGAGAGCTTTATACATGTCAAATAGTCCTGTTGGTTGATTGTGTTTTTCAGATCTTCCATAACCCCATTAATTTTATGTCTAGTGGCTCTATTAGTTGCTGAGATGGGGATGTTGAAATCCTCAAGTCTAATTGTGGATTTGTCTTTTTTCCTTTCAGCTCTATCAGTTTTGCTTCATATATTTTGAAGCTCTGTGGTTTGGTATGTGCATATTCAGGACTGCTAATGTCTCCCTGGTGGGTTGATCTTTTTAGTATTATGTTATGCTCCACTTTGTCACTGACACTGTTTTCCTCTGAAATCTAGCTTATCTGACATTAATATATCCACTTCTGGATTTTTGCATTAATATTTATGTAATTTATCTTTCCCTCTTTTTATTCTCAAACTACGTATGTCATTGAATTGGAAGTGAGTTTCTTGTAAATAGCACATGCTGGAGAATGCTTTTTAAATCCACTCTGACGATCTCTTCTTTCCATTGATATATTTAAATATTTTACATTTAAGGTTATTATTTACACGTTAGAACTTGATTCTGAGGTTAAATTACCTATTTTCTGTTTTGCTTTGTTTTTTTTTTTTCCCCCTCTAGTTCCCACTGCTCTGTTTTTCTTTTCTTGCCCACCTGTGAGTAACCTAAACATTTTTAGGGTTCCATCTTGACTTTTTAATAGTGTTATGGGGTCTATTTCTCTGTATAGTTTCCCTAGAGGTTGCTCTGGTTATGGCAATGTACATATATGACTTATCAAAGTCTATCAGTACCTTCTTTTTACCATTTCAAATGAAGTGTAGAACCTTTACTTCTACAAAGGTCACTTTTCCATTCCCACTTTTAAATATCATTGCTTTGAAAATCAGATGGTCTTATAATTTTGTTTCAATTAAAAGATGAATTTTTCAATCAATTTTTTTAAAGTCATGAAGACATTTTATAAAATGTCAGGAAATGGATAGTTGATCGCATGCACTCATATTTCTGCTATTTCCATTGTTCTTTTTATACTGCATATACTCCAAGTTTCCTTATTTTAGCATTATTTTGTGTTTGAACTACTTCCTTCAGGCAATCTTTGAGGATAGTTCTGCTAGCAACAAGTTCTTTTAGTATTCCTTTCTCTGAAAATACTGTTTTTTCTCTATTATTCCTGCTTGATCATTTCACCAGATATAGAATTCGTGGTTGACAATTTTTATCTTTCAGCACTTGAAAAATATTGTGCTACTTCCTTCTGCCCTCCATGGCATCATATGAGAAATCCACTGCCATTTGAATTGTTGCTCCACTATAGTTAATGTTTTCTCTCTGGCTGCTTTCAAAATTTTTTTCTTTGTCTTCAATGTTCAGAAGGTTAGTAATGATGTATCTTAGTGTGGATTTCTTTGTGTTTAACGTCTATTGTATTCACTAAGCTTTTTGCCAAATTTGGGGACATCATTTCTTTGAATACTCAGTTAACCCCATTCTCATTCTCTTCTTCTTTGGGGAATTCAATAATATGAAGGTTGGATCTTTATTTATTGTTCTACGATTACCAAAGGCTCTGTCTATTCTTCTGCTTTTTTTTTTTTTAATTTTTCATTTAGTTTATATTCTCTCTGTTGTTCAGATTGGATAAATTATTTTTACCTGTCTTCAAGTTCACTGATTCTATTCTGTGCCATTTCCACTCTTCTATTACATCCATCCTGCAAAGTTATTATATTTTTCAACTTTATGCTTTCCATCTTTTCTATAATTTCTATTTATTTGCTGAGATTTTCTATATTTTCATTTGCTTCAAGAGAAGTTTCATGGTCAAATTTTAGTGACTTATTGAAGCATTTATGAGGCTGACCCCAAATCCTAGTCAGGTAATTACAAGATCTGATTCATCTCAAGGATTTGTCAGTTGTTTATATGTTCCTATATAATTTATTTCATTTGGCTCTTGGAAATACAGGTTATTTCTAGTTGTATCCTGAAAATTTTGGCTGTTACAATAGAAGACTTTGGATCTACATAAACCTTTCATTTTAGCAGACTGTCACTTTGTTTAGTTTTAGCATGCAGATCCTGGTTTACATTTTTGGACTGTGGTTCAAAGGCAATTTAATTTTCAGTGTCTATATGGTGCAATTGTGGTCTACTTGGTTTATCTGATGCTTCTGTAGTTCCTACTGATCCCTGATGATCCTGCTTGAGTGGGTTCAATGGGCTTTCCTAGGCCAAGTGTTTTGATGCCTCTAAGTGAGGAAAGCAAATCTCTGGTCTACAGGGACAAAAAGCTTCCCAGACCAGGCAGCTTGCCGTGGTTGTGTTCCTTTTGTTGGTGCCACCAGGTCAAACACTATGTCTGGGTGAGAAATGGGAGTCCCAGGCTCAGTGTGGAAAAGAAGTTCTACCCTGGTAAACTGGATACTTTTTGTTCAATACCTTTGCTTATGGGGTCAAGCTGTTGACAGCAGGTCTCCGTTTCAATCCAGGAGGCAAATGAGCTCACCTGGGCTGTTCTTTGTTACCAGCATGAGGATAAGGAAACTTGAGCTGGGGTTCCCTTTCTGCTGTTTTTTTGGGGGTCGCAGACACCCTGCCCATCTCTTCTTCCCCCAGTTCTGTAGTCCTAGCCAGTTTGCCTTCCTTTCTCTACCTTTCAGAGTTCTCCTTTGGTTGTGTCTTACATTATTTCCAGTGATTATAGCTGCACTTAGTGGGAATGAACAAGGAGAAATAAGTTTTTGCCATCCTGTCCTGATGAGAAGTCAGGTACAAAGTGAAAGAGGTTTGTCTTAGAAATTCTAAATTATCAACTTTTCTAAGGGGTTAAAACTTTCACTTATATTTTATTAACCAGAACCTAATTAACCAAAACCTAATTTTGCCATAACCAATGTTTATCACAGATGCTTTCAGAGTTCTTGAAATTAGTTCTCCTATTCTATTTTTCTTTCTTAAACTGATTGTTATGTCATAGAGAAAAAATATATTGTAGAACCATAGCCAAAGTGTGAATGCATCTAATATATTTGTTTCTTTTTTCTTTTGTTTTGCTAGAAAATGCATTTGTACTTTACTGCAATTCAGAAGAAATATGAACTCAGAGTAACTCCAGTTTGCTGGCTAGAGGACTAAAATACCTTTATTATACCTTTCATGATGTATAGCTTCAATTAATTACTATATAGAGATAGATCTAGATCACTGAAATGGTTCTTTAATTTTTTTCTTCAGGTTCTACTAATATGTAGTATATATGCAAAGCACATGAAAACATGTTCCATGATTTTTCTGAGAAGAAACTGAGTGGACTGTCACACATATAACAGCATTAATTATAACTAGGTTACATTAATTATGACTAGGAACACAATTGTGTTCTCCTCTAAGAAAGGTAACAGAAATATTCTATGGCCCTTTAGCTAATATTAATACTGAGAATTTCCCTCTTTTTTTTTTTTTTTTTGAAATGTTTCTACTTCTTATTTCTTCAGTTCTATAGTCAAAGTGAAAAATATTTTGTGACCTTTTCTCTCTATTATTTTCTACACATACATTTTTGGCAACTTATAACCATAATTGTACCCCTCAATGACCAGAGTTAAAGATTGAAGCTAGTTTTGTTTACCCTCAAAGAAGGAATTTCAGTTTTTACTTATGTAAATTCTTCCAGGAAATTGATGTGATCTAATTCTGTGTTAACAGATAAATACTGAATTTTCATTGGTAGCACAATTACTGTTTTAGCACCTAGAGCAGCCCTAGAAATAGTGTGTATGAAGCAGGGAAATGCTCTCAGTTGATTATATAACAATACTGCATACAAAAATGTGGAGGATTTGCTGATATACTCATGGATTTTATTAAATCTGTTTATCTACAGAAACTAATTATTTACTATTCCAATAAGAAAAATTGAGAGTGGAAGTAGAATACCTTAATAAAAATTTTGCTATATTAATTTCAAAGATAGATTACCTGTTAATTTCGACCCAGTTTGGCATTAGACTCACATGAATTTCTGTTAATCTCTAACAGTCTACTCATTTTATGTGGATGATTTAACTGGAAGTAGAATGTAGAATCTTAATTCAAAGGAAATGTTTTAAAAATTGTTGAATTCTATAATTTCATTTGTCACTTACAACCTCTTTCAAAATGTTTTCTCTTTGGTAAACATCCAGACTAAGAAACTTATTTTCCTTTGATTTTCAGGATACAAATGTTCATTTGAGGTTGTCCTAAACCTGATCATATTACAGATTAAAATATACTGCAGAGCCAAATTTAGGGTTTGAAGAAAACTTTAAATAGAAGTGAAAGGGGAAATGATACTTTATTTCCAGGTTATTATTCATGAACAGGAAAATCTGACAAACAGCCACAGAGCATAGGCAATTATTTCTGGTAGTTTAGAGATGGCCCACAAAATCCTATCATACAACTTGTGGTCCTGGGAGAATAGACACTAAAGGGACCAGATCTAGAAAACTATGTTATGAACTAGAAATTATATTATTTTGATATGGTTATAATTTATGGATACTATAAAGGTCAGAATACCTGTGAAAAAGTAAAGAATTTGAATACCATTGCTATACTTTCAGTCTTATTAGGGAAAAGAAAAATAGTCTAGACAGGGTTAAAAATAATGCAAGGGGGATTTTTTTTTATAAACTACTATGTGCCAGATACATAAATAAACATTGCCAACTAAGTCAAAGCAGAACAAAACAAATGCAGGGTCAATGAGTTTAAGTAACTTGCTTCATTTTCTAACACACTATATTTTTCATAATACTTAAAACAATTTAATTCAATCAAAAAGCAAGACTTAATAGTTACTCAATTGTGTTCCCTGTGTTTGATCTTCCTAAATATATGTTGTTTAAATGAATGAGTGCTTTGAGAGGATATATCACAAGCAAATAGGAAAATAAGGTTGAGAATTTTAGCAAGTTTTAGTAAGATAAGGTTCCTTCTCAAAAGGATTTTCCAAATCCAAGCATCTTAAGGTTTCTTCTACTTTTAATTTTTTCCATGTAGTAACTAATTTTCCCTCTGTATTACTTTCCTGTGGCTGCTGTACTGAATACCATAAACGTGGTGGCTTAAAACAGCAGAAATCTATTCTCTCACATTCCTGGAGCCATGTGTCCAAAATCAAGGAGTCAACAGGTCTTCACTCCTCCAGAGCCACTGGGGCCAGACTCATTCCTTGCCTCTTCTAGATGCCGCTGGCTGCCGACAGGCCTTAGTGTTCCTTGGCTTGTGACTGTGTCACTCTAGTCTCTACCTCTGCCTTCACAATGACTTCTCCTTGGCATAAGTGTGTGTGCAAGTGTGTGTGTGTGTGTCAAATACCCCTTTGCCTCTGTCTTACAGGACATTTGGGTTTGGATTTAGAAACCACCCCATATAATCCAAGATAACCTCTCCACATCAAGCTCCTTAAATTAATCACATCTGCAAAGACCATTTTCCTTTGAAAAGCAACATTTACAGAATCCAGGGATAAGGACATGCTATTTTTGGGTGACTGTTATTCAGTCCACTGTACCTCCCTATGTAACTCATCATTGAATATTTTGAGTATTTTCCATTTGCCAATCTTGGTTAAGCTTACAAACAAATATAAACTATAATTCCTAAAGATAAGTCTGCCCTTTGGCCATGCGTTACATTAAACCAAAGATAGGTTCATTTCAGATTAAAAGGTTAGGAAAGAAAATTGGAAATTCTGGAGTTTATTCACTTGTATTAAATTCAGTATGAAATTTCATGTTATTCCCTACTGCATTCATTGAAATGGTTAAAAATTTAGTAATTATTTTTTCAATGCTTCCTTAAACTCGCTTTACTCAAATATCTCATCTATATTTCTCACTTGTGAGAAAATTTTCATTTCTATCTTGATATTTATTAATCTCACACTGAATAAAGAGCATAAAAGAAAATTGACTAGAGAAAATTGTTGACCTATATATTAGCTGAATAAATCAAAATAGAAAGAAAAATTAGGAAGAACTAGAGTGTATCTTATCTGAAAAATAGAATAATTGTGTTTGGTCTTTAAGAAATAAAAGAGACAATGACTTAAGAAACAAGGAATTTTGCTGGTTTACAGAAAACAATATATAATACTGGTGTCAATAATCTCATTGATGTTCCCAGACAGTGAAATTTTTTTTATAACATTTTAGTGTCCATTATTGGTGAACTGTCATTCTGGGATTTTGGAGGCAGCCTCCAACTGTGTATGTGGGAAAGCTCAGTGTGAAAACAGTTGCAATGAAGGAAGTCCAAATTCCTGAGACTGCTGTACTGTGAGGAAGTCCAAGTGTGCCATGGAGAAAAGCCATGTTGAAACAAATGCCTAACTAGCTCTCAATTTTTCCAGCCATCCCAGCTCAGGTGTCAGATAAATGAATGAAAAAGTCACCAGAGGATTCCAGCACAACCTATGCCCTTACTATCAATCACCTCACAAGGGACTCAGGTGAAAACCACCTGGCTGAGCCCAGTCAACCCCCAGAACTCTAAGAGATTGTAATGAATTGTTATTTCAAGTTACTAAGCTTTGGGGTAGTTTGCTACATGGCAATAGATAATTACAACATACATCTTCTCATAGATGAGGAAGTGGTGGCTCAGGGAATTTAAGTACATTGCTGAAGGCTATCAAAACAAGTGATAAGGTCTAGGATTCAAACCTAGTTGTTTGTTTTTTTTGTTTTTTGTTTGTTTTTTTTGTTTGTTTTTAATTTCAAAGCATATTCACCCTCCACCTTACCATACTACCTCCTCTAGCTGATTCGCCTTTGTCGTTTCCTTTCTTTTCCCACTTTTATCATCCTATTGTGGTCTCATCACCTCTTGAACTAATTTCTCTCTCTCTATCCTTCTCCCATCTCCTCTTTTTTTTTACCTCTTTCTTCTACTTATTTCTCTTCCTCTTTACTGCTTCCTCTTCTCTTCCTTCTTCTTTCTTTCTCTTTAGAAGGTAGATTATAGTTGGTAAGTCTGAACTATATGCTAAACACATAAGTGACAAGGAATTTTGTCCAATACTTCATTAAATATTCTCCCAAATCATCATTTGACATTGTATTCAAATTGTTGTCACTTGATTATGCATTTAATAAACCAAATTTTCTTTGAAATTTCTCTTTCTAATCTGATAGAAGCCCTAGTCTTCATATATTTTTTATTCTGGAAGGTGAGGGAAAAAATGAACATTGATATTCAGGTAATTTCAGATGGTGGTAAGTTCTGTGAAAGAAATGGAGTGATGTGACAGAGCACATTATGCCCAAGGCATAGTGTGGTCAGGAGACTATTTTGGAGAGAGCAGTCAAATGTGACTTCTATGAGAAGGTGACAATTAGTCTGAGACCTGAATGAAACCTATGAGCTAACCAAGTGAAGATTAAACAGGAGTGTCCAAGCAACACCTATATAAAATGCAAAGGTACCGAGCTTGAAAGTAGCTTGAATAGAAGGTACATTTGCCTGGAAGTTCATAACAAAGGAAAAAGCATTAAAATAAATGATATTGGGGAGATTTTCAGGAGAAGAATAAAGTAGGACATTGTTCTTAGTGATAGATTTGACTTTTAATCCTAGTATATTACAAAGGCAATGGAGTTATAGACTCAATGAGTTGCTGTGATCTGATATTGTGTGTGTGTGATCTGATTTACATCTGCTATTCAGGATGGTAAATGCAGAAATAAGGGATCATTTAAAAGGGTACTCTTGCAGGTGTGCCTGCGTATGTATGGGTGTGTTTATGAAATACTTTTTGCAATTTAGAATAGGCTGAGGGCCAAGAAGTGTTCATTGGTTTTAGCCATGTGGAAGACTGATTCCTTTAAATTATCCTTGAAATAATTCTTTAAATTATTTTTTTACTTTCAATAAGTTGATTTTTAATTTCTGAGATTAACATAAGCATTCTTGCCTCCATGGAAGGCCCTGAATGGAATGCCTTTGAGTGATGCCTTTTCTTACGGCTGCTCACTAGTCAAGGCCAGGCTCCTGTCTCACCTGCTCTAAGTACTGCACATCCTGTTGGAGGTTGTTCCTCGGCTGACCCAGGCTGAGACCAGCAATAAAGCCAGGGCCACACAGGCAGCTGATTGGAGCAAAAATCTGCACAAGCTCTCTGAACATCACAGAAATAACTCAGACAAATGGTTCTATTCAATTCACATTTTGACAAGAAACTCCTTAGATAACTGGCAAAACACTAATCGGTCCTTTCCATTAATGTAGATAAAGCCTTCAAATAGAAAAGAAAAAAAAATGAAATTCTTCTTCACACTATAGATCTATAGCTTTTGAGTCTTTTCTTTTGTGATTGTGAGGTAGAAGACGCAACTAGAGAGTGATTGACAAACCCCAGTCCATCAACCTGAAGTCAGTTAAAATACGAAAGCCAATAATGTGTGACATAATTCTATTCAGTGGGAATGAGGAATTTGTCTAATTAAATTTAAAGGAATTTTTGGTGTACCTCATAGTCAAAAGATATTTTGCTTTATAAATAAAGCATAATAATGCAGCTGACAAATATTAGCTATACATAAAATACTCATTTATGTAGTAATAAAGTATCAGCTTATCTCTCTTCAATAAATATTTAAAGAATATCAGTTTCAACAGGTATGGCATGGGTAGCTAAGTAGAGTGACAACCTATGTGGGCTGACCAAACATCAATGGAACAATTCAGTGGCACAGCCAAATGTTAGATGTGGCCCTGCTTGCATTCACTTGTGGGCCCTCTAAGACCATCACAGGTATCCATGATATTGTGCTGGAACTAGCCTCCTCCCATGCTTGATTTTGAAAATTCTTTTAAAACTTTAATTTTTGCCTTGATTAACTCTGATTCAATCTGTGAATGTGCTGGATTCCTCATCCCACTGCTCTCCCTTGGCAGGTAGGCAGAGACTCAGAATTTATCAAGTGCCTCCCTCTATGTCCTGGGCCATCATCATGACCAGACTAGCACAGGTCTCAGTCCACATGACCTCGTTGGAAGAGAAGTGTGTGTTTGTGTTGGGGGGTGGGTGGTTAAACTGTTTAGCCTCAATGTCTGCGTCATTGCTTAAATTCTTACAAACATTTAACTTACTCAAGTGCCTGTATAATTAATGCAGTAAGTAATGTGCCCCCAAGTATTGCATGTTTATGTTCTGTTTCTATAATTAGATTACAAACCATTGGGAATAAAATCAACACCTCATACATTTTATTTAACCCCTGGTGCATACTAATACAGTACACTGTACATGGATGATGCTCAAACAAAATTGGTCTATGATAAAAATGAATTGCAATTAGATATCTATATGCCTGTCTCCTTCACTAGCTTAGGTAAGAACTGTATTGAACTAAACCCTCAGTGCCCTCAACAATTTTCACAGGTTTTGGAGCTAGTAAAGAATATATGCTTAATGCACATAATTGTCTACCACACCTTCAAAATAAACAATATATCCATTTCCAAGGACAATAATTATATATACAGATATATCTTGTTGTTTTATAATTTGGTAATTTGTTATAGTAGTCCTTTCTATTTTCAGTTGTATTTGCTTTGCCTTTCTTAATTTTAAACTACGTGAGAAAGGGTGAAAATCTTTAACTTCAGGTGTCAGCCTTCAAAGCACTTACAGTACTAGGCTGCAGTGATAATATTCAATATATGCAATGATCAGTTGATCGACTGCCTGTCTCTGTTGTGATCAAAGTAAATATGTTTCACAAGAATATGGGGCATGCTAGCCCAGAAACAAAGGATGTGCCCCAAAATCTAAACTTGTAAATCTATGCATTCTTTATATCTTTTTGTGATGCTGGATACCTGTTTCATAGCATTGTTTCTCTGTTTACTTGAACACTTGAAAGGTTATTAAATTTAAAAGAAATATTTCTGCAAAATAAATCATTTAATCATGTTTAATGGATAAATCAAGAATCCCAATAGATATGATTCTGCTAAACCTCAAAACAATATTTCTTACAAAAATAAATGATAATTTTTCTTTACTTCCATACAATGATTAAATAATTTTATGACATTGTAAATATGGAAAATTAGGAAATATTATTAGTTGAAAGATTAGAAATAGAAATGAGAAAATAATGGACCTTGTTTCAATTTTTTTTTTTTCAGGTTTAGTTTTTCTCTTAATTTTTTTTTTGCTTTTTTTTTATTAAATTCAGTTTTATTGAAATACATTCACACACCATACAATCATCCATGATATACAATCCACTGTCCACAATATGCTAACATAGTTACGCGTTCATCACCACAATCTATCTCTGAACATTTTCCTTACATCAGAAAGAACCAGAACAAGAATAAAAAATAAAAGTGAAAAAAAACACCCAAATCATCCCCCTATCCCACCCCATTTGTCCTTTAGTTTTTGTCCCCATTTTTCTACTCATCCATACACTAGATAAAGGGGGTGTGATCCACAAGGTCTTCACAATCACACTGTCACCCCTTGTAATCTACGTTATTATATAATTGTCTTCAGGAGTCCAGACTGCTGGGTTGGAGTTTGGTAGTTTCAGGTATTTACTTCTAGCTATTCCAATACATTAAAGCCTAAGAGGTGTTATCTATATAGTGCATAAGAATGTCCACCAGAGTGACCTCTCGACTCCATTTGGAATCTCTCAGCCACTGAAACTATTTCATCTCATTTTGCATCCCCCTTTTGGTCAAGAAGATACCCTCAGTCCCATGATGCCGGGTCCACATTCATCCCCGGGAGTCATACTCTGCGTTGCCAGGGAGATTTACACCCCTTGGAGTCGGGTCCCACGTAGTGGGGAGGGCAGCGAGTTCACCTGTAGAGATGGCTCAGTTAGAGAGAGAGAGGGCAACATCTGAGCAACAAAGAGGTACTCAGGGGGAGACTCTTAGGCACCATTACATACAAGTTTAGACTCTCCTTTGTGGTAATGAGCTTCATAAGGGCAAGTCCCATGCTCAACGGCTCAGCACATCAAACCGCCAGTCCCAATGTTTGTGACAACATACACTAGGGGATCAGCATCTCAAAGTTTAGAGATAGGCCTTACAATTCAGGGATAGAGTTAACTGCTGTAAGAGCTTACAATCTAGGGACTATTACAATTATTGTGCCCACGTTAGGCTTTGTTCTAAGATTCAATTCTGAGTTTACACATTGTAGTTAGTCCATATTGGTGAGGCATCATCCCTCTCACCATGTTTTCTCCAACACTTTTACTCCTATATATATATTTTCCTACAATTTTATAGAGTTATATTCACATACCATACATTTATCCACAGTGTACAATCAGTTGTTCATGGTATCATCATAAAGTTGTACATTTATCACCACAATCAGCATTTGAACATACTGATTACTACAAGAAAAATTGTTTTTTTTTTTTAGCAATAAGAAAAAATGATAAAAAGAAAAATAACAAGTCATACAATAGAATATACTACTAAGGACAGCAAATAACACCACTACGAAGAATCCCATATTACTCCCCTATATCCCCTTCTCATATATATTTAGCATTGGTGTATTGCCTTTGTTACATTTAATGGAGGTATATTACAATGTTACTGTTGACCATAGACTCCAGTTTGCTTTGATTATGTTTTTTCCTGAATACCATCCCTTTTTCAAATTTCTACATGGTTGACATTCATTTGCTTTCCCACATGCAAAAACATTTTTGTATTTGTATATTTAGTAACAGTCATTGGCCACTCCAGTTTTTGCCATGTTATACAGTCCCAGTCTTTATCATCTATCTTTACCTCTGGTGTCATACATTCTCCTATCCCACCTCTTTCAGCTTTACTCACAGACATCTTTGTTCAGTGTACTTACAATACCGTGCTACCATCACACAGTATTATGCTATCTATTTCTGGATCTATGCAATCAATCCTAAACATTCTGTAGTCCTTCAGCATCAAATGGCTGATCTCTGCCCTCTTTCTATCTCCTGGTCGCCTGTGTTGTCAGCTTTTAACTCCCAAAGTTTGTTCATTAATGTCTGTTCATATTAGTGAGACCATACAGAATCTGTCCTTTTGTTTCTGGCTAACTTCACTCAACATAATGTCCTCAAGGTTCATCCACATTATTACATGATCCATGTCTTTGTTCTGTCTTACAGCTGCATAATATTCCATCATGTGTATATACCACAGTTTGTTTATCCACTCGTCCTTTGATGGACATTTGGGCTGTTTCCATCTCTTGGCAATTGTGAATAATGCTGCAATCAACATTGGTTTACAAATGTCTGTTTGTGTCTTAAGTCTCAGTTCCTCTGAGTATATACCCAGCAATGGAATAGCCGGGTCATATGGCAAATCTATATTTAGCTTCCTGAGGAACCTCCATACTGTATTCCAGAGTGGTTGCACCATTCTACATTCCCACCAACAATGAATAAGTGTGCCTCTTTCTCCACATCCTCTCCAGCACTTGTCATTTTCTGTTTTTTGGATAATGGCCATTCTGGTATGTGTGAGATGATATCTCATTGTGGTTTTGATTTGCATTTCCTTAATAGCCAGTGAAGTTGAGCATTTTTTCATATGCTTTTGAGCCATTTGTATTTCCTCTTCAGAAAAATGTCTGTTCATGTCTTTTGCCCATTTTTTAATTGGATTGTTTGTCTTTCTGTTATTGAGATGCAGATTCTTTTATATATTTGGGATATTAAACCCTTATCTGATATGTGGTTTCCAAATATCATCTCCCATTGTGTAGGTTGCCTTTGGACTTTTCTGACAAAGTCCTTTGATGTACAAAAGTGTTTAATTTTGAGGAGATCCCATTTGTCTATTTGTTCTTTGGTTGCTCGTGCCTTGGGTGTGAGGTCTAAGAAACCACCTCCTTTCACAAGATCTTTAAGATATTGCCCTACATTTTCTTCTAAGAGTTTTATGGTCTTGGTGCTAATATTTAGGTCTTTGATCCACTTTGAGTTAATTTTGGTATAAGGTGTGAGATGGACATCCTCTTTCTTTCTTTTGGAATTGGATATCCAGTTCTCCAAACACCATTTGTTGAACAGGCTGCTCTTTCCCAATTGCTTCGGCTTCACTGCCTTATCAAAGATCGGTTGTCCATAGATGTGAGGGTCTACTTCTGAACACTCAATTCGATTCCATTGATCAGTATATCTGTCCTTATGCCAGTACTATGCTGTTTTGAGCACTGTAGCTTTGTAATATGCTTCAAAGTTAGGTAGTGTGAGACCTCCCACTTCACTCCTGTTTCTCAAGACATTTTTGGTTATTCGGGGCACCTTACCCTTCCAAGTAAATTTAGTTATTGGTTTTTCTATTTCTGTAAAGTAAGTTGTTGGGATTTGAATTGGTATTGCATTGAATCTGTAAATCAGTTTAGGTAAAATTGCCATGTTAACTATATTTGGTCTTCCAATCCATGAACATGGTATGTTCTTCCATTTTTTCAGGTCTTGTTCAATTTCTTTTAGCAGTTTCTTATAGTTTTCTATGTAAAGTTCTTTTGTGTCCTTGGTTAAGTTTATTCCTAAATATTTGATTCTTTTGGTTGCTATTGTAAATGGGATTTTCTTCTTGATTTCCTCCTCTTGTTGCACATTACTTGTGTATAGAAACACTACAGATTTTTGTGTGTTGATCTTGTAGTCTGCTACTTTGCTGTATTCATTGACCAGTTCTAGTAGCTTTGCTGTAGATTTTTCTGGATTTCCTACATGTAGAATCATGTCATCTGCAAATAGTGAAAGTTTTACTTCTTCCTCTCCAATTTGGTTGCCTTTTATTTCTTTTTCTTGCCTAATTGCTCTAGCTAGAACTTCCAGCACAATGTTGAATAGCAATGGTGATAGTGGGCATCCCTGTCCTGTTCCTGATCTTAGAGGAAAAGCTTTCAGTCTCTCCCCATTGAGTGTGATGTTAGCTGTGGGTTTTTCATATATTGCCTTTATCATATTGAAAAAGTTCCCTTCTATTCCTGTCTTTTGAAGTATTTTCATCAGGAAAGGATGTTGAATTTTGTCAAATGACTTTTCTGCATCAATCGAGATGATCATGTGGTTCTTCTGCTTTGATTTATTGATGTGGTGTATTACATTAATTGATTTTCTTGTGTTGTACCAGCCTTACATATCTGGAATAAATCCCACCTGGTCGTGGTGTATAATTCTTTTAATGTGCTGCTGGATTCGATTTGCGAGTATTTTGTTGAGGATTTTTGCATCTATATTCATTAAAGAAATTGGTCTATAATTTTCTTTTTTTGTAGTATCTTTGCCTGGTTTTGGTATTACGGTGATGGTGGCTTCATAGAAAGAGTTAGGTAGCTTTCCCTCTTCAATTTTTTTGAAGAGATTGAGCAGGATTGGTACTAATTTGTTCTTGAATGCTTGGTAGAATTCACATGTGAAACCATCTGGTCCTGGGATTTTCCTTTTTGGGAGCTTTTTGATGACTGACTCAATATCTTTACTTGTGATTGGTTTGTTGAGGTCATCTATTTCTTCTTGAGTTAATGTTGGTTGTTTATGCTTTTCTAGGAAGTTGTCCGTTTCATCTAAGTTGTCTAGTTTATTAGCATATAATTGCTCATAGTATCTTCTCATTATCTCCTTAATTTCTGCAGGGTCGGTAGTTATATTTCCTTTCCTATTTATGATTGCATTTATTTGCATCTGCTCTCTCTTTTTTTTTTGTTAACCTAGCCAGTGGTCCATCAATTTTATTGATTTTCTCAAAGAACCAACTTCTGGTTTTGTTGATTATCTCTATTGTTTTCCTGTTCTCAATTTCATTTATTTCTGCTCTAATCTTTGTTATTTCTTCCCTTCTGCTTGCTTTGGGGTTAGTTTGCTGTTCTTTCTCTAACTCCTCCAGGTGAGCAGTTAACTCCTCAATTTTTGCCCTCTCTTCTCATTTAATATAGGCATTTAGGGCAATAAATTTCCCTCTCAGCACCGCCTTTGCTGCATCCCATAGGTTTTGATAAGTTGTGTTTTCATTGTCATTTGCCTCGAGGTATTTACTAATTTCTCTTGTAATTTCTTCCTTTACCCACTGGTTTTCTAAGAGGGTGTTGTTTAGCCTCCATATGTTTGTGAATTTTATGACCTTATGACTTTTATTTATTTCCAACTTCATTCCATTGTGGTCTGAGAAAATGTTTTGTATAATATCAATATTTTGAAATTTGTTGAGACTTGCTTTGTGACCCAACATGTGTGCTATCCTAGAGAATGTTCCATGAGCACTTGAGAAAAAAGTATATCTTGCTGTTGTTGGATGTAGTGTTCTATAGATGTTTGTCAAGTCTAGTTCATTTATCATACAATTCAACATCTCTGTTTCTTTATTGATCCTCTGTCTAGATGTTCTATCCGTTGATGAAAGTGGTGTATTGAAGTCTCCAACTATTATTGTAGAGGTATCTATTTCTCCTTTCAGTGATCGCAGTGTTTGCCTCATGAATTTTGGGGCATTCTGATTTGGTGCATAAATATTTATGACTGTTATGTTTTCTTGATGAATTGACCCTTTTATTAATATATAGTGTCCTTCTTTGTCTCTTTTAATTGTTTCGCTTTTGAAGTCTAACTTGTCTGATATTAATATAGCTACTCCTGCTTTTTTCTGGTTGTTGTTTGCATGAAATATTTTTCCACCCTTTCACTTTCAGTCTATGTTTGTCCTTGTGTCTAAAGTGAGTTTCTTGTAGACAGCATATAGATGGGTCCTGTTTTTTAATCCATTCTGCCAGTCTGTGTCCTTTTATTGGGGAGTTTAATCCATTTACATTTCGTGTTATTACTGTAAGGGCAGTACTTTCTACTACCATTTTGTTTTTTGGAGTTTATATGTCATATCTTATTTTTTCCTCTCCTTTTACCTTTCCTGATAATCTTCATTTCTGCACTCTTCTCCAACTCTCTCTCTCCTGTCTTTTCCTATCAGCCTGTAGCACTCCCTTTAGTATTTCTTGTAGTGCCGGTCTCTTATTCACAAACCCTCTCAGTGTCTGTTTGTCTGAAAATGTTTTAATCTCTCCCTCATTTTTGAAGGAAAGTTTTGCTGGTTATAGAATTCTTGGTTGGCAGTTTTTCTCTTTCAGTATCTTAAATATATCATGCCACTGTCTTCTTGCCTCCATGGTTTCTGCAGAGAAATCTGTACATAGTCTTATTGATTTTCCCTTGTATATGATGGATTGCTTTCCTCTTGCTGGTTTCAGAATCTTCTCTTTGTCTTTGACATTGGACAATCTGACCAGTATGTGTCTTGGAGTAGGTCTATTGGGATCTATTCTATTTGGGGTACGTTGTACTTCTTGAATCTCTAGTTTTCTGTCTTTTATAAGAGTTGGCAAATTTTCAGTGAATATGTCTTCCATTACTCTTTCTGCCCCTTTTCCCCTCTCTTCTCCTTCTGGGATACCCATAACACATATATTTCTGCATTTCATGTTGTCACTCAGCTCCCTAAGACCCTGCTCATATTTTTCCATTTTTTTCACCATCTGTTCTTTTGTGTGTATGAATTCGAATGACCTGTCTTCCAGTTCATTGATTCTTTCTTCTGCCTGTTCAGATCTACTATTGTTTCCCTCCATTGTGTTTTTCATCTCCTCCATTGTGGCCTTCATTCCCATGAGTTCTGCCATTCTTTTTTTAAGTTTATGAATTCTTCTTTATGGTCAGCCAGTGTCTTCTTTATATCCTTCAGCTCTTTTGCTATATCTTCCTTCATTTCATCAAATTTCTTTAGCATTAGTTGCCTCCACTCCTGTGTCTCAGCTGAGCTATTAGTTTGTTCCTTTGGCTGGTCCATGTTTTCGTGTTTCCTGGTATGGCTTGTTATCTTAAATTGTCTAGGCATCTGATTCTCTTAATTAGTTTATTTTGGAGCTTGTTTTCTGTCTTTTACCTAGTGTTTTTCTTGTTGGTTGGCTTTGTTTTCTGGCCTCTGTTATTCAGTTCAACTTATTCTAGTCCTCTAACTTAGGTTCTATTTATTTGATCAGAATTTTTCCCCTCTTGTTTTTTCTGTTTCTTGCTCTACCTCTATGTAACCTTCTTGTGAGTGGGTCTCCTCAGATATGAACAACCCTAGTCAGATTTTCCCAGTCTAGTGAGGCCCAGGTCTCATTGGGAGGGTATGGAGTTTTCCTGAGAATGAGACCCTCCTATGAGGCCTTTAGAATTGGTGCTTTTCCTTTCCAGTCCAGCAGGTGGTGCTTGCCAGCCCCCAGCTCCCCCACCAGTGTAAGGAGGTATGGAGACTTTAGTTCTCCTGGTGACTCTGATCCTGTCAGGGGCATGGCTGACTGAAGCTGGAATCTGAATTCCAGCCCCTGGGGTCTGAATTCCCAGGAGGACTGCCAGTTGAGCTGGGCCTCCTTCCACTCTCCCAATCCTCAGAACTCCAGGTGTCACTCAGGGCACTATTCCCTTCTCCTCTCTCCTCTTTGGGGCCTCTACAGGTAGATTCCTTGGTCAGCCTGAGTTGCCAATTAAAGACGGGGCTGGAGGCCTTCAGTAGTGAATATGGAATTCAAAAACACTGTGGGTATTCTGTTTCCCCTCAAGTCCAGCCTAGTCCCTCAACCTGGGCTTTCCAATAGAAAATAACCACATATATTACTTTTAGATTAAAAAAAAAAAAAAAAAAGTAGAAAAGAAATCAAGAAAAAGAAAAAAGGAAAAAAAAAAAAAAAGAGTCTCTTTTATAAACATCTTTCCCCAGCCTGGAAGTTTTGTCAGTGTCAGAATAGAGCATTTAAAGATATGCTTTGGGCCATTGTCTGATAATTACTCTCCAAACACTTCAGTTTCACCCCTGCCGGGGGCTATTGAAATGCAAAAAAATAAGGTATCAGTGAGAAGCCAGAAGGGACAAAATGTAAGGGAAAAAAAAATGGCTTCTTTGGAGTCTGGGAATGGGTGCCTGCTTTTAAGTGCCCCCACTTCTTGGAACCCAGCCCTTCTTTAGCACCCCAGCTCCCAAAGTTAGTTAATTAATTTGTTAATTAATTCTGCAGTTGAGGCTGGGTTGAGCCTCCCTTCTTGCCCTCAGCAGATTGCTGTTTTTTGGTGTTTTTTCTTCCCCCCCTTTCAGGGAGCCGGCAGCAAGACAGTCTGTGAGGTCTGGGTGGGGAGGGGCGCCAGACCCCTGGTCCGGGGAACTTGCAATGTTCGCTGCTATCTCAGCTTTTCCTCCAATTCCAAACTTGTATCCAATGTGTGACTGGTTACTGGAGACCCCCAAAACACTGTTTCATATAGTTCTTGGGTACTTGCCAGCTGCTCTAGGGGAGAGACGAAATTCTGCTCCTCACCACTCCGCCATCTTGCCCCGCCTCCTCCACCTTGTTTCAATTTTAAAAAGAGAGACCCTCTTTCCTCCATGGCCTCTACTAGATATCTTCAACATTTTAAAGATGCTTTTTTATGATTTTATCATTTGCATCTTAATATAGCCATGCAAATGGTTTATATAATGGTGTTTCATAAGTTGGATGCTAGTGTTTGCTTGAAATTCCGTGATTCTCACTAGGAAATGCTAGTAGATATTGGGATTGAGTCCCAAACATCCATCCTCCCTAGAACAATGAATCTCTGGGGAACATTGTAACACCAATCCCCTTGTCATGGTTCCTTTAGGAAAACTCATGTGGATTAATCCTAGCTAACAATACCTTAGTGGATGTCTATTACGAGGCATTTGAGAGAAGTTTCCTCATCCCTTAGAAAGAGATACAGGAAAAGAGAAAAAGCCAGAGAAAACTGGAGTCTCATTTGATAAGCAATAGTGAATTTAGCTAATTTTTATTTGTTACAGAAAATATAATCAAGCAGCATATAGATCTGTATATTCTCTTTGAATTGTTCTAGTTCCCCATAAATGTTATGCATACCTCTGTGATAGTCACATCTATATTTATGGGGAGCAATGCATGAATCAACTCTGAGGAAAATTTGCTAAGTGTTTTATGGTCCCTTCTTCCCCCTTTGGTGAAGGAGATTTCCATTCTAGGGTTATGGAGATGCCAAACTTCACATCTGGTGCTGTACAGATGTGACTGACCACAGTCTATTAGTCATATACACTCATGGTCCAGGAGAAGTGGACACCACACATCATGCATCACCAGACGGGAGCTGTACTCAGCAACAGAGTGAACAACTAACTAGGGGCTATGGGAGTTGGGTCTTGTGGTATCAAGAGAATGGTGTGTACCCTGGTTCCCAGAGGAGGATGTGATTGGCTTGTGAATAATTCCTCTGGCTGGCAGGAAACTAAAAATCTGTTACTTAGGGATGAGCAAGACTATACCTGATCTGTCTGATCAGCAGGGTTGTTGGGCTAGGGACCTTATCCACTGGAGCAGAGTGGGGATGCTAACTTTCAGGTAGGCCATTCAAGCTCATCCTACTTTTACCAGAGGTCAGGGTAGCACATAATATTAATTGTGGGATTTACACCATACTAAGAAAGTGTAGGAAGAAGCAACAATGATTATTTTTAAGTTCTACAGACTAATATAAGTGGAATTCAATTTAAAAAATAGCTCAAATCCAACTTACCTCAGGTGAAAAAAAATTTTTTAATGCAAAATGACCTTCATTCATTTGTTGAATGTATTCTTTCTTTCATCAAATATTCATTATGCCAGTACTACAGTTTATGCTAGATAATTTCTACAGTACATGAGGAGATGTAGTAGCAAAAGAAACAAAGATCAATGCCTTCATGGAGCAGGCAAGTTAAACAATAAATAATAAAGATGTGATATAAGTAATTTATTAGTATATTGATGGGATAAAAGTTATTGGAAAAAAACAGGTAAATTGAGGATAGCCAGATGTGCTGGGGGCAGGTACAGTTAATAGTTTTGCAAAGGGGTTAATATAGTCTTCATTGAGAAGGTGATTTTTGAGTAAAAGGAAGTGAGGCAGATAGCTATAATCATATCTTGGGGAATAACATTCCAAACAGCAGAAGAGTCAGTTCAAAGTTTCTAAGTAAAATATGCCTCAAGCATTTGGGAAGGAATAAGGAGGCCAGTGCATCTGGGGCTGAATAATATCATTTGGAGGTGAAATACGATGAGCACTGAGAAGTAACAAGGCAATAGTATCTCAAGTGCATTGTTGACCAAAGGTAAGAAATCGACTGGTGCACAAAGTGAAATGTGAAGTTATCTCCAAGGTATAAAGTAGAGGAGTGATACACCTGACTTCTGGTTTACAAAGAACACACTAGCTGATGTCTTAAGAATATATTAGAGGGAAGGAAGGGCAGAAGCAGTTAGTATAAAGTCAAGAGGTGATAGCAACTCTGAGGAATGTGCATGTAGTGGAAGTGGTAAGAAAAGTCTGAGTCCTGGGTATATTGTGAAGTTCAGGTGGAAGGTATAACAAAGGGGATTTTGTGACAAGTAGGACAGGGGCTGTGAGAAACATCAAGGAGGATCCCACCAAGATTTTTATTCGAATGAGTGGAAAAAAGGTTGTCATCAACTAACATAGGTAAAATTGTAGCGGGAGTAGTTTGGAGAAGAAGAACAAGACTTGAGTTAGGGAAATATTTGTCATTGTCATTTTGATTTGTGTATTAGACAGCAAGTGGAGATGTTGAGAAGGCACGTGGATATGTGACTCTAGATTTTGGAAACAGATGTGTCTTGGAATTATACATTTGGGAGTCATCATTCTATACATGGAATTAAAAGCCATAAAACCTAAATCCCCAAGGGAATCAGTATAGATACAGAAGAGTATATAGCCTTAGGAATAAAAGGAGAAACCAGGAAAGAAAAGGGGATAACAGTGATGAATTAAATGTAAGGAAAATCAGGAAGGTATGGATTACTGTAAGCTTAGTGAAGAAAGTGTTTTGAGGAGGAGAAGAGTAATAAACTAACAAATATTGCCGGCCGGACAAGCAAGATGGGAACTAGGAATTGACCTCTGGGTTTCGCAATGCGAATTTCACTGGTCGCTTTTACAAGGATAGTTTTGGAGAAATAATGGGATTGAAGCTTGAATAAAGTATGATTAAATGACATATTTTTTGTTACCATCATCTCTTTTATTAAATTAAGACAATGATAATAAATATTTTGTACATCGAATTAGATTTTAAAATATTCTGCTGCTTGCATTGGTTTCTTGTCTTCTTACATACATAAAAGATAATCGGTAGAGATGGATTTCTATTTCAAATGCACTTTTCAATATTTCCTAAATAAAAGAGAAAAATGTTGAAAAAGTATTTTCTAGTTGTCAGGGATTGAATCATGTACCATGCAAAAGACAGTGCAAATCTTAATCTATGTTCCTATGGGTGTGAACCCATTTCTAAATAAGACCTTTAAAGATTAGTTAAGATGTGGACTCTTTTGTGGGTAGCATCTTCTAACATCCTATTCAGATGAGGCCAAATAGAATTAGGATGAGCCTTAATCCATATGACTGGAGCAAAGAAAATTTGGGTGCAGTCAGTCAGAAGAAGCTGGAAGTCAATGGAGATCAGAGGGACAATCACAAGGAGAGAGAGACAGCCATATCGTGCTGGGATGCTACAGACTCTGGGAGAAAGCAAGCCTTGCCAAAGCCTTGATGTTGCACGTCTAGCCTCCAAAACCATGAGAAAATGTTTCTGTTGTTTAAGTCAACCCATTGTGTGGCATTTGTCACAGAAGCCCTGGCAAACACAGAAGACATAGAGTTTGCATTTGCATTCTGTGTTACAAGAGTACAAGCCCCAACTCCTAGCAAAGAGCTTCCCTATGAAATTGTGAGGTCCTGCACACCTGTGAAATTAATACCCTTCCCTACATGTTCCAAAATATTATGACTATGCTTGGCAAATTATTATTGAAAGCAGTGGTGATCAATATACTAAGCCTGATATTCTTCATCATTACACCAGTCCTCATTACTTTGTGTAGGTAGTCAGAAGGGTCTGTGTGGAAATAAGAAAAAGGCAGACCTAGCAAACATGACACAGGAAGAGTGGTGAACTACTGAAGATGACTGGGGATATTTGCAGCATCAAATTTGTTAAAAACAAAACAAGCAAAAACAATCATAATTTCATTCAAATGTAATCATTTGAATCAAATCAAATCTACTATCACATAGATTTATGTATAAAATTAACTAAATAGAATTTCTCAGTATATAACTTGTAATGTGTCATGCCAAAATATAAGCTACAAATATTTAGTAGTAGTCCTATATCTGAAATATATAAGCATGAAAGATTCTTAATGCTCTTCAGTGCTACTTAACACAGTTGATAAAAATCAAACAAGTAAAACAATTCTCAATATACTTCATATTTTAGTTCCTGCCACAAATGTTGAAAAGCAAAGTAAAGCACGAATACAATGAATAAAGTCAGTTCAGATAATCAAATCCCATTTAAGCAGACAGTTTCTCCAAATTCTATTTTATTCGGCCAATATCAAATATACTAATTAGAAAGTTCAGGACTAATTTATCATTTTACATGTTTTTGAGAGGAAATTGAACATATGGAACTGTCCCAAGACCATGTTATTTTTTGCTTTTTTTGGGTGTGTGTGGTAGAAAATTATCCTACTTTCATTTTGCCTTACTATATGTTTTCTAGATTCCTAAATATTTTTTCAGCAACACTTCTAAAACATTAATACTTCATTGGGAATAGATGCATACTTTAAATATAGCCTCAAATTTCCAGACTTCTTATTCATTTGCCATTTATAAATGGTATCCTTTCTATATTCATTGGTCTAATGTGATTTTATTCAGGTATATTAATTAGAAAAACACTTCTAAATTATAGATGTACTATGATTTTCTAACTACCTTATTATATACTAAAGTAAAACCACACCTTGGAGTTTCTTCCTGAAAATCCCTATCTTTCCTTTCTTCACCTAATACCCTATAGTTTCCCAAAGGGAAAAATAAATAAAGGCTCTAATAATGTACAGTTACTCTAGGCACACATTGTCTTGATTTGGGATACTTTAAATGACAACAAGATTAATCAGTCTCCACTGTGTTTATTAAAACTTTGGAACTTGTACTACATCTTTGTTCTTTTGAATTTATAAATGATAGCATAGCTTCCTGTTCAAATCGGTAAAGTTTCTTTTAACTATTTGAATGATATGTTTTGACACAAAGTCTCAAATGCCTTAATTTAAAGCCAAGGTTATGATCAATAATGGTTAAGATTATGAGTGAAGGTTTACTGATTTCCTTCTTGCTTGTCACCTAGAGCTCTTGCGAGTGGTTTCCTGTTACTATCACACCTGTGCTTAACCCTTTCCTCCCCATGTCTAATTCTACAAAAAGGCTAGACAGAAAGTGGGGTATGCATAAAATTCAAATAGTTGCATTTGCTATTATTCATTAAGATGTGGCTCTTACATTTGCAAGGTTGTTTAGAGAGAGCGTTGCCCAAATGTCTCAGTTATACATATTGAAACCTATACCTGAACAAATACAGCAATATTTTAGGCTACTCATGAAACCTTTCTTGGATAACCTACAGTTTCACTGTAATTATAGTGAAACTGAAACTAGAAAGAATGTCCAGGAAAGTACGAAAGATAATATAAATATTTTTTAAATCACCACTGGACTTTCTTAACTGATCTGTCCTAAAATACTTGAAACACAACTTCTTTCTTAAGAGCATGAACTCTCTGGGTTGCATAAGATTTTTTTGATCAGTTGTGTTGATTTCAAATGCAGAATTTCCTCATCATAAAATAACATCTGGAGGAATGTTTGAGCTATCATGTAGTTTAGTCTTCCATCTACATATCTAAAGTAATCAGAACTTTGCTTAGCCTCTTCCTGAAATTGTTTTCAAGAGAGATGTTTAAAAAGAAAACTAATTTTTAAAACCCATGCAATTTATTTACTTTGTATATGTATGCATGCATGATATTTTCTGTGAGAATCATAATCAAATTATTCAAGGTAATTAAATGGGTATCATCATAAAAACATTTGTTTTCTCTTCTAGATGCATGCTAATTTATTTCCTCAGCTTACATATTAATATTTTCAAGTACTGAAATGGTGATGAGTATGACTTAATAAGGAATATTTCTATCGTCTTAAAGTAGGGTCACTTTTCACCTGTTGCTAATATGCAGAATTTTATTTTCTTAATGATTTTCCCCAAAACAATGGGTTAAGTTCTGTTCTGATGCCATCCATTTAATAAAGATATGTGTGAAGTATAGTTTATTTAGTAACTGCTTATGCCATTAATTTATGCTAGAGATTTTATAGAGATTATCAGATGTAATTCTCAGATATCTATTCAATAACTTATTATATCTCATTTAAAAAAGTGCTTTAAAGAATAAAGATATTAAAGTAAATATGCAAGATCGTATCTACTAAATATCAGAACTAGAACTTCAAAAAGTCATGTGTGTTTTCACTATGCTGCAGTATCTCCATGGATTATGCAAGACAGTTTGCATAATCATATACCACATGACTTCAGTCTGAATAATTATGTTGGATTCTCCAAAGCCATACTTTCCAATACAATAGCCACAGGCCTTGTGTGGTTACTGAATGAGACAAGCCTGAACTGAGACATGCTGTATATGTAAAATTACACCTATTTCAAAGTCTTAGTTCTTAAAAGTAAGACAAAATATTAATATTGTATATTGGTTGCATATTGAAATGATAATGTATTTGAATAGATTGGTTTAAATAATGTATTATTAAATTTAATTTTATTTGCTTCCTTGTAATTTTTTAGTATGTCTACGAGAAAATTTAAGTGCAGTTCACATTTCATTTCTACTGGGCAGCATTGCTCTAGAATATTGTCAGTTTACAATAAATGACACTATTAATGATAATAGAGGTGAATGCAGCATCATAGTAGAGCTGTAGAAAAATTACACCCAGGTTGAATAAAAAATATGTCAACCTCTCCTGAGGTTCTTATTTCATTTTCGCTGGAACTCGAGGGAGCCACTCTCATTATACCTGTCACATATAGTGACAGGTGTAGTTACAACTGCAAAAGGATCTTCTTTTTTATTTCTCTTTCCATGTTCCCAGAATGAGGAATATTTCACCTTTCATCTGGAAATGTGCCATTATTTATCTCAGGCCCAAAGCTTTATATTTTAAAACTTTTTGAAAGGTGCATGGGTGGAAAAGATACATTCTTTTTCCTGTATCCAATATCTTGAATAAAATTATTTTATTAAATAAAACTTAATAAATTAATAAAATGTATTTTCAGTTGTTAGATATGAAAATATAAGCTGCTCAATATGGACAATATGTTTTACACTATAATAAGCATAATATCTATATTCCAAATGTGATTAACAGAGTCATTATAGGAATACCTCAATTACATGAAATAAAAAAAGAAAAGTATGATGTGAATCTGCATGCATTAGAAATATTAAAAAATTAATCAGATGCATATTTAATTAAGGTGACAGAGAAAGATCACACTTTGCCTTAGCTCATTGTTTTTTGTGCATCTGTCTGTAACTTACTAGTTGCTATGAGCAGCCAGGTCTAGACCTGCACTTCAAGGGAAGCAGTTATGTAAATTATTCTACCTCCTTCTCTCTTTGAAGCATGTCTAAGTGAAAGTCTAGGAATCCTAGACTTCATCTTGTAAAATAGGTAATTCCTAATAATTGGCTTGAGGAACCTATAAAAATCTCTTTTTTTTCACTTGAAGTAGTATCTACGAGGGTTGTTCAGAGCCTTTTGAGTTGTTCCGTGCCTCCTGGGATTATGGAAGTTATAAGAGGGAATTGGTAAGGGCCCAGAACTCTTAGCAGTATTTTTTCTTACAGTGTTTGGGGTATCACATATAGGCAAAGCTGTAAAGTTTCATCAGAGAATTTAAGATTTACTATGGATTATGAGATTAGCCACCCTCAGATTCTGATACAGGCATTTACATAGCATATTAATTAGCTGCCAAATACTAGGAAATACAAAGATGAAAAACTAATAGTCAAACACTATGTGTCCGGAAGCATAACAGCTAACAGTTCTTAAAAGACATTCCTGATCAAAATTATTAAATGCTGGATAAATGCAAAACAAAACAAAACTTTAAAAACCATCACTGAGCTAACAAAATATAAATGTTCTGCAAGGACTGAAACAGAGAAAAACATAAACCTGGGAGTTAAGGCAGTACCAAGTTTGATATTCACCCTGAGGGTCATTGATTTATGTTCACATTTCTTTTTTTCCATTTTATCAAAATGACCATGGAAGCTATTTTAAAAGCAGAATATTGATATTTTTAAAATAACATTTGTAATTAAAGACATTTTAATATTAAGCAGTGTGCATGAATATAATAATCATCAAATTGTACATGAAGGTTGTCCCTAAATAATCTGTTTTAATTTACACAAGTTTAAAAATACCTAGCAGCATTGATATCACAACCCTGGATTCTAATTCCAGGAGGATTATCTCTGTCTTCAAGCCTTTAGAAACAGAATTTGAAATCAATTGAATCTCCAGATGATGTAGGTGCATCATGTCAATCACTCCTATGCAGGTGAAAATACTAGAAAATACGTAAAAATGATGTGTGAAAACCCTTGAATTTGTAAGTGTGAACAGGGTTAAGGAAAAAGGTGTTGGCACACAGCCACTAAGATTATCAAGAAACCACGAGCATCCTAGGGTTGACATCATATATTCAGAAATACTGTGGGCATGCATGCAGAAAAGGGCCGCTCAGTGGGACCTTAGTCTTGGTGTGATGCAGCTACCATCAGAGACAAGGTTCTAAAAAAGGGAGAGAGCAGCAAAGGCAAACCTGGCCTCTTTTACCAACCATCCTCCAATTTCATGTTGCAATCACTGTTAACCGAACCTATCCTAAAGCTAAGTTAATAAACTTTATGAAATTTTGTGGCTCTTTTTATTAGCAGAGAGGTGACTGAACTATGGGGACACATGATATATTTTGATTCTTTAATAATGCAAATGGCAATATTATGTATTCTATTCATATCATTAGGTTCAAAATCGACAAGATAATTTAAGAAGACTCCAGACTATGTTTTCTCCCATGTAGTCAATTAGAGCCTTGGTATATTGACATGCAAAGGCACTGAGAATTAAACACAGAAATATTCTTTATGTCTCATCTCTGCAAATATTACGCTATAATAGGTGAAGTAATGACTTTTATTTTATGTAAAACTCAAATAATTAAAAAAGAAGACCAAGAAAATAATATGTCCTCTTACAGAGAGAACATTTAATTTCTTAGTTTCTATGACTACATATTGGAGAAGAAATTTGTGGTATTTGTTCAATCAGTAAAAATTTACATTGAAATATATTAAATTTTAGGATGGAGTAGATTTAATGGAGCTATAAAATGACCAAAATGTGTCCCCTTTACTCCAGGATTTTATTTGAGGGGAAATAATATGCATTCAATAATAGAAGACACACTATAAGTGCTGCAAGAGATATGGTCACACTATTGGTAGAAACACATAAGAAGGTAATTTATTTCTGAACGGAATTATCCAGAAAGGCTTCAGGAAAACAGGCAGCTTTTGACTGATAATAGGTGATAGAGACAGGGGAATGTGTAAATACTTAGAAAGGTAATAGAATGCAAACAATAATTTGGGATTGAGGCAGGTAACTCTGAAGAGGTTCAAGGATTGTTATATCTTAATTGGAAAATGGGATATATTTCCCCAGATACAGGAGACAAAGCAACAAATGTGAGTTGGGTCATATTTGAATGGAGCGGAACACTATATTTAGGTATGTTATAGTCATAATGAAATTTATAATGAAAATTATAATACAGATCTATCAAAGAGATGTTAGCATGCCTAAATAATTTATTCTAATCCTCAGGTGATTTTTAAATGATTTTAATCCATAGATTACATTTTAGTGAAGAGTGAGAAAAGGATAATGTAAAATAATCTAGAAATAATTGAATAGGAGAATACTACACACTTACATATTCTTTTTTTGTAATACTGCGTACAATAACATCCTAACTAAAAAGAATATACCCCAGAAAATTATTCATTGGAGCATTATAGAAAACTTCATTTCTAGAGATTACATAATCTTTGAAACAATAGAATTTTTCGAGGATGTGGAAACACTCCTACGTATGTCTTGATAGATGCAGTGGAATTTATTAAGTCCAGTGCCATATTTCCCCACTAAAACAAAAAAGAAAAAAAAATTGGGGTGGGGGAGACATTGAGGAATTATAGGTGTGTGATTGGAGTAGTGAGGATGGTCATGAAAAAAGACATAATGCACAATTTAAAAATAATCATAAAATGAACAATAGCTTAGGTTACATCTAGGTTAAGAAAAATGTTTGGAACTGAAGCCCATGGCTTCTCAAACTGTAACGTGTACAGGGAGCTATTTAAAATACAGATTCTGATTGGGTAGTCTGAGGCAGAGCCTAAGATTCTCCCAGGTGATTCTACAGATGATAATGAAGGTCAAAAGAGCACTATAAAAAAATCTCTAGACAACCAACTTTAATTTCCCTAATTTTCCAACCGCCTTTGCCCATTAGAATTAAAATAATATGGAATTTTGTATTAAATAGGACCTTGATTTTCTTCACTTCTGCACAAGCTGCCAGGGAAGCCTGAGTATTCACTCTTTTGGTGACAGTGTGAAGTTCAAACTCTCACCCTGGACTCACCCTTTAAACACCACAAAAATCCCAGGCCAGTCTCCTTTCCCTTCTTTGTCAAGCTATATATTGGACCAATTTAAGAAGCCTACCCTGCTCTCACCAGAAAGCCTCATTATGTAACAAAACTTTCATACCCTCTTGGTTTGTGTGTGTCATCATCAATCTCTGAACTGCATTTTCAGTTTGGGTCCATCCTCTGTTTATGAGCTCTTTACAAAACATAGGATAAGTAAGACATTTCAAATTTACCAGATACGGACAAATCATTTTCTAAAGTGTATGTAGTAATTTGTAATCAGCACATGACAAAAATTCCCATTTATTTAACATCTTTCCCAACCCTTGATACCTTTTAACATTTAGTTTATGTGAGCCAGGTGCTATATAGTCATATCTCATTGAGTTTTTATTTTTTATTTTCTTGATTTTTAGTGAAGTTGAAATAATTCTTTCATATTTCTTCACCACAAAATCTCACCGCTATATTTTCTTCTATGACATATCTGTAAATGTTTTTCCTTCTCTCTTTTTATTTTAAAATCTAGCTGGTATTGACTTGAGGGATTCTTTACCATAAATATTAATCCATATTAAGTTTATAATTAATATATTACTAATGTTTTCTCCTATTTAGCAGATTGTACTTTCAATCAATTTAGGGCATGTTTTGATGAACACAATTTCTAACTGTTGATTTTATAATTTATCATTTTTATCACTTTCTTGCATTTAGTTTAATATATTGGGGTATTTGGTCCCTTATTTCTGCAAAATGGTTCAAAATTTTTACATTTACATGTTCACTTAAGTCTTCAATGTGTCATCTAATGATTTATGTATGATATGAGGATTTACTTTCACCTTTTTTCATCATGGATGACGAATTTGCCTAGAACTATTTATCTTAAAGTCCATCTCTCCCAATTCACATGCAGTACCATCCCTGCCATGTAACAAGTGAGCCAATACATGTGGAGTTGTTCTTGGACCTTAAATTCTATTCAATTGGTTAATTTGTTTATCCACTTTGATCTACAAGGTTTAATTACTATATATTGCTACATATATACTTTATATTACTATATATTTTTAAAATATCTTGATATCTGATACAATTTCTCCCACCTCATTATTTGTCTTCAAAAGTGTTTTTGTTATTCTTGGTCCTTTACTCTTACATTTAAAAATTAGAATAAATTTCTCCAACTCTTAAAAAATAAATCTGTGGAGGATTTATTTGAAATTACATTGAATGTAATCTACATATTCTGTATGAATCTAAATGAATTCTATAGAGTTCTATATATATGAATTCTATAGAATCTACATATTTAGGACAGAGATTACCTTTTTGTTTATTTAAGTCTTCTTCATAAAGGCTGACATGTAAATTATATTATACCTTTTTGTACCATTGTAAAGAGTAACTTTTCATATAAAATGCTTTCAATTTCTTTCTGTAAAAAAATACAATTGGTTTTGTACAGAAATCTTAAATCCAGCTATATTGCTTATTTCAAGCACATCTTATACACTGTTTTGATTTCTGTACATAGAAAATGATGTCATTGGCTCTTGAACAATAAATGTAGTTTAGAATATTTTGACAGTTTATCAGCCAGACAAATTATGTATTATCATTGTTTGTACTGTGTTTTTAGTTTTGCTTCCCTCACTAATGTTTTGCTTTGTGTTCTAGTTTGCTAATGCTGCAGAATGCAAAACACCAGAGATAGATAGGCTTTTATAAAACGGGGGTTTATTTCGCTACATAGTTACAGTCTTAAGGCCACAAAGCATCCAAGGTAACACCTTAGCAATCGGGTACCTTCACCGGAGGATGGCCAATGGCGTCCGGAAAACGTCTGCTAGCTAGGAAGGTAGCTGGCGTCTGCTCCAAAGCTCTGGCCTCAAAATGGCTTTCTCCCAGGACGTTCCTCTCTAGCAAGCTTGCTTCTCTTCAAAACATCACTCACAGCTGCACTCTGTTCCTTCTCTTTGAGAGAGCTCATTTATATGGCTCCACTGATCAAGGCCCACCCTGAATGGGTGGGGCCACGCCTCCATGGAAATATCACATCAGTTATCATCTACAGTTGGGTGGGGCACAACTCCATGCAAACAACCTAATCCAAACTTTCCAACTTAATCCCCACTCTTATGTCTGCCCCACAAGATTGCATCAAAGAATATGGCTTTTTCTGGGGTACATAATACATTCAAACCAGCACAGTTTGCTAATGCTGCTGTTACACAAAACACCAGAAATAGACTGGATGTTATAAAGGGCATTTATCTGGCTACAAACTTACAGTCTGAAGGCCATGAAAATGTCCAAATTAAAGCAGCATCAACATGAGTATACCTTCACCGAAGGAAGACCAATGGCATCTGGAAACCCACTGTTAGCTGGGAAGGCATGTGGCTGGCATCTGCTGATCCTGGGTTGTGTTCAGGTCCTCTCTCATCTCCTGTGTGTTTTCAAAATGTTTCTTTTGGGGTTTTTTGTCCTGTCTTAGCTTCTCCAGAGCAAACACTGGACTAGCATCTCCAAAGTGTCAGCAAACTCTGTTTTCAGTGGCTGTCTCCAAAATGTCCCTCTCAGCTGTTCTGAGGTCCTTCTGTTTGTGAGCTCTTTTATAAGACTCCAGTAACTAAATCAAGACCCACCCTGAATGGGTGGTGTCCATATCTCCATGGAAATAATTTAATCAAACATTGCACCCACAGTTGATTGAGTCACATCTCCATGGAAACACTCAATCAATCAAAGGATTCCAACATAATCAACACTAATATGCCTGCCTCCACAAGATTGCATTAAAGAGTATAGCTTTTGGCAGGACTACTATATTCAAACTAGCACATTCATTCCACCTCTTGGACCCCCAAAAGACATATTCTTTCCAAATACAAAATGCATTCATCCCATCACAATATCACAAAGGCTTACATCCTTTCAGAAACAATAGGGATCTTGGCTTACAACCTTTCAGAAACAAGATCACAACAAAATCAGTCATAGGTGTGGTCTTATCCTAAAGCAAAATTCCCCTCTGGCTGTGGGCCTGTGAAACTTAGAAAATGTTATCTGCTGCCAATATAGAAAGGAGGGACAGTTATAGGATAAACATTACCATTGCCGTAGGAAGAAACTGAGAGGAAAACAGGGTTCATGGGACGAAAACAATTCCTAAAACCCACAGGGCAAACTTCATTAGATTTCAAAGTCTGAGAATCATTTATAGAACAATGTTTCATCCTTGAGACTTGAGAGAGCAGCAGTCCCACACTTTACAAAGGCTTATGCAGTGGCTCGTTTCTCTCCAAATGCTGGGGTGAGTATTCCAACATATATCCACACATTGAGGAGACCACCTTCTTCTTGGCCACACCCTCCTCAAGTATCCAGGCAGCACCCAGACTCTTCCTCTCTGGGAGAAAGGTGCTTGCCTCTCCAGGCAATGGGATGGCAGCCAGGCTCTCCCTGGGGAATGTGCTCCACCCTCTCTGAGGCCTGGGGCAGCAACACTCTTCCTGAGCATCCAGGCAGATGGCCTGTCCTCTGCCTCAGGGGCAAACTCACCCTTTCCACATTCATGGGTCACTCTGCTCTCCTTGCCCAAAGTTCTTGACTCCAGACTTCAATTTCCATGATTCTGTCCTTGAAGAATTTTTTCTTCAATTTGTTCCTTCTCTGTCCCCTCCAGTCCAGACTGTCTATACAGATCTTGCAAAAATTTTGTAGGCTTGGCATGTAGTTTACAGAGGTCAAAGCCATCAGACAATAGGACTTTCCACAAATCCTTTCTGGATAACTCCATCTCCAATCCTGGCTTGTACTGAAATGGCAGTCAGTTTCCGTGTCTGGTTAAATCCTCATGTGGGGCTGTAGCATTTGGGGTTTGATTTTCTGGAAGCCCAGAATTTTGCAAATTTTCAGTTTCTGGTTTCTTTGTACCCAAGAGTTCAATTCTCAGCCTATCTCTGTCCTCTCGAATTTTACTATAAGCTGCAAGGAGAAACAAGGCTACTTCTATATTTAGCTTGGAGAACTCATCAGCTAAGTATTCCAGCTCATTGCTTTCAAATTCTGCTTTCCATCTGATACCAGGACTCAATTTTACCAAATTCTCAGCCACATTAAAACAAGGGTCACCTTCCTTCCAGTTTGCAATGACATTTCTGTTCACGGCCTCATCTGAGCTATCTTTAGAGTCCATATTTCTACCAACAGTCTCTTCACAGTCATTGAGACCTTTTTCATCAAGCTCCTCACAATTCTTCCAGAATTTTCCCCTCATCCATTTAAAAAGCTGTTCTAGCTTATTTGGTATTTACAAACCGAGCAGCGCTCCACTCCTGGTACCAAAATCTGTTCCAATTTGCTAATGTTGCTGTTAGGAAAAACATCAGAAATAGATTGGTTTTTATAAAGGGGGTTGTGCAAGTTTGAATGTATTATGTCTCCCAAATGCCATTCTCTTTGATGTAGTCACATGTGGGCAGATGTTATCAGTTTTGATTAGATTTCTTTTGAGTGTTTCTTTGGAGATGCGCCCCACCCAACTGTAGGTGATAACTCTGATGAGATAATTTTCACAGAGGTGTGGCCCCACATTTTTAGGGTGGGCCTTGATCAGTGGGCAAAGGGAACTCAGTGCAGCTGTGAGTGATGTTTTGAAGAGGAGCTATAGCCAAGAGGGACACTTTGAAGAAAGCACAGGAGCTGTGGATGAGAGACATTTGAAGACAGCTGTTGAAAGCAAACTCTTGCTCTGGAGAAGCTAATTTTGAGGAACTGCAGCCTAGAGAGGAACGTCCTGGGAGAAAGCCATTTTGAAACCAGAACTTTGGAGCAGACGCCAGCCACATGCCTTCCCAGCTAACAGAGGTTTCCCGGACACCATTGGCCATCCTCCAGTGAAGGTATCCGATTGCTGATGTGTTACTTTGGACACCTTATGGCCTTAAGACTGTAACTGTGTCACCAAATAAACCCCCTTTTATAAAAGCTAATCCATTTCTGGTGTTTTGCATTCTGGCAGCATTAGCAAACTAGAACAGGGGTTTATGTGGTGACAAAGTTGAAGTCTGAAGGCCATGAAAATATCCAAATTAAGGCAGCATCAACACAAGCATACCTTCACCAAAAGAAAGCCAATGGCATCCAGAAAACCTCTGTTAGCTGGGAAGGCACATGGCTGGCATCTGCTGATCCTGGGTTGCGTTCAGGTCCTCTCCTCTCTCAATTCCTATGTGTTCTTCAAAATGTTTCTCTTGGGGTGTTTTGTCCTCTCTTAGCTTTTCCAGAGCAAACATTGGGCTAGCATCTTCAAAGTGTCTGCAAAAGTCTGCTTTCAGCAGCCTTCTCCAAAAAAACTAATTAGACAATATTATTTTTTAAATGTTAATGTGCTTTTGGATTTATACACATATTAACCACTGACTTTGCTTTCCATTCAATTTCACATTTAGGATGATTTTCCTTCCTGAGTTACAACCTTTAGAATTTCCTTCACCAAGAAACTTTAGTTATGAATACTCTTTTTTGTTCCACATTTTTTCTTTATATTTTTCATTTGGCATAGATTCTGGTGTGAAAAATGCTTTCCTGCAGCACATTAAAGATAATATTTTACTGTCTCTTGCTTTTATTGTTGATGATTTAAAATCAGATATTAACTTAGTTGACATTCTTTGCAGGTGAAGTGTCTTTTCTCTAATTGTTTTTAACATCCTATTTTTGTCTTTTGTCAATGTTCAATATGACATGTTTGGCTCTAAATGTAATTGTATTTTTCTTGCTTGTTGTATGTTCATTTTTAAGCTTTATCTTTACAAATAATGGCTTTGCTTCATTCTCTCATTTTCATCTGGAAAACTTTAATAAATATATGCTAGCCCTTTTTTATTTTATTCTCTGTATCTCGTAACCTGTCTTTTATATTATTCTTATCTTCATCTTTCTGGATTGTATACTAGGGGTCAGCAAACTGCAGCCTGTTTTTATATGACTTGTGAGCTAAGAAAGTTTTTAATTTAATTAATTTAATTCATAATATTTTAAAGGGTTGGCAGAAGAAGGAGTCACAGAGGCCATATTTGGCTCACAAAGACTAAAATATTTACTATCATGCTATCTAAGCTCGGTTTAAAGTATAATTGCATTTTCAATGTCAGTTGAAAAATGTATTACCTGTAGAACACTTATATGGGTCTTTTTCAAATATACTTGATCTTTATACTTTTATAATTACCTGCTCATATATTTAATATTTTTTAAAAAAATTTAAACAGATTTATTTCATTTTCTAAGTCATTTTGTTCATAATCATAGTGCCTCCCATCCATAAGTTTATCTTTGAAGAAAGGCTTGTAATTGCATTTCTCTAGAAGAATATTCCCAACCTGGAAAATAATAGCATACAAATAATATCACACTAATCCTTTAGCTGAGCACCTGAAGAAATGGTCTCTCAATAACCTATTCTTGGTCATTTTACATGACCACCTTTCATCAGAACTTGACAGGACTTGACTACTTTCTTCAGGACTACAAAATTACTAAGACACCTCTCTCTCTCCCCCTCCACCCCCACTCTCTCTCTCCCCTCCCTCTATCTCTGTCACTCATGTTTTAATATTTTTTTTTCCTTTGTGCTCTTCGTGCTCAATTTCCTTTACAGGTTTCCTATCAGCTACTCACCTTTATATATGGATACACTCTAATGATAAATCTTCTGTCCTTCAGAATTTGCTCATTTTCCCCAGGGATGCTTTTCCATTCACGTAGTTCCACATTTTATTTTATTGCCAATGCCTTTCACATCTGTGCTGATCTCCTGAGCACCAGAAATTCATATCCAACTGCTTACTAGATTTTGCAAAATCACAATTCTGTTCCCCCATTAATGCCTGATATCTTTTCAAAATGTGCTCTTCCTCCAACTAGATTTTATACTTTTTGGTAGTTTGGAAAAGATTATAAACTATTTTGACTATCCCCCTGCACCACATTGTAAATATCCACTAATTGTGGGTAGATATGTAATTTCAAGCAAAAAATGCAATTTGGGAAGTGATTGTATTTCAATAAATGAAACAGAGAAGCTCTTAAGTGATTTCAAATTAAATGTGTACCTCAAAAGAAATAAACTTTTTATCAAGTATTTCCTCATTTTACTTAGTTTTATACCACAAGAAAATAAAAAGAATTCTAGAGGATTTAAGCTTTGTGTTTCCACAGATCTTTCAGTAGTGGCTTAATATAGAACCTGTCAATAAAACCTTCCCACCATTCAATATTTAGATTCTGTTTCCCTGAAAACTGTGTTTTCAGGGTCACAAAACATGGTGAGGGCATGCAAATGATTATTGTTTTCTTTATACTTTGAGTAAAAACTCCACAATGCTTTTTTTTTCAAATGTCCAGCATTATTTCCTATCAATGAATGCCATTTTTAACTGCATGTGCTTCTTTTTTAGGTTTATTTGCATTTTCTATTTTTCTATATCATCTTCAAGAAACCATCTGTCCAATCTTATTTATGTAGGATACATTTAAGCTCTGACAACACAAGAGCAAAAATGTTGCTTGGAGTTATAAACCATTATGTAAAAACATGGGATGTTGTGTTTCAACAACATACCCATAATCCTTAAAGCATGGTTTTATTTTTTGAGTAAGAAAAAATGCTACCATGTTAAAATCATTTCAAATAAAGTTAACTAATATTCTAAGATTGAATTTATTATGAGACTAAATGATGAAAAGGTTAGGATTTTTCTAGCCAGAAAGAATGCTTACTGTGGAATGAAAGAAAACATTTACAGAGGATATGGAGGTCAGAAAAATAGGAGTACTATGTGATTTTTTGGGGAATATTATTTCAAGACTATTCAAACTCCTCAAAATTGTGGATAGTCAGCATGGAAGTTAAAAACATCTATAAGATGAAATATACATAAATAAAAGAATATTTTTAGCACACTCATAATGAGTTATAAAGAATTCAGGAATTCTTGGGTATATCTATAAACTTTAGAAAAATACTATGTGAATAGAAACTGTCACATAAAAGATTCCCTGGTTTTATTTTCAAAAACAGAAAGCACCAGTTTAAGTATTTATTTCTTATGTCATTTTTCCAAAACATTTTTTAGGAGCTATCATCTTATTAAATTTCAGATAAGAAGAGTTAGAATCTAAAATGGTTAAATAATTCCCAGTTCTAAACAGGAAAAAGTTTTGCTGACTTAAGCTGTCCCATTGTCTTTATATGAATATAAAGGATGGCAAGAAAAACAATCCTTTCATGTTGATAGTTGTCAATTATGAATGTACAATATAATGCCTGAATAAGTGCAAAACATTAAAAATTATGAAGAAATTACTTGTTACAGAAAACCTCCAGCAGATATAGTATCTTCATCCCAAATTTGCACTTTGATCAATCATATAGGCCCTTAGATCCCATGACCATATAAACTTTCTGGACAAATTTTGATATAACAATATGAAAATGGGTTTCTAATGCCCTATAAACACCTACTGCCTCACTTCCACTAATTCTTTCACCATAGAAAAATCCTACATTTGGTTGAAAATCTGCTTATCTGCTTCTTTTACATGGTTTGCTCAAGTTTTAGAGTCTTTAAAGTATGAAAATGCCATGTTCTGACATGTCCTTTTTGCAGGATTGATAATATATATATATATATATATATATATATATATATATATATAACTTCATTTTACAATTAAAACAGTGACATATATTGTTTAAAAATTCTAAAAATAGAGAAAATAAAAAGTAAAAGTTTCCCACCTTCACTTCAGTACATTGATTCTGTGCATATTTGGGGGCATAATCTTCCAAAATTCTATGTGTATGTGTGTGTAAAATACATAATAACCATGATTACCCCATAATGCTATTCTGCAATTTTCTTTGGTAATCTTTCTAATTAGAGTATATTTAGAACTTGTCCTTTTTAATATATGGTCAGTAATTTATTGCATGGGAGAAACATAACTTCTTTATCTAACCCCCTGAACATAATACTTTGAATTGTTTTAAAACTTTCATTATCCCAAGAAAGGCTGTAGGGAACATCTTTGCGTACTTAGTGCAATTATTTCCATGGGGGAAAACTTATGGATTTTAGTATATTTTGTAGTTTTGGTTGATATTCCTAAATGGTTTCTAAAAAGGTTTTGGTGAATTACACTCCTACTAACTGCAAATGAGAGTACCTATCACTGGCATTCCTGCCAGAATTGAGTATTATGGATGTTTTTCTTTCTTTTCCAAACTAATAACAATTACCAACAACTACTTTTCTCTAAATTTCAATTAAAATATCCTATCAATTAAACACAATGAGGCTGAGCTATATTTAGCTATTCATTATTTCCTCTCTTATGAAAAAGAAGACTATTATCCAAAAGTAAAGTTTACTGGAAGTAGTCAAGATTGAACCAATATATATAGAACTGTCATGGAAGTTAAGTACAATCTCTGTATAAATTCGCATGCATCATAGGATCCCAGGAGCATATTTGTGAAGTATATATTGAATTTGGGAAGCAAGAGGTATCTTTTCATTGACTTTTATAAATGGCTGTTATGTGTAGGAGTCAATGTGAGAGAAAAGAAGCATTGGGGAATGTATTCTGATTAAACCTTTAGAAAGTTCACTTTCTACATCAGGTGCTTATATCTAGAGAATTAATGAAGTCAAGATTAAAAATGCTTTTCATGTTGATACCTAAAGTACAGATTAAAGCAAAGTTGCCTCTCTTTTCATTTCAAGAGTTTGGGGAAAAGGAAAACTTAAAAATGGCTGCTTTCTAAAAAGATCTTAGATTTTATCTTTAAAGCATGTAGTCTTTACATTTCCTCAGACCACGCGGGACCATGCATTTCTGCCCAAGGGCAAACAAATGTCACTCCCTCAGAAACCCATCAGTGCCAGGTCTAAAAAGGCCAGAGGAGTTGCTGCAGGCAGAGCCAGCTGTGGTTTCCAGTCTATCTCAGGTTGACTCTCCAGCTCTGTGGGCCAAGGGACTTAACAAAGCATCTACACTTTGGGCAATGACATTGCCCCAGTGTGGTTGCTTATAGCTATTCAACAACAAACCAGAGAATGACAGAATCTTTTCATGTTACTCCAAAATTATGAAAGCCCATGTACCCATGTCTAAAACCCAAGGTTATGTAATAAAATGTACAGAACAAAACCATTTATTTCCTCTGTTAAATTTTGACAATGAGTAGGTGAGTCAAATAGCAAATACAGTACTCTTTTCCCAATATAAGAATAGCCTAAGTACTAAATCTTAGATCTACATGCTTTAAAAAAAATATGGAAAAATCAAGCACTATTTCTCTCAGACTAACTTTCATTTCTAAAAGGCAAGATGCAGACTGTGAATGAGATGAAGTTGTCATATTAGATCCTACAGTCTTTTAAAATGGAAAGTTAAATGAAAGTTTCATGGTCATGATGAGAGTGAGAAAATTCTTTTCAATTTTTAAAATTTTAAAATAACAACTCCAGTCACACTAGGAAAGATTGGGCAGCTAAGGAAAGCCAGGCAATTTGTTGACATGGCGTGTTGTGTGTCTTTCTGTTCTTGACCTGAAGCTTTAGCTTAAAAAAAACAAAAAATCAAATTTAAGAAATAGTTTTTAATGTGATTACCAACCAAATTATAACTTTTGTCAAAATTATCAGGTAGCCTGGAATAAAATGGAAATTGACTTGAGTAATCACCAATAGAATTCTATGTATTTTACTGTAGTACTTAATATCCACTCTGAAGTCATACATCCCTGATTCAAACAATGGCTCTGCCACTTACTAGGTGGCTGTTATTTACTACATTGTTTCTACTTTGATGAAGAAATTCTCTAGTATAGCTCATATTTCATTTTCTTATTTTTTTAATCTATATTTTGGAAATTATTTCTTTTTTTTGCATTTCTTTAAGTGCTCTTTTGCTTTATTTTATTTTACCTTTAGGGGATGAGTTAAATTAGGGTGCTATTCCTTAATAAATATATTAGCTAAAACAGATGTTAATCAAATATTAAAAAATTGTCTCATCCAACTTTGTCCAGAATATTGCTATGCTTAATTCATATTTCCAAATTATTGAATGCCATCCTATTGCTACACATATGCACTATTTTATATTTAATATACCATTTCTTTACATTATTTATTTCCAAAATTGGTAATTTTATTAAACCATGTACAACACTATGCCCTAATAGTACTATGCTGTGAATAAAATACACTACAATAACTACAAGTAGTAAAATCACCTCATCTACTCTTACTACTATTATTGCTTCTACTGATGCTCTGCCTAGCCCACATAGGCTGAGTATTCTTATGTGCTGGGTACTGTTCTGAACACTTTATTAAATATAAATATAACTATTTTAATTCTCATAATAACACCATGGAACATTATTTCTATTTCACTGATGGAGAAGCAGAGGACCGAGGAGGTTCAACAACTTTCCCAAATCACAAACTTTTTAAGTGATTTGAACAAGGATATGAAAACCGATATTCCCAATCCAGAGTCCACTGTTTATGCACTATAAATGCAATGGCTCCCTGACAGAAATGCTTTAAAAACAAGGTGTTCTAGTTTGCTAATGTTGCCAGGATGCAAAACACCAGAAATGGATTGGCTTTTATAAAGGGGGTTTATTTGGTTACACAGTTACAGTCTTAAGGCCATAAAGTACCCAAGGTAACTCATCAACAATCAGGTACCTTCACTGGAGGATGGGCAATGGTGTCCGGAAAACCTCTGTTAGCTGGGAAGGTACATGGCTGGCGTCTGCTCCAAGTTCTTGGTTTCAAAATGGCTTTCTCCCAGGATGTTCCTTTCTAGGCCACAGCTCCTCCTCAGAATGTCACTCTCAGTTGCTCTTGGGGCGTTTGTCTTCTCTTAGTGTCTCCGGAGCAAAAGTCTGCTTTCAAAGGCCATCTGCAAAATGTCTCTGTAAGCTAAAGTTCCTCTGTCACCTCCTGTGCATTCTTCAAGGTGTCCCTCTTGGCTGTAGCAAGCTTGCTCCTTCTGTCTGAGCTTATATAGTGCTCCAGTGAACCAATCAAGGCCCATGGTGAATGGGTGGGGTCACACCTCCATGGAAACCATCCAAAGAAAGATCTCACCCACAGTTGAGTGATCACATCTCCAGGGAAACATCCAATCAAAAGTCTCCAACCCAATCAACACCAATACATTTCCTGCCCACACAAGACTGCATCCAAGATATTGGCATTTGGGGAGATAATACACCCAAACCAACACGCAAGGTTAATAATCTCACCAATTGTTTCCCACTTTTTCCTCTTTAATGTATTTACCTCTTACTTTGGAAAGTGCTTTTATTTGATATTTCCCTTTAATGTTGATAGTATATAAATATTTTTAATTGTTTTGGGGCCCTATTTAAAGAGATTATCCAAAAAGCCTATCTAAATAAAGTGTTATTCCAAAGTTGATCAAATGTGTTTTTATATTTTTCCCAAAATATGTATTATATATACATACTATATATATTTATGTACTATATGAAAACTATATTTTATTTTTCTTCCAAGAATTTTTTTAAATTTGAAATGGAACCTAAATGTACTTGGTCCCATTTTTGCAAGTGCTTTTGAATATTAAAGTTGGATTCAATACTTATTCTCTACTTTTTTGTTTTTACTTCTTTAATGTAAAAAATACATATAAAATAATTTTGGGGGCTGTCTGCTGAACTGGCCTTTACAATATTTTCATTTTCCTAGTCATTATACAAGAGCAGAGAGAATCCTATGAGTCTAAAATAAAACCCATGATTTATGAAATTTCTGACATGAATTAGTTCCCATCTGCTGTAAGGGTTGAGAAAAATGTGAATTTTTAGATGACCTACAAAACTTTAAGGACAGGAAGGAACATCTAGTCCTCTCCCTCTCTTTTTCTTGGACCACTATTCCAGACAAATACAAACCTATCCATGTCTAAAAATCTCGAGAATATGATTCCTTAATATACCTGTTCAACTGGTATACAGTTAAAACTGTACTGTTTTAACTCTCACATTTAATTGAATCTCTGTGTTGCCAACTTTATTGCCACTAGTTAAGTCTGTTTCTGTTTTTCTCCTCTCTATGGAGATGGAGAACAGCTGGCCAATATCTTCTGTGTAAAGGAGTTCAAATTCTCGAATACTGTAATTAAAACATTTCTTTGCCTTTGACTAACATTTTCTAGGGTTTATTTGAGACTTTAATATATTTCTAAGAGTTCCTACAAGTTTTTAATGTTTTGGAATACTTTTTTTAATGAAGCCCACATTTTTGTATATAAGGTATGGTCTGAGCAGCTGAGTAATAAATGAACGGTTGTGTATGAATTTATTTCATTATTTTATTTATTTTGGACACTGCTATCAGAGACATGAATCCTCCAGATAGATTTCATATTTAAATTTCTTCAGGTGTGGAAATGAAGAGAAATAAAACAAATTAAAAGAAAGTATTCTTTCATATTCATATCAAGTGTACTTATACAATAATTTTGCTTGGAGATCTTATTAAATTCATCCACGAACTGGTAATACCTCGACAATAGGTTGTTTCGTTCAACAACAAATTATTAGTTGTTAATGGAGCCTCATGACCTGTAACCTTGGTCACAGCCATTCTTTGCACAAGTGTTATTGGCATTGGTTTCTGACACAAATCTAATTTCATCTTGAATTTGTTTGGCAAACACTGGTAAGAAAAGAAATCTGAATGTAAAAGAGTAAAACATGAAAATGGAAGCAATTATGCAAAGTACACTACAGGATCCAGTCAGGAGGATTTTTTACCCTCCAAATATAGTCAAGGGCTGGGTTTTGTAGACATTTTCTATAAAGAGCCCAATAGTAAATAATGTAGGCTTTACATGCCATAAATCCTCTACTTTAGCTACTCAACTTAGCCACTGAAGGACTAAAGAAGCCAGAGAGAATACTTAAATGATTGCACATGGCTGAGTTCCTATAAACAAACAAAACATCTCTACCTCTGGGGAGGGACAAAAGTACATATAGGATTTTACCATCAGATACCCCTACTGTTGGAAGAGGGGCAGTCTAATTCAGGAGACTCATCCCCAAGTTCCGGACTCACAGAATCAAAGACTGAAGCTGAGCCAAAATAAAGAGAAAAAAGAAAAAAAGAAACCTTGCATACCACTTTGTCTCTTGCTCCCATGACCAGGAGAGGAAGCAGTCCATAAAATTTAATAGTGTCCACTGCCAAAGGAGGGTCAAGAGTAGGGAGAGACACTTTCTCTGAGGTGAAGAAAAAGAGGACCTAAAACTGAGGATAAAGCAAACAATGAGAAAAGAAAAAGAAAAGAAAAACCCTGACAAATTTGCCCTCACCTTGAACACATGGTAAAGCTAAATAATAATAATAATAATAATAATAATAAAGAATATTATGCACTGAGAATGATCATAGCAACAACAAAACCCAAAACTAGCTCAGTTCCTGACAAGATTTTCTTACATTCTCACACTAAGGTACACACACATACACCACACACATAGAAGTGTACCCATTTCCAGGCATTGATATTATTTACCTCGGTTTCTCCCGTCTTTCACATGATATCAAATTTTCAAACAAAAATTATATGATACATGAAGAGACAAACTAAGCACTGGAAACAGACTCAGCTATCACACAGATGTTGAAAATATCAAGCAGGGAATTGTTAGTAGCAGGGAACTGTTAGTAGTACCAGTGAAAAATGAAGAAAACATGAATGCATGGATAGAGAACTCCAATGAGAAATTGTAAAGTATAAAAAAAAGAATAAAATATAAAACTTATGGATGAAAATTACCCTAACAATAAATAATGCCTTCAGTAGACTTGACAGAGCTAAGGAAAAAAATCAGTGACTGTGAAAAAAGGTCAATAGATTTTATCCAAACTGAAACATAAGGGGTTAAAAAAAAGTGGGGGAAAAAAAAAAAGATCGTATCCAAGAGTTATAGGGAAATATTTTAAAAATCCAACACTTGTGCTATTAGAATCTGAGAAGAAGAGAAAGGGATACAAAAGATAGCAGCCAAGAATACTCTAAAATTAATTAAAGACAATAAATCAGAGATCTAAGAGCTCATAGAACACCAAGTGTGCCAGTTTGAATGTATTATGTCCCCCCAAATGCCATTGTCTTTGATGTAACCTTGTGTGGGCAGACCTATCAGTGTTGATTAGATTGTAATTCTTTGAGTGTTTCCATGGAGATGCACCCCACTCAACTGTGGGTGATGACTCTGATTGGATAATTTCCATGGAGGTGTTGGCCCACCCTTTCAGGGTGGGTCTGAATTAAATTTCTGGAGCACTATATAAGATCAGACAGAAGGAGCAAGCTGCTACAGCCAAGAGGGACACTTTGAAGAAAGCTCAGGAGCTGCAGATGAGAGACAGTTTGAAGATGGCTGTTGAAAACTTGCTCCAGAGAAGCTAAGAGAGGACAAATACACCAAGTGCAAATAAGAGTGACATTTCTGAGGAACTGCAGCCTAGAGAGGGATGTCCTAGGAGAAAGCCATTTTGAAACCAGAACTTTGGAGCAGACGCCAGCCATGTGCCTTCCCAGTTAACAGAGGTTTTCTGGACACCATTGGCCATCCTACAGTGAAGGTACCTGATTGCTGATGTGTTACGTTGGACACTTTATGGCCTTAAGACTGTAACTGTGCAACCAAATAAATCCCCTTTTATAAAAGCCAATACATTTCTGGTGTTTTACATTCCAGCAGCATTAGCAAACTAGAACACCAAGCATTTTAGACATAAAACAAAGCCAAAGCATATAGATGTATCTTATTCAAATTGTTAAAAACAGAGTCTTGAGGCAAAAAAGACACATTAGATATAAAGATAAAGATCAAAGAACTTAGAAATTATGTAAGCCAAAAGACAATACTGTGACATCATTAAAGGGACAAAAGAAAACACCTTCAACCCAGACTTTTATACCCACATGAAGGTGAACTACATTGTATTTTAGGCAAGCAACAGTGGGAGACATCATTTTCAGCATAACCTGCCTTACAAGAAATGTAAGGGAAGTTATTCAAGAAAAGGAATATCCCAGGAAAAGTTGAAAATGCACAACAAATGAATAATCCTCAAAATGATATAAATGAAGATGATGTGGGTTTGTGTCCTCCAAAATATACGTATGTTAAAATCCTAACCTCCAATACCTCAGAATGTGATCTTCTTGGGAAATAGGTGTATTGCAAATAGCATTTATTAAGATGAGTTCATAATGGAGTCGGGTAGACCCTTCATCCAATATGACTGATCTCCTTGTACAAAAGGGGAAGAGAGAGACACACAAGTAGAGAACAGCAAGTGACCAAGGAGATAGGTTGAATTGCTGCAGCTGCAAGCCAAGGAATGCCAAAGATTGCCACAACATGCGAGAAGCTGGGGAGAGGTAAAGAAGAATTCTACCTTACAAGTTTCAGAGGGATGGCCCTAATGAATTCTTGAGTTCAGACTTCTAGCCTCTAGAACTGTAAGACAATGCATTTCCATTTTTTAAGCCAACCAGTTTGCTGTACTTCGTTACAGCAGCCTTAGGAAACTAATGCAGAAGGTAAATATAAAATTAATTATTGTCTTAGTTTTAACTGCATTAAAAAAAACAGACTGTCTAAAGCAATACTAGTAGCAATATAGTGTGTGCTTATAGAGTGTGCTTTTAGCCTACATAAAATAAAATATATGATGACAAAAGCAGAAGAGTTAATAACAATACAGAAATCAAGGCAATGTAGTATTTGCCAGATAATGGAAGTGCTGATCAATTAGAGGATTCTGAAAAAGATCATTGATTTCAACAAAGGTACAAACACAAATCAGCAGAGAATGGATCGTGTTTTCAAAAACTAGTGCTAATAAGATTGGATATCCATATGCAAAAAAAAAGTGAAACTTGATCCATACCTCTTAACATATACAAAACTCAAACCAGGCAAAACATCTGAATATATAACTGAAAACTATAAAACTTCTAAAGAAAACAGAAATTCTTGTCACATTGAGTTAGGCAAAGATCTTTAGATATAATACCAAAGGCATGGTCCATAGAAGAAAAATATTGAGAGAAAAACAAGGAAAAATTGGATTTTACCAAAACCTTCTGTTTTTCAAAATGTAATTTAAAAAGAAGAAAAAGAAAAGCCACAGACTAAAAGAAATCTCCAAGTAACATGTCACATAAAGATGTATATCCATAATATATAAAGAATGCTATATACTCAATTATAAATAACATTAGTTAAAAAAAATTGTTTAAAAAATGGCAAAATCTGGATACTTCAAAGAAGTTACACAGTTGGCATATAAGCACATGCAAAATATTCAACTTAATTAGCCATTAGGTAATATATATTAAAACCACAATGAGATAAAACAACACATTTACTAGAATGACTAGAATCATTAAATCTGGCTATATACCCTGCTGGGAGAATGTGGAGCAACTAGAACTCTCATTTATTTATGGTAGGAATGCAACATGGCACAGCCACTTTAGAATAACCTTGGCAGTACTTTTTAACATACACTCACTATATCACTCAACGTTACCCCTGTAGGTAGATTCCACCTGTCTCAGTTTGCCAGGACTTCTATAACAAATAGCACATGCAGGTTGGCTTAAACAACAGGAATTTATTGTCTCACACTTTGGGAGGCTAGAAGTCCACAACAGAGATATCTGCAGGCCACACTTTCCCCAGAGTCTGTAGTGTCCTGGTGGTGGCACGATCTCTGCCTCCATCTCCTCCTGTCTCCTCCTCTGGTTTCTACTGCTGTGTCCAATTTTCTTTGCTTAAAAGGACTCTAGTCATATTGGATAAAGGCCACCCTGATTCAGTTTGGCTTCACCTTAGTAAGGTTTTAAAAGATCCCAATTACAAATGAGTTTACACCCACCAAACTGTGGGCTAGGACTTGAACATGTCTTTGTGGAGGACGTGATTCAGTCCACAACACTACCCAAAAGAAATCAAAGCATGATCACACCAAGGATGTTTATAGTGGCTTTCTTCATAATCACCAAATGTCTCTTGATATGTAAATATATGTGCAAATTATAGTGTTTTCATTTACTGGGCTGTTATTCAGCAATAAAAAAGAAATGAACTACTCACATACAAACTATGTGAAAGATCCTCAGACATATTCTGCTAAGTGGGGGAAAAAAAGCCAGATTCAAAAGACTGTGTGATCAAAATGACACTTCAGTTCTGGGATCTTGCTAGCTAAAACCCATAACCACAGTCTAATCATGAGAAGAACAAGATACAATTTCACTAGAGATGCATCCTACAAATATTTGACAGTACTCTTCAAAATGGCTAGGGTCATCTAAAATAAGGAAAGTCTGAGAAACTGTCACAGCCAAGAGAGTTTTAAGGAGACATAACAAGTAAATGTAATGCTGTATTATGAATCAGACCATGCAATAGGAAAAGACAATAGGTGAAAACTAAAACTAAGGAAATTTGTGTGAATGATAGTCTTTACTTAATAATACTCCATCAGTATTGGTTCATTACTTACAACAAATATCCAACCATAATAATATAAATTGCTAATAATAGAGGAAACAGTGAGTTTCTCTGTACTCTCTCTTCAATTTTTCTGTAAATATAAAACTTTATGAAAACAAATTCTATTTAAAAAGAAGGAGAATGTACTATACATTTCTTTTTATATGATATCCTGGAGAAGGCAAACTACAAGGATAGGAAATTGGTTGTTCTCAGGAGATTTGGGCAAGGATTTTTTTAGGGTGCAAAGGAATCATTCCATCTTCTGGTTCATTGACTTCATGCAAATGTCAAACTTACAGAGCTGCACAATGAAAAGGATTAATTTTACTATATTTAAATTACACCTTAATAAGAAAAATGAAAAAAGTACAATCTTGTTAATTAAGAGGAAATTAAACAGCAATAAAATAGAAAAACATCAATAATTCTGCAAGCTGACAATCTTACAGAGGGTCAAACTAAAACCAGTAACAACTTGATCAAACTTTGAAATTAGGGAAAAGGAAAAAGAGAAGATGATTTAAAATAAACATTAATCAAAGTATAAGACTGAAAGAATAAAATTAGTTATAATAATCATTAAAATAAATTAAATGACCTTATTCACCCATTAATAAAAATGCAGTCAGATAGAACTAAAAAGCAAAGCCCACCTATGTGTATTATTTTTAGAAATCCAAAGGAAACCAAATGTGAACTTTAATGTAAAGTAATGGACAAACAGATTCAAGAAACAAAGAAACAAAAATAAAGTAGTGGTGACAATCTAAATATGAGATAATGCATAATTTAAGGTTCAAAGCATGTTAAGAAGCTAATAAGGAGAATTACAAAAGCCAACACCCACAAATTATAAAAAAGTTTTAAGTTAAAACCTTTTGTACCAAGTGAAAAAAAGCCGATAAAATGATGCAGAAAAATAATCTGTAGTGCAAAGAAAGCTTACAAGTATGAATATAAATATATAGTGAAATAATGTACTATTCCTCTCACATATAAACAAAAGTTAGGCAAAGTATAGGTAAAACACAGATAATTTAAATAATACATGCAGCATATATGATTAGTAGATATTCAAAGAGATTCTTGCATTTTTACATATTTTTGTGTGTTCACCCATAGGACATTTTCAAAAATTGATCATGTGTTTACCCAAATAATTTAATAAGCCTAAACATGTGATTTTAAAGATGGCATTCTTTAACCACAAATATATTTATAAATATATGATAAGATGAGCAAAAGACATTAAATGATTATATACTAAAAAACACAATCTTAACCATTTCATGCAACAATAAACATGGAAAAATAAATTATTAGTCACATAGGAAGTGATGAACTTTAAACTATTGGGACCACTGTTTTTCTATTAGAGGACCACTGTTCCTAAGACTTTGGGAGAAAAGATACACAAGTGTCCTCCAGCTACAATAAAATTAGATTTTGAATATGATATATTTTTACATTTTTGGGTTCACAAAATTCAATATATCCATTTACCTATATGTCTACATTGTTCCAGTTTGCTAATGCTGCCTTATGCAAAATACCAGAAATGGATTGGCTTTTATAAAGGGGGCTTATTTGTTTACAAATTCACAATCTGAAGGCCATAAAAATATCCAAATTAAGGCATCCACACAAGTATACCTTCACCAAAGGAAAGCCAATGCCATCCAGAAAACCTCTGTTAGCTAGGAAGGCACATAGCTGGCATCTGCTGATCCCAGGTTGTGTTCCAACTCCTCTCTCAGCTTCTGTTCATTCTTCAAAATGTTGCTCTTGGGGTATTTGTCTTCTCTTAGCTTCTTTGGAGCAAAGTGTCAACAGAAGTCTGCTTTCAATGGCCATCTCCATAATATCTATCTTGGCTGCAGCCGCTTTGAGCTCCTACTGTCTGTTAACTCTTATAGGACTCTAGTGATTTACTTAAGATGTACCCTGAATAGGGGAGGGGGGTGGTAATACCTCCATGGAAACAATACAATCAAAGGTCTCACACACAGTTGATTGGGTCACATCTCCATGGAAACACTCAATCAATAGGTTCCAACCTAATCAACACTAATACATCTGCCCCCAAAAGACTGCATCAAAGAACATGGTACTTGGGGCTTGGGGGTACATAATACATCCAAACAAACACATACATATGCATATGTATCTTATTCTTGTCTTTTATTGCTTCTTGATATATAAAAATCTACTTCTGGACAAGAATGAGAGAGGGAGAGACCTCTGCTTCTGGTTCTGATAGAAAAACAGCACCTGCTAATTTTGAATGCTCATATTTTCCATCAAGGGTAGTATTAAGAAAATCAAGGAGAATGGAAATATATAGCTGCAATTTCAGTGAAACTAAGAGACAGGGTACCCACTAATTCAATTGTTCTGGTTTGCTAGAGCTGTCATTATGCAATACCAGAAATTGACTGTTTTTTATAAAGGGGATTTATTAGGTTACAAATATACAGTTCCAAGGCCATAAAAGTGTCTGAACTAAGGTATTAACAAGAGAATACCTTCACTGAAGAAAGGCTGATGGCATCTGCTGGTCCTTTGCTCCTGGATTTTGGTTTCAAAATGGGTTTCTCCAAAATGTCTCTGGGCATTTGTCTCTCTTAGCTTCTCTCTCTTGGCCTCTGTGCATTCTTGCTTGTTCTCCCAGAATATTTCTCTCTAAGCATCCGGATGTCCTCTCTTAGCTTCACTGGGGTAAACTCTGGGCTTCATCTGTTAGCTTAGCATCTCCAAACATCCTTCTGTCTGCATCTCCAAGCATCAGCAAGCATCTGGGTCTGTGTTGGCTCTTAGCTTCTTTCTTAAATACTCAGGTGAACTAATCAAGACCCACCCTGAATGAACAGGAGGTTTCACACCTCCATGTCAATAATTTAATAAAAGTTCTTGCCCACAGTTGGGTGAGTTACATCACCATGGAAACACTCAATCAAAAGTTTCTACCCAACAAGATTGGATTAAAAGATCATTGCTCTTCTGCAGTCCAATACAGCTCCAAACCAGCACAACAAATACCAATAAGTAGTGTTAAAACAATTAAAAGCATCAGAATCTCATTTAGAAGCCACAGGAGTGCAATTTTGCAGTGGCAAACTATGGAGCCTATGAAGGGGACCTAGGAGCTGGAAGATTCCACAACACAGTAGCAAATTTCATTTCCTGAAGGAAGAGACAACTCTATGAACAGCAAGATATATTTATATTGTGATATCCAGGTGAGGTGTAAAAGGAGAACAAAAAATACTGAGAGGTATCACAGAAACTATCTCCTTCCAGAAAGGAAGAGAAAGAGGCTAGACCTTCTTAAATATACTTTGCTTCACAGTTTAGATCTTAGAAGCATGCGAATGTTTTACAAATTTTGAGAGAAACTGAATAAAGAAGATAATAAAATAATTTCTTAACAAAATGTAATATATTAATATCAGTAGTGAATACATTCCCCAAACAAAAAGGAATCTGCTATATGATGGAGACAGTATCTCAGCACTGAGAGTTTTTAACAAATGATTTGGGGCCAATAAGAACCAAAAAACCTAGAAAACATTAGGTTGACTCCATAACTCACAATCCATTCTGGGACAAATTCCAAATGTATCAAAATGTAAATGTAAAAAATAAAACCATAAAATTATTAAAAGAAAAGTTTGATACATTTCTTTATAAATATGAAATATGGAATATCTTTTGAAATATGATTCATGGAATGACAAGTTCTAATGGAGGACCAGGAGGAGAGAATAGGGAGAAAGGAGGAGGAGCAAAATACACTATAACAGGTATTGACTGAGAATTTTCCAGAACTAATAAAAAATATACATTCATAGATAAAGGAATCACAAAATATCCAAAGTAGGATAATTGAAATAAATTCATGCCTAAACATATGGATGTAGAGCAAAGTGAAGATCTTTAAAATACATGTAGAGAAAACAGATCACCTGAGAATGGAAAAAGGAAGAAAAAAAAAAAAAAAGACTTCTAAAAAGTACAATGGAGTTCAGGAGTCATTGAAGCAATATTTTAAATTTCTGAGAGAAAACATCTGTCAACCAAGAACAGTGTTTCCAATGAAACTCTCTGTTAAGAATGAGGGAACGATGGTAAGCTGGTACACTTTCAGACTGAGAAAAACTTACAGCATTTATCAGGAACAAACCTATAAAAAGTTGTGAAGGATATACTTCAGGAAGGACAACAACAACTACAACATAAGACCCTGAAAAGATGATATGAGATACAAAAAAGAAATAAGAGCAAAGGAATAAGTAAATTGTAAGTTAATATAAATATATAGTGTCTCTGATGATAGTGTTCAGGTTTGCTAATGCTGATAGAATGCAAAACACCAGAAATGTTTTAGCTTTTATGAAAGTGCATTTATTTGGTTACACATTTATAGTCTTAAGGCCATAAAGTGTCCAAGGTAATGCATCAACAATCAGGTAATTTCACTGGAGGATGGCCAATGGTGTCTGGAAAACCTGTCTTAGCTGGGAAGGCAAGTGGCTGGCATCTGCTTCGGAGTTCTGGTTTCACAATGGCTTTCTCCCAGGATATTCCTCTCTAGGCTGCAACAGTGTCAGGGCCTGTGTGGCTCTTTTTAAAGTACTCCAGTGATCCAATAATGATCCATGCTGAATGGAAACATTCAATCAAGAGGTCACACCCTAATCAAAGATGTCACTCACAGCTGGGTGGGTCATATCTCCATGAAAACACTCAATCACAAGTTTCCAACCTCATCAACACCAATGCATCTGCCCCCACAAGACTGCATCAGAGATAATGGCATTTTGGGGGACATGATACATCCAATGTGGCAGAGATAATAATAACTAATTTGTAGAAAAATCTGGGAAAAACCTAAAATTTAGAAGATTAATTGCACACAAGTCCAAGGAATTTGATGGAGGCAAGAATCTTCTGAAGGAATCAAAATTTTGCTATTTTTTCAAGGAGGTAGATGAGATATTATCACTAGACTTTTCTAGTGTGTTATTAGCTATGTTCATTTTCAATGCAATAGTTAAAATTATAGAAATACAGAATATAATTTCCAAAAGATTAGTTGGAGAAAGTGGAATAAGAAAGAAAAATTGATCCTAGAAACAGACCACTAAAGAATTAAAATTTTAAAAAATTGAATAAAACAGTACAAATACAAAAACACAGAGTAAGATGCTAGAAATAGCTCTATATTAGTAATCAGAATATATATTTGGGGAATAAATCCACCACTAAAAAGACTGAGAATTTCATAAAGATTTTTTTAAATCCTGCTATTTGCTGTTTAAAGAGTGTTTGCAAAAGATTGAAAATAAAAGATGGAAAATGCCAATAAAAAGAAATCCAGGGTAGATATGTTTGCATCAGAAAATACAGACTTTAAGGTATATACAAGATTACTGGAATTGAAGTTTAATCATCTAAGAAATTGTGACAATTACAACCTGTACATACAAAATAAACTAATCATAAAATAGAAACCAAAACCAATAGAAGTATAAGTAGAAATTGACAAACACATCAACGTAAGAGATTTTTAACATACTCTACTAAATAGAAAATCAGAAGGAAAAAAAAAAACGTAAAGAGAGTCTGAACAGCAAAATTAGCAATAAACTTAAAGGAGACACATAGAAACCTGAATCCAATAATTAGATAATATACTTCATGTTTTCAAGCACACGGAAAATTTACCAATATGGACTATGTTCTTGGCCCACCAAAATCAAGTTTCCACTTGAAGTTTCAGGACAGATTGGTAATTAGCGAAGGACAAACCTTGAACAAAATGCAACCAGTAGCTAAGAAACTAACATGGAAACATTGTAAACATCTTTGGAAGCTGAATTTCTCCTTAAATTGCAAGAGTGGCTGGGAGAAGCAACAAAGGATAGCAAGCAACTAGTTCTAGTCTTGTTTCTCCTGCAGTTGCTTTGAGAAAATAATTGCCCTCTTATCATCACAGAAGTGAGAGACTGAGAGTGTCTGAGATATAGCTGGAATCAGGATGCACAAAGGCCTTTGAGAATTCAAGGTTCTAGGAGATAGATGAAGTTTGATAAGAACAAGACTATGTGGGGCTTGCAAAACATTGTATAAATTCTGGATTTTATTTTAATGGATAAGGACCCCATCTTTACAGTGTCATTGTCTTACACTCTTTAACCTCATCCTCCCGATTAATTGAAGAGGAAAAATATTATGTGCAATAATGTTAATAAAGTTGTAACTTCTTAAGAGGTTAACATTAGCATTTATTACTGTAAATAATAAATATTTATATGCACACAAAAGCTATCATATACTTGAAAATAACCAATTCTCTTTATTATTAATTGGAAGCTATTAATAATCTTCAGTTAAGTGAATACTGGTCATCAACCTACTTTTAAAAGGCACATACCTTTTTAGAGTCTCTAATGTGGTATGGAATATTTATTACATATATTCTTGGTTCTGTAACCTCTAGGCAGAATTGAATCAAAAGTTTGCTTTGGAAGATAAATGCCAATTCTTATTCATATCTCTAGAGAAATGTGAAAATATAAACTAATCAGATGGGAGGTATTTATTTGCTTATGAGAGTTCATAGTTTTTAAATAAAAAAGGGAAGAAAATTAAAGAAAAAAGTGAATATTCTCCAAAATGATTAATAAGGATTTGTTATTGCTTCTTGTTGTCCACCTTCCTTCTACCAACATACTCTATTCAAGAAGGGAATTTCCTAACCCTTTGACTGTCTTCGCTATGATATACAGTATATTAAACATTCACCCATCATTTAAAATATCACACTCTAATTAAGAAATATTTCTGTCAAAATAAAGATATGAATGAAGTCCTTACTAGAAATTAATTAGCATGTAATCATTTGCACTCAAAATATCTATGTGCCCACTTCCCAAATGTACAAAAGCAGAGATTGTTGCTTTTCTTCTGGGTTCCAAAACCTTTTTTTGTATATCTAATATCATATTTCCCCTTCCTTTAAAATAATTTATATTTTGGTTTTTTCAGACAATTGTGATGAGCTTCTTGAGGGCAGAAAGTATTTTTCATTCATCTTTATATCTTCCAGGTACAGCGTATTTTCTTTCCTTATAAATATTTCTTAATACTGATTAAACGAAGGCTTGGAATAACACCATGTGCTAACTGAACATGATTAATTAAGTGATAAATTCCAGAAAGAATAAAAGATTTGCTAGGGTGTACATTTTTAACCTTCTTTCCTATCATTTTTCTTATTTTTTCCTTAGAGGACAACTATGTCAATGAACCTTATTTGACTAACAAACTTGATTCATTATAAAAATATTAATTTCTAATTTCATATTGATAAAAGGGCTGTAACAAGAGCATATAACTGTAAATACTGTGAGAAGTAATAATGTTATTTTAAATATATTTACATTGCATATTACAGCCTTCTTTGATCTATATAAAACCAGGAGCTCAAGGCCTTTATCCAATTTTCTAGGGTAGTGGCTAAACAAAGCTGCCCTATTGCATTAACAGTGATTTTCCACACATAGATATTGAGAAAATCTTATTAACATGATATTAATATGAAATATCATGATTATTAGTAGAAAATAAATGTGCCCATTTTACCATTAGAAAATGTTACCAATTACTAAACACAAAATCTAATAGTTCAAAAGTCACTTATATTAAAAATCTAAAATATTTTTAATTGTGTGTAGTAGAAACTTTATTTCTACATGTTTAAATATATAAATAAATATCGAGAAAAATACAAAATTGAATTGAAAGAGCAGAAAATTTTATCTGCTACTTACTAAAAATAATATAACAAAGCTATGAATCACTGAATAAAAACCAGAAAAGCAAAACCAATCACTAGAAGAAAACAAATATTTTCAACTTGAAATAAAAGAAGAATTCCCTAGCTGCTTGTGAAAAGTATAGGATATATCCCAGAATAAAAAAGACATAGCTTTTAGTCAATCCCTCCTTGACCTACTATGTCTGGGTAAAACATTGAATTGCGGCTGATTCTCCACTCTACATAGACTTTTTTTTTTATTCAATTTTATTGTGATTGTTCACATACCACACAGTCATCCAATGTGCACAGTCAATTGCTCAGAGTACCATCATACAGCTGTGCATCCATTATTCCAGAAAAGAAATAAAGTTCCAAAAGATAAAAAATATGTTTTGTTTCCTGACTTATATTGGCTTTAAGTTTATTGAAATAAAAGATTATTGAAAAATATGAATATGAAGTAAGGAAAATAGAACTCAGTCTTAGGAAAGGAAAATTTTTCCTAAATTTTTCAATAATTAGTTTTAGACCTCGTATGAATCACTTATCCTCTCCACAACTGTCAAATGATTAGCTGGAAAAAGTGTCCTCTGTATACTTTTATAACACTAAAGCCATGAAGTAGAAGGTGTTGATGAACTTGTCAATTAAGTGAAATGCAGATGAAGGTACTGGAGCCCCAGTGTAGAGTGAGTGAGTGTGTTAATGGTCTGGGTTTCCACCTTACAGAGGTAAAAGGAATATTGATCATTTACTATTCTAACTTAACTGTGAGTGCTAGCAAATGACAGTTCTGACCTTGTTTTGATTGAGAGACTTAGCTAAAGTTTCATTTTAATCCTGCACAATTATCTGCAAGGTCTTCCCTTCCAAAAGGCTATTTCACACCCTAGTTCTTACTTTTCTGATTTGATTTTTTGCAGTATGCATTTGTGGATCCAAAGAATTGGAATTGGTCAACATTTCATCTCCACCTCTAAATCCATTTGTTTCATAATTTATTTGGTAAGTAATTAACTTTACTAGATCATTTATTTTAAAGAACCTGATAAATCATTCTAATGAGCACCCATGGCAACTGGGAAGTGGAAGAAAAACAGTTCCATGACTATTTTGGATGCAATAACCTTTCTTGTATTTTAAGTGAGTCAAATTACTGTTATTTTAAATAGTGCCCTATGATGGAGGAGAAGGGACTAATCACCCACTTTATGTAGTAAAATAACTTTATGCCAAGAAAATCAACCTCTTGATTTTAGGACAGCATGATATGTTTTCTCAATTAAGAAAACACAGTGAGGAACCAGGTAAACAGCATTTGCAAGCTCCAAGTATAATAGCTACTTAAATTTATTAGGAATTATAATGTTCCCAGGATCCACATGCTTAATACAACATTAATGAGGAGATGAGTGTGACTCTTTGAATGAGTGCCCAAAAGCTGCTTACCTGAAATAAAGCAGCAAAAATACTACTCTAAAGCCATGCTAAAATTGGCTTAGTAATAAAATTACTTTACTCTAAGCAGCAAAGATGTTCATTAAACTCTATTATTTTATTGTAACAATATGACCTAAATACAACATTACATACTCATTGATAATTTTGTTCCCTCATAAAAAATGCACTTTTTGCATGGGAAAAAATGTTCCAGAAAATATATATTCTGAGGTGACCTTGATTTTATTAGGAATGTTCTCTTAATTTTCTGCTAGTAAGGGTTGGGCTTTAGCAAAGAGAAATTGAAGAATAGGATCCACCTTTTCAGAACTCCCTAGCTGCTTGTGAAAAGTATAGGATATATCCCAGAATAAAAAAGGCATAGCTTTTAGTCAATCCCTCCTTGACCTACTATGTCTGGGTAAAACATTGAATTGAGGCTGATTCTCCACTCTACATTGACTTTTTTTTTTATTCAATTTTATTGTGATTGTTCACATACCATACAGTCATCCAATGTGCACAGTCAATTGCTCAGAGTACCATCATACAGCTGTGCATCCATTATTCCAGAAAAGAAATAAAAACGAAAAGAAAACTCAAATCCTCCCATACTCCTAACCCTACCCCACCCATTATTGACTCATAGTATTGGTATAGTACATTAGTTACTGTTGATGAAAGAATGTTAAAATACTACTAACTGTAGTAGATAGTTTGCAATAGGTATATTTTTCCCTATATACCCCCCTATTATTCACTTCTATTTATAGTGTCATACATTTTTTCTAGTTCATGAAAGAGATTTCTAATATTTGTACAATTAGTCATGGACATTGTTCACCACAAGACTCCTGGTTTTATGCATTCCTTTATTTTAACCACCAACTTTCCTTCTGGTGACATACATGACTCTAAGCTTCCCCTTTCCACCACATTCACACACCATTCAGCACTGTTAGTTATTCTCACAATAAAATGCTACCATCACCTCTGACCATTTCCAAACACTTAAGTTCAACTTAGTTAAACTTTCTGTTCATAAAATGCAACTGCTCCCCATTTTTTAGCCTCATTCTATATCCTGTTAACTTATATTTCATGTCTATGAGTTTACATACCACAACCAGTTTACATCAATGAGACATCCAACACTTTTCCTTTTGTGTCTGACCTATTTCATTCAACACAATGCCCTCAAGACTTCTTCATCATCTCATTTTTTTGTTTTTTGTTTTTTTTTTAAGATGGTTTTCTTCCCCCATCATACATTCCATCCTTAGTAAACCATCAATGGTTCCCTGAATGATCACGTATTTATGTATTCACCACCATCACCACTATCTATATAAGGACATCTCCATTTCTTCCAGAAAGAAGGAGGAAGAGTCAAAGAAGGTAGAGAGACAAAAGAAAAAGAAAAAGAAAAATTAAAAAAAGACAGCTAAAAAGCAACAAAAGGAAAGATAGAGTTAAACTAAAGTACAATAAAAGAGTCAGACAACATCACCAATGTTAACAGTCCCTACCCTTCCCTTATATCTCCCTCATAGGCATTTAGCTTTGGTATATTGCCTTTGTTACATTAAAGGAAGCATAGTACAAAGTTCCTATTAACTACAGTCTCTAGTTTGCATTGATTGTATTTTCCCCCAATACTGCCACATTTTTAACACCTTGCAAGGTTGACATTCATCTTATCTCCCTCTTGTAAAAACATATTTGTACCTTTTTGACACAATCATTGAGCACTCTAGGTTTCACTAAGTTATACGGTCAGTTTTTATCTTTCCTCTTTCCTTCAGGTGTCCCACATGCTCCTAACCTTTCTCTTTCAGCCATACTCACAGTCATCTTTGTTCAGTGTACTTACATGGCTATGCTACCATCACCCAAAATTGTGTTCCAAACTTGTCACTCCTGTCTTTTCCTATCTGTCTGTATTGCTCCCTTTAGTATTTCCTGTAGCACAGGTATCTTGTTCACAAACTCTTTCATTGTCTGTTTGTCAGAGAATATTTTAAACTCTCCCTCATATTTGAAGGACAGTTTTGCTGGATTCAGGATTCTTGGTTGCTGTGGTTTTTCTATTTCAGTATCTTAAATATATCACCCCACTTCCTTCTTGCCTCCATGGATTCTACTGAGAAATCCACACATAGTCTTATCAAGCTTCCTTTGTATCTGACGGATTGCTTTTCTTTTGCTGCTGTCAGGATTCTCTGTTTATCTTTGACATTTGATAATCTGATTATTAAGTGCTTTGGTGTAGGTCTATTCAGATCTATTCTGTTTGGGGCACACTGTGCTCCTTGGATCTGTAATTTTATGTCTTTCATAAGAGATTGGAAATTTTCATTGATTATTTCCTCTATCATTACTTCTGCCCCTTTTCCCTTCTCTTCTCCTCATGGGACACCCATTACACTTACATTCTGTGCTTCATGTTGTCATTCAATTCCCTGAGATGTTGCTCCTATTTTTCCATTCTTTTTCCTACCTGTTCTTTTGTGTGTAGGCTTTCAGGTTTCTTGTTCTCCAGTTCCTGAGTATTTTCTTCTGCCTTTTGAACTTTGCTGCTGTATGTCTCCATTGTGTTTTTCATCTCTTGTGTTGTGCCTTTCATTTCCATAGATTCTGCAAGTAGTTTTTTCAAACTTTTAATTTTTACCTTATGTCCACCTAGTGTTTTCTTTATATCCTTCATCTATTTTGCTATATCTTCCCTGAACTCATTGATTTGATTTTTGATTTGATTTAGCATATTTCTTTGAAAATCTTTAATTGACTGTTTCATTAAAGTGAAACAATATCTCAACTGCATCTTGATTGGGATATAAGTATGTTCTTTTGACTGGGCCATATGTCCACCATTCCCAGTGTAGCTTGTACTCCTCTGTTGTCTAGGTATCTAGCTTCCCCATTTATCCCAATCAGATTTTCCCAGACCAGAATGGGTTCAGGTCTCAGAATGGGGTTATATTTAGTTTTAAGTCTCCATGAGGGTGTGTCTTAGAAATTGACAGACATTCCTGTGAGGTTTCCAGCTGCTCTGCTTTTCCTAACCTGCCCAGCAGGTGGTACCTGTCAGCCTACTGCTCCAGGTTTGGCCCCTTTATTTCTTAACATAGGTTGTTTCCGTTTTGACTGTCTCCCCACAGGTCTCTAGGAAAGATACTCCCTATAGGGAGCTATCTTTTGCATTTCAGTAGTTTATTTGTCTCTCTGACTCTGTCAACTCCACCCCTGCCTGGGTCAGTGTGTTGTGACCTGAAAATAACTGAGGCTCCGCTGAGCCATTCAGGTTGAGAGAGAGAAAGAGGGAAAGAAAGCTCCCTTCAGAGCCAGTTCACCACCCCCCGATTTTGCTCTTCAGTCAAATAGAGCACCTGGACTTCTGGGCTCACCCTCCAGGGCACAGGTGCTTTCTGGTTCTCTCAGGTCAGTCTCTAAAAGTCTCTGTATTATTTTTTTTTAATTATTTTCCTCTCCATCAGCCCTACCTCCTCTCCACTGGGAGTGACCTCAGGGTACTTTGTGGCTTGTCTATGTTTGTAGCTTGCATTCAGCAGTCCACATTTGTTAATTAAAACCCCAGTTGATTAAAACCCCAAGATTACTGCTTTCTCCCACAGTGAGGTTTTGCAGCTCAGCCTGCCATGGGGGGGAGGGGGCTTCTGGCATGGTTCCACAGTTTTTACTTACAGATTTTATGCTATGATCACAGTCTTTCCACCCAATCCAGGGTGTACAATGTGTGGACAGTCACAGTTGTCCCCCAGCTATTGTTCCAGATTGTTTGCTAGCTGTTCCTGTTGTTAATTAGTTGTTCCAGGGGACTAACTAAATTCCACACCTCTCTATGCTGCCATCTTAGCTCCTACTCTGTCTCTACATTGACTTTTACATGAAGAATAAAAATGGAGGCTCTACAAATATTAGCAGCCCTCTCCAAAGATCATTATCTAAGTCTTCATGCAATTCAGATATGACCAAAATACATGGCACTTTTAACATTAAACCTCCAATTACTTATTAATTATATAGGTGTAAATACCTATATATTATTTATTTATGTAATCTAAAGCTTTACATAAATATCAATTAATATCCTTAAACTCACAGGGCTTCAAATATTTTATTGAATGATATCCACTTAATAAAAAGGCTGGTTCCTAGGAACAATGCACAGAACAAGATGGAATTGATTCATCAATCTCAGACACAGCAATTACTATTAAAGACAAGATATTCAAGTAAAAAATTCAAATGTGATAATTGTTGCTTACCAGCATAGGATTCTGTGATTATCTACAACAGAAATTTATAATATATTTAGAGGGGCATGAAGAAAGCTTTTTACAAGATGGAATTTTTTTAGACTGAGAATATCCAGTACTCAAGAAAATTAAAGGCAGATGGCAACATAGATGAGGACCTTAGAAGTTAGAAATACAGTAAATGAACTAAATAAAAGAAGACCATTATGATTGGAAGAGAAGTGATGTCAGCAGAAACAGCAAAGAAAGGAATTCTAAACAGTTCTTTTGTGCATAAAATAAGTGCAAACACTGAAAAAAATTGTCAAAATCAACTCTTTCAGAACATTGGAAATTGAGAAAGGGCTCATAACTATCTGGAAATATTTTTTTCAAGAAAAACACTTCAGAATATCAGTAAGCATGGTAAGTTTTGTGGTGTTTAACTTGAACTATTCTCATCACTATCTCCCCAGTTCTTTTGTAGTCTTGAAAACCAACAGGCAAAAATCACAGTGTACATCAGTAGCTCATTTGGCACTGGAAATGGAAGAAACTCAGAGGATCATCACTAGCAGAACTTTCTTACAGTGTATACTAAAGTTTTCCCCTCAGGTTGAAATAAAAAAGCACTACAGAATCAATCAAATTCACATAAAAAAATAAAGAGCATCAGTGAATATAAATATATAGATAATTATCACAGAAATTATATACGTATATTTTGTAACTTTTTTCTATGTATCATTTAAAAGACAACTGCCTAAAGCAATAATTATAAATCTATGTTGAACATTTAATGTACAGAGATGGAGTTTGTATGACAATAATGGTATAGAATCAAGCTACATAGGAGCAATGCATTTGTAAACTACTGAAATTAAGTTGGTATTAATAAGAACTTTATTGTTATAGTTAGGGTGTTGATAGTAATCCCCAAGGCAAATGCTCAGAAAATAAATCAAAAATAAGTAGTAAAATAAACAATAAATATATAGAATGGTAGAAAAGAAAATATCTATTTGACACCAAGGAAGTCAGCAATTTAGAAATAGTGGGGAAAACAGATTTAAGATTATAGGAAACAATATTAAAATGGCAGATGTATATCCTACTTTTCAATAATTGCTCAAAGTATAAATTATACATTCTAATCAAAGGCAGAGATTGGCAGAATAGATTTTTTTAAAATAACATTTAATCCAACATCAAGCTATCTACTAGAAGCACACTTCATATTCAAAGACAAAATAGGTTAAAAGTGAAAGGATGGAAAATGATATACCATGCAACCAGCCACCAGAGAGCTGGAGTTACCACACTGATATCAGAGATAATGAACTTTAAGACAAAAATTGTTATTAGACCAAAGGAAGGACATTTTGTAATGATAAAAAAGTCAATCCATCCAGATGATGTAATAATTATAAATATATGTGATCCTAAAACAGAGCCTCAAATACATAAAGCAAAAGCAGATGAAATTAAAGGAAGAAATAAAAAGCTCAATGATAAGCATTGAAGACATCATTACCACTTTCAAAATTGTATAGAACAACCAGACAAAAGCTCAACAAGTAAACAGCCTTGAAAAACACTATAAACCAACTTGATGTAACAGACATTGATAAGAAAAATTCTGCCCAAATATATAATATACCTATCCTCAGTGCATTCGGAACATTCTCTAGTACAGACCATGTGCCAGGATATAACACAAGTCACAATAAATTTAAATGATTTGAAATTATACAAAATGTGTTATCCGACCAGACACAAATGAAATTAGAAATAAAAGAAGTCAACATTTCATTCACAAATATTTGACAATTAAACACCATGCTCCTAAGTAACCAATGGGTTAGAGAAGAAATCCATAGGAATTTGTAAAATAAGAGGCATGGAAACAAAAAGACAACATACCAAAACTTATGGCATGCAGGTTATGCAGTGCTTAGAGGGAAATTTAGGGGGAAATTTATAGGTATAGGCACTTGTGTTAAAGGATAAGAAAAATCTGAAATGAATCACTGATCCTTCCTCCTTAAGAAACAAGAAAAGTAGAACAAAGAAAATATAAAGCAATCAAAAGAAAGGAAATAAATACTCAAGTGAAAATGCAAGAAAAACTAAAGAAAAACAACAGAGTAAATCAACAAGCCAAAAGTAGATTTTATGAAGAGATCAGTAGCTAGAATGACAAAGGACAGAGAGAGGGTCGGAGAGAGACTGAGAGAGGACATGATTCAAATTGCTGAAATCAGGAATGAAGGAATGAAAATAGGGACATCACTACTGACTTTACAGAATTAAAGAGGATTACAAGGGAATACTATGAACAATGTATGCCAAAAAAATTGGATAACCTAGTTGAAATGGACAAATTCCTAGAAAGACACAACTTACTAAACCTGACTCAAGAAGAAAGAGAAAATCCTAATAGATCCATAACAAAGGAATTAAATTGGTAATATAACACTTCTCACCAAGGAAAGGACAGGATCAAATGGTGCCAATGGTGTGTTTTACCAATATTTAAATAAGAATTAACACCAACCCTTCATAAATTCTACTAGAAATTAGAAGAGGGAATACTTGCCAATGCATCCTATAAGGAAAGTATTCTTATACCAAAACCAGACAAAGGCATTACAAGAAAGATAAACTGGAGACCTTTCTCCCTCATGAATATAGACAAAAAATATATTTAATAAAACACTAGCCAACTGAATCTTGCAATATATAAAAAAAATTTCCCATGAACAATTGAGATAAATCTCAAGAACACAAGATTTGTTCAACATGTGAATATAAATGTAATACACCATATTTACAGAATAGAGGACAAAATAAATGATCATCTCAACAGATGCTGGCAAGCATTTGACAAAATCTTATGTACTTTCATGGTAGAAATATGCAACAAACTAGGAATAAAAGGGAACTTCTTAAGCCTGATAAAGACTATCTATGGAAAACTCACTGTATATACCATAATAATGGTGAAAGTCTGAAGCGTTCCCTGAAGATGAATAAGACAATGATGTCTGCTCTCACTATTTCTTTTCAACAATGTATTGTATATTCTAGGCAGAGCAATTGGGCAAGGAAAAAAATATCCATATGAGAAAGGAAGAAGTACAAATCTCTCTCTTTGCAGAAGACATGATTCTATTTATTGAAAGTCCAAAGGGATACACACACACACACAAACTATGAAAATTAATAAATAAGTTCAGCCAAGTTGTAGGATAAAGGTCAGTATACAAAAATGTATTGTATTGATATACACTAGCAATGAACAACCTGAAAATTAAATTAAGAAAATAATTCCATTTACTGTTGAACTAAGTGAATAAAATAATTAGGAAAAATTTAACAAAATAAGTGAAAGAATTGTATACTGAAAACTACAAAATATTGTTGAAATAATTTAAAGAAATAGGAAAACATTGCATATCATTTACTGGAATACTTAATATTGTTAAAATGGCAACGCTTCCCTAGCTCAGCACATATTCAATGCAATCATTATTAAAATCCCAGTTGCCTTTTTTTGTTTTGCAAAAATTGAGAAGCTGATTCCTAAATTCATGTGAAAATCCAAGAGACTCAGAATAGCCAAAACAATTTTTTAAAAGAAGAATAAAGTTGGAGCCCTCAAACTTCCTGACTTCAAAACATATTATAATGTACCATAATTGAGACACGATGGCACTGACATAAGTATAAACATAAGGTCAATGGAATAGAACTGGAAGTCCATAAATAAATGCTCACATTTATGGTCAACTGAATTACAACAAGAGAGCCAAAAAAAATCAATGGAGAAAGAATATAATGGTCTTTTCAACAAATGGTGCTGGTACAACTAGATATCCACATACAAAGAAATGAAGTTGAGCATATAATCTCATAACAAATTCAAAAATTTACTCAAAATATATGAAATACCTAAATGAAGAAAACCAAGTTGTAAGGTATAAATCTTTGTGACTTTGGTTTAGATAAATGTTTCTTAGATATGACATCAGGAGCAAGAGCAACAACAACAACAAAAATAGATAAACTGAATTTGATCAAAATTTAAGACTTTTGCGCTTCAAAAACATCATCAAGAAAGTGAAAATACATTCCCCATAATGGGAGAATCTAGTTCAAATCACAAATCTGGTAAGGGACTAGAATTCCGAGTATATAAGGAAAACTCAAAACTCACCAATAAATAGTAAAATAATCACAATTTAAAATGAACAAAGGGAATGGTGAATGGCAGCCATTACTGTGCTGCTGTCCTGGTGTGGGTGATGCTGGAGAGAAGATAGTCAAGAAGAGAACAGCAAAAATTGCTGAGCCACAGAGAGGAAGTTGCTGAGCGCCCCCAAAAAAAAAAAACCCAAAATAAAAAAGAACAAAAGATAGACAATTCTCCCCAAAAGATATATAAGTGGTCAATAAGCACATGAAAGATGCCTAACATCATTATTCATTAGGGAAATGCAATCAAACCATATGCGTAGCACTTCACATGCACTAAAACGATGGCAATAATAAAAAGATGGGCTCTGGTAAGACTTGATAAAGATATACGGAATTGCATGGATCCTTCACACTAACATATTGCTTGTGATAATATAAAATGCTGCAACTATGTTGGAAAGAGTTTGGCAGTTCCAAAAAAATGTTCAACTAAGAGTTAATTTGTGACCCAACACTTTCACTCCCAGGTATATACCCAAGAGAACTGAAAAAAATACGTGAACACAAAAGCTAGTACGTGGATATTCAGAGCAGAATATTTCACAACAGCCACAAGGTGAAAACAACCCTATTGTCCATTGATTGATAAAGGGTTAAATGGAATGCACATAAGTTGCAAAGGAACATTATGGAACCCTACAATGAATGAAGTACTGACACATGCTACAGCGTGTAGGAATGTTCAAAATTTTATTCTGAGTAAAAGTAGTCAGACACAAAAGGGCACATGTACAATTCCAGTTATATAAAATGCCTATGATAGGCAAATCCACAGACACAGAAAGTAGGTCAGTAGTTTGGGGGCCACTAGTATGGGGAATGGGGTATGGTTGTTAAAGGGTAGGGGGTTTCATTTTGGGTTATAAAAGTGTTTTGGAATTAGCCATTAATATTGGTTGCACTACTTTATGAATATTCTAAAACCTATGTAAAACTTACAACAGTGTGAATTTTATGGTAATTAAATTATACCTCAATAATTAAAAAATAAATAGAAAGGGAGAAATTTGTGAAAATTAAGGCTTGCAAGGGAAGAAGTGTTTAGATATGCAAGGACGCTACTGAGGAAGTCATGGACACAGTGGTCATCTCCTAGCCCTTATCTACCGCCACTTTTCTATTGTGTGCATATTTTTCAATATGTTTCACATCCCAGGGCAGACATCAGGATTAACGGAATGGCCTAACCATATCTTAAGCCAGAAACTGGGGACAAACAGCCCCAGCTCTTGTCGTGGTGGGAACTCTCAGTGGGAAGGTCCCTTCCCCATGGGGTTGTATAAGTACTCAACACTCCAACAGCACAGGGTCTCTCTTCTCCTGTTCACAGTGGGGTAAGCAGAACTGCCATCCACAGACCCTGACCCAAGCAGTTGGCCTCCCTGGGAAACCAGCCACAATGGATTTTTTCTCATGTTGTTTTGGACCCTTTGTACTGTGTAAGTAATAAAGTGGTCATTTGATGACAGTTTCTGTGCCTGAGCCTATGATCCCACAAGGCTCCACAGCCTCTTAGGCCAAGAATTTGTTTGGAAGCAAGTTTCAGGAATGTGTTTTTAAATGGAGGAAAGATAGGAGACTAAGAGGATATTTGCCTTTTCAAGAGCACTCTGGCTCCACTCGATTTCAATGAAGCATGAGTGCATTCAGTAAGACCAGTTGGCAGACGACTGCAATATTGGAAGCAAGTCAGCATAGTGGAATTTCCTAGATTAGTGGAACAAGGGATGGTGTTACAAAGCAATGTGAGTGATAATTAAGAGGTAGAACACACAGAACATTCTGTTTGATTTTATATGGTGGTTTGTAATGTTTTAATTAGCACGATAGCACTAAATGTGGCCAATTTGAATTTTCATTTGGGCTTAAGTTATAAGCAAAACTGGAAACAGTGAAATAGCACACATAATCTTTAGAAAATTTATTGAGTCTTATTTTTCTTTCCTGCCTGGCTTTTGTAAAGACCACCTAGTGTCCTGATGATGACAAACTTATAAGGATAGGCAATTAAACACTTCGAAAGACCAAATTTGTTTGTTTTTTTAATAATCTGACATCCATTATCTTATTGGAAATGTGACTACCTAATTGTTAGAAATTACGAAACAGAGTATCTGAGCTAATGTACTGTAAGATATTAAAAACATTAAACATTTTTAATTGAAAAAGCATCACTGAATATAACATTTGGAAAATAAAAATATTGAACTTATAAACAAGATGAAACTTGGTATTATGAAGCACAATAACAGTAACAAAACAACTCAAAAAGGAACACAGTGAGGATGGTTATGTTACCTATCAGTAAAGAGAAACAATCCCATGGAGTGAAACAGATATGCCCAAGTTTAATATTAAAATAATTGTTTTAAAGAATCCAAGTATTGTAAGTTATTAATAGAACAGCATTTATATTTCACTATCTTATGTTTTACAAAGAATTTCCATATTTGAGTTTTGATACTGGTTCAGTAAATAGACATTATCAAACAAGTAGAGAAGATGAAAAAAATACAACAAAGCATGAGTGACATATATGAGGCATAAGCCTCTATTTTTCTTTCTCAGACAATATCTAGCATTTAATCATAATTTAAGAAACTTACAAAAATGCAACAAAAGATGACACATAGTCATGAAATAAAGTAATAAACAGTACAAGACCGGCATGATCTAGATGTTATGTTGGAATTTTCAGACCAGGACTTCACAATAACTGTGGTAAATACATCAGAGGAGCTACCGTGAGCAGTGATAAACATGCACGATCACATGGAAATACTCAGCAAAGAGATATAACTATAAAATAGACTCACATGGAAATGTTATAAATTTTTTAAAAATGACATCAGAGAAAAGAATTCCCTGAATGGGTTCAACAGCAGATTGCACACAACTGAAGAATAAACCAGTGACTTAAGATTCAGTAAGGTTTGTTGAGTTATTTTCAAGATTGTAAGGGCATATCTCTCTGGTTGCTGCCATTTTCTTAAAGTATCTGTTGATAATGAGAAAGGAATGGGAAGAGAATTAGGGGAGGTAGGAAGCAGAGGTAGAAACTGGTCATTGCAAACAATAAAGAGGAAGAATTAACTAGAGAAAGACTTGAATTTAAGGACCAAAACTATAAGTATTTCATCATGAATCTGCCCAATTTTGGGGGTTTCTATTGCATCTCTCAGTAACTTCATGACAGGCATAAATAAGATATGAAGAAAGAAAGGGGCAATGGATTTAAAAATTTCTAAGGGTGGGTAGGAATAAAGGATTATAATATCTGATATAGAATATGGTTTAATATCCGATGACAAGTTTCACTCTGTGAATGTAGATGTTGGGGATTAAGGTAGCGATAAGGGGAAGCTCTCTGAATTTGAAAGGGCAAATGTTTGAGAGGTCCTGTTAGATATCCAAATCATCCCAAATTACGGAAGAAATTGTATTAGAGAGGATAACTCTGAGCCAAATGCCAAAAATTCATGAATGAAGGTTACTAAGAGATACATAGATAATGATGAAAAAAGGAGCAAACATTTTACAGCCAGTCCTAATTAGCATCAAAGTATCAATGGTTCTTAGAAATAAAGAAGTTACAGTGACCTTGGGGCCAATATTAGGACCATATCACCTTCTCTTCATTCTGAGCTATGTGGGATCAGATTAAAATTTTCCAACTGAAAAAGCAAAAGAAAAATGACCTCGAGGGACAGTTGTGTTTAATTTTGGCAAAGAATTAGTGAAAACTAGCAGAAATAAGTGAAAATTGTAAGCAACATTTCCGTTTTCAGGGCAGAAGTTGAAGGGAGTGCCTTGAAGTAGTTTGGGAGAGGCTAAAGAGATATATTAGGAAGAAGACATGTAGATTAATGAAATTATGATGAAGACTGGGTACAAGAGTAAAAGGAATGGTATTTGGTACGATGAGTGGCTTGCAAAAATTGGTGGTTTGCAGGATTTAATCTCAATAATATTTGTAAACAGAATGTTTATAACTGAATTTTGTTGAGTTTTGACCTTTTCTTGATTTTTTTTGATGGTAAATTTGGTATTTATATTCTGGCCTGTTATAGTGAGATTTTAAACATTTTTACCTACTATGCTTTTCTTTCTAGAATTTGAACATACACATTACATTTAAATATCTGTATATAATAGGTTATTCTACAATAACAGGCAAGTCTAAATCTCAGTGACTAAGGACAACAAAGATTTATTCACTATCAAGTTGCATGCCTGTGGCACATTGGTTTCCTCATTGTAGTCACTTTGACTAAATTTGACTACATTTCCATCATCTTAAGATGTCACTATCTTAAAATGCCTTCAAGGAATGTTATGGAGGAGGAAGAGAGGATGGAGAACCATGTGGCCATTCTTTATTTCTGTTCATATTTCATTGATCAACACAATTCACCTGGTCTTTCTGACTTCCAGGGACCAAGGAAGGATAATTTTCTAGCATGCCCAGATGAAAGTGAGGGTCAAAGTATTGAGCAGTGATAATGTCTCCATGATTGTATAGTCATAATAAATATCATTTTAATTTTATTTTTAATGACTTAAGTGTTCACTGTTAAGCATCTGGCTGTCATGCAAGTTCAATTTATTTTTCTAAAGAGCATACAGATGCCTTTGAGTTTTTTTGGTATTTTCTTCTGTTGTTTTCATATATAAAGAGCAATTTGCCAGTTAAAGAACTCTTGGTTTAAATAATTATCCCAATAAATCTCATTTGGTTTTACTTGTTTGATATATAAAAAACTCTGAATGTTATACTAGATGCTTGTAATATTCTTTGTACTTGAATTATGGTAAATAACCAGGAAATATCACTCCAGAGATTGATATTGACTAAGTTTTCCTGAAACATTGATTGATCCCCGTAGATCTTAAAACTGAGTTCATTTTATTAACTTTTTTTTTCTTTTTCAGTATTTCTGCCTCACACTCATTAACAGCTCTAGTCATCCCAAAACAGGTCTTTAAAATGGTCTATGTTAAGCTTCTCTTTATACTGAGTATGTTTCTGGAACTTAAAATATTATCATCATTATCTACACATAATTGAGGAAATTCCTAAGGGGACTTGAAATTACTGAGTGAATTAATTTTGAAGCAGTGTCAATGTTTCATTCATTAATCATCTCATCTGAATATGCTGGAAAAGGGTAAGTTCAAATATCTTAACCACAACCTAAATATTGACTAAAGTTTCCAGGAATCAGACCCCTTATATTGATCAAAATTCTTGGATTATTGTTCCTAAATTTCTGCTCTATTCTTTTCCTCATTTATTTCAAAAATGGATAACTTTTTTTAGAATATGGCCAAGGTTGATTAATCCCATTGTAGCCTATCTCCCAAGTGATTAGAACTGAAAAATGTGTATGGAATACATATAATAAACAACTACGGAGGACTCTGTAGAGTGTACAAGCACATGGATTGGGGAGGGAGGTCAAACATAGAAGAATGACTAATAGGGCATCAATAAGTTTCCTGTTTTGCTACATTTTGTTTTGTTTTCTTCATTTATCTCTCATCTTTGACTCAAGGAAAAGTTGATTTAGCAAATGCAATAGTGGGCTCAGTCAGCCAACTCCTAGAAAATCTCTACTTTTTGGTCAGATAACTGAGGAAAAAAGGTCTCTGTGATCTGGAAAGTGTGGAAGAAACCTTCCTTTATGCTCTTCCCCCTTTTTCCTCATCCTACCCTGTCCTGAAGCCAGCCCCATTGGTGGAACTGTACTGCAGAAGAAGACTGTGGCGAGGTAAGTACTTAAGACTTGGAGACAAACCTGTTCTTCCGTATAGAGGAAGCAGAAAGAGGGATCCTGTTTTGTGAAGTCATTTTTTTCTCTGGCTCTGCCCCAAGGCTAGCTCCAGACCTGAAGCTGCATTGTAACAGCAGTGATGGCAGCCATGGTGGTAATGCACTAACCAAAGACCATGACAGAAAGTATTTTATGTTCAAGAGAACTGGGAAGTGTGAAGAGTATGGTTAATCTCCATTATTTTTTCTCTCTTTCTTTTCAAGGCTTTGTCCCAAGGATTGGCCTAGTCACACTGTAATGCTCAACACTGCACAGATCAAATATCTGAAAGAAATCCATCTTTTTAGCCATAGAACTTTTTAAAATGGAACTCTAAGAACCAGGGCATGAGGTGGAAGTCCCTGACAGGGAGAGTTTGAGAGAAGAACTTTAATTCCACATATGAATCAGTCAACTCTTGGGCTCAGCCTGAAATACCTGCATGTCTGGAATGTACATGGAAAAGCATAAAAAAGTTTTTGAGAACTGAAATATCATATAAGCCACAGTTCAAATTGCAGACCAATCATTGGGAAGTGCATGTGAAAAGCAGGGCCACAATATAGCAAAGTCTTTTGAAAACTGATCTTACATTGGAAATACCCACAAAAGGTGAATCAGGATGTATGGTGAAACAAATCAGATTAATTATGTGTCAAACAAGCAAACAAAAACCTACATTCTCAAGAGGATTTAACAGGACCAGATATTTCATAATATAATATTCAAAATATCCAGAATACAATAGAAAATTACTTGCTTTACTAAATGCCATAAAATATGACTATTTATCAAGGGAAAACATAATTTACTAATGCCAAACAAAAGATGTATCAGGTGTTGAAACTATTAGACAAAAACTCAAGACCACTATTGTTATGTTGTATGAGGAAAGATAGAAATTAAATGAAAGGAAACATAGAAATTCTCAGCAAGAATAGAAACCATAAAAAAATGGAAAGTTTAGAACTTAAAAATATAGTATCTGAAATTGAAGAATTTACTGGATGGATTCAATTGCAATATGGTGATGATAAGAAAAGAGAAAGTAAATTTGAATATAGCTCAATAGAAATTATACAGTCTGGGAAGCCAAGAAATAAAAGATTTCTGAAAAATGAGATGAGTCTTGGGAACCCTGGAACAATAGCAAAGGTATAATGTTTGTATCATTGAAAGAATGAAGATGCTGATGCAGATGAAAAACTATGACTGAAAACTTCCTAAATATGGTGAAAGAAATAAACTTAGAGATTCAAGATGCAAAGTAAGGGGATAAATTCAAAGAAACTTATGTACAGCCACATTGAAAGCAGGCAAAGATAAACATGTTGTTTATAGGGAAAAACACAAATGGTGACAGATTTCTCATGAAAAACACAAGGAGGACAGAAGGAGATGGAAAAATTTCTAAGGAAAAAGAACAATTGACCCAGAATTCTATATCCACTGAAAATATTCTTTGAGAATGAAGGCCAAGTAAGACATTTGCCAATGATAGAAAACTAAGAAAATTCATTGCAAGCAGACAGACTCTAAAAGAAAGTTCTACTGGGAAGTAATATCACAGGGGAAATTTAACTTTGTGAATAAGGAACAGTTTCAAAACAGCAAATATTTGGGTGAGCTTAATAGAATGTTATCTCCACATGAGTTCTTTAATAATTTATGAATATTGAAAATAAAATTGTAATATTTTTGCAGGGGGTTATACAATGTATATAGTGTAATATCTACAGCAATTTTAATATTAAAGGGGGAGGTTAAAGAACTTTTATAGTTGTAAAGATTCTGTGTTGTACTTTAAGTGGTAAAACATTAACTCTATATAGGCCATTGAAGTTAGGTAACATTAAATAATACAAACAGATACAGCCAAATACAGTTACATCAAAATTAAATATTAAAAAAAATACAATAATCCAAAAAAAAGACAAGAAAGATGGAGCAGAGGAACAAGAAATAGAGGAGGAAACAGAAAATAAGTAAAGGAAATGGTAAGCCTAAACGAAAGCATATCAACAGTTACATTTACTGTAAATGCCTGATCACATCAATTAAAGTGCAAAGATCATTACATAAAAACAAAAATCATTTTAAATAAAATGATATAGATGGATCAAGAGTGAAAGAATGGAAACAGATATACCATGAGAACACTCATCAATTAACGTAGAAGGGTTATAGACAAAGAAGATTTACTAACCAGGAAAATTTCCAATGATGTAGAGGGACATTGCATAATGATAAAAAGATCGATGGTCAAGAAGTTATAACAACCCTAAATTTGTATGCACCTAACAACATAGCTTCAAAATGCATGAGGCAATACTTGAGAAATAGACAAATGCATTATTATATTGGAGACTTTAACACTCCTCTTTCAGTAATAGATCAAGTAACCAAGATTAAAACTCAGCAAGAATACAGAAGCACTAATCCACACTGTGAACAAACTGGATCTAATTTACATGAATAGACTATATCACCAGCAATTGCATTCTTTTCAAGTGTATGTGGAATATTTACCAATATAAGCCACATACTGTTTCATAATATAAGCTTAACAAATGTAAAATATTTTATATCATATGAAACATGATCCCTGACCATAGTGGACTTAAATTAACAATTATTAATGCAAACATAATAGGAATGTCTTCAAATACTTGGGAATTAAACAGCACATTCCAAATATTCAGTGGGTCAAAAAGAACATCTCAAGGGAAATTAGAATATACGAATTGCAGCTACTGACGTGTTCATTTATTTCACATTGTTATTTCAATTAGTTTGTGCACTGTTGTTAAGTTTATATACCCCATACCTATGACAAATAATCTCAGCAAGCTAGGAAAAGAAGGAAATTTCCTTAACCTGATAAAGGGCACCTGCAAGCAACTTACAACTAGCATGATACTTAATGGTAAGAGATGGAATGTATTTCAACTAAGATCAAAAGCAAGGCAAAGATGCACACTTTAACCATTTCTATTCAACATCATCCTGAAAGTTCTAGCAAGTGTAATATCATAAGAAAGAGAAATAAAAAGCAGATTGAAAGGGAAAAAGTAAAACTGCCTCTGTTCATAGATGACATGATTTTCTGTGCTGAAAACTCCATGAAATCAACACAAATGCTCCTAGAAACAAAACTGAGTTTGGCAACATTTCAGGATATAAAGTCAATATAAATAATTCGTTCATAGTTTCTGTATACCAAGAATGATAATTGGAAATTGAAGTGTAAAACACAATTCTACAAAAGCACTGACAAATTATATTTTTAGGAAAATATGTAGGATCTGCATGACAAAAACTTAAAAAAAAAATTGTAAGTGAAAGTAGCAAAAACTATCTAAAAAAAGGAGAGATAAACCCATCATAAATTGAAAGATTCAGTTTTTTTTTAAGTTGTCAATTGTCCCAAAATTGATCTAGAGATTCAATGTGTTTCCAATCAAAAACCCAGTAACATTTATCTTCATAGAAATTGCCAAGAGGATGCTAAAGTTGACCTGGAAAGACAAAAGAACAAGATTAGGTAAAATAAGTTTGAAGAAGAACAAAGTCAGAGGACTCATGCTATATTATTTCAAGACTAACTAAAAAATTACAATAGCCAATAAACAATGCTATTTGTAAAAGGATAGACACAGGGCCAATGACAGACAATAGTGTACAGAAATAGAGCCACATAAATATGGTCGCTTAAATTTTCACCAAAATGCAAAGATACTTCAATGGATTAAGCAGTCTTTTCAACAGATGGTGCCAGATAAACTGTACATCCACATGCCAAAAATTAACTTACACATACACTTGAATGCTGTTTACAAAAAGCAAATAAAAAAAAACAAATGAACTTTAAAATGGTTTATAAATGGTCTTAATGTAAGACATAAAACTCTGACACTTTAAGACAACAAAGAATAAATATTTGTGAACTTGGATTAAGCAAAGAATTCTTAGCAATAACAACAAAAGAATAATCTATAAAAGATGAAATTGATAAACTGATACACTTTTTGCTCTACTAAAGACAGTAAGAGAATGAAAGAGAAGCCATACACTAGAAAGAAATAGCTGTAAAACACATTATTTGACAAGGTACTTGTACCTGGAATGTATATAGAGCTCTCAACACTCAGTAATAACAAAATGAACAACTCAGTGAAATTGGAAAAAGATGTAAAGAGACACTTCACCAAAGAAAATCTGAGGTGGAGACTGGGTTGTCTGCAAAGGTGTAGCATGAGGGAATTTGTGGGTGATTAAACGGCTCTGTATCTTGATAGTATTGGTGCCATACAACTGCTTGCCTTTGTCAACACTCATAGAACCAGATGTAAAAAATAAATTTTATTGTATATCAATTAAATTTTTTTAAATGTTAATGAGCTTATTCTTAGTTTTGTTTTCTAATGTGTGAATGATTTTGACCTCTTTACAGCCTCTGAACATTCTCCCAGAATATGATAAAAATCATTTTAAAAATAAATATAAATCTACATTTGACATGAAAAAATTAATTTACAACCCAGAGTTTCATTTCCTATATAAGGAAATGAAGAATGTATGCATAGGCAAAGTGGCCGTGGATGAATTGCCTTGCTTAGTGCTCTGCACCTCTCCTGGGGGATCTCATTCATATAGAACATGCATTAAATAGCTGTTAATACCTTCTCTTGTTACAAGATCTCATTGCAACAGACATTGAGGGAATGTTGTTATGTGAAGAAAAATATATTTGAAAACTTAATCTGTTTCAAAAATGTTCCAGATGGTGAAAACCTGGGAAAGTTGCTTATCCAGTTCTTGTGTTCTTGTGTGTGTGTGTGTGTGTGGTATTTGTTAAGTTCCTTTCCAACTCTAAAATTCCAAAATATTAGCTCTACCTCTTTAATTTAGTATCCTTACATCAATGCTTTAAAATAATTTCTGAGCTCTTCTTATTATCATCCTAAAATATGTTCTTCCAGAAGCCCTTAGAAACCAATGACTTTCAGTGTAGTTACCTTCAACATATACTCCAAGTCAATTCTGGTGATATCCAGAAACTGGAGGGCCCTATTTTAATACTCTCAATAACTTTTCCTCTTCCAAGTATTCGATTATAAGTATATGTGCTATTGTTTTAATATAAGAATATTTATTTATTTATGTGCAGATAATACAAATGTCTGGAAAATTTAGTACTTGCCCAACAACGAGATGATAATTTTACAGCAATCATAGCTATGTGAAAAATGCTCATAGAGCTTAGTTGATGCATAAATAATATGGACCGAAATGTTTCCTCAAGTACATTACCATTTTTATAGCAACTTGGTGTATCAATTGAATATAAATGAAAGATGTGTAAGAAGGCCAAATCTAGGATATTTGATGTCCATTTAATGTCTCTTGACAAGGATGGATATTTTAATCCTCAAATTACCCTTCAAAGGTCCTCAGTCCCAAATTGGTATACTGATATGTCATATCTTAATAAATTGTGACTTGAATGATAACACTTAATTTGATGGGAAACACAATACAATGACTGGCCAACTCTGCTGCAGCAGATCCAGATGCTGTAACATGTTTAAATAGTTTAAATTAGCTTTCTATCTCAGAATAATTTGAATCATCTGGCTCTCAGCTTGTTCAAGCATTTCAAATAAAACTCTTCTGATATGGTCATGCATTCATGCTATTTTTCTCTTTAATATAATTTGGTTGAAGATCATTTGTAATTAGTTGTTTTTGATAAATGATTACACATTCAGTGAAAAAAATCATAAAATATTTGATCTATTCCTTACTTAACAATGTGATCATTAATTGCTTGTGTCACCTCAGCTAGGTTACGGTGTCCAGTTGTTTGGTTTCTGTTTCTCTGGAGAACCCTGACTAATACAGCAGATTTCACCATATAGACATACTATTCTGGCTACTAAAGTCCTGATAAAGGGACAATTTTCCCCTTAAACTACATCCTTGCCTTAAACTATGAAAAACAAACGCTCATCCTCTTTTGATGCGTGGACACGTAGATTTCTCTGGAGATCTCTGCATTTAATGGTGGGAGGCACTGTGTGATTCTCAGTGTAGAAGTCGAGGTTAGTGTCCGCCCTGAAATCTCCCCGTCGCCCAGCTCCAGACCAGAAGGACAGAGGAAGCTCATTTTGACCTCAAGTCAAAAACAGACCCAATTCCAACTTTTCAATATTAAAACTGTTTATTTTCTGAATAACTTCTTTTTGTATTCCTCAGCTACTTTGGAACTTAGAAGAGAAAGTGGCCTTCCAGCGTCAAAGCCTAAATCTTTCCCTTCATAGTTCAGGAGCTCCCCACTACCTCAAATACTACAAGGGAAACCCAGAAGTGCAGGAAGGACATAATCTCACAGAATATCTAACCACTGATGGTCTAGGTGTTGAAATCTATATCTTAAAATCAGGAAAAAAATGTATTTTTCTGACACTAATGGAGACATGTTATCTATAATTTTTCATGAATGTAATCTTTTATCTTATTGGACCAGAAAATTTTACGATATGGACTTAAACTTTGGGGAATAGTAATCCCCAGGTTTTGTTTTAGTTCTATGCTCTAATCTGTTACCAGTCTAGAAAAGTGAGTATCTTTCATGATCCAAACCTTCAATTTTGGTGAATTTTAGTTTGAGATGACCAGCATCAAAGTTCATAAAATAATGTTACACTGTTCCCTCTGGTTACTTTTCTTCTTCAGAGACTTCACAGTGTTGAAACATGCCTATGCCAAGACAAATTTCTAGCACTCCTAAGCTCTGAAGCCAAAATGCCATCTTAATATCACTTTTCTCCATAGTACCTAGTATCAATTACACTTCAGAGTGAATCAGAAGAATGTTCATATTTATGGTATTTTTTAATCCAATTGTGAACACTGAAAATAAAGTTATTGATGAGTACACTGTGATAAAATTAGAAGCAAAAATAGTGTTATTGGCCAGCACATTCTAGAGCATTCATTTTTCCAGAATTGTTGGCAGTGTTAGTGGTGATAAAAAATGGAAGATATCATGGAAGGCTTAATAAATGAGGTAATATTTGATTTGGGCCTTAAGTGATGAATAAGAGTTGACTAAATAAAATTTGAAAAAGTTTAATATATTGCAAGCACAAAAAGTGTTTCATTATTGTTAGAGCTTATAGCTCCTATGAGCTCCTACAGGAGCTAAAAGAACAAACTTGATTACCAATTTAATGGACATTGGTGACTTTTAAAGAGATATTTTAGTAAAGATTCAATTGCCATATTTCCAATATTTTGCAAGATATATGTTTGATTTTTGAGGTATTTTGTGGAAAAAACAGTGATAAATGGACAGATAATCAATGTGTACTGTTTTCTGTAGGAATAGCAATCATAATAATAACCAACATCTGAGAATGTAATATGTGCCAGACACTCTACAATACAATGAACGATTCTTTTGATGTCCCACAAAGGCCTTTTTTTGTTAGGTATGTAGCACTAATGTTACAGATGAGGAAACCACAACTTAGAAAGGTTAACTACTTACTCAACATTGCAGAGCAGAAAGGCTGAACCATGAATTAGAATGAACGTGAATTTGAAGCCAGAGCTCATATTCACTCAGGTGAGATTCAATGGGAACCAGTATAAAATCCAGCAGTCATAAAAAACAATAGTATTAAGTATGAGATGGAGCCAGTGGGCATAATAACAGACTTTGATTTCTGTAAAATTCTACCTGATATGATGAGGCTGCCAAAAGTTATTTCTTTTTTACTTATAGAATCATAAAATTAAAATAAAGGGCATGTCAGATCTGTTCTCCATTTACCCATTCTTTTATTCTGTCCATAAATATGTTTTGAGCCTCTCTTAAGTGCTAGGTACAGAGAAACAGAAGTAGACAAGAGGAATAAGATCACCACTTCATGGAGCTTAAAATCTAGTTGCAAGAGAGAAATATGTTAAGTAAATACAAAAAAAAAAAAAAAAAAAAAAAAAAAAATCCAACAGCTGGTAAAGTATCATAAGCTTTATGAAAGAAAGCAAAAGAAGATAGTTGAAATTATAACACCTGGAGCCCAATTTAGGTTGTTGGCTCACAGATATCTCTCTGAAGTTAGGGCATTAGAGTGGAAACTAAATAATTTATAGGAATTAATTAAACAAAAAGTTACTTGAGGGAAGGATGGAAGTAAAGGGAAGAGGAGGGGAGGGGGAAGGGTGATTAAAACAATTTTTTTACATCGGGTAGAATTTGATAATCTTTCCTCAAAAAGGAATAGAATGGAAAAGGAATACGTGAACTTTAAAGAAATATACACTCCCTTTAAATTTATGTGTAGAAAAGGATTGGAGTACCATTGTTAGTTCTCAAGAATGGGATAAACATATTTTGGCATACTGTGTCCTTTTCTTGATATTTTTTCATGAAGTTGTTATCAGAATTGCAGTTGCATCATTTGATGTATAGGGAGGTTTTTACCATAATGTCACAAAACCCCTGGCACTAGACACATTATGAAAATTATTGGGATACTAAATAATAGTTAGAATTTATCAACAGAATAGTAATGTGGATTTTAAAACCTTGGGAGAGGGGAACTATGCTTTCTGATGGTGCAATCACTGACTATTTAATAGAGGACATGGAGAGGAGTACAGCTTGGAGGGCCATATTTGAGCTAAAAGGTTTGTCCTCATGCCTTTCTTTACAATAATTAAGACCTTCCCTCACCTCTTCTCCCCATTTTGCACCCAATTAACTACTATAAAATGCATCTTCTTGAGGAAAACTTTTGCATCACAACCTCTGTGATTGAAAGTCTATGACCTCTGTTCTCCTATTGTATTTTGAACATCTTATTTCACAGCACTTACATTGTATTGTAATTATCTCTTTACAAGTTATTTTTCCAACTAGCTTATTGAGGTCAAGTACAATAGAACTAAACTTAACTGATTTTATAGTTGCTTAAAAAAACGTTTATATAAATTAGACTGCAAGATCAAAGGACAAATGCACAGGAAGAAAGAAACATGTTAATTTTCAAATTTCAAGCTTTTACAAAACAAGTTTCTGAGTAATAAATATTGTTGAAATTCATGGTCATGCCTTTGCCACATTGACAAACTAGAAGAATGTGTTTCTTTGGATTCAACCAAAATTAACATTTGACTTAAATTTTATTTGGAGGTTTCATTTCAAATGTATACATCATTTCCCTGAAATTTCCCAACATTGTATGCCATTTTAAATAATATGCAATCTAATATAAGGCAGTGTAACTAATTCCTTGGAACATATCACTTACTTGGATAGAGAACAATATATTTGAAATGTAAAAATAACCCATTTTCACTAAAAAGAAATGTAATAATATATTACAAAGTGTATTTAGACAGACAAATATTCAAGGCATGTTTTGTTATCTTTTTCCTCCTGGTGAAAGTTTTCTTTTTTATGAGGGTCCCAAAAAGCCATTATCTTGGTTCCTCAGAATACAAAACACATTTTGCCAAATGTGTGTAACAGAAAGATTTACCTTTATGGTATGCAAGAACCAATATTTTTAGTATGTAGATGTCACAAATTGCCAGGGGAAACTCCGCAATCTTCACACTTTCTTTTTTTTCTCTCTAATCTATTAATATTCTTCTGGATTTCCTATTGCAACTACAGCAGTGAGCCTGTGATTTTCATTAGACCAAAATGTAAATAGACTTGACAATTGAACATATACACAGAGAATGAGTAAATGTCCCTTTCCTTCCCACCTTGCCTACAACAGTACACAGACATAACAGTTTCATCTGCTGCTATTAAGGCTAATGGGAAATGTCTAAATGTCAAGCCAATTTCTATCACTATGTACTAAATAAGTGCTTTTGGAATTACGATTAAGATTGCTATTGAAGAGAAACACTTATTGAATTCCTGATGCTCTAATATTTTTTTTATTTTTTGAGCAGCAAGAAATTTTAAACCATATATGAATACAGAGATAATTCCTATATTTAAATATTAATCATCTAAACTAGAGATTTATTTATACATTTCTTAAAAATATGCCTTTGACATGATTTGGAATAAAATGTGACTATTTTGATAATGTTCAACAGCCTTTCTGGTATATTTAATAATAATAGTTTGAATTAATCTGAAGGAAAAGGGAAACAATTTAAGTGGAATATATCTTAAAAAAGTAGGTCATGATATTTCCACATAATTTCTATCTAATTTCCCACATTTAAGCCTGAAATACAGTTGAGCAGATATGAACAGTACATTGTAATGGAGGCATAATTCTATGAATTTTTAAACCATGTTTTGTTTTCTTCAGTATAGGTGAAATATAGAGATCATAGTAATTTAAAAAATTAAATCTGGTTTCTGTTATTAATTCCATTTTATATCAATTTGTATATTAATGTTGCTTTATAATTTCACAGAATTTTATCAGAATTTATTTTATTTCCCCAAGAAATTGATGAAGAAATTGACCAAACATTATTAATCTTGCTTGACAGAATGGGAAACTAAGTTAGAGGTTGTTTACCATAGAACTATTGCACTGCTTTCTTTAAAAACACCACTTCCATGCTATCTTACTGTATCTTGAATAGAATATTTTAAATGATAAATTTCAGTGTCATACAGCTTCCTGATGATTCGTATCCTATCATACTTTTAAATATATCATTTGAAAAAAGGCATGTATATATTTTCATTATACTCAAGTTCTAAGCTCACTTACTGTTTTTACTTTATCTTAAGCAGATTTATGAAAGTGTGAACAAAACCCTGAAGAGATTGAGAAAGGTATAAAATTATTATATGACAAAAATTTAAAACTTGATTCATATTTACAGAAATAATTTTTAATAAAATACTACCATAGCTATGCAGAGTATCTTATACTAATTTTAAACTAACACACAATTTATATATTTCACTTCATTTTTATTTGGAAAAATGAGTTTGCAGATTAATTCTCCAAAATGTTTCAATGTACAAATAAATTTTACATTAGTGATTTTTATGTATGTCAGAATTTACAATGATTTTTATGTGTTGCTAATAAAAGACTGTTTTGATGAAGATGATAAATCACATTATGTAGTTCATGAGACAATTTTACAGTCACATTTTTATCCATATTCTACCCAAGAGACTAACAAGTTGCTATTTATGACTACAAAAACATCATCAAAATTTGATTGGTAGTTCTAATAGAGAAGTTTACTGCCTTATGCACTTTTGATAAAACTGAAGCCCTCCCTAATATGTAATTGCCATCATTTCTGACAAAAATCTGGAGGAAGAAGGGCCACCTGCCAAGTTGTGCAGTTCATCTAATTCACTTAATCATTTATAAAATACATGGTAGAATAACTTATCTCCAGATCCTTAACAGTAAGCGGCCACTACAAAAACAATTTATTCATTTTTTATTATAGAAAATGGTATTTGCCTATGGATTTGTGTAATCTATGTCTATAAAATATGATAACTGGGGAAAGTTTTGAGAATACAGTAAAAATTTAAATAAAATTCAAATATCATAATTATGGTCTCCAGAATAAGAAAAAAAAACTGTCAAAGGAAGTAACAAAGGTAATTTAATAAAGATGGTATTTCAAATCATAATTTCAAAGGGTTACACATATTTATGACTAAAGAGTGCAATGTCTATACTAATAAGACATGCATGCCAGAGAAAAAGGTGGAAAGAATTAATTAATGGAAATACAATAGAAATGGGAATCTTTAAGTAGCCTTAGTCAACTTGTGCTAAATTAAATAGAATATATGGGAATATTAGTTCAATATAATGTCATCACATCTATGGGTCAAGAAAGCAATCCTTAGATCATCTACAAGCATATTGAGAAAGCATTTGTTTCATTTGCTCAGCAATTTCTGTTTCAAATATGTATGTATGTGTGTGTGTATATATATATAGTGCAAACTTTGGAGGTTTTATGAATACATATAAAATGAATGCATACATGCATGCATTAATATATATAAATATATACAAATACATTTCTTGAACACTTACTAAGAGCCAGACATTATCCTAATTGATCCACATGTAATTATCTCTTTTGTTCAACACAGCAATCCTATTAAATTAGGAGCTATTATTGTTCCCCTATTGCAAAAAATAAATTGAACTGCACAGAGTTTTGATAAATTTTAAACAACTTTTAATAAGATAAAATTTCTCTGTAATTAATCAAAAGGTCAATTTGATCACAAGTAAAGTAAATTTAATGTGTTTAATATGAAATATGAATACTATGAATAATATTCATATGGAAAGTGAAATGAATATGAAAATGTACCTCATGGCTTTCATCTGGAAAAAGCATATTTAAATAATTAGAATATTTCTGAAAAACATTTACAAAACAACCAACAGAATTCAAATTTGGCTAATGAAACACTGGGAGATTAACTAAATATATATAATGTCTCATTTTATATAAGTGAAGAAAAAATCATTTATTAATAAACAATGTTAGTGTAACTTGTACATTGTAAAACAATAAATTTGAATTTCTAGTGTACTGTACAATAAAACAAATTCCTAACAGATAAAAGTTTCAAATATAAGAATACAACCACAGGAGCAACTGAAATTATAAATATATTTAGGTTTAGTTTTAAGTAGAAGGGAATTGAAAAGCAGGACACGTGACCTGGCAGCAATAAAGAACATGTTAATAAATTTGACTATGGTTTATAACAATTAAAAAGAAAAAATCTGGCAATGAGAGTTTGCAAAAGATATACAAAAATTAGTATAAAGAGATAATAGAAATCAATAAGATAAAGAGTAAATAACTTTAGGGAAATTACTGATTTTAATGAGGAATTAATTCACACAAATGCACACAAAGTTGTTTACATGTAGAAAAAGAAAATGTGTTCCAAGTTGCTCCATCTCATTGAAAATTAATCTAAATGCAGACTACAAATACAAGTTAATTTTATTTATCATGTTGGAAAATATTTAATAACAGCATTTTAATTGCTTTAAGAGTAAGGTGCTCTCACACCTTCTTAGTGAGGCTGTAAATTGGAGCATTTCACAATATATGCAAAATTATAAAATATGCATCTCTTTGACACAGAAATTGCTCTGCCGTCAATTGACTTTAGTTATATGGAAAAGTACACATATTTGTGAAATTAGACATTGAAGTATATTAGTTGTAATGAAGGAAAAATCTGAAAACAATCTAAAACTTCATGAATAGATAAATTACAATATAAATTATAAAATCTAACCAATGTAATGATATACAGACTTTAATGAACTGAAGTAAAGTTTTAGGTGATAATATAGAAATATCTCCAAGAAATGAAGTGCAAACTAATATGAATGGTATGACCCATTTGTTCTAAACATGTACTATTTATTATACAATTAATTTGGCATTTACTTTTATTTCAAGACAAACACTTTGTCAGTAGAGCCTTTGAATTCAAATTTAGAGTGATGTGGAGGAAAAATATTTTTTATTTTATGTATCTGTATCAATTTGAATACTTTACTTACACATTCATACACAAGCCAAAATTTCAAACAATATTGGAAAATATATTAAAATTATAAAATATTTATGAAACCAGGATTACACTCCATAAATTTATCTTTTTGTTCATTTCCCTCCAAATCTAATTTAAAGGTTTCATAATATCCATCCCATAATATGGATACAAGTCACATATATCCTTTTATATATAATACTTATGTATAAATAATACTGCAGTGGGCATCATACTGCATTAAAATATGAGTATTTAAGTCAATTCATATTTTAGCCACATTGATTTTCAGTATTTACAATATTTGCAATTTACATTTGCTAAAATCCTCAGGTACTAATCACTCTCATATAAAATTGTCAATTTAATAAATCCTAATTAAATTAAAGATCAAACATACAAAAGGATTAGGCTTCCAGGAAGATGGCTGAATAGGAGAGGCAGAACAAATTTCTCCCCCATGGAATAACCATAGAAAAGGCAGAAAATGACTAGGACAGTGGTTCTAGGGTATGAAAGGCCAGAGAAGGACCTCTATAATACATAGTGGGGAATTGGATGAATACATGGAGAAATAACATGTGAAAGGATGAGGTGAGTTTTCAGTCTTTACCACCACCAGGGTTGGCAGCTCTGCGTTCCTGCAATCCCATTGCAGCAGTCAACTGGGAAGATAACCCTTCTCAGCCTGCAGCTGGGAGCTCCCATGAGGGAACTTGGGAAACAAGGGACTTGTGTTAGCCACAGACACAAAACTTGGTGCAGCATGCAGTGCCTAACCCTCAGTTGTAAGGGGCAGATGTGGGGGCCAAGCTCTTAGGAGGACTGGGGGCCTTCCCCTTGGGAGGAGAGGAGATAGAGAGCAGAATAGAGCTGACCCAACAATTTAGAGATGAGAGAGACTATGTTCCATTTCCTTTACTCTTCTTCCATGGAAGACCATGGTGTACATGGGTATAGAGTCAGGGATAAGGGAGGGTGCCACATGGAAGCATCAGGAGCCCCTCCCCACCCAAGGCCCACAGGTGCACAGTGGGCAGAGAACTTGCAGCCCACCAAATAACAGGACACTTTAATGCTGGCTGAGGGCTGGGGAAGTTGAAACTCTTAGCCCAACAGCCTGAGATTGATTCACATGGAGGCCTGGGAATCACCAGACCCATTGTAACTTTAAGGGGATTCTGTGCCACACTGCACAATACCCACTCACCACCTGGGGCTTCCAGTCTCCAGTGCACATGGAGAGCTGCTGTGCTGATTGGATTTCCACCTGGTGTGTACCCCACACAATGCATAGCAGGAGTCAAGGAAAAGCATGCTTGAAGCAAGTTGTGGTTCTGCCAAATTTTATATAGATGTCCAAACAGCCCTGCATTTCCCCAAATAATCTTATCAATAACCAACCAACCAAGATAAGTAAATGCCATGAAATCAACAGAAAATCGCAAAGCATATGAATATTCAAGAAGATATGGACAAGCCAAATGACCAAATTAAAAAGGCAGAGGAGACTCAGAACTTGGAATAATTAAAATGCATATAAATCTCATACAAATCTTGAAAACAACTTTAATGAGTTGGCTAAAGACATAAAGGACATCAAAAAGACACTAGAAGAGCAAAAGAAGAATTTGAAAGAGTAAATAGAAAAACAGCAGCTCTTATGGAAATTAAAGATACTGTAGATCAAATTTAAAATATAATAGAGAAACACAATAGCAGATTTGAAGAGGCAGACGAAAGGATATGTGAAGTAAGTACAGGGCAATTGAATGCGAATGCATGAAAGAAGAAATGGTGATAAAAATTGAGAAATTTGAAATGGATCTCAGGGAAGTGATGGACAACATGAAGTGCACAAGCATAACAGTCACTGGTGTCCCAGAAGGAGAAGAGAAAAGTAATGTGCTAGGAGCAGTATTTGAGGACATCCTTGGAGAAAACTTCCTAATCCATATAAAAGACAAAAATATGCATAGCAAAGAAACCAAGTGAACTCCAAATAGAATAAACATAAATTGACCCACTCCAAGACATATGCTAATCAGATTGCTACATGTTGAAGAGAAGGAGAAAGTCCTGAAAGCAGGAAGAGAGAAGTGATTCACCACATACAAGGGAAAGCACATAAGACTAAGTACTGAGTACTCAACAGGCACCATGGAGGCAAGCTGGTAGTGGTATGACACATTTAAGATTGTGAAAGAGAAAAATTGCCAGACAAGAATTCTTTATCCAGAAAAGAACTTCTTCAAAATTGAGGGATAGTTTAAAATTTTCACAAGCAAACAAATGCTGAGAGAATTTGTTAACAAGAGATCTGCTCTGCAAGAAATACTAAAGGAAGTTCTGCTGACTGAGAAAAAAAGGAAGGAGAAAGAAGTCTGGAGAAGGGCACAGAGAACTTGTTAACAAGAGATCTGCTCTGCAAGAAATACTAAAGGGAGTTCTGCTGACTGAGAAAAAAAGAAAGGAAAGAGAGGTTGGAGAAAGGCACAGAACTGAAGAATATTAATAGTGGTAATTTAAAGGTTAAAAAGAAGGGGGGAGGGGAATAGATCTGACAAATTAAAACCAAGAGGTAAGATGGTTAGTTCAAGAACTGCCTTGACAGTAATAACATTGAATGTGAATGGATTAAACTCCCCAATTAAAGGACACAGATGGGAAGAATGGATTAAAAAGTATGATTCATTGATATGCTCTTTACAGGAGACTCATCTTAGGCCCAGCAACACAAAGAGATTGAAAGTGAAAGGACTGAAAAACATTTTCCATGCAACCTGAAACCAGAAGAAAGCACAGGTTGCTATGGTAATATCAGACAAATTTGACTTAAAAAGCAAAGATGTCATAACAGACAAAGAAGGACCCTATATATTAATAAAAGTGACCATTCACCAAGAAGAAATAACAATCATAAATATTTATGCATCCAATCAAGGAGCTACAAAGTACATGAGACAAACATTGGCAAAACTGAAGGGAGCAATAGATGTTTCTACAATAGTAGTGGGAGAACTTCTGTACACCACTCTCTTCTATAGATAGAATAACTATATAGACAGAGGACCAATAAGGAAATTGAGAACCTAAATAATATGATTAATTAAACTTAACAGACATATATAGATCATTGCATCCCCAAATACAAAGAAGTACACTTTCTAGTGCTCATAGAATTTTCTCCACATAAGATCATATGCTGGGGCACAAAACAAGTCTCAAAAATTAAAAAGATTGAAATTATTCAAAGCACATTTTTTGACCATAATGGAATGCATCTGGAAATCAATAACCACGAAAGAACCAGATATTTCACAATTACATGGAGGTTAAACAACAGACCCTTAAACAATCAGTGGGTCAAAGAAACTGCAAGAGAAATTGGTAAATATCTAGAGATGAATGAAAATGAGAATACAACATATCAAAACCTATGGGATGCAGCAAAGGTGGTTCAAAGGGGACATTTATAGCTCTAAACACATGTATTAACATGGAAGGAAGAGCTAAAACCAAAGACCTAACTGAACAACTGAAGAAGCTAGAGAATGAACAGCAAACTAACCCTTAACCTAGTAGAAGAAGAGAAATAACAAAGATTAAAGCAGAAATAAATGATCTGGAGAGCAAAAAAAAAAACAACAATAGAATAAATAAAACCAAGTTGGTTGTTTGAGAAGAGCAATAAGATGGACAAACCCTTCGCTAGACTGACAGTCAAAAAGAGAGACGATCCAAACAAACAAAATCAGAAATGAGAGGGGGATCATTTACCATGGATCCTGAAGAAATTTTTAAAAATTATAAGAGGATACTATGAACAATTATATGCCAAATACTGGACAACTTAGAGGAAATGGACAATTTCCTGGAAACACATGATCAACCTAGACTGACTTGAGAAGAAATAGAAGACCTCAACAAACCAATCACAAGCAAACAGACCCAATCAGTCATCAAAAATCTTCATACAAATATAAGCCTAGGGCCAGATGGCTTCACAGGGTAATTTTACTAAACATTTCAAAAAGAAATAACACCATTCCTGCTCAAACTCTTTCAAAAAAATGAAGAAGAAGGAAGACTACCTACCTCATTTTAAGAAGCTAACATCACTCTAATACCAAAACCAGATAAAGATACTACAAGAAAGGAAAACTATAGACCAATCTCCCTAATGAACATACATGCAAAAATTCTCAACAACATACTTGCAAATCGAATCCAAAGGCACATCAAAAGAATTATACACCATGACCAAGTGGGGTTCATTCCAGGCATGCAAGGGTAGTTCATGTAATACAACACAATAACAAATCAAAAGGGAAAAATCAAATGATCATCTCAATAGACACTGAAAAAGCATTCAGCAAATTTCAGCATCACTTTTTGATTAAAAAACACTTCACAAGATAGGAATTGAAGGAAAATTCCTCAATATGCTAAAGGGCATATATGAAAAAACCACAGCCAGCATAGTACTCAAAAGTGAGAGATTGAAAGCCTTCCCCCTAAGATTGAGAATGAGACAAGGATGCCCACTATCACCACTGTTATTCAACATTGTGCCAGAAGGTCTAGACAGAGCAACTAGGCAAGAAAAAGAAAGGAAAGAATCCATATTGGAGAGCAAGAAGTAAAACTTTCATTGTTTTCAAATATGATCCTACATTTGGAAAATCCTAAGAAATTGACAGCAAAGCTAACTGAGCTAATAAACAAATTCAGCAAAATGACAGGATACAAGATTAATTCAAAAATATCTTGTATCCTAGTTTGTATACACTAGTAATGACCTAACTGAAGAGGCAATCAAGAAAAAAATTCCATTCACAATTGCAACTAAAGGAATTAAGTATTGAGGAATAAACTTAACCAAGGATGTAAAAGACCTCTACACAAGAAATTACAAAACTTTACTAAAACTTTACTAAATTACAAAACTTTACTAAATAGGTGGAAAGATATTTTTGTTGTTCATATATAGGAAGGCTAAATATCATTAAGTTATCAATTCTGCCCAGGTTGATCTAGAGATTCAACACAATTCCAATCAAAACTCTAACAACATACTTTGCAGACTTGAAAAAGCCAGCCATCAAATTTTATTTGGAAGGGAAAGGGGCTTCAAATTTTATTTGGAAGGGAAAGGGGCTTCAAAAAATAAGTGGGAGGACTTATTCTTCCTGCCTGCCTTTAAAGACTACTATAAAGCCACGGTGCTCAAGACAGCATGATACTGGCACAAGGATAGATATAATGATCAATGGAATCAAATCAAGAGTTTGGAAATAGACCCCAAAATCTATGATAACCTGATTTTGAAAAAAAAACCAAATCCACTGAACTTAGACAGAACAGTCTCTTCAACAAATTGTGTCAGGAGAACTGGATATCCATATCCAAAAGAATGAAAGAAGACTCTTCCCTCACACTCTATAAAAAATTAACTCAAAGTGAATCAAATACCTAAATATAAGAGCTAGTGCCATAGAACTCCTAGAAGATAATATAGGGAAGCATCTTCAAAACCTAGTAATAGGAGGTAGCTTCTTAGACCTTACACCTAAAGCACAAGCAACAAAAATAAATAAATAAATAAAATAAGAGGTAAATGGGAACTCCTCAAAATCGAAAACTTCTTGCTTCAAAGGACTTTGACAAAGGGGCTGAAGAGGCAGCCAACTCAATGGGAGAAAATATTTGGAAGCCATATATCTGATAAGAGACTGATATCCAGCATGTGTATCCTTCAACTCAATGACAATAGTACAAACAGCCCAATTATAAAATGGGCAAAAGATACGAAAAGGCTTTTTTCTGAAGAGGAAATACAAATCGCTAAAAGCACATGAAAAATGTTTACCTTTACTAGCTATTATGGAAATGCAAATCAAAACCCAATGAAATATCATCTCACACCAATAAGAATGGCTGCCATTAAACAAACAGGAAACTACAAATGCTGGAAGGGATGTGGAGAAATTGGGACTCTTATCCATTGATGGGAATATATAATGGTACAACTGCTGTGAAAGAAAGATTGGCAGTTCCTCAGAAAACTAAATATCAAGTTACCCTACGACCCAGCAATTCCAGTTCTCAGAAGATCTGAAAGCAGTGACATGAATGGACATTTGCACACTGATGTTCATAGCAGCATTATTCACAATTTCTAAAATATGGAAACAATTCATGTGTCCTTCAACAGAGGAGTGAATAAACAAAATGCGGTATACACACAAGATGGAATATTATGCAGCAGTAAGAAGGAATGAGGTCCTAAAACGTGACAACATGGATGAACCGAGGATATTATGTTTAGTGAAATAAGTCAAACACATAAGGAGAGAAATTGTATGATATCATTAATATGAACTCCCTGGATAATGTAAAATCAGTGTCTTAAAATGTAGAATATAGGGGACCTAGAGATAGAAGCTGGAGAAGAAGGGGGAATGATTACCTAATATGTACAGACTTGTTAATGAGGTTGAACTTAAAGATATGGGAATGGACAGGAGTGATGTTAATGGGATTATAAGAATTAGTGACATATTGAAGGAGAACATGATTGAACAGGGTTGTTTAGAGTGATGTATCGCACAGATTATCACTACAAATAAGGGATGACACTTATATAAAGAGTTAACAACAGAATGGTGTATGGAAAAGCTACCTTTTGCGTACTATGGACTATATTTAATAGGAATACCTTACTAGTACCACACTAATACTAGTGATAAATAATTGGGGGGGGTAAGAGCTATGGGGTGTTTTGGGTTATGAAAATTGTTTAAAATTGAGAGTGATGATGATTGTACAACTAAGTGAGGATAATGTGAGACACTGATTGTTTATTTTGGACAGAATATTCACTATGTGGAATTAGGAACCCCCTACTTAATAAGTCAAACCTTTGATCTTCATGCTTGCTCTAATGAAACCTACTGCTGTAAAGGGGAGGCTAGGCCTACCTATAATTATGCCTAAGAGTTACTTCCAGAGAACCTCTTTTGTCACACAGATGTGGCCTCTCTCTTTCTCTAAGACCAACTCTGCAATTAAATTCATTATCATCCCCCTACGTGGGACATAACTCTCAGAGGAGTTACTCTTCTTGGCAACGTTGGACACGGTTCACAGGAATGAGCCTGGCCCTGGCATCATGGTATTGAAAATGCCTTTGTGACCAAAATGGGGGAAAGAAATGAAACAAAATAAGGTGTCAGTGGCTAAGAGATTTCAAATATAGTCAGGGGGCTATCCTGGAGGTTACTCTAATGCAAGAATGATCTGGATATTCCAAATGTCACAGTATTTTAAGCCTGATTCAACAGTGGTCCCCAAAATTCTAAAGAACACCCAAATCCCTATCTGAGACTGTATAAAAATTTCACTCATTAAAGTTTATTTTTTGGAAACTTAAATCCTCCACTGTGTTTCTTTGCCAGATAAGTCCCAAAACCAAGGGGCAACAGCCTCTTCAAGAACACCAACCAGACACATCCCCTTTGCCGAAAATGCCAACACCTCTTTTCAATATGAACACATTAGACTGGTCACTGCCCAGATATCGCTGAAGATTGAGACAGTGATCAAATGACAGGTAGGAATTGTAACAGAGAATATAGGATTTAGCAAAGGATTATGACTACTGAATTGTTACATAGATTTTTTTTTTAGTCTTTAGTGTGTTAGAATAGCGAGAAGAAAATAGCTGAAATTGTGGAACTGTAAACCATAACATAAAAATTTGCTCTATATCTACTTGTGAAACCATACTGTGAAAGTTATCACTTTTCTGTATATATGTTATATTTCACAATAAAAAATGTTTAAAAAAATACAAAAGTATATTAAATAAAAATTGAGAGACACACCCAGTCTCTTGCTCCCTCAACCCCATTTCTCAAGGGTAAATAATATAGTTTGCTTTTTTCTTGGCATTTTCATATTCATATATGTAATTACATGAAATGTACTTATATGTGTTATATATTTATGATCACTTCCTATAATTTAGAGTAAATAATCTTAACATGCTAAAGTGTGTTAAAAAAAATCTAAAAGTATCCTCCCATAATCCACAAATATTTTTGCATCACTACAACCTGTAGTTATGTCGCAGTCATGAGATATTTTCTTATAATTTTGTCACCTTTAAGTTTGAAATAGAAATTTGAAACAGAAAGGAGGATAGAGTAAAGGAGGCCATGAAGTAATTACTTTGGAATCATAGCAATGATTGAGAATGTTGCTAAATTATATTTTAGAAATGGGATTTTGCCATGTATTGGGACAGAGTGTGAATGAAATAATTCGAGTTCACATTAAGAGTTCACTGAAACACCACTATATTAGTTTAGCATATACCACTGTGGCATTACAATAATATAGTATTGCTGTTCTGTATGCATCTTCAAATTTATAAACATGGAAAAACATCTAGTCCTCAGACTACTGAATACCTTAAAATGTTATATATATGTAAATGCATATTTGGAAGACCATGTTTGTTGGTAATCCAAGTCATGGGGGAGGTTTTAAGCATCTCTCAATTAGTATTAGATGTGTTTGCCATTGCTTAAAGTGATTAGAACCACCATAACTGTCCCACCAAGTCCCTTTCTCTCTCTCTCTCTCTCTCTGTCTCTCTCACACACACACACACACATGCACACACGCAATCTCAAAGGGCATTTTAACAAACAAGCAAATAAAAAACAATAGAGATGAGCTTACTGCAGTAATGCTGCTTAAATACTTGACCTGTCAACTTGAACTAGTTAGTTAATCTACTTGGATTACATTATTATCTATTGCTCATATTTTACTCTCATGGGGGATTGTTTATTTACTAGAAAATATTCTTTATCAAACCTGTCATATTTTTATGATGTATTTATTTTATACACTTTCCATATGTTCTCCAGCAAATTAAGACATATGGTTCATATGGTTCATATAGCATGCCATATGCTGGCAATAATATGCTTTATGTTAAAGCAAAATGCACTTTTAATTTTTGAAGTAACTCAATATAAATTATGTTTTTTCTTTTATGTTACTCTCATTTCAAATATTTTAATTGCACTTACAGATAAAGTCTGCAACTCATTGTAATTATACATTAAATATTGCAAGGAAAAGGGAAAATAAATTATGACGTTACAGATAGCACTCTAAAGGTTATATGTGTCATTGGCAAAAGTAGAGAAAATTTTAGATTTATTGTATATAGTTTCTAAAATATCATATTTGGAGAAAAACAAGAAGGTCCATGAAAATAAGAAATAGTCATTACAAGAGCAAACATGAATAATACATATTGTCCTTTAGTGCATTAAAATACTAGGTCTAAACTAAAGCTTGGTAGATGAGAATATATTTTCTTTCCAGGGGTCTTCTTAAAGAATTTATAAAGTGCAGGAAGAATAACATCTTTCCTTTTTCTGGCTTCTTCCTATTTTTTGCTTTGTTATAGATAAAAGAATGTGCAAAGGAGGGGATGGCTTATCTTATATTTCATTTTGAAATTCCTATAGTTCAAGAAATTACTTTGGTGCTACAGGATAGAAAACTAATTCACACATCCTCTGTTTTCTATTATACCTTTTACTTGTACAAATAAATTAACACGTACTTTTGATTTTTATTTCTCCTGAAAAGTGCTTAGTAATAGTTAACTCCTAAATTATGGCCCAGTTAGGTTAAAAAGAATACTATCTACCAAGAGTTTTCCTGAATGGGTTTAAGTAGAGTTATTAAGACCAAAGACAATGTTTGGCATTGCTTCAAAGGGAAGGATTAAGTCTAACATTAGAATATGAGTTAACATAATTTGGTGCTCATATATATATTGCTGGTAAAAAGCACAAGTAAAGGAAACCACACATTTTAACTTCTCTCATTATTAAAATAGAGAGTGAATAAAGATTAAAATTCACAGAAAATTATTTTAACTTAAGGGATAAATAATACAAAAACACCTACTCAGCATTAGCTTTTTTCCTTATTAATTAAGGAATTATCATTGCCTAATATCACCACTAAATTCTCCCAGTGGATTATGTCTGGCTGGAAATTTACACAATTGCAATTTTTCAAGGGTGACTCCACACCTAGTTTAACTTTGTTCTCCCAGGACAGTTAGTGTCTGACACCTAGTTGATGCTGAAAAAATAGTTGTTGAACTGAATTAACCTAATTTATAGTAATGAAATACAGCTTTGCCTTTCTTTCCTTAGCATTTAGCCTATTGCTTTGCATGTAAGGAATGTTCGCCATGCTTTTCACATTGAACTGAATAATATGCAATGTCTGAATTGGTCATACGTACAGTATACAGTGCCCAGAATTATGTAGTGCTTGTCATTATGGAGTAAATAACATTTCTGTTGTTTCCATTTAGTTTTGATTAACTTTTTAGTAGCACACATTTTAGTTATTTTATTTGAATTCCCAATGTTTGAAATGTGATTTAAGCTTTAATCATATTGGCTCAGCAACTAGTAATAAACTTATTTTCAATCATTGGAAGTTGGTAGTGGAGTACATTTTGATGTAAAAATTATTTTTGAGTGGATGTTTATAACCAAATGAAACATCAAAAAAGTTTTATGCAATGCCAGTCTGGAATATTTAATTATGCTGTAATTTATAGTAACATAGTACATCAACTCATAACATTGGTTTCTTATAATAGTAATATACTTATTGAAAGGGCAAAATTGGCTTGGAATACTATAAATGTTAATTATTAACTTTATAGGTTATACATCATTTCTGGTTACAGTGTGATTCAAGTTGTCAAATCAGGAATATATCAGTTTTTATTTATCAATAAGACATATTTAATAGCAAGTATTGGAAAGTTTAACAATCTTGGATTGATTTCTGTTATCTTGAATGTTCAGGCTAGTGGATTTTCTTTTAGAAAGAATTCAACTTGACAGGAACATATTGTGTCACTGGAAGAAATGATTAATCCTTATATTCATGGATTAGTTAAATGACAATGTGAAACCTTGTCTTGAACACTAAGCTTAGCCACAAAAATTTTCCTTCAACTAATAAAATAGGGAAAAAAGCTACCTTGGAAATCATTACCCTGGTAATACACATATATATAACATTTTTCTTTAGTCTTTAATTATATTTCTATTCTAGAATGAATGAATATTTCTCTTATATGGATTTAAATTTTACTTTTCTTTTTCTATCATAGAATTGAGTCTCAATAATAAATATTTTTTAGATAAAATGCATTTAGTGGCATTGCTCTAAGCATTATTTTTGGTTACAATCATTTGTGTTCTAAAGTAGAATAATGTGTCAAGTATATTTATTCTCATGTCACTGATCTTAAATATTAATAATGCCTAAATGCTAGAAAGTAGTTGTAAACACTTTGCTCTCATTTGCAGTAAAGGGAATAGCCATTTAATTTGTATTGTATTAAATTGTTATTTTATTCTTGTTTTATATTTTCCTTGAGAACTTATTTTCTAGGTCAAAGATGTAGTTTAAGATATGCTATGGCAACATGATTTAAAAATAATCACTTAAAATTTGTCATATTGGAAATAATTAACAATTCAATGTAGGGAGAAAAAGAATTGTGAATTGTTAAAATGTGCTAAATTAGCAAGAAAAGTAAAGTTGGTATAGAAATTGATGTGGGTCTTTTTTATGAATTTTTAAAATAAAATCAAAGACGACTATCTCCTAAAGTTTAAATTAGGATGAGGCTAAGTGACCTCTTGTGTAATATGTAGGCTACTGTATCTCAAAATGGATTTTAAAACAGAAAGATTTTATGCTAAATTTTATTAGATTGAACCATGTGAAATTGTCATTTTTGTAGAACAGAAATTGTGAAACAATAGCAATTTTACATTCTTCAGCATAAGATTCTTAAATGTATCAATGTCTTCTCCCTCCTAATCCTGGTTTATTCCTGTAAGCAAAGGATAATACATATTGAAATAATTTTCAATGGCAGCACTATAGAAACTTTGCATCACAATAAAATGTGCTCAACATCCAAATTTGGTAGTAACATACCTGCTCATTTGGACAATGCAAGCATATGTTATTACAAAGAATTGAATAGAGATTTACAAAGTCATTTTATTTTAGATCTGAGGGTATGGTATAAGTCATTCAAATAATTTATTTTTCAAAAAAGAAATATGAGATTTAGAGAAATAAACCGACCCATTGAATCTCACACTGTGACTACAACTGACAGTAAAACTTATGCCTTCAAATTTCCAATCTTAGTGTGGATTTTCAAATGAGATTTAACATAATTGGTTATATGGCTTTTGAAGTGAAAAATATTTAGAAGAGAAAGAAATGCAGTAGCACAAAGTCTATTATAAGAAATAGGCAAAGAAGAAAAAGGATTCCTTGATAAAAGCTGGGCCTAAGAGAAGAGTCAATACCACACACTTCAAGGATGACAATTCAGGCAAGTTTAGTGACACATGGAAATCTAAGAGTCACCCAGTCTGTAGTCTTGGGAGACACAATGCTGAAAGTATTAGAGGCTGACCAAAAATTTATTTTATAGAAGTCAGGAAACATGAAAATAAAAGTCAGAAAAGTAACTAAGATAAAGTTCTAGACCTGGGTCAGAAACAAAAGTAACTGAGAGGAATGGACAGTTCCAGTTTCTGTGAACAAGGAGTTCAGCAACCACAAGTTGTGTGGTGCAGGGTTAAGAAGTCTGATCTGAAATGCTACCAACAAAGAGTCATTGTAAAACACAAAAGTCCACTGGATTGAATGAGGGAGAAATGGATATCTTCTTTCCAAGCTAGAAGAGATACAATACGGCTAACCTGTCACTGAATACGTCTTACGATTCCCTCGGCTTGAAGTAGAACTGGTATAGGCCTTATCATAAAGTGATTGCTCCTTCAAGATGCTTCTAAAGGGTAGAAAAAGCAAAAGGACAACCGATTCCAAAAATACATATTACATTTTACTAGTGCCTCTCTTCTCGGATCCCATGATATTTTTATTTTACCTCCATTTTAACACCTACTCCTTTCTCTCCTGCTTTAGATTCAGGTGCTTCACGTTGCTTTCTCTAATAGGTTGTCAATGGCTTAAGGATGGTGTTAACACTAATATCTCCCACAGCAATTAACATGTTGCATTACATGTAGTAAAATCCTGTTACCGTATTTGTTAAAATGTGATGCAATTCTACTCAGTACCCTTCTCAGTAATTATTACAATAAAAAATGTGTGTAAAACTGCTTTGGAAATCTGTATTCTCTGCAATGCAAAGAAGTCCTATGGTAACGAACTTTTACTGAATGCATACAATGAGTCCCGTGCTGTTCTAAATGCTAAATTTGCATTGACTAATCCACTCGATCCCATCAACAATCCTATGAAATAGGGACAATTCTTATCCTCATTTGTCAGCTGAGGAAAATGAGTATAGAGAAATCAAATAAATTTTCCATGGTGTAATGGGTACATAGGTATTTACGTTGATACGAACATTGATGGCACAGGAGTTTTGCAACTTGCAGTGACATTGTATAAATATTCATCATTAATGCAGCCTTATCTGCTGTTTGCCATTCAAGCGGTTTTCTATAAAGGTTAAAATTTTAAGAAATGCCTAGATCTTACAGTCTTATATATTTCCAAAAGGAGTTTCCTATAGATTCTTTATGCAGTATATTGTACAGGGAGAAAGACCAGAATGTTGTTAAAATAACAAAATATGAAATCTTGGAAGACTGAAACTGGAAATTATTCTTCTGTTTTTCATTAAAGAAATGGCCCAAAGGACAAGCATAATTATTTGATGTGTTATGGGAAACATTAGAGAAGCAATTATTGAACAAAATCAGAATAGAAATTTAGTTAACCAACTTGCTACTTATCACCTTCTTATTTATCAAAGATTTGATACCTACATTATAATTAATGTGATGATTATATCAGAGCTGGTAATTTTTGAGATTTTTTTTTCTAATTAGGAAGTACCCTTTTTTCATCACATCAGGGCATTTTATAGGTTTAGTAGCATACCACTTGTGTCAATTGAACAGATGCAATGAAACGTCAGTCCCTGTGTGTTGATTAAATTTATGTAAAATAGGAATTACTGTAAAGATTTTACTAACCTTGAGAAAGAGTTAATGAATTGTTCACATAATTCAATAATTAGATACTATTGACTTCACCAAATCCATGAAGAAAGATTTAAAAAGCAAATTTGAGGGCCATAGAACAACGTCTATTAATCAAATGTAAGAAAAACTGATATGGTGGAATATATACAAACAAATGTACTTTATTAAGTTATGGGGATTTTTAAGGATAAATTTGATCATATGACAATATTTTTATCTCGATTACTGAATTTAGACTGAACCTTGACACATTTCAATGTCTTAAGGACTCATAAACACTTTTCTGTATTCCTTGTAGAACTTGCCTATCCCTTGTAAATTGGATATACATGTTTTTGCCTTTTCTAACTTAGAAACTGGTACAAACTAGCATCAAAATAAAGAACCCTAGTCCTTGTTTTCTCAGTTATTGCTCTCTTGTAGTGTGACCTTCTCTAAGTGACCTGCATACCCCTGCCACCTGCCAGCCATGCCCTGCTTCCTTGTGGCTTTTCCCACTTGATGACTAATCTCACCCACTGTCTTCCTCCTTTTCCTGTTCCCTGAGTGCCTGCCTATTTTTGAGTAAGACTGCAAGTTCAATCAATGACAAGATTCACATTTTTTTTTTTTTAATTTAACCCAGCCCGGTAGGGAGATGAATCTACCATCTTCCCAAACCAACAAACGGTTAAGCTACTGCTGTCTTAGAATTACTTAGAGGAAGAAATTAATATTTTATAGAAGTAATTTTCTTGGAGTCATCTTTCTTAACAACAGTAATGTCTCAAACAAATAAATACCTGACCACTCTCTGGTTGGGTAAACTCTAAGAAAGAAAAAAAAAAAAAAAAAAAAAGGGATCCAGGTCAGGATAATTATTCCAAAGACTTAGTAATTGAATGTCTGATTAGAGTAGGATGAAAGCAACTTGCAAAGCATTGTACTATATCCTTTCCATTCAATCTTTTTTATATACAGAGATGGACATTGAGATGGCTATTTTAATGTTTAGCAACCAAAGATTGCTAAGAGGTGATCTGACCCACACAAAACGGGAGGAGGTTACAATGAATACAGAAGCTGGGGCTTAATGCAACAGTCAGAGACTAAATTCCCTAAACCTTTATTTTAGAAGCAAGTCCTGAAAACAGGACTTGGAAATCTCTGAGACATTAGCCTTCTTAAACAAATATTTTATGGATCATCAAATGTAGGACTACTTTAAATTTTAGGGCAAGGTCTTATTTTTTAAATGAAATAAAAAAAAAAATCTTCCTTTAGGTATGGATGGTTCTCAAATGGCTAACAGCCTGGCTAACAGAAGCAACTGCCTGGTAAAACCAAAAATCATTACAAGTAAACATTCATATAGTACTAAAGACAGCATGCATTTTCACTTTAGCCCTTAATTATACTTTACCATAGAAGATACCTGACTCCTATCAAAATTGCTGAAAATTCTGTGAACACTACATGGCATCATACCCTGGCTTCAGTTTTCTGCCATGTATCTATGCCTTATAGCCACTGGTATATAGCCTCCTCTGGGAAGGAGGACTTTAAAGAATGATCTGCATTGCAATACAATTCCAAAGGTTTGCTCATATTTAACAAACATGCCCCTGTATAAACATTTGAGGATTTTAGGTTAAAAATATCATAGGCAGCAACTATTTTTTATGGAGGGAGAGTATTACATAGATTTCAGTATCACTTTAGTAAAGCTTCCTTAAATTATTAAAATGGTCAGTTTAAAAGAAAAGAATAAATATAGATAAATAAGTTTTCATGTGTGTTTTCTGTAATTTCTCCCAAAATAATATTTATGTGCCCAATTAAAGAATACATCATATGCAAATAATATTAAAAATTATAATACATTTTATTACTACCTCTATGAAGTTTGACATATATCTTGTATCTGAAACTTTTACTTGCATTTTGGTTTGTATTTGATTTGTTTATAACATCTTTCTTATTGTTACTAAAAGAAATATACAAATCCATGGTCTTGGTACTTCTCCACACATGTATATTTTGCTGTGTTTTCTTAGGCTATCCTTTTCTTCTCAGTGGCATAATCACAACTGTCAATTTTAAAAAATGAGAATGACTATCCATAATGACAAAGATAATGACTGTAAATTCTATTTAAGTCACAAATGTAACTTTTGGCCATCACTGGCTTCAACAATGTTTAAACAGGCTTTGACTTGTATGTTGTTGAATTAATTGGAACCTCATCCATTTTACTCTCAACTATGAAAACATACTGTAATATTTGTGAGTGGGTAATATATTATTGTGGGAATAATAGTGAATGCACTCCTTTTTTTCTATAAGAAGCAGAATTCTTGAAACTCATATCACTAATATCATCAACTACTATTGCAGCAGTTGAGAATTGACGCCCTTAATATACATTTTGTTGTAAGCACTATGGATTATCGTCCCTACAAGTGACCTAAATTAGAATCTCTGTTTCTTTCACTGAAGTATCATTATTCTTTCTTTACAGATGACTTTGCCATCTTAATTGGAACAATTAAAGAAAAACATCAGTAACAATTTAAAAAGTGATTGAATCTGTCAATTCTGCAGAAAATTGTTTTCCCTAAAAACATTGACAAGTATATTACCTTTATAATTGTTAAAATTTCTGATAACTCAAAAAATACATCAAAGATGAAAACCACAAAAAAGTTCTAAGTATGTGTGCTGGTTTGCTAATGCTGCCATTATGCAAAATACCAGAAATGGATTGACTTTTATAAAGAGGATTTATTTATTCGGGTACAAATTTACTGTTCTAAGGCTATAAAAGTGTCCAAACTGAGGCATCAACAAGAGGATACCTTCACTGAAGAAAGTCCAGTGGTTTCTGGAACACCTCGATCAGCTGGGAAGGCACGTGGCTGATGTCTGCTGGTCCTTCGTTCCTGGGTTGTGTTTCAAAAATGGCTTTCTCCAAAATGTCTCTGGGCTTTTGTCTTAGCTCCTCTCTCTCAGCTCCTCTCTCTCAGCTCCTTGGCATCCCTGCTTCTTTCTCCCAGGGCATTCCTCTCTTAGCTTCTCCAGGGCAAACACTGTGCTTCATCTCTTAGCTTAGCATCTCCAAACGCCCTTCTGTCTGCATCTCCCAGTGTCTCCAAGCATTAGTGTCAGCACCTGTGTTGACTTCTTGTTCTCTTAAATACTCTAGTGAACCAGTCAAAACTCACCCTGAGTAGGCCAGCTCCACACCTCCATGGAAATGATTCAAACAGAGGTCCCACAAGATTGCACTAAAGAACATGGCTTTTTGGGCAGACATATATATTAAAACTGGCACAGTATGATTGATCATAAATTTTTGATTTTGAAAATACAAAATCCATGTCCCACCATTATGAAACCAAGACTCTGTGTTTTGTGTTCTACGTGTGTAGGAACCAAATTTTAACAGTCTAGAAAATGAAATTAAGTGGAGTGGAGTGAAGGATCAGCAGATGCCAGCCATGTGCCTTCCCATGTGAAATAAGTACCCCGGATGCTGGCAGACTCTCTTCAGAGACGGTTTCATCCTGTTGATGCCTTAATTAGGACATTTTCATGGACTTAGTGAGGCAAGCTAGATAGGTCAACTGAGGCAGTGAGACACCCCTAGGGCCCAAATGCAGGGCAGGAGGTCTGAGGTAACATCAAAACTTGCAACAGTGCTAGGAAACTGCTACATCACAAGTTAGAGAACACACTGCCTCACTTGCCAGTAATGCAAGGTAGGGGCTTCCCAGACCTTGCCCCACTTCTTGATAGTTAAAATAAACAGAAAGAGGAAGAAAGAAGAGGTTGAGTAAAGGGGAGTGGGGAATTTCCAAACCTAGCTTTAGCTTGAGGCTTGGCAACAGGCCAGCATATAAAAACCTGAGCACAGCCAATCCAGGGTGCATCTCTCTCTTAAACATGCCCACACTAATTTCTCTAGCATGTACTTTTCTGATAAACTTCACTTTTGCCTCTACTACTTGCTTTCTCATCCTTGAATTCTTTCTCGAACCAAGAACCTAGAGCTTGGCTCCAGTGTCAGCAGAACTCTGGTTACATTAGAACCATAAATTTGTAAGCTAATAAATCCCCATTGTAGAAGCCAAGCCATTTCTGATATATTGCATTCTGGCAGCTTTAGAAAACCGAAACAATAAGCTTAAGTAAGGTATTCCTGTAAATGAAAGTTGAGTAATAAGTTACACCTTGATTTATACAAATCCTCATGGAGACATATCATAGGACATTAAAATATATTCTGAAAAGCGTCTATAAAGAATCATAATATTCATCCAACACTATTGACACTTCATCATATTTTTTAAAAAATTAGAGTGATTTTTTTCCCTACAGAGCATAGGCTAAGGAAATACAACAAAATAGCATGTAAGAGAGAGTGTTAAAAACAATGGTAAGAAATCTGTATTGAAATGATAATGAAATTTTACTGGCACTACTACTAAAGCAAAGCAGAATAGTGACACTGTCAAGTTTAGCCACAGAACAACATGGCCCTGGATTAAATCTCTACATTGTCACACATCTAATGTGATGATTAAGTGAATGATGCACAATTGGTGAAGGACAGATAATATTCATATATTAGCTGAAAACAGAAATACAGAAACATTTTTCGATGTGTAACACCCACCCAGTTCTCAATTACACTCCAATTCCTGAACGTATTCACGACAAGCAATTCTTCGAAAGTGTTTCGTAAATCTCCTTTCAATGAATATTGGTTAAAGAAAATGTGCAAGTTTTAAAACTTCTCTTTTATTTCCTTTTGAATGAAAATCTTTGAGATTGAAAATACAAAATCTATGTCCATTTTTATTAAAATTGTAGGAAGGGAAGAGAAATTCTCATTAGGCATTAGCAGAAAGCTTAACAAAATTGCATGCAATTATATGGGAAGGAGGACTGGGGAGTTATGAACTTGGTTATTTTCCTAAAAAGATTTGCCAGCAAAGTGTTGAAGGTGTACCCTCTTTTCCCCTTGCTGTGTATAGTAAAATGTCAGAGGCTGAGGGAAAGAGGAATTATTCATGCACCCCTGTGTTCACCAGGCAGTGTTATCTCTAATCTAATTCAGATGCACTTTTTTGTTTTGTTTTGTCTTTGTTTTGTTTTGTCCCCTTTATTTGGCTAGTTTCCTCCCATCCATGTGCTGAACATTACCCTGCTGAATTCTTGTTGGAGACCCTTTTTGAATCTATGGACTTCTCTCTCTGTGCAGTGATTTCTTTCCAGTGCTTTGTCCTATGAACTCAAGTCTCCTTGTTCTCCCTGAAACTCAGGTCCAACGCCTCTACTTCAGGGGTCCACTGGGCTCCCTCTGGGTCTCCTCCACCAAACCACAACCTCTCAAGGCAATAGGTTGGGCCAACAGAGCACCCTATTCATCTGTTTCTTGACTCTCAGGAATCACTGTCTTCATTGACTGAAGCCTAAATTCTCAAAAAAGCAGTTTCATGTGTTTAGTCCAGTTTGGTCCAATATTGTCCCTGTTATTCCATATGGACCAAAGCAATCATCTTCACTAGATTTTAATTAATAAATTTTCAAATCATTTAATCAAATTAAATTTTATGTCTTTTGAAAAATGTATTTAAAATTATTTAATCTAGGTGCAATAATGTTAAATCATGACTAAATTCTGAAATATATACTTAATTTTTAACTGAAAAAACATTTTAATTTATTTAAAACTTGAGGATGATAAATTCATTCCTCACAAAATACATATGTGAATTCTAAAAATTTTCAGATGAATAGCCTGCCTTTTCATAATTTTGATTTAAAAACTAAGTCTGAGATCATTTCTATATCAGATATATAAAATTTTACCTATAAAATTAGGAGATAATTTTATATAACTAAATTGTGAATTTTTAAAAATCAATTTGCATTAATAGCTTCAACATTAATAAATGTATTTATGTATTAAATGGCTACATATCCCAGATATTATTTTTTCATACCATACCCATTTCATTTGAAAATTTGAAGCTCAAATTTTGAAATTATAAATATTGGGGTTTTAACTATTATGAACCATTTCATTCTACCTAATTATTTTCCTAAAAATATACAAATAAATATAAAAAATGTATATGTACGTGTATATATACATATATAGTCAGAATGAAATGCATTTTTATGTTTTTAACTATCTTTTAAATTTTTTCTAATTCTTGAAATTATATTAAATATTGTTTTAATTCCCAAGGCATTCTTTATGTGCTTAAAGAATTTTTTTAATGCATTTCCTCCGGTGAAATTTAACATATACACATAACAGTGATAACTTTCAAGGTACAACTCGACAAGTAGTTAGAGAGCGAATTTCAAAGAATGTTACAGGCTACAGTTCCACAATTCCAGCCATTTCCCTATTGTGAAATACAACACATACACAGAAGCATGACAACCTTCAAAGTACAAGTCAACAAGCAGCTACATAGTCAACTTCAAAGAATGCCATGGGCCATAGCTCCACAGCCCCAGCCACCCCATTTCAGCCATTCCAACACCACAGCATCCAAAAAAATATATTTGTATAAAGATACAGTATTCATAATCCTTTGTTAAATCCTATCTTGTCTGTTGTTACCCCTTCCTCTCATTCATTACTTTCTCAGTCTTCAGGAGTGTTTAGGCAGTGACCACCCTAACTTGTTCATATTGAAAATGGGGCGTCAACATTATGCATCTGATTGTCGTTCTGAAAGAGGCTGTTGCCTCTTGGTTTTACCCTTGTCTGGCATAGGAGCACTGGTGGATTTAAGTTTCTGAGAGATAAAACTTAGTGAGTGAAACTTATAGAAACTCAGATAGGAATCTAGGTATTTTGGGACTACTGTTGGCTAGGGCATGGCATACTGTTGCCATTTGGGATATTTAGCTGGAGCATGCATAAGAGTAACCTTCAGGACAGACTCTTGACTTTATTTGAAATCTCTTAGCCACTGTAACCTTATTTTGTTACATTTCTTTTCCCCCTTTTAGTCAAGAAGACCTTTCAATCCCTTGATGCCAGGGACAGGCTCATTCCTGGGAGTCATGTCCCATGTTGACAGAAGATTCATTTTCCTGGATCATGTCTCTCGTGGAGGGAGGTTAAAGAATTTATTTGCTGAGTTGGGCTTAGATAGAGAAAGACCATATCTGAGCAACAAAACTGGTTCTCCGGAGGTACCTCTTAGGCATAATTATAGGAAGCCTTAGCCTCCCTTTTACAGCCCTAATTTCACAAGAGCAAGCCTCAAGATCAAGGGCTTGACTTATTAAGTTGGGGGTTCCTAATCTCACATAGCATACATTCTGTCCAAGACAAACAATCAGTGTATCACATTATCTTCACTTAGTTGTACAATCATCATCACTCTCAATTTTAAACAATTATCATAACAAAAAACTTAAAGAATTATACTACCTGATGTTTTGCAAATAATTTTCCCATTTAAATGAATCTGACTTGGTTAAAAGCATTTCTAATATTGAGAGTTTCAGAAATCCCATGACATAATGTGTCCACCCATCTCGCACTTGGCAAACTAAAATTTCCATTTGTTCTTGTTTCTCTTTTGAGAAATCTAGGAAATTAGCTTTTTGCTTTTAATGAAACAGACTATTTTGTTGGTTATATGTTAACATTATGTTACTGAAGTATTTAATATATCCCTAGGGATTAAGTGTGGCAATTATTAGCAACAGTAATGTGTGTGTAAATATGCATATATATGTATATACCAAATATTTAATGTTATTTGTTTAAATAAAAATATGATAGCATCCAGGGCCTCAAACCTCTTAGGATATAGCAGTTTTATATATTTCTCAATATTTTGAAAGTATTTTAACAGATTTTCTAAAACAACTTTCTAACTTTTTCCTTAATGCAGCTGTTGGTCTCTGAAATGAAGAATGGTGCACACACATAAACTGAGCTGAAAGTATTCAAGTTCTTCCTTTGGAGTGAGGACATATCTTCTTCCCAAATCATCAGCATAAGAAAAACATTTTGCCATGAAATGGAAATAATTCAGCAACTAATATTTTTTCAAGAGTATGTCACTATTTATTTGTCAACAAGTGATAGCATAGATATTTTAATTAAGTAATATAGATCTTGATTTAACCAGAATATAGCTATGCTTTGTCTTCAGTGCTCAACTTCTTTGAAAAATTTTCCATCAGGAAACCTTAAGCACATTTGGCAAAGTCAATACACTTCAAATATGAAAGGGAATATGAATTAGTGAGAGGTCAAGTTCAAGATATAAGACACAGAATGAATATTGCTTAGTGTCACTAAATGAAAATTCAAATGTATGATATGAGATTTATGACATAAGCTAAAAATGAGAAAATATTTTCAGACCTGTACATCAATATTTTCTTCAACTATATGAGGCAATGAGAAAACCCTGAAGAAAGTTTTATACAAAACTCACTCTAAACATTTAAAAGGCCAAAGGTAATGGTAATGTTTTTAATAATTCCATAAAAGGTAACCACCTGGCCAAAAGAATATACAACACATTCTATATCTGGCACAAATTGATTTATTTTTCTGCTCCAAAATATTTATAAGGTATCATAGATACACATAAACTTGGTAAGAAAGGGTGTAGTTCTCCAGGGAATAAATCTAAAACTAGGTCTTGTTCAAAGAAATTTTCTATCAACAAAATGTACTGACAGTAGCTTTAAAAATATACAACCAATGGCTGCTATCATTCTGTTAACTTTCTGCTATTGCTGCATTTTTGATAGATATATAACTGTCTTGAGCCAAGAAACATAAATTCTATATCAAGCAAAGTAATGTCCATTAGAAATATTATTTTGAAAACTTTTACTATAGCAGGGGCAATGAAATGCCAGACCATAGTAACTCCTTTAAATGATAAGGTGAAAGAAATTTGGCAGTGTCTGGTGAAGAGGCTGTGCAAATTTCACAGGACCCATCACTTGATGACATCATTCCTCCTAGTAAAGAAAATCTATGGCAGAGACCAGAAAATAAAGGAAATTAGAGTTAACTGAGCTTGTGTTCTCCAGACTGTTTAACAGGGAATATTTCATAAGATTTTTATTTTGTTTTCAGATTTCACATTAATAACAGAGATAAAGAGAGGAAAACTATTACAGATATACTATAGTTCTCCATTTTAACTTCATTTCAAGGCTATGTGATATGAATACAACTTACAGCAAGTCATATACATAAAAAGTACCATGACCTAATAAATGACTTTATTATAAAAGCATTGTAAAGAGATTGTGAGCCAGGATAATCATAATAATACTATTTAAAATAACAGAAAATCATTGTTCTTCTATTGCTACAGCTTGTTTTTACATAGATCATTATATGCAAACAGTTTTAAGATACATATACACAATATGTTTGAAGCATATTTTATATATTGCAGACATGAGTTTAATATGTATGTATATATTAAAGCCCCTTTGTAAAATCCAATTTGATGATAATTTATCAGCAACACACATGCACATACACATATACATATAATCAATTTATGAAATCTTTATTTACGCTTCTCAATGTCAATCTCTCAGTGTACCCTCATAATTCTCTAGGAGACATGCATTAAAATAATCACATCAAAGACTTAAAGTACTTACTTGACAAACCTAAAGTCACCCAGATAGTAAAACACAGAAATTAAACTTGAACCCAGGACTCTCAGCTTCCCAATATATTAGCTAATTCAATGCCACTTCATAGACAAGTCATTTAATATAAGACAATGAGAAATCTGAAACAAGTGAGTCATAAAGGATCCATGATGTTAGAGGGTTAAGGATGTACAAATGTGTAGTAACATGTGTTTTAGGAATTGAAAGCAATTCAGTGTAGCCAGAGCATGAGGTAATATGAGAGTTGGGGTAGCAGAAATGGGAAGGGACTTTTTTTGGAGAAGGAATTTGGTAAAATATTATGAAAAAGCTTTACATGCCATGTTTTGTAAGCATGTAAGGTTTAGCTCAGAAGGCTTGGGTTGCTCAAACTCTGCATATTTGAGAGAAAGTTCTGCCTCCAGGACTGACCTTTGGCTGACTTTTTAAATATTCTACCTGATAATACTGTTTTTGTATGCCTGAAGCCTTGGGACATGGTGTACACAAACTAAAAAAGTTTAATTTAAGAAGGTAATCACATTGCTAAGTTGTGATTTCACAAAGTCCATGAAGGCTTGTTTTGCTTAAGGATGGGGGAAGGTTGGAGTCTAAGTAGCTAAGGTCAGTCACATGGGCGCTTTTCGCTTAAGTGACTGACCCCGAGTAAAAACCCTGGGCAGTAAGGCTTGCCTGAACTTCCCTATTTGTCAACACTTTGCACATGTAATCATACATAATCACTGTGAGAAGTAAATGCATACCCATGTAACTCAACTGAGAGAATACATGGAAATGTGTCCCTGGTTCTCCTGTGCTTTGCCCCATGAGCTTATTTTAATCTGTATGATTTCACTGCATTAAACTGCAACCATGAGTATGACACCTGGTTATGAGTTTTGTGAGTCCTTCTAGAAAATCTTTGAGACTGGCAGTGGTCTCAGGGGACCCTGGCACAGTTTGGAATTTAAATTTTATTCTCTATGCTTTGCTTTGCTAAATCTGATGAAATGCAATATACCAGAAATGTACTGACTTTTAATAATGGGGATTTATTAACTTACAATTTACAGTTCTTATGCTATGAAAATGTTCAACTCAAGGCATGAACAGGATGATATCTTGACTCTGAAGGCAGGCTGCTGGCATCTAGGAAACCTCTGTCACATGGGAATTCACATGCTTGGCATCTGCTGGACCTTCACTCCTGGGTTTCATTGCTTGCAGCTTCTGGTACCAATGGTTTCCTCTCTGAGATTTTGAGTCCTCTCTTAGCTTCTGTGGGGTTTTTCTCTATGAGTTTCTCTTAGTTTCTGAATGTGTTTTATCCTCTTATAAAGAACTCCAGTAAGTGGATTAAGACCTACTTGAATGAGGTGGTCACATCTTAATTGAAATAACCTAATCAAAAAGGTTCCACCCACAGTAGGTCTGCACCCACAGGAATGGATTAAAAGAACATGGCCTTTTCTGGGGTATGTAACAGCTTCAAACTAGCACACTCTACATAATTGGAGATTCCAGTAGTATTTATAAAAAATTGTGCTTTATATTTAGTCATTCATTTAATAAATTATTATTGAGTACCATCTATGCACCAGCCCTATTTTAGGCTGTGGGAATTCTACAGGGTATAGACTAGATAAAATTTCTGCTGTAGCTGTCCATTTGGGAAGAAGATAAAATAAACAAATTAATATCAGATTCTAATATGATTTGTATTTTAACAAAATAATAGACTCTAGCTATGTGAAGAAAGTTTTATTAGGGGCATTGGGGAGGACCAATACCCCCTAAGGATTTTGCCCTATAGCAAATTGTATCTGACAGTCTAATATTAGGGCTTTTCCCCCAAAGGGTTTGATTTCAATTAATGCAAGTGCAAGATATGAAGACAGGCAGTAATTTAATTGGTAATTATTTACACATTGACCTTGAGACACTTTGTTATAATTTAGTATTTCTATATGTAACATGTAAATATCTCAGAGCCAAGCTGAGAAGAATTAAGTAAGGAAATTGGAGAATGGTTGATGTCTGGAATAAGTGCAGACTGTTTTCCAGATCCCAGAAATGCTTTCTCCTTTCTCAGTGGAAATTGCAAAACACTTAGATTTTACCCTCAAAATGTTGACTAATATAAACCAAGAATCTAGACTTCTAAACCTAGTGAAAATATCCTACAAAAATAAAGCAAACTGAAGAAATTTTCACACACACAACAACTTGGGAGAATTATGTCCAGTGGATCTACATTAAGATAAATAAAAAAGAATATCCTTCAGGCAGAAGGTAAATGATCTAAAATAACATTTCAAGTATGAAATAAAGAATAAAGTATAATATAAAGGATTAAAATATGAGTAAACCTAAATAAATGTTGACTATTTAACACAAGAATGAATATATTATATACACACAATTAAAATATAAGACAGAAATAGCAATAAGGTAAATCAAGGTAAATTAATGTTTAATGACATTAAACTGTTCTAAGACTCTTATTTTCTAAAAAGAGGTAAAATATTATTTTGTATTATAGTAGAGTAATTTAGGATACATCTATGGAAACAATAAAGGAGGAGTAAAATAGTCTATAACAAATAAACTAAATTTGAAAAATGTTAAAGAATAGATTAATAAAAAAAGGCAAGAAAGTAGAGACAAAAGAACATGAAAAATGTGGGACTAGTAAAAAACAAATAGTAAGATGATAGATTTGAAACAAATATATTAAGAATGACATTAATACAGACTACATTTTCTAATTAAAAGGAAAATATTCTTATGCACACATGCACAATAATCATATATATATATGCTGCTTTGAAAATAAAGATATTGTATGCAAAAAGTATATAAAAATGTAGGCATGAATTACTAACTGAAGGAAATTGGTGCAATTATACTAAAAGATGATAACGTATATATGAATCCAAGAAGCACAACTAGAGCTAAAGAATGATATTTTATAATAAGTCAATCTACTTTGGAAATATGTAAATTTATTGAACATAACTTAGTCCCAAAATATAGCCATAAAATCTTGAAGGAATTAAAGTAACTAACAGAAAGTAGTATGAGAAAGAGGTAAAAAATCAGTATGGAAGATAACAGAGTAGGGAGCTGCAGGACTCAGACCTTCTACCAGAACAGCTATTAAATAGACAGTCTGAAACAACTATTTTGAAAATCCAGAGGCCATAAGAACACTGTATATCATCCAAGGAAAAGTGGGTGGAAGAGGCTGATAAATTATGGTAAAGAACAGTGAATTGCTCTTTCTTCATGGTAGCTACTGGTGCCCATCCCCCATGCTCATGGCAGGCTGCCGTAGGATCCAGTCCCTAGGTAGTTCATTGGTCACAGAAAGACACATACAAATCCTCTTCCCCAAGTTCATGGATGGGCATGGCTGATCACTGATCACAGTTTTTGATTAGCAACTTCAGGTCAACAGAGGCCTGGCTCTGAGGGCAGCCATCATTTCAACCTCTCCCAGACAAAAGCAGAAAATGTCAATGTTTCAAACCACCCTGGTAACAGTAAATGATATGGCCCAACCAGAGGAAGAGAATAAAAATCCAGAAAACACCAATGAAGAACAAAATGTGGGCATACTGAACAAAGTCTTTTTAAAAATATCAAAAATGGCCAAGGAGATAAAGGAAAATAAGAAGAAAGATTAAAGGATACAGGGAAAACAATGAATGAGCAATATGTAAATTTTAATGAAGAGATAGAAATTTTATAAAGGAACCAAACAGAACTACAGGAGTTGAGGACCGCAATAACTGAAATGAAAAGTGCCGAGGAGGGTTTTAAGAGCAGATTGGAGCTGGCAGAAGAAAGAATCATGAACTCAAAGACAAGGTACTTGAAATGAGTCAGATTGAGCAGTAGAAAGAAAAAGTTATAAAAAGTGAAAATAGCTTAAGATACCTCTGGGATATCAACAAACATATTTATATACACATTATGGAAGTCCCAAAAAGAGAAAAAAGAGAACAGGGAGCAGAAGGAATATTCAAAGAAATTATGATGGAGAACTTCTTAAATTTAGCAAAATACATAAATATGAAAATCTAAGAAGCCCAGACAACACCAAAAAGGAAAAACATGAAGAATAATACACCAAACCATATATTATCCCACTATAGAATGCAAAGACAGGGAAAGAGCTCTGAAAGCTGGAAGAGAAAATGTTATGCATAGGGGAGCATCAATTACACTAAGTGCCAATTTCCCATCAGAAAACATGGAATTAAGAAGGCCATGGGTTGAAATACTTAAATTGCTGAAAGAAAACAACTGCCCACCAATAATTGTATATCTGGTGAGACTTTTTTCAAAAAATAGGGAGAGAATAGGACAATCCCAGATAAACAAAATCTGAGGGAGTTCATCACCACCAGACCTACCATACCAGCAAAGCTAAAGGGAGCTCTTCATACTGAAAGGAAAAGTCACTAGACAGTGGTTCAAAGTGGCGTAATGAAACAAAGACACATGGTAAAGGTGAACATTTGGGTAATTATAAATGCCAGTAGTATTCTAGTGTATTGTTTGGTATTTTAGTTTGCTGAAGCTGATGAAATGCAATATACCAGAAATGGGTTGGCTCTTACAATGGGGATCTATTACTTTACATGCTTACAGTTCATAGGCCACAAAAATGTCCAAATCAAAGCATCAAAAGGTGATGCTTTCTCCCTGAAGAATGGCTACTGGCAAGCAGGGGCTCCTCTGTCACTTCAGAAAGCATATGGCCAATGCCCTTCTCTCCCGGTTTTCATTTCTTCCAGTTTCTGGCTTCAGTAGCTTCCTCTTTGAGCTTCTCCAGGACATTTTCTGTCTTTTATCCTCTTATAAAGGATTCCAGTAAGAGGATTTAGACCAACCTTGAATGAGGTGGGTCACACCTCAATAGAAATAAAGTAATCAAAAGTTCCCACCTATAGTAAGTCTATATCCACAGGAATGGATTAAAAGAACACGATCTTTACTGGGATTCATGCAGGTTCAAACTACCAGAGGTATGTAATTTTATTTCCTACTTCTTGCAGGTGCTAAAATGCAAATGCATAAAAAGTAATCATAGATCTATGATTTTTCACAGGCAATGTACAAAGTTACAAGTGATAACAAGTAGGAAAAAAGGGAGGGGAATTAGAGAGGTATAGGAAAAGTATATGTTCATGCAACTGAACTTGAGTTGTTATCAAACTACATATAATTGTCATATATTTAATGTGTTAAATATCAACCTCGTGGTAACCACAAAGAAAATAGATGAAAACTATATCCAGATATCCAAGAGAAGGAACTGAATATGGTACAAAGCAAAAAAAAAAAAAAAAAAAAAAAAAAAAAAGAGGGACAAAAAGAGTATAAGACAAGCAAGGTCTAAATAGCAAAATGGTAGCAGAAAGTCCTAAATTATTGACATTAAATGTAAATGGATTAAACTCTCCAGTCAAAAAGTGGATATTGACAGAATGGATAAAACAGCATGACCCAATTATATGCTGTGTGTGAGGGACTCACCTTAAAGTCAAAGATATAAGTAGGTTTGAAAGTAAAAGGACAATATATATATATATATATATATATATATATATATATATATATAGAGAGAGAGAGAGAGAGAGAGAGAGAGAGAGAGAGAGAGTATATACTATGCAAGTAGTCACCAAAAGAGAGCTGGAATAACTATACTAACATCAGATAAAATACACTCTAAGATAAAAACAGTTTTGGGTGCAAAGATGGTCATTATACACTAATAAAGGGGACAACTGAACAAGAAAATGTGACAATTATAAATATATATTCACCTAACAGCAGAGCCCCCAAAATACAAGCAAATACTGAAGTTTGATGTGAGAAATTGATGGTTCTACATTGATAGTAGGAGACTTTACTACATCACTTCCAATAATGAATATAACATCTGTCAGAGGATTAATAAGGAAATACAAGATTTGAATGACACTCTAAACAAACTAGAACTTACAGACATCTATAGAATGCATCACACAACAAAAACAGAAGACACATTCTTCTCCAGTGCTCATGGGTCATTATCCAGGATAGAATATAAGTTAGTTACAAAACAAGTCTCAAATAAATACAAAAATATTGAAATCATACAATGTATATTCTGCACAATGGAATGGAGCTAGAAATCAACAACCCAGGGAGAAAATGAAAACCCACACATTTGTGGAAATTAAACAACATGCTCTTAAACAACTAATATGTTAAAGGGGAAATAAGAAGCAAAATTAGAAAATCTCTTGAGAAGAAAAAAAATGAAAATACAGCATGCAAAACTTATGCCATGTAGCACAGACAGTGCTGAGAGCAAAACTTATAGCCCTTACTTAAAATAAAAAGGAAGACTTCAAATCAGAGACCTAACCTCACACTGGAAAATGTAGAAAAAGATGAGAAAACTGAAGTCAAAATGAGCAGAAGGAAGGAAATAACAAGCATAGAGATAAATGAAATGGAAAGTAAAGGAAAAAAAATAGAATCACTAAAACCAAAAGTTGGTTCTCTGAAATTATCAGCAAAACTGATGAACTATTAGAAAGAGAATACAAATAATGAAAATCAGAAATGAAATAGAGGACATCACTACCGACCCCACTGAAATAAAAAGGAATATGAAAGGATATGATGAACAACTGTATGCCAATAAATTAGATAACCTAGATGAAATGGACAAATTCTTAGAAACACACAAACTACCTACATTGACTCAAGAAGAAATAGAATATCTTAACAAATCAGTTACTAGTAAAGTAATTAAATCAGTAATGAAACCCCCCCCAGAAAAGAAAATCCCAGGGCCATTTGACTTCATGGGGAAATTCTATTCAACATTCAAAGAGGACTTAACTCCAATTCTGCTCAAAATCTTCCAAAAAATTGAAGAGGAGGAAGCACTCTCTACTTCATTCTATGAGGTGAAAACCACCCTCTTACCAAAGTCAGATAAAGATTCAAAAAGAGAAGAAAACTGCAGTTCAATATCTCTTAAGAGTATAGATGCAAAAATCCTCAAGAAAATACTAGCAAACCAAATCCAAAAGCATTTACAAGAATTATACACCATGATCAAGTGGTATTTATCCCTAATATGCAAGGTTGGTTCAATGTGAAAAAAAATCAACTGATGTAATACCCCACATTAAAACAGTGAGGGGAAAAAAACAACATATGATCATGGCAATTGATACAGAAAAGGCATTTGGCAAAATCCAGTTCTGTTTTTTTTTGGCTTTTACAATGGGGTTTTATGAGGTTACAAATTTACAGTTTTAAGGTCATGACAATGCCCCAATTAAGTTATCAATAGGATAATACTTTCTCTGAAGAAAGGCCAATGGCATCTTGGTTTCCTCTATCACATGGGAAGGTACATGGACAGAGTCTGCTGGGCCTCTCCCAGGGTTAGCTTTTCATTTCTGTTGCTTCCTCAAAAATGTCTCTGGGCCTCTGTCTTAGCTTCTCTGTCTCAGCTCCTGTGTATCCTTGTTTGTTACCCTCTAAGCATCTGGGGGTCTTCTCTTAGCTTCCCTGGGGCAAACTCTGGATTTCATCTCTTAGCTTCTCTCCTGGTTCTGGTTCCAATAGCTGTCTCCGAAAATGAATCTGCCTTTTATCCTCTCATAGAGGATGCCAAGTAAACTAATTAGGACCCACTTAGAGTGGGTGAGGTCACATTATAGAAATAATCTAATCAAAAGATCCCACCCACAATAGGTCTGCCCACACAAGATTGAATTAAAGAACATGACTTTTTATGGGGTACCTAACAGATTCCAACCAATACATTCCACCCTCTGGACCCCCAAAACATATGTTCTAGCCATATGTAAAATACATTCATTCCATCACAATGTTACAAAAGCTTAAATCATTTTGGTAACAATAGATAAGTACAATGTCTTATCAAAATCAGTTACAGGCATGGAAAATTCTCCTCTGGCTGTGTACTGTGAAACTTAGAACAAGTTATTTGCTTCTAATATACAAAGGAGAGACAGTAATAGGATAAACATTCCCATTGCCATAGGAAGAAATTGAAAGGAAAACAGGGGTCATGACACCCAAACAATTCCTAAAACCCATAGGGCAAACCCTATTAGATTTCAAAGTCTGACAGTCATTTATAGAATGATGTTTTATCCTCAGGGCTTGAGATAATGGAAGTCCCACCCTTTCCAAAGGCTTATGCAGTAGCCTTAGTCTGTCCAAATGCTAGGGTGATTGCCCTAAAATATTCAAGTATTGGGGAGAACACCTTCTTCTTGGCTCCACCTCAGGGCCCATGCTCAACCCCTTCAGAACAGTGAGGTGGTAGCCAGGCTCTCACCAATCCCCGGGAATGTATTCCACCCACTTTGAACTCACCCTCTCTACATGCATGGGTGGATCTGCTCTCCTGGCACAAGGTTTCTTGACTTAAGCTTCCTTGGCTCTGCTTTTGAAGAAATTCTTCCTTCAATCTGTCCCTTTTCTGTCCCTTTTAGTCCAGACTTGCAATGGTTCCATTTATACAGATCTCTTGAAAAATTTGTTGGCTTGGTATGCAGCATACTAGGTCAAAACCATCAGACAGTAAGACTTTCCAAAAATCCTTCTTGTAGAACTCTATTTCCAGTCCTGGCTTGGACTGAAATGGCTATCAGTTTTCATGTTTAATTAAATCTTCTCATGGGGCACTATCATCTGGGGTCTCACTTTATGGAAGCCCAGAATTTTCTAACCATCAATTTTTGATTCTGAGTTTCTTTGTACCCAAGAGTTCAGTTCTCAGCTTCTCTCTTTCCTCTTACATTTTACTATAAGCTTCTCTGAAGAAAAGCCAATGGCATCAGGGGTTTCCTTGTCACATGGGAAGGCACATGGTTGGAATCTGCTGGACCTCTCCCTTGATTAGCTTCTTGTTTCTGCTACTTTCTCCAAAATGACTCTGTGTTTCTGTCTTAGCTTCTCTCTCTCTCTCTCCTCAATATGATAAAGGGCCTATACAAAAAGCCAACAGCTAAACTCTACTTAATTGTGAAAGACTGAAAGCATTCTAAGATTATGAACAAGACAAGGATGCCCACTGTCAAAGTTATTGAACATTGTACTTGAAGTTCTTAACAGAGTAATTAGGCAAGATAAAGAAATAGAGGCATTCAAATTGGAAACAAAGAAGTAATACTTTCCCTATTTGCAGATGAAATGACCCTATATACAGAAAATCCTCCAAAATCCATGACAAAGTTCCTAGAACTAATAAACAAGCTCAGCAAAGTGGCAGGGTATGAGATCAACATCAAAGACCATACTGTTTATAAACACAAGCAATGAACAATCAGAAGAAAAAATCAAGGAAAGTATTACATTCACAATAGCAACCAAAAAAATCAAATATCTAGGAATAAATTTAACTAAAGTTGCGAAGGACTTGTATACAGAAAACTACAAAACACTGCTAAAGGAAATTGGAGAGGACTTAAATGAATGTAAGGATATTCTGTGTTCATGGATTGGAAGACTAAATATAGTTAAGATGTCAATTCTACCCAAAGCAATTTATAGGTTCAATACTATCCCAAATTTTCAACAACCATCTTCACAGATATGGACAAGCCAGTCATCAAAATTAAAAAAACAAAAAACAAAAAACAAAACAAAACAAAACAACATTATTTGCCTCAAAGGAATTTATCATGAAAGTAAAAACACAACCTACACAATGGGAGAAAATATTTGGAAAACACATATCCAATAAAGGTTTTAACGTACAGAATATATAACAAGTTGTACATACAAGTTAACAAGAAAAAGACAAGACACTCAAAAAAAAAATGGGCAGAAGACTTGAGTAGACGTCTCTCCAAATAGGATATGTTAATGGCCAGAAAGCACATGAAAAAATACTCAACATCATTAGCCATCAGGGAAATGAAAATCAAAACCAAAATTAGATATCATTTCACACCCATTAGAATAGCTGCTATTAAAACAAAAACAAAAACAAAAACAGAAAAAAAAAAACAGAAAATAACAACTGTCAGAGAGCATGCAGAGAAATAGGAACACTTATTCATTGCCGGAGGGAATATAAAATGGTGCATCTGCTGTGAAAGACAGTTTGGTGGTTCCTCAGAAAGCTAAGAATAGAAGTACCATACCCCAGCAATCCTGCTGCTAGGCACATATCCCAAATAACTGACAGAAGTTTGAACAGATATTTGTACACCTATGTTTATAGCAGCATTATTCACAATTGCCAAAAGATAGAAGCAACCCAAGTATCCATCAATTAATCAATGGATGAATAAAACCTGATATATATATAATGAGATATTATTCAGCTGTAAAAATGAGTGAAGTCCTGATAAATGCAACAACATGGATGAACCTTGAAGACATCATGTTGAGTGAAATAAGCCACACACAAAAGGATAAATATTGTATCATCTCACTGATGAGAAATAATTAGAATAAGCAAACTCATAGAATCTGAATCTGGAATAAAGGTTACTAGGGTAGGGGGTTGGGATAAGGAATTATAAGTTAAGGTTTAAAATGTACAGGGCTCCTATTTGGAGTGATAGAATTATTCTGACATTGGATGGTGGTGGTTGTAGCAAAATATTGTGAATGTAATTAACAACACTGAAATATATATCTAAATGTGTTAAAAAGGGAAATGTTAGATTTTTTAAAAAAATCCATAGAACTACATTATGCAAACAGTGAGTTCTATCATAAATAGTTAATGCTACAATTATAAAAACGAACTATCATCAATTGTAACAAATATCCTACACCTGTGCAAGGTGTTATTAATAGGGTGGTATATCAGAATCTTGTATTTTATGCATGATTGTTCTGTAAACCTACAACTTCTCTAATAAAGAAAAAAGATATGAAATAAAATAAAATAAAATAAAGTAAAATAGAATAGAATAGAATAAAACAAAACAAAACAAAACAAATTAAATTAAATTAAAATAAAATAAAACTGATATGGGCAGAGAAAATTAGAACACCATTAAGAAATCTAACCAAGTCATGACATGTGAATAGTTTACAAAACAATTACAGCATATATATGCTTTTCAAATGTACACAGACTCTTTATTAAGTTTTTATGCTGGGCCTTAAATCACATTTCAACAATTGTAAAGAATTAAAAGTATGTTTTCTCACCATTGCATTAAGCCAGAAATTAAATACAAAACAAAACTTGAAAATTTACAATATGTTTGGTAATTAGCAATGATTATGAAATATTATTTGTACATAACATGTATCAAAGAAAGAATCATAAAGAAGATTAGGGCATGTATTGCACTAAACATAGTAAAACATGTATTCCTAAAATTTTGATATTCACTTATACTTTGTGTAGAAGGAAATTTATATACATAAATGCACATATACAATAGAAGCCTGAAAATCAATAATTCAAGCATTTTTTCAAAGTTAATAGAAGAACAATTTTAAAGAAAATTAAAGAAGAATGGCAAAGATAAAGATATGAATATAAAGTAATAAATTTGAAAAAATATATGGAAGAAATATTAAATGAAAAGGTCCTTTCGAAAGACTAATCAATTTTGATAAAATAATGACTACAGATGAAAAAATGAAACTTGTCCTCCTAAAAAAAGTAATGAAAGAAGATATAATATACCAGTATCAGGAATAAAAAAGAGGATATCCCTATATTTTGAATTTAAAGCCATAAAAATATAATGAGGATGATATGAACACATTTATACCAAAAATAGGTGAAATGGGAGAGATGAATCCCAATATAACATATGAATGCAATGACAAAAATAATAATAATAACAATGAGATGTTGCCTTACAACCAAGCTGGCTTTATTCCAGAAATACAAGATAGGTGTAAAATCCGTGAATCAATCAGTATAAACCATCACATTAACAGAACAGAAAAAAAAAATATTAAAAGAGGAGCTATTTTGAAGAGAAAGATTGTTTCTTTTCATTAGATGCATAAAAACTATTTGATAAAATCCAACTTAATCTCTTTACAGATTTTTATGTTCACCTAATAGAAGAAAACTTCCTTTAAAGAGACCTCCTACTATCTTAGTGGAGCATCATATTAAAATGAGGAAAATTTAAAACTTTTTCTTCTGAGATTAGAAATGAGACATTGAAGCCCAGTATTACTACTTCTCCTCTTCAACATTGTGTTGAAGATCCCAGCCTGTGAAATCGATAAAATAAAATAATAAACATAAATCAATTATTCATTTGATCAGTTGTTGCATTTGTAAGAGATATAAGTGCAAAATAGAAAACTAAAAGAACTCTACAGATAAACAATTAGAATTTAAAAGAATTTAACAAATACACCAGATACAAAAATAACATACAAAACTCAATTGTATTTCTAAATAGTGACAATGGTTAATAAAGAGAATATTTCCAATAATATCAAAATCACCAAATTCCTCTGAATGAATCAAATAAAAGAACTATAAAGTTTCTATACAGTAAAGAACAAAAATTATAGCATTCAATTAATGAACACAAATAGAAGGAAGCATACATCTTGTTCAGTATTGAAAAACTAAGTATTAAAAAGGTGACAATTTAACTCACGTTGATCATAGATTCCATGCAATCCCTATCAACATCCCAGCGCATTTGTGCATGTGGAAATTTACATAACGTTTTATAGGAAAATAAAAAAGATCAAGAATAGCTAAAGAAATTTTGAAGAACTAATATGGAGGATTTTCACTTCTAGATACCAAGACTTATTAGAAAGATCAGTAGTTATGATGAGGTGATAATAGTATAAGAATAAACAAATGAACTAATGGAACTGAATAAAAAGTCCCCAAGAGAAGCAAACATAAAATCAACTACTAAATTTTAATGATAGTAGCACTGCAAGGCACTTGGAAAAGGATGGTCTTGCAATAAATATTCTTGAATCAACTGAATTAACCATATGGCAAACGAAAAAAGAGCTTGAAATCTATTCCATAGTATAAACCAAACTAATTTTAATCATAGAAAAAGTATTGAAAATAAACATATGATATAATATGGAATAATTTATTCATGACTTTGCAAAGGTTAAATAGGACCAAAGAGCACTAAACATAAAGGAAACGATTGGTAAATTGAACTATGTTAAATTTGGAAACCTCTTTTTATCAAAAGATAATACACAAATCTCAGACCCATCTATTTTGGATAGTTTAGATTTGAATGAAGATGAACGGGAAGTACTCATTAGCAATATTAATAGGCGTTTGACCCCACAAGCTGTCAAAATTCGAGCAGATATTGAAGTGGCTTGTTATGGTTATGAAGGCATTGATGCTGTAAAAGAAGCCCTGAGAGCAGGTTTGAATTGTTCCACAGAAACTATGCCCATCAAGATTAATCTAATAGCTCCCCCTTGGTATGTGATGACTACAACAACCCTGGAGAGAACAGAAGGTCTCTCTGTCCTCAATCAAGCTATGGCTGTTATCAAAGAAAAGATTGAGGAAAAGAGAGGTGTCTTCAATGTTCAGATGGAGCCCAAAGTGGTTACAGATACAGATGAAACTGAACTTGCAAGGCAGCTGGAGAGGCTTGAGAGAGAAAATGCAGAAGTGGATGGAGATGATGATGCTGAAGAAATGGAAGCCAAAGCTGAAGATTAACTTTGTGGAAAAGAGTCCAATTTAAGGAACATAAAGCAGCCCTTCCGGCTGTATAATCCTAGACTTGAAAGTTTTCCAGTATTGAAAACTTCAAAGCAAATATTTTTTATTTCCAAGTATTTAAATGTTCAACAGACCATAACATGAAATGCCCTCCTAATTGTCAGCTGTTTCACACAGTAGCTCCAACAGATTGAGCATTTTTTAAGGGAGTGGCCTAATTTCACTGGAGACAAATCTTTAAGGTAAAACAGTAATAAAATCTGGCCTGTGATTTCCATTTCTGATGTCTGCAGACTGGCACCCGTTTGTAGTTCAGTGCCTCTGTGCCATTTACCAGGGGCACCCACAGCAAACAATCCCAATCTTTCTATATAAAATGTATTCAAGCAAAAATTAAATAAATTTCTGGGATATTTAAAAAAAAAAAAAAAAAAGATAATACACAAAGAGGAAAAGATTTTTCTAATACACATAGCTAGCAAGGACTTGTATCCACAGTATATAAACTCTAAATAATTGAGAAGTAGACAAAAATCCCTGTAGAGAAGAAATAAGGTAACACTGGAAAAAGGATGTCACAACAGAGTTTGTAAATTGTGAAAAAAATAAGAAAAATTTATCAACATAGTCATCAAGAAATTGTAAAACAAAATGGTACTAATACACATATCTGAATGCATGAAGTAATTTTTAAGACTGAAAATACCTGTTGTTGGTGAGGACATGGAGTAACTGGAACTCTTTTACATTGCTGATTGTAATATATACATCACCAGCCCTTGCACCTCTAGCTCTGTACACAAAATAAATATGCAAGATAATTTATAGAAAAATCATTAGAAAGCAGTAGTCCAAAGATTAAAACAACTCAAATGTCCTTGTGGGATATTTATACATCAGAATGTTATAAAGCAATGAAAATGAATGAACTATTGTCAGAAGAACTTTCATGGATGAATTTCACAAGCATTAAATGAAAAGGGCCAGGCAAAAATGAATATTTGCTCATGTTTCCACTTACATACAGTTAAAAAATAATTACAATTGATCTGTATTGTTTTAAGTCAGCATTTTTGTTAACTTTGGTGAGGAAAGAATTAGGACAGAAAAGGGTCATGAGATAGGTGCACAGGTGATCAACTGCCCTGGTTTTCCTGGGAGTGAGGGAGTTCCTAGGATGTGAGGCTATCAGTGCTACAACCAGGAAAGTCTAGAGCAAAGGCAGAAGAGTGAGTAGGTGATCTTATGGAAAGAAATTCTATTTCTTGACCAATATAATAGTCACTGTGAAAGTACTATAGCTGCACAATTACCACTTGTGCAATTTTCTGTAACAATAGTTTATTTAAACATAAGAAAAAGAATTCTCTCAGCATACAAAGCTCACAGATTTTCATTCAGTTCACTATACTGAATTCCAGCTCTTTGTCATCCATGTGTGCCACAGCTCATGTTTCAAAATCCAGGAAAGAAAAATTAACCCATTGCTCATAGTTTAGACCAATTCTAATTTCATTTCCAATTACAATTTTCCAGTGGATGTGGTGGGGTGGGATAATATGATTGAGAGCACTAACAGTATCTTCTAGCTCTTGTGTGTAGATCAGCTCCCCAAAGTTAACTGGGGAAGTGATAAAATCACTCTAACAAATGCAAGCATGCTAGGTGGTTGAAAAACAAGGTATGTCCATAATTCTAGATGTCCATTAATGGACAAATGGTTAAATAATTTCACACCTACTGTATGTTAATTTATATGTTATTTTATGAATATTTCTGGCAACTATGATGCAGAAATACAGTGGAATCAAGGGAAGGTGAAATGTCAGATTTATGGAGATACTCATAGCAGTAAGTCAATGTGGTTCTTAGCTCTCCAAGCTCTCCAGCCTCCTTTCAGAACGACCTATCAGATACCATTGTGGAAAGCCCTCCAAGGGAAGAGTTCAACCTCCCTACTGCTGTCTAAATTTATTTGGAAGTTGAGAAGAAGCCATGAGACACACAACTGAGTGTTTGATTACATAACAAAGGGACTTCTCTGGACAGAGATATGGTCTTGCTATTCCAGAGTTTAGGAGGTATCAGCTGAAGGTCTTGAGTTCTTTTGTTGAGCTAAATTTGCAGATCTGTTAAGTTAGAAGAGAGAGAGAATTTACCACCAGGGCCATTGAGGTTTGTCTCTCTTCAGACTATCCTCTGTCCCTAGAGGACTTAATTGAGTATACCAATCATCATAAGCTCCTTGCTGATGTCAGGTTGCAATAATTTCTACAACACTGCCTGGAATTGAAAAATCAGTAAGTTTTCTTGCAGCTGGGTCTGGTAGAGGAACTACTGATGTATCAACATCACAACAAGTTCCCTTTATGAGTATCTGTGACACTCAACAAACTTTAAACTCTCAATTTGTTTTTTTTTCTTATCCCTGGAAATACACTTTATACATTTATATTGTCATAAATTTCTCCTTAAATACAAATTTAAATATAATATGCTGTCTCATACTATAACTTCTCACATCTCTGCCACAGCACAAAATAATAATAATAATAATAATAATAATAATAATAATAATAATAATAACTGGTAGTAATAATGTGTTTAATGACTATTTATTGTTCCAGGCCCTATTCTAAGGGTTCTAGTGGAGCAGACCCACCTGAATGTTATTGTTTTGACCATTTAGCAAATAAGTGAACTGAGAACTGTGACACTGAGGGAAAAAGTAATTTGCCTAAATTCACTTAGTGACAGCATATTAGAAACAGGATTTCATTCCCAAGGAGGCTGACTCTGAAGCTTCTTTTCTCAAGTAATACACATGTTGCCTTCCGAACTATCCTAACCAGTGCAGTTTTTCTGTTGACTCTTCAACAATGGAATAAGATTTTAAATTTATTTTCTGACTTTATTTTATATAACTTAAGTTGTTGATAATCTATGGTAAATGTTTCACCGCTGTCTTAAACACTTTAAGAATATTAGACCAGTAATTTAAAGTGAACAAACAGGAATTAATTAAATATTTATTAGTATAGGAATTAGGAGCAAATGCACAGATCCAAATGTAGAGTCATCACAGGAAGGTAAGGTGAGACAACACAGTGATATCAGTAGGTCCAAACATCTAGGATACACAGAGAGAAGTGTGCTGTCATCTTTCCCTCCTTCAAAATATCCTGGGGCCAGGTCCTCTTTTTATGCTAATTGGAAATTAGAAATGATAACAGAAAAAGGAATCATTTCTAATATAGATATATAAACTAAAAATAGCACTATCTTACCTTTTAGTAGGAAGTGGGTGGAAATGTTATATTAAAAAGCAAATAAAAACTGGGGCAGAGAAAATGCAAATTCTGATAGTTGAGCTGCTTGCCTGTCAGAGGGACGGAGGGTCCTAGGAGACAGGCAGAGAGTAAGATTTAGAAAGGAAGAGAGAAGCCCCGGGGGCAGAGAAAAGCGCTTGTCTACCTTTGTAGAATAGAGAGAATAGGAAGACAGAAATTAGTACCTGATGTGAATTAAAAGGGCAAGTAAAAGAAAAGGAAAAGAGGTGGAACTTTTTAACTGGAACTTTGAAAGTTGACAAAGAAGAGGTTGACATATTTGACTACACAGAAGGGAAGCATGTTTAAATGTTGCAAATGAATTCATATGTAATTTGCTTAGTAAATTTGAAATAATTTTACCAGCTAATGTGATGTTCTTTAATTTGACCTACATAAAGTGATAAAACATATGCTGGGTGATAAAAGAAAAAATAATTATAGACAGACAACTTCAATATGCCATGTGGATGACACTACTTAGTAAGAGTTTAATTTTTAAATATCAAGCTTTATAAACTACTAAGTTTAATTTTTGCAAAATTTGTGCAATATGCCCACCCCTATCATTGGGGAGTTTAATTAAAATCTACAGTTCTTTGTTAACTGGACCCAATATATCAGTTTACACATTTCCCTCTCTTCCCCCATGTAAACCATATTGGCTCTTAATTCTCTTCAGATGCTGTTTTAATTTTAGAAGTAATGTTTCAGTAAGTAGAAATTAAGTGAAAAACAGGGAATCCAGGTTTTCTTAGAGAAGGAAAAAAAGTCATTATTATAATTAAAATTAATATTTGAAAAATTGATGAACTATGGCTACAAACTGATTCTGACCTAAACCAAGAGCCATCTGAAATAACACTTCCATATGTCTCTGTCAATTAGCAATTATTGTTCAGAATAGCTAAAAAAAAAAAAAAAAATAGCATCTATGAGGCTGCTGAAACATTTGGTCCCATCAATTTTCTAGGAACTCTGGAAGCAATAGCAGGACTTTAAATCAAATATTGTGAATGGCATATTTTTATTTTCTCTACATGAGGCTTTTTTAATTACCGTAAGAATGGGTCTTTTGCAGATTCTCGCCTTGGTGAAATTCATTTTAGCCCAGGATTGCCAAAATCTCTCTATATTTTGGATGGGAATTTTCCAATATTAGCACGTAATAGCACTTTTTATTTTAATTAAGTTCTGCATATTCATCTGCACAACTACAATTTTGATGAAGTTTAAATCAAAATAAGTAAAATTGACTTAGAAAATTTTATTTTTTGTTTCTTTTTTTATATGCATGCTGTTTATATGACATTTTACAATACTATACAATAGTAAACATGAAGCTGTTGTCCTTTGCATACTAAAGACCTCAGCACAGCCTTCATTATCCTGCTTTGTGCTTCCATGTTAGAAAAGAATAGGTAGTAGTAATCACTTTATATCCAACTCTTGAGGATTTGTCTTTGTTTTATCCTTGAATTTGTGAATGTCAGGGACTGCCTTAGTCTAATATTTCTACTTATTCAGACTATGTTAACAAAATATTTACATAATTTGGGGAATAAAGTGGTGTGGGAAACTATCATTTACCTCAACTATAAATACAAAATACAACTGGTTTTCAAGTTGCACCTTGCAATAAGTGTAATAGGATAATATAAAAATTAGCACATTTTGTCAGATAGACTATGTTTCACCACTAGTTTAACAGCCTAGAAGAATGAAACAGGAAACAATTTTGCCACAAGATGCCATGGCAAGCTCTTTTCCACTTCTCTGAATTAGAAATAACAGGGCTAACATATCACTAATACAATCAAGAAATAGACTCTATAGTCAGCATTAAGGGATCACAGCAAAAAGTTAATATAAAGATTTAAAACATGCCGAATTGTACATGTTTCAACCATAGCTAGACGTTTAAGAATTGTACTAAAAAAAAAATTCTAAAAATGCATTGAAAAGAAGTATATGTGAATTTTTGCAGGATATATGATATCAACTATTAGGATTTTATTACAGAAATGAGACATTTCCCTTCTCAATTTGTTTTCCACAGTTCTATAAGAAAATCATCAAAATGCAAACAAATATGTTGGATATATGTTTTCTAATTCTATAATCCTAAGTAATGGCAGCCTTTAAAGTCTATGTATGTAAGCTTTTAACTGAAATATGATACACAAGCAGAAAAGTGCACACACATACATGCTTAATGACAATGAAATTAGTAATTATGTATACTAAGAGAGAGAGATGTAGATATAGATATATAAATATTATTGAATATCTGATCTTCAAACAAGCAAAATTCCCATACTAAATAATAAAAAGATATAACAAAATAATATAATATATTCTGTGAGCTTATTCATTCTCTATAAAAATAATGTGTTTTCATGAAAATTTATCTAAATACTAACATAAATTAAAAACAGTTTGAAATTAATGATGTGTAAGTTTAAAAAAATAATAATTCCTAGATACCTATACTCTAAGTAATTTTCTGAATGCACCATATCCAGAAAAAAATTGAATTTAAATTTTTTCCTACACGGTTCTGCCAGTTTGAATGTATTATGTCCCCCCAACGCCATTATCTTTGATGTAATCTTGTGTGGGCAGACATTATCAGTGTTGATTAGATTGTAATTTCTTTGAGTGTTTCTTTGGAATGTGCCCCACCCAGCTGTGGGGGATGACTCTGATTGCGTAATTTCCATGGAGGTGTTGCTCCACCCATTTGGGGTGGGTCTAAGTTGAGTCACTAGAGCCATATAAATGAGCTGATGGACAGAGGGAACTCAGTGCAGCTGTGAGTGATGTTTTGAAGAGGAGCTACAGCCAAGAGAGACACTTTGAAGAATGCACTAGAAATGAGAGAGGAGCTTCAGCTTATAGAAACATTTTGAAGACAGCAGTTGAAAGCAGACTCTTGCTCCAGAGAAGCTAGGAGAGGACAAATACCCCAAGTGCAACTAAGAGTGACATTTTTGAGGAACTGCAGCCTAGAGAGGAACGTCCTGGGAGAAAGCCATTTTGAAACCAGAACATTGGAGCAGATGCCAGCCACATGCCTTCCCAGCGAACAGAGGTTTTCCGGACACCATTGGCCATCCTCCAGTGAAGGTACCCTATTGCTCATCTGTTACCTTGGACACTTTATGGCCTTAAGAGTGTAACTGTGTAACCAAATAAACCCCTGTTTATAAAAGCCAATCCATCTCTTGTGTTTTGTATTCCGGCAGCATTAGCAAACTAGAACAATGGTCTTCAAGTTGATTCCCATTGTGTGGAATAGACCCCCACGTGGAAGCAAGAATGTGTGTGTTTGTGTGTGTGTGTGTGTGTGTGTGTGTCTGAATGGCAAGATTCTTTCCAATTTTTACTGCTTTCTGAAGTTCATTTTATTGAGTTTCCCAGCTGTCAAGACACCTGTATCCCACAGCTGATATGCTGGATTTATATTTCTGTGTTACAGAATTTCTTTTTTATTATAATGGTGCTGTTATTATTAATGCTCCTTCAAAAAGTTACCCAGTTTATTATTATTTTTCAGGATAACATATGTTCCCATACATGTTTTCAAATACAGCTTCCTTTATTGAATTTCAGCTTTTGTTTTCCTAAGAAAATCATTATCTGAAATTGTTATTACCATGCTGGAAAATCTTTTTGTGAAGTACAGCTGTTCAAGTGGCAACTGCATAATGACAGGTATTTGTAATTCTTATAAATATGGAAAGATCCATGTTTGATTTCATTATAATATTAAGTAACATGTCCATAAAATAGAAGGAACACTTTAAATTGAAAAAACTATACTTGTTTCATTTCCTTAAATATAACAAGCCTTCACATTTTACAAGAATCAAGAAAACCAAGAATAGGAAACAGTTTTTTCTCCCATTCTTTATTTATTACCTATTCTTACATTATTTACAAAAAAAGGTTACATGAGTGGTACAAATTTTAATTAAAATATTATCTTTTCTAGAAAGTACTACCTCTTTCTACAGACTATACTAATACATATTCATTTTCTGACTATTGAAATTAGACATTTTCTAATGTCTAATATATATAATAATTGAAAAGAAATTACATCCAAAATAATGTATTCTGTACAAAAATTATATCTGATGAAGTCAAGTCATAATTATGTGTTTTAATAATTCACTTCTATTTAAAATACAATGGATAGATTTTATATTTAAAGTTTAGTGTCGTAAAGTGTAAGTTAAGATATATTTTAATTTTCAGTGTTGTTTCCTTGAATGATATTATCTGAAATAGAACTAACCTTACCATCAATCAGTACTTCTGCACTACAAGTAACATAGTAGTTTCAATTAAAACTTAAAGTTAATATCTTAACAATCGTAAGGATATACTATAACAAACCTACTATTTATTTATATTTATCATAGGAAATATAATGCATTTTTAAGATATGTTAATTCTCATTCTTTGAACAAAATAATCTAAGCATGATGCACATAAAACCTTTTGATTAACTATTATATTTGATTTATCAGAACTCTAATTTATTTTGTTAATAGCTTATGGCATTTTGACAATAAAACAAGAAATGAATTGTATGAAATACAAAAATACATAAAATTTATTCAATTTAACTTATATTCTTTACATTTACATTTTTAACTTATATTCTTTAGATTTACATTTATGTATTTTTACATTTATGAAATATATATGCAAATATAGAAATATATAAAAATATATTCTATTTCACTTATATTCTTTTCCTCATAGTCATTATTTATTTTATCAATATTTTCATTACAGTTTTAACTATTGTCTTCTGAATACATCTTACACATCTTGAATTCATGAGATACAGATACCCCCATTAACTGTATTTAATACAAAGGAGCAAACTGATGTTTCTTGAACAACTTCTATATGCTGTTCACTATATTGGATGATTTATTCTTATTGTATCAGTTAATATTTATAATAACACAGAAAGTTTTTTTTTTTTTTTTTCTTAACCATATTAGGAAGCTGAGATACCTGAATGGAAAGACTTGCCCAAGGGTTCTGTGTGTATCCACAACCATGCTTTTTCATGATACCATGCTGTCTGATCAGAAGGGTAACAGTGATATCTAGTTCAAAGAAAATTTAAGAAGATGAATGTGGTACACGTATATTGAGATGCAATTTTGGAAGAGATTGGCATTTGAATGATAATATATAGTGAGCTGAATTAGACAAATTTGAAAGAAGGAACAATGCAATACCTTGAGCAATGAGTGCAAACACTGGGTGAGTGAGAATTAAGTGGCATGCACTCTTGTGTATGTGTTCATGTGAAATAGATGTTTCCATTTTGTGCATAGGCTTAGAACTAACTGTGGGCTTCAGCGGAAAAATTAAAATCAATTACAGGGAGGTATTAATATGTTATCATTCTTTATATATAAACAGTTGATAGGATTGGCCATAGTATTTTGGTATTCTAGTCAAATATAAGTAATATTTGTTAAGAATCATATAGTTGTTTTGCCACATATAATACCAATTAGAAAGATTCTGATGTCAGAAAAAAAATTAATTCTAGATAATGGAGAATTGATTAGTGCTACTCAGGTATAACTGGGCTTCTGCTCTGGAGGGTGATAAATGAAGTTTAGTGATTTGATGTATTCACCAAATTTTCTTTAAAGCAAAGTAGAGCTACCAAACTGGAGTTGTAGCACATTTCATACTGAAATTAGCATAACAAAACACACTAAGGATACTAAGAAAGAAGGAGAAAGAAGGATTTTCCAGGAAGGAAAATGAATACTGACAACCTTTTTTTTTAAAAAAAACAAAGAAACACAGTCCCTCTTCCTCCTTTCCCCTTCTCTTCTGGTAACTTCTAACATGCTTTCTATCTCTGTGAACTTGTTATTTCTAGTCATCTTTTATAAGTGATATCATACAGTTTCTTATATGTCTTTTTTGTTTCACTGAGCATAATGTTTTCAAACTTCTTCTATGTTGCAGAACATCTGATAACTTCATTTTTTCTTATAGCCAAACAATAGTCTATTGTGTGTATGTTCCACATTTTGTTTATCCATTCCTTTGTTTGATGGACTTTGTAGTTGTTTCCAGCTTTGGCTATTGTGAATACTACTACTATAAGCATTGTTGTACAATATCTTTTTGCGAACCTGTTTGCAATCTCTTTGGATATATACCTAGAAGTGGGAATGCCAGGCCAAATGGTAATTCTATAAGTTAACCTGTTGAGGAACTGTCATAGTTTTTTATAGTTGCTGAACCATTTTCAATTCCCACCAACAATGCACCACAGTTCCAATTTCTCCACATCCACTCCAACACTTGCTATTTTCTGTTGTTTTTTTTTTTTTTTTTCAAATAATAACAGTCCATATGGGTGTGAATTGATATCTCACTGTGGTTTTGATTTGCATTTCCCTAATGGCTAATGATGTTGAACATCTTTTCATGTGTTTATTGGCCATTTGTATGTCTTCTTTGGAGAAATGTCTATTCAAGTTCTTTGCCCATATTTTTAAATTCAATTCGGCTTTATTAAGATATATTCATATACCATACAATCATCCATGATGTACAATCAACTGTTCACAGTACCATCACGTAGTTGTGCATTCATCACCTCAATCTATTTTTGAACATTTTCCTTACACCAGAAAGAATCAGAATAAGAATAAAAAATAAAAGTAAAAAAGAACACCCAAATTATCCTCCCCCCATCCCACCGTATTTTTCACTTAGTTTTTGTCCCCATTTTTCTACTCATCCATCCATACACTGGATAAGGGAGTGTGAGCCACAAGATTTTCACAATCACACCATCACCCCTTGTAAGCTACATTGTTATACAATTGTCTTCAAGAGTCCAGGCTACTGGGTTGGAGTTTGATAGTTTGAGGTATTTACTTCTAGCTATTCCAATACATTAAAACCTAAAAGAGTTATCTATATAGTGAGTAAGAATGTCCACCAGAGTGACCTCTCAATTCCATTTGAAATCTCTCAGCCACTGAAACTTTATTTCATTTCATTTCATATCCCCCTTTTGGTCAAGAAGATATTCTCAGTCCCACAATGTTGGGTACAGATTCATCCCCAGGAGTCATATCCTGCATTGCCAGGGAGATCTGCATCCCTGGGAGTCAGGTCCCACATAGGGGGTAAGACAGTGAGTTCACCTGCTTTTGACCTTTGCCCATTTTTTAATTGGGTTGTTTGTTTTTCTGTGTTAAGTTATAGGATTTCTCTATATATTCTGGATATTAAACCGCTATCCAATATATAGTTTGAAATTTTTTCTCCCATTCTGTTGGGAGATAATTATTGATAATTTCCTTTGATAAACAAAATGTTTTAATTTTGATGAAGTCAAATTTATCTATTGTTTCATTTTTTGCTCATGCTTTTGGTGTCATAACTAAGAATGTGTTGCTGAATCACACTTGATGAAAATTTGCTCCTATGTTATCTTCTAAGAGTTTTAGAGTTTCAGCTCTTATATTCAGGTCCTTGCTCCATTTTGAGTTGATGTTTGTATATGTTGTGAAGTAGAAGTCTAACTTCATTCTTCTCCTTGTGGATATCCAATTTTCCCAGCACCATTTGCTGAAAATAATATTCATTCCCACTACAGGTACTTAGCACCCTTATCAAAAATCAATAAGCCATAGATGTGTGGGTCTATTTTTTTGATTTTCAGTTCTATTCCACTGATCTATTAGTCTATCTTTGTGTCAATACCACATAGCTTTGATTACTGTTAGTTTATAACACAATAAAATTGGAAGTATGAATCCTCCAGCCCTTTTCCTTTTCAAGATTCCGGACCCTTGCAATTGTTTTTCCTATTCTCTGCTTCATTTTCCTCTGCTCTAATCGTAATTGTTTCCTTTCTTCTGCCAACTTAGGTTTACTTTGCTCTTGTTTTTTCTAATTCCTCAACATATAAAATTAGGTACTAATCTGAGATCCTTCTTCTTTTATATAATATAAGCATTCAGAGCTGTAAATTCCCCTTGAACACTGCCTCACTGCATCCCAGAAGTTTCAGTACGCAGTCTTTGTTTCCTTCCTCTAAGTATTTTCTAATTTACTTGTGATTTAGTCTTTGACCCCTTGGTTATTTAAGAGTGGACTGTTTAATTTTCATGTATTTGTAAATTTCCCAGTTTTCCTTGTGTTATTGATTTCTTGCTTCTTTCTACTGTGGTTACAGAAATTGCTTTTTATGATTTCAATATACAAAAATTTAAATAGACTACTCTCATACCCTAACACATGTTCTGCTCTAGAGAATGACCCATGTGGAGTTAAAAATAATGGATTGTCTGACATTGTTGGGTGAAGTGTTCTATATATGTCGGTTAGATCTAGTTGGTCTATTGTGTTTCTCACTTCTTGTTTTGTTAATGAAAAGAGCTTTATTCTAAATTACAAATGATCCTTCAATGTGCAAACATTTTTCATTTTTAGTTATTATGTGATTAAACACTGTTTCATTGTGTCAGTTTACTAAGTATGTATGAATACCTTGGCATGTTTTGGACTTTCCTTCTTATTTTTATTGTTATATCAAAAAATACACCATTTTCATAAATAATACTCACTCATTCCTTCTTTCATTGCACACATATTTATTGACCATCTACAATGTACCAGGTAGAGTTCTAGATATTGGGTTTATGGCAGTAACAATATAGCCTTTCTATCCTCATATTTCTCCTATGAAATTTGCAATATTTAGTTCTTTGGTTTATACCTTTATTTTTGTATATATTATCAGTATTATCTTTATGATTAGGTCAAGGTCTTCATATATACATCTTAGTATTTTTTTCTTACATTAACTTATATTTGTTTGCCTTTAAATATATCACCTGTCATGATGTCTTTTTAAAATGCCTACCAAATAATCATAGTTTTAAAAGCCAAGCAAAGAACAATCTCATTGCATATACCTACAAAAATTAATAGTAGTGCAAAAGGTATGCATAGCCAGCAAAACTAGTAAAATTAATGTGCTGATCCAAACCAGATTTGCAAAAATGCAAGTGCTGCAGCTTTTATTTCACATAGTTTAAGATAAATTTCAAGAAGAAAGCAACACTTTTTTTCTTTATAAAAGCAATAATTAGCTTAAATATACACTTTTGGAGACCAAAATATTTGTAAAAGCAAAATATGAAGAAACTCTTTGTATACTTGTATTTCCTTCAAGTAGATGCCTGTTTTCCAAATCTGTTTGGAACAGTTCCCAATCTGTCTGGAATATACACACACATGACCATTGCTGTTCACATTATTTGCAAATCCTACTGATTTTTAAATAGGAGCATATAGCTTTCAACAATTTATTTTATAATTTAACTATTTAATACTTATTAATGTATATTACTTGTGTATGGGATAGAGAATATCATGTGAAAACCTGTTACTAATTACAGTCTAAGGTTTTGATGTGTTGAAACAGGTAAGGATATTTTAAAGAAAGCCTCTTCTACATAACAAAACAATAAATCTAATGGCTAAGGAGGATCAACTTTATGACTAGTAGTACAAGAGGAACCAGAAAGTGCTTTAAACAGCAGATTTGTCCTGAACTAAGAAAGAAGAGAAGAAATTACCTCCTTTAAAATTTACTGGCATGAGTGGAGAACTAGATACTTGTATTTAAGTCTATAATTTAAAAAAAAATGTTTATTCACAGCTCACTACATAACTTTATACATAAAGGTACATCTTAAATATCAGTGATAAACCAGCAGAGGCCAAAATAAGATTAATATTTCATGAAAATTTTATCCAAAGAGGTAAAATAGCAGCAATACACAATTTTTGTGTTTTAAACTAAATATCAAGAGATGAGTCTCTCTTCTTTTTAAAATAAAATTTGTGAGATAAGTGATGTAAAACTTGTGGTTAAAGAACTTTCAGTTCAAGAAGTAAAAGAAAACAAAACAATGTAAAATCAAGTAAAAGAAAAAGGATAAATCTCAAAGCCCTTTAAGTAAACAGTGGTTAAAATTAAACTTGGTTTTAACTGCATAGAAATTGAAGGATAAAAATAAAGGTTAGAAAAGTTCTTAACAGGTAGCTGTATATTGAGATAGTTGAGTATATGAAGGCTAGATAGAGATTTCCCTCCAGGAGTATTAGCTAAATGAGACCAGCAGAAATTGTGTATGTTCATGCAAATGTGTATGTATGCATGCATACACAATTATATATATGCTCATATATATATATTGTAATATTGTATAAAATGTATATGTAATGGGAAACAAACATATATAGATGATGTGGAAGACGTGCTGGAGGAGTAAGAAACAAAGAATGGAGGTCAGCGGTAGATACAGGGGTCAAAACTTTAGGGATATTAAGAATAAGAAACTTATTCTCTTGAAAGTAATGGAATATGGAGGAAAATAAAAATACATCAGGAGAAAGAAAACAAAAAAATTCAGTCAGTGGAATTTGTCTCTCATAAAGCTAGGCCATAGATTACAAATGAGAAATGTAGCATTGAGGAATAGCTGTAAAGCTTCTGAGAGAAATTTAAAGTTTCTTCAAAATACTTTCTTTAACAAGAATTTGTTAATCCCAAGAATTATTATAAAAAGTGTGGAATATTTTTATATTGTGGTTTAGAGGAATGTCATCAATTTCACAATACAGAATATACTTCATAAAGCATATTTTAAAAAAAAAAGTTCAAACTAGATATTTCCATTCTGGGTAAGATGATGTAAATGCACACTAAATTTCCTCTCGCACTAGATGCAAGTAGTAAATCTGGATAGAATGTGTGAGGCAGCTAGTTGATGTCTCTGTGAAGTAAAGGGAAAAACACCAAAATTCAAAGTACTGCTGAATTGGTAGCAAATTTGACATTTATTTTTCTTTGGGTGTTCCCTAGTCTGGAACCCAGAAGTGAGTGCTGCAGTGCAGACACAGAGAGATACTAGATGGAAGAGTAGAAAAGGGAACTTCTCAACCAGAGAAAGTGGGGAAATTTCCCATTTTTTTCTCCCCTTTTTGTCTACACACTTGCATTCCACACACCATGCAATCCTGTGTTGGAGGTGACTGTGGCAACAAAACCAGCCAATGGAAACAGCAGGGGCACAAAATTTGAAAGAAGTGAACTTCCCTGCCTGTTACATGAAGCTGTGGCTCCAAGAAAGTGAGGCTGAAACCAGTATTTTTTCCATTCCCTTTGTCTTCCAGAATCTATAGTGTCATCACAGAGGTGGATTTTCTAGCTGTCGTATCTAAAAGGTCATCCCCAAAGAACCAAAAAGAACTGGGAGATAGAGAGGGACGAGTCTGGGAAATCAAGGCTATTTATAAGCCCCCAGATTCTACACAACCTGCCCATGTGTGGATATGTCCTTAATCAGAATAGAAAAGACTGAGAAGTTAAGTAATGGCTAGAACGCCACAGAAGTGTCAGCCTGATCACTGAGTGGTGCGTGAGGTAGGGCAGACCCAACAGGATTGCTTGAAACCTGAACTAACCTTGGAAGCAAAGACTACGGAACGCAGTTTGGAACTTATGGTCTGAAACTAATAAGGTTAAATGCCAGGTAAAACAAACATATCAACATTCTTACAGGATTAAAAAGACCCAGTCTAATTAGGTAATATTCAAAACGTTCAGAGTACAATTAAAAATTTTTTCAGTATACAAAGAACCATGAAAATCTCAACTTGTGTGGAAAAGGGCGATCAGCAGATGCTAACAAGTAGATCCAGATGTTGACATTATCTAACAAAGACTAATAAAGCAGCTGTTATAAAGATTTTCAGACAAGCCATTGTGAAAACAAACTTTAAAATTGATGACATTGGTAAAGAAATAAAGGATATATAGAAGATACAAATGGAAATTTTAGGATGAAAAAAAAAACTGAAAAGAAAAATTCACTTGAAGAACTCAATAGCAGAGAGGAAAAAATAAACAAAGGAAACAGTCAGTGAAATTGATGATAAATCAATCAAATTATCCAATTTAACAACATGGAGAAAACATATAAAATAAAAATCAACTATGTAACAACAAATGCTGTAAAATTTGTGTCATCAGAGTCCCAGGAGAGAAAAAAGAATGAAGTGCTGAAAATATTTGCAGAAATAGTATGAAATGATTCCAAATTTAGTAAAAGACATAATCTTATGACTCAAGAATCTGAGTGAACTCAAACAGGACAATCCTAAAAACTGTACACATACACACATCATAGTAAAATTTTGAAAATTTAAGTAAAAGAAAAAATCTTGCCTAGAGCCAGAAAAAAAAAAAAAAGACATCTTTCCTTTAGGGAGTCAAAAATTTGAATTGCTGTGGACTACTCATTCTAAAGCATGGATACCAGAAGATATTGACATAATATTTTAAAAAGAAAGAAATGTCAACCCATAATTCTACATCTAGTGAAAATATCTTTCATGGATTATTAAAGCTCTTCCTTTATGAAAGAAAACAGAATTCTTAGCTAGCAGACCTGCACTAAAGAATAGCCAAAGGAAGATCTTCAGATAGAAGGAATATGATACTAGAAGGAAATTTGAACATTAGGAATAAAGGAAGAGAAAAATCCATAAATATCTTGGTAAATATACCAAACTATTCTCATCTTGAGTACTTTAAATATGATAGTGGTTGAAAGAAAAAAAAACATAACATTGTCTGAAGGAGGTTATCATATATGTAGATGTACTAGATAATATATTTATATGCAATAAATAGCATACAGGTAGGAGTGTAAGGGGGCTTATAAGGAAGTAAGTCTTCTATACTTCAATTACAGTAATAAAATATTTATTCTAGATAGATAGTTTAACCACAAGTATATATTTTGTAATGCCTTAGAACAACCTCAAAAATAATTATAGAAGGAGATATGGTCAAAATTACAATAGACAATTTCACATGGAAAACTAAAATACATTCAAATAACCCAAAAGAAGAGGAAAGGAAAAATAGGAAGAAAAACACAGAAGGATCATACAGAAAACAAGAAATTGGAGACTTAAGCCCTAAGAAATAAATAATAGAAATCCAATAAAGTGGTAGTATTAACATATCAATAGTTACAATTTATATAAAAATGCCTAAACACAACAAATAAAAGGGCAGAAATTGACAGAATGATGTTTTTAAAAAAATGACAAAACTATATGGTCTCTGTTAGAAATTCACATCAAATACAGTGAAATAGAAAAAGAAAAAAAAAAACTACCCACAAATATCCCTCATGAACTTAGTTTAAAAGTTAAAATAAAAATGAAGAAATATTTACCATAAATATGAATCAAGAGAATCAAGTAATTATATTAATATCAGGCAAAGTATACTTCAGAACAAAGTAAATTATTAGAGGTATTGCATATTGATTAAATGGTCAATTCACCAGGAAGACATAGCAATCCTAAGTATGTATGCCTTATACCACATAGCTTCAAAATAATGACACAAAAATTGATAAAACTTAGAGGAAAAACACAAAAATCTAAAATTGATAGAGACTTCAACACTTTCTCAGTAATAGAATCAGTAGAGAGATAATTAGCAAGTATGTTGAAGAACTGAACACCACCCACCAATTGGTTCTAATTGATATTTCTAGAACTCATCCAACATCAGAATAAGAGTTCCTTACACGTACACATGGAACATTCACCAAGATAGATCATATCTTGGATCATACATCAAAATGTAACTAAATAAAAAATTATAACCATACAAAATTTGTTGTCAGACCATATAGAATTGAACTAGAAATTGATACAAAAAGATAACAGGAAAATGACCAAGTGCTTGGAATTTAAATAACATACCTCTAAGTAATGTGTCACAGCAGAAGTTTAAAGGGACGTTAGAAAATCTTTGAACAAAAATCAACATATAGTATATAAAAATTTGTGGACTGTATGTAAAATGGTGCTTAAAGAGATATTTACAGCATTTTATGCTTTTATTAGAAAAGAAGAAAGGTCTCAAAGTGAGAGTCAACTCTTCCCCCCTAATAAAGTAGAAAAGCTAAAGCAAAATAAGGCCAAATCAAGCCAAGTAATTAAAAAAAAATATAATGGGTCTTGCCACCATATAAGGAAATTATTGTGATAGTTAGAAAAACACCAACATGGTCTAAACGTGGCAAGGTTCTAATCTTTAGTGGGCAATTTAGGAGAGGAAATTGTATAGTGTTTGCTTTAATAATTTAAAAAATTTTTTCTGACATTTGATGGATAAATGTAGCCCAAGCAGTTTCCTCACTTATTTTCAACATTTCATTGTTCAGTCAATGGAATAAACATTCAATTGGTAAAAAGGAGGTTATCCCACAGCCATTTCCAGGCCTCTCATAAAATACAGAATTTAGTGCTAGTGATATTTGACATAAAAGTGGGGTTTGTTAAAGATGATGGAAATAAAAGTAATTCTTTTGATAGGTCATCCATTCTGCATTTGTGGGGCATTGACATAGTTCCTTACAGTTCTATTTACCAATTCACATAATCTGAGATTTGTGCTAGGCAAATGAACCTGAACATGTAGAATAATTTTAAAGGAGTAAGAATGATTTTAGAAAGACTTTAATATATCTTAAAACTTCTCCTGAGAAGTTGCTAAAATTAATTATGATATGCATTAAAAAATATTCATGCACACTGATATTCATAAGAGCATTACTAGCAATTGCCAAAATAAATGAAAACAACCCAAGTGTCCATCAACCAACAAATGGGTAAACAAAATGTGGTATATACATACGATACAACGCTATTAAGTCAAAAAAAGGAATGAAGTTCTGATTCATGCAACAACATGGATCAACGAAGACTTCATGTTGAGTAAAATAAGCCAGACACAAAAGAATAAAAATTGTATGGTCTCACTGATATAAAATAATTACAATAAGCAAATTCATAGAATCAGAAACTAGAACATAGGTTTCTATAGGCCAGGGTGGATGTAGGGAATCAACAGTTTTAATGCTTAAATTGTACAGTTTCTGTATGGGGTAATGGAAAAGTTTTGGAAATGGATGGTAGTGATGGTAACACAACATTGAGAAGATAATTAACAATACTGAATTATATATTTTTATGTGATAAAAGGGGAAATTTTAGGTTGTATATATATTACTGGAATAAATTTTAAAATACTCAAATTGCCAAATGATTTCATATAGTTTATTTAACAATCTCATATGAAAATATTCCTTTCTCCTTAGTTTTGTGGGGATAACTCTGAATTTTGGAACAATTTAGCATCATCTCACTTCTAACATGCGTGCTTTCTTTTCATTTAACAAGAAATTAAAACAACATTTTCTTTCCTCCAGCCCCTCTTCTATTCTTTTATTGCAGTCTTTCCTCCTCCTTCATTCAAAGACCGTAGATTATTTTCCTGCATGTACTAAGGGGAGGGATTGATAGTCTTTCTACTCTCACAATTCGGAATTTAAGGAAATCTTGAAAAATTCCACTTTGAGAAATGTTTCTGTGGTTCACATGAAAATTTCCTAAAGATTTCAGGAAACTCATGTCTTTATCCATCCAAGTTTTTAAGGAAATATAATTGAAAGCCATAGGAATTTGAGGCAAATTTTGTTCTAAATGCAGAGATTTTTACTTTAGTCCTTTTTGGTAGCAGACACATGTAGTATGGCAGAATTTTCCTGAATTTTCAAAGTCTCAAAATTAATTTAATATTGTATCTTATTCATTGTATCATTTTCTGACCATTATTTAGTCAGAATTATGACATTTCAATAATATATGCTGTTGAAATATTTGTTTTATTGAATAATACTTGAAAAAGGGTCTGCATCCAATGTATATTTGAAAGAAAATATAGTTTCTCTAACATTTTCAAAAAGTGTTATTACTCCATTCCATGGCATTTGCCTTTCACATATTTTCTATTTCTCAAAGTTATTAAAAGTAGAAAATCTGTACTTACTTCCTAACTACATGAAAACATTGATTCGGTGTCTTGTAAATGGTATATATTCATTGCTAGATAAGGTTGCAGAATGACTAATGTTATCAGTATAACATTGTCTTGTTTTTACTGGCAAAAAAAAAATTCACTTCACACACTCAGAGACAGGTATTCAATGCTTACTTGTTTTGTATGCAACTTTGACAGGTAAAAATATTGATAAAATTATTGTACTGTGTCATGGTAACTGCTTTTCAGAAGTAACTTACATGTGATCATTTCTCACCTAAGAGATCAGTAAGAAGAGAGAACTAGTGAAGTGTTTTAAAGCAGCATATAAGACATGAAGCTAAATTGCTATTTTCTAATGATATTTTTTCATTATAAACAATTAATAATTGTTTTTATGTTTGTTGTCTCCTAAAGAACAAGTTAAAAAAAATGTGTGCATGTTTGCAAAAATCAATGTTTTTAAAATAGAAACTATGAACTTTAGTTATTACAGTTATACAATAATTCTTTTTAAAGTCAACACTCTTTTCTAAAGCTGAAATATACTGTCAATATTACATTTGTGAATCAAAAATTTTACTTCTAATAATTATATCCTTTTTTTTGGTGCACTTTGACTACATTTGGACCTAAGATCTACATGAGGAAAAGTAAAGTACTTTGTAGTTTATGACATAGTTTGTTTTCTATATTTCAAAGCATAGACCTAGTCACTGAGGGCCAAACTCACTTAACAAAACCACTGAATCTGATTTCAGTCAGATTGGCTTCTTCATCTTAATATTTGGAATTCCTTGTGAATGAGATAATTTTAGAGCTAAACCAACCATTGCCAGGACCTCTGAATCCAGTTTCCCAAATTGATTTGACGATAAAATCCCAGTAGAGAAAAGCATTCTTAACCCTTTTCGAGATACTGAAACTACCCAAAACTTAGTAAGGGAAAACATTTTTTGTACTGACGTTAAAAGAAAAAATGTTAATTAACCAGTATCTTCTGCTCATTTTATTATTTATCCTGGAAAATCAGCAGACTTGTCCATCCTTGCCCTACAAATCTTAATTCTGTGTTTTAAGCAGGATAATTACATACAGTATGTATGTATATGCATGTGTATGCATATATATGTATGTAAATATATATACACTCTTATGTATGTATATATTTGCTAGATTGTTTAAGTTTCAGTTTTCCTATAGAAATGCATTTTGTAGCAATATCAATTTCTGCAGTCATAATTATTGAATATATTTAGACATTTAAAATACTCTTTTAGAGAAAAGTATGATTTTAAGTTATAAAGGCAAATGAAAATAAATTTTCATAAATGCTATTAATTTTAAAGCTTCAGGAACTGCAGTCTAATATTCCAAAAATTTAAATCCATATTTATGGCAATTAATTTTGAATTTACAGCAGAAATAAACATAAGCATAAAACTATGAATCATTTGCAGCAAACCAAAGTTTTGCCAGAAATGTGGAGAAGAATGAGGCCATGATTATAATATTATGTCAATTAGGATATTAAAGAATAAAATCAGCAACTTTGCTGTATAAAATATTCACTCAAACAAATAAATATGGGTCAAAAATATATAAGAGATCCCATGATATATGAGCATAACAGCATTGTACCTGTATAGAATGTAGGGACCTTTCTTTATCTAGTTTAGTACTTGAATATTTAGGAACAAAAGGACAGGACTGCTTTCCAGTTCAAACATGTACAAAGTACCATGAACCCTTTCCAGACCCATGCACATATATGCACACATGTGTGTATGCACACACACACACACACACAAAACACAGACACAAAACAAAAGAAAGAGAGCCTGCTGACAATAGATTAAAGGAAAACAAAAAGTAATGGAATATATTAAAATATGCTTATAAATTAATGATTTGTTTTCCTCCTAATTTCTTAAGAATCATGCATTGGAGTGAAGGAATTAAACTTGGACTTTCTGATCCCCTTTTCCTTCCTCTGTGAAGAGGCTAATTTCTGCCTTCTTGTGTCCCAGCGTAGTTTGAAACTCAGATAAAATAACAAACATGCAAACTGTAAAACACTCTAAAGGCAGCTAGAAAATAAACCCAGTTTATGGAATAGTTCTTTACATACAAATTATTAAAAATGATGATGCAACCATAATTTAAAATATACAACAAATTTTAAAAATGTTTCTAGAGATTTCTAAATTATATCTGAATTGTAACACATTTCTTCTTTCTTTAAATATTATTGTTCTACAAGTATAAAGAGAAAGATTTAGATTGCTACAATCATGTTATCTATGTTCCTTTAAAACTCAAAGCTATTATAAAAAGGTGTGTCTGCACTTAAGCAATATCTGTCAAGTGGGATTATAAGGATTGATAATCTAAGGAATGGATTTTTCTGGGCTGTGGTCATAAGAAATGATACAGTGCTTTTTGCCATCTCCAAGACACAATAACAAAAATGTCAGTGATAAAAGTCATAATCCCTAACTCAGTAAGTCAAGGTTAGGAACCTTAGCTCTCTTGAAATTATTATTTTAAAGCCCTTGCTCATAACTATTTTATGTTTCTTTTATATTTTAACAAATTAGTAAATACTGTTTACTAGTAAGTAATTAGTACTATTAAATTTATTTCTAATAATTATTAAGTCATTATTATGTGATGCATGGATATTGTGTGTCATCCATTCCCAAGCAGATGATATGCATTTATTGTTCTTTAGTTATTAGGATGGCATGGAAGAATTTGGCACTATTTAACACACACATACACACACACACACACACACATCCTAAAGGCAAAAGAGGGTTACTTATAATTAACCAAAATGTGTAATGTTAAAATATCAACTTCTACTACTTCAGCAATATTCAGAGACTTTTGCTTCTCTACAGCATATTGATGGAAAGTTACTTAAAATCAGATAGATCTGTGTTTAAATCCTAGCTTTGTTACTTATTAGCTAAGACCAAAATAAATTTTAATTAATTTCCCTAGCTGAAATTTCTCATCTGTAAATATCAGACTATGCATATTTTCCCATCAAGGAATTGTGATTTTTGAATGTGACATATAAAATACCTAGTATGTGCATGACCTATACTCATAAAATTTGTCCCGCAATGCTAACTTATTCTTCCATTCTACTAGACAAATTAATAATATAACAGTGTTAGTGGGAATGAAATGTTCTAACACTTGATTTTCAACTTCTTCTTTCTGGGTTTCAGTCCCTGCATTCCAAAAAAAACAGCTCTGCTGGGGTGAACAATGATCTCCATATCATTCATTACAATAGTTCTCTACTTCAGTCATCTTATTTGATCTGCAGTACAGTCAACACTGTCTGCACTTTGTAAATCTTGATTCAGTCTTTCCATGGCTTTCATGACACAATTATCTTCATTTTCTAGCTTGTTTTGAAATTCCATTTATATCTTTTTGTATTCAGTCTTAAATATTTCATAGGCAACTCAAATTGAGAATACCCAAAGTCAAATTCATCAGCTTTCTTTGCTAATGTGGTTTTCTTACAGTCATTCTGTCTATGAATTCAACGCTTTCTCCAAAAACTTAATTTTCTCGATAAATCCTCCATTTCCATCACTCTCTTTCTCCATCACTAATTTTACTTTTTGTATTTCCTAAATGTACACTGAAATTAACACTTCTCTCCATTTCCATCACCTCCACCTAGTCCACCATTTTCTCCTGTCGCGACTACTGCAGTAAACCTTTAGCTGGATTGCCCGTGTGTTCTACGATTTTACTTCACTCTTCACAATGCATCCAGAAGAGTTGTCCATAAAGAAAAGTGTGACTCTGCATTTCTTCTGAAAAACACTTAATGGTTTCCCATTGTTTTTAACATAGAATTTCTTAGCAAGGCCTATAAGACAATATATGGCATACCATTCCATGTACCTCCACCCCACAACCACACACACATATACTGTTCGTTACTTGCTCTTCTCTCATGCCATGCTACATACACTTTATAAATTCAGTTAACACTCACCTTACCCAGGTCTCTTTTCAAGATCATGTTTCTTATACTACAGTAGTTTTCCACAAGTTGATATCTCTTTCTTCTCCCAAACCTTTCCTGAAGCCCCATGATTTGGTCAAATTTCCCAAATTTGTTATCTCATTGTACCAGCTAGGTATCTTCCATGGCATTTATTGCAGCTGATATTTACACTTTGGTTTATTTTTCTCTAGAGCATAAGCTTCCTAAGGGCAAATACATTTACCTGCCATTTTTTCCCAAAGTGCCTAGCAAAGTGCCTGGAACATCCCTGATATTCAATAAACTTGTGATAAATAAGTGAATCACCTAATAAATGGAAGTGTACAAGGTGAAGGAATCAGCAAAATCATGGTTGATACCCTGGGAAGTTCAGTACAGAATACTAGTGAATGGCTAATGGTAACATTGTACTTTTTGAGTACTTTGTTTACACCAAATCCAGGAAATTCTATAAATCTACCCCACCATAAATGCAAAGAGTTTCCTGGACACACTACATATGTAGTTTACTGATAGTCCTTAGCAGAATACAGTCTATTTGGAGAAAATGTAAACTTCCAATATTTGTAGAATCATAACATAGATGACACAGAACCAGTCCAATGAAAAGGTGAGAGATCTTTAATCAAACCTATGCTATGATTTCAGTAAGTTCCTAGAAAAAAAGCAATTGCTGAAAGGTCTTTGTGAGAAAAAAAGACATGTATTATTCATTCTGTTATATAGATAGAGGCTTAATGAAACTCTGGAATAGATATAAGGAAATCCAAATTTTGTGACAAGTGCAATTTATGCCCTGTGTAAGCATGAACTTTCTGATTGGAGTTATTGTTTCCCAACATCATGTAAGAATATATGCTGTGGAGACAAACTGTGACTAGGTCATGATTATAACTCACAGGTTGGGAATCTAAACTCATTCTTTGTACATTTGTATCATTTATCCTTTGTCATATCCCATTATTTTCCATTAGTGCTTTAGTGTCATTGATAATGATCGACACAATAGGATTTTTCCACGGTTGACGCTGGTACCCATGAAACAAACCAGATATTTCTATCATGAAGTGATTGATATCAAAATTAATTTGCTTTTTTCAAATTTCACAGAGTTATTCAGAGTTTAAAAGTGCAATTTTTTATCCTTAAATATTTTCAGAGAAGACATCACGTAGACATTGAAGAAGGTAGTGCAATTATATTTGCATTTTCCTTTTTTAATTCAGATAAGTATTACCCTAAATTATCCTTTTTTATGAGACAGTTTATTTCTGAACAAAGAAAGTGAGGAATATATATATAGTAATAAAAGTTACAATCCTTTTCAAATTCTTTATAATGTCCAATCTGTGTTTACCTTTTGGCTCACCGGGTCATACTTGTTCTTCTTTTGTCACGACCAACATTAGGAATCAGTGAGTTGTTTAGCTATTTTTCATATATGTACAAGAAGATAATTTGATTTTTATTTAGTTTTGGTTAAGCATTTTACATTGTCTCTTTTATCATCATCATCATCACCATCATTTACATGAAGAAAACCAATATGTACAACACATGGCTGTATGGAGTGCTGCTCCCACTGAATTGAATCCTACAGCCTCTTAAGTTCTGTATTTTCTGCCAATCTACTCATTCTTTTCCTCCCTTCTCAGCAGTTTTCAACTCTATTTTACCCAACCATTCAACTGCCATGCCTCATTAGGGGACCTTCTCACATGCTTTGAAATAGTGCCATACTGAATCAGCAGAATAATTTGGTTTTATGCCAAGCTTACCCAGAGTTATTGAAGAAAATCACAGACAGCCCAGACTGTACCATTACACACAGTTCTTCAAATTCAACTGCACATTAAAAGCTAATTGAAAAACAATTTCTTGAATCACCTCTTTCTCCCAAGAGTGGCTCCTCCAGGATCTACTCACTACCCTCTTCCTCTAAAAAGATACCCTTATTTTATGCTTTTCTGAACCATTCATAACCAGTTTCTTCACTTCTATCCCATCTCTCCTTACAGCTATCATTTAAAAATCCATTAATCCATCCACTTTTCTTTTTACTATTCTGGAAAAAAGTGTTTATCCTCTTTTGTAGCAAAACATCTTGAAAAAAACTGTCTACATTTGATCTCTCCAGTTTTTCTTTTCTCGTTAGGAACTGATCCGATTGACTAATTCATCAACCAGCAATGGATGTGATGATGCACTGCTCAGCTTCCCCTCCAGGACCAAGAACTCATTCCCCATGCTTCCGGGGGTATTGCCTGCTAACACTTTATACTTGAGTACCTTTCTGGGAATAGCTTTCTGGCAAAAGAAATTGTATTTCCCAATATTAAGTCTCCTTGCTGGGAACAGCCTGCTTCCATTGAGTGACTGACTAATTGATGCAGCTATCCATACTATTGCTCCATCACCTCAATTTGAGACAGCTGTGAAGGATGAACACCCATCTCAATCCTAAAGCTCCTTCATGGTTTTGCTGAGTCCTTTGCTTTTATATCAAGCTAATGTGTCTAAGCATCAAAAAGGGTATATTGGAAGAAGGCCTGTGATGCGCTGCCCAGATTCTCTTTTTCATAAGAGAGTCACCCATTCCTCAGCTTCCAAAAAGGTTACCTGAAAACGGTTCAAAGCTGAATCTCTTCCCAGGAATTGCTTTCAGCTCAAAAGGTGCTTCTTTACCCAAGATTATGTCCCCTCTCTTGGATCAGTCCTTATTCAAATGGAGAGGTTAAAAGGCCCTTCTCCTCCATTTGGATAATGCTTTAGAGTCATCCCATCTCTAGACTCCAACACTATTGACAATTTTCTCTTTTCCAGCATACGACTCTCATTCCCTTGTGGGTGTCATTGTTGAAAACATTCTCCAGTAACTTTCTGCAGAACTAACTCCATCTCAGAACCGACTTCGGGGTAAAACACCTAATACAAACTCATAGTCAGTCAGCCTACTAATGCTCTCTAATGGCTCTCCACTGTTACTGTAGGTGAAGATCATCCTCCTTAATATGGACACAAGGCTACAAAATATCCAAGCTTTCCATACTGTCCATGTTACACTCCATTCTCGACCATGCATTCCTATCAGCATGACAAATACTCTATATTCTCTAAAGCAAGCCTCTGCTCATGCGGCAACCTTGCTTTGACTGTTTATTCCTTGCTTTTCTCCCATTGTCCAGTGGGTACATAACTTCAATTTACCCTTCAGTCTCAGCTTAAGGGTTGGTTTGTTTGTTTCCCCTTTTCTCTGAAGTCTTCTTTAACCTCCCACAACTTTGTTACTTACTCCTGCTGAACACTCCCTTAACATTCCAAGTATTCAGTATCAATGACCTCCTCATACTATTAGAATTACTGATTTATTTTTGTCTCTCTGTCATTAGAGGCACATTTTCTAAACTGGTAGCATCCATGGCAGAGGACACTAGGCCTTTCCCACACTGCTTCAAATATCAAAGAAGATCAACAAGTATTAGTTGAATAAATTATATGTAAGTAAAAAAAATGCATGTATGCCTAAGTATTTGTTTGGTCCATGAGCTTCATATGTGCTAATTCATTTGTGAAGCATGTATGAAACAGGTAGTATGATCCAGTCACTGTACTAGGACTTGTGGATAAAAAGATAAATACTTTGCTTTCCCTGCCCCAAGATAGTTTAATTTTGATGTAGTAGAGGGAAAGATAATTATAGTGAAATAAATTTATGGGTATTTTTTCAGTACCTTATGTAATATAAAGATGCATGCATGTACATGGTAAATAGTAGTACTTGAGAGAAAAGTGCCATGAAAAGAATTTAGAAAAATTATTCCATTACAGTGTAGAACAATTGAGGTACTAGGGGAAGACAGGCAAATTTAAAGGTTTGTTGCTGAAAACCAGGCAAGAAAATATGATAGTGGAACTAAAGTAATGATTATGGAGATGGAGAAAACGGGAATGAGTTAAAAAATAAGAGATAGGTTTGATAATATGTGGAGACTGAATGGATGCAAGAGTTAAAGAAGAATGTGGATCCAAGAATGAGTCAAGTCCTCATTTTTGTACAAGTGACTGGATAATTTGTGCTATTGTTTACAAGAATAAAGATCTTAGAGTAGAAAGAGATCTTTGAGGAAAATATGAATTCCATTATGATAAGTTATTTTGAGATTACTTCATGTTACTCAATTGGTGATCTGTTATAGATTATTCATTCACATACATTCACCATACACTTTTTCTCCATAGTACAGCAGTAATCATTTTAGAAAATGAGGCAAAAAGTGATAATCATGCATAGTTCCTGCTTTCTAAGGCTGTTTGGTAAAAGGAGGCACAAGCACATGAACGTTGTACCTTGGGTTAAGTGCAATGACAGATACATATGTGTATATATATATATATGGGTTTCTATATGCCCGGTCTGTCTGGAGATGCAAAGGGAGTGAGAAACCAGAAAGACTGTGAAGGCTGGCATCTAAACTAAGTCCTGAGATATAAATAATATATAAAATGATATATCAAAAGCAGTTCAAGTCAAGGCTGAAGTAAATATTTCTCAATAAACAATGTTTGAAAAAATAACTTTTTGCAAAATAAAATCATATTTCAACTTACAGGTTGTATCAAATACATTTCAAACTGATTGAATTATTAAATCTAAAAAACTAAGCCATAAATAATTAAAGAAATAAGATGAGGTATTCATATTGTAGCTAATTGAGAATGGGCTTTCCCATGTAGATAATAGTTCAAATTACAAAGAAAAGGATAAACAAAATTGACTCTAAAATTACTTAATTATTATTGATTATTTGACTTGTATACATCAAATAACCAACAATAATTAATGTGCTATTAATATTAGAATACAAATTTTAAGCTTCATAATAAACTCTCATGACAAAGCACTTGTCTTCTGTTGCATAGTACATATTTGTTGAAAGAAAAGACAAATTCAAAAAAAGATAAAGGATGAATTATTATTTAAAATATTCATCTCACTAATATTTAGTATATTAATACATTTATGAAAAGTCATATGAAGAAACTTCTATATATTAGGTAGCTGGTTAAATTCTCCAAATATTGAGTAAGACAGTCATTCCTCTTGCTTGCACAATGTTTTCAGTCTAGTGGGAAAATCAACAAAAAGTAAAAAAAAAACAAAAACAAATAATTAACACACTGAAATATATATCTGAATGGGATTTAAAGCAGAAATGTTAGATTGTATGTATGATAACAGAATGAAAATTAAACAAAAAATCCTTAGACATACACTACACAAACAGTTGACCCTAAGTTAAACCAGGGCTATAGTTAATAGGACAATTATAAAAATGTGCTATCATCAATTGTAACAGATGTTTCACACCAATGCAAGGTGTTAATAATACGGTACTATATGGGAATCCTGTATTTTATGTATGATTGTTCTGTAAACACAGAACCTCTCTAGTAAAGAAAAAAACAAAAAACAAAAAACAAAGAATCTGTCTCTCACAAATCCATGTATTTACATAATTATGTATATTCAAAAGCACTGGGCTGTTTATTCACTGGAGAAGAAAATAGTGAGTTCGATCAGTATTGGGGTATTTCCTCAAAGATCTAAAGGGAACAGTAAAGGAAAACTGAGTTATGGAAATGACTAATGAGTCATAGAAATAATATACATTGTATAAGAAGGTTAGTGAAGAGTGGAGGAGAAAGGGAAATGAAACATCAGGAATGCATTTGCTTATACTGATTTGTATGCTTCGGCAAAGTGGAATAACGATTGGGTTACAATTAAGCAATGGAATTAAAAGGGCAAAAATAGAAAATTTAATTCAAAGCTTAAAATATTAAATTGTAAATATTTGATGTGTAGTCTTTCTGGTCAATAAGTGCAGCCACAGGTCCAAAAGTAACACTAATGTAATATAGAGGTGAAGGTGGTTTAATAAAAAAGTGTTGGAGGAAACCAAGTTTAATTGTTATTTAAGTGAAATGTGTGTAAAGCACAATCTTCAATTAAATCTATTTTAGCTTAGCTGACCTTTAAAACTTTACTTTCCAAGCTGTTTCTCTGTTCAACCTAATCCAGAGTTAATTCAAAATCTCCACAGTCTTGATTTTTTCTTCTTTTAGTGGTTTTTATAGATATATTTCTTCAAAACATAAGTTGTAAAACAAATTGTAAACTGTAAATGCTAAAACTAAAAACAAAGAAAGAATTCAAGTGAAAATAGCATCTATTTTCCCACAGAGCTGTCATGCCTCATTAAGTAAATGTAAATTGTATTCTTCTATTTATCTACTATGAAGTAAAGAAATCTTCAATCCAAAATTAATACTTTTATTCAATTGCTTGTAGAAGAAAGAGGGGAAGTGATTGCATTAGGAAAAAAGACATTTCCTTGTCTGGAAGTATTGTTTGCTATTTTTCTATAATGACAGAATGAGTTGTTAAAGTGTCTTTTTAAAGTAGGACATATCCGATTTTCCTTATGGAAATTACCACCTTACTGATGATTCTATTTTTTTTCTCACAGAATTACCTTACTAATTACATATTGTAAAAATTGAATTGCACTAGAAGCTATTTTTTACACAAATGTTTGAACACACATTGTCATGTGTCAAATAAAAGGCCTGAACTTGTTCCCATTTAATTAGAAGATATATAAAATATGATTAAATATTTTGAAACAATTTTCCTTAATTTCTGTAATAAAAATCTTTGCATGACTGTCTTTGTTAATTCAGTATACTTATGAATTAAGTAAAGTTAATTATGCAGTACTTAAAATACTTAAATACTTAAAATACTTAAATACTTAAGTACTTAAAATACTTAAAATATTTAAAAAATATTTTTAAAAAATATCAGAAATGGGGAAATAGGAAAGCAATATAATAACAATATCCCTGATCCAACTGCCCAATTTAGGAATATAAAAGAAATATATATTTACTAAATATAAATTTAGTAAATAGTTCATATGGGATATTATCTGCATGTTCTTACCATTTTTACCCATTTGTTCTCCCTGCAAAAACTATTGGATTTAACTTTTTATAGACATATACTTGCTTTTTTTATATAATACTAACTGTAATTATTATCCCTAGATATATTACTTGACTGCAATATTTGGGGGAATTTTAAATACAGTATCACCCTAAATACATTTTTCAATGACTTGCTTTTTTAAAAAATAGCATTATTTCAATTATTGTATTTTATTTTAATTATTGTATTTATTTCATTGTCACTATGATATTTAAAACCTATTCTACTATGATATTTAAAATCTGGTCATTTGAATTGTTTTAGATGTTTGTTACATAGAATAATACTGCAATAAACATTTTTTTATAAGTCCCCTGGTGAACATATGGCACAGTTTACCTAGGATTTTAAATAAAAGAATACAAATCACTTTGGAAAATGGTTGTACCAATCCACATTCCTTCAAGTAGAGTCTAAGAGTTACAATGTCTCTAAATCCTCATCAGAACTTGACTTTGTCAGACTTTTAATTTCTGCAAATCTACTGCATACAAAAAGGAGTAACTATGGTAAAATTCTATATTTGCCTACTTGTTAATGAGATAGCACACCGGTTACATGTTTCTGTTTGTGCTTTCCCTTCTATATAATGTATATATTATGTCTGTCTATATACACACACATGCACACACCCACACACATATATACCTACATGTATATAAATCTAACTGGATTTTTTTCTTGTTCTCATATTGATGTACTGATATTTGAACTTTCATTGATATATGTGATAAATATTACCTCCTGCTTCATTCATTGTTTTTCCTACTTCTTTATGTTGTCATTTGATAAAAGGACACTAATTTTGATGTATTTGCATTTATCATTTTAAGCTTTTTTGCTTAGCATCTTTGAGATCCATTTTAAGACTTTTAAAATTTTAGAATGGGGGATGGCAAAATGATGGCATAGAGAGGAGTGGGATTTAGTTAGTCCCCTAGAACAACTAAGGAACAACCAGTAACAACTAGTAAATAATTTGGAATAACTGCTGCAGAACAACTGTGACAGTCCACACATTGTACATCAATGTGGAGTGGGAGGAATGCCTGAGATCACAGCATAAAATCTGGAAGTGAAAACTGTGGAATTGTGTCGGGAGCCCTCTCCCCCCACCACACACACAGTAGGCTTAGCTGCAAAACCTTGCTGTGGTAGAGAGCAGCACTCTCCCAGCAAGTGAATATAGGTCAATTGAGCTCCCACTGGGGTTTTAATTAACAAATGTGGACTGCTGAATACAAGCTACAAACCCCCAAGAAGCAGACAGAGGCTTTTAGTGATGATTGGCCTTGAAGAACCAGAAGATTCTTCTGTCCCAGGAGGGGGGGCCCAGAAGACCAGTTGTTACTTCTGGCTAATGAGTGAAACTAGGGGGCCATGTACTGGCTCTAAAAGAGGACTTTCTGTCCCTTTTTCTTTCACTCAAATTGAGGATCTCAGAGGAGAGAGCTGCAGCCATTTTCAGTTCTCAGTGCTATGACCCAGACAGGGGTGGAGACAACAGAGTCAGAGAGAAAATTCAAATGTTAATGATAACTCCCTAGGGGGTGTATCTTCACTAAGAGGAAAGAGGTGAGGTCCAGCTTTCCCTTCAGAACCAGACCCCAGAGCCTGGGGGAAAAGAGCCAGAACAGAAACTGAAGCCAAAAAACATCTCCTTACACCACTCAGGAGTGACAGGCTGATAGGCGCCACCTGCTGGGCAGGTTAGGAAAAGCACAGTGACTAGAGACCTCCCAGGAAAGTCTGTCATTCTTCCAAGATACACCCTGAATATAACCCCATTCTGAGACCTGAACCCATTCTGATCTGGGAAAATCTGACTGGGGTAACCAAGGGAACCAGATGCCTAGACAACAGAAAACTACAATCCATACTAGGAAAAATGAAGAAATGACTCAAAGGAACAAACTTACACTTCAATCAAGATACAGTGGAGATATTGTTTCACTTTAATGAAACAATCTATTAAGAATTTTCAAAGAAACATGCTAAATCAAATCAAAAAACAAGTCAACAAGTTCAGGGAAGATATAACAAAAGATATGAAGGCTACAAAGGAAACACTGGGTAAACATAAGGTAGAAATCGAAAGTTTGAAAAAACAACTGGCAGAATCTATGGAAATGAAAGGCACAACACAAGAAATGAAAAACGTAATGGAGACATAAAACAACAGATCTCAAGAAGCAGAAGAAAACACTCAGAAACTGGAGAACAAGGCACCTGAAAGCCTACACATAAAAGAACAGATAGAGAAAAGAATGAAAAACATAAGCAACATCTCTAGGAACTTAAAGACAAACCAGAATACAGGAATGTATGTGTCATTGGTGTCCCAGAAGAAGAGAAGGGATAAGCGGTAGAAGCAATAATAGAGGAAATAATCAATGAAAATTTCCCATCTCTTATAAAAGACATAGAATTACAGTTCCAAGGAACACAGTGTGCCCCAAACAGAATAGATCTGAATAGACCTACACCAAGGCATTTAATAATCAGATTATCAAACATGAAAGACAAAGAGAGAATCCTGAATGCAGCAAGAGAAAAGCAATCCATCACATACAAAGGAAGCTTGATAAGACTATGTGTGGATTTCTCAGTAGAAACCATGGAGGCAAGAAGGAAGTGGGGTGATATATTTAAGATACTGAAATAGAAAAACCACAGCAACCAAGAATCCTGTATCCAGCAAAACTGTCCTTCAAATATGAGGTAGAGTTTAAAATATTCTCCAACAAACAGACAATGAGAGAGTTTGTGAACAAGATACCTGATTTACAGGAAATACTAAAGGGAGCACTACAGACAAACAGGAAAAGACAGGAGTGAGAGGTTTGGAACACAATTTTGGGTGATGGTAGCACAGCAATGTAAGTACACTGAACAAAGATGATATATGGTTGAAAGAGGAAGGTTAGGAGCATGTGGGACAACAGAAGGAAAGAAGAAAGATAAAGGCTTGGACTGTATAACTTAGTGAAACCTAGAGTGCTCAACAATTGTGATAAATGTACAAATATGTTTTTACATGATGGAGAACAAATGAATGTCAACCTTGCAAGGTGTTAAAAATAGGGTGGGATTGGGGAAAAATACAATCAATGCAAACTAGAGACTATAGTTAACAGAAGCATTATATTTTTATAGTTATAGTTAACATAAACATTATGTTACTTTAATGTAACAAAGGCAATATACCAAAACCAAATGTATATAAGACGGAGGCATAAGGGAGGAGTATGGACTCTTGGCATTGGTGATGTTGTCTGACTCTTTTATTCTACTTTAGGTTAACTCTATCTTTCCTTTTGTTGCTTTTTGCCTGCCATGTTTGTTTGTTTTTTCTCTTTTTCTTTTTTCTCTCTACCTTCTTTGACTCTCCTTCTTTGTGGAAGAAATGGAGATGTCTTTATATAGATAGTGGTGATGGTGGTGAATACATAAATATATGACTATACAGGGAACCATCAATTACTTACTTAGGATGGAATGTATGGTGTGTAAACAAAACCGTTTTGAAAAAAAAAGGATTGATGAAGAAAGCTTGAGGGCACTACATTCAGTGAAATAAGTCAGGCACATAACAACAAATATTTCATGGTCTCATTGATATGAATTAATTATATATGTAAGCTCATAGACATGAAATATAAGTTACCAAGATACAGAACAAGGCTAAAGAACTGGGAGCAGTTGCTTATTATGAGCAGAATGTTCAACTAGGCTGAACCTAATGTTTGGAAGTGGACAAAGGTGATGGTAGCATGATATTGTGAGAATAACTAACCATGCTGATTGGCATGTGAATGAGGGTAAGCTCAGAGTCACATACGTCACCAGAAGGAACGTTGGAGATTAAAAGATGGGAATGTATAAAACAGTGCATCTTGTGGTGGACAATCTCCATGATTAACTATATAAGTATTACCAATCTCTTTCATGAACTAGAATAAATGTATGACACTATAACTAGAAGTTAATAATAGAGTGATATATAGGGAAAATATATACCTATTGCAAACCATGTACTACAGTTAGTAGTACTTGAACATTCTTTCATCAATAGTAACAAATGTACTGTACCAATAGTATGAATCAATAATGGAGGTGAGGAGGTTAGGGGTATGGGAGGATTTGACTTTTCTTTTTTTGCCTTTATTTCTTTTCTGGAGTAATGAAAATGTTCTAAATTTGAAAAAAAAATAATAATTGTGATGGATGCACAGCTGTATGATGGTACCGTGGGCAATTGATTGTGCACTTTGCATCTTTGGATAGTTGTATGGTATGTGAACAATCTCAGTAAAATGAAATTTTAATAAAAAAGTTAAAAAAAAATTTGGAACAGTATTAGAATTAAAGAAAAGTTGCAAAGATAGTACAAAGATTTCCCATATACATCACACATAATTCCCTCTGTTATTCACTTCATACATTTGTTAAAGAAGAAACATTGATACATTATTGTTAACTAAAGTTCGTAAGTCCATTTTTTATTCAGATTTCCTTAGTTTTTACTGAATGTCCTTTCTCTGTTCTAAGATTCCATCCAGGATGGATAACCTGGCTGAGGGAGTGTTTACTGTGATTCCTGCTGTAAAGTTGGTCTCTGCATTCCCCCACTCCCTTCAATACCACACTCTTTGGAAAGGAAGCACTATGCACAGCCCACACCTAAAGAGTGGAGGGTTGTGTTCCACCTCCTTGAGCATGAAGTATCTAAGAAATTATTTGGAATTTTTCTGCATTGGGAATTTGTCTGTTCTTTTTCAATTAGCATTTATTTAATCAATTACCTAAATATAGACTCATGGCTATTTCTCTTATGAATTGGACTATAATTTAATACACCTTCAGTTTATTACTTTTTTTTTTCTATAGCTTTGCCCATTGGAGGCTTTTTTAGTTAATGTCTGTACCGTTTGTTATACCCCCATGATTGCGTATGTGGGTGTATGTGTGTGTGTGTTCAGCACATCTGTACTTTCTGGAAATACAAGATGATCCAGGCCCATCTTTTATATTTCCCACTGAATGAATCCACAGCTATATCTTCAATTTACTATTATTGCTTCAGATTTGAATATACCTGTGTTGGTAATTGATATATCAAACAGGCAGAAAATCAGTAAAGAAACAGATGGCTTGCACAGCACTATCAATCAATGTGATCTAATTGACATTTTACAATACTGCATCTGACATCAGAAGAATGCACAATTTTCTCACACTCTCATGGAACATTGACCAAAATAGATCACATCTTGTGTCATAAAATATACTCTCACAAATTTAAAAGGATAAAAATCATAAAGTTTATGCTCTCAGACCACTATGGACTTAAACTAGATACCAAAACAGAAAGTAGCTGGAAAATCTCTAAATATTTGGAAGTTAGACATCACACTTTGAAATAACACATGGTCAAGAAGAATGCTCAAGAAAAATTTAAAGCAATATTGGGAATTAAATTAAAATGAAAATACAACTTAAAATTAGAGGAAAATTTATAGCATTAAATATTTATATTGGAAAATAATAGATATTTGAAATCATAAACTTAAGACTCCACTTTAGGATACTAGAGAAATAAGGAGAAATTATGCCTAACACAAAAAAGAAAGATATAAATTAAAGCAGAAATAAATAAAATTGAAAAAAAAGGAAAAGAGAGAAAGCAAAATCAAAAGCTGGTTCTTTGAAAAGATCATGAAAATTAATAAATCACTAGAAAGGCTAACCCAAAGAAAGTAGAGAAGACACAAATTAACAATATGAGTAATGATAGAGAAGTCATCACTTTTGATTTCTTACACATCAAAAAGGGTAACAGAGAAATACTACAAAGAATGCTATGCCCACAAATTTGATTACTTCGATGATATGATTCAATTCCCTGAATGACACAAACTGCTGGAACTCACATTCAAAAAATAGATAACCTTAATAGCCCTGCGTTTATTAAAGAATTGAATCAATGATTAATAAATTTCCAGAAAAGAAGCACCAGGGCCAGACGGTTTGACTGGTGAATTCTATAAAATATTTAAGGAAAAAAATAATACCAATTCTCCCTAATCTTTTCCAGAAAACAGAAGCAAAGGAAACACTTCCTAATTCATTCTATAATGCTAGCATTACCCTAAAACAAAAAATCAGATTAAGATAATAGAATAAAAGAAAACCACAAATATATTTCATGAACGTAGATGGAGAATCCTAAAACAATAAGCATATCTAATCCAACAATATATAGAAATAATCATACATTATGAGCAAGTAGGATTAATTCCATCTGTGCAAGGTTGATTCAATGTTTGGAAATCAGCCATTGTAATCCACTATATCAACAAGCTAAAATAGGAAAAGCATATGATCATATAGCTGATGCAGAAAAAACATTGGACAAAATCCACCATCGCTCATGTTGAAAACTCCTACCAAACCAGGAATAGGCAAAACATCCTCAACTTGACAAAAACGTCTACAAAAAAATCTATGGTTAACATCATACTATTAATTGTGAGAGACAGGATGCATGCCCTTAAGACAATGAAAAACAAAACAAAATAGAGCTGTAGTTAAAGGAAATAACTTTTTGTATATTTAGTAATGTGTACTAATATGCAAACATCATCAGTGGTTAATCTTGAATGGTAAAGAAAGGTCAGACTGGCTTCCATTCCCAATGCTTTGCTGGCTTCCATTACCAAAAGGATCAGATATCCCTTCTCAGCAACCCTATTTAATGTTATACAGGAAATCCTAGCTAGAGCAAAAAGACATTGTATTAACTTCTAACTTCGTTTTTGGAATAAACCCAACTAATTGAGAAGGCATTCTTTTTTTTTTTTTTAATATGTTGCCAATTTAGACATGCTAAGATATTATTTATATTTAATTAAACTAGCCTAGTTATTTCCCTTTATACTATGAACCTTTTCTAGTTTCAAAATTAATATGTTGATATAGCTCCAGATAGGTTCTATGCAAAGCAAGACCAGCCTCATCAGATGTGGGAGAAGAAATTGCTTCTGCTGGTGAGGGAGGCCACCTGAGAGAATCTGGAGTCAACTGAATTCATGCCAATGTCTGCATTAGAATTCTCAGGATGTTACTTTTCCCTATAACAAAGCCTCAGATTTCACATGGTATACCTATTGAAGATGTCACTTCAATCAATGTTTCATTCATGTCCTTCAGGATCAGACTCTATCTGTTTCATGGTCACATGAGCACTATAGCTTTAAAAGATAAAAGATTTGGGGGAAATAAAAGAGATTCTGTAGTTCTCTGATTGCTTCTTTTTTATCAAGATATAATTTATATATAGTATAATTGACCCTTTTTTGTATACAGTTTTATGAATCTTGAAAAACACTTGAGTCACGTAAACACCCCCGATAGATATACAACAGTTCTATCACTCTAAAATTCCCTCATGCCTTTCTGCAGTCATCTGTTCCCTCACCCTCTGCCTTTGGCAACAACTGCTCTTATGTCTGTCTCTATTGATTTTCTTTTTCCATAAAGAATATCATATGAATGATATAATATAGTATTTGGCCTTTAGAGTCTGGCTTTTTTCATTTAACATAAAACATCTGCACAAAGCTCTACTATCGGAGATTATTTAGCTAATCCTTACAGGAAGTTCTGTGCAAAGCATTGGGAATGGAAGCCAGTCTGACCTTTCCTTGTCATTCAAGATTAACCATTGATGATATTTGCATATTAGTACAAATTACTAAATATACAAAAAGTTATTTCCTTTAACTACAGCTCTATTTTGTTTTTGTTTTTCTTTCATTATATTTGGCACTGAAATAAATTTGTTTTTGCAATTCAAGGAAAATTGACGTGAAATCAATTGTTGGGTTGAACACTGATCTCTACTTTGGTGATGTGACCACTTGACACTCCAGTACTGAGTCCAATGGCTGTATACTCACTTCTGGCCATTTTAGGGGGAGTTTTTAAGAAAGATATTATTTTCTTTTTTTCTTCTCTTCTTTTTAATTTTTTTTCTTAACGGAGCAGGCATAGAAAGCACTGCTCTTTTTTCTCTGTCACTCTGCCTTGAAAATAAATATGTTTTGGAGGGCAGAAGCAGTCATCTTGTGAACAAAAAGTAACAAGCCTGGAGAAAAAAATCACACTTTGTGCAAGAGAATACAGTGAAAGAAAAAGCAGGAATATTTGATCAGCTGAATTGATGCAGGCTACATTTACTTTTAGACTTCATGTTATGTGAGAAAAATGCTTATTTTTTAAGCCATTTTAAGTTGAATTTTCTGTTACTCGAATCAGAAAACATTCCTAGCTGAACCAGTCTAAATAGGTTGGTTTACCAGACCTCCATATGTAAATATTTTACACCTTGTAAAAGTTTTAAATAGAAAGCAAACATGAATTTGCCTTTGAGAATCAATAATCACTTTTTCTCAATAAGCTATTAATATGTGTATGTTCAATATTCTTACCTTCGATTATGTATTGCCAGACATTGATATGAGATTCAACTAAATGTAAGTTGCATTGGTGGCTTGTCTGTATATATGTATGTGTATATATATATATATTTGTTATATAACCTTATTTTTTTCCTGTTGAATTAAGAAAAGTTGTGTTCAACTTATGAAAGAGAAACTCTGGCATAAGATTAAAAGTCCATATTCTTCTTTGTCTATAAAAAAATGGTAAATCATAGGAACAATTTTATATACATCATTGATAGGGCATAATTATAATGGTGTGAGACATTTGGGGGCCTTGGGAGGAAGTGAGTATATTTTGCCTGTGGGAGAGATGTGAATAATTGGGGATCAAGGAGCTGATTCAGATGCCCTCCAATGATCCTCACATCCTAGAATTCGCAGCTTTGTGTGAGTCCCTTCTCTTGAGTGTGGGCTGGATTTAGTGACATGCTTCTATAAAATAATCCTGCAAAAATGATAAAATGTAATTTCTGAGATTAGATTGCAAAAGACTACTTTTTCCATTTTGGGTTCTCTCTCTCTCTCTCTCTCTCTCTCTCTCTCTCTCTCTCTCTCTCTTTCTCTCCAGATACATGTATGTATGTATGTGTGTGTGTGTGTGTGTGTGTGTGTGTATATATATATATATATATATACATATCTCAGAAGGCTTTTTTTGACAGATATGAAAATAAGATTATAAGATCTCTAAGACTGAGTAAAGACTGTTATACAGTAAATTTTAGAGATTTAATTCTTCTCATAAAGCCAAACAGTAATGAGGTGCAGGCTACCAAAATGCTGCATGGTGTCTTAGAGATGTACCTTATTTGATGATGTAAGTAAAAGAATCTCCATTTCTAATTGTAACATTTTCCAGATCTCTGTTTTTCACCATCCTATAACTCAAATATCACCATAAACTTCCCCATCCCCTAAACACCAAAGAATTACCATGAGGCTCTATAAAAGCCCAGTTTCCACTGGTATGTTTGTCCCCAACATAAAGATGTCCATTAGCAAAGACCTTATTTTCCAGATAGCCCTTGATTTCTTGTAAGCTAAAACAAACAACTGTGGTAGCAAAATGGTTATCTTAGCATTGTTAATTGTGAAGACTAACCCATTTGATATAAAGTATAGAGTTACTATCCGTTTAGTCAGTCACTTGTGCACTCCACATATAGTTATTGAGTGCCTACTGTGTTTTAGACAATGGTCTAGACACTGGAGATACAATATGGAATAAAACAAAAGCCATGCTCTAATCAATATTATAGCCCTAAAGGTGTAAATAGATAATAAATAATAAATATCATGCCAGATGATGAAAATGCCCTTGAAAGAAATAAAGCAAAATTAATGCTGACTTAGAGGGCCTGGGATTATTTATTAACTTTTTAGTGGTATTCTGGGAATGCCTTACTAATTTTGTGACACTTGAGCAAAGACCAGAAGGTAGTCAGGGTACCTTGCAGGTGGTAAGAAATGAGCTTTCCTGGTAGGGCAAACTGCAAGTGGACAAATCTTCATGGAAGAACATGCTCGCCTGTGTGAATAACCACAAAGAAGTCGGTTTGACAGCAAGAACGTAAGAAGCAAAGCATAGGGTAGAAGGAAATGAAATTACAGAAGGAAGAAGGGGTCGGGTTATGCAGGGCTTTGTTGACTATTGTAAAGACTTTGACTTTGATGAGGAGTGCTGTAGGAAGGCATTGGTGAACTGAGCAGAGGAGTAACAAAATATGACTCATGCTTTTGAAAGGATCATTCTGGTTGCAGTATTCAGAATCGACTCTAGAATGGTAAATGCAAAAACAAAAAGCATATCCATCTCTTGTCTTGATGAATGCAGTAGTCTACAAACTGGAACATGCCAGTAGGAGCAATGCTGAGAATTCATTAGATTCTGAATATACCTTAAAGGGAGTATGAACAGATTTGCTAAAGAAATGACTCTCAGGCAGAGTAAAAGGGAGGAGTCAAAGGTGATTACAAGGATTCTGGGATGAGATTCTAAAGAACAGAATTGTCATTTAAGGATTAGGAAGAACAAGTTTGGGGAGGGGCACAAGTTTGGCTTTGGACATGTTAAGTTTGAAATAACTCCTTGTTTGTAGGAAGCAATGTCCAGTAGGCTGCTGGATATGAAACAACTGGGTTTAAAGAAGTTTGGGTTGGAGATATAGTATTAAGGAATCATCAGCCTAGAAATGAGCCTGAAGAGATCACCTAAGGAACTGGTATAAATAGAAAAAAGAAGACATCTGTGACTGCATTCTAGAGCACCACAACGTTCAGAGGTCATTCGTTCTCTCGTCATTCCCAATACAGATTGTTCAGGTTTGCTAATGTTGCTGTTATGCAAAATACCAGAAATGGACTGGCTTTTATAAAGGGGATTTATCTGGTTAAAAAGTTACAGTCCTAAGGCCATAAAAGTGTTCAAACAAAGGCATCGAAAGGATGTATCTTCACTGAAGAATGGACAGTGGCATCCAGAACACCTTTGTCAGCTGGAAAGGCTGGTATCTGCTGTTCCTGGGTTTCATTTCAAAATGGCTTTCTCCAAAATTCTCTGGGTTTGTCTCTCTGAGCCTCTTCAGCTCATGTGCATCTAACCATCTGGAGGTCCTCTCTTTGATTCTTGGGAGAAAACTTTGGGCTAGCAACTCATAGCTTGGCATCTCCAAACATATTTCTGTCTGCATCTCCAAGCATCAGTTTTCAATAGCCTTCTCCAAAATGTCTCTCTCAATTGCTCTCCAAAATGTCTCTCTCTTACAAGACTCCAGTGATCTAATTAAGACCCACCCTGAATGGATGGGGTCCACATCTCCATGGAGATAATTCAATCAAAGGCCTAGCCCACAGTTGATTGAGTCACGTATTCATGGAAACACTCAATCAAAAGGTCACAACTTAATCAGAAAGATTAATAAATCTGCCCCCACAAGATTGCATTGAAGAATATGGCTTTTGCTGGGGGACATAATATATACAAACTGACAAACAGATGCTGTACAGATTTGGATACTGAGCTAGGTATAGAGTTCTGGAATCTGTATGAACAGAGACACATAATGAAGTACCTGTGTGAGTTAGGTTACAAGGGCCATTATTCTGATTTTCCAAAATTTCTTAGAAAGAAATTTGCTTTTTTTTCCCTCTCTTTTAAAAATAAATTGTATAAAGGTCAAGCAGTTTTCTTTTAGGTTTTAGTCTTTTGGTGAGCTAAGAATTCTTAATATGAAACTATTGTAAATTAAACCAGTGATGAGTGACCTAGACCTAGACAGCTAATAGACTAACATTAACCACAGTATCTAAACTCTTATTGGACAGGATCTAATCTGATTGGTGTTTTCTCTTACAAATCTAAGAGGGTATTAATTATAACCTTTATGAGAATAGAAAATAAAACTGCAAAAACACCATCCTATAATTGAGTTATACGATCAAGTGTAAATATGAGGGGTAATGAATTTTACCTACTCCCCCAATGCAAACCATAGAACTTTCTGGGTTTTAGAAAATCAGAAGCACCAGTAATACTGGAAAGCTACTCAAAATGTGTTTCAAGAAAACAATAACATAAGCATTACTTGGGAATTAGCTAGAAATGCAGTCTTTGGTGCTAACCCAGATCTACTGAATCAAACCTGCATTTTAATAAGATCCCCAGGTGGTTGGTTTTCATACTAAAACTTGAGAATAACTTTCACAGAAGATACAGAAGAATTCCTGAGATGTGCTGGAAAGAAATGGAGTATTTGAATGATATATTCTAAGTTAGTTCACAGTTCCTTGAATTTTTTATGAAAATGGGCTGTTGCTCTTATTCTGTCAAGATCATATTCCTGAGAAGCTACAAGCCTATTGACCTCACAGCATCAAATAATTTACTGAACTGTCTAAAGAAAATGTGGCTCAATTTGTTCTTGCACCCATCTCAGCCTTACACACGTTAATCAGCTGCCTTCCTCCTTATGAATAGAAACTGACTATCAAGATGAATTGTCACTTTCTCAGAACAAACATTGGAAAATTTTCTTGCAAAGGCTGATATTTGGAAGATGATAATATTTTCCAATTCCTTAAAATCTTCACCATGCTGTATAACCAAATAGCCAGAAAGATTTAATTCAATTCCCTAAGATACCAGATAGGATGTATAGGGTTGCTATGGATTTGAAGGCTTGTGAATGATAATTTTCATGGTTAAATATAAAAAATAATAATGTATGTTGGTATAAATAAGAAATACTTATTTCATTTAGAGTATGACCTATTAGGTAGAGGGCATACTGAATTACATTTTCACTGGTTTGGGGAATAGTGAGTTTTAACTACTGTATTAGTTTCCTAGTCTGTTCAAGCAAATAACATGCAATAGGAATTTAGTTGCCCACACCTTTCAGTATGGAAAAAAAGTCCAAATCAGGGCACCATCAAGATAATTCTTTCTTTTCCAGTACTGTGGCATTCTGGGGCTGGCTGCTAGTAATCCTTCTTACTTAGTTTGGTACATGGCAAAGCACGTGAAGCCCTCTTCTGGCGTCTCCTTTCTCTTCCAGGCTCTGTTGATTTCAGCTTCTGACTACTCCTTGTGACTTTCTCTGTCTGAATTTCATTATGCTTAAAAAGGACTTCAGTAATATGTTTAAGGTCCATCCTGGCAGTGGGCCACACCTTAACTGAAGAAACCTCATCAGAAGTTTCTACTTACAATGGGTTCACACCCACAGGAATGGATTAAGTTTAAGAACATGTTTTCCTGGGATACATACAGCTCCAAACCACCACAACTATCAATTGTACTAAATAGTATATGGACTGAAATATGGAATGTTAATATAAATATAGGTGACATAGGCTTTCTTTATGATTCCAATGAGTTATGTCTAGCTATCCATTTGTATCATTCCTTCTTTACTCATAAATGTAAATCTGTGATTTGTGTGTGTTCCTGACATGCCAATATGATACCTGCTTAAACATTTTATGATGTTTTAAGTCAGTATCACTGTTTAATTTTAAAAGACATGTGTCTAGAAGCTGTCACATAAATAAAAATGACATGCTGCTTTATATTTTTTATTAAACTTCAGACAAAATAGAGCTCTGCCAGGTAGAGAAAAAATGAAAGTCATTTCTAAATTTAGGTGCAGAGTAAACCATGGCTAAGGTTGGCAAATTCATAGCAGAGACAACTATTTACAACAATAGTTGGTAAACTTAAGAGAAAGAGTTGCCTGTGTTATTTTTTAAAAACCTAGCAAAATTTACAATAAATTTATTGATATCTTGAGCTGTGATTTTTTTTCCAGAAAGCTGTGCTCCACATTTCCTTAAACGAGTGTCATTTCATTAGTCAGTCCTATGTTCTTTACTTTATATTCTTAGGATTTAATCTGATAGGATTAAATTTAGAAAATTGACATCTCATTTATATTCAAAATGTTTTAAAATACAATTATTGAAGAGATTTTATAGGTAAGAGAAAAACATCATTGGAGTTTAAAAATACATCTTTTGATCAAGTGCTCTAAGATTGAATTGGAAATGGGACAATGACTTTGAAAAAATAAAACATCGAATTAAATTATGTAGTAACGTTTATCCATTTTGTTTAAGCTTACAAGATGGAAGCTTGGAAGACGGAAAACATAATTTTGTTTTTTAAAAATACAACAAAATTTTATGTCCTGACAGATAAATCAAGTTTCAGTTTACAAATTTATTTTAATTTCAATTAGTCCATTTGAAATGTTAAGATAGTTCAAATTTATTAGATGGTAGTTGTCTAAAAATAACTGAACATTTATCTCAGCGGGAATTTTAAAACAGATTGTTTAAATTTTAGAAGAAATGGCCAAACAATAAAAATGTGCTTATGTTTCTGCAGAGGAAAAGCTTACAAATAGAAGGAAAGTTAATATAGGTTAAACAATTTATTTCTATAAATTCATCTGTACTAATTTATGTATATGTATTTTCATTTTTGGTAATTTAATTGAATGCTAGACTATTTGTCTCCTGAAACTCTAATCTGAGTAAGAACAATCACAGACCTCTATATAATAGCAGTGTGATGTTTCTTGACACCCAGCAGGCAACTACAAGGTCTGGAAGAAAGAATTTTGAGAGAGTAAATGGAGTAGTGTCTTTCTGAAAATGAGGAAAATTGATGAATCTCTATTCAGCAGAAGCATCCTGCCAGTCTGAGCTGTCCAATGCTGAGCTATCAGTTTCCCTTATTGCTACACTATGGCTACAGCTTTACTCTTTTTTGAAGTGCTCTTTCTAGATAACAATAAAAGAAAGATAACAAGCATCAATATTGTGAAAAATCCCCCATACAAGCTCTCTGCTAAATAGAAGTTAAGAAACAATAGATCAAGCTCCTCTGGAGTTCAGGGTTTGGGCAGAATCTCTTCAGAATGATAACACTCAATACCTTAACTCTATTTGCTCTACCTGTGTAATTTTCCTGAACATACCTCTATATTGCTTATTTTACTTCTGCAAGCTTATGACACTAACAGTTAACAAAAAATGTGAGTGCAGCCTTTAAGTTTTTCCATTTTACTTTTTTTCATATGTAAGTAGTGCTATTATATAATATTAAAATAATTCATACCTCAGTTAAGATAGAAAATAATATCAAGTGAAAAGATTTGGGAATTTTTCTAGAGGTATATATACAATATATACATCCACAATATATACATCTATTTTGATCCCAGCTTGCCACAATATTCCTTCCCACAGAATAACATTTATGTATCCTCTATTAAAAAATAACACATATAGGAGGTATTTCTAACTACCTCTATATCTTCACTTGAAATCCTCATCCAGCCTGCCTTACTGTTCTGTTGGGACAATGCATGTTAAACTTCCTCATCCCAGCTTAGCATGTAATGCCTGTTATCTCTTGCCAAGCATAGTTCTGATTTCTACACAGCTTCCTATTTGGGCAAGACTTTAAAGGTTCTTATCATTTCCATTTCAAAGTGAACTTAGGAAAGTAGGAAAACTCGAGTTCAGCTCTTAACAAGATGATACCCTTTGAAATAGCCATTCCAATATTGTCCTTGAAATAAGATCTGTAGCATGCCATCAATATTTTTTTTCCCCAATTCTGCTGTGGCTTTTTCACTTGCTAGATCATATAAAAAATAACTAACATTTTTTCCTGAGTACATCTGTTAAAATAATTGAAAAATGGTTTTAATATTGTCTTCAGACATACGTAAAAATTATACAAAACACACAATTGTTATTTGCTAACATTTTGGAAGAGAACAAGATAGGGAAAGTTTCTTGGCAGTGACACATTTTGCTTTAGTTGATTTTCTATTATCACAATAAGATATATTTCATAATTCTTCATTATATTAGCTTTCAATATCCAATCTACAAATGTGGATTCATGGAGGCACTTAGAATATGTTTTTGTACATTATTACTATTATGAATGTCAAATAGTGATTAAGTGCTAATAAGAGCACTATATTTTACTTGGTAGTAGCTGAGGTTTTGGTAATATTCAATGAGCATAAAATCAAAAGCATTCATTTTTTGCAAATTTTCTATAATGACCTTAAAAACACAATTTATTTTCAAATAAACAACTTAAGCCTTCTTTCTTCAATTTGGCATTAGATTAATAAGCCATAAGTTTTGGAGCCCATTTTTCACTCAAGATATGCATATTTCAAAAAGAGTGTTTTAAAGAAATTTTCATGTGCATTATCATTTGCTAAGTGAAAAAAGAAATACATTTTAAAAACTAAAAGACTTAGTATTTTCCTCCTGGAGAAAGCGGCTGCAACAAAATTTCTTGTGGTCACCATACACCTCTTCTCTCTTTCTTATTTAGAGATACAACCTCTGATATTTAACTAGAAACCTAGCCATGGGTGGAATGAAGGTATCTCCTAGCCTTTCTTGAAGATTCCTAAACAGATAGGAAAGGATTTAATAAAACCATAATTATTAGGAAATTATATTGTTATCAATCTAGAGAGAGAGAAAAAAAAAACAGAAACAACAAATCAAATACAAGATTTAGAAGATTTTCCAAACTTTCCAAATAAAATAATCAAACTACAAAAGCATGACTCTCTTAAAGCAGTTATCAAATAGTAAAAGTAACTAAAATTTAGATATTATCAACAACAACTTAAAAGGGGACCTTAACAACTAGAAAAATATTTACTGATTTTTGTAATTGAGGTAATATTATAAAAGTGAGTACTTCCAAAATCAATCTATGGATTAGTTGGAATACTAATAAAAATTCAAGTAACCTTCTGGGGTGATTTGCTAAACATTATCATATTTATATGGAACACTAAAGATCTTTAATATAAATCAACCTTTAAAAAAAAAGATGAAAAAAGGAACAATTTTTCCTATTAATGAATTACTTATTATACCATAATAATAAAATTAGTATCATTTGCAGAAGAATGACAAATTGGCCAATGTACCAAAGTGGAAAATTCAGAGATAGAATTCACATTAATTAAATTAGGAATCAAAGATAAGGGAATGTTGGGGTTTGAATCACGTACTTCACAAATGATATGTTCTTAATCTTAAACTGCTTTCCTCTGGGTGTGAATCCATTTGTAAATAGGAGCTTTTGAAAATGTGATTATTAGCTAAGATGTGGCCATATTGGAAAGGCTGGGTCTTAATCTGTATTATTGGAGAGTTTATAAAGATACAAAATTTGGACTTAGTCCAGAAACAAGTAGACATAGAAGCCAAAAGTCAGAGAAAGCCACAGGAGGAAAGAATGAAGCAGATCTCCATGTGATGGAAGACTGTCATCACCAGCACGCTACCAACTCAGTAAGAAAGCATGGCCTTGCTGACATCTTGATTGTGGCCCTCTGACCTTCAAAACTGTGAGACAAGAAATTCTTGTTTAAGTCAGCCATTGCATGGAATTTGTCATAGCAGCTCTAGTTAACTAAGATGGGGAGAAAAGACAAATAGTTTGGTTGGTCATGGAAAATTGGCAAACCATATGTAAAACAAAACTGCCTTCTTTCATGAAACATTTGCTCTCTAACTTGATTAAAGGTCTAAATGTAAAAGATAGCTTATAAAGGAGATAGAAGAAAATGGGCAAAAACTTTTAAAACCAAGTTTTACTTTTCCAAACTATAAGGCAAATCCAGATGAATTTGATTAAACAAAATTTAGGATTTCTATTAAATGAAAGATAGTTTGAATAAACTTAATATAAAGAATTTGAAGTAGATTTTTGCAATATCTTAAACAAAAACACAAAAAAAATAATATCTTGAATATACTAGGAAGCAAAATGAAGAAAACAATAATTTAAAACAGACAAAGGATATGAAGATACAATTTACAGAAGAAATAAAAAGTTTAGCAAACATGAAAGGATACTCAACATCATTGGTAATCATAAAAATGAAAGTAAAACAATAAGTAGATATCATTTTAGAAAGCAAACTTGCACAGATACAGGGATTACATATACATCTTTCATAATAGCTATTTCTCACCAGACTTACTATGGTAACAAAAAACTCCACAAAATTTCAATGGCTTACAATAACAAAAGTTTATTTTTTGCTCATGCTACATATCAGCTGTTGCTGGTTATGCCTCTGCACAGCTCTGCTTCATGTCTTCATATGTCTTTACACATTTCATTCAGGAGTCTGAGCTGAAATAGGATGCTGGATCTGGAATGTTCATTCTCCTGACAAAGGCAAAGAGCAAGGTAATTGGCAGAAACACACAGTGGCTCTTAAAGCTTGTACTTTCAATGAGTATATGTCATTTTCCTATGCCTTTCTCCAATCAAAGCAATTCAGATGGATACTTCTTCCACTGGAAGTCATTGCAAGTTTTATGGTAGCAGGTGGCAAAATATGGGAAGTGAATTGTGAGGAATAATATAATAATCTGTTACACACACACTATGATCCCAAAATTCTTTTCCTGGCACACCCCAAAATTATCAAGTGATTCATTAAGGTGGCATGTACCTGGATGTAGACGCAGCACATTGCATGTAGGAGGCAAACTGCATGTCATATCCATTCCTAGGGGAATGGAGACGAAAATGTTCCATGGAACACTCAACATGGAATATTACTAGAACAGCAACTGGAAGCAGTGGATTAAATTTGGAAATTATTAGCTGAATGTATCTTAAAACACATACGGATTAATGAAAAAGCAGTATGAGTAAATAATGTATTAAAGATTTATTAAAATCTTTATATATACATAAAACAGCAATATAAATAAAAAAGTGCGTATAAAACAAAATGGAATGGTTGTCTGGTGTGGAGTGTGAGAAAAATGGAAAGAGTTGTATAAGATACACTTACCTAAAGTCAAGTGATCAAATAAATGAAATTTGTATAACAATGATAATAGTACATGAAAATGTTGAATTCAGGAATATTATTAGTTTAACTGTATATAACTGAGGTGCAAAAATGGAAGTAATTTCAAAAATATCTTTGAATTAATCTCAAGGAACTTTCTCATTCAAAAATAGTCTCTCAACAGAGAATAAATCATAATTCAATAATACAAGATACAGAAAATCCATATATTTAGGTATTTTCTAAAAAAATAACATATATCTTAATATACATGGATATTATAGATGTGGTAAAAGTATAAAGAAAATCCAGAACATATTGAACAAATTCTAGGTAATGGCTTTTTGGGAGGGGAGGTGTGAGAAGGGATGAGAATTCCCAGTTTCTCATGCAGCTTGCTGTTTGGGCATGCTATTTATGTCTATCTTATATTTCATCCTTGTGTTCTGCACACATAAAGGATTTTTGTATTAAATATTTAATAAAATAACTTTAAAATTATGCATTTATTTTTTAAGAAAAAATGACTGTAAGTTTCTGAATTAAGATAATGAGGACTGAGGGATAGTAACAGGGACTTAGGTAGAAAGAGAAATACAGGAAGAAAGAATCTTCCAGAAAGGCAGAAACTAATCAACCCATTAGTTCTGACCACTAAAACCATCAGATAAACACATCACGACTTTCAGTTCCTAAAAGGGAGGACAAATATTTATTCCTATCAGGGTTTTCAGGAAAGACCGGTCATGCTTGTCTAACGTTCACACCTAAAGACTGTTGATCAAGGCAATATTTCTACTTCTAAGATCACTGGGATGATTTCTACTCAAGTTTGAGAAGTAGAAAGAAGTACAGGGACACAAAATAGCTGTAAGCTCCCAAAACACTAGGTCCCTGAATTAAGTTGGAATCCCTCGTGTTAATTCTTTTTCCAGATTTCTTAAGGATCATTTTGCCTCCATTCATGTCTGGAATCTCACATGTGGACCTTGATATTAAAACTACACAATTTACCCTTGCAGCTCAGGCTGCATTTGACTCTGCTGCTAAGCACAGATAAGCTCCTTGTTTACACTTTCATGTTATGTGTGTGTCTCCTACGTCAGAGGTTGTACTTGATCTATATTAAATATACACTGGGGAAAATGATATTAGGGAGGGGAGAATTAAGCTGCACTTACTTATTACTCATTATACAGAGAATTTTAAGTCTTAAATTGTCATCATCTGTCACCTAAAAGTGAAGAAGCGGCTGAACAAAATAGCCTGGCTTAGTCGAGAACAGACAACTAATTAATGGTAAATCCAGATTCTCTCAAATCTCTTGACAATTAGTGCTCTTTCTTCCACAGAAGTGGAGTTTAGTCAAAATTCTCCATTGTCTGACAGTGCTTTAGTATCTGCTTTAAGGGACCAGTAGGCAGACCTCTAGTACTTTCTCTCAGCTTTGGCCTGAGTAGCTTTACATTTTTCCATTTTATTAGGGTTTAAGAAATCATCTGTGGAATAGAGTATTTTTTGATGAAAACAGGAAACCATTGTTTTACATGACATTTTGTATTATATTTGCACAAAATTAGAGTATTAATTATATGTTTAATTCACATACTACCATTTTCAATAAGTAGATCTATTTTTCATTCTTTCAAGAAACATCCTATTGAATGTCTAGTATGTGACAATCACTGTAAAATACTGGAGATATAATCGTAATCAAGACATGGTTCCTGATCTCAGTTTCCTTCAGGGAAGGATAGAGGCAATCAGACTATTGAGATTTAGTATGAGGAGGACTTTAAAATAAGTATGGGATACACACAGGAGGGCCGTTCAATCTGATCTGAAGGGTTCAAAGTAGGATAAATGCAGAAATATCATGAGCAACTACAAGATCAAAACATACTTGGGAAAAATGTTCCAAGTAGAAGAAAGGGCATGAACCAAGAACTTGAAGTGTGTATAAGCACTACATCTTTTAGAACCTAAAAGCAGTTCTGAATGGATGAGGGAGTAAGTAGGTCATGGTAAGAGAGCTAGAATATGGGCTTTATCAAGAGACTGATTGAGTTTGAGTCCTGGTTCCACAGGGAGACCTTGAGAAAATCCCTCAAATTGCCCACATGTACACTTTTTTTTTGGTAAAATCTTGTTAGCAAAGGTGATTCCCTCATAAAATAGGACAGTTCTAAAGTATGCACCATGCAAAGTATGATATAATTCAATGAAATAAAAAACTGGTTAAGAATTGCGGTTGTTTAGCCAGATTTTATTTGGAATCATGGCTCCATAACAGCATGACCTCAGATAAGACACTTGACTGTACTCTTTCTCTCTCTCAATCAATTCATCTGTAAATTGAGAATAATAATAATGCATTTCATATTGATTTTTTATAGAATAATGATTTAATATAGTCAAAGTGCTCATAAAATGTGTGGCATATAAAAGCTGCCCAATATTTTCATATTTTAAATTCTGTGTGTATTTATGTATATATGTATATACACATAGTATATATATACATCTATCACTCACTCTATTTATTTATCTATCTATCTGTATATCTCTCAGAAAGTTGATATCATGTATTAGGGATTAGTGAGGAGAAAGAGACAGGGCTGAAGGGTACAAATTAAAAGAGCAAAATCAGGGAAGACCATGCCTAAAAGATGACATTCAAAGAGACCTGAGGAAAAATAAAAATGTGGATATTTGTGGAAAGAAGAGTTTCTGTAAAGAAAACACCAAGTATGAGCAGAGATTGATGTTGCCTGGTGAATTTGAGAAAGAGCAAGAAAAGCAGTGTGGCTAGTAGGGTGAGGTGAATGCCAGTAGGAGTTAAATTCTGAGAGATAATGGAGTGTGTGGGGAGGGGGTGCATGCCATTTTTGGGATTAAAGTTGTAAGAAATTTAACTATTCAGTTATTATTCTGAGTGAGAAGGGAAGGTTTTACAGAGTTTTATGCTGAGGAGTGTTGTGAACTTCTTCACTCACTGCTTGGTTTAGGAACAGATAAAGGCGGGAGTGGAGGGGCGGAGTGCAGCAGGGGTACAAGTAAGGAATCATTGCAATAGTCCAACAAGGAAGGGATTGATGCTTGGACAGAGGTTATAGCAATGGAAATGGAGGTAAGTGTTTGGATCCCAGATCTATTTTTTAAGATAGAGCTGACAGCATTTTCCAAACAGGTTGGATATGGGCAAATGAGAATTAAGTTGAAATAATAACAGAAGATATGATAGATTACAAAAATGTCCACAGTAGAATGAGGCAAAAAATGATCCTGTGCAAACTTCAGGCCTAGACTTCAAGAGACCTTGATGCTTCCTCTCTTGCTGCATTTGGGATCCCTGCACCCTACCATGTAGAGAAGTTGGTAAGCCCTTTGGATGGAAAGAAACACATGGTTATCACCCTCCTGGTAGCCAGCCAATCTCCAGATGTAAAGTACCTAGCCAACTAGCAAGACAACTGTCCAATTGAGAAAAGCGTCAATTGCCAAGTCACAGAATTGTAAGCTAAATAAGTTAATGTTTACTTAGCCAAAAACATTTTGAAGTAGTTTTTCATATTGCAATAGAGAATTGCTACAAACGATGGTCTAAGAAATCTTTGCTGGAATTGGGCCAGAACATCACTGTCTCCCATAGACTGTGGTATAAAATGAAATTGCTTAAAATTTGAAAACCAAATATCTGTATATTTGAATTAGCCTTAAAACTCCAAAGACCATAAGTATGTGGCATATCTCAGTAGCACCAAAACAGTCACACAGTCACATAATGGTTAAACATTTCTCAGTTGTTTATTGTAGGATCAGTTTGTAAATACTGCTCTTTATAGCTTTATAAAACTATATGTGTTCTGATTTTACTCTCATTTTCAATTGCCAAGAAGACATTTCCATATCTGCTTCCCACACTATATTTCCAACATATCCTTCCTCTTCTTCATTTCCAGTTGATGTCTTACTTCCAATTTCACTAAGGAATAACAATATTCAAAAGAGAACTTCCGCTATAACCAAATAGCACATCTGCCAACCTCCCTGTATCTTCGCCCATGTAACATATTTTTTATTAGAGAAATTGAATGTTTACACAAAAATCATGCAAAAAATACAGTTTTGACATACCACCCTATTACTAACAACTTTCAGTAGTGTGGTACATTTGTTAAAATTCATGGAAGAACATTTTTTAAATTGTACTATTAACTGTAGTCCAATATTTCAAGTAGGGTTCAGACATATTACGTATTTGCCCTACTTTCAGCTCTACAGATGAACTAACATGTTTAATGCAATTTTATTGAGATATATTCACACACCACAAAATCCATCCAAAGTATACAATCAATGGCTCACGGTATCATCATATAGGTATGCATTCATTGCCACAACCAATTTTAGAGCACTTTCATTTCTCCAAAATAAACAAAAAATAAAATAAAAAATAAAAAGGAACACCAAAAACATCCCACATGCTTTATGCCCCCTATCATTTATATATTTTTTTCCTTATTTTATTATTCATATGCCCATACACTGGATCCAGAGAGTGTCAGTCACAAGTTTTCACAATTACACAGTCACATGATAAAAGCTATATAGTTATACAATTAAAGAATAAAGTCTACTGGATTACAGTTCAACAAATTCAGGTATTGCCTTCTAACTATTCTGATATACTAGAAACTAAAAAGTAATATCTATGTAATGCATAAGAATAGCCTCCAGAATAACCTCTCAACTATATTTGAAATCTCTAAGCCACTGAAATTTTATTTTGTTTCATTTCTTTTCCCCTTTTGGTCAAGAGGACATTCTCAATCCCATGATGCCAGGGCCAGGCTCATCCCTGGGAGTCCTGTCCCATTTAGGAGGGAAGGTAGTGAGATTATCTGCAGAGCTGGCTGAGAGAGAGAGGCCACATCTGAGCAACAAAAGAGGTTCTCTGGGGGTGACTCTTAGGCATAATTATAAGTAAGTTTAGCTTCTCCTTTGCAGAAATAAGTTTCATAAGAGGAAGCCCCAAGTTTGAGGGTTTAGCTTATTAAATTGGGAGTCCCTAATGCTCATGAGAATATCAGGAGTTCCTCAGGTGGGGAAGTTTAATATTTCCACATTTTACTCCAGTCCCTCAAGGGGACTTTGCAAATACTTTTTTTACTTTCTGCCCAAAATGCTCTGGGATATATCAGGGTATTACACTAACCTGTACAGAATAACAAGATCTCATTCCCTATTCTAGGTTGATGTAATTATGTTGTTTAAATAAACTGACCATACAGGTAAATCTATATAGCATGCTACAGAGGCTATAAATTTTGTACCAATAACAAATTTTGTACCAAAAGCAATTAAAACTCAGAAATAGATATGACTACTCTAAAAGCTTACAATCTAGGGACCGTTACAATAAGCCTTATTGAACATTTTGTACTTCTGCAGTGTTGGTTGCCCAATCTCTGCCTGCATTCTATCCCCTGTAACCTACACCTCAAATTAAATTCTCAGGATTTGCTCATTATAGTTAGTTTATATTAGTGAGACCTTACAATATTTGTCCTTTTGTTTCTGCCTTATTTCATTCAACATAATGTTCTCAAATTTCATTCACCAAGTTGCATGCCTCCCAACTTCAATTCCTTCTTGCAGCTGCTCAATATTCTGTTGTATGCATATACCACAATTCACCGTTCTGTTCACATTTTGATGTACCCTTAGTCCATCTCCATCCATTGCAAATCATGAATACTGCTGTCACACACACCAGTATGCAAATACTTATTTGTGTCCCTGCATTTAGTTCTTCCAAGTATATAGTAAATAACAGGGTTGCACAATCATATGGATATGGCAACCCTTTACTTAGTCTCCTGGGGAACCACCACACTGCTCTCCAAAGGGTTACACCATTCTACTTCCCTACCAACAGTGAATAGGTATATCTCTTTCCACATCTTCTCCAGCACTTGTATCTTTCTGTTTATTTTTTAAACAGTTTTATTCCTGCACCATACAATCCATCCTAAGTTAATCGATAGCTCCTGGTATAATTACATAGTTATTCATTCACCACCACAATCTATATGAGAACATTTCCATTTCTTCCTTGAAGAAAGAAGAGGGAAAAAAGAATAAAGAGTAAAAAATTAAAAAGAAGAAACAACAACAACACAACAAGAATCCCCTACCCCTCCCTTATATCCCACTATATTGACATTTTGCTTTGGTATATTGCCTTTGTTATAATTAATGGAAGAATATAACAGTATTAATGTTAACTATAGACCCTAGTTTTCACTGATTGAATTTTTCCCATAGACCATACCATTTTCAACACCCTGAAATGTTGGCATTCATTTGTTCTCCCTTATGTAAAAACTTTCTTATTTTTCTACATTTACTCACCATCACTGTCCACTCTAGTTTTTGCTAAGTTATACAGTTCCAACTTTATCCTTTGTCTTTCCTTCTGGTGTCACACATGACCCTACCCTTCCTCTTTCAACCATAGTCACACTTGGCTTTGTTCATTATACTTACAATATTGTGCTACCACCACACAGTATCATGCTATCCATTTCTGGATCTTTACAGTCAATCCCGTTGAATCTTCTGTACTATTTCAGCATCAAATTCTCAATCTCTACTCTCTTTCTACCTCCTGATAACCTGCATTCTTAACTTGAACTCTCAGAGTTTGCTCATTATAGTTAGTTCATATTAATGAGATCATACAATATTTGACCTTTTTTGTTCTGGCTAATTTTGCTCAACATAATGTCCTCAAGGTTCATCCACATTGTTGCATGCATCATGAGTTTAATTTGTCTCATTCCATCATGTGGATACACCACAGTTTGTCCACTCAGCCACTGATGGACATTTGGGCTGTTTCCATCTCCTGGCAATCATGAATAATGCTGCTATAAACAGTGCTGTACAAAAGTCCATTTGTATTCTAGACTACAGATCCCCTGAGTATATACCTAGTAATAGGATTGCTGGATCATACAGCAATTCTATATGTAGCTTCCTGAGGAAACTCCAAACTGCCTTCCAGAGTGGTTGCACTATTCTACATTCCCAAAATAGGTGTACCTCTTTCTCTACATTCTCTCCAACACTTGTATTTTTGTTTTTTGATAATGGCCATTCTCTAGATGTAAGATGGTATCTCATTATGATTTTGATTTGCATTTCCCTAATAACTAGGAAAGTTGAGCATTTTTTCATATGTTTTGAACCATTTGTATTTCCTCTTTTGAAAAGTGTCTGTCCATGTCTTTTGTTCATTTTTAATTTGGTTGTTTGTCTTTTTGTTGTTGAGTTGTTGGATCACTTGTATATTCCAGATATTAAACCCTTAACTGATACATAGTTTCCAAATATTGTTTCCTGTTGCATAGGCTGCCTTTTTATTTTCCTGGCAAAGTCCTTTGAGGAACAAATGTGTCCAATTTTGAGGTGTTCCCATTTACCTATTTTTTTTTTTTTTTATTGCTCACTTTGGGTGTAAGGTCTAGGAAACCACCTCCTATCACAAGACCTTTAAGATACTTCCTTACATTTTTTTTTTTCTAAAAGTTTTATGGTCTTGGCTCTAGTGCTTAGGTCTATGATCCACTTCAAGTCAATTTTTGTATAAGGTGTGAGATAGGGCTCCTACTTCATTCTCCTGGATCTGGATACCCTGTTCTCTAAGCACCATTTGTTGAAGAAGCTATTCAGTCTCCCGGGTGAGTTGATTTGACTTCCTTATCAAAGATCAATTGTCCGTAGATGAGAGACACTATATCTGAGCATTCAATTCAATTCCATTGGTCAGTATACCTATCTTTATGCCAGTACTATGCTGTTTTGACCATTGTAGCTTTGTAATATGCTTTAAAGTCAGGTAGTGTGAGACCTCCCACTTCATTTTTCTTTCTCAATATATTTTGAGCTGTTCAGGGCATCCTGCCCTTCCAAATAAATTTGATTATTGATTTTTCTATCTCTGCAAGTAAGTTGGGATTTTAATTGGTATTGCATTAAATCTATAGGTCAATTTGGGTAGACTTGACATCTTAACTATATTTATTCTTCCAATCCATGAATACTGTATGTCCTTCCATTTAGTTTGGTATTCCTTGATTTCTTTTAGCAATTTTTTTGTAGTTTTCTGTGTATAGGTCTTTTATGTCCTTGGTTAAATTTATTCATAAATATTTGATTCTTTTGGTTGCTCTTGTAAATGAACACTTCTTTTTTCTTGACTTCCTACTTAGACTGCTCCTTACTAGTGTATAGACTACTACAGATATAACTGATTGTTTCATGTTGATCTTTGTTCTGGTTTGCTACTGCTGCTGTTATGCAAAATACCACAAATGGATTGGCTTTTACAAAGTTACAAATTTATAGTTCTATGGCCATAAAACTGTTCAAACTACAGCATCACCTAAAGAAAGGCCAATGGCATCCATAACAACTCTGTCAGCTGGAAAGTCATTTGGCTGGTGTCTGCTGGTCCTGGTTGTGTTTCAGCACTTCTCTCAGCTCCTGTGCATCCTTAGCTTACCATTTCCAAACATCCTTCTGTTGGCAACTCCAAGCATCTCTGAGCATCTCTGTCAGCTACCCAGCTTCTCTTCAAAAGTCTCCCCCAGCTATTCTGAGCTCCTTTTGTCTCTGAGCTCTCTGATAGGAGTCAATTGATTCAATTAAGACCCACCCTGAATGGGAGGGGCCCACATCTCCGTGGAAATAATTTATTCAAACATTTCCACCCTGATAACAGACTAATAAGTCTGTCCCCACAAGATTGCATTAAAGGACATGGCTTCTTGGGGGGTATAATATGTCCAAACTGGCACAATCTTGTATCTTGCCACTTTGCTGTACTCATTTATTAGCTGTGGTAGTTTTGCCATAGATTTTTCAGGGTTTTTCTACATATAATTTCATGTCATCTGCACACAGTGAAAGTTTTACTTCCTCCTTTCCAATTTGGATGCCTTTTGTTTCTTTTTCTTGCCTAGTTGCTCTAGCTAGAACTTCCAGCACAATTTTGAATAACAGTGGTGACAGTGGGCATCCTTTTCTTCTTCCTGATCTTTGAAGGAAAGCATTCAGTCTTTTTCCATTGAGTAGGTTGTTAGCTGTGGGTTGTTCATATATTCCCTTTATCATGTTGCGGAAATTTCCTTCTATTCCTATCCTTCGAAGTGTTTTCATCAAGAAAGGATGCTGAATTTTGCCAAGTGACTTTTCTGCATCGATCAAAATGATCATATGTTTTTTCCCTTTGATTTATTGATGTGGTAATTGATTTTCTTATGTTGAACCACCCTTGCATACATGGACTAAAACCTGCTTGGTCATGGTGTATAATTCTTTTAATGTGCTGCTGGATTTGATTTACAAGTATTTTGTTGAGGATTTTTGCATCTATATTCATTAAAGAGATTGGTCTGTAATTTTCTTTTCTTGTAGTATCTTTGGCTTTGGTATTAGGGTGATGATGACTTTAAAGAATGAGTTTGGTAGCTTTCCCTCCTCTTCAATATTTTTGAAGAGTTTTAACAGGATTGGTATTAAATGAACTCACCTTTTATTAGCTAAGACTACCTTAGCCATTTCAGGATTAGACGTTATTTACCCTTATGTTTTCAAGAACAATTTTTCACTGATGCATCCCACCCTTCAAGAATGACTTTTTATGACATTTTAACCATGAAATTATTGATCATAGCATTTTCTACTTCCATCATATTTTCTTTAGATTATATTTAATTTAAAATAATATTTTTTCCCTTGTCCTTCTAAAGCATTTTATATTATTTGTAAATTCATCTAATTTGAGCTCAGGAATTATATTATGCATTAAGCAACAGAGGTATAATAAATATCAGCTCCAAGGTCTCAAACTCCAAAATCTGAAATTTAAGTTTCCTAAAACCATAAAGTCTCAACTTATCACTGATGTCATAGAAACTGTTTATTTTCTATCTTCTAAGCAATAAACATGGTACATCAGATACAGCACTCAAGATTTTACGAAAATATTTTAATAGAGTGCTCTGGAAATTTTTATGGTTTACCTTTATGTTTAAACATAATTTTATTAAGCATTTCATTTGGATTTCACATAATCATTTTATTAGGCTATGAATATGAGATCAAAATGATTTAGAAATCAATTTAAATTATAATAAAAGTAATGAGTGAGAAATCTGGTGTTCCAAGAACTAGAGGTCATAATGAAGATGAGAACATTGAAGTAGAAGGAGAAAATGAGAAAAGTTGAAAAACCCAGATCACATGGCCAGATAAGGAATTGCTGATTTTGAAATATTTCAGGTACAGCAATTTTAAATGATGATGAAATAAGCAATGGGGTTGTGTTTGTGAGTGAATAAAATGTAGTGGAAATGTTATGAATAAACATGATGGATTCAAGTAGCTATGAAATCATGGAAGGAAAGGATGTAGAAGAAGTAGATGGCAAGAATTTTCAAAAGTTGTAGGATACCAACAAAACTGGATCAATGATCTCCCATAATGAGAATGGTGAAAATTGAAAAAAAAAAAACTAGTTATTTAAAGTGAAATAGTATAAGGTACTGTTAAATAGTAGATATAAATACTCCCGCCACATACACCAAGTTGGCTGGGGAGCTGTGGTACATTTTATTATTTGTTCAGAATTATTTACTCCTTCTCCACTCACACTATACTTTACTATAAATGGAATATTATTTTTCACCCCATGGACATTCGCCTTGCCCATGTGACTTACTTTGTTCAATAGATTTTGAAAAAAACTGACATATATCATGACTAAGAAGAAGTTTTAAATGTGCTTATGTTTCACTGGTGCCTCTTCATTTCTCTCCACCATGAGAACAAGATGCCTGAAATACTAGCTATTCCTTCACTCAGAATTCTAGAATGACATGGTAAATGAAGTCAAAAGTAACTGAGCCAGACAAGCTATTCAGATAAAGTGAAGTCATTACTGAACCGAAGAATTCATGTAACAAAAAAAATGCATATTGCTGTGTGCATTGAAAGACTATTTTCTGTTGCTTTGTTTGTTACCAGCATAAAAAGTGACTGATCCATGGGCTCATAAAACAATTACCTAAGTTATAGTATAAAAATGTAAAGGACCTCTGCAAGTGGAGGAAAAATGGGACAATAAGAGCTTGTTCTGATAGCCAGTATCATTGGATACTATTATTCAATGTGCCTCTCTCCTACTTCCAGTCATTGATTTATGGAATTTACAGAAACCTGGAGGGTAGTTCTAGATCTTTTCTTTCCCATTCTTTTTAATGTATTCTTTTGTTGCAGTGTTTATCTACATTGGGTTCAATTTTCAGATATATCCCTTGTAACAAATGTGTTATATAACTCCACATGGTCTATATACCTCCATTTGCCCAGATATTAATATACCTACCATTATTATTTCATAAAGTATGGCATTAAAAACATTGAGTTTAAACACCACCATTCTGGGGTAGTCAAAACTCTTACAGGAAATTATCTGTGAAATATAAATTATATTAACTCAGAAAAATGAGTAAAAGATATATAAAACAAACAAGAAAATTAAAAGTGCCTATAATTCCACTATCTATGAATAACCACTACTAAAATATTTTCAACCATTCTTCCCCCACAAAACTGAGATAATACTCAATGTGATTTACTTAAAAATATATATAGCATAATAATTTCCTAATTTCATTATATATACTTCTATTGCATTTAATTTTATAATTTGAAATAATTATTTAGCCAATTGCTTATTATTTGGGTTGTAGTTATTTTAAGTAGTTCTGCAAAGACTAAAAAGATACCTCAATTTATTTAATCACAAAACTTTGAAAATGATTTATAGCTGAATTGTGCTGCTGAAAATTTTCCTCAGAGAAATACCTTAATGTAAGTGTGTGAACTGGGCTTATCACTGATGTCTCTTAATATATCCATAATACTGAAAGAGAAAATGCCTGAGTCCACAAAACTTTAACATTCTCTTGCATTTAGGGGCCTAAAACACCAAATGGCAGAGCTAACTCTTGACGATATTTTAGTGTACTGGAATAGCCATCTTCAAATAAAGGTTAGAAAATAATATCATGTTTCTAACTGAAACGAGCCCAAGCTTTTGACAGATAAGCTCAGGCATACAGAAATTCATGAGAAAGAAAAAAGATATATACATCCTAATAACAGTAATATCCTAAGGGGGACTTGCATGTCCTAAATTCCAATTGCCATGAGAAACTTTATTCTTTAGAGAAGGCTGCTTGGACTTTTGATTACTGAAAAATGGAAAACTCTGGATAAGACAGGGATAGACACCAAGACAGTGAAGCAAATGAAGTTATCTTAAATTCTTCTTTATTGCAATGTCCAACATTTTGTTTGCATATGATAAAAAGGAAAAATGGCTCTCTAGTCTTTTTTCCTCTCAAAAAATATTATGTAATAGAGAGAAATAAGTAGAAAGTGAGTAGAAAAGTTTTTGTTATGACTACATTTTAAATGTGACATCAGGCTACTTCATCCATATAACAGAGTGTTCATTAAAGTCTTCAAGCTGCTACAACAAAGGTATTCTGTCAAGGTTCCTGTGCACTTCCCCTTTAGTTTCACATTTTTAATTGGTTTAACCAAAAACAAGATAATGTCCACCTGGTAACAGGAAGATATCCAAGTTTCACATTAGCTTTCTTATCTCTAGTGGCTATCTCTAGCAATACAGAATACTAATGAACAAAATATAAAGACCTCTGTGACAAGAAAAAGGAAAAGGCAATCTTCATTTTTGGAAAGTTTTACCACTAGACCACACGGCTCCCTGCAATTTTCTCTAGTGTGGTCTCAAACATATTGTAAGAAGATTTCCAATGAGTTGAATTCTTTTTGTTAAGGTATTCTATTGCCAAGCTGTTAGAGTAATGCAGCTGGGTCTAAAATTTTTGGCGTTTTAGTCAAAGCTGAACAGTGTCCATAGATTTTTCTGAGCCATTTCCAACATACAGTAGCAGCTGCTGTGTTTATGTACAATACCACTGTGCAAGTAGCAATTAAACTGCAAAATTCTAGATTCATAGTTGGGAAGCAGCAGGCAGTCAGCACACAACTGGCATTGAGGTAAAACAGAAAAGATCCCTACTTTTGAAATGTAAGTCAAGCTAACAAACCCCATGTTGCTGTATACATAAAATGATGGGTAAAATCCAATGGTATTTATGGCACAGACTTTAAAAAATAATTACAAACAGTATGAACTGTTTGGATACATGATAAAACAATTAGTATTTAAAATTCATAGCTTATAATAAAACAGTTTTTTGGTGTATGTACTATGTGTGCAGATTCCTAATACTAACACATAAAGGCCAATGACTTTGAAGCAATCAGTTTTGCTTTTGACATTTGGCACATATGAAAAAGATTACCAATATGACAACTCTCCGATGAAAATAAAAGGCAGCTATTGTCATGGGCATCACAATTACTGGGCATTATGTCTCCTTGAAGTTGTAGATATAGTGTAAATTTTCCCGTAAAGGACTATCTTTAAATCCAGTAGACAATACTTTTCAGCCTGTCATTAGCCTCACAAGGCATATTTTAGATGTGATTGCATTCTGGGATATCAACTGGAACAAGTGTGCCTCAAGTGAGCCTATCTACCCTGATTAACAAAGCATCAAATGCTATAATTTCTCATATGTTATTAAATAGATCTTTTCTTGATTTTAGGAGATTATACTCTCATGACTAACACATTTAGGAATTAATTCATTTAAAAATATGTAGCTGTTTATTAAAGGCTATAAAATGTAGTTTGGATTTAATTGATGCTTATTTCATTATCAAATGAAAGAAGCCTTAAATATAAGGGTCAAAAATCTTGAGTTTATATATTAACCTAACAGAAAACAAACAAACAACAACAAAATCAAGGGATCTAATCTATTTTCTCTACCCTTGATCTCTTCATAATATTTCAAATACTCCCATAATTTCAAATATTAATTCTGTCTGTACCTTTGCTCACTTCTGACACTCCTCAATATCACTGAATTCCCTTATTTTTAATATCTTGACATATAAACACTGATGGGAAGGTAAAATGTGGGATACACTACTGAAAAGAATTGACATTTGACCCTGAATGACTCATTAGTTGTAAAATCTTGAATCATCACTTAAGCCAGCTTAAGACCTAGATTCCTTTAAATAATTAAATCTACATCCTTCTCAGTATTAAGTAAGTCTGAGTTTCTCAAACGGTCCTAAAGGGCATTTGGAGGCATGATTGGAGCAATAACAGGTCAATTAAACTCTAAACCTCATAAAGTTGGAAGTCATGTCATCTTGTTCACTGTTGTCTCCCCAGGCTCCCACTTCATGCTTACCATAGAGTAGGTGCTCACTATATATTTAATGAATAGAAGAACCATTTTTACCCCAAAGATAAGTAAAACATACTTAGTTGCATAGGTAGTGTGAAACAAATTTCTTTCATATTCAAATAACATAGATATACTATATAGCAAATTGTAAAGTGTGAAGTTTTAGGTAAAATGGGGATTTCAAAGATACTTTTCATTTAAAGTGAATATTGTTTCTCTATATCATGGTACTTCTTAAGAGATTTACATCCACACTTGGAATGTGGACTGCTATTTGGCTGTCAAAATCCATTTTTTCCATTGTCTTTTACTAATATAGTTTTAAAGGGGTTGTCCATCCACCAACCCAATTTCCAAACCTCCATGTTAATAAAGCCTGTTTGTTTTCGCTGATCTCACTGTTCTTCCAAGACATACATGTTAACTACATGACCAACGCATCCTTCTATCTCTGTGTAATCATTTGAGCAGTCTGGGGCATTGGATTTATTGTATGCCACTTTTTGTCCTAGTCATAGAAATGTTGCATGCAAAGGCCCATGCACCTCTCTTTGCTAAATTAGATGCAGAGAGTCCACGGTGGGACCCCAAGACTCTGAGAAGTGGAAACAGATGGAAAGAGCCTATGTCTTTGAGTCACAGCTTAGAGGAGAAGCACCCAAAAGTCTTATACAAACAAGAACACCCACATTTGTTTAAGCAGGAAATAAATCTTTGTAACCACAGAATGGTTTCTTTTGCCCTAAATAAAACAGAAATTCTTATCTAACAATGGGGTTTAGGCATAATAAAAACCATGCGTGTATGGGAATGTATAATACGGTGAATCTCACGATGGACAATGTCCATGATTAATTGTACACGTATTTAAAAAGTTCTTTCATGAACTAAAACAAATGTATGCCACTATTAGAAGGAGTTAATAATAATAGAGGGATATAGGGGGGAAATGTACCTATTGTAAATTATGGACTATAGTTAAAAGTATTTTAATACTCCTTCACCAACAGTAACAAATGTACTACACCAATACTGTGGGTCAATAAAATAGGGGAGAATAAAGGGTATGAGAGGATACGGGCTTTCTTTTTTCTTTTTATTTCTTTTCTGGAGAAATGAAAACATTCTAAAATTGATCATGGGGATATATGCACAACTATGTGATGGTACTGTGATCCAGTTGTTGTATGCTTTGGGTGGTTTGTATGGTGTGTGAGTATATCTCAATAAAACTTCGTGTAAAGAAACACCAATGTATGTGTATGTGTGTGTGTGTGCAGAATTGGCTTAGTTGTCAGCTGGCAGGTGATGAGAAACTTCACATTGAAACTTGGAAAGATCTATGCAATATGTTAGCAATACATTTTGTAAATTGTCACCTGCAATAGCATGGAGGGCTGACTGTATGCCTCTCTACTACAGGATATGAGGGAAGGAGTTGTAAAATAATGTCTCAGTTGTATTCTTCATTGTTATTGACTATTTTTGGAAAGACATGAGAAGAAAGAGAGGTGCTTAAGAAGGAACTGGATGATTCATTAGTAGAAAAATAAGATCAAATACAGATTTCCTTTTGGGGTTGGAATCAAACTGCATCTGTATCTTAAACAGTTGAAAATGAAATTTTAAAAATTTTAGAACTGCTAAAACTCATTGAATAAGGTGATCAAGGCCATACCACACCTACAGTATCATCCTGGGAGAGTAGCAATGAAATAATTGAGTTATATCTATGAAAGACTGTTGGCATTGGTTAGCAACACAGTGTAGTGATTAGGACTTACTAAATTTTGAAGGAATTGCATTGTGTAAAAAAAAAGACTAAATATTTAATCATAAGGATAATTAGAGTCATCAGAATCACTGTTTAAAAAGGTGGTTGTGGGCTATTGAAATAAATAGGATCAAAGGAGGATAACCAATACCTACTTGTGATACAATTCTCCCTTGCAAAGAACATGAGAGTGTTCGGCATCTTAAAAGGAGATCAAAACATATTTTATTAATAGGAGGGTACATTGTGGTAGAATCTGCCAATAACTGGTGTCCCATTTTGACAGAGCATATAGCTCCACCACGTTTCTAGACCCCTTTGCTTCTAGGTCAGATGGAATGTGGCTAGAAGTGAAGTATGCCATTCCCAAGTTTTACCCTTGAGACATTCTGCATCTTTCTCCTCAGTTTCTCTCTTTTCTCCTCAAGCCACCTGAAGCAGGGGACCCAGAAAAGCCTTCTAAGAATTGAGAGGATGCCAAAGTCCAAAGGGAGAGTGAATTCACGGGGCTTCTTAATTTTTTTCTGTGCCACAGGTTCATTGGTGTCTGGTGAATTCTATGGTCCCCACTCAGAATGAGTCTGATTGCACAGAATTGCACCTTTAGACTTACAATGGAACCAATGACACTGAAGAAGATTTATGATAATATATAAAATATGAAATGATGACATAATACATATGCTCTTTTATAAATATGTTAAATAAAAAGATATAAAAGTGGGTGCAATCGTTCTTATAATTTACAAGTAGCAATGAGATATAAGCGATGTTTCAAGATATCTTTGACAACTATAAGGCAGTATCTTGTACGGCAAAATCTGCTACTGCTGAAACTGTTTTTTGCCTTTCATTAATAATTAAAGAAATGCTATTTTCTTTAGAGGTTACAGAAAATAAATATTTAAAGATGTACGATTTTTTCTGATCCAAATTTATGAACACTGGCGAGGGTGGGGTTTGGGGGTCTGTGAATTCCAAGAGGTGAGGAGTTGCATCCCTAAATCACCAGTTAGAGAAAAACAACTCTACCTTAAACACTGTCGCTGGATTTTGGATCAATAAGAAATGAAACTTTAATGTGAGAAGACTGTGCTCTAGGGGTTTATTTATTACCTCAATATAGCTTAGACTACCATGAGTATTTGCATCTAGGTGCACATGCCCCTAAGTTCTTGTCAATGGAATGTGAACAGAGATGATATATTCCATCATGAACCTGATCCATAAAACCTTGCGTGTCCTACTCCACAATGTTTTCCTTTCTATTGGGTTAGAATTGTAATGATCAGAATGCTTGGGGAGACGCACGGTGAAGAAGGTAAACTCACAGTTGGTGTGTATGTGAAGCAAGGCATTTCCCCCTCCACCGCCAGTGCCACCTCCTCCCAGCTTACATGGCACATTCAACCTAAACCTATTAAATAAGTGATACCTGATTGTCACATTATTATATCTTTTGGTCATTTGTTACAGAGCTTTTGCTTATACTAGCCAGCACAAATCTCTGCTGTTTTGATTGCTTTGATGGCAAAAATATTAAAGAAATCTTATAAGGATCAGATTAGGTGATATATGAGAAAGTGGTGCTTTTCTGGTTGCTTTTTAATTATTTTATCTCGAGATAATTGCATTTTCATATGAGGTTGTAAGAAATAATATAACGTACCCTATACCTGACTTCTCCAAAAAGGATCATCTTATGAAACTGTATACAATCTCATAACCAGAATAAAGACACTGATACAGTTAAGATAAGAATAACTCAATCTCTCCATAACCATAAACTCCTTCATGTTTTCCTTTTATAGACACACACATACTTCTCTTCCACACCCCTACCCCTGTTCTTAACCTATAGCCATCACTAATCTTTCTTCATTTCTATAATTCTGTTGTTTCAATTATAGTATGTAAATGAAATCATACAGTATATAACCACTCAGGATTGGCTTTTTTCACACAGCTTAATATTTTGGCAATTTTTAAAAATAATTTTGTCTATCAATAATTCATGCTTTTATTTTTGAGTATTATTTCATGGTTTGTAGGTATCACAGCTGGTTTGGTTTAAGCATAAACCCATTTTGGCTATTCATAATAGCTTTGGCTATTATAAATAAAGACACTATCAATATTTGTGTAGAGGTTTTTTTTCATGAATATAAGTTTTCATTTATCTGAAATAAATGTCCAAGTGCAATTGCTGGTTCATAGAATAATTGCATATTTAGTTTCTTTAAAAAAAAGCTGTCAAACTGTTGTTCAGAATGACTGTACCAAATTACATTCCTACCAACAATATATGGGTTACCCATGTTCTCTACATTCTTGCCAGCATTTGAAATTATTACTTATTTATTTTAGTCATTCTGAAAGACATTTAGTGATCACTCATTGTAATTTCAATTTGCATTTCCTCAATGCCTCATGATGTGGAACAACTTTTCACCTGTTCATTTGCAATCTATATATTCTCCTCAGTGAAACAGTCCATGTCTTTAGCTCATTTTCTAATTGGATTGCATTTTTGAGTTTTCAGCATTCTTCTTATTCTCTAGATACTAGTTCTTTGTTGGATATATGGCTTGAAATATTTCTACCAAATCATGGCTTGTCTTTTCATAGAGCAATTTTTTTTTTACTTTTAATTAACCTAATTTATCAAATTCTTCTTTCATCCATTGTGCTTTTGGTGTCAAGCCTAAGAACTCTACATAGTCAGAGGCCCCGAAGTTTTCTCTTTGTTTCTTTTCTAAAAATTTTATAATTTTACATTCGACTTCGTGGTCCATATTAACTTTATTTTTATATAACATGTGAAGTTTATGCTGAGATTTTTTTTTTTTAACCTATAGCTCCCCAGTAGTTCTCCAGCACTATTTGTTGAGAAGGCTGTATTTTTGTCATGGAATTGCTTTTGCACCTTACCCAAAAATCAGTTTGGCATATTTGTGTGTTTGTGTGGGTATATTTCTGGATTATCTATTCTGTTCCATTGATCTATGCATCTTTCCTGCTATCAAAATCACACAGTCACGATTAGTGAAAACTGTCAGTCAATAGACTGATTTATACCACCTTTTTTTAAAAATCAAAACTGGTTTACCTATTCTATTTCCTTTGCTTTTCCATATCTGCTGGTTTGGATGTATTATGTCCCCCAAAACACCATTATCTTTGATGCAGTCTTGTGTGGGCAGGAAAGTTATTGGTGTTGATTGGGTTGCAGACTTTTGATTGGATATTTCCATGGAGATGTGATCACCGAACTGTGGGCTAGATTTTTCTTTGGATAATTTCTATGGAGATGTGGCCCTGCACATACAGCATGGGCCTTGATTTGTTTATTGGAGCACTACATAAAGCTCAGACAGAAGGAGCAAGCTGGCTACAGCCAAGAGAGACACTTTGAAGAATGCACAGAAGCTGAGAGAGTAGCTGCAGATGAGAGACAGTTTGAAGATGGCCGTTGAAAGCAGACTCTTGCTCCGGACAAGCTAAGAGAAGACAAACACCCCAAGAGCAACTAATAGTGACGTTTTTGAGGAACCGCAGCCTAGAGAGGAACATCCTTGGAGGAAGCCATTTTGAAACTAGAACTTTGGAGCAAATGCCAGCCATGTGCCTTCCCAGCTAACAGAGGTTTTCCAGACACCATTGGCCATTCTCTGGTAAAGGTACCCAATTGTTGATGACTTACCTTAAACACTTCATGGCCTTAAGACTGTAACTTTGTAACCAAATAAACCCCATTTATAAAAGCTGATCCATTTCTGGTGTTTTGCATTCTGGCAGCATTAGCAAACTAAAACACCATGCAGATTTTAGATTTATCTTGACTATATCATAGAATTGCATTCAAGCAAGATACCAATTTCAGGAGAATTTATATCTTTATTTACTTGGGTCTTCTTTGATTTCTTTCATTAGCATTTTTAGCTTTCAGTATACAAACACTTTACATATTTTGCTATATCCACATTTATGTATTTTTGAGTGATTGTATATGCCATTGTATTTTCAATTTCTGTTCCCACATGTTCATTGCAAGTATATTGACATTCAATTGATTTTTGCTTATAAATTTTATATTCTGCAACTTTGCTAAACTCACTGATTAGTTCTAGAAATTTCTGCATAGATTCCTTGGTATTTTCCACACAGACCATAATATAATCTTCAAATAGGGACAAATTTTTTGTTTTGTTTTGTTTGTTTTTTGTTTTTGTTTTTGTTTTTGTTTATTTTACTGGTTTCTAATATGTATATCCTTCATTTTTTTTCTTGTCTTGTGTGTTGGATAGAAAGTCTGATACTCAGTTAATTAAGAATGGTGAGAGTTGACATCCCTGCTGTGTTCCCAATCTTAAGTTTGGTAGCTATAGTTTTGTTTTCATTTTTTTTTTTTTAATTGTTAAGTATTTAGCATATTAGAGGATGCTCCATCACTTTCTGTTTCTTTGAGTTTATTTAAAATCATGAAAGTTATTGAATATTGTCAAATAATTTTCCTGCATCAATTATATGAGCATGTGATTTTACTTCTAAGGCTGTTATCATGATGGATTATTACATTGCTAGAATAATGTAATACTTGAATATTGAACCATCTTTACATTCCTAGAATAAATCCCATTTAGTCATGGCCTCTAATTTTTTTTTATTTCTTTCTAAATTATCTTTGCTTATATTTCCCTGAGGCTTTTTTATCTATATTCATGGAGGATATTGATTTGTAATATTTTTTGGACTGCTTTTTCTGGTTTTAATATCAGGGTATTACTAGGTCCATAAAACAATTTGAGAAGTATTCCCTCCTCTCCTGTTTTCTAGAAGAAATTGTGTAGAATTAATGTTAATTCTTTAAATATTTAGTAAAATTACCCAGTGTAACAATATGGAACTGGAAATTTATCTTTTTCTAAGCATTTAAATTACAAATTCAATTTTATTAATAGTTATAGAGCTATTCCAATTAACTATTTTATATTGGGTTAATTTCATATTTTGCAGTGAAATTTTCACGGAATTGGTCCATTTCATGTAAGTTGACAAATTCATCTGTATAAGTTTTCTGTGGTATTCCCTTAATATTCTTTTGATGTCTTCAGGTTCTGCAGTGAAAGCTCCTGTTTTTTTTCTGGTATTGGGAATTTGTTGCATCTCTCATTTACTCTCTGTAATTTTTGCTAGATGTGTATGAATTGTATTTTTTTTTCAAAGTATCAACTATTTTTCATTAATTTTCTCTATAATTTTGAAAACTTAAATATCCTTTATTTATGTTCTTATCTTTATTCTGTCCATTCTTTGGCTTGTTTAAGTTTATTTTTATCTTCTTTTTACCTACATTCTTGAGGAAAATATTTATATCACTAATTTGAGACTTTTCTTCTATTCCATTGTAAGCATCAAGAAATACAAATTTCTCTATAAGCACTACTTTAGTTTTGCCCCACAAATTTTGATATGCTCTATTTCCATTTTCATTCAGTTCAGAGTATTTTTTTTTTTTATTTTCCTTGAGACTTCATTCTTGATCTATGGATTCTTTAGAAGTAAACTGCTTAAATTCTTTTTAGAGACTTTCCTCTTATCTCTCTGTTATTGATTCCTATTTTGATACTTTTGTGGCCAGAGAAACACTGTGATTTCAATTCATTTAAATTTGTTGAGCTTTGTTTTATGTCCCTTGATATGTTCTATCTTTGTATTCTTTACACGGACACTTGAAAGGAGTGTTTATTCTGCCATCAATAGGTATAGTGTTCCATAACTATACAGTAGATCCTTTTTGAAGAGGTATTGATTTCTTCTATATCCTGGCTTGTTTTTGGTATAATGGACCTATTAGTCATTGGGAAAGGGGTTTGAAGTATCCAAGTATAATTGTGAATTTGTCTAATATTTTGCCCTTTTTTTTTTAAGCACATTTTAGATTGCCTTATCTTCTTGGTGGATTGAATTTTTTGTAATTATGTAATGCCCCTGGCAGTCTCTCATAATTCTCTTTGCTCTGGTGTCTATTTTATTTGATATTAATATGAGCATTACAGTTTTCATTTGATTAAAATTTATATGATACATTGTTTCCATCCTTTTAGTTTCAACCTACCAATATTATTATATTTTAAGTGAGTTTCTTGTTGACAATTTATAGTTGGGTAATGATTTTTAGTTCACTCCACCAATCGCTAGCCTTAACTTGATTTATTTAGACATTTTATTTTAATACATTCATTCATATGCTAGTGTTTAAATCTGCCATGCTGTTTTTTATCTGTTTATCCCCTCTTCCTTTAAATCTACTTATACATTTTATAATTCCATTTTTATTCATCTATGGTATTGTTAAATGTTTCTGTTTATATGCCCCTTTTAGTGGTTCATCAAGGTGTTGCATTATGTATACATCCCTTACCAAATTCTACTACTGGTTTCAAAATTTTATCAGTTTGAGTCAAGTGTAGAAATCTTACCTCTCATTACTTCCCTTTATCCTTCCCTACTAAGGATAAAATCATATTAAATACTTCCTCTGTAGACATTTAGAAATACATGTTGCAATTTTTGATGCAAGCCTAAAGCATTATTTAGAAAATTCAAACAGAAAATGAAAATGCATTGTATTTGTCCATACTTTACTCTTTTGGTTTTTTTTTTCTTCCTTGCTAATGCTTCAAGATTCCTTCTTTTATCACTTTTTTCTTTGTGGAGAACATCCCTTAGCCATTCTTTTAGGGTAGGTCTGTTAAATACAAATTCTCTGCAGTTTCATTCATTCAAAAATGTGTTGATTCTGTCATTTTTGAAGGATTTTTTTACTGGATATAAAAGTATTAATGGGCAGTCTTTTTCTCCCATCATCTCAAAGATGTTTTGTGACTTCCTTTTGGATTCAATTCTATCTTTTGAAAAATATGCTGTATATGGAAATGTTTTTATTATATAGATAAGGTGTTGTTCTCTCTTGCTGCATTCAAGATTTTTTTTTCTGTCTTTAATTTTTAGAAGTTTGGCTGACATGTCTTATTGTAAATTTCTTTGGTTTATCCTGCTGGGGTTTACTCAGGTTTGTGTCTGTTGCCAAATTGGGAGTATTTTCAAAAATTAATTTTGTAGTACTATTTCAGCCCCTCCATATTTCTCCTTTCCTGGGATTTTGATGACTTGACTGTTAGATCTGTTGTTATAGTTCCACAAATCCTGAGACTCTACTAATGCTTTTTTACAGTCTCTTTTCTCACTGTTGTTTGGATTGGATGATGTCTATTGTTCCATCATGAAGTTTGCTGATTCTTTCCTCTTCCTCACCATTCTAATTTGAACTCATTCACAGAGCTTTTATTTTCTTTATTGCCTTCTTAAGGTCTAAAATATCAATTTGGTTCTTATTTATATTTTCTATTTCTTTGCTGAGCTGTACTATTTTTTTTTTTCACTTTACAAAAGCATGCTTATAAATGCTAATTAAAGCATTTGTGTGATGCTGCTTTACATTATGTGTTAGTTATTTCTAATATTTCTCTCATTTTGGTATTGGCATCTATCGATTTTCTTTTTTCATCCAAGTTGTGATTTTCCTGGTTCTTAGTATGATGACTGACTTTCAATTAAAACCTGGACTTTAGGAGTATTGTGTTATGGGTCTCTGGATTTTATTTAAAACTTTTGTTTCAGTTGGCTTCTTCTGACGTCTCTTCAGCAAGGGAAAGAGTTGTCATTGCCTCATTATCGCTAAGTGATTATTGAATACCCATCAATCCAAAGGTGGGGAGAGGCTCCTTGTTATTGGTTGAGAAGGGTAAGAATTCTGGCTTCCCTCTAGATCTCTGCTGGTATTGGCCTGCTGGGAGGAGTAGGAGGTTCTTATTATTATTGCCCATGTGGTCTCCAGTAACAATCTGAGAGAATTTTGCCTCCTTACCACTGGTCAGTGGTGAAAATCCTGGCTCTTCAACAGGCCTCCTCTGACACCACTCATCAGTGAGGGTGGGGACACCTTATTTTTGTAGGTGGGGGGAATGGAAATCCAGCCTCCCCCCCCCCCCCGCCGCCATCATGTGGTCTCCACTGACACTGTGGAGAGGTTTTCCTGGTTATCATCTGGCAGGGTGAAACTCCCAGTTCCCTACCAGTCTTCTGGGACACCACACAAAAGGGAAGGGGGGTTGATGTAATGGTGCCTCATTATAATAATGTGAGCATGCAAGTCCAAACTCCCCATGGGGGCTTTGATGTTATGGTTACAGTGGGGACACAGTTTTCTCTGTGGTGATCAGCTGGATTGAGTGGTCATTGACTAAAAGTTTTCTGTCTTGCTAGGTTTCCCCATTCCTGGTGCTTTGCTTGAGAGAGCAGTTTTTGTTGGAGCCTTTATTGTCTTCACCCATTGGTGTTTCTGGGTTGCCAGGTTCTCCAGCAAAGAGTCTGGGGTATACAAAGCAATATGAAAGAGTGATTACCACTGCATTATTCCTTGGGTCCTGAGATCCCAAGGTGGCCTGTCTTGTTCTCTCCACCTTCAGTGATTTATATATAATATTTATATAAAATGACCAGGGTTTTTAGCTGTACTTAATGGGAGAAAGAAGGAAAAGCATCTTTACACCATCTTCCTAGAAGCTGAAGTTGTGAATATGTATTTAAATGCATTATCACATGTAATATTACTTGTACCAGAATGTCTGAGCTCAGAACATATTGCAGTGCAAGACAGTAATTTTACAGTTGAGACAACTGATGCTCAGGAATGTTAAGTGGATTGTTCAAAGGTTCTCAGGAGCAGGAATACAGCTTTTTGGGGTCCTACAATGCTTTCACTCACCCTCCTTCACTGAGTCATGATTTCATTACACATGAATACTTTATCTCCCCTCAGCATTTGAAAATATTAAATTAATTTGTACAATATGCCAATTTAATATAAACATATGCAATAATATGTGTTATGTTCTACTATTCCACTGTATTTCACTTGGGGTTTAGAGTATGTTTCAGTTTGAATGAAGTCCACTCCAATACCACCTGATTTCTTCAGCTAGAATTGCATTCAATTGCCTCAAACTATGACACAGCTACTACTCTGCTGCTTGCCACACCTTCACATTGACAGAATAAGTATAGATATGATCATTCCTTAATATCCTTGTTTTAACTCATCCCAGGTCAACCGAGAAAGTATTTGGTGACAACTTTCAACACAGAGGGAGAGGAGACATATTCCTTGGACTGTGATGTTGTAACAATTCATAAGATCTTCCATATTTTAAATGGTTATACTGTAACAGTGACAACCACTTTCATGATTTGACCTAGTATTGAAAGAAGTGAGTGATTGGTTCTATGTATGCAGATCAATTGTACAGACTGATCGTTAACTGTACAGTGTGATCGGTTCTATGTATGGAGATGAATGTGGCTGTTTCAATCTCATTGAAGTTTATACAATATGACAAGAAAACATTGTGCACCTTTGTCTTCTGACATCAATTTTTGCTTTTGAGAAATCTGCTGATAATCTAATTCTGATCGTTTATAAGAAAACTGATTTTTTTAAAGTCTTGTCTATTTTACCTTTTCTTTTAAATTCAGTTTCCATGTTCTTATAAGTGGCATATAGATGGATTAAGGGGAAAAATACAAATATATTTGTGGGCAGCCAATTCAGCACCCGGCAGTCGGCCTAGTGGCACGGTCCTTGGGCCTTCAGTACATGTCGTGGTAACCGTTCCGCAAGGCGGAGCATCGAGTGGCACCTATGACTCCTGCCAAAAAGGAATTTGTTTCTTGCTGCTGTTTCTTATATTCATACCGCCTCTTTTTCTCATTTGACGTCTTTTGGGCTCTGTGGTGGTGACATGCTCCCACACCTAGCTACAGTAATGAGCCAGCAGCTTACCCTGAATTAGCGTCAGCATAGTGAAAATGCCTGCTCCTTTCTTAGAAAACAATAGGTCACCCTTTCTGCTCAAAATCCCCCTTCCCAAGCTTTGAAAGAGTTAGCTAGAAGAAACAAAAAGGCAATGATTAGCAGACTCTAAAACATGAACACAAAAAATAGTTATAGGTTGCTTGGTACTAAATAATAGGAACTGCTCTGCCTGTGCGTAAACACTGTGTCCTGCTGCGCTCCCGGGAATCTGTCCCTGCAAACCCATTGATCACTGCGTAAGAATAAATAATGTCTGAAATTTAGCCAAACTATTCTAGTATTGCTTGCCTAAATGCTAGTGCGTATGTTACAGAAAATTATAAAAATAAAGCTCTGATGCTCTGCTTGGTCGGAGATTCCATCTTCGTACCCGGACACAACAAGGTGTCTGTCTCGTTTTTTCGCCTACTCCAGCCCCCCTATCAGGACCCTGCCCGTTGCTGAGGGTTAGGCCAGCCCTCGGCATATATTCATTGAATATATCTAGAATTAGATTCAAAAATAACTTCTCAGGACTTAATAAACTTATAGAATAGGATGATTATGTGTTGATTCGACAAGTCTGGAATAGTCTCCTCCAATCTTTTTTTTTTTTTAGTATAGTCTCTCATACTTCTCTTTATTCTATCATTCTGACACTTTTCCTAAACATCCTCTGAACATTCTCATTCCGTCTCCATGTCTTCTTAATTTTCTTCCAAATTCCCTATCTCTTTATCATGTCTTTTAGACAAAGCTCGTGAAAAAATACAAACTTAAAAATATTCTCTACCATAGAATGTCCCCTGGGGTGTCAGTTATATATAGACAAATAAACCACATTGAATATACTCAGAACCCACTCATTCTGGAGGTCAAAGATTGCTGGCATTTTCTTTCAAATTTAGAGTGAGTCCTGATCTCTTCAGTGCATCTATACTTTTTAGCTTTCCTCACAAGAAAGCAATGAACTTTTCTCCAAAGACACAAGCTCAACTCTCCATAGCTTCCTTTGTTTGTTTCCAGGGTCAAAATGATATAGTACATAGTTTTTTTAAAAAAGAGCAAACATTCAAAACTATCATATAGCCTTAATGGTTGACCTGGTTTGGATCTGTTATTTACCTAGGAAAAGATATGTTCTTTTAATCCAGTGTTGAGGGGTAGACCTATTGTGGGTGGGACCTTTGGATTAGGTTATTTCCATGGAGATATGACCCTTCCCATTCAAGGTGGGTCTTAATCCCTTTGCAGGAGTCCTTTATGAGAGGATAAAAGGCAGAAACACTTTGGAGAGAGCAGAGAGAAGTTAAGAGAGAGAGAAAACACCACAGGATAAACAAGAAGGACCATAGAGAAGCTGAAACAGAAGTCCAGAGACATTTTGGAGACAGCCACTAAAACCAGAAGCTAAACTTTGGAGAGAAAGATTAGCAGAGTCAGCCATGTGCTTTCCCATGTGACAGAGGAACCCCAGATGCCATCACCCTTTCTTCAAAGAAGGTGTCATCCTGTTGATGCCTTAACTGGGGCATTTTCATGGACTTATATTTGTGAACTAGAAAATCTCCATTGTAAAAGCCAATCCATTTCTGGTATATTGCATTCTGGCATCTTTAGCAAACCGAAACATTTTATTGAAACATTTCTGCAGGGTAAAATTTCAGTTTTGTTCTTGCAGTAATTTGGAGTCTTATTTCCTCCTACTTTTCCTAGATTTTGATGGAATTTTAAAATATTTCAAAACTTTTATTTTATAATTAAAGATACAATGATTGAAGACAAACAAGAACAGCTAACCTTCCTGTTATAAAACAAATCTTCAAAAGGTAATTTTTAGTGAATCAGAAATTACTGCTTAGCTATCTGAATACTATAAAATATGCAAAGTACAAAACATAACCCCTCTCTTTAGTAAGTTAAGGATTAATTTAAATTAAAATAAGAAGAAAATATAACAGGAATGGGATGCTCTGGGAAAGAAATATGTCTTGAGTTACCATATACACCCATATAGAGGGGAAAGGGAAAAACAAATCTCAATATTTCCATGTGTATAAGGGAATACTGAAGAAATTATCCTTGTAAGATTTTTCCTGCAGAACATATGGCTTTCAAATTCTTGAATGCTCTGGAATGGCACTCAGACGAACAATAGAAAAATAATCAAGGAAAATAAAGTTTTAAATAAGCCTCACATATTCCCCCTAATCACTTGTACACTCTATTTTACTGCCACCCCTTCCCTCAAAATTTCCATACAAGGTTATTCCAGGGCTTTGAGGAATTTTTTCCCCTATGTTTCTCGGTTTTCCTCTTCTTTTAAACTGCAGTGTCTACAATTTTCCCGAGTATGTATTGTAAGTCTTATATGTTTATTTTTCTTTAAAAATACAAAGGTTTTAAATATAAAAAGCTATTTCTGCCCAGTGAAATGGCCTTTTGCTTTCTGTCTCATGGTCAACTCAAAGTAAAATAAAGTGCTCCATTAAATCTCTTTTTAATCATATAAGTGCCCTGATGAAATTGTCTCACTATACAAAACCATTATCTTAGACACAAATTAAGGCATACACAGGACATTAGAATGGTATTTAAAGTGAAATATTTATGAAGTGATTTAAATACTAACGACCCAGCATTCCTAAAGGAGTCACAAAATTAAAGGATAAGAACATTCCACACCAGCACTTCAGTCTGTGAGTCTGATGCATGTTGTATATATTGTTCCTCATTCCTCAATTCTTAGAAATGCAGCCAGGAAGTATAAGCAAAAAAGGGTCTGTGGAGAATGAAGAATTATATTTGAAGGATGTGTCCTCTCTTTTTACCCTTGGATATTAGTGTCAAGTGCAGCAGAACATGGTCTGTCAAGAAGACTCTTACCTAGTAATTTTGACTATCTCAGATACAATGTTGACCTTCGTGCTGTAGAGAATGCTTTATGTTTTAGATAAATGTAAACCATCTAAGTGATCATCAGCCCATCCTGCCACCAGGGATACAATTTATTTGCAGCTCTCCGCTCTACCATTCTCAGTGCATTGGTAATCTCTTTCCTCATGGTGACAAGCTGGCTAAGGCAGCTCTGGTTGTCACATGCAGAAACAACAACAGCCAACAAAGAAGAATACATTTCCCATCAGCTGTACCTCTTTGATGAATGAGAAAACCTTTCCCAACCACCTCCAGCAGACTTCACTTGATCCCATTGGCTAGGTTTGAGTACATGTGTATTGACCTTAATCAATATAGATCCATCTCCTGGAGTGGAAAGATTCTCCTGAGCACATGGATCTACAGATGGCAAATAATCAAACAAAACCAAGTTATATCAACAAGAGGAAAAGGGTGGGTTAGTTCTTATTAAAAAATGGACTGTACTTGCAGTAGGACATGAACATATTTTATAAAGAAAAAGAATTCTGAACAAGAAAACAAGATTCATAAAATTGAAGTGATAAGTTTTAATTCTTTGTTTAGTGTAGAATCTCTTAAGCCATCAATATGAATTTATAATTCTTAATTTACTCACAACTCTAACATTTGGTAAGGCAATTTCTTTAAAATTGGAACTTTGGAAGAAGCAATACGAAAATGAGAGGGGACAGAATGAGGAAAACTTTTATCTGTCTAAAGTAATACTGGATGAAATTTATAAAACCATGGTAAAATGTAACTCAGAAATAACACAAAACCAGTGGTTATTTGGCATAGAAATTGTCTTAGTTTGCAAGAGAAACAAACATTTGCCAGGCCATGACAAATACCATGGAATGGATTGACTTAAACAACAGGAGTTTATCGTCTCACAGTTTTGCAGGCTGGAAAACAACATTAAGGTATTGGCACGCCGTGTTTTCTCTGAAGTCTGTAGTGTTCTGAACTTGACTCAGTCTCTGCCTCCCTCACATGGCAATCTCTTTCTCTCCTCTAGCTTTTACATCTATGTCCAATTTCCTTTGCCTATGAGGACTTCAGTCATACTGGATAAGGCCCACCTCATTCAGTTTGGCCTTACCTTAGCTAATAACATCTTCATGGGTCCCATTTATAGTCAGGTTCACACTCACAGGATGGGTAGTTAGAACTTGAGCCTGTCTTTGTAGAGTTCATCATCAGTCCCCAACAGGGGTAAACAATGCTTTGATCCACAACAGCTTTTGAACCATCAGTGTCTGAAAACCAAATGTGACTTCTGATATTCTGGGTGATAATTCTAAGTAATATTGTTTTTAAGTTTCCAAAGTGTTTATAATATTAGGAAACAGAAAGAGAAAAAAATCTTGACTAATACTACAAGCATATAATACATTGTTTAAATTTAAAGGAAAAAACTACAATTCACTGGGTAACAGTTGTTCTCTGAAGCATTCAAGTAAATGAGGTAGATTATAACCCCAAAATCAAGCCAGGGAATCTATCACAGATGACCTTAAGAAGAGTAGTAGTTATACCTCTCATTAATGCATATTAAACATGAAAACCAAAACAAAAAGCATGGAAGTTTTTATTTGACTCTCTTTAGTTTATTTTAGTTTTTATTCAAATGAAACATTTTGTATATAAAACAAAACAAAGTCCTTACCTAAGTAATATAATTAAAGTCATCGGATGTTCTAAAAATATCAACATCCCATATTCCAGAGTTACCATATTTTAGAGCTTACGTATGTAAATATAACTCTATTTAGGCAAATTGTCTTAAGTGTTGCCTCAGTATTAAATATAGGAAGTACTTTTAGGTATGATATATTACAATATAGTCAAGATAAAAAATTGTAGTTTTAAATGGCTATTAAATGCATTAATATTTTCATTACATAAACAGAAGGTATCATTAAAGAATTTTCATGGCATCATTTAATTCAAGTCAGAAAATACATAAATGGAACCTACCTAAAATAAGGCCCTGTTGGGACACTGTGTGAATGTGTCTCTTCAAAATCCTATAAGATGAAAGTGATTAACTAGTTCTGAAGAATTATTTAAGTCATTAACATATTAGCATTTCTCAAGAATAAATTTATACCTTACTCCAGTGATCATAGAAAGAACTATAAAAATCACTCAGTTACTGTTTGAAATGTTTGAATATTATCATGGAGTATTATTGCAAAAAACACCTGGAACTGAGCAAGAGGCCTGAACTCAAGGCCTAGTTCTGTCACTAAATGTTTCAGTGTCTTCTTTTTTTTTGTCAGCTTGAGGATAAAATCAAAGTGTTGAGCTAATTAATCTCTGACACAACATAGCTCAAGCATTCAATGAGACCATGAGGCAAAACAAGAGGTCTTAACCCTAGTCATATTCTAAGATTTTTATGAGTTACCATAAGTACTTGGTATTGGTTAAGGCTTGTAGTTTTCCCGACTTCCATATCACTTCATAATTTGGGGGTGGGAGGGGGAATTCAATACCTGGGAAAACTTAGTTAATAAGTAGCTAAGGAAATAATGAGTGTTTTAAGTACTTAGTCACTCAACTCTAATAAAAAAATAGAAAGAAATATAGTTGGTCCATATATCTGCCAAAGTTGATAGCCATGAATAACATTTAACTCCAGAATGTTTTGCCCTTAGGAAACTTATTTAAGTCACAATGTAGTTAATTTCAATCCCTTTATGCATTATTCATCTAAGTGTTTTATAATTTATTGAAGTTAAATATGTTTTCAAATATAACAGATTGATATCAAAATAAGCCTTTTAATGTCATTAGTAATTCTTATTCTCATTTTACAGAGGAAAACTAATTTGAGGTTCAAATCATGTAAATGGCTTACCTAGTAGTGAGTCATATCTTCTTTCTATAGTACTTCTAATTAGGAAGAACTAGTACTGATGCAATTTGCATTTAAAACTGATCATTGGGTATAAGCCAACAATCCTGAGGCAGAGAACGGAGACAAAAGAGACTGTAGATCATTTTCCATTTTACCTGTAGAAATTATAAAACAATGGAAAAGAAAAGTTTTGTTGAGAGTTTACTTTATGCAAGAGACAGTCCTAAGGGCTTTATTTAATAATCTACTTTAATTCTCATAAAAGATCCCAGGAAATAGTTATTATTATTTCACCCATTTTATGGACTAGAAACCTAGGATCTAGAGAGGTCTGTTAACTTGCCTAAGTTTATACTGTAAGCCAGTAAGCAGTTATCAAAGGAAGATTTCATCTTTTCAGGAAAGTTTACTGTTTACTATAACTCCATATATCAGGAATTACATTTTATAATTTGAGAGACCTCAAAAGTGCATTTTGAAGGGACTAGAGCTATATATTGAGTAGTCTTTCACACAGAGATGATACTTGAAGATATGTGACTTGCAGATATTTCTGAAGAAATAGATATAGGTATAGGTATAAATGTAAAGGGGAGTGCAAGAGAGGGGAGCAGACGGCCAATGTGGAACTCCCCCAGGCAGGGAGAAAAAGGAAAAACTCAATAAAGAAAATAAAGACATAATAGAGTTCGAACCAGAAATGCTCAGTGTCATAGAAGCCAAGAAAGGGGATCTAAAAGGAGATATTTAAGCCTTTTAATTGTTGCATTTATTTCCTAATATGTTTTTAGCCTTGAGTTTTTCTTTCTCATTCCTTTAATTCTCTTACACAATTTCAACATTAGAACTTCCCTAACATTTTGCCTTTCTTTCTCTCCTTTTACTTTTCTGTTTAAAAAGCCTCTCAAAGCATTCCTATAGTTGAGAGGATAAATTCCAAATAATCTTAGCTTGCATTTGAAGACCTCCAAAATCTGGCCTCAAACTATTTCCTAACCTTAGATCCTAGTACTCTCCATCAATATGATTGATTGAATAGAATATTTTACATACTTCTAAAAGCATAGTAAGTTTTGAAAATTTCAAAACTATTCTTATTTTCAAATCAATATTATTATTTACAAAAAATATACTTTTTTTTTTTCAAAATAGGCTTATTAATGAAGAAACATTATCTCAGGCATTTAATGTGTTATGTATTAGGTAAGCTGGACGATCCAATTATTCCAGATGAAGATGAGGATATGTCTCTTTTATAATTTTAATTTGACAGCAGAATAGCTCAAAGATTTATGTTATGCTCACTGAATAATGAACTTTTCTTTTTTGCTTCTTACTATTAATATTTCAATAATACTGGCAAACAAAACCTTACAGTTCTATTTCTTGTGTGTTCAATTCTCATGTACATGAACTTATTTGATCATGGATTGTTGACAAAATAGCAGAAATCTATAGCTTTTCATAATATGCTTACAAAAAAAAAAAAAAAATTCTCTTCAAACAGCTGCAGAATGCCAGTGATTATGTTGGTCAGTTCCAGTGCAGCAAAGTCAGGCAGTTAGCATTTAACGCCTCTGCAAAAAATAGCCTGCATAATTAAATGTAAAATAGAATTGTTCTTCCTCTGACCCATCCAGTGGCTCATTCTCTTTCCCTGGGTAGAAAGAAATGGGAAAGGGCAAACAGCTGAGGATTCATAACAGCTGTAGAACAACAGCTATGGCTGATTCTGTCTCCTGCCAACTGCAAATTTTCATTTAAACATAGTTTCATGAATTGACATTTGAGTATATAGGCAAAAGATTTCTAGTAATCCATATTAAACTCCAGTGAAATCCATCTGTTACTAGGGTCATAATGGAAGCATTTATGTGAAATTCCTTCTATAAATAATTTAATGAATAATATTTAGTTAGAAATTTTTCATTAATCATGTAGATGTCAAGCAAAGTAGACTGAAATTCTCCTGTTTAGAATAGCTCTTTACCATGTTAAAAGTAAGGAAATAAAATATCAGTACAAATAATATTGTCCTGAGGAAACGAACTATTGAGGGAACCAGGTATTCACTGGCTTCAGAATGCACAGACTAAATTCTCTTAGGGAAATGATGCATTGTTGCAGAGTTCTGGAAAGAAATGCAAGTAAGGAGTAAAGTGAAAGCAATGAAATATAATACCTTTTTTTTTTAGGCTTCATGATAAAAATGATACAGCATCATTTAGCAAACCATTGACTTTTTTGCATTGTGTGAAATACACTAGCCTAAGCTTGAGGACAAAGTGAGAAAAAAAAGCACAGATTTTGTCCTTAGAGGATTTACAATCCTGTTAAAGAAGCCAGCTTCAACTTTGAAACCAGAATAAATGTGACAGTAACTGAAAATCAGCTAGCACATAAGAGCATTATGATTATATAGACAATAAATGAAGGATAATGGACTAGTCAAAACAGATTTGTTTAAGGAGGCAAACCTTGAACGTGTTTATGAACATGGATTTGTGGAAAGTAAGGCAGACAGCACTAACAATAGAAGAGCACAAGCAATGAACAAGGCGGATCTTTCAAGGTTGTTTTGAATTGAGCTGCCATTTCCTCTGACTCTGCCTCGTACTCCGTTCCCACTTGCTCACTATGATTTAGACACATTTGCTTTTTGCTTCTGGGTGCTGCTGGTAACTCAGGAATGCAAAGTAAATAGATTTCTGAGGAGGGTGCATGACTCAACTGCTGCTGGTACTTTTCAGAGAGTCTAAAAGTGCTGGCTGTAGGAACATAGAAGAAAGCTGGAATGCTGGAACCCACTGCTGCCAGACATGTATGCCAACTCCACTTAAGTGTACATTATAAATAACCCCGTCTAGAAGAAGAAAGTCAAAGCACAGAGAGGTTAAGCAACATACCTGGGGCCAGGTGGCTCACAGCAGTTGAGTTCTAAACCCACACTGGCCCTGCTCTGTTGCAGTCTCTAGAGAGACCCAAGTCCTACAATGTTTCTTTTATTATCACACTTAGGATACTAACAAGTATCTTCCACAACACACTCCGGCTGTCTTCTGTTAGCTGGGGAAATGGAGGTAGAAGAGGTGTAAACTATGATTGCCTGCAATATATTTTGTTGCTAAATTGTAGTGTCTATCAGGAGACAACTGTTAGTAACCATTGACTTTCTGAATAAAAATTACCTGAATTTAGGTTAAATGCAATGCTAAAAGCTTTACTTACTGCTCTTAGGTCACCAAGGAGCTCTTTTTCAAATTATTGCAATAGTGCCCCAGACTGTGAGAAACAAGCACTATACCTAAAAAGGAATAAATGCTCATCTGCTTGTGGAGAAGAAAGGAAATTTATTCACCAAATTGTGGTGGCTGGCATGCAGAACAATAGAACACAGTACTATTTATGCCTTAAGCCTAACATGCAAGTCCCTGCCCTGTTTCTCCATTGGCTGGATACTCCAGAGGTTACAGCCTATTGGACAGGCCTAACTAACCCACACAAATTTGAAACATTTGAAACAAGTCTCCACCCCTGACTATAACTGTTATGCCCATTTAAGACACTGACACCACTCCTAGGCTTACTGTGGCCTCTTTCCTTTGCTCCTAAACTGCAGAGCCAGTTGGTAAAATATTGTGAGGCTATTTTAGGAGCCTCCACCCTGAGTCTCCATCTTGCAAGAACAGTGGGTGGATAAACAGGAGAACTGGCCGCCAACTACAGCTTGGCTTCTTGACCCTCTGCCATCCCCCTAAACTGCCCCCACCCTGTGTGAAAGCTAAACTTAATCTCATTCTCACACAGACCAAAAGAGGTTCTAGTTTAATTTCAATGAGAAACTGACTGAAGTCAGATCTGAAAAGCAGAAAATGTTTTTTTGTTTTTTGTTTTTTAGCCCTGTAGTGAACAATTTATTTAGTATGGGTGAGAACAAAAAACAAATCAGAACTAAATTTCAGTTAAGGGAAGTAGTACCATAAATGTGTCACAATTATAAGAATAAACATAATTGTCCTCACTGATGAAAAATGACATGATGTCTACAATTCTACAATTAAAAAATTATAGAAGTAAAATTAAGTGACCTTGATTTAAATGCAGTGAATAATAGCAACATGGACTGTCATTACCACCCAATAATAAATTTATATAATTTGTTTCTTATATTATTTTTTGCATGTGGTGTTGAACACAATAGGATCATTGATCTCAACTTTAAATAGCATTGAAAATAAGAGTTATTGACCACATTTCATTTTTTTTAATCATTTTATTGAGATATATTCACATACCACGCAGTCATACAAAACAAATCGTACTTTCGATTGTTTACAGTACCATTACATAGTTGTACATTCATCACCTAAATCAATCCCTGACACCTTCATTAGCACACACACAAAAATAACAAGAATAATAATTAGAGTGAAAAAGAGCAATTGAAGTAAAAAAGAACACTGGGTACCTTTGTCTGTTTGTTTCCTTCCCCTATTTTTCTACTCATCCATCCATAAACTAGACAAAGTGGAGTTTGGTCCTTATGGCTTTCCCAATCCCATTGTCACCCCTCATAAGCTACATTTTTATACATCTGTCTTCGAGATTCATGGGTTCTGGGTTGTAGTTTGATAGTTTCAGGTATCCACCACCAGCTACCCCAATTCTTTAGAACCTAAAAAGGGTTGTCTAAAGTGTGCGTAAGAGTGCCCACCAGAGTGATCTCTCGGCTCGTTTTGGAATCTCTCTGCCACTGAAGCTTATTTCATTTCCTTTCACATCCCCCTATTGGTCAAGAAGTTGTTCTCCGTCCCACGATGCCAGGTCTACATTCCTCCCCGGGAGTCATATTCCACGTTGCCAGGGAGATTCACTCCCCTGGGTGTCTGATCCCACGTAGGGGGGAGGGCAGTGATTTCACCTTTCAAGTTGGCTTAGCCAGAGAGAGAGGGCCACATCTGAGCAACAAAGAGGCATTCAGGAGGAGACTCTTAGGCACAAATATAGGGAGGCCTAGCCTCTCCTTTGCAGCAACCGTCTTCCCAAGGGTAAAACTTATGGTAGAGGGCTCAACCCATCAAACCACCAGTCCCCTATGTCTGTGGTCATGTTAGCAACCATGGAGGTGGGGTAGGCGAATACCCTTGCATTCTCCACAGGCTCCTCAAGGGGGCACTACATCATTTTTTTTTCCTTGTTTTTCTTTCTTTCTTTTTTTTTTTTTTAACTTTCCCTTCTTTTTTAAATCAACTGTATGAAAAAAAAAGTTAAAAAGAAAACAAACATACAATAAAAGAACATTTCAAAGAGACCATAACAAGGGAGTAAGAAAAAGACAACTAACCTAAGATAACTGCTTAACTTCCAACATGTTCCTACTTTACCCCAAGAAAGTTACATAATATAGCAACCTTTTTGTGAACTTGTTCCTACTATATCCATCAGAAATTAACAGACCATAGTCATTTCTGGGCATCCCCAGAACATTAAAAAGCTTATCTGTTCTTCTTGGATTATTGTTCCCCCTTCCTTAATTACTCTCTACTGCTAGTTCCCCTACATTCTACATTATAAACCATTTGTTTTACATTTTTGAAAGTTCACATTAGTGGTAGCATATAATATTTCTCTTTTTGTGCCTGGCTTATTTCACTCAGCATTATGTCTTCAAGGTTCATCCATGTTGTCATATGTTTCACGAGATCGTTCCTTCTTACCGACGCGTAGTATTCCATCGTGTGTATATACCACATTTTATTTATCCACTCATCTGTTGAAGGACATTTGGGTTGTTTCCATCTCTTGGCAATTGTGAATAATGCTGCTATGAACATTGGCATGCAGATATCTGTTCGTGTCACTGCTTTCCGATCTTCCGGGTATATACCGAGAAGTGCAATCGCCGGATCGAATGGTAGCTCTATATCTAGTTTTCTAAGGAACTGCCAGACTGACTTCCAGAGTGGCTGAACCATTATACAGTCCCACCAACAGTGAATAAGAGTTCCAATTTCTCCACATCTCCTCCAGCATTTGTAGTTTCCTGTTTGTTTAATGGCAGCCATTCTAACCGGTGTTAAATGGTATCTCATTGTGGTTTTAATTTGCATCTCTCTAATAGCTAGTGAAGCTGAACATTTTTTCATGTGTTTCTTGGCCACTTGTATTTTCTCTTCAGAGAACTGTCTTTTCATATCTTTTGCCCATTTTATAATTGGGCTGTCTGTACTATTGTCATTGAGTTGTAGGATTTCTTTGTATATGCAAGATATCAGTCTTTTGTCAGATACATGGTTTCCAAAAATTTTTTCCCATTGAGTTGGCTGCCTCTTTACCTTTTTGAGAAATTCCTTTGAGGTGCAGAAACTTCTAAGCTTGAGGAGTTCCCATTTATCTATTTTCTCTTTTGTTGCTTATGCTTTGGGTGTAAAGTCTAGGAAGTGGCCACCTAATACAAGGTCTTGAAGATGTTTTCCTACATTATCTTCTAGGAGTTTTATGGTACTTTCTTTTATATTGAGATCTTTGGTCCATTTTGAGTTAATTTTTGTGTAGGGAGTGAGGTAGGGGTCCTCTTTCATTCTTTTGGATATGGATATCCAACTCTCCCAGCCCCATTTGTTGAAAAGACCATTATGACTCAGTTCAGTGACTTTGGGGGCCTTATCAAAGATCAGTCGGCCATAGATCTGAGGGTCTATCTCTGAATTCTCAATTCGATTCCATTGATCTATTTGTCTGTCTTTGTGCCAGTACCATGCTGTTTTGGCAACTGTGGCTTTATAATAAGCTTCAAAGTCAGGGAGTGTAAGTCCTCCCACTTCGTTTTTCTTTTTTAGAGTGTCTTTAGCAATTCGAGGCATCTTCCCTTTCCAAATAAATTTGATAACTAGCTTTTCCAAGTCTGCAAAGTAGGTTGTTGGAATTTTGATTGGGATTGCATTGAATCTGTAGACGAGTTTGGGTAGAATTGACATCTTAATGACATTTAGCCTTCCTATCCATGAACATGGAATATTTTTCCATCTTTTAAGGTCCCCTTCTATTTCTTTTAGTAGAGTTATGTAGTTTTCTTTGTATAGGTCTTTTACATCTTTGGTTAAGTTTATTCCTAGGTACTTGATTTTTTTAGTTGCTATTGAAAATGGTATCTTTTTCTTGAGTGTCTCTTCAGTTTGTTCATTTCTAGCATATAGAAACATTACTGACTTATGTGCATTAACCTTATATCCCGCTACTTTGTTAAATTTGTTTATTAGCTCTAGTAGCTGTATCGTCGATTTCTCAGGGTTTTCTAGATATAAGATCATATCATCTGCAAACAATGACAGTTTTACTTCTTCTTTTCCAATTTGGATGCCTTTTATTTCTTTGTCTTGCCGGATTGCCCTGGCTAGCACTTCCAGCACAATGTTGAATAACAGTGGTGACAGCGGGCATCCTTGTCTTGTACCTGATCTTAGAGGGAAGGCTTTCAGTCTCTCACCATTGAGTACTATGCTGGCTGTGGGTTTTTCATATATGCTCTTTATCATGTTGAGGAAGTTTCCTTCAATTCCTACCTTTTGAAGTGTTTTTATCAAAAACGGATGTTGGATTTTGTCAAATGCTTTATCAGCATCTATTGAGATGATCAATTGATTTTTCCCTTTCGAGTTTTTAATGTGTTGTAATACATTGATTGTTTTTCTTATGTTGAACCATCCTTGCATGCCTGGAATGAACCCCACTTGGTCATGGTGTATGATTTTTTTAATGTGTCTTTGGATTCGATTTGCAAGTATTTTGTTGAGGATTTTTGCATCTATATTCATTAGGGAGATTGGCCGGTAGTTTTCCTTTTTTGTAGCATCTTTGCCTGGTTTTGGTATTAGATTGATGTTAGCTTCATAAAATGAGTTAGGTAGTGTTCCATTTTCTTCAATGTTTTGAAAGAGTTTGAGTAAGATTGGTGTCAGTTCTTTCTGGAAAGTTTGGTAGAATTCCCCTGTGAAGCCATCTGGCCCTGGGCATTTATTTGTGGGAAGATTTTTGATGACTGATTGGATCTCTTTGCCTGTGATGGGTTGGTTGAGGTCTTCTATTTCTTCTCTGGTCAGTCTAGGTTGTTCATATGTTTCCAGGAAATTGTCCATTTCTTCTACATTGTCCAGTTTATTGCCATACAGTTGTTCATAATATCCTCTTATAATTTTTTTAATTTCTTCAGGATCTGCAGTTATGTCACCTTTTTCATTCATTATTTTGTTTATATGAGTCTTCTCTCTTTTTGATTTTGTCAGTCTAGCTAGGGGCTTGTCAATCTTGTTGATCTTCTCAAAGAACCAACTTTTGGTGATATTTATCCTCTCTATTGTTTTTTTGTTCTCTATGTCATTTATTTCTGCTTTAATCCTTGTTATTTCTTTTCTTGTACTTGGTCTAGGATTGGTTTGCTGTTCATTTTCTAGCTTCTTCAGTTGATCCATTAGTTCTTTGATTTTGGCTCTTTCTTGCTTTTTAATATATGCGTTTAGTGCTATAAATTTCCCCCTTAGCACTGCTTTTGCTGCATCCCATAGGTTTTGGTATGTTGTGTTCTCATTTTCATTCGTCTCTATATATTTAGCAATTTCTCTTGCTATTTCTTCTTTAACCCACTGATTGTTTAGGAGTGTGTTGTTTAACCTCCAGGTATTTGTGAATTTTCTAAGTCTCTGATGGTTATTGACTTCTAATTGTATTCCATTGTGGTCAGAGAATGTGCTTTGAATAATTTCAATCTTTTTAAATTTATTGAGGCTTGGTTTATGTCCCAGCATATGATCTATTCTGGAGAAAGTTCCGTGAGCACTAGAAAAGTATGTGTATCCTGGTGATTTGGGATGTAATGTCCTGTATATGTCTGTTAAATCTAATTCATTTATCAGATTGTTTAGGTTTTCAATTTCCTTATTGGTCTTCTGTCTGGTTCATCTATCTATAGGAGAGAGTGATGTGTTGAAGTCTCCCACAATTATTGTGGAAACATCAATTGCTTCCTTTAGTTTTGCCAGTGTTTCTCTCATGTATTTTGTGGCACCTTGATTGGGTGCATAGACATTTATGATTGTTATTTCTACTTGCTGAATTGCCCCTTTTATTAGTACGTAGTGGCCTTCTTTGTCTCTCAAAACATCCCTACATTTGAAGTCTATTTTATCTGAGATTAATATTGCTACACCTGCTTTCTTTTGGCTGTAGCTTGCATGAAATATTTTTTTCCATCCTTTCACTTTCAGTTTCTTTGTGCCCCTGTGTCTAAGATGAGTCTCTTGTATGCAACATATTGATGGTTCATTTTTTTTGATCCATTCTGCGAATCTATATCTTTTAATCGGGGAGTTTAATCCATTTACATTCAACGTTATAACCATGAAGGCATTTCTTGAATCAGCCATCTTATCCTTTGGTTTATGTTTGCCATATTTTTCCCCTCTCTCTATTAATATCCTTAGTGTACCCATACCGAATCTCTTTAGTACTGAACCTTTCTCCAAGTCTCTCTGTCCTGTCTTTGTTTCTCTGTCTGTAGGGCTCCCTTTAGTATCTCCAGTAGGGCAGGTCTCTTGTTAGCAAATTCTCTCAGCATTTGTTTGTCTGTGAAAAATTTAAGCTCTCCCTCAAATTTGAAGGAGAGCTTTGCTGGATAAAGTATTCTTGGCTGGAAATTTTTCTCATTCAGAATTTTAAATATATCGTGCCACTGCCTTCTTGCCTCCATGGTGGCTGCTGAGTAGTCACTACTTAGTCTTATGCTGTTTCCTTTGTATGTGGTGAATTGCTTTTCTCTTGCTGCTTTCAGAACTTGCTCCTTCTCTTCTGTGTTTGACAGTGTGATCAGTATATATCTTGGAGTGGGTTTATTTGGATTTATTCTATTTGGAGTTCGCTGAGCATTTATGATTTGTGTATTTATGTTGTTTAGAAGATTTGGGAAGTTTTCCCCAACAATTTCTTTGAATACTCTTCCTAGACCTTTACCCTTTTCTTCCCCTTCTGGGACACCAATGAGTCTTATATTTGGACGTTTCATATTATCTATCATATCCCTGAGGTCCATTTCGAGTTTTTCAATTTTTTTCCCCATTCTTTCTTTTATGCTTTCATTTTCCATTCTGTCATCTTCCAGGTCACTGATTCGTTGTTCAACTTTCTCTAGTCTTGTACTATGAGTGTCCAGAATCTTTTTAATTTGGTCAACAGTTTCTTTAATTTCCATAAGATCATCCATTTTTTTATTTAGTCTTGCAATGTCTTCTTTATGCTCTTCTAGAGTCTTCTTGATTTCCTTCATATCCCGTACTATGGTCTCATTGTTCATCTTTAGTTCTTTGAGTAGCTGCTCTAGGTGCTGTGTCTCTTCTGGTATTTTGATTTGGGTGCTTGGGCTTGGGTTATCCATATCGTCTGGTTTTTTCATATGCTTTATAATTTTCTGTTGTTTTTGGCCTCGTGGCATTTGCTGAACTTGATAGGGTTCTTTTAGGGTTTGTAAACCTATTGAAGTCCTTATCTCTAATTTATCAGATCTACAGCTTCGTGGAGTACACTTTCTCTAACTAACCAGCAGGTGGCGTCCACGAGCCACCTGTTCTCCACAAGCCAGTTCTCCCCTGCTTAGCCTTTTCGGTGAGTGGGGGAGTGAGTCTTGTGGGGCCCAATTGGTGTACCAAGCTTGCGTGTGTAGTTGGTGTTGCCTGCCCTGTATGTGGGGCATGTTTCTGGGCAGTCGGGGAGGGGGGGGTGGCCCTAACAATCAAATCTCCCTGGTGATCCTAGAGTTTTAAAGCTGGTGCAATAGTCTAATCCTTCAGTTCAGTCCTGCCACAGTTTGTCTCTGCCACTGACCCACAAGTCCTTGGTATTGGCGTATGGCTCCTGAGACTTGCAAGTGGGCCCCTCTTCCAGGCTGTGCACCCCGGGTCCTCTGTTGAGGGATGACTGTGCTATGTCACAGGTGAGTGCCGTCCCCTCAGGGCAGTTCTGGGCTGCTGGGCTGTGTAGGGAGGCTCCCAGTCTGCTCAAATGATGGCTGAATGGGGCTTTGTTAATTCACACTGCTCCACCTTCCCAACTCTGGGACAATCAGCTGAGGTTGCAGGGAAGGCTAATGTCCACACCCAGTTTTGTGGTGTGTGCCTGTTATTTGAAGCCCTTCCGTCACACTGGGTTGTCTGGGGCAGCTCTGGGCTATGGGGCTGGCGATGGGCAGGAGTGTTTCCTGTCCACCAGGATGGTGGCTGTGAGCGGACACCCCCATTTTCTTGGGAAGTTGTGGTGTTTAGTGAATTTTCTCAGCCACTGAATTATTGCCTTTTGTCTCAGAGCTCTCTTAGTTCTGCTCTTGACTTGACGTGCCCAAATTGAAAGTCTTTGAAGCTTTCTGTATTGGGCTTCTTAGAGTAATTGTCTCAGAAAAAGAAAAAAGGATTAAAAAAAAAAAAAAAAAAAGGGTCCTCCTCAGAGATCTAATGGGTTATTGAAATGCTAAGAGACAAAGCAACCAGGGCCATTAGGGAAAGGTCCACAGGGCAGAGAGATCGGCTTTTCTTCGGGATTTGTATATGCGCCTTAGGGCCTGAGCTCCGCCCTTCCCCTTTCTGTGTTCACCAGAACTCCAAAAATCCTCTGCTTTTATTTTGGAGTTTTTCGTGTTGTTTTTTTTTTTCTATGCCTGTCTCCTCTCTGCTGGGCTGGCTGCTCACAGATTCTCTGGTGTCTGGTCTCTGTCTATCTATGGTTGGAGTCTGGATCAGTAGAATGAGTTTCCGATAAGAGCAGCCACTGCAGTTCTCCCTTCTCCTTCCCGGAGCTGACAGCCCCTCCTCCCACGGGACTGAGCCTGGCAGGGAGGGGCGCGGGTCCCCTGGCCGCAAAAACTTACAGATTTCGCTGATCTCAGCAGTTCGACATTTTCATGAGTGTTGTATGAAATATGCCCAAAGACAGATTGCTCTGTGGTGTCCAGTCCACGCAGTCCCTGGCTTTCTACCTACTTTCCTGGAGGAGTAACTAAAACATACAGCTCACCAGTCTTCCATCTTGCCCCGCCTCGACCACATTTCATTTTATGTCTATATTCACCAAAGGTGCAAATGACTTAAGTTGTATACCTAGCTGTCTTATCTTGACATTTATTTCTTTCTCTGTGATAACCTGTTTTCTCATTAGACAAATATGAATACTTAATAAGAGCTTTCTGGCCTGTCATTGTGAATGTGTAGCATATGCTTTGTAAAATACCTGAGCCACTAAGCCAATAAAGCGCATTTCACTTTCAATAAACATTTAAAAGAAGTTATTCTTAAAATTAGTATTGGAGTATTCAGATGATTAGTAAATAGTAGATTGCTGAATTTAGAAGTGAATAAAATCATTACACTCTAGTACTCAATTCTGTTAGGTTTGCTTGTCTCAATCTAATGGTTTATGTAGATGAAGATAAAAAATTATGCATTTTATATGTATATATAAATAAACACACATAAACTCAATATATATTGTAGATCAAAATACTTAATATTAAATTATTTACTATCTCATATAAGGAATTTGCAGACCTTTTCTGTAAATGTTTCCTTCTTTTTTTCAATAGTATGCTCATTAAGTGTTCAATAGCTAATAGGTAAGGGAAAACCTACAATAATGACAAGAATTCAATGTATCTATATATTTGCATTGGATTTTTTTTTGTACTATGAATATCTTACAGTCTTTTCAGAATATTAGCTCATTTATCCTCACAGATTTTTATTAAAAAATTGCTGGGATGACATCTCATTTATCCTCACAACATTTTTATGGAAAGGTTTTATATCTTTTCTGTAACCTAGTTTTAAAATACTAAAATACATAATCTTTGAAAATCAATATTTTCTATACCGTTTGACAGATTCAGCAGTTACTGATCAATATATCTACATATAAACACATACCATGTCAGAAACTTTTCTATTGCAACCTAAAATGCAATGTGCGTTTCTCCTCTCTCAGCCTCAAATATGCCCATTCTTTTTGCCTTGCTTCTTTCTTCTCTCTAACTTTGTGTACTTCCTCCAGTATATTCCAATATAAGTGTCTTGTTATTATAGTGTCTTCATCTATTACAGTATTCTCCTCAAACCTGTATCAAAGCATATATCTATCTTTTCTTTTCTTGCTCTCACTCCTTCTCCAGATTCTGACTCCTTTTCATGGTAGTGAATTTGAACTCCCATCAATTTCAAATGTAGACAAGGAAAAAAAAATAATTCTTTGTGAGCTTTTGTTTAAATAATATGTATTTTTTAAAACATTGCATTTTCCCCACAGATGTCCCTCCTAGCTTTATTACTAATTCTTTACAGAAATTGAAAATATTTACTATGCAACTTGATAAATGAATGTGTCCTGAACTAGTAAATTTTAGGAGGGAAAGAATTCTTTTAAAAATATATACTATTATTATTGCGAATATTCTCAATATATTACTCTTGATAGAAGCCTCTGTGTGCCCATTTGAGGCTATCAGAGCCTCACAGAAGAGCTTAACTATTATGTATCACTATGACCCAGCTTAAGGCATTTTTATCAGAAGTATTATTGACATTATATTGCAGTGCTAGGCTCTGGAGCTTCATGTTTATCTTATTGTCTTTTATATTATTTTATCTTTTATCTTATATTATCCCAACTTATTTCCTAAGGTAGAATATAAGTATTGAAAGTAAATGAATTTTATCTGTCTATAAAAACTATCTAGCACACACAGTTTACTCATCCTGAAACACACACTCTGTGCCTCTTCATTCACCTATTTAGCTCTTGCTCTTCATTTACTTCTCAATTTAGATATCATTTCTTCTACAAAACTTATTTGAACACTCTCAATGGACTCTCTATATGGGTCACCTTTTGCATGCTGAACTCTGATATATAGTGACAGACTTAATCCTAGTATCTAGAATTGTGTCTTGCCCATGGTAAGTGCCAGGAAATGTTTACTGAATGAATAAATGAATGTGCTAAATTACTTTGAGATGATAGATTGACAGATGTACTTTTCTTAAGGATGATGCAAGTTTTTGCCATTTTTACTACACATTCAGCATGAAAATGTTAAGGTCCAAGAATACAGGATGTTTTACTTACCTGTATACCTTCTACAGCTTCTATTACACTACCTTACATATATTTGATACTGGATTTTAAAAATCTTAAATAGTTAATAAAAATATTCATATGGCAAATGGAGAGCTTTCAATACCATTTGAAAAGCCCACTCAAAAAAAAAAAAAAAAGAGGGAAAAGTTAAATGCTATTTATTCAGAACTTTCTATAGCAAGAATGTCAGTCACTACTTGTGTTTGGCAGAGACTCAAAGGCAGAGAAGAAAGAATGAAAGCTTTGAAGCAAAAAAAAAAAAAAAAAAAAAAAAAAAAAAGGGAAGTTTTCATGTATGCCCTGATTGGAATTTTTGGTATGGGAAAGCAGGAAATAGGCTATTTAGAAGAGGATCATTCTATATGTTATATGTCTATATGACATGATTGGTTAGGGAAGCATATTTGGCTTTCTCTGGTTGGTTGTAAGTTGAAAATGGAGGCAAAATTCAGAGAAGCAGGCAGTTATTAAGTCCTGATTGTTTAGATTTGATTACTATAGAACTTGTGGTTTGGCTTAAAGGATTGCTTGCTGCAGATTGTAGGTCAGAGTTCTATTTTTATATATGGTCTGGCCTTGCCCATTTGTATATACAGTTCCTCATTCGATTGACAAAGAAGTGCAAAACATTTCTATTTCTGTATTTCTAAATGTGTGACCAGCACATTTCCATTTTTTTCCTAGACCTTTTTGATAACTAATGTTTTGTTTTTATTTTAAAGTTGAAATTTAGATTGATTCACTAGTATATCTCATGTATTTCTGAAAAAACAAACTTAACAATTTACAGTGAAAAATGCAAACAATATGGCATGGAATAATTGCATCATCACAGCCTCTTTAGCTTCTTTCTTTAAATATCTCTTAATAGATTGCTGCCACACTATAATCAAATCACAGCTTGGGAGCATGTAGAAGGACAGGGATAGGAAGTCACAGGAATGACACCTACTGCCTGTATCCATGTGTTCCAGTTTGCTAATGCTGCCATTATGCAAAATACCAGAAATGGATTGACTTTTATAAAGGGGGCTTATTTGATTATAAATTCTGAGCTCTAAGACCATAGAAGTGTCCAAACCAAGGCATCAATAAGAGGATACTTCACTGAAGAAAAGTCTATGGCATCTGGAAAACCTGTTAGCTGGGAAGGCATGTGTCTGGTGTCTGCTGATCCTTTGCTCCTGGGTACTGGTTTCAAAATGGCTTTCTCCAAAATGTCTCTGGGCTCCTCTCAGCTCCTTTGCATCCTTATATTTTCTCCCAAGGTTTTTCTCTCCAAGTGTCCTTCTGTCCACATCTCCATGCATCTCTGAGCATCTGCTCCCAAGCATCTCTCCAAAAGTCTCTCTCAGCTGCTCTGAGCTCCTTCTGTCTGTGAGGACTCCAGTGATTTAAATAAAACCCATCCTGAATGATAGGGGCCCAAACCTCCATCGAAATATCTTTCAAAACATTTCACCTACAGTTGGGTGAGTCACATCTCCATGGAAACAACCTAATCCAAATATCCCACAAGATTGGATTAAAACATGGCTTTTGGGGAACATAAAATATCCAAAACAGCACAAAATGATACATGATGTATTCACCTTTCCCATAGGGATGCCAGGGCTGGACCCTGTGCTACCTCAGCAGAATTCAGAGCTCTAGGGAACTAAGTGTGAAATGACCATTCTGCTATTTCTAAGATAGCCAATTCATCAAAGAAATTACAAACTGTGAGTATTCAGATTCACAATACAAATGGAAAGTAATCTGTTTGTGTTCCTGCATTGCAAATATTATATTTTGGAGTTTCTAGATCTAGGAATATTAAGGATTATAAAAGAACATCCAACTTGCTTCAGATAAAGGGTTTGTGTGAGGGGGTCACCTAAAGAGCACTCCTGTGAAATGAGAGCCACTTTTAGATTGAAATAAAATTGGCAATAACTCTTTTTATCAAAAGCAATGGAGACTCATATCCACTTTAATTCTGTAGCCTAGGAAGACCTGAGCACACACAGAGATTTTGGTGAAGCAAAAAGGAAACAGCTCACATCAGAGCAAAAGAACAGAAGTAAATTATCTCACAAACAGAGTGAGACACCACTTCTCATTAGAATTTAACTGATGAAACAACACTTTCTTCCTTGGCAGCCAAGTAGCTATAGAGTTTTCATTTCAAATGTGAGTTTTGAGAACTTGCAGATAAAATGGATAACAAGTGATAAAAGCACTGATTCAGTTCAAACTGTTATGAAGGAGACTTCTGGCTTCTACTAGGAACGTAGAAAACTGGAGGAAAACTTGCTCTGAAACTTAGGACAACAGCAAGAGGCCACATAATTAGCAAAATCACAACTTTTCTTAATCTGTTCAGGGAGCTGAGTTGCAGTGCAACTAACTAACTTGATATTAATGAAATGGCAAAGGGCAATTGTGAATTAGCAAAGAATAAACAACACTTGGGGACTCGAGTTAAATAAGCAATTTGTCCCTTTTATAGGTCATGGAACTCAGTGGGAACTAACAAAAGATATACAGCAGCCACAGATGGAAAAGCATGAAACTCTGCCCAGAAGTTTCTCCATGATTTCCTCTAAGGAACACAAAATTTAAAGTGCTGGGAGAGGGCAACAATCATAGTCACCCTGGGGACACTGGCAAAAATCCATGGAATCTGGGAGAGAAGAATGCAAAAACAAACACATAAACAAAAAGCTTCTATCCTTAGGGCAGAAATATAGCTTGTTTCAAAATCAGGATGGTGTCAGGAAGGCAACACCGAGAGGGACATACACCCGACATCCAAAGACACAATACTTGCCTGAATCTAAGACTTTATACGAACCACAGAGGACGCACCCCCCCCTTCTACCCCCATCAAGTAAGAAGGACCAATTAACGAGTAACGATGGAATACTTATGGGAGAGGTCCCAGAACTTGGATAGAGACCCTGTTTGAAATGGCAGCCCCCATCCAAACACACACACACACCACCCCTGTTCTTGGGGAAGAGGGCTCACGTGTCCCTCTCCACCTGCAGAAGCCGGCTAGGAACCAGACCCCAAGGTGACCAGCCTCGCGAGTGGGGGATGGGCCTCGACAGTGGCTGCTGAGTGATTTACTCACAGTTTTTCACCACAGTGCCTCAGCCTCTTCACCTTGCTCTTCCCTAGTTGCTGTACAATGTTCTCCTGACCTCCAGAGCCCCGAACAGTTGTTTCAGACAGTTTCTGCCTGCCCACTAGCTGTTGCTAGAGGAGCGAGTGAGCACTGCAACCCCCTATGCCACAATCTTCTGGAGTTCTCCCAATGTCTGTCTTTTAACTGGTATGTTTAGACAATTCACACTTAAATTGGTTATTGATATGGTTGAATTAAAATTAATCATCTTGCTACCTACCATCTTTTTGTTTCTAATTTTTCTGTTTCTTTCCACTCTCTCCCCTTTCTGCCTCCTCTGGGGTTGATGATTTTTATAATTTACTTTTATCTCCTTTCTTGACTTATTATTATGCATATTTTTTAAAATTTTGGCTTAGTATTTAAAATATTAAATGTTATCTGTTAATAATCAGAGTCTACCTTCTAATAATATTATACCACTTCATGCATACTGTAAGACAGTTAGAATATTGCCAGTTAGTTTTGTTTCCCTTTCCCTTGCAGGTTAACTCTTTGTTCCATAGGGGAGAGGAGGGTGGATGAACCTGGATGAGGTTTGGGAAGTGGCTGCTTTTCTCCTCAGCCAACCAGCACTGCAGGGGCAGCTTCATCTGTATTGCCCACCTCTACAGCTTCCCTAGTGGGTTTCCTGGAAGAAAAGCCTATAAGAGGGTTAGAATCCAATATGCCTGCATCTCCCACAGTCTTCACACTCTCACCCTTGCCCATGCTCATTCTTCAGTATTTCATTTAAAAACATCTTCTTACCATTTTATTTGATATTTTGTGGACTCTGTCTCAGGTACACAAATTCTTGGGTGCAGTTTGGCCCTGAAGAAGCCTATCTCTCAACAGTTCATTGCCATAATGGCAATTCTTTTGTGGGTTGAAGTAAAGTCATTAATTTGATGTGTTTTCAATTGTTTTCTTGTTGTAAGTGTGGGAGTGGTGCTCTTTATAGCGCTTTAAATCTCAGAGATGAGAGCAGAAGTTTCTAATCTATTCATTTTTTACTCATCGGCAAAGGCAACTCAATGAAGAACAGAAATGTTTTCAACAAATGATGCTGGAAAATTGGACACTTGTTTACAAAGCAAAATAAAACAAAGTAAAATGCAGCCTTGACCCATCCTTTGTACCTTGCAAAAAATAACTCAAAATAGATATAGCCCTAAATAGGAAAAACCTAAAACTAAAAAAATTCTGGAAGAAAACATAGGGAAATTATTTGTGACCTTGGTTCAGGCAAAAATTTCTTACGTATGATACCATAAGCATGATCCATGAATGGAAAAAAAAGATGATAAATTAGGCTTAATCAAAATTAAAATCTTTGGCTCTTAAAAATACTGTTAAGAGAATGAAATGTCAAGCCATATACTAAGATAAAATATTTGGAGAACATATAGCTGACAAAAGACTTGTGTCTAGAGTATGTAAGAAATCTCAAAACTCAACAATAAGAAGAAAAGGAAGAATCCAACTTAAAAATGGGCAAAATATTTGATTGATACTTCACCAAAGAAGATACACATGGTAAACAGGCATGTGAAAATATGCACAACACCATAAGCTATAGGGAAATGTAAATTAAAACCACAATGAGTAGCAACAATGCACTGTATTAGAATGACTGAAGTTAAACAAAAATCTGACAATACCAGTTATAGCAAATATATGAAACAACCAGAGCCCTCATGCATTATTGATGGAAATGCAAAATGAAATAGCCACCTTGAAAAGCAGCTTGGCGGTTTTGTAAAAGTTATATAAACACTTGCCCTATGACCCAGCAATACCTTTACTACTATTTACCCAAGAGAGATAAATGATTACGTTCATTCAAAAACCTGCATGTGAATATTTTAGCAAATTTATTCATAATTGCCCCAAACCAGAAATAACTGAACTGTACTTCAACTGGTTAATGAATAAACAAAACTGTGTCATTCCATACAGTGGAATACTACTCAGCAATAGAAAGAAGAAAAAACTACTGATATTCTTTATTGCAGATATATCTCAAATGCATTTTGCTAAGTAAAAGATGCCAGACCCAGAAGGCTATATCCAATATGATTCCATTTATATGGTATTCTAGAATAGACATTAATATAAGAACAAAGAACATAACAGTAGATTCTAGGTGTTGAGTGGGGGCTTGAATTACAAAGGGGCAGTTGGAGGAATTTTTGGTTGATAGAAATATTCTGTATGAAGATTGAGATGGTGGGCTAATGACTCTGTGCATTTGTCACAATTCATAGATCTGTACACCACATAGAATGAAACTTACCGTAGGTAAATTAAAAAATAAATTAAAAACATTTAAAGAGAAAGAATAGCTCAGAACACACAACATTATGTCAGGAGATTTCTTACATTAAAGAACAAATCAAGATCCAGATACAAACAACAGAGAAAGTTGTTTGAATCACATTAGACTTAGAGATTCACTATATGTTTAAGGTGGAAAATTTTTAAATTAATTTCAGAACCTTCCTGGAAATAATGTTTAGTGTTTGTATAATAATTATCCTCAAGGTAACTCTTGTCATAGTTGAGTTTTCATTCAATTACATGGATTTAACTTGTCTTTATTTCCTCAATTTGTTCCTTATTTTCAGTGGTAGACTCTAGAAGATTCTTATACATATTTACCACATAAATAGATTTATTTTGCTATGTTCATGTTGTCTTAAGAATAAACCAACTAGGGGAGAAACTAAGATGGTGGTTAGGTGAGACAGGGCAAAAAAACATCTCCATGAAAAATACTAGATAAAAGCCAGAAAGTGACCCAGAACACCAGCTCCAGTGATGTACCAGCTGGACAAGGTCTGCTTAATCCACAGGGACCATGCACCTGTTGAAACCAGGAGTCTGCATTCAGAAACGAGTGACTGAGCCAGTGAATGTCCAGTGACCCTGCTGTGGTGTGGAGAAGCCATGGGTTGGCGTTTGGAGGTGGACTCATTCTTTTTTTAAAAAAAACCCAAAAGCAGCTATAAATATGGCAGCAAGAACCACACAGTGAAGCGCGACAGGAATGGGCTGTGAGAAAACCTCAATATCTGGTGTGGAAGATAGCCTTTTGTATACCGGCTGCTAATTGTCTCAGAGTGAGCAAGATAGAGGTTAGTCAAAAGGGGAAAAAACTCACACCCCTTGCAGCCATCTTCACAGCAGGCTGGGAACACTCCTGCCCAGCACAGGCACCACAGCCCAGAGACACGCCAAGGGACCCAGTGTGCCAGAAAGTGTTTCCAGCAACATGAGCACACGCTACAATATTGGGCGTGGACAATAGCCTTTAGTGCACCCACAGCTAATTGTCCCAGAGCTGGGAAGGTGGAGCTGTGCAAAAAGGGGAAATTAACACACCCCATTCAGCCATCCTTACAGCAGGCTGGGAATGCCCCTGCATGGCCTGGCAGCCCAGAACTTCCCTTGAGGGATGGCACGCACTTGTGACGTAGCACAGCCATCCCTCAGCAGAGGCCCTAAGAAGGACACAGCTAGGAAGAGGGACCCACCCAGAAATCCCAGGGACCATACACCAATATCAAGGACTTGTGGGTCAGTGGCAGAGACAATCTGTGGTGTGACCAAACTGAAGGTTTAGACTCTTGGAACAGCCTTAAATCTCCAAAAACACCTGGGAGATTTGATTATTAAAGCTGCCCTGCCTCCCTAACCACTCAGACACATGCCCCACATTCAGGGAGGACAGCAGCAACAACACACCCAAACTTGTTGCACCAGTTGAACCCCATAAAAATCAGACCCCCACACACCACAAAGATAATGTTGGGGAGAACTGACTTGAGGGGAATAGGTGACTCGCAGATGCCATCTGCTGGTTAGTTAGAGAAAGTGTATGCCACCAAGCTGTAGATCTGACAAATTAGATACTGGTGTTTCAATAATCCTTCATATCCTAAAAGAACCCTATCAAATAAAGCAAATGCCAAGAGGCTAAAAACAACAGAATATTTTAAAGCATGTGATAAAACCAGACGATATGGAGAACCCAAACCCAAACACCCAAATCAAAAGGTCAGAGGAGACACAGTACTTGGAGCAATTAATGAAAGAACTAAAGGCAAACAATGAAAGCAAGGCACAGGATATAAAGGACATGAAGAAGACCCTAGAAGAGCATAAAGAAGAAATTGCAAAAGTAAATAAAAAATAGATGATCTTATGGAAACAAAAGAAACTGTTGAACAAATTAAAAAGAGTCTGGATACTCATAGTACAAGACTATAGGAAGATGAACAATGACTCAGCAACCTCAAGAAACACAGAACTGAAAATGAAAGAACAAAAGAAAGAATATTGAAAAAAATTGAAATGGATCTCAAGGATATGATAGATAAAATAAAACATCCAAATTTAAGACTCATTGGTGTCCCAGAAGGGGAAGAGAAGGGTAAAGGTCTAGAAAGAGTAATCAAAGAAATTGTTGGGGAAAAATTCCCAAACCTTCTACACAATATAAACACACAAAGCATAAATGCCCAGTGAACTCTAAATAGCATAAATACAAATAAACCCACTCCAAGACATATTCTGATCAGACTGTCAAATACTGACAAGAAGGAGCAAGTTCTGAAAGCAGCAAGAGAAAAGCAATTCACCACATACAAAGGAAACAACATAAGACCTAGTAGTGACTACTCAGCAGCCACCATGGAGGCAAGAAGGCAGTGGCATGACATGTTTAAAATACTGAGAGAGAAAAACTTTCCAACCAAGAATACTTTATCCAGCAAAACTTTCCTTCAAATTTGAGGGAGAGCTTAAATTTTTCACAGACAAACAAATACTGAGAGATTTTGCTAATTAAAGACTTGCCCTACTTCAGATACTAAAGGAAGCCCTACCAATGGAGAAACAAAGAATAAAGAGAGAGAGATATAGAGAAATTTAACAAATATATATAGAACATTACATCCCAAATCACCAGGATACACATTCTTCTCTAGTGATATGGAACTTTCTTCAGAATAGGCCATATGCTGGGACATAAAATAAGCCTCAATAAATTTAAAAAAATTGAATTTATTCAAAGCACATTCTCCAACCACAGTGGATTACAAATAGAAGTCAATAACCATCAGAGACAGAAAATTCACAAACACCTGGAGGTTAAAAATGAGGGGGAGATGAAAACGTTCCTGGATAATCAAAAGCTGAGGGACTTCATCACCAGTAGATCAGCCCTATAAGAAATGCTAAAGGGAATTGTGCAGGCTGAAAGGAAGGGACAGTAAACAACTGACTGAAACCACATAAAGAAATAAGGATTTCCAGTAAAGATCACATAGTAAATATAAATACCAACACTACTGTATTTTTGATATGTAACTCCACCATTTACTTCCTGCATGATCTAAAAGACATAAAGTGTAATGATAAATCAGTGGTTTTGGACTTAATATAAATATGTAATTTTTGACAAGAACTACATAATGGTGGGGTAATGGAGGAATATAGGAACATAGTTCATGTGTCCTATTGAAGTTAAGTTGGTGTCAAAGAAAACAAGATTGTTATAGATTTAAGATGTTAAATTTAAGCCCCACAGTAAACACAAAGAAAACATCAGAGAATATGATCATAGAGATGAAAAGTAGAGTATGGGTTAAGAGAAGTGGGGGAAGGGGTATTGGGAAGTCAATAAGAAATGAGTGTACGGTTTCTGTCTGGGGTGAGGGGAAATTTCTAGTAATGGATGGTGGAAGGTGATGGCATTGCAACAATGTAAATGTGATCAATCCCACTAATGGAATGCTTGGGAGGGGTTGGAATCAGAAGATTTATGCTGTATATATGTTTCTACAATTGAAAAAAAAAAAGACAGTTTAAATAGATAATGACAATTAAATGCCAAGGATGATCCTGGATGGGATCTGAGTATGGAGGAAAGGAGGCTCAAAAGGACACAGTTGGGACATAAGAAAAAAATGAAATACAGAATGCAAACTTTTTATCAATGTTGAATTTCTTGAACTTCTTGGCTGTGCTTAATGTGATTGCATAAATGAATGTTCTTGTTCATGGGAAATGTATATGTGAATTATATTGTTTGTTCAAGGATGTGTGCAGCTTGCTCTCATATGTTCAGAAGACAGAGCAATAGATGATGGATGATAGGGAGGGAAAGAAAGAAATGGTAGAGTGATGGGATGTTAAGTTTGATGGATCTGGGTATCAGGGTAGGGGGTTTGGGGTATGCTAGAGTTCTGTGTATGGGGTTTCTATTGTTTTTGCAACTGTTCCTGTAAGTTTGAATTTATTTCAAAATAAAATTCAACAACAACAAAAACAAAAAATTATAAGCCAGTTATTTTAGACTGATTTTTGGACTGAATCTTTACTACCATAATATTATATTAAAGATTTTCTTCACAGAAGGGTCAGAATGAGAAAACAGCCTTTACAGAATGTTTTATTTACCAGGTTGGTTCCTGCCTACGTGTATTACACAGCTAAACTCACCAGACAGTCTTAAATATATTTTGATCAATCTTAGCAATAAAAAAATAATCATTTTATGGTACAAAGTAAATACCTTTAGAAAATGGTATATTGCTGATACAATTCTCCTTAAGTTAAAAATGGCAGTCACTCATCCTATGACCCTGTCACTATCTCTCCTCTATATATCTATACTCTTATACACAATTCTTTCTCTATATTTATCTATTTGTCCTCAACATTTCATTGATGAACATAGCTGTTTCAGGAATATTTTAAAGTGTTCTATTACATGTTCTATATTCTGATAGGTTACTTTTGTTAGCATTATTTCTAATTAAAATGCACTTACTAATACAGACATAAACTTTTACATATGGCTTCATCTCATATTGTTTCTTGCCACACATTCTTTAACTTAAATGAACTTCATAAAGAGAAACAAGTTTCTAAAAATTCTTAATTGTTTTTCTCTTTAGTTTGACTTCTTGATAGTTAGTCCTTCAAGACATTTTCATTTTCCTTGGCTTCAGTTTTTATCATAAGGTAGCATTAATTCTGCATTATGAAGCAGCCAATTGCCTTTTCAGAATTTTTTGGTTGGACATTATTTTTAATGTCAATTGTCTTAACTTTATTGTGTAAATATAGCGTCATTCAAATTTTACCTATTTCTTTTATTAGCAGGCAGAAATTAACTTGTCAACCAATAATCTGTTTTGTCTTTTACCCCAAGGAATTGATGTTTAAGGATTTTTTTTTTTTTTGCCATTCTTTTGTAGCTGTCAGAGTTCTTTTCTTTTATGAAGCCAGTGCCCCTAAACCTATTTACATAATCATATCTGATTTTCAATCTCATGTATATTAATAATGGCTGATTTTTTTCCTTTCCAAGACTTTCTTATCTTCATTTTTTGAAATGAGTTAATTTTTCAAAACTTGTTTGTTTTTTCCTTACACATTTTTCTGGATTCAATCAATGTCAATCCAGCTGAGTTTCAGTTATACCACATTTTCCTTTCCTCCTCTCTAGATATTTTTTTCTCTTTGGCTTCCCTTATCTTTCTCTAAGCTTCCTGCTCTTTCAGATTTTGCTTTTCCTTTTCCTCTGTGCTTCTGTTTGAGATGCTAATCCCTCTATGACTGTCTCCCTTCTCTTTCAGCCATGAACCCTGACTCCGCCATTTGCCAATCAGTCATGGCCAGCTTGCTTTGCTCCGAACCTGGTTTAATCTTTACTGCTCATTTCACAGATGGCAGAATGACCTTGCTGATTTTCATTTAATTTTTTCATACATTTCCCTCTACTCTTTAGTTTTCTCATTTTTTAAAACAATTTGAAATCTCTTTTGTGCCATCTCCACTTTTTTTTATTGCAGACCCTTTTCATTAAATTGTTCTTTTCTTCTGTGTCCAGATGCCTATAGTTCATCTTCCCCATGAAAGATTCAAAATAAGCTTCCTTTATATTTTTTTATTACATCTCTCATCTTTTGCTCTCTTCTGATATGTCATGAACAGGCACTTAGCTGGAGGGAAGGAACTGGGCCAGTTATCGGGCACTCCTTTGAGTGTTCTGTAGAAAACAAAGAAAAGATTGCAATTGAGTTTTGACTTCAGGCATAGATTGGGGAAGAGGAATGGGGAAGATATCTCAAATAAGAGAAACTAAATTAAAGGAAGAAAAGAGATAGTTATAGAAAATGATAGACAGGTTTGATTAACTAGAGTGAAGGTCATACAGAAGTATAAAGAGGAAAGTTTTCAAAACCTGAAACAATTACAATTCATGATTAAGTGTCTTAATTTGCTACAAGCAGCAGTTTTGAGTATCTAATATAGACAGATGACTATCTGAAATTTGTTCTGCTTTTCTGCACTTGCATTGCTTGCCATGAAACCTAATGTGGAAAAGAACTGAAAGAACAAGTAAAACATATTGAAATTTTCATCTGAATGACTACCATTAGTACTGCTGACTTATATCCTTTAGCCACACCCTAATTAGTTTCTGCATGCAGTGTCACCATTTATTTTCATGGTTGAATTGCCTTATATATAAAATCAGACAACATTTGACCATTCTTTTAAAAGCAAAATTATATAATAAAATCCATGATACAATATTTTACCAATGTCGTTCTTAAGAACTTTCAGATCCCATTCATTGGGCTATTTGGAAAAGTAATCCATCTCATAATGGTTTCCATTCTGCATTTTAAAATGCTGTACACAGGACAAGCTTTTATGTAAAATGTATCATTGTCCTTCATAATTGATGATGTTATTGCAAAAGTTAATGCTATTTTTGTACGTAAGTAAAACTGATAAAGCCAGCAACTTTATATATCAATAAGAATGTTAAGTATAAATATATAGTAAATTATGTCTAGCTGTTATTTTTTCTTTCCCCATGTGATATAGCACATTTAATTTTCATACAGCTAAGATAATAACATCAACAATGCATTTTCTTTCAATAGCAATTTTTTATTGTTATCAAAAAGTTTTATTGCATATATTCAGTTTTTGGTGTTTTGTTTTTTTTTTTCTTTATTAGAGAAGTTGTGTGCTAGATTATATATATGCTTAAATTCCACATTAATTGCTTAGATATGGCCATAACTCACATAAAATGCATTACCATTTATATAGTTGTGATGGTTTGAAGCTGTTATATACCCCAGAAAAGATCATGTTCTTAAACTTAATCCATTCCTGTGGGTATAGACCTATTGTACATGGAATGTTTTGATGAGGCTATTTCAACTACTATTTGACCCACTTCGTTTAAAGGAGGTCTTAATACTTTCTTTGGAGTCCTTTTAAAGAGGATAAAAGACAGGGAGAAGACAGAAAAAATACCCCAGAGAGGAGAGACAGAAGCTAAAAGAGAGGACACGCAGAAAGCACAGAGGAAGCCACTGATGCCAGATGCTGGAAGCAACAAAACCCAGGAGAGAAGGAAGAGACCAGGAGATGTCACAATGTGCCTGGCCATGTGACAGAGGAGAGGAGGCTCACGGGTGGCTGGTCTTCTGGGAGAACGTATCACCCTGTTGATGCCTTGATTTGAACATTTTCATAGCCCCAGAACTGTAAACTTGTATGTTAATAAATACCCATTGTTAAAAGCCAGTCCATTTCTGTTATATTGCATTTCGTCAGCTTTAGGAAACTAAAACAATAGTCATTTGGAGGGAGAAGGGAGAATAATGAGATATAGTACTGAGGATGGAACCATTTAATTAAAAAAAAAATGACAAGGCAGGGTTTAAAAATAAAACTCTGCCTATGTGTTTTTTTTTTTTTTTTTTTGCTTCTTTGCTTTAATCCCTGCTGCCTTTCTAAAGTTAAATATTTTGCTTTAACAAATGCACCTTTAGTTTTCCCTTATGTTTAACAATAAGGATGGTACCATTAGCAGAAGTCTTATTGCTGCTTCAGCTTCCAAAAACAACAGACTTTTAAAATTCCATACTCATCAGGAGTAAGAGCCATTAATATTTCTAAATAGGAACTGGCTAGTTTGGAAAGAATAATGCATTGTGGCTGAACTGTTTTCAATTCTAATCTAATATACAGAGTATTTTATATCTTAGCAAACAATTTACTCTCTTGCTAAACATTCTACTTGTTATCCCAAATTTCCAATTCTTTTTCTCCAGAATTACATGTTTAATTGAAGAATTGATGAATCTGGAGTCAAAATATATTTTTTTTATCGTTCAGGTCATGTGTTTTCTGGTTGTACAACCTTGGTGTATGGTTGAACAGCACTATACCTTAGTTATCAACTTTTGCAAAATGTCTTACTACAAACATATTGTAAAAATCAAATGAAATTTTGATGAACATATTTTAAAGGACTTCCAATTATTGTTCAAATGCAAGGAATTTTAATTCTTTTCATTTATGTATCTTATATTTTAGACTACTTTCCCTTCTTCAAATGTGCCATAGATTCTCCATCTCATTTCTTTTACTGGAACAGGCCAGTATTTGCGTACATGGCTAAAGTGAAAAAACTGCTAAAGTTCCTACACCCCTTTGAACATGTGAGATCATAGACTTCTGGCGTAACCTTCACTCTGAGGTTATCACTTGTGGGCAGGTGCCCTTTTAAGCTTCTTTTCCTGGATGGGCACTTGAATGGGCTTGATTTTTATACTCCTTAAAGGAAAAGGCCTCAAAATCCATAGGTTTGTTTGTCCCAATTTGCAAATGCCCACAGGGCAAATGTGGCTTTATTTCCCTGCTTACCCTGCTCAGTTCTTTCATTCTCTACATTTGCTTGTGGTGATCCCTTACTAACATTTTAACATTTAAATATTTTAAAAAATAACATCCTGATTTTTGTTTTTTTTATAGCTGAATAAACCATTCAAATAATCTGGTAAACCATATTCCAGGAGAGTGAAGTTGCTCTGCATGTATTTTAAAAGCTATTTCACTGTGATTCTAAAGGGTTTCTAATAATTTATATTTAGCTGTTCTGCTGGATTTTCAAAATCATAAAAGTGCCCCATTTAAAATATTTTACTCAAATAAATTTTTGCTCATTTATTTTTTTCCTGATTTCTCCCTTCAATCTTCTGCGTTCTTCCTTCCTAAATGCTATTTGCACCTACATAAATTAATACCTATACCTTAATTTGAGATTTAAATTTTACCAAGATTTCCACTGTGACCTGTGTTTGATATTTCAATGTTATTTTCATTGTCTCTACATAGCAGTTGACTTTTTTTTTCCAAGTCATATTTGAGTCTACTTCATGCAATCATGTTTTTCAGTTCTCCATTGATTTCACTAGCTCTTTCCTAGTTCACAATGGCACTAATTCAGGCCTGAGAAACTTTTACCCACCTTGGGTCTTTCCCCACTCCATTGTGCTCTATAAACTGGGATTAGTTTTTTGTTTGTTTGTTTTTAATAGAAAGCAGATCTGATCATTTGATCCAAATATAGGCCAGCACATGCTGAACAAAGTAAAAAGTATATATTTTTAGCCTGGCCTTCAAAGCCTTCTACATAAGTCAGGTAGGTTCAGTTTCACAGTTTTCTATCCACCAGCCGTATAGGCTGAGTTTGAAAATCAGCTCTATACCAGCTATATAAACTTGATAAAATTACTGAGTCTCTCAATTTAGACATCCATAAAATAAGAATAGTAATAGATGATATTTTACAGGTTTTTTGATAAGTAATATATCTGAATTGTTAAGAATGCCTGACACAGAGTAAACATTTAATGAGTCACCTACTATTACTAATCACTTCTTAGTATATCCCTATATGTTCCAGCTAAATAAAGCTAATACCTCCCAAAATGTTCCTCTCCTGTGTCTTTTCCCATGGATATTGTCTGTAGGCGTCATTTTCATTTATTTGTCTGCTTAACCACATTCTAACCATTGCTTACTGAGAGCCTCCTTCCAGGAAATTTTCTCAATTCCTTTGATTAGACATAATCTCAACTTCTATATTCCCTTTGAAATCCATACATTATTTATAACAATTAGTTATATATACAACAGTCTGAGTCCAAATATGTTTATCTCCCTGAGTAGAAAGTACATTCCCATATTTGAGCAATATTTCAGATTGATCTATTGATTCCTATTTATGATACATGCTTTGCATGAAGTAGCTGCTCAAAAAAAAATTTGTTGATGTAAGTTTAAACTATAAGAAATAGTTTGGAACAATTACCAACCTCAAACAAGTTTAAAATTTTCTTTACATTTTGTTGCATAACATGAAATGGTACTAAGTGTCTTCTCAGCCTAAACAATCCTCCAGAAATAATGAGATTTGTCCTATCTATAATTACAGAATTTTAATACGCTTCATTTTCCATTTCTGCTTTGCAAGTGTTAGTTTTATTCACTTGTGAGTCTCTTTATAATTTATTTTATATCTTCTAGTGAATTGTTCAAAATATGAAAACTTGGTTAATAAAATTTAATACTAAAGTACGATAAGAAAAAGTATTTTCAAATTCAAACTAGAGAGGAAATGACGAATTTCTCTCATAACCACCTGTCCCAGTTTGCTAAAGCTGCTGGAAATGCAAAATACCAGAAATGGATCAGCTTTTATAAAGAGAGTTTATTAGGGTACAAATTTACAGTTCTAAAGCCAGAAAAGTGTCCAGACTCAGGCATCAACAAGAGGACACCTTTACTGAAGAAAGGCCAGTGGTGGCAGGAACACCTCTGTCAGCTGGGAAGGCTGGTGTCTGCTGGTCCCTGACTCCCAGGTTGCGTTGCTTTCAGCTTCCAACTCAGGTGGCTTTCTCCTTAAGCATCTGTGAGTTCTCACTTAGCTTTTCTTAGCTTAGCATCTCCAAATGTCTTTCAGTCCGCATTTCCAAGTGTCTGGGTCTGAGTCAGATCTTTCCAAAATATCTCTGGGCATTTTCTCTCTAAGTGTCTCTCTGTGCTCTTCAAAATGACTCTGCCTTTTATCCTCTGCTGGAGGACACCAGTAAATTAAAACCCACCTTGAATAGGCAGCGATCACACCTCCATAAAATCTAATCAAAAGGCCCCACCCATAACTGGGCTGCCCCCACAAGGTTGAATTAAAGAACATGGCTTTTATGGGGTACCTAACAGATTCAAACCAGCTCACCACCTAAAATGTAATTGAAAAGTAGATTTCTTGCCCTTATTGTATTACAAAAATCTGTGGGATAAGCACAATGTTTTGACAGAAGAGTGTTAGTCTCAACAAATAACATGTGTGTGTATCTTAGTTTTCCAGGACTATTATAACAAATACCATAAACTGGTTGGCTTAAACTACAGAAATGTATTGTCTCAGTTTTGGAAGCGAGAAGTACAAAATCAAGGTATCAGCAGGCAATGCTTTCTCCAAAGTCTATAGTGTCCTGTTGGTGGTTTACTAGTAGATTGCCTCTGTCACATGGCAATCTCTATCCTTCTGTCTTCTGTGTGACTTCTACCTTTTTCCCAAATTTCCTTTCCTTGTAAGGGCTCCACTCATACTGAATTAAGGCCCACCCTCATTCTCTTTGGCTTCATGTTATTAGGTCCTTTGACAATCCTATTTACAAATGAGTTCACACCCATAAGACACAAGGTTAAGACTTGAACATGCTTCATGGGGGACTTGGTTAAATTCCCACAATGTGTAATTCCCTGTCCTCATATGTTCATATCAAGTCATATAATTAATTCTTGCCAATGGACATTAGCCAACATATTTATTATTTATGATCCAAGACAGTAAGGTCCAAATATGTGTTTCCCAAATTCTCTTGTCTGCACAGCTAGGAGAAGATGAAGTTAGAAGACACCAGTCACCTGAGTTAGATGAGTGCCATGTTATGCAGGAGAATCATTCAACCTTCATCAAACTAATATATATACACAGAGAGAGAGAGAGAGAGAGAGAGAGAGAATTCATATATAAAACTATCAGTTTACTAGAGGTTCTATGACAAATACCATACAATGGGTTGAAGGCTAGATAATCCAACATTAAATTCTCAACAGGCTACGCTTTGTCCTAGAAATCTGTAGCACCTGGTGCTGATTTGCCACCTTTGCCTCTGTCGCTTTCTGTCACTTTCTCTGACTTCTGGATTTTACATCTCTTGAATTCTTCCGGTTTCTGGTTTCTACTGACTAACTGCATCTAAATTTCCTCTCTTTTAAGACCTCCAGTAATAGATTTAGACCCACTCTAATTCAATTTGGCTATACGCTAACTGATAATGACATCTTCAAAAGATCCTATTTACAAATGGATTCACACCCACAGGAATGAAAATTAAGATTAAGAACATGTCTTTTGTTCAACTACATGATTCAATTTACCACAATAATACATATAATATATACATAATACATATATAAAATGCAAATCATCAAATTAGTAAATGTATGTATGTATGTTTTTCTTAGTCAAGGCATTAAATTTTCAGGGTTTATTTTTAACTTTGTATCTATTATTTTGACTAATAACACAAAATAAATGAACTCAAGAACAAAAAGCCAAAGCCTTTAGCAGGCATTCCTGAGAACATTGCAAATAAAATCCTTCCCTTTGTCCTAGCCAATTCCACCTGATCAGGAAATAAAATATTTTTAATAATTATTTATAGATTTCATTTTTATTTAAGTACTTCTCTTATCATAAGTCTTCAGTTTTGGTAGTGAAGCCACCCTTTCCAAGGTGAGGCTTGAAGTATATTACTAAAAGGATTTCAAGGGAAGAATTACCTTACTGAAGTGCTAATCTCATTTGTGCACCATTTTCTTAGGCTAGGGTTTTATTTTCCAAAATAAAAATGTCCCAAGAAAAATATATAGATCAGTAACTTCTAAAACAATATATTCTTAGTTAACTTCAATGTCAGATCTTTCTTTCTCCTCAATATTTCACCTGGCATTGTCTTGCCCCTTGCAGGATACAGCAACCAGCACCCCACATCTTTTGGGTTTAATTTACCTTGAAATTCTCCTTAAATAAACAACATTAGTGAGCAGTGTAGACTTTACTAAAAATTTTATAGGGTTAAAGAAGAGGGTGTTTTATTTCACACATAACACATTAAAAAAATAAAAAATTCTTCGTCCATGCTGCCACTCATTTTCTAGATTATTATTACTACTATTATTACTACTATTATTCCATTCTCCCCACCTTCCCTCACACAGCCCTCATACTTCTGACCTTTTTTCACATTCTACTCTATCCAAATTGAACAAACTCATCCCTTTTCCAATAGTTCAGGATCATTCAACACTGAATTAAAGCTGCTACTAAGAACAACTATCCCGGGTCTCTCTAACTACCACTATTTTTACTTTAGATTTATCTTTTCCAATATAATCAAATTATATTGATTTTCTTGTACCACTTAATTGTTTTTCTGATTCTTATCATTCCTCACATATACAGATAATTCATTTATATTTTACCTTTTCAACCTGTGGAATTCGTAATAATCTCACCACCAAATCTTATCAACTAAATTTTCAAATTCATTTTAGTAAAAGTATGTTAATGGTGTTATTTTAAACTAATGCCTGTTTGGCTCTAATGTTAAATTACTTGGAACTATAATAAATTTATCTATAAAACTTATGACCTACAGATTTGTGAACTTTCAGAAAACAGAAATAAAGACAATAATTCCATCTGATCTAGAATTAAAGGTAAAACACTTGATAAATAATATGAAATCCTTCTGGTTGTCTTCTCATTCTTTTTCAATTGTTTCTGGATATAGTTTGTCTTATTCAAAGTAGCAGCCATAGAATGACTCCCTGAGATGTGAGATGTATTTAAAGTAAACAAACTTATAAGAGTTAAATTTTCATTTAATATCTATTTCACATTTAATATATTTGGTAACAATAAAAAAGCAAGTAACAAGCATATATATATATATATATATATATATATATATATATATACACACACACACACAAACATGTGGTAGAACAACATAACAAATACCTTTATGAAATATCACCATGACTGGTCATATAACCTCAAAGAGCTTCTTTTTGTGAATTCATTAAACAATAATTTTCTGTAACATTTGAATTTTGTAGTGATTTTAATATTTATAAGGTTATAACACAACTTTAAATAGAACTTTTTTTAAAGAGATATTTTAAAGTGTTTGAAAATTCAACACTTGCAAAAAGATTCAGGCTGGTTACCTGGCACCCAGTGATAAAATAACTATTAACTCTTATACACCACAATATAATATACTAGAGTTGTGTTCTATGTTGCTTTCATGTGAAATCCCTGGATTTATAATCCTACCTCAGCATATTTATTTGGAATCGTAATGATTTTTATACACATTGATTATGTGCCTTCTACCAATATCTTTAAAAATGAATAAAGAAGGAAAGATTAACAGGAACACAGAATGAAAACCAAGCCAAGCAGACGCTGTTGTTGTTACAGTTACAGAATCAGACATTGTGTTGCTTAGCATTGTGTCAGTACAATAAACCATTTGAATGTGATTTATGAAAGAAACTCTCATGGAGGAAGTGAATATACAGAATATATTGCAGTATCTTAATTAGGCAGTTTTTCAAAGAACAAAACCCTTCCATATGCATAAAAATCTTACCTTATCTGCCCTTGTAGGCTTTTTGTTTTTTGTATTTATGAATATACTTTCAAATACACATGCAAATTTATTGTTGAAATTCTAGTATTTTCCTATTGTTTCCAATACATACCCAAGTATTTATTTTGCGTGACACCTGTAGGCAAAACAGCTTTATAGTTTTTATGTTTAATTGGTATATCATCCATTATTGATTTTGTATTGCATCCAGATATAACAATAGTTGATTTGAAATCTAGGAAGCATTAAAGAATTTATTACTATCAAAAGAGTACAACAAGTAATAGGAAACAACTTAGTCAAAAAGAAGAATTACTCTCTGCCCCCTACCAAACGAAGGTGTCTGTGGTTGCATTACAATACAAATTGAATCATAAGGAGAATTAAACCATTAAAATATTTTCTATTAAAAACAGATAAAGGCTTACCTGTGTCTGAATCTTTTCCAATTTGTTGATTCAAAGTAATATATGTTAAAATACCTAAAAACATATAAATGGATTATGTAAATTGACTACTAGCCTTCCTATGTGTAGGTAGGAACAATAAAGAGTATATGGTGTGCAAAAATCACGCAAAATAATTTTAGTTGTATTGCTTTTAATGATAAATAATTCAAATATAATTCATGCCCAAGGTTAATTGATTAAATAAAGCTAAACTAATGAAAAGTGAGAATCTGATAATGAAGTACTGTTTGAAACTCATGATCTTTTACTCAGCTTAAAGTCTTTTAAAATTAACACATTCCAAAACTATGAGATCTTCTCCTAAGTTCTTGCAACCTGAGTTTCTTTAGTGTGATTTTTACTGTTGTTTTTCTGTTTCTTTTGACCAATAAAATGACTTGAGAAAAAAAATAATGTAAATTTTAAAAATTGTCTAGTGACTATTACAATCATTGCAAAAGAAGTAATGTTTACAAGTTCAATATGCCTATCAGCTTTTACCTGTATTAATATTTATACAGCTGGATAAGTATGTACATTCCATGACATATTAATTATATGATGATTTCCGTATTTTCTACAAGATTGAGTAATTGTGAAGACTATCCTACAACTCCTGCCAACTTAGAGAAATTCTAAGTGGTAAAATACTGCCAAAAAAGTGCCATAACAGTACTTCAGAATAGCTGTAATTCAGAAAGGATTATTGAGCACAGGACACAGCTCTGGAGTCAGACCCAGACTGGAACTTTGTCTCTGCTACTCCCCTGCTGTCATATGTTGAGAAAATAATTTAACTCAAAGCTCATCTTCATAATCTGTATAACAGAGAAATGATGACTTTAAATCATTTGCTTGTTTGGAAGGTTAAATGTAATAATACCTATTGAGTGCTTAGAACAATGCCTGGTGCAAGGCAAGTGGCCACTACCTTGCTATATATTGTGATTTCCATCAACTTCTTTGTTGTTATTACAGTCATCATCATCATCACCATGTTTAGGAAAGTCTCCAAGAGCTGGCTTGTTACTTTTAATGAAAACCACAAAATATCACTAAAAATATGTAACTGACATACTGTAAAATTCATCCTACACATTCCTAATTAAAACATGTGCTCAGTGATTTGTGTGTGTAGCATCAACAAATAGCTAATCCAACCATAATAGTCTAACAATATGTGACTTGTTTTTAACACTTAATATGAGAGCTAAGCAATCCAAGGGAGTTGTTACTACTCTAGGCTCTTTTGTATTCTTGTTCCATTATAATTAACCTATGGCTTTTGTTCTCATGATTGTAACATGACTATAGCTCCTCTCCACATCAAATCTATATTGCAAATAGAAAGAATGGGAAAAGACAATAGTACAAAAGTTAAAATAGCAAAATTCAAAGAGCTAATTTAGATTGTCTTTGACATCAGCTGGGCTGAGAGCTTCACCAGGGACTTCTCATTAACAGAGCCAGGTCACATGACAGATCCTAGATGGAAGGGGGTCTGAGAGCCTGACAAAAGAGCCTTCAGCTCTTTAAGTAGAAGAAGGTAAAGAAAAGCCTGTTGAGATGTAATCCACAATGATTGTAGCTACAGGAGAAGAGAGAAAGAGAATAAGTGAATGCTATGAATTTCCCTCCCAATAGAGATTTAGATTCATCCCACATATTTTAATATGTTATATTTTCATCTTCATTCAGTTTGGTGTGTGTGTGTGTGTGTGTGTGTGTGTGCGTGTGTGTGCTAAGTTTACTTTTAGACTTCCTCTTTGATCTATGAAATATTCAAAATGTATTGTTTTAATTTCCACATGTTTAGACATTCTCTTGTCTTTCTGTTATTGATTTCAAGTTTGATTCCATTGTGGTAAGAAAACATTCTGTGTATTATTTCAAATCTTTGACTTTTGTTGAGATTTGTTTTTTATCCCAGGATATAGTCTATGTTAGAGGGTGTTCCACAAATCCTTAAAAAATGTGTAATCTGCTGTTGTTTGGAGGAGTGTTCAATGTAGTTAAATTAGAACCTGTCATCTATTGTGTTGTTCTGTATATCTTTGCTGATTTTCTGTCTAGTACTTTCATCAGTTGCTAAGAGAAGAGTGTTGACATCCCTAACTATAATTGTGAGATGACTGTAGATACATAGAATTGCACCATTCCTGTGGACCCCTGACTAAATGCCCCACTAAACTAAATGTTTCTCATGTTAAATGAGATATGGAAAAAAATTATTGTGTTAGCAACATGAAGATCATAAATGACTTTTGCCAAAGAATTTCTGCAGGTGATGGAAGTGTGCAAACTTGAAAGGAGTGGTTATATTATCTCAAAAACAAATCTTCTCATAAAATGTTATGGTTCCAGGCTGACCCTGCTTGATCCTAACATCATTTGATTAAAGTATTAGAAGAGAAAAGAGAAAGGAAATAGAGACTGGATTACAAATAATGATTAAAATGACAACATTGTATTTGTTACTTTAAATATATGGTCTCAGTGTAAGCTGTTTCCTGAGCTATTCTACTTGAGTTTGGGGAAATAATTTAAAAATAATCCTTTGAAGATAAACCTTAGAATAGTGGTTGCTTTTGCTGTGGATGGAAACATAATTTATATGGCATCCAGTGAAATTTATTAACGCTTCACAGTTAAACTAAAAGACAGATTCTTCTACAAGACAACAGATGAATTCCCTTAAGGTTATTCAAGCACTTTCTGTGTAGTGATACACAGAGAATACTTTAAGAACTGCTGTGAAGAAGGATGTTTTTAGTTTTATGGAAGGTCTTACATTAAACACTGTCTTAGAAAAAAAATAAAAGTAATTTAAGAATTGTTGTGAATATTCATAATATCACAATAGTACATACAATAATTGTCAGCTCCATAACTAAGCATGCTGTTATCTCTCTTTCAAGCATAGTTAATATTTCATGAAATGTTCTAATCCACGGCAGGGTTACAAACACTGTCTTTAATGTAACATCTTTCTTTGAAGGACTGAAACCAAGTGGCCTCTCCAGGGCATCATAAATCTTAGTTTTCATTTAGAATATATAAACCATAAAAAACATAAAACAATATTTAAGCCTCAGAGAAGACCAATTTCCAAAACAAAATGGGATGGTTATGACAGTAAAGGAATGAGCAGATGAGAAAAGGAACACTCCAATTTACACAAGGCTGCCAGAAACAAAATAAAGGAGGCACATGAGCCCCAAGGACTGTACATGATAGAACAGTGACCAGAAAACTGAAATGCTCCACATGGACCATTCATTCTTTCAGCCATCTGTACCAAAGACTATAGAATTACAAGATTTAAGTGATATTACAGGACAGATGCTGAAATGATTTGAAATTATATATACTGAATCTTTGTATGAATCAAGTTAAGAAGACACTTTTATGTAAATACACAATGAAAACAATATGATTTGACAAACCTTAAAAGTAAAATAATTGCATGGAATAAACCATAATACATCATAATTCCCTAATTACATACAACATCTTTAAACTTCTGAAGCCATTAAAACATAGCAGGAATTTAATGGGATATCTAATTTTGCATACATCTATTGCATGATTCATTTCTTAGAAGCTTTTATGAGTCAAAGTGTGGGTAGGGGATCTTTCTGATTGTTTATGTCCCAAAAGCATGCTATTATTCAATTTATATGTATTCCCTGGGACTTGCAAAAACAACAAAGATGGATTTGCTTACAAACACCAAAAATAATCTCTATTAATATATTTTAAAAGGGAAGGAAAGTTTTCCACAAAGCTTTATTATGTAAAATAACACAAATATATCAACATATTCCGGTGTTATCTTACTTGAAATGAAGCACATTCATTCAATGATGATTGACTAACACCAGAAATAACAGGTAATCAGAGCTAAACTTTACTAAGCCACATACAACATACAAGGCACCATTCCTATTCTAAATGTAATAGATGTTTTAATGCATTCCATCTTCACAATTACTTTACGAAGTACTGTCTGGTTTTTTAATGCATTTTTTTTTCTGTAAACTTTAACATATACACTTAACAGTGATAACTTTCAAAGTATGATTTAAATAGCAGTTAGCAAATTTGAAAGAATATCATGGGTCACAGTTCCACAACTTCAGCTATTTCCGTTATTGTAAAATATACATACAGAAAGGTGTTAACTTTCAACGTACAGCTCAACAAGCAGCTATATAGGTAACTTCAAAAATTGTTATGGATTACAGTTCCACAGTCTCAGTTCTTTTTCCCCATTATGCAATATAAGGTACATACAGAAAGGTGAAGACTTTCAAAGCACAGTTCAAATAATAGCTATAGAGCAAATTTCAAAGGATGTTACAGGTTGCAGTTCCACCATGACAATTACCTTGTTCCCACTAATCCAACACCCCAGCACCTAAAGAAATACATATATTTATATAAAGTTTCAGTATTCATAGACCTTTGTTAAATCTTATCTTGTTTGTTGCTACCCCTTCCTCTCACTTAATCTCTTTCTCCATCTTCAGGGGTGTCTAGGCAGTGAGCACCCTAACTTGTTCATATTAAAAGGGGGGTATCAACTGTCTGTTTTTTAAAAGAATTTTGAAGATTGGGAAACTCAAACACAGAGAGCTTACACCATTGAGTACATTGAAGAACTGGGTCTTGACCCCAGGTAGACAGGCTCCAAAACCTGAGCCTCTAAAGTGTATGGCATTTCACAGATTTTCTTGGGAATTGTTTTAATTCATAGTCCAGTAAATCAAATTAGCATTTTTGTCTAAAATGCTTAGTGGGCATTACTGGCATAGTATATAGAAATGACGCAAATATATTTATGTGATAAAGTTTAAGGATTTACCAGAAAAAATTCCTTCTTTCTTCATTTTTTTTCCTCCATCCATTAGTAAATGACTAATTCCTTTAGCTTCAAATAATAACATGAAAGTAAAATGCTTGTGGGTGGGGTGATACCTCATGCTGCAGTTAGTAACCTATTCCTTTTATATAAAGTTTCTAAAATTTTTTATGAAAGATCTCAGATCAGAATTACTATGTGTCATAAGTACTTAAACATTTCTGGACTTATCTCAGAATTTCTGAATCAATATTTCTTCTGGTGGAGACTTAGAGTGGGTATTAAACAAAATCACAAGTGGTGTAAAAAACACATAGAGGAAAATTTCAAATCTTGACTCTAACATGAATGAATTACAAGTATTTTCCAGAAAATAAGATGAGATGAAGATGATGAAATTGAGTTCCTTAAGTTTTGAACAATGTTAGTGAAGATAGAAGACAGTGTTTACAGAAGATGTGGAAAAATGGCAGTAAATTCTGAGATACTTTTCAAGGCTACCTAGAGAAGCCCTTGAGTGAATGAGGACAATTTCAAGTCATTAACTTTTCTGTAAGAATTGAATATTTTTGAAATATTGCAAAAAGATCAACTGTTTAAAGTGTCCAAAAATGATGAAAATTTGTTTTTCTTAGATTTTGATTTATCAAAACAGTCAGTACTTAACTTAAATTATATTAAAATACTATTTGAAAGTTAATGTTAATTTTATTGTTATAAGTCAAATGCCAATTAAATATACTTAAATGAATGACCCTTTTTGGTGTTTTTACAGAATCATTTTGTACATTGCTTTACACATCAATATAACTAACTGGCATTTAAAAATCTTTGTCATATACACTTCCCTATTCTAAATTATTGTTCAAAGGGAATTGCTTTGTATTTTGAGAATTTTTCAGAACCAAAACTAAGGCATACATGTACTTGAGTTGCCCAACATTAAAAAGTGAAATAAAGCTTTATAAAAGCATAAAATGTGTTGGAAGGAGGTAAAGAGAAACCAAAGGCATAGGCAACAGATTTTAAAAATCCTTTCTTACTCAAATGATCCAATTTGAGCTGGAATAGTAACCATGCAATCTGCAGGGTGTCAGTAAGAAACAGAGCAGCAGATGAGTAAGAATTGACATCTGTGGCTTGGGGGAAAAATTGGCAAGGAGGGCAAGAAACTAGTAGTTAAAGAGCTCTAAATGGCCATAAAAATGTAGTTTTCTGAAAAATGTAGGGTAGTTTAAATTCTTATTTTTGTTTTCTTCCTCTATTAAGTAATACATATTTGGGAGTACAGCTATAAGCAAGAAGACAAAATATTCACTCTGAAAACAATGAATATATTTTATGGAAGATAGAAACAAAGAGTGATATTTCTTTTTTATTGAGTATATAATTGAAACTAATGTAAATCTGCATTACTTTGGAAAATTTCTTTCAAGTTCCATCAATGACACTGTTGCAGAACTCTTAAAATTGCAGTGTTCCAGAAGAACATTCTGAGTTCAGATTTTTCTTCCCCTCAGAAAACAACACCTGTGAGAACAACTGAATATGTTGCTTTATGCTAATTTCTATGAGTTATAGCAACTGGTAAATTATCATGCTGAACTATATAGAAGAGATATTAAGTCATTATAGGCCCCATGTGTACTGATAAATTTTAAATCTTCAATTAAAATAAAATAGGCAATGCTCAAATTCATTACTGTAAATCAAAAGTCATATTATTATAATAACAAATGTAGAATATATGAATTTGATGTTAGACAAATAAATATAGAAACACTAGAGCAAAATGTTTTTCTGTTATGATATTCCACCAGACTTCTCTTTATTTATGATTAAGAAAAAACAACTTAAAAATGCAGTAAATCCCATGAAAACAATATACCATTATGATAGAAATTTGGATATAATGTGAATTGATCATTGAATCCCATTTTTCAGTAAAGATCTTATTTTCTGTTTGAAAGTGGGATGGGAGAAATAGAAAGAGTATTAAATGACAGTGTTGTGATCATGTGGTACTTTCTTAGTTTAGCGTGTGGTCAGTTTAGTGTATGTAATGTATTTATCTAACTTTAACTTTGTTCTCTTTGGGATAATTTAGACTTTTTATTTTCCTGGATATAATATGACTCCACATTTTACTTGATTCCTTTATCAACAAGTTATTACTTTGGGCTTCAGTTATCATCACATATAAAAGAACCAGCAAACTGAAAAGTAATTCTTACTTCTTTGGATTTCCGCTTACTTAACAAGATGAAATGCAACCTCCAGAATATATTAAATATTTTCATAGTAAAACATATCCTATAACAAAAAAATGAAGTAAAACATTTATAGATAATGTTCTTTACTAGTCCATTATTTATTCAGTACTTCAGTAACAATCTGGTAGATGGCCTCTGCTGAATTGACTGTAAGCACTGATCCAGGAAATGTTCTTTAGTTCTGTGAATTTATCTTAAGGTGAAATTTGGCATTCACTTAGAATTGAATAGAGGTGCTCTGTGCATCCAGGTAATCTTGATCAGCCTAAATTAGGTTGAGCCACCCACATGGTAATTAAAGGTCTAAAGTATCACCATCATGCCATTGGCTATATTAGTATGAACAATTTAATTCCTCACAGTTTACCTCCCAGTGGTTGAAATTCTTCTCCTAAGCTGTCTCTTATTGTGATCCAAATCAAATACTGGTGAAGTAATGAATTGTTTTTATGTATTAATACAAGGTTGTTTCAAACAACTTGAGCTTCAGAAAGCCCACTCTGCATAACAGGTTTAGATTCTGGTAAACCTTCTAGATAAGTATTTTTAATGCAACTTAATTGAGAGATACTCGCATACAATATAATCCATTCAAAGTATACAATCAGTGGCTTGCAGTATCATCATATAGTTGTACATCCCTTGCCACAATTAATTTTCAAATATTTTCATTACTCCAAAATAAAAAAAATATATTAAAAGGGGAAAAAAAAGAAATAAAAAGAACACCCAAACCATCCCATACCCTTTATCCCCTCCTGTTATTTATGTATTTTTGTCATTATTTTATTACTCATCTGCCCATACACTGGTTAAAGGGAGTGCCAGTCACCAGGTTTTCACAATCACATGGTCACATGATAAAAGCTGTATAGTTATAAAATTATTATCAAGAATCAAGACTACTGGATTACAGTTCAACAGATTCAGGTATTTCCTTCTAACTATTCTAATATACTAAAAACTAAAAAGGAATTAGATAAATATTTTAGAAAAAGACTGAAAGAGCAGGGAAAGTACCAAGTGTGGCAAAAAAGGAGCTTCTAAACAAATATTTTTTGATAACTTGAATGAATTATTAAATCAACAGATGGGCATCCCTCAGATTTATGGTAATTATTACCACAAACTACTGGATTGTTTGAATGTAGTTTGTTCTTCCTAGTTTTAGCTCATATGCTTTTAAATCAAGTATGATTTGCATCAGAGCATGTATTTTATCTTTCAGGATGATGTTTTCTGCTTGTTTGAGCTCTATACTACTGCAGGCTTTCAACAAATCTTTACTAAGTTCCTACTACGTGCCGTTTTGTAAGACAAAGTTATTTTATAGCTGACTTGGCAAAGCTTTATGCTTAGATTCAGGGATGATTGGAATTCTGGTACTGACTCTTGACAAGACAAAGATGAGTGTGCTAACTAATGATTTTTAACTTACGGTTTAAAGTTTAAACCTTCCGTGGTGGTACTTGGGGCAAGCTTATTTATTATTTACCTGGTGTTATCCATTGGACAGCCTGGTTTGCCCTGAGAGATGTAAAGTTCCCACTGAAAAAATTTGTCAGAACTTTCCTAAAACCAATATTTCTTGCACATGTCATACTCCAGAGATGAATCATCACTGTTTGACTAAGAAAATATCTCAAAAGACTGTCCCTGTAAGTCTCTTAAGCCCCAATGCTGGTTTGTGTTTTCTTTCTCCTTTAGTATTATATCTTTGCCTTTAATAAAGCCTTACATGAAAATGCTCTCTGTTATTTTATGTCTTCAATGACCTGAACTGTAAATCTTTGCAACCAATTACTGAATGAGTTGATAGAAATTCAATATTTTGTAAAAAACAGATATCACACTCCCAAGGAGTGCACAGAGCACTCTTTATACCTCATTCTACCCTCTCTGCAGATGATCTCAATGTTTTCCCATATCTTGAGGTACCATTCATATGCCATAATGCCTCACTCCATATGGCTGATTCATTTTCAATGGAGAGCTAATAAAATAAACCTAGTTGTATGGGCTTCATGTTTTCTTAGAAGTGTTTATTCTTTCATAGTTCCTGGTTTGAAAATAATGTTTAGAAAGTAAAAAAATTTGGACATGTTATCAAGATAACTGCGGGACACTGATTACGTGCTTCAACTTGGCGGGCCTGGGCTGGGGGACCGGATCCACCCCTGGGGAGGGTAGTGGGCACGGGCGACAGCGCCCTCTACAGCCCCCCGGGCCTGGGAAAGTGAGGCCGGAGGCAGGCCCCATTTCCTCACCCAATATACCAATGTTAGGGGAGGCTTGCCGGAGGGAACCGCCTTTTCCCCACCCCCTTATCTTGCCCGGACACTCCCCGTTGCCAGTGCAACTCCCATCACCACCGGTGCGCATACATTGTTGCCGGACACCGTTACGGGAGCAACTCTCGCCCCTTTTCAATCAACCTCCGCGCCCTCTCAGAACCAATCCAAGCCTTTAACCTCTACAGCTACCCCGCCCTCTAAACCGCCCGATATAAGCTTGTACTCTCCCCTAATAAACTCTCTTGGTTCTCTTCATCCTAAAAGAAACGTGTCCCGCCTGTTCCTTTCTCGCCGCCCTCCATACTTTGCACGCCTCCCGCCGGGGACCTGGCCAAGTCCCCCGCCTCGCCCTCGCCTCCGGGAAAGAGCCCCCGCCACCGGTACCCTCGGAGCAATACTGGGAGCCTAGGATTTAGCAACCGGCCGCCACCCTCCTCCAGACGAGTCAACTGCGACCGCAACTGGCGCCCAACGTGGGGCCCCTGGAATTAAAAGTCCTCTCTACGCAGCGGTCCAGTAAAACCACCCGCTCGCCCGGACGCCTCTCCAGCTCCCCTTCTCCTCGCCTGCAAAGTAAGGGCCGCCTCTCCCTCGCCGCCCCGCGGAGCCACCTCTCCCTCGCCGCTCCACGTCTGGGGCCGCCTCTCCCACGCCGCTCCGCGCCCGGGCCGCTCTTCCTTTCCCGCATTAACCTAACTCTTGCCCCCGACTACCTTTCGTCTTCTCTTCCTATATCCCCCCCCCATTCCTCCTAACACTCTTCCTCCAGTAGCTTTCCCTCTTCCCCTCCATTACTTTGCTGAGGTCCTCTGTGTCTTTGTTTCTTTGTTTAGCGCGGTGTGCCTCTTTGCAACTGCCCCCCCCCCAAACTGCTCTCGCTACTAGAGGGTCCTGCCTTCTAATCTCGCCGTCTCCTTCGGCCTCGCGACCACGGTTTACGTCATTTTCTTTACTCAATAATCAACCCCCCTTTTTTTTTTGTTTTTTCAAAAAAGAATGATACAACTTTTATTTTCCTTGGATTTTAAAGATACTTTTGCTACACAGTTTATGTATTTTTTATGAGATTATATTTTTTCATTTGTATGAATTTCAACCTTATACAATTTTAAGGTATATGTTTGGTAGTGTATCTATAATCTTTAAAAAGTTTAGAGTTTTTGGAATGTACAATATATGAGGTAAAATCAAGATTACATTAAAAATTTTCTCCTCTGCATTAATTTTACAGTGAGGCTCAAATGGCAAATACACTATTAAATGACATTTACTATCAAAAATAGCAGTTCATTTGAGTTTACTATGAAAAACATAAGCCACTGTAACTTGCCAAAGTGGCACATTTCACCGTTTTAGACATTTAACTATATAGAAATCTCTGGGCTATTACACGCAAACGCATTTTTACTGCCAAATGTGGCAGTTTTAAGAAGTTTTTAGAAAACAATTGTGATCACCGCTGTTTTGGGGGAAGGTTATCAGTCTATGCACAAGAGACTGAATTTAAATAAAATGTAAACATACAGTATATTAACAGTGACATCATTCTTACCACTCGGAAAGACCAAGTGGTATCCATCTCTTTTTTGAACAAAATTCATGTTTCTTCTACAGCACGAATCATGTGACATAAAACAATTAGAATACATGCCCATTCTAACGGGTTCTTCAGAGATCTTCAAATACAAAACATATGTTCTTTTTTTCCAAAGACTGACAGCGCTTAGTAATCACTAAAATGCTAACCTCAGCAACTAAAAATTAGTGATTCACTATCCTACAATTCAAGTAATAAATTAAAAAAGCTAGTTACAAATGTTTTACAGATAACAGGTGTGATAAAACAAGAAATTTAGATAGTTTCATTTTGAACTGTGTATTACTGGCAGTCATTGACATCTAGGCGAGATGTACAATGGAGTACTTGACAAATTCAGTCTGATCATCCAGTAACTCACAAATGCAAGCTCACAAAACATTAATGAATTATGCAATTGCAAAGTGCTCTAATGCAACATTAACCACATGCAATCAACAATTTCGAATAGTATCCAAACAGACATTACATTAAACATTAGCTTTTCAAGAAAGAAAGCAGCTTGACGTTTACTGGTGCAAATTAATCTGTCTTCGGATTTGGTGCCCCAAACAAAAAGGGTAGGTTTGATTAGGAATTCTGATGGTGAAGGCAGTAGTTATAGGAAAAGCAACAAAACTTGTGGGAGTTCTTCAAAACTGGCCTATACCAGACAGATTAAGTATTCAAATGTGTGTGTATATATATATATACATATATATTCATTCATTTATACATTTGCTATGTAAGTACTGCAATGCTCCCAACCAATATTACTGTGCATATTGGGGGTGTGAAACATTAGCCACTGCTTGGAAGCCTTACGCCACTGATCATTACCTAACTTTAAGATGGGCCCCCTTTAACTGCAAACCATCTGATAAACCCATTAACTGGGGCCTTTATGGAGGTCACCACCACATTGCGCCTACAGGCAACTGCACACATCTTAATCTTACAGTGCAGCTCCTCACTGATCCCTCCTGGTTACTCGGTCGAACTTGGGGCTTCAGAATCTATAAGGACGGAACCGACCCAGGATCACTTGTTCTCATAAAAAAAGAGGCTGCAAACCAACCAGGCCAAAATACTGCATTAAGAACACCCTCTGGCATAGGTCCCAACCAAGTCATTAACCCCCTTTTTCCACAGCTCTCCAGCCGCACCTCAGCTCCAACCAGCCGCACCTCAGATGCAAACAATGCATCGCCAACCCCACCACCCCGACCTCCTCTACCCCCCTCTCGCTACTCCTCTCGCTACTCTTCTCCCCTCCTCAGCCTTATCCAAGCAGCCTTCACCTCAGTGAATTCCTCCAACCCCAATCTTACCTCCTCTTGTTGGCTTTGCCTCTCCACTTCCTCCCCCCTGTATGAGCCAGTTGCCTCCAACCTCTCCTTTTCAGAAAACACAGAGGACAGCCCCTCAGAATGCAATTGGAATACCTCTGCCGTCCCCCTAACCTTTCATTCAGTCTCCTTTACAGGAAAGTGCATCCGCCCTCGCTCAAGTAACTCTCCCAACCTCACAGCTTGCGCCGACTACTCATCTCCCAGCAGCTCTGCAAAATTTCTCATTCCTCATAACTCCTCCCAATGGCTCTGCTCCTCTACAGGGCTTACCCCCTGCCTTAACGTGCAAACCCTCAATACAACTAATGAAACTTGCCTCCTAATTGTCCTCATCCCTAGGGTCCTATACCACAGTGAGGAAGACTTCTTCCTCCGCCTGGAAACAACTGCAGCTTCTGCCCCACTGCAAAAGCGAGAGCCCATCACCGTCCTCACGATTGCCTCCCTCCTAGGTCTTGCAGGCGCTGGCACCGGAATCGCTACATTAGCCAGTCAAGACTCCGCCCTAACTCACCTCCGGGCGGCTGTTGACGAGGACATTCGTCACCTACAAGACGCTATTTCCCATCTTAAAAATTCTGTCAATTCCCTCTCTGAGGTCGTGCTCCAAAACCGCCGAGGTCTCGACCTTCTCCTCCTCAAAGAAGGAGGCCTCTGCGCCGCCCTAGGAGAAGAGTGCTGTGTATATGCCAATTCCACAGGTCTCGCCGAGGACAGCCTAAAAAAGGTCCGAGAGGGACTAGAACAACGCAAAAAAGACCGTGAAGCCACCAGCTATTGGTCCCACATCTTTACCCCCCTCCTCCCATACCTCCTCCCTCTCCTCGGCCCCCTACTAATGATTATTCTAGCTCTCACCTTAGGACCCTGCATTATCCGCAGAATTGTCCAGCTTGTAAGGAAACAAACGGATGCTATTTTTTCCTCGTTCGTGCAAGTCCAGTACCAGCGACTCGCCACCTCTGACGCTCCCTACTCCGAGATGACAACCAACCCTCCGCGACCTCACCGCCACCGGTCAACCCGCCGACCGCGAGGCCCTTCTCGATCGCCTGAACATCGCACCAACCTCGAGCTCCAGCTTCTCTGAACCTCCAACTTTAAACCCCCCACCCTCGTCCATCCCGCAAGCAGCAAGGCCCCTGTCGAGCGCCCGGGCGCCACACCAACGCCGAGCTCCAGCCTCGCTGAGCCACCGTCAACCCCTTTTCCCCTCCCCGACCTCCCCCTTCCCTCATCCCTTAGCGGACCTCTCCGGTAAGCTTCTTCCTTTAATTAGAAAAGAAGGGGGAAATGCGGGACACTGATTACGTGCTTCAACTTGGCGGGCCTGGGCTGGGGGACCGGATCCACCCCTGGGGAGGGTAGTGGGCACGGGCGACAGCGCCCTCTACAGCCCCCCGGGCCTGGGAAAGTGAGGCCGGAGGCAGGCCCCATTTCCTCACCCAATATACCAATGTTAGGGGAGGCTTGCCGGAGGGAACCGCCTTTTCCCCACCCCCTTATCTTGCCCGGACACTCCCCGTTGCCAGTGCAACTCCCATCACCACCGGTGCGCATACATTGTTGCCGGACACCGTTACGGGAGCAACTCTCGCCCCTTTTCAATCAACCTCCGCGCCCTCTCAGAACCAATCCAAGCCTTTAACCTCTACAGCTACCCCGCCCTCTAAACCGCCCGATATAAGCTTGTACTCTCCCCTAATAAACTCTCTTGGTTCTCTTCATCCTAAAAGAAACGTGTCCCGCCTGTTCCTTTCTCGCCGCCCTCCATACTTTGCACGCCTCCCGCCGGGGACCTGGCCAAGTCCCCCGCCTCGCCCTCGCCTCCGGTAAAGAGCCCCCGCCGCCGGTACCCTCGGAGCAATCCTGGGAGCCTAGGATTTAGCAACCGGCCGCCACCCTCCCCCAGACGAGTCAACTGCGACCGCAGATAACAAATGAAAAATAATTCAGAAAAGGCCACAAAGAATGTTTTTCACCTTATTGAACTCATACTATAAGCCGCATTGCTCCAAAAAAAAAAAAAAAATTGAAGTACAACAACTTCTTGGATGAAACGTATTTGATCATCAAAACTAGAAATATGCTTTGCTCTAGGACACAGGTATTTCTGTACCTGTTCTGGTGACTGGAAGTGGGAAGTCAAATTGATTTCTGGAAAAAAATCGTAGTTTTTATGTAAAGAGGCACAGCACTTTGAGAAACTTGAAACTTCTTTTGTTATTGTAAATAATTATTTAGTGAATAAAATGACATACTTCTCAAATTAAAGAATGTAGTTCATACCTTTTCAAATATTATTTTAATTTATATTAAAGTAATAGAGGCATATATTAAAAAACAGGGCTGAAGACTGAAAAATGGTAATTGGTACTTTCATTCATAATTCTAAATAGTAATGGATATATTATCTTTGATAAATTATAGATATCATCTAAATAATTCTTTTTTATAGTACAAAAGGATTTCAACAAGAGCAGTTTGAATGCTGAAGGTGGCTAGACAGGTGAATGCTGTACAATAAGAAGGCTTGTCTTCTTGTATTCCTGGAAGTTTTGCAGCTGTAGGCTGGCATCTCAGCTCTGTTTGCTGCCTAAAACAGTGTATTAGTCAGGGTTCTCTAGGGAAACAGAACTGACAGGAGATATATTATATATTATAGAAATTGGCTCAGGTGACTGTGGGGATGGGCAAGTAAAAATTCTGTAGAGCTGGCTGCAAGCTGGGAACTCTGATGAAGCTTTTCAAAGCTTTTTGATGAAATCCCCAGGAGAAGCTAGCTGAAGTAAAGATGGAAAAACTTCCTTCTGACTGCTGAAATCATCAGTTTTCCCTTTAAGACTTTCAACTGATTGGATAAGACTTTTCTCATTGTTGAAAGCAATCTCCTTAATTGATTGTAGATGTAACCAGCCATAGATGCAATTAACTTACTAATGATTTAAATCTATGAAATCTCCTCCCGTTAACAATCTGAATCAGACCAGTGCTTGCAACTGGTCACATGGTTGTAACCCATATTTGTAACTACCATCTCCCACTACCCATCCCATACTCTCTTTACCCTCAGCAACACCTCAGCTGGCCGTGGTTCTTTACCCGGTGGGGTGACCAAAACCTTCATTCCAGAAGTTTCTTGGCCATTAGCAGTCTTGCCTAGTTTGAGTTCCATTGATTTCAATTACAGGGCATGGTAGTATGAAGAAAAACCCTCAGAGTTCTCCTGTATTCCAGGAAAACTCATCTTTACCTCCATTGTGTAGTAATTGTCTTATTTCCCCTTGATAATCAGGTTCAAACACCCCAGCCAGTACAGTAATTGCCTTCTTTGCCTGTTGATTCAAAGACAATGAAGAGCCCAAAGTGGCTAGTGGCAGTCCTAACTTCCAGTTCAGTGGAAACATTTTTGTGTTTTTAAGTGGGAATATTCCACCTTTTGAAACTAAGACCTGTAAACAATCAGAGCTTAATGTTGTGGAGACAGGAAGCAAAAATTTTTCTAGTGGACCACTAGGATAATAGTGAATGGTGCTACTCTCATTTCACCCCTTGATTCCTGGACCCAAGAATCCTGACTTTGGGAGAAAAATCCCCATAGAGGGGATGGATAGACTGGTGTAGAGCATAAACAGCATCCTGGAGAACACTGCCCCAGTCCTGCAAGATATTACTAGCATTGTAATTGAGTTTCCAAAGGGCCATTCCACTGTCTTCTCAAACCAGCTGCTTGAGGATGATGGGGAACTTGGTAAGACCAGTGAATTCCATGAGCATGGGCCAATTCCTGTACTTCATGTGCCATAAAGCGAATTCCTTGGTTTAAAAGCAATATTATGTGAAATACATGATGATTTCTTTTATGTTTGTTACAGTGTTTTACCTTTACTACTCCCCTGAGATGTAGGCAGTGCAGTGTTTTATCCCAATTTTCTGGTGAACATGTCTACAGAGACAAGCAATACAATGAGTCCAAGGTGACATCATAAGTTAGTCTGATCCAGGACTCAGAATTGACTACTCCAGTCTGGAATTTACTTATACTGTATCAATATTGACTCCCTGGCATTAAGTATCAATTTTTCCAGAAATTGTGAAATATGTCATCTGTGCATTTTCTTTGCTTGCAATGTGATAATATTCTATGAACACATCTTACATAGGAGTTTACAGAGTTCATTTGAATTGACGATAAATATTAATTGATATTAATAGATTATACATATTGAAATGTCTGTGAGTGATAAACTCTTTATTTTTCTCATAAAAACTGTATTAATTGTGCAATTAGATGGAAGCAAAGTCCTATGAGGAAGGGGACAACAGATGTTTTCTTTAGGGGAAAAAATGCTGATTTTGTATTTTCAATCCTGTGCAGCAGATTGTGTCACACTTAGGGACAGATAACAATAGAAATAAGGAAACTAAACCATGGGGCTTTTATAAAATGCCAGGTATGGAAAATGTGTTAAAAAGAGAGAGAGGAAAAAAAAAACATTTGAAAATATTATTTAACTCTGAATATCATCTTTACTGAGTAGCATTGTGGTGGTTTGGAGCTATGTATTGCAGAAAAAACATGTTCTTAAGATTGATTCATTCCTGTTGGTGTAAGTAGAACTTTTTGAGGAATTTACTTCGGTAAAGTTAACCCTATTACTGAAATCCTTTATAAGAAAAAAGAAATTCAGACAGATAAAAAGAAAGCCACAGTGGGAACAGTCAGAAGTTGAAATCAACAGAACCTGGAAGAGAAGGGAGAGGCTAGGAGACGCTCTCATGTGGGTTGCCATGTGACCGAGAAGCTAAGGACCAAGGATTCCCAGCAGCCAGCCCAGAATGCCACAGTCTTCCAGGAGAAAGCATCACCTGGATGAGGCCTGGATTTGGACTTTTCTTAGCCTCAAAACCATGAGCTAATAGATTTCCATTGTTTAAGGCAACCCATTGCCTGGTATTTGCTTGTGCAGCCTAGGTAATTAAAGTGAGCATCTAGTTTGTTTTACAGTTTATAATAGAAACAGAAACTAGGCATCAGAAAGATCTATTTGCAGTTTAGTGATCACATAAAATCAGAGCTAAAGTAAGTTTGAATCAAGATACATGTGCTACTAGGGAAGAAGGCTTTTAGTGGATTATTAGAAAATGAAATAGAAAAACCATTAAAACAACAAAAATTTAAATAGGGTTTTGAATTTAAAAGTATCTTAAATTATTACTGTGATATTTAAATAGATGTTATATATGCTTTAAAACTGTGTGAAAGAATATGGTTTAGCAAGTCATTGCTTTGTGATATAACAAACCAAATGGCTTGCTGAAAATTTGGATGAATTCCAGTTTAACAGCCACTATTCAAATTGATAGTGACAGCTCATTCTGAGGAAAGAATGTTATTTTCAAATGATTGATATCAACTCAAAGGGGTGTGAAGAACTATAGTGTACTTTGTGCAGAGGAGTTGTGACAAGTTGGCACTTCTCTAGCTCTGATTTGAAACAAGCCAGGTCACTGCAGTTTCCAATGCCATTAAACTTATATATCACATTAATTATTTGATTCACTGGAATATCCCACGAAGCAAAATGTGCCAAAATTTCAAAACTGGAAGTCTTATTTTTGTATTAGTTTGGCATGTTATCTACTAAAACTAATTACAATGTTTTTTTTTTTCCTTTAGTAGGAAGAAAAACATTCATGCATATTAATTAAACATAATTATAACTAGTAAATGCTGTTTAAAGGGGGCTAAATGCAGATTAATGGCAAAATTCTTCAAATCTGCCTATTTAATTTTACTGATTTAGCAAGTACATATTTTAATTCCTTAATTGTATCCCCACAAAGACCAATTAGTATTTTTCCAATACAAAAGCACTCAAAGGAGAATATTTATTCACTTTGGGAGGAGAGCTTTTTTAACACTTCAGGTTTTTCAATGTTTTCATTTTCACAATACAGAATCATTTTACTAAAACACATCTTAGAAGAAATATCTCTAGCACTTGTGGCTTCCTAAAAATCTTAAGCTGTTTTTTTTATTTAGGGAGATGTTTTACATTTCCATTTTAATCAAAAGCGTTTTAGTTCCCTTTGTCCAGATTTATGTATGCCTATTTTCACAGACTGCAAGATACAATGTTAGCAAGAAAACAAAAAAAGGATCATCAGTCAAGGAAGTCATTGCATGCATGCTTTTATGTACATATCAGTTGTCATTCAATTAAAGTGACAGAAATCCAAGGGAAACATGGTCAAAATCTAACTTGGAAGGTCAAGCTATAAATAATTTAAGCAAGGCCTGATAGATGCATTCAAAACTGTATTTAGGAATATGAGTGAGTGTGCTTGGCACAGATTTCCTGGGTATAGAGTCCATTACTTTGTGGCAGGAAAAAAAAAAAAAGAAAAGAAAACATCAGATGATCTAGGATAAATGTATTTAATTGTAGATAGTCATTAAAGGAAAATGCTATCTTTTTTTATCAGTGTATTCAAATAAATCTGAAGATCATATGCCCTTTCCAAAACCAAAATTCAGGTCCAAGGGGATGGGACACTTCAGCTGATCTGGTGCAGAATTCTACCCCAGTGTTTCTTTAACTGGAGGCCCCATTTTCCGCCACACCAAGTAACAAAAGGGCAATTCCTAAAATAAATGAGAGGGGCAATTAATGTTTTAAAGAAGCCATGAGACAACCAAGTTTTCTCTCCTGTTAGCCTCTATAACATTATACCCTCCTTTAATATGTCTGAAATTCCCAGTTATAAATTCCAGTATTTGCGTTATTGCACATCATGATCTGCAAACAAACTTTGTGAAAAGCTTATACTGACAAAGAAAAAAAACAATTTATTGAAGAAGAGGAAACTTTTTCTTCTCAAACACAACAATATTCATTCCTTAATGTATTCATACAGATGAACTCTATCTTACTTTATATACTTTAAAAATATAGAAAAAGACTCTTGTGTGTCAAAGTACAGGATTTAACTGAAAGTATGAGAATCAGAAACATTGGAGGAACAGGTTCAGTCGGACCCGTCATTGAAAGAAATTATAAATCGCTAATAATTAAAGGAATTTTCAAATGTAAAATTTTAAAGATGGATATCTAGAGCTTCTCAGTTTAGTTTAAAGCTGACAATTTTCTACTATAATAGCTCAATATTTTTATTTTTTCATCTATGTAAATTGTCATTTTCTTTATTCTACTTTTGCACAGAGTGAAGCCACCCATCTTAAAACCCATATAGAAAAAAGAATCACATAATTCTCTTGAAATCATTGTTCTATGAAAGCCATCAAATTATCCATTCTTCCACATAATAGAAACCTATCATTAATTTTCTAATCAAGAAGAATTCTAATTAAAATAAGCATCTGCCCTAGTTTATACTAGAAAGTCCAGTGCACATGTATAGTTACCATCCTTAATAATCTTTCCTTCATCCATCCTTCCTTCCTTCCTTCCTTTCTCTCTCTCTCTCTCTCTCTCTCTCTCTCTCTCTCTCTCTCTCTCTCTCTCTCTCTCTCTCTTTCTTTCTCTTCTCATGTTCACCAAGAAATATTAATCAGGGTAATCTGAGGTTTTAGGTACATAAAAAGAAGCCAAGGAATATGGTAAGGAGAAAAACCAGCAGACCATGTGAAGGCTGACTGAGCTAGAAATAGAAATATTCAACTTGTACTTTAAAAAGCAAACTTGATAGACGGTGAGTTATATTTGCTCCAGGAAGGTTGTAGAACCAGTACAAGTCAAGATTTCATTGACCTTGGTGATGTCTGAAGGGAAACATATTCATGGAGATCAACTCTGCTGAAATTAATCAATTGTATTGATTTTAAAAAGTGATTTTATTCTTTATATTTTGGTTTCTGTTACCTTCTGGTTGACTGGGGCAGGAAAAATAGTCACTGTGACATTGAGGTCTTTAAAAAACCTCCTTTGCTATTTGTCACAGCAAGTCAATCATGGAAGATCAGTGCAGTGAGGCAGTTTAGCAGTCTAGGTTCCTTTTAATGTCTTTTTCCCAATCTACAAAGGGCACTTTTAAGTACTTAGTGACTTTTTACATTGCATTTGAGAGAAAAAGCATTTTTAGATGTGAAAACTTCAATTTTTACACTACCTAAGATTGAGCAATATATACCACAGAATATTTTAAGGTTGTTTATTAAGATTTCAGAGCAGAAGCCTCAAACAATGAAAAAAAAAAAAAGAAAAGAAAAGAAAAAAAATGCACCCTAAGTCATTTTTTAAAAACAAACTTTTTTATTTTAGAGCAGTGTTATATTGAGAGAAAAATCACAATAGTAGAGATTTTTGTATATACCCCACATCCATTTTCCCCTATTATTAATGTCTCACATTAGTATGGTATATTTGCTGCAATTCATTGACAAATATTGGTACATTATTATTAACTATGGTATATCCTTTATTAAGAATTCCTTAGTTTTTGCCTAATATTCTTTTTATGTTTCAGGATCCCATCCAGGATACCACATTGTATTTAGTTGTTTTGTCTCATTAGGCTCCTATTAGCTATAATGGTTTCTCAGACTTGCCTTGTTTTTCATCACCTTCACAGTTTTAAGGCATACTGGTCAGATATTTTGTAGATTATCCTTTAATTTGGTCTGATTTGTCTGATGTTTCCCTCATAGTTACACTGGGGTTACGTATTTGGGAAAGGAAGACATCGAAGTAAAGCAAGATTTTCATCACATATCAGGGGCACATAAATCAACATGACTTATTTCTGTTGATGTTAACTTTGATCACCTGACTGAGGTAAGGACTGGCAGGTTTCTCCACTACAGCATTTTTACTTTTTCTTCTTTTTATACTTTACTCTTTGGAAGAATATCACTATGCTCCTTGAGGAAACGAAGTAAATAGAAATTATTTGAAATTCTTCTTGGGAGATTCATTATTTCCCCTTATTAATTAACTAATTAATTAGTTTATATCAGGATGGACTCATATATATATATATAAATTATATATATATATACAAATCATATATATATATAAATTTTATATATATAAAAATATATATATATATTCTATACTTTGGGTCATCATCCAGTACTACCTTATTTATTTTCCAGTTCAAATTTTGCCATCTTTGACCATTGGGAGCTCCTTCAGTTGACCACTGGGTTCCCTTGAAATAGTCTTAAGAAGTTTTTTGATAATCTCCTTACTATCTGGTGCTATAAGATGTTCCAGGCTCTTCTTGGATAACTCCTGTCACAGTCCTAGAATAAGTCATTTCTTCAAAGAGTCCTAGTTCCTTTTATTGGAGGATGATATTAGAAATCAGGATTTGGGTGCTAGTGTGCTTATGATTATTGGGTTTTTATGTTTCTAGGCCCTCTCAACTGACAGAGCAAAGAAATATATGTGATCATATTAACACATAAATATCTGCATATCAATATATATTTCTACTTGGGCTATAAAATTCTATGGATTCGATTGCTTTTTTTGTATATATGTTATATTCCATAATGGAGAAATAACTGAAACTGTGGAATTGTAACCTATGGTATTCTTTGAAATTTGCTCTCTACCTACTTGTTGGGTTGCACTTGGAAGGTTATCACATTTATGTATATATGTTATATTCCACAGTTAAAAAATATGAGAAAAACAAAACAAAACAAAAAGAATTCTATGAATTTGGACAAATGCATACTGCCTTGAATCTACCATTACAGTATCATACAGAATAATTTCACTGCCCTAAATTATCTCCAGTGCTTCACCTTTTCAACTCTCTCCCACATTTCTCCAAATCCATGGCAATCAATGATGTTTAAAGATCTCTATCATTTGCCTTTTCCAGGATATTACATAATTGGAATCGTTCAGCACATCACCTTTCAAGACTGCCTTATTTCAGCTAGCAACATGCATTTAAATTCTTCTACATGTTTTTGTGGCTTGACAGATCAATTCTATTTATCCCTGAATAATATCCCATTGTATGGATATACCACAATATAGTTATCAATTTGCTTATTGAAGGACATCTTGGTTCCTTCTTGTTTTGGGTGAACATGAATTGAGCTGCTGTAAGTATTCACAGGCTGGTTTTGTGTGGACATAAGATTTCAAATATGTTGGGTAAATACCTAGGACTGTGATTGCTGAATTGTATGGTAAGACTATATTTAGTTTCCTAAGAAACTTTCAAAGTGCTGTGCCATTTTGCATTCCCAAGAGCTATGAATGAGGGTTCCTGTCACTCCACTTTCTCTCCAGCCCTTGGTATTTTCAGTTTTAATTTTTTTAAATTTTAACCATTCAAATAGAAATGTAGTTGTTTCTCACTGTTGTTCAATTTACAATTCTCTAATTACAAATAATATTAAGCCACTTTTCATTTGCTTATGATGTGTCTGTTCATATCCTTTGCCTATTTTTAATTGGGTTATTTGTTTTCTTACTGTTGATTTTGAAAAGTTCTTAGTGTGTTTGTTTTAAAATGCCTTTTATCAGATATGTGTTTTGGAAAAAATTTGGTGTCTGTAGCCTGAATATTCATTCTCTTAACAATGTCTTTCACAGAGCAAAAGTTTTAAATTTTAATAAGCTCCAAATTTTCATTTTTTTCTTTCATAGATAGCACTATTGGGGTCTATTCAAAAACATTTCACCAAATCCAAGGTCATGTTGATTTTTCCCATGTTTACTTCAAGAAGTTTTAAATTTTTGTACTTCAAGTTGGGTCTATGATTCATTCTAGAGTTAATTTTTTTGGAAAGATGTAAGGTTTTTATCTAGGTTCATTTTTCTTATATAGAAATCCATTTGTTCCATCATCATTTGTTCAAAAAACTATCCTTTCTCTATTGAAAGCCTTCGTTCCTTTATCACACATCAGATGACCATATTTTTAAGGGTCTATTTCTGGGCTCTATTTCATTCAATTGATTTATGTGCTTACTTGTCACCAGTATACCATTGTCTTATCGTAGCTTTATTGAAAGTCTTGAAGTCAGATAGTGCAATCCTCAACCTTGCGTTTCTTCTTCAGTATTCTGTTGGCTAATATAGATCTTTTGCCTCTCCATAACTTTAGAATCAATTTGCCAATAAATACAAATTTGCTTCCTGTGATTTTTGACTGAATCCACTGTGATTCATTCTTGAATTTCTAGATCGAGTTGGGAAACTCTAGATATGTTTTGAAATAACACTAAATACAACAAAATGGTTCAAACATTTTATAATTAAGCAATACCCAGTGTCAGCATGTCTGTGTATACCCACTATCTCTTCTACTAAAATTATGGACAAATTACCAATAGAAAGGAAAGAAGGAAGGAAAAAACAAGGAACGGAAGTGACGAAGGGAGGAGGGGAGGAGGCAAAACTGTATCAGTGGACCGAGAAAAATAAAGAAGAGTATGATTAGAGAGACAATTCAAAAATTAAAGTGACCAGCATGGAATTGTTTTCCCATTTTATTTTTCTCTCACATGTTTGATCCTAAGTTGGGCCATGTTTGTGGAATGATTGGGTGCTGACAACATAGGTGGGTAAATCTTTGATACAAACTTTTTTTTCTGGCTAGAGATATAAAAACAAGAAGGTTCCAGAGCTCAGAGAACCACAGTAAGGGGTCCCCAAATTCTGTCTATATACATACCTATCTATTTCTGTTTAATCCCTGAGATAAAATAGGCCAGGGATATTTCCCTTTTGTGCATTCCCAGGAATATATTTGCAAATTTGGATTTATTGTTCCTTAAAAACAGAACGTACCAGTGAAATTGTCTTGAGGTCTTTTTTGGGGGTTGCAGATGGGGGGGAGCACAATTTTAACTTCTAATTTAATTTTTTTTGTTGGTTAAATTATTCAGGTTTTCTATTTCCTAGCAAGTCAAATTGGTTAAGTTAAATATTTGGGGGAATTAATAAATGTAAACTAAGTTTCCAAATTATTAGCATAAAATTTTTCATAAAAGTCCCGTAGTATCAATTATTTAAGCAGTTTCGTATTGTCTTGTTTTTCATTAAAAATTTATCCTCTCTCTCTCTCTCTCTCTCTCTCTCTCTCTCTTTCTCACCCTTCCTCCCCACTACACATGCTCACTATTTTTCTGTGTAGAGGGGAGATTTCTTCTAATTTTTATTTTATTTTGCCTTATTTTGTTTTATAATCATGCCCTCCTGGGATTTTTCTTCTTAATTAGTCTTTTAATACTTTCAAATTCAAATGTTTGCCTTGTTTACCTTTATTATACCATTCTATATTTAACTAATGTACACATTTAATATTTCTTCTTCCACATACTTTGGGTTTATTTTGTTCTTCTAATATCTTCAGATGGATGTGAATTTCTTTTATTTTTATTATTGGTATATAATAAAAGCACTGAATATTATAAATTCACCTTTAAATATTCCTTTATCTATACCTCCAAAATTTGGGGAGTATAATTGTAATTTTTTTATATCTTTCAATGATAGCCACATAAGTATTGCAGAAATGTTTTTTTATTTCTTTAATTTCTAAAAATGAAGAGGTGTTTTTTTTTTTTTGGATAAAGAATGTCTACATCTAACAACGTAAAGATAAACAATCCAATTTTAAAAATGGGCAAAAGACTTGAAGAGACATTTCTCCAAAGAAAATGTAAAAATGGTGATAAACACATAAAAGTTGAAAAGATGCTCAATTTCATTGGCATCAGGGAAATAAAAATCAAAACCACAAGAACCAAACAATAGCTAGTAAAGAGATTGAATCAGTGAGCAAACACTTCCTAATAAAGAAGAGATTGCTTCAGAGGTGAATTTTACCAAACATTGCAAGAAGAATTAAGACCAATCCTGCTCAGACTCTTCCGAACAAGAAACTGAATAGGAGGGTACACTCACTAACTCATTCTATGAGGTTAACATTGACTAATACCAAAGCCAGATTAAAGACACCAAAAGAAAAGGAAAAAAAAACAAAGCTGTAGATCAATATTCCTTATGACGAGAGATGCCAAAATCCTCAACAAAATACTAGCAAACCAAATCCAACATTGCATTAAAAGAATTATACACCATGAAAAATGGGACTTATCCCAGGTAGGCAAGGGAGGATCAACATAAGAAAATCAACTAATGTAATACTTTGCATTAACAAAATGAAGGAAAAAACACACGATCATCTCAACTGATGCAGAAAATGTATTTGGCAAAATCCAGCATCACTTCTTGATGGAAACTTCCTCAATGTGATAATGGGCATATATGAAAAATCCACTACTAATATCATACACAATGGCAAAAGACTGAATACTACCCACCTAAGATCCAGAAGAAGACATGTATTCCCACTGCCACCACTGCGATTAAACATTATGCTGTAAATTCTACCCTGATCAATTAGGGAGAAACAGAAATAAAAGGCATTAAAATAGGAAAGGAAGAGGTAAAACTGTCCTTATTTGCAGATAACATGATTATGTATTTAGAAAATCCTGAAAAATTCACAATGAAGCTACTAGAGCTAATAAAAAAAAATTCAGCAAAGTGATGGGTAAAAGATCAAGACCCCCAAATCAGTACTGTTTCAACGAACAATATGAAGAAGAATTATTTAAAAATCAATTTACAATAGCAATTAAAAAATCAAATATCTAGGAATCAATCTAATCAATGATGTAAAAGGCTTGTACATCCAAAAAAAAACAAAAAACAAAATAAAAACTAAAAGAAATCAAAGAACTAAATAAATGGGTGCATATTCCATGTTCATGGATTGAATGACTATATATTGCCAATCTTACCTAAAGCAATTTACAGATTTAACACAACCTCATAAAAATTCTAACAGATTCTATGCAGACTGAAAAGGCAAACATCATCAAATTTATATGGAAAAATGAGGAGCCCTGTGAATAGCCAAAGACATCTTGAAAAGAAAGAATAAATTTGGAAGATTCACACCTCCCTATTTTAACTTATTAGGAAGCCACAGTAATCAAAATAGCATGGTACTGACACAAGGACAGAAATATAGACTAATGGAATCAAATTGAGAGTTTGGAAATCAACCCTCACATCCATGTCCAACTGATTTTTGACAAGTGTGCCAAGACCACTCAATTGGGAAATTATATTATCTTTAATAAATGGTACTGGGAAAATTGGATATCCATAGGCAAAAGAATGAAAGTGGGTCCTAACTCACACCGTATACAAAAATCAATTCAAAATGGATCAAAAACCTAAGTATAAGAGCCAGAACCATAAAATTCCTAGAAGAAAATATATAAGAACATCTTCAGGACCTTGTGTTAAGCAAAGGTTCTTGGACTTTACACCCATAGCACAAGCAAAAATTAAAAAAAAAATGGGACCTCATCAAAATTAAAAATTTTCATACATCAATGGACTTTATCATGAAAGTAAAACTATAACCTGCACAATGGTAGAAAATATTTGGAAACCATATGACCAACAAGAGTTTAATATTCAGAATACATGAAGAAATCCCACAACTCAACATGAAGACAAACACCACAATGAAAAAAAAAAAGGGCAACAATTGGAATAGACATTTCCCCAAAGAAGAGATACAAATGGCCCAATGAGCACATGAGAAAATACTCAACATCATTAGCTATTAGGGAAATGCAAATAAAAATGACAGTTAGATACCATTTTACACCCACTAGAATATTTGCTATTAAAAAAATGGGAAATTACAAGTGTGGGAGAAGATGTGGAAAAATGGAAACATTCATTCATTGCAAAGAGTTTGGCAGTTCATCAGAAATTATAGAATTACCATATGACCTGACAATCCTAATTCTAGGTATATACCCCAAGCAATTAAAAGCAGGGACTCAAGCAGATATTTTCACACTAATGTTCCTAATGACATTATTCACAATTGCCAAAAGATGGAAGCAACCCAAGTGTCCATCAACCAATGAATAGATAAACAAAAAAGGGTATATACACACAATGGAATATTATTTAGCCAATAAAAGGAATTAAGTTCTGATACATGTGACAACATGGATGAACCTTGAAGACATCTTGGTGAGTGAAACAAACAAGACACCAATGAACTAATATTGAATGATCTCTCAGATCTCTCAGATCTCAACTCATAGAGTCTGAATCTAGAATATAGGGTACCAGGGGACAGTGTAGGGGTAATGCATAGGGGAATATACAAAATTTCTTTTGGGACAATGGAAAGTTTTTGATGATGGATGGTGGTGATGGTAGCACAACATTGTGAAAGTAATTACTATCACCAAATTATAAATTTGAATGTGGTTTAAAGAGAAATTTTAAATTGTTTGTTTGTGACTAGAATAAAAATACAATTGAAATCCATGGAACAGCACAACACAGAGTTAACCCTAAGTTGAACCTTGGACTACAGTTAATAGTACAAGTATAAAAATATATTTTCATTAATTGTAACAAATATTCTACACTAATGCAAGGTGTTAATAATATGGTGGTATATGGGAATCATGTGATTTATTCATGATTGTTATGCAAACCCACAACTTCTCTAAAAAAAATAAAGAATAAAGGAAAAAATCAATTGAAAGATTGGCAAGGAACTGAATAGACATTTCTCCTAAGAAGACATACAAATGGTGAAGAAACCAATGAAAAGATGCTCAACATCATTATTCATTAGGGAAATTCAAATCCAAACTGCAATGGGATACCAGGACACACAAACTAGGATAGACAGTGATTGATGTTGGCAAGGCTATGTAAAGATTTAAGTCTTCATGCTTTTCCAGTGGTGATTTGGAATGTGGCAGTAACTTTGGAGAGAATTTTGGCAGTTCTTCAAAAAGTTGTATATGATGTTACCATATGACTCATTGGTTCCACTCTTGGGTGTATACCTGAGGTCTTGTGCATAAAATTTCATGGCAGTATTGTTTATATGGCCAGAGAGTTGAGGAAAACAAGGTATCCATCAATTGATGAATGGTTATACAGGATATGGTGTATTCATATAGAGGGAGATATTTTTCATCTATCAAGGGAAAGTAGTACTAATACATCTTACAGGATTGATGAACTTGGAAAGCATTATGGTAAGTGAAACTACCTAGACAAGAAAGACCTCATATTGCATTATTCCATTTATGTGAAATGGCAATAATAGGCAGATTCATTAAGACACAAGTTGATTGATGTTTGCTAGGGGTTGGAAAGGGGGAAGAGGGAGTGATGGTAGGTATGAGGTTTCGTTTTAGGGTGATGGTAGTGTTCTGCATTTTGATGATGATGGTAGTACAACTTTGTGAGGTGCTAGGGACAACTGAATTATGCATTTTGAAAGGGTGAATTTTGTGATAAGGGAATTATATCTCACAATTTAAAAAATCAGTTACCCTCATTCTTCCAGCTTTTTTATTGGGGGGGGCGTGTGTTTTGTTCAATTGATTTATGTGTCTCTCTCTCACCAAGACCACACTTTCTTGATTACTCTAGCTTTTAGCACACCTTACCATTGAGTAGTGTTGTCCCTTCTATACTATTATTTTTTCAAGATTGTTAGCTCCTCTAGTTCCTTTTCCTTTCCATATAAATTTTAGAATATGCTTGTCTGTATCTGCTAGAATTTGGATAGGAATTGCTTCAAACATTTTTTATCACTTTGGGGGTAACTAACATCTTTAATATGTTGAGTCTTTCAATCTGTGGCCATAGTGTGCCTTTCCATTTATTTAAGTCTTCTTTAAATACTTTCATCAGCGTTTTTATATTTCTCAGCAGACAAATCCTGTACATGTTTTACTAGGTGTCTAAGTATTTCATTACCTTCAGAGAAATTGTAAGTGGTATTATGTTTTCAGTTTTGGTTTCCATGTGTTCATTTTTAGTATTTAGAAATGCAATCAGTTTTTGTTGATTTCTGTTATTGTTGTTCTTGGGTACTGCAAACTTACTGAACTCATATTAGTTATGGGAATGCTTTGTAGATTCTAGAATTTTCTATGTAGACAACCGTGTCTTCTTCAAATAAGGAGTTGTATTTCTTCCTTTCCAAAATGTATGTTTTGTTTTGTTTTGTTTTGCCTTATTGAGCTGGCTAGGACTTCCAGTACAACACTGAATAAGAGTAGTGAAAATGGACATAATTCCCTTTTACCTGATATTAGGGGAAAAGCATTCAATATTTCACCATTATATATATATGATGTATATTTTTGTATGTATTCTTTACCAGTTGAGTAAATAGTCAATTCCCATCTATCCTTAGCTTGCTGAAAGATTTATCATAAATGGAGTTTTCCAAATGATTTTTCAATTCACATGAGCATATTCCTTTAGCCTGTTGCTATGGTGGATTACATTTACTTAGTTTTGAATGCTTAATCTGCTTTGCGTATCTGGAGCAAATTCCACTTAGGTGTGGTGTATGATTCTTTTTATAAATTGTTCTACTTGATTTGCTAATATTTCCTTGAGAATTTTTATTATTTGACTCTTGAATGTTAAAATAGCTTTACAATACTAGAAAAAGCAAACTTGTTTGCTATGATATAGAATATAGATGTGAGGGAGAGGTAGATAGAGAAAAGAGAGAGAAGATAGGAGAGGAGAGGACAGAAGATGGGGGGAGGAGAAGAGAGGGGAGGAGAGGACAGAATGCCCTATATTTAAGTCATTAATATTTTGTTTGGAATTCTTGCATCTAAGTTTATGATTGAGATTTACCTATATGTTTTTCTTTCTTGTAATGTCTTTGTTTCAAAGCCAAAGCCAGCTCATGATGGCTTTTGAAAGACTAGCATTATATTTATCTATAATTTGAAGCTGTTTTCAATGATATATTCCTTCAGAGACATTACAAATGGATATAGATCTATATTTTCTTTAACTTACTTCTTATTTATGTAAGTCAAATATATCAATTAAATTCCTTCTCTTATAAAAAATATTTTGCTGGAATTTAAATTTATATTTTATTGAGTATATTGATTAATTAGGAAAGAATTGAGAACCACGCACAATTGAACATTTCCATAAAAGATCAGTGTTTCCTTTAGCATTTTCAGTAAACTTTTATGAATATATTCTTATAACCTTGGATTTTTTTCTTTGCTTATTTTTAAATAGTTATAAAGTGTTTTATTTGCTTCAACCCGCTAGGAAATATTTTAATTATTAAATACCATAATTGATTTTTACTGATAATATAGGAAAGTTACTGATTTTTATATATTTATCCATCAAGCCATTGAAATAGCTTGTGAGTTCTAAGATTTGTCAGTTGATTCCAGTTAGTGATTTTAAGTTGATAGTCATGGGTATAACAGCTTTAAATTTTCCTTCTGAATTTTAATCAATTGCAATTAGGATGTTCTCTAGAATATTTAATAGTAGAAATATACAGGCCCTTCTGCCAAACCATAAAAATGATAGTCCGATAGATATTTCAAGACCCAATAGATGTTCTAAGACCCGAAATCCTTAATATGTATTCCAGCAGTTAAGTCTACCACAAGATTTGGTGTGACATCATATTTTGAAACTGAGAAATCTGCCCTTAAGCAATGACGATTTCCACCATTGATCAATTTGGGGTGTTCCTCATTTGTGTGATTGAGTTTTTTTTTTCCTCCTTTCCCTCAAAGTATATTGTAAAGGAGAGTGAGGTAAACAAAAACAAATACATTTATAACAATGAAAAGAAAGTTTGAAGAATCAATTCTAATTTGAAGAAATGCAAGTACTAAAAAATATTGGAACAATTAGTTATCTATATGAAAAAAATAATGAATCTTAATTCTACTTCATATCATACACAAACATCAATTCCAGATGCATGATAACTCTAAATGCAAACAGTGAAACAATAAAGATTTTAGGAAAAAATATATGAGACTATCTTCATGAGTTTGGGGTAGTCATAGTTTATTAGAGGAAATCCAAATTCCTAATGCAAAAGGAAAATATTGATAAATTAGCTTACATTAACACTAAGAACATCTTTTATCACAACTCCCTTAAAATATTTTAAAGGACTGTTCCATAGTGGACATAGATGCTGCAATGCATGTAATTAACAAAGGAGTTGTATACAGAATATAGAATGAATTTCCCTACAAATCAATAATAAAATAGTAGACAACTGAATAGAAAAATGGCCAAAAGTCTTAATGGGTACTTCACAAAAGAGGAAACCCACACTGCCAGTAAAAATATGAAAGGATGCTCCCTTTCTTTAATAACCAGAAAAATGAAAATTAAAACAACAGTTCTATATTATATACCTCCCAAAATGAAAATAATGAAAGAAACAAACAATACCATTGCTGAGAATGTGGAGTGACTAAGACACTTATATACTGCTATCAACAGGGTAACTTGGTTTGGCCAATTTGTAGAGCTATTTTGCAGTGTCTATTAAAGTTGGAACTTGTAATAATACTCCTAAATAAATACCCAATAGAAACATGTATTTATGTTCACAAAGACATTTAAAAGATATTGTATAACAATGCCATTTATAATAGTGTAAACATGCAACTACTCAAATATTTTTCCACAGAAGAATGACTTATTAAATTGTAGCATATTCACACAAAATTTTGTGTTGTATTATGGTGTCAGTGTGATAACCACCAGTCACATGTAACTGTTTGATTTTAAGTTTAGTTTAAATAAAAATTAAATTAAATATTTAGTTTCTCAGTTGCACTTAGCCATATCCCAAAGTACTCAACAGCCATTTCTGATTTGTGTATATTGTATTTTACAGTGTAGATATGTCAGTGTAGATATTTACAATATTGCAGGAAGTTCTATGGCAGATATTAAGAATGAGTGATCTTTAACTACAATTAAAATAAGTGGATGGGTCTCAGATTCTAAATGCTGAATTTAAGAAACAAAGTGTAAAGAATGCATGCTGCATGATTTCATTTACATAAAGTTCCAAAACTGGCAAAATTTAACTCTGGTGCTAGAAGTTAGAATAATGGTTATCCTTGGATGGTTTAGTGACTGAAAAGGGTAAAGAAGGCTTCTGTATTTCTGTTTAAGTTTTGTTTCTTTACCTAAGTGCTGGTTATATGCATTATCTTCACTTGGTGAAAATTCATTCACCAGCTCACTTATGATTTGTGTGCTTTTCTTTATGGTATATTAGATTTCAATGCAATGTTTACAAATAAAAGAAACAAGTGTCACTATCAAGGATTATTATTTACAGAGCCAAAGTAGTAGGATATGGAAACATTCCATCAAGCAAAACAAACAAATGAACAAACAATAATAACAACAACAAAACCTAAGCTCCAAGTTGATAATCAACAATACACATCAGTAAAGATGGTGTGCATTTTTGTCTCTGTTGAAGAAGGTTGCCCTGTGCCTTCCACATCACAATAATATCCACATCTCTGTTTTTATGATGCACTCCCTGCTATGGTCCTCACATGTAGTTGCCTAAATTTATAAGGTTCATTTGTTCATCTTCTTTTCAGAGTTGATCGACAGCTTTCATTCTTGTCACTCCATGTGAAAAGCATTCAGATCATGCAAACACTTCTTTAACAGCATAACAATATTGATCTAATTGTGTGTGTTCCAAATACACAGAGCTCATTCATCTTTGACCAAAAAAAATCCATATTAGGGCTCATAGAAATTATTTAGTAAATATTACCAAATATATTATGATTGATGCACTCATGATATGCAATTTTTTATTATATCTGTTTTTGGTTAGACTTCATGGGCTCTGACTCTGAAAACTGCAAGTTTTTAGATACCCTGAAAAGTATCCTATGCTTTTTTTGTCTGCTTTTATTTGCTTATATGTATTCATGTAAATATCACTCTTGACCCTACACAAATTATAGAAATAATTCATTACCGTGATAGATACAGGTAGATGATAACTACATAGCTAGATACACACGATAGATAAATAGATATCAAAGATATCTAATATCTAGATATTGAAGACAAAGGAAATGAACATAGGAAATAAATTTAATCCAGGTATGAGAAAAGCACACAAAATTCTTGTTTTTTAATATAACTGTCAACTTTCTATAGAGAAGTATTTTTGCTACAGAATTTCCATTTCCCTATTTAATAATTGAACATGAGGAATTTCATTATTCTAAACATCTGTAAAGAACTAAAAGAAAGAAACAAACAAAAACAGATGTATTAAGACTTACTGGATGACAATAGAGAAAGAACAGACTAGTTTAATGTAATAAATGTTCCGTTGGCCACTGAAAATGGCTCTTTGCATAACCAGGAATGTCATTCAGTATAATTCTACTATAACCCACTCCTTGCATATTTAGAAGACTTAAAATTTTGATAGAAGCTCATGGAAAATAATAGGTGGAAACAGTAATTGGTATTTCCTGCAAACAGTGAAGGGGGGGGACACTGCACAAATGCAATGCTTCTAAAATTGGCACTCATTGAGAACTCCAATAAAAGATTTAAAAAGAAGAAATGCAAATTTACTGTGTTTTTGAAACATCATAGTTTTACCCAAAGAACAATATCAATAATGACCATGCAGCACTATATGATATTTTTTAGTGCATGGTTTGTAATGTAACTCTGCATTCAATTAATAAACAACTCCGAGCCCAAATCTTCTTTTGGTGGTGATATCTTCCAGGAAAAGAAATGATAGCTGCAGCTTCCAATTTATATTATATTATCTTAAAACTTACATGTAGTACTTTACATTCAGTGACTCCTGTGGGACCACTAGATCACATACTTTTCTCTTCTGTAACAGTACATTTTGAAAAGCATACATAACAGTCTAAACATCCTTGGTACCTCTACAGAAGAAGTTTGTCTGATAACACAGCTTCAAGACTTACCAGCAGATGGAATTTGGCATATTTTGCAACAACTGTCAGTTTCTTCATCTGTAAAATGGTGATAGTAATAATCAGGTCTTTATAAGTCTATTTTATATAAATAAATAAATATTTCTAATGAACTGATCATTAACATATGCATAATGGATATGTTCCAATTTTTCCATAGATAGAATGCAATGAGCTGCATCTAAAACTACAACTACACTAAATAATGTTTCAAATCCAGGGAGTTAAGCTCCAGAGCCATCTTCTTCTTCTGAAAGCTTAGTCAATAATAATTGCCTTTTTTTCTATGTACATCCAGTAACTTAGTATAGAATGCATCACTATTAATACAGCATTTGTACTGACCGTAGTCTCCAAGTTATTCTTATGAATATAGCCATTGCATCAGCCTTGATACAAGTCTTATCACTTGCTTCTCATAAAATTATAGAGCATGAAATAAATTCCAGTTGTTTGGATTCTCAATAGAAGTGATTTCTCAGTAGACACTATTAAAAACAGAAGAATAAGCACCATGTCCTAAATTATATTTCAGAATAGGCACTGTAGATAAAGTAATTTCAAGTTGCTTGCCAAATGTATATTTGAAATTCATGCAGTGAGATGATGGCCAAACTAGAGCTAGTCTTATGGATGTTGAACTGTCAGTGGAGCAGTTAAAAATTGTCCCCCATAAAAATTCACAGACCTATTAAATTGAGTGCAGTTATTTCAGTTAGAATCCTAACCAGTTAAATAAATCTCTTTCTAACAGAATGTAATGATGGCTTTCATTTTATAGTTTTTGTCACCACTTTATTAGGTAATTTAGTTTGTGTCAAAAAAGTGGTTTTATAGGATAATACAAAGCTATTTATATTAAGAATAATATTGGAGATTTGAGTATATTGATGCATTACTCATGATGGTCTGTTTCTAGTAATATTGTTAGTTAATCAAACTTAGTGAAAAGAGAAACTGACTTTCTAAGAATGTAACCCATTCAGAAAAGATGGGTGCTACAATAATTTCAATATATTTATTTGCAGTCTTGTACCAGCTGAATTTGAATCAAAATCTCACAAAACTTACTTTCCTCCATATCATATAAACAGTTATATCAGTTTTCATTTTGGAAAATATTTTATAACTTTTTTTCAGGTGAGAGGTTATATGTCAATCTGCTGTCAAGGATTCAAACTAAGATGGTTTTAATTTTTCCTCTGGATTTACCATCATGACTGTAACTGGAAAATACTGACTACCTCATTCAAATATCTTAATACACATTTAAACATTCTTTGTAAATTTAAAACTTTACTCTTTCCCAAATTCTACAACATGGAACATATAAGAATGTCACAAAAGTTCAGGGAACTTAAGTTCATTTTAACTTATTTCACTGATTGAGGAAGAAATGATGAGAACTTTCTATTTTTATGTGCTATTTCAGTCACTTGGGGTTTCAAAGATTCCTTTTCCTCAGATAGCTTGGAAACACATGGAGATGATAGATATGTGAGTAACCAGTACATTCAGATGTCTAATTTTGAACCTCAGAAAATATTTGTGGGACTTCTCTTTTGACACCTTAATTATAACACAAATTCAATATGACAAAACTGAATGCATCATTTCCAATTTTTTGATCTCAAATCCCCTCCCTGGTTAAAATTTTCATTAACTTTTGTTTCTCTAACTTCCATGACACCTCCATCTACCCAATCATGAAAACACAGTTTAATTAATGTTCTAGGTCTTCACTTTTCCCCTCAATATCCCTAGCCAACCAGTTACTAAGTCCAATTAACTTAGCTCTTTAATATCTCTCAGATGCCTTCACACATGTTCACCCTCCCTGTCAATAACTTAATTAGGCAGGTTCTCATCTTAAATCTCTAGAACTCAAGCAGTACTACAAATATTTCATAAATAATCTCTCTTTTCAATGTATTTTACCTTATCACATTCATTTTTCATAATACTGAAAGTGAGATCAAACCAAAACACCAATCCAACCATAATTCTTCATTTTAAAAGTAACCAATCCTTGACTTAATTACTTCCGTTTCTCTAATTTAATATTTCATCCCTTCTCTATTTTGTATTTCAAACTTCAATTATTCCAAAACTGCTTATAGTTTCCAAACCAACCAAAATATTTAGTATGACATGCTGGTCACACACTCTAAAATGTTTTTCCCAGATTGTGGCATCTGGTGAACTTCTGTTCATTCACAAATCTTATGCAAGCAGTAATTTTTTTGTGAAAATTTCCCTGACATTTCATAGAGAGAATTTATTACCTTTCCTCAGCATAGATTTTTTTTTTTTTTTTTTTTTTTTTTATCTTTTAAACACTATATTCATTGCATACATAGTTTATTTGGGTTTACAGATTTATGGATACAATACTCAAATATACAGATAGCACATTTACTTCTTGCCTGTCCTTTTTTTGTTTCTAAACCATTTCCAGAAAATCTGCTAGCAGTAATACATAAGTATTAAATGTTACAGGATACAAAATCAATATAAAAATTTTATTTGTTTACACTAACAAGAAACAATCAGAAATCAAAATTCAAAAACTATCAATGCTATTTAAAATCGCATCAGAAAAACATGAGCTAATTAAGATACAAAAAAAAACTAACTGAAGATGTGTAAGATCCACATACTGAAAACCACAAAAAATAATGAGAGAAATTAAAGGACATGTAATCAAATGGGGAGCTTTATGGTGTTCATGGGTTGACAGACTCAATAATTTTAAGACGTCAATTCTCCCCAACTTGATTTGCATAGCCTATGCAATCCTAATAAAAATACCAGCAGGTTTTGTTCTAGATTTGACAAACAGATCTTAAAATTCATATGGAAATGCAAATACATAGAATCACCAAAAGAGCCTTGAAGAAAAATAAAATGAGAAGACTTATACAATCTGATTTCAATATGTATTATAAATCAACAGTAATAAAGACAAGTTGATATTGGTATCATGTGGATAAATTGATCAGGGGAACAGAATAAAAAGTCCAGAAACAAACTCACACATATATGCACAACCGATCTTTGAATCAGCAAAGCCAATTCAGTGGAGAAATGATCATCTTTAAAAGAATGGTATTGGAAAAAAAGAATGGATACCACATGCAAAAGAAAAAAAAAAAGGATTTTGATTCATATCTCATACCATTATCTGAAAATTAATTCAACATAGATCATAAATTAAATGAAAAATCACCAACTTATGATTTCCAGTCTGGTAGACAGTGAACTCGGATGTCATCACTCTTGTCCCAACAACAAGAACAGCTGAGAAATAGAAAAACAAACAAACAAAACAAAACAAAACAAAAAACACAATTTTGATTTGTCAGAGAATTGAGTTGAAAGGGCAAACCACTTCCCCAAGAAAAGCGGATACCTGGAGCAGAAGCTAAGGAAAGGAAGCTCTCCGCTGGAGCCAGCACCACTGGAAATACCTAAACCATGATGGACAAGTAGCTGGAAGCTCACATGTGGACTGGCTTGAGAGCTGAAAACCCTGGGAGACCCAGTCTTAGGGAGGCACCCACACTTCCACGAGTTTCAGACCCAGAAGCCCTGCCAGGTTCTCACTGTGAAGACTAGTGGAAACTCCTCTCATGCTTCCACTGGGGGAAGGGAAAAGTAACCATTTTGAAACATGCACAGAGCACTCTCTTCTCCTCAACAAATAAGTGACTTCGCAAGAATATACTCAGCCAAAGACTAACACCTTGGATTTTACCAAAACCTAATTGCTGTGGGCAAAGGGAAATACCCAACTACAGTACCCTCGTCTAGCCTTCTTGTCTCCTCTAAGGGTGATGGGGAGAGCTGAGAAAGACATTTGAAGGTCACAGGCCATTGGTGCAGGTTCACTAAAGACTGAGACCTGGTCATAGGATAATAGATTATTTCCCATACCCCCATGACCAGATCCGTAGGGTTCCTGTATAAGGGTATTATAAAAGGCAAACTGCAGGGCTCAGGTATTATTTTAAAAGTCTCCATAGCTTGACTCTTTCCAGAAAACAAACAAACAAACAAACAAACAAAAAAACACAAAACCTCACATGCACAATGGAAATAGTGGAAGGAGAAGAGAGGAAAAAAAACAGAAAAAAATATATATTTGAAGTAATAACGGCTGAGAATTTTCAAAAATTATTGACAAGACACCAAAACACACTACAGGGAGCACAGAAGCTACAGGAAGCAGAAGCTATCAAAAATAACACACCTGGTTCGGCTTTACAAAGGGAATTTATTGGCTTATGGTTTTGAGGGTAGAAGTCCAAAGTCAAGATTATCGACAAGACTTGCTTTCTGCTCAAGGGCTGCAGTAACCTGGTGTTCACTGCAGGTTCCCTGTAGAGTGCCCTGGTTTATATCTGCACCTATGGTCACATGGCAATGTCCTCTCCTTTCTTGCTTCTGTGATTTCTGGGTCCTCTTTATAAGGCCTCCAGGAATCCAGATTAAGGCCCACCCTCATTCAGTTGGGTCACACCTTAAAAAATAGCATCTTCAAGAGGTCCTGTTTGCAGAGGGTATACTCATGGAAATGCAGATCAAGATTAAGAACATTGGTCACATAGAGGTTTTTGCATTGTCATAATGTCTCAGCGTCTGAGACCTGATCATTAGCCTCGGTGGCCACACCTTACACCTGCCCATACAAGGTAAACAGCTTCTCCCTCCCCTTCCCACACCCTGCCTGAGTTTATGCCCCCACACAAGTCAAATACCAACTCCCAAATCCTCACTCTTGCTTGACCAACCACTACAGGTCCACTCAGGTAACATTATATAGGTACAGTTCCCAGGTCTGCTGAAACATTTTGCTCCCCGCATGCTTGGTTGAGCCTACAGTCCTGACACGTCTCCCCATGTGCCCTTGTGAGGCTTGCTGTTTCCCTCTGTTCTAGGACCTGTAAGGACTAATAAACTTTCTTTTCATACATCTCGGTTGTCTTTCATCCTTGCCACACCTGACTATTCATATAAAGATCCTTAACATTCAATAACTCAATCTCTGACAAACACCAAGCAGGGTAATACTAAAAATCTAAGCCTCACCATATCATATTCTACTGCAGAAAACCAAAGGCAAAGAAAAATTCCTGAAACAGGCCAGAGGTATAAAACACTTAACCAGTAGAAGGAAAATGATAAGAATTATAACTTTGTTTCAGAAACCATGCAAGTAAGAAGAAAGTAAAGTGTTTAAATTTAGGGAAGGAAAAAAAAAAAAAGAAAAAACAACCCCACCAACCCAGAATTCTGTATCCAGTGAAATTACCCTTCAATAGTAAAGGAGAAATAAAGACTTTCTCGCACCAACAAAAATTGAGGAAAATTTTTTACCAGTAGATCTGCTTTGTGAGTAACATTAAAGGAAGTTCTTAAAAGAGAAGGAAAATGACACGGGTTAGAAATGTGTATCTACAAAGTGTTCAAAAGGAATAAATAACAAAAAAATAAAATATTTTATTTACTGATCTAACAGATAAAATGCTAGCAAGATAAGAGAAAGATATAATTTATTCTAGAAAATAGAAGTATAAGGAACACTCCCTAATTCACTTTTGAATCAAGTTTTACCATTAAAATCTGTATTAGGGTGCTCCAGTGAAACAGAACCAACATGATATATATATATATATATATATATATATATATATATGTATGCCAAGAGATTAATTTGAGGAAATTGCCAATGTAACTGTTAGGGCTGGCAAGTTTGAACCCTGTAGGGCAGGCCGCAGGCTAGAAACTCTGATAAAGGCGACATAAAGACCTTAGTCTGAGTGTTCAGGGCAAGCTGGCTGGCCACAACTTCTGGCAAGAGTCAATGTTGAAATGGAGGTAGAAATTCTTCTTTTGACCTCTGAATATCTCATTTCTGACTTTTAAGACTTCCAACTGATTGCATGAGATTACACACATTGCTGAGCACAGTCCCTTTTGCTGATTGCTGATGAAACAAAATGTCTGTAGATGCAAATCCCATCTATGCAATATCTTCACAGTAACAAGTTAGGACAGTGTTTGAAAAAACAACTAGACACCATAACCTAGCCAAATTGATACATGTACCTAGCACCAAAGTCTATCCCTTGTCAACTTGGTACTGATATGCATCTCCTTAAACCATACTTAATCTCCAAATACAGATAACAACAAAATGGTATTTCCACCTAATGTGATATACCTGTCCTGCATACAACCAAAAACACTCTAAACTTTTTCCCAGAAGACGACGCAAGTCCTTGGGTGTTAGTCACTCTTTTTCTTGGTATTCTGTAACTTAAGTAAAATAATGTAAAGTTAATACAACTTATATGATGAGAGGATAAGAGAGGGGAGGAACATAGATTTCTGTTTCATACCTGTCCAATATACACCCTCACTTAACAGCAGACAAGACACTGTACAAGTTTGGAAATTCAATTTATACTGTGATCACTCACTCAGTGAGACTCTAGGGCTGGTTTTGAGAAATCACCAGACTATAGCTATGTGAAATGTTTATTTCAGGGCACACAGAAATTTTCATGCCCTTCATACAGTGCTTAAGCTGGGAATTGGAGTTTTCAACTCATCCTTTTCTTTAAAAACTGTATTCAGTATGTTTAGGAACAATCAGCCAACCTCATTATGCTTTTTAATGCCATAAAAGTTAGGGTATCAAAGCCATTCTCACCCAAAGCCTTGCCTTACATAAGCCTTTGAGAAGCCCTATCTAATGGTGATATTTTGCATATATCTATTGCCAATTTATGCCACTGACTGTCCGTGCCATCTTGATTGTTGGTAACAGAGTCATTAGTGCCTTTTCATCAAATCAGATTAGAGAACAAATTCTAACAACCTCAGAACTAACTCAGAAATCCTTACGATTCTGTTTCCCAGGGATTACACCTGGTGCCACCGTATCTGTATTAGTGAAGGTTCTCCAGAGGAACAGTACCAATAGGATATATAATAAACATGAGATTTATTATACAAATTGGCTCACATGATCATGAGAATGGAAAAGTCTGAATTCCATAGGGCAGGCTGCATGCAGGGAACTCTGATGAAGGCTTATGATGAATTCCAAGGAGAAGCTGGCTGGCTGACATAGAGATGGAAATTCTTCCTTCTGACTGCTGAAAATTGATCAGTTCTCTTTTACAAGCCTTCAGCTGATTGGATGAGACTTTTCTCATTACTAAAACCAAACTCCTTAGTTGATTGTAGATGTAACCAGCTATTGAGGCAGTCAACTTACTGATGATTTAAATCCATGAAATATCATCACAGTAACAATCAGTACAATTCTTGCTTGACCAAACAACCAGACATAGCCTAGCCAAGTTGAGACATGAACTTTATCATCACACTCCAGGACAGATCAAAGGTAAAGCCAAAGAATACATCTCAATACATTTAGGAAGGTTGAAATCATGCAAAGTATCTTCTCCAAACACAAAGGAATGAAACTGGAAATAAGAAACAGCAGGAAAACTGGAAAATTCATAAATACATAGAAATTAAACTATACATTTAAGTAGACAATTGGACCAGATGAAATAACAAGTTTAAAACACTTTGAGATGAGTGAAAATAAAAGCACAAAATACCAAAACTTATGGGATATAGTGAACACAGCAATCAGAAGGAAATTAAAGGCTGTAAATATCTACATTAAAAAGTTATCCTGTATATACCCAAAAGAATTGAAAGCAGGGACTCAAGCAGATATGTTTGAGTGCACCAATGTTCACAGCAACATTATTTACCATTGCTAAACATGGAAGTGACACAAGTGTCCCTCCACCAACAAGTGGATAAAAAAAAAATGTAGACATGCAAAGGAATATTATTCAGCCATAAAAAGAGTTGAAGTTTTGATACATGCAACAGGAAGGAAGAACCTTGAAGACATCATGTTGAGAGAAATAAGCCAGACACATCATATGCTTTCATGGATATGAATTAATTAGCAAAAGCAAATTCATAGAGTAAGAGTCTAGGATTACAGGTTATCAGGAGTTGAGGTGGGGATAGAGAATAGGGAGTTAAGGTTTAAAAATGTACAGAGTTCCCATTTGAAACAATGGAAGAGTTTCAGTAATGGATAGTGGTGAAAGTAGCACAACATTATGAACATAATTAAGAGCACTGAAATATGAATCTGAATGCTTATAAAAGGAGAAGGGTTATATAATAGAATTTTTAATATTCATGAAAGTACACTACATAAAGAGTTTAACCTAAGTTAAACCATAGACTATAGTTAAAACTAATATTATAAAAATTGCTTTCAACAACTGCAACCAGTGTACCACACCAATGCAAGGTGTAATAATAGGGAGTATATGGGAATCCTGTATTTTATGCATGATTGTTCTGTAATACTCACAACTTCTCTAATAACAAAAGTTAATTAAAAATTATCTCAAATCAGTAATCCAACTTTATAACCTAAGGAAATAGGAAACATAGAGCAAACTAGCAGAAGAAAGGAGATTATATAAATGGAGATAAATACAGAATGGAAAACCAATACAGAAAATCAATGAAAGCAAAAGTTGGTTCTTTGAATAGATCGACAATTTTGAAAAACATTTAATGAGATAGGCTAAAAAGGAAAGAAAAGATTCAAATTACATAAATCATAAAGTGGATGCCATACTACTGAATTAACAGAAATAAAAATGACCAAAAGAGAATATTATGAGCAATTGTATGGCAATTATAACCTGTGTAAAATAGATGCATACCTAGAAACACAGAAACAATTAAGACTGACTCATGAGGACATACAAAATCTAAACAGACTTAACAACATGTAAAGACATTGGATCAGTAATCAAACTTCCCAAGGGAAAGAAAAATCCAAGAATTGATGCTTTCACTATCATAGTCTGTCAAGCATAAATACGAATTAAAACTAATACTTCTCAAACTATTCTAAAAATTAGAAGTGGAGGGAGCATATTCCCTAACTTGCTTCATAAGAACAGCATTACCCTGATATCAAAGCCAGAAGACATCACAAGAAAAGAACACCAAAGACCAATATCCCTAATAAATATATATGCAAACATCTTCAACAAAATACTAGGAAACTGAATCCAGGCATTTATTTAAAGGATTATACAACATGAGCAACTTGGATTTAACTCAGGAATGGAAGGTCATTTCAACATTAAAAATTAATCAATTGAATATACCACATTAATAGAATGAAGGCAAATGTTAATATATGATCACAGTAATTGATGAGATACAGCATTTGACACAATCCAATACCCTTTCATGATAAGAAAGAACACTTGAAAACTTGGAATTAGAGGGGAACTTTCTCACATGATGAAGGCCATCTATGAAACACCCACAGGTAACTTTATAGTCAATGGTTAAAGACTAAATGAATCCCCATAAGATCAAGAACAAGACAAAGATGCCCACTTTGACCACTGCTAATCAACATAGTAATGTAAATCCTAGCAAAAACTATTAGACAAGAAAATTAAAAAAGTATCCAGTTGGAAAGGGAGAATTATAAAGCTATTTTTATTCACAGATGGCATGATCTTACACATAAAACATTCTAAAAATTCCTCAAAAACTGTTAGAGCTAATAAATGAATTTGGCAAAGTTGCATGATACAATATTCACAGACAGAAATTAGTTATATTCTATACACTAACAATGAAAGTCAGAAAAGGAAATTAGTAAATAAATTTATAATAAAAAATAAAATTATTAAGAATACATTTAAAGAAAGAGGTGGAAACTTAGATACTGAAAACAATAAAACATTGTCAAATGAAATTGAAGAAGTTCTAAATCAATGGAAAGACAATATGTGTCATGTATTAGAAGAAAATACTTGTAAAATGGCAATATTCATAATAGCCAAAGGTGGAAACAACTCAAATGTCCATCAGCATATGAATGGATAAAGAAATGTGGTATGTCCATACATTGGAACATTATTCAGCCATAAAAAGTTATAAAGTACTGACACATGTTACTGATACATGTTAACATTAAGTTAAATGAAAGAAGCCAAACACAAAAGGTCACACATTGTATAATCCAATGTCTATGAATCTTTCAGAATAGATAAATCCATATAGAAAGAAAGAATATTGGTAGTTAGTTGCCAGAGGCTGGAGGGGGAGTGGGGCAGAGTGTGGATAATGGGGTGTCTGCTCGATAACTGTGGGAAACCTTTGGGGAAGATGAAAAATGTTTTTGAACTTAATAGAAGTAATGGTTGCACAACATTGTGAATGTACTAAATGGCACTTAATTATAGCCTTAAAATTTTATTTTAGGTATCTTGCGCTTCAGTAAAAAAAATTGATAATTTGGACTGCATCAAAATTAAGAATGCCTGCTCTTAGAAAGATGCTATTATAATATTAAAAGAAAAGCCATAAACTAGAAAAAAATCTGTAAATCATAAAACTAAATAACTGATAAAGGACATATTCCCAGAATAAATAAAGAACTCTCAGACCTCAATAATAAATAACTCAGCCAAAGTGGGCAGCCAATTTGACCAGACAATTTACATCAGTAAATGAGGGTGCAACATATCCGTGGCTATATAGTAATTTTTTTAAATTCTGTTTTCTAAACAAATGAAACGCTTCAAAGTAAAGGATTAGAGGGAAATACATGTGTAGATATACAGGAATATAATTGAGTGTTGCAAGTATCTGTTACTTGAACTAAGTACTCTAACAGAGACAAAGGAACACATGTAGAAAATGTAACAATTGTATCTATGACACCAATTTATATTCTATAGTAAAATTAAAATAATGCATGATAGGAATGTATATAGATAGATCAGTTGAAAGAGAGAGAGATTTTAAACAAGGGATATTCCTGTTCCCTAACAATGGAGGAGAGAGATATACCCCGGTTCTCTGTATCCACTCTCACCTGATTAGGTCTCGTACCTGGTCTCCATGTAATCCAGAAACTCTGTTATCTAGAGAAGCCAGATGAGTTGAAGTTGGTGATGGCAAAAGAGATGTATCCAGGATGCCGTCTTCATAAAATCCCTACTTTTTTATATTATTAATTTCTAATACAAACTCACCAGTGTGAAAAAGAAATTTGGAATTCTTTGGAGACATCCTCATAGACTAGGACTTGGGCAATTTGTGTAAATTTCTAGGTGTTGCTAAAATAAATATGTACCATCTAATTTTTTGAATACAGGGATTTAACCATTATGTCAAGGTTTTAATTGTGTTTTCCAATATTTTTATTTTTTTGCAAATTACTTTTCTGCCCGATCTTTGAGTAGTTGTCAGAGTGATTGAAATCTATTATGATAGTATGTGTGTCAAAATTTTCTGTTTAATTATTTTGAGTTTTGTTTCAAATGTTTTATATTCATACAAAATTATGACTGCTACAAATACAGGGTATGTTGTTCATTTTATCACTAACCCATGGAAGATATTTCTTTCTTCCATTAATGGTGTTAAACTTAAAATCTATTAAATCTAAAATTAATGAGGCAATTCCAGCTTTTCTTTGGTTAATATATATTAGATATATCTGCTTGCATTTCTTTATTTGCAACATTAATGTGTAATTCTTGTTTCTTTCAAACTTCGAAGAAATAGAATGATTGTGATTTCTTGTCAGTTTTGTTAACTCATTTACTAGGGGATTTTAATCATTACATATTTATTATGATTAGTAAAGTAGTTGGAATTATTTCAGTGTAATATTTGTGTCTTTTACTCAATGTAATCTTTCGTTGTTTCTTACTTCTTTGGTATTTGGTATTCTGGTATTCCATTAACTCTTCTTTTGCTTCCTTTTCTGCTGGATCAATGCTATTTCTGCAGTTTCTGCAGTGCTTGATGTTTGTTATTTCCTTTAAAATTGTAGTATATATATTTAACATGTTTCTCTATGTTAAAATGTATTTGGGATTTTTATTCTCCTAAATGAGATAAGGGCTTTAGCATATTGGAAGAAGACTCCAAACTTGTTCCATTGTTTATAGTAGGGCTGAATAAACTATATTCTCTATTCAAACAGTTTTTAAAATAATCAAGAGATGTAGTTATCTATAAACTGTACTTTACCAGGATCTTGGTTCATGGTTTCCCCTCCAGCTCACAACTTCCAATGTGTTCAATTTTTCATATTTTCTTGGTTAAAGTTAACTCCTTTACTAGCTATTTCAGTGAGGCCTAGTTTGATAAAATCTCTAATTTTTTGAAAACATATTTTATTTCATCTCATTTGTGAAACAAAATGTTTACATGGTCATAGAATTCTAGACTTAGTTATTTCTCCTCAGTAATTTCTGTATATCAATTTATTTCCCATTGGCATATGTTATTGCTGACAAAACATCTAACATAAATCTTATTGATATTCCTTGGGAGGTAGTCTACCTTTCTTTTTAAGAAACATATAAAATATTCTCTTCATTCTGGATTTTTAAGGTGTGACATTTTTGAACTTTTACTCTGAAGTATAACACATATACAAAAGTGCACAAAATATAAAATGCATAGTTAATGAGATACTCTAAAGTAAATCTCTCTGCAAACACCTATCAGGTCATGATTTAGAACACTGGCTGAACCAGAGAATTCCTTTATGTCCCTTCCTAATCACTATTCCTTTCTTTGCTTCTTCCTCAAAAGTTATCACAATGCTAACTAACAATACTTTATTTGTATTTGGTCTATTTTGGAAATATGCAGTATGTATTCTTTGTGTCAGAACTTTTTTTTATTTTGCTCAGTTTACTGGATTTTTCAATGAGATAGTTAATCCAAATTACTTAGTCTGCTAATACCAGAAGTGCATTTTAAGAAATATAAGCCCTAGATCTAATTTTATTTACATTTTTCAGCATACAGCAAGCATTTTTCATCTAAAGACATGCATTTCTACAATTCTGGAAAAACTTGCAGCCAATATTTGAAGACAATTCTTACTGAGGAGAGTCTCTGGGTGCTTCTCTGGCTTGTGCCCTAATCCTCTCAGCACCTTTGTAGGTAACCCCTTCTTTAATGGCTCTTCATAGCCACCATTTGGGGTGAATGGTGTTGTCTCCACATTGATGACTGATATATTTGCTCAAGACCACACAACTGATAATTAAGTGGTGGACCTGCAATCTGCTATTCTATACTCTGTTCAACATCTACATCATTCTGCACTCCACAGCATATACATACATATATATATGCATATATAAACATATATATGTATATATATTTGATGAGATAGTCACTTACCACAAAATTGAACCTTTAAAGTGGTTTTAGTGTTTTTAGCATTTTCTATAGCTTTAGTGTATTCAGAAAACTGTGCAACCATCACCATCAAACCCAGAAAATTTGTATCAACCTCCAAAATATAACATACCTGTTAGCAATCACTCCGCATTCCCTACTCCCTCAATCAGTGAGTAACCATTAATCTAACTTCTGTCCCTATGGATTGGCCTACTCTGGACATTTTATATAAATGGCTTTTTGTGCCTGGCCTCTTTCACTTAGCATGATATTTTCAAGGTTCGTCCATTTTATGGCATGTATTAGTGCTTCATTCCTTTTTACAATGGAACGATACTCCACTGTATGGGTAAACATTCTGTATAACCATTCATGAATTGACACTGAGGTGTTTTCACATTTTAGCTGTAATGAATAATGTTGCTATGGGCATTTAAGCACAAGTTTTTGTAGACATATTTTTTCAATTATTTTGGGTATATTACTACAAGTGGAATTGCTGGGTCATATAACTTTGGGTTTAGCTTTTTGATAAGCTGATTTTCTCTTTGAGTAACTGACAAACTATTATGTAAAGTGGCCAAATCACTTTAAAATTCCATCATCAATGTACGGGGTTTTTTTTCTCTCCACATCATCAATATTTGCTAGTGTCTATCTTTTTATTTACAGCCATTCTAGAGGGAGTAACTGATATCCTGTTCTGGATTCTATTTGCATTACCCTAAGAACTAATGATGTTGAAAACCTTTTTATGGGCTTATTGGTCATTCATATATCTTCTTTGGATAAACGTCTATTCAAATCACTTGATCATTTTATAAATTGTATTTGTCTACTTATTTTAGAAATGTAAGTGCTCTTTATATATTCTGGATACTAGACCCTTATCACATATATGATTTGCTATTTTTTTCCCCAGATCTGCATGAACTATTTTCACTGTCTTGATAGTGTCATTTAAGCACAAATTTTGACTTTTATTTTTATTTTGATGAAGTTCACCTAATCTACTTTTTCTTTTGTTGTTTATGCTTTTCCTGTCATATCTGAGAAACCATTGCATAATCAGAAGTCACAAATATTTACTTCTATGTTTTCTCCTAATAATTTATTTACATTCATGGTTTTAAGTGTACATAGACATTTATTTTGATTTAATGTTGTCATACAGTGTGAAGTAGGGTTTGAGAGTCATTTTTTTTTTTGCATGAGAATATGCAGATGTAAAAGCAACATTTGTTGAAAAGATTTTTCTTTATCTATTAAATTTCTTGCCACCATTCTCAAAAATCAGTTGATTATAAATGCAAAAGTTTAGTTCTTGACTCTTAATTCTATCACATTGATTTATATGTCCATACAATACCACTATCAGACTTTCTCATCTACTATAGCTGTTTAGTAAATTTAAATCAAGAAGTGGGAGCCAGAAACTTTTATTTTCATTTGAATCCTTTTGGATGCCTTGCATTTTGTATGAATTTTGGGATCTTCCTGTCAATTTCTGCAAAATTGTAGCTGGCATTTTGAGAGTCAATGCATTGAACCAGTAGATCAATTTGGAGAGTACTGACATCTTAACAATATTAAGTCTTCCAATTAACCAACACAGAGTATTTATTTGTCTTTCTTTAACTTCTTTCAGCAGTGTTTTGCTGTTCTGCCTATTTATTATATCTATTGCTGAATGTGGGGTATTGAAATTACAGACTATTATTATTGAATTGTCTATTTCTGCTTCAATTCTGTCAATATTTCCTTCATGTTTTTTTGGCTCTGTTGCTAGGTGCATATATGTTTTTAGTGTTATAACTTGCTGAAGGATTAATCCTTTATCACTATAAAATGTCCTCATCAAACTTTTGTCTTAAAATTCATTTTGTCTGAAAATAGTGCAACCACTCAAACTCACTTTTTGTTACTGTTTAATTATTATAATATTTCCTGTCCTTTACTTTGAACCTGTTTTCCTCTTTGAATGTACTGTGTACCTCTTTTATACAGTATATACTTGGATCATGTTTTTTAAACCATTTTGCAAAACTCCGCCTTTTGATTGAAGTGTTTAATCTGTTTGGTTTTAATATAATTACTGTTGTATTAGGATTGGTATCTGCAATTTTGATATTTGTTTTCTCTACATTGTGTCTTCTTTGTTCCTCTGTTGTTTTATTGCTGCCATATTTTACATTAAACTTACATTTTCTAGTGTATGTTTTATTTCTTTATTATTTCTACATTATTGCTTGCACTGTTGCTCTGGGGGTTGCAATTTACTTCTTATGTTATACCATTTTAATTCATATTAATACCAATTTAATTTCAATAGTTTACAAAGCCACACTCTAATATAACTCCTTATTTTCCCTTACTTTGTGCTTTTATTGTCATACATATTAAATTTTCAACATTGCATGCCCTTCAACACACATTTATAATTATAGATTTATATAGTTGTTTTTAAATCAATATGACAAATATGATTCATAAACAAATAATATATTTATATTTGCATTTATATTTATCTATATAGTTAGCTTCACCATTGCTATTTATTTCTTCAAATGGATCCTGGGCTATTGTCCTTTCATTTTACTCTGAAGTATTCATTTTAGCATTTATTTTAGGACAGGTATGCTGGTGACAGGTTTTCTTAATCCTTTATTTTAATCTTGGAAAGCTTTAATTTTTTTTTCCTTTCTGAAGGATAGTTATACTGACTATAGAATTCTTGGTTGACATTCTTTTTCTTTCTCTGTCCTCCATTTTTTTTCTGATGGGAAATGAGCTGTTAATATTATTGAGGTCCCCTTGTAACTGGTGAGTGTTTTCTTTCTTATTTCATGATTTTCTATTTTTGTCTTTCAAAATTTTGATTAAGAGATGTGTAAGAGTGGGTCTTTTTAAGTATATTCTACTTGGAGTTAATTGAGTTTCTTGAATGTGCAGATTAATGCTTTTCATCAAATTTGTGGTGCTTTTGATCATTATTTATTCAAATATTTTCTCTGCAACTGTTTCATTCTACTCTCTTTCTGGGGTTACCATTATGTGTATGTAATATGCATGATGACATTCTATAGATCTACGAGGCTCTTCACATTTCTCTTCATTCTTTATTCTTTATGTTTCATAATTGACTTGCTTTCAAGTTCATTGACTTTTGTTGAGTTATTAAAGTGAATTTTTGATTTCAGCTATTGTACCATTCAAATCCAGATTTAATATTTGGAACTTTATTTGGTGAGACATGTTTCTCATATATTCTTCTTGTTCTTTAGACACTGTTTCCTTTTTCTTTGAAAACATTTAAAAGAGGAAGTTTAAATTCTTCATCTAGTAAGTCCAACATCTTGACTTCCTCATGAACAATTTCTATTGATTGCTTTTTATTTTCCCTGTGTATGGATTATGCTTTCTTGTTTCTTTGCATATCTCATAACCTTTTATTTGAAACTTGGCATTTTAATAATATAATTGACAATTCTGGAAATTAGATTATCACTCTACAGGGTTTGTTGGTTTTGTTGTTGTTGTTGTTTGTGTTTGTTTAGTGACTCTACTAAAATACATTTGTAAGGTCTGTATTTTTTGTCATGTGTGACCACTGAAGTCTCTGTTCTATTACCTTAATGGTCAGCTAATGAATGGCAAAGATTTCCTTAAATGATTGTAAATAAATCTCCCAATCTTTGCTGAGGGGCTCTCTGTGCATTTTATGACATCCCTTCAACACTTAGCCATGCATTTTATAACTCTGCCTTACATTGATTTCTGTTTTCTCGGAGCCACAAGTTCAATCAGAGGTGAGAGCCTAGGGTTTTCTCAGGTCTTTTAAGAGCATAAAAATGACCCAAGTCATGTTCAAAGCCTATGCTTGAGTGTTGTCTTCTTGATCTCCAGAAATATTTTGGAATCTTATAAGTTTCCTATGGGCATCCCATTCACCAGTCCTTTTAATTCTGTTGTTAAATTTTTGATTAGCTTACAATATGCCCCAACTATTAGCTCCCCCACTGGAAGCTCTGGTGTTTAACAACTCTAAGATCAGATAAAGAGAGTCCTTGGAAGTATGATTTTCCAGGGACCTGCAAGACAGTTGAAATAATGACAATTCTCTGAGAAGGGGAGCTTAAAATGGCTCCACCCCTGTTATGAACCCCCTCATGGATGCTAGGCTGTTTATTTTCACCATATTTGCATGCTGTTGATTTCCAGGGCTACCAATAAACTGGTAGAATGGGGTGGGTATAGATAAAGTTACAATACCAAGGAGCTCACTGTTCTCAGAGTCAGCTGTTTTCCTTGAATAAATGTTCCTTGATTTTACAAGCCTTTAGTTAATTTCTAGAGTTCTAAAAAGTAGATTTTGACTACTCTGACAACATTTCTCCTTGTTTTATAGGGAAGTTTATATTTAGACATCCTTACTCCATCATTCTTGATGGCATTACTCAAGTACTTATTATTTCTTATGAGTCTGTAGTCCAACTGATCATTTCTTTTAGGCTGTGCTGGGCTCATTAGTGTATCTATTGTCTGTTGCAGTCAGGTAAAATCAGCTAAAATCATATTCCAGGAACAAGTGTACTGATTTTGGAATGTGTCTCAAATGGTTGGGGTTCATCTGGTAATTGACTGGATTAAGATAGCATCAACTGGGGCAACGCAGACTCACATTTTCCAGGAGGTTATTCCAGAATTGTTTGCTTAGCAACATGGGGGATCTGGAAGAAAGTGACTTGGGAAAATCTTGAAATCAAGGCTCATATTTGGAAAATTGTCATATCTAACACATCTTGTTGGCCAAAGCAAGTTAGAAGACTCAAGGAGTGGGAAAAATGACTACACTTCCTGTTGGGGGGTGCTGCAAAGTCACACTCCCTAGAACATGGATATTGGGAGGAAAACTGGAGCCATTTTTGCCATCAATAAATCACACAAACCTAAAGACATTTTAACAACTCCATTTTGGGTGATTTTATACATGTTCTTTCCATTTCCTTCCTAGCAACCAATAGTTTTTAGCTCCTAGAAGATGTTTCTTACTGCACTATCTTTGCTAAACAGCTCATCTATAATCTCTACTTGACTACATCCAGTACCAGAAACAGAATTTCTACATTTAGTCTTCTATTTTGAAAAATATACTATAAATAAAGTGGTATATAGGTTAACAGCAAAAGTTCTGGAGACAAGATTTTAAGTTTAAATCCTGGTCTTGCTACCTGATGAATGAGTAAACTTAGGAAAATGTTAACCTCTGAATTCCTTGTCTCTAAAGTATGGATATTATTTGTACTGACCACATTATATCATTTTGACGACCGAGTTATACATGTTTTGGGTTTACAATATCACAGACAAAAATCAATCTATAAATATTAAATATTATGAATAGTACTTCTTCATTCAAAAACAAAATGTTGCCCTGATAGATCTACCATTATTTCCATTTCAACTCTAGGGACCAAACAGAATACGTCTGTTACAGATTGAATCACGCCCCTCACAAAGATATGTTTAAGTCCTAAATCCCAGTCCTTTGAGTGAACACATTTATAAACAAGATCTTAGATGATGTTATTAGTTAATGTAAGGCCAAACTGATTCAGGGTTGGCTGTAATCCAATATGACTGGAGTCCTTATAGGTTGAGGAAATTTGGACACAGTCAGTAGGAAACAGAAAGAGATGTGATGGAGGCAGAAATTGAGTTATAAATTGCCGGCAAAACTAAAATGAGAACACCACAGGCTTTGGAGAAAACATGGCATCTTGATTTTGGAGTTCTAGCCTCCAAAACCATGAGACAATAAATTCTTGTTGTTAAAGCCAATGAGTCTTATACTTGTTATAGCAGCCCTGACAGACCAAGACAATATCTATATGGATTTTCAGATATTTGAAGATAATAGCTAACTCAGCATATTGTGCAATTTCAAGTTATTCTTCACCGCTGTCCTGTTGTTCTCTTTTAAATAAATCCCTATTATTCTAAAATATACAATGCATTTACCAAAATTGAATCCAGCGGTACTTGTTTAGTCTTTTAAATTAATTTTATTTACACATACTCTGTATCCACTAAACACATGCTATCCCTTCCTCCTTCATCTCATCCCCTGGTAACCTTTAATCTTTCTGTCTCTGCTGATTTGCTTTACCTACACATCTCTTACAAGTGATCTTTTCCCCTTACATAAGCATACTATGACTTCCTTGTATTCCCCACCTCTTCTCTAGTCTCAGCATCCTCTAATCTGTTCTCAATTTCTATAATTTTGTCATTTCAAGAAGGTTGTATAAATGAAATCATATAATATGTTATTTTGGGGGACTCAGCTTTTTTTCACTCAGCATAATTCTTTGTAGAATCTTACAGATTGTGGAATGAAAAACTCTTTTTTTATCGTTGAGTTTTATATCATGGTAGGAATGTACCACAGTTTAACTATTCACTCATTGAGGGACATATGAGCTGTTTCCAGCTTTTGGCTCTTACAAGTAAGGCTAGTATAAACATCCATGTTCTTATGTCAACATTTCTGTATCATATCTCTAGGATAAATGACCAAGTGTAAAATTGATGGGTTGTAGGAAAGTTGCATGTTTAAATTTTAAGAAACTGCCAAATGTTTTGCAGAGTGCTGTTCCACTTTTTATTTCCATCAGCAAAGTATGAGTTATAGTTACTCCACATCCTTGCCAGCAGTTACAGGCACAATTATTTTATCTTGTTGTAGTCATTTTGATAGATATATAGAAATATCTTAGTGTGCTTTTAATGTCCAACTCTCTAATGGCTAACGATGTCGGACATCTATTTACATGTTTATGGGTAAAATGTCTATTCATGTTTTTTACCCAATTTCTAATTGAATTGTGTGTGTGTGTGTGTGTGTGTGTGTTTACTATGAGAGCTTTGGGAGTTCTTAATATGTTCAAAATAATAGTTCTCTGTTTGATACGTGGCTTAAAAATATCTTCCCTCACTCCATAGCTTGAATGTTCAATGACCTCATGGGATCTGTCATATAACACAAGTTTTTAATTTTGTTGCAGTCTAATTTATCATTTTTTTTTCCTTTTATAAGCCATGCTTTTAGTAACAAGTCAAAGAACTCTCAGCTTAGCCTTAGAGTCTGAAGATTTCTTTCCATTTTTTTAATAAAACATTTTATAGTTTTCTGTTTTACATTTAAGTCTAAGTCCATTTTGAATTAATTTTGTGTAAGTTGTAAAACTTAGTTGAGATTCTTTCTCCTCCTCATTCTCCTACTCTCCTTTTCTCCTCTTTCTTCATCTCCAACTCCTTGTCCTTCACCATCCTTCTCCTCTTTCCTTGTCTATGGATTGCAATTGCCCAAGAACCATTTGTTGCAAAGGCTACATTTTATATATCGAATTGCTCTTGTACCTATATATGCAATCATTGGGGCATGCTTTTGTTGGGCTTTCTTGGATTCTCAACTATATTCAATTAATCTATGTATCTAGCTCTATGTCAACATCACACAATCTTGATTTTTGTAGCTATATGATGAATAATGAAATCAAGTAGAGTGATTCCTCTCACCCTATTCTTCTTTTCCAGAATTGATTTTGGCTATTCTATTTCCTTTGCCTTTCCTTATAAATCTTAGAATTACATGTCTACATCTACAAAAAAATCTTGTTAGGTGTTTTGATAAAAAAACTGCCTGTTTTAACCTTTATTCAGTTTGGGGAAAATCAACATCTTTACTAATTGTTACTAATTTGAGTCTTCCAAACCATGAACAAATGTGCCTCTCCAATTATTTAGAACTTTTTTGATTACTATCATCAGCCTTTTTCTCATATTCACCATAAAAGACTTGTACATGCTTTAATAAATTTACACCTAAGGTTTTTATTTTGAGTGATTGTAAGTGATACTGTATTTTTAATTGCCAACATGTATAGAAATATAATTGACTTTGTATGTTTATTTTGCATCCTGTATCCTTGCTGAACTCACATATCATTCCAGAAATTTACTTGTAGATTCCTAGGTATTTTCTATTTTTTATGGCCCAGGTATGGTCTATCTATACAATACATGGGCAGTTAAAAAGAATGTATATTCTGATATTTGTGGTGGCATGTTCTATAAATAACAACTACATCCCGGTTGTTAATAATTTGCTGAGCTCCTCTCTGTCTTTGTTGATTATCTGTCTGTTTTTCTTTTTTTCAAACAGTTGTTCAAGTTTTCAACTATAATTTCTATTTCTCCTTAGAGTTCTATCAGTTTTTGCTCCACATATTTTGTATCTTTTTTTTTTAATGTATGTGCACTTGGAATTGTAATTAACCTTTCATCATATTCTAATGTCCTTCTCTAGCTATAGTAAATTTCTTTGCTCTAAAGTCTACATTATCCGATATTAATATAGCCACTCAAGCTTTCTTTTGATTAATATTTGCCTGATATATCTTTTCTTTTTTTTTAATTTTGTATATCCTTGTATGTGTGCACATGGCCAAAAGAAAGTGGGTATGGCATGTGATTTAGCAGGGCCAGTTTTAGGCAGAGATAAGAATTTTTCATTCTTTTTTTCTTTTAAGTAGCATTATCTGTCAAAGTAGGGGGATTTGAAATCTCAATTCCCCTGCAATTTTTTCCCCACATAAACATCTCAACTCTCAAAGGTGCTTATTGCTCCTAAGGCCTTTCCTGCTACCCACCTATTAGAAGCTGCCTTCATGTTCTGTATTCATACTCCAACTGACGACCTCAGATGTTATGCTTTCCAGGGGTTCTATATTTAAGTCAAGGACAAAGCTTAACCTTGAGATTATACTGCCTGATATATCTTTGAAGTGAGTATTTGTAGACAGCATATAGTTGGGTCATGTATTTTAAAACAACTGTACCAATCTCTGACTTTTAATTGGTTTATTCAGAACATGTACTTTTTTGACATCATTGATATTTGAGGACTGTACTATGCTATTTTAATTATGTTTTCTGTTTGTTGTCTCTGTGTTTTGTTTCTCTGTTTACTTTTTCTTGCTTCCTGGAACTTACTTGAATGTTTTTAAAAATCCATTTTGATTTATCTGTAGTGCTATTGAGAGTATCTTTTTTTTAAAGCTTCCTTAGTTATTGCACTATCTTCTCAGTCTATTGATGTCAACTTTTTACCAGTTCATGAGGAGTTTAAAAGCATTATCTCTTTTATGTCCCTTTACCATTTCCAATAATTGTCTTAATTATTTCTTCCATCTATATTTATAACAGCATCAGTGTTATAATTTCAAACATAATTTTCCTTTCAAGAGAATATGGGAAGTCTATTGTATTCACTCACAGTTTTGCTTAACATGTTCTTTTTTTCTGACATTCCAAGATTCCTTCTTTTATTATGTCCTTTCTGTTTAGAGAACTTCCTTTAGCCATGCTAAAGGTAGGTCTCCTGCCAACTTTTTTTTTATATATATAGTACTTTTTTCTGAAAATGTCTTTGCTTCACTTTCATTTCTGAAGGATATTTTTCTGAAGAAGAATTCTGGATGAACAGGAATTTTTTTTTTTCCAAGACTTCAAAAATTTTGACACACTTTCTTCTGGTTTCCATTGTTTCTGATAATAAATCAAGTGTTACTCAAACTGTCTCCTCTATAAGTACCACACCTGAGGGAAGGTGTACTGCATTGCTGTTAGTTGGGGTGAAACTCTATCCTCCTCATTCTGCTCTCTACTTTTACCTTGGGGTGTGCCTTCCTGTCACCTCTGGAGATGTAAGTTCTGACTTTCTATTCAGTCTCCTCTGACACAACACTGGTGATGGGTTGAGGCACCTCGTTTTAGTCTGACTAGCATAGAATACTAGGCTCCTCATTGGGCCTTTGCTGGCATGGGTGAAGGTAGGGTCACAGAATTTCTTCGGTGCTTTCCCAGAATAGATTGGTTATGGTCTAAAATTTTCCTATCTTGCTAGGCTACACTTTTCATGCTCTTTGATGCAAGAGGGGATGCTTTGGTTAGGGCTTTTTTTAGTCTGCATTTGGCATGCCCTGTTGCCATCTTCTTCAGCTCCAAGTCTAAGTTATGTGAGACATAAAGAAAACCCAGAGAAATCACCATCATGTATTTCCTTAGGCCCTGAGGTCCCTATCTTGTCTACTTTCTTCTCTCCACCTTCCTGGAATCTTCTGATGTGTGTTTTATATTTAATATCAATGGTTTTTATTTGTAATTAGTGAAAGGTATAGGGGAAATATGTCTACTCTATCTTCCTGGATGTAGAAATTCTGTAAAATAATTTTAAGCATAAAATACCTGAAATCATTTTTACTTGTGTTGCTATTAAGCTATACTTCATCTATTCAGTACTTTTACAGGGAGGTTTTGAATCATATTTGAGAAATACACATATATCCTTACTGAAATTAGCTCTTTTTTAAAATCAGTTCACTGTTTAAAGAAGCTCAAGATTTTAGAGTAAATTTGTATCAGATGTCTTCGTTGTATTCTGTCGTCTGCAAATTTGATATGCATGTTTATTCAAATTATTGACAAAAGTTTGGTAAAATATGAATAAGGAAGGGCTCCTAACAAAGCCATTAGGTACTATATTTTATCATTTATTTAGACATACATACAACAAGTATTTTTGTACTGCTTTCTTATTACCACTTTTGTATTAATTAATGGGCCTAAAATCTAAAAAGTCAACAAAACAAAACAAAAATATATCTGCCCCCAATTTCCCCAAATTCCAAATTTTACATCTAGAGCCAGTGAGTAAGGGAGATGCATACAGACTCACACACACATACATTTTATACAATATGGAGTGACTATTAAAATAAATTATATACAGAGCACGAAGTATGGCAGTTGCATAGGAGAAAAAAATATTAAGTGTTCCTGAGACAGTGAAGAAAGTTTTATACATAGTTTTCTGACTGATAACAGAGACTGGGTGTCTGGTATCATAATAAATCCTCATGTTCATATCTATGATAGAATCTTCTGACTTCTAGAAACTAAATTTTAGTGGTAATTTTAGAAATATTATTTGATTATCCAGAGCAGGATGTGATAATGTAATGAATATTACTAAAGTGTTGTCTCCTGAAATTGAAGTTTTGATTATACAAGTTAGTGGTTAGTGTTATTATTCCTTTCAGGTTTAGTGATATGAAATAACATTTTGTCTAATCCAGAATTAACTGTATTCAAACCCAGAGATATCTCACCCCAAAGTAAATGTTTCCAGTCACTATAATATTGTCTCTTTGACATATACCAAGTTTATACAGGATTAAGGTAATGTGATATTCATGCACAGATTTCTTATTTGGAAGGGATCAGTGAGTGGCACAATAACATATGTATGATAAGGGATAGTTTTCATTTCTTTTAATCAATATTCTCTCAATACTTCACTAAGGTGAGATTTTGATAAATCTTCAGACAGGTTAAATACAATATTGTACTTCTTTGCAAAGATTTGCTTGAAAACTAATATATGACACTCATTGTATACATACTGAGCTGAGGAAGGACTAATATCCTTTCATGAAAGCATCTGAGTTGAAGCATATCCCACCAATGTGCAGATTCAGGCTTTGGGAATTCCCTCAGGCAGGACAGTCAAAATTAACCTCAGATAACGGTTTTGAATTTACTTTACTACACAGTTGACTTGAGAATTAAGCTCACAAAGTTCTATTTCATATATCACAGCTGAATTGGTTTTACCTTGAGCATTTTTGAATGCAGGTATAAACTGATGCCTGCCTGAGCCAACAAAAAATCTTAGTAATGTCCATAGACAATTTCAAGGAAAAAAAGAGAGATCAAGAGTGTCAAATGCCACAAGAGTTTAAATAGGATAAGGGCTGAAGAGTGCTGTATGGACTTGGCAGTAAAATCATTGATAAACTTACTGAGAAAAGTTACAGTGAAGAGTTGAGTACAAGAACCAGATTGAAATGGGTTAAGTAGTGAATGGGAAGTAATAATGTAGACTGGGAGTAGAGGTTTCTTTTTTCTAAGGATTTGCTATAAAGAGAAAAAAAGTAGTGGGGCCATGGCAGATTTCTTTTTTTAGGTGTTAAAACCTTAAACACATTTATGTGCTCAGGGAAAGAAACCAATTGAAAAGGAGAAGATACACATTAGGAAGACTAGAAGATTGATTCACCTACCTTGCTAAAATGACAGGAATGTTCGAGCTCCACAGTACAGATGCATGAATTTGCTTTGCATAGGAAAAAGTGCACCTCTTGCTAAGGCAAAATAAGTCAGGATGGATATGCAATCAGATAAATGATATATGAGCTAATAAATCAATGGGCCACATGACTGAAAACCTCAGTGTGATAAGAAGCAAAGTTATCACCTAGTTTTGAGAGGGATAAGGATTAGGTTGAAAGCATGAGGAAATATATTTAGAAAGCTTATGAAGGGATTAGGGGAAATGACTGTAATAGATACCATTAATAATTTCCTTTGCCTTTTTCTAAGAATCTTTGCAACTTAAAATTTGGTAATCAGAATGATAATCATACTGTTTACTCTAAAACAATTGGGCCTGTATGGTTAAGGCAAAAATCCTTGATGAAATTATTCTTCACTGGATCTTTATGGGTAAGCCGTGATCTCTGTGCTTTATTACAATTCATGATCGAAGTTCCAATCCATTTTTCTTATAGCTCTACATTAATGAATTGGGTGATCACATAGTTGGTATTTTATCTCTTATTTGTGTACTTTACCTTGCCTATAATAGCCCTAAAAACTCTATTAGGAAAAGTGATGTTAGGTAAGACAGTATTTAAGGCTTGTGGCCCTAATGTCACCAGGTATAATGTATGCATCAAATAAGCATTTTGCAATTTTGCTTAGAAAAGCAGAGAGGAGAAAACAGGAGTACAGAGAGTTGCAGTGAGAGGAGTGAAGACAGCAGGAATCTGAATAAATCTCCTAATCAGCCAATAGAAGTAAATTTATAAGAGTGGAAAAGATAAGAGGTTGAAATCAGAGAATGATGTGTTAGGTTTAAAATATCAGAAGTGAAGTGATTAAAAATGTGACAAGGTCTTAAGAATAGTCTTGGTCGTTGTGGCAGGCAAACTCTAAATTGTTCCTGCCTCCCCACCCCCCAACCTCTGTTCCCCTGTATCCCACAGGGTGATTACCATGCACCCTGCAATCTCTTCCCAGTGAGTGTGGGCTTGACTTTGACTTGCTCCTAATGAATAGAATATGGCAACAGAGATCAGAAGTCACTGCAAAGATTGCTTTACTAAGAGGTTGTCTTCAATCTTAGGCTCTCCTCTCCTGTTCTCTCTCTCTCTCTGAGGAAAGTAAGCTATTTTGTTATGAAGTGTCTATAGACAGGCCCATGTGGCCATTGTTGGGGAAATATACTGAAAAACAAAATCTTTTTCCAATCCAGAAAACTTCACAAAGGTAGAAGAGTAAGAAAAACAATTTTTTTATTGACCAAGCATTAAACCAGAATGCAACGCACCAGTGTGCCAAAGAGATTGAAAAGAAAGAAAGAAATCTTACCCTTTTATATCTGTAACCAAGCAGATACAACCCATTACATACATGTCCTCAAGATAAATGAAAACTGGTCCTCAGGTAAGAGGACTTGACAGCATCATTTGTCATCCACAGTTATATTAAACTCACCCCCTAATTATGTTTGCTAATTGCCTCTATTCAAAGTAATAATATCACTTCTCATCTCTTTATGACAGGAACAAAAGTTAAACTTGGAGCCAGATGTCTAAGTTAAACTTCCGTAAAAATGGGGAGATATGGGTGCTATCTTCCTTGATGCTGATATTTCAAAGAGATGGTTCTTACATTTTTTAGAAGGACATTCCTGGGTTGAAAGCTGTGAAAAGGCTTATTTAGCTATTTAGCTTTTAAAAAGATTTATATATATATATATATATCTCAAATGATTTACAATGACAAGTTTTCTAAAGAATGCTCTTAGGAAAGGGGGCCAGGGGATTCCTTTGTCTTTTTGCTCCAGGGAAAATATATACATATATATATATATATATATATATATATATATATATATATATACATAAAACAAACAGTCAACATATCTATGTATCAACTGATATCTCAGGCCAAGAGTCAATGAAGACCTGATGCCTGCCCATGTCCACGTGAGAGAACTTGCAAGCAGATCTTCCCCCAGTCAATCTTGAGATGATTGCAGCCCCACCCCACAATCGGATTGCATCTTTGTGAGAGACCCTGAGCAAGAAGCCCCTAGTTAAGCTTCACTCAGATTCCTGACCCACAAAAACTGTGAGTTAATAAATGCTGTTGTTTATTCCCCTAAATTTTGAAGTAACTGGTTACAAAGCAATAGCTATCTAAAACAGTTGTGAATAATAGCTGAAGTGAAAGGGAAGGGAAAGAACAGAAATGACCATGAAACCGAAATATTAAGAACTGACTAATGATTATGATTACTGAATCATTATATAGATGTTTTCTTTCTATATTGTAGAATAGGAAGACGTTAATACCTGAAATTACTGAAACTCAACTTATCTCAGCCATGTTTATAGTTTTGTAGTGGTCATTCTAGCCTGGTCTCAGCTCTGTGTTTAATTGCTATTATAATGGTAACAACTCCATCCCCCCTTGTTTGAATCCATAAAAATCCTGAACACCTTTAGACTTGAGGAGAAAAATTTTTGGGTCAATAGGCCATCTGATCTGCTGTGCGTATGCAATAAACTTTCTCTTTAAAACCCTGGTGTTATAAGATTGGCTGTTGTATGCATCAGGCAAAGAACCCACTGCTTTTGTTCAGTATCAATCATGTGAAATCCCCATGAGGTAAGACATTTAAAAGATTATCATCATGGGTTTGAAGACATTTAAATTATTGGCAATAAATGTAATACAGGAAAAAATATTAATACCAACCATATAGAATTATTTTAAGAACTAATTTATATATCGCAGTAAATGCTCAGCAAATTGACCCATCATATTCAATCAAGAAATATTAGTGATAATTATACTGATGCTACTTGAAGTTTGAAGGGGAATAAGGTAATATTTATTTCTAGCCATCTGAGATTGAATTCTACCTAAAATAAACAAGGAATATTAAGGTATATACATTTCAAAATAAACTTTATTATTGTTAAGGCTTTTACGAGGGAATGTGATAGTGGTGTGTGGTAGTAATAGGTCACCTAATACCCAATCCCAGGAAGAGGCAAGTTACCCACCCAGCTGTAGAGAGCTCTGGATCATTTTTGGTATCCCCAAGTGCAGCCTCCTTCCACAAGTTATGTCATGAAGGCAAAGAGCAAAATGTGTGCATCTGATACTCTGACCTGCAAAATTAGAGAAAGTAAAGTAGACCAAGCTACACATTCCCAGGACCTCTCTCACAGTCACCAATAAACGCTGCTCATCCTCCACTAAGGAGGAGGGAAGGGAGGGGGAGACCAAAAGTCTTCTTAAAGGGAAGATCCTCCATAGGAAAGGAAACACCAGCCTCCTGAGAATGATTACATTTATTTTTGCATATTGCCTGCAATTAGCATAGGCTTTGTAAAATTGTCTGTTTGAGAAACAATTCTGAACAAAACATTAATGAAAAATTGTTAATTAATGAACAATTAATGAAAAACAATTAAGGAAACAATTAAGGAAAGAAGTTCTGAACTGCTTTAGATGGAGAAAACTGGAAAGTGTATCAAGAAAAGCCAGACAACCTAAATAACATATTTTTCTTGACCCTCCGAAAATTGAAGTATCATGACATCCAGCAAGCCCAAAATCTAAGTTAAGACAAGTGACTCGCAGGAGATACAGGTTACAAACCTTTGCATACTCGCACGCACCATGTAGCATACACGCAACTAAAAATAATTCAGATTATATTTTCCATGAATTATTAAAGACAAATATATGGTAATATGATAGCACATCCTGGGAGCCTTAGACCCAAGAACTACCCCCTCTCCCAAGCTCTTCTCCGTGGAACTACCTAGGTGCTCACAAGGAAGATTGGAGTCAGGGTAAGAAACAAGAGAAAAATCCTTCATTGTGTAAACCTGGAGCAGGGCTGCTGCACAGGCTGTGAGAAAGACACAAAGCCCCAAAAGTGTTCTCATCTTCTTCTCCCTTATGGAATAAAACCAACCACTGGGAGAAGGTAGCAAACCCTGTAAAGATCCATCGCAGCTGGTGAAAGGGAAGAGAAAAATCTCTACTTTTGAGAGACAGAGAGGAAAATCTCCTGGATCCATCAGAGTTCTCCTACAATTGGAGAAGGGGCAGGGACACTGAGAAGGCCCCACCCCCAAGATCCAGGGACACAGAGCCAGCCTAAGTCTGAAGCTGAACCAAGACAACAGAAATTTATCCCATACTCATCCTCACCCCTACCCTCAGGCCAACAAGCACTGAGTAACAAATAACATCTACTCTTAGGCTCAAGAGCATGAGCGGCACCCTTTTCAAGGCATAGGCACAAAGACCTAAAACTGAGGGTGGGGCAGACATTGAGTGAAATCCTGCATACCAGCACCCACCCAAAGCACAAGATCATGTGAGAGGAATCTGAAGCCTGTGGTGCCCCCAGAGTAAATATAACAACAACAAAACCCAAAGCCAATTTCTGAGTAGGTTGACTCAACCTCCCACAGTAAAGATCTAGCAAAAAAAGGAGGTGTGTTCATTTCCAGGCATAAATATCATCTATCTCAATCTCTAACGACCTATGTAAGATCTTAACTAAAAGTTACAGAACATGCAAAGAAACATAAAAATCAACATTCTCTCACAAGAGAAAGCAATCAACCAAACTAGACTCAGATATGACCCTGATTTTGGAACTATCAGACAGAAAATTTAAAAACCTGTGAAAAATACATAAAACAGTCTGGTGGAAAAGGTGGACAACATACACAAATAGATGGAGATTTCAGTAGTGAGACTGAAACAATAAGAACTAATCAAATGGAATACAGAAGAGGAGAGCATAGTGAATTTTCAGTCATTAGCTCTATATGCTGGTTGATGTACTCTTACCCTCGTAGAATCACATGTAGGGTCTTTGAGGAACACAGTCTGAAAATCTCTTTTCTTCTTAGTAGGTTTATATTTGGCCAAGGGTCTTTTTTCCCCTATCTATATGAGGAAATAGCATGAAAGGCAAACATAATCAACCAAAAAGTGATATATTTCTAAATGCCTGCATATCCTTTGTATACATGTCTCTCACTTTGTGGCATCCTGCTTGAGCTTTCTGTTTGCCTACCCTCAATACATGCTCCGAGTAGATATATTTTCTAGGCTGTTTTGGTAATTGAGTGAAAGTTGGTTTCTTGAACCAAAGCCTAAACAGTTTTCACAGAGATTTTGGTATGTAATTTACAGACTAAAGACTTCCCTCCTTCTTCTGAGATCACTAGTTAGAAGGATTGTGAATTTTAAATCTTTTAGAGGCTTCTCTGCTCATATGTGACAGTAACTGAGAATGAAACACCTAGGGGAAAGCAGCACAAAACAGTTGGAGAGAGAGAGAGAGAGATCCCGTTTTTGGTCGAGGGTCTTTATTATGTGACTTGCCAAAAACACATAAATAAGATGAATTGGAATAAATATTTGAAATAAGCATGATCTAATAAATATATTTGAACTCTTTATACCCAAACTGAGAATACATATGCTTTTCAAGTACACAAGAATTGATTAAAAAGTTAGCCAAGTGCTTTAGCCACAAAAATGTCAGCAAGTTTATAAATTCAGAAATAATATACATCATGTCCTTTTACACAGTAAAGGAATGAAAATTAAAAACAAAAAGAAAAAATATATGTATTAATTTGAAATTATTGTTTTTAATTTCTAATATTTGTGTTAAATAGGCAAACAGAAATATAGTCCATTTTTAAATGACATTCTTAGAAAGCACTGTATATCAAAACCTATGAGATGCAGCATATGTGGTGACCAAAGAGAAATTCTTCTCAAATTTATTGAAATTCACAAAACACAGCAAAGCAATTAGCCATGCATTTATATCAAGAAAATAAAAATGGAATACAAAGTTAACCAAAATAAAGTAAAATAAAGAAACTATATAAATAAACTTAAATAAAAAGAAGCAGACAAAGAAAAATACGATGGTCAAAATAAACACAATGAATATGAGACATGACATATAATTGCATAGCATGTATTGGCAATAAAAGTATTAAATGATACTGTTGAAAATTTTATAGCATTGAATCTTAAACCATAGATGAATTGGGTGGTCCTCTAATAAAATACAATTTATCAAAAATGACTCAAGAAGAGATAAAACCTGAATTGACTAGTAACCAAAAAAAAAAGTTGAAAAGATTTAAGGCATAGTTACATCAAACCACAAGTTACTCCTGTTATCTATATTATACAAATTATTCCCAGGGAGTAAAAAGATTGATATTTTGCCAACTCAGGCCATAAATCTAGCCTAACCCTGTTATGGACTGAATCACGTCCCCCCAAAAGACATATTCAAGTCCTAAGCCAGATCTTGTGGATGTGAAACCATTTTTAAATAGGATCTTATGAGCTGCTATTACACCGTACCGAATCAGGGTTGGCTTTAATCCAATATGATTAAAGTCCTTGTAAGCAGAGGAAATTTGAACACAGTAGGAGGAGACAAAAAAAGACAGATGGCCATGTGATGGAGGCAGAGTTGAGTTATAGGTGGCTGGCAATTCACCACCAGAACACGATAGACTTCAGAGAAAACACAAGCCTGCTGACACCTTGATTTCCAACATCTAGCCTCCATAACTGTGAGACAACAAATCCTGTCATTTAAACAAACCAATCCGTGGTCTTTTTTATAGCATCCCTGGGAAACTAAGACCAATCCCCAAACCAGAGGCAAAAAGCAGCATATGCAGTCAAATACACTCATGTCCACAACACACACATACTCACAAACTCAAGCTGTGTGAATGCAAATACAAAAGCTCAAAGTAAAATTAGCAAATTGAATCAAAAAGTAGATGATTTAATTCATGAATGCATAAGTACTTCAACATCTAGGAAATCTCCTGATTACTAGGTTAATAGTTAAAGAGGAAACAGCATGAGGCAATTGATAGAATTTTAAAACACTTCTTGATATACACTTAGATCACAATAGAAAAACAAAAAGCCCCATACCAACTGGATTCATAAAGAACAAGTACTGTATCCAAAAATAAGTGTATTCTTCTATAAACATCATTGTTTAACATTAATCTGTATGACTGAGAAAATGTAGTAACATGAGAAATAAATATTTGATATTAATTTTGAATAGGGAAAGAAAATACTATCATTAATAATTGATATAGTTATCTATCTAGAAAGTCCAAAAGAGATTAGTGTTAAAAAGGTAATCCAGAAGGAAATACAAATATTTAAAATTTGTTTTTTCCTACCATAAGAAGTAAATAACTAGAAAGGTTTTAAAAAGAAGATGCTCCCCAATTGCATGGCAACTATATACTATCTAGAAATATATTTAAAGAAAAGCATTCATTGTCCATACATTCATTGCCAATAAATAAAAATTGAAATAAAAGCACAGAAATAAGATATCTTTAAAATGGAAAAATATGATATGTTCTTGAATGAAAATATTTGATAGAAAAAGAATACAAATTCATCCACAAGAAATTTTTAAAAAAATATTAAGCAACCAAAAAGATTTTATAGAAGTTATCAAATTCATTCTAAAATTTATTTGGATGATAAAACAATTGTAACTTCTTTTAACTGAAACATCATATTAGGGCAAGAAATAAAGATAAAAGATAAAGCAATATTTACTAATGTTTCCCAAGAATATATGAAAATGTTAATGAAACAGAATGGAGATTTTAAAAAACAATATCCATTAGATTTCATACATGGATTTATATAGGGAAAATGTACATTGCACCTCACTTAAAAATAAATTATGAATGAAGCTTAAAAAATTTAATAAGGGTAATCATAATGACAAAAATAATGACAACATAGCAACAAAAATACTAAAATTGCAAAAATGATAGAATATATTTTAAAAATTTGGTGGAATTTTTAGCAAATCAGAAAACAGGATCAATATAAAGAAAAGCAGTAAATTTAACTAACTAAATAAATAAAACTTTAAAAAGACCCTATAAAACAATTATTTGGGTATAAATATTTGCCACAAGTGTGACAAAAAGTTTATTTCCAAAATAAATCTTTGAAAGATCTATAATAATTAAAAAGACAAACCAAAATTCAGTGAAATGTATGAAAGTGCATTTCATAATTAGCGGATAATACAATGGCAAATGAATATATAAAAATGTTCTCTCACTAATCTAGGAAGTGCAAAGTAAGATTAGTTGTCTTTTCTTAATTTTCAAATTAGCCAACATAAAATAATAATTGCTTTATTTATTATGCCAACATTTTATCACAGAATTTATTATGAAAATATTTTAACCCAGAAATTTTCTTTCTTGGCATTTGTACTAAATAATTTTTATACATGCACACAAATAATTTTTATACATATACATGCATGAACAAGATATTTATAGCATAATTATGATAAATGTTAGAAGCACTCAAATATCTATTAGTAGATAAATATTTAAAACTATTACAGTATATTAACATTATAGATTCTATACCATAGTTAAAAGAATTGAGCATACTTACATGAAGTATCCTAGAAATATTTCCAGGTTTTAATCTTAAGGGAAAAAAGCAAGATGCAAAAACAACACCTAAGTTTCTTTATGATTTTATGTTAAACATGGTCAGTGTGCCAGGCTGCTATGACAAATACAACACAATGGGTTGGCTTAAACAACAGGAGTATATTGGCTCACAGTTTTGAGGGCAGGAAAAGTCTGCAATCTAAAGATCAGCAAGGCTTGCTTTTTCCCCTGAAGACTGGAGCACTGTGGGGCTGGCTGCTAGCATTCCTTGGGGCTCACTGACTTTCTCATCAAGTGGCCATGTCCTCTCCTTTCTCTTCCAGGATCCTTTTGACCTACTTCTTCTCCCAGTGGCCTTCTCTGACCCTGGCTTCTGGTTTCTTCTTATAAAGCCTCCAGTATTCAGATTAAGGCTCACCCTGCTTCAGTTGGCCATAATTAACTAAAAATAAAATCTTTGTGAGGTACTATTTACAAGGGGTTCGCAAAGGAATGCAAATTAAGATTAAGAAATAAACAGTGAGCCCTAATGTAAACTATGGACCATTGTTAGTCATACAATTATAATAATATTCTCCTATCGATTGTAACAAAAGTACAGTACTAATGCAAAATGTTAATAATGGGGTGGGTATATGGAAACTCTGTAATTTTTTCTATGATTTTTCTATAAACATACAACTTCCTTAACAAAATAAAAATAAAAAAAGAATATGTCTAAATTGAAGCACATAATTCAATCTATGAAAACACATACCTAATAATCGTTATATTTCTATTTATAAATATATATGTAATGGTACAAAAAATCTGCTAGAATTATAGACACTGTGTTGATAACAAGAACTAACTGGGAGTAATTCTTTAAGATTTGCATTTTTTTTAGTTTTTTAAAGATGGAAAATATACTTTTTAACTATGTAATTATATTTTATTTTATTTCTTATGAAGAAAAGAAGACAATTTTTGTCACGGCCAAGCCTCTTGAAAAATAATAAATTCTTTTTAGAAATGTGTTTACATTATTTTGATTTAGAGTTCACTGAATCTTGAATGATTTGAACACATGTTGCTTGTTTAAGGAACATGCATTAGGAATCTCATATTGATGGCTATTATTTTCTAGATCCTTGTCGGCAAAATTCCATGGTAGATATATAGAGAAGGAACCTATTGTCTCCTGCTCCTTTCTGTTTAATGATCATCCTAATCTTTCCTCCATTTGCTTCTGTAGGAAAAGTTTGAAGGGGATAAAGGGCCTTTACAGGGTCCACCATAGAGACTAAGGTGTCAATAACTGTAAAAAGAAGAATGTGCAATTGATGGAAGGAGCAGGCAGCTTGATTAAATTAAGGCCCAGATAAGCATTAACTTTTTCAGGAATTGCTATGTTGAAGGGTCAGACTTCCCACTTGAGATGTGTACTCCAGGTTGGGGTCATCTTGTCCCCTCCCATTAGCCATTTAAGCGTGTCCTTTAATTGTCTATTAAAACACTCAACCATATCTGTGGCTTGGGGGTGATGAGGAACGTAAAGAGACCATTGTATGCCCCATTATTGAGTCTGAAAATTTGAGGCCATTATCAGATGCAATGTGTTCAGAGAACCCAAACAGGACACAGATGTGGTCCAGCAGGGCCTGAATAGGGTGGCATGAACCAGTGGACTGTACAGCAATGGCAAAGCCAAAACAAGAGAAAGTGTCAACTGCAGTTAGGATCCAGCAGAACACTCAGTATGGGATGAGAAGCCAAATGTGATCTATCTGCCAAAATACCCTGGTCCATTGGCTTGAGGGATCTGTCCCTGGGCAATACTTTTGGCCTTGGCCAGGGTATGACAGGAAGGACAGTTTTTCCATCTGTTTGAGTGACTTTTGATGATTGTGGCAAAGCCTGCATATAGGCCCAGTAGAGGATGGTGTCTGAATCTCCATCTTGGAGGAGACCAGTCATAATTCTCCTTGTTCTGGGGTGGAGAACTATCCAGTATCCTTGTTTAGCTGATGAGTACAGTCTGCTAATTGGCTATGTTCGCTTTGTCAGCACAGGGGTCTTTCTGGTGAGCATCCACATGGATAACAAAAAGCTTATTAGGAATAGAGCTTATTTTTTATCCAAATGTCTTATCTCCACAAGGGGGGTGGTCTTGTTTCATATGCTAGTTTTATATGAAAACCTGAAACTTGCCAATGGGCCAGGCAATTAGCCACAGCCTATGAGTTAGTGAAAACACAGCAGGTATAGCGTGGATAGAAATCCATACTACCTGAAGCTCTGCCCATGGTGCTGAGTGTCCCTTACTGTGTCAGTAAAGGAGAGGCCTCTCTCAGGGTGGATGACAGCCATTCCATCTCCTTAAAAGTTAACTGAGAGGGGTCTTCAACGTCTCAAATATGGGTGGTCTGGGAGATCTCTATATCTGGGTCCCCACTGCAATACACAGAGTTGTAATGAAACATAGCAGTTAGGTACTAAAGATGCAGAGATTTATTGATGGACTTTCTTAGAAACTTCTATTTGCAAAACCAGGGATAGTTTCCAGAAGAGACAAATCAGATTGTTTAGTAGAACATACATTATTAACCTGTATCATTTACTGCCCATAATGCTAAATATAATAGCCCCTTATATAAGTCAGGATGAATGATTCTTACTTAAATTGTTGGTGGTAACTGGTAGTTTACATAGTTAAAAAAATACTCTGGTTGAAAATTCAACAGCATTAATGTTTATACGAAAGATTAATATCTGGTAAATGTAAAAACTAAGATAAAATAGTGTATGTTTAAAAACTTTAACATAGATTTCCATTTAAAGTCAAATAAATAGTTGCATCATTTCATGAAGATCTCTAATAAATATGTCACTTTCAGAGAAAATTGCTTAATAAAATCTGTTCATTCAAATAGCAAGATAAATAAAGTATAATGCCAAATATAACAATGATTACCTTGTTTTGATCATAATATAAACACTATAGAAAATAAACTTGAACATATTTTGGCAGGAATATTGAATCATGACTGCATAATATCAATATGGACAGGAATAGAAAGTAAAAGGGGAAAAAAGATATAAGATGGCTAAATTTAAATAGGGGTGGCAGGTTGAGTTTTGTAGTTCAGAAAACACATGTTCTTAATCTTAACCCACATTCTTCTGGTGACTCAATTATAAGTATAACTTTTTGGACATGTTATTTTTATTTAAAGTGGAATGAAATGAATCAGGATGAGTCTTAATCCTGTTACTAAAGAGAAAGGCATGTGGAGGAAGCCAGAAACTGGAAGTCAACCCAGAATGGAAAAGAGAGGATATTATCATGAGAGAGAGAAGCCAAGAAACCCAAGGATTGCCAGCCAGCCAGGATGCTACTGACACTGGGAAGAAACAAGTCTTCTAGTCTCTGAAACCGTGAGCCAATCAATACTCTTATTACGCCAACCTAACGTGTAGTATTTGTCTTAGCAGCTTAGGAAACTAAGAGAAAGGACATACTGTATATTAAAAAGGTAGAACAATGGCGTGGAGAAGACGTAAAGAAGGAAGAGCTGCTCTGTATAAAAAAGATGTATGGCAGATATATTTCACTTTACAATTTTGCTTAGTGTCACAGATAGAGATGTAGAAGCCCTTGTGTTAGCTCAAACACTAATTGAAATTACAATGGGGAAAAATCAGTTTAGAGCATTCCGATCAGAAAATTTCAGGGTTTGGTCTAGGTTATCTCAAAGGATTTCTTCTGATTAAAAGGTATAACATTTTCTATAGCATTAAATGAATCATAAAAGATTTTAGATTTATTAAAATGATCCAAATTATTCCAGGATAATTTCTGTTTATATAATATTCAAACACTTTAAATTTATTTTAACTGCATATTAAATTCACAGATGTGAAAGATATCCAATTGATAATTTCCAAAATGTTGCCTCATTTGAGTTATCTAAATCAACCCAATTTTATAACACAGTCATACAAAGTAGCATATTTTCAAATGAGATACATTTATTGAAAGTAGTTGTCAAAATAGGATATATACAGTATATTATTGAATTAAAATGAATGTAAGATAAACTCTCATTCAATTGTATGATTCAAAATTAATTATAAGTCTACCAGAGCTGAATTGATATATTCTTTTGAACTACTGATACTATTGAAAGAATTCTCCAAGAATGTGATTATCATTGAAACATCATTGACTGCTTTCAAGCAGTATCAAATTCATTTTAATAAACCTATCTTGGAAAAAGGGATATAGGCATTAATCATCACAATTACTATCATAACAGAAGAGAAAATGATGGAAAAATATAATACCATATATGAACTAATTATGCCCAAATTGTGAAGCCTGGATCTGATGAAACCTCTAGATCCAACTCCCCGTTTCAAAATTACTAATGTCAGAGAAAACTGTTAGCCAGTAGTATGATGATGTGATCAACAAAATCCAGGTTATATGAATGCTTACAAGAAGAATGACATGTTTTTTCAACAAATTAATCACAAATAGAAAATAGGGAGATGGAAGACATCCTTGCAAATAAAACAGTCTGCATATGTATGTGTGTGTGTACATGACTACATGTGGGGAGTGTGTGCATCAACCAACTAACATAGGTTGAATTTATTTGATTTTGAGTCAAGCAAAGAAAATGAAAACATGGAATGTTTGAGACAATTGGGAGACATGAACAATAACTGCATTGTTTCAAGATATTATAAATTGGGTTTAAAATGTGGGTATGATATGATATTGTGGATATATTTGTTAAAAAGAATTATCTTTTAGAGATTCATATTAATACAGATGAAAAAGATATGCTAGTAGGTAAGTTATCAATAATAAAAGTTTAAACATGAGTTGATAATTACTGTGTGATGTGTACATAAGGGGTCATTTTACTCAATCTCATTTTTTGTAAGTGTGAAATTTTTCATATTACAAAATTAAAATCATTTTACAGCACTTATTTATAGACAAACCATTATGGAGAAGTTTATTAATGAGTTCTATCATTTTATTAAGCAGTTTGATTGCCTTTTTATTATTCAAAATAAATTTATGTTGTTTCCTTTCATAGGTAAAATGCAAAACTTTTCATTCTCTTTAGAATGGGTAATGAAGAATTTTTACTTGTTAGATTGACTGAAGTTGCAAATGATTGCATTTTATTATCTATTAAACTACTTTCATTCCTCTGATTAAAGGATTTATAGATATTAACTGATGAAGAAAGATAAATGGAGATCCAAGAAAAACTTATTCTTTTGACTTATCTCAAATTTCTGTATCCAAAATGATATTCTCTCTCCTCCTTAAAAATGAAATGTTATGCATTCAAAGTGAGATCAGTATGAATTTATCAGTTCAGAGGATACTGATAAGGAGAAGACAACAACTACCTGAAACATCCATCTGAAGATGAAAGGAAGGTGCCCTCCAGGCAGACAAGAGAGCAAAGGCATGAAAGCCCTAATTCAGAAGGGATCAAAATATTTGAAGAAAAGAGATAAATTCAGTTGTACTGAAATGGAGTAGGCCTAGGGAAGAGTGGTTGAAACCAGTCTTCAGGAGCCATACAGTAATTCATTGTAAGGAATCATCAAATGTGAAGGGCTTGTTGAATAAAAAAAAGAATGGCATGTTTGGTTGCTATTGAGAAAAAAATTCTAGAAGGAAAGATTAAAGTAGGTAAACAATGTGAACTAGCATAAAAATCCTTTATATAGTCCAGGAAAAGACCATAGTTGTATAGGGAATAAAAAGTGGTCAGACATATAACCCATTTCCCCACCTGCTCCCATGCAAGCAGCTGCATGGATAGTTTTGCTATTTTTCAAGATGGAGAATCTGGAAGGAGAACAGCTGTGATGAAGTGGGGTTTGGAATCTACAGTTCTTTCTTCCTTTTTTTAAATGAAGTTTGAGGTCTGTGGGAAATCGAGTCTTCCATGTTGCTTAAGCCATATCTGAGGTGGTGGCTTGGAATGCTAAGCCACATGCCTGCATGGAATGCTGTGCAGACACACCTCGTAAAGATGTATGTCTTGGGACCAGGATGACAATGTTTACTACTGTCCTGTACCTAGATTATTCCTTCAGATATGTGACAAGATATAAACACTGGCAATGCAAAAGAAAACAGCTCGCTCAGTTTTCTTCTTACAAAAACAAAAAGGGGGAAGTGTGGGAAAACGGCCTGAGTTTGGAATGCATCCTTGACATACTCAAGGGTACGGACATTGGAACACCAAGTCCTACCCGGATGGAACACTGTCCAGGGCAGCACCCGCATTGTTGATACAAGAAGCGTGCAAGTCTCGAATGGCCTGTCCCTGACTTCCCTATCTTACTAACTTCTTTATCTTGCCTTCTCTGGCCTGTTACTAACTCCCCTATTTCTTATGATAAAATAAAACTAATAAATATGATCTGGAGCAAGCGGAGGCACTCTTTGTCAACTAGGCTCTGAGTCCCCTGCTCCCTTAACTTTGTATTTGTGTCCGTGTTTCATTCCTTCACTGTCCTGTCAGCAACAGAGGTCCATATTTTATATTCAATTGAAGATGTTAAGAAGACAGATGGACATATGAGTCTGAAGAGCTCATGAAAATGAATTTTCTGGAACTATAAATTTGGTGATATAATTATCAGATGCCATTCTAAAGCTGCAAGACTAGATCCTCTAGACATCCTCTAGATAGTGTGTATGGACAAGAGACGAGGATCAATGACTGATTTTTTGGAACACTTTGCCATTTAGATGTTGAGAGGAAGACAAAGCAAAAAGTTTAAAGGTAAGTAAATGTTTTTATATCATTACATTATCAGGATATTAAAGGTCAGTTACTTTTTGTACTGTAAATTCAGATAAAATGAATTTATACCATTTTAGGCATGGTATAAATTCTGAAAGAAAACTTTCAGAATAAATCTTTCAAAAAAAAAAAAAAAAAGGATGAAATAGGCACTTCTACTTCTGGCCACATTGGAATAAAAGGGACCAAATTTAGCTCCTGCCAAAAGCAACTAAGAAACTGGGCACAACGGATAAATTGATGGCTTTCAGACAGTTTATCTACCAGTGCAGAGCAGTGAACTCTCAGAGATGGGAAATAAAGAATATGAGACCTATTATTGCCTTGCTTATTACCTGGAGACAGTGGTCAAGGCAAGCCACAAAAGAGTTGAAGGGGGCAGAGCACAGAAAACAAATTAAGAGATAATGTTAAAAATTTTCCAAATTAGATTAAAATTGCAAACCCAAAGACCTAAGAAGCTCAAAAACCTCCAAGCACAAGACACACAAAGAAAATTACAAGAAGGCAAAACATCATCAATTTTTTTCAAAATTGGGAATATGGAGAACAACTTACAAATAACCAGAGAAGCAAAGAGTCCTTATGTATACAAAGACAAATATAAGGATGACAACATCTATCTCATTGAAAACTAGGTAACCAAAATACAGGACAGCAACATATTTTATGGACTGCCAAAGAACATTTTCAACACAGTACTCTATACTCAGTGAAAAGGTCTTTCAGAAACAAAGGCAAAAAAATGAGTATCTCAGACATGCAAAAGCTGTAAGGATTCATCAACCACAGATCTGTACTTGAACAGTATTAACAGAAATCCTTCAAGCAGATGGAAACCTGGATCTTAATCAAGGAATGAAGAAACGGTATACATGTAGGTAAATACAATTTTTTTTTATTGTTTTACATGTCCTTAAAAGATAATTGACTGTTTACAACAAATTACACATAATATATTGGGGAATTTATAATATATGGAGAAATAAAACATGTACAAATAAAGGCACAAAATCCAGGAGGATGGAAATGGAAATATTCATTTTAAAGTTCTTATACTATTAATGAAGTGATTTACTACTATTTGAAGGTATACTGTCATAAGATAAAGGCCCGTATTAGAGGGATGTAATATTACCTATAAGTATACTCTGATGAAGTAAAAGTGCATATTAGAAATTTTATAGCAAGCACAAACATACATAGCCAATAAACTAACCAAGCAAACAAAATGGAATAACATTGAAAAACTCCTGGATTAATCCAAAAGAAGGAAGAAAATGAAGAAAGGACAAGTCAAGATGGGTGAAAGTAAAAAAGAAAAATACAGCAAAATGTAGATGTAATCAATAATCAAATTAAATGGAAAGGAGCTAAGCCCCCTGTTTTAATTTCCCAGGCTGCTCAAAGAAAATCCCATGAAATAGGTCAGGTTAAACAATGAGGATTTATTGCCTCACAGTTTTGAAGCTAGTAAAATGTCCACATCAAGGAATCATCAAGGAAATGCTTTCTTCCCTAGGACCAGCTGCCAGCAATCCTTGACTCCTCTGTGACATGGCACATGGCAGTGTTTCTGGGCTTTTCCTTCTCATCTGGGTTTCCTTGATTTCAGCTACTTGCTTCCATGGCTTTTTTTCTCCTTGTCTGATTTCCATTTTGCATAAGGACTCCAGTAACAGGATTAAGACTCACCCTGATTGAGGTGGGTCGCACCTTAACTAAGGTAGCCTCATCTAAAGGTCCTACTTACAGTAGTGTCACATCCACAGGGATGTATTAAATTTTGGAAGATTTTTTTCTGGGGCACATACAGCTTTAAACCATCACACATCCCAGTTAAAAGGTAGAGATTGTCATATTGGATAGAAATGTAGGACCCAACTGCATGTTATCTACCATAAACCCACTTAAAATATAAAGCAGAAGTAGGTTTAAAAAGAATGAAGGAAGATATGCCATGCTAACACTAATAAAAAAATAGAGTGGCTATCTTGATATAAGATGACAGAGAAAAAAATATTCAGGAGTTAAAAGTGTTGTTTAATGATGATAAAGAAACAATTAATCAGAGATACAGTGAACCTAAGGTTTATGAACTTAACAACATAGCTTCAAAATACAGGAAGAAAACAGAACTGAAAGAAGAAACAGACAAATCCACACTTAGTCTTTCCAAATGATTGACCACAAAAGTAGACAGAAAATCAGAAAGGATTGGACATAATATTTAATGATGAAACAGTGAGTATTTTCCCCAAAATTGGAAGCAATACAGTGCTTTCAGCACTCCTATTTAATGTAGGCCTGGAAGACCTAGCAAGGGCACTAAGGCAAAAAGTGAAATAAAAGGCATACAATTGGAAAGGAAGAAATAAAATTGTTTCTATTAGCAGGTGACATGATTGTCTGTCTAGAAAGTCTCAAGGAGTACTCATAGAAGAAAAAAAAAGGAACCTAAAATGAAAACACTTCTAGAATAAAATGAGTACATTTAGAAAGTTTATCATGTGATGTAAAGAGAACCACAAGTCAATTTTAATTCTATGTACTAGCAAGGAACAATTGAAGACAAAAATTAAAAACACACCACCGCTTATAATTACTACAACAAATTAAATCAGTATGTATAAATCTAATGAAACATTTACATAAATTGTATGGTAAAAATTAAAAATTGTGAATGAAAGAAATTAAAGAAGACTTAAATATGGAAAGCGATACCATGTCTATGGACTGAAAGACACAATAACAGGTATGATGTCAATTTTCCCCAAATGAGATTCCTTTAAAAATTTTGGCCAGATATTTTTGTACATTTAGACAAGCTGATTCTAAAATTTATATGGGAAGACAAATTAATCTGAATACATAAAATTATGTAAAAGAAGAATATGGTTGGAGGAAGTTATATAAAAATAATCATCAAGGCAGTGTGAATGGATAGACATGTAAATCAATAAAGCAGAATAGAAAATCCAGAAATAGACACACATAAGTATGATCAACTGACTTTTGACAAAGTTGTGAAAGATGAGATATTCTTTTCAACAAATGGCTCTGGAAAAATAGAATGTTCATGAATAAAAGAGTGAACCTTAACCCACATATCACATTTTATAAAAAAATAAAATGGACCAAAATATAAAACATAAAACAGTAAATCTTTGAGAAGAAAACATGGGAGGAAATCTTTGTGACCTGAGGTTACATGAAGCACTCTGAGATATGACAATAAATGCACAATCCATTTAAGAAATCATTAAATTGGATTTCATCAAAAATTAAAAACAACTACAAAAAACAGTTTGCTTGTGAAAGATCCTTTTAAAAAGATAAGCCAGACTGGGAGAAAATATTTGAAAAACACAGATCTGACAAAGGCCTTATATTCAGAATATATAAAGAACTATCTACACTCAACAGAAAGAAAACAAACCACCCAAATAAAAGATTGGCAAAGGACTTAGATACTTCATCCAAAAGGATTGCAGAAGGCAATTAAGCACATGAAAACATGTTTAAAATCATTAGCTACTAGGGAAATGCAAATTAAAAATGAGTTGAGATACTACTGTGCATATCTTAGAATAGCTAAAATAAAAACACTGACAATATTAAATGCTGGTGAGGATGGGAAACATCTATCATCTTTCAGACACTGATGGTGGGAGTGTAAAGGTGTAGCTGTTGTAAAAGTTTTCTATTGTTGTGCAACAAATTGTCAAAACATGGCAGCTCACAACATGTGAATTTATTATCTTTTCATTTCTGTGGGACGGGAGTCTGGCACATGTTAGATGGGTCCTCTGCTCAGTGAAATTGAGGTGACAGCAGGCTGTGTCCTCACCTGGAGACCAGACTAGGATAAAAGTTGCTTCTTAGCACCCTCAGGTCATTGGCAGAATTCATTCTTTGTAGTTATTTGATTGAGGTCCTGCTTTCCTTGCTAGCTATTGGCCATAAACCATTCTGATCATCCAGTGGCCACTATTGAGCCCTTGCCAAAGGGCTCACTCCCTATCATGGCTATTTGCTCCTTCAAGGCTAAGAGGACAACCTTTATTGATTTGATCTATTTTAAAGGATTTGCCTGATTAGGTCAGGTCCACCCTGGATAGTCTCCATTTTGAATAACAGAAGTCAACCTAATTAGGGACATTTATTTAAAATGCCAAATTCCATTCACAGTTTCTATTGACTGTCAAGTGGAGATGTTTATAGAAGTCACATACAGTGGGGGTGGAGAACTCCAGGACCATCTTAAAATATGTGTACCGTAGCTACTCTGAAAATAATTTGGCTGTTTCGTAGAAAATTAGACACAATCATTGCTCTCCTTGGCAATGATTTCATTTATCCTAGAGAAATGAAAACTTACATTCAGACTTTGCATAACAACTTTGCATATAATAACTTGAACCAAACCAACGATCCTGCAGTCTTTAATTAACTTGCAGAAGAGGAAAAATCTGTAGAGAATGGAGATGGCCAAAGGAATGAGAATTCCTAAAAGAGTAAGCTGCTTGTGAAGGGGCACTTAAGTGGAGTAGGAAAATAGAAAGAAGTGCCATGGTGGTTAATAGGAATTCAAAAAAGACCACTGTGATTTAACCTCAGAAAACAATGGGAAAATGATGTGAAATGAAAGTAAAGGTATGGGCAGAAGCCAAATTGTGATATGATGGAGTTCATGTTAAACAATTAAGAGAAAACCATGAGTTTTATCATCTAGAAGATCCAAGAAGGAGAAAAGTAAACTGCTATAAAATATTTTTCAGTGAATAACACAGTGAAACTATACCACCTTTCAGTAACATGAAACCCATACTTGGTATAAAAGGAAGAAATGGCTCAGCACAAATTTCTGAGCCAAATATTTGTGTTTTTACTTTATAATTGTACTCATTTTATATAATGTCTATCTGAAGTATCTAAAATATCAATCTGATATATGATACAAAGTAGCTGAATAATGATGTCTTGTATTTTCAACATCAGTTGATAAATCAAACCTTCACGTTTTCAGTGATATCTCAAAATATTTCACAGTTAATGAATCATGTATATGTGGGTCACATGCATTAAAATAAAATATATGTTCCTAACCAGCTTTAAAATATATGAAAAAAATAAAAAAAATTAAAAAAAAAGGAAAGAAGGGGGAAAAAGAGATGGAAGTTAAAACACTCAAGGTCTGAGACAATAGAAACCAGCTAAAAGAGAGTGCCAGGTGGTTTTTTCAAGTTCAATGTTGTTAAGAACATTATAAATGAATGACTGTTTTATAACAAACACACAGACACACACACACATTCACATTTTATTATTTCTTAGATTAGGATGTTTTGTGATTGCAGTTATCCAAAGAGTGAGTCATGATGGTGTTGTCATTTCTTTTAAGTGTGTAACTTGGTCTGAAAATCTGTTGACAATGAAATGAAAAGAAATGCCAAATGCAGATATTACAAAATGGGTATTGGTAATCTGAAGAATTTCTAGAGAAAATGATGGTCCTATCTTTTAGGAATGCCCTACCACCAAAGCCCTTCAAAGCACGGAGGAAAATATCCTATGGAAAACAGATATAGAGAAGCCTGAATCAAAAACTGATTAGAATAACCAGAATATACTTTTTACATAGTCATAAGAGTGATATGTGGTAACAGTAGATCTCTAATTAAGTCTAGAAAGCTTTTTCTAAAAGTATAAAACATAAGGTATAAGAAACATTGTGTAATAGTCATTTGCCAGTGTTTCTGAATTGTTCTCTATAGCACGTAAACTAGTGGTGCATGGTATACTCTGGCACTTCTGGTTGGATTAACATGGTATTGGGTAGTTAGTTGGGGTGAAGTGAGATGGGGGTGGTGTAGACACTTGCTCATCTGTGGGGCCACCAGAGAAAAGGGTTGTCCATGTGTTCCTTGATCAGAAATGTGATCAGCACCATGAACTCCCCAGAGGCCATTGGTCTTTACAGCCAAGCTGTGCTAGTCAACAGGACCATTTATATTTCAGGACAGCTAGGCATGGACTCTTCAAGTGGACAGCTGGTGCCAGGCGGGGTGATGGAAGAAGTTAAACAAGCTCTTAAAAACATGGGTGAAATTCTGAAAGCTGCAGGCTGTGACTTTGCTAATGTGGTGAAAGCAACTGTTTTGGGGCTGACATAAATGATCACAGGGCCCTCAATAAGCTCTACAAATAATGTTTCAAGAGTAATTTTCCTGCTAGAGCTTCTTACCAGGTTGCTGCTCTGCCCAAAGAGCACCATGTTGCGATTGAAGCCATAGCACTCCAAGGACCTCTCAGAAGAGCATGAATATAAACGGACCCAGTGTTGTTTAGCCTGGAATTTTCACAATATTTTAAAATTAACACCTAATTTTTATAACTGACATTGGAAAGTGTAAGTTTGACTAAACTATCTGAAGTTTATTATGTAAGCACCTTATAATTGGGAGAATTGAACATGAATTGAAGATTAAATGATGAATCCAATGATGGATGCCATCAATTACATTTATACATACTTATATTACTGAATGTGAAAGAAATTACATTCCTAACATAGTTACTCAAATAAATAAAAGTAAAAGGAAACAACATGTAAGAAAGATGAGTTACTATACTCAGATATAAGATCCTTCTTTACTTGAGTAAAATCAAATTTGGAGTTTGAATGGTAGAGATAAAGGAGAAGTAAGTGAACCCAAATTTTACATATGTAATATTTTTCTAATGGAAATAAAATAGACAAGCAGATTTAAAAAAATATGATATGGGGGGAGGAGCTAAGATGGAAGCAGAGAGAGGTGTGGAATTATTTAGTCCCCGGGAACAACTAATAAACAACCAGGAACAAGTAGTGAATAATCTGGAACAACTGCTGGGGACAACCATGACTGTCTACACATCATACTTGGATTGAGTGGAAAGGCTGAGATCAAAGCATAAAATCTGTAACTAAAAACTATGGAACTGTGACAGGAGACCCCTCTCCTAATGGCAGGCTGAGCTGCAGGACCTCGCTGTGGGAGAAAGCAGCAGTCCCTGTTGGTAGCAAGTGAATATAGCTCAACCTAGCTCCAATGGGGGTTTTAATTAACAAATACAGACTGCTGAATAGAAGCTACAAACATAGACAAGCAGCAAAGTATCCTGAGGTCACTCCCAGTGGAGAGGACAGGGGGCTGACGGAGAGGAAAAAAATTAATTAAAAAAAAGAAAAAGAAATGCAGATGCTTTGAGACTGAACTTAGAGAGACACAAAACAACTGTGCCCCAGGAGGGGGGCCCAGAAGATCAGGTGCTCCATCTGACCAATGGGAAAAATTGGGGGGCCATGGACTGGCTCTGAAGGGGGCTTTCTTTCCCTTTTTCTCTCTCTCAACCTGAATGGCTCAGTGGAGCCTCAGCCATTTTCAGTTCACAGAGCTCTGACCCAGACAGAGGTGGAGTTGACAGAGTCAGAGAGACAAAGAAACTTGTGAAATGCAGAAGATAGCTCCCTAGGGGGTACATCTTCCCTAAGACAAAGGAGGTGGGGCTAGCTCAAGGACCTGCTCTCCCCTCCCCTCAGAACTCAGACCCCAGGGCCTGGGGGAAAACAGACAGAACAGAAACAACCTAAGTTAAGAATTAAAGGGGCCACACCACCTTACGCTAGTCGGGAGTGAGAGACTGATAGGTGCCACATGCAGGTTAGGAAAAGCACAGTGGCTAGAGACCTCACAGGAAAGTGTCAATTTCTAAAACACACCCTCAGTGAGATTTAAAACTGAATAAACCCCATTCTGAGAACTGAACCCATTCTGGTCTGGGAAAATCTGATTAGGGTAACTGGGGAAGCCAGATGCCTAGACAAGATGACTACAAACTACTCTGGGAAGGGCAGAGATATGGCCCAGGTAAAGGAACAAAATTGCACATCAATCAAGATACAGTTGAGATATTGTTTCACTTTAATGAAATAGTCAGTTAAAGATATTCAAAGAAATATGCTAAATCTAATCAAAAACCAATCAACAAAATCAGGGAAAATATGGCAAAAGAGGTGAAGGATATAAAGAAACACTGAACATAAGGTAAAAATTGAAAGTTTGAGAAAACTACTGGCAGAATCTATGGAAATGAGAGGCACAACACAAGAGATGAAAAACACAATGGAGACATACAACATCTGAGCTCAAGAGGCAGAAGAAAATACTCAGGAACTGGAGAACAAGACACTGAAATTCTACACACAAAAGAACAGATAGGGAAAAGAATGGAAAAATATGAGCAATGTCTCAGGGTATTGAATGACAAAATGAAGCCTGTGAATGTATGTGTCATGGGTGTCCCAGAAGAAAAAGAGAAGGGAAAGGGGGTAGAATCAATAATAGAGGAAATAATCAATGAAAATTTCCCATCTCTTATAAAAGACATAAAATTACAGATCCAAGAAGTGCAGCATATCTCAAACAGAATAGATCTGAGTAGACCTACACCAAGACACTTAATAATCAGATTATCAAACATCAAAGACAAAGAGAGAATCCTGAAAGCAGCAAGAGAAAAGTGATCCATCACATAAAAAGGAAGCTTGATAAGACTATGTGTGGATTTCTCAGTAGAAACCATGGAGGCAAGAAGAAAGTAGTATGATATATTTAAGATACTGAAAGAGAAAAACCACCAACCAAGAATCTTGTATCTGGCAAAACTGTCCTTCAAATATGAGGAACAGTTTAAAATATTCTGTAACAGATAATGAGAGAGTTTGTGAACAAGACACCTGCTCTACAGGAAATATTAAAAGGAGTAAATTCCTACAGATAAGAAAAGACAGGAGTGCAAGGTTTGGAACACAATTTTGGGTGATGGCAGCACAACAATGTAATCACACTGAACAAAGATGACTGTGAGTATTGTTGAAAGAGGAAAGTTAGTAGCATGTGGGACACCAGGAGGAAAGAAGAAAATAAAGACTGTGAATGTATAACTCAGTGAAACCTAGGGTGCTCAATGATTATGATAAAACATACAAATAAGTTTTTCCAAGAGGGAGAACAAATGAATGTCAACCTTGTAAGGTATTAAAAATCAGGTGGTATTGGGGAAAAAAATACAATCAATGCAAACTAGAGACTATAGATAACAGAAACATTATATTATGCTTTCTTTAATGTAACAAAAGCAATATACCAAAGCTAAATGCCTCTAAGAGGGGGATATAAGGGAGGGATATGGGACTCTTGGCATTGGTGATGTTGTCTGACTCTTTTAGTGTACTTTAGTTTAATTCTATCTTTCCTTTTGTTGCTTTTAAGCTGTCTTTTTTTTTTTTTTTTTTTTTTTTTTTTTTATCTTTCTTGTTCTTTTTCTTTTGTCTCTGCCTTCTCTGACTCTTCCTTCTCCTCTGTGGAACAAATGGAAATGTCCCTATATAGAGAGTGGTGCTGGTGGTGTATGTAGAAATACATGATTATACAGGGGACCATTAATGGTTTACTAAGAATGAAATGTATGGTGGGTGACCAAAATCGTCTTAAAAAAAAAAACAGAAAACAAAAAAACAGGATGATGAAGAAATCTTTGAGGGCACTATATTGAATGAAATAAGTCAGACACAAAAGGGCAAATATTGTATGGTCTCACTGATATGGATTACTTATAATATGTAAACTCATAGACATGAAATGAAAGTTATCAGGATATAGGATGAGGCTAAAGAATGGGGAGCTGTTGCATATTATGAACAGAATGTTTAACTAGGTTGAACTTAAGTGTTTGGAAATGGACAGAGGTGACAGTAACATGTTATTGTGAGAATAACTAACACTGCTGAATGGTGTTTGAATGTTATGGAAAAGGGAAGCTTAGAGTCACATGTCACCAGAAGGAAAGTTGGAGGTTAAAAGATAGGAATGCATAAAACAGTGAATGTATAAAGACAGGAATGTATAAAACAGTGAATGTATAAAACAGTGAATCTTATGGTGGACAGTGTCCATGATTAACTGTACAAATATTAGAAATATCTCTCATGAACTAGAATAAATGTATGACACTATAACTAGAAGTTAATAATAGAGGGATATATAGGGATAAAATATATACCTATTGCAAACTATGTACTACAGTTTGTAGTATTTTAACATTCTTTGATCAACTGTAAGAAATGTATTACAACAAAATCATGAGTCAATAATGGAGGGGATGGGGTTAGGGGTACAGGAGGATTTGAGTTTTCTTTATCATTTTTCTTTCTTTTCTGGAATAATGGATGCACACAGCATCCATGGTACCATGGGCAATTGATTGTGCACATTGGATGATTGTATGGTATGTGAACAATCTCATTAAAATTGAATTAAAAAAATAATTGACTTCAAAAAAGTGATATTGGACACTTAACATTTGAAGTACAGGAAAACATCAAAATGAGAAAACTCATATACCATATGCCCAAATATCTGTGTTATAAATCAAGCTATTACTAAATAAATCATCTTCCATCCTCTTATTTTGACAAGAATATCCTCATTATGATCTAGAAGGCTCACAATACAGTCCTCTTCTCTTCTCACACTCAGTTCCCTCCAGCACCAGGAAGGGCTTCCCATTCAACTCATGGTATAACCAGTGCACACTTCCAAACTCTGTTTCCAGTGTAGATGCTACACAATCACAGATAGCTCCTCTTTGACCAACACTTTTGTATTTCGTTTGGGCCTAAGTGGATGGTCTGACCTAGGGAGGACTGCCTCGTAAACAAGGGGGCACAGGTCCGGAACCAGGCTCAGGCCTACTTTGGCAGAATACCTCAGGGGTGTCTATGCTGAGGAAGGGTTGCTGTGTGGATTGGACACCCTCCCCTTGGTCCTGTGAGGAAAGGGGTGGCAAAGTGAGCCCCACAAATATGCAATGCCCAAGTCAAGAACCCCTCTTTCCCAGGTCAAAGGGAGACACTATACAGTATAATGCTTGAAAATCAAATTGACTTACATGACATGTGCCTTCAGGTTGTCAAGTTGCTGATAAAATGACTGTAGTAGCATTTTGTACCAGATTCAATTTTTAAATGTCCTAAACTCCTTATATGAACTTGTGAGATATATTTTCACATTTTTCCCTTCACTCCTTTTATTTGTAGGCAATTCCCTGATCTTGCCATCATCTGTCTCTACAAAGTGTGCCAATATTTTACTTAACAAAACGTAATAAGCTGTTTATTGAGTGAGATCCTCTCAGTTCTTCAGCTATTCCTGGGAATGTAAAATTTCTAGGAAATTTCTATTTAATTCTTCATTCTTTTAAGGTATCTGGATAGCCTAGCAAAGCAACTACATCAATTGATCCCATGCCTGATTGACTTTAAAGAATGGGATTATTTACATAACAGCTGGATTCATCTATTTGACTATGAGAAGGAATTTTTCCTACAAATCAGAATTAGTGCATATTCTTTAATGAATGAGTCTCCTGTCATTCTCTGAGCTTACAAATAAAATGTTATAAAAGTCTTATACTACTTATTTGAGGATATTGTTTCTTCAGAAAGAATTATTAAAGAATATAAATTAAAGGGCAACCTCACTGTCAAAATAAAAATTTTGTTAAATATAAAATATTTTAATACAATAGGAAGTTAAATATTTTTCATTGTCTTCATCACATACGTATTGAGAAGAAATAGTATTTGGCTATACCTAGATAGATCTTCCAGTTTATCAAGCTTAAATATTACCATCTTCTAAAATGCCTCCCTAGTTCCATGATTTTAATTAAAATTATTTGTCAGTGTTATTTACATCACTTAAAACTTTACATTAATATCTTTGTGTTTTCCATAATGAGTCACTGTCAATGTTAAATCAAAGTAATAAAGAAAAACAAGATGCATTAGAGATGAAAAGAAAATGCTGCAGAAGGCGAGTTCCCTCATTATAGCTTATCATTAGCATTGCTTCCATTGAATTAAAAGAAAAATAACTTAATACTGAAATACACAAATGCCTTGTTTGTAATATTATAGTCCTGTATCCTACAGTGCTAATTGAGTGCCTGGCGAGTCAAGGAAATTACCACAGGAACATCTGATACGTCTAATACTATTCAACAACATTAAAAAGCCTGCATATATTTATATACTCATAGTGCTTAACAGTAAATGTGGTTACATAGTAGAAGACCAGTGAGAGAAAAAATTGGCAAAGCAGGGGTCAATATAATGATCCAGTTTTCACAGGAGCTTAGTTGCTCTCTGGTCACCAGCCAGGCTTCTTCAGAAGGTAACACTTTTATAGCCACAGGGTACTGTTTAGTACACTTAAGAGCAACTTAATTGCCACACAGAGCACACCGCAGGAATGCAAATGTGATTAATATCAAAGAGCCATCAGAAGTTCACATTATTTCCTATTCCTTAGTTCTCACACAGTAAAGCACAAACTTTAATGGAACCCCAGTGACCTGAAAGAGTTAATGAAGCCTCATACAGCCCCAAAGCTCTCCATTTGTTTCAAAATGGAAAGACAACTGAGTTTGACACTGAAACACCTATTGTAGAAGGGGTAAACAGAACAACAGATCAAAGTTCTATTATAATTTAAGTGTGACTCTCCCTTCCCATCTTATTTTCACAGAAGCAGTTTTATATATCTGGCTGATAACTTTTCCATATTCACGTCCTGTGTTTTCTCAGGAAGACACAAGAGCTGTTAAAACAACTACCAGAAAAAGTATGTGAAATAGATTCGGTAATTAATACATCTACAACCAAATGACTGAGCAACAAACAAGAGACTCAGAGTTAATGGTGGAGAAATCAGTCAATAATTATTTCTAGTTTGACTCCATGCCGAGAAACAGAAATTGTTTTAATGAAAAATGTAATAGGAAAAAAAGGAACACTTGAGCAACCTTCAAGAAAATAAAAACTTCACTGCTAGATGTGAAATCAGTGGTGCAAATAAAGAAAAACTAACTTTGCTCTTTTTCTTTTTCTTTTCAAAGCAGGCAGAGTCTTTTGCAGAATAATGGGGAGAAGCATCTTCTCACATGCCTGCTAGTAACTAAAGAATGTGAGTCTGGTGTAAAGAGGCAATCTGAAATGCCTACCAGAAGGTGTACTGCACAAGTCAAATCATTAAACACATGGCTGTAGGCCAGATCCCCAGAGACCAAAAGACAGCTTTCAGGAAGTCTTTTAAGCTTTATAACATCCTGTTTGGCCAAGGCACTGAATACAAAAAATCAGACAGGATTGTTACTGATTTGCATTTATAAAGGGAGAACAAAGCTAACTCAGCAAAACATGTAGAAATCCAATGGACAGGAGGGATCAGAAAGGGACTGTTCCTTTGGAAAATTTAAATAAAAAATGAAACAACAAATAGGGTCACTGATCTGTTGACTCAACAAACAGGGTCACTATGAAAGGTTTCATTTGAAAGATGATATGCATTCATAATTCCAACCTCAATTATATGATCCATAGTAATTGCTATTATTGAGGAAAGAGAGAAAATAAAACAAAATTAATAGATGATTTTTTTAAATGCATTAATAAATGGAAAATATTTTATACCAATGCACTCAACATCTATTGCTTACTTTTTTTTTGCATACTGCTTACTTCTTATCATTTACTTGTAACAATTCTTCAATAAGTCATATTATTTAATTTTGTCAGATTGGAAAACCGAGGTTTATAATTTGTCTCCATGAGAAATCTATATTAAGGTGAACTATGATGGTCTTCACATCTAACCACTCTCAAAGTTGTACCTAAAATTGTTCTTTAGACTTTTGAATGTCATAGTCCTATTCTTAACTTAAGTATTTTTTATCACCCCATATCATTTAAGCCCTTACTTTCACCATTTGTACTTACGAGCTGTATTGTTATACCCAGGTCTTTGAAATAACTGTTTTCTCCTCATTTAACAACCCCATTTATTGTTTGACTTTTTTTTTCCTCTGCCCAATCTAGACAATAGAGTTCATCATTACAATCACATTCTTGATTATAAAACTCCAGCATATAATACCTCATACCCCAATCCTGCATTAATCCTATAATGCTCTTTCATGTCTCCTTTTTCCAGATTGCTCAGTCCCATCGTGGCATAACATACAGCCCTGCCAATGGGTGTCACTGAAGATTCAGGGACTCCATCTCAGTAATTGTTCTGCAGCTTTCCATTTCCCTAGTCAGCTTTGTAATATGTTTATTGATAGCTTCAGTATTCTATGCCTTTCACACTTGGTGAAGTCATTATCTGAAAAGAGCTTTCTCATTCTCTGCTAACTTGGCAGGGGATGTGCTGTGTTTTCTGTTTCCTATTTTTGGTTTGTTTTACTTTTTTTTTTTTTTTAATCTAAGGCAAAACGCACCTTCTCTGGCTTGGGTTACTCTGAAGTCTGTTTCATTTTAAAGATGAGATGCATTCATAATTCCAAACTCAATTATATGATCCGTACGAATATTTGCAATTCTGCAAGAAGAGAGACATGATATTGCATAATTCATCTCAATGAAAATTTGTAATATATGTCTAGACATAATGAAACATTGTGTAGGTTCATTTAATGAATGCATAAACAGAAAGGGTAATTTAAAAGGAGTTATTCCACAAATAAGAAAGGAAAAGTCACAAGCCTAAATCAATGAACTCACGCTCTTTGGTATAAATGTAAATTTTCTTTGGGTAGAACGAATTAAATGGTATCAATTAGAAATATCACACTTTTTCATTAAAAACAACAAATGTCCAAATATTCTTCTTTTCTTTTATATAACCATTGTCAAGTGTCCTTTTTCTTTCTTGGGTAGGTATAACATCTTCATATCATGCACTAAATTTTCAAATAAATCATTAAGTCATCAGAGATGGCTGACATATTTTAAATATGTAATTTAAAAGAGGTCAAGTGTCTTTAACAAATTAAATCAGCTTTTTCAGGCCTTCATTGATATCAAAGAAAATAAAACCGTATTATTCAAAACATGCTGAAAAACAGCACATTTTAAAAAGTTCTGCTTTACTGTTCCATAAAATCAATTGCAATTAATTCTTGGATTTTCATGTAATTTAAAGTTCCCTGTCAGAATAAGCTCCAACATTTTGACATGAAATGTTTTTTTTTTAAATATTTAACATTATATTAAATTATTTTCTACTTTGCACAAATGATTATATTTTTCTTATATGAGCTAATATTAATATGCTCATTATGAAGCTCATTTTATTTCTGAATTATTGTATTGGGTAAGTATAGAATGTAACTATTGATTAAACACAGATTATAAAACAAAAAGAATGTACTAGAAAAATAGAGTCTGTATTTGCCTTATTTCAATATTTTATTTTAGATATTAGATATGAATCCATGAGTTTGGTTTTGAACCCTAATTTAAAGATGAAATAATAGTATGCAAAAATTTCAATCAATATATCCAGTCAATGGTTAGAAAATCATTTATTAAGATGGTAGCAAAATTAAGAATAGGAAAAACTGTGAAGAATGAGGGAGATACAGCAGACATTTGATCTGATCTTACCAAGTAAAGCTGTGTATATTTAGGCCAGTGATCAATTTTTTTTAATAATGATGCTGTATAGAGAAGTTAGATAAAGATAATACAGCAATAACAAATAATGCATCTCAATTTTTTAAGCAACCACCATCCCTACAAAGTGATTTTAGACTTTTGTTGCTTATTTTAATGTTTAATTTTAATATTGAACTATTGATTGACTGGTTAAGTGGGAAACTGTATCTTCTAGCATCACCCCTGCTTTACTAGATTTGTAGCAGATTTCAATTAAATTTACTTGGGTAACCTTTAATAGTTTAAAGAGGTTATTTATATTTGAAGGGTGCTCAAAATATTATACTATTAAATATTTAATAATATCATTACAAAAAAATTAAGCATTTTAAGTCTAGACCTAGAGGCACAGGGATCACTACTTACTGGTGCTTGCAAACACTAAACAAGTCCATTGAGATTTATTAATTTTTTCCATAATTTAATAATGTGGTTTAAATTGTTGCTAGCTTTGCAAAAATTTAGTGTGATAGCACAGATGTGACTGTTAATTAAAATGTCTCTAGTGAGAGCAAATGGGTTTCTAAGTGATGTTTGAGCAAGATTATATCATTTGGAAAATTCTGAGTACACAGAATTCTGAACTTATAATTAGTCTGAGAGACCACTTTTTTATATTGCTAGCCACCCCATCGAATGAAAAGAACTGAAGGTAATTTACACATAAGGTTGAGTGTTTTGATATTTTCCTTAACTAAATCATATGGTTGCCAGTGTCAAGATTTTTTTTTTTTGTTTTGGTTTTGACAATGAAGTTCTGTAATTAAAACAAATATGTTGTTAATGATGTAGAGGACAGGTGCATTGTGTCTATATATTGAATTTCAATTTAGTGATATTCAAAATGTCTGAAATTTGTGAAAATAAGGTTTCATAAATAATTGCATTTTACATAAGTTTAAATATATGATGAAATTAACATGACTTTCTGAATAATCAGAAAAATGTGTAGATGCAAATATAACCAATTCAAATTCAAGTTGGTGCTAAGAGATTTTGTAATTGATATTGCATAAATTATTTTCCTAAGAGTATAAAATTTTACCAGATATTTTATTTAAATCATCGTGAATATTATTTAACAATATTAAAGAAAATATATCAGTATATGTATGAAAGAATAAATGATTGTAGATATTAAGTATAGATAGGGTAATTTAATACTATCTCCTAGAATATCACAGATTCTGTAATTGCCCTGTTAACATACATTTTTTCCAGGACATAAAGGTACTCTAGGAATAATCAAGCAACTTGACAAACTTCGTAACTTTTATAGGAGAACATGGTGTTAGTCGCTCTGTTTTCTTAGACATATACACACACATTACCATGCACAAAGATATGAACACGTACACTCACCCAGACATAAGAATAAAAAAACTCAAATATGTGGAGTGTACATGCATGCATGATTAGGTGTGTGTAGTTTTAGACATGTATTTTTACCAGGATGCAGAAAAAATCTCAGAAGCAATATAATCGTATAAGGTTTCATCACTAAGGTTTAACAGTCTTCAAATTTATCACTACACCGATGAGATTTTTTGTTTTAATTATTTTCCCCTGTTCTGGAAATTTTTCCATAAATTTCTGTAAGTAGGCCACCAATTCTAGAATTTAGCATTTTTGTGAGTTTCCGTCTTTTTGTTTCTGTCCTCAAGAGTTCCATATGCCCATGAAAGTGCATGTCATTCTTTGTAGATATGTCTTTTCTCTCCAGGCACTTTTCAGTTTTTTCATTGCCTTAAATGTACTACCAGTGTCATTAGCTATATAATGCTTGGGGTTCACTAGAAGACTTGAATCTGAGATTTTGTGGCTTTCATAAATTTTGGAAAATTTCATCCAGCATAAGTTTAAATATGGTGTATCCCTAATCTATCATCTCCTGGAAATCTGCTTAGACATACGTTAAAGAAGAAAATTGAGGACAGTAAAATAGAAAGTTTCTTAAGGAATGGAGGAATTATGCAACACTTCCTTGAGGGCAGAGAATCTATGTAAATTATTTGGACTTCTGCACAGAGTTGTCTCTTCTCCCCTGATTATTATTAATTCAATAAAACATTGAGATCATATGGACTCAAGGATATTTATTTTATAATTTGGGTTACAATCTAATACTAATTTATTTATTTTGTTGCACTGCACAGTGACTTCCTTCCAAAGAATACAGTATGGAATGGGAGTAAAAGAGTAAGTTTACACTGTACAAATCTGACAAACATTACTCAGTCAAGTGATCAGTGTCAAAATCAGCAGTGATAAATCATGTTGATAGAAAGTACACTTGATAAGAAGTGATTAAAATGACAATTTACTTCTGTGGTCTCTCTATCCAAAGCCCATTACCCCAATCTAATCATGAGAAAAACATCACACAAATTCCATTTGAGGGACATTCTACTAAATACCTAGCCAGAAATTCTTAAAACTGTTAAGATAATAAAAAACAAGTAGTCTGAGAAATTGCCATGGCCAAAAGGAGTCTAAGGGGACATGACATCTAAACATAATGGGTTTTCCTGGATGGGATCCTTGAAAATAAAAACTAAGAAAATAACCAAGGAAATGTGAATAAAGTATGGACTTAATAATAAGGTATCAATCAATATTGGTTCATTAATCATAGCCAATCATTCCTATTTTTCTGTAATTTTAAATTGATTTAACAAAGTTTGTTCAAAAAAAAAAGCCAGATAGGTTCGCAGGAACAGTTAAATTATAATATATAACATTTATTTCCACTTCATTAATTATATAATATAGCTCAGGATCCAGTTTTCTTTTCCCCTTATTTTCTCTTTCTCTCTCAACCCCCTTTTTGCCTTTAGCAAATTTAGTAGAAATTAATGTATTGAGAAAGGTTAGCTGCTCAACTATAAGAGAGAAGTCTGTAAAATATTCTTTTAAGTGTTCAATATACTCAGTTTGTATTTGATTAATGTAAAATATGCTAACATTCTATTGTTTTAATAATTTAAAGTAATAAAGACATTTCCTTTTGACACTCTGAATATGCGGCAAGTGCCTTGATATATAAAGGAAAATAATTAATTAGATGTTGAATTCTTCATGTGGCTTCCAGCTCTTTCTTCCTTCCTTCTTCTCTTCCTTCCTCTCTTCTTTCCTGTCTCTCTCTCTCTTTTATATATTAAAGTGGATTTACTATCATTGTGAAATGGCATATATCACAGAAAGAGATAATGTCAGTGAATTAGACAAGAACCTTTGGGTGACTTTGTTCACATATTCTGTTGAGAAATCATTAAAATATGAAAAGGGAGAAAAGGAGATATATTTTGGGGAAGCAAATTTTGAGTATAGAGGATGTTAATAATTTTCAGTTTCTAAATACATGCTAGAAGTAATCCCCAGTTAACAGACTGTACAAATTTGAAAGGAAGGGAGAGATTCTAGAACAGTTTGTTTAAAATCAATAAAAATTTCTGGATACAAATTTTGTATAAAACTTTGACTGTTTGTAGGATGATGCAATAATAAGGTACTTTTTGAAAAACATTATTTTCAGTTCATCAAATCTCTTAAGTACTGACACTAAGATTGCAAGGGTGAGTAATTTCTACTATGCATCTAAATTTTAATCATGCACATAATTGTGTGATTTGTCAAATCACAGATACATACAACACTTATTCTAAATAACTGCTAGAAAATGCAATAAAGCATCCCATGACACATCATCAGTTTGCTAGATATTTCCAGTCAAAAATTATCTTTAGAGATACTTCTTGCCCATTAAAAGGAAGATATGATTTATCCATAAGTATTATTCAAAATAAAATGTAGAGTTTCAAATAAAACTAAGAAATAATACATTGGATTAAAAAATACTTGTTTTAACCATGTACCACACAGTTTATTTATCATACATACTATTGTTACCTGTGAGATATATATTGAAAAGGTAACTCTATTTCATAATTATACAAGAAACCTACTTCTGTAGAGCTCATCTCTGCTAAATTAAACACACACACACACACACATATATATGTATGTATATATTTATACACACACAATCCTCCATAGCACAACCCAAATCCATAGTACACAGGGCTTCAATCTTTCCTGAAAAGGCGAACACTTTTCTTTGTGGATAAAATTCACCAGTTCTCAGCTTCAAAAGCAAAAGAATCTGGACACTTATTTTTAAATGATGATTCAGTGTGCCTAGGGGCATTTTCAATTTTATGATGCCTTTTCTCCAAAGGAAATGAACACATCATGTGTCCCACACATCGAAGAGATATTGATGTGCAAGTTAGTCCCTCGGCCCTAATACAAACTCTTGATTTTTAACCGTGAATTTGCAAAGAGGTCAAAAAATATCTGTGAAGAAACATTATATATGAATCCTAAATTAATGGATTAGGAATTCAAATAATATTTGAACATATTTTTTAATGACATAATAGTAAAACAACAAATGAAAAAACTCTTTGCTTTTTTGAGCCTGAAGTTTAATGGGAAAAAGTAACACTGAAAAGATTACTCTTAAAATAATGTAATACATGAGAGAGAGAGAGAGAGAGAGAGGGAGGGAACTCAGAAAGCCGTGAGGAGGGATTTTGAGACGTTTGAGGGGGCTCCTTCTATATTAGTTGATAAACCCTGAGCAAGCATCTCTCCCTCTCAAGGAAGATGGGATGATACAGCACACGGAGAAATGATACAGTGAGCATTATGTGTAGGAAAACTCTCATATTGTAATTTATATCATTTGAATGCAGGAAGAAGAAAATAAAAGCTGGATCATAAAAGGCCTTACGTGTTTCATATGTAGGTTAGAGGTATTCTTATAATGGTGGAAGCCATTGAAATATATTAAATGAAGTGTGATGGTGAAGAATCACATGGTTTGGGTTGTAGCCTTGAGAATGGATATAACACATCACCAAATAATTAGGAAGTTCATGCTTTCCTAAGTGAAGATAAAGGAAAGTAGGATTCAGTATGTATAAGAGTAGGGTGAGAAAGTAAAAGTTGAGGAACGTTTGAATTAAAACAAACAAAAAAAATGGATTTGAAGCTTAATTAAATTATTTGGGAGAAAGAAGAAAAGTCTAGGATGTCCACTTGGGTATTTGACTTGGTAAGTCTAGATGAGATTGATTATACACTCTTGTAGCAAGCGGGACAATTGTCTAGGTGGGTGAGTTTCAGTTTAAGTCAGTTAAGTTTAAGTTGAGTATAAGTCATCTCTGAGATAGCCAAATATAGACATATAATGGGAAATCAGTATAAATCCTGGAGTTCAAAACCTATATTCATTACATTTATGAACGTTAAGGATGTTTTTAAGGAATGAAAAGGATGACATTATGCATGAAATTAATGTATTTTTAAAAACATCAATAGAATAATTGTAAACAATTTGAAAGGGTGTTTATTAGTTTTGTGTTGCTGCATAATAACTTACCACAGAGGTTTAAAACAGCGCCCATTTATTAGCTCACAGTTACATAGCTCAGAAATTCAGCATGGTGTGGCTGGATTATTTTTTTAGATTGAAATCAAGATGTCAGTTGACTGTGTTCTCATCTGGAACTTGGATTCTCTTTCAAGCTTAGTCCAGTTCTTGAAAAAATTCAGTTCCTTGAGGTTATAGTTCTGAAGTCTCCATTTCTTCACTGACTGTTAACTGGGAGCTACTCTCACTTTCTAGAGACCACCTACATTCCTTATTACATGGCCCCTCCATCTTTAAACAACCAACAAGTCAAATACTCTGACTTGCCCTCTGCCAAAGCCAGAGAAAAACTGCTTTTAAAAGGGCCCATATGATTAGTTCAGATCCCACCAAATCCCCTCCCTATCTTAAGGTAAACTGTGTCATATAACATGACATTACCAAAAGACTGAGACCTCATCAATTCATTGGTTTAGATTGACAAATTTTGGGGAGGACATCTCAAAATTCTGTAACTCTAGATGGATCTAAAATGAAAGAGAGGTAAAGGAGAAAAAGAAAAAGGAGGATATCTTGAAGAGATATTCTAACAAAACTATTCATAATCAACGTAGACTTAAAGTGTCCATTTGTTCTGGAAAAACAGAGTTCACTTTAGAGACAAACATCAGAAGAATAAAAAAGTTAGAATTGGAAGGCAGCAGATTGTAGTCTGATTGGGGATTGAAGCAGCAGATTGCTCTTTAAAACAGCTTGGCAGTGATGAGAAGGAAAGAGGGCAGAAACTCAAAAGGGCAAAGATGAGAGGGATGCTTGTGTTTTTGTTTTGAGGGAATCCAGGAGAGAGGAGTTGCTTAAGAATGACAGAAAATATCAAGTTAACTAGGAATCCTGTGCTGGTTTGAATCTGTTATGCACCCCATAAAAGACAAGTTTCTTTTAATCCACTATTGTGGGGGCTGACTTACTGTGAGTGAGACCTTTTGATTAGGTTGTTTTCCATGAAGATGTGACCCACCCAGTTATGGGTGGGACCTTTTGATTAGATTATTTCCCTGGAGATATGACCCCACCAATTCAAGGTGGGACTTAATTAGTTTACTGGAATCCTTAAGGGAGCTAAGGGAGAAAGAGAGTCAGAGGGCAGAGCTGACACAGACCCAGGCACTTGGAGATGCAGACAGAAAGACATTTGGAGATGCTAAGCTAAGAGATGAAGCCCAGAGTTTACCCCAGAGAAGCTAAGTGAAAACCCACAGATTCTTAAAGAGAAAGTCACTGGAATCAGAAGCTGAAAGCAGCACAACCTGGAAGCAAAGGACCAGCAGACACCAGCCATGTGCTTTCCCAGCCAACAGAGGTGTTCTGGATGCCATCGGCCATTCTTCAGTGAAGGTATCGTCTTGTTGATGCCTTAGTTTGGATACTTTTATGACCTTAGAACTGTACATTTCTAACCTAATAAATCCCTTTTATAGAAGCCAATCCATTTCTGGTATATTGCATTCTGGTAGCTTTAGCAAATTGAAACAAATCCCATCTACAAGTTTTAGATATTAACATACCACATGAGCTGAGGAGTCGCAAAAGACCAGTAAGGACTTGTATTAGTTAGGGTTCTCTAGGGAAACAGAATCAATGAGACGTGTCTCTGATTATCAAATTGTAAAAGTGACTCACGCAACTGTGGGTATGCACGAGTCCAAATTCTGTAGAGCTGTCAATGAACTGTCAACTCCAAGGAAGCTGTCCGATGAACTCCTCAGGAAACGAACCGGCAACTTCGACAAACTCCTCAGGAAATGCTTCACTGGGCAGCCGAAGAAGAAGTGAAGGTCCTCTATCTGTCTTGCTTCTAAGTCCTCAACTGATTAATTGGATCAAATCCAGCCAATTGCATTCTCTCATTGTGGAAGGCACGCCCTTTGATGAGTCATCAGTCACAGCTGCAGTCAATTGACTGATGATCCAATAAACCAGCTTGTTGGTTTATCAACCAGCCTCAAACTTCCTCACAGCAATTGTTAGGCCATTGTTTGCTTGACCAGACAGCTGGGTCACCTGGCCAAGTTGACACATGAACCTAACCATCACAGGACTGTGTGTGTGTGTTTTTTTTTTTTTTTTACTTACACAAAGTAAGTACTTGTTTAACAACACAAAAGTAAGCAACTCTGGCATTTTCTGAGTTAACATTTCTCCTGGTGTGTGCCTTGCAGTACCCCAAAGTGCGTCTTAATTGCATTCTGAGCACATTTTCCTAAAAAAAACAGCCTGAAAAGGTGACCAAATATTTGAAATCCTACACTCCAAAAATAGTTAGATACATGGTTGGCATATTCAGTTGATTTAGAAATCTCATAAAGTATAGGATTAAACTGTCAAACCTAGAGCAATTAACAGACACACTTTCAATATTACACTTCTTACGTTACCTTGACAGCTGAAATTCCACAAATATCTGATATTTCAATGGTTACTTTCCCCAATAACTGTTCCAGTTATTTGTAACTGATTGGTGAAAGATGCAGAAAATCAGGGCAATAAATCCAAATGTACTTCTTAATATAAAAATATAGTTAACATTAGAATTAATTCTCAATTTGTAAAGTATTTTAAGACAAAACATCTGGAAAGAGCATATTTGGTATTATATCCTAAAGGAAGTGCTAGGCTTCTCCAAGCAATGTCATTTCTATTAACACAAGCATATACTCACAAATCTTAAAAGACCTTTCTGAATACTGTTCTTCTACAGTAAAATTAAAACTATATATTCTGAAGAATAATGTATTTTAATAAATTATCATTCAAGCAGAAATTTGTGAAGCAAATTTTATTTTTATTTAAAATGAAATAAAAATGGGTGCATGTATGTGTGTTAAAGCACACTAAGTATTAGATGCTACCAAGTGATTGATTTTTCTTAAGAAGTAGTTCTAATAAGTAGAGACAATTTCTTGATTCCAAGTGTGGTAGCTAGAATAATGGTCCCTCCAAAATGTCCACATTCTAATCCCCAGAACCTGGGAATAACTTACCTTCCATGGCAAAAGGGACTTTGCAGATGACATTAAGAATCTCAAAATGGGAAGATGGTCCTGGATTATCTAAGTGGGTTGAATATAATCACAAGAGCTTTATAAGATGGAGGTAAGTGGTTTAGGGTCAAAGAAGGAGATGTGACTCCTAAAGGAGAGGTCAGAGTGAGGCAAGGAAGGGGCCATGAGGTAGGAAATAAAGGTGGCCTCTAGAAGCTGGAAAAGTTAAGCGAAGGGATTCTCATCTAGAACCTCCAGAAGATATGCTGACCCCCTTTTTGATACCTGATCTCCAGAATGATAGGACAATAAACGTGTACTGTTATATGCCACTAAGTCTGTGGTAATTTGTCATTAGCAATCATAGGAAACTAAAATACCAAGTATATCCTTATGTAACCAGCCAGTCAGGGCAGTATATTTAGCTTAATGCTTTTTCCCATAATTATGGCTATATTATAAAAAAAGTTTGTCTTATAAATTTAAAAAGAGGTAATTTTTTTAAAAAGTACATTAAAGTAATTTAGAAAGAGTGGACAAATTCTCAGGACTCATTGTAACCATATTAATTTCAGATTAATTCTGTTTCTACTAAAGTAGCAAGTAAAGCTACTATCAGGACAAATTTGGTAACTCAAAAAAAATAAGAAGTGTTATTAGCCTTGTCTTAAAGGTAAGATTTTGGCAGTACTGACAATAGAGAGTCCTTTACTGAATATCTGTGTTTCTAGTTAATGTCTAATTATCTTTTTTAACAGAGACATAGAACACGGCCATGTATCAGGGGGCTCCTCCCCCTGCCTGGGTTGCCTTTAAATTAGAGATTGGCCTCCTTTATTTTGCCATCACCATCACTGCAAATGTCCTCATTGTCAAAGACCTTGGCTTCTGGTGTTTTATGTTCTGTTTGAATGATTCTTTCTGAGGATGAGGGTGCAGGTACCTAGCATTCAGCTCCACAAGGAATCTTACTCAGTTGTCATCTCAGCAGTTTCGTCAGCTCACTGGAAAGTAGACAACAAACATGGAACCACACATCTCCTTTCTGTTGCTACTTATGGGGAATATATTCCTTTTGTTACCCTCAAAGGCCCTCTAAAAGTAAACTTAGGGGCAGGGGTGGGGCAAGATGGTGGAGTGGTGAGGAGCAGAATTTCGTCTCTCCCCTAGAGCAGCTGGCAATTACCCAAGAACTATATGAAACAGTGTTTTGGGGGTCTCCAGTAACCAGTCACACATTGGATGCAAGTTTGGAATTGGAGGAAAAGCTGAGATCACAGCGAACATTGTAAGTGCCCAGGACCAGTGGTCTGATGCCCCTCCCCACCTAGACCTCACAGACTGTCTTGCTGCCGGCTCCCTGAAAGGGGGGGAAAAAAAACCCAAAAAACAGCAATCTGCTGAGGGCAAGAAGGGAGGCTCAACCCAGCCTCAACTGCAGAATTAATTAACAAATTAATCAACTAATTTTTGAAGCTGGGATGCTAAACAAGGGCTGGGCTCCGAGAAGTGGGGGCACGTAAAAGCGGGCACCCATTCCCAGACTCCAAAAAAGCCATTTTTTTCCCCCTACATTTTGTCCCTTCTGGCTTCTCACTGATCCCTTATCTTTTTGCATTTCAATAGCCCCCAGCAGTGGTGGAACTGAAGCTATTGGAGGGTAATTATCAGACAATAGCCCAAAGCATATCCTTAAATGCTCTGTTCTGACACTGACAAAACTTCCAGGCTGGGGAAAGACTTTTAAAAGAGATTCTTTTTTTTTTCTTTTTTCTTTTTCTTGTTTTCTTTTCACAATTTTTTTTTTAGTCTAAAAGTAATATATGTGGTTATTTTCTATCAGAAAGCCCAGGTTGAGGGACTAGGCTAGGCTTGGGGGGAGAGAGTACCCACAGTGTCTTTGAGTTCCGTATTCACTACTGAAGGCCTCCACCCCCATCTTTAATTGGTAACGCAGGCTGACCAAGGAATCTACCTGGAGAGGCCCCAAAGAGGAGAGGGGAGAAGGGAATAGTGCCCCTGAGAGACAACTGGAGTTCTGAGGATTGGGAGAGTGGAGAGAGGTCCAGCTAAACTGGCAGCCCTCCTTCTGGGAACTCAGACCCCAGGGGCTGGAATTCAGATTCCAGCTTCAGTCAGCCATGCCCCCAACAGGATCAGAGTCACCAGGGGAACTAAAGTCTCCACACCTTCTGACACTGGTGGGGAAGCTGCGGGCTGGCAAGAGCCATCTGCTGGGCAGGAGAGGAAAAGCACAAATTCTAAAGGCCTCATAGGAGGGTCTCATTCTCAGGAAAGCTCCATACATTCCCAGTGAGACCTGGGCCTCACTAGACTGGGAAAATCTGACTAGAGTCGACCATATCTGAGGAGACCCACTCACAAAAAGGTTACATAGAGGCAGAGCAAGAAACAGAAAAAATAAGAGGGGAAAAATTCTGATCAACTAAATAGAACCTAAGTTAGAGATCTAGAATAAGTTGAACTGAATAACAAAGACCAGAGAACAAAGCCAACCAACAAGAAAACCACTAGGTAAAAGATAGAAAACAAGCTCCAAAATAAACTAATCAAGAAAATCAGATGTCTAGACAACTTAAGTTAACAAGCCACACCAGGAAACATGAAAACATGGACCAGCCAAAGGAACAAACTAATAGCTCAGCTGAGACACAGGATTGGAGGCAACTAATGCTAAATAAATTAGATGAAATGAAGGAAGATATAGCAAAAGAGCTGAAGGATATAAAGAAGACACTGGCTGAACATAAAGAAGAATTCATAAACTTAAAAAAACAAATGGCAGAACTTACAGGAATGAAGGCCACAATGGAGGAGATGAAAAACACAATGGAGGGACACAACGGTAGATTTGAACAGGCAGAAGAAAGGATCAGTGAACTGGAAGACAGGTCATTAGAATTCATACACACAAAAGAACAGATGGTGAAAAAAATGGAAAAATATGAGCAGGGTCTTAGGGAGCTGAGTGACAACATGAAACACACAAATATATGTGTTATGGGTATCCCAGAAGGAGAAGAGAGGGGAAAAGGGGCAGAAAGAGTAATAGAAGACATATTCACTGAAAATTTCCCAACTCTTATAAAAGACAGAAAATAGAGATTCAAGAAGTACAACATACCCCAAATAGAATAGATCCCAATAGACCTACTCCAAGACACTTACTGGTCAGATTGTACAATGTCAAAGACAAAGAGAGGATTCTGAAAGCAACAAGAGAAAAGCGATCCATCACATACACGGGAAGGTCAATAAGACTATGTACAGATTTCTCTGCAGAAACCATGGAGGCAAGAAGACAGTGGCATGATATATTTAAGATACTGAAAGAGAAAAACTGCCAACCAAGAATTCTATATCCAGCAAAACTTTCCTTCAAAAATGAGGGAGAGATTAAAACATTTTCAGACAAGCAGACACTGAGAGAGTTTGTGAATAAGAGACCCGCACTACAAGAAATACTAAAGGGAGTGCTACAGGCTGATAGGAAAAGACAGGAGAGAGACAGTTGGAGAAGAGTGCAGAAATGAAGATTATCAGGAAAGGTAAAAGGAGAGGAAAAAATAAGATATGACATATAAATTCCAAAAAAAAAAAAAAAAATAATGGTAGTAGAAAGTACTGCCCTTACAGTAATAACACTAAATGTAAATGGATTACACTCCCCAATAAAAAGACACAGACTGGCAGAATGGATTAAAAAACAGGACCCATCTATATGCTGTCTACAAGAAACTCACTTTAGACACAAGGACAAAAATAGACTGAAAGTGAAAGGTTGGAAAAAGATATTTCATGCAAATAACAACCAGAAAAAAGTGGGAGTAGGTATATTAATATCAGACAAGTTAGACTTCAAAAGCAAAACAATTAAAAGAGACAAGGAAGGACACTATATATTAATAAAAGGGTGAATTCATCAAGAAAACATAACAATCATAAATATTTATGCACCAAACCAGAATGCCCCAAAATTCATGAGGCAAACACTGTGATCACTGAAAGGAGAAATAGATACCTCTACAATAATAGTTGGAGACTTCAATACACCACTCTCATCAATGGATAGAGCATCTAGACAGAGGATCACTAAAGAAACATAGATGTTGAATTGTATGATAAATGAACTAGACTTGACAGACATTTATAGAACACTACATCCAACAACAGCAGGATACACTTTTTTCTCAAGTGTTCATGGAACATTCTCTAGGATAGACCACATGTTGGGTCACAAAGCAAGTCTCAACAAATTTAAAAATATTGATATTATACAAAACACTTTCTCAGACCACAATGGAATGAAGTTGGAAATAAATAAAAGGAAGAAGGTCATAAAATTCACAAACATATGGAAGCTAAACAACACCCTCTTAGAAAACCAGTGGGTAAAGGAAGAAATTACAAGAGAAATTAGTAAATACCTCGAGGCAAATAACAATGAAAACACAACTTATCAAAACATGGGATGCAATATATGAAAAACCCACAGCTAACATCACACTCAATGGGGAGAGACTGAAAGCTTTTCCTCTAAGAGCAGGAACAAGACAGGGATGCCCACTATCACCATTGTTATTCAACATTATGCTGGAAGTTCTAGCTAGAGCAATTAGGCAAGAAAAAGAAATAAAAGGCATCCAAATTGGAGAGGAAGAAGTAAAACTTTCACTATTTGTAGATGACATGATTCTATATGTAGGAAATCCAGAAAAATCTACAGCAAAGCTACTAGAACTAGTCAATGAATACAGCAAAGTAGCAGGCTACAAGATCAACATGCAAAAATCTGCAGTGTTCCTATACACAAGTAATGTGCAACAAGAGGAGGAAATCAAGAAAAAAATCCCATTTACAATAGCAACCAAAATAATCAAGTATTTAGGAATAAACTTAACCAAGGACACAAAAGTCCTTTACATAGAAAACTGTAAGAAACTGCTAAAAGAAATTGAACAAGACCTGAAAAAATGGAAGAACATGCCATGTTCATGGATTGGAAGACTAAATATAGTTAAGATGGTGATTTTACCTAAACTGATTTACAGATTCAATGCAATACCAATTCAAATCCCAACAACTTACTTTACAGAAATAGAAAAACCAATAACTAAATTTATTTGGAAGGGTAAGTTGCCCCGAATAGCCAAAAATGTCTTGAGAAAGAGGAATGAAGTGGGAGGTCTCACACTACCTGACTTTGAAGCATATTACAAAGCTACAGTGCTCAAAACAGCATGGTACTGGCATAAGGACAGATATACTGATCAATGGAATCAAATTGAGTGTTCAGAAGTAGACCCTCGCATCTACGGACAACTGATCTTTGATAAGGCAGTGAAGCCGAAGCAACTGGGAAAGAGCAGCCTGTTCAATAAATGGTGTTTGGAGAACTGGATATCCATTTCCAAAAGAATGAAAGAGGATGTCCATCTCACACCTTATACTAAAATTAACTCAAAGTGGATCAAAGACCTAAACATTAGCACCAAGACCATAAAACTCTTAGAAGAAAATGTAGGGCAATATCTTAAAGATCTTGTGATAGGAGGTGGTTTCTTAGACCTCACACCCAAGGCACGAGCAACCAAAGAACAAATAGACAAATGGGATCTCCTCAAAATTAAACACTTTTGTACATCAAAGGACTTTGTCAGAAAAGTAAAAAGGCAACCTACACAATGGGAGATGATATTTGGAAACCACATATCAGATAAGGGTTTAATATCCCGAATATATAAAGGAATCCTGCATCTCAATAACAGAAAGACAAACAATCCAATTAAAAAATGGGCAAAAGACATGAACAGACATTTTTCTGAAGAGGAAATACAAATGGCTCAAAAGCATATGAAAAAATGCTCAACTTCACTGGCTATTAAGGAAATGCAAATCAAAACCACAATGAGATATCATCTCACACCTACCAGAATGGCCATTATCCAAAAAACAGAAAATGACAAGTGCTGGAGAGGGTGTGGAGAAAGAGGCACACTTATTCATTGTTGGTGGGAATGTAGAATGGTGCAACCACTCTGGAAGACAGTGTGGAGGTTCCTCAGGAAGCTAAATATAGATTTGCCATATGACCCGGCTATTCCATTGCTGGGTATATACTCAGAGGAACTGAAACTTAAGACACAAACAGACATTTGTAAACCGATGTTTATTGCAGCATTATTCACAATTGCCAAGAGATGGAAACAGCCCAAATGTCCATCAAAGGATGAATGGATAAACAAACTGTGGTATATACACATGATGGAATATTATGCAGCTGTAAGACAGAACAAAGACATGGATCATGTAATAATGTGGATGAACCTTGAGAACATTATGTTGAGTGAAGTTAGCCAGAAACAAAAGGACAGATTCTGTATGGTCTCACTAATATGAACAGACATTAATGAACAAACTTTGGGAGTTAAAAACTGACAACACAGGTGACCAGGAGATAGAAAGAGGGCAGAGACCAGCCATTTGATGCTGAAGGACTACAGAATCTTTAGGATTGATTGCATAGATCCAGATATAGATAGCATAATACTGTGTGATGGTAGCATGGTATTGTAAGTACACTGAACAAAGATGCCTGTGAGTAAAGCTGAAAGAGGTGGGATAGGAGAATGTATGACACCAGAGGTAAAGATAGATGATAAAGACTGGGACTGTATAACGTGGCAAAAACTGGAGTGGCCAATGACTGTTACTAAATATACAAATATAAAAATATTTTTGCATGTGGGAAAGCAAATGAATGTCAACCATATAGAAATTTGAAAAGGGGATGGTATTCAGGAAAAAACATAATCAAAGCAAACTGAAGTCTATGGTCAACAGTAACATTGTAATATACCTCCATTAAATGTAACACAGGCAATATGCCAATGCTAAATGTATATGAGAGGGGGATATAGGGGAGGAATATGGGATTCTTGGTAGCGGTGTTATTTGCTGTCCTTACTAGTATATTGTATTGTACGACATGTTATTTTTTTTTTTTATCATTTTTTTGTTATTGCTGAAAAAACAATTTTTCTTGTAGTAATCAGTATGTTCAAGTGCTGATTGTGGTGATAAATGTACAAGTTTATGGTGATACCATGAACAACTGATTGTACACTGTGGATAAATGTATGGTATGTGAATATAACTCTATAAAATTGTAGGAAAATATATATATAGGAGTAAAAGTGTTGGAGAAAACATGGTGTGAGGGATGATGCCTCACCAATATGGACTAACTACAATGTGTAAACTCAGAATTGAATCTTAGAACATAGCCTAATGTGGACATAATAATTGTAATAGTCCCTAGATTGTAAGCTCTTACAGCAGTTAACTCTATCCCTGAATTGTAATGCCTATCTCTAAACTTTGAGATGCTGATCCCCTAGTGTATAACCTGATTGGTCTTTAGAACAATGCATATCTCTGAGACACCTGAAACTCAGAGCTAGAGCTGGGCAGATATGAATGTCAGTATTAGTGCATACAGCCACTGTAAAAAAAAAAAAAGCTGAAAAAGAGCCCAGACTTCAATTAGTGATATGAATGAAGCAGGTCTGGTTAAGACCAGGGCAAGCCAGGCCAAAGGGTAAAGGTTGAAATTGATTGTGTTTTAAAACTTCAACTTCCATATGAGACCAAGGGAACAGATATCTATTTGGTGCAGGATCTAAATTTTCTAAACGGTACAACTCTACAGTCAATTTGTTCAAACACCACAATTGCATGGAACTTTGAATAGGAAGTGAGTTACGGTAGGTTAGTATAGGCTGGAGTGAAATAGTGACACATCCCAGAGTAATTTGGCCAGATAATAAAAAATATATTTACAGCCTCCCCCTCCCCAGCCCTGAGGATCTGGGGGAAGGTGCAGATGTGTTAGACATCCTCACCTGGACTGGTGTTGATGTTGTCACAAACATGGGGACTGGTGGTATGATGTGCTGAGCCCTCGAGCATGGGACTTGCCCTTATGAAGCTCATTACCACAAACGAGAGTCTACACTTGCATGTAATGGTGCCTAAGAGTCTTCCCCTGAGTACCTGTTTGTTGCTCAGATGTGGCCCTCTCTCTCTCTAACTGAGCCATCTCGACAGGTGAACTTGATGCCCTCCCCCCTACATGGGACCCGACTCCCAGGGGTGTACATCTCCCTGGCAATGCAGAATATGACTCACGGGGATGAATGTGGACCCAGCATCGTGGGACTGAGAGTAACTTCTTGACCAAAAGGGGGATGCAAAATGAGACAAAATAGTTTCAGTGGCTGAGAGATTTCAAATGGAGTCGAGAGGTCACTCTGGTGGAGATTCTTATGCACTATATAGGTAACACCTCTTAGGTTTTAATGTATTGGAATAGCTAGAAGTATATACTTGAAACTACCAAACTCCAACCCAACAGTCTGGACTCCTGAAGACAATTATATAATAATGTAGATTACAAGGGGTGACAGTGTGATTGTGAAGACCTTGTGGATCACACCCCCTTTATCTAGTGTATGGATGAGTAGAAAAATGGGGATAAAAACTAAAGGACAAATGGGGTGGGATGGGGGGATGATTTGGGTGTTCTGTTTTCACTTTTATTTTTTATTCTTGTTCTGGTTCTTTCTGATGTAAGGAAAATGTTCAGAGATAGATAGTGGTGATGAAAGTATAACTATGTTATCATACTGTGGACAGTGGATTGTATACCATGGATGATTGTATGGTGTGTAAATGTATTTCAATAAAACTGAATTTAATAAAAAAAAAAAAGTAAACTTAGGGAATTGTGATTTACAAATAGAGCATTGATCACATGTCTTTTATCATGATTCCAAATCTCACTGTTAAAACTGTAAAGAAAATAACAATTTTAAATTATATACCAACAAGGACAGAAGGAATGGAAAAAGTGACAAGACCAGATAAGATATGTCAACGAATTTGAAATATGGAAAGTAGATGGATGAGTTGCAACTAACTTAACAGAGCAGAGAAAGATAATCTTCAAGGACATGGAGTCAATAATAAGATTGCTAATTCACTCCACTGAAAACCAGATGGCTCAGGTCTTGAAGGCAAGAAGTACTTTCAAAGGCTCAAGTAAGAGTGACAAAGCTGAGAACAATGGAATTGAAGTCTCCTAATTTCTTCCCCAAATTTTTGGTGCCAGAAATGTGTCCCTTCCTCTCCAGCAGAATGGAGGTGGTATTCTCTCTCAGAAGGCTGAATTGGTAAGGCTTTCAACTCAAAGAACTAAGGATTAATGAGGAGCAAAACTAAGGATTAATGCAAGTATGCATAATGCATGGTAACCCCTCTGTGCTCTCTTCCTTTGATATATTTTGTGGGATTTTTTTTTTTTTCTGGGCAGTGGACAGATGAAAAATAGACCTACAGATGACAAGTTTTCAGGAATTCCCTCACTGGTCACCCTATAGTGATGTTCTTTATTCTGTGAGACTCCATCACAAAGGGCTTCCAGTTGCCACTTCAGTATCTCATGATAGTTATAAATGGTTAGCGAAAGATCACCAAATATTTGCCAAAACTGACAACAAAGAAAGACTCCAGCAGAAACAGGCAGCCAAGAAAACAAAACAAAAAAAACAACAAAAAAAACTGAATTAAATCTATAAAATCAAGAAGCATAAAAAAGTTACTTTTTGAAAGAAAATAACAGGATGCTATGCAAAAGAAGGGGTATTCAGAAAATAAGAAGAGCCAAATGAATGTATTTTGGACCACGAGACACGAATGACTAGATATGTGTAACTTCCTGTTACGTGTAACTGTTGCTAGAGGGAAGGGAAACCCCTCAATTTCCCCTCTGCTCTTCCTGCTGGTTGGTATGCACACAGGTGGCTGGAGCAGCCGTTGTGAATAATAACATGGAAACTATGTGCTTAAAAGGGCAGATAAAGAAGATAGGACAACCTGAATTTCTAACACTGTAAGCTACCATGTCAGACATGGACTGTCTATATTTAGAGTTAGATACCTGAGGGAAATATTTCTGTCTAATTTAATCCACAGTTACTTAGTGTCTCTCTACACCTATGTAGTAATGGTACATAGTTGGTGAATTTTTGATAATTTGAATTTTGATAAGCACACTACTACTGCAATGGAAAACAGGAAAATGATGCAAATGAATATTAGGAGCAAGTAGCAGTCACTGTTGCAAAAGTAATGGTCAAATAATTACAGCTTGGAAAAGAAGAAATTACAACCTAGAGTGCTATGGCTATCTAAAATATCAATTAATTTTAAAGATACAAGGAAGACCATTTAAGAATAGCAAGGTGTCAAGATGTTCATCTCTTATTCATTGTTTTTTAGAATGCTACTGGAGAAGGTATTTCAAAAATGGTGAAAATTAACCATGAAAGGAAAAAATATACGAATCAGAAGCAAACATTCAGCACAGGAAAAAGACACCAAAACTTCGCAGCAGTGCTATAAAAAGAAGTTCCATGACAACAACAATTTAGCAGATCTAGAATGAAATCAATTCAAATTGAAAGATGAGGACACAATTTTTCAGGAAGAAAGAGTCAAAATTATCAATAGAGTTGATAGCTTACCTGACAAAGTATTTGGGCATATTGAGAGGAATTCCAGAGTTTTCTGAAAAAGTTTGGGGTTAAACAGTGATAGGCAATGTGGTAGACTGAAACATGTACCTCAACAAATACATTTTCTTAATCTTAATCTGTGTCTGTGTGAGAGTGAACCTATTTGTAGATAAGAACTTTTGGAGATGTTGTTATTAGTTAAGACATGGCCAAATTGTATCAGGGTGGGTCTTAATCCATATTTACTGGAAGCTTCATAAAGAGAGGAAATTTGTCACAGAAGGTAACTAAAGATGACGCCAAGGGATGGAGGCAGACATGCAGGTCAAGGAACCCCAAAGAAGGTGACAATCCAGTACTAGAATGCTACAGACTCCTAGAGAAAGTATGGTCTTGCTGATGCTTGATTTAGGACTTCTCTAAAACTGTGAGCTAATAAATTTTTGTTGTTTAAGTCAACTCATTGTTATTTGATATAGCAGCTCTGGCAAATTAAAGACAGAAAGAAGATATATGCACACAAATAAAAATAATTATTAACTCCAGGAAAAATAAAAAGTCATACAAATAGTAAATGCAATCATAATAAACAATGGAAGTAAGTTCTAAGTAATATTTATAATCATAAATATGTAACCGTTGAATACTGAATTGGAAACTGAGATAAAGTGGCATTGAGTTGAGTCTGTGGAGAGGGAAATGGGTAAGAGGATATTCATTAAAAAGGTTATATTCTCACCCTCCATCATAGGCAATGAGTTGTTTTGTAAAATGGAAAAAAAAAGAGATAGAAAATGTAGTAAATGTTATATCAGTATTTATAAATATGTTGATATATGCCAGCAGAAACTGAGTTGCATCTGTTTGCCTCTCGGAAATGGAAATCAGAGACGTGGAGTGGTAGGGCAGAAACTGCTATTCTCAGACTGTTCCTTGTAGTACTATTATTTTTATTTAAGAAAAAACCTTATGTATTGAATGAAAATAAAATGTAAAAATGCCCATCTTCCTTCATTTCCTGTTTTCAGCTTCACAAATTTCCCAAGGTAAGTAAATGTAAACAGTTTCTTTACCCACTTGGAAGTGGAAGAAGCTAGATTTTCATGTCAAGAAATTTTCCTTTCACATCATTGTAACATAACCCCTAAGCACCTCAGTTTGGATCAACATTGGTCTGATACAGAGAAATGAAAGAAACTTTGTTTCCTGGTTCTCTGAGCCCTGCTCACTCTCAAATACACTCAAATAATCAACAATTTTCCAAAAGTTCAGTTAGAAGAGGTTACAAAGATGAGGCAGGACCTTACATTTGCTAACCCAATATACTCGTTAGACTTAGTCCATCGATAATTTCTTACTTGAAATCCAAATAAAAATGCATATTTCATATTAATTTCCCTTGAAGTATGCAACTAGTCTTGAGAGAAATAATAATATGCATTTACATTTTTCCATCTTCAAATATTTTAAAGCATTGTGTCATAATCAATAACTCTATGAAGTTAAGCAAAGCACATACAAATGTTTATAACTTGTAATGCATATAGCTTTAATTATGCAATATGATTAAGGAATAAATTCATACTTTTTTACTTTTCCAGTCTTTCTTTGTTTTTCACCCTTCCTTACTTTCCTTTTCTTCTTCCTTCCTTCTTCCTTTTTACACTTTTTCTCTTAGAGGAAATTTTTCTTTATTCTTTCCAGAAGTACTACATAAAAGGCAGAATGCTTTCAAACATTAGCTTAGAGCAAAACCTCATCAGTTTAAGAATGAAGAGTGCATCACTTAATGAATTGACATCTGTATCTCTGTTACCAAATGGATCTAAAGTGACATCTCAAGGCCCTGTTAATGAGATTGTCTTATGTAAGGGAATCTGGTAATAGGATCATAACAAATCCAATTATTTAGAGATAATGGCAACACAAATTAAATTAATTAATGCTCAATTTGCCCTTCACAAACAGAAGTATAAAAAAGTTAACCAGAAATATAGTCATGCTAGTGATGAAATACTGTATTTTAAGATCAAAGTCTAAAATTTGCAAATTGGGAATTTGACAGAACATAGGTAGCTGTGTGTTTGGAAAAGACATTTAGAAGAAAAATGATTTCAAACCCATCAACAACTGATTCTCTTTGATCATCTGAAGCTACGTTAGGCAGGGTATTTCTACTTCTAGAAATTTCATGGACTATTCCATTATCTGAAGTGCTCTTCTAGTTTTAATATTAGCCTAAGCTTCAGTTGTTTTTACTGCAGCCATCAATCTCCCAATATAACTGTACTCTTACAGACGTAATTGTATATGTTTATCATAATAGCTGTGCTATTGGTACTAGAAGTGTGCATCTCACGGAAATCATGAGAACTTTCTGGGAGATTACCTCTAGGTAGAATTTCCTTAGATAATCAGTCATGCTATACAGAAATGAGTTCAGAGAGAAAAGTAAGATAATGTATTTCTATGACTCATAGCTTTACTAAACTGACTCACACGTGCAGAAAAGTGAAAATGTCTTTAAAACAACAGACTTGATTGCTTCTGATTCTAAGTGTTACATCAGTATATTATTTTACACATTGAGCTACCATCATATTCATCTCTGTCTCATGTAAAGATGAGAAGAATGGAAGAGAAAAATAAAATAGACTGTTTTCTTCATTCAATGACATAAAATTGTGCCAGAATCACAGTATTCTATTCATTCATTACATGATTTATTTTGTAAAGTACTATGCACCAGGCACTCTTCTAGGTCCAAGAATCATTACATAGACAAAAGTCCTGCTCTTATGAGAATTCCTTGCATTCATTCTGTTGGGGTGCAGAATGAGAGCAGGACATCCAGACATAGTATAGAAAAAAACAAATTAATTAGACAATATATTTTTAGGTAGAGATTAGTGCTCTGAAAAACATGAGATAATGTGATAGAGCTCCGGTAATAGTGGAGGCCATATGCATTTGGTTGTTAGAGTAAACCTTTCTGAGGGGACAAAATTTGAATTGAAACCTGAATGACAACTAGGAACCAAGTATTTAAGATTTCATGCTCAAGCCCTGCAGGCAAAGAAAATAGCAAATGGAAAACCTTGTGGGAGAGCCTGCTAATGTCTCCTTTTAATAAAAACAAAACAAAAACAAAATCTTCTCTAAGATTTAGCTTGACACATGTTTACCCAGCCACAGACTACATTTCCCAGTTAGGTTAGGTGAGCAACAACTGGAATATATATATTTTGTAAGTTATATCACTTAAAGAGGAAGTTACTTTTCCCTGATTTTCTGTTTTCTTCTTCTTGAGGGTAGAAATCCACAAATGGTGTTCATCTTAAGCTATGCAAAAAAAGAAAACACTCTAGAAGCTGTGAGAGCAGCTAGATGGAAGGATCCTTGGCCTATGCCAATCTGTTACATGAGAGAGAAAGGAGTTTCTATCTAGTATAAGCAACTGAATTTTTTCGTTCTCTGAGAACTGAAAGTTCAGCCTTCACGTTAACTGATACTGTCCCTATTGCAGGAATAACCTTGGTGTCTTGAAGGAAAAATAAGAAAACCTATGTGCATACAATATAGTGAGCTAGTAGAAACGTGGCAGACAATGATTTCCGAGAATTAGGCACTGATCAATTTATGGATGGTCTTGTAAATCTAGTTAATCATTTAATTTTGATTACATTCAATGGAAAATTTTCAGATGAGAGAGATTTAATTTGACTTCCTCTTTAAAAGGACTACTTTGATTGTTGTAAATGAAATTGATTCCAATGGGTCAACTGCAAGCAAAGACCAGTAATTAAGCTATTTAAATAATCCCAGTGAGAGACTGGGAGGAATGGAATCAATGGAGAGTCCAAAAAACATTTAGTTATATTTTAATCCATGAAAACACATATAATACTACCAAACTATTCATTTAACAAGTAATCTTTAAAGACCTATGTGTCCACTACTATGTTAAAAATTGGATATACAATGATGAATTAGACATAGTCTCTAACTTTATTGGAGTCTGTAGATAACACGCAATGGACACATAATTTGAAATTGGAAAAATTGCTACAAAGATATAAGGTATGGTTCTTTGAGAAAAAATAGAGTTTACTAAATTTTGATTAGGCCTCTCTTAGGAAATGTGTAAACTAATATGTAAAATACAAGTGATTGTTACCCGGGGAGTGGGGGTAGGGGGTAGGTTGTATGGAGGTCTGGGTAGAGGCATAAATAAAAGATGTGAAGTGGGAATGAGCTTGACTGACTGAATGAAATATAATGGAAAAAGAAAATTGCTTTTATCCAGTATAAAATGTAAGGACGTGATACAACAAGAGTGGCAATGATAATTCTAATGTGTGTATAATATTTTAACAATTTAGATTAAACTAAATATACAAAATATTGCCTATAAATATGCTTCTGGCTAGGACACACATCTTAAGTCATGAAGACAACATTTTGAATAGATACCTTTGAAAAACGTATCTTTGTTTTTTCCCCTCAAAATGAGAACTATAACTTTATTCAAATCCATTAAAATAAATGGATTTAGTCTGGATTTTTCACACTTTCTGATATAATACTAGGTTAGAATTTAAAGAAATGGGTGTTATTCTCTTGAATCATTTGTTTTTCAATAGATACTATTTTTATAAGTTTATTATTTTTAATCAAATCTCTTTTAATTTATTGTTTAATACTGTTAACTAAATTAGGAAAATTAAATATGTACTTAACCCCAGTTTAGAGATGGTGAAACAAACTTCACTAGAATTTTTTTTCTGAAGAAAATACATAACTCTTTTGAATATGATGGTAGTAGAAAATCAAATAATAATGATGGAAAGGATTTTGAAGAAGTATGGTAAAAGAATTGTCTGTATTCTTTTTATTAAGTATTGAGTTCAGTTTTGAATTCATGACTGTTGTTGAAGTGTAAATTCCAATACACTATTTGTAGAGATTTACTGTTTAATGAAGCAATGAAACAATCTTAAACCAAGAAGCATTTGCATGCAAAATATTAAAAACATAAATTTGGAGCAAAATTATTCTTTGAAAGACTATTGAATGAAAAAGATGACAGATACAGATGTATAATATTTTACATATAAACATTTCTGCTTTTGGGTCTTCTATATGGTTGCACTTCAGCTTCCCAAGACAAAGTAATATACAACTCTGCCAGTTTGGATGTATTATGTCCCCCAAAATGCCATGTTCTTTAATGAGTTTTTGTGGGGGCAGACATATGAGTGTTGATTAGGTTGGAATCTTTTGATTAAGTGTTTCCGTGGAGAGGTGACTCAATCAATTGTGGGTGAAACGTTTGATTAAATTATTTCCATGAAGCTATGGACTCTGCCTATTTAGGGTGGGTCTTGATTTAATCACTGTAGTCCTATAAAAGAGCTCAGACCAAAGGAGCTCAGTGCTACAGTTTAGAGAGACATTTTGAAGACGCCCATTGAAAGCTGACGCTGACATTTTGGAGAACACCATTTTGAAATGCAACCTGGGAGCAAGCAGAAGTTCACCTTGTGCTCTTCCAGCTAACAGAGGGTTTCCGGATGCCATCGGTCATCCTTTGGTGAAGATACCTATTGTTGATGCCTTACCTTGGACACTTTATGGCCTTAAGACTGTAACTTTGTAACCAGATAAACCCCCTTCATAGTTGCCAATCCGTTTCTCGTATTTTGCATAACAGCAGCATTACCAAACCAGAACAGCAGCATGTAAGTTTGCCATGACATTAGTGAAAAACAGCGTCAAAGAAGTTCATTAGAAACGTTAAGTGAATCTGTAGTCAATAAAGAAGCTCATGCAACACTTTCCAATGACACCATACCCCAACATTGTCAGGAATTGGCTAATTATATAAAAGACTAACTCATTGAAAAATAAAGTGAGCAAATTATTTTTCGTTGCAACTTGATAAATGTAAGATATTGTTAGCTGGAATCTTTCAGTATAGATATTTCATCATAATGACAATAAGGAGTAAGAAATATTTTTTTAGATTCATTGCCAACCAACACAACTAGCTCTGAAGTATATAAAGCTATGAAGGATTAGATATGAATTGGAGATTAAATTATTTTTAGGAATGTGTTTTAAGGCAGAAGTTTGCATCAAATTAAGGCATGTCACCTCAGAATGTAAATCAGCAGACCACTTGTTTTATTATGGCATTTGCTATGAAAAAAAAGCCATATAAACTAAACAATGTGTTTAGTAATGTATTAAAATGATATATATATATATATATATATATATATATATATATATATAAAGGCTCATGTATTAAATTTGAATTATGCTCTATTAAGCAATAAAAATTGATTATAAACAAACTCTATTTCATGCTAAAGTATGATTTTTTTCAAGGATAAATATTCACTTGCAAATGTTTGAACTATAGAACAAACTCTCAGTGTTTCTGTAAGATAAGAAACCAGTTTAATCCCAACTCTTTAAAGATGTGAATTGGATAAATTTGATTATATGTCTTACATATAGGTATTTTTAATGATCTTAATCTTTCCAACCAGAGAAAGAATAAATCATGCTGTTTTAATGGCAGATAATATCAAAGGGAACAAAGGAATGTTAGAAGTTTGGAAAAAAATAATTTCTAAGGATTGTTATGACAGGGCTCCATATCTTACAGTGAATTATGTTCCAACAATTATCAGTAAAATAGGTCATGACTTTTATATTACAGATAGTTGAAAGTAATCACCAATCACCTTATGAATTTGATATTATATTTTCAATTCTATTTTTCATTAAAATATATTCATGCATAGGTGATTTGTGTATCTGAATTCATTTATTTTATAAAAAGAGATAATTTAAACATAACAGCTTCACAGTATAAATTTTAGATGAATGTATTTCAAAACTAGAGCATAACTTTGTTCATTGGATAAAAATTAAAAATGAATATATTGAATTTAGCAAACTTGCTTTATAATCTCTTCTTCCACTCTTTTCAACATGCATTGCTGAAACTGGCATCATGAGTGATTTTAAAACACTAAAAGAATTTAGACATGCATTATCTCCTGGAAGTAGTGAGGTCATAATCCAGTCCAAATTTGATACATTAAGCAAATAGCAAGTACATTTGCCACATTAAAAACTTCAAATATTGATAGATCTGTTCAAAACAGACATAAGGATGTTCTGTGGGGAACGTTTATTTCATTCATAAACTTACATTTAGTTATGCTTTGTGATGACACAATGTTATAAGCACAATAGTGATTCTCTTGACATACATTTTTTCTTTCTTGCTTTGATTATATTTCTTAAAGTGCACTTTTGTTTGTATTAAATCTTAAAATTAAAATTGTTTTTTATGTTTTGTATGGTTACTTATTTCATTTTTTCTAGAATTTCACCTTTTTCTGTCAGCTTTTTCAAAAATATTGTTTTAAGATAGATTGGGGGAAAAGTGGTTCTTCAAAACTTAAGATTTTGTAAAACTTGTGTAGTTTACATTCCCACACCACGTTCTTTCTGTGGCCTATCACTTTCACGTGATTTTTTAAAAAGAAGTTCTTGTTTAATTGTTTATTTTCCCTTCCAGATTTAAAGGTCTTAAATTGCACAAAACTGTCTATAACTGTCTCGGGTTCATTATAGATGCCTCATATATATTAGTTTAAAGAGCATTGAAAAATAATTGTTATTTAAAACAACACACTCATGCAATAAAATCTAAATATTTTGATGGTACAATATTCCCACATTTAAACTAGATAATAGTAAAAATTTTCTAATTCTTGAAAGTATTAGACAGAATTGATAAGGAGGTTGATGGAACATAATAACTCCTATGTATACGCAAAGCGATCCTCCAAAATAACAATGGTTGCTATCTTCTGGTTGCTATGACTTTGCATGACTGTTTCTTTGTTCTTAGAGTTCTACTGTATTTTCCTTTTTTCTGTACTGTATAAGAAATATGTTAGCAATAGTAATTCTGGGTCCAAATTCAGCTTCTATATGACATGGTCACTGTGTCCACTTAAACTTGATATATATTTTTTTTATTTTCCATGTGTTTCATTCATTAATATTATGTAAAGTAGCTTGTTGTAGTACCCTAATTAAATCAAAGAGAGAAGAAAGAATTTTGATTGCTTGCTCATTTAACAAATATTTACTGAGCACCCATTTTAAATCAGAAATGTTCATGCATTACATATATAGAAAAGTTAATAAAACAGGCATATCCCTGCCCAAATAGGGCTTATTTTCTAGGTGGGAGAATGAACCTCACATTTGCAATAAATCTTTTCAGAATGATCAGAAAGAAGACAATATTAGCAGATTGATGTAACATTAGATAATAATGTTGCTGCATAACTTCATTTATATCATTTCAATTTTTATTAACTTTCCCAGTCCCTTCTAACATAGCAAATATCTCTGAAGGATATCTTTCTTCACATTTACGGTGGTCCCTGTGCCTTGTAGTCAAAATTCTCTACAGCAGATTTCTCAAAATAGAAGACAATACATTGAGCATTCTTAGCCTCCCATGTATTATACTTACGTAGAGGATAAAAGAGAAAGAAATACATATTCAATGCCTAAAGAAGAGAGCAGTATACCTTTCAGCTGTTTGAAAAATAGGACTATTATAAATTTAATAAAGTATTCTTCAATGTAGTGTATTCCGACCAAGTTAAAGCACTCACTTCATATCCTAGCACTTTATCCCCACATATGCTACTTCATTGTTTTAAACTAGTTGATTTATAAAAAATGCCATCAACGTAGTACAAATTAATGAAAGAGCAAAATACATTTGTGATACCTTAGGTATATGACAGGCAATTAAAAAAAATGGTATTGATTTGCCTAAAATGTTAAATGACATAATAGCCATACAGTAAAGTACTGAATAATTTAAGTAAATCAATGTTTTCTGAATTTTGTAGGAGTATAAACTGTCTTGGGTGCTAAGGCAAATCAATATAATAAAATAAAAATGAAGTGGTTTATAACGATAAATGTATGGGTTGATAATAATCAGAGGTGGAATCTCATTTAGCCATTGTAACAAACAACTTCCAGGCATCTTTTGTGCATTATTCCCATCAGAAAACATGGTATCATATAGTCGATTGATTTTAGCACTTAAATAGCTTTTCATTTTCAAGACACCTAGCCTCTGTATAAACTAAATCTTTCCCAGAGTTTCATTAGTTATGGCTTGGTTTAGAATGATAATACATATTTACTACCATTAGAGCTATTCTGTGTGTTTTATGTGGTTTGTAAATAATGCTATATTTTATGAGGAAATGAGAAATGTTTGTTATGCTCCTATGTATCTGCAAGATTTAGGATTTAACATTTTTGTGCTTTCACTGATCTCTTTTTATTCCCTTTTCCAAAGGTATATTTCTTAAGTGAATAATTCAATTGAAAATATTTATTTTTCATTTAATGTAAGTGGGTCTATATGCATTGTTTATTCTCATCATTTTGTTTAGAAAATAGAAATGTGGTGAGATATGTACATGTAGAGACATGCTCTTTCCTACATAATTATTTTTTGGTGTGGTTTACAATTTTAGAAATCTAATGAAACCTATGTACTAGCTCCACAGGAAAAAATACAATGCAGACATAAACACAATGATCTTTATAATTTAAGGGAATTCAGTTTCACTCTGGATTATTTTTATATTAAAACAAAAATTAGCAATGAAAACAGCTATGATCAGCAGTGCTGATAGCTTTAAATGCTTCAGTGTTTTCTATGGACTTAAATAGATGAAAGCAGATGTGTTAAGAGTAGAAATACTTTAATCATAATTCTTACCCTTCTCTAAATTCCACAAGAGCCCAAAGACCTTAGAACATCACCAAGATAAGACAGGTGGGGAAAAGAGGAGTCATTCCTGGATGGGAGATCCAAAGTGAGCAGATGACTAACAGCCAGATTATGGAAAGAAAAAGAGAAAACACTCTATTATTGAGTCTTGGCAATAAAGCATGGTGGATTAACATAAGGACCCTAAAGTCAGAAAGTCTGGGATTTGATCCCCGCTCAACTCTCTTATACCACAACCTGGGTAAAATCACTTAAAATCTCTCTAATAGTATCCTCATCCGCAAACTGAGGATAATAATGGGATTTATTTCATACAGCTGATGTGGGGATGAAATGCTTAATCCATGTAAACTGCTTGGAAGAATGCCCGGCCCACACTAAATAGGAAGATTGGTACTAAACTCTGGATGCCCTCCCTTGTTTTGCAGTAACCCTGTTTGTTGGGAGAGCGGCACTGGGCTAAAATCTGACAAATTTGGGGAGGAAGAAAAAGCCCTGGAAAGACTGTTTGGAGGAGCAGCCAAGCTATACAGATTGTTCACTCCACACCTATTTATACCAAAGAATAAGGAGTAGAAGCGTTTGCCTGGAGGAATGAGCAGAGTATAAGGCCACTGGCCAGAAAACAGAGAACCCTGTGCAGGAGACACTGGGATCAATGAAAAGTGTCACCCATCTCTCCCCCATTAATTATCTGTGCATGGTTTAGAAAGTTTATGTAGTGTTTATAAAACAGGCTAATGGGAAATCTCAAATTCAAAATACAAGCACAAAACCCAAATTAGCAAACTTTCAGAGAAGGCAATCCCATAAAAGTAAGAGATCCAACTCAACAAACAGAAAATAAAAAACAACAAAATGAAATGTAATGTAGAAAGCAACAAAGACATTAAAATGAATATAAATAATAACTTCAGAGTGATATTAGAAGGCAGCACCATAAGACAGCATACTAAAGATTTTTAAAATTAAAAATTTTGCTGTGGGAAAAATGGAAAAGTTTAGTAGGGAGCTGAATAGCAAAATGAGAGGAGAATTAACACGCAAATGAAATGGGACAGTTTTCCCGAGGGGAAAATGCACATGTTCAGAGAAACAGAAACTGTGAAAGAAAAGTTAATAGATATAAAAGAAAAGGTATAACTTATACCAAATATGAAGTTGAAAGCAGTGGGGAGAAAGTTGAGAAGGAAGAATGTGTTACTCATATCTTTAAAACATATAGAGAAAAGTTACAATGTTGATTAAATTAAATTGGCAATATAGCATTGATATCTTAAAGCAAAAATGTAAATGGAAGAAACAAAATATTAATGGAATTTAAATCTCCAACTCTAACTTTTCCCTGAACTCCAGACTCATAAAACTACCTTCCCATACAATACTGCATCTGCATGTCTAATAAACATCTAAATTACAATATGAACACGGAACTCTGACTTTCTCCCCACAGAGAAAAAACTTCATCTGCCTTTTCCATCTCAATAAATGGAAATTCAATTACAGTTGCTAAGACCAAGAATCTTACAATTTTTCTGACTCTTCCTGTCCTTCAAGTGCATATCCATTCCAATAATAGATCAATTTGACTCTCATCTCAAAATATACATAAAATTTTACCAATTCTGAAACTTTCACCACTAACACGCTTTTCTAAGCTACTCTCCTTGCGTGCTTGGATATTTATCTAACTGATCTCTCTACACAAATCTTACATTAGCCTTTCAAAATCTCAGTCAGATAAAATTGTTTCTTTGCTTAAAACTCCCCAAGATGCTTCATCTCATTCTAAATTAAAGCCAAGTCTTTCTAGAGCAAACTGGTTTCCATGTGATTTAGCCTTCAGCTACCTTTTTTTTACCTTTTCTCACTTATCTCCATCCTTCCTCAGCTTCTTGCTGTTTCTTGAACATGCCAAGGATTCTGCACTTCTTTCAGAGCCACTGTACTTGTTTTTATCTTTCTGCCCCAAATCCACTTTGCTCACATCTTGGCTTCCACTGGTATGAGTTACAAGTGAGACCCAGACATCCACACTCCCTGCCTTCCAATACCCACAACTTTGCCATTGTCATTCACCTCAAATATACTGGGACTGATTACATTATGCCCTCTCATCCTGTGCAAACAGGTCACTACAGGGAGCCTAAGAGTTTCATTTCAGTCCATTTACATATAATAATCTAAAAAATGATCTAAATCTTAGTCTCATCACTGTTGCCATTCTTCCCCAATTCCTCTAATTTTTCCACCATGCCTTCTGAAACGTGTGGTCCACCATCTGCAAAATAAATTTTATCTTTCACCTTTTCTCTCAATATGAACTTCATCTTCTTCTTCAGTGAGCCTGGGCTCTCCTGGAGAAGTTAATGTTTCTTCACGGTATTCCCAAGGGTGGCTTCCTCTCACTCCCCTCCAATGAACTTGAACCACAGGCTCTAGATATAGGACAGGCATCTTTCTTGCTCCTGGTTAAGAGTTTGACACCGTTCTCCCTCCCACCTCCCTAAAAATTCCCAGTTTTAAAACTCTTATTAACACTTTATATTTTCAACTATGAAACTTTATTGCTGCTGTTTCCCAATATCTGCTTTATTCACCCTTATTTTTGGATGACTTCAATTCCTAGTTCATTGTCACTCTCTTTATAAGTAACCTTGTCTAAATTCTTCATGATTTTAATACACACATATATGATCCTTCCAATAACCTAACTTCTCACTTCCTTGAGTCTTCTCCCTTAAGGCTCTTATTTTTCACCCAACCTAGGCAAGTTGCAAACAGAGCTTGTTATTACAGTATCTGCAAACTCTTCACAGTCTCAATTTTGTATATTCAGTTGTCTGACAACCACCTCCTATCATTTGAAATTGCTTCCTCTAGAACTCAGGCTCCAACAATCCTTCTTCCCCATAGGAGCTTCAAATCTTCCTACATTTTTACTGCTCCTCTCTTGACCCTTATCCAGCCTACATTCTGGGCTCAGTAAAATAATTTATCTTTTGCACATCCTTTTGGCATCTCTGCCTTTCTCCCATTGTTTAAACTCACTTAGATAAAACACCACTTTTTTATTAAACCCAACTCTTCAACATTACTCCTGCATGCATACGTCTGCTTGGCCTCTCTCATGTTGACAAACCTCAGGTGATCTTTAGGGATGTCCAGCACATTTTCCTTGGCCAGTCACTCTCCCACTCTGCAGACTACTCTTTTGATTTTTTTCTTTCCCCAAAACTCCAACTCTCTTTTTCTCTCCTTAACCACAGGGGATGTCCTTCATTTCCCCTTTGCAGAGTTATTGCAACATTATAGGATACCCTCTCTAGACTCCTAACACCGTATCTACCCACCTACCAGAATCTGTACTTACATGCCTTGCCTTCCTATTATCTTAATGAACTCCAAAACTCTTACACCAATCCAATCTCTCACTTATGTTCTAGATCCCATCCTCTTTCTATCGAATTATATTATTTTGGCAGTTTCCCTTGCTCCCTTAATGATTTTACATTTTGTACTGCTTGCAAATAAATATACTATTTCCTTTTTTCAAAATAAACAAAACAAAACAAAGCAAACAATTACAAAAATTTGCTTGACACTATTTCTCCCATACAGCTACCACCACATTTTCCTCCTTTTTGCAAAAAACCTCTCATTTTCATTTAAATTCACTCACACTTATTTCTTGTCCCCACTAATCCACTAAAACATATTTTTCAATTATTAATTTAATCAATAATAGAAATATTTCACATCTTTCAATTTTGTTCCATAATTTGATTTAATGTTGACAAGCTGAATTTTTTCTCATTCTTAAATACCCCCTAAAGTTAAAGGGAAAGATTAAGTGCATTTATAATTTTTTTATTGCCCAGATAGAATATTATTGAGAGCCACCCCTCATCACAGATAATGTCAACAAAATAGGAATTTTTTTATTGGTAAAATGAAATGCATGTAATTCATCTTTAAATTTAGCCAAGAGATGACCGGCAACAATTTTTGGTAAAAATTGTGCTCATTTTTCATCTAATATAAAGCTCAACATTTTCTTACTCGTTTTTCTAAGACGAACCATATCTATGACAACCTATAACAATCTGTGCACTTCCTCTTTCAAAACTCATTACTATAGTTTATCTTTTAAAGATACTGTAAATTAATATCTTTAGGATTATCTTTGTAATATTATCTTGGAATCTAATATGTGTTTCTTTAATCATTTTAATATGCTTATTTTAATTATTTTAAATTGTGTTTATCATATATACATACACTTTTCATCATACTGCATTTAAGTACAATATTTTTTTTTTTCTTTTTCCTTAGCTCTTTCCTCAACCGACTTCAACCTTTTTCCCCACCCCTGTCCCCTGTGCAGCAAGTTGCTATAGGGTACATCATGGGAATGCAGGCTCAGGCACAACGGAAACTTTCAGCAAATGGCCACTATTACTCTCATAGCACACAAGGTCCACAAAAGCAGAAGGAGATCCAACATGGCCGGTGCCCTGGGGATGCTAATGCTCCGGTCAGGGTGGGTGTTTGGCGGCTTCCAACACCCAAATTCATTGCCGAGAGGAATGACACATGCACAGCCCAAGAGTGGGAATTTACACACCATTGGCAAAGTGCATGTATCAAGCAACCTTTGTGCAGAGTTGCCGCTCTGATATGCAGCTCTGGCTGCTTGTTCTGGGTTTTGGGTTCAAAGTAAGGTCAGGCCATTCCATTAGACCTAATGTCTCTCCAGGGCTGTGAAATGGAAATTTACTGAAATATCTGCACACAAGGGAAAGGAGGCAGGTCGGCTGGGCTGGGAGATAGCCACTGAGAGTTATCAGTGACTTCTCCAGCAGTTGTGTGTCCTAAAATATTTCTCCATGTTCATATAAACATATGCATTGATAGATAAATATATATGTGTGTATGTATATGTATATGTGTGTGTGTATACCTTTTTTTTTCCTGTGGTTTGTCTTCTAACTTTTCTGGAAGTTCTATTTTATTGATAAAATATTGTTGAGTGATCTCTCTCTCTGCCTACTGAGATTTATATGACCTTTTTCTTTGTCAGCTTATTGCGGGTCTCAGGCACAGCTACAGGAACATTGAGGGGATGTCCATCTCTCAAGCAGCAGAAGGCAAACTGGTCTCTCTCACTCTCCTTGGGTTGACTGTACAGAAACAGCTAAAAGTTCTCTGTTGAGGCAACTGAAGCAAGACCTGATTTTCAGGTCATCTTCTTATATGTTCTCAGTCTCAGGGACAGGTAGACCTGAGCCTAGTCATCCAGCTTCTTTTTAGTCTTTTATGTGATAGGGAAAGAAATCATATTCATGAAGGACCTCTGTGGACCTTGTTCCAGAAAAAGCTTTTCCCAAGTCATCTTCTGAACCTTGCTCTAGATGTTATTTTTTCTGGTTTATAGGTACACATTGAGCCCTGAAGAGAAAGCCACACACACCAATTCTCTCAGCAGTAACCACAAATAACCCAAATTTTTAATTGCACCCAGATGTCAACTGGCACCAAAGGCCATCTGACTCAAGGGAAAAGAGAGTTCGTGTGTCAGATTGCATTCTGCCAAAACGGCCATAATGACATCACTGATTCCACACGCTTTTTGTACAATGTTACTTTCACAGTCTTCCTATTTAGAGATGGGGTCTACATTCCTTCTTCTTGATTCTTGATGGGTTTGTGACAACAGCACATGTGACACTGTATGACTCCCGAGGCTAGAGGCTACAACTTCCTCCTGGTTCTTTTGGGTGTTTTCTCTTGGATCCCAACTCTAAGACTGAAGGAAGCCCTAGAATCCATGGAGAGGAACCATGAGGACCTCAGATCCACAGCCCACAGCCGCAGCTGAATTTCCAGCTGACACATAGCATTGACTTGCCACCTGTGTGATTAAGTTCTCTTTGAAAGTGAATTCTCCTGCCCTCAACTATATCACTATAACACATTGCTATCTATAAAAAGAAACTGCCCTTCAAGCCCTGTGAAAATTGAAGATTCATAGACAAATAAATGTTTTTGTTTGGGTTCATTGTTTTGGGTCATTATGTTCTAGTGTGATTTGTTAAGCAGCAAACCGAACTGATAAAGCTTACACTTTAGGAGTAGATTCTAAGAAAGTCTTATTTAGGTTGCCAATAGAATTCCCCAAGCTTGCGTTCCAAGAATGTTTTAACTGTGTATTCCAAAAGCATTTAATGATAAAGAAATATGTTTTTGTTTGTTGCCATGTTATATTCTGTGTATTGTAGCTGGAGCATAACCATTACCACCCAAAAATAAACGTGGTATTAACGATAATGATATCTTCAACTTACTGAAATAGTGTCCAGTGACTTTCAATAGGACACTATTCAATTGAACCAAGATGAATCAAACTGGAGAACCATTCCTTTTTGAAAATAACATCTCAGCCCTCACTGTCCAATAATGCCCAGCTGTGTCTCATGGGGTGAAAATCAAGTCCAGATCTTTGTCACCTTGGCATGGGCTGAAAACTCTTGACTATTGTCCTTTTATACATTTGATCCATGTACAATAATACACTAAATTCTCTCTCTCTCTCTTTTTTACAAGTACAATTTGAAACCACCACTTAGCAATCCCCTTTTCCACTGAAAGAACCACTCCCCTACTGGTTTGAAAACATTTCCATTTCTTTTGTTTGAGCTCCCACCTCCTCACATTTATGCCGAAGAAACTTGCTTTGCTGCAAGAAAATTTACTGTTTAGTTTCCCTTTGCAACACCTGCTAAGCCCGGCTCTGACAAGTTCTAGCAACTGAACATGCTAAGCCTCCATGTGAAGACCAAGCATGATTTGCAACAAAGCATGCTCCACTAAACCCCACTGTTTAGTCTGCCTTCCCCTAACTGGGTTAGCCTATACTTAGCCACTCCGTTTAGCCAGCCTTCCCCAGACAGTATAAAACTCCAACCTCCATTTTGTTTGGGGAGACTGAGCTAAGGCTTTTCCTCCAGTCTCGTTGGTGGTTGACTTTGCTATAAACTTTTTGTCTTCTAGAAACCCTGTTGTCACAGCATTGACTTCTGTGTGCATCAGGCAAATAAGCCCACTTGGACAGCAACAAACTTTTTCATGCCCATGTTTATTCAGATAAGCAAATGTTTTAAATGAGTTTTATGTTTTGGAAAACAATTTCTTTTGTTGAATTCAAAGGTTATTTAAGTGTTGTTAGGACAAGGCCAGCTGATGGGGAAGGCACATCACTGTGGAACGTCATCCTTTCCCAGTTATAGTAATTCAGACTGAGTGAGGAAGAGGAGACTGGCAAATCCTCTCATAGCTTGAAAATATCAGTGGTGTCTGCACTTGTGAGCTCTTAACATTCCCAGATTCTTGAAAGAATGCTTTCTACACTGGCAACCCAGGCTGATGTACTGAACTGCTTAAATATTCTAGAAAGTTGCCTTAAAACACATTGACTGGGATGATACCATGTCTTAGAGTGTCAAAGAAAAATTATGGGTAATTTGGATAAGATCATTTATTCAGGCAGAAATGAGCTGAGTTCCCTTTCTAATTTCTTAGAGAGGCAGAACAGCCCTGCCCTAGTATCTCCCAGGAGGCATTAATACAGCTGTGTCCTGTCACCTTTATCCAACCAAAAGGAAGAAATATTTATTTTTTCAAAGTGGCCAATGCTCTGGGGACAATAATTTTTTTAAAAAAAGCAGTTTTGTTGAGATATATTCACACACCATACAATCCATCCAAAGTGTACAATCAATGGCTCACAGTATAATCACAGAGTTATGGATTCATAACCATAATTCTCTCTTGACTATTCAAAAATTCAATTATCAGTGTATACAAGCCCATTGGCTAAACAGCTTCTGTTGGCTGCCCAATTTACAAAGTCTCTGTATCATGTAATACAATTTCCCAACATTATACTAGAGTCCTGAACAAAGAAATTCTTCAAAGGCTACTGTTTCATTCAGCAGTTAATTTTTAATTACCTCTCTGATTAATACAAGCCATGTCTTCCAAGTATAAATTGCTAAATCAGTAAACCTGGCCCAAGTTCATGCTTAGAATTTACAAGCCAATGCTATTAAAATACCATACATTTTGAGATCACCGTACACTGACAGCATAGAGTTGTTTATAAAGGATAACCCAGAAACATAACTATTGCAAAATATGCTTTGCTGGGTTTAGATTACACATAACAACAAAGGGATTTTAGCATGCTATGTTAGTTCCCAAAAGTATCTTTTGTAAATTGCAATTGAACTTTGGCATCTTGGTCACCCACTGCTGTTGCAAATCTGCCTTTTAAGGTGCAATTTGGTATACATAATAGGGCTCCAAAAGTGCACTCAAATATGAAATAAAATCCTACTGAAAGCCAAATAATTCCTTTAGTGTCTATGCTTTCTTTCTACTCACCCTGGGTGAATACAGAAAAACAGCTAATATTTTACCTTGAGTGTCATATCTTACATAGTTTTAATCTAAAATATTCCTAGGGATTTCACTTGTTGAACTCATCCCTATCTTTTGTCTGAGGTGGTGAGCTAAACTCAGGATGTCATATGTTGCAGTATATTCTCAAAGGAGAATGTGCTTCCTCTGTAGTAACTCCTACTAGACCTAATATTAAATTGTTAATATAATGAGTGGCAGTACAGGTAGCTGTTACGATAGCCAGATCTCTCTATTAAATTATGATAGAAGGAAAATCAACACAGCTCTGTGGTGGCTCACTGAAATTACACTGTATTTCTTCCAATATAAACAAAAATGCCCTGACTTCCTTCTGCAAGAGGATGGAAGAATTTCGTCATAACACGCTCTTCCAGGTGACTAACTTCCTTACCCACAGTTACAAATGTCAGGCACTGCAGAGACACTTGGGGAGTGAACCCATTGACCATTTTCATTATCTAGAGGGATATTAGATAAAAAGTCAGAAGGAATCAGTACCTCTTTTTGCATCACTTTTTAGAAATTAAAAACCCTATTTGTGTTATTCTTTTGGTATTCTTTGTGGTTTTCAATTATTATATATCAAAATCAGGAGAATATCAGGTGCATAACACTCTAGCTTACCAAGGTCACAAGAGACTACCAATTTACTCATAATACAACCACACAATCAGCTCGTAGAAGAAAAATACCAAATCTCTCAAAATAGAACGGATGTTCGCAGTTTTTTTATATTGATCATCAACTATTATCTTTTGACAACCATATTTCTGAACCCTCCATTGTTTCCATGGTTCCCTTGTCCTACTATCCAGAATTAATGTGGATTGATCTCCAGAAGCTAGAAATTCAAGAACTGGTGACTTGATCTCAACTTAATGCCTCCTTACATTCTGAAAAACTGGTAAAGTGATCCTTCCCTGGCTGTCAATATAACTTTTCATTCAAACCTCCAGAAGTTATTAATAAATTTATTAACCCAGGATGAACTTCTCTCCTTTCATTTCTTAGGAAATATTTCCAGGATATATCCTTTACCCCCTCCCTGAATTCATTAGTATTAGAGGAGACACTATGAAAATACTCAGGTCCATGTGGAGTATTACCAGATTTATATACTTTATGTCTTAATTATTATTGACCCACCCAATTTATGTAAAGATACTTATCAATAACTTATTTTTCTACTCTAGTTGCTAGAATATTCCTAATGGTTTTAGGCATTGTTATCATTCTCCATGACCACTATTTTTGTTTTATTTCCCTCTCCTTTTCTTTTCTTTTCTTTTTTTTTTTTTTTTTTTTTTTTTATTCCTGTCGTTTTAGTGCCCCACAGCGTTCAAAATTGGGCAAATCAGAATAAAGACAAGTTCCCACATCTCCCTCCTTGGTTAAGTTGAAGAATTGTTTTAAAAACACACTCATAAAAATCAACTTGCAATAACTTCATTGATCATCATCTGGATGAAAAGCATACTGTTGTCCCACATAATGTTTGGCATATTGTTATAAATTTAGTCTAACACTGACCCAGAGTGCAGTATTTCCACAGCCTTTAAGAACCAATCCAATTACCAAAAGCATTCTGGCTCTCTGGGTAAACATACTGAGTTCCAGCTCTCTCCCATTTTGCCAGGGAGAAGAAGGGATTCTTGAATAAGATTCAAAAAAGACAAATTATAAGCTCCCAAAATGATGCCTATGGCTACAAATGATAGATTTCTGTTCAAAGAAGGACACTCTAAAAATTAATATGTTAGTGCAGAATAGGAATATTTGCAATGCAAAACCAACAGTTTTATTGAATATAAAAATATTTTGCTAATCAAAGAAAATCAGGAAATGCAATAGAAAAAAAAAAAAAGATATGCGTGGGTAGTTCACAGAAGAGAAAAAACCCTAATACCTAACAAGTACATGAATATACAATGAAATTCAGTAATCGTAAACATGTAAATCACATCAACACTCTAAAATGATCTAAATGTTAGTGATGATATATGAGAAAAGGAACTCTGATGCTCTATTGATAGCAATATGAACTATATGGCCATTATTGAGAGCACTGCTAATATTAAAATAAATTGAATAGGTGAATATGCTTAAGTCATGCATTGTGCATTAGGTATATATTGAATATATATTGAAATCATTACAATGCTGTTTGTGGTAGCAAGGTCTCAGGACAACCAGTGTGCCTATCATTTGGAGAATAAATAAATCAAGTATACATTATGCAGCAGTCAGGGTCAGTATACTAATTACATATGCAACTACATAGATAGACCTTAGACTAACTGCATTGAGTATAACAATTGAAATGTAAAAGCTGATTTAAAGCATAGTATTATTTATTACATTGGAAAGGCAAGCATATACCTGGAAAAATCATATGTAACTTTGAAGAATGCATATATTTTCAAGAACATGTATTAAATATATGTCAGTGTTTATGCAGCATGAGAGGCAGAGATAGAATAAAGTGGACAAAAATGTGAATTGTATTACTAATAAAAGTTCAAGTTGCAAGTAAAATGGAGTAAACCCACCCCATCCTGTCTCTCCCATTGAATGCAACTGTAAAACATGGCTAGGATGCATGAAGCAGGTATTTGGAGACTCTAAACATTGCAAAACGAAGAACTTCAGATGGAACAGGGATTATACAGAATCAAACTAGAAACATGAGGAGTGAAGGAAGAAAAAAAATTGATAAATATCTGGGTAAATATAATATTCTTCTTCTTTCAAGTTTTAAAAAATAGATTTGAATATTTGATGTTTGAAACCAAAATTTATTACATTGTCTGATGAGGGTCTCACTATACATAGATGTAATACATATGATAGCTGAAATATATTTGCAGTATAAAGGGATATTTGGGGTGAGAAGTTTTCTGTATATCAATAAAAGTTGTTAAAATATTTATATTAAGGAGATTACAAAAAGTTAAATATGTATATTTTATTTCATAAAGAAATCACAAAAATTATACAAAGCAATATGGCAAAAACAGATAAAATAAAAAATAGATAAAATAAAAATAGATAAAATAAAATAAAAGAATTCCAAAAATTAAAAGAATATAAGCCCAAAAGAAGATAAGAGAGAGGAAAAACAAATTATATGCAAAGTGGGAGGTTTTCTGTGTATCAATAAAAGTGATAAGATATTTTAAGTAGATTATGAAAAGTTAAGTATATATATATATATATATATTTCATAGAGAAATCACTGGAAAACATTCAAAAATAGAGTTAAAATATATAAAATAAAAGTAAATACTAAAAAACAGTGCAAACACAAAAGAAGACAAGAAAGAGGAAAGATAAATTTTAAACAAAGAAAATATAATTTTTAAAAATAAGCCAAAATGGAAATATATCCATATTTATGTTAAATATTTGTGTTCTATCTACAACCATTAAGGGACATAGATTACCATAACAGATAAAAAAGAAACATGCCCCATGACATATGGCATGCTGTCTATAAGAAACTCTATGTATGATATAGATAAGTCAAAATTAAAGGACAAAGAAGATATACATGCAAACATGAATCAAAAGAAAATAGGAGTAATGATATTAAATTTCAGACACAATAGACACTAGAGAAAAGAAAACTACTATGGGTGAAATGGAATATCACATAATGATAAAAAGGCCAATTCCCTAAGAAGACATAGCAATCCTAAATAGGTATGCACTGAAAAACAGAGCTTGAAAATACATGAAGCAAAAAATTTGAGAGAAACTAAAAGGAGAGATAGATGCACCCATAATTTTAATTGTAGTCTTTCATACTACTCTAATACTACTAATCAATAAAACTAATAGTAAGAAAATCAGAGAGTCTATACAAGACCTACCTAAAAAACACCATCAATCAACTGATCTACTTGACGTCTATAGAGCAGTCCACCCAGCGACAGCAGACTACGCATTTTTTTTTCAAGCAAACATGGAGCATTCATCAGGATATAACACAATCAGAATCATAAAGTAAACCAAAACAGAATTAAAATAATTCAAATCAAACAAAATACATTCTCAGCTCATAATAGAATTTGAGCCAAAATCAATTAAAGAAAGAAAACAGGAAACTCTCCAGAAACATGGAAACTGAACAATACATTTTTGAATGGTAAATGGGCCAGAGGAGGCCTCAAGGAACATTAGAAAATACTTCAAACAAGTGAAAATGAAACCACAAAATGTATGTGATACAGCTAAAGCAATGTTTACAGGGAAATTTCCAGTATTAAATATGTTTGTATTAGAAAACAAAAAGTTCTCAATAAATAATCTGTGTCCACTTTAAGAAAATAGAAAAAGAAGAGCAAAATAAACCAAAAGCAAATATAAGGAAGATAAAAGAAATCCATGAAATGGAAAGAGAAAAACAATGGAGGATATCAATGAAGCCAAAAGCTGCTTCTTTAAAAGACTAATAAAATTGATAAGTATACAGCAAAATTTACAAAGAAAAAAGAGAAAACGCATATTAGCAATATCATCAATTAAATTGTGGCATCATTTCAGACACAATACATTAAAAGAAAATTAAGGAGATACAATAAAAAATGGTGCACACTTAAATTTGGCAACAACTTAAATGGTTGCTGTCTCTAAAACCACAGACCACCAAATTTACCAAAGATGAAACAGATAATCCTATGAGTCTTATAGGCATTAAAGAAATGTAATTCATCACTAACAATTTTCCAAAATAATACATCTCCAAGTCTAAATTGTTTCACTGGCAAATATTAGCAAACATTTAATGAAGAAATACCCTCATTTCTATCTAACCTCATCCAGGACATATGAGGGGAGGGAACACTTGAAAACTCATTTTAAGAGATCAGAATTACTCTTGATAACAAAACCAACCCAAGAATATAAGAACAGAGCTAAACCTCAATATCCTTATTGAACATAGACCCCAAAATCCTCACCAAAATACTAGCTAAATGAATTTATCAATAAATTAAAAGAATAATATATCAAGACAAAGTGGAGTTTGTACTGGGAATATAAGGCTGTTCCAATATTGTAAAGTCAATTAATGTAATACACCATATTAACAATCTAAAGCACAAAAATACTAAATTATAAGATCAAATGGTATAGCTAGAAATAGAAGGAGATTTTCTTCATCCTGTTAAGATGATATACAAAAACCCTATGTTTACTGCCACACCGAATGGCGGGAGACTTAATGCTCTCTCTTATGAACTGAAAAAAGGCAAAAGTGTGGACTCTCACCACTTTACCAAAAGTTTGAAAAATCATAGCTGGTGGGAAAGGCAAAAAAAATAGAAAAAAAAAAGGCAAACAGATTTTAAAGGAAAAATGCTTTTCCCTGTTCATAGACAACTTAATTTTCTATGTAGGAAATTCCAAGTAATCTAATACAAAACAAAATAAGCTCAACACAAACACAATCTTGGAACAAATGTGAAATTAGTTAAGTTGCATACTTCATCAACACACACACACACACACATAAATCAATCATATTCTTATAGCTTTGTAATGAACAATTGGAAACCAAACAAACAAAATGGAGATAATATTTACCAAAAAAAGAAAAATATTTACATATGCATCTATCACAATATTTACAGGATATGTAGAAAACCACAAAATATTGCTGTAGAAATCAAGAAGACTTAAACAAATGGAAAGACTTAACACAGCTAATAGATTACATGATGTAGCATAGTAAAGACATCAATTCTGTTCAAATTTATTTACAGATTTAATCCAGTTACATTTGATTTCCCAACAGGATATTTAAAATAAATGTAAACAAAGAAATTCTAATATGTATAGGTAAATGCACAGGGACTAGTATAGCCAAACCAATTTTGAATAAGAAAGTTATATGCAAAATAAAAATGAAACTCAACCTAAACCTCATTCCTCATACAAAAATTAACTTAAAATGGATTGTTCTGAATTTAAAACATAAAACTCAAAAACTTTTAGAAGAAAAATCTTCATGAGATGGGGGAGCAAAAGAGGTTTTAGACATGACAGCAATAGCATGATCTATAAGAGAAGAAACTGATAAATTGGACTTAAGATTAAAAGCATTTGCTCTGTGAAAAGCATTATTAACAGAATGAAAAGACAAGCTACAGAATAGGAAAAAGTGTCTGCAAATCACTTATCTGACAAAGGACTTGCATGCAGTGCACCGGAAGAATTCTTAAAATTCATAAATAAGAACATAAAGATTCAAAATGGGCAAAAAGACTTGAACATGCCCTTCACCAAATGGTGGCAAAAAAGTACATGAAAGATGTTCAACATCATTGAATAAATTTGTTATTTAAGGAATGCAAATTTAAACCACAATGTGATACCATTACACCTATTAAAACAGCTAAAACAAAAAGAATTGATAATACCAAGTGCTAGAAAAGAATCTGGAAAACCAGAGCCTCAGAAATTGCAATGGGAATGCAAATTTTTACAAGCACTGTAGCAAAGAGTTTATCAGTTTCTTATAAATGTAAACATGTCTATAAAAAGGTCCAGCAATCACACTTTTAAGTATTTCCCTGAAAGAAATGAAAAATCATGCTCCCACAAAAAAATTGTACAAAATATTTATAGCAGCTCTATTTATAATTTCTAAAAAAATATTGGGGGTTGGTGTGTCCTTAAACGGGTGAATTGATCAACTGTGGTACAGCTATACAAGGGAATACTCTCAATAATAAAACCACAATTTGGATGAAGTTCAAAGGCATTGTTGAAATAAGCCAGTCTCAAAAAGTTACAAATTTTATAGTTCCATTTATATGACATTCCTAAAAAATCAACTGTAGTATTGAGAACAAATGATTAGTTGCACAAGGGAGATTTTTGGGCCAATGGAACAGTTCTGTATCTTGATTGTGTTTGTGGTTCCATTAATCTATTATGTCTACTAAAATCCATAGACTTGTAAATGGAAAATAAATCAATTTTACTGATATTAACTTTTTTATTAAATTGCAAAAATACAAAGAAAGAGGCATTGCATAGACCCATGATGATAAATCACCATGCAATGTGATGATTAACTCAAATGTTTTTTCCATTTTTTACATGTTTTATATTTTTAAAATTCATGTTTTTTAGTGTATAGTTCTAGGAGTTTTAACAGCAACATGTCTCCTAAGGGCCGGGACTAGGGTGAGAAAGGGATGCACATAAAGAGCAATTTGAGGCTACCTGATCATCCTTTACCTCAATTATCTAATTGAATTAAGACAATTTAAAATTTCATGACTTTTATCTGGCTTTTTCTTGCTGTTTTCAAAGAATGAGTGCCTCCTTAAAATTTGTGCCCTTCAGGGCATTTCTTGCCTCACCCTAATCCTATGCTCTGAGTTCTATAACCAAAACCACAATCACAGTTCCATCAAAATTTTCTGGAATCCCTTCCTACTCGACCACTCCTACCTACTACCAGTACCTGTTAAAACAGATCAGTTTTCTATGCCTATAGTTTTTCTATAGGTATGGAATATCTAATTGCACATTGGATAAAGTATTTGAGGTTTATCCATGTAGTGGCATTTATCAGTAGTTTGTTCTTTTTGCTGCTAAGTAGTATTTCATTGTGTGGAAGTTCCACATTGTGTCTATCTATTCAACAGTTCAAGAATATTTGAGTTGTTTCCAGATGTTGGCAATTCTTAAAAGAGCCACTAAAAATTCATTAATAAATTTTGGTGTGAACATGTTATTACTTTCTCTTAGGTAAGTACCTAGAGTGGAATTGGTGAGCCATAAGGTAAATTTATCTTTGAATTTATAGGGAACAAACTACACATTTCCACTGTTTGAGTGCCTTTTACTTCTGATCCTTGCTGTTTTTCTTACACCACTCTAATAGCTGTGTAGTGTTACCTGATTGTGGTTTTGATCTGCATTTTGCTAATGACTAATGGTGTTGAACATATTTGCATGAGGATATTTGCCACCCATATATATTCTTTAGTGAAGTGTCTTTTCAAATAGTTTATGCATTTTTTAAGGTTGGGTTGTTCCTCTTCTTTTATTGAGTTGTAAAAGTTCTGTATGTATTCTGAACACACATCTTTTATCACATATGTGATTTGCTAATATTTTCTCCCATTTTGTGGTGTATCTTTTCCCTTAACAGTGATTTTTGAGGAGCTGAAGGTTTTAATTTTGATGAAATCTGATTTATATTTATTTTTCTTTGTGAACTCTTTTAGTGTCACATCTAAGAAATCTTTGTATAATATAAAGCCACAAAGATCTTCAACGTTTTCTTCAGAAGTTTTATCATTTTGAGTTTTACATCTAGCTTTTAAATCCATTTTGAGTTAATTTTTTGTATTGCATGAAAGGAGTTAAGTTTTGCTACCTTTCTCCCTAGAGCTATAGATTTTGTTCTCTCAGGAAGACATCCAAGGTAGGGCTCTGTGCTTTTTCTCTGTGACAGGCTTTGTCCTCCTCCAAGCCTGCATTACCAAATGAGGCTTTCTCTGGCTTCCTGCCCTCTCCTAGATCTTTCTCGTGAGCTCCCAGTGGAGTTCAGTGTATAAGAGCCAGAAAGCAGCTGCAAAAACCTTCTCGTCTGTCTGTAGCTGTCCGTGGTACTATCTGCTTCTGCTAGCTGTCACTTAGCCTTTAGTAATTACTGAAAAAATTAGAGATTTTTTTCCTTTTCCCTTGTGTGGTGCCTGGCACACATTCCTCCCATGCTCTGCTACAGGTGAGCTGATGCTGCTTTCCATCTCTCTTGGAGATGCCTGTCTTTCTTTAGATTAAAGGCCATTTAGTTGCCCTGTCACCTTGGCTCTCTAAGAGTTTAAGAAAATGTATGATTTTGTAGTTGATTTTATAGTAGAAATTATCACTATAGGTTCGCATTTATGATTTCATAGTTGATATAATTTATGATTTCATTGTTGTTAGGGTGAGAGTAATACTTGTCCAGGTTTTTGCATCCTGAGTGGAAGCCTGATTAATTTAATTCTTTTCAGCTCCTATACTTAAATATTCAAAACCAGAGAAAGCAAAAAGACTACATTTATGATGGATGTTGGTTTGGAGGGTTTATGGACCTAAGAAAAGCATGTTCTTCAGTTAATCCATTCTGTGGGGTACAGAACTATTGTGAGTGGGATCTTTTGATTAGGTTATTTCAACTGAGATGTGACCCACCCCATTCAAGGTGGGTCTTAATCCTCTTACTTGAGTCTTTTTTAAGAGGTTAAAACACATACAGAAGCTAAGAGATGAAATTAAGAGAAGCTCACAGAAAAAAGCCCCAGAGAGAAGCTGAGGAAAAGGGACACATCCAAAGAAGCTGAAGAAAGGAAGCCACTGAAGCCAGAAGCTGGAAGCAATGAAACCTGGGAGAGAAGGACAAGCCAACACCACTATGTGCCTTGCTATTGATAGAGGAGCCCAAGTTCACCAGGAACTGGTCTTTAGAGACTGTCTGTTGATGCCTCAACTTAGACATTTTCGTGGCCTTAAAATTGTAAACTTGACAGCTAATAAATCCCCAATGTTAAAAGAGACTTGAAAGTTCTCTTCAATAGAATCTTTGTGAAGGTGTAGAAGAAAACATTGTGGCAAATAACTATATATCTCACTAAGACTTTCTGGTATATTGCATTTCACCAGCTTTTGCAGAACAAAACAAAATGCAAAAAGATAAAGCTAAAATAGCAAAAAGACAAAAAAAAGTATCTAAACATAAAAGGATCCAATGAGGAAGGTGACGTCTGTAAGTACAAATTGGCCAGATGGACCATTAAGTTTAAAAACAGGCAGGATTGGGGTGGGCAGGTGCAGTGTATGAGAGAAATGGTCAGCTTTCCTGACAGAGCAATCATATTCCTAGTTTGTGAGTTATCATGGGAAGGAAAAGTGGAAGATACATAAAGACACTGGAGAAACTTTTATAAGACTTAAAAAGTTCTCTTCAATAGAATCTTTGTGAAGATATAGAAGAAAACATTGTGGCAAATAACTATATATCTCACTTAGTCTTTATAATCTATAAAATAATAATAATTGGCAATTTCAGTTACAACTATGAGCTGTAAAATGTAAAATGTATTAGTATTTAATTGATAAAAGAGATAAAGGTAAGATATATTTTAGAAAATGTTAGGTTATCTCATGCATCCGTTTATATGAATTAGCACTTTTTCTTGAAATAAAATATTAATGTGATATTACTATATAATTCTACGTTTTAAAAAATATATATAGAATTTTTAATCCCAAATTGATTATATAAAAAGAACTATAAAGAGATCAAACTTTCAGATAAATTCTGAGCTGATAATTGTATAATAGGTAAGTTCAAAGTTGAATGGAGTAACATACATACTAGGACGAAGTTTCCGCATTCAAAAAATCTGTCCAATTCATCACATATATCTAGCACTATAGGGAAATATATAATTCGATTTATGCTAAATATCAAAACAAAGAAGAAGAACATCTAGCAGTTTGTTTGTTTTACACCATTCTTAAGGTTCTTTGTAGAAAAATGTGCATACATCATCAGAATAAACTAAAAATTATGTGACTTTCTTATCTAATAAAATCATATACTAGTATATATGTGTATGTTTATAAGAATATATTCAAAAGGTATTTTTAAATACTGATCAATAACATTTCATATTAGGTTAATATATTAAAAATGTGACAAGTGATATTTTGATATAAACACAACCACATTTTCAATGCACACATACAGTTTTTTCTCCAATGCTCCACTGCTCAGTTGCTTTGTGGTTTCAAACAGCTGAGAGATTTATTAACATAAAGCCATCAAGCAGAAGATCCTAGTATCATTCAAAAATGAAAAGTGTGGATCCAAACAACAGTTATTTACATATAAAGCACATCCTGCTTCTCATACTTTCATACTCATGAAAGGCATTGTGATACATCTAGTCAATCAATTTAATTTTGCTCATTTTTTTCAATTATCAGAGAGAATCTAACATTGTACAACTTTTGGATAGGAAATATGTTGATTATTCCCATATTAAACATTTGAAAAACAGCAAAAAATTTAAAAATAAGTCAGTTTATTTATAACTTTCAATTATTTTTATATTTCTTCCATCTGAAAAGAAAGATATTATTTAAATTATTAAAATAACTATGTCTTCCTAAATAGTTTGGGAGTTCAGAACAATCCTTGTAAATTTTCTCATTTGTGAAGTTCTAACTTTCTATTTAACTTTGTCATGTGCTGAGGTTTTAAATGGGGGTAGACTGAGAACATATTTTTCTCCTCAAAGTCCCAATATATTAGAGCAAACACGTAAAACTATTATCATTTGTAATAGCATTTGTTATTTCGATATAGATATATTGACAAAGACTAGGAAGACATAAAATACCTATGCAATTAACTAAAAGATTGAGAACAAAACCAATAAGCTCCAGCCATTACACAGTGTCCATTTAGAATAATTGATTGTCATTTCAGAAGGAATCAAATCTTCTAACCAAAAAGTATACTGAGTCTCTGATGTAGGCAAATAGACAAGAATTTTCAAAATTCCAATGACAAATAGTTAGTTCTAAAAGATCTATGCTATTAAAAAAAAAATAGATCATCTACAAGGGAGAACAAAATCACCATCAAACTTGCCACCTACAATACAGTTTGTTGACTAGAAAATGTTTAACACCTGAACATACTGTAGTTTCCCGTGGTCTGATGGACAGATAAAAAGATCAGGAAATAGCAGGTGGAAATCAGTTTAATCTCTAGGTCCAGAAGGGCTCTGACTTGTCCTTTACAATGGAAACTGACAAAAAACAAATAGATTATAAACATGTGCATTGTTTTATTTCCAAAAATATCTTGCTAAATAGACTGCACATCAGCCTACAGAAGCCTGTGACTGTTCTACCCCAAACCGCAACAGCAGAAGTTTAGCTGGGGATTCTCTGTGGATCACGGAAATGGTAGCGAGGGTAATAGAAAAGGAAGGATCTCTTAGAGAACAAAACCAAGGTCAACAGAAACAATGGACAAAGACATTCCTCCCACAGAGCAGAACAGGGCTGACAAATCAGTTTACCAGGGAGTTTACCTCATTTACTGGGCAGAGAGTCCTTATAATTCTTACCAAGTAAGGTATGATAATAGCTGTAGACCAGCTGTTTCAGCATTTGCTTGCTTGTTTGTTTTTCTCCATTTTTCCCTTCTTCAAATGATAAGTTGTACTGTAATTATCCTATACAAACCAAACCATTGCATATTCAGTGTGCATAGGTGCAAGGTGGGTGTGCAATATTCTGCTTTTTTTCTTTAATCCTAGTTTATATGTGGCCAGATTACAGAGAATTACAGTGATCCTGACCACACATGAGCCAGAAACCCTGAACCTGAAGTAGATGATGCAATGTGTTAGGACTTTGTGGACGCTGCATGTGAATTGAAAGATATGCATGTTATTTTTGGCTTTATAAGAGAAGGAACTGTTTCAGAGAAAGACAGCTGTGCCCTAGTATCTCATTTTACTATGTAAAAGAGTGCTTACTTGATTAATGTTCACCCAGCTAAAGACAAGTTTTCCCAATCTCCCTTGCAGCTAGGTATGGTTCTGTATCTAGGTTCTGACCATAGCAATATAAATGTAGGAGTGGTCTCAGTTCTTACCTTGAAACAAAGGGAACCCCACCCTCCCTCACCCCTCTCCCAATTCCCTGTCCTTCCCATTTCTTCCTTCTTCCTGCAGAAAGAGATGTGACAGAGGCAGTTGGAGCAACCTTATTGGACCATGAGCGAGAAGATGACAGAGCAATGACACAGAAACTGCCTTACAGCCAAGGACACCTTACTTTTAGATGAGACATCAATTTCTATCTTTTTAAAGTCATTTTTATTTGAAGTCACTTTGATTTAGACAATAACAACATCCAATATCCATTCTGGATATACTCCAGAAAAAAAGATTCTAAGAAAAAGGAAGGCAAAAGAGGCCCATGAAGAATGTCTCATTAACAAAGTTTATATAATTAAATTTATACAATTATGAAGCCAGAAGGTCAATATATGTCTTTGATCAACAAGAAAGTAGTCCCTATTCAACAAAATGCAATACAGCAATTGAATACATTTTCATATGATTGTTCTACATACAAAACTATTAACTAGCAACTCCCAGAATAACACAATAATGTACAAGTATGTTATGGCATTATTATAAGGTAATCTAATATATGATAGTTTTGGGCAAATGATGGGGTTGTAAGAAAGAGAATGCATGGAATTTGATGGTTGAACGTTCACTTTTAGGTGCTTTAAAGACAAAGGTTTATATTCCTTACTTGAGTTCTTCACATTACTTAATTATGTCCTAATAATAACTATATTGCCATAATATTCATTTATAACTATATTTGACATACCTCATAACACACTTTTTAAAAAATGCAGGCTCTGTCAACAGATTTACTGGATATGAATTTGCTCCATTTGTTAGTTGTTAAGGCAAAGGATGTTTCTAAAATTGTTGTATATCTCAGTTTTCTTATTTATAAAATAGGATTTTAAAGAAAAGAACCTCATTTATAAACTAGGGATTTTAAACATAGAACCTTCCTTACCAGAGTTGGTTAACCATAAATTGACATGATTTATCTCCTGCAAAATACTCAATAACTGTTAACTCTTATTAAATATTAAATATTATCAATATATAGAATAGAATCAACCTTTAGACAAAGCACTATACATCATTATAGGTACACTATAGATTACAAATGTTATAAGCCTTGATAATGGTAGAACATAAATAAATCAAGGGTGGAGGGAAACACAGCTGTGCTAATTTCCTTATATTTGGGAGTGAAGAAGCAGTGGAGATCATCAATAAATAAATCTAAATCTGACGGAACAAAAATTGAGTTTTTTCCATTTCAAATGATAAAGGTAATTCAAAAAGCAGCTACAAATTAACAAAAATTTAGAAGTGGAGGAAGATAAGAGAGCTAGGAGTTAATTGGGTAACTGATATGTATCTTTCAATTCACTCCTAATACTAAAACCATTGTGTGACTCTTTAGTATGCATTAAACACAGTTCTGAACACTTTATGCATATTAATGTAATTAACCCTCACAACAAACTTATAAGATAGAAACTGTTATTATTGTATTTAAATATTCAGGAGTGTAGGCACAGAGCATTTATGTATTTTTCTCAAGACTCCAGTCTGCCTTCAGTGTCTGTATTTCTGGGTTTAATGTCTTGAAGAAGAAAGATGGTACATACAATATAAAATCAATATATTACATTTTAATTGTATTTGCTAGAATTACAGTGATAATATTCAAATTAAATATGACTAGAAATGTTAAGGAGTGATGGCTTCTAGCATGGGGACTATCATTTGGAGATTTTAGAAGAATAATATAACAATCCATATAATTTATTTTAATATAATTAAATTTTTCTCTTTTTCTTTATACAAAGCAAGACTGAAACTCTGTGGGCACTAATTGATGGTAGGAGTTATTGAAAGATTATTTGTTCAAACTGTAATTTTTATAATTGTACCAAATTGCCAGTCATAGTTATAATAATTTGAGGTTTTTCCCTTTCTTCTGTATATATGACAAATAATTATATATTTTTTAATTATAATTTAATTTAAAATCACATTAAATTTAAGTTATAATTTTAAATATTATTCAAATTTGAAGATAACATATCCTTTGCTCTTTAGTTACCTTACTCTTCATTTTTTTTTTATTTTTTATTAAATTCAGTTTTATTGAAATACATTCACACACCGTACAATCATCCATGGTATACAATCCACTGTTCACAGTATGATAACATAGTTATGCATTCATCACCACAATCTATCTCTGAACATTTTCCTTACATCCAAAAGAACCAGAACAAGAATAAAAAAAAGTGAAAACAGAACACCCAAATCATCCCCCCGTCCCACCCCATTTGTCCTTTACTTTTTATCCCCATTTTTCTACTCATCCATACACTAGATAAAGGGGGTGTGATCCACAAGGTCTTCACAATCACACTGTCACCCCTTGTAATCTACATTATTATATAATTGTCTTCAGGAGTCCAGACTGCTGGGTTGGAGTTTGGTAGTTTCAGGTATTTACTTCTAGCTATTCCAATACATTAAAACCTAAGAGGTGTTATCTATATAGTGCATAAGAATGTCCACCAGAGTGACCTCTCGACTCCATTTGAAATCTCTCAGCCACTGAAACTATTTCGTCTCATTTTGCATCCCCCTTTTGGTCAAGAAGATACTCTCAGTCCCACGATGTGGGGCCCACATTCATCCCCAGGAGTCATATTCTGCATTGCCAGGGAGATTTACAACCCTGGGGGTCGGGTCCCAAGTAGGGGGGAGGGCAGCGAGTTCACATGTTGAGATGGCTCAGTTAGAGAGAGAGAGGGCCACATCTGAGCAACAAAGAGGTAGTCAAGGGGAGACTCTTAGGCACAATTATATGCAAGTTTAGACTCTCCTTTGTGGTAATGAGCTTCATAAGGGCAAGTCCCATGATCGAGGGCTCAGCACATCAAACCGCCAGTCCCAATGTTTGTGACAACATCAACACCAGTCCAGGTGAGGAAGTCCAACACATCCGCACCTTCCCCCAGATCCTCCGGGCTGGGGAGGGGGAGGCTGTAAATATATTTTTTATTGTCTGACCAAATTACTCTGGGATGTGTCACTAGTTCACTCCAGCCTATACTAACCTACTGTATCTCACTTCCTCTTCAAAGTTCCATGAAATTGTGGTGTTTGAACAAATCGACTGTAGAGTTGTACTGTTTAGAAAATTTAGATCCTGTACCAAATAGATATCGTTTCCCTTGGTCTCATATGAAAGTTGAAGCTTTAAAACACAATCAGTTTCAACCTTTACTCTTTGGACTGGCTTGCCCTGGTCTTAACCAGACCTGCTTCATTCATATCACTAATTGAAGTCTGGGCTCTTCTTCCAGTTTTTTTTTTTTTTTTTAGCAGTGGCTTTATGCACTAATACTGACATTCATATCTGCCGAGCTCTAGCTCTGAGTTTCAGGTGTATAAGAGATATGCCTTCTTCCAGAGACCAATAAGGTTATATACTAGGGGATCAGCATCTCAAAGTTTAGAGACAGGCCTTACAATTCAGGGATAGAGTTAACTGCTGTAAGAGCTTACAATCTAGGGACTATTACAATTATTATGTCCACGTTAGGCTATGTTCTAAAATTCAATTCTGAGTTTACACATTGTAGTTAGTCCATATTGGTGAGGCATCATCCCTCTCACCATGTTTTCTCCAACATTTTTACTCCTATATATATTTTTTCCTACAATTTTATAGAGTTATATTCACATACCATACATTTATCCACAGTGTACAATCAGTTGTTCGTGGTATCATCATAAACTTGTACATTTATCACCACAATCAGCACTTGAACATACTGATTACTACAAGAAAAATTGTTTTTTTTTTTTGCAATAAGAAAAAAATGATAAAAAGAAAAATAACATGTCGTACAATACAATATACTAGTAAGGACAGCAAATAACACTGCTACTAAGAATCCCGTATTCCTCCCCTATATCCCCCTCTCATATACATTTAGCATTGGCATATTGCCTGTGTTACATTTAATGGAGGTATATTGCAATGTTACTGTTAACCATAGACTCCAGTTTGCTTTGATTATGTTTTTTCCTGAATACCATCCCCTTTTCAAATTTCTACATGGTTGACATTCATTTGCTTTCCCACATGCAAAAACATTTTTATATTTGTATATTTAGTAACACTCATTGGCCACTCCAGTTTTTGCCACGTTATACAGTCCCAGTCTTTATCATCTATCTTTACCTCTGGTGTCATACATTCTCCTATCCCACCTCTTTCAGCTTTACTCACAGACATCTTTGTTCAGTGTACTTACAATACCGTGCTACCATCACACAGTATTATGCTATCTATTTCTGGATCTATGCAATCAATCCTAAACATTCTGTAGTCCTTCAGCATCAAATGGCTGATCTCTGCCCTCTTTCTATCTCCTGGTCGCCTGTGTTGTCAGCTTTTAACTCCCAAAGTTTGTTCATTAATGTCTGTTCATATTAGTGAGACCATACAGAATCTGTCCTTTTGTTTCTGGCTAACTTCACTCAACATAATGTCCTCAAGGTTCATCCACATTATTACATGATCCATGTCTTTGTTCTGTCTTACAGCTGCATAATATTGCATCATGTGTATATACAACAGTTTGTTTATCCACTCATCCATTGATGGACATTTGGGCTGTTTCCATCTCTTGGCAATTGCAAATAATGCTGCAATAACCATCGATTTACAAATGTCTTTGTCCTAAGTTTCAGTTCCTACTCTTCATTTTTCAAATGAAAATAATTTTTTTAATCAAGGAGGGTTAACTCTTAATTAGTCTAAAACTGACACCAATAGATTGGACTCTCCAAAATACATTAGGTCTCCCACAAATTTCCCTGAAAACTGACCAAGGTCAAGAGACTAATCACACTGCTTTAACCTCAGACACAGGATTGGTCTTGGTAAGGGTGGGGCTGCTGATCCCTCTACTATGAAGTTTGAAGTAGGAATCCATGCAACCAACTCTTGCATCATTCAGATGCAATTGCTAGACTTGGTCTTCAGCCCCAGACCATAGCAGAACAGGTTATGGCATTACTTCAACCAGGAACCTTTGGCATGTAAATTAATGCTTGAGCCAAGGCTCTGCCATGTGATTTTGTGATGTTCCCAGCTCCCGATCATACAAGAGGAGGGGGCTGTGCTTCCATAATCATGGTGCTTTAGGTCTTACCGACAATTCTTTGCAGGCTATGAATGCAATGGGCAACTGGAGACCTGTACATCCACCTACCACTCCACTATCTGTGAGGTTTTCAAATAAATGTTGTCCCAGCAAGTTTGTCATATGCACTGTCTGGTTAGTTGCTCATGAGAATAATGATACTCTTGTAGAAGAAAATAGATTCAGACTACAAAACATGAATTGTAAATAGAAATGAAAAGTAAGCATTGATCTATTTATATATTAGAATAAAGCAAGAGCAAAGCTAGCTATGTCCATTTGTCTGTCTGTAGTTAATAGCCCAAGGATTATATAAGACTCCATGGATGTATAACTCTGAAAGAAGAATGTGTTCAGACAGCAGAATAACTAGAAGCAAAATGATATAATCATTCATAAATTATAGTCTAATCACCGAGGTAAAGATACATAAAAATGCATACTGATAATACGTATGGCAAAGTTATAAATTTGATTTCAGATGAAATGGTAATTTGCTAATGACACCTCACATTGGTAGAGTTGGTGGTTTTAAATTTTCATGTATTTTTCTAAGAGTTACCACTCTGTTTTGGTATGAAGTAAATGGTTTTCTTTAGAAGTAGATTATTTGCTTAATTCATCTAAATACTGTTCACATAACACTGGTCATCAGTAATGTTAATTTTTAAGTGGAAATAATTTATCACTCTTTAGTTCACTTTGTTTTTGTTCTATTTATATGACAATATATTGATCAACATCATTACCTTTTTGTGGAAATTTTAATAAAGTTTAGACAAATGAGCAGCTTCAAAAACATTTTAATCCCCCATTTATTCCCTTTAAGGCTGTGTCTAATTTTGTAACTGGCACTTGACAAGGCAATGAGTCTTCCTTCCAGCCTGCTGTTAAAATATTACTTTTGCATGAATTTCTCATTGGAATGATATGCCAAGCAATATGTTTCTGAATTCCTCTCTTTATGATGGAAAAATTACACAGCTTCAAAATATTTAGCTACACAAAGATGGGAATTTAATTTTTAAAGAATCCACATTATATTGAAAAATCAGAACATCTTAGATATCTTTTTATTCATAATCCATTAAATATGTAAATATGTTTATGATGACACTGTAATATTAAAAGTATTATTATAATTTCCACTCTTTCCTATGATAGAACAATACTTTTGGTGAATTTGGATGTACTAATGCCATTATAATAAGCAACATATGGGAAGTTTTCTTCATGAATTGATATCATAAATCAATAAAATGTACTCCAAACATGCAAAAATATTTGTATAATGTTTTTCTGAAGTGTTCATATAGTTCTCCAATGCTATAGCTTCAGGATAATAAATAAAATTTACTATTTTCGGTGATGCAGTATCTTTGCAAAGTTATTTCTTGGCCATTACTGTAGCTGTTCAAACTTCTCATGTGAAATCAAGTTATAAACTATGAAATCTTTTATTATTATTATTTTTTGTCTGTATTATTTTACCTAACTTTAATAGCTCCTTTTACTTTCTTTCCTTATTTTCCTCTGGCTTCAGTTGCCTTCTAAGACATGCCCTTGGGAAGCAGGAAATGCTGTGCCACAAGATTTTGTCTGGCAGTCATCTCTTGGATGCAGTAGGGCAAATGTGCTATGACATGGGTTGAAGATGCAGCCAAGTGGGAAAATGAGGACCTCCAAATTATAGCAGAAGTGATTTTAATTTGATTTTGTTTTAATGGGATAGTTTCGGAGTAGAAAGGTGATAAGTAACCTTTGTTTCTTCAGGGCAGAGAATCTAGTCCTCTTAAAAGAAAGGGATTATCTATTTCTTCACTGTATCACCTATAGGTGATTTGCATATGATCTGTTGGTTTCAGTAATCCCAGAACACATGACAAAGATAACTAGGAAGCCTGCGTATACAAGAAGGGCAAAAGTAGAGCAATTGAGGGCAATGTTTCTTATGGGGGCCGTGAACCACCTGCATCAATGACACATGGAGCCCCTTACTAGATAAACAATTCCTTGACCTAAACATAGATGTCAAGAATCAGAATGCTTCTACCTTTGAACAGTTAGGATACATCCCACTTGATCATGGTGTCTAATTTTTATTGTGCTGTTGGATTCAGTTTGCTAGAACATTGTTGACAATTTTTGCAACTATAGTCATAAGAGATATTAGACAGTAATTTTCTTGTGACAACTTTATCAGGCTTTGATACCAGGGTGATTCTGGCCACACAGAATAATTTAGGATGTTTTTCTCCTCTTCCATTATATGGAAGAATTTGAGCAGGGTTGATGTTAATCTTTTTTGTAATGTGTGGTGAACTTTGCCAGTGAAGCCCTCTGGTCTTGGGCTTTTCATTGTTAGAAGGTTTTTGATTACTGGTTCAACCTCTTAATTGGTATTGGTCTATTGAAATCTTTTATTTATTCTTGAGTCATGTAGGTAGTTTGTGTTTCTAGGAATTTGTCCATATTATCTAGGTTACTGCTGGGGAAGTCACCAGAAACATGCTAAGTGGCCAACTCCCAGTCTTCACCTACCCCTGCCTCCACTTCTATTGTGCTGTTTCCATTCCACAACCTGGAGGAGATTGAAAGTCTAATGAAAAGGACTCTCCCCCAAAGGAGTATAAAAACCACACTCAAAGAGTACAGATTTGCATCTCTTCTCTAGCGTGAAGTGAGGTGTACAGAGCTGCCATCCAGACTCCCACCCAGAACAGTTTCAGCCACCCTGGGAGACTGGCCATGATGGTGTTTCTTCTTCTCCTGATCTTTTAGACTCTTTGTACTGTGTAAGTTACGGAGAAGTTATTCTCCCTTCAGGACCCTTCATGCTTTGCAAGTAATAAGGAGGTCATTTGCTGAATGTTTCTGTGGTGTCCATGACCTTGTATTCCCATGATGCACTGTTGTAGCCATTCATTCCACAGCTATCTAATTTTATTGGCATACAATTGTGCATATTATCCTCTTACAGTCCTTTTTATTTCTGTGGGGTTGGTAGCAATGTCCCCTCTTTCATTTCTGATTTTATTTATTTGTGCCTTCTTTCTTTTCTTCTTTGTCTGTGTAGCAAAATGCTTGTTGCTTTTATTATCCTCTTCCAAGAACCTACTTTTGATTTCATCAAACCTCTCTATAGCTTTTTATTCTCCGCTTCATTTATCTCTGTTCTAATCTTTGTTATTTCCTTCCTCTGCTCACATTGAGTTTAGTTTTATATTCTTTTTATTGTCTGTCAATGTGTGAGGTCAAGTCTTTTATGAAATCTTTCTTTTTTTTTAAATCATATTTCATTGTGGAATATAACATATATACATAGACGTGATATCCCAAGTGCAATTTAACAAGTAGTTAGAGAGTAAATTTCAAAGAATTTTATGGGTTACAGACCCACAGTTTCAGTTATTTCTGTTTGTGAAATATAATATGTATGCAAAAAGGTGATAACTTTCAAAGTATAATTTAACAAGTAGATACATAGGAAATTTCCAAAAATGTTATGAGTTACAATATCATAGTTTCAGTTATTTCCTTATTGTGAAATATAACCTATATACAAAAAAGTGATGACTTTCAAATTACAATTTAACAAGTAGCTATAGAGCAAATTTCAAAGAGTGCTTCGGTTTACAGTTCCACTGTTTCAGTTATTTCCTTCTAGCTATTCTAATACTCTAGCAACTATGTAAAAGAAAATTACATAGAGGTTCAGTATTCTTCTGTTTCAATGCAAGTTTTTTTTTTAATATAAGTATTTAAAGCTGTAAATTTCCCTCTTGGCACTACCTTTTCTGCATTAGCTGTTTTGTGTATTTGTTTTCTTTTGCCCCAAAATATTACCTAAATTCCTTTGTGATATCTTCTTGTACCCCTTGTTTGTTTAAGAGTGCATTATTGACAGCAATATAAATGCTCCCTGTACTCCATATTAAATAAATATTCCCTCCCTTCCCTGGTGCTCTATATCTTCAAGTCAGTAATCTTTTGCCCCAAGCCACTTTGATTTGATTGTTTATACACTGCTTTAGCTGTCTGCAAACTCCTTCTGCCTGCAGGGCAAGTTCTGGTTGGGCAACTTAGAAAGGGGTGTTCTGGTTCAGTTCTTCAATATACCACCAAAAAGATTGGCACTGACAATCAGGCACCCTAGTATGTGCATATCCATACTTTTCTCCCTCTGAAACAGGACCAGGTACCCACAATTAGTGCACAGTCTGGCTTTACATGTGACAGAGATGAGTGAGGGCCCAGCAAGGGTGATGTGAGAGTCCCTTTCCATTTTTAAGCAGCATTTGCTCCATTTGTCACTTGCCCAGTTATGGCAACTCTTTAACTGTTTCCCAGAGCTCTAAGGAAGATGGCTATGCCAAGTATTTGCTAGTTATTCAAAGATTTTGTGTGGGAACCAGAAGTCTGCTTTAGTTCAAACAAATAGTATTTTTTAGTGCTTAAAACCATGCCTTGAACCTAGAAAGCTCATGATCATGTTGAGTGTTTTGCTTAGCATATATGGTCTCCATTAGGGATTGAATTGTGTCTCACAAAACACATGTTCAAATCTTAACCCCCAATCCTGCACATTCGTAAATAGGATATTTGAAGATGTTGCTAGTTAAGATAAGGCCCAAACTGGATTAGGGTGGGTTCTAATCCAGTATTACTGCAGTCCTTAGAAGCAGATAAAATTTGGACACAATGAATAAGTAGGAGACACAACTGATGCAGAGAGAGACAGAGACAGAGACAGAGACAGAGAGACAGAGAGAGAGACAGAGAGTCAGAGAGAGACAGAGAGATACAGCATGTGACAGAGGTAAAGATTACCTGCCAGCAAGCCACCACCATAATGCTGCAGAATTCAGAGGAGGAGGCAAGGTTTTGCCATGGCATCCACAACTAAGCTAATAAATGTCTGTTGTTTAAAGCAACCTAGTCAGTGGTATATCAGCCCTGGCAAACTAAGACAATTCCTAAAAACATGGCCCTTCAGAACAAGCAACTTCTTGTCACTCTCTACATAAGTAGGGTCTTGAAGAGCTGAGAAATATTTGGTGTGATGATTAAGTTTGCAATTCAATTTGGCCAAGTTTTAGTGTCCAGTTTTTGATCAAGCAAGCACTGGACTGACTATTACTGTAAGGACATTTCATGGACTTAAATCATCATTAAGTTGATTGCACCTGTGACTGATTACATCCACAATCACTGAGGAGATTGCCTTCACCAAAGAGAGAATTCTCATGCAATCACTTGAAGGCTTTACAAGAAATGATGATTTGGGCAGTCAGAAGAGAGAATTTCCATCTCTGTTTCAGCCTCCCAGCTTCTTCTGGGGAATTCATTGGAAACTTCTGTGAAATTTCTCAGCTTGTGGCCTACCCTAAGGAATTTGGTCGTATGCATCCCCACAGTAGCGTGAGACAATCCTTATAAAAATCTTATAATTACAGGTATCTCCTGTCCATTCTGTTTCCCCAGAAAATCCTGACTAACACACCTGGTGTTTGCACAAATATTCTGGAAAACATACTAATCTCCTTCCACTGACAGGACTGTTTAGAGAAATAGAAGTATCCTGGTCATTGAAACTAAACTCAATAGTGTATTACAAAGATCACTTAGTATTCCCGTGGAGAAAGCAGGGTCCGGACCCATTTATTCCTTATCTCAGAATAAATTCAATATCAAAAGACACATTTGTCAAAACTATAAGAAATTACTTTTTATTTAATAATTTAAGAAAATGTATTTAAATATGTGATAAAATTTATTTTACTAAATATATGAGTGAAATTTAAAACAATAGGAAAACCTTAAAAGTAATGAAAATAGAAAAAAATGTGGAGAATTTAAGATAAAAATTAAAAGTATCTAATGTTATTTTAAGTGGCAAAATAGTTTTCACTCAGAACATGGATTTCCAGTACCATTTAATACTTAGGCTTCCAACATCCAACCTCCTTAAAAATTGCAAACACTTTTCTTTCCCCAGATGGAGCTTCCTGCAGGCAAAACTTTCAGTGGAGAAGGGAAGCAAGATTGATCTTTCTTCTGTTTTTTGTGTGTTTTCACCCTGTACTCCTCCTTACTCTTTTTAAGAGGGAAAAAGGCAAGTTGCATGACGCCAGAATGCATTTATTTGATTGGTAACATATTGTCTTTTCTTTATTTCTATACTAGGAACATTTGCTTGCATATACCATGTTGAAAGCCTTTTCTTATTCTTGGCATAAATTAGAGATTTTTAAGAGTTATATAACTGATTTTCAGAAATGTCCTTTGAAAATATGCATCTTGGTCAGGGCTTTTGAAATTTTTTATCTATTTTATATCAGTGACTCAGTGAAAGCCCTCACCTTAATATCTTAAATTGGGCAGAACATATTTTAAAATCCTAATAAAACTGTTTTATGACTGATTAATTTATGGATAATTATATTTTACTTTTTACCTATATTCCAGATTCCCTAGTTATGTTTCATTTTTTATCTATATTCTAAATTCCCTACAGTGTATGTGAATTGATTTTTTTTAATTTGGCATATCTAGCTGAAGCTTGCATAGGTGTAACCTCCAGGATAGCCTCTTGACTCTATTTGAATTCTCTTAGCCACTGAAACCTTATTTTTTTGCCTTTCTTTTCCCCCATTTGGTCAAAAAGGCATTCTCAACACCTCAATGCTACAGTCAGGCTCCATGTCCCATGTCACCAGGGAGACTCACTCACCTGGGGGGTCCTTGCTCAGGTCAGGGGGATGGTGATGAATCTATTTGCAGAGTTGGACTCAGAGAGAGAAAGTCCACATTTGAGCAACAAAAGAGGTTCTCTGGAGGTGACTCCTAGGCAAATTATAGGTGTGCTTAGCTTCCCCTTTGTAACAATAAGTTTCACGACAGCAAGCCTCAAGATGGAGGGCTTGACTTACAAAGTAAGGGGTTCCTAAATTCACATAGCATAGGTTATGTCCATGATAACATAAAAACTGGAGTAAAAACTTTTCTTTATGTTGGCCTATAGATAATAAATATCAATAACATCTCTTTACCCATTGCCTCTCAGTGGGGTTGAGATCAAAGATCTACTCTTTTTTACTTCATTTCCAAAGAGGAGCTAGTACTTGACTTAAAATCAAATTTATTCAAATAGGCAGTGTATTCAGGGGAAGAACCTAGAGAGATTAACAAACCTAAAATGGGTGCGTTTTTTCAAAATTAGTTATTTAATTCATTTAATTTAGATTCTGAAAACAGCTCTTCAATGTTTCTACACAGTCTCTTTTCTGGCCAAATATGTCTTTGCCTCTCAGGTTTCATACAGGAAGTGTGGTGCTTCAGGGTGGCACTAACTGGATGGAACTGCTATTAAAGAGTGATAAATTCTGAGACTCACATTTGGACTTTCAGGGGCCTCATGTATTACAAAACCTTCATAGATTATTCATTTGAAGCTCTTTGGCTGTAAGTATTTAAGAAATGCAGCCTAATTATTATGATTGTTTCCTAAAATGGATGTTCAAACCACTGCAAAAACAATGAAGTGTTGCTTGGCTTCACTGTACATTCCTTTTTACACATATCTCCTTTATAGATCTAACCCCACAGTATGGTTGTGCAAGCAGAATTTGGATAATCTTGGGTTTCTGATTACTCATTCAGAACATTAGGTGATGATAATGATATGTTGTTTCCATCATGCCAATTAATGCCAGTTCAATATCACAATATATTATATTGTACATGACTTTATTTTACATATTTTCAGATCATACAATGTGTATATTATGACAATTTGCATCTAAATTTCAAGCATTGTTACATGTTTTCTTCCCTAGGATTATCATAAAACATATCATAAATAAACAATCTGCTTAAATATATTTAAAATAATAAATCTCAATTTATATTAATTACTATATTTTAATTTTTATTTGCTCTTCTATTGTTTAATTACATTGAGAAAATGAGCATACTTTAATACACAAACAGAGCAAAGTCTAATAAACCACAAAATGCTTTTCCTGTATTTTTTATATGTATCATTTTACATATACCACTGAGAAATAAAAGCATTTTACATATACCACTGAGAAAGAAAAGCACGTTGCTAATTAAATAATGATGTCATCCATTTTAAGATTAATTCCAATTTTACAGATTATTACAAATGTGATTATTACAAATATTAAAAAATATGCATCATAAAATTGATAAAATGTTGTATTGTCTAACAATTAGTGACTAGTGGCAATCTTGAGATCACCTTCATGAGTTGTCTTCATAGAAAATTTAGAGTATGGCAGTAGATAAAATATATTTTAAAACCTTGGCAAGCAATCAAACATATATCTTCTTAAATCTATCACTTGATGTATGAGGTGTTCAGATGTAAGGGCACTCAAAGATTCCAAATGACATGATACTTTATAAATTTCTCCATTCTTCAATTTAGAAAATTTTTAATATAGAGAATGTTACAGAAAGTCACTATCATAAATTAAGTTAAACAGAATTGAGTTTATATCAAACATGCTCTCATGAGACCTCTAAACCAATAATAACATTTGGGCCAAATATTGAAAGAGCTGTTAAAATCTCCTCAGCTTCTATAATACAGAGAGACAAGTCTGGCCTTACAGCTTAGTGTTTCCTTTTCCTCATACACTGGAAATTAAAGTTTAAGGACATTTAGTGTAAGGAACGATAATTTATGTTAATTTTTCCTCTCCCATTTGTCCCAAGGATTTGCTCTATTACCTCCTTTAGTTCCTTCCAATATACACTCTCTAGCAACAACTTAGAAATATATACTATATCTAGACCAGCATAAATGTCATTAATAAGGATTTCCAAGTTTAATGATTAATTTTTTTCCTTTGAGTAAATAATTGAAGTAAGTAGTGAATACTTGGCCTTCCTCAGAAGACTATACTCCCATGTATCAATTAGAAAATGTTAAATATCACAATAAAATGTGCAAAAGTAAATCAACAAGTGAAAAATTATTTTAATGTTATTCATTCAACAAAAGTGTCCTATGATCGTAACATATTATCACTGCTAGAGATGGAGCAAGGAGCAAAACATACAAACAGCCAAATAATATACTTACATTCTAGTGTGTGACAAAAGAAAAATAAAATCAATTGACAGGTAAAAATATAATATGCCAGGTAAGGATAAGTTCCACATAGAAGAATGAAGCAATTAAAGATGGCGGCAAAAAATGCCCACAGTAATATAACATACAAGATGGCCGGGGAAGGCCTCCCTGATGAGTTTTCAAATTTGAAGGAAATAAAAGAATGTGTTACACAATATCTGAGACAAGAAAGTTTTTTTAAGGAAGATTTTACAGACAGAAGCATAGCCAGAGCATATCCCTGAGGTCAGGGTGTGTTTGGTGTGATGAAGGAGCTGCAAGAAGATCAGAACATGTGGATCAGACCGAACTTGAAGTGAGAATAGGTCAATGAAGGAGAGAGGCAGAGAAAGAGGATGGAAAGGAAAAAGGCAGTAGATCATGCAGGAACCTGAAAGTTATATTCAGTGCATTGGATTTTACTCTGTGTGAAGTAAAAAGCCATGAAATATTTTAAGAAGACGTGTTTGCAAAGTCTGATTAAATGTTAAGGAACACTTAGGCTGCACTGTAAAAAAAAAAAAGAAAAAAGAAAATACCTCTCTTAAAGAATGCAAAGATATACAATAACAAGCAATAAGGTGTTTTTTTTGCCCATAAATTTGGCAAAACAATTAAAAGTTCTGAAAACAAGCAATTTTTAAAATGAATGGTAAAGACAAATATATTCATATGGAAAGACATCAAGGATATTTTAAATAAAAATTAATGGAAAAATATGTGTAATATATTATATACTTTTAAATAAAAGAAAGTAGTCTGTAAGTGTACTCACCCTTTGCAGCAGTACAGTGCTTACATCTGGGAAGAAGGATAAGATTGAACCTTGGAGTTAGAAGTGTGCTTATAAAATGTATCTGTGTATCAAATCAAAACTTTAATACTACATTTATTATAGTATTAAATGTAATAAGTACAATATTTATAATAATTTAAATGTAATAAATACAGTATTTATTATGTATCACTTTTTAAGAAATTATACTATGTCAGTGAAATGAAAATAGTGAATTTGAAAAAATATAAAACTTGTATACTAGTATAACTGTATTGATTATAATAATATGAAATGTGTTCAATAGTAAATTGTTGGATAAATGATAGGAATATACATCAGTTGCTAAATCTAATATATAATAATGGGACAATAATGGGAAATGTAAACTAGTTAGCATATAGTACTCCCACTTACCCACCCCCAACCAAATTCCCCATAATTCCAGGAGAAGTGTAAATTAATTTTTCTTTGGGATAAGACATGCATTTCAATGGTGGAGAAGGTATCCTTGGGTCAAAAATTGTTTCTTTTACTTTCTTCATTAATTAATGCTTTTCTGTCACACATTTGACCCATTGTTTTAGGTACTTTAAAATAGTCATTACAATTTTAACAAAAATATATTTTAAACTATTAAATTGTATTCTAACTCTTGTTAATTGTTATCAGTGAGATGGACAAGTATTTTTAATTAATTTCTTTCATCTTCCCTTTCATTTGCCTGCAATGCTCTTCCCCAAGATATTTACATGGCTTACTCCTTACTCCTTCAAATTGCTGCCAAAATGATTGGAAAATATCCATAACAATTCTAAAACAGCACTCCCCTTCATACTCTACCCCCTTACTCTGTTTGTTTATTCTTTATATCATTTACCACCAAAAAGTCTAAACATATTTATTTCTGCTTTTATTGTCTGATTATTCCATGATGTCAAGGGCTTTATCTTATTCATTCTCATCTCTACAGTGTTTAGAAGACAGATTGACACATAATAAGTGCTCAGTAAATATATGATGACTGAAAGAAAAAATAAATGAATAAAAAGAATCTTTCAACATGTTTCTGTTTTATATCTTCATTTATTAAAGAAGTTAACTCTTACGCTTTATTTCTTGTACAATAAAACTTTCTTATAATTAAAACTGTCAGTTGTGAATTTATTAGTTACTGTTTACATATCAATATGGTATCAAAGATCTGAAAATTTCAACATTTCATCTTGGGGAAGAATGGGGATTCTATTCTTAATAAATGTTTGATTGCATTTTCAAGTCAACTCTTTCCCAGAGGCATCAAATGTCTTATTTTAGCTACTGATTTATTTATTTCTTCTTCTAAGTCTAGAATTAAAAGGAATATGTTGTCTAGTGATTACCAAAAAATCCAAATTTATTGCAATAATGAAAGTAAAGGATTACAATACTGTGATGGGGCCCAGATCACAGGCACATTTCCAGATGAAGTCATCTCCATCCAAAACACATGCACTGGGTTGGAGTAGGGGGATAAATCCAGGTTTGTTTATCACAAGTGGACTATGGATGGGCAACTGGGAGAAATATAGCAACTTTGCCCAACACTTAAGAAAATCATCCATTATAGAGAAAGCATCAAACTCTTGGTGATCTATCCCCCTTCTCTCTCATTCAGTCTTACTACTACGAAATCCTGATGTATTAATGCCAGTGTTTGAAGTTGTGATACATTGATCATGAAGTAGTAAGTCTAAATCTCAGAAAATGCTCATAACATTTATATCATAAGACACATGAGCAATGCTATTTGAAGTAAAATAGATAATCATTAATGACAAGAGCACTATCATAAAAATTTTTATCTTCAAATTCCTTTAAAAACTTGCATTAACATGGTAATTCCTTGTTAAGTGCTTGTACACTTCAGTGTGCAAAACAAGTCTTGTATTGCTTCCTGTTACGTCTCATAGAATAATAAAACGATGAAAGCTCAGTGGTAGTTTTTATGGATTATCTCAACACTGAATTAGGATTAATGAGCATTGCTCCTTTGTGATTAATAAAATGTTGGTATTTTATATATTCAAATAAAAGGTTATTTATTTGCTAAAACACACAGTTCTTTTCTACTTGATCCAGCTGAGGCATTTAAGGAAGAAAAAAAAAATAATAATAATAAATAAATAAAAATAAATAAATAAATAAAAATAAATAAATAAATAAAAGTCTTCTGAATTGGAAAGAAACAAGTAAAACCATCTCTATTAACAGGTAACATGATCTTGTATATACAAGATATATATATCTTGTATATACGTAATTCTAAGGAAAACACACGCACAATATTAGAACTAATAAACAAGTTCAGCAATGCTTCAGGGTACAAGATCAATATACAAAAATCAATTGCATTTCTACACAGTACCAAGAACAGTCCCAAAGTGAAATTAAGAAAATAATTCCACTTACAATAGCATTGGAAAGAATAAAGTACTGAGGAATAAATTTAACAAAAGTGTTCAAGATGTGTACTCTAAAAATTATAAAATACCATTGAAAGAAATTGAGAAAGACAAATAAATGGAAAGACATTCTATTTTCATAGATTGAAAAAACTGATATTAAGATGTGATATTCTCCATATTAATCTACAGATTCAATATAATTCCTATAAAATCTATCTCACTTTTTTGAGAAATGTCATTCCAAAATTCATATGGGTAGGTAAGGAACCCAGAATAGCAAAAACAACCTGGAAAGGGAAGAACAAAGTTGGAGGAATCACAATTCTTGATCTGAAACTTATTACAAAGTAACCATAATCACAATAATATGGTATTGGCCTAAGAAGAGATGTACAGATCAACAGAATAAAATTGAGAGTATAGAAATAAGCAGTCACATTTTAAGTCAACTGATTTTTGACAAGGGTGCTGTGGTGGATTGAATGATCTACACCAATTCAGATATGTTCTTAATCTGAATCCACGGTCCTGTGAGTGTGAACTCCTTGTAAACAGGGTTTTTTGAACATTATATTTTTAGTTAAGTTGTGGCCCAATTGAATAAGTGCATCCAGATTACTGAAGTCCTTTATAAGTAGAAGACATTCAGATGGGTTGAAGCAGCCTACAACTAGAACAGGAAGTCAGTGGAAACCTGAAAGAGAAAAGAGAGGATACCAACATATTACAGGAAAGCCAAAGAACCCAAAAAGGATTATGGCAAGCCAGCACCAGAACAATGCTGACCCCAGGAAGAAGCAAGCCTTCTAACTTCTGAAACCATTAGAAAATAAATTTCCATTGTTTAAACCGATCTATTATGTGGTATTTGTCATGGCAGCCTGGAAAACTAAGACAGATGCCAAGACAATTCAACAGGAGAAAACACTGTCTTATCAACAAACGGTGATGGGAAAACTAGATATCCACATGCAAAATGGAGTTGTATTCTTCCTTCACCCCATATACACAAATTAACTCAAAATGTATTGTAACATAAATGTAAGAGCTAAAACTGCAATATTCTTAGAAGAAAATATAGGAGTAAATATTTGGAACTTTAGATTAGGCGGTATATTTTTTAGATAAATCACCAAAAGCATAACTGACAGAAGGAAAAATAGAGTAACTGAAATTTGTCAATTAAAAATTGAATCATCTAAAAAGTTAAATCTTTTGTGTTTCAAAGAACACCAAAAAGAAAATAAAAACACAATACACATGGGACACTAAATTTGAAAATCTAAGGGGCATGTATCTAGAATATACAAAAAACTACAACTCAATAAAAAGACAATAAAATGGCCAACATATTTGAATAGTCATTTCTTTACAAAAGATATAGAAATTGCCAATAAGCACATGAAAAGACATTCAACATAATTAGTCATTAGGAAAATGCAAATCGAAATCGTAATGTGGTACCACTTCACACACATTAGAATTGCTATAATAAAAAAAGGTCAACAATTACAAGTATTGGAGAGGATGCAGAGGAATTGGAACCATCATATGTTTTAGGTGGGATTATAAAATGGTACAGCCACATTGAAAAACATTTTAGCATTTACTCAAAATGTTAAACATAGACTTGCCCTATGACCCAGCAATTTCACTCGTAGGTGTATATACCCAAGAGTATTGAAAATATATGTCCACACAAATAGTTGTAAGAAATGTTCATAGACACATTATTCGTAACATCCCCAATTTGGAAATAATCCAAATGTCCATGAACTGAAGAATAGATAAACAATATGTGGTATTGGACAATTTGATTACTATGTGCCTGGGCATACTTATCTTTGAGTTTATCCTAGTTGAGATTTGTTGGGTTTCTTGATTGTGCATGTTCATGTCTTTAACTACATGTGGGGATACGTCTCCCATTATTTCTTTGAATATTAATTGTGCCCATTTCTCTCATTCTTCTCTTTCCATGACTCCTCTGATGTGTATGGTATGCTTGATTGTGCTCCACAAGACTCCTAGAATCTGTTCACTTATTAATTTTTCTTTTTTCTGCTCCTCAGCAGGAATCATTTCAATTGTCTTATCTTCAAGATGACTGATTCTTTCTTCTGCCTACTCTATTCTGCTCTCTAAACCCTGTAGGGAATTTTTCATTTCAGTTATTGTGGCCTTCAGTTCTAGCATTTCTCTTTGGTTCCTTTTTAAAATTTCTATCTTTTTATTGAGATTCCTATATTGTTCATTCATTGTTTTATCCTTTAGTACTTTTCCTGTTTTCCTTATCTCTTTGAATCTATTGAGGATCAGTGTTTTAAGTCTTTGTTCTGCATGTCCAATCTCTGGTATCCTTCATTGCTGGTTTCTGCAATTTTATCTTGTTATTTGGGATGACCTATCATTTTCAGTTTCTTTGTGTGTTGTGTATCTTTTGTTGCACACTGTGTGTTCTAATATTTGAAATTGTTACAAATGGGATTTAGTCCCTGAGCTGTTGTTCCTTAAATTTGTATTCAGAAAGTGATATGACAGAAGTTTCATCAGCTACCAGGAGCTTACGAAACAAACACACCAAAGCAAAAAGCCCCTTACAAAGTTTTTGCAAATTGACTCTGCTTTGTCTAGCAATCTCCTTCAGCGTTTAATCCATCTATCAAGAGGATAAGCCTGAGGGAAATGTGAAGTGAAATTTCCTCTCTGTTTTATCTGAGCATGCATGGGCTCATGGCCAGAAAGTATTTCCCAGTTTACTGGAATTTGAATGTCCCTTTCTCTTCTCCCTTTCAAATAAATTCCTTCTGTGTGGTCTTCTGTTGGACTTAATGCTGGTAGTGCTTTGTCCCAGGTTACTTTGACTTAATCATTTCTTATAGTGCGTTAGCTGTCTGCAGGCTTCTTCTCTACCTTCAGGATAAATACTGAGAGGTCAAGTCACAGATATGTTTACTGGTTCAGTCTTTCAAACTTCCACCTCCTAGATTTACGCTGTTAATACATGCACCCCATTATGCACATATGGGTTACTCTGCTCCCTCCAAAATGGGGCCAGAGACCCAAAATGGGAGCACAGGCTGGTCCACACTGCATCAGGGAAGGAGGGTGAGTCTTGCAAGTGCACCATAAGCTTTGCCTACCATTTTCTAAGCTGCTGGTACTTGACTTAGCCTATTTACTGCAACCCTTTAACTGTTTTACAGAGTTTTGAGAAAGATGACTCTGCCAGTTGCTTATTGTTCAAAGATTTTTTATGGGGAGGGGTGCAGCTCCCTGGAGCATCTTTCACTGTCATCTTGGTCAAACAGAGGTCTGGGTTGTTTAATAGCATATTTTAATCTCCAGCTCTATTAGATGCTCAAGGTTCCTCTGGTATGCATCTTTCCCAGTCCTAGATTCAGCCTTTTATCCAAGGAGCCTTGATTCATTTTACTGTTGAATAGTATCAGAAACCAAGATCTGGGCACTGGGCATGATCATTGCTGCTTGGGGATACTTTGCTTCTAGGCCCTCTCATTAACAAAGCAAAGAATCGTATGCAAGCCTACAAAGTCATGTATTTGAACATATCCCTAAGTATTTCTATAAGTAACCATTTGCATCTATATTAAAAAAGCATGAGTTCATCCTAATATCCAAATACCACATGGGTCATTTTAAACTCTTCACCTGGCTTCTCGGTAACCTCCAATTTCAACAGTGAGAAACCTGACTCTCATCATCTGCTACTCATTTACTTAATTGTTTAATTCCAGTATGCATGTATAGTGGCTTGGCTTCAGAATTGTTACTCTGTACCTTCATGGGAGTTAAATTTATCAGCTAGATTATAGTACTTATGCACAGGTCCTTTTGCATTTAGACATCTTTCATATCCAAAGTTACTTAGGTCTGCCTCTTACTTCACCTTATTGCATCACCCCTTTAAGTGAGATTGTTTTGTTCATTTTTGATACGGTTAGGTTATCTCCTCATTCTGCATTTCATCCTGTGATTCCCTGACATTTTAAATGAGTTTTAAACAATTCAAGCCATTTAAAGTTTACTATTTGTTAAGTAAAATTCTTAGGTTTTGACAAATGCTTAATGTTTTGTATTCATCATTACAGTATTATAGACAATATTTCCAATCCCTTCCCCCAATATCTTGTGCTATACCTATTCAACCTGCCCACCTTCTTTGAACTTCTGGCCACCACTGATCTGTTTACCATCTCTATAACTGTGCTAGAAGGTTGTATGACTGGAAACAAACAGCATGTACTTTTTTTAGATAGTTTTCTTTCACTTAGCAACATATATTTAAATTCATCCATGGTTTTTTCTGGCTTGGTGCACTTTTTTTTTATCACTGCATAATTTTTCATTAAACAGATTTACCAGTTTATTCATTCATTCACATATTGAGGAGCTTCTTGGTTGCTTCCAGTTCTGGGCAATATGAATAAAACTGCTATAAACATATACATGTAGATTTTTGTAGACATAAGTTTCAAATTACTTGAGTAAATATCTAGGAATATTATTGCTGGATTTTATGGTTTAGACTATAATTAGATTTGTAAGAACCTGACAAACTATGATCCCAAGTGACTATATCATTTAGCAACCCCACCACTAATCGCTTGCATTCCTGTTGCTCCACAACTCTTGAAAAGTCTGCATTGACAGTTTGGGGATATTAGCTATTCAAGTAGGTATATTGCTATATGACAATGGAGTTTTAATTTGAAATTTCCTAATGGTAAATAATATTGAGTGTCTTTTCATATACTTATTTGCCATCTGTATATTTTTCTTGGTGTGGTTCTGTTCAGAAATTTTTCCTTTTTTTTTTTAAGATGAGGATGTTTATTTTTGCATTATTGCATTGAAGGGTTCTTTGCATATTTTGGCTTCAAATATTTTATCAAATATATGTTTTGCAAATATTTTCTCCCAATCTAAGGCTGATATTTTTCATTCTCTGACCAGAGTCTTTTGCAAAATTACTTTAAATTTTGACATTGTTTAACACTTCTCTTTTTTATATTCATGGATCATACTATTGTATTTGAAAGCTCACTTTAAACCCAATATCATTTAGTTTCCTCCTATGTTCTCTTATAATATTTTGCATTTTTGTACTTTACATTATGTCTATTATGCATTTTTGGTTAATTACTATGTAAAGTCTTCTTCTAAGCCTATTTTTGATTTTTGCATCTGGACCTACAATTTTTCCCACATCATATGTTGAGAAGTCTTTCTTGATGTTGAGAAGTCTATCCTTTCTAGATTGAACTGCCTGTGCTCCTTTTTCTTTTAAAGGCAATTTTATTGAGATACATTTACATAACATACAATTTATATAATGTACAATCCTTCAAAGTGTACAATCCGTTGTTCATAGTATCATCATATAGTTGTGAATTCATCACCCCAATCTTTGAAATTTTTCATTACTCCAAAAAACAAAATGAAAATTAAAATAAAAAAGCACATCCATAACATTCCATTCCCCTCCTCCTCCCATTGTTCATTCGCTTTGTTTAACCCTTATTGTTTTTTCTAACTTTATCAAAAATTAAAATACAAACAAAACCAAAACAAAGGAATATGATAAAATGAATAACCTAAAATAACTGCAGTGCTTCCAAAATGTTCCTACCCTACCCCAAGAAAATTAAAAAAACATGACTGAACAAAGGAATAAGAAAAACAAATAACCTAAAATAACTCAATTTCTGAGAACTTGTTCCTACCATACCCCCAGAAATTAACAAACCACAGTCATTCCTGAGCATTCCCATAACATTAAGTTTACCCTACATAACTTTTCTGTTCTTATTAGATTATCATTCTCCCTTCTTTATTTGGTATCACTGGGTCCCCTACATTTTACAATATAAAACATTTATTTTACATTTTTTACAGTGTTCACATTAGTGAACATACAATATCTCTCTTTTTGTGCCTGGCTTATTTCACTCAGCATTATGTCTTCAAGTTTCATCCATGTTGTCATATGTTTCACGACCTCATTCCTTCTTAATGCTGTGCAGTATTCCATCGTGTGTATATATCAGATTTTCTTTATCCACTCATCTGTTGAAGGACATTTCGGTTGTTTCCATTCCTTGGCAATTGTGAATATTGCTGCTATGAACATTGGTGTGCAGATCTCTGTTCATGTCACTGCTTTCAGATCTTCTGGGTATATACTGAGAAGTGCAATTGCTGGATTGAAGGGTAACTCTATATCTAGTTTTCTAAGGAACTGCCAGACTGACTTCCAGAGTGTCTGCACCATTATACAGTCCCACCAACAATGAATAAGAGTTTCAATTTCCCCATGTCCTCTCCAGCATTTGCAGTTTCCTGTTTGTTTAATGGCAGCCAATCCAATTGGTATGAGACGATATCTCATTGTGGTCTTAATTTGTATCTCTCTAATAGTTAGTGAAGATGAACATTTTTTCATGTGTTTCTTGGCCATTTGTATTTCCTCTTTAGAGAAATGTCTTTTCATATCTTTTGCCCATTTTATAATTGGGCTGTCTGTACTATTGTCATTGAGTTGTAGGATTTCTTTATATATGTAAGGTATCAGTCTTTTGTCAGATATATGGCTTCCAAAATTTTTTTCCCATTGAGTTGGCTGCCTCCACATTTTTGACAAATTCCTTTGAGGTACAAAGTTTGAGGAGTTCCCATTTATCTATTATTTCTTTTGTTGCTTGTGCTTTGGGTATAAGGTCTAAGAAGCAACCTCCTAATACCAGGTCTTGAAGATGTTTCCCTACATTATCTTCTAGGAGTTTTATGGAACTGTCTCTTATATTGAGGTCTTTAATCCATTTTGTGTTCATTTTTGTGTAGGGTGCAAAGTAGAGTTCCTCTTTCATTCTTTTGGATATGGATAAGCAGCTCTCCCAGTCCCATTTGCTGAATAGACTGTTATGTCCCAGTTCAGTGATTTTGGGGGCCTTTTCAAAGATCAGTCGACCATAGATCTGGGGGTCTATCTCTGAATTCTCAATTGAATTCCATTGATCGATATGTCTATCTTTGTGCCACTACCATGCTGTTTTGACTGTTTTGACTACTGTGACTATGCCAGTTTGAATGTATTGTCACCCAAAATGCCATTATCTTTGATGTGATCTTGTGTGGGCAGATGTATTAGTGTTGATTAGATTGTAATTCTTTGAGTGTTTCCATGGAGATGTGACCCACCCAACTGTAGGGATAAGTCTGACTGGATAATTTCCATGGAGGTGTGGCCCTGCCCATTCAGCGTGGGCCTTGATTAGTTTACTGCGAGCTTGCAACAGCTAAGAGGGACACTTTGAAGAACACCAGGAACTGAGAGAGGAGCTGCAGCTTATAGAGACGTTTTGGAGGTGGACTTTGAAAGCAGACTTTTGCTCCAGAGAAGGCAAGAAAGGACAAATGCCCCAAGAGCAACTAAGAATTACATTTTTGAGGAGCTGCAGCCTAGAGAGGAATGTCCTGGGAGAGAGCCATTTTGAAACCAGAACTCGGGAGCAGATGCCAGTCACGTGATTTCCCAGCTAACACAGGTTTTCCAGATACCATTGGCCATCCTCCAGTGAAGGCACCCAATTGTTGACACCTTATCGTGGATACTTTATGGCCTTAAGACTATAACATTGTAACCAAATAAAACCCATTTATAAAAGCCAATCCATTTCTGGTGTTTTGCAAAAAGGCAGCATTAGCAAACTGGAACATTGGCTTTATAATAAGCTTCAAAGTCAGGGAGTGTAAGTCCTCCACTTTGCTTTTATTTTTGGAATGTTTTCAGCAATTTGAGGCATCTTTCCATTCCAAATAAGTAATGTTAACTAGATTTTCCAAGTCTGTGGAGTAGGTTGTTAGAATTTTTGTAGGAATTGCATTGAATCTGTAGCTGATTTTGGGTAGAATTGACATCTTAATGACATTTAGCCTTCCTATCCATGAACACAGAATATTTTTCCATCTTTTTAAGTCCCCTTCTATTTCTTTTAGTAAATTTATGCAGTTTTCTATGTATAGCTGTTTCATATCCTTGGTTAAGTATATTCCTAGGTATTTGATTTTTCTAGTTTATTGAGAAAAGAATCTTTTTCTTGAGTGTCTCTTCACATTGTTCACTTCTAGCATATAGAAACATTACTGACTTATGTGCATTAATCTTGTATCCCACTACTTTGCTAAATTTGTTTATTAGCTCAAGTAGCTGTGTCATTGGTTTCTCAGGGTTTTCCAGATATAAGGTCATATCATCTGCAAATAATGACAGTTTAACTTCTTCTTATCCAATTTGGATGCCTTTTATTTCTTTGTCTTGTCAGATTGCTCTTGCTAGAACTTCTAGCACAATGTTGAATAACAGTGGTGACAGTGGTTATCCTTGCCTCATTCCTGATCTTAGAGGGAAGGCTTTCGGTCTCTCACCAGTGAGTAGTATGCTGGATGTGGGTTTATCATATATGTTCTTTATTATATTGAGGAAGTTTCCTTTAATTCCTACCTTTTGAAATCTTTTTATCAAGAAAGGATGCTGGATTTTGTTGAATGCCTTTTCACCATCTATTGAGGTTGTCATTTGTTTTTCCCTTTTGACTTTTTAATGTTTTGTAGATTGATGTGCTTATGTTGAACCATTCTTGCATGCCTAGAGTGAACCCCACTTCTTCATGGTGTATGATTTTTTAATGTGTCTTTGGATTCAGTTTGCAAGCATTTTTTTTTTTTTTTGAGAATTTTTGTATCTGTATACATTAGGGAGATTGGCCTGTAGTTTACCTTTCTTGTAGCATCTTTACCTGGCTTTGGATTTAGAGTGATGCTAGCTTCATAAAATGAGTTAGGTAGTGTTCCATTTTCTTCAACATTTTGAAAGAGTTTAAGTAAAATTGGTATCAGTTCTTTATGGAAAGTTTCGTAGAGTTCCCCTGTGAAGCCATCTGGCCCTGGGCATTTATTTGTGGGAAGTATTTTTTTTATTTAATTTTATTGTGAGTTTTCACATACCATAAAATTATCCAAAGATCCAAAGTGTACAATTAATTGCCTGTGGTACCAAAATATAGCTGGGCATCCATCACCATAATTAATTTTTTTTTCAATTTTTAGAACATTTTCATTACTCCAGAAAAGAAATAAAGACAAAAAAAAAAAAAAGGAAACTCAAATCCTCCCATACTCCTAACCCCTCCCTCTGGATTATTGACTAATAGTATTGATATAGTACATTTGTTACAGTTGATGAAAAAATGTTAAGCTACTACTAACTGTAGTATATAGTTTGCAATAGGTATATTTTTCCTATATGCTCCTCTAATATTAACTTCTGGTTATGGTGTCATACATTTGTTCTAGTTCATGAAAGAGATTTCTAATATTCCTACAGTTAATCATGGACATTGCCCACCACAAGATTCACTGTTTTATACATTCCCAACTTTTAGCCTCCAGCTTTCTTTCTGGTAACATATATGACTCCAAGCTTCCACTTTCCACCACCTTCACACACCATTCAGCACTGTTTGTTAATCTCACAACATGCTACCTTCAGCTGTGTCTATTTCCAAACATTTAAGTCCAACCTAGTTGAAAATTCTGCACATAATAAACAACTTCTCCCCACTCCTTAGCTTCATTCTATATCCTGGTAACCTATATTTCATGTCTATGAGTTTACATATTATAATTAGTTCATATCAGTGAGACCCTGCAATATTTGCCTTTATGTGTCTGACTTATTTCACTCAATGTAATGCCTTCAAGGTTTCTTCATCCACCTGTTTTATTTTATTTTTTTAGTTGCTTTTGTTCACACACCATACCTACCACCCTAAGTTAACAATCAGTGGTTCCCTATATACTCATGTATTTTGGTATTCAACACCATCACCCCATCTATATAAGGACATGTCCATTTCTTCCACAAAGAAGGAGGAAGAGTCAAAGGAGGTAGAGAGACAAAAGAAAAGGAAAAAAAAGAGAGAAAAAAAGTGACAGCCAGGGAGCAACAAAAAGAAAGATAGCATTAAACTAAAGTAGAATAAAGAGTCAGAAAACATCACCAATGCCAAGAGTCCCATACCCCTCCCTTATGACCCCCTCTTATATGCACTTAGCTTTAGTATATTCCCTTTGCTATATTAAAGGAACCATAATACAATGTTTCTGTTAACTATAGTCTCTAGTTTGCATTGATTATATTTTCCCCCAAATATCACTCTATTTTTTAACACCTTGCAGGGTTGACATTCATTTGTTCTCTCTCATGTGAAAACATATTTGTACATTTTATCACAATTGTTAAGCATTCTAGGTTTCACTGAGTTATACAGTTCCAGTCTTAACCTTTCCTCTTTCCTTCTGGTGTCTCACATGCACCCAACCTCCTCTTTCAACCATACTTGCAGTCATCTTTGTTCAGCGTACTTGCATGACCGGGCTACCATCATCCAAAATTGTTTTCCAAACCTCTCACTCCTGTCTTTTCCTATCTGTCTGTAATGCTCCCTTTAGTATTTCCTGTACAGCAAGTAACTTGTTCACAAACTCTTTCATTGTCTGTTTGTCAGAGAATATTTTAAACTGTCCCTCATATTTGAAGGATACTTTTGCTGGATATAGGATTCTTGGTTGGCAGTATTTCTCGTTCAGTATCTTTAATATATCACATCACTTCCTTCTGGCCTCCATGGTTTCTACTGAGAAATCCACACATAGTCTTATCAAGCTCCCTTTGTATGTAATGGATCACTTTTCTCTTGCTGCTTTCAGTATTCTCTCTTTTCTTTGTTGTTTGATAATCTGATTATTAATGTCTTGGTCTAGGCCTATTTAGATCTATTCTGTTTGGGGTACACTGTGCTTCTTGGATCTGTAATTTTATGTCTTTCATAAGAGATGGGAAATTTTCATTGATTATTTCCTCTATTATTGCTTCTGCCCCTTTTCCCTTCTCTTCTCCTTCCGGGACACCCATGACATTTACATTCAGGCATTTCATGTTGTCATTCAATTCTCTGCGATATTGCTCATAATTTTCCATTCTTTTTCTATCTGTTCTTTTGTGTATAGGATTTCAGGTGCCTTGTTCTCCAGGCCCTGAGAGTTTTCTTCTGCCACTTGAGATCTGCTGTTGTATGTCTCCATTCTGTCTTTCATCTCTTGTGTTGTGCCTTTCATTTCCATAGATTCTGCCAGTTGTTTTTTCAAACTTCAATTTCTAACTTATGTTTGCCCAGTGTTTTCATTATACCCTTCATCTCTTTTGCCATATCTTCCCTAAAGTTGTCATATAGATTTAGCATTGGTTGTTTCAATTCCTCTATCTCAGTTGAAGTGTAAGTTTTTTCCTTTGACTAGGCCATATCTTCATTTTTCTTAGTGTAGGTTGTAGTTTGCTATTGTCTAGGCATCTGGTCTCCTTGGTTACTCCAATCAGGTTTTCCCAGACCAGAATGGGCTCAGGTCTCAGAAGGCAAAAGTCAGTGTCAGGTTTCTCTGTGTGTCTTAGAAGGTTGACACACCCTGTGAGGCCTCTATCTGCTGTGCTTTTCCTAGCATGCCTAAGAGGTGGCACCTGTCAGACTGTCACTCCTGACTGGTATAAGGAGGTGTAGCTCCCTTAGTTTCTCTTTTGGCTGTCTTCCCCCAGGCTCTGGGGTCTGGTTCTGAGTGAAAGGCCAGTAGTAGAGCTGGGTACCACCTCCTTCCTCTTAGGGAAGATACACCCCCTGGGGAATTATCATCTGCATTTAAATGGGTCCTCTGTCTCTCTGCCTCTGCTATCTCCAACCTTGTTTGGGTCAGAGCTCTGTGAACTGAAAATGGCTGAGGTTTTCTCCACTGATCTGCTCAGGTTGAGAAGAGAAAAAGGGACAGAAAGCCCCCTTTTGGAGCCAGTACACATCCCCCCAGTTTATATCATTGGCCAGAGGTAGCACCTGGTCTTCTGGGCTCCCCCTCCCAGGACAGCGCAGTCTTCTGGTTCTTTAAGTTCAGTCATCACTAAAAGCCTCTGTCTGCTTGTTGGGGATCTGTAGCTTGTATTGAGCAGTCCATATTTGTTAATTAAAACCATGGTTGGAGCTTGACTGAGGTATATTCGCTAGTTCAGAGACTGTTGCTTTCTACCACACCACGGTTTTACTATTTGTTCTGCCATGGTAGGAGGGTGCTCCTGATGCATTTCTGCAGTTTTTACTTACAGATTTTATGCTGTGACCCAAGCATTTCTCCCAATCCAGGTTGGTGTGCAGTGTGCGGAAAGTCATGGTTGTCCCCCAGCAGTTATTCCAGATTATTTGCTAGCTGTTCCTGGTTGTTTATGAGTTTTTCCAGGAGACTAACTACACTCCAGTCTATGCCACCAACTTGCCACTTCCTGTGGGAAGCTTTTTGGTGACTGATTGGATCTCTTTGCTTGTGATGGGTTGGTTGAGGTCTTCTATTTCTTCCCTAGTCAGTCTAGGTTGTTCATGTGTTTCCAAGAAATTGTCCATTTCCTCTACATTATCTAGTTTGTTGGCATACAGTTGTTCATAGTGTCCTCATAATATATATATATTTTAATTTCTTAAGGATCCACAGTAATGTCACCTCTCTCTTTAATTATTTTGTTTATTTGGATAGTCTGTCTTTTTTATTTTGCCAGTCTAGTTAGGGGCTTGTTAATCTTGTTGATCTTCTCAAAGAACCAACTTTTGATTTTATTTATTAACTCTATTGTTTTTTTTTTCTCTATGTCATTTATTTCTGCTTTAATCCTTGTTATTTCTTTTCTTCTACTTGGTTTAGTATTAGTTTGCTGTTTATTTTCTAGCTTCTTCAGTTGTACCATTAGTTTTTTTTTATTTTAGCTCTTTCTTCCTTTTAATGTATGTATTTAGAGATATAAATTTCCCCCTCAATACTGCCTTTGCTACATTCCATAAGTTTTGATATGTTGTGCTCTCATTTTCATTCATCTGTATATATTTAGCAGTTTCTCTTGCTATTCTTCTTTAAACCACTGATTGTTTAGGACTGTGTTGTCTAACCTCCAGATATCTGTGAATGTTCTAAATCTCTTATGCTTATTGACTTCTAATTGTATTGCACTATGATCAGAGAACGTGCTTTGAATAATTTCAAAGTTTTTAAATTTATTGAGGCTTATTTTATGGCCCAGCATCTGATATATTCTGGAGAAAGTTCCGTAATTACTAGAGAAGAATGTGTATCCTGGTGATTTGGGATATAATGTTCTATATATGTGTGTTATTTCAAATTTGTTTATCAGATTGTTTAGGTTTACAATTTCTCCAGTGGTCCTCTGGTTGATCTGTCTGTAGGAAAGAGCAATGTATTGAAGTCTCCCACAATTATTATGGAAACATCTATTTCTTCCTTCAGTTCTGCCAGTGTTGGTCTCATGATTGGATGTATAGACATTTATGATTGTTATTTCTTCTTGCTGAATTGTCCTTTTTATTAATATTTAGTGACCTTCTTTGCCTCTTCTTACATCTTTGCATTTATAATACATATTATCTGAAATTCATATTTCTACTCCTGCTTTCTTTGGCTGTAGCTTGCATGCTTTAACTTTCAGTTTTGTGTCTCTGGGTCTAAGGTGAGTGTCTTGTAAGCAACATATTGACGGTTCATATTTTTTAATCCATTCTGCCAATCTATATCTTTTAATTGGGAATTTTAATCCATTCACATTCAATGTTATTACTGTAAAAGCATTTCTTGAAACAGCCATCTTATCTTTTGGTTTTTGTTTGTCAGATATACATTTCCCTCTCTCTATTTCCTTTAATGTGCCCTTACTAAAACTCTTTAATTCTGAACCCTTCTCCATACCTCTCTCTCTTTTCTTTGTTTCTCTGCTAAAAGTAGTGTCTCTTCTAGGGCAGGTCTCTTGTTAGCAAATTCTCTCAGCATTTGTTTGTCTGTGAAGATTTTAAGCTCTCCCTCCAATTTGCAGGAGAGATTTGCTGGATAAAGAATTCTTGGTTGGCATTTTTTTCTCTTTCAAAATTTTAAGTATGTCACACCACTGCCTTTTCATCTCCATGGTGGCCACTGAGTAGTCTCTACTTAGTTTTATGTTGTTTCCCTTGCATGTGGTGAATTGCTTCTCTCTTGCTGCTTTCAGAACTGCTCCTTCTCTTTAGCATTTGACACTCTGATCAGAATATGTCTTGGAGTGGGTTTATTTGGATCTATTCTGTTTGGATTTTGTTGGGTGTCTATGATTTGCATATTTATGTCATTCAGAAGGGCTGGGAAGTTTTACCCAACAATTTCTTTGAATACATTTCCTACAACTTTACCCTTCTCCTCCCCTTCTGGAACACCAAGGATTCTTATATTTGTGCACTTCATGTTATCCATCATATCCCCAAGATCCATTTCAAATTTTCTGATTTTTTTCTCTTCTTTGTTTGTACTCTAAACAAAATGTCATCTTTTATGTTAAGAATAAAAGAATGAGCATTTTTTTTTAAGCTTTACTTTTCCTTTCTGGACACACTTCCTTTCCTTACATAGGTACAAGTCTCTGACCTATATAATTTTCCTTCAACCTGAAGAATGTATTTTAACATTCCTGCAGAGAAAGTACGCTGGTGTTAAATTCCCTCTGTTTTTGTTAGCTTCAAATGTCTTTATTTCTCCTACACATAAGAATAATTTCACTGAATATAGAATTCTGGGTTGTTGAGGGTTTTATTTTTTCTTTTAACACTGTAAATATTTCATTCCACTCTCCTTTTGCTTACATGGTTTTACATAAAGAACTGCTACATCCACAATTCTTATGCTTATTCTTGTCTAAGTAAGTTGTTCTTTTCTCATGTCTTCTTTCAAGATTTTCTCTTGATCATTGTTTTTTGTAGTTTGAATATTATACACCTGGCATAGTATGTTTTTTGCTTTGTATTTTCTGAACTTTCTCTGTTGTTTGATGTCTGTTACTAATTTTGGAAACTTTTTGACATTATTACTTCAAATATTTCTTCTTCAGATATTCTAATAATGAATATGATACAACTTTTCAAATTGTCCCATATTTCTCAAATAATCTCTTCTGTTTTTTGTTTTTTTTTTTCCCCTTTTTGTTCCAGTTTGGGAAATTTCTCACTATTCTTTCCTCAGCATTGCCACATTTCCTTCTGAGTCAAGGGCATTCTTCATTTTGTTACAATTTTTTTTTGATTTCTAATATTTCTTAGAATTTCCATCTTTCTTCATTCAGTATTGATCTGTTCTTGCACATTATCTACTTTTTCCATTAGATCCCTTAATATAGTAATCATTTTTGCTTCCCAATATCAACACCTATGTGATATCTAAGCCTTGTTCTGATGTATACTTTGTCTCTTCAGAGTGTTTTTGTTTGTTTGTTTGTTTCTTTTTTGCCTTTTGGCATGCCTTGTAATTTTTTTGCTGAAAGCTGGGTGTATTGTATCGGTTAATCTAGAACTGAGGTAACTAGATTTCTAGAGTTATTTGTGTGAATTTGACTAAGAGTTGGGCTTTTTTTTATTGCTTTACCTACAGTTGTCAAAGATTTCAAATTCCTCTAATGCCCTTGTGTGGTCTCTACTCTTGATTTTGGGCCTTTGCTGCATAATATTTCTTCAGGAGAGTGTGTCTTCCAGGTCTTTCACTTGTAATCCCCTATTATTATATTGAATCCCTATTCATGTGGTATAAATTTGTGGAATGGAGGAATGGAGGAGGGTCATACTATAATCTTATGGTTAAATCTTAACGTTTTTACTGGGCTTATTTCTATGAACTGTGACTTTCACAAGTGTTTTCCTCTTATGTACCTTCTCTTCCCACTTCCATACATGAGACAAGATGGATACAGAAGACTGGAGTGGGGAGAATATCTTTGCCAGTTAGAGTAATCTTTGGTGAAATATTTTCCCCTCAAAAGTTAGCCTTTCTTGTAAAACAATTCTGGGCATATTTCACCAGGATAATTCTTACTCTCCTATTACCAGAGCCATGAGTGGCTGCTTCACAGATCTTCATTGTGAGAAATTGGCGGGGTTCCTGAGAGTAAAATTCATGAAATTTCAGGGAATTCTTCAAGACTGCAGCATGCAAGATTTTCTCACACTCACGCTAGAACATACACATCCTCCAGCAATTAACCAAAGTAACTCTTTAAGTATTTCTACTAAAATATGGCCCCAGTGGCTTCTGTCCCAAGCAGGCAGATCTTAACTGTGAATCTCTATATTCACCAGTCCTTCAAGATTTTGAGGTAGTGGCTTCCATTTAAACTTATTTCTTTGGTGGGTCCAAGTAAGGTCATTGAATGACAGTTTATCCTACTTTTTCTTGTTATAAGGATGTGTGTGGTATCTTCCAATGTCTTTATATATCAGAATAGAAACTAGAAACCCTAAGCTTTGGGTTTTTAGTGATAAACAGAATAAAATTCATTAAGCAGTTTTCCCTTGTATATATGCAACACATACCAGAAGCTAATTAATTTTCTGACCATAAGATTTTATCCAAATGTAAAGTAAAATACCACTTGCATGCCCAAGTTATAACATTCATCTTTTACCTCCAGTGTCATTATGCAATAGTGTGATTTGATTAACAAACATTGCCAGAAATCTGTTGTAAATTTTCTTTGAGCATAGCTCAATAATTTTTAAGATATTTGTCATGTGACTTGTATTTGGGACTAGGGTTAATGGATCATGAATGCAAAAACTAAAACCAAAATATTTAGTAATATTTATTTACTTATTTGATAATCTTGTTATGCAAAATTGTATAAAATTGATTTTTCATATGAATTTTTCTAGCAAGTACAGATTCACCTACTATTTGATTTATGTTCATTATATGAATTTATGGTATCAACTTCAATTGCTTTATGTTACTATTTCCCATATCCACTTTACAATTTAGTAAATCAGCTTTGAACAACTGAATCCTTTATACGTTTGAGAGACAAAGTACAACACAATAGTAACACTGAAAAGAAACAGTAATGTAACAATTATAGGAAATATGTTAACAGGCATTTTTTTAATATAAGTTAAGTTTTTTTCAGAGTCTCATGATTGTCTGCTATTTTTAGGTTAGTGAACATATTCTATAGTTTTTTTTTAATTTCCATTTTCTTTGGAACTGCAAAACAGCTGTGGAAAACCTGAAGGATAACCAGGCATTATGTGAAATAAGTATACCATGTTTTGCTAATACCAATATTAAATAATGTCTTTACAAAAACAGCATTTCCTTTATACAATTAAGATTAAATCCCCATGCAGATATTAAATATATTGGAGAATTTGAATCTCTATGTGTAGGGCAACATAGTACGATAATTATAACAAATGTACATTTATATAGATAGCTAATAGATTGACAGACTTCAGATAGATACATACATACACGCACAAGTACACACAGAATAATGTAAGCCTGGCATCAAATTAAAATTCCTTTTAACCACACTTTAGAGGAAAAATGATACTAAAGTTAAATTGTTTAATTCTTTACTTCTGGAAAAGATAAAATGATGAAACATCAAGAAGTAGCCTCTGTTTCCATAGAAAACTGATCATTTATTCATATACATTTCTAAATTTACCATTGCCACACATTTTATTAACAGGCAACATTTGTACTATTTGGTTCAAAAAATGTTTGCAATTAAAAATACAGACCTAGAGACTGTTCATGGCTATTTTTTTTTAGTAACCTGTTGGTTGGAAAGATTTGGTTTTCAAAAATTTGACCTTGTTGATAATGGGTACTAAGAAGATTTAAGTTCATGTAGTTAGTTTTGCATGTATTACACACCCATCTGTTTCTCCATCTGGCAGCAGACATAGAAGTGCTAAGTATATTCTTTTTACCAACAGCCTGATTGTTAGCTTCCTGCTGATAGCCCTAGTGTAAGCTTCATTGGATAATTGTTTCAGGCAGAAAACAACTAACCCACATGTTCAAGAATAATTACTAGTTCAATTAACTAACCAAAAGCAGGTGATATTTTAGTGTCCACAAGTAGAAACAATTTCCATTTCTGAAGCACTTTAATGAAAATATTTAGATAGCAGATGTGCTATTTAGTACCTAGAGAGTATATGGCAAAATAAAAATAAACTTCATGTACACCACACAATAAATTGACAGAAAATGATTGTTTTCCAAAACATATTATTCCCCCTTAGCTAAATTTATTTTAAAATCACCTAAAAACACAAAAAGGACACAATCATGATGTACTATTCAACCAATTGAATTATCTATTTAAAAAAAAAGTTTCTTTATCACTTACTGATATAATCCCTGTCAACAAATATGATTCACTTTAGATAACATCCATATTAGAACATGAGAAATCTAAAATCCTCATGCACATTTGTATTAACAGGTTTAAATATAAGATGACCTTTTACAAAAATGGTCTAATATACATTGTGCTTATTTTATGACATACTGTATAAAACATGATATACTTTAAAAATTAAAATGGTGTTTTCATTGGAGATAAGCAATTTTGAATAGATAATTCATGTTGTTAATGTTGCTACTACTGTTTTTTACATATAAATGTACTCTATATACTTTTATTATAAAAGTATATAATCTTTTATACTTATATAATCTTTCCAGGTACTCAAATAGTAGATCTAACACAAGATTCATTTTGAAAATTAAAACAATTAAATTGAAAGTTTAACAAACAAGTCCACAGAAGAAAAAATTGTTATAATAAAGCATCAAATATTGGGACTTCTTGACGCTTCTAAGAGAAATGTCACTTATATTCAGACATACACACAGAAACACACAGAAGCAACTACTACAAATGTACATTTTCTTTTGTCCATGACATTTCCCACTGGCAATTATTTAAAATAAATTTAATACAATTTATTACAAATTGTAATAAATAAAGCAATTGGTAAATGGTGGTGAATTATGGTAAGATCTTATGGTAGCCCTCCATAAAAGACAAGACTTAGAATGTCTATTGCAAACCACATACCATTTTTTGCAGTAATTTCATCATTATTTTCATATTTATTATGTATTCATTATTGAAAACATGGAAAACCTTGCAAAGCATAAAGATAAAAAAATCACATTATCTTAAAATATTAATTCTATAATCTACCTATTCTCTATTGGTAATATAAACATCAATCACTTGCTTTAATTAATATCTAATTTCATTTAAGCATAAGTTTTGACTATTTTGCCATGTTAATGAACCCTATTTAAAACAAGATTTTCGGGAGGCGGGGCAAGATGGCGGACTGGTGAGCTGTATGTTTTAGTTACTCCTCCAGGAAAGTAGGTAGAAAGCCAGGAACTGCGTGGACTGGACACCACAGAGCAATCTGACTTTGGGCATACTTCATACAACACTCATGAAAACATTGAACTGCTGAGATCAGTGAAATCTGTAAGTTTTTGTGGCCAGGGGACCCGCGCCCCTCCCTGCCAGGCTCAGTCCCCTGGGAGGAGGGGCTGTCAGCTCCTGGAAGGAGAAGGGAGAACTGCAGTGGCAGCCCTTATCGGAAACTCATTCTACTGATTCAAACTCCAACCATAGATAGACTGAGATCAGACACCAGAGAATCTGAGAGCAGCCAACCCAGTAGAGAGGAGACAGGCATAGAAAAAAAACAACACGAAAAACTCCAAAATAAAAGAGGAGGATTTTTGGAGTTCTGGTGAACATAGAAAGGGGAAGGGCGGAGCTCAGGCCCTGAGGCGCATATGCAAATCCCGAAGAAAAGCTGATCTCTCTGCCCTGTGGACCTTTCCTTAATGGCCCTGGTTGCTTTGTCTCTTAGCATTTCAATAACCCAATAGATCTCTGAGGAGGGCTCTTTTTTTTTTTAATCCTTTTTTCTTTTTCTAAAACAATTACTCTAAGAAGCCCAATACAGAAAGCTTCAAAGACTTGCAATTTGGGGACCTCAAGTCAAGAGCAGAACTAAGAGAGCTCTGAGACAAAAGGCAATAATCCAGTGGCTGAGAAAATTCACTAAACACCACAACTTCCCAAGAAAAGGGGGGTGTCCGCTCACAGCCATCATCCTGGGGGACAGGAAACACTCCTGCCCATCGCCAGCCCCATAACCCAGAGCTGCCCCAGACAACCCAGTGTGATGGAAGTGCTTCAAATAACAGGCACACACCACAAAACTGGGCATGGACATTAGCCTTCCCTGCAACCTCAGCTGATTGTCCCAGAGTTGGGAAGGTGGAGCAGTGTGAATTAACAAAGCCCCATTCAGCCATCATTTCAGCAGACTGGGAGCCTCCCTACACAGCCCAGCAGCCCAGAACTGCCCTGGGGGGACGGCACTCACCTGTGACATAGCACAGTCATCCCTCAACAGAGGACCCGGGGTGCACAGCCTGGAAGAGGGGCCCACATGCAAGTCTCAGGAGCTATACGCCAATACCAAGGACTTGTGGGTCAGTGGCAGAGACAAACTGTGGCAGGACTGAACTGAAGGATTAGACTATTGCAGCAACTTTAAAACTCTAGGATCACCAGGGAGATTTGATTGTTAGGGCCACCCTCCACTCCCTGACTACCCAGAAACACGCCCCATATACAGGGCAGGCAACACCAACTACACACGCAAGCTTGGTACACCAATTGGACACCACAAGACTCACTCCCCCACTCACCAAAAAGGCTAAGCAGGGGAAAACTGGCTTGTGGAGAACAGGTGGCTTGTGGACGCCACCTGCTGGTTAGTTAGAGAAAGTGTACTCCACGAAGCTGTAGATCTGATAAATTAGAGATAAGGACTTCAATAGGTCTACAAATCCTAAAAGAACCCTATCAAGTTCAGCAAATGCCAAGAGGCCAAAAACAACAGAAAATTATAAAGCATATGAAAAAACCAGACGATATGGATAACCCAAGCCCAAGCACCCAAATCAAAAGTTCAGAAGAGACACAGCACCTAGAGCAGCTACTCAAAGAACTAAAGATGAACAATGAGACCATAGTACGGGATACAAAGGAAATCAAGAAGACCCTAGAAGAGCATAAAGAAGACATTGCAAGACTAAATAAAAAAATGGATGATCTTATGGAAATTAAAGAAACTGTTGACCAAATTAAAAAGATTCTGGACACTCATAGTACAAGACTAGAGGAAGTTGAACAATGAATCAGTGACCTGGAAGATGACAGAATGGAAAATGAAAGCATAAAAGAAAGAATGGGGAAAAAAATTGAAAAAATCGAAATGGACCTCAGGGATATGATAGATAATATGAAACGTCCGAATATAAGACTCATTGGTGTCCCAGAAGGGGAAGAAAAGGGTAAAGGTCTAGGAAGAGTATTCAAAGAAATTGTTGGGGAAAACTTCCCAAATCTTCTAAACAACATAAATACACAAATCATAAATGCTCAGTGAACTCCAAATAGAATAAATCCAAATAAACCCACTCCGAGACATATCCTGATCACACTGTCAAACACAGAAGAGAAGGAGCAAGTTCTGAAAGCAGCAAGAGAAAAGCAATTCAACACATAGAAAGGAAACAGCATAAGACTAAGTAGTGACTACTCAGCAGCCACAATGGAGGCAAGAAGGCAGTGGCACGATATATTTAAAATTCTGAGTGAGAAAAATTTCCAGCCAAGAATACTTTATCCAGCAAAGCTCTCCTTCAAATTTGAGGGAGAGCTTAAATTTTTCACAGACAAACAAATGCTGAGAGAATTTGCTAACAAGAGACCTGCCCTACTGGAGATACTAAAGGGAGCCCTACAAACAGAGAAACAAAGAAAGGACAGAGAGACTTGGAGAAAGGTTCAGTACTAAAGAGATTCGGTATGGGTACAATAAAGGATATTAATAGAGAGAGGGAAAAATATGACAAACATAAACCAAAGGATAAGATGGCTGATTCAAGAAATGCCTTCACGGTTATAACGTTGAATGTAAATACATTAAACTCCCCAATTAAAAGATATAGATTTGCAGAATGGATCAAAAAAAATGAACCATCAATATGTTGCATACAAGAGACTCATCTTAGACACAAGGACACAAAGAAACTGAAAGTGAAAGGATGGGAAAAAATATTTCATGCAAGCTACAGCCAAAAGAAAGCAGGTGTAGCAATATTAATCTCAGATAAAATAGACTTCAAATGCAGGGATGTTTTGAGAGACAAAGAAGGCCACTACATACTAATAAAAGGGGCAATTCAGCAAGAAGAAATAACAATCATAAATGTCTATGCACCCAATCAAGGTGCCACAAAATACATAAGAGAAACACTGGCAAAACTAAAGGAAGCAATTGATGTTTCCACAATAATTGTGGGAGACTTCAACACATCACTCTCTCCTATAGATAGATCAACCAGACAGAAGACCAATAAGGAAATTGAAAACCTAAACAATCTGATAAATGAATTAGATTTAACAGACATATACAGGACATTACATCCCAAATCACCAGGATACACATACTTTTCTAGTGCTCAAGGAACTTTCTCCAGAATAGATCATATGCTGGGACATAAAACAAGCCTCAATAAATTTAAAAAGATTGAAATTATTCAAAGCACATTCTCTGACCACAATGGAATACAATTAGAAGTCAATAACCATCAGAGACTTAGAAAATTCACAAATACCTGGAGGTTAAACAACACACTCCTAAACAATCAGTGGGTTAAAGAAGAAATAGCAAGAGAAATTGCTAAATATATAGAGATGAATGAAAATGAGAACACAACATACCAAAACGTATGGGATGCAGCAAAAGCAGTGCTAAGGGGGAAATTTATAGCACTAAATGCATATATTAAAAAGGAAGAAAGAGCCAAAATCAAAGCACTAATGGATCAACTGAAGAAGCTAGAAAATGAACAGCAAACCAATCCTAAACCAAGTAGAAGAAAAGAAATAACAAGGATTAAAGAGGAAATAAATGACATAGAGAACAAAAAAACAATAGAGAGGATAAATATCACCAAAAGTTGGTTCTTTGAGAAGATCAACAAGATTGACAAGCCCCTAGCTAGACTGACAAAATCAAAAAGAGAGAAGACCCATATAAACAAAATGATGAATGAAAAAGGTGACATAACTGCAGATCCTGAAGAAATTAAAAAAAATATAAGAGGATATTATGAACAACTGTATGGCAACAAACTGGATAATGTAGAAGAAATGGACAATTTCCTGGAAACATATGAACAACCTAGACTGACCAGAGAAGAAATAGAAGACCTCAACCAACCCATCACAGGCAAAGAGATCCAATCAGTCATCAAAAATCTTCCCACAAATAAATGCCCAGGGCCAGATGGCTTCACAGGGTAATTCTACCAAACTTTCCAGAAAGAACTGACACCAATATTACTCAAACTCTTTCAAAACATTGAAGAAAATGGAACACTACCTAACTCATTTTATGAAGCTAACATCAATCTAATACCAAAACCAGGCAAAGATGCTACAAAAAAGGAAAACTACCGGCCAATCTCCCTAATCAATATAGATGCAAAAATCCTCAACAAAATACTTGCAAATCGAATCCAAAGACACATTAAAAAAATCATACACCATGACCAAGTGGGGTTCATTCCAGGCATGCAAGGATGGTTCAACATAAGAAAATCAATCAATGTATTACAACACATTAACAAGTCAAAAGGAAAAAATCAATTGATCATCTCAATAGATGCTGAAAAAGCATTTGACAAAATCCAACATCCCTTTTTGATAAAAACACTTCAAAAGGTAGGAATTGAAGGAAACTTCCTCAACATGATAAAGAGCATATATGAAAAACCCACAGCCAGCATAGTACTCAATGGTGAGAGACTGAAAGCCTTCCCTCTAAGATCAGGTACAAGACAAGGATGCCTGCTGTCACCACTGTTATTCAACATTGTGCTGGAAGTGCTAGCCAGGGCAATCCTGCAAGACAAAGAAATAAAAGGCATCCAAATTGGAAAAGAAGAAGTAAAACTGTCATTGTTTGCAGACGATATGATCTTATATCTAGAAAACCCTGAGAAATTGACGATACAGCTACTAGAGCTAATAAACAAATTTAGCAAAGTAGCGGGATACAAGATTAATGCACATAAGTCAGTAATGTTTCTATATGCTAGAAATGAACAAACTGAAGAGACACTCAAGAAAAAGATACCATTTTCAATAGCAACTAAAAAAATCAAGTATCTAGGAATAAACTTAACCAAAGATGTAAAAGACCTATACAAAGAAAACTACATAACTCTACTAAAAGAAATAGAAGGGGACCTTAAAAGATGGAAAAATATTCCATGTTCATGGATAGGAAGGCTAAATGTCATTAAGATGTCAATTCTACCCAAACTCATCTACAGATTCAATGCAATCCCAATCAAAATTCCAACAACCTACTTTGCAGACTTGGAAAAGCTAGTTATCAAATTTATTTGGAAAGGGAAGATGCCTCGAATTGCTAAAGACACTCTAAAAAAGAAAAACGAAGTGGGAGGACTTACACTCCCTGACTTTGAAGCTTATTATAAAGCCACAGTTGCCAAAACAGCATGGTACTGGCACAAAGATAGACATATAGATCAATGGAATCGAATTGAGAATTCAGAGATAGACCCTCAGATCTATGGCCGACTGATCTTTGATAAGGCCCCCAAAGTCACCGAACTGAGCCATAACGGTCTTTTCAACAAATGGGGCTGGGAGAGTTGGATATCCATATCCAAAAGAATGAAAGAGGACCCCTACCTCACCCCCTACACAAAAATTAACTCAAAATGGACCAAAGATCTCAATATAAAAGAAAGTACCATAAAACTCCTAGAAGATAATGTAGGAAAACATCTTGAAGACCTTATATTAGGAGGCCACTTCCTAGACTTTACACCCAAAGCACAAGCAACAAAAGAGAAAATAGATAAATGGGAACTCCTCAAGCTTAGAAGTTTCTGCACCTCAAAGGAATTTCTCAAAAAGGTAAAGACGCAGCCAACTCAATGGGAAAAAATTTTTGGAAACCATGTATCTGACAAAAGACTGATATCTTGCATATACAAAGAAATCCTACAACTCAATGACAATAGTACAGACAGCCCAATTATAAAATGGGCAAAAGATATGAAAAGACAGTTCTCTGAAGAGGAAATACAAATGGCCAAGAAACACATGAAAAAATGTTCAGCTTCACTAGCTATTAGAGAGATGCAAATTAAGACCACAATGAGATACCATTTAACACCGGTTAGAATAGCTGCCATTAAACAAACAGGAAACTACAAATGCTGGAGGGGATGTGGAGAAATTGGAACTCTTATTCACTGTTGGTGGGACTGTATAATGGTTCAGCCACTCTGGAAGTCAGTCTGGCTGTTCCTTAGAAAACTAGATATAGAGTTACCATTCGATCCAGCAATTGCACTTCTCGGTATATACCCGGAAGATCGGAAAGCAGTGACACGAACAGATATCTGCATGCCAATGTTCATAGCAGCATTATTCACAATTGCCAAGAGATGGAAACGACCCAAATGTCCTTCAACAGATGAGTGGATAAATAAAATGTGGTATATACACACGATGGAATACTACGCGGCAGTAAGAAGGAATGATCTCGTGAAACATATGACAACATGGATGAACCTTGAAGACATAATGCTGAGCGAAATAAGCCAGGCACAAAAAGAGAAATATTATATGCTACCACTAATGTGAACTTTGAAAAATGTAAAACAAATGGTTTATAATGTAGAATGTAGGGGAACTAGCAGTAGAGAGCAATTAAGGAAGGGGGAACAATAATCCATGAAGAACAGATAAGCTATTTAATGTTCTGGGGATGCCCAGGAATGACTATGGCCTGTTAATTTCTGATGGATGTAGTAGGAGCAAGTTCACAGAAATGTTGCTATATTATGTAACTTTCTTGGGGTAAAGTAGGAATATGTTGGAAGTTAAGCAGTTATCTTAGGTTAGTTGTCTTTTTCTTACTCCCTTGTTATGGTCTCTTTGAAATGTTCTTTTATTGTATGTTTGTTTTCTTTTTAACTTTTTTTTCATACAGTTGATTTAAAAAAGAAGGGAAAGTTAAAAAAAAAAAAAAGAAAAACAAGGAAAAAAAAAGATGTAGTGCCCCCTTGAGGAGCCTGTGGAGAATGCAGGGGTATTGGCTTACCCCACCTCCATAGTTGCTAACATGACCACAGACATAGGGGACTGGTGGTTTGATGGGTTGAGCCCTCTACCATAAGTTTTACCCTTGGGAAGACGGTTGCTGCAAAGGAGAGGCTAGGCCTCCTTATGGTTGTGCCTAAGAGCCTACTCCCGAATGCCTCTTTGTTGCTCAGATGTGGCCCTCTCTTTCTGGCTAAGCCAACTTGAAAGGTGAAATCACTGCCCTCCCCACTACGTGGGATCAGACACCCAGGGGAGTGAATCTCCCTGGCAACGTGGAATATGACTCCCGGGGAGGAATGTAGACCCGGCATCGTGGGACAGAGAACATCTTCTTGACCAAAAGGGGGATGTGAAAGGAAATGAAATAAGCTTCAGTGGCAGAGAGATTCCAAAACGAGCCGAGAGGTCACTCTGGTGGGCACTCTTACGCACACTTTAGACAACCCTTTTTAGGTTCTAAAGAATTGGGGTAGCTGGTGGTGGATACCTGAAACTATCAAACTACAACCCAGAACCCGTGAATCTCGAAGACAATTGTATAAAAATGTAGCTTATGAGGGGTGACAATGGGATCGGGAAAGCCATAAGGACCACACTCCACTTTGTGTAGTTTATGGATGGATGAGTAGAAAAATAGGGGAAGGAAACAAACAGACAAAGGTACCCAGTGTTCTTTTCTACTTCAATTGCTCTTTTTCACTCTAATTATTATTCTTGTTATTTTTGTGTGTGTGCTAATGAAGGTGTCAGGGATTGATTTAGGTGATGAATGTACAACTATATAATGGTACTGTGGACAATCGAAAGTACGATTTGTTTTGTATGACTGTGTGGTATGTGAATATATCTCAATAAAATGAAGATTAAAAAAAAAAAAGCCAAGATTTTGAAGAACTTCTTATACTGTAAAAGTACCATATTAAAAAATACCTCTGTTTTTAATGTTTAAATTCAATCTAATATCTTACTGATATAAATATTAATAACTATAGATGTATGGTTTATATTTTTCTGCATATCTCTAATGATTTCTTTGGAATAGGTTTCTAAATCTGTTTGCCCAGTCATATGGCCACAATTGTTTCATATACTTCTTGTCACAGTCTATGCAAGTTTGTTTTTTTTTAGGATTTTTGTGTCAATTTAAAGTTGTTTAAGTTTCTAAAAATTACTGATGAAGAGTAGGATTAAATACATTAATGCATGGTATATTGTGGGACATGCAAGTTGAAAGAAAAAAATGCTGTAAATAAGAATTTGCATAGGGACGGTCCTTAGCAGTGTTCCTTCCTAGGAGGAATTGTTCTACATCCACTGCACAGGAACAATAGATGGTTTAGAGTACGGAGTAGGAGAGAGGAGCTACCTCTCCTACAGAAGAAATATATAACTTGTATAACCCCAATGGTAACTGGAATTTGAAATAAAGCTTTGAAAATTCCCCATCTAGTAATAAGTCTAAAAACAGGATTTGACTATTACACAATCAGACAAATCCTATAGTCAAGTGTAATCATCAACCATGTCTTTTGATAATCCTCAGGTGGAAACTGATCTTTCCCTCTAAATGAGGAGTAAAAAGGCAACTGGAACCTCATGCCAGAAAATAAGAGATAATAAAGAGCACTTTTTGAGGTTCACATAAAATATATCACTGAAAATTATTTACTGCAGGAACCAGAAGAATATTTCAGTAATTGTTCACATTTCCAACAGTACCTCATACAATTGGAGCTTATGATTTTAAGACAATTTCTGCTGAAATGGAAATTACCATGAAGAGATTTTAAAAAATGTCGTATGATATAGATTTTAAATATTTAGAATGTTGAAAACAAAACAGATATAAATTCCACTTTAGGTTAGAGATATGTGAAAGTAGCAAATCATGTATGTAATGTGGAAGATGTTATGAGATATTCAGAGTTTTGAGAATTAATAAGCACAGAGATGAACAGTAAAATGGTATTAGTTATTAAGATCATGAGTTAAGCAAACATGGAGATAATTGTTTTTCTTGAAATAAATCCTAGAAAAGTGTAACAGATAGAAGCTGACATAAATAATTAAAAATAAAATACATTTCTCTGAGCTAAACAATACCTCATGAATAGTGTCTGAAAGAGTTTACCAAAATTTTTGAGCAACATGTTTAAATAATAATATTATAAAATCATGGAAGAAAAGAAAACTAATTAAGGTCCCAAACATAGAATAAAAATAACATTGACATTAATTATATATGCCAAAATATTTAAGTTCTGAAGAGAAAAGCATTACTTCCACTGAATAAATTTCTCTTACTCAAAAACTTGGAAATCATTCTTTAATAAAATATACAAATATTAAATAAATATAATTGATTATTTTAAATTGTACATAAAACTGAAAGTATGGAAATTATTATAGAAAGAGTGATACCATATAAAATAATTATGAATTAATTATCTGTATTTGTTAATAATTGATGGAAAGTGAGAATTAAATAGAGAAAATAGATAGAGAAAATAGAAGTGTACTCATTCCCTTTTCTCAAACAATTGGTGGTTTTCAAGAGATTATTACCCTTAAATCTAAAACTTAGAAAAATGAGGAATAATCTGAACAATAATATCCAATAGAATGACAAACTCTATATATCGTAAAATACTGCAGAGGGTATTAAGAAACAGTAATACCCATGCAAAAAAAAAAAAAAAAAAAAGAAAATGGAAGCATCAAGAAATAAATTAAATAATAATGATAATAATAGTATGATAATGAACTATAAAGATGACAAAAACAAGACTACATATGTGCTAGAGAAAGGATTGTGAATGGGGTATACATCTTAACTTTAAAAAAATGTAAAATCTCAGGTTGTGTTTAATCATTAAATTCAATTACACACAGTTATAAAGGAGAAACCATATACACATCAGCAAATGTACATTAAAGGAAGTAACAGTTGCAATATTAATATCAAAATATGAAGTACTATCCAAAATAATAGTGACTATGTTAAAGCAGTTTCTAACAATAATGATGCATCAATGTGTATTTTAAACCTGTTAACAAAAAGTTGTTTTTATGAAAGACATGAAACAGACATCTGGCAATTAATTTAAGTGATGCAAGTGAAATATTTAGCAAGGAACAAGGGCTGTGAAATCATTTTACAGTTCTACATATTTTTCTGAAGAAAACAAAATAAAGAGTAAACAAATTGACCAACCTCAAATAAGCAGAACGTCACCTTAGTTTGAGGGTCTTTGACTCAACAACAGCAGAACTAACTTTGTATATTTGATAAGATTACTTCTTTTATTTATTTACTTTTTTTTTCTTTTTGGCATTTCTTGCAACTATTGAACACCCATAACAAAAACAGAATGATTTGTTTTGTTTTTTCCTTGTCTGCAGAATCCAGCTATGCATGGGAACATGTAATGATGTAAAAACTCTCATCTGGAGATACCTGTCCTGTTTGAAACATATCAGAAAGATATCTATTCACCAATGAGATCTAAGGCGAGCAAAAAGTGAAAGACTCAGAACACACTGAAGAGATTTGATAAACACTGACATACTCCACCTATTCCACACCGGTGAGGTTGCCTCCCGCTTCATCTTGATTACAGAGATCTGATTAGATTATGATAATCACCTGCTTGTGACTATGTGTGTGTGTATCTTATACACAAATGCATATTGAGTAAGAGGATACCGTGTTCAAGGACACTTTATCGTAAGTTTTTACCTTAGGTCTTCACACTATCTCTTCTTATTTGACAGAGACAAAAATCTATTAAAATTTAAAAAGTGAGAAAATGTACAATGATAAAATGATTTCTATTTATAAAATATAAATAAAATATAAATTAAAATATAAAATATTAATATAATTTATAATGATAAAGTGTATAGTTAATAGAAAACTATAACTGCCACAAATCTGGATATTCTGAATAATAGCATATGAAAATAGACAATATTGAGCATATGATGGAACATTTAAAAAATAATAATATAAATAATAAACTGTAATTTCTTAAATCTATGCAAATAAGTACACAAAATAAGCATTCAAACTTTCATGCATATAAGACTATGCTGATATAGGATTTAAAAGATAAGAACAATAAGAATTATTTTAGTAGTGTTTGACCACTTATAAATTTTTAAAGTTTTTTTTCAAATATATTTATGGGGTCAAAAAATCAAAGTTGTAACTGTAATCTACTGAGATGGTAAAGTAAAATACAGAAAATACTATGCGTCCATGGACTTATGGAATTCAGCTAAAAATTTTTAACTAGTAATAATTAAAGTAAATCATGTAACCTTTTCTTAAAAATTTAGAAAAAATGATTTATTACAAATATTTTATTATAGAGACAAGTCAATGTTAAATATGGTTCCAGTTTCAAGTCATCAAAAAGGAGAGAAAATAGAAAAACATAAATTTTGAATGAAGCTTTATAATATTAAAAAAGAACACAGACTTATTAGCTCAGATATGTAGGTGACTGTTTAATCTAATATAGGTAGATCACTAAGTTAATTATTGCTTATGTGGAAAAATATAATTATTATTAGGAAAATACAATTTACAAATTTAGACCCAATTTAGTTGAAGGAAATCTGAATGGGCTAAAACCCATTAATATGTTATTTAGTTTGTAACTTTAAAAGTTAATTTTAGGTACTGGTAGCCAGAAAGATACCTTTTCAATTCAAATTTATTTAAATTATCTTAAAATTTGGACTTTTGAAAATAGACTGTGAATAAAGGGAATGTCATTTAACATAATTATTATCTTTTATATCTTCTGGCATAATGGATGATTGTAAAAACATTATTAACATTCAAAATTATACCTTTTAAACCAATGTAGAAACACAAGTAGAAACATAAGTTATCATAAATTTCTTTGTATGTCTCATTATAGAAATGTTTTTTACATTATTTTTCATTCTATCATTGAAGAAGACTGAATATATATTTTTGTCTCAATTTTAGCACTAAATAAAGAGAAACTGGGCAGGAAAACAGAAAAATAAAACTGTGTTATACTGATAGGATGAAATAAAATACTTAACAGAAACAATAACTCTTGAGTAGAAGTCATAGGTCATTCCAGCTCACATCAGGAAGGAGATTTCCATCATTCTGAGCCCTTGTTTTTAAAAGAAGTGTGAAGATGAAATTTTGAATGTCTGCTAAAGTTTCATTATATCAAGTATTTAGATATAAAGCAAATATGAAATAAATGTGTTAATAATTAACAAGGAGAATGGTTTGTAAAATAGCTTTGCATTACCATATTGGGTAGCCAAATATATGATCTGATGAGGTATCACATTATTTAAATAACATTTATTCTCAATTCAGCTAAAACAGAAAACCGCAATATTTCTATCTATAATTGCTTCATAAATATTTGGGATAAGAGTTGTGTAAATACAAAAATAGTAAACGTTGTGTGTATTTCAAGAGAGGTATTTTATTGGAGGGATTTTGGTTGCCATTCTATTTACTTTTAGTTTCTGTAGTTCTAGTTTCTTATACTAATAAATTTTCCCTTTACAAAGAATTGATCAGCAAGGGGAAAAGACTAGAGGAGGAGATTATTTGTGCACGACTGGAGAGGAAAGTCATATTGGAACTGTGGCAGTAAATGTAGAGATTGAAAAAAGGGAAAGTTTTTACATTTTTCTTAATAGAAGAATCAACAAGAATGGTGACCGCTTGGATAGTGAGAAAGTGTGATCAAGAAATTGAGAAAAAAATCCATAGTCTATGAAAAGAATCAGGATTCCAGCATTGGTAATATAGAAGAAAATGGTGCAATTTATTAAAATGTAGATAAAGGAGAAGAGATACATTTTAAGACTCAAGAAGGATTTCTTTTTTTACACACATTAAATTTGAGATGCTAACAGTATACCCAAGAGTAGATATTTATTACTGAGCTTTTACATGCAAGCTTGGAAACTGGGAGGCTAGTCTTTGGGGGAAATACAGATTTTGGAGTTAAAAATAAATGCAACCATAGGCATGACATCTTAAACAATCAGTTCACAACACACACACTCACACAATCTTACAGAGAAATATTTAAGACTTACATGAAAATTTTAAAAATTTGATTAAATAATGGGATATTAAATAGAGAGCATTTGGAAACCCAGTAATTTTATTATTATAATTTTTGGACAGGAAGACTTAACAATGCCGAAATGTCTACGATGATATTATATCAAGAACTTCCATGTGTAGAAAATGATTCAAATAATTTTCATCTATCAGTCTATCCTCCAAACAATTCTATTATACAGATAATATATTTAATGTCTATAGCATGGCTAAGTTTATCAGAGGCTAGCCATTATTCTACCAGAGGCCCTCCAATCCACTCAGCTTTGCCGTGAAAACCAGCACCTAAATTTTGGTTCAGAAGGCCTCCCTCAGGCTATTGGAACCCACTATGCCCACCCATAAAATAGGCAAAACTAGTGACAAAACATATTTATTGTTTCATTGTATCTTTTCTATTATCATTTTTAACTCTGCTTTTTCCATTCACTTGTTTTAACTATATTTGGTCTTAGTATCATTATATTTAAGTAAGCCATTATTTTATTTCTGTAACAAGGTAAATTATACATTAATTAATTTATTATAAAATGGAACATTATAAAATTATTGAACTAAAACACATAATTTGATAAATATAAAAGTCTAGACATAGACATGCAAATAAATAATTTAATAAGGAAAGAACTGAGGAAAATTCTGTTTGTTGCCTATCTAATATCATACATCCTTCATCCTTAAATATCTAACTCCAGTGTTTTCTAGATGGCCTCAGGCTTGGGTAAGTGAGTTCTTTCATTCAGACTCAAATTCCAGAATAAAAGCTCCATGTTGCTAGTAAGTCTCTTATTCTCTATAGAAATAACTTCAAACTTTATTTCTTCACAGCTTCAATTTCCATTCTTAGTAGGTGATCATACCTTCTAGTTCATCAAAATTAGAAGCTAACAGATAGCTACATCTTCAATGTCTTCTGAAAAAACTTTCAAGACACCTGAATCTACCATATTTCTCTTATTTTCTCTTTTGTTACTCATCCCAGGCTCTGCCTGACCATGTGCCCTGCGTTTCACAATATCCTAATCCTTCAGGGACTTCACTTCCTTTTTTACATTCTACCTTTTTCCTTTCTACTGACTCCACCTGTACAATATTGGATGTCCTCTTATCTTCTGTCCTTTTAAAATTAAAGAAAGTAGAAAGGAAAAATATCTTAGAGCAAACCACCATACCAAGATCACTATGCCATCACAACAAAACATTTTTCTTAATTACTATTATCTCCATTACTTTCCTCCCTTAATCAGCTAATACATGTTTAAATTAAATCCACTTGTTCACATCACATTCACTGATTAATAATGCATCTTTGACCCCTATTCCCACAGATATTTCTTACCTACCAAAGGTGCCAGCATCCTTGGTGAAAAAAAAAAATCTAATGGTTACTTTTTCAGTACAAAAGCTTTCTTGACTTCTTTCTTCCCCTGTTTTTGTACCTTCGTGTATAGCCTTACATTCCCTTGTGTCTATATTTGTAGGTGATCTCATGTTGTGTGTCTGTGTGTGTATACTAAGGGATCTAAAATCTGCATCTCTAATCTAGATATCTCTTATAAACTGCAGGCCCACTATATATATGAACACATCCTAAATGGGATATCCTTTCCATCCGCAAACTGATTCTCTACCTTTGCTCATTATTTTGGTGAGATCCATTCAACAAAGCAGAAGACTTGACTGCAATTCAAGTTGTATCTGTCTCTGAGCACAAAAGTATTCTCTCTGGTCAAGAATAAATAAGGATCAATTCTGCACTCCTGTACTGCTCATAGTCAACTAATCATGATGCCGTATTCAGTTTGCCTCCTCAGAAGTTCTTTAAACTGTCCACTTCTCTCAGTCCCTCTATCACTATCTTTATTGAGGCCATCACCATTTCTTGTTTGGATTGCTTTAGTTACCTTCTATTTTCTGGATCTCTAATTGTATCCAACTCTAAAATAGTCTCTTCATCAGAACCAAAGAGGATTTTTAAAGATATTGTCACATCACAGTTTTGATGTGCCACCCCCAGTGATTCCTCTCCAACATTGGGATAGAGTCCACATTTCTTAACTAGTCTTCCAGGCCGTTCTAGATCTAGCTCTTTCTGAACACTCTAACCCTGTTTCCTTCTATTCTACATTCAAACAGAACCACTTTGATTTCTCATTTTTCTATTTATTTTGTGTCCCTCACGAAGACAGTGGTATCTCTCTTCTTGGGATGCCTTTTCTCCTCCTTTTCCTGGGCAACCCATTTTACATTAGTTTTCAGTTTAGGTATCACCTTCCTCAGAATATGTTCAATTATGAAGATGAAGACCTCTGGGTATAGGATGAAATGACTGTGGTTTGATTAACAATAGTTGTATTGTTCTGCATGAGAACTTGGCATGAATTGAGGAGGTTAGAGCAAAGGAGAAAGGGGAGAGAAAGGAAGACCCACAGGAGAGAACTTAAGAGGGTTCCAATTGTGTTGAAGAGAAAACAGTGAACTTCTATAAATAGGAATATACAATATTCAATTTTAAGTTGTTAGCTATGATTTAAAGTGAGGTACTTGTATCAGTGGGCCCATTCATAGCTTTAAATGGGTTGTATTTTGGGAAACAGTGGAATTAGGATAATATTCTTAACAGGGCAGCAATGTAGGAAAAGTATATATGCAAAGCAAAAATATGACTTGGAGACGATTCCACTAAAATAAAAATTGGCAACCAGAATACCTCTTCCACTCCATGCATCCTTGGGGAAAATGGAAAAAAAGGCTGCAGTTCCTAGAATAATTCCAATGCAGTTTTTGGAAAAATAGACTTAAAGATTAATAAGAAAGGGTAGTCCAGCATACCTCGAAATTGAGGAATACAAAAATGCCAAAATCTGAGTTATATATATTTATTACTAAAAGTAGCCTTTCTACTATTATAGAAAGACAGTAGCATAAAAGAATTATTTTTTCTATTTCTTTAAATTTTTCATTGGAAATGTTATATTACTTTATAATAAAACAATCATAATTTTGAAAAGAAATTTTAAAATATTTATTACTATTAATTTCCACTTAAGCCTTTCTTCCCATACATTTGTATTATTTAAAATAATTTAAAATATAACTTTTTCCTTAAAACAGGTTTAAATCTACAGAATCATTGCAAAGATATTAAAGAAAGTTCCCATATACCACATCCAGTTTCCCCTATTATTAACATCTTACATTAGTATGGCACATTTGTCACAAACAATAAACCAACGTTGAAACATTATTATTAACAAAAGTCCATACTTCATTCAGATTTTCTCATTTACCTCTAATATCCTTTTCCTCTTTCAGAATCCCACTCAGAATAAAATGCTGCTTTTAGTAACCATGTCTCCTTTGGTTCTTCTTGGTTTCTCAGACTTTCCTTGACTTAGATGACCTTGACAATTTTGAGAATTACTAGCCAAGTTTTTTGTAGAATGTCCCTCAGCTGGGACTTGTCTGGTGATTTATTTTTAATGATTAGACTGCGGAATGTGTTTTGGGGAGGAAAACTGCAGAGATAAAGTGCAATCCTCAACATATCATATCAAGGATATGTGCTCATCACTAGTGATGTTAACCTTTATCATCTGGTTTGAGATAGTGTAGTCAGGTTTCTCTGCTAAAAAGTTCCTGTTTGTTTTCCTCTGTTTCCTTACTGTACTCTTTGGAAGGAAGTAATTAGACACAGACTACAATTAAAGAGTAGGGAGTTATGCTTCACATCCTTAGCTGCATTGGATCTACATACATATTTGGAATTCTTCTGAATGAGGATGTGTCACCTGTCTATTTATTTCATCATTTACTTATTTATGTCAGTACGGGTTCATGGGTATTTTACTTTATACTTCGTGTTAAAATACTATTTATTTTTATTTTTACTCTTTTTGCTCAAATAGTTCCAGCCCTGGCCATTGGAAATGCCTTCATTTGGCCCCTGCATCCCTTTGATTACCCCTGTCATTTATTTTACCACTTACTTGTTCTCTGACACTAGGAGCTGTTGCAGGCTCATCCTGGATACCTCCTGTCTCTGAATGAGAATCAGCCATTTCTCCAAAAACCTTCTGCCTGATTCCTTTTTTGAAGTGTGATTAGAAATCAATATATTTGTGTGAGGTGTCCTCATTTCACTGGAGTTATATTGTTGCTAGGCTCCCTCAGCTGATGGGGCAAGGAAATATATGTGTGCTTACCAGCCTTGCACATATAACTACCTATAAATATTTCTATATGCAAGCATCTATATCTATAAAATCAAAGCATGAAGTCTTTGGAGACATACTGAAGTCTTCAACGTTGATACATTACTACATTGCTTATTCTAGCCTCATCCCCTTGCAAATATGTCACCTTCTACCTCGACAATGGGAAACATGAACCCCAACTTTAGCCATATTTCTATATGTCTTTAATTTCAGCAGTTTTGGAAAGGTTAACTAATAAAACCATGTGAAACAACTTCATCAACTATGGTATAGTGATTATGTAAAGTGAGCCTTATGAAGCCTTTAGTCTCACAGACTCCACTCGTATCCAAAGTTACTTAGGCCTGCACTATTTTCTCTGATCATCTTCAGTGAGGTTTTTTCAAACAGTTGTAATATGTTTAGATTCTTTGCTTGCATTCTGCATTCCATCCTGGTACACCTTGACCTCTTAAATGATTTATTTAAAATTTGTAAGCATTAAGGATCTCTTTTTATGCCATAAAGTTCTAGGTTTGTGACAAATGCTTAACATCTTGCATTCACCATTACAGTATCATACAGAATAGTTTTACTGCATTAAGCAGTTCCCTGAGTTTCACCTTATTCAACCTTCTCCCCAATCACTGTCAACCACTACTCAGTTTACTGTTTCTATAGTTTTGCCTTTTCCATATATTTGGAATCATACAAGATGTAGAATTTTCAAGCTGGCTTCCTTAAATTAACAAGACATATTTAAGATATACCTATGTCTTCTTGATAACTTGATATCTAATATATTTTTATTACTGACTAATATTCCTTTATATAGAAGTGCTGTTCTTTGATGATACATTCACTTATTGAAATATATCTTGGTTTCCTCCAGTATATTGTGATTATGAATAAAGCTGGTATAAACCTCTACATGTAGGTTTTTGTATGGATATAAGTTTTCAAATCACTTGGGTAAAAACCCAGGAGAGTAATTGCTGGATCACTTAAATCACTAGGTTTAGATTTGTAAAAAACTGCAAACTAATTTCCAAAGCACCTGTAACATTTTGCATTCCCATCAATGAATGAAAGTTCTCATTGTTTCTGGATTTTAGCTCTTCTAATGGGTACACAATGGGATATCATTTTTTTTAATATAATTTTATTGAGATGTATTCTCACACCATACATTCCATCCAAAGTATACAATCAATGGCTGACAGTATCATTACATAGTTGTGCATTCATAACCATTATCATTTTTAGAACTCATTGTTTTAATTGGAAATTCCCTAATGACAAATCTTGTTGAGCATGTTTTCATACATGTCTACTTGCTGTCTGTGTAACTTCTTGATGAAGTGTCTCTTCAGATGCATTTCCCAATCTAATTATTTTGTTATCTTATTGCTGAGTTTTAAGACTACTTTTTACAATTTGAAACCAAATTCTTTATTAGTTACATGTTTAGCAAATATTTCACAACAGTCATTGGCATGTCTTTTCACTTCTTAACATTGTCTTTCACTGAGCAGAAGCATTTAATTATAACAAAGGAAATATCAATTCTTTTTTCTCTCATGAATTGTGCTGTTGATCTTTTGCTTAAAAGCTCATCACCAAATTCAAGTTCCTTTAGATTCCTCAGATATTTCATTCAAGAAGTTTTATAGATTTTCAATTTACCTTTAAGTCTATGTTCCAGTTTGAGTTAATCTATTGTGTATCATGTAAAGTCTGTGTATAAGTGTTTTTGTTTTATTGTGTTATGTTGTGCTGCTTACGGATGAACACTTATTCCAGCACTATTTGTTGGAAAGATAATCCTTTATCTATTGATTTGCCTTTGGTCCTTTTCCAAACATCATTTTACTATATTGGTGTGAACTGGGTTCTCTATTCTATGCCATTAATCATTGTGTCTGTTCTTTTACTAGTACTATGTACTATGCCTTACACCGAGTCTTAAAAGTGAATTGTGTGAGTTCTCCAAATTTATTCTCCTTAAGCATTTTTTGGTTCTTCTAGTTCCTTTGCACTTCTTTATAAACCTCAGATCAATATTTCAGTATTTACAAAATAGCTTGCTGGGATTTTGATTGACATTGCTTTGAATTTACAGGAAAAGTTAGGAAGAATTGACATCTTACTGCATTTCCAAATACACAAACATGGGATACCTCTCCATTTCATCTGTTTTGTATTTTTTTTTGCACAGACTCCATGCATATTTGTTTGATTTATACCTGTGCACTTCATTTTTGCATGTAAATGTAAATGGTATTGCATTTGTAATTTCAAATTCCAATTTTTCTTTACTTGTTAGGTAAGAAAGCAATCAGCTTTTGTATATTAACCTTATATTCTGTGATCTTGCTGGTCTTGCTTATTAGTTTCCAAAGTGTTTTTATGTTTGATGGTCAGTTCTTTGGGATTTTCTACATAGACCATCAAGTCATCTTCAAATAGAGAGTTTTATTTCACCCTTTCCTTTCAATATAACTTGCATCTCCTTTTCTTATTCTAGTGCTCTACTTAGAACTTGCAGAATAATGTTGAATGGTAAGAGAAGGAAACCTTGCCTTGCTCCCAATCTAAGGAGGAATCCATCCAGTTTGTCAATATTAAATATTATATTAGTTTTAGATTTTTGGTACATGATTTTTATCAAATTTAGTAAGTTCACTTCTATTCTCAATTTGCTGACAATTTTTACCATGAATAGGTGTTGGATTTTGTCAAATGTTTATTCTGTGTCAGTTGATATGATTCTATTATTTTAATCCTTGGGTCTGTTTATGGCGTGGATTACATCGTCTGATTTTCAAATATTGAACCAGCTCTAAAGACCTTGAATAAATGCCACCTAATCTTGGTATATAATTCTTTCATGCAATGATGAATTTGATTTTCTAATATTGTGTTGAGGATTTTTACATTTATGTTTATGAGAGAAATTAGTATGTAGTTTTTCTTTCCTGTAATATTTTTAATTTAATTTGCATTTTCTGGTAATGGAAGATTCATAGCATAAGTTAGAAAGTATTCATTCTGCTTATATTTGCTGGAAAGGATTGAGGAGAGTTGGCATAACTTCTTCCTTGCATATTTGGTAAATCCTCTGGGTCTGGTGATTCTTGGGGAAGGATATTAATTATTAATTCAATTTTGTTAAAAATTATAAATTCAGATTATCTGTTTCTCTTTATGTGAGTTCTGGTAGTTTATATATTTGAATGATGGTCTATTTTGTCTAAAGGATGAAATTAGTGGGCACAAAGTTGTTTTCAATATTGCTTTATATTTTTTTAATGTCTGTGGAGTAAGTAATGATGATCCCACTTTCATTTCTGATATTGATACTCTATGTATTATTTATTTTTTCTTAGATAGACTGGTGAGAAGTTTATCAATTTTATTGATATTTCCAAAGAACTACGTTTTCATGTTTTTAATTTTCTTTGTTGTTTCCTTTTTGCAATTTCATTGATTTATACTCTATTTTTAATTTTTTTTTTGTTTTCTTCTGTTTGTTTAGGGCTTAAGTTTCACTTCCTTTTCTAGTTTCCCAAGATGGAAGCTTAGGTTACTGATCTTAGATCTTTTCTCTTTTCTAATTATATATTTAATGCTACAAATTGCCCTCTAATTATTACTTTCTCTGCATATCACAAATTTTGATAAGTTGTATTTTTATGTTCATTTAGTTCAAAATACTTTCAACTTTTTCTTGAGGCTTCCTTTTTGACTCATGTATTATTTCTAAGTGTGCTGTTTAATTTCCAAATAGTTGGAATTGTCCAGCTGTCTTTAAGTTACTTGCTTTTAGTTTAATGCCTTTGTGCTCTGAGAAAATACTTTGCATGCTTTCTATTTTTAAAATTGGTAAGGTTTGTTTTATAACCCAGAGTGTTGTCTATCTTGTTAAATGTTACATGTGAGCTAGAAAGGAATGCATATTTTGCTGTAGTTAGACAATATATCATATAAATTTCAAGAAGATATGTTGATTGTTAGTGCTATTCAAATCAACTTTATCCCTATGGATTTTCTGCCTGTTTGACCTATCAAATACATACAGGGGATTGTTGAAGTCTCCAAATATGGTAGTGGATTTGTCAATTTTTCCTTTGATGTCTATTTATTTTTGCCTCATAATTTGCTGCTCTGTTGGTTAGGTTCATACTCTTTTAGTGTTGCCACATCTTCCTGTAGAATAGACCCTGATTGTTAGGTAATGCCCCTCTTAGCACTTAAAATTTCTCTGTCTCTGAAGTCTGCTTTTTCTGAAATTAACGTAGCTACTCCATCTTTCTTTTGATTTGTATTATCATAGTATATTATTCTCCATCTTTTTACCTTTATAACTATCAGTGTTTTTATATTAAGTTTCTGTAGAAAATCTATAGATGGTTCTGTATTTTTCCCCACTCTCTTTTATGTGAGTATGTAGACATTTATCTTTTAAATGACCATTGATACATTTGCATTTATATAAACCAGGTTTTAGCTAATTTATTTTCATTCATAGAGGACTGTTTTTCTGCCTTTCTAATCAGTTTTATATTATTACATTTTATCCCCTCTCTTAGTATATCAATTTTATTTGTTTAAAAAAATTCAAATTGTTGAGGTAAAATTTAGAATATACATTTTAAATTAATCTGAGTCCACCTTCAAATAATGTTAAATTGCCTTATATTATTGTCTTGACTTAGAGTATTTCCAATTCCTCTCTCCCATTCCTTGTGTCATTACTATTACTTCACTTATCCATATGTCATAATCACCTGACAAATTATTATTATTTTAAACAAACATTAACTTTTAGATCAATTAAGAATAAGAAAAATAAGAGGTAGTATTTTACCTCCATTTAGTCCTTCTTCAGCACTCTTCTGTTCTTTAGGTAAATCAAGTTTCTGACCCATATTTTCTTTCTCCCTTAAGAATGTCTTTTAACCTTTCTCCCAGAACCAGTCAGCTGGCAATGAATTTCCTGTTTTTATTTTACTTGAGAAAGTCTTCATTTCTCATTCATTTTTGAAGACTATAGAATTCTGGTTAGTTTGTGTTTTCCTTAAACAATTTAATCATTTCTATCCATCCTCATCTTGCTTGTATGGTGTCTAATAAAAAGTCTGCTGTAATTCTTAAGCCAATTTAAGGCTTAAGAAGAACTTGTTCTTTTGAAATTAAATTGTTCAACATCCTTTTCTGGCTTCTTTCAAGATTTTCTCATTGTCTTTAGTCCTTTTTTGCAGTTTGAATACAATATTTGTAGGTGTAGATCATTTGGTATTTATCTTACTTGGTCTCTGAGCTTCCTGGATCTGTGGTTTGGTTTCTGTCATTAATTTTGAAAAATTCTCAGGCATCAATATTTCAAATATTGCTGCTCTATGCTCACTTCTTTGGTATTTAATTACACATATTTTACACCTTTAGAAATTGTCCTGCAGTTCTTAGATGCAATCCTCTGTATTTTTCATTCTTTCTTTCTCTAGACATTTCAGTTTGGGAAGTTTTTGTTGATCTTCAAACTCACTCGTTCCTCAGTAGTGTCACATCTACCTATGAGTCCATAAAACACATTTTTTCATTTCATTTACAGTGTTTTTTGTTTTTTTTCCTAGCATTTCCTGTTAATTTTTCTTAGAATTTCAATTTTCTGGCTTACATTATCTCCAGTTCTTGCATATTTTCTAATTCTTCTATTGAAGCCCTTAACTTATTTATCAAGGTGTATTGAAATTTCATATCTGATAATACCAAAACCTCCATCAAATCTAAGTCTCTTTCTGATGTTAGCTTTGTCTCTTCAAACTATTATTCTCTGACTTTTGTTATGTCTTGTTTATGTTGGTGGGGGACATGCTACATTATGATACATACTGAAGTATAGGACTCCAGTGTGTGATTTATGTTAGCCAGGCTAGGAATTGGACTTTACTTAATATTTGCTGTTATTATAGGTACCAGAGGCTCAAATTCTTATAGTTCCTTGTTTTCTCTCCTCTCTTGACTTTGGGTTTCTCCAAGTAATCCTTCTTAGAGGGAGTCTGTGTCTTGCAGCTCCACGATTACTAAACTGGAGCCCTGGTGGTGTGGTGGTAGAGTTTGTGGAAGAGAGTGTTCTGTAATCTTCTAATAATTCTAAGTCATTTTTGATGACCAGCGTCTCTGACCTGTGACCTTTACAATAGTTTCTTCTTGTAAATAGCACCTTTGAGCCCCATTAGATATGCCAGAAAGTCTAGAGAGTGATGGAATGAGTGGAGCATCCTTTCCCAAGGCTCTGGGTCATGGCTCTGGTAAAGTTACTGATTTTTCAATGTTTTCACCTAAAAAATCATTTGAATCACAAAATGATATGAATCACAAATAATCTTCCTTCTGTCAGTTCTAATGTAAACTTTGTCATTTGATGTTTCTATAAGTAACTAGTTTGTTAAAGAAATAGTCCAAACAGGGTAAATAATTACACATTACAGGATCAATTTACCTAAAGGAGAAGGGATCTTATATACGACAAGGGTGTGGTTTAATTGCTAGCTTTGTTTAATGTAAATTTTTTAAAATTTTATTTTTTTATTACATTTATCTCACATTTTATTCTTTTAATGAATTCTTATATTTGAATTATGAAATAGTTCAAGAATAAGTTTAAGATATATTTTCCTCATAAAGAAATTAGCTTTCAAACTTGCTTTGCATTTGCATAATAATTTATTAGAAAACAAAAAGGTATATAAAATATCTCTATTATCTTTATATGAAATTTCACAAGGAGGATTAAGCAGCATTTAGCTATTTTTAGATATGAAATTAGAAATACATTTTAAAATTTTTATTAGAGATAATTTTGATGATTAGTTTTATTGAATTATTTAATTCATTGTTATACTTTTATTGTTTTAAAAGTTTTGGCATTCAGTATTATCCCAAAGAATGACAGAAAACAATCAAAAGAGTAATTAGAGTAAATTTTGAACTGTTTGAAAATGAATTTATGCTGTTTAAAATCTTGTAGGATACAGGTGGAATTTTTAAATTAAGAAATATTAAATTAAATGCTATATTAGATAAAAACAATGGCTAAAATCAATGGTCTAAAAACCTATGGAAAAAAAGATAAATAAACCTAATGAATGAGAAGAAAGCAAATAATAACTTTAAGATAAAAATTAAGTAAATAGAAAATAAATATGCAATAAGGAAAATCACCAGTGAAGAAGTTTCATTAAGAAGATTAATAAAGATTGGGGGGAAAAACACATGGTAGGCTTAATCAATAATAGAATGAATGAGCAAAAACATGATAACAAAATCAAAACAACTAATGGAGCACCAAGTTCTACAGACATTTCAAAAATGGTAAAGAGCATATTAAAAGCAACTTTACTGCAGTATGATTACATTTGAAAGAAATAGGTAAGTACTTTTTTAAAAGAAAAAAAAACAGAAATAAAAAGGATCTGCTATATATTTTAAAAATTAAATTTGATATTGAACAAAGAAACCCAAGTCTGTGTGGCTTAACCTGAGTTCTTTCATTTTTAAAGAAGAAATCACAACAATATTATATAAACTCTTTCAGAGAACAGAAAAAAAAAAAAAAAAAAGATCACTGCAAATATTATAGTCAACATAACTTTGATTCTAAAATTTAACAGGGCCAAAAAATGATATAAAATTATAGACATCTCTCATTAACACTGATGCAAAGTTCCTGAACAAAATATTAGAAAATCATATCCATTGATGTATTAACAAAATAAGGTGTTATTACCAAGGAATGAAAGGAGGACTTGTCACCATAAAATCAGTTAGCTTAGTTCACCATATTAACAGAAAAAAAAGAAGAAATAATATTTTGATCATCTAAATAAAATTCAGAGAGGAAAAAAATGAGCAAACTTAATAGTACCATTCAGCATTTACCTTGAAAAAAAAAATGTCTTAGCAAACATTAATAGAAAGTTTTAAAATCTGATAAAGTTATTCATGGCTCAGATGTCCAGGGGCTCCTATAAAATCACAGCTTCTTATGGTCAGGTATGTGAGCCATGTGATCATTTATGGCCAAAAGCCTGTGAGCAGAAGCATTTACAAGCTGTCACATGATCCTCCAGTTCGTTTCCCTCACAGAGGCAAACCTACAAGATTTGTGGTAAGAAACAGTGTGCTTTGAATTAGTGTGCTTCATTTCTGAGATTTCAGAGACTATTTGGTTTTGCAGAATAACATAACCTAGAGTAACTTGTATTTTCTCATTTACTCTGATTTTAGTAACATTTGTGTTTATTCAAATTAAAAATTTTACTTAAAATAAACATTTCTATTGCATAAAGAGGAGACAAAGTATGAATTAAAAGAAAAGAAGTAAAATTCCACAAGTATTAAAAAATATATACTTGGAAAAAATAGCACAAAGTAGATATTAGCCTCATAATGACATCTCTCTGTCCTGTGTAGAATCATATGTGCAAAACAAATCTTTGCGGTTCTCTGCAGAGTAAACTGCATAGCCTATGTAGTCATGACCCCCGGCTATGTATGATTCAATTAAAACATTACTAGCTCCATACAATTGAAATTTACCCTCCAGGCATAATATTTTAAGAGGTTTTTCCCATATGTAGTAAATCCTCAAAATCAATAAAGCTGATATTAGGACAAAAATAATGGAATTACTGATGGAATTATGTGAAAAGGAGAAAAGAAAATATTTGTTGCTAAATAAAGAAAAGCTAGAATGACAAGAAAAATAACATTAAGCATCAATAGAAAAGTAAGGGAAAAAGGAAGGAAGGAAGGGAGGGAGAGAGAGAGGAAGGGAGGGAGGGAGGGAGACAGAATAACTAAGAAACATAAATAGAGATAAAAAGGTACCTTAAACTAGTTCTAATACTTCAGTTTTAAACAATGAAACAATTTTTCCAAAATTCCATATTAAAGGCCGAGAGATTATTAAAAAAAACAAAAAAGTAAAAATCCCTGAACTAAAATAACTTATAATTAGATGAACAAATATTACACATCTATTTTTAAAAGAGAAAATGTGTATTCATAATAATATCAGAAATTAATTATGTGCTTATGGTGAGCCAAGCATATTCTGGTTAATCGTTTTGTATCATTATTTCAGAGAATTGTCCCAACAACTCCAATGAGGTATATGCTGTTATCTCTGTTTTATCAAGGAGGAAATAGTTTCTGGAACTTAATAAAAATTAACTACTTTTGTACAAAATGGAAACCCCAGAGATCAAAATTTGGCTCCAGAGTCTTTGAAATACTACACTAAAATATCTACTTTTATAAAGCATTACACAAATGAAGTACAGGCTTTTAGGAAGCATGATGTCAGATTTTAGAAAGCACAATGGCATAAATCTATTGTCTTAATTTTTATTTTCAAACCCCTGGGCCTTCTCCAGTGTTTCACCACACTGCTTAGTTACTTGTACCAAGACTTAATTGACTGACATGAATAAACACAGTGTCTTATCTAAAACATTTGGAGTAAGCATTTTACAATACTAAGAATTTTATGGGTTTTCAAAATAAACCGTAGTATGTATACTTTTTATTAGCCCACATTTGTATTAACAAGCAACCCCAAGAACACAATGTGTACCAACAACAAGCATTTATTTCTCACGTCACATGAAGGTTGTAGGTCAGCTGGCAGTGCATCTATGTCTTTCTTTTTAAATTTTTTATTTTGTTAGAAACTTTGTGAGTTTATGGAACAATCATGCTTGAAATACAGGATATCCATACACCACCCCACCATCAACACTTGTATTGGTGTGGAAAATTTGTTACAGTTGATGATAACACTTTTTTTGTAATTCTACTACTTTTTAACAGTAGTCACATTTGTGACAATTGATGAAAGATTATTAATATAACTATTACCCATAGTTTATGTTGGGGTATTTTCCCCCATATTCCCAACCTATTATTATTATTGTTATTATTATTATCATACTTTTCTTTATTTTAATACTCATCTGCCCATACACTGGATAAAGTCACAAGGTTTTTACAATCACACGGTCACAAGATGAAAACTGTATAGTTATACAATCATTATTAAAGATCAAAGCTACTGGATTACAGTTCAACAACTTCAGGTATTTCCTTCTGGTGATTCCAATACACTGGCTTCCATGTCTTTTTATTTCAGGATCCAGGCTGAAAGAACAGCCTGTCTAGCAGATCCTTTTCCCTTGCCTAGGGTGGGCGAAGGAGAAAGAAAGAGACTCACCCAAACTTAGTCTGCATTTAAAGCTTCTGTTCAGATATTGGGTGTATCTCCTCCCCTGCTCACATTTCATTGGCCAAGCAAGTCACATGGCCAGGCCCTACATCAATGAGGCAAAGAGAACTGCTTTTAAGAAGGGAAAGATAGGATAATTATTTGTAAATGAAAATACAATTTGCTATATTTTGTATATTATGTAACCTTTCCATTAGGAAGGAAGTAAGCATCGGGTAAACGAATGCATTTATATCTCCATAGAGCAATTTGAATATGCACTTTTAGGGCCACAAAGAAAGACATTAATGGCCTAAAGTTCATTTAGGTCAGGTTTTGCTGCCAAATTTTAGCTTATGTGAAACATTTGCAGTGAACTGCTGATTAAACTTTTGGTATACTAATAATGTTGGATCTCAGAACTTCAGATAAGGGATTGTGGAATATTTACAAGCTAATGGCATTCAAAAGTGTAGGATAAATTTGCCCATTCTTCTGCTTTCAACCTATCTATGGCCTTGTATTTAAGGTGCCTTTCTTGTAAGTAGCATGTGATTTTTGTTTAATATTCAGTCTGATCATCTTTGCCTTCTAATTGAAGGTTATATTCCACTACATGTAATTAAACTATCGATATATTCGGTGTGTAATTTACTGTCTAACTATTTGCTTCCTAAATGTTCCACTTGTTATAATGTTCTTTCCCTCTATATTCTCATTAATCAATTAATTATCTCATTATTTTCCTTTACTAGCTTGCTAGATGCAAACTTCAGGGTAATTTATTGGTTACTCAAGAGATATTAACATGATTCTTGACTTAATAAAGTCTAAAATAAATTAGGACTTTCCAGACAATGCAGAGGTCTTATAACATTTAAACTTCTTTTACCCTCTACTCAGCTCTCGCATTGTGATGATACTATTTTCTTGTCTTCTGGCTTTACTTGAGTGTCACTTTTTCCAGATCACTAATTCTCTCTTCAGTAACATTTGTCAATAAACCTGTTTCTTTACTGCATTCTTACTCTAATTAAATTGAATCACTCAGCATGAAAATGTTGCTGTGTATTTCTTGATAAATTTCTGTGTGCATATGCAAAATACTTTCCTTTTTTGTACCCAGCATTTATTTTTAAGTATAGAAGCCATAGTTCCTATGAGATTGCTGACTTAAACCCAGTAACTGCATCTGCACCCTAATTCACTGGTTCCCCAGGAACAGTCCTTTGCTCAAAAAGGTCTCTACCTCTACTATCACTGCTTACTCACCTGCTTTCACCCAAGTTTGGGAAATCAGTGGTCGTACACCACACAGCTGGTTGGTGAGGGCAGCTAGCTACATCACCAGTGCCTCCCTTATGGTCTCTACATACTGTTTGACCAACATGCCAGGCCCTTTGTAGCACATTTCATTGGCCAGGAGTTCTGCTCTGAAGACTGCATGTTGCTTACATAAAAATCCAGATTCAGTTATTTATTTCATAAGGGTTTGTGCAGATTAAATACACTAGTGCTTGTAAAGTCACAAAAAAATTGTGCCTGATCACAATAAGCACTCAATAAATATGACTTGTTAGAACCAATTCTAAAGATGGTAATTACTTGACAGGATTATTTTTGCAAGAATTAAACAAAAAGATCATCTATAAGTTCAATGCTCATCACCTAAAGTGAACCGTAGAAATACTAATTATGTTATTATTCTCTATTATTATTATGTATCAGTAATAACATACAATTAAAGAGAATATTTGGGTGTCAAATGTATTTGAGTTTGCATTAACCAGCTATAGGTATTTTAGTAAATTATGCAACTTGTGTAACAGTTTTCTTTCTTGAAACATAGTAAACTTATACCTTCTGCTTTAGTTTCCAGCAGATAAAACAAATACCATGCAATGACTTGGCTTTAAAACAGAACTTTATTGGCTCACAGTTTCATAGTCTAGGGGGCTTCCTTCCTTATCTTCTGACTGACTGGCAATCTTTGGGGCTTCTTGGCTTTTCCATTATAAGGCAATACACATGTGTTCTCCTTTCTCTTCTGGTTTTGGGTTTCATTGACTTCCAGCTTCGGCCTGCTGCTCATGGCTTCTTGTTGTCCAATTTCCTTTGACAGTAGGACTTCAGCCACATTGGATTAAGGCCCCCTTCATGCAGTTTGGGCTCACCTTATCTCTAGTAATATCTTCAAAGTCCTATTTACCAATGGGTTCACAACAAAAGACTAAGTGTTGGGACCTGAAGTTGTCTTTTGTGGGGAACATGATTCAATCTCCAACACCATTTTAATAAATGACAACTTAATAAGATCACATCAACTATCATATATAAAACAAATAATGCAGTGCTGATACATAGTAGGTACTTAATAAATGGCTATTCCCTTCCCCAGGATGACACTAATTCTTCAAATTTCTTCTTTCAAATAATAAACTGACAAAATATTTAAGTGAACCAAAGATATTCCTTTATATAAATATTTTTAAGAAAATATGGGATAGACAGTGATAGATGGAAAGGTAACCAGAGTGGTTCTAATTCTGATAGAGTAGGGCTCTTTAGAGAACACTACCATATTTATAAAGTGCACATTTGTCTTTTGCCTTCTATGCTTACTCTGTCTGGCATCTCCACTTCACAGGAAAGTGTCCTTCATGATCATTGACCATATAAAGCACACCCAGAGGAGTTTATTTTCTTAAGAAGTGGCTTAAATATAATATGTTTTTACTATTTAAATTTCAAAATTCTTGGTAGAGATAACTGGCAGAATTTAATCACTATTTTTAAAGCTTAAAATATTGTATAACATCAATCTCTAAAAGAAATCTGCTTTATAATACTAGTTTCTCAACTTTCCTATTCCATGCACATGAAAACCTCCATGTTAATGGATGCCTGTGACTTTTTCTTATTTAGGGAGTTAGGTGAATAGATAGATCAAGAGTGAAACAGATATTATATATATCGACATATGACTAACAATGTTACTAATTCAACATGCAAAACAACAGTGATTTGTGATCTTTCATAGCTCTTTTATGCAGCCACACTACCAGTATTGTGTGAAGTGTGCTGTTTGTTTTGTATTGTCTTTTCCTCATATTTTCTGATATTGTATAGAGAGTGTATTAACTGAGGCAGTGGTGTTAATTCAGTATGGGTGCTTGCAAATTTTCCAAAGTTATAACAGGAATGCTTAAAAATATCATGAAAGTCATATGTATTTGTTCCATAGCACAGAGAAGGCAACTTCTTTTTAATCACATTTAGTATTCATGGAACACAATTCTTCATATTAGTTATATAAAAAACAAAATACTAAATATAGCTATCACTGGTTTTGATAAAAAGAACTATTTAGATGACAAGATACCTATTGAATTATATTTTAGGCTAATAAATATTCAATTTGTATTTAAATTCATTAAAATTTTGCTTTCCTTTCAATAAATGTTTTCTGATATCTCCATTACAAATTATATTATAAAGCCTGGTTTTACCTTTTTCTTATTATGGAATTAATATGATCACATGCACTTAAAAGTCAGGTCTGAGCAATTAAAATTTTGGAAAAGTTTAGATGTTTTAAGAGTTGTGCATCTGTGTGAATATTCAGATAATATACAAAGACTGAGATCCAAAGCAATGATCTTCATTAGCAACATTATTTAATATATGAACTGTATTTGAGAACACCATTTAGTTAAAAAATTTATTCAGCATGATTAAAGCAACTGACAGTTGACAATAAGTTTAACAGTTATATCTATCTGCCCAGACCATTGGAAATTACCACATCAGGGAAAACAAATTTATTTCATTTAAGAAAGTCATACTTTGTGAAAAGAAATAAAAATTGAATACAGCTAATAATTTTGTACTCTTTTCTTCCTTATGGCAGACATTGGTTGGCATATATCTTTAACCATGATATATGAATATCAGAGGTAGAAACACATGCATTTAAAAATTGAAATTTATTTAAACATGTGTTCTGTGATAAAAATGATCCATCTGTGATGGCATTTGAAACAGCAAAGAGTATTTTTGCTAGTAAATACTGTGGCACGGGAAGAGAGAGGAGTGAAAGTAGGATAACATTAAGGTGTGATCATGTGCATTTTCATTAAGGTGTGATCATGTGCATTTTAAAAGTCCCAACATATTTATCAACAATTTCAGCCATCATAAGGAGGAAAGATGTTCTGTTAACTCCCAGAAGTGACCAGCATCTACTATGGTTTATTCGCAAAGGGTATGTTGCTCACATTCAGTTGATACAGTACACTGCACTGTGCCTAATTCTCATACCAGTCAGATGATTTTTTTAGATGGTAAGCTAAAATCCTAAGGCTATATACTCACCATAGGAAAAAAAAAATGTGGGCAGTTTTCTTTTAAACAAAATTATTGCTTAGACTCATTGAATGTTACATACGTATACAACAGAGTGAAACTGAAGTCAATTAAAGCAAGGCTCTAAGTGAGCAAGTTTTCAAATTATGGACTGGTGTACTTGCCTATGCACTGTTTGGATCATCCCTGGGCATAATCCAATGCAGTAGGCCAAAAAAGTCTATTCATCAAATTATCACCATAGTGTTTGAAAGGTGGGGTAGCCCACTCATTTCTATTCAACATGAAGTGAGTTTGCAAAGCACCTCTGATGAAAACCTCATTCTCTGCCATGGGCCAGGATATTATTTCAACCTCATGTTTCTGAAGTCATGGAAATATCTGTCAGTTGTTGACTATGTGTGGAAAAAAAATTACCTTTATTGTTGGAATTGTAGAAAATAAAAAAACAAAACAAAACAAAACATTGTTCTGTAAACCCACAACTTCTCTAATAAACAAATACTTTAAAAAATGAAATAACTTTCTTAAAACTAACATTGTAAATATTACGAACTGGGAATATTTTATATGCTCCTAGAAAATATATTTCTGAAGAAATGTTAGAGTTCTGAAAGATACAAGAACCAGAATATTCCTTTTTGAGGCAAGATAACACATGGTCTCAGATGAATTTCTTTATTTGCCAGGCAAGAAAAACAAAAATAAAATGACCTAATATTGATCAACATTATCAGATTATAACACTCCAAATTTTTAATAAATAGAGCTGAGAAAGAAAACAATAAAATAATACAGCAGACTCTGTGTAGGAAAACTTTTCCTAATCATGAATTAAATTCATCCAGGAATTAAGATAGCTCCAAAACGTAAATAATTCACTCAGGAATAGAGCATTAATTCATGAGCCACCAGAGAGCTATGTTCCAATCTGGATATGCACTAACCTGGGATCTAAAATTTTTAACAGATAGACTGCCTTTAATGCATCTTATTTTCTTAAATAAAAAAAAAAATTAGCAAAACAAACAAAAAAAACAAGTTCTGTAGCCATGAGAAATCATATGAATTTAGTAGTATCCAGCACATTTCTCATTCATTAACAAAATTAAAACATGATTTTGTCAACCTTTTTTACATGTCACTTTTTATATGTTCCTATTTTCTTTTTAGAAGGAATTAATTTTAAATTTACTAAATCATTTTCCTAGCAGTGTTTCAGATACGTGAACCAGCATAATTCTCTATAGGGAGCTAAATTAAAGAGGTTATTTCTTAGAAGATTATCATGACCAGTCAAGGCACTTTTAGCCTCAAGTACATTTTTGCAGGTCATTGGTTTCTATCTAAAGTAATCACTCTCAAGTTCAATTCTGGGCAGCAAAGAGAGAAAGAGGTATGAGAGTATCTCTTTTTTCATTTATAATCAGACCTTAATTGATCGATGTAGTTCTCCTAATTGCAGCGGTGACTTCAGATAGGTCATCTATTTCCTCCTCTGTGGAATCTTGCAGCCGTAATCAGCACTTTAGGTATCACACTGAGGCCGTGGAAACCCCCTTCTATGTGTATAATAAAGGGAAGTAGTAGTATAGCTTTCCATAAAATAATGTCTTTGGCTTTGAGCATAAAAGAAGCTACAAAGGAAGACAGTATGAAATTTAAAAGCTGAATGCAACAATTTTGTGAACAGAGAGAAAATATCATATTTTAGCAATTAGATACTATTTATATTTCCTTATACATTTAATCTTCTTTGGAGTCAGGGTTTTATATCATTCAGTAGAATAGGTTTACCATGAACCAAAATATTTTTAGGTTATTAAGTAGGATGATGAGAAATCTGATGAGACTAATGGCAGAATTATTTTGATTAGTGTCTCTTTGTATGTTTTTTTTTTTAATTTTCACTATCAAATAGTTATTTCATGATTATTTGATTAAAATAGAAAATCAAAACCCCTATTTTACCAAAAATTTGGTGAAATATGTTTCATTTATCCTAACTGTTCTTTAATAGTAATTATTATTTTTATTGTTTTCTAGCTAATCTTTTCAGCAGTGATCAAATGCCTGGAAAGAATCCCACCTTCACATATTTTCATTTCTAATGTAGTTATGTACACAATTGTTTCTATAGTAAAGAAATAGCTGATATGTGAAGTTTGCCATTTTATTTATTCAAAACTTATTTTATTCTACTTACTTTCAGTAAAACATAGAAGGTTCCAGTTCAAAGTAACATTGGACTTTATTTCTCCATACTTCAATCTCTTTAATTGTTTTTAAAAATGCAAGTACTTCACTAAGTTTTATTGCAATCTACTGAAGCCCTGGTAATAGTGGGGGTCAAAATTTTGGTAGGCAAGCTTATAAGCATATTCTATTTTGGTTCCACCAGTGGTCATAAACTGAGTTATCCTGAATATACTGTTTTCCATAGGAAATAATTAGCTACTCTAGTTCTATAATGATGCCTATATCTCCTAAATATTTTTATTTTATACATTACCTTACAATCACATCTAAGAATAAATTATCTCAATCAGAATAAGTACCACCAGGTCTACATTATTCTGTCAAATATATTAATGGAATAATTTCTGACTATTCCATCATACAATTCCTACAGACACCAGGCACAATTATGCTAGTGTCTGTACATATAATACACACATGTACCCATGCATCTGCAAGTTCTAAGAAAATCAATTCTTAAAATAAAATTTTTGAGATATTAAGATACTGGTACTACACTTAAAAAGTCTTATGGCCAATTGATATATAAATGTAACAAATGGGACAATTTCAATTGAAGGAAAAGAGACCCCTATGCAAACTCTCTTAAGGAAAACATGAATGCATTGGTTTATATTAAAGAACCCTTTGTGAAACATTAATGTCAGCCATGGTTGATTCTAGGGGATCAACCAATGCCATTACTATTATTTGAATGTACTTGTCTCTTACAGGTTTGGTTCTTAAGCAGACCGCTCTTGTTGGAGATCTATATGCTGGTCAGTAGTAGGTTCAATTTACTAATTCTTACAGGTAACCCATCTAACCAGCCTGTACGGAATGAATTTTCCACTTTAGCAACATTTTCATATGAGCCCAAAGACTGACTTCCCTTGAGCAAAAGGCATATTCTTGAAACAATCACTGTGGCCATGAGGTCAACTAAATAGCCCTGGGGCACGTGCGTAATCAAGATGTTGGGCAAAGGATCAAATCTTGAAGCAATCATTGCGACCATGAGTTGACTAAATAGTACCGGGGCATATACTTACTCCCGGAGCTGGGGCAGTGACTCAATTCCACCCAGCTTATGTGAACCAAGATAAAGGAAAGTGTGTTTCCTAAAAGGAAATTGGAGAGCCAATACAAGAAATCAGAGGTAAAGATAGTGAGTAAACACTAGAGTCCATCCCTTTGCTGCTCAATATGTACACATACACTCTTCATCCAGTGTTTAATTTTTAAAATACCAATGACTAACAATGCTCATCTATTCTAAAAATAACTGAAAGCAATCATACTTCTAGTGCAAAGTCTTATCCAGTTATTACATCCTGGTCCAAGTCATGAATTTCTACATTAAATTCATTCATTTGTATCCCATCCAGAGGAAACTCCTCAAGGCTCAGAAACCTGTGGCCAAATGATAAATTTATCCACTACCCAACTAAATTCTGCTTCAGGATTACAATAGTAAATCACATTCGAAAAAGGAATAAGTAGGAACAGCATACAGTGGTCATTGGTCATAGCATCAACAATACTCTTAAGAAAAGAAAAACAAAGACTTTGAGCCTTATGGGTAGAGTGATTTCTTTGGACAGTGAATATAACTTTCACCAGTTCCTTTTGCTTGGAGGATTTTCCTTGTTCATTGTTCCCTGCTGTCTTGACCAAGTAGATGTTGGAGAATATTCTTCAGTTGAGAGTATACTACTTTAATAGCTAACTTCATTTTAGTGTAGGTTTGGAGGCCTGAGGATTTCCATTTATCATTGAGCAATTAAAAGCCTGTTTCCCTACCAAATTCCAACCCAGTAGCCTTGACTCTTGAAGACGATTGCATAACAATGTAGATTACAAGGGGTGACAGTGTGATTGTGAAAACCCTGTGGATTGCCCTCCCTTTATCCAGTGTATGGATGGATGAGTAGAAAAATGGGAATAAAACCTAAATGAAAAATAGGGTAGGATAGGGGGGTGATTTGGGTGTTCTTTTTTTATTCTTATTTTTCATTCTGATTCTGATTCTTCCTGGTGTAAGGAAAATGTTCAAAAATAGATTGGGGTGATGAATGCTCAACTATATGAAGGAACTGTGAGCAGTTGATTGTACACAATGGAGGACTACTTGATATGTGACTATATCTCAATAAAACTGAATTTAAAAACAAAAACAAAAACAAACAAACAAACAAACAAAACACCTGATTCCTAGGCTTAGGGATTCTCCAGCAGTAAACTCCCTTAAAAATTTTGGGCTTTCTTTTTACTAGCAGTTATGTCATGCCATGGAGAGTGGCCAATGCCAAAGAGACTACAACCTAGCATTTATCATTTAGCAATGTATAAGAGATTGGATCATTTCCCTAGCTCTCAAAATTCAGTGGCTTCCATATTGGAATCTGACTCAGGGTCAACTCAAAACATTGGCCTGAGAGCTGAAGGCAGATTTAATCTGTCACTCATTTTTGTGTGAATGCAAATTGGTGGTTCTTTAATGAATATGCAGAAAGAATTCCAAGATCCTAATTATGTTCCAATTTCCACCTGTTTAGATCATCTGATGTTAAAGCAATCTTTTACCGTTGATCTTTTGCAGATCAAGTTACTCTGTGTAAAGTTACTCATTTTCTCCCTCTTTCCATATTGTACACTGGAAGGAAGTCATTATGTGCAGCCCGTATTTAAAGTCTTATATCAAAAATCTTTACCTTTTTGTTTCAGCTTTCAGGTGGACTAGATTTAACAGAACATTCTCACAAATTGCTGTAGGCTGCAAGAAATAGCCAACATACTTGAATATCTTGCAAGTTTTCTACCAAATATCCTATAGCTCCAAACCAGTTAAGTCTTAATCCAGTAAAGTCTAATTTCAAGATTAAAAAATTAACAAAAGTTTAACTGTTATTTTGCTACTGCATAAGGATTGTAGACTTCTCAGCTGATGATAGCAAGATCCACTCTGTCTCATACTCAGATTTTATTCAGTAAATTCCACATTTTAATGTCTCTCATATGTAGCACAGCTTTTTAAGGAACCAGTTTCTCTATTAATAATAACCTTTTAACAAAAAGGTTAATGAATTAATGACACTATGCTTCAAACAGGTTTAAACAAGAAAAGAATGACCTAATTTATTCAGATGTAAAGCCCATGCTAGCTTTAGGGAAAATAGAACCAAGAACTCAACAATGCCATTCTCTCGGTCTTCATCTTGGCCTATGATTTGAGTTGCCTCTGTGCTCCAATTGTTCCCCCAAAATCCCAAGATTGCCTCTCACGGTAATGTGCTCATTATTTTATTTAGAGAAATAGAGTATCTTAAATAGACTTGTCCTGGACCCATGCCCTGGGAAATAGAAAGAGACCAATAAACCCAACCAAACCATTATGGACTACAAATAAGGGGGATGTGTTGGATTTAGTTGATTGGTACACAGCATCCTTGTCCACCTTCTTCTAAATGTGTTCCCCTTCTTTGGAGACTTAAAAGTTAAATTCTGTATTTTACAAGCCCTCTTACTATTTTCCTGGAGGCAAGTTATATGTTGCCAATTATATGCTCTTGAGGGAACCTTGAAAGAAAGTCAGGCAGAGGTGATCTCCCTGCTGCTTTTCCTGCTGGGAATAAAGATCAGGGATGCAGGCATAGTCTGGGTGGTTGGACTCAGTATTTCGATATGTACTCATTAGCTCTCAAGAAGCAGTTACAACACTAGGTAATGCAGAAACTTTGTAATCCCCAAGGCACTACTTCAGCTAGTCCAGATGCTTGTGTGCCGACATCAGTGTGTCCAAACTTTCCAAAACAATTATATTTCTATTTTAATAAATCTCATTTTTCTTAAAGGTTTGAGATTTCCAAAAAAAAATTGCTGAGAGAATAGAAAGTTCCTATTTACCCCACACGTATTTCCCCCTATTAAACATCTTACATTGCTATGCTATAATTTTTACAATTAATTAATATTGATGCATTATTATTAACTAAAGTCCATACTGTGTTCTGATCTCAGTTTTTATTTAATGTCTTTTTTTTTTCTGTTCCAGGATCCCATTCAGGAAGCCACACTGTATTTAGTTGTCATGTCTCCTTAGGCTCTTCTAGGCCTGGAAGTTTGTCAGACTTTCCTTGTTTTTAATAACCTTGACAGTTTTGAGGAGCACTAGTCAAGTATTTTGTAGAATACCTCGATTGTTATTTATCTGATTTTTTTTTTTTCCTCATCAAGGACTGTGGCAATGTGTTTTGGGGAGGAAGACTGTGGTAAAATGCCATTTTAATCACATTATATCAAAGGTACCTACTATCAATATGACTTATTGTTGATGTTGACCTTGATCACTTGTCAAATGTAGTATTTGTCAGGTTACTCTGTGTAAAGTTACTCATTTTCTCCCTCTTTCCATATTGTACACTGGAAGTAAGTCATTATGTGCAGCCCATATTTAAGGACTGGGGAATTTTTCTCCACCTCATTGAGGGCAAATAGTCTACATAAATTATTTGGAATTCTTTTGTGTGGGAAATTTGCCTATTTCCCAATTATTTATTTATTCAATTATCTGTATACAGAAGTATGGCTTCATTGATATTTATCTTATACTTTGTACTGTAATACAAACCTACTTTATTGATTTTATTACTCAAAATGTTCTAATATTGGCCACGGGGAACTTTTCTATTTGCATTTTATGCCCCATGACATGCCTCCATCAATACGGGTTTTCATTTTTATTTTTTCTTGAGCACTTCCTAATTTCTGACACTACAGATGTTCCAGGTTCATTTGTATTTGTTTTAGAATCAGACATTTCTCCAAGCAACCCTCATTCTCTAAATGGAAAACAGTATTAGAAATGAATATCTGAGTAGTAGATATATTTGTTGATACTGGGGTGTTTCTGCTTCTAGGCCATCAGCTGACAGAGCAAAGATATTTATATGTGCAAATTAGCCCTATATATACACATATATATAAATATATCTAAATAATAATCTGTCCTTATATTCAGCTAAATATGAGTTCATACTGATGTCTTTAACTCTAAGCCATTACCAGTGGCTCATTCTTGTCCTCTCCCATTGCTTATCTGTATATTGGAAACTTGGCTTCCAATATCTGCCATCCATTTACTTAATTGTTCAATTCCAGTGTCCATGTGTAGCATTATCAAAATTGCTGTCATCCACACACCCATGATATGCAATTTTATCAACTAGAGTACAGTGCTTGTGTATAGTTTCTTTTGCCTATAGACTTACAAACTGAGCTTATCTCAAAAGTTCTTTAGGTAAGCAGCTTTTTCTCTTCACTCCTTTCAGTGGGTGTTTCATTCCTTTGAAATACACTGAGATTTTTTTTTTTTTGTCACCATCTGCACTCCTCCTGGTACCTCTTAAGTGCTTTTTGTATAATTTATATACATTAAAGTTCACTCTTTGTGCTGTAAAGTTCAATGGGTCAATGGTGTTGACAAATGCAAAGTGTCAGTATCCAGAATTACAATATCATTCAGAATAATTCTACTGCCCTAAAAATGCAGCCCATATTTAAGGACTGGGAAATTTTTCTCCATTTCATTGAGGGTAAGTAGTCTACATAAATTATTTGGAATTCTTTGTGTGGGAAATTTGCCTATTTCCCAATTATTTATTTATTCAATTGTTTGTATACATAAGTATGGCTTCATTGATATTTATCTTATTCTTTGTGCTGTAATACAAACCTACTTTATTTTATTACTCAAAATGTTCTAATATTGTATTTTTTAATAAATTAAAAAATACAAAGTGTTCTTAAATGCAGCTGTAAGGAAACAACAATCCAATTAATAAATGGGTTAAAGATATGAGCAGAGACCTCAGCAAAGAAGATATATAGATGACAAGCACATGAGAAGGTGTTCAATGTCATTTGTCATTAAATTAGTTGGAATAACACAGTATTTATTAATTGGGTTGCTGTTTCCTTACAGCTGCATTTAAGAACACTTTGTATTTTTTGGATACAAGTCCTTTATTCTACATGTGTTTTACAAACATTCTCTCCCACTCTGTATTTTCTTTCTATTCTCTTAACAGAGATTTTGCTGAGCAGAATTTTTTTTATTTCAATAATATTCCACTTATTATTTTTTTTTAATTTTTGAACTGTGTTTTTGGTGTTGTAACTAGCAACTCTCTGCCAAACTCTAGATCACTTTGATTTTCTTCTACAAGGTTTATATTTTGTTTTACATTTTGCAACAATTTTTGTGAAAGTTTTTCATCAAAGTAATTTTGTGTAAGAAGTGTGCCAGGTTAATTTTTTTCAATATAGAAGTCCAATTGCTCTAGCACCATTTGTTGAAAGACTCTTCTTTCTCCATTTAACTGTCTGATTTTGTCAAAGAACATTTGACTATAGGTATGTGGGTTTATTTCTGGATTTCTTCATCTTCTCTATTCATCTTTGTGTCTATTTTTTAACATTACCATGCTTTCTTGATTACTGTGGCGTTATACTAATCCTTAATATTGGAGGTAAGTCCTCCAACTTTGTTCTTCTTCAGCACTGTGTTGGCTATTCCAGGCCTTTTTCCTTTCCATAAAATCTCTTGAGTCATTTTGTTAATATCTAAGAGAGTTTTGGGGATTTTGATTAGAATTCCATTGAGTTTATAGATCAGTTTGGGAAGAATTGATCTACAAATCCATTCTTAACAATATTGAGTGTATTGTATTCTTAACAATATTGAATGTACGTGTTTCCTTTGGCTACTTTAATAAATCACCACAAATTTAGTTGCTGAAAACAATGGAAATTTATTCTCTTGCAGTTCTGTAGGTGAGAAGTCTAAAATGAGTCAAATGGGGCTAAAGTTAAGATTTTTTCAGGGTCATGTACTCTCCAGATGTTCTAGGGAAGAATCTGTCTCCCTGTTTTTTTCCAGTCTCTTTAGCTGCCTCCTTTTCATTTATTGCCTCAGGAAATCTTCTCCCATTTCAAAACCAACAGTGTAGCATCCTCTCTCTCACTCCTTCCTTCTGCTTCTGTCACATGTCCTTCATCTCTTCCCTCTGCAGTAAAATCTCCTTTTATTGCATTCTTCTAAAGATATTTGTGATTATACTATATCCCAACCAGACACTCCAGCACAATCTCCTCATTTCAAGATTCTTAACTTAATCATATATGCAAAGACCCTTTTTCCATAAGAGGTAACATCCATAAATTTCAGGGTAAGGATCTGATATCTTTGGGGACTGTTGTTCTGCCTAAAACACTGAGTCTTCCAATCCATACACATGGAATATATCTCTTTATTTAGATCTTCTTTGATTTCTTTCACCAGAGTTTTGTTGTCTTCACCACAAAATTTCTGTACATATGTTGTTTTATTTATACCTTATTGTATTTCTTTATTGTGTTTGGTGATATTTGTAAATGGTATGCTTTTTAATTTCAATTTTTTACTGCCTATATATAGAAAAAGCAATTGACTTGTATGCTGCAAACTTGCTATGCTCATTTATTAGTTCCAAAAGTACTTTTTATTTGATGTATTTGATTTTTTCACATAAGCAATCACGTAATTTGAAGAAAAAAGACATGCTTATATATCTTCCTTCCTGGTTCTGTAAGTTTTGTTTTTCCTTTTTTTTTTTTTTTTTTTTTTAATGAGGATAGAGGTAGAGCTTTAATTTAAAACTTCCAATACAGTGCTGACTAGGAGTAGTGAGAGAATCCTTCCTTGCCTTATTTCCAAACTTAGGGGAGAATGCTATAAAATAATTGAAAGGTACAGGAGTGGTAATAATTGTCACATTTCTATACATAATTGATTGAACTGTGCAAAAGTCATTTAGGACTTAGCATATGATGGTGCATCATGGCAAACTTGATAAAACACTTTAAAAGATAATAACTCCAAATGCAATTGCATTTCCAGATGTTGAAGCAAATTAACATAGATCCTGGCACTTGATGTGCAGCAATTACTTTGGAGGAAGAAAAGTGTATTTTGCTTTTTTTTGTTGTTTTGTTTTGTTGTTGTTGTTTTAATCTACTTCACCAAATTAACAAGTTAAAACACAAAAACAGAGAATACTAGCAACAGCTTTCACCTGGCAGGGACAGCAGGGCAAGTTTAGTGTTTTATGTCAGGCTTGCATCAACTTCTCGGCTCTTAATTTTTGTTTTTTTCTCACAGGGGCTCTGACCTCCTGTTGGGCTAATTCTTAGATTCCAGTAAGCTGATGGACATTAAAACTGTGAACAGGATACTACAGGCAGGAAAAAAAAAAGGAAAAGGATATTACATGTTTGTCAAGCAAATGTATTCTGGAAGGTGGGCGATAAAATTTCAGGGTCCTGCAACACTGGTGAAATATTTGGTGGTTAAGTGATTTGTCTGATTTCTCCTCCAAATTGAAAAAGTGATGCACATTCCACACCCTTCCAATAAGGAAAAGGTAATTTCTCAACATTCTCCAGTCAAATAAGTACAAAGCATAACTTCAGAAATGAAGGGATTGATCTTGAGATATACCTGAAAGAACAAGTAGTTTACATAAGCATGTGGCTGACATTATCAAACACCTCCTCCTGCTACACTGACTCTTTTCCTTACACTCATAGAAATAAGCACCTGAGTGGTTCCCCATTCTTAGTTGAATAAGGAAGACACAGTTTGAACCTAGAAAACAAATGGTTCCAAAAATATTGATGCGCTAGGAGAAATCTGATGGCTTAACATTATAATCCCATATAAGAGAGGTTTTGTCCAGAAGGAAAATCCTCTTGATGGAGAGACTATCTAGTGGTCCACTTTAACTAGGAATAGAAATTCTCAGTGATACAGAAGTGCATTTGATTCATTGTCAGTAACAAATAGTTTGACTAAATGATCAGAAATGTGGAAGGATAACATTAGAAGTATGGTGACAAGGAGACATAGGTAAGCTATGTGTGGAATAACATTTCACAATGGGCCAGCGTGCTGGTATGGATCTGCTATGTACCACAGAAAAGACTATGCTCTTTTAATCCAATCTTGTAGGGGTAGACCTATTGTGAGTAGGACCTTTTGATTAGGTTGTTAACATGGAGATGTGACCCTGCCCATTCAAGGTGGATCTTAATGTGCTTGCTGGAATCCTCTATGAAAGGATAAAAGGCAGAGAAATTTTGGAGAAAGATCAGAAAAACTAAGAGAGAAACACATTTTGGAGAGAGAGAGCCATTTTGAAACAAGAAGCCAGAAGAAGGACCAGCAGAAATCACCATGTGCCTTCCCATGCAACAGAGGAACCCCAGATGCCATCAGCCTTTCCTCAGAGAAGGAATCTACCTCTTGATGCCTCAATTTGGACATTTTCATGGTCTTAGAACTGTAAATTTGTAACCTAATAAAACCCCATTGAAAAAGCCAACCCATTTCTAGTATGTTGCATTCCAACAGCTTTAGCAAACTGAGACAGTCAGACTCAGAATAATTATGTTACATGTAAATTCTTACCAAATAGCACTTATTCTAGAGATGGTTCAATAACCAAGTGGATAAAAGTGACCCCTTCTGTTATGCAAGTCAACCTCCTTTCTCCAGTCACCCCAGTGCTTACCAATAGTTTCATGAACAAAGAGCTGTTTTGACAGGAAAGTTAAGCATGGTATGAAAATTTGAACTATTCAATCCAAGGCTAATCTAGTTTCTCTTACTGCTTTACCTGATATGCCAATAAAAAAACCGAAGCTGACCCTCAACACACCAACATTTTACTAGGGATATTCATCAATAATCTAATGGCAGATCTGATTTCATTGACATACTTCCATTATGTTAGAGAGAGCAATTTGCCCTCACTAAAATAGTCACTTATTTCTGATACAGATTTGCCTTCACTGTCTATATTCTTCTGCCAGAAAAATGATCTGAAGGCTAATAAAATTCCATATTTACCTCTACAATATCCCAAACAATATTGTTTCTGAGTAAGAATTTCATATTACATAAAAGAATTGAAACAACAGCATCATGAAAATCCAAGTATTCCACTATCCAAACATCCCTGAATAACTGGCCTTCTAGAGAAATGGAATGGACTGTTGGAGACTCAGTTATGGCACCTTTTGGAAGATGCAATCTTGCGGCCTTTGGGCTCTGTTCCATGAGGTGCAGAAGATAGCAGTGCTGTTTCACCCATAGCTGCGTTTGACTGCTCATCAAGGTTTGAATGTGTAAGAGCCACATCCCCTCTATTGTAACCAATCATACTACCTCAAAATTATTTTCTTCCATTCTGTATGACTTTGTATTTTGCTGATTTGGAGTTTCTAGTATCCACGAAATGAATGCTTGTAGCAGAATCACTGATAATGGTTCCATTAAGTGGAAATTAAAACTGCCACCTGGATATTATATTCTCCTCATGCCCCTGAAGTAACACTCAAATTTATACTTACTGTGCTGGTTTGTAAACATTATGTCCCCCAGAAAAAGCCATATTCTTAATGCAATCTTGTGGGGGCAGACGTATTGGTGTGGATTAGGTGGATTAGGTATTGGTTTAGTGTTTCCATGGAGATGTGACCCACCCAACTGTAGGTGACAGCTCTGATTAGATAATTTCCATGGAGGCATGACCCCGCCCATTCAGCAGGGGCCTTGTTTAGTTTACTAGAGTCTTACATAAGCTCAGAAATGAGGAGCTCACTGTTGTAGCTAAGACAGACATTTTGAAGACAGCCATTGGAAGCTGATGCACACATTTTGGAGAACACCATTTTGAAACACAGCCTGGGAGCTAGCAGACACCAGCCTTCCCAGCTAACTGAGGTTTTCCGGATGCCATTGGCCATCCTTCAGTGAAGGTACCTGATTGTCAATGTATTACATTGGACACTTTATGGCCTTAAAAACTGTAACCCCCTTTTATAAAAGCCAATCCATTTCTGGTGTTTTGCATTCTGACAGCATTAGCAAACCAGAACACTTACTAAGTATAATTTTGAGTCACTGACCCTTGTTATTAAGGGAAATGGGGTTACTGCTATAATATATGAATATGAAATACTATACATGAAAGCTTAACAAGAGCTTACAGAACACAGAAATGAAGATCTGGTTACCCCATCAGTTACAAATTCCAAAATAATTTACATATTAAGAGTAAAAGGGAAGTGGACTATATGGTACAGAAAGAAATCTATAAATGCTAACCATGTTCTTGTGCCTAGTTATAAAACAATAAAAAAAGGATTAGCTAGTGTGCCGGTTTGAATGTATTATGTCCCCCAAAATGCCATTATCTTTGATTTAATCTTGTGTGGGCAGACCTATCAGTGTTGATTAGATTGTAATTCTTTGAGTGTTTCCATGGAGATGTGCCCCACCCAACTGTGGGCGATGACTCCTTGGATAATTTCCATGGAGGAGTTACCCCACCCATTCAGGGTGGGTCTAAATTAAATCACTGGAGCCATATAAATAAGCTGAAAAACAGAAGGAACTCAGTGCAGCTGTGAGTGACATTTTCAAGAGCAACTAAGAGTGACAGTTTTGAGGAACTGCAGCCTAGAGAGGAACGTCCTGGGAGAAAGCCATTTTGGAACCAGAACTTAGGAGCTGATGCTAGCCACGTGCCTTCCCAGCTAACAGAGGTTTTCCAGACACCATTGGCTATCCTCCAGTGAAGGTACCAGATTGCTGATGACTTACCTTGGACACTTTATGGCCTTAAGACTGTAACTGTGAAATCAAATAAACCCCCTTTTACAAAAGCCAATCCGTCTATGGTGTTTTGCATTCCAGCAGCATTAGCAAACTAGAACAGCTACCCATATTTTATTTCTAACTATGTGATGCATGAATTTATATTCCTCTTTTATTTCCTTCTTGCATTTTATATAAGATATGTTGGTGGTGATTATCTTTCTAATTTATTCCTTTTGCCACACAAATTGAGGTGAGATTATGACTAAACAAGAAGAGGAATAAATGTTACTCAAAGATGCATGCAATAAAGGATGTTGTTGAGGCTGCTCTTTCTGGAGCAGAGGTGGAGCATATTCTGTGGCTGTTTACATTAATTGTTTTTTCATTTTTTAAAACTGTAGATGAATGGATGTGTGTGAGGATGTTAAATTATCAAAAAGACAGTTTCCAAAGTATGAGGTAGATAAATTTGATGGAAACTTAGCATCCATTATTCTTAATTTATGCTTTGAGTCCAAAAGTGGCAGAAAAATTAAAAACTACATTCCCATACCCCTTGTAGCTAGATTTCTAAAGGCAAATGAACTTCTGCCATCAACATGCACTTGAGTGAGATTTGTAGGGTGAAAATTAGATGGAAGACATATTTCTGCTTTTAGTTTTGTTGAAAGAGGGCCCATGAAGTCATGAACTTCAAGAGGCAATTGTGGTGGTTTTCTTGAATACTCTTCATTTTTTCATATCAAAAGGCAGTCATGGTTACGGTGATATTCTGATACCTAGATTACAATTGTTGTGGTTTATGCTTGGACTCTGTTGTATTAATAGAGGACCCCTGACTCCAGACACTCCAGATTTTCCAGTGATTTGATAAACACTTATTCTCCTTTATAAAACACACCTCTGCTTGAAATATCCTTAATGGTTTCTTTTCCCTATGCAGAACTCCAAACGAAACAAAAATATTTTCCCCATAGGAAAATCAAGATACTATAACTAGAAAAAAAGGGAGATGTGGATATTGGGCAATACATATGGATACTGGACAACAAATATTTTTATTGTGGTAGTACACAAAGTGGCATAATGGCTCATTATTGAGAGAAATTCACAATTCAGGTATCAGCATCTTTTCTGAGTAGGTAAAACAGAAAGTCACTTTGATTTTGCTTCATATTTTCTGAAAAAATATAATGAATAGCTAGTAGGCTATCATTGACTTTGTTAAATGGTGCCACAGAAGAGTCTGTGGCTTAGAATTAAATATTTTTTTTTTTTTTAATATTCCTTGGTATAATAGAGTTCTTTCCTTGGGAATGGATGGATAAATTCACATATAGGACAAGGAGTCTCTGCATAAAAAAAGAAAGTATACTCTGACCCTCCTATTTGAAAAAGTAAGTGCATTAGAATCTTCCAGATGGATTACTAGAACCATAGCTCAAAATATGCTCATTTTCTCAAAAGGGAATTCAAAATAAATGTGGGAGGGTGGGGTGGGGGTGGGGGGAGCACCAGTAACTCAGTTTCAAAACTTGTGCTTCAGTGATAAATTATAGGAACAGATCTGCTTCTGGGTGGAGAGAAATGCCAGGTATCCTGCAATCTGGCAAGTTAAATCTTGATCCATTTTTAACTTAAATATTAGAAAAAATATGTACCTCTATTCATTCTCCAATTGGAGTTAAGCAGGTGTTTTAATTTCCCAGTTGCCAAAACAAATATCATACAATGGGTTGGCTGACAGCAGAAATTTCTTGGCTCAGTGTTTCAGACTCTAGCAGGCTTTCTTCCTCCTGGAATTGACATCTTCTGACTGGCTGGCAATCTTAGGGTTCCTTGGCACTTTCTGTTATGTGGTACTGCACATGGCAGTATCTGGCTCTTTCTCCTCCATGTTCCATTGACTTCCAGCTTCTGGCTGTTCCCTGGGTTTCTTCACCTTGTCCAATATCCTTTGCTTATAAAGATTTCAGCCATATTGGATTAAGGCCCACCCTCATTCAGTTTGGGCACCTTAACTAATAGCATCTTCAAATGTCATATTGGCAATTGGGTTCCCATCCACAGAACCAGGGATTGGGACCTGATCCTTCCTTTTGTGGGGAGCATGATTCAATCCCCAAGAGCAAGTCTTAGGGAATCATATTACATTCAAGGTACTTAAGATACCACTAAACTATTATTAGGGAGTGATTTCAGCACTAAGGGTAATAACAATGATATCAACAGGTATAATAAAGTCCTCTTAAACTGTTTTGAATCTTAGGTCTCATTCAGTCCTGGGAAGGAGACAAGGCAGACCTCTTTTACCCGGCTGGGACATGTGAAGAAAGGGAGGAAAGAGGAAGTGACTAACTTGCCTGAAGCCACAGATAATTAGTGAGAGAATCAGGCACAGCAACCAGTTTCCCTGATTACCATCTCTGTGATCTCCCCACTGGCCCATTATGTTAAGAGCTCAGAATCTGACAAATCTTATTTTGCCACTTATTCACTGCATGGCCTCGGGCAAAATGTTTAATTTCTCTAAGACTCAAAGTCCTCCAAGGCTAAATGAATGAATGAAGTTAATTGCCCATTTTTCCTTTAATAGAATTCATTAACTTCTTATCAAAAGAGTTTCTTTATCATCTCAATACACATCTTAAGCACCCCACTTCCTTGCAAAGTTCCCTGCTGCAAGCCTTGCTTAAAATCCTTCTGTTTAATTGCCATCAAAGGTGTAGCTTCCTATCCATTCATTATTTCATTTAAAAACTATTTGTTTGGCACCTACTATGTATCATGTGCACTAATAGACCTAGGGGATGCACCAGGAAACATAACCAGACACTCATCCTGCTTTCATACGGTTCATAATCCAGTCAGGAAAAAAAATTAAAGTATGTTCCAGTGTTATCCGGAGAACCAGTAGTAGCTTTTAGAAGACAAGTTGGTAACCTCAGAATACCTGCTTTGATTTCTTTATTCAGCAGTATAATTTATATTGTTTTAAATGAAGCAATTTTCTCCTATATAGAATTACTAAAGTATTCCAACAGCCAAAATAAGTAGCTGACACAAAGTATGTAATTTTCTAATTTTCAGCCATATAATGATTGCTTTGCGAAATAAGGGAGTTTAGTATTACATAATTTTTAATTGGTGGCTGGATATATATCTTCTCTAAGACATTATAGAACTAGAAGTAAATAGGCAAAATTTTAAAATATTGGAAAAACAAACAACAAAAAACAAGCATTTGAAAAATAATGTAAACTAAAACCTGAAATGAACTCATGGGGTACACCTATTTGCATGTATTAAAAATATTTCTAATATTTAGAATAAATGAACTTTTACAATAATTTTGTGTTTCCTAGAAGTTTTTTGCAAATGATTGCCTAAGCACATCACCAACAAATTTGTTAAGCATCATAATTTACTGTCATTTCAAATTTAATTTCTATTGCACACTATTTGAAATTAATAAAAATTATTGCAATACTTTTTTCATCTTCTTCCAGTTATTTATTCATAATACATTTGTTTTAAATTTTAAACTTATTTTTAGTGATTACAGTTTTTAAATGAATAAAATAATCAGTGGATTGATCTATACTTAGTGATTAGCCAGCCACTTACTGCATTTAATTTTCCCATATATATTTGATTCTATCCAATATATATTTGATTCCATTTGCATCTACTTATGCAAAAACACATTCTAAAATATACTTATCTGTCCAACACACTGTATATATAATTTTTATCTTAAAAGGAAGGAAACTTTTCTTTGAAAAGGAAGATTTTCAAGTTTTAGGAAGAATTCAGGTGTTTAAAATGGCTGTTTTATCTCTATTGGTAAATCTGAAAGCAAACAAAAGGAAACAAACAAAAATCCACTAATCTAACTATGTTCATACCAGGCTGTGGGAAATACAAGAAAGATTTTCTTATTCTATGTGCTATAATCAATAGACTACTGTTTCATCTTAAACCTTAAAAATGAGCAGAAGGATTCACCATGTATATATATGATGAAAGAAAAGTAATATACACTTCACATATTGAAGCTACTCAGTTAAAGTATATTGTTTCTCCTCTCAATATTCAAATTACAGCAAATTGGGACAAACAGAGATCATCAGGCTATTGGAAGTACTTGTGAATAAAAACAGAAGATCAGCCTCACTTCAATGTTAGTACTATCATCTATTTTGCGTTAGAATACATAAATCAAAATTGGTTATAGGATGATGATTTTCCATACTTTACATGATCTGAGATTATATTAACTACCTACAAAGCAAATCTAATTATTTTAAATCCTAAGAATTCAAATAAATGCTACCTATACCTATTTACTAATAAATGAATTAATTGTTCTCTTAGTAGTATCCTAAACTCCCTTACTTCAACTCTCATCTTACTACACTCTCTATGCTTGTTCCCAGATGCTGAGCACTGTTGGATATAACCATATAGCCAGATAATTTTTGCCAAAGGGAGTTAATATTTGCCAGCATTAACTGAGACCTTGGTGCTATTTCCTCTAGTTTTATATTTCTGTGTCTCTAAAGGTTCTGTTTCAAAACATCCTCCACTCTGCTCAGTACTCTGAATCCTTCCTCTTTGCTACAATCTTGTTTTTCTTCTTAGAGAAAATAAGTCATTGGATGAGAATTCTCTGCATTTACAAAAAATATGATTACTCTACACATGTATCTCCTGTTAGAAAGGAAACTGTGGGGAGAAGTTGCTTCCAGTCAACCAAGATGGCAGAACAAGATGCTCCAGGGGCTGCTACCATACCAAATCTTTGAATAGCTATCAAAAATTGGCAGAGACATATTTCTCAAAATCCGGAAAGCAATTAAAAGGGTTGCAGTAATTGGGTAAGGGTCAAATCAAGAAAGCACAGCTTTAAAAATGGTAGACGCTTTTAGCACTGACATGGGCCTTGTCCTACTGTTTCCTGGTACAGTGTGGAGCCAGCCTGCATTCTCACTGTGGGTCCTTGGCCCTGTCCCAGAGCAAGCAGAGTAAACCCTATGTGCATACTGGGGTTCCTGTATGTGCCAGTTTGGATGTATTATGTCACCCAAAATACCATGTTCTTTGATGCAATCTTTTGGCGGCAGATGTATTAGTGTTGAATAGGTTGGAATCTTTGGATTAGGTTGTATCCATGGAGATGTGACCCACCCAATTGTGGGTAATAACTTTGATTAGATTATTTCCATGGAGGTGTGATCCTGCCCATTCTGCATGGGTCTTGATTAGTTTACTGGAGCTCTATAGGAGCTCAGACAGAAGGAGCTCAGTGCTGCAGCTTGAAGAGACATTTTGGAGATGGCTGTTGAAAGCAGACTTTTGTTGATGCTCCAAAGATACCAGCCCAGAGTTTGCCCTGAGAAACTAAGCCTACAGACATTTTGGAGAATGCCGTTTTGAAATGCAACCTGGAAGCAAGCAGATGCCAGCTATGTGTCTTCTGAGCTAACAGAGGTTTTCTGGATGCAATGGCCTTTCTCCAGTGAATGTATACTCATGTTTATGCCTTAGTTTGGACACTTTTATGGCCGTAAGACTGTAAGTTTGTAACCAAATTAACCCCCTTTATAAAAGCCAATCCATTTCTGGTATTTTGCACAATGACAGCATTAGCAAACCAGAACACTGTACTTTGGTACCAATCAACTGATTAGCATCTTGAATGACTGAATTAGGAAACTTGTCTCCAGTTCATCCTCTCAGAACTTGTACTGCAGGCAGAAGCAGCTTGAGAATAGTCAAAGCATTTAAGAAACATGTCCGTGTAGCCTGCAGCAAAGGATTACTGGCTTTAAGTAGAAGAGCACCTGGGAAGGGAAGACTCTATTTCATGTGGAGTAGAAGGGGCATTTAGATTCCTTTAAACAGGGAAATTCCAGAGGTCAGGAGTGAGCATAAGCCCAGGACAAGACACAGGCTCAGAAAAGATGGAGAAGACACAGAATTTCACTTTCACATCAGGTTGTCTTCTTAAGAGGATGACTCAACTCTGAAGAAAACACCAGCCAACAAAAAGCCGATTTGCAAAGACTGTGAAAGGTGTTTTTTGCATTGGTTTCCTGGTTCTTGTTAGCTCCTGGCATTCAAAGATATCTCTCTCAAATCACTAGCTGAATACAAACTTAAGGAACAAACAGCTTAGGGACTAATTACCAGATATTGCACTTTAAAATATTAAAATATACAGCTTGCAGCAAAAGATTATAAGACAAAGACACAGGAAATGATGGCCCATCTAAAGGAACAAGATCAAAAATCATCAATAAAAAACCAGACTTGGACTTACCAGACAAATATTTTAAAAAATGATCTTAAAAATGCTCAAGGAGATAAAGGAAAACATGGAGAAAGAAATAAAGCATATCAGAAAAACAATGTAGGAACAATATATGAATCTCAATGAAGAGATAGAAATTTTTAAAAGGATCTAAAAAGAAATACTGGGATTGAAGACCAAACAACTGAAATAAAAATTCTCTAGAGGATTTCAACAGCAGATTGTAGCTGGTAGAAGAAATAATGAGTAAACGCAACGATGAGACAATTAGAATAACTCAGGTTAAGGATCAGAAAGAAAAAAGAATTTAAAAAAGTGAGCAGATCCTAAGGGACCTATGGGACACCATCAAGCATGCCAGTATATGCATTATGGGTATCTCAGGACAAGAAAGAGAGATAGAGAAAGATGGAGTATTCATAGAAATAATGGCAAAAAACTTCCCAAATTTAGTGAAAGGCATGAATATGCACATTTAAGAAGCCCAGCAAATCACAACCAGGGTAAGCTCAAAGAGAACCACATCCATATAATAGTCAAACTGTTGAAATGCCAAGGAGGAGAGAGTTCTGAAATATGTGAGGGAAAAGCAATGTGTTATAAACCAGGGAGTCCCAATAAAATTAAGCAGTGATTTCTCATCAGAAACCATGGAGGCAAGAAGGTAGTGGGCCAGCTAATAATTTTATATCTGGTGAGACTTTCTTTCAAGGTCTGAATGTTCAAACTACCTGAAGCAGAGACCGAGGCTGAGCCCCTCATTTGGCTTAATCCCTCTAGAAGATCATTCCACTACTTTGTGACAAATTGACTACTCTGTGCTCTTCCACTTGGAAGGGCCAGCAATTCTTTCTGTTAGGAGTAAATAGATATTGTGGGGAGTGGTTTTCTTTCCTCTCTGGAAGGCCTAGCTAACACCACCATTGGAAAATTACCCTAGTATTTGACCTGCTGGCATAGGATCTCAGGTAACATTGCATCAGATGAGAAGACCACCTTACTGCAAAGGATCTGTGAGAATAGGAACATGGCCCCGAGTTTTCCAGCCAGATAGAGCTTTGGAAATGCCTTCTGAAGGGACCACTAAATCATGATCCTGGAAGTTATTTTATGAGGATGAGGCTCTATATAAAGAATTCAATATACACTTTGAATCTCTGAACTCCTTATGATTCTGTCCCCCATAGGAAGAATACTGGGCCCAGGAACAAAAGAAGGAAATACGAGTGGTTCTGTTTACCTTCCCTCTCAATCACCCACTGGGAAAATTTAATTTATGCTTACCATGTCTGCAGTTCTGGGCTCTGTGGGGTTAGATGTCTTGGTCCCAAAAAGGGTGAACACTTCCTCCAGGGAACATAGCAAGTGTCCCATTAAGCTATAAGCTATGAGTGCCACTTGGACACTTGTGACCAGTTACCAGCAGGCAAGAAAATAATTCATCTTCATGGGGATCAGAACAGTAATGCACAATTAGAGGAGGAAAGAATACCTGACACCATGTGATTCATCTGGGCAGCTCTTGGTACTCTGTGTTCAGTTTTCATTGTAGATAGATAGGTGCAGAAACTCTGGCCTAGGGAGGGCATGGTGTTCAGTATCTCACATATTTGAGGATCTGTATCATACTAACACATAAGTCTTTAAGACTGGCAGAAGTACCAGTCAAAGGCTGGCAGAATCTAGAATGAGTAATAGGAAGGAAAATGAATCATCAGCTGTGATCTAAATATTGGCTGATGCAGCAGGGGTTGTGGTTTGTCTCACTAACCTTCTATCTTGAAGTTTCTCCAAGGAAAAGAGTCCCACCAGAATCGTGAAGGAGTTAGTACCTTAGAAGTGGATCAAAACAATTCCAGGGATGGACTCTGATGACACAATGATTAGCCACCCAGATCCCCCTTCGAGGAAGGACTACACAGCTGCTGGAAGAGCTGTTGGCAATCCTTCAAAGATTGGGAAAGGTCACTCTCTTCCTGGTACAGCCAGTAACAACTGACTTATTAGCAGGAGGATGAAGGTCTAGTATTTTATCCTGCTAATGGATCATTTTAGCTCCAGAGCTTCTTGTGTGGTTGACCAAAGATGTAATCCATACTGCATCATAGATCCACTGCTACTTTTGCCAATTCTGTTTCCTTCCTTCCTTCCACAGTTGTTGATATCAAGAGCATTCCCTTATAAACATCCTACTAAACTCTTCCTCCAATTCTGTTTCCCAGGGAATTCTGCCTGTAACCCATGTCTCACAACCAGACTTTGTGAGCTGCTTGTTTTTATCACCTCTACTTATTCAGCTCAAAAGCACTCTGTTTCTCTCTGCAGTGGCTTCAACTTTTTCCACTCTATTGAAAACTCCTTCTAGGAAAGTTATTAGAATCTTTTGTTATTAATACCATGACCTTTCAGACATTATCTAGATCTTCCAAAAGTAAATATAACCACTAACTCCTTCCTCCTATCAAAATGCATGACTGGCAGATCTGACAGCACATGCTCTTGTTTTTTATTCCACATTTGGATTGAAGCCTTCTTGTTTTCTTCCCTTCCAGTAAGCTTTAGTATGCTTTAAGGTTACTTCTTAGACACTATTCTCTTCTCACCTATGCTTTTACTCTCATGGATTGTATACATTCCCGAGTATTCAAGTAGAATTTATATGCTGATGACTTCCAGCTCTATGGCTCTATAGCTCCTTTCTTAAACAGCTAGCAACCTATGCCTACACTTGGGTATCTCACAAATAGTTCAACTCATCATGTCCACAACTGAACTCATTATCTTTTCCCTCAAACTTTATTTAATTTACCAAGTATATAAAAGACATCTTGCTCCAGGTATCCAGGACAGACAAATGGACTCAGCACTGGCTCTGTCCCCATCCAATTCACCACCAATCTGTCATTTCTACCTCTGAAGTTTTACTGTCTGAAAAATTGCCTCCCTTTCCATTTCCTCTTCCTAATCTAATAAACAATCACTCCCCAATAACTGGTTTCTTTTGTAACCAGTCTTGACACCATGCAATGCAATCTGAAAGTTGCCGTCAGTGTAGATCTTCTAAAACACAAATGAGGAAATGGCACACTCATGCTTAAAACTAGACAATGACTTCCTACTGTTATAATGAGCACACAAACTTTTCCTGACCTGGCTTAAGGGGTCTTTCAAGGTTTAGGTCCTACCTTCCTCTCTGGCCTCTTCCACCACTCTCGACTTGCCTTCTCTGTTTCTGCCATGCTGAAAGTCTTTGAATTTCAGTTCTTTCAATATTGCAATTTCTCACATCACTGTTCCTGGAAACTTTCCCTAAATCCAAACTCCCCCTCTATGACTCCTATTCATTCATCTATTTAGTTACTTTCATTGTCACTGCTTCTGAGAAGTCTTTTCTTACCAAATGCAGGTTTCCCTGGCCTTGTTCCTATGATGCCCTCTACTTCATTTTCCTAGCATTTATCACCATCACACATTCTTGAGATTCATTATTTGTCTTTTATTCTAAATTAAACAGAGAGAATCACATTTAAATTGATATTCTTAGTGTCCTCTGTCCCTAACAAACTATAAATGTTTGTTGGATTAATGAATGAATGGCTTTTCCATATATTATTTCATTCCCATTTCTCATTTTGGCACTCCTCCCCTTCAAACTGTCCTTACCTTCTCTATGTCATGTTTTATTCCATCAGGCCTTTAAACACCATAAGCTCTTGATAATATTAGCTGCTTATACCTGTGGCATGATCTTTCCATACCAGATTGTTTAAAGTCACAACGAAAAAATCCAGAGGAGTGACATGCTAATAGTGTGATTTCTAATACTACAGCAGTGGTTCTAAAACCACATATGTGCTAATTGAAGACAGTTAGCTAAGAAGCATTTTACAATAACTGCATTAATTTATCCTTCACATATTTTTATTTCATAAACTCAGATTAGTAGAATCAGAGTCAATCTACTATGTCAGTTACAGGCTGATTTTGGTATTTTCTCTGGGCAAATATTAAAAGCCTCAAACTTCAGAAGTAATCTAAATGTTAAAGGAATAAGGGCTTTTGTCCATATAAAACAAGACATGGTCTTTGAGTGACAGTGACTTCTCATTTTACCTTTTTCAGAGAAAATTGCACTGCCTCTCCTAGTGTTTCACAGAGAGCCAGAGATGTCAATGCATGATAGCAAACCTAGCCCAGAGTTGGTGTTAACTACTGACCTGGTTTTTCACACCTCTAAGACAAGCTATTCTTAGAGTACCCAGGTGCACTGACTGAGAAGGTTTTGTAGAGGTGTTTCTGTCATAGGTTAACTTGTGATTAACATGAAATACAGAGTTATTTCATCAAATTTGTTTCATAGAGATTTCATAAATGGCCTGTTAGGAGTTCTTTTTTTATGCACTCATATCTGGGTCATGTTTCATTATGAATGCAGAATTTTTTAAAGCTTAGGAGTGTTATTTACAGTTCTATATTAAGCTATTTTAACATGTTTGTTGACAAGAAAAGATTACCTGACTTCACTGTGGTAGTTAGAAGTAGGCAAGCACTAGCAGCTCTTATAATATGAAAATAAAGGGAATTTGATGAAATTCTTTTTAACAAGATGCAAAGACTTTAAGATGGTCAAAGAGAGTGTTGCAGATCTAATCACAAGGCATGATGTTATTAGGAATTATTAGGACGATTGCGCGTGTAATGGGTTGTATAATAGCTACCTTATGTGTGTGTATATATATCTGACTTGTATCTGACTTTGAAATTGCCCTTTGGGCACTTGTGTATACGTACAACACAGGACTTTAAAGAAATTGTTAAAAGAATTAAAACAGCCTTTAAAAATCAATATAGATTCTCAGTTCTCCTTCACTTCATATTGGAGAACATCTGGAAAAAAACCCAAAGGAGGAAAAAGAATCTTTCCCCTTTTCCCTAACCCTGTTTTCTGAAATAAGTCCTCAGATAAAATGGCCACTTCTTATTGCTACACTTCTGATCATCTTTCTCTCATGAAAGAAGACTAAATCAGGGAAGAAAATAAGAGTGAGGAAGAATTTTCAAACATACCATGAGAGAGAAGAGATTCTTTGGTTTTGCCCTGCTTTTCCCTCAGCAATATCTTTTCTTAACAGTTTCAAATTTATGTTTGAATTTTGATAATGAAGATTGCTAATATACAGGAAAGAGAACAAATTTTTTTTGTAAATTGGTTATAGTGAAGGAATGAAAACTAAGGTTTATGAGATGCCAACTCTGTACAAGGCATTATGATTCCTGCCTCATAAACAAGTATTTCATTAAATTCTCACAAAAACTAATGAAGCAGATAGGATTATATCAGTCCTACAAATAAGATAAATGAGATTCTAAGAATTTAAGAGATTTGCCCACGGTCATTCATCTAATAAGGGGCTAATCATAGATTAAAATCAGGTCTATCTGAATACAATGCGTATTTTAAAATATTTCTTTCGTGCAATATGTCCTTCCGGTATCTCCTGAATATAGAAGAATGAGAAATAATGTGATATCTTACATTTGCACAATAACTGTTATCTAACAGATAGTTTCACAAAAGTTATTTCAGAAATCATGGCAGGCAATTTTTTTATTATCTATTTTACTGCTAAGAAAATTGAGACAGGCAAATTTACCTGGCTCCAGATCTCTCAGTAAGTTAGGGTCTGCAGATGATTGCCCTGTCTTGCTCTCCATACCACGTCCAGACGTATTTCTTCATCATGCAGCACAAATATTTCATTTAAGTGTTTTTTAATTATTAAGCATTGATCCTTGCCTTGGCATCAACTATCATCTCATATGTGTTAGGCACTTCTTAGATTGGGATATGAACATTTTGGTTAGGTGGGATTGTGGAAGTGGGCATATTCATTTATACATTAACAAATTTTAAAATGTGCAGTTGTTTATGAACACTGCATATTTTAGTTGCATCTGGAATATAATCATGGATTGTTCACATTTTTAACTTTTCTGAAAAAATGCCTTGCCGACTGTTAGATGTTGTCAGACAATTCAAATTAGTTACGATGCCAATGACTTTTAAAGAAAAATTATAGTTTAAGTCATATACTTTAAAAAATAGACCTTTTAAAAACCATTAGATTTTATGGGCTGTTTTAATTATTTTAATCTCACATTTCAGCATGGAAATCTTTTCCATTGCCAAGTTAAATCTTCAGAAGAAAATGAAATATAATTATCTTTTTACATTACATGAAAATTAATGATATCATCAACAATTTATTATGTAAGTTCTTGCAAGAATTTAACTCATCGCAGTAACTTAATTTTAAATAAAAGTCTGTTTTAAATATTTGCCTCAGAGTAACAATTAGAATTAAAGTAGGGCTTTCCCATGTGCAGTATGCTTATATATGGCACGTATGTATGCCAAAGAATATACACTGTAAATTAATATACAAGATTCACAAACTAAAAGGATTTTATTTTATACCCACACTGACTCAATTTTCATACCTCACATAGAATAAACACAATTTCATTGTTTAGCTGAATAAGCAATAGACTACATATGATGAGAATATTTCCTCAACCAAAAATTAAGAATAAGGCAAAGTATATCATGGAAACTCTGAGACTCTAATACTTCTACCACTGTTACCACCACATGCTGTATTTGAACATCTGCTATGCATCAGACACTGTCATGTGTATGTTCTTTGATTTTCTCTAATTTCTTATCACTATTTCAAAATTGGTACTATTATATCCATTTATAGATGACCAATATAGACTAAAATTTATCTAATATCTTGGCTAAAATCACACAGAACAGTAATGTGTGATTTGAGTTTCATTTCTGGGACTATTTATATCAAAATGTCCTCTGTATTATGGTTCCAGGACAAATTGTGAAATTGTCATAATTGAACATTATCCCCCACCTTGTAATATGTCTCTACTTGATATGTTTTTCCTGGCCTTTTTGGGCTGAATTGGATCCAAGAATGACATATGCCTTACCTTTAAGCTTAAAGAGCCTATTGTGTTACTTCTCCCAGCAGTATTTATTTTAAACAGCAATGAAAGAAAAAAGGAAAAGGAAAAATAAAACTTTGAGAGAACAATGAATTGTTAACACCTTGAGATGGTTTTTACGAAGCATCATTGAAGAAGATGATTCTGAAGATCTGGTTTCCCAGCATTTAACTCTACCTATTTGTCATGTTAGTTCTTGAAAAAGTAATGATTTTCTTCCCATGAAATGCTGTCCAGTGATTTGCATATTTTTGTTCGCTATTGGAGTTTGCATTTTGAACTTCTTCTTGGTGCTTGAGACCACAAATCCATGAGGCTGTCTAATCTATTTCATCTATGAAATTCTGCCTCTTTCTACAGTCAGAATTCTGATACTGAAGCAGCCCTGGACTTGAATCCCCACAGAAATTTAATGACAGGATGGCAGCAGCTGGTAGGATTCTGGAACTTCAGGAATAATTTAAAATATTGCTTAATTTTTAATTTTGCTTTCAATATTTTTTTTGTTGTTTTGTTTCTTTTTCCTTTACTGATTTCTTTGTTTTTTTTTAGTTATCCTTAACAAGACTGGCAGATTCTAATTTCAGAAATCCCTCTTCTAGTTTGTATCTCTTTATTATGCTACTTACCCCTGGTTTTGCTTAGACATCTTGAACCCCATATTTAATTCAATCTCCCTCATGATTGGAAGACATGGGGAATTGATTAATATGGTGTTTTAGATTCCTAGGCTGCTTAAGCAAATATCATGAAATGGGTCAGCATAAACAATGGGGATATATTCACTCATGTTTTTGCAGCAGGGGAAATGTCTAAATCAAGTCATCTTCAAGGTAATGCTTTCTTTTTTTTCTGGGGCCGGCAGCCAGTGATATTTGGTTCTTCCCTCAGGTGAAATGGCTGACCTCTTGGTCTCTTCTTTCTCGTCTGGGTTCCCCTTCAGCTCCTTGCTTCCTATGGCTTTCCCTCTATGTGTCTGAATTTTATTGTCTCCTAAAGGACTCCAGTAATAGGATTAAGACCCATCCTGACTTAGGTGGAAGGCACCTTAACTGAGGTAACCTCATCAAAAGGTCCTACTTACAATGGGTTCACACCCACAGGAATGGATTAGATTTAAGAGTATGTTTTTCTGGGGTACATACAGCTTCAAACCAACACAGATGGCATTTTTGAAAAATAGAAAAATATCACAGACATTTCAATGCCTAACTTCTGTGCAACGTTTGTTACTATTGCCCACGATACTTTCTTAACTTCCATTTCTGGACACACTTTTTGAATCTCATTGTGGTAGGCAGAGCAATGGCATGTCCCAAAGTATCCTAATGCCTGAATCTGGGAATATGCCAACATAAATGGCAAAAGGGACTTTGTATATGTGATTAAGTTAAGGTCATTGAGATCCAGAGATTATCCTAGAATATCCAGGTGTGTCCAATCTAATCACCAGAGTCCTGAGTCCTTAAAGTCAAGAATCTTTCCCATTTGTGGACAGAGGGAGATCTGATTATGGGGGACTGTTAAGAGAGAGACAATATTGTTAACTTTGCAGATGGAGGAAGGGATCCGAAAGCCAAGGAATGTGGGTAGATTCTAGAAGCTGGAAAAGGAATGTAAACATATGTTTCCACAGAGCCTGCAGAAAGGGACACAACCCTGTGAACAACTTAATTTTAACCCAGTGAAACCTTTTGGAATTTTGACCTACAGAACTGTAAGATAATCAGTTTGTGTTGCTTTAAGCCTCCAAGTTTGTGGTAATTTGTTACAGCAACAAGAAAAAAAACAAAATGTTCATCTTTACTTTTTTTTTAATCAGTATAACACACTCTTCTGTTTTTTTCTCCTACTTCAAATACTGTTTTCCTTCTATATCACAGTCTCTTCTTCGTTCACCCTTGTATATTGATTATCTGAGGGAATTTTTGTTGTGATTGTTTTCCTGTTGTACAATGCTTCCTATATGTGCTATTTCATCCAGTGCAACACAAGCAATCAGCTGCAACTTTTGGATATCTATGCCTAATGATGATTTAGCATCCCCCCAAAAAACAGCTTGCAGGGGATCACCTCCATGAGAAATTCCTACAGATATCTTGAGCTTTGTTTGTCCAAAATTGAACAGATTTTCTCTTGCAAGGACTACACTTCTACACCCAATCTGCTCATTTCTTGAATTCCTTAAGTTGTTCAGTTGTATTACAATCACTCCAGGCTAACAGAGTACAAAAATTCTGCTACTATTATTAATATATCCCTCTCCCAGAAAAATCACATCCAATTAGTTATTTTAAGCATCCAACTACAAATCCTCTTCACCATTTGTATTATTACTGAAACTAATTTAGTCTCTCATTATTTATATGCTAAACTACTGAAAATAGTATATATTGCTGTTTTTAAAGTGAATACAGCCATTCACTAAATAAGTGAATGTGGAGACTCACTGTATTCTTAAAGTGGGAAATTTTTCCAGTGTCTGAGAATCTCACATCTGATAAGTTCAGGATTCAAGATACCTGTTGATGATGATTGACAAATTTGACTAATCAGACACATGCTTATATTTACAGAATCTTCAATAATTTTATTATTACTTTAAAAAAATTTCTGCAGTATTACTTACAGATTTACAAGTGCTCATCCAGACTTCCAATGGTTATGTATGGAACTGTGACTCTAATTGCAGTGCTCTATGCTGTATTTAAGCAAAGCTATGCAAAATGTCACATTGAGCTCTGAAAAATTAAAATGTTAATATTTTTTATGAATAATTGCCTAATTTGCACATTCTGGGGCTTAATTTGAATGCTGTACTGATTATAAAACCTTTGAATAATTCATGTCTAGATCTTCTCCATTACCCTGACAATCAGAGTGTTCTACTCAGTTACATAAAGCTGCCTTGTGACAATTTTACCTACTATGATTGGGGATGTAATCCTATATTAAGTATTTTTCAGGAATGAAAAGAAAAGAAGAGTGGCTGCAGAAAATTAATTGACAAATTTCTGTTTCAGGTGACCTTTATAAAAACTTACATAAAGATATCTTTGTCATTCCCTTTGTTTCTTATCTTCTGTCTAGTGACCTTAAGAACACTATAAATGTAGATGTAAATTTTTTTATCCAACAAAGAATCAAGATAAAGAATCTGACAACACAGTTCACTATGAAATATAATCATAGTTTTCATTCTCTAATAAAACTCTTACATGCTATTTGAACTATTGAAAAGAACTGGGCACATTGTAAGGCTTTGCCAGGAAAGATTCTCAGAGTCAGGCCGATGAATGCTTGTACAGATACAAGGACACTCAGGTATAGTTTGTTTTCAAGAAAGGTGTCTGGAATTTGCCTTTGAAGGTAATTGGCTTTACCAGTAACCTTACCAGCACTGAGAAGCAATCCTCCAAGTCTTCAAGGGACTCCTTTGTTCCAACAGGAATTTCCATTCCAGAGAAATGTGATTCACCACAAATATTTAATTCTCTTCTACATCATACAGATAACTTTTACTTACAGCATCATCCAGCTAAGTGGTAAAGAATAGAGGCTCTGGAGTTAAACTCTCTTAGATTAAATCACATTTCCTCCTCACTTCCTAAGAGATTGGGAACAAATGACCTATCTAAATTTGAGTTTTCTCAAATGTAACCTTTGGAAGGTGGTGGTAATTGTTTAGTTGTATGTGTTTAGTTGGGAAATGAGATAACCTACATCAAGACATAGCACACTATGTAGCATATATAAAGAGCTGAATAAAATTGACGTATTTTTTTCTTTATTAATGTTTTACATATGTTATATTTGTTCTTCTAGTTTTTATCTTTTGTTTTAGATCTTATCTATTTTTATATGGAAGATGGCTTGAAGAATAGCAGTCCCTTCTCTCTTAGTAATTTCCAATTCTGGTTAAACATAATCTTCGCTGAGCACTTTTAAAAATATCTGACTCAGTATGTCTTGGACAACAGATGAAAACTCTGTATTTTTTAAAATGTGCTCCCAGTTGATTATGATAATCACAATCATCCAGAACCCATTGCTCTTAATCATCAGTGTTCAACCTGGGCTTCAGGGGAACTAGGAAAATGTGTTTGCAAAATTTTGCATGGTTGGCATTTGTGCATTTTCCTATGGAAAGGGTTTATTGAGTTTGTCTTCCAAAATGTAAAGATGAAATTCTAAGCTCACTAACTCTGTACCTTGAAAGAGAGAGCCACAAATTTGGAATGTATGAATTTGATATGCTGTATCAATTGCTTACTAAATTGTGAGTTATTGGTCTGCATGGAGGGATACCATAATAAACAACACCAATACCCTCTTTTCTGTAATAAGTTAAGGGTGTATTTTTTAAAAACACCTCACAGCAAAAACTTTTCACCTTAGTACCAAGAATATTTGACATGTTAGGCTTGTTTTCCATTATGGGCACAGTGAAACTTCCTCTCCCCCACCTTTCCTATTCTTTGAGCAAAACCCACAAGTAGCAAATATATTGGAAAGATCTTATTTGTTCCTATAGTCATTTGTCTCTTTTCCTAACTTCATCATTTACGTACTGTCCATTTTATTTTATCTCATTTTAATAAATAGAATACACCTTAAAACTTGTCTGGAATGAGGTATGGTATAAATATGTTAAATGTATTATAAACTTAGGTTTTTTTAAAAAATGTTATATGTCTATTGAGTGTGAGCATTTTAAAATAAATATGCTAAGTGAATTGCTTAATATGTTACCATGCTTATCAGTGCTAAACAAATTTCATAAATCATAAGCAATAATTGACTTCTATTTTCTAAAATAGAATCAATTTTAGTTTCCAGTAGGACTAAATTTAAAGATTGATATGGTTTCTATTTGGTTTTAATTTATGTAGACCCATACAAATGCATTATTATGAATTCAATATATATACCCTAACATTATACATAAAATTAGTGAAAATTTAAAGTTTATATATATGTAATTTATTATTTAAAGAACACTATGTTAACATCTTAGATAAACAATTAATAACACTATGTTTTCTATATTTGTTTTTATAATTTGGGGTTTTGCCTGATGAATTTCCATCCCAAGGCACAAAGTCTAATTGCAGAGAACAAGTTTTGGTTAATATTATATATTTAAGTATTATTTATAGAAACCTAGAATTAATGTGTTACACTAGCTGAAAATTTGATACTTTGTGCCAATTTCTTTTTGTTACAAAGTGATAGATGGGGATTATTTCATCAGTAGACAGAGTGTGAGGTTTCCAGACAGGTGGTTAGGCTGGCATGTTTATTGGGGAGGAATAGAAAGAAGAGGACCAGAGATTCAAACCTAAACCCAGATATGGTGACAGTTCAGATTATAAACTTTGGAGACAATTGACCAACCATGATCAATTGGTCCAGGGCCAAAGACGTACTGAACTCAAAGTCTTAAAACTGAATCCCCAAAATATCTCGGGACCATCTATGCTTTTGCTGCAGATTTACTGAACCCTGTCTTTCTTGGATTGCCTCGTATAAGGACATTGATTCAACAAATATCTACTATTTTCTATTTATAAGATATTCTGTTGGGCTCTGTTCTGTTTTGGAATAAATTGAGCACTATAAACCAGAGAAACAAAGTGAGATGAAGACAAAAAGAGTGAAGCAAATATAGAAGGAGGGGGCACAAAATCATAGAGAGGGAAGGGGGAAGAGAGAGAGAGAGAGAAAGAGAAAGAGAGAGAGAGATGGAGGTGGGGGGAGGTAACAGTGAAGAATACAGATGCAAAAAAGAAAAGAAGGAAAAAGGTGAGAAAACAAGAGAAAGAAGAAGAAAGAGTTTCTGCTTCGCACATGAACTAGCAACAAAAAGATTATGGCAATTTAACTAGTGGTCTAAACCTGATTACAAAAATATTTTTTAATAAAAGAAAAGTAGGGTATAGATGCCAGTGTAATAATCATACAGATGTTATGATGTCATATGCATCTGTTGTGAGGAGTCAGTCTCTTCTTCATTTTATTTGAAAATTTGGTTTATAATATGCAGTGATCCATCTTCTATAAGAGAAATGTGCAGAAAGATAAATTGTACAGTAGTCTGACAAATCTTATTAGAGCAACATATAGAAGCAGAAAAATTAGCTGCTAATCCATTATAAATGTCAATTCCACAGTGCCACTTTCTTCATAACTATTGTATTTCCATTTCTTTCTCATTAATTCTTAGTCCTTATGAAATAGTTTTCATTGGTTGATCAGCCATGTGCAGCAATGAACTTGTAATCAAATATGTCAGTATTGCCTTTAATTTAAAAGCATTATTGCAAAATGTTGCTAGAAATGTATGGTTGTTTTGTGTTTGTGAAAAAATGGACAAATGCATACCTAAAATTAATCACATTGATCTTGTAATTCAAAGCAGAGGGGAAACTTTGTTTCTTTCTTTTTTTGTTCAATTTTAGATAACATTATTAAGTGGATTGTCAGGAATAAAAAAGAAAAAAAAAGTTACCATATTTTTTTCAAAAAGTTAGGAAACAAAGAATGTGGTATTATACTGACCAAATTATTTAGGGAGGAGATTTATTTTATAAAATGATCTGGGGAAGTCTATTTATAGTTGATACGTTAGTATTTATATCTGTTTTTTCCTGTACGGCACTGTTTTTGTTTTCCCCTTTCTTTTGGCTCTCTTGGTGAATCACCTTTTCCCCATACATGTAAGGATATGACAGACACAGAAACAGAGTCACTTGGGTTATTTTTTTAGGTATAGAAGATTAAAACTAGTTGCAAACAGTTTGCTACTTCTTCCATTGAAAAGTGGAGCTTAATTTTGCTTCTCTTGATCCCGGGCTGGCCTTAGTGACTTAGACCAATGCAATACGGGAGAGATGAAACCATACCAATTTCAGACCTGGGCTTTAAGAGGGCTGACAGCTTCCCCATTGCCCTCCTGAGCTATGAGCCAGCATGCAATATGGCCAAATACCCTGGGGCTGCCATTTTTGAGGCAGTCCAAACTATGTAGATATGCCATGTTCAAGCACTACAGTTGAGAGTGCCATCAGAGCTGCATTTTCTAGCCATTTTCACAAAAGCAGCATATCTTGTATCATCCAGACAATTAGTCAACTGAATATTACCAAATAACCCCCACTAAACCACTTGGACTAGAAGATTTGCCCAGGCAATCCCTGTCCAGATTTATGACCTACAAAATGTTCAGATGTAATGAATTTCCTATTGTTTTAAGCCAAAGTGTTTTATGGTATTTGATATATTAGGTTTGATACATGGGTATTTGAGGCAAGATGATGTCTTTCTGCTGGAATTGTTAAATGGAGATTATGTGAATGTACAGCAATCTAGCTGTCCTGAAGGGATACCCACCTATCTACTTACGTGTGATTTGACTCAGTAATTTAGTTGTGGTTTTGGTAACTGCAACATAAGCTAGTTTGATTTTTGTTTCCAGTACTTGCAATTTTAGTTAATGTGGTTTGCATATGGTCCTGATAATTAGCTCAAATTTCAAATTAACTAATAGACCTTGTCTCATCTTCCAGGCTGCTAAGACAAATACTCTACAATGGGTCAGCTTAACATTGGGAATGTATTTACAGTTTAAGAGATTAGGTTTGCTTCCTAATGGGGTTGACACTGATCTGGCTGGCAAGAAACCCTTGAGTTCCTTAGGTTTCCCAGAACATGGTCTTTCCTTTTTTTTCTGGCTTCTCTTGACTTCCAACTTGTACGGAGTGAGTTACTCTATGGTGTGTCATGGGAACACAGGCTCAGGCACAATAAAAACTTTCAGCAGATGACTGCTTTATTACTTATACAGCCCAAAGGGTGCAAAAAAGCAGGGGAAGAGACCCCATCGTGATTAGTCTCCCAGGGAAGTCAACTGCTCTGGTTAGGGTCAGTGGATCGTTGCACGCTGTGCCCCACTTTGCTTAGGAGATGAGAGACAAATCTGTGTGCCTGAAGGTGTAGTATTTATACAACCCAGGGGGAAGGCATGCTGCCACTGAAAGTTCCCACCCTGATAACAAGCTATGGCTGCTTTTTCCTGGGTTTCAGGTTTAAGCTATGGTCGTTTCTTTCCATTAGATCTAACATCTCCTTTGGGCTGCAGAATGAAAACATATTGAAATAGTTGCATATAATAGAAAAGGAAGCAGGAAGGTGAGGGCTAGAAGATGGTCTCTATGTGTATCCATGACTTTCCCAGCAGCTTCTGGCTCCTTCTCAAGGCTTTCATTTTATTAGTCCTCCAGTAATAAGGTAAAGACCCATCCTGATTCAATTGGCCACACCTCAACTAAAAATATCATTTTCAAAAGGTCCTGTTGGTTCATTCCCATAGGAATGGGATTAAGATTAAGGACATGTTTTTTCCTGGGGTACATAATTCAATCTACCATGGTTAGCAAGTAGCAAATACAAATGCTAGTCTAGCAACAGAACTTCTGATTTCCATAGTTTATAAGCATGTAGATGAAAATAACTCATTTAGAGATATTTTGATGTCAAAATTATATGGACATTTCCATTGAATAGGTACATCTTTTAACATGCTATAAAATGTTGATTAAAGCCTTAAGATCTTTACTCCTTTGGCTTTTATATTATTTTACTATCCTAGGACTCTCTTTGGTCTTCTGATTGTTCTATTGCCATCCTCTTTTGAGGACTTTCTTCTTTCATTTTTCCCCACCACTATAATATCCTTACATTCTATTCCTGTTGACCTTTCCCCATCCATATGTTAAACTTCAGTGATTATAGTTCTCCTCATAATTTCACTGTTTCCCTCATAGAAACGGCCATATGGTCTTATATTTGTATGTCCAACCCCAAACCACTGATCCTATCTCCAATCATACATTTTTAAATAGTGTTTACTACCATTGATTCTTCCTCTGCCTACTAATTTTTAAGTATTACTTTCTGTTATACATTGGAGAATTCACAGCACCTGCATCACATTTCATTAAAAAAGCCATTTCCCATAATTATCTTCTTCTTCTTCTTCCTCTTCTTCTTCTTCTTCACCTCTTCCTCCTCCTCCTCCTCCATAGATATAGATGTAGATATAGGGAGATACATAGCTTTGAATCTTAAAGTCATATTTGAATCTTCTTTTCCATCAATTTCCACTTCTAACTAGTGTTTGCAAACCCTATCTATGATTGTTTGTCATCATCATAACCATCATAATTTTTATTATCTCCAACTTGTATTTCAGTTAATATATACTAAGAAGCATTTAAAAGCTCTTTATATACCTAAGTTCATTTGATGTTCATAAAAAAATCTATGACGTACATGCCATTATTTTCATCATTTTACAGATGAGGAAACTAACACATAGAGAAATTAAATAACTTCCCCAAACCCACATGCTTGATAAATTACTAAAATTAATAAGAAGAATATTTCACAAATGTAAATGATTGCCATTTCAATCTCCCTTTCACATGATCATAATCTTCAATCCAACTGTTACAACTCTCATTGAGTCAATATTACCTCCATCCAGGAATATGGCAATCTTCTCCTACTAGAATTCCCACTTCCAGGTTCACCTCTGCCAATCCTTAGTCAACAGAAAGGCCAGATGAATCTTCTTGCACCATAAATGCTATTTTTGCTATTTTTCCCTAAACATTTTGATGGCCCTTCACTGTCCACATAGTGCAGCCCCAAAGTGTTACCCTGGTATTCCAGGAACGAAAAATACTATCACTCTTATATTTCTTATTTTATTCTTCTGGGATGAAGCACACATCTTTTGCTTTAGCCCAACTGAGTTGAAGTTCCCTTCAAATTAATGCCTTAATAACATGTCATGTTGAGATGAATTGGATGAAACAAATTTTACATTATTTCTTTTCTAAATTTCAAATTTGTTATCAGTTTTATAATACTCTATTTGCATATGAATAAATATTAGATAATATTTTAAAGTTTTAATTATTAAAAGACATTAATAAAATCTTTTATGAGGTCTTTATTAATTAAGCAGCACATTTTTTTCCATCTATATCTAGCACAAGAAAGAGGATAATGAGAGTGTTAAACAAATGAATGTCATTTTGTTATAATTGTGCTAATGTCCTGAAGTTCAGACATTGGTTGAATATATAGCAATACCTATAGCTTTTCTTCCTCCTGATTTACTTTCTTAGAATAAAAAATATGAATTCAGTGATTATATTTTTATGGGGAAATTGGGGAATATTCAAGAAACATTACAATTCAATTGAGATAGCAACAATAACAAAAATTCTTTCTTCATACAACTCTAATGATACAAACAGCCTACATTATATGACAAACTATTTTTTGGTCTAGTTTATATCTAAATGGATAATAAAATAACACTAAATAGATCCATGATGACCTAAAATAATGATAAAGCTAATGTAAAAAATATTTCAGATGTACTTCTAGTTAGATAGTAATAAAAATCAATTATTTCTTACTTAGAACATAGGAAAAGGAACACCAGTATAGCCCTTCTAGGAAGAAGACACCTGTTTCCAGAGCATCTACCTATCTTGCCATTCCTCTGAAGGTGATCTTGGATAGTAGAAATGCCCATGGAAATGTTTAGGACTGCCATGACAAAGCACCAAGGTCACTGTTGTTTAAGCAAACAGAAATTTATTGTCTTACAGTTATGGAGCCTAGAAGTCCAAAATCAAGATGTTTGCAGGGCCATGCTCCCATTGAAGGCTTAGAGAAGAATCCATCTGGGCCTCTTCCTAGATTCTGGTGGTGTGCTGACAATCCTTGGTATTCCCGGGTTTACAGATACAGTCCTTCAATCTCAATCCCCATCATCACATGGTGTTGCCACCTCCTGTTCTTATAAGGACACCTTTCGTATTGGATTACAGCCCATTCCCATTCAGTGTGACCACATCCTAAATTGAATACATCTGCAAAGATCCTCTTTCCAAATAAGGTCACATTCACAGGTACTGGGAGTTAGGACTTCAACATATGTTTTTTTGGGGGGGACACAATTTTACCTGTAACAGAGTGTTGAACAGTTTCTAACATTTTATATTTGGCATACTGATAAATATCAGTTGAAATTATTGCTTGAAAATGTATTTTTTCTCTTATTTGTCTTAACCTTTTACATGAAAAACATATAAGAAAGCAGCATTTTTTAACAAATGAAAGGGAGTTCAAAGACTTGATTCTTAATATAAGCTTGTGGCTAAAACTTGATGTCTCTTGAGACAGCAACCTTGTCTCCTTTGAACTTTAAGTTCCTGATCCATAAAACATGGGGATTGAAATGGACGATCCATTAGATTTCTTCCAACATTTGAAATACATTCTCTTACCTTGCACATGCTTCTTATGTTTAACATATCATACTCACTGGAGGTTTTTCTTTAATGCTCTTGTCTTGTAAGTTGTGCTCCATTGCCTCTTTTTAAGCCTACTCTTTAGAGAGAGGTATAGCACAAACGCTATCTGCAAATTAGATCAGAATGGGCAAAGCTATTTTGATCCACAAAAGTAGGGCTGCAATTACAGTGCTATTTCTATAGCAAACATGCATCTTTAATCTCTGCCATTTTAAGCAAATACAATTTTAGAGTTCCAAAGAAAATGGCACCATGTATATTAAACTGCCACCACCAATAACATGGTATCATCATGTAGTCTCTCTCTTGACTGTATTATCTTGGGAACTTTGGACAGCAATTCCCATTACTGCTATTCCTAAAATTACTGAGGTGTTGGAGAGCTCAATAGGATAATTCACTAATCTCTAAAATGACTAGTAGAATTTTAAGAAATGAACAAACAACAAAAAACACCAACACTACTATGTAGTAGAATGCAATAATTTTCCTATGACTGATCAGAGATCAGAGATTTCATAGTCTGGAAGTGACTTGGTTTCTGTGAATTTTATTAGTACTTAAAACATGCATTTCTCATTTTGTACATTATTCTGACAAAAAATTTTTCACTGTGAACTTGTAATATCAGTTTTTTTCTTTTAAAAATTCTTCTAGAATTCTCAAGTATTATGATAATCTAAATCTAACCTACCATTGTAGACCACTCTTTTTATAATCTTATACAGCAGCATTGATACAGTTGAATTACTGTATTAATATAACAAATACAGCAGCATTTAATTCAAAAGTCTCATGCCATGCTTAATAGTTTAGTTGTTATGATATTTGGGAAACTGATGATTTAAACTTGATAATCAATGCTGTGCTTCAGAAATTATTTTTGTGACGGAGGAGAAATTCAAAATGAAATTGCCAAGATTGAGTATATGGAAGGCAAATATAAGAAAGAAAGGGAAAAAAAAAAAAAGAAAGCCTCAAAGGAAGGGAGGGAGGGAGGAAGGAAGGAAGGAAGAAAGAAAGGAAAAGAAGAAAAGAAGGACCAGAAACACATTAAAGAAAGAAAAAGAAAGAATGCAGGAAGTAATGAAAGAATGGATAAAAGAATGAAATGGACATAAAGAAGAAGTACTGAGCAAGAACCAGAACAACAGAGAAAAAGAAAGGATAACAGCATAAAAAGAAAAAGGACAGAAAACATAGCTAAAGAATAAGAAGATGAAGTATCAAAGGAAGGAAGGGAGGACAGGAAGCAGAAAAGATGACAATCTGAAAGATATTAAAATTGTTAACTTGACATACTTCACTGACCTCATGAGTGACGGACATTGGGGGTGGAGGTAGGGATTCAAAATGGCAACAAGGAGGACTCAGTTCTTACTTAGGCAGCTGGGTGGATGGTAGCTTTATATTCCAAAGCAAAGAATATGAAAATAGGTTCAGGAATGAGAAGGAAAATATTTAATGTATAGGTGCAGCATTATCCCAGTATTGGGACCAAAGGGTAGAAAATAGACTTAGGAGTGGTAAGAAGACAAGGAAGGAAAAGAGTCAAAAGGAAAGTAGCTTTTATTTGACATGAAAATGTGCAAAATGGTCTTGTGTCTTTCAAGGATGCTGCAACCTTCAGTTATTATCTCCATTTTCATTTGTAATTAAACTGAGGCTCAAAAGGTGAACTAACTTAGCCCAAATCACACAAGCAGAAAGGTAAAAAACCAGGACTTATCCATGGTTTATTCTGACAACCAAACTTTTTTTCTTTCCACTATAACAGGAGGTGGGAATTGAAGCATTGCTGATCAGGGCTGGAACACCTCTAAAGCAGGCAGTGGATGTGATTTGCAGATTTCCTGTAAAATCCTATGGAGATCTTTGAGAGATCCTTAATCATGTCTCTCACACTGATTCTCTGTTCGTTTACTAGTTTCTGTCAATCACACAAATATAATCATTCAAATGCATTTATCCAGTGCAAAAGAGAGTCGGGTTGCATGCGCTTCAGTTTGAAAGATAATTGCATCTTGTAGTTAAAGTGTCTTCACTTATAAATCAAAATGATTAGAAAAAACTAGATTCCTCACCCTGGAAAATAAGAACTTACTAATAAAAGGACAGTGAACCCATCTAAAATTATTAATTGTCACCTAAGGAGTTGTGTTTAAAGGACAACTAGAATAATCAATTTTAGATCACAATATACATTTTATATCTGAAAACACACGTTTGACTACAAGTTTGAATCTCAAAATTTAAAAAGAGCACAGCAGACCTTTTCTAATTATGTTTCACTTGGTCAAATACAAATGAATTTAGATTAGCTAAGGTCTTGTCATGAATCCCTTTAAGAGGTTTTATAATATACTATTTAGAAAGAATTGTTAGTTTCAATTTGTCTAGGCTTAAAGAGAGTACAGGAAGATAAACATTAAATTATATCTGGAGATTTCTCTTTCAGAGAAGTTTTATTGTGTTTCAATTTATATGTAAATCTACACCTAAAGTAATATATATTTAAAAACAACAAAAGTTTTGATATGGACTTCAAGAACAAGATTATGCAGAAGAGATCCATATCCCAAATAAAAACAAAATGCTTGAAGTAGGACTTTAGATCCTTATAACTATGTATTATAGATAGCAGTGAACAATGTAGAAATGGCTAAGCACAAATGTTTTGTAATCTCCTTTTCCGTAATTTATTAATTGAAGTTCACATTACAATGTGCAAACACGTTACACTTCTGGCATGATAAAGATCTGAATGCTGAAAAGCCTAATAAACATCAGTTTTCGACACCTTCCTATGTGACAGTTACTGCACTAATATTTTTTACAAGCATCATTTCATTTCACTCCAGTCTCAACTGTCAGAAGTAAAGTATGTGGAACAACACATCAGCCTTCATATGTTATTCAGTCAACCTGGTTACTGGTTAGCTATTCTCTCCATCTATTTATCCATCTCTCTAGTTCTTTTACCCTGCCCATATGAAGTTTTCCTAAAACTTGCCAATTTTATTTTATTAACATCTTCATTTGTTTAAAACGGTAGATTGAACTTAGATTATCATAATATTTGAGAATTCTAGAAGAATTTGGATAAACAAAACAAAACTAAACTAATTGATAGGTTACATGTTTAAAGTGAAAAACTTTTTTGTCAGACTGATGCATGAAATGAGAAATAAATTTTTTAATTATCAATAAAATTCACAGAAACCATCACCTCCAGGTTATGAAACCTCTAGTCCCTCATTCAGTCCTAGGAAAATTACTGCATTCTGCTATGTAGTAGAGTTGAGTATTTTTGTTTGTTTGTTTGTAGTTGTTTTCTTTTTAATTCTACCAGGCATTTTAGAAATTAGGTGAGTCATCCTATTGAGCTCAAGTCACTCCAATCCCTCCAGTAGTTTTAAGGATATAGTAGTAGGAATTGCTGCCCAAGAATTCCCAAGGTAATGTAGTCAAGGGAGAGACTCGTCTAGCATGAATCTTCTTAGGAGACTTGGAAGATGATTGTGTGATGCCTCAATGCCCAGTTCAATGAATATGTAACATCTTTTAGAGTACTATCACACAAGACCAGTGAAGCCTACTTGAACTTGTGATATTTGACCTCATTCTCTATTCAGGGGTTAATATTTCTGGGGGAGCTGTTTTATTTTGTGATCTCATGGGCATGGATAGATCAGAAATTGAAAGTCCTCTTCTGCATTGAGATCTCAAGGGATCTTGAAATACTGTCCGGAACCAGCTCCATGCCCAAAATATAGAGGACATTGAGATTAGATTAATCCTTAACACTCCAACTGTGGCCACAACATAGACTTATAGCAAGAAAAAACTGCAAAATTTTCTAGTCTCACACAAAAAAATTTGAAACCACAATGCTCTACACAATATGGACCTTGTTTCTCTCTCCAATCTCCTACCACTCCCACTCAGTACCACCACGCTCACAGCACTTGTCCTGCACAAAATGCCTCTCCCAGTTACTTAGCTAGTTGGCTGTTCCCTGTCTTCAGGTCTTAGAATAAATAATTCCCCTAACCCACCAAATGGCATTTTCTAACACAATACCCGAATTGAGACTAGTCCTCCAGTCATTCCAACTCACATCACTCTGTTTTAATTTCACATGAGCAGGTATTACTAGTTTTAGTTTTATCTTTTCTATCTCATGCCATTCAGGTGGAATGCAGCACACACTCAGTGCCTGGCACATTGTTGTTGCTCAGCAAATTAGTTGAATGAGTTAATTTATTTGGTAAAGAGAAAAGAAAAGGTAACATTTAAAGCAAAACTTGAAACTTGGTGTTTTTCAACATTATATAACATCTTAGTTACAAGATCAAAGAAAATGCATAATCTCACTCAATTGCATATAATTCTAACAAGTCATTAACAAAGAAAAGAGAAAAGGAAAATGCTGACAACGTGAGATTGAATATTAGCTCATTGAGATCTGGCACTGAGTGTAACTCTGCTTCTACTATATTATCCCCTTTTTAGTGTTCCCAACACACAACAATTACCATCTGGCCCAAAACTGGAATCTCGTGTGTTCTATTTTCAATTATGTCTTGATAACTCTAATATTCCCCATGCAATTTCACTGCTGTACCCACCATCAGCTACATACAGTGCAAGGATTCCAACTTATAAACAGCATCCCTGGAAGGAAAAGGAGAGTTTCCAGCAATTTGTAAAAGCTGACTGTGTTTCCACAGAACAATGTAGAAATTTATACACAAGTCCACCCTTACCTGTTGATGAGAAAGTAACAAGGGCTTGGGACAAAATGTTGTGGTTAACAAAGCGAGAGGATAAGTGAGAGTTTCAAACATAATCAGCAGAGAAAAAATATGAGATTTGCTTCTATATTGAATATTTCCCCTTGGATAATGTAAAGCCCTGAAAAAAAAATATCTATTTGAACACAAAAATATTATTAGGGATTGGCACTCTTTGCCTTACGTATCTTTTTTACCATCTTGATTCCTTTACTGAAATTATTTTCCACAATCCATGTTTGACCCATGTCATTTCCTGTCATGTGATTCTGATTATCTTGATAAAATATGTTATAGTACCTTAAGAAAGGGACCCCTCTTTACACAACTTTTAATCACATACAACATCTGATAGTGTTGCAGAATTACCGATTGATTTATTTACCATATCATTAATTGACAGCAGTCACAACACTTACTATAATATCAAGGAAGGAGAAAAGGATCAGAATCATTTGTTTATTCATACATTCATTAAATTTGTATTAAGGTTCTACAGTGTGTCAGGCTCTGTTTTATGCACTGAAGATATCGTAGTGACATAGTGAACAAAACAGACAAAACCTCTGCCCTCATGGAGTACATATTCTAGCTTGAAAAAAGAATAAACAAAGTATAAAGCAAAATGCACTGTATGTTAGGTGGTGGTAGTGACATTGGAGCAAAATAAAGCAGAGAACGGGATGGGATTGCACTTGGGTTGTAAGCATCCTGAAGGGTTTTCTGTTTACTTGTTTATTGTTTCACTTATGCAAATTTATTATATCATCCAAAAGAGTTCATCGACTTTCCTAAAGCACTAAAAGAAGTTAATGAAGCCTGCAAATCCTATGATTTACAAAGTTAAACATTATGCATGAGTTTTTGTGGTGTGTGTTGTGTGTGTTTTGGTACAGGAGGAGATGTTACTTAAACCTCAACTGCTTATTGTTCTTTAAGTGGAAAAACTTCAATATGTTGACCAACACAACCTTCACTTTTTATTTTTAATTCATTATGCCAGGTCATGGTATGTGTCAGTCATCTGTGATGCCATCGTTAATATATAGCAGAGTTATTCCTTAAAACATCATTTTTCTGCCTTCTCACCAAAAATAGTGCTGTGGGGTCCAGTTCTTTGAATGGGGAAAGGAGTTTATTTGCTTCAAAATCTGCAAATCTGTGCCACAGAAATATACTTGTGCACAGTATAAGCAGAACAAACATTGATAGCTAATAAAAAAGGAAAAAACAGAATTTAAAACACCAGGTTATTATGATCAAGAGGATACAAATAAATTTTGCTAGTAATGTAGAATAGAAGGAAAGCTTACATACTCTGAACTCTCTTTCTCTTAATCAAGCAAGCAATGAAACAACTGCATTGCAAAACTGTGTTAGTGCTAATATATGTGGATTAATTAGGCATCAATAAAAAAGTAAAATCTCAGAAAAACTGAGCCTTAACAGTTGGATATAAATACAGCAGTAGATGTAGATTCAATAGAAATGAATCTCCATCCTAACAATGTGCAAGAGGGAGGAAGTGTAGAGATAGAACAATAATTACCCAATGAACTAAGAAAATTACTATAAATTATAACTTCCTGTTGGGGGCCAGCTCTTTAATTAGATTTATTTCTTTATTGTCCTTAATTTCTTTATTTTTGAGCCAAACTTTCAAAAATATATTTATGATCTCAGATCTAGTTTAATTAGTAATCTTAGTTTGAGGTTTGTTACAGATTTAATTTGTGTGCATATTGCTCTATTCTTTTTAAGAGCATTCCTTTATGACCATGTTCAAGAAAGATATTCAGCATTTCATATTTTTTCTCTTTGGATTAAGTTCCTTAGCTCCGTTTTTCTTCTTTTAGGAAAACAGCTCTTTATACATAGTACTACTTTCAAATTTACTCTTTGGTGGCTGTGTATGAATTATTCTACACCTCTAGAATGAAGGTATCCTCATTTAGCTCAGAGAAATAGATTTCTTTTACCAACTAATAAGAACACCACAGTTCATAAATAGGTAAAAATAAGGGTAAGAGAAATGGCAGTGTAGACCCAGAATGTTTTATTAAGCTACTAAAGAAAAAGACTGAAATTGTGCTACCATAAAATAATTCTTAGTATGAATTCAAAATTTCATTAAAAATAGAAAATATATCTTCTTCTCCCGTAAGTTGTACAATTGTTTTCCTCAAACTGATGGATTCCTTTTACAGTGGTTACAGACACAGGGATCTGGCTTTCCAGCAATACATCTCTTTAGCATCATAGCCAGTTAGCATTTTACTTTTTTTTTTCCATATGGTAATGAATCTAGTATGTCTGAATCCCACCAAGGCAATTACTTGATGCTCCAAAGATTGAGGAAGAAACTCAATTGACAACTAAGCAGCACATTAGTTACTTGCTTCAAAAATTTAGCAAGCCCAGCATCCAAAAAGGGGATGGCACTTTAGAATCATACCCAGGATCATTTTTGGAAGGAAAAAAAAAAAAAAAGAGTAGGACTCGAATCTTGGATCTCTTCAAAGAGAAAGCCATGGGTTATATATTGTGAGGTTACTGTTTATCGAAACTGAGTTGGTCTGTGTTTTACTTTCCTTACTGCTAAAGCAGATACCGTACAATGGTTTGGCTAAAACAACGGGAATTTATTGGCTCAGGTTTTGAGGCTAATAAGAGTCCAAAATCAAGGTGTCATCAATGTAGTGCTCTCTTCCAGAAGACCGTGGTGTTCTGGGCTGGATGCAGGTGATCCCAGGTCCCCAGCTTTCCTGTCACATGGCAAGGCACATTGGGCAGCCTCTCCTGGCTTCTTCTTTCTCTTCTGGGTTCTGATCATGTCCAGCTTCTGGCTGCCCTCTCTGGGTTTCTTTCTGTGTATGAATTTCATTATGATTATACAGAGCTCCAGAAATAGGATTAAGACCCATCCTGATTCAATAGGGCCACACCGTAATGGAGGTAACCTCATCAAAAGGTCCTATTTACAAGGTTTCACACCTACAGGAATGGATTAAATTTAAGAACATATTTTTCTGAGGTGCATAGTTCCAAGCCACCAGATCTGTCACCCACTTAAATTTTGTGGTTTTAAATTACTGGGGAAATGGAACACTGTCAGACTATAACATCCTAACAGTGCTTTACAATGCACAATGTCTTGACAGTGAAATAGATGAGAGTGTTAAGAAGGTCACTGAAAATCATTCTGCTATCACTGGAAAGTTTACTCTTTGTTAGTGATGACATGCAGCTACTCCAGATTTCGCACCACCATGCTCTTTGTGACAGACAATAAATACCTTTCAGGTCACTCTAAATTGCTCAGGCAATCTGCAGAGGAATGGTTGGCAAGCTGACACAATTCTGCAGCACAGCCAACTAAGAGGCTGTTCTCCAAGGAGACCCCCTCTAGTCAGGTGGCCCAGACCAAGGAGATTATGACAACCACCTGGCCCCAACCCTCCTCAGAAAAACAGTTCTATAACTGTAATAGGTACAACATCCTCCATTCTGCAAAGCAACTGGATTCCCAGTGTGGAGTCTATTCAGTAGCTTTGACAAGCTAAAAAAAAAAAACCAGGTTAACAAAATGTGTCCAGTGAACTCCACTCCTTTTGAGATTAAATAGTTGTCTGTGTGTGGGCATGTAAATGTGTATATATATACACATGTGTGAACATGTGTATATGTGTCCTGGAATGGGGAGGTCCATCATTTCATGTGTGGGTGTGTGTATACACTTGTGTGCATGATTGGGAAATAGCGCAACAAAAATATTTATTGGCTTTCCATGTTTTACTTTTCAGCACTAACTCAGTATGAAGTTAACAAGAAAATAAAGACTATTGATACTAAAAAAAGGGAAATCCTTGTCTAAGTTAGAAAGTGACATGTCCTGACTGAGGATAGCATCTTTTACTTCAATATACTAAAAATCTTTTCCTCAAATGCACCTTTCTTCTATTCCCTGTTTGCAAAATAATCTGTTTGCTGCTTTGCGTTCATTATGGTCTTAATGAACACAGAGAGATCCATCATCTAAAGGAATCCAAATGGGCAGACAATAAAATATTGAAACAATGTTAACAAGTGTGCAAGGATGCTATCACCTTGGTTTTAGTTTGGCAACTTTGAAAATATTTTATTTCTCTTACTGCGTGTTTCAATTTTGTCCTTTTGGAATTTAAAGAGCAACCTTATAAGACATGATTTTTGTCTGAGTTTGTGCAATTAGTACAAAATGTAAATGTTGGCTTTCAGATATTTTGGCTATAAAATTTAGGAATGTTTTAATAATGGCCAACTTTAGTTAAAATGCTTTCAGAGTCTTTACACTAACCTGCCAGTTCCTTTTTATCATTCCACTGTGATAAGCTAAGGAAACACATTTTCTTTATAATTCTAATGAGGTGGTATTTTAGATAAGCATATTATTTAAATATGTAAACTGCAAATCGACAACATCTGGTACTTTAATGCAAGATGACATGACACTAATTGTAAGATCAAGGTTATAGAATTTGACATAAGTTCTTTTTGCATTATAAAAATAGCAATGATTAATTCAAGGGTGAAATTTACTGCATTTTGATGTCCTTTGAACTTTGAAATGAGAAAGTCTGTAGTACCTTTGTGATTACTGCACAGCAGTAACACAAATATGAATAATAGAAATATGAGGTACTTTTAAAATGAAAATGTTTTCATGGTTTAATACCTTTAATATTTAATTAAATAAAATAATTAAAATGGTCATTGAGAGCGAATATGTTAGTGACCCCATTTCACTCTATATTGGTGGTATATTATGATTAAACTTGCTTTACTATGTACTCATTTTCTTAACATGGCATAAATTAATGTTTTATAATATTTCTGTTGGAGACAGAAGAGAAAATTCTCAGTATTGGTCTAAAATTTATGCAGATTTCTTAATTGAGAAATAGAAATTTCTATGTCATTGGTAATATGGGTTTAAAAGACAGTTATTTGAAAGAGACAATTTATGTATTATTAGGCAATTAAATGCATACACAAATATAATACACATATATCACTGGAAATTAATTTGAAACAATTTTGTCTATATATAGGCATCCAATAATTTTTTCCAAAGTATGCAAAACCAGACAAAATTCTTTTAAAAGTTTAATTCAAAAGAAAGTAGCAATAAAAATGAATTTTACTCACTAATTAATTTTCTGTCAGTTTAGTGAGAAAATGCTCAATATGCATTTTTTACTTAGAACATAAATATGATTATATTTCATCAGCAAGAGATATAAATATACTGAACCATTTTTATCTACTTTGTGTGCAAAAATAATGTGATGCTGAAAACTGTCACAAAAATAGAAAATTGTGAAGTCAACGTAAAGAAATCAAGTTTTGTGCCCTTAGTGCAAATTAATCTATTCAAGAATACCCTGAAGGAATGTAAAATGTTTATTTGTTGTTTTGGAAATGTTTTTAAAAATTTATTCCTAATTTTTTATAGATAACAGGGAAATTTAAATAAATAAGCAATAAGGCAAGAAATCTAAAATTCTGCAAAGTTTTGAAATATTTCTTTAGTAGTATTAGTCTTGTAGGTCATCTGAAAGGAAACACAGTCTAATATCAAATCGATGCATCAGAAGTCATAAATGTTATTCTCAGTTCTCTTCAGCTATGAAATGACCTCAGACAAGCATCCTTAATCTTTGTTTCTACACCTATAGAAGATGAAGATTAGTAATATTTGCTTCTTGTTGAACAAAAATATTCCAAAGATTCACAGCCTTTTGAAATTCTTAGGGGGAATTTATAAGTATTAAATATTATTTCAAACTTGAACTATGAATCTTCACTTGTTCTGAATTTCAAAACTGATCTCAAAAGAAAAGAGTTTTATACAGGTTTTTTTTTTCTTAGTTAAAATGTCATGAACTTGGAAAAAGGTGTAGTGTTTTGGGAAAGGCTCTACATCTGAAAAAATGTTCAGAATTGAAGCTTTTGAATTGTCTTTGGGTGTTTTAAAGTTTCCTAATGTTGTCCATTTCTGGCCTACCCCAAAGGTGGAGGATGACACTAACACTCCAGAGGGATAGGCCATCTCCCATGAGCTTTGGGTTTTTCTTCCTCCTGATTTCATTCCAGTTTGCTCAGAAGTCACGGATCGATATCACATGTTGAAGAGAACAGGTAAGAAAGTAAGATGCAAATGGAGAAAATATGTCTATTACTATCTTGCCTTATACTTCAGCTCATTTAATCTAATTACAAATCTCTAAACAGGAATTATCAACATTTTTTCATTGAAAAATTGAATCAAGTTGCAGTTAAATAAACCACTCGGGATGATGTTTGGATATTAACTAGGAAATAGGAAATAGAAATGCCTCCTAAGATCAGAATATTTCATATGTAGGTAGGAATGATTGAATCAAATTACCAGAGATGAAATCGCTCATTCAATACAAAGAAAAAAAAAAAAAAAAAAACCCTATTTTTCCTCCCTCCACTTACTACATTTCTGAAGGGTTCCTGTCTAACCATCTCTACCTACCAAGTTGCTGGTGAAGACCTGCTCCTTCCATCGAGTTTATAGTGACCTCGGTCTACCTGAGCGCACTCAAAAACATTGCAACTCCACATTATGTGCCATAACATTTTCTCTAAATTCATGGAACACATAGAATGAACCTGCACATGTGACCAAAGAAAACATTGCACAGAGACGAGCTAAGTTCTGCAGTATGATTTAAAAATGTATTTTAGTGTTCAAATATAGATAAACATAAATACCACATGAGAAATACACATGCACGTTTTCATCTATATTGGTTGTTTGTTTATAAAATGGCTTTGAAAAAAACTTGAATATAACTAATTCTATATTGGTTAATAAAATAACCATGTTAGTTTATTAACCAATATACTAATAAAAACATCATGTTTTAAATTTATATGCTCAAATACTCTGAGCCTCATTGTTTCTTGGGATAGCTGTAAAATAACAGGACACATATGCTATAAGTTTTCATGAAATAGTACCCTAGACATTTACATGTGAGATTCTCATGGTTAAACATTCCAGCTTTCTTCAGCCTCTGATATTGATATAGCAGAACATATGAGGGAAAAATCCACAGATAAAGAAATTCACAATACCCATCAACATTGCACCTGCATTTACAGCTCATTTTCTTGGGATATAGATTGAACAGAGGATTACTTCTATTTAACCAAGATTCCAGTTACAGATACTTATACAGATTGTCAAGCATTCCATAAGCTTAGCCTTATAAATGGGGAGAATATATTTTTGAAAGTAGTTTTTTCTCTGGAGTCACAATTGAATATTAAATCCAATTCTACCTTGTATTTAATATGTTCCTAAACATTTATAAGCACACCATAATGTAAGAAAACATTTTGGGTCAAAACACCAAGTAACTAGAAAAAGCTACAGTGAAAGGAGGCCCTAATAATCACATAGGTCAATACCTGTTTTTCCTACTAGAAGAATCATGTCTGGATAAATTGAGTGGATTTTCCACAATTGAAGAGTAGTGGTCTTATCTTTTTTCTAATTTTTATGAAATGTTATTAAGAGATACTCACATGCCATACAATCATCCAAAGTGTAAAATCAGTAGTTCACAGTATCATCACATATGTGTGCATTCATCACCACAATTTTTTAACATTTTCATTACTCAAATAAAAATAAAAATAAGAAAACAAATAAAAATTAAGGTAAAAAAGAACACCCAAAACATCCCATACACCCCATCCCTCCCTTTTATTCATTTACTTTTTGTCCCCATTTTTCTACTCATCTATCCATACACTGGATAAAGGGAGTGGGAGCTATAAGTTTTCCTAATAATACGGCCACACTATATATGCTATATAGTTACACAATTTTTCTTCAAGAATCAAGGCTACTGGATGGCAGTTCAACAGATTCAGGTATTTCCTTCTAGCTGTTTCAAAACACTAAAAACTAAAAAAGAATATCTATATAAAGCATAGGAATAACCTCCAGAATCACCTCTCAGCTCCATTTGAAATCTCTCAGTCACTGAAACTTTATTTTGTTTCATTTCTCTTCCCCCTTTTGGTCCAAGAAGGCTTTCTCAACCCCATGATGCCAGGTCTAGGCTCATCCCCAGGAGTCGTGTCCCACATTGCCAGGGAGATTTACACCCCTGGGAGTCATGTCCCATGTAGTGAGGAGGCCACATCTGTGCAACCAAAGAGGTTCTTTGGAGGTGACTCTTAGGCACAATTCTAAGTAGGCTCAGCCTCCCCTTTGTAGTAACAAACTTAATAATGTCACACCCCAAGATTGAGGACTTGGCCTTCTAAATTGGTAATCCCTAATGCTTGCAAGAATATCAGGAATTCCCCAAGTGGGGAACTTTCATGTTTCCACATTTTGGAAATATGAAGTATGATGTTTGGATACCAACTAGACTTTAAGGGGGCTTTGGAAATACTTTTTTATTCTCTGCCCAAATTATTCTAGGATATAGTGTGGCTTCACAAAAATCTGTAAAAATCAACCTGATCTTACACCCTATTCAAGGTTCGTGTAATTATGGTATTTGAGTAGATTGACCATACAAGTTAAATTATATAATGAACTACAGAAAAATACAGATTTTGCACCAAATAAACATCTCTTCCTTTGGTCTCACACAGAAGTTGAAGTTTTAAAACACAGTGAATTTCACCCTTTACCCATCAGTCTGATTTTCCTTAGTCCAACCAAGTTCATTTAATCATATCTTGAATTGAAGTCAGATCTGTTTTTCAGCTTCTTTAACATTTGCTGTATGGGGTAATGCTGATATTCATAGTGGCCAAATCTGGCTCTGAGTCTCAGGTGTAACACAGATATCCAAAATTCCAGGGACCTACCAGGTTATACACAGGCAGCTCAGCATCTGAGAATTCAAAAATAACTGTTGTAACTCAGAAACAGATGCAACTGCTGTTTTAAGAGCTTACTATCTATGAGTGTTTACCATAAGTATTCCCATGATAATCTATGCTCTCCGATTGAATTGTGAGAGTTTGCATATTGTAGTTAGACCATATTAGTGAGGCATTATAATGTTTGTCTTTTCATTTTGGCTTATTTTATTCAAGGTCCATTCACCTAGATGCATGCCTCACAGCTTCATTCCTTCTTACAGCTGCTCCATATTCCATTGTGTGCATAGGCCACAATTTACCATTCCATTCATTAGTTGATGTACCCATAGGCAACCCCCCCCCATTGCAAATCATGAATATTCCCACCATAAACACCAGTGTGCAAATGTCCATCTGTGCTCCAACTCTCAGTTCTTCCAAATATATATGCAATAACAGGGTTGCAGGATCATATAGCAACCCCATACTTAGCTTCCTATTGGAACCGACACACTGCCCTCCAAATGGGCTGTACCATTCTACTTCTCCACCAACAGTGAGTAGGTACATCCCTCTCTCCACATTTTCTCTGGCACTAGTATTCCTCTGTTTATTTTTTGAAAAGTTTCATTCACACACCATACAATCCATCCTAAATAAACAATCAATGTTTCCCAGTACAATCACATAATGATGCATTCACTACCACAATCTATATGAGGAAATTTCCATTTCTTCTGCAAAGAAAGAGGAAGAGGAGAAAAAAAATTAATTAAAAATAAAAAAAACCCAGAAAAGTAAAAAAAAAATAAAATACAATGAAAAGTTCAGACAATAACAACAACAACAAGAATCCTGTACCCTTCCCTTATATCCTCCCCTTATAGATATGTAGCTTTGGTATATTGCCTTTGTTACAATTACTGGAAGCATATTGCAATGTTATTGTTAACTGTAGACTCTACTTCTCATTGATTGTATTTTTCACCATACCTTTCCATTTTCAACACCTTGTAATGTTGACATTCACTTGTTCTAACTCATGTAAAAACATTCTTATATTTGTACCTTTAGTCACCATCATTGACGACTCTAGGTTTTGCTGTTATACAATTCAAGTCTTTATCTTCTATCTTTCCGGGTGTCATACATGCCCCCAGCCTTCCTCTTTCAACAGTACTCACACCCATCTTTTTTCAGTTTACTTACAATATTGTGCTACCATCACACAGTATTGTGCTATCCATTTCTGCATCTATACAATCAGTTCTGGTGAACATTCTGTACTCCTTCAGCATCAAATTCCTGATCTCTACTCTCTTTCTATCTCCTGATAACCTTTTTTTTTAACATTAACTCTCAAAATTCACTCATTTATGTAGTTCATATTAGTGAAGCCATACAGTATCTGTCCTTTTGTTCTGGCTTATTTCACTCAACATAATGTGTCAAGATTTATCCACATTGGTGCATGTGTCATGACTCTATTCTGTTTTATTTTATTGCTGCATAATATTCCATCATATGTATATACCACAATTTGTTTATCCACTCTTCCATTGGTGGACATTTGGGCTGTTTTCATCTCTTGGCAGTCATGGAAAATGTCATTATAAACATTGGTGTTCAAGGGTCCATTCATGTCCCTGCCTTCAGTTCCTCTGAGTATATACATAGTATTGGGGTCACTGGATCATATGGTAATTCTTTACTTAGCTTCCTGAGGAACTGACAAACTGTCTTGCAGAGTGGTTGTAACATTCTACATTCCCAGCAACAGTGAATAAGTGTGCCTCTTTCTCCACATCCTCTCCAGTACTTGTAATTTTCTGTTTTTTTTTTTTTATTTTTTTTTTTATAATGTCTGTTCTAGTGCATGTGAGGTGTTATCTCATTGTGGTTTTGATTTGCATTTCCCTAATAACCAGTGAAGTAGAGCATGTTTTCATATGTTTTTCAGCCATTTGTATTTCCTCTTTGAAAAATTGTCTGTCCATGTCTTTTGCCTACTTTTTAATTTGGTTGTCTTTTTGTGTTGAGTTGTATATTCTGTTTTATATTCTGGATATTAAATCCTTATCTGATATGTGGTTTCCAACCCATTTGCATAGGCTGCCTTTTTACTTTTCTGATAAAGTCCTGTTATGCACCAAAGTTTTCAATTTTGAGCAGATCCCCTTTTTCTATTTCTTCTTTCATTGCTCATGTTTTGGTTGTAAGGTCTAGGAAACCACTTCCTGTTGCCAGAACTTTAAGATATTTCCCTGCATTTTATTTTAAAAGTCTTATGTTCTTAGTTCTGATGTTTAGGTCTTTGATCAATTTTGAGCTAAATTTTGTATAAATTAAGTTAGATGTCCTCTTTCATTCTTTTGGATATGGATATCCAGTTCTCCAAACACTATTAATTAAAGAAGATTCTCCATCCCAGTTGCATTGCTTTGACCACCTTATCAAAGATCAATTTTCTGTAGATGAGAGGGTCTATTTCTGACATTCAATTCAATTCCACTGCTCAGGATATCTATCTTTGTAACAGCACCATGTATTTTGACCATTGTAGCTTTGTAATATGCCTTAAAGTCAGGCAGTGTGAGACCTCTTACCTCGTTCCTCTTTCTCAAGATGCTGTTGGCTATTAGGGTACACTTCCCTTCCAAATAAATTTGGTTATTGGTTTTTCTATTCCTGTAAAGTAAGTTGGGATTTTAATTGGTATTGCATTGAATATATAAGTCAATTTAGGTAGAATTGAAATATTAACTCTATTTGGTCTTATAATTCATGAACATGGTATGTCCTTCCATTTATATAGGTCCTGTTTGATTTCTTTTAGTAATTTCTTGTAGTCTTCTCTGTATAGGTCTTTTGTGTACTTGGTTAAATTTATTCCTAAATATTTGATTCTTTATGTTGATATTGTAAGTGGATTTTTTTCTTGATTTCCTCCTCAGATTGCTCATTACTAGTGTTTAGAAACACTATTGTTTTTTTTTGTGTGTTGATCTGGTACCCTGCAAATTTGCTGTATTGATTTATTAGCTCTTGTAGCTTTGCTGTAAAATTTTCAGGATTCTCTACAGATGTCACCTGCAAACAGTGAAATTTTACTTCTTCCTCTCCAATTTGGATGCTTTTTTTGTTGTTTTTTCCTTGCCTAATTGCTCTAGCTAGACCTTCCAGCACAATGTTGAATAACAGTGGTGACAGTGGGCATCCTTGTTTTCTTCCTGATCTTAGATGGAAAGTTTTCAGTTTTTCCCCATTGAGTATGATGCTCACTGTGGGTCTTTCTTATATTGCCTTTAACATATTGAGGAAGGTCTCTTCTATTCCTATCCTCTTGAGTGCTTTCAGCAAGAAAGGATGTTGAATTGTGGTAAATTCCTTTTCTACATCAATAGAGATGATCATGTGGTTTTTCTTCTTTGATTTATTGATGTGGTGAATTACATTAATTGATTTTCTTGTGTTGAACCAGTCTTGCATACCTGTAATAAATCCCACTTGGTCATGGTGTAGAATTCTTCTAATGTGCTGCTGAATTTGATTTGCAAGTATTTTGTTGGGAATTTTTGCATTTCTATTCTTTAGGGAGATTGGTCTATAATTTTCTTTTCTTTTAATATCTTTGCCTGGCTTTGATATTAGAGTGATGTTGACTTCATAGAATGAGTTAGGTAGCTTTCCCTCCTCTTTTTTAGGAGCTTTATGATGACTGATTCACTCTCTTTACTTTCATTGGTTTGTTGAGGTCATCTATTTCAACTCAAGTCAATGTTGGTTTTTTATGCTTTTCTGGGAAATCATCCATTTCATCTAAGTTGTCTAGTTTATTAGCATACAATTTTCATAGTATCCTCCCATTATCTCCTTTATTTCTGCAGGGGCATTTGTTATATTCCCTTTCCCATTTCTGATTTTATTTATGTGAATTCTCTCTCTCTCTCTCTCTCTCTCTCTCTCTCTCTCTCTCTCTCTCTTGTTAGCTGAAGTATCCACCAATTTTATTGATTTTCTGAAAAAAACACCTTCTAGTTTGGTTGATTCTCTCTTTTGTTTTCATATTCTCAATTTCGCTTATTTCTGCTCTGATCTTTGTTATTTCTTTCTTTTTATTTGCTTTGGTGTTAGTTTGCTGTTCTTTCTCTAGTTCCTCCAGATAAACAGTTAATTCTTTGATTTTTGCTCTTTCTTCTTTTTTTTAATACAGGCATTTAGGGCAATAAATTTCCCTCTCAGCACCACCTTTCCTGCATGCCATAAGTTTTGATAAGCTGTATGTTCATTTTCATTTGCCTCAATATATATACTATTTTCTCTTGTAATTTCTTCCTTGACTCACTAGTTGTTTGAGAGTGTGTTGTTCAGCCTCCATATATTTGTGAATTTTCTGGCCTTCCACCTGTTACTGATTTCCAACTTTATTCCATTATTATCTGAGGAAATGTTTGTATTGATTTGCATAATATCAATATTTTTAAATTTATAAAAACTTGCTTTGTGACCCAACATGTGGTCTATCCTGGAAAATGGTCTGTGAGCATTTGAGAAAAATGTGTATCCTGCTGTTGTGGGTGTAGTGTTTTACAAATGTCTGTTAAGTCTGATTTCATTCATCATCCTATTCAACATCTCTGTTTCTTTATTGATCCACTGTCTAGATGTTCTATCCATTGATGAGAGCGGTGTGTTGAGGTTTCCAACTATTATTGTAGAGATGTCTATTTCTCCTTTCAAGGTTGTCAGTGTGTACTTCAGGTATTTGGGTGCACTCTGGCTCAGTGAATAATTATTTATGATTGTTATGTTTTCTTGATGAATTGTACCTTTTATTAATATATAGTGTCCTTCTGTCTCTTAATTGTTTTACATTTGAAATCTAATTTGACTGATATTAATATAACTGTCCCTCTCTTTTCTGGTTGTTGTTTGCATGAAATATCTTTTTCCAACCAGTCACTTTCAATGTATTTTTTTCCTTCTGTCTAAAATGAGTCTCTTGTAGATAGCATGGAGATGGGTCCTATTTTTTAATCCATTCTGCCACTTTGTGTCTTTTTATTGGAGACTTTAGCCCATTAACATTTAATATTATTACTCTAAGGTCATTACCTTCTTCTACCATTTCTTCTTTAGCGTTTTATAAATCATATCTTATTTTTTCTCTCCCTCCTTTTACCCTTCCTGAGAGTCTTCATTTCTACACTCCTCTCCCAACCTCTCTCTTTTGTCTTTTCCTATTAACCTGTTCACTCCCTTTAGTATTTTCTGCAAAGCAGGTCTTTTTCTTCACAAATTGTCTCAGTGTCTGTTTGTCTGAAAATATTTTAAACTGTTCTTCATTTTTGAATCACAATTTTTCCAGGTATAAAGTTCTTTGTTGGAAGTTTTTCTCTTTCAATGTCTTAAATATATCATACCACTGCCTTCTCATGTCTATGGGTTCTGCTGGTATTTCTGTACATAGTCTTATTGAGCTTCCTTTTTATATGATGGATGGCTTTTCTCTTGCTGCTTTCAGAATTCCCTTTGTCTTTGACAATTGAAAATCTGATTAGTAAGTGTCTTGGAGTAAGTCTATTCAAATATATTCTGTTTGGGGTAGGCTGAATTGCTTGGATCTATAGTTTTGTGTCTTTCATAAAGTTTTGGAAATTTTCAGTGATTATTTCCTTCATTATTCTTTCTGTCCCCTTTTCCTTCTGGGACTCCCATAACATGCATATTTATGTGATTCATGTTGTCATTCACTTCCCTGAAAACCTGCTCAAATTTTTCCATCCTTTTTTCCCTATCTGTTCTTTTGCGTGTAGGATTTCAGATGTCCTGTCCTATACTTCTCTAATCCTTTCTTCTGCCTCTTCAGATCTGCTGTTGTATGTCTCCCTTGTGTATTTCATCTCTTATATTGTGCTTTTCATTCCCATAAGTTCTGTCATATGGTTTTTCAAACTTTCAAGTTCTTTATGTTTGCTTAATATCTTCTTTATATCCTTCATCTCTTTTGCCATATCTTCCCTCAACTCATTGATTGATTTTTGATTTGATTATGATTGTTTGTTTGAACATGTTATTAGTTGTTTCAACTCCTGTATCTCATTTGAAATGTTAGCTTGTTCCTTTGACTGGGCCATATCTTCATTTTTCCTAGTGTGTCTCCTAATTTTTTGCTGGTGTATAGACATCTGATTTCCTTGATTTGTTTATTCTGGAAGTCATTTATACTATTTTACCAAGGGTTTTATTGTTGTTTTTTTTCCCCCAATATCTGTTCTTTGGTGTTCAGTTCAACTTACTCTAGAACTCTAGCATACCTTCCATTTAATTGATCAGAATTTTTCAGCTCCTGTTTTTCTGGTTCTTGCTCTGCCTACATGGAATCTTTTTTTTTTTTTTTTTTTTGAGGGTCCACCCAGATATGATCAATCCCAATCAGATTTTCCCACACCAGGCAGATCCAGGTCTCAGAGGAGTGTGAAATCAGTGTCAAATTTCCTTGACAATGAGAGCCTGTAAGTTATCAGACTTTCCTGTGAGGCCTCTAGACTCTGTGCTTTTCCTATTCTGCCCAACAAGTGGTGCTTGTCAGCTGCAGCTCCCCACCAGCATAGAGTAGTGAGGTGTCTTTAATTCTCAGCAGACCCTATCCTTGCCAAGGGTGTGCTTAAGGCAAGCTTAAAGTGTTTCTTTTTTTGTTTTTTTTTTAATCCAGCCCCCAGGGTCTGAATTCTCTGAAAGAGTGCTGCCTCTTGATTTGGGCCCCTTCCCCACTTTTTTTTTGAAGAAGATTTGCACTTTAGGGAATTATCTCCTTCACTTGACTCCTTAGTCTTTCAGACCTTCTTAACTCCACCCTTGCCTGGTCAGCACTGACAATGAAAATGTCTGAGGCCTTGTCTAACAACCTGCTTAGAATAGTTTTAAAAAGAAAAAAAAATGAGAGAGAGAAAAAAGTAAATCCCCTTTTCAAAGCCATTCCCCAAGGTTTGCCAGTTAAGAACCAAAGTTGGTACTTGGCTCTCTGTGGCCCCTTTCTTGGGGCACAGCCCTTTTCCACTATTCTGAGTTTATTCAACTCCAAAAGTCTCTGTTTTTTTTATTATTATTATTATTTTTGCTTTTTTGTCAACACTTCCTCCTCTCTGCCAGGATTAAAACCACACTTGGAGCTTGGCTGAGCCACCTTCCCTTGGTCCAGTAGAGACTACTTAAAGATACACCCTTTAGGAAGTTATCTTCTTCACCTAACTTGCACACTCAGACATACCTTAATTCTGCCTTTACCTGGGTCAGTGCTGAAATCTGAGAATGCCTACAGCTCTAATGGGCTATTAAAAAGTAAAAAACAAAACAAAACAAAACAGAAAAACCTTCTCAGAGATGAGCCCCAGCCCCCTGGTTAACTTATCAAGACCAGAATTGGTACTCAGTTCCATATGCCCCTTTTTTCTTAAGGCCCAGCCTTTTTCCAGTATTCAGAGATCCTCTATCTCCAAAAGCTTCTGTTTTTTGTGTGTTTTTTGTTGTTGTTGTTGTTGTTGTTGTTATTGTTGTTAGCCCTATGTTCTCTCTGCTGGGATGAAACATCCTGGTTCCTTTCATGCTTGCTCATGGTTTATCTGTGCTCAGAGCTTTTTCACTGGTCCAAACTTGTTAATTAATTCTGAACTGGAGCCTGTTTGAGCTACCCTCCTTGCTCCCAGCAAAGATTGCTTCTTTTTCTCTTGAGGAGGCAGTACCAAGAAAGCCTGCTATGCCAATGGGGGAAAGGCACCAGCCTCCATGGTCTGGGAGACACACAGTTCTTGTAGTGTTCTCAGCCATTCCACCCATTCCAGACTGGTTTATGAAGTGTGTCTGGTCACAGAAGTCTGCCAAACAGCTGTTCTAGACAGTTCTTGGCTATTTATCAGCTTCCCTAGAGGAGTAACTAAATTCCACACCTCACCACTATGCCATCTTGCCAGTAGTGGTCTTATTAACAGCTAAACTGAAATTACAATAAAAATATCCCCCTTATTTAACTAAGTTTGGGCAGTTACTGTCATCAAACATAGGACTGAATAGTTATTAGGTTTCAATAAAATTAGAAAAAAAATAGATATTCTTAATTGTATTGACTCTATCATGTTAAAATGAAATAAAACTGTTTAGAATCTTTTGAAAGCATATGATTAATTTTCAAGTAAACACATATACACCCAAATATGGAATATGTGCGTAAAACTGATGTGTGTATACATACACACACATATATATTTAATATCAAACATGCTTTTTTAAAATTTTTTTGTTTTACTTTTTTTTAAATTCAGTTTTATTAAGATGTATTCACATATCATACAATCATCCATGGTGTACAATCACCTGTTCACAGTACCATCTTATAGTTGTGCATTCATCACCCTACTCTATTTTTGAACATTTTCCTTACACCAAAAAGAATCAGAATCAGAATAAAAAATAAAAACAAAAAAAGAACACCCAGTCACTCCCCCATCCCACCCAATTTTTCATTTAGGTTTTGTCCCCATTTTTCTACTCATCCATCCGTACACTGGATAAATGGAGTATGATCCACAGGGTTTTCACAATCACGCTGTCACCCCTTGGAATCTACATTGTTATACAATCATCTTCAAGAGTCAATGCTACTGTGTTGGAGTTTGGTAGTTTCAGGTATTTACTTCTATCTATACCAATATATTAAAACCTAAGAGGTGTTATCTATATAGTGCATAAGAATGTCTACCAGAGTGACCTCTTGACCCCATTTGTAATCTCTCAGCCACTGAAGCTTTATTTCATTTCATTTCACATCCCCCTTTTGGTCAAGAAGTTGTTCTCAATCCCATGATTCCAGGGAGTCATCATCCCTGGGAGTCATCTCCTGCATTGCCAGGGAGATTTACACCCCTGGGAGTCAGGTCCCATGTAGAGGGGAGGACAGTGAGATCACCCACCAAGGTGTCTTAGAGAGAGAGAGGCCACATCTGAGCAACAAAGAGGCACTCAGGGGGAGACTCTTAGGCAGAATTATAAGCAGATTTAGCCTCTCCTTACAGCACAAGCTTCATAGGGGCAGCCCCAAGACAGAGGGCTCAGCACATCAAGCCATCAGTCCCCAATGTCAAACATGCTTTTAAAATGGAAAAAGTTAAGTAAGAGAAGCCCACCAGAGGAAGAACAATAATGATAGATTTTTGAGTTCTTTGATTTTGCATTTTAAATACTTATGTTTATAAGGACAAACCAGTCAAACTTTCACACAGAATATATGGCATTTAAATCATTTTTTCAAATTAAGAAAATGTATAGTTAACAGAGGAAAGATAATTATGTGTCTGTGTGTGTGTGCAATACTGCCTGCTGCATCCTCATTTTTGGATTCAAGTATTATGGCGAGTTTTAGCCCTGCAGCCACGACAAGGTCTAACACTGTGTCTCAGCCTCATACACAGCAAAACATCTCATACAATTCCCTATTCTGTCTGTGATGGGTGCAAATAAATTTTGTCTCCAAACTTCCCAATATCTCCAAACTTTCTTTGTGAGAAAGAGAAAAATAAAGGATGCTATAGAAGCAGAGATAAATTCTACTGTGTCTCTTCCCTGCAATAATGATTTATCAATACAGACATATATATTGTAGAGCAAAGAATATTACCAGAACTAGAAAATCTCATTTCCCAATAATAAACTGCCTAGTTCGTCAAGAGGGCATTACTATTCTAAATGTTTATGCACCTAATAACAGAGCTTCAGAATATATTAAGCAAAATCTGTTAGAACTGCAAGGGAAAATAGACAAATCCACAATTATAGAGGGATATTTCAATACCAATTTCTATAAAATTGATGGAACAACAGAGGACCATCAAGGTAACATTAGACTTGAACAGCACTACCTAACTGACATTTATAGAACACTCAAACCAACAGCTGTAAATTATGCATTCTTTTCAACTGCACTTAGAGCAATTGCTATGTGTGCCATTTTGGATGTATTATGTCCCCCAAAATGCTATGTTCTTTAATACAATCTTGTGGGGGCTGAAGTATTAGTGCTGATTAGGTTGGAATCTTTAGATTAGTCGGTTTCCATGCAGATGTGACCCATCCAACTGTGGGTAATACATTTGATTAGATTATTTCCATGGAGATGTGGCCCCACCCATTCAGTGTGGGTCTTGATTAGTTCACTGGAGCCCTATAAAAGCTCACAAACAGAAGGACCTCAGAGCAGCTGCAGCCAAAACAGATACTTTGAAGAATGCACAGGAGCTGAGAGTGAAGCTGGAACACAGCTGGGATCAGCAGATACCAGCCATGTGCCTTCCCAGCTAACAGAGGTTTTCCAGATGCCACTGGCCTTCCTTTAGTGAAGGTGTACTTGTGTCGATGCCTTCATTTGGATATTTTCGTTGCCTTCAGACTGTAACTTTGTAACCAAATAAATCCCGTTTATAAAAACCAATCCATTTCCAGTATTTTGCATAATGGCCACATTAGTCATCCAGAACACCATGGTAAATCATATTGCATGCCATAAAACAAATCTTAGTATATTAAAAGTGATTCCCAGATATGCAAAATATGTTTTATAACTACAAAGAGCTAATTTAGAAATCAATAAATGAATGATATTTAGAAAACCCAGAAATACATAGAAACTAATACATGTAAAAATAAAAAGGAAGATAAAAAATAAGATACAAGTTAAAAGAAGAAATAAAAATTAGAAAGTATAATGGGTTTTATGACATGGAAAATAACATAACAGAATCTGTGGGATGCAGCTGAAGCAGTACTAAAAAGAAAATGTATAGTACCAAACACCTATAATAGAAAAGGAAATGTCTAAAATCAAGGGTCTCAACTTACTCCTACTGAAACCAGGAAAAAATGAGAGACAAAGAGAGCATAGCTATACTACTACAGATATAAGATGGATGATAAGAGAATTTTACGACAAAATTTAGACCTACAAAGTTGATATCTTTGCTGAAATAGACAAAGTCTTAGAAAGGTGAAAAGTACCAAATATTATCCAAGAAGGAATCAATAACCTGATCAACCGTGTGTCTATTAAAGGCATTGAATTTATAGTTAAAATCTTTTTCAAAGAAAAATCCCTCCTATGTGGTTTCAACAGTGAATTTTACTAATTATTTAAGGAAAAAAAAATAATACCTGTTCTGCTCAAACTTTCCAGTATAGTACCTACTCACATTGGTTTCATTCACTATGGCAGAAAAAAATATAATATGCTCCCTTACAGTGTTTCTAGTTGTTGTTCTATTTGTCTATATATCTCCATATCTCTAATAATATGTCACTCAAATTTATTATTTCAAATCTTTGAAATTCAGCAACTCAGCAATATTGTCACTAGGGTATTAACAAATCTATACTTATACATTGCCCCTACTCAGAATTTCCACATTTGATTTGTAGCAGGAAATACATGCCCTTTGTACAAATAAAAACATTAGTACCACATTGGCAATGAGGCATTAGAATATTACACAACCTTACCTCCATAAATTGTATTCTATGATTTTGATAATGGAATAGAGCTTAGCTGGGTCTGAATTTTTAAAATGAATTAAACATTGGTGATGAGGTTTTACTCAGGTTGAAGGTTAAGCATAATATTGTTAGAGGAAGTGGTTTGAATTCCAGCCATGCTATATGCAATTTATTTCCCATTGCCTATGGCATAAACTGAAATGTTTTTCTGTATAATAAAATAAAACTTTGGAATAATTCTATGTATTTCTCAAACGTTCCCTTTCCTCAATAAAATTTCAATTGAAGGATGTCCATTTGGGCTTTGCATGTCCAGATAAGATGGATATGGAAAAAAATATATCCTATTGGGTAGGAAAATAGTTATTATAGTTATTATATGTAGTATGTTTAAATTATTTGATAATATATATTTGAATATGGTATTACCTGAAAGAAAGAAAGGGAAGTGAAAATTACCTCTAACTCTTTGCCCTGCTTCTGGTAATTAAAATAAAAACATGTCTTTTAAGAGCTATTTTAAAAATATAAGTTGATAATATAAACTTCAAGATCTGATTTTTTTCAAACAAATTTTAAATAAAAATTCACAAGCAAAAAATATTTTGGACCCATGGATCCCAAACTGGAATGCTGGAGTGATGCAATGAATTAAAAAGACACTATGGGGCAATAAATAAAAGGGACACTATGGGATATTTTTAATTTTTGAGAGAAACACAGCATCATCTGTTGGACATCCTACAAACTACTGCAATCAAGATTGCACATAAATAGAACAGTTAGGCATTGAAAAACTACAAAGACCCTAAGGGTACCATGGACCAAAAAAGTTTGGGAACCTCTATTTTAGACATTTCCTTGATGTCTGATATATTGGCATTTTCACTATAATGGAAAACATAGGGATAATTTGCTTGTAAATTGCTAAATGAAAATCTGGCACAAGGACAGTGAGAATTCACTTAAAGATAGCAAGAATTTTAACATGCTGCCCAATCATCATGGTCTATTATCATTAGAGAAAAAGAATAAAGATATCAATTATTTCTCTCTGCAGACTATATGTTTATTTTCTGTCAACAAAAGGCAAGCAATCAGAAATCACTTTCTATCATTTTGCCTGTGCATGGTATTTATTAAAATCTCTCCCTCAGCAGCTTCCAATATTCTCCTAGGCTAATCTCTTTTGCACGTTTCTCGTTTGTATTTTTTTCTATATTTTCTTGCCATATATTTATCCAGATGTTTTGGTTGGAATTAATAGCTATTCGTTCAGAGATAAATATTTATTATATTATATATCTTCATATTCAACATTAATCTCTAGAGAAATAATCCCAATCAGCTCTGTGACAGAGCATACAAACTAGAGTGATATACCCTGTCAATGATTTAAAAAAAATCATCATATTAACAAATCCATTTCTAATTACACAGATTTCTTCTGAGAGCCTAATATTTCTTGGAGAACTATCATCTCCTCTTGTACTTTCAATAAATCTGAGATGTATCTTTGGCAGCATATAATTATGTAACTTTGTAAGTGTTTGAAACAGAATCCAGCTAAATGACGACCCTTAAAGCTTAACGATACAAGAGAAAGTGCTAAGAGGGTCTCCATATTGTAACTCCTGTGACAGCCACCATCTTTTAATGCTGAAATCCAGCTTTTTGGAAGTACCTACTTTCCAGTTCCATCAGGTGAAACTCAATTTGTATCACTGGCTGCTGCTCTGTGAAGGAAAATTTCAATTCCTTACTGAGTACTGTCTTTTGTTAGTCAGTTTGCTTGTTTGCAGAATAATCTTCAGTCTGACATAATGACACATGCCATAAGATTTCCTGAATTGAATTTTTACTTCCCTCTGGAAATGAAGAGTTTAGAAGAAAGAAAAGCTCTTAGTGCAAAACAAAGGAATACAAAATAAAGCCTGGTCTTCTCTGTAATCACAGATACACAGGTTTCATTATTGCAGTTTATAAATAATGTATCCAAGAAGTGATTTTAAAGTTCCTTAGTGAAACTGTGGAAGAAAGTTTGACTACTTAGTGAAAATAAAAATAACTACAGACAGAGAATTCAGAGTGAACATTCGACTGAGGGTGGGTAGTTTCTGAGCATTACATTAATTTAGAAATCATAATCTGATTATTTCAAAGGAGAAGGTTAATCAGTTAGAAAGAATTTTAATTACTAGTAATTGAAAAACAAAATATTCAAATGGAAACCTACTCTAAGGGATACACTTTTTAAAAAGATTCAAACAAATAAATAAATTCATGCATACATAAATACATGTTAAAATCTTAATATAATAAGCTGTATATTCATTATATATGGTGGTTTTCTTTGGGGATAGTAGATGGAGGAAATGAGGCTTTTACTTAGTGATTTATACTTTGCAGTACTCTGTTATGAAGATGATTCTAATCATTTTAATATCCTACATGTTTTCAAGATAGTTTGATTTTGAGGCATATTTATATCCACTTTAAAATTTTTCCATATTGAAAATAATACATTATTAAAAAATCACAAAAAATTCCTAGTAAGATTTATTTAAGTTTTCTTTGAATATCAGATTATTATAAATTATGTGTATATGAATATATACATAAAGAGATGTTATTTTATGATGTTTATCAGAGATGCTTCACTACATAAGCAAAAAATAATCCTTTTTCTCTATTAAATTTTCTTTGTAATTTTACCACTCTTGAGTTTTAATGTCATTTATTGTTTGTTGTTTTATATCTCTCCAATGGCTAGATTTTCTTAACCAACTTTGAGGATTTGTGTCTTCTAATTGGGGAAATTAGCCTATTTAAATCCACAACCATAATTGGTAATTTTTACTTTGATGCTATTATTTTCCACTATTTTTTAATGTTTTACTTATTTATTTCCTTTTCTCTACTGTAGTTATTCATTCTTCATGTGTGATTCCTTTGGGTTAATCAAATTATTAGTGAAATTTAAATTGTTTACTAGTGCCAAGGATTAAATAAATTCTGTTGATTATTTTATAATTTTTTTTTTAATTTGTAGCACGAAGGAAAATGGCAAATCTTAGTTCATCAGTAATCTTCAGTCTTCCCCATACTACACTTCTAATTGTAAACTGGTTTTATGGAATTACTTTAATATTATAAAATTTTAAAATGCACTCCTTTCCCAAAAATCATTCTTGCCTTCTGTATTTCATTTTTAAATCATAATCATAGCACTTGTTATACTTTTTTACTATTATGAGACTTCCTTGAGTTGTGAATTTTAATTAGTTTCTTAGTGAGAGTAATGTTTGTCCCATTGGTAAAAGATTTTCTGCAGAAAAAGACAATTTCCAGAGGCACTAACTGTGCATTTAACCTTTTTCCACTCCAGAAAGCATAACGGAATGGGGAAGTAAATTATTTTAGTAATGCCAGAGTGATTATAGACTATTAACTTTTCCCTGATCCTTGGATTTTTACAAATCTTGCAATTTCTAATTATGGTTACTTTTCCTTCATTCCACGTAAAATTTTACGAGCAATTTTGATTTTTTGCATCTTGTTCTTTATTTTCACCTCTCCCTCTCCCTCTCTCCCTCCCTCTCTCTCTCTCTCTCTCTCTCTCTCTTTCTCTCTGCATTTTTATGGTGGCCTAAAGGCTTAATATTTCCAACTGTTTCCAGTGATCATGCCTGCTTCCTCCATCTTTGAACAAAACCTCAAAGGCAACTAGATACTGCTGTACTTACTTTAAATTTGACATCTAACAGATTTCTGTACAATACAAATTTTATGAGGAATTTTGTATATTTTCCTCCTCTGTCAGGTTCTCTGACTTAATCGGGGAATCAGATGCAATTTTGCAATTTTTCTTTGAATACACTAAATTTTACTCGTAACCCTCCCACCGTGCCCTCCCCCCCAAAAATACACACACACACCCCCCAACACATACACTGTGCATCCTGTTTCTGCTCTCTTCTTCAAGGTTGGGGATTGGAAAGGAGTTAAAATAAAATAATTTCTTCTGTTTCTTACCTACAATCAAGACTATGCTGAAATAGCATTATATTTGGATCATAGCTATTGAGCTTTCTTGCCAATAAGTGAACTTTTCTGAGGATTAGTTTAGAAAATGGGAATTAACAAATGTCTTGTCCTTCATTCCTCGGTAAAGCAGAAAAGCCAACAAGGATATGGAATGCAAGAATGTGCTATGCAATCATCTCCCATGAATTAAAAAGAAATATCATCTAAAGGCTTTGGTGATCTCTTCAGCAAAGTGCTAGTGTAGTAAAGAGAACAAGATTTAAAACAGAACAGACCTGGGTTCTAGACTGGACTCTGAACATATTTATTATATGTCTTTTGGTGAATATCTAATTGTTCTGATTTTCAATTTACTCTTTGTTTCTTTCATAGGATTGTTGTGAGCTTTTACTAGAAAATGCATGTAAGTACTTAGCAGGGTATTTGACAATTGTTAGCTATTATTAGCTGCTTCAGGTTATGTAATGTTGGTCATCTTTATGCGTATTTTAGTGGAATATTTGGAGAAGTCGTGATATGCATGCCTAGTATGTCACTTTAAGATAGAATTTAGGAGTCATTATTATAGCATGCTTTAATTCGTGCCAAAGTCATAGGCTGCATCATGCTTAAACATGGCTAAATGAAAACTATTTTACAAATGATTAAATGAATTTGACCAAATATGAGTATGGTATGAGTCAAGTTTTCTCTTTCAAATAAGGAGTAAATAAAAGTCATATATTTCTAACAAAGCTGTGTAAATATTGATTCATAAAAAAGTATTTATGCTGGTATTAAGGTTAAGTTTTCAATAGTAAATTAGCAAGAGGAAAAATTATAGAAGACCTAGAAAATAGAATAAAAAACTATATTATACTTCCAGTATTTTGAATTGTGTGTGTTTAGTAAGTGCCAAACATGTCTAATGTGTACAGTTAGGACAAGGTGAAAAAGTGTGCATGGGAAAGACATAAAACTGTTTAGGTTGTTGAAAATGAGGAAAAATTAGGGGAATAGAAATTACACATTTACAGAGAAAAACAGTGTGAATGCTCAAACTCAAATATAGTTTAGCATGCTTTTAGGCTTTGTAGATGTATTTAATACGAGGGCAAGGATGTGATAGCAGGTACGAGAAACATATTTTGGAGAGGTTTTATTTTGCAATTGGATAAATCAGTCATGATTATTATAAGCTTCTGCTATATTTGCCAGAATCAACATAGGGCTGGAATATAATGGAATTAGCCTCTTCCAAGTCTTATGTCTGAAATCCCAGTAGCCATCACCAGAAATATTACGTTGTTTCAGATTGTTGATGGGGAAGCCATTTGGGTTATATCTTCATCATAATCAGTGATAACTGAAAAATAAGGTAATAATTCAATCAACTAATTTGATTTTTTTCTGAAAATTAACTGTTTATTAAAATGACCTTAATGTGCACACACACACACACACACACATACACATACACATTGCCTATTAATATATACTAGCTTGTATCTAAATTCCAAGGACATACTGAGCGATTATGGTATAGCTTTCTTCTCTTTGCTCCAGCTACTTCTGCCCAGTGTGTTTTCCTAGTTTTCTCATAATTTTATGATATCCCAGTTAGCTGTGATACAATGGTATGAGAAATACATCAACCCATTTTCAGTTTAGATTGAATGTATTTCCAATAAATACATTTAAAAATAGGCTTTTTAGACTTTCGAAAATACCTGTATCTTATAATAAATACTCATTTATGTCATCATACACAACTTCTGAATTTTCAAGGAATTTTTCACTTTTCCTAAAATAAAATTGCTAAATCAAAGAAGTTGTTATTAATTTAAGTATCCATGTGTCTCATAGTAAGATTTATGGCATGAATTGTCCTAAAATCATAAAAAATCACTCTAGTGAAATAAATTATATAGAGGAGAATAATTTCAGTTTAGAGGAATAAAGATTTCTCCTGACTTGAGAGAAAGAATAAAGTGATAATAAAATCATGAGATAAAGCCACAGGCAAACTGTGAACCCCTAGGGGCAGTGAGGGAGTCAGACTGGTGTAGCTCTTAAAGGTGTTTCTTCAGGCGGATTATTGATGAAAATAACTATCTGTTATATATTTATTTCTGGTGTCTCGTCCATTCCCTTGAGTCCCGCTGCCAGGAAAGGGAACAGTTTACATTATAATTGTGACAATGACAAATATAAATGAAAAGCCAGGTTCTTGATAGCTTTGTGGAGAAAAAAATACAATTTACATAGTCATCATGCAGGCACATATTTCTTTAACCTAAGGTCTCTCACTCAGAGCAGCAGGAAGGAAATAAACAAACCCAATATAGCACTTCTTGTGAACAGGGATCAATGAGACTGCCTCGCATCTGACAATTTTGTTGATAAGCTACCTAAGAGAAACCATTGGTTTTCAAGGTGCTAATTCTGCATCTTAGATGTTGGGCAAGAAACCAAAACACAAATGGCCAAAGGAAGTGTGACCTGAAGAAAATCTCTGGAGAATATGTATATATATCACTAACCATGCCTTGGCATCCTTCTGATATAGTATAAACAGATTTTGTCACAAGCAGTCAAATTCCATGAGATCCCATAACAAGCAATACAAAAATCATTACCTAGTCCCCAGATTGATATTAATACCTATAGTGTCAATACTAAGCATATTAAATGACTCAAAGTATTTACCCAATAAATGAATTGTGACTCACTTATCTGGGCAGTAATACTATATTATTTATATTTTGAAAATGAGCGATAATATTTTCGGATTCAGAAACAGATAAAATTGTTTCTATCAATGGAAAGTTAAGTTTGGTTTCTAGTTGCTTTTTAAAATTTATTACTATTGCAGCAAGGACAGAAGCAAATTGTTATGTTTTTCTTCTTTTGTTCCTAAAAACAAAACTTCAGTTATAAGCTAGAGAGGACTAACAATCCCTTTTCATTCTCCCCTACCAGAGATAATGAGTAAATAAGAGGAGTTGACTGATAATCCATCCTTGCCATATTGCCTTTCACTTGGCAAGAAGTTTATGAGAGTATTTATTATGCATTAACTACTAATAGCTATTAGTAGTTTACTAACAACTAATAAATATTAACAAATATTTAATCTGAGTTTGGAAAAGAAGCTGAGCAGAAGTGTGGCATCATAGTAGAAGTGACACGGGGTTTAGGAATTACTTGGAGGAAGGAGATGTCTGTGAATAAGATAGTTCTGTGATTAACTTTTAGTCTCTCTTTGCTAGTTCTTTTGAGAACTATTCTAAACATCTTCAATCTAAGAAACTCTAAATAGGATAATAATTAGGCTGATAATCCCTACCTTTTTGGATTATGAGAAATAACAGAATGTGCACATGAATTATTTAATGTAGAAGATGTCCCCCAATAATGGGCGATAGTTCTTTGTGATTGTGGTCGTTTTTAGTTTGTTATTGCCAGGAAACCTGTGTAAGTTCCAGCTCTGCTCTTTCCTAGGTTACTGAAATTGCAGAAGTCAGAAAACCTGATTTTCACTTTCTTCTTTTGTAAAGTAATAATCATATCATCCACCTTACCTAAAAAACTGAAGGTAAATAAATAAATTAAAACCTGTGTAATCAGATACATTTACTTTTATCATTATTATTGATACTGAATCAGCTGACCTCTTTAGCTAATTAAATTCAAGACTATGATTCTAAAGTTCAGCTTGGCTTCACCAATTCATTTATTCAACAGGTAGTTCTGAACACCAACTTTTGCCGACACTGATACAAGTGAATTGATCTCATAGACTTTACGGTCCTGGTAGGAGATACAGACACTACAGGAGAAAGCATACGCATCAATAAGACAATTTCAAATCATTTTAAATCCTGTGAAGAAAATAAAATAGGAAAATGTAATTTGAAGGGGGCGGGTACATTAGTGTTTGAGCTAATGAAAATGGCGTTTGAGCTGAGAACCAAATGTCCAGAAGACATTCACCATGCTGACATAAGGTGAATATTTTTTTCCAGATAAAGGGATCAGCATGCATACTGCCCTAAAGAGAAATAGATTTGGCCATTTAGAAGGACAGAAAGAATGTGAATGGATTGCAGTCAACCAGAAGAATAGAGGATAGAAAGGAGTTCTGAGTGATAAACAGGGTGGTGCCTTGAAACGTCTCACCGGGTGTGGATTTTTGTCTGTGTGATGCAATGATGTTAAGGAATTTAATTCAGGGGAGGATATGAGCCAATTTGTTGTTTTCAAAGGGCACTGTGGTTTAAGTGTAGAGAATGTGTAGTACAGAGTGTAGAGGACAGATTCAAAGGGGTCAGAATAGAAGCTGGGTGTTCCAATTAATATCCTTCCTCATAGACGAAGGAGAAAGTAGTTAATGAATGAGGAAGAGAAGGTCAATCACTGGACTGGCAAGTTAATGTCGAATCCTTGTACTCTTGTGAAGGTGCCTCAGGCAGGGGGTGGGTGGGGGGGTGAGATTATTGTTAGAAATATAGTTCTTCCCCATTTAAGTCTAGATCTCACATTTGTTTCAACCAAAATGATAATATTCATATATATTACATATTAAGTATGGTAGGGGATGGTCTCAGCACAGCCAGCCACATTTGCCTGTGACTCACAATTACCTCTTGTGCTCAGAAAGAGATGTGTCAGCCTGCTGAGATTAAACACATACATTTCTTTCTTTATTGCCTTGAGCATATGTAGACATTCACTGAAGACAAGTAGACATACTTTATGATGTTCGTCTCTCCTTGCCCCTGCAATATCTGTTCGTGGCAGAGACAGAGCGGCACCCCTCCACCATTTACAAGCTGGGTGTAGAACAACTCTGGGTGTTGGCCAGTGGATTGGACTAACTGCCTGGTAGTTGCCAGCTGTGTGGTTTGGTTTCCCCAAAAGATGACACAGAGACAAAGTTTTAATTCATGTAGTTTATTTGGACCACAGGAAGCAGCAGTAGGAAAGTGAGTTTAGGAAGAGAAAGAAAAAAATAAGGGGAGTTTTGTTTTGCCAAGCAAATTTCATCTGTCGGCAGCAGAGGTTCGCTCTCCCTAAGGAACTTTAGGAAGCAGTAAGAACACACCTCCAAGCTGCCCCACCTTCTTAAGGGACAAGAAAACTGTGATATTCATCCTCCAATAGTCGACCATCAGCTGTCATTGGGTGTGGGCGGCTCTTGGGGATGTTTTATTTCTGGCACTTCCAGCCTACCTGGTTAAATGAAAGCAGAAGTGGAGAGCTGCAGATTATGCTAGGATTACCAAAGATGCAGGCTAGAAACGTGAGTGCTGAGGGGACATGCATGGGGCACTGGCAATTAGCTATTCCATCTACACAGTGCATTTTTTTAAATAATATTGTTTTGTTTTGTTTTTTAATCCTTATTTAGCATTGTTAGTTATTTTCAGCAAGAGGTTCAATTAGGGATTCTAACATACCATAATGTTAGAAAATAATTGTATTCCATGATTTTTGATACTGAAATTTAAATAAAAAACGAAGCTTTCTGTATTTAGATGCCAAAGCAAATTATATTTGAATGGCATCTTTAATTGATTAACAACTCTGAAACTATAAGTAACCAAAAAAGCAATATATTTTCTTAAAACAAAATCACAATGAATAATTTATTACATTTAATCTACACGAAAACATTTCTTTTGATCAAGACCATATTTATCACCCCCCCCCAGGCAAATATAGGCATCTTTAGCACCACCTGCCTCCTTTTTGTCATTTGTGTGATCTTTATATGCATTTCTCCTCCTCTCAAATTACCATTAAGCAGCTAGAACCAACACCATCTTTCTACTTCTTAAGAGGTCCTGAACTTATTAAGGATATTAAAAACTCATTCATAGTCTATTTTTGTTGTTACTGTTCATAGTAGTACTGGAAAATAGTATAACGGAAGAGTGGTGGTTGATAAACTAATTACAGAGTGCCATATATCATAGAGGTATTAATACTTGGAAGATAAAATGTCTGGAAACAAAGAAGTTGAAACAATAACTGGTATATCCTCATTCTCCCATTTCACCTTCCCCTACCACTTTTTGGCTTTTGAGCATTGCTGGATGTGACTTAATAGGTTTTCATTACCTTTGATGGTTACTATTTGTCTTATATTGTTGGAAGAATTTCCCTTAAATTCCCTCTCATGTAATAATTTTTTCTAATAATCCTCTGATTTTGTCTTCTTTCAGTTGCCTTCTAGCCCACATTAACTCCTGCTTTTAATTAGTCAGAGAATTCATATAAGAAGAAAAACAAGTGGGATGGCTATTGGAAAGAGAGTTCCTAAGAATTCTTATAGTTTCTACTTTAAAACCAATTGCCATGTTGTATAAAATAGGTATTTTGTCACACACATGCATCCACACACGCATGCACACACACAAAAATAAATAGCAAAGACCTCTTGGCATAGCATCTGGCAATAAAGAATTTATACCTGTGTTTTAGTGAAATTCATCTTCTGCATGTTCTATATGCAGCAAACCTAGAAGCAAAAATTATAAAACATCAAAGCCATGCAAAAGTAGTCAATCTTTTACCTATACTTTTCCACGACTTCTAGCTATGCTAAGTGCTAACTTTAAGCTTTGTCAGGAAATAAATACTTACGGCATGAGCACGAAAGCTAAATAAACACAGCATCAACACAGTTGATTAAATCCCCTTAGCATTATATGCAAGAATTATTCAATTTTAATTTACATATGGATGGTTTATCCCACAGACATGGATATAGATATGATTATTTAGATATAGATGTAGGATAGAGAGATAATAGAAAGATGATAGATAATAAATTTTAGATGATCTATATATAAATACAGACATGATAGATGAGATACAGAGATAGATAACTTTAAAATATGATCTACAACTTGGGTCAGCGATCTACAGTGTGTGGGTCAAATCCAGGTGCTACTTGTTTTTGTACATCAAGTTTCATTGGAACACAGACATGCCCATTTGTTCATATGTTGCCAGTGGCTGTTTTTCCAGAAGTTATGACAGAGACCACATGGTTCTCAAAGCCTAGTATATTTATAATATGGTCCTTTACAGAAAAAAGTTTGTAAATACCTGATATTGACCACATGCCAGTCTGTCATGATGTAAGAAGCTTGTATTAAAATCAATGACCATTTTCTCTCCTCATGATTCTGTGGTTCAGGGATGAGGGTAAGACTCTTCTGGGTGTTTCTTCTATTCCACATGTCATTGGCTTGTATTATTATATTATTCACTCAGGTATTCAGCTCTGAATACATTGACTTTTTTGTTCACATAACAAATACCTGCATGGCATAAGACCCTGACCATAAAAAGTTTTTAGGGTACTCAGACTTCTTACATACAAACTGTGTCCAGGTTGCAAAGTTGGAAGCTTGAGATTTCCTAAGTCCTGGACTCAGTTGGGGTTACAAAAAATCACCTCTATCAACTTTTATTGATCAAAACAGATCACAGGGCAGCACAGATCCAAAGGGAGGGGAAATTAACTTCACCTCATGGTAAGGCCATGAAAAAAGCAATTGTGATAAAAGAGACTGTTGCAGCAATCTTTAGAATCACAATCTACCAGAAGTGTGGTTAGTGGCACAATTAACTTGCATTGAGACTTACACTCTTCAGCTGATCACAGAATGTTAACTAACAGTTTGTAGAACCACCCTTCCATACCTGGGATAAGTCTACTTGATCATGGTGTGTAATTCTTTTAATGTTTTGTTGGATTCAATTTCCAAACATTTTGTTGAGAATTTTTGCATCTATGTTCATAAGAGAAATTGGTCTGTAAATTTCTTTTCTTGTAGCTTATATATGTGGCATTGGTTTTAGGATGATGTTGGCCTCATAGAATGGTTTGGGTAGTGTTCCCTCCTCTTCAATTTTTGAAGAGTTTGAGTAAGATTGGTGTTAATTCTTCTTGGAATGGTTGGTAGAATTCACCGGTGATGCCATCTGGTCCTGGGCTTTTATATCTTGGAAGTCCTTTGATAATTGATTCAATTTCTTTACTTATAATTAGTCTATTGAGGTCTTCTATTTCTTCTGGAGTCAGTGTAGGTTGTTCATGTGTTTCTAGGAATTCATCCCTTTCAATTTGTGGGCATACAGGCATTCATAATATCCTCTTATGATACTTTTTGTATCTGTGGGGTCAGTAGTAATGTTGCCCCTCTCATTTCTGATTTTATTTGCTCTCTTTTTTTAGTTTGTCAGTTGAGCTAATTGTTTACCAATTTTATTGATCTTTTCAAAGAACTAACTTGTGGTTTTGTTAATTTTCTCTTTTGTCTTTTATTCTCAATTTCATTTATTTCTCCTCTAATCTCTGTTAGTTTTTTCCTTCTGCTTGCTTTGGGATTAGTTTGCTGTTCATTTTCTAGTTTCTACAGCTGTGCATTTAGGTCTCGGATTTTAGCTCTTTCTTCTTTTTTAATGTAATTGTTTAGGGCTATAAATTTCCCTCTCAGCACTGCCTTTGCTGCATCCTATAAGTTTTGATATGTTATGTGCTCATTTTCATTTGTCTCAATATATTTATTGATTTCATTTGCAATTTCTTCTTTGACCCACTGATTGTCTAAGTCTGTTATTTAATTTCCATATATTTGTGGTTTTTTCAGTTCTCCACTTGCTTTGATTTACAGTTTCATTCAATTATGGTAAAAAGAAGAAGCTCTGCATAATTGCAATCTTTTTAAATTTATTGAGATTTGTGACCCAGCATGTGGCTGTATCATGGAGAATGATCCATGTTCACTTGAGAATGCATATCCTGTTATTTTGGGGTGCAATGTATTGTATTTATCTGTTAGGTCTTTATATTATTCAAGTTCTGTTTCCTTATTGATCTTCTGTCTAGATGCTCTGTCTGTTGATAGAGGTGTCTGTTTCTCTCTTCACTTTTGGTAGTGTTTGCCTCATGTACTTTGAGGCACCATGGGTAGGTGCATAAATATTTATGATTGTTATTTCTACTTGGTAGATTGCCCCTTTTATTAATATATAATCTATTTCTTTGTCTCTTATAACAGCTTTTGGTTTAAAGTCTATTTTGTCTGATATTAGTATAGCTACTCCACCTCTTTTTTGGTTTCTATTGGCATGGGATATCTTTTTCCAAACTTTCACTTTCAAACTATTTGTGTTTTGGGGTCTAAGGTGAGTCTCTTTTAAACAACATGTAGTTGGATCCATACTTTTTATCCATTCTTCCATCCTGTATCTTTTGATTGAGGAGTTTAATCCATTTACATTTCTGTATAGTTGATCTTCTGTGATGGATATGACTGATCCTTTCCTCATTTCTATTTCTATATATTTAAAAAATACTTTCTTTGAGTTTACTCTGGAGTTTATTTTGCAATCCTACTTCTATGACCTACTAATGTGAAAATATACCAACTTGGCTTCAGTAGCATACCCATCCACTGCTCCCAGATCCCTCTGTTTCCCCTTTTTATACACATCAACTCCTCCCAAATCTCTCTGCTTCCCCTTTTTATGTTGTTTCCTCCCCATTTTACCACATTATATTTTGCATGTCCATTATCAGGAAATATGCTTTTTTTTGTATTCTTATTCTTATAGGAATTAAAGAGTAGAATTGTTTATTGAGGATACAGTACTAGTAGGTTTTGCCTTTTCCCTTCTAGCTACCCTTAGTGATGATCTTCTTTTCTTCACACTACTGCAAGCTTCTCCTCCTTCCTGTCTTTTCCTTTCAACCTGAAGAATTTCCTTTAATAATTCTCATAGGGCAGGTCTCTTGTAGATTAACTCTCTCAGTTTCTGTGTATCTCTGAATATTTTAAACTCTCCCTCATTTTTGAAGGACAGTTTTGCAAAATAAGAATTTGGGGCTGGCAGTGGTTTGTCTTTTACGATTTTAAGTATACCATACCAGAGCATTCTCACGCCAATGGTTTCTGATGAGAAATTGGCACTGAGTCTTGTTGAGGATCCCTTGTATATGATGAATCACTCTTCTCTTGCTGTTTTCAAAATCTCTCTTTATCTTTGGTAGTTAACATTCAGATTAGTACGTATCTCAGAGTAGTTCTTTTAGGATTTATTGGAGTACATTGCACTTCTTTGTCATGTATATTTATGCTTTTCAAAAGAGGTGGGAATTTCTCAGTTATTATTTCCTCAAACATTCTGTCTGTTCCTTTTCCCTTCTCTTCTCTTTCTGCTACAGCCATTATGCATGTTTGTGCTCTTCATGTTGTCATTCAAACTGCTGAGATACTCCTCAATTTTTTCTAATTTTTGTCTATCTCTTCTTCTTACTGTCATTTCAATTGCTTTGTTTTCTAGTTTGCTGATTCTTTCTTCTGCCCATTCAAATCTGTCATTGTATGCCTCTAGTGGATTTTTTTTTATTAAATTCAGTTTTATTGAACTACATTCACACACCATCATCCATGGTATACAATCAACTGTCCACAGTATGATACCATAGTTATGCATTCCTCACCACAATCTATCTCTGAACATTTTCCTTACATCAGAAAGAACCAGAACAAGAATAAAAAATAAAAGTGAAAAAAGAACACCCAAATTATCCACCCCATCCCACCCCATTTGTCCTTTAGTTTTTATCCCTGTTTTTCTACTCATCCATACACTAGATAAAGGGGGTGTGATCCACAAGGTCTTCACAATCACACTGTCACCCCTTGTAATCTACATTATTATATAATTGTCTTCAGGAGTCCAGACTGCTGGGTTGGAGTTTGGTAGTTTCAGGTATTTACTTCTACCTATTCCAATACATTAAAACCTAAGAGGTGTTATCTATATAGTGCATAAGAATGTCCACCAGAGTGACCTCTTGACTCCATTTGAAATCTCTCAGCCACTGAAACTATTTCGTCTCATTTTGCATCCCCCTTTTGGTCAAGAAGATACTCTCAGTCCCACAATGCCGGGTCCAGATTCATCCCTAGGAGTCATATTCTGCATTGCCAGGGAGATTTACAACCCTGGGAATCAGGTGCCACGTAGGGGGGAGATGCCTCTAGTGGATTTTAAATCTCTACTATTGTGCCTTCATCCCCATAAGTTCTGTTATGCTTCTTTTATACTTTAAAGTTCTTCTTTATGATCACACATTATCTTTATAACATCTTTTCTCTCTTTGTGAATATTTCCCTTCATCTCCTTGGGTATTTGTTTGAAACTCTTTGATTGGATTTTGTAAATTCTGTGTCTCTTCTGAAGTTTTCCTTGGTTCCTTTGACTGAGCCATATCTTCCTGTTTTTCAGTATGGCTTGTAATTTTTTGCTGATGTCTAGGTATCTGATTAACTTGAGTTAACTTATCCTACTTGTCTAGGGTTTTATTATTTATTATCTTTGCATTCAGGCTCTTCTTTGATACTTGGTCTAAATTATTATAGGTTTTAGAATAGCCCATGTTTAATTGATCAGGTTTTCTCAGCTGTTCTTCATCTGGTTCTTGATGTGTTATAATCAAGACATGTGGTATAATTTTTAAGATTGTACTTTTTGTGTAATTGTTTCTCCACCAGGAGAAAATTTCCTTTCCACTTTTCTTTCTCTAGGAAACTTGTTCTGATGGTTTTTATGCAGAATTTTATCACCATCTCCTATGTTTTGCTTAAATTTTCTCCCTCACTCATTGACCCATTTTCCTTATTCTTTTTAGTTCTAGGAATTCCTGTATTACAGTACTTTGGTTTACTAATTTTTTTTCTCTGTGAGGCATTTCTACCTCTGGTTTCTTCCCCAATATTGAATCTTGCCGCAGATAGCTGGATGGGGTCAATCCAGAAATTTGTGTAATACAGAAAATTCAGTTTTGCATTTAAGTGGTCCAAGTAAACAGAAACTGGATTGAGTGAGCACAGTATTTTCCAGCTGTTATTCAACATTGCACTGGAAGTTCTAACCAGAGCAGTTGGGCAAGAAAAAGAAATAAAAAGCATCAAAATTGGAAAGGAAGAAGTAAAGCTTTCACCATTTTCAGATGACAAGATCCTATATATCAAAAGCCCAGGGCAATCTACAATGAAGCTACTACAGCTAATAAATTCAGTAAAGTGAAGGGGTAAAACATCAACATTCGGATATCAGTACTGTTTCTGTACATTAGTAGTTAGGAATCTGAGAAGGAAATCAAGATGAATTTCCATTTACAAAAATCAAGTATCTGAGAATAAATTTTACCAAAGATATAAAGGACTTGCACACAAAAAACTACAAAACTTTACTAAAAGAAATCAAATAAGCCCAAAATAAATGGAAGGACACTCTGTGGCCATGGATTGGAAAATCAAATATCATTAAGATGTCAATTCTATGTAAAATGTCTTACTGATTCAATGCAGCCCTAATCAAAATTCCAGGAGCCTACTCTGCAGAAATGGAAAAGCCAATTATCAAATTTATTTAGAATAGTAAGCAGCCACAAATAGCCACAAACATCCTTATATAGAAAAACAGAGTTGAAGGATTCACACTTTCTGAAATTAAAGCATATTACAAAGCTACAATGGTCAAAAGACAGCTAGTATTAACACAGGGATAGATATATTGATGAATGGAATTGAATTGAGATTTCAGAAATACACCCTCACATCTATGGTCAATTGATTTTTGACAAGTTTTGAATTCCACTCAATTTGGAAAGAATAGTCTCTTCAACAAATAGTGCTGGAAGAAATGGATGTCCATATGCAAAAGAATGATAGGGGACCCCATATCACACCATATACAAAAATTAGCTCAAAATGGATCAAAGATCTAAATATAAGAAACAGGTCTGTAAAATTCCTTGAAGAAAATGTGAGGCTGCATCTTCAGTATCTTGGGTTAGGCAATGGTTACTTATACTTTATACACTCAAAGCACAAGCAATGAAAGAAAAATAGATGAATAGGACATCCTCAAAATTAAAAACTTTTGAGGATCAAAATACCTTGTCAGGAAAATGAAAAAAAAAAAAAAAAAAAAAAAACCCTACTCAATGGGAGTAAATATTTAGAAATCACATATCCAATCAGTATTTAATATCCAGAATATATAACAAAGTCTTACAACTCAACAATAAAAAGACAAATGACCCAATTTAAAAATGGGCAGATGACTTCAATAGATATTTCTCCAAAGAGGATATGCAAATAGCTAAAAAGTACATGAAAATACGCTCAATATAACTAGCTATTAGGGAAATGCAAATCACAATCACAATGGGATATCATTTCACACCCAATAGAATGGTTACTGTTAAAAAACAAAACAAAATGAAAAAAAAAAAAAACAAAAAAACAGAAAACTACAAGTGTTGAAGTGGATGTGGTGAAACAGGAACAACTCATTCACTGTTGGTGAGAATAGAAAATGGTTCAGCTTCTGTGTAAGACAGTTTAGTAGTTCCTTAGGAAGCCAAGTATAGTATAACATATGACCCGACAATCCCTCTGCTAGGTATATACCAGAAGAATTGAAAGCAGGGACTCAAACAGTTATTTGCACACCTACATTCATAATGGCCTTATTCACATTTGCCAAAGATGGAAGCATCCTAATTGTCCATCAACTGATGAATGAATAAACAAAATGTGGTACATACATACAATGGAATGTTATTCAGCCATAAAATGGGATGAAGTCCTGATGCATATGACAAACTGGATGAAACTTGAGGACATTATGCTGAGTGAAATCAGCCAAACACAAAAGGAAAAATGCATGATCTCACTGATGTGAGCTAATTATAATAAATCATCCCCTAGAGTTAGAATCTAGAATATAGGTTCCCAGGGGATAGATTGGGATTGGAACATGCGGAGTTAATGCTTAATTTGTATAGAATTTCTATTATGGTTAATTTTAACGGTTTGGAAATGGATGGTGGTGATTGTAGCATGTTAATTTGAGTGCAATTAACAGCACTGAATTATATAGATTAATATGGTTAAAAGAGAAACTTTAGGTCTTATATGCTACTAGAATAAAAATTAAAACATAAGACTGTATAATACAGCGAACCCTATTATAGACAATGGACTATAGTTTATAGTACAAGAATGTTCTTTCATGAATGATAACAAATCTATGACACTAATACAAGGTGTTGAAATGGGGTGGTGTAGGAAAAAAATACACCTAATGCAAACTATGGATGATAGTTAAATACTATTTTAATAATTATACATTAATTGTAACAAAGGTAATTAGTATTAAAAAATTAGTATGATTACAAAATGTGCTATCATCCATTCTAACAAATATTCCACTCCAATGCAAGGTGTTGGTGTTGAGGTGGTATATAGGAATCCTGTATCTTATGCATGATTGGTCTGTAAACCCACAAATACTCTAATAAAATTTTTGAATTAAAAAGAAGTTTTTAGGATGGTACCTTGTCTGAGCAATACACTGGGAGGCAATGGGCTAGATACTAGAATGTTACATGAAGAATTCAGGCTTCTTTTAATTATCTTAATAAAATATTATAACATATTCATTTTATGCTAAATTATGTATTTAGGTATAGAAAAACTTCTAAAGAGGAGTTTGCCAATAAATACCCCATACTGCATTTCTAAAACATAGTTTTCCAAATGGAATACTATTAGAAATTTGTCTTTGCTTAATCAAATTAATGATACTTAAAAAGGCTGTGTATGAATCCATGAAAGCAGCTCTTATTCACCTTAAAAAAGTATGCTTGTTTTTCTATATAATTTGACCTTATGCTTATCAGATGTTATAAAATCTGACTGAAATAGACTCTTTTTCTGGTAAAAAGAAGTATCTTAAGTGTAGCTATAATTACAAAGGTACAGGTCATGATCTCTCAAATAACTTCAAGGCTTTCAATATTTTATAAATTATATCCATGAAGTAAAGAATTTTCACTCATTATCACCTGAAGAAGTGAAAAAGTTTGGTCCTTAAAGTGAACAACTAGATATTCTCTGTATTTCTATGTGGCATGAAATGTTAGGAATTTTTTCACTGTTCAGTGAATTGCTGAGATCATTTTTAAAAAGTTGGTCTTCCAAAAATTTAAAAAAAATAAATTAAAAGTTGACAAAATGTACAGTTAAAATTTTACTTGTTAATAAACAAAAGGAATTAAGCTGTTAAATGAAATAATACCACATAAAGAATTAATTGAAATGTACATAATGTCTGATAAATATATGTCATTTAAGCCCTTCAATTAGTCTGATATATCTAATTAGATAATTTGAGGTAAAGATAAAGGCACTTTATAAAAATAAAAGCTTTAAATTAAAAGACTTGCTGAGAAAAAGGTGAAATTATGTCATCAATAATTTCTACAATCATGTCTTTCAGAGGCTCTTCATTTAGCCGCCATCTGAAACTGAAGGAGTCTTGCATGCTGCCCCAGAGGCATAACCACCATGTGTTAAGGAGCGGACCATACATACTGTTCTAGTCTGCTAATGCCACCAGAATGCAAAAAGAAATGGATTGGCTTTTATAAAGGGGGGTTATTTGGATATACAGTTACAGTCTTAAGAGCATAAAGTGCCCAAGGTAACACATCAGCAGTTGGGTACCTTCACTGGAGGATGGCCAGTGGCGTCCGGAAAACCTCTGTTAGCTGGGAAGGCACGTGGTTCGCATCTCCTCCAAGTTCTGGTTTCAAAATGGCTTTCTCCCAGGACATTCCTCTCTAAGTTGCAACTTCTCTTCAAAATGTCACTCTCAGTTGCTCTTGGGGTGTTTGTCTTCTCTTAGCTTCTCCAGAGCAAGAGTCTGCTTTCAATGGCCATCTTCAAACTGTGTCTCATTTGTAGCTACTCTCTCAGCTTTCTGTGCATTCTTCAAAGTGTCCCTCTTGGCGGTAGCAAGTTCGTTCCTTCTGTCTGAGCTTATATAGTGCTCCAGTAAGCTAATCAAGGCCCACACTGAATGGATTGGGCCACACCTCCATGGAAACTATCCAATTAGAGTCATCACCCACAGTTGGGTGTGTTGCACCCCCATGGAAACACTCAAAGAATTACAATCTAATCAGCACTAATATGTCTGTCTGCCCACACAAGATTACATCAAAGATAATGGCGTTTTGGGGGACATAATACATTTAAACCAGCACACATCCCAAGAAAAGTTTTCATTTAAAAACATTTTTGGATGTTTTCATCCTTTGGTAAGAATTTTAGTGTAAGATATACTAACATGCTATTTATATAGGACATATTCTATTTATATATTTGTATATTTGCACATCCGCAAATGTAGAAATCTAGTGAAGATAAGATCAACACTGGAAAAGACATGTGGCAGTCATACTTTTCATTACCTACTCTTAGATATTTGCTCTCTGGCTGCAGTAATGGCCAACATTATCCAAGATTCTCCCACCTCCATGCTTCTGTTTCCTCTTAAAGTGGGTTTAAATATACTTAGAAACATCAGAAAGAGTTGACTTCCTGTTTTACAAAAATAATTGAATAACGTCACTCTTCAAAATTTTGTTCTTTTATTAAATACCTCCTATTTGTTTAATAGGAAAACAGTACACTCAGAGAGAGAGACAGATAGCCCAAACCTAGTCCAAATAAGAGAGATCACTGCTTAATGTGTGAAATAAATGAGTCAAGGTAAAATTAGATTGAAACACAATTTAAGAGTAGATAAGCTGAGCACTGTAATTCAGGGCAGAGACTCTGGACCACAACTGCCTGGATTCAAGTCCCAAATGCACCAATTTGTTGTGCGGTCTAGAAATAGTGGCTTAATCTCTCTATGCCTCCATTTATTCATCTGTAAAATGAGAATATTACCAGTATATGCCTCATAGTGTTATGATAAGTAAATGATTTAATACGTTATGTGCTTAGAATAGTACCTGACACCAATTAAGCACCATTTAGGGTTTGCATTGATTATCATGATTATAATGATTGTCATCTTTAACATTGCTAATGTTTAGCATTAATTTGACTATTTCTTTGGGAATCATAAGCTCAGTGGAGGATGGATTAGAAAAAAGAATTTTGTGGCTAAATTATTTTAAAGAAAGATGGCAAATAAATTTCAAAACAAAGAAAAAACTTGGAAAAGCATAACATGTTCAAGAGATACAAATATTGTAGTAGGCTGGAACATGGGGTTGAGGCAAAAAGTTTAAAATCTGTGTTACTCATTCGAGTCCTAGGACAAATGGTAAGATGAGACATGACACAATTGGGTTTGCATTTAATAATGGCAGTTTCAACAAGAATGTGTGATGGATACATAGGCTGGAGAGAGAGGATTAAGGTTCAAGCTCTTGATGTGAGACCTGGAGTTGTGTTCCTCAGGAATTTAGCTAGACCCACTTGGATGAGTCTCCCCAATATCTGCTGCCTGTTAATAAGGTTCTAGTGTTTTTGTTTTTGTTTTTTTTGTAGAAGTTTTGTTTTCCTGGAGTACAAAAAGAACATTTGGTGGTGGAGAATGAGAAGATAGGCAGATTTCCACACATAACCTTGGCCAAGATTAAGCCCGAGTCCTGAAAGTGCAAAAATCTAACATGGGTAACCTAATAATTAGTATGTTTATAACACTACATTTAGAGGGTACTAATTTTGCTTACAAGCTATGTTAGGTAGAATAAAGGCCCTCTAAGTAGTCCATGTTTTAATTCCAAGAATCTGTGAATATATTAGGATACAGGGCAAGGGGGAATTAAGGTTGCAGATGGAATTAAGCTTGCTATCACATAACCATAAGAAGCAGAGATTAATCTGAATTATACTTGTTGGGCCAATGTTATGACAAGAGTCCTTTAAATGTGGAAGATGGAGGCAGAAGAGTTGGAGTCAATGCAACATGATGTGAAATGACATGACCAGTCCTTGCTGTCTTTGAAGAAGGAAGGAGGACAAAGCCTAGGAATGTGGATAGTCTCTACACGCTGGAAGAGGTGAAGACATGGACTCTCCCCTAGAACTTTCAGAAAAGAACACACCTTGATTTTAGCCATAGAGACTCATTCCAGACTTGTAACTCCCAGAAATGAAAGATGACCTTTTGTTGTGTGAAGTGCTAAATTTGTGATAATTCGTTACAGCAGCATTACAAAACAAATTATTTTGTCTCATCCAGATACACTAGGCACAGACAGTGTCCCTGGCCCAATTAACAATTGAAAGCAGACTTTCCTCACCTCCCCACCTATTTTATTTTATTCTCATTTCTCTTATGACCTAACCTGTAATAATAAACTTCCCACCAAATGCACACATAGAAAAGTCTGTAACTACAGCCTTGTGTTATACTGCTTTGTATTTATGATATGTGATTTTTTACATTGTTTTCATGGAAGGAAGTCTAAGGAAAAAAGAAAAGTAGATTGTTATAATGAATCTAACAATATGTTCCTTTACATTTCTCCTAGAAAACAATAAAATAAATTTCACCATGAAGAATATAAAACTCATCACCACCACCAGAAGAGAGCTAAATCTGAAAACAAAGAAAGTATTGAAAAGGAAAAATTTTATTTTCACTTGTGGTCATGTGGAGAGACACAGCACACAAGCACACACATGCACACACACATGAAGAACTAATTTGAAATATTCTGGTGCCTGCAAGTTTCCTGTAGGTTAGTTCCTGCTGTGGTAAGAACTGACCTGATTTGCACTGATATGCAATGCTTTTCCTAGGAAAATACTTCCTGCAGAGAAGTGACTTCAGGTTGTTCTTGTTTGGAACAGATCATTATATTGTACATGCATGGTTATATCTTATTTACCTTTAGACACATTTATTTTATACAGAAAACATTCTCAATTTCTATCATTACAAATTTTGTTTAACTTCAGAAATAAATTATTCACCCTAGCGAACACAGAGACAGCAAAAAAGTATGGTATCATATTTTTAAGAGGAACTAGAATACATGATGAATCACAATAAAGATTGTAATGGTATCCTCATTAAATTCAGAGAATCAGCTCTGGTACTTTTCTGATATGGTATTTGATGACAATAACTACAATTAATCTTGCATGAAATTTTGCCTAATCCTGTAATACAAAAATTTTATTTTCTCATCTAATTGCTTATTCTAAGTGAAAAGAAAAAATGTCAAGATTGTCAAGGAGAGTAAGAAAATTAGAAATAAATGGCATAGAAAAAACTTGCATGCAGAATAAAGTCGGTAGATTTTGAGCATGTGGCAACTCATTTGAAGGGAACTCTCAAAAGAGTTTTATTTTAAAATGATGTCAACCTAAGAGTATTTTAATATCAAAATAACTGATAGCTTCCTGATATCTATATACATACATTTATTTTAGCTTTTAGTGCTCTATCAGAACTGGTATTTATGTAATTATAAATTTGATATTAAATTGTAAATGGAGGATGGTACTAATATATACTGTAATTGAAGATGGAACTATCTTTAAAAGCAGCGTTAATAACTGAACCCATTTTAAAAATAACAAAACAGAAAGCTTTTACATATGACTTACCCTGTCAAACCTATTTCAGATTGGTAGCATAGTTACTGATAATTTAGTACATTTTAAATAAATAAATAATAGATAAGCCATTGCCCATTGGAAATGTTCACCATTAATCAGACTCTCTGATTAATATTAAGAGTAGGCAATTAATTTACCATATACCATATATACATAATTGAACAAATCACAAGTATACAACTTGATGAATTTAACAAAACTGACAAACCCATATAATCATTCCATAGGTATAATGGGCTAGACAATGCTTTATTTTACTTTTAAAGAATCAAGAGAGTTTTCCAAAAGGGGAGGAAGGTGAAATCTACAAAATGTTAAGTAAAATATCATTTCAACTTTACAAAAATTATAAGAAGGAAGGAAAGAAGTTCTTTATCAGACTGTTTTAAAATAAATACAGAGAGCTGGAGAAGCAAGTAGATGTATGCTCAGAGCAAGGTCTGACCCAAAAATCTTATTTATTTTTTCATGGCTGCTAGGCTTGACATCAGGGAATTGTTGATGGGGAACATATTGGATCTACCATATTGAATATGAAGAAGGAATCAACATGTATTTATAAAATGTGATTTTTGTACCAAACTAGCCAAGGAAAGAGCACTCAAGAAAGTGTTCTGCACAGATAGAATTATTTGAGTTCTGAATAGAATTTTAAGGTTGCCATGCTCTTTCATGCTGATGATGTTTACAAAGCAGAATTCTAATATTTTTAGAATTCTTCTTGTTCTTTGTAGAGTACCTGAAAATTAAACATCACAGAGAAAGAGAGATTACTTTGGGAATTGAAAGGAAAGCTGTGAAGCATATTAATACTTTTTGACTTCTTAAGAAGCTGCACATAAATTAACATCAAGTGAATTTCAAAAGACACCCACAAAACAGGAAAACTATTTTGTGTTTTGTTTTCTTCTAAAAGATATGATTGGATACAAGAAATAACTCAGTTTTTCAACAGTTAACTCTGAAAACTGATCCCCAATAGTCACACATTCAAGCAAAGAAATTTGAGATATTTGCATTTCTCCTAACAAGATGGATTCTCTCAGAATATGCTTATTCAATTCTCTTAGAACAGTTTCTCAACTTCAGTGTGCAAATGAACTACTACAGGAGCTTTCTTCCCACATAATTCCCTGTGCTCTACATTCAGAGACCCTGATTTGGTAAATCAAGGATGGAACCCAGAATTCTGAATTGGTAATAATCATGTCCAGGTAATTTTTGAAAGTAATTCAATTAGTAGCAATTGGTATTCATGATTCAGAAATGCAAGTATTTCTATTTGCGATTTTGTGTCTGCGCAAGCCAGGCTGCTATGACAAATACTGTACAATGGGTTATCTTTAAAAACAGGAATTTACTGGCTCACAGTTTCGGAGGCCAGAAGTCCAATTAAAGGCATTGACTAGAAGGCTTGAATCCTCCCAGAAGAGGTAGCATTCTGGCTGGTCAGAAACTCTGGGTTCCCTTGCTTTCCCATCACATGACAGTAACCTTTCCTTTCTCTTCCAATTCCTGCTGACTTCGGACTTCTCCTTGTGGCTTTCTCTGACTCTGTTTCTGGTTTCTTTCTCTTTAAAAGGGCTCTGGTAATCCAAATTAAGATCCAGCTTCATTCACTTGGGCTACACAATTTGAAATAGCACCTTTAAGAGATCCTATGTACAACAGGTTCACCTGCACAGGAATGCAGATCACGATTAAGAACATGTCTAAACTGGGTATATAATTCAACCTCCCACACTTCATTCATAGAATATTGCACAACTCTCCGTGATTTAATCAAAAGTTTTGATTTCATTACTCCTTAGTCATTCTACAATATATGTAAAGATTCAGGCCAAGTAAACAGCATTTGAATTTGCATTAATACTTCCAATTATTTAACCCAGTATTAATTTAATTAGTACCCTACACCTCTGCTAAGATAACATCTAAGGAGTTACACATAGAGATAATCTGAATTTACTGAACTACCAGAAAGTAGTATGATATAATTTGATTTCCTCATAAACACAGAGCTATAACTAACTTTTGAAACTTATTTAATCATGGCCAATTCTATGCAAAGCATTGTTCTAGGTGGAATGATAAATAAAATATATGCACTACACATTGTTTTAGTTTGCTAAAGCTGACAAAATGCAATATACCAGAAATGGGCTGGCTTTAACAATGGGGATTTATTAACTTAATTTTACAGTTCTGAGACCATAAAAATATCCAAACCAAGGCATCAACAGGACAATACCTCCTTCCTGATGACCAGCTACCAGTGATCCTAAACTCCTCTGTGACATGGCCAGGCACGTGGCATCATTTGCTGATCTTCCCCTTCTCTCCCAGGTTTCATTTCTTCCAGCTTCTGGCTTCAGTGGCTTCCTTGCGGAGCCTCTGTCTCTCAGCTTCTCCGACTTTTCTCTCTTTTAGCTTCTCTATGTGTTTCCCTGAATTTCTTCTCTTAGCTTCTCTGGGGCTTTTTTGTATGACTTTTCCCTGTCTTTTATCCTTTTATAAATAACTCCAGTAAGAAGATTAAGACCCTACCCTTCTACCTGAATGAGGTAGATCACATCTGAATTTACATTAAGAGCTTACTCATCAAAAGATTCTGCTTATAATGGATCCACAGCCAAGGAGTAGATTAACTTAAGAGCATGCTTTTCTGGGGTGAAAACCACTTCAAACCATCACACCATTCTATATAGAGGGTAGGATAATATCAAGAGCATGGGGTGAGTGTGTGGGGGGTGGGGTGTAGATTTATCTTCTACTTGTCTGGAAACAGGAGACTGAAATAAAATTACTATTTATGAAATACCAACTCTGGGTCAAGCATTCTTCCTGCTTCACATATTTTACCTTGTGTCCTCACAAAATCTTCACCAGAAAGGTCTCCTCATTTTACAAATGAACAAGGCAGGGATGAGAGCTCACATAACTTGCTCGCTAAGGTCACGTGTAGTATCAATGTTGTGCTTCTTAAAAGATTCACTCCTGTATTTTTTTATTCTTCTGTGATTTTTGTTTTTACTGATAATGTTTTCTGCTAATTTTTAGTCTGATTTAATGATATTTATTGTATGCTGGACTCATCATTGATATATGAATCTAGAATGGTTTCAAAAGTTTTGTCATTTGACAGAAGTAGACATTAGATGGTTCCTCCAAGTGGCAGACCTTCTTCCCTATCATCCTGGAAGGTTTTCCCACTACTATCAAAGCAGCTGTCACTCCTAGACTAGCAGTTTCCTACAGATTACCACAACATCACAATTGCTCCTAGCACCAAACTCTGAAAAAAAAATGATGCTGAAATGAGTCTCATAGCCCTTAAAATTCAATGGCTATTATGTTTATTTCTTTTCAGCAAATATTTATTGAGAAACTACTTGGTAACAGAAATCTTATTAAGCACCTAGGGTAGACATAATAATAATGTACAGAAATAAAAATATACTCTCTTTTTGTGTCCTGGTGTTTTCATTTTTGAGGGGACACATATACCAATAGTAAATAAACATAATATAAGCAAAAAAGATAATGAGTAAGAACATGTTGAAGAATTGTGGGGAGACTTTGGAGTAGGAATCTCCAGGACTTGGTCCTTCCACCAAAGCAACTATTTAATATGCAAGAACTGTCTAAAACAAATATTTCAAAACTCCAGAGGCCAGAAGAAAACCGTAGAGCATACAGGGAAGAGCAGGAGGAAAATGCTGATAAATTATGGTAAAGAAAAGTAAATTGCTATCTCTGTGTGTGGTGACCAGTGCCCATCCCCCATTCTCATGGCAGACTGCTGTGGAGTCCAGTTCCTGTGTAGCTCACTGCATACGGAAAGGGACGTAAAAATCCTCTCCCCAAGAACCGGAGTAGGCATGGCTAACCACTGATCAAGGCTATTGATTAGCAAATTCAGATCACTGCCTCTGAGGGCAGCTATTGTTTCAACCCTCCCCTGATAGAGGCAGTGGGATGAAGACTTAAAGATGCTTCCTCAGGGCTGTTGGGGACAGTTAATTGAAGGGCTGCATTTGCTGGGCAGGGCAGGAAAACTCAGCTTTGGGAAGCTGTTAGAGAAGCTCTTGGCACCCTTCTTAAAGCTCTCCCCAGGGCACTTTGGAGCTGATCTGTGCCCAATTTGGGGTACCTACTGCTGTTTGGGCTAGGAAAGACTGACTTGGGGAAGTGCTCTCTGGTGTGCCCCTTCTTCCAGAATGTGCCTTCCAGGCAAAAGAAGCTTAAGACAATGAAATAAGTATAAAAACTACAGAGGTAGACAGTCTGGGACAAAGGCCTATTGGCTTCAAACACTTGGACAGGGAGGCCTATCTCTGGGAAACAGAGGGAACAACCAAACTGCTGTAAACAGGAGAACTCCAAAACAACTAATGAGCAAAAGCCCAGGACAAGACAGAGGTCCAGAAAGACAGAGAAAACCTTGCACACTGAATTCTCCTTGGGCAGAACTTCCTGATAGGATGACCAAAGTGCAGGGAAGGATCTGTCTTATGACCAGCTAGTTACAAAACCAAGAAACAGACATCCCATAAAATAAATCCCAGGGTTAGCCTTTTACAATATTAAAATGTAGAGTGCAAAATAAAAGAGTGCAAGACAAACATAGAAGCAGGAAATGATGGCCCATCCAAAGGAAGAGGCAAAAATACAGAAAACACTGGCAAAGAAGACAAATATGTGGATACAGTAAACAAAGTCTTTTAAAAAAAATCACCTTTAAATTTCTCAAGGAGATGAAGGAAAATGCAGAGAAAGAACTAATGGGTATCAGGAAACCAATGATTGAGCAATATGAGAGTCTTAGTAATGAAATAAAATTTTAAAAAGGAACCAGACAGAACTACTGGAGTTGAAGACCACAATAAATGAAATGAAAAATTCTCAGGAGTGTTTCAAAAGTAGATTAGAGCTGGCAGAAGATAGAATCAGTGAACTTGGAAACAAGGTACTTGTTTTCTGCTGGGGAGCAGAAAGAAAAAAAAAGAAATATTTAAAGCAAAAAAGGCTTATGAAAGCTTTGTGATACCATCAAGTGTACTAATATATACCTTATGGGAGTCCCAGAAGGAGAAGAAAGAGATAAAGGGATATTCAAAGAAATAATGACAGAGAATTTCCCAAACTTAGCAAAAGACATAAATATACATGTAGTAGCTTAAACCTGTTATGTACCCCAGAAAAGGACATATTCTTTTAATCAATTCCTGTGGGTGCAAATCTGTTATAGTTGGACCTCAAATTCGTACTTTAATCTGACACCCCTTTTCCCATGCTCAAATTACACACAGATAAATATCTCCTTGAAATCTCCATTTGGATGCTTAATAGCAAGTACAAAGGTGAATTCCTCATCTTCTTCTTAAAATATGTTTAATTTACAGCTTTCCCTATTTTAATTTATCACAATTCCCTCTCTTCAGTTTGCCAGGTCCTGAGGGTAACCTTAGAATCTGGGGTTCTTGTGATTGTCATAAAATGGGAAAATATATACAGAATGGATTTAAGAAAGAATGATGGGCAATGAGCATTGTGGGTATAGGTAGGGGGGAGGGTTTCCGTGGCTCCATTTTCACTGCTTATGATGCAGGAGAAAACCCAGGGAAGTGTTAGTAGTGCCTATGAATCAGTTTGGTCTTGGACATTTGGGGAGTACGGGGGCCATGACTGCATACTCCCTTTTAAGCATATAACCATCTCCACCTCTAGGATTGTGCGAACATTGAGCAGAAATGTTTCATCTGCTTACTCTTTCTGATGCCAAGCTCTAGGACTCCAACACCTTTTTGTTCTTGCACAAGTGGCCAGAAAATTCTACAAAGTCTTTTGAATTAGAATATTTAACCAAGAAAAACCTAATCCTTGACACAGCCAGATTCAGCCTAGGTGCACTGGCTACCTGGTTGACCTAACTGTCATAAAGATTAACAACCAACTAGGGTAAGGGGGGTGGAATAAAATATCAGGGCGGATCTTGCTGCTATGTCTGTCTAAAAAATGTAGTATGATTTATTCATACATGCAATTCTCCTTTGTTATTGGAGACTCAAGATCTTTAACTGACTCTGTCAATTTGAACTCCAAATTTACAGAACCAAATTAAATACCTTCTTTAGCTTACCTTGTGTGACTCTATGTATTCACTTCAATCTTAAAGCCAGATTTAATGCCTATAGAGATTGTTCCAATATTAAATAGGTGTAGCAATTAAGAATGATGTTCTCTATTCTTGCTGTTCATCTTCTAATATAACAATGAAAAGTGTGGTGGAGTCATGTAGGATTAAGGCATTTGGGGTTTTAGGGGTGAGTCCATCAAATTTGAAGGTTTCTGGCATTTTGATATGTACTTCTAAAAGAGAATGAAAACCATTATATCCAAGCTGTGCTATCAATATAGATGCTAAATCTGACTTTAAATTTAGGAGGTAAGACTATTGGCATAGGCCATAAACTCTGAGAAGATTGTGACATATAATGTATCCCCAATGACTCACATATCTCCTGACCCTTACGAGATGTTAAATGCTTCCTGCCTGTTTTTTGTTTTTTTGTTTTTTTTGTTTTTTTTTTTTTGAGTGAATTATTTATATCACCATTTTATGAAAACAAAAACCAGGCTGATGCTAACATAGCAAACAAGCAGCACAATCTATTTTACTACAATCCCCAAATGCCAGTAAAGTTTACTTCTCTTCTGACAGCTCAAAAATTGCAATTTGGAACTAAAAGCTTATCCCTACAATAAAGATTGGCTAGTGAAGTTTTACAAAGAAATGAGCAACTTGGCAGCTGGTTTGTATTTGAATCTTGTCGGAAAGGAGGTTCTCACCATACAAGGTTGTGCCCTCGATGTGTTAACAGGCTGTCCATTTAACCCAAAGGTCTCTTTGAACAGTGCAATCAAATTGTATGCTGTCACAATGCCATCCAAATGCATTAGAATGGTCTGTTACCAGCTGAAAGACCTTGTGTAAGCAACGAGTATGTTTATTGAGACTAAAACGAGTTGCAGCCAAGAAACTGAAAATGGAGCTCTGGGTAAAAAGGATAAGATCCTAAAACAGATTTTGACTTACAGACTTCAAGTATATAAACAGTGTTTCACTAAGACACTGTGGAGTTCCTAGACCAGAAGCATTAGCATCACCTGAAAATTTGTTAGAAATGCAAATTCTCAAGCCCTACCCAGGTCCTCTGTATCAGAAAGTCTGGAACTTGCCAGCAATTTGCTTTTCAACAAACCCTGCAGTTGATTCTGATTCAAGCTAAATCAAGAACAACTCCTCTAAGTACATTTTTTGGTGAAGCATTAAGAATGCTCTGTTTATTTTTACAGGGAAGACACCTTTTGCAAATTGACAATCATTATTATTGAGTAGTTGCCAATTTTATAGGAAGGAACTTTTTAAAACATCAGATTACTGAAATAATGGCACAGCTACAAACCTGAATACTAATAAATGTAATGTAATATTATTATTCATTGGGGTCCCTAATATTATGGAAGGGAAGAACAGGGGAAGTACCAAGAGATAATTACAATATTGTTATAAGTAACAACAAGGAAAGAAATTTGGGCAATAAACATCACCTTCAAAAATGTGTTGTTTTTTTATTTTTCACAAGAACATCCAATCTATTTATCCAGTAATTATGTAGTTTTAATTCTATTGATCTGCTCCAAATAGTTGGGTAAAATTTGAAAAACATATGCAAAAATTTGTGTTATTGATTCAACTTAGAAAATAATCACTTTCACACTTATAACTCACTCTGTTTGGGTCACCCACAATCTCCGTTTAGTTTCCTTCCTCTATCACCATGGAAAGGAGCTAAGTTGGACACTTGTGCTCACTCCAGAATTCATGTGTCTAATCTATATGTGTGTCCATGTGTGTGTGAGTGTGTGTGTATGCATATATGTGTTATGTATATGTACATATACATACAGGCCTAATATATATGGAGATAATATTTAAGGGGGATATCAGTCCCTTAAAATTTTACCATCTTATTTAATTGAACATATTTATAATATGCATGTATGTATTTTTAATGCTTTGTAGGATTACCTGAGAAACCATTTATCAACAATGAACTCATTTAAGCACACTAGGATCTCCATAATATGCCTCAGAGAGAGCTAATGATTTTTTTTTACCAGCTACCTCCCCAAACAAACTTCCCTGAGTCAACTATTTGACATCTATTCTTCCTTCTTCTATCATGATTTGTGCTACATGATTGGCATCTGTTAGGCTCTTGCTACATGCCATAGACCTTGTCTTCTAGCATTGTACTGTATCCCCTCATTTATATATGGGCTGCTTAATCTTTGTTCAAGTTTACTGTGCTGAGCCAATGTTTTTACTTGAGTCAGGTCTGTAATTCAACCAGTGACCCTGGGCCTGGCATTCATTACAGATTGTCTTTCAAAGAAGTAATGAAAAGTTAAATTTTTGGAAGAATTAATATCACAGAAACAAAGAAGTTTAGAAAAAAACATATAACAAAGCAGACTTGCTGGAATGTCTAACAAAATTATAAGAATGTATAACTTAACAGATTCATAGACACTTTGAATTTTAATTAATGTCAGATTAAGGGAAACAATTTTTAATGTTTATTGTATTTTGGCTCATTTTACTTTTTTTCTTTCTTAAAAAGCATACTGGCTAGATTCAGGGATGGAATGTTTGCTATTAATACAAAGATACAATTGTCCTTCCAAATTACATTGTTTCCTGAATATTCAAAATATATCCCCAGAGATTTAGGAGTACGCTTTTCTTCTTGCCATGCTCAGATACATCCAAAAAACAAAAATAAACAAATAAACAAACAAATCATCTTTAAAAAATTAAGATGCATGGCAATATTTGACCTTTATGGTTTTTGGCTATGTATTTGTTTAAAGATCTATTTAGGTACTACTTAGAGAAAATATTGTTATTCTTTGGTATTACAATTCATGAAATTTATGAAACTTTAAATTCTGTTTTATCACATAAAGTTATTAATATATATTTATTGAATGCCTATTATGTTGCACTTGGAGCTAGATGCTAAAAAGAACAAGGAAAATAAGGTGAATATGAACAATTCCCTGTCTGAAAGAGCCCACAGCTATCCTGATAAACAAATATCCATAACTAGTTTTATTAAATAGTTTTGCTGTCTAGTATCACAAGGAGAGATTATTTAATTCAGGTTTTTTGTATATTGTGTTCTTTATTTTTCTTAAAATTATCACAATAAAATTTCAAACACCAGTGTTATCTATACAATAATCTGAATATTCAGAAGGAATATTCATATTGAGAAACCTCAATACTATGTATCTTCATATTGAGAAACCTCTCCACCATCCAAAATTTACTTCACTGAAAATGGAATCACCCTCCTATTTGCCACCACAATGAATTGTAACTAAAATTGGTCAAATAATCATGCAAGAGAAAATGTGCTTAACAGCACTTAAGATAAGTTAGTTTTAGAAATGTAACCTAAATAATTCAGTTATTTTTAAATGAAAATCTCATGTTTCAGTCACAAATGAATACTTATGCAATCCTGGATTGTTCAAACTCTTCAGTTAAATTAGTATTAATTTCAGAAACAATACATATTAGGTAGAAAATCTAACATATTGATAATGTAATAAATGAACCAAATAAGGCATGTGTATATGTATATGTGAATATGAATATACACACAGATGCATGATTTCTTATGGAATTTGAAGGGAATAATTCAAATGAAAGAGTGAAAATCAATATTGGTAGAGAATTATATTGTGCAGCTTTCAAAGTTTATTGGAAAATAATATTGAACAAGAGTAAGAATAACATTTCCCTAAAAAAGAATTATATATATTACATTGAAACAAAATAACTAATTAATAAATGAAGAAAATATTCAAATTATTACTTAAATTCTTTTAAATACATGAGTAGAATTCTAAAATTTATCCTTAGCTTTTTAAATTATTATAATATTCATACCATAAAATTCACTCTATTAAAGTGTACAATTCAGTGATTCTTTAGAATATTCAAAAGTTATGTAGCCATCATTACTGTCTAGTTATAGAACATTTTCATCAACCTAAAAGAACTCCCATACTCTTTGGAGTCTTCCCATTCTCCTATCCCTGCAGTCACTGCAATCACTAATCTACCTTCTGTTTCTATGGATTGGTCTATTCTGGACATGTCGTATAAATTATAACTATGTGGACTTTTTGTCTGACTTCTTTCACTTAGCATAATGTTTTCAAGGTTCATTCCTTTGTATGACATCTCACTGTATACATATACCCCATTTTGTTTATTCATTTATCAGTTGATGGACATTTGTGTTGTTTGCAATTCTTGGCTACTATGAATAAAGCTTGTGAGAAAATAGGTCGGAAAGGTTTATGTGAACATATGTTTTCAGTTATCTTAAATTACACTTCCACCCCATTAGCAGTATCATTACTGGTCATATAGTTTCTCCATATTTAACTTTTTAAGAACTGTCAAACTATGTCCCAGCTGCACCATTTCATATTCCCACTAGCAATGTGTGGAAGTTCCTTCTCTCCACATTCTCATCAACAGTTTTTATGGTCTGTTTGGTTGTTGTTTTTGCTTTTTTATGGCCATCTGAGTAAGTCTGAAGGAGTATCTAATTGTGATTTTGATTAGCATTTCCCAATTGATCAGTGATGTTGAGCATCGTTTCAGGTGTTTATTGGCAGTTTGTTTATCTTTTTTAGAGAAAAGTTTATTCAAATATTTTCCCACTTTTAATTGGTTTGTCTTTTTATTCTTGAATTATTAGCTTTCTTTATATGTTCTAGATACCACACCTTTGTAAGATGCATACTTAGCAAATATATTCCCCCATGGGGATTATCTTTTCACTTTTTTGAAGGAGTCTTTTGAAGTACAAACATTTAAAATTTGGATGAAGTCCAATTAATGCAGTTTTTCTTTTGTCACTTGTGCTTTTGCTGTTCTATCTATGACATTACTATGTAATCCAAGCTTCTGAAGATTTATTGCTATGTTTTTTTTCTAAGGATGTTACAGTTTTAGCCCTTGTATATATGTCTATGATCCATGCTGAGTTAATATTTATATATGATGTGAAGTAAGTCCCCAAATTCATTCTTTTCTTTTGCATGGTGATATTTAGTTTTCCCAGCAACATTCCTTGAAAAGACTATTCTTTCCCCCATTGAATTGTCTTGACACCCTTTTCAAAAATCAGTTGACCATGGATGCTTGAGTTTATTTTTGGACTCTCAATTCTATTTCACTAAGTCCATCCATATGTGACTACCAAACTATCTTGATTATTGTATCTTTATAGTAAGCTTTGAAATCAAGAAGTGTGAGTACTCTGAATTTGTTTTTCTTTTTCAAGATTGTTTTGGTTCTTCTGGGTCCCTTACTAATCCTATAAATTTATGACCAGCTTTTTAATTTTTGCACAGGAAGGCAGTCAGGATTTTTATAAGGATTGCATTAAATCAGTAGATCATTTTGGAAGTATTACCATATTGAACATTTTAAGTCTTCTATTCCTTGAACAAGGGAAAGCTTTGTATTTACTTATCTATTCTTCAATTTCTTTGAACAATGCTTTGCTGTTTTTAATGTAAAAGTCATATAAATGTTTTTTTAATTATTTTCTAAACATTTTCTTTGGATGCTGTTATACATAGGTGTGGTTACTAGTGTATAGAATGCATGTGTGTATTGAAATACAAATAATTTTTTAAATATTTACCTTGTATCCTGAAGCCTTGCTAAACTTGTTTATTAGTTCTAACTTTTTTTTGTAGATTCCTTTGGATTTTCTATATACAAGACTATGTCATGTGCAAATAGAAATGTATTTACTTCTTCATTTACAATCTGGATGCCTTTTCAATATTTCTTTTCAAGCCAGAACTTTCCATACAATGTTGAATAGAAATGGCAAGAGTGGTCATCTTTGTCTTATGCCTGATCTTAGGACAAAACTTTTGGTTTTTCTCCATTAAGACTGATGGAAAATGTGGACCTTTTTTTTTTTTTTTTTTTTTTTTTTGGTAGATGTCATTTATTTGATTGTGGAAGTTCTCTTCTGTTCCTAGTGTCAATGTTTTTATCACGAAAGGGTGTTGTATTTATTTAGATGATTTTCTGCATCTATTGGGATGACAGGGTAGTATTTATGTTTCATTTTATTATTACTGGGTATTATATTGACTGATATCTAAAGGTGAACAAACCTTGGAATCCTGGGATAAATCACATTTGATCACCACTTGCAAAGTTTTAAATATATTTTCTGGATTCACCTTTGAATATCTTTTCCATCTATATTCATGAGAGGCATTGGTCTGTAGTTTTCTTTTCTTGTGATGTCTTGGTCTGCTTTGGTATCAAGCAATACTGGCTTCATAGAATGAGTTGGGAAATGATGACTCCTGTTCCTATTTTGGAAGAATTTGTGAAGGATTGGTAGCAATTCTTTAAATGTTTGGTCAATGTCTGTTTGCTCCCGGGATTTTCATTGCAGGAAATTTTTGATTAACAATTCAATCTCTTTACTTGTTATAGATTTATTCAGATTCCTGTTTCTTCTTGAATCAGTTTCTGTAGTTTGTGTCTGTATGGGTATTTGTCCATTTCATCTAGATTATTTAATATGTTGGCATATAATTTTTCATTGTATTCCCTTATAATCCTTTTTTATTTCTGTAAACTTGGTAGCAATGTCCCACCCCTTTTGTTTCTGATTTTAGTTATCTCCACTTTTTTTCCCCCAATCTAGCTAAAGTTTTGTCAATAATGTTGATCTTTTCAGAGAACCAACATTTGGATATGTTAAATTTCTATTTTTTTCTTTCTTTACTCTTGATTTTGTTGATTCATTCACTAAGTTTGCATTTCTCTTTCAAGTTTTATAAGGTAAGAGGTTAGGTTACTGGTGCAGGAGGTTTCATTTTTTAATATGGACATTAGTAACCTTAAATTTCTCTCTTAGCACTGCTTTTGCTGCATTCCATAATTTCAGTATGTTGTTTTTTATTTCAGTCATCTCAAAGTATTTTCTAATTTCCCTTGTGATTTGATTTTTTACCCATTCATTATTTAGGAGCATGATTTTTATCTTACAAATCTTTGTGAATTTCCAAAATATCTGTTATTGATTTCTAACTCAGTTTCATTTTGGTTGGAGACTATACTTTGGATTATTTCTTTCCTATTAAATATACCATATAGTCTATCATGGAGAATGTTCTGTGTGCATTTGAAAAGCATGTGCATTCTGCTGATGTAGGGTAAAATATTCTATAGATGTCTGATTCTATACTGGTCTAGTTGGCTTATATCACCATTAAGGAATTCTATTTCTGTGTTGGTCTTCTCTCTTTTGCTCTATCTATTATTGAAAATGTGATATTGAAATCCCCAACTGTTACTGTTGAATTGTCTATTTCTTCCCTGAATTCTGCCATAATTTATTTTGGGTCATGGTTGATAGGTGCATATATGTTTATAATTGTTATGCCTTTTTGAGGAATTGAGCCTTTTATAATTATAAAATGTCTTTCTGTCTCTACTACATATGTTTGCTTTAACCTCTCTTTTGTCTATTACTATAGCCACAGCCGCTATTCTATGGTTACTGTTTATATGGTATATACCTTACCATCCCTTTACTGTCAACCAATGTGTATCCTCAAATCTAAGGTGTGTTTCCTATAGACAGTATGTACTGATAAGGTAGGATTTACTGATAAGGTCACATTTTGGTATTTATTTTCAATATATCTTGTGTCATTTTTGTTTCTCTATTCCTCTGTATAGGTCTACTTTGTGTTAAGTAGATATTTTATAGTATACCATTTTAAGTCCCTTGACATTTATTTTGCTATTAATTTTCAAGTTATTTTCTTCATGTTTGCCCTGGGGATTACAGTTCCCATCTTGATCTACTTTGGTTAATGACAACTTAACTTCAATAATATAAAAATACTGCTCCTGCATATATCCGTTCCCATACCACTTCTTTTGTGTTGTTAATGTCATGCAAAGTACAACTTTACACCCTGTATGCCAATCAATATAGACTGATAATTTCCACTTTATGCATTTGTTTTTTAAATCAGAAAAGTTAAGGAAAGATTTATAAACCAAAAATATTTATTCTGTGTTTTATTTACCTATACAATTACGTATACCTATGCTTTTTATTTCTTCACAGGGATCCTAGTTATTAAATAATGTTCTTTCACTAGTCTGCCAGTTTTAATGTATTATGTCCCCCAAAACATCATTGTCTTTGATGCAATCTTGTGTGGGTTCATGTATTAGTGTTGATTAGGTTGTAATTCTTTGATTGAGTGTTTCCATGGAGATGAGATCCACTCAACTGCAAGTGATGACTCTGATTGGATAATTTCTCTGGAGGTGTGGCCTTGCCCATTCAGCTTGGGCCTTGATTAGTTTACTAGAGCACTATATAAGTTCAGACAGAAGGAGCAAGCTTGCTGCAGCCACGAGGGACACTTGGAAGAACACATAGAGAGCTGAGAGCAACTGAGAGTGACATTTTGAAGAGGAGTTACAGCTAAGAGAGAACAAAATGCCCCAAGAGCAACATTTTGGAGAATGCCATTTTGAAACATAACCTGGGAGCAAGTGGATGCCAGCCACGAGCCTTCCCAGCTAACAGCGGCTTTCTGGACACCATTGGCCATCCTCCAGTGAAGATACCCTGTTGTTGATGAACACTTTATGGCCCTAAGGCTGTAACAGTATAACCAAATAAAACCCCTTTATAAAAGCCAATCCATGTCTGGCATTTTGCATAACAACAACATTAGCAAACTGGAATAGATTTTGGTTCCAGAAGTGGGGTGCTGCTGAAATTGCACATATCAAAGATGTTGGAATGGCTTTTTAAATGGGTAAGGGGAAGATTCTGGAAGAATTGTGAGGAGCTTGATAGAAAAGGCCTAAACTTCTTTAAGGAGACTGTTTGTGGAAATATGGATTCTAAAGATACTTTTGACGAGGACTTGAGCAGAAATGATGAATGTATTGTTGCAAACTGGAAGAAAGGCAATCCTTGTTTTAAAGTGGCAGAGAATTTGGCAAAATTGAGTCCCAGTGTCAGATGGAAGGAGGAATTTGAGCGTAACAAGCTCGGATACTTGGCTGATGAGAGTTCAAAACTACAGGTTGTGGCTATAGCATGGCTTCTCCTTGCAGCGTATAGTAAAATATGAGCAGAGAGAGATAAACTTAGAACAGAACTCTTGGATTCAAAGAAACCAGAAACTGATGGTTGGAAAATTTCAGGCTTCCAAGGGGTGAGACCCTGGAAGTTACAGCCCCACATGAGGAGTTAATCAAACATGGAACCAGACAGCCATTTCAATACAAGCCAAGATTGGAGATGGAGTTATCCAGAAAGGATTTGTGGAAAGGTCTGACAGCTTTGACCCCTGTGTGCTTCATGCAAAGCCAACAGAATTTTTGTGAGATCTTTATAGACAGAGATGCTGCCAGTCAGGACTGGAGGAGACAGACAAAGAACAAATTGAAGGAAAAATTTCTTTAAAGATAGAGCCATGGAGGTTGAGGTCTGGAGTCAAGATGTCTCAGGCTGGGAGAGCAGAGTGGCCCACATGCATAGAAAGGATGAGTTTGCCCTGGAAGTCAAAGGTGGGCCTTCTGCTTGATATTCAGGAAGAATGCTGCCACCCCAGGCCGCAGAGAGGGTGGAGCACATTCTCCTGGGACTGGGAAGAGCCTGGCCACCACCCCACCATTCTGAAGAGGTTGAGCATGTACCCCAGAGATGGAAGAGAATCCAGGTGCTGCCCCAATGTTTGAGGAGGGTGGGGCTGAGAAGGTGGTCTCCCCAATGTGTGGATATATTGGGGAATTCAACCCAGTGTTAGAGAGAAACAGGCTGCTGTGAAGGCCCTTAGGAAGGATTAGACTCCCGCTCTCATAAGCCTCAAGGATAAAACATCATTCTGTAAATGATTCTCAGAATTTGAAATCTAATGGAGTTTGCCCTGTAGGTTTTAGGAACTGTTTGGGTCCTGTTAACCCTGTTTTCCTTTCAGTTTCTCCTTATGGCAATGGGAATGTTTATCCTATGATTGTCCCTCCTTTGTGTATTGGAAGCATATAACTTGTCCTAAGTTTCACAGATCCACAGCTAAAGGAGAATTATGCCTTAGGATCGACTGTGCCTGTAAGTGATTTTGATGGGATCTTGTACTTAACTATTGTCACTGAAATGATTTAAGTTTATGTGATATTGTGATGGGATGAATGTATTTTGTATATGGAAAGACCATGTCATTTTGAGGTCCAGAGGGTGGAATGTGCCAGTTTGAATGTATTGTGTCCCCCAAATGCCATTATCTTTGATGCAGTCTTGTGTGGGCAGACATATTAGTGTTGATTAGATTGTAATTCTTTGAACGTTTCCATGGAGATGCAATCCACCCAATTGTAAGTGATAACTCTGATTGGATAATTTCCGTGGAGGTGTGGCCCTGCCCATTCAGCATGGGCCTTGATTAGTTTACTAGAGCGCTATGTAAGCTCAGACAGAAGTGAGCTTGCTACAGCCACAAGAGACACTTGGAAGAACACACAGAGAGCTAAGAGAAACTGAGAGTGACATTTTGAAGAGGAGCTAAAGCTAAGAGAGAACAAAATGCCCCAAGAGCATCATTTTGGAGAACGCCATTTTGAAACATAAACTGGGAGCAAGTGGATGCCAGCCACGAGCCTTCCCAGCTAACAGAGGTTTTCCAGACACCTTCAGTGAAGGTACCTCCTTACCTTGGACACCTTGTGGCCTTACAACTGTAATTCTGTAACCAAATAAACCCACTTTATAAAAGCTGATCCATTTCTGGTGTTTTGCAGAAAGGCAGCATTAGCAAACTGGAACAACTAGTAATACTCCTTTTTAAATTTCCTGTAAGTAAGGTATGCTAGCAATGGATTTTCTAAGTTTTGGATTTGGGGATGTCTTAAGTTTTCTTTCCTTTTTCAAGGCTAATTTTGCTGAATACAGAATTGTTGACTGGCAGCTTTGTTGTTTTTTTCTTTCAATACTTTGAAAATGTCATCCATTTGACTCCTGCCCTCCATGATTTCTAATGAGAAATTCAGTGTTAATCTTATTAAATATCCCTTGTATGAGATGAAGTCCTTAAGAGAGAGATCAGGGTGGGGGTGGGGAGAGAGAGAGAGATAGAGAGACTGCTTAGAGCCAACACAGACCCAGATACTTGAAACAGACAGAAAGACTCTTTTGGAGATGGTAAGCTAAGAGATGAAGCCCAGAGTTTGCCCTGGAGAAGCTAAGTGAGAACCCACAGATGCTTAAAGAGAAAGCCACTGGAATCAGATGCTGAAAGCAACACAACCCAGGAACAAAGGATGAGCAGACACCAGCCACATGCCTTCCCAACTGACATAGGTGTTCCAGACACCATCGGCCTTTCTTCAGTGAATGTATCCTTTTGTTGATGCCTTGGTTTGGATACTTTATGGCCTTAAAACTGTAAACTTGCAACCTAATAAATCCCCTTTATAAAGCCAATCCATTTCTGTTATATTGCATTCTGGAAGCTTTAGCAAACCAAAACATGTATCATATATCATATCATATCATCATGTTATATCATATCATATCTATCATATCACATCGTAGCATATCATATCAAACACATTATATTATGCAACTTTTATCTATTTCTGTTCATTTTGGCTGAAGATGAATTCAAGAGGAGTTAATAACACATATGGATAGAAATTAAAATCACTATCTTTTCCTAGTCTGTCCATTGGTATTCTGCCTGTGGGGCTATAAAGACATCAATGTTAAATTAATAACTCTACACTCTATTTAGGAGTTCAGATAATTTTTTCCTAAATTTCAGTATTTAGCTGTGACTAATTTGAATAGTCATGACTGGTATTTTGCTCTTAGATGGAAATAGATATGCTCTAAAAGGAAAAAAATCAGGAAAATAAAACATAACTATCTTTATAAATGATTTTTAAGTGACTTTGCAGTATGAAGTTGTTTTACCTGTGGAAGAATATAAGACATATAAATATACAAAACTGTTAACTTCTATTATGGGAAATTAATGTGGAATGCAATTCTCTCAATATCTAGAGAGCAACCAGATATGTGGACCTCAGATCCTAGGAGGTGGCAGAGAGGGAGGGGAACTCTAGTACCTTTTGGGATACTCTACAGTTACTGACCACAGAGGTAAAATATATTTTTTAAAGATGCCCATGGTATATGTGGCATCATTAATAAACTCTTCATTTTAATAAAAATCTCACATTCTTCTAAGGAAGATGAAAAATACATTGATGCAACAAGTTCTTTGTTCACTAGAAATCTGAGAGTCTTTGGGTTCTAATGACCTGTCCTTTCCACTTCCCACTTCCAGGTGTGTTATCTACAGCAGGTACCACCCTCATAAATCTTTAGATTCCCCATTTATATAGACTCAGTAATCCCAATCTTATATTTCTATTGCTATCTCTTGAGTATGGGGGTATGGATACTTATTATTGTAATTATGAATGGCACACAAAGTACTCCTAAATATCTATATTGTTTATTTTATTTGGAATTTTTCTGAGATGTATTCCAACTGGGAAGGACATTAAAAGTCATCTATGACAACCTCATGTCCACTATATCATTCCTTTTACAAGGCCTGCAACTGCTAGCCATCTAGTCTTGTGACTGCATATGTTGAAGTACGTGATATTCCCCATGTTTATGGCATCACATAATGCATTGGTATTGTGAAATATTAAAAATCACAAGAATTATTAAAATGTTTTGTCCTCCAAATACTAACAAAGGTGTTCCAGTATCACTTCCTAGAAAGACAGTCTTTAAATTTAATCCATATCCTCCCCTGATAATTACACAAATCTAGAAGATTTCATCTCCCCTCCAAAAACCATCAGGAATGCTGATATGCCCTGGGAAATTACCATGCTGCCTTCCCTTAATCACAACTATGTATAAATTACTTTTTTTCTGTCAAACTAGATTTCTTCCTCTCTGATATTATGGTGGTAGTTAAGATTTACTCCTCTACACCCAGACAAAATTAACCTTTTCCAATTTCGCAGGGTAAATGGAAGGAAACTTATGTTTATCCATTGCTTAATCTATGCCAGACATTGTACTAGGTGGTTTACTCACTGTATTATCTGTCAGAGGGGTTATTGGAATGGAGACTTCTTTAACAAAATATTCTAAACATTATGATTCCCTTTGTATTATTTCTCATTATATAAGCTATTTTAAACCAAATTATATTGTTACATTTTGCTGAGCATGTGGTTCACCAAATAACTCAAAGCATTTTTCCCCCATAAATTATTAAAGGGATCACTTGTTGTTCTTTTATGGTCTAATCATTATTTTTAATTGAAATACTGGAATTCATATTTAGGCTATAACAATTTTTATTTTGTTTTGACCATTTTTAACTTCTGAGAGATTTAAAAATCTCAATTAATTTTTTTATCAGATTACCCATGGCTTTTAACCTTTAATCATATTCAATTTTGATTAGCATGACATTTTTTTAAGTTCAAGTTGCTGATTAAAATGCTACCTAGTACAGGATCAAAGCACATACTACTGAAAAAATCTATCTGTGCTAATTTGGTTATTACTACTTATATACTTTATTTTGTCATCTACCAATACTCCTAGTTTCCATTCACCTAGGACACTTTTATTTTCCCTAAAATTCTTTGCCATAAAAGGACCTGTCAAATGTCTTTATAAAATCAAGATGCTTCATGTGTATGACCGTAATTAACAAAATCATCATTTGTGTGTTTTTACATTCTCCACAATACCTTGATATTAGTCTTTTTCATCTTCCAAACAACTTAATTAGGTAGAACTACTATTATACCCATTTTTCAGATGAGGAAAAAATTTTCAGAAAAGATATTTAATATTTGCAAAGATATGGATCTATCACACTGTGGAGCCAGAGATCAAACCTACTTCTGTCTATAGATCTCCACTCTTTGGCTTTATCCTATAATTTTTCTATGACTTTCACTGGAATCAACAGCAAATTTTCTGATATATAGTTTCCAAAATACACTTTTATCCACCTTAAAATCATTTAAGGTGATTAAAAACCTTAAAAAACATTTGCCTATTGTACACTATTTTTCCTTAATTTCATAAAGTTTATTAACGATGAAAGATTAATCCTTCCTATAGAAGCCCTTGGCAGTCTGGGATGTGATACACCTGGTCACAGCAACTTAAACATATTTAAAGTGGCTAAGTTATTTTACTCTCTCATGGCACACCCAAAATATCTAGGTCATATCAATGATCTCTTAATACCATAAATATTAATGTAGGAAATTCTTACTGGAGAAGAAAATGAATATAAAAAAGAACTTGAGAAATTGAGATTACTGCCTTATCTGTGAACATAAAAATATTACCTCCACACCTACCCAGTACTTTTTTTCCTTTTCTTTTTGTTTCTTCTTACATATTTGAGAATATATTTTCTAGATTCTTAGTGTTTTTTCATCAATTGCAGCACATTTGGGAATTTAGTCTGCTTATACAATTTCATATATGTATGCAACTTTTTAACGATCATCTGTATGCAATCCAATCTTGTTAAAAATAGATTTATCCTGGCAGATAAAATAAACTTTTTTAGATAAACAATTTTTGGGTCTTATCTATTTGATGTTTCGAATGAAGAAAATAGAAAGGCACACCTTCCGGGCAGAAAAATGGCAAAAGTTACTGCTTCTTCTGAGCTGATGCTGCCCCTCCTAGGGTGACTGGGTTGGAGAACATTGGCTAGATGCCAGCTCCACATCCATTCTTTGGCTGGTCATCATTCCGCATATCCCAAGGCCTTCCAAGATTCCCATTTACCCAGACAGTTGAACTTATGTGCTCACATGGTACTTCATGCATACCATATTACAGAGATTATCATAACAATTACCCAAATTGTAACTGTAACGCCAGTGACTGCTCCTTTCTTGACTATTATTGTACCCTTGTTTAAATGAGACTGCTTGGAACATACATTGCTATCTACCCTATTAATCAACATTTAGGAAAAGGCAGAATTAGAATTTATATCTCAAGAAACAATCTTGGATTACTCATTACCTCCAAATCACCAAATCTACATGCTAATCCAAGTTAAATTACATTCATTGCTACTTCAACATCTGTAGAAATATATTGTTTGTCCTATATTAACATTTATTAGATTTAGACTTTTGGTAAATGCCTGGAGACAAGTGTTTCAACTTTATTATATTGTTCAGAAATTCCATAATCAAAGTTAGAAAAGAAAGCTGATTTTTTTTTCTTAACTGAAGGTATCTATGATTTTGCTTCCATTAAAAAATACTTTTTTATTTTAACTGAAGCAACTGATTGCCACTTAATCCCAGTCCTTTGTTCAAAAACCCCACTTAAAACATGCTACCCCTTGTTCTTTTTGACTCTGAGATTCTTTTGAATAAGTTATTTCTTCCCATTGTCTACTGCAATCATGAGACTCATATATTAAAAAAAATACATTTTCACTTCATTACATTTGAATGCAACATATTTCTTATTGAAGTTAATGAGTGCAAGTGTGTATGTGCATATGTATTCATATATAAATTCACAAATACTAGTCTTGGCACCTATTCCTATTATTTCCTTCTAAAAATTCTTGCATAACACCAGAATCACTTCTATTTCATTTAATATATCTGACTTCTTCTATTACATCCAATTTCAAAAATTTATTTGCTTATATTTCTTCCTCATTAACAATTTCTCTTAAGATAATGGTTTACAGCTTGATGATTCTTCCACCCACTCTGTTATTTTTCTGTCTTTCTTTTCAAGAGTAAGCTTTGCTAATATTAAAAGTCTTTGTCCAAATTGCTCTACCTCCAGAAATACTCAATTCCTCTAGCCTATTCATTTTTCCATTGTTTCTACCTTAAACTAAAATAAGAGATTAAAGCACTTACTATGACTAAAATCCTAGCATTTTGTTACACAGAATCATAAAAATCACTACAGATACACTTCAGATCAGCGGAAACAGTTAAAAGCTTGCAGTTCAATCAAAGTTGGTTGTCTCTCTCAGGCTGCAGGTATACTTTCCCCCTAAAAGAGCATTCCTCTTGTCATACTATTTCTACAAATCAAAACTCCATATTCCTCAATAGAGAGGAACTACATATTAAAAATCATGGAGATAATTCAATTAATAGAATAATGAGTGAATGAATGAATACATATTAGTCAGCAAAATGATTCTACTTACTTGTCTGTATTTGTGATGCATCTTTATTAGTTAATAGACTTGGAATTCTGATTCCTATTCCAATTTTTTCAATTCACTCTTTATTAGAAAATCTTTGTAATTCCTCATGAATTCAAACACAAAGTTTCTATTTTGTTCTTATTTCCTTTAAGAATTTTTTTTCTCTCACCCTATTTTTTTCATTGGTATTGTCACTCTCTCCTTGGCATTTTTTTTTTTCTTTCTAGTTTCATTCTCCTTTACTCATTCTTGACACCATTTATCCTTTTAGCTGTTTAAAACCTCAGCACATAGAGAGATGTTCCTGGAGCCCTTTAACCTTATCCTTTAGCAAAGAGGCTTGCTTGCATTTGTAGCATACATAATTGGTAACAACCTGAGGCAAACGACAAACTTAGCCTACACCCTGCAGGTCCCTGAAATCATTTCCTTGGAGTCCATAGTTCCAGTTAAATTCAAGCTCTTTGTTGCTCTATCTCAAATCTTTGTGCTTTGCCAAGTTACACTGATAGCTGGTTGTGCTTGTTGGTTGGGGGCTCGCTCTCAGGGATATTGCTTACTTTAGGATTGGCTCACTACCATAATTTCCTGATGTATATCTCTGATAATTGTGTCCGTCTGTTAGTTATCAACAATTAGTGTTCAATAGATGTCAAGCCTAGACCCTTTCATGAAAGGCTATAGTGTCTAATCCATATTCTTGAGAGCATTGTTGCAAAGTGTCCACTTTTCCAATTCTCATCTCTTTTGCCATGCATATTTGTACAATGCTTAGAGGTGATTTTTGCCTGGTGTTCTGTACTTTGTTACCATGTAATTTAGCACATTGAAACATACACGCTTGTCAAAATAATAAGAAATTTAAACAAGTTTGCTATTTCTTTGAGGAAAGAAAAATTGGAAAGAAGCAATGCTTCCTCCCATACTAATAATAACTCATAAATTAACACTGCCTATGTGTAACCACATACAGGTACTTTGATAATATAGTACTTAATAAAAGATTTCCAAAGCACTATTAGTGGTAGTCAGACAATATGGGTAAAGCTCAAATTTAAACAAGAAAACATGCATCACAGAAGGTAGTTTGGAAATAATCCTAAGAAGAGGTAAATAAAATTAAAAGGTTTGATATGAAAATTTAGCTTGCTAATGATACTTCTATTCCTTTTGCTTTGTACTGATTCACTTTACAGACACACACACATGCAAACACACACACCATGACTGATTTTTTTTTTTGTACTGATTATGTTCAGAAGAAAGCTGACTAAAATTTTATGATTATGGGATATTTAAAATTTGATAACTATTTTTTTCTTTAGATGACAAAATAGTAATATTATTTTAAAAGTCACATTCTTTTATTCTGTAAAATCTGAAAGAGTAAAACAAAGTATAGCAACTTTCAAGGAAAAATGTCAGCATAACCTCTCTGTCTTCATAATTCTGTGCCACATACCACGGGGTCAAAGCACATTCTGAAAAGATAAAACCACACCTTTAAAGTTTTCCATATCAAATTCATGAGAAGGAAAATCATTCCTCTCCCATAAAATTTCAGCTTAGTTATTCACTGTATAGAACCTTCAAAGACCAACCTGGAAGAGAAATTTTGGTGAATAATTTATAAGACAAAAATAAAGCCAAGGGTGCAAGTCTCTCTCTATATATATCTAAGTGCACATAAATCCCAAACCACATATCTAAGTGTGTAGGAAAGCAAACAAAAGAAACCAATATTTATATTTACATGAAAATAAAATGAAAATTGTCTTTAAGAAAATAGTAGGTCATAAAATACCAAAGGACTATATTAAGAAGAAGCACAGCTGGTTTAAAAGTTTTGAGTTGTATAATGTATTAATACATTTAAAAGTTTTAAAAGATATATGTGTATTTATAATAATTTTCCAGAGAGGTATCAAAAGTCTGAAAAATAACTAAAAATATCTCTGAAACATCTAATTCTTAGTATATTCATGTCTTCCACCTAGGGTTGAAATAGAAAAAAAATTACCAAGAGAATCAAGAAACACTTTCCTCTTTAAAATAGCAAACAAAAGCACTTCCATTGTTAATTTTTCTACTGCAACTTTCTTGTGCCTTCTATGGTCAATACAGCTCATTCTCTCATCCACTTTCAATCCCAATCCATACTTTGCATTTTTATTTAAATTTTGATTTTCATTATGCATCTAGGCACAAGGAGTCAATATTAAGAGCAGCATCAATAGCATTTGTTATGGAGGTGTGTCCTCCTAACCCTGTGATGGCAAAATGCACGTTTGTTCCATACTCATTTACACAAATGAAATGGAAGAAAAGACATATTGAATTACGTTTCAAATGGAAGATATTTATAATAAAATATCAGCCAACATAAGGAAGATATAGCCTACTGTGGGAGATTACAGCCTTTGACTCAAACACAAAAGTATGTACATCTTGGTTCTGCCATTTATAAGTGGTATAACTTTGAGAAAACTATGTGACTTCTTTGAATCAGTGTTCTTAATTATTATAGGTATACAAAAGATGTCTCTGTCTCCCTTAAAATGTGCTTTTTAGGCCTAAATCATATTTTGAAAAGCACCCGACATAGTGCCTTGTACATAGCAGGCTTTCTACTACTGTTACTACTAATGCCATCACAACTAATACCACTTCTTATACTTCTTCTATCACTGTTACTGGTACTAATGAGAGCATAATTTTAATACCTACTTACTCATTATCTGAGGTTTTCTAGAACATACTTATTCAATGTTAGCCAAGTAGCCCCATAACAATCTGTTCAAACTCATTAAATACTATCCAGCTCGAATGCACATTATCTTAAAGGTTTCCCTTTTCTCACTATCTAAGATCTTGGTATCGTTAGTGACCTTGGCATCATTTGTCTCCCTAAAGCATTCGGGGGTGTTCTTTGCTTGTGCATAATCGAGTCATACATTTTACGGAAAAGACAGCACAGGAACTCTTGGAGGTTAAGAATTTCGGGTTCCAATTCTTGAGTGAGCTATGTAAACCTTAAACAAATTAGTTAAGTTTTCTGAAGCTAAATTCATAAACTGTAAACAACATGATCTCTTCCAGACATTCAGTAGAGTTTTGAAATTCAATAATATTATTTTGCTCAGACCCAACAGTATTTATTCATTTTTCTATTAGTCTTATATTCTTTATTAGAAAGTAAGTATCTTAAAGGTAGAAATCATATCTGTATACATTTCAGTCCTCCTCCTCTTTATCCATGCCTTTTATAGTGTCAGTGGAAACTAACATAAGTGATAATAATTTAATTATTTCTACAATCAAAGATAAATAATTAATACCTGTTATTTTCCTGAGATTCACACGTGGCTAGGCAGTGGATGGAGGCCTAGTCATTGACTGTATAAACAGAGAAATACAGATGGGTACAGTCCAAGAAACAAGAAAAAAGACTCAGAACAAAAATCTTAATGAACCAGGGCACTCAAAGCTAAATCTTACTGTTTTAATTTCCACCTGCTAAAACAGATACCATAGGATGGGTTGGCTTAAACAAAGGGGATTTATTCACTCATGATTTTGAGGTTGGAGGAAGTCCAAAATCAAGCCATCAGCAAGGCAATGCTTTCTCCCCAGTAATGGTGGTTCTCTGGAGCTGGCTGTCAATAATTCTTCATTCTTGGCTTTTCTGTCACGTGGCAATGCACATGACATCCTCTCCTTTCTCTTCCAGGTGCCATTGACTTCCAGCTTCTTGCTCCTCCTCTGGCTTTCTCTCTGTGACCTTCTTTATCATGCAGTTGGTCACCCCTTAACTAAAAATAATGCCAGCAATAGGTTCTATTTGCAATGGGTTCACACCCCCAGGAATGGGCTAAGATTAAGAACATCTTTTTCTGGGGTACATAATTCAATCTGCCACACTTACTGTGCCGGTTTGAACATATTATGTCCCCCAAAGCTCCATTATCTTCGATTTAGTCTTGTGTGGGCAGATGTATCAGTGTCAATTAGATTCTAATTCTTTGAGTGTTTCTATGGAGATGCGCCCCACCCAACTGTGGGTGATGACTCTGATTGGATAATTTCCATGGAGGTGTTAACCCACCCATTTAGGGTGGGTCTAAATTAAATCACTGGAGCCATATAAATGAGCTGACAAACAGAAGGAACTCAGTGCAGCTGAGAGTGACATTTTGAAGAGGAGCTACACCCAAGAGGGACACTTTGAAGAATGTACAGGAGCTGAGAGAGTAGCTGCAGATGAAAGACAGTTTGAGGATGACTGTTGAAAGCAGACTCTTGCTCTGGAGAAATTAAGAGAAGACAAACACCCCAAGAGCAACTAACAGTGACATTTTTGAGGAACTGCAGCCTAGAGAGGAACATCCTGGGAGAAAGCCATTTTGAAACCAGAACACTGGAGCAGATGCCAGCTATGTGCCTTCCCAGCCATCAGAGGTTTTCTGGACTCCATTGGCCATCCTCCAGTGAAGGTACCCAATTGCTGATGTGTTACCTTGGACACTTTATGGCCTTAAGACTGTAACTGTGTAACCAAATAAACCCACTTTTATAAAAGCCAATCCATCTCTGGTGTTTTGCATTCCAGCAGCATTAGCAAACTAGAACACTTACTAGATTAAGTATTTTCCACTGGATCATTGTTAAACATCAGATTGTTTTTAGTGGTATGTTAATTTCTAAAATAGAATGAACTAAGGCAAGAAAGGTACAATTTAAATGCTAACACATGTTTGGGGAGTGCAATCTCATCTCGAGGGGTAACAGAAAATGGAAAGACACACAGGGAAGGGGAGCGGATACAAGCTGATGCCCTACTGAGCTTCAGAGAAAGATTCAGTAGTTGCAGAGACAGACCTTAAAGGTTATATTTTGTTTTGTTCTGTTTCATCTTCCCCAACTTAGAATGGGAAAATATCACTTGTTTGGAAATAAAAATTACAATGTTACTACTACTTAGAAATAGTGCATCTGTGCTTTTAATATTTGTGTTTATTATAGGGAAGAAAATGTATGCGTCTGTAATTATTGATTGAATAGCTTTAGCATGAAGAAACCAATCACAGAGATTTGTTTAGTTGTTACAATTTTTAAAATAATTTCTTGAAACTGGCTTATTCCAACGAGTATACAGTAGATTCTCCATAGAGCTCTACCTGAATTTAGGCTCAATAATCATTCCTCATAGACATTCTTTTTGTCTCTATTACCCTATAATGAGTGAGCAGGCCAAAATTATGGATAATGACTCCTTAAAAATATTATGGTCATTCCCAACATTTCTTTCTCAAAATCAATATAGCTACTGGAATGTTTATAAACAGCCTTTGTTCATTCACTTATTGAACAGATATTTACAGAGCACATACTGTATGCTAAAACCATATCAGGCATCCCACCCAAAATAAAGAAGTGAATAAGGCAGACAAGTCCCTAAGGTCATGAAGCAGCGCAACAGCAAGATTAGTAAACTAACATAAGACAATATTGCCTTGGCTTTAGTATTGTGAAGAAAATAAAACAAGTTGATGCAATGGAGAGTAATGGTGGTGGTGGTGGGGATTTGGTGCTATAATAGAGAGGGTGTTTAAGAACGAAATACTTCTTTTAGGAAGTGACATTTGAGATGCCTGTTGAAAGATGGGAAACCGTACCCATGCCTGAGTAAGAGCAATCCAGTCAGAGGGCACAAAGGGCAAAGTCTCTGAGGATGGAATGAGTAACCACAGAAAGAATTGCAAAGAAAATCACTCGAGTAAACTTAGAGTCAAGGAATGAGATGAAGCTGGAGAAGCACCTGCTCATATAGAGACTTAGGCAGTGTACTGGTAACAGCTACTACAGGCTCCTAAAGCCTCCCACCAACCCACAAGAGCCGATTTGTACATCCCTTTTCAACTCTGTGTTCAGTGAATTCGCATTGGTTACTTGGATTTGGCCATGATGGGCAGACTCACACCACAAAATGTGCAAAAGCTACAAATCACTAACATTTCACATCATACACGCACAACACACACACAGTTGGTTTAATTGTGCACTGCTGGACAGACAAATGAAGAAACAGAACATCACTCTCTATGCCTCCAGTAACACTATAGATGAATTATTTGTCTAAAGTAAAGGCCTACCTGTCCACATCAGGCAGAACATTTTGGTATCAGGGAATCAGTGCTTTTCTCAGCCACCCTGCTTGAGAACCATGAAGACAATAGGTACTGAAATTCTTTGTGTATTTATTTCTGGGATTCCATAGTTAGAAGGCTAAGCCCCAACCAAATCAGTGCTTGGGGAAGTAGTGCTAGAGAATGAGCCTCCCCAGTTGAAGGGACAGTAGTCATATGTCTATTATGTAGACAGAGAGGAGACTCCCTGATGAAATGTACAAGTAAGCCAGTGATGATTGGTGTAGGCAGAAGAAAACATATCTGCTTTCTCTTTAGAAAGATATATGAGTAGGTCATCCAGAGATATAAAAGGAAAAAGAAATCCCTAACTAGATATTTTATCATTATTCCATTCAAATTTGTCATGTCTGAAAAACCACCAAGAATATATTTATCTCAATTGGTATATTTATTTTTAACAGGTTACATAGTACATTGACTTGAACATTGATTTTAGAGCAACACAAAGTCAAGTTCCAATAAAATCCCTGCTCTTCACTAGCTGAGTATACCTTAAATTTTTTTAAAACTCTCCTTACCTCAGTTTTGTCATCTGAAATAGATACAAGTACCTACTTCACAAGGTTTACCGAGAACCCAAGGCAATTGCATATATTAGAACATTAAGCACATTATCTTGCACAAAGTAGGACATGAGGGTATAGTTTAGACCCCAGAAGTTGACAAACTTTGTTTGGAATTCTGTCCATGCCAGCAGTTTAACTTCAGCAGGTTTCAAAACTTCTGAGAACTTCAGTTTTGTCTAATGTTAAATTGGTATAATAATACCTTGCATGTTTGTTGTGAAGATTAGAAAAATGTAACCACATGTTTAGTACTGTGCTGTGTACAGAGTGGGTAAGCAATAAATAGTGGACTTGATTCTCATTAGGGCCATCATTCAAAATTAATGTGCGAATGAATTTTTGAGCAAAATCAAATATCAAACAATACCAGATCAATGTTAAACCCACCAGCCAAACAAAAAGAGCTGACAATAGCTTTAGACACTGGAATTTGTTTGGGGGCATTTTCTTTTTCACTTGTTTTCCAAAGCAATAAAATTTAGTTTTAGGAACTCGAGTCCCAAGGAAGGAATGGCATACATATAGAAGAGGGTTTTGGCCAAGGGCACAGCCCACTGATTCAAACTTGGTACAAACTTCCAGTCCATTCTGGTTCCCAGTCAATTTTTTTTTTATTGTGATGCTTAAAACTTTTCATGGTCTGAGAATGGACTGCTTGAAGCATTATAACTCCTGAAAATACATAGAATGGAAAATTTGATGGATTCTCCTTTTGGCTCTTTAATGAATTTCTAAAATCCCCTTTTGGGGAACCATTTATCTAGAAAATAAACTCCTTTTAAAGGTTTGCTGGAGTGTGTTTTAGCAGCATTCAGAAAACATGTTTGGCTCAACTAATGAAGTCTATTTTTAAAAGGTGATGAACAAGAAGGGTTGTTCTACATTTCCTTTACCAAATAAAGTGTTCAATTTTTCCTTTATTTGTTCCTGTTTATTTGTGTTCTTTGTATATACTAGAAAATTGTCAAGTTTCTGATCATAGGGGCTCATTTATGACCCAAAAGCTATAGTTACTGCACATCAGGAAATGTGTCTGCTCTGAATTTATTGTTAGCACATTAGACAGACATGTAATTCATATGCTTCCAAGTATGAACTGAAGAGAATTCTCGGTTCAGAGTATGCATCGCTCTTTTATTTTGTTGGTCTACTTTTTTAGGCCTAGAAACATAAGCCTTTTCTCTTCTTAGTCCAGGTGCTTTAGCAGATTTGCACTCTCTTCTGTTATCAGTTTAAAAAATTGTTTTATTACATAAAAAAACAGTGATAATGCAATGACCTCCTTTCTTTAGATAGAACATGGCTGGACACCTAGTGCTTTAATATCACCTTTATATACCTGACAGATGTACTTATTAATGAGCCTCTAGCTGTACACTGGTCTAATAAAGACCCCAATACAGCTGCTAGTGAAGGTCACAGCTCTTTTCAGCACAGGCAAGAAATCTGATCCCACTGTGCAAACAGCTCTTCTCATGTATAAACAGTAAAGATTGTGTACTCCTTGCCTTTTACAGCATTAAATCTTCTCATGCAAGTTTTATATGAGTGAAAGAGTCCTAAGCCAAAGTAAATAAAGTGGTTTCCCACGCATTTCTAATACGCCCTTCTGGCATTTGCTGCCCACCCACCCATCAAGGATATCCTTGATAGATTTTCACTAGATGTTTCTCCCCTAGTTGGTCCCCATGATCTGGGCCCATGACATCTTCTCATTCCTCTGCCCTATCAACACCCCCCTAAACTACTTCTGCTGAGTTTCTATGAGTTGGTGAAAATTTAATAGGTTACCTTACCACGGGATCTTTGGTTTTTTACCAGCAGGATTCAATAACTGTATCAAAAAGGAAAAGGAACCAGATGCCCCATTTCTGAGTTAACTGCAGTATATGGTCATAATACTTATCATACTGAATTGCAGCCAAGGGTTTATTTTCTTTATTTCACAGTGGCTAAGCCCCTGAGGTAGGTTATGATGTTCTTTTGACTTTGTTTCCCGGATGCTCAGAACACTGCCTGACACATACAAAATGTTTCTAAAATTGATGAATAAATGAATGTATAGTAAGTAATACTCAGATATCAAAAGCCAACTGGATGAAATTATATATTTGGTCAACAGAGCTTTCACAGAACAACTTGTCTTTCAATAGGCAGCCAGCAAAAAGAGGTTAGCCTGAGCTTAAAAACATCTGAAAAAAAAAAGAGAGTAAATATTTGGCATTTTGGGAACAGAGAGAGTAAAGGTACTTAACGTAAAAAAATGTTCTACAGGTAAATTTGAAACATACAAATGTCATTTCCCTAAGTGAGAACAAAAAAGGAAACCTACAAAACTGGGACAAACCTTTTCTTCTCCCCAAATCACAGGGAGGGAGGCACAGCAAAGAGAGGAGGCGTTTGTCTCAAACCTGTTCTGAACTGACATACCAAAAATAGCAGCACTCTAGGAGTTTTCTCAGAATGATATATGCAATCTATGATGAATGAATCTGTGCAATTATTGTCTTACTTAAAAATCAATTAGTTTTTTCACCACTTTACAAGTAATTTATGAAATATTTTAAAATCAATGGATTTCCAAACAATGTGCAGGTATTAAAAGAATAAAAACCAAGCAAATACATTATTTTTCACATGGTTATGATAAATACATTACAATTTCTGGTTTAAAAATTTGTAACTTCTTGTTAAAGAATGGCTTTTGAGGCTGAGGAGGTGCCTGGGGGGCGGGGGAGGTTCGGGAGCGGGCGGTGACGGCGGCGGTGGCAGCGCGGTGGAGGCAGCGGCTGGGCCCTGGCCCCGTCCGTTTCTGCGCGCCCCGTGGATGCGAATCGGCTGTGGTGGCGGCGGCGGAGTCGGTGCGCTGATGCCGGGCCGGTGGGAGCGCGGAGGATGAGGCCGGGCCAACGAGCACGAGCACACGTATCGAGATAAAGAGGAAGTTGTTTTGTGGATGAATACTGTTGGGCCCTACCATAATCGCCAAGTACATAAGTACTTTTCACTTCCATTCTGTGTGGGGTCAAAAAAAAGTATTAGTCATTACCATGAAACTTTGGGAGAAGCACTTCAAGGAGTTGAATTGGAATTCAGTGTTCTGGATATTAAATTCAAAGATGATGTGATGCCAGCCACTTACTGTGAAATTGACTTAGATAAAGAAAAGAGAGATGCATTTGTGTATGCTATCAAAAATCATTACTGGTACCAGATGTACATAGATGACTTACCGATATGGGGTATTGTTGGTGAAGCAGATGAAAATGGAGAAGATTACTGTCTTCAGACCTACAAAAAACTTGAAACAGGTTTCAATGGAAATAGGATTGTTGATGTTAATCTAACTAGTGAAGGAAAGGTGAAACTGGTTCCAAATACCAAAATCCAGATGTCATATTCAGTAAAATGGAAAAAGTCAGATGTCAAATTTGAAGATAGATTTGACAAATATCTTGACCCATCTTTTTTTCAACACAGGATTCATCGGTTTTCAATTTTCAACTCCTTCATGATGGCTATCTTCCTGGTGGGCTTAGTTTCAATGATTTTAATGAGAACTTTAAGAAAAGATTATGTCTGGTACAGTAAAGAAGAAGAAATGGATGACATGGATAGAGACCTAGGAGATGAGTATGGATGGAAGCAGGTGCATGGAGATGTATTTAGACTATCAAGTCATCCACTGATATTTTCCTCTCTCATTGGTTCTGGATGTCAGATATTTGCAATGTCTCTCATTGTTATTATTGTTGCAATGACAGAAGATTTATATACAGAGAGGGGATCAGTGCTCAGTACAGCCATATTTGTTTATGCTGCTACTTCTCCAGTAAATGGTTATTTTGGAGGAAGTCTATATGCTAGACAAGGAGGAAGGAGATGGATAAAGCAGATGTTTATTGGGGCACTCCTTATCCAAGCCATGGTATGTGGCACTGCCTTCTTCATCAATTTTATAGCCATTTATTACCATGTTTCGAGAGCTATTCCTTTTGGAGCAATGGTGGCCGTTTGTTGCATCCATTTTTTTGTTATTCTTCCTCTGAATCTTGTTGGTACAATACTTGGCCGAAATCTGTCGGGTCAGCCCAACTTTCCTTGTCGCGTCAATGCTGTGCCTCGTCCTATACCGGAGAAAAAATGGTTCATGGAGCCTGCAGTCATTGTTTGCCTGGGAGGAATTTTACCTTTTGGCTCAATCTTTATTGAAATGTATTTCATCTTCACATCTTTCTGGGCATATAAGATCTATTATGTCTATGGCTTCATGATGCTGGTGCTGGTCATCCTGTGCATTGTGACCATCTGTGTGACCATCGTGTGCATGTACTTCCTACTAAATGCAGAGGATTATAGGTGGCAATGGACAAGTTTTCTCTCTGCTGCATCAACTGCAATCTATGTTTACATGTATTCCTTTTACTACTATTTTTTCAAAACAGGGATGTATGGCTTAATTCAAACATCATTTTACTTTGGATATATGGCAGTATTTAGCACAGCCTTGGGGATAATGTGTGGAGCGATTGGTTACATGGGAACAACTGCCTTTGTCCGAAAAATCTATACTAATGTGAAAATTGACTAGAGATCCAAGAAAACCTAGAACTCTGGATCAATTTCTCTTTCATGGGGGTGGAACTTGCACAGCAAAAAAAGCACAAGAAGAAATTTGGGCTTTAACACTGGGTATTTTGTGTGTCTCTGTTTCCTGGATGGCTTAAAGTAACATCTATTTCCATTGATCCTAGGTTCTTACTGACTGCTTTCTCCAACTGTTCACAGCAAATACTTGGATATTATGCAGTGGGCGTTACTACAGTACATGGCTAATCTTCCCAAAAACTAGCTCATAAAGATGAAATAGACCATTTAAAGCATTTGTTCCAATAAAATAAATAGAGGGAAAGTTGGATGCTAAAATTACATGAATAGAAATCTTCCTGGCATTTAGGGTTTCTATGTTATTGAAAAATGATGTTCCAGAAAGATTACTTTTTCTCTTATTTTTACCGCCATTGCCATTACCGCTATTGTGGGACATTTTTATATATTGAATCTGTGTTCTATTTTGACCTTTTTTTTTTTTTTTCTCCCAACTCAGCTGCATCCTTTTTTTAAAAGAGAGAGTTAAAAAATACTAAATCCTGCATGTAATATATCTACTGTCATCTTGGACCAACTTCCCATTTATTTACCTTAAAATTATCCAATTACATCTTAATTCCATCCAAAGAAGATACAGTCTAAAGGCAGAGGTGTACTCTCTACAATGCAATTTACTGTATAGTTAGAAAGCAAAGTGGTAAATGGAGAAGATTTTTGTTTTTATTAAACATTTTGAGATTTAGATAAACAACGTTTTAACTGAATGTCTAAAGTGATTATCTTTTATCCCCCCCAAGTTAGTCTTACGTCTTTTTTGGGTTTGAATGAATGCTGTACATAAGAAATTATTAAAAAGAAGGGGGTGGGTGGGTAATAAGTGTATATAACATTAAATAATGTAATTTAGGTGTAGATTCCTGAATGCATTGGTTGTACAGATTGACTATGGAGTACTTTTTTCTGATGATTGGTGTAGAAATGTGTGAATTTGGGTGGCTTTTTACATCTTGCCTACCATTGCATGAAACATTGGAGTTTCTTCAAAATGTGTGTGTCATGCTTATTTTGGCAAGGGGGATTGTTTTCTTCTGTTTCTTTTCAGAGACTCCTACAGGAGCTAAATTTGTAATTTAGAATCATTTCATTTTGTTAATCCTGTCTGGGACACTTAAAAAGTAACATCTAAAGCATTACTGCTTAATGTTAAAATAAAATTTCCTGACCAAAAAAAAAAAAAAAAAAAAAAAAAGAATGGCTTTTAAATGTCATTTGAAAAAATCAAGAGTGTTACTTGCACAATAAAATGAAACTATAATTTAACATTTACGGATACCAGTTTCTCTTAATTTATGGTATTTAACATTATGCCATTGTGAATATGTGTGCAAGGAAAGATGCATCTTTGTGTATTAATACTACACCATTAACTTATAGCTTCCATTTTTTGTTCACTTCTTATCTAAAGACAAACTATAGCAAAGTGAAAACTAAAATGTTACTGTGATCTGTCTCTATATGCATTAAGATATTTGGGGGTATGTGTTATTAAAGTTGGGAAGTTACAGGAAGTTATAGAGTACCATAGTGGAAAGGTTAATTATCCTTCCAACTTTAGTCACTAGAGAGAGAAAGAGAGAGAGACAGAGAGAGAGGGAAGGGGGAAAGGAGATTTTCTTTCAAGAACTATAGGCTATGCTGAACTAAATAGTAGGAAATGGAACAAAATTGAAAAAATAACAAATAAAATGTCCATTAAACTAGTATTTATTTTCAGAGTGCTATCTGAAAATGGTAGCATGTATCAACCATGTGAGGGTGTTTATTGTACAATTTTTAAAAATATGTGGTAGGAGGCAGTTATTCACCAAGATCTTATTTTTGGATCAGTAAAAAGATCTCTGCATTGGATAATAACATGGTGTCAGCCCTGCCTGAGAAGACTAAATGAATGATGAAGTGTAAGTTGTTCTGAATGTCTGCAAATGGTCCAGATGGAATTCAAAATAACTCAAATTTTTATTAGGACTATCACTATGCTTCTATCCTTTCAGATATACAGTCTTTTTGGTAAAAAATATGCCATAAAATTAATAAAATCTGTTGTCATAGAAAAAAGCAAATTACATAAAAGGAAAAATAATAGAATGAACTGCTAATAAAAGAAAACCACAGAGAAACAGCAATTCAATAACGTGTATTCAGACTTTTTTCTTGTAAATGGAACCAAAGATCTCCCTAACTTATAGTTTATTATTTATTTATACTTTAAAAGCTTCAATGGAGCAGCATTAAGTGTTAACATTTTGTGTTCTAAAGATAACGTATTTGTTTTTATTCTCTTTCGGATGGCTCTGACTCTGGCATATTTTAATACATACAGAATAAATATCTTGAGAAGATTCATTGGAAAAAGTAAGACTATAGGAAAATTAATTTTATTTTATGAAAGAATTATTGTGATTTCTATATCAATATATTTCCCATAAGATTATAGCATTTTCTCCATGTATTTTGATATTTCTTCAAGTAAAATAATCAGAAGGTCTTTCACTAGTGTACTAAATGCTGTTGGAGCTTGGTGATAGGCTTTTTTACTTTAACAACAGTGACTTGATCTTCAAAAATTCATTGAAAAAATAAGAGCAGTTGAACATATAATGAATAATGAAAAGGGAAAGAGGGAGAAGAAATCAGTAGAAACAAAAGGAAGTTGTTAGTTTCCTTTTCTGTATCTGCTCTTCCCAACTCTAACATTAGTCCCAACTTGCCTGCAATAATGTTTTCCCGTCTCCATACAGTGGCTTCAGGAACAGCTTTTACCACAACTTAATTAAACTTGGTTGGGGCAATGGAATCAAAGTATTCCTTGGGAAGTGGTCTGAGCAATAGATCACTTCTATCGTTGGTCAGTCTTCAGACACACTCTAAGAGTACTTTGAGGTTAGGATGGCATTTGCTTTGCAATTTCACATTTTTTTTCATAGCCACACTATCAGCTTGTACAGAGGGAAGTTAACATTGAATTTCCAAGGTTTTAGAATGACCTGTGCCAGAATTCTAATTATTCATCATGCCCAACGTCTTCAGAATTCCAAAAATGTCATTTGATTTCAGGCATGTAGATTAAAATTATTACATTTTTGGCATTGTTATTCATTTTAGTAATAAAAGAATGACAATTTTCTGAATATTGACACAAAAATCTATTAAATATCATATTTTAAGAAATACAAGCAAATGCCTAAGCTCCCATTAATAATGGGCAATTAAAATGGATTTTTTATGGTCAAATAATATTAATTGAGCAAAAGTTCCCCCATACCCCTTTCTTCCTCTTTTCTCTCTTTCTCTCTCTCTCTTTTTAATGAATTTAATAATCTATTCAGAATATTATTTAGTTAAAGTTGGAGTGCATATAGGGACATTTCAGAATCCAATCTCTTATGTTCCACCTTCAGGTTCAAAACCTTTGATCAATTATACAATAGCAGCCCTGAAGATCAAAGAATCCCTAACTGCTAGTGAGCAAATGCAGGGAAACAGAATAACACTGTGGTGATGCCATTCATAGCACGATGTTACAGGAGAAAAATGATCTTAGAGTATATTTATTTTGCCATTTTTTAATAGGAAATAGTAATGGTGTGAAATGATATAATTTAACCAAATCTTAAAAGGTACATATTTTAAAGTAAAAATAATTCTAATTCTGGTTGCCTTTAAAAAAGATTTTAGGGCAAAAAATCAATACACCATAATGTCAGGAAATCTTTTGAATTAAAATGTCACATCATCCATTAATTTCTCTCTTGGGTCAATTCTACATTGGCCTAAAAATGTGGCTGGAGAAGGTCACCAGGTGAACCACTCTCAGTGGTTCTATATTTTCTAAAAAAAATATTTAAGACAAAATGCTTCCCTATTTCAGTAAATCAAAGTTTTAAGCAACAGAATAGGTAAGCTGTGAAATACACTAGGTACTTGCAGGATATCTTGCAAATATTTTCAAAAATGCTAATTGCAAGTGTAAGGGAAAATGTCTAAATTCATTTTACAAAGATAAACTATGTAGGTAAAAGTATTTTTTGCACAACATGAAGAATTGGTTTTATTCATGGCTTTACAGCCAATTTTCTTAATTAGCATAGACAAGTTAAAGAGCTTAAAGGTATTTCCTGCTTATTAAAAATTCTCTTTATAAACTGCTAAACTTATGAGAATGGATTTATAATGAATTTAAGAAGCATTTGTCAAATTGAGAACATTTGAGAAAAACATGCTCAAATTTTGTTCTTGCTGCTTATGTGTCTTAATCACCTTTCTATAAATTATTATATTATTTAGCCTTTTTGTGAGAAGAATTTTTAAAAATCTGTGATTAATAATTGCCACACTAGTTCCACCGACTTACTCTGCACTTTAGTGTATTAAATCAATGTTTTTTTCACCAAAATGTCTTGGGAATATATCCAAATAGGTGTATTGTATATTGGAGAGTAATTATTGAATGTAAGAAGTGGCTTGATAGTTCTAGTGCTGTCAAATAGTAATAGATAACATTTTTGAGATTTTACCCTGTATTGGAAATTTTTGTGTGGATTTTGTGTACAATGTCTGCACTCCAGAGGAATGACTAAATCCTCTGGTGAAAATAAAGAAGGTTCGTGCAGAAAGAAAAATACATGATAGGGAGAAGGTCAAAAATGTAAATTAAAAGAAAGAACTAGGGAAATTCTCTGATACTGCAGATATATTGTATCCATCTTTAAATTGCTAGGAAGTAGTGTAAATAAATTAATTATGTAAAAATCCACACAGAATCTGCCATTCCACAAGGCTCTGTTGTGTTATGGAGGGACATCCAGGAACTGCAGACACTAGATCTCATTCTCTTAGTATAGTTTACCTTGGATTGTTAGGAGCTTGCTAAATTCATTGGTCTCCTGAGCTCTTGCTTTCCCCAGACTGGGTCAGGCCCACTCAAGGGGATAGAATGGATAGACGAGAAAGTCAATAATAGGCTAAAGACATTATGAACATTATCTGATTCTTATACACTCAAAATGTATGAGATTGTTGCTATTATTAAACTCATTTTATGTGAGGAAATTAAGAGAGTTAAGTTGATTAAACAACTTAGCCAAAATTAAATTGCTATATCTTATATTCTTATATCACAGCATTAAGCACAGACCAAAAGAAAAAAGAAAGAAAGAAAAGAAAAGAAACAAATACCATTCACAAAAGCAATAAAAATATTAGGAAATAAAAAATGAACATAAATTTGTTAGCACTATATGAATAAACCTAAGGCTATGAAAGGTGGACATGAAAAACAGACTTGAAGATATGGAAAGAAATAACCTGTTTTTTCACTGAACGTCTAAAAATTATGAAGACTTAATAATTAATTCATTAAACCAGAATTTAGTAAGCACAGGTGTGCCTGACCTTGTTCTAGGCATTGGATACATAGTGATAAATGAGAATAGAATTTATCTAGTCTTTAAATAGAACTTATTAATTTTGAGCACCTGGGGAATTAGTTCAGGAAACAGTACCCCAAAAAGTAAATAAGCAAACAAATTTAGAGGCTGAGGATGTGATGGAATAAGGCATGATTGTGTGGCTATGTGGAGTGAGTTGCTCTACGGTGCATGGTGGAAAAGCCAAATGCTTGGGTCAGGGTCGGTGCCTAGCAGCTCCACGCACCCCACTTCTTGGAGAGGAGAGATGTCCATCCTGCCTGAGAGTGGGTATTTATCAGGGGGAGGGGCCCCATCACTGAACACAAAGCACACAGCAAGCAACCTAAGTGTAGAGTTCCCACACTGATAAGCACCTTCTGGGGCTTCTTGGTCCTAGTTTGGAGGTCAAGGTACAGTCAGGTCTTTCCATTGAAACTTCTGCACACATAAAAAAGGGGAAAAGAAGGCATGGGATAGGAGATGGCTGCTGAGCACGTCCCTGAGTCCCCAGCAGGCTTCTTCTGTTTTAGAAAGCATGTCTATGGAGATGCTATTCAAGTTATGATAAGAATGAAAGTGAGAACCAATCCATAGAAATACCATGAAAAAGAGGGATGGAAAAGAGGCTTGTGTGTTAGAGCAGAGTGACTGAGGTTGATGGTGGTAAAATGTGAGTTCAAAAAAAAAAGTAAAGCAAATCAAATAGACATTGTAAGTCAAGTGAGAAGAGTTCTTGTTAAGGTGCATGGCAAAGTGATGAGAGATGTGACTATATAAAAATTACACTGAAATTCTCACTAACCAAATGAAAAAGGGGTGTAGGTAAAATAGATACACAAGATAAAAGTGAGTAAAAGCCTAAACTGTGAATTTCCAAATAAAATAATGCAAATTACTGATGTGCATGTGAAAAATTATTTAACTGAGTATTGATATTAACATACATAATCATTCACTTATCAAATATTAATTTATGGAAATATTCATAACCAATATTGGCAAGGACATGTGGAAATAAGTCCTGTTATTCACTCTTGTTATAAATGTACATTGTTTCAGCCTGTTTGAAAAGCAATTTGGTGATACATTTTTCCAAGATTAATCAATATGTTGCAACTGTTACCAACTTCATTGGATCACACTCTTTGAGAATATAAATATTATTAAAGCCTGAGTTATTTTCTTGCACCTGAACTTAAGTAAGAACTCTGGAACTTCCGGTCGGGAAACTTGATTTAAAAGAACACTCAAAAAGCCAAAAACACATGGCACTTGGGTCTCTCAATTGCACACTCTCCTGAAGTGTAGGACACCACAAGACATGAAACAAAGAATAATGAAAGGAGTTTCATTAATCCCTATCAAAAACAATGCTCAAACATTATTTATTTGAGACTATATGGCAGCTGAACAGTACTGGATCACAGAATTACATTAAGTGATGATTGGCTGACTATAGCCTACAATTTCATCTCGGGAGGACATATTTGCTGACTTTCCATGCCAAATGAAAGGTTATTCTTTTCTTTTAAAACTAATGTGAAGATTTCATTTATCTTTGTTTAGATAGATGGTTTGTAATTTTGTAATGGGTATAAAGTCTCTGGCATACATTCCTTAAGGACGGCAGTCAAAATTTTAAACCCATCTAATTCTACAAAAATTTTATAAATCCTGTAAGGATATCTGTCTATCCATCCATCTATCTATATCTGTTTTTCCATCTACATAATTTATCATCTATCCCAATAGATCTATAGATCTATATATTTATTTGTGATCTATTTCAATAAATGTATACATGCTATCCATTTATCTCTCTCTGTTTACATATCTATTCTTATTTATCTATAGATCTGTATTTATATTTATCTATGACATAGTCTTATAAAGGTATAAATACACACACACAGACACACACACACACACATATTCCATGGTGTTAGTGGTCTCAGGGGGCATTTGAAGATTACCCTAAAGATCTCTTTCAAGAGATCTCATGATAGAAATTTTTTACCATTAAAATGTTCTCCAAGCTATTTGTATGAATTAGTTTAAGATGAAATATTTATATATTTTTAGGAAAGTCTGAATTCAGAATAAAGGAGGAAAACTAATTATCTGGTTTAGTTGCGACACAGTCCTATTAATTTAGTCAAATGATATTTTAAAAATGACCCGTTTGTTCAGTCAAAAGCATCTTCCTTTGGATTTAGAACCAGCTATTCAAGCTAACGCAACAATTGTGAGTTACATTTTTGTGACATGAGAGTTTCCCATTTAGGTTGTTCCTACAAGAAAAAGAAAGGTCATTTCCAAGTATAATATAACTTTCTGTATTATAATAAATTTTCAAAAATAATACAGAAAACTTAAGCATCAAAAGGGAAGTTACATAATTTCAACTTCTAATATCTGGTAGTCACTGGGTAACCATTTATATCTAATTCTATCCCATGTAAATATATAAGAATGTTCCTGAAAGTTAAGGTAGAGGGCAATGTCCATCCCAGCAGTGTTTTATTAATGATCAATTGGTAACAGCATAACTACCCAAGAACAGTGGTTTGTTCTACAAAGTAAAAAGTCATGCAGCTTATGAAAATGATTTTCATAAAAATGATTTTGAGTATGTTAATCTCTCTGTTTCTCAGTTCTCTCATCTAGAATGCAGAAATAATAATACCAATGACTTCATAAGATTGGAAAATGATCAGTCAACTTAGTATTTAGTTATAGTACTAATCATTGTGGCTGACACATACAAATGGCTAAAACGTGTTAACCATATGTTATTGCAGAAAATGCATTTAATGACATGAAATTGCTAATGAAGTAGATTAAGTTATGCTGGTATATAGTTTGCTGATAAGGTTTTAGAAATACATAATTATTATTTATATGGATCAAAATTTGAACAGTAGTTTTCTGTAGGTAGTGGAATTATAAGTGATCTTAAAATTTTATTTACTCACCTGAATTTTCAACTTTAACACACTAAAGAAAATTTACTTTTTTAAAATAAGGAACACATTATGAAAGAAGATGCAATGATTTTCAGTACTATTAATAACACAAAGAAAAAATTTCAGATTAACTCAATAAAAACATAACACATCTTCATTCTTAATCTTTTAAAAATATTTATGCATAGCTTGATACACACGTGTATAACAACTTATATCGTGAAAAAATATTACACATATTATGTGCTGGTGCAATGAACTACTTATGATTTTTTTAAAAGCCTGACATATTTTCTAGCCCCAACCTATCATGATGGAACTCTTCTAATTATTGCCTCCTTGTTTAATCTAGTTCATTTCCATGTATATAAGCCAACTTTCCAATCTAGGAATTATTTTTGGGGAGGTTGTATTTTTCCTCCTACTTCTTCACTTAAATACGTCACTTCTAACAATCTAAGTTTCAGTAAACAACTGTTTTCTGTACTCATATCATATTTAAATTAAAAAGTAAAATATCTATTGAATATTCACTACGGAGATGTTCAGAATTCTAATAGATCTACATCTGTGTTATATGTCAACTGAGCTTTCCCAAGTCAGTAATATTCATGGATCATAAAACCCACAAAATGTCTACCCTATCTTAAAACAACAGTTTCAAATATAGAAAATATTGTACATCATTATCAAGAGAATATACTTCAGTCTTATGGTCTTGAAGTGGTTTATAATATATACAACTAATTTTTCTGCATACTACTATTCATTGCATCATTTGTTTATACAAAATACAAGCAATATGTATTCATATTAAAAATGTTTTCAGTTTACTTTTCAACTAGCTATCAAGTTTCACAAAAGTGCCATTTAAGGAAGGGAGGTTTTCACGTCAGATATCTTTTTGCAATTGGAACAGAAAAGTTATGATGAATGCCCCTTTAAACCTTTATGATTTCTTTATATTTTCTCATATTTGTTTGTGATAATGTCTGATGTTATCAAATGTGGTCACCCATGTAATGCCATTTCAGAAAGAATGATTTTCTTGATTCTCCATACACTTTCTACCAGTCTGATGCTTTTAGTAGGTCAACAAAAAGTTCCTGGAGGAAAGCAACCTATTAAATTATAAACAGTCACTTAAGTGATTAAGAATTTATTTGAGCTTCATATGCAGAGAGTAGAAAAAAGATGGTCATATCTTGATAAATGTTTTAGCATGAAATGGCCAGAGCATGAAAAAAGAATGTAGATCGGGGACAACCCTAACCAATTTGGTTTTGTCGAGGTCAGATACTGTTTATAGTCTTTATACCTTGCCTTCGTTAGGGGTGGTAACTAAGAGCTACTTCTAAATTTGAATATTTCTGATTTGAGGACAATTACTTGAAGATATGTTTTTCTATTGAATCCCTAATGTAAAAGCAGGTATGAAGTATGTAATCACAGTGGAAAAAATATAGGAACTAGGATTTTTAGATATAAAATGTAAACTAAATACAAATCCCAATGCAAACTTATTGCTTCTTTTACTAATTTTTCCATTGAGAATTTTTTTTTTTAACCCAGGCTTACAAAATCCAAGAAAAATGAGAATTGAAGTAAGAGTATCTCCAGACTCACCTATATTTTCTGTATTTTCTCTGCATTTGGTTCCTCTTGTTATTCATTCATTCATTCATTCAACACACCTCTAACTCTGTTCTGGGTGTTATAAATTTACCAGTGATACCAAACAAGCAAATTTTCTACTGTCAAAGAACGTAAAGGTTACTTGGCAAGCCAGACGTTACCATAACTGATGAAGTGAGGTTCAACTTGAGATCTGAAGTATTGGCAGGAATTCATTAAGCAGAGGGAAAAGAGCTTTCCAGAGGTAACATAATAGATAAGACTCTATGGCAGGAGAAAACACAGTGATTCTGAGAAACTGAGTGTGGGTTCATGTGGTTTCAGCACAGGGTCCAAGGATGTGTATGATACAAGACCTGACAGCAGATTTAAACACAGGTCAGACTATGCATGCCATTTTTAGGCCATGTCCAAGATTTGGTTTTTATTCCAAGAGTAAAAGGAGAGCATGACAATGTTTAAAATATTCAATCACAATTAGATTTAGTTTTCAAAATATCAACGCTGGCCATAACCATAACATAAAGAAAAAAATAGGGTGGAAATTGGTGAATGGAGATGTCGGAAGCCTGAACTTGAAAAGTAATAACAGATATGGAAAAAAAAAATAGTTAGGATAAATTCAGGGGGGGAGGAGGGACCAGTTAATGGATTGGGTATAAGAGGACAGAGAAAAGAGAGGCATCAAAAATGACACTTGAATTTCTGAATTTCATAGATTTCATTGATTGGATTTCTGGGTGGAGTTAATTACATTCTTAGAAAAGAAAAAGCTATGCTTGGTTAGAGGTTAGTAAGAATTAGAAGTTCACTTAAACTTTTTATAAAAATGTCAAACACACAAGCACAGTACAGTGAAGAGTATTTGCCTGGAGACATGAATTTGGGTGCCATTCATGTTTGCATGGTCATCACAGCTATGAAAATCTTTATAGAGCTATAGAGTCGTATCAGGAGAGGTCCTGGTTCAGAGATTTCAGCAACTCCAACATTTAGGGCTGCTTAGATATAGGATGGTCCTACAAACACAGACTAAATAGGAGAATAAAACAGGAGATTTTAGTGTCATGGGAAGCAAAGAAAGAAATTAATTTTAAATTGTAGAGTAGTTAGCAAAGTGCTATTGTAAGATTTAAGAAAAAGAGATGAAGATTGCAAAATTACCATTGGATTTAGAAAGATTAATCTTATGAGTGACCTTGCTTGATTTATGTTAATGGAATGACAAGCATGGGAGCCATGCTTGAGGGCATCAAATAGTGACAAAGAGGTAAAGACATGGAGAAAATGCTTTAAAGGGAAGGAGATGTATAGAGTGGAAATTATCTTACCTATATTTTCAATTGTACATCATAAAAGAAAATTATTTTTTTAAAAACATGAAAATCTTCAGTTTCACTTCATTTTCAATGATTACCTATTCATCCCATCATCTTACTGCCAAAACACTTTAAATCATATTATTCCTCTTTATCAAATGTATTTACCTTACAAGTTATTACAATATTGTTTCTACCCTATCACCCAGCCTCTGAAATGCTCATACAATTGCAATATACTTTCTAATCACTAATATATATGGTATTTAATCCGAAGACCTCATTTCAATTTTCCTCCTCCTTGACTTTAAACTATTGAACTCCATTAACGTCTAAATATTATTTACCCTGTATTATTTTCTTGACCACACTCGATGGGATTTCTTTCCATTCTCTTTTATTTTTTAGGTATTCTGGTAAGGTCCCAATTTTATCAGTCTGGTGTGACTACTAAATTTCTACATGCCTGGCTGTCCAATGCGTAATCAGCAAACATGGATAATTGAAAGTCCATAGAACCTGCTAATCTGGGGTCCAGGCAAGTATTTTGATACATGAAGCTTAAAAACTTGGAGCATGCTTTAAGATAAATATTTCTAATTACATGTAATACATAGGTATGAAAATGAATATTTCCTTAGAATGAGAAAAGAAATAAATTAAAATTACAAACAGCTGACAAATTCCATAAACACCACAAAATTTAGAAAAATATAATATTTTATTAATTAACTGAATGATGCAACTCTGTAACACTTCCCTTTTATTTTGACTGAATATTCTTTTACCAGCTCTTCTAAATGACAACATATTATACGTATTTTCTATAGGGAGAAAATAAATTGTTTCTCCTTTAGCATTGATCTTATAAATGTATTTTGATATTTTATATTTTAATCTGAACAATTATTTATTAGTTGTACCTTGTAAATGTTAGGATTTTTGTGAAATTATAAAAACCTTGAATTTTCACATGTATATTAAAATTTCAGGATATTTAAAGTTTTCTTGTACAGGGCCTGACCTTAATTACTGCTTGAATTGACAACATCCATTAATCAGTTTGTCAGAGGTTTTGTAGTAGAATATTATGAGTTTTATATTATCTTCTCTGTTAGGAAGTGACTATCCATTTTGATTAGGACTTAATGAGAAGAAACCCTCAGCTGACAACTTTATACATTTAATTATTGGAATAATTTTCCATAAACTAGCTTTCAAATTTTACTTCTGCTACCCCCCTAGATCCCCTAATTTCTATGTTGCATCATTTGGACTCTAAATTTCCTGGATTACAAGATGAGTGTTTGCTTCTTATTTTACTAAACTTGTTTGCTATTAAGTTGGATATGATTTGTCATAATACTTACGTTCTTTGTGTAAAAGAATATTCCAGCACTTCAGATAAGTATTAACACCTTTATAATTTCAACATTAGTTATTCAATTTGTCTCAACTTGATAAAGTTTATTTTTCTCTGGACAAAAGTATTCTAAGATAAGCAGCAGGATTTAAATTGCCCTATATGGATATATTAATGGCTTTAAATGGCACATTCTGTATGAGCATATGCATTGACTTAGATGAGATATACCATAGCAAATTAAATATTAGATATTCTGTGATCATTCAGTCAATCACTTAACAACTATTCCTTGAGAAACTTGTGTGAGTAAGGCTCCAGTTGGTTGCTGGAAATAAAGTAATAACAAAACCCAAGCCAAAATATGTTCGTAAGTAATCTGAGAATTTAAGGGTGGAGATGGCATTATGCAAACAATGTGTTGATAATTATTTAATTAATTTTGTAATAAATGCCATGAAAGAAAGTATAAACTCTCCATAATAGCACATGAAATCTAAGTAAATATTTTTCTCAAATATTATTCTTTATATAGCACACAATAGTTACTAAAACTATGTTTACTACCACCCATAAGATAAATAAACATTTTGAATAGAAAGTATTCACTTTTTTCTTATCTAACCTTGAGTAATTTTTCCAGAATTTCTTTATTATTTTAAATGGATTAATATATTCAAGAATACAATAGGAATGGAATGCAATAATTAACCCTGGAATTTTACTATCCAAATGTCTAATAATTTATCTTAAGTATTTTAGAAAGAGTTTTCACTTCTCAAATCTTATCAACCATGAGTTAAGGACTAATAAAATTATGTTTACCCCAGGTTCAAAGAGAGCTGCTTTCTCTGATTTGAAATATGGTAAAAATAGAGTAGAGGAGTCAAATGAGTGATGACATGAAAAAGAAGAAGGGGAAGGGGAAAGAGAAGGGGAAGGAGAAGACGAGGAAAGTGGGAGACAGGAGAGTTGGAAGAAGAGACCTATGTGGGTTGCAGATCAAAAATCCCTGCCTGACTTTTGACTAGGTTTGCTTAACATGTTCCTTTGGGATGAAGCCACATTCCAGGGAACATTGGACATGCCTTCCAGATTTTAGTACACATACTGTATCCCTTGCTTACCCTGATGTGGATAACTATTCTTTACCACTTAGTTTATATTCTCATCCGTACAAAAGCTTCTGTGACTGGATTGACTCCAGCTCTCTCTCGCTCCTATTATCCTCTTCTTTGCCTTCTGTTTTCTTAGAAAATATTCATGCCCATGTACAAAAAGGAGAGAGCTTAAGTTTGCTCCCAGAGAACATAGGAATACAAAGACATTTCTTAACAACGGCATTGTCTAAATGTCTATGTGCAGGAAACCATTTGTTATACCTGTACAGGATAGGGACTATGTCTACATTTACAACTTTCTCAGTGTATGGAAGGCACTTCTATCAACTTTAATCAACAGTACTATGCCCATAAAATATTTTATTTCCAAAACTGATTTAAGCACCATACCTGAATGCAATCATGGTTTCTAAACTTCAAATGATGGGAAGAGTTACTTAAGAATGCCAGACATAATGAGATATTCAGAGACCTCCTCTGTGTATTTATTTTATAGCCACGTTTCCTCTCATTTGAGATATGGGGAAACCTTAGCTCCACGAATGTTAGCATCAGTTACTCAAGCAGGCAGTAGGGAAGTGACAAAAGGAAGGTTTAAGGTTAATTTTGAAATAGTTCTGTGACATCAGCTCATGAATAAAATGTAAATCAAATTACATGGGTGAGTACATATAGATTTAAAAACAAGAGATCTGGAAGTTCAAGAATAAAAATCTCTTGGAACACTTGAGACCACAAATGTTATATGAATTGAGTGACTGTGAGAAACAAATTGGTTGCAAGTGCATAGATAGAAAATTCACTTGGGAGAAAAAGAAAGTTTGTTTCACTATACATTTATCAATTCAGCAAAAAATGTTAGCCACATCAGAAAGAAGATCCCTGAGTTGCAAAAGGGTATTAAACAGATCCAAGACTGAAACAACCTACAGATTGGTTGGCGATCCCAACAAATTAATAGGAACTTACACTAAATATATGTGAAGTACCACAGTTGGAGTAAGACAGTGGATTAACTCATGTCTCCTGTAACTGATATACCTGGTGTCCTACTTAAAATTGTAAATAAATTTCAGAAACAAAATCTCTTATTAGTATAACTTTTCAGAAAATTACCTGTTTTAGTTTCCTGGGCTCCTCAAGCAAATACCACTCAATGTGTCAGCTTAAACGATGGGGATTTCTTAGCTCACATTTTTGAAGCTAGGAAAAAATCCAAATCAAGATGTCATCAAGGCTATGCTTTCCTCCTGAAGACTTGTGTTGTGAGGCTGGCTGCCCCTCCTGGTCGCTCGCTTCTCTTCTGGGTTCTGTTGAAATTCAGCTGCTTGTTGCCATGGCTTTCTCTCTGTGCCCAAGTGTCATTCTGCCTATAAAGGACTCAGTAACAAAATTATGACCCATGCTGACTGAGGTGCACGACACCCAAACTGAAGTAACTTCATCAAAAGGTCTGACAAAGGGTTCACGCCCATAAGAATAGATTAAGTTTAAAAACTCTGGAGTACGTACAGCTCCAAACCACCACATTACCCAAGTAACTCTTATGCACCCTAAAATTTGAGAACCTTTGACAATCCTTGATATCTCATCCTTTAACTATTTATAGGAAACTTTTAGAGAAGGAGCACTTTTTAGAAGTGTGCAAGTTTGGGAACATTACTAATGCTTTGTATGTATGAGTTATTCCTTTAAAGTATTTATTAAAAAAAAAAGAATTATCAACAGTAACCATGGCTTGAGAACTTGATTACCATGCATTTAAGAAGAAATCCAAAGATAAGGTCTACCTCAAAAAAAAAAAAAAAAAAAGCAGGAAACAACAAAATAAAGCTAAATAGGGAAAAAATCTACTGTCTTGAGTGGGTGGTTGAAAAAATGGTTTATATATTAGAGTGTTAAAACTGCAGTCAAGGAACACATAAAAAAGGCACAATAAATTTTGCAAGCTTCAAAAACACTATTCCTGTTAGATAATGACAACAGGATGTTATTGAAGATATTTAAATAGATACCAAAGTGTTGATCATGAAACAATATGGGTAGCCTATGTACAACAATGTCATTACAATATGCCAGTACCCCCAGGATGTCAGCCAAAATTGGGGTAATTTTCTGAAAATAGCTCAGTCCTGAACATAATCCAAAAAGCATCCATTTATAACAAAGTGTTTGCTCCTTTTAGGAAGGGAAAGGCTATTCCAGATAAAAGAGTTCTGTTGATATATTATACACAGAAATATAAAAATTATAAATATAAATGGCACACACCACTAAAAACCCATTCATTTGGAACAAATTTTGAACATACCTACATAATATTGAGTATCAGCAATAATAATCATGTTTTCTCTTTTTCTTAATATAGGAAGTTTTTCAAGCGAAAGAGAAAGAGCATAAATAATACAGAGAAGACCCTGAAACATCATACTATACTGAATTTATAGGTGAACTTATTTGAAATTCAGTCTAGTTTCTCTGCTTTCATAATCTTATAGTAACACTAAACCCTGAACACTATGCCCAACAAGGAAATGAGATCGATTATTCATATCAAGTTTAAATCTGTCTAGTCTTCAGAGAAATCATTTTGGAGAATAAAAATCACAGAGAGTAGAAAAGAAATAACCATGGTCATGAATTTTTACCTTGGTGAATTGTATTTGGCAGCAAATTTCAACATGAGTTAATATTAGTGCTCTGTATCAAGGAATTGAAGAAGAATTGATCCGCATCTACTAGAACATTAAAGTATTTAAACATTCATTGAAGTTATTGTTCCATTAATCCATTCATGCAAAATATTAATTGAATGCCTCCTAAGGGCAAGGGCAATGCTATATAATAGTGTTACAGGGGAACTTGGAGTTTAGGGAAAGAAACAGTCAATTATCAGTCTGTATTTATAATACATGGATAGAGTAGTGTGGAGAGCCGCTTTCCGGGTTAGGGCCTGGTGGACACGCCGCGACCTGCTCTAGAGTAGCCCCCGCCCATCGTTTGAGCCAAGATGGCGCCCGTATCCTGCTTCCGCATATGACGCATGAGGCAGCGGTTGCTGCTAGCCTATTGTACACGCTTACGTAGTGCCAGCACATTGGTTGTAACTATTGTATATAAGAAATTGCCCGGGCTAGCCTCGGGGAGACAGCCCACAGAGAGCCGTGCCTGACGGCCGCATAGAGGTTGTTCTCCCACGGGGTGTAGGGCCTCGTGTGGAATATGTAACAGAGAAAGTTTTCTTCCTGGCTCCAGTAAAAGGCTTGCATTCACTGCCATTGTGTGCCTCAAGTGTCAGTTTGTCTGTGTCTCTCCCTCTTTCCCTCTGTTCTCCTTGCCGGCCGAGGACAGGACGCCAGGGACCGAGCGAGAAGGCGCCGGACAAGTGGTGGCCCGTACGGGGACGCTCCTCCTCCTGCCTCGCTCTCGACGGTCCCTCTGTGAGGAGAGCAGCGCTGCGCGTCGAGCTTACGGCGGACTTCCCGCGCCTGATCAACGCGAGAAGGTGAGTGCGTCTTATTACATGATAGTTAGGGCCCGTGGGTTTTCAGGTGACCCCGGGGGACTCGGAAGAGCTCTCCGAGTGACTGAAGTATAGTGCCGACTGCAAGCATGGGGCAGTCTGGAAGTTCACCTTTGCTGGCTCCTTTAAAAACCCTCCTGAAGCAGAGGGGTATTTCAGTTAAGAAAAGCTCCCTACAGAGGTTTCTCGATGATGTTGAAACTTTTGCCCCTTGGTTTCCCTCCACCGGCAGCCTTAGTCTGCCCTCTTGGCTGAAGCTTGGTCACGATATAGACCGGGCGCGTCAGACGGGCGTTTGTCTGGATCCAATTCTAGTCCCTATATGGGAGACCGTCCGCGCGGTCCTTGAACTGGAGTCGACTACAGGCCTAAGTCCGTCCTCCGCCTTGCAAGAGGTACGGCACGCTCTCCAAGAAACCCAGTCGGTGTCATCTGCGGTCGGCTCCCATAAAGGCAAGCAGCCAGAGTTGAGTGGTGGTAGCTCGGACACCTCTGCCTCAGAATTGGATAGCGGTGACGGTGAGGGAGCGGAAGCGCCTCCATTAATTGATTGGGAGGAGCCTCCCGCCCCACCCACGCGGCCTTCCGCCCCGCCGGCGCCTGTTGCCGCGTCACGAAAAGCGCCGCGGCTTCCGGTGGGCTGGTTGAGCGGTTCCGTCAAAGGCCCTTACCGAGAGCTCCCCCTAGTGCCCGAATCCGATAATCACGATGGTCCGCCTTTGCGGGACCCGGAACCCCTTGCAGGCGGGCCGGGGGAGGGGCATTCACAGCCGTATCCCCCACCTGAATACTCAGGCCCCCTAGACCCCATATCATCGGAATGTGGAGGGAGGCATTTCTGGAAATGGGTCCCCTCTTTCACCTTTAGGCCTTTCGGTATATTAGGTGGGTACCAACCACTTAAGCCAGAACCATCCCCAGAAAGGTACCCGGTTATTATTAACCACCAAGGCAACAATCAATATGAAGCATATGATTACAAACTTTTGAAGGAGCTAAGGCAGGCCGTCCATCAGTACGGCCCCAATGCCCCTTATACCCTGAACATGGTTGAAAACCTCTCCGCCCTAAATCATACGCCCGCAGATATCGTTCAGTTAGCCCGTGCTTGTTTGCCACCAGGCCGATTTATAGATTGGAAAGCGTGGTTTGAGGAGTTAGCTGAGGAACAAGCGGCTAAGAACGCAGCGGGAAGACATGGCGCGTGGAATACAGACATGCTGTTAGGAAGGGGAGCCCATGCCCAAAATCAAACGCGGTTCCCTCAAGAGGTCTATGCCCAAATCTTCCGTTGTTTCGTGGGAGCTTGGAAAAAGCTGACAGGTGAGGGAGAGGCTCAAGCCTCGCTCAGTAATATTCATCAGGGCCCCACAGAACCTTTTGTGGACTTTGTAGCCAAAATGCAGACTGCAGCCGAGAGAATTTTCTCAGATCCAGGGGTGGCAGAGACTGTAGTTAAACAAATGATATTTGAACAGTGTAATAAAGAATGTAAAGTTATTTTAGCACAAAACAGAGGAAACCAGCTGACGGACTGGGTTCGGCTTTGCAGAGATGCTGGCAGCCCGTTAACTAATGCAGGTCTAGCTGCCATGCTAGCCAACTCCTTACAAGTGTCTGCAAAGAAATCTAAAGAATTAGAAATGAAGCCCAGAGGATGTTTTCATTGTGGCCAGCTGGGACATATTAAGAGGAACTGTCCCAATAAAGGTCAACCACCTGCCACTCCACAGTTTGGGAGACCATATGCAGCAACCAGGCTATGTGGCCGTTGCCACAAGGGACCTCATCGCGCAGAAGACTGTAGGTCAGCCTTCGATGCGCAAGGTGTGCGCCTTTCTGGCCGTCCTGAACAGGACCCAAAAAACGGGCAGGGGGGGTCCACCCTTTCGGTGGGCCCCCCTGCATGCCATCCGGCGACACGAAGTCCGCCCAAATTCGCGCATCCCCTGGGTCAGCGGGACTGGACCTCTGTGCCACCTCCAGACTCGTACTGACCCCCTCCATGGGTGTCCAGTTGGTAGGGACCTCCTTTAAAGGGCCCTTGCCAGCAAAGACTGTTGGGCTCATAATTGGGAGAGCATCCACAGCCCTGAAAGGACTAAGTGTCATACCAGGTGTTGTGGATTCAGATTTCACAGGTTACGTCCAGATTATGGTACAATCTCAGCAAGGTACGCTGGTCATTGCAAAAGGTGACAAGCTGGCACAGCTCTTGCTCCTACCCAGCTTGCATACACTCTTTCCGAGTAGACCCAGACAGAGAGGAGATAAGGGATTTGGGTCTTCAGGGGAAGTTTTTGAGGGCCTCCATATGTCTCTGGAGTCTCGACCCATGCTGACTATCAAGGTACAAGGCAGATCTTTCCTAGGCTTGCTAGATACCGGGGCCGATCGGTCAATTATAAGACAACAGGACTGGCCCTCCACCTGGCCGACGTGCAAGGCGGAAGATACCATCAGAGGAATAGGCCAGGTTTCGGCACCCATGCTGAGTGCCGCTGCCCTTCATTGGGCAGACGAAGAAGGACACCAAGGTAGTTTTCAGCCATATGTATTGGCCTTGCCTGTTTCCCTTTGGGGAAGAGACATTCTTACCCAGATGGACGTTACCTTGACCAGTGGTTGTTCCCCAACCTCTAAGCGATTGTTAAAAGGAATGGGATATGTCCCTGGCAAAGGCTTAGGAGCCTCGTTACAGGGACGTGTAGAGCCCATACAAGCTACCTCCAACATTACCAAGCAAGGCCTGGGTTTTTCCTGGGGGCCACTGAGGGAATGTTCCCACCCACACCCATAAAGCTAAAATGGAAGACCAAATCTCCGGTTTGGGTGCCTCAGTGGCCCTTATCACGGGAAAATCTCTCTGCATTACACACTCTGGTGTCAGATCAGCTAAGAGAGGGCCACCTCATTCCCTCCACATCACCTTGGAACACCCCTATTTTTGTTATAAAGAAAAAATCAGACAAGTGGAGGTTGCTGCACGATTTAAGAGCCATCAATAATTGCATGGAGCCTTTAGGGCCCGTTCAGATGGGGTTGCCCCTCCTTTCGGCCCTGCCAGAGCGTTGGCCTGTTATCATCTTAGATATCAAAGACTGTTTCTTCTCTATCCCACTTCACACAGAGGATACCCAAAAATTTGCTTTTACTGTGCCCTCTCTAAACCAAGAGGGGCCCTGTCACCGCTTTGAGTGGACAGTCCTGCCCCAGGGTATGACCAACAGCCCTACCATGTGTCAGTTGTATGTCGCTGCACAGTTGGCCGATACCCGGCAGCAATTCCCCAAAGTAAGGATCCTTCACTACATGGATGATATCTTGCTGACTCATGAAAGCCCAGATCTCCTTAACGCTGCACTATCACATTTGGTTCTTACACTTAGAGAGGTCAATCTCGAAATAGCCCCGGAGAAGATCCAGATGACCGAGATTGTCACCTTCCTGGGAGCGAAACTTACGTCTACTCAAGTCTCCCCCCAAAAGGTGTCTCTCAGGTTAGATAACCTGAACACCCTCAATGACCTACAAAAGCTCATGGGAGACATAAATTGGGTTCGCCCATACCTGAAGTTACCCAATGCCGAATTAAGACCCTTGTTTGACTTGCTTAAAGGGGATCCGGACTTAGCTTCGCCCCGGTCCTTCACCCCTGAAGCGAGACAAGCACTATGCCAAGTAGAACAGGCACTCAGTAGTGCCACGTTAAAAAGAATAAACCCTGATAAGCCTTTCGAAGCTTGCCTGCTGCCGACGGTGTCACAGCCCACGGCAGTGCTGTGGCAACAGGGGCCATTACTCTGGATCCACCCCGGAGTTTCTCCAAAAAAGATCTTAGAGCATTACCCTACCGCAGTTGCAGATCTGGCCCTGGAGGCCATTAAGAAGGCCATCCAACACCTTGGCCAACCACCAAAAAACCTTAGAGTACCCTACTCTCTCCCACAAATTGAGGTGCTTACCGGATGCATAGATCAGTGGGCTGTTCTCCGATGCACCTTTTCGGGATGTATTAATAACCAATATCCCAAAGACCCCCTCTTACAGTTTGTCACCCAACATCCGGTAATCTTTCCCAAAGTGACTTCGTCTAGGCCACTAGCGAACGCCCTCACCGTGTACACGGATGGCTCCAGCTCCGGTACAGGGGCGTATTGTGTGGAAGGGGACACTCCCAAAACAGTGTTTTTTCAACCACAAAAACCGCAGTGGGTTGAATTGCAGGTTACTATTGCAGTCCTGAGAGAGTTTCCTGGCCCCCTGAATATTGTCTCTGATTCCCTTTATGTCGTAAATTCTCTACAAATCCTAGAAACTGTGGGCATTATAAAATGCTCCTCCACTGTAAGCACATTCTTTCTCGAGCTGCAAAAGACGATTCGTACTAGGCAACATCCCTTTTACACAACTCACATTAGGGCCCATACAGGCCTACCTGGTCCCGTGGCCCAAGGAAATCACATAGTAGATGTGGCCACTCGACAGCCACACGTCTTCCCCGTGCTGACACCATATCAGTAAGCCCGAGAGTTCCACGCCAAATTTCATATCAATGCAGGTACCCTGGCTAAGCGGTTTGGTATACCGCGAGCGGCCACTAGAGACATAGTCCGAGCTTGTGGAAATTGTGTTACTCAACAGCATATCCCATCTGTGGGAGTTAACCCTAGAGGTCTCGTCCCAGGAGACATTTGGCAAATGGATGTCACTCATCATTCAGAGTACGGAAAAGTCAAATACCTGCATGTGTCAGTAGACACATGTTCTCAAATATTATTTGCCTCTGCTGAGACAGGAGAGAAAGTCCACCAAGTCATTGCACACTGCCTTGCCGCTTGGGCAGCGTGGGGCAAGCCAAAAATGTTAAAGACAGATAATGGACCTGCTTATACCAGTAAAACTTTCCAAAAATTTTGTGATAATATGGGAGTACAATTGAAGCACGGAATCCCTTACAACCCTCAAGGACAAGGTATCATTGAAAGAGCACACAGGTCTCTGAAAGACTTGCTCAACAAACAGAAAGAGGGGATAGGTCACGGCCTATCCCCAAGGGCTCAACTGTCTGTAGCCTTATTCACGTATAATTTCTTAAATGAAAATTCACAGGGCATGACACCTGCCCTTCAACACACCACCCCGAGTCCTCCACATAGAGGTCTAGTCCGATGGAAGGATGTCCTGTCAGGACAGTGGCAAGGCCCTGACCCCGTGCTCAGCTGGGCCAGAGGCTCTGTTTGTGTCTTCCCACAGGAACCAGGACGTCAACCGGTGTGGGTTCCGGAGAGATTGGTGAGAACCGTATCAACGCCCGAGAGCGCTGAGAAGCTGCAGCCTGACCAATTGGGAAAACCCCAATATGACACAAGAGACCCAACCTTCAACGCTGGTGACGATCAGCAAGATGACCAGCAAGATGATGAGAATGATCCTGACCGCCTCCCCGTCGTCCAGGGGGAGGACCGATGATCCCAACCCCTATTCTCCTATAAATACCCTCCTGATTTGTTTTCTCTTTCTCAGCAGTGTTGCAGTGGTCCAGGGAGAAGATCAGTTCCTCTGGGGCCTCTGGCACCATCCCCCGACGTTAGCTCCCTTTTCTGCGGGGTCTCCCGCCTCTCCTCAGTTCTTCACTCCTAATTTAACTCTTAGCCTCCATCATCTACCTTTGCCTGCCAATGCTTCCTCCATAACCTTCAACGAGACCTTTCCTCTAACCGATGATACGCTGATCCTTTCATTTGCTAATCGCTCTATAGCTAATTGTTCCTGCGCAAACAGCACAAGTACTGCCTGTGATACCCATTGCACTCAGGTGACTTTTGGAGTCTTGCTAGAATTTCTTAATACCTCGGCTGGCTATCAACAGGACTGTGAGGGGTTGCTTAACAAAAATGAGACGAAAAGATGCCTCAAGTTTTTTGGGTTTAGACCAACAGTCCTTAACTGCTCTCGAGATCCTGATGTCCCGCAGCCTTCTCTCCCTCCTTGCGCGCATGACCTGCACAGGAAAGCCACTCTGGAGGACTTCTCTTGGCACAGCTGTATGCCCGTGAGACACCCGTTCCTCTTAAGTGAGGACTGGTGGCTCTGGTCCGTGCGCCCTCACATACGTAATTTCACAGCAATAAGCAAGATCCGAAACTATACTGAGGCATCGGCGTGGGGTACCGTAAACCAATGTCGAGAACCGCTAATTGACCCCATAGCCTCCCGTATCCAAACCTTCGCTCAGCATTTGGCCTGCAACCCCCTGGGGGCATGTCTGGACCTGCGCTATTTCATGCTATTGAATGGTACCCTTACCAACACGTCAACCAACGCGACGGGTACCTCTCCCAATTGTTCTTTTTCGGGTGCAGAGGGAACATATGCGGATAAAAATTGTTCCTTCCCTTTGCACAGACAGGTTTGCGTGCTCCCTCCCTTCGCCTTTCTACTCTCTACAGAGCCTACCTTCAACTGTTCCAGCGTCCTCTGTACCCTGTCTGAATGCTGGAACGGATTCCCTCCCTACGCCATCCTAACCTACCGTCCCAGCTATGTTTGGGTCCCGGTCAATACCACTGATTGGGTAGGCCCTATTACCCAGGTTGTGTCAACGGAAAACTTTCCGTTTTCTGGGCCTTTTAATCCCTCCCTTAACAGGAAACCAAGAAGTGTCAAAAGCTGGCTGTGGAACCTCGGCGGCATCGTCGCTTCAGTGTTCGTCCCAGCAGTGGGGAATGCGGTGCTTCAAGCCTGGACAACGGAGCAGATCGCCCTGACGATGGAAACAGTCAACACTTTAGCCAATGCCACCCGGGACGCGTTGCACGCCCACAATCTAATGTTAGAGTTGAATTCGCAAGCGATCCAGAAAATGCAAAGTGAAATACAGGAACTTGGACAAGAGATAGATGGGCTCTGGAAAACAGTTGTGCAACTGTGTGACACCCGATGGATCCTTTTCAGACTTTGTGTCACTCCGGTCAGGGCCAATGTAACTACTAACACCCACAAAGTCTCTGACTGGCTTAAAAATACTTATCTGCCAACTTTTGCCAATCTTACCCAGCAGGTGGACGCCAGCCTGGACAAGATTGGAACCGTTAAGTTGACCCCCGTTAAGTTCAACCTTGCCAGTTTGGTAACTGACCTGTGGAACCGAGTTACCTCCTGGTTTTCATGGCCCAATCTGACCACTTGGGTTTTCCTCGCTATAGGGTTGTTGGTGGGTTTAGTAATCGTCAAATGCCTGTTAGAACGCTTGTTTCAAGCACAGCAGCAACTGCGTGTTACCACTATGATGGCTATGTCTCCAACCTGTAGTACTTTTGACAGCAGCTTCTATACTGATCGATCCCCGTCCTGGCCACTCGGGGTGGGGCGCTCTGGGGCCAGGTTCGCGGCAAAGTCCATGGCCGTATCCCGGATATAACTTATAGCTCCAGCTGTCTTAATTTTTGTCTCAGGCAAGTCTCTTAGGCGGAGTCCCAGTTGTGGCCAGACTGGGCTCTGGCCATTGCACAGAGACGCCTAGTGACGCCTTTGACACTGGTTGCCACTCTCCTGCCCCAACCGTCTTTCCCCAGTTACGAGGCGAAGTACTGTAGGGAGAGTCACGTTGTTTCCAGCTCACGGGCTCTCCGGTCTCTATATGAGGTAAGCATTCTGGTCGGTGCCAGAGGTTCCGCCGTAAAATGGCAGGGGCCTAGTCCAGACTCCCCAAAGCACCAAAACATGTAGTGGGTCACTCAAGCCCACGGGAGTACACTCATCAATGGAGACACTGGGTTGAAATATATAAAAAGGGGGGAGATGTGGAGAGCCGCTTTCCGGGTTAGGGCCTGGTGGACACGCCGCGACCTGCTCTAGAGTAGCCCCCGCCCATCGTTTGAGCCAAGATGGCGCCCGTATCCTGCTTCCGCATATGACGCATGAGGCAGCGGTTGCTGCTAGCCTATTGTACACGCTTACGTAGTGCCAGCACATTGGTTGTAACTATTGTATATAAGAAATTGCCCGGGCTAGCCTCGGGGAGACAGCCCACAGAGAGCCGTGCCTGACGGCCGCATAGAGGTTGTTCTCCCACGGGGTGTAGGGCCTCGTGTGGAATATGTAACAGAGAAAGTTTTCTTCCTGGCTCCAGTAAAAGGCTTGCATTCACTGCCATTGTGTGCCTCAAGTGTCAGTTTGTCTGTGTCTCTCCCTCTTTCCCTCTGTTCTCCTTGCCGGCCGAGGACAGGACGCCAGGGACCGAGCGAGAAGGCGCCGGACAGAGTAGTGTGTGTAGATATGTATTTCTGTGTATCCATACATAGATGTATGTATATGTGTGTGTGTATATATATATATATATATATATATATATATATATATATACACACACACACTTGTAGGGGATATATAATATATACACATATTTATTTATTATATATGCATACATATAAGACCTGTTTCTGGAACATGTTGATTAAGATGAAGAAAAGAAAAGAAAAATTAATCAGGGGGATAGGTTATGTGGAGGCTTTTCATTCACTGTAAGAAACAAAGGAATTAAAATTGAGAAGCTACCAGATTTTCAGGGAATTGCAAGGAATCTGAAATTATTAAGGTGGACATTAGAGCTTAGGAGGAGATGAACATGGAAAATTAGGCATGTAATAGATTATCAAGCCTACAGGAGTTTGAAATGTATTTTAGAAATTCTTTTTCATTATGTCAGGGTGAAGAACAGAAATCAGTGCTGATAAGGCTCTTCAGGTGATTTTGACGGGCAGCCAAGTTGAAGAACCACTTGAGAGCAAGAAAAGCTCAGGCTTAGATGTGAGAGAGCTGACTCCATAATGTACTTAATGTGGCCCTGGATCAGTTGGTTATTTTCTCTATTTTTCATTTCTTCCATTCCGAAAATGGAGATCTAATATTATTTGCCTAGCAGCGTAGATTTAAGGAAATGCTGTAATGTGTGAAAATCATCTGACTTAGTGCTTGATGGTAGATGGCATTTAATACATGACAATATTATTATTATCATTATTATTGTTATTACTATTCAACATAATTAGAGCCTATATCTTAGTGAATGAGCAAAGAAGAACAATTAGCCTTTATTGTGTTAAATACAAAACAAAGAAGCGCAGTGCTGGGGAAGAAAGCACAGAAGCTTCTTATTCCTTTCTAAGCTTTCAGGAAAGACTTTCTGGAAAAAGTAGCATCTAAATTTAATGGAAGCCTAGGTATTATATGAGCAGTTAAAATATACTACCTAAATATTTCAATTAGAATAATGCTTTTTATTAATTTATCTTATTTTTTTTTAAAAAAAGGAGTGGAATTTAAAGTATATGCAATATCAAAATTAACAGACTTTATCAACCTCCTCAAGAATGTATGAAAGTGTGTACATGTTGCTCTTAATCCTCAAATAGATATGCACTGATTATATATTAGTTAATGGTCTGAAAGTTAAAATTAAATATTTATGTATTGGGTCAAAATATAAAGAAGGTGTTTTATTGTTTTGTTTTGTTTTGTTTTCAGTCAGTAATACATTTATTCTATCTGGATCTCCATGTCTTTTTTTTAATTCAATTTTACTGAGATATATTCACATACCATATGGTCATCCAAAGTTTATAATCAGTTGTTCACATTACCATCATATAGCTGAGCATTTTCCTTGTACCAGAAAGTGTGAAAATAAGAATAAATAATCAAAGTAAAAAGAACACCCAATCAACTCCCCTCACACCCTATTTTTCATTTAGTTTTTTGTCCCCAAGTTTCTACTCATCCATCTGTACACTGGATAAAGGGAGTGTGATCCATAAGGCTTTCACAATCACACTGTCACCCCTTGTAATCTACATTGCTATACAATCATCTTCAAGAGTCAAGGCTACTGGGTTGCAGTCTGATAGTTTCAGGTATTTACTTCTAGCTCTTCCAGTGCATTAAGACTTAAAAAGGGTAATATATATGTGCATAAGAATGTCCACCAGAGTGACCTTTCAACTCCATTTGGAATCTCTCAGCCACTGAAACTTTATTTCGTTTCATTTCACATCCCCCTTTTGGTCAAGAAGATGTTCACAATCCCATGATGTCAGGTCCAGATTCATCCCCAGGAGTCATATCCCGCATTGCCAGGGAGATTTACACACATGGGAGTGAGAACCCACGTAGTGGGGAGGACAGTGGGTTCAGCTGCTGAGTTGGCTTAGCTAGAGAGAGAGGGCCACATCTGAGCAACTAAGAGGTACTCAGGGGGAGACTCTTAGGCACTATTATAAGCAGTTTTAGCCTCTCCTTTGAAGTAATGAGCATCATAAGGGCATGTCCCGTGATAGAGGACTTGGCACATCAAACTGCCAGTCCTCAATGTTTGTGAGAACATCAGCAACAATCCAGGTGAGGAAGCCCAACACTTCTGCAGAAATCCAGCTCCTCAGGGGGGCCCTACATATATATTTTTATTCTCTGTCCAAATTATTTTGGGATGTATTGCTATTTCATACTAACCTATGCAAACCTACCAGGTCTCACTTCCCATTAAAAGTTCCATGTAATTGTGGTGTTTGAACAAACTGTATGAGTTAAATCATTTAGGAAATATAGATCTTGCACCAACTAAACATCTCTTCCCTTGGTCTCACATAGAATTTGAAGTTATGAAACAAAGTCATTATTGTCCTTTACCCTTTGGCCTGATTTGCCCTAGTCCTAAACACATCTGCTTCCTTCATACCTCTAGTTGAACTTTGGACTCTTTTTCAGCTTTTTTAACAGTTGCTATATGTGCTAATACTGACATTCATGTCTGCTGAGCTCTAGCTCTGAGTTTCAGGTGTCACGCAGATACCCAAAGTTTCAGGGATCGATCACGTTATACACAAAGGGATCAGCATCTCGGAATCTGAAGATAGCTATTACAATTCAGGAATAGATGTGACTGCTGTAAGAGCTTACAATCTAGGGACTGTTACAGTAAGTGTTCCCCTGATAAGCTGTGCTCTAAGGTTCAATTCTGAGTTCACACATTGTAATTAGTACATATTGGTGAGGCGTTATAGTGTTTGCCTTTGTTTCTGGTGTAGTTCACTCAAAATACTTTCTACAGGATCCATTCATCTCATTGCCTTGCATGTCTCACAGCTTCACTCATTTTCCCTGTTGCTCAATGTTCCATTGTATGCAAACAAACATTTCACCATTCTGTTCCTCAGTCAATGTACCCTTAGGCCACCTCCACCCATTGCAGATCATGCACACTGTCTCCGTAAACACCAGTGTTCAAAGTTCCATTCATGTCCCTTCTCTCAGATCCTCCAAGTATACGTCCCCTAATGAGGCTGCAGGACCTTAAGATACCCACATACTTAGCTTCGTGTGGAACCACCCCAGTGTCCTCCAGAAAGACCATTCTGCCTCCTAACCAACTGTGAATACATTCATCCCTCTCTCCATGTTCTCTCCAGGAGTTTTATCCCTGTTTATATTTTTCATACAATTTTATAGAGCTATATTCACATACCATATAATTATTCACAGTGTACAATCAGTTGTTCACGGTATCATCATACAGTCGTGCATTTATCACCACAGTCAGCATTTCAAAGTATTGATTATTATGAAAAAAAGGTTTCTGTTTTTTTATGAATAATAAAAAAGATAAAAATAAAAGTCATACAATACAATATAATAGTAAGGACAGAAAACAACACCACTACCAAGAATCCCATATGCCTCCCTTATACCCCCCTCTCATACACATTTAACTTTGCTATACTGCCTTTGTTATATTTAATGGAAGCATATTGGAATGTTACTGTTGACCGTAGAGTCCAGTTTGCTTTGATTATGTTTTTTCCCAAATACTATCCCTTTTTCCACACTCTGCATGGTTGATATTCATTTGTTCTCCCACGTGAGAACATTTTTATATTTGTACATTTAGCAACAGTCATTGGCCACTCCAGTTTTGGCCAAGCTATACATACAGTCCCAGTCTTTATCATCTGTCTTTACTTCTGGTGTCATACATTCCCCTATCCCACCTCTTTCAGCTTTATTCACAGACATCTTTGTTCAGTGTACTTACAATATTGTGCTACCATCACACAGTATAATGCTGTCTATTTTGGGATCTAGACAATCAATCCTGCTGAACATTCTGAAGTCCTTCAGCTTCAAATGCCCGATCTCTACCCTCTTTCTATCTCCTGGTAGCCTGTGTTGTCAGCTTTTAACTCTCAAAGTTTTCTCTAACAGAAACCACCTCTTTTCTTGACCTCTACATGTTGACCCCATTATCTCTATTGACAGGTGTTTATGTAGGTAGGGGTAACCATAACAACTCAGGCTTCAACCCTAATTGCTTTCATTAGAAAAATGAACTCTTATACTTATACATAAAGTGATGCAATAAAAAAAAAATGCCCAGATAGGAATGAGAAAAGCCAGCTGGCATTTCATTTGAGGAAAGTTGTTTAGCCTGCCTACTCCTCAGTTTCCCTGTCTGTAAACAGGAGATGGCTAAGTAAGTTGTGCCTATCTCCTCTGGTTACTATGGGGATTCAGATTGATTGATATTTATGAAAAACTCCTGTTGTTATAAAATACTTCACATATATTAGACATCCTTTTTTATTATCAGGCAATAAGAAGGAAAATCATCATTGATTATTATTTTGAACTTTTATTATTTATCTCTGAGGAAAATTTACTCGTGTGCAAGAACACAATTTTACTGACATTTTTTGTCTATAAAAGTCACAGACTCCCATCTACACTAGAAAATTTAGATTAAAAAGAGCAAAATTCTTCTACTTCATAAAGTAACATATATTTTTAGAGAAGAAGAATGGGCCTCTGGGCTAAAGGAAAGAAAGGGAAGAGAAAATCCTGAAAGAAGAGTGTGGCAATACAATAGCAGAACTGGTCTTAATGGGACAGTTGGCTAGGTAAGAGAATCCCTATATTAGATAAATTCTAATGAACGCAGGAGCAGTGATGGCTGGCATTAGATATTAAATTTCTTTCTGCTCTAGTTTTTAATAGGCATGCATTAATCTCAAATGCTTATAAAACACAGTCACTTTGCATTTTTGATTTGGTGGAAGGATTGTGTTCACGTTTGGGGGCAGGGTGACATGTCAATTTTAATATCAAGGATACCATAATGATAAAAAAAATTCTTAGTTTAGGAGTCAAGTACAAGACTTAATGGATGACTACCAGAAATTACAACTCCCATACCCAGGAGTATTTGCTGATATATATGAGAGGTGTTGGGCTTATGTAAAATATAATACAGTGCATAAAAGAGGGATAATACCAAAAGTTTGGATGGCTGAGAGACATTCAAAATACATCAACAGAAGATAATTATATGACAAAACCAAAACATCAACAAAATAGGGAATAACAAAGGTCAACTTTAGCTCTGCAAACTGAAATTCAAATGGAATGACTTGCTTTTATTTTTATCATCATGATAACTACATTCTTTACAAAGTCAGGGAAACTATGAAGCAAATATAATTTATCTGTCAATATAGGAAAATTTACAAACAGTAACTATTTAATCAAACTTCTTTATTGACAAAGGCGAGTCTTTAATCTTAGTGAATCGAATTCCAAGAGTACCATTTATGGTATTCAGCCATTTATACACAAGTAAATGTGTAAAAAAATTTGGCACATGTAATAAAAATTTGCCACATATTAAGTGGCAACTAACTCTTCGTTTTGGGGAGTTTAAATATGGGCATGTGTTCTCTCCTCTGTTCTTGCCCATCACATTACACCCCACCCCACCCCACCCCCCACCACCTCCCAGGAAGGTATTATTTCTTATTCCTGAGTTGAAATGGAAGAGGCCTTTTCCAGTATATTCATCCATTGTAACCAGCATATAGATGTTTCCATGTTATTTAAGTGATATAAATGAATTGAAAGATAAATCTGATGGGGAACTAAAAGAGGAAGGAAATCAAGAGTGGTTGATAATGATTGCAAATTAATTTGAGTGTTTTATTTCTGCAATATTTGCAGAGAAAAATTGCATAAGCTAGCATTAACAAAATCAACTTTGAGTCAGGAACCTCATAGCCATTTAATCTTTGGAAATCCTACAAGATGGTAGAACTAATCTTATTTTAAATATGCATCTACTGTGTTTTAGAGAGTTAGTTACTTCTGGAAGTTTATTAAACAAATTAAATAAGGGCACAGTGTTCAAATTGTTATCTGATTTTAAAACCCTTGTTCATTCTTCCATAAAATGAGCTCCCAAATCTTGCTCTTTGGGGAAGGCAAACCTCAGTTAGCTACTTTATGAATTATTAAAATATCAAATTTAACATAATTATAATGATAACAAATATATTTTAAACCTGTAAAAAGATAATGCATTGTTTCAGAGACACCTTAGAAGCAAAATTGATTTTGTTGTTTTTTTATGGTAGGTTATGGAGAAATAAATCTATCCTCTTTTAAAAGAATCCAAGTCATCTATTATACATACTACATATATAATATATATGTTTAGTAAATATAGCATGCATTTATTGTTGACAAAACATGGTCCCACTATTTAAAAAAAAAAGAACAGTGTAATAATTTTGATTGTTTTATTATTCTATAACCTAAAATACAGGCATGTTTCAATCATATGTAATTTTTATGTTTAATATTTAAATTTATAGGCATGAACAGGCACACTTTCCTTTCCAAAAATTTCATGTGGGAAAAAATCCTATATTCTCTAATCTTATAAGGGGCCATCTTCAAATCTATAATACATCTTCCAGGCCACTGTAACATTTCATTGAGCCATTATTCTGCAGTGGACACGTGTAGAAGCCTACTGTGTTCTTTAACCTTAAACAGTTTTGCTTTGTTTGAACTTTGCTTTAATTTTGGGAAAAGATGTGTCACTCCATGAGGTGCATTTCTAAATGAAGTTTCAGAAATAGAAAAAACAAGTATATTATTAGCATGCTTTGGTTCAATTGATAGAATAATATGCTCCTGCAGTCTCCTTGTCTCTTCTTCGCTCCCTTACTAGAAGATGCTATAAAATCCCAGTGCTGCCCACAGACTTGCTAAAGAAAGGCTTTTCATTCCTACATAATGAGAAACCACTTCTCAACTTTTCCTCAATTTTAACAGCTAGTATCTAGATATGTTACATATACCATCTGATGATTTATGATACAATGAACCAGTAAAGATTTTTTGCACTTAAATATACATGAGACATTTTTTCTGGTTTACTTAGTTAGTTTATTTCAATGACTATTTAATTTAAGAAACTTCAACCTAAAATATTTTTACTTAGGATTCCTAGAGTTTTATTAACAAAATCAGTAGACAAACTAAAAACAAAATTGTCGTTCTTTCTATAGGTCCAACAAATTTGAGGCACTAAGTAGTTAATGGTCATATTTTCTCCAATTTAGTGTATTGTGGTGTGTGTGTGTGTGTGTGTGTGTGTGTGTGTGCATAGATATGCACATTCAAATGTCTCTAGCATGAATTTCCATGTCTTATTTTTTATTACTGGAACATGGCTGGCATTTAGGAAAGCATTGATTTACTTTTGCATGTCAAGTATGGAAATACAGCTTTTCCCTCACACAATGACTAATGAGGCTGTCAGTAGACTGGTGTTTTACAAAGTTTTATGTAGCAAAGGACTTTTGGCTACTTTTTATTCTATACCCAAAGCAGAAAACATGGCAAGCAGAACCAAAATGTCAAACGTAATCTATCATGGCTCAATTACATGTGACAGAAAACAGAAAAGGAAAGAAATATACTATTAGAGGAATCTGAAAGTGTTTTAAATAATGGAAAGGTTTTATTCATTTTTCACAATGCATTGTATGTCTATAATAAACAAATAGATCTAGAATTTCCCTAAACCATAATTATGACCTAAAGATTAATTATGACACATACAAACTCTATTATGTTCCATATCTTCTTCCCTTTCACTGCTGTAAGTCAAAGTACAATATTTTAAAAATTTGTCACTAGTTCTTTCAAATCAAATAGCAATAGGAAGAGATTACTCAATATGTATTACAAGAAACATGTTAGGTGACTAGTTTCAATATCAGTTTGTTGATAAAATCTGAAGAATCAAAATTGCTATAATTTCCTATAGTCAGTAGGGGTAATTTTAGACCAAAAAAAAGTTCGTTAGTCTGGCAGCTGAGAAGAAATTGAACATACAAACCTCAGTCAATATTTTTATGTTGGGTTAGAACACAGGCACCATAAAATACCCTACTAGCACATTTTGGATTGAGATATTTTCAAACCTGAAAAAGAATCCAAGGAAGCAATAGTCAGGTCCTGGAGGATTTTGACAATATTAATTCCACGAACAAGATATTGAGGGTGATCTTGATGATGTGGGAATGCTCGGGTATGACTACAGTTCGTTAATTTTCTTTTGGTAGGGTAGGAGTATATTGGAAGGAATGAAGATATTTGAGGATATTTGTTTTTCCCATTTCTTTGCTTTGTTTTGTTTTCTTTGGAGATTTTTTTTGTTTTTATTTGACAAATAAAGTAATTTTAAAATAAAAAGAGAACAATTCCAAACACTAAATAAATGGTAGTTTATCAAGGGTTCCCATGCCAGGGTTCATCCACGTTGCTCTTTGCCATGGAGGCAGTCACTTGCTGGAGATTTTTGAGGCCTAAAGCTGAGCTGTCCAATACAGTAGCCACTGGATACATATGGCTATTTAAATTTAGGTTTAAAATAATTAAAATTAAATAAAAATTAATTTCCTCAGCTTTGTAAGCCACACAAAGTGCTTAACAGCCACACGAATCTAGTAGCTATGATTTGAGCTCTGAGTACCTCTCAAATGTGGAAACTGTATAACATGTTGCGATTATTTTTTTCATGTAGTGAGTTATCTTTTCTAACCTTTCCTTTGCCTTCAGAAAGTATTATACAAGTCTAACTTAAAAAAAATAGGCCCTAAACACTTGCATGTCGTCAGTTTTACTTTTAAATCCTCTAATGAGTTAATTTTGTTGTCCTCATCTTGTCTATCTCCCCTGCCTAACTCACAGATCTTTTTTTCTACCTAACTCTCCTTCTCTTACTCTGCATCAGCCAAACTAGCCCTCTTGCTCTCCACACATACTCAATGCATACGCTAAGCACCGGGTAATTTCTCGGCCTGAAAAGCTGTTCTCCTGGAAACATGGCTTATCCCCCAAAACTGTCAGACCCCTGCCTAAATGTTACCTACTGAGAGAGAACTGTCCTGACAGTCCTATCTAAAATGTACCCTTGTTCTGTGTTTATTTTTCCTTTAAAGTTGAAATAATATTATTATACATTTATATACTCATCTTCATCATTACTAATGCTTATTGAGCATTTATTATGTCCCAAGGATGGATCCAAGAGATTTTCAAATATTAAACCATCCTCACATTATCCCTATGAGGCAAGGCTGCCAATATTATTAAGTTATTACCCTCATTTTTAAAGAAGTCTAACATTTGGCATAAAGGAGTAGATACGTGGTCAAAGCTTAGATATGGTGGATCCTGGGTTAGAATGCAGTCAGTCTGGTAAAATGGTGGTCTCAGGTAGCATTATTTGCTTTTAATTGGCTGCCTCTGCTTTCATGAGAAGTAACGTAAACATCTAAATAGGGTAAGAAAATTCTGTGATATTCAAAGTCTCTTGAATGTTTCAATTCAATGTGCCTGAATTTCTTTTATTTATTTATTTTTTATTTTTATTAACAGTAGTATCCTACTGCTATTGCATGTGAGACTAAAATAAGTCACAGTCAGAGTTATTCAGATTTTCAGCTCTTTGGTTCCTATGAGTTTCCCAATTTCTTCCTGGCAAAAGGGTGTAATGAGCTGTGTCCATTATGCTCTCTAATGTCCATGGAAGATTTTATCATGCTATGTTGCCAAATTTTCAAAATCAGGAGTGCACATACAAAACAGAGTTGACTTGGTAGAGATTTTAAGACTTTATGAGAGTTTCACTCAGGATGGGCAATGTAGCCAAGAATGCCAAAGCTCCCTGGTTTAAAACAACAAAGATTTACTCCTTGCTCACAATGTATATCAATCAAGGGTTGTGGGAATGGTTTGCTCCTCTAGGAACTCAGGACTGCACCAGCTGCCAGAGCTGCACCCATTTCACAAGTTGTCAGTTGCCAGAGCAGAAAAAAATGAACTCTATAAGAAAATCAATTAATGTAATACACCACATCAATAAATCAAAGCAGAAGAACCACATGATCATCTCGATTGATGCAGAAAAGGCATTTGACAAAATTCAACATCCTTTCCTGATGAAAACACTTCAAAGGATAGGAATAGAAGGGAACTTTTTCAATATGATAAAGGCAATATATGAAAAACCCACAGCTAACATCAAACTCAATGGGGAGAGACTGAAAGCTTTTCCTCTAAGATCAGGAACAAGACAGGGATGCCCACTATCACCATTGCTATTCAACATTGTGCTGGAAGTTCTAGCTAGAGCAATTAGGCAAGAAAAAGAAATAAAAGGCATCCAAATTGGAGAGGAAGAAGTAAAACTTTCACTATTTGCAGATGACATGATTCTATATGTAGGAAATCCAGAAAAATCTACAGCAAAGCTACTAGAACTAGTCAATGAATACAGCAAAGTAGCAGGCTACAAGATCAACACACAAAAATCTGTAGTGTTCCTATACACAAGTAATGTGCAACAAGAGGAGGAAATCAAGAAAAAAATCCCATTTACAATAGCAACCAAAATAATCAAGTATTTAGGAATAAACTTAACCAAGGACACAAAAGACCTTTACATAGAAAACTATAAGAAACTGCTAAAAGAAATTGAACAAGACCTGAAAAAATGGAAGAACATACCATGTTCATGGATTGGAAGACTAAATATAGTTAAGATGGCAATTTTACCTAAACTGATTTACAGATTCAATGCAATACCAATTCAAATCCCAACAACTTACTTTACAGAAATAGAAAAACCAATAACTAAATTTATTTGGAAGGGTAAGATGCCCCGAATAGCCAAAAATGTCTTAAGAAAGAGGAGTGAAGTGGGAGGTCTCACACTACCTGACTTTGAAGCATATTACAAAGCTACAGTGCTCAAAACAGCATGGTACTGGCATAAGGACAGATATACTGATCAATGGAATCGAATTGAGTGTTCAGAAGTAGACCCTCACATCTATGGACAACTGATCTTTGATAAGGCAGTGAAGCCGAAGCAACTGGGAAAGAGCAGCCTGTTCAATAAATGGTGTTTGGAGAACTGGATATCCATTTCCAAAAGAATGAAAGAGGATGTCCATCTCACACCTTATACCAAAATTAACTCAAAGTGGATCAAAGACCTAAACATTAGCACCAAGAGCATAAAACTCTTGGAAGAAAATGTAGGGCAATATCTTAAAGATCTTGTGAAAGGAGGTGGTTTCTTAGACCTCACACCCAAGGCACGAGCAACCAAAGAACAAATAGACAAATGGGATCTCCTCAAAGTTAAACACTTTTGTACATCAAAGGACTTTGTCAAAAAAGTAGAAAGGCAACCTACACAATGGGAGATGATATTTGGAAACCACATATCAGATAAGGGTTTAATATCCCGAATATATAAAGGAATCCTGCATCTCAATAACAGAAAGACAAAGAATCCAATAAAAAAATGGGCAAAAGACATGAACAGACATTTTTCTGAAGAGGAAATACAAATGGCTCAAAAGCATATGAAAAAATGCTCAACTTCACTGGCTATTAAGGAAATGCAAATCAAAACCACAATGAGATATCATCTCACACCTACCAGAATGGCCATTATCCAAAAAACAGAAAATGACAAGTGCTGGAGAGGATGTGGAGAAAGAGGAACACTTATTCACTGTTGGTGGGAATGTAGAATGGTGCAACCACTCTGGAAGACAGTGTGGAGGTTCCTCAGGAAGCTAAATATAGATTTGCCATATGACCCAGCTATTCCAATGCTAGGTATATACTCAGAGGAACTGAAACTTTAGACACAAACAGACATTTGTAAACCGATGTTTATTGCAGCATTATTCACAATTGCCAAGAGATGGAAATAGCCCAAATGTCCATCAAAGGACGAGTGGATAAACAAACTGTGGTATATACACATTATGGAATATTATGCAGCTGTAAGACAGAACAAAGACATGGATCATGTAATAATGTGGATGAACCTTGAGGACATTATGTTGAGTGAAGTTAGCCAGAAACAAAAGGACAGATTCTGTATCGTCTCGCTAATATGAACAGACATTAATGAACAAACTTTGGGAGCTAAAAACTGACAACACAGGCGACCAGGAGATAGAAAGAGGACAGAGATCAGCCATTTGATGCTGAAGGACTACCGAATGTTTACGATTGATTGCGTAGATCCAGAAATAGATAGCATAATACTGTGTGATGGTAGCACAGTATTGTAAGTACACTGAACATAGATGTCTGCGAGTAAAGCTGAAAGAGGTGGGATAGGAGAATGTATGACAGCAGAGGTAAAGATAGATGATAAAGACTGGGACTGTATAACGTGGCAAAAACTGGAGTGGCCAATGACTGTTACTAAATATACAAATATAAAAATGTTTTTGCATGTGGGAAAGCAAATGAATGTCAACCATGTAGAAATTTGAAAAAGGGATGGTATTCAGGAAAAAACATAATCAAAGCAAACTGGAGTCTATGGTCAACAGTAACATTGTAATATACCTCCATTAAATGTAACAAAGGCAATACACCAATGCTAAATGTATATGAGAAGGGGATATAGGGGAGTAATATGGGATTCTTGGTAGTGGTGTTATTTGCTGTCCTTAGTAGTATATTGTCTTGTATGACATGTTATTTTTCTTTTTATCATTTTTTCTTATTGCTAAAAAAAAAAAACAATTTTTCTTGTAGTAATCAGTATGTTCAAATGCTGATTGTGGTGATAAATGTACAACTTCATGATGATACCATGAACAACTGATTGTACACTGTGGATAAATGTATGGTATGTGAATATAACTTTATAAAATTGTAGGAAAATATATATATAGGAGTAAAAGTGTTGGAGAAAACATGGTGAGAGGGATGATGCCTCACTAATATGGACTAACTACAATGTGTAAACTCAGAATTGAATCTTAGAATATAGCCTAACGTGGACACAATAACTGTAATAGTCCCAAGATTGTAAGCTCTTACAGCAGTTAACTCTATCCCTGAATTGTAAGGCCTATCTCTAAACTTTAAGATGCTGATCCCCTAGCATATGTTGTCACAAACATTGGGACTGGCAGTTTGATGTGCTGAGCCCTCAAGCATGGGACTTGCCCTTATGAAGCTCATTACCACAAAGGAAAGTCTAAAGTTGTATGTAATGGTGCCTAAGAGTCTCCCCCTGAGTACCTCTTTGTTGCTCAGATGTGGCCCTCTCTCTCTCTAACTGAGCCATCTCGACAGGTGAACTCGCTGCCCTCCCCCCTACGTGGGACCCGACTCCCAGGGTTGTAAATCTCCCTGGCAACACAGAGTATGACTCCCGGGGATGAATGTGGACCCGGCATCGTGGGACTGAGAGTATCTTCTTGACCAAAAGGGGGATGCAAAATGAGACGAAATAGTTTCAGTGGCTGAGAGATTCCAAATGGAGTTGAGAGGTCACTCTGGTGGACATTCTTATGCACTATATAGATAACACCTCTTAGGCTTTAATGTATTGGAATAGCTAGAAGTAAATACCTGAAACTAGCAAACTCCAACCCAGCAGTCTGGACTCCTGAAGACAATTATATAATAATGTGGATTACAAGGGGTGACAGTGTGATTGTGAAGACCGTGTGGATCACACCCCCTTTATCTAGTGTATGGATGAGTGGAGGAATGGGGATAAAAACTAAAGGACAAATGGGGTGGGATGGGGGGATGATTTGGGTGTTTTTTTTTCACTTTTATTTTTTATCTTGTTCTGGTTCTTTCTGATGTAAGGAAAATGTTCAGAGATAGACTGTGGTGATGAACGCATAACTATGTTATCAAACTGTGGACAATGGATTGTATATCATGGATGATTGTATGGTGTGTGAATGTATTTCAATAAAACTGAATTTAATAAAAAAAAAAAAAAACTCTATAGGGTTTAACACTGGTAATTAGGTGTATGATGTAGAAGCGATCCATGATTTCTGCTCACAACTATTGGCCAAAGGCTAGTCTTAGTTCCCCACACCCACAATAAGGCCAGGATGTACTATCCCTTAAGTGTCTGAAAGGCACATCTCCAGAAATATTTGGTGAACCACACTAATGCATCTCACAGAGACAAAGGAGAGCCAACAGAGAACAAGCAGGTTGGGCATTCCGAGAAATGTCCAAGCCCAGCATTCACAGGGCAGTTCTAGCTGTGGGGGTCTTGGAGAGGAACACTCCTAACAAGTTCAGTTGTAGAGCAAGAGAACCAGGAGCCAGTCAGGGAGCAGAGATGATTGGGATGAGTTAATTAGAAGCCTGACCAAAAAAGTGTTTGATGTTTGGCAATATTTAAGGCTCACCCCATCTTTTGCTTCACATTTGGGTAGGCTGATTCAAAAGGCCAGTGCACCCTCCTTTGGAGCCAAAGGAAGATTCAAACCACTAAAGACTGCCCCACCCATGCACAGAGACATCTCCTGGCCCCACTGCATTAGCCATATTAAAAACCTCAAGTCTTGCCTTGCTCTGCAAAGACATTTTCAGACCGACTTGGGAAGCCTGTCTTGCTATTCCCAAAAAATCTCATTAATTAAGTAATAAACATTTTCATACACTCTTGGTATGTGTATGTGGAATCATCAGTCTTGACATCCCAGCCAAGTTTTTAGTGACGTCCATACTTTCTTTTCAGGAGGGACACAGTAGTTGGTGTTAGTACTGGAAGCGATCAAGCCAATGACAGGTTAAGGTACAATGTCTCTAAATTTGGCGAATTTTATGGAGATAGCTCATATTTCATTCACCCAGAAACTCCTATGTTAGAAGCTGTGCTAGTTTGGACATATTATGTCCCACCAAAAGCCATATTCTTTAATGCAATCTTGTGGGGGCAGACACAGTAGTTTCAATTAGGTTGGAACCCTTGATTGAGTGTTTCCATGAAGATGTGATTCAATCAACTGTGAGCAAAATGTTTGATTGGATTATTTCCATGGAGATATTGGCCCTGCCCATTCAGATTGGTCTTGATTTAATCACTGAAGTCCTATAAAAGAGCTCACAACAGAAGGACCTCAGAGCAGCTGAGAGAGACATTTTGGAGGTGGCTGCTGAAAGCAGACTTTTGCTGACACTTTGGAGATGCTAGCCCAGTGTTTGCTCCAGAGAAGCTAAAAGAGGACAAAACACCCCAAGAGCAACATTTAGAAGAAAGCACAGGATCTGAGAGAAGAGCTGGAACACAACCTGAGATCAGTAGATGCCAGACATATGCCTTCCCAGATAGCAGAGGTTTTCCGGATGCCATTGGCGTTCCTTTGGTGAAGGTATACTCATGTTGATGCCTTAATTTGGATATTTTCATGGCCTTCAGACCGCAAATTTGTAACCAAATAAACCCTCTTTATAAAAGTCAATCCATTTCTGGTATTTTGCATAATGGCAGCATTAGCAAACCAGAACAGAAGCATAAGAACAGCTAACTCTCCATTAGATATTTCAGTAGACACATTTGATAAGGAGATACCCTCACAACATCTATGTAATAGAATCACAAAAGGACTAAATATCATTTATTCAGGCTAATACTACTAAATGTTGTCACCTGTATGATAATTACAGAGAATGTCCGCCAACCCATGATTTCTAGTGATGGAAATATTTTAATTACCTCCCCTAATCACTGTTTTCTTGGCATCTAACAAAAATCACATGGTTTAATCCCATTTGCTCCTGTAGTATAGTCCACAGATATACCAATTAGCTAGTCCCCATAATAACTCTTCAAAATCAAACAAAAAACACCACATCTACCCATCCCCAGCCACCAACTAAATCATCCTTTTAAAATATTTGTCCAAATCCTGTTTGCCAGGTTGTTATCTATTTTAATTTACCTTTTCCAGATTTTTCCAGGTCTTTTCATCTCTCATGAAATATAGGTCTTTGAATTAGGTACTGTGTCCAAATCATTTAGTGATAGTGAAAATTAAACATTTTCCACATTAATAACACCTTGATTCACATAATACAGTCATTTTTATTGCTTGCTTGCTTGTTGTAATGCTCATTTGCATTTCTCTTTTGTTCCTAATATACTCTACAATTATAAGCAGAAAGATACTTTTCTATGTTTAAAGAAACTCCTTTTCCATTTTCCCTCTCTTTAGATGTAACCATTCTCTCCCTATTTTTCTTTGGCAGGAAGATGACTTCCTATTCTTCCTAGACAAGAGGATTCACTGTTTTGTTCAGTACAGTTCAAACTTCACTGTTGTCTCAGTTAAAGTGGAGACAGACTGTATAAGCCATGGCTGTGTGTAGTCACACGTAGGGGGAGCTATGTGAAAAACTGCAGAAGGGGCATTTGCTTGCTAAAGCAAATTCTTGCCATTCTAGCTATGAAACTTTTCCCTTTGCTGTGATCATCCTACCCTTGCCCCAATTCTGTTTTAATTATTGCCTTTAAAAAATTGCCAGATGTGTTACTATTCGGTAGCCCTTTTATATAGGCTTTATACTTATTAAAATCAGAACTGTTTTGGATTGCTGGAAAGGGCATTCACTCAAAACAGTCAAGTTTATAGGGTTGAATGTAAGATACAGGCCTCACAGGAACCAGGGCAAAGCTTTACAACCAAGCACAAGGAGGATGGGAAATATCAGCTCCAGGACTCTCTCTCATTTATATGTTGCTTTCATACTCTTCTCTCTGTCAATAACTTTTCATATGTCTGTTTTACCTGTTTTATTTCTATAAAGCTCTTTTTTTTTTTTTTTTTTGATAATTCACTTTGCACATGACTCAATGGCCATTCCAGATTCAAAAGTTAAATGATATTCCCAGGCCTGTCTTTGACCACAACTGCAGAAGCTTCTGCATCTCATTTCAGATTCTGACTTGTCAGAACATTTTTAGGCAAGCCACAAATCATACATATTTACAGATTTTGGGTAAGGTATACACACCTGATACAATCCTCTATTGCTAAGGTGTGAGGAAAAATGGAATATGTGAAGTAAAATACATTCATAGCTTGGGATTTTCTCAGGTGATAAAATGCAAATAGGTCTCAGAGAAATGACAGCAATATCCAGGCAAGTAAGAAGTTTGGTGATACCAAAAGAGAAACAAGCAGTATAATATAGAAAATGATTGCCTAAGCTTATGTTAGTCTTAGTTTTATCATAAAAGATGACTTTTTATTGCCATATTTTAAAAACAATATGAGTAGTTACCCTGGCACAACTCATTTATGGTCTGAAAGGAAATGCTTTGCAGCAGAAATTTGAAAGACAATGCTTTAGACTGTATAATCTCATAGATTTTAGGGCCTTGATAAGAATCGTTCCTATGAACCTCAAATTCAAATATCAATTCAGAATTCACTATTGTCAAACATCTACAAATCTTCTAGATGTGTAGACTTTAGGGTTCCTGATTACAAGAAAATATCACAAGAGGTAGCTTTGTGCAGAGGCCTGGAATTCCATTTCTGAAAGCACATTAGACACATTTTCCAATATGGTAATTAGCACGTTTTATATGCTGTAAGTAGATGCTTGACAATACGGCCACATTACAGAAATCCAAAGTCGAATAATAGACTTCTGAAAACAATCCTTAAATAAACATTAATTATACTGTGTTTGCATTATATGAAATGAAAATAATAGCAAGCAAAGCGCAGGAATGTCTGCACAGAGATGAAGATTTTAATATGTGTTCCTCAGCTCATAACTATTGTAACTATTTCTGACATTAATATCTTATTGCTGTGACAGAACTGGTTACATGAAAAGCACATCTAACCTTGACTTTTCTTACAAGTGAAACTGCCTCTATTGGCAGAACTTCTTCTTGACTACTTGTTTCACTAAATCCCAATCATTGTGTTAATATACAATTTCCAAAGAAAGCATCCTATTTGGACGCTATTCATGTAAATGTTTTCTTATGAGATCAAAAGTCTCAAAAAAGCTTGGTCTATATGGATGAAAACATTTCATAAAAAAGTTATTTACAAATCACGATGTTTGTTGTTTTCCAAATATCCTGCTAAGTAACAGGGAAAGAATTGTAGTTGTCTTATCATTAAATTGTAATTGTTTTATCATTAAAACACAAACAAACAAAAACTCCAGACTGATAGTTAAAATTATATTTTACTCTCATCTCTTAAAATAAACTAAGACGTAAACTTGGGTAATATTCTAGATCTGAATCTGAGACTATCCATTACATAAAAGGAATAGTGCAATCACTCTTTAAATGAACACAAGTGCGTTTTTGTAATTTACATGTGAAGAATACAAGAGATTCTCATAAAGCATGTTTGGTTCAATTATAAGCAAAACATAATGAATGTATTAAGAAAAACTTGTGTTTAGACTTTCATTTTGCAATAATTTTAGATTTGCCTACAGTTAAAAGAAGTAACATTGTTTATTCAGTTTTGCCTAATGGTAAAATCTTGCAAAACTATAGGACAATATCCAAACCAGGATGTGGCACTGATGAAGTTGAAACAGAACATTTCCATCACAAGAATCCTGCATGTTGCTGTTTAAACTCACCCCACTTACCACTTGCCCTCACTCTCTCCTCAATCCTGGCAGCCATTTATTCATTCTCTGTTTCTATAATCTCATCATTTCAAGGTTATATGCATGGAATCATACAGTATGTAACACTTTGTAATTGGATTTTAACTGAGCATGACACTCTACATACATACATAACTCATAGAGTTTTCTGTGTCTGTTGTTCATTCCTTTTTATTGCTGAGTAGTATCCCATGGTAGCCATTCATCCATTGAATGACATCTGGGTTGTTTCCGGTTTGGGTCTGTTACAAACAAAGCTGCTATAAATGTCTGTGAACAGGTTTTTCTGTGAATGTAAGTATTAATTTCCCTGTCATAAATGCTCAAGGGTGTCATTGCTGGGTCATACAGTAGTTACATGTTTAGTTTTGAAGAAATTGTCAACCTGTTTCCAGAGTGGGGGGTCCCATTTCACTTTCACACCAACCATGTATAAAGGATCTAGTTGCCTCTATCTGAGCCAGCATTTGGTGTTGTCACTTTTAATTTTAGCCATTCTGATACATGGTAGTGAAATGGCATTGTGACTTTAATATGCAATTCTCTAATGGCTAAGTTTTTTTTTTTCATATGATTGTTTGCCATCTGCACATCTTCAGAAAAATATCTGTTTCATCTATATTGCCCATTTTTTTATTGGATTGTTTGGATTTTTAACACTGAGTTTTAAGAATTCATTATGTAATCTAGATACTAGCTCTTTATAAGATATATGTTTTTCAGATGTTTTTCCTCAACTTATTTTCATTTTCATTTCATCATCATAACAGGCCTTTCACAGAGCAAAGATTTTCATTTTGATGATATCCAATTTATCAATTTTTCCTTGTATGATTTGTGATTTTAGTGTCAAGTTAAGAACTCCTGGCTTAGCCCTAGATCCTGAAGATTTTCTCCTATTCTTTATATTTCTAAAGGTTTTATAGTTTTGTGTTTTAATTTTAAGTCCATGATCATTTTGAATTAATTATTGTATAAGAAGGACAGATGTTTCAGCACCATTTACTGAAAAAGTTATCCTTTCTTCACTGAATTACTAACTTTTGTCAAAAAAAAAATTGAGCATATTTGTGTGTGTCTATTTCTGGATTCCCTACTCTGCAAAATTCATCTATGTGTCTATCCCTGCACCAAAACCTCAGAAACTCAATTAGTGTAGCTACATAATATCTTTATACTTCTACTTTATACTTCTTTTTCAAGATTGTCTTAGATATTCTACTTCCTTTGCCGCCCCTCCATTAAAATTTCAAAACAATCTTGTTCATACCTACAAAAATTCTTGGTGTGATTTTGACAGAATTTGTGCTAAATTTGTTTATCAGTTTGGAAAGAATGGTCATTCTTTACTGTGTTGTCTTAATTCAAGAACACAGTGTGTCTCTTCAATTATTTCAGTCTTCTTTGATTTATTTCATCAATGTTTTTGCAGCTTTCAGCATAAAAGTCCAGTATAAGTTTTGTTAGATTTATGCTATTTCATTGGTTTAAGTGATTGTTAATGGCATTTTATTTTTAATTCAGGCATCATATGTATGCTGTTATATAGAAATCAAATTGATTTACCTTGCATCCTGAGAACTTGATGAACTCACTTCTTTCTTCTAGGTTTTTTTTTTTTTTTTTTTTTTGGTAGATTCTTTTAGATTTTCTGTATAAGCAATCAAGAGTCAGCAAACAGGGACAGGTTTATTCTTTCCTTTCTGTTCAGTAGACTTCTCCAGAGAAACTACCTGGGAATATTTAAATTAAAAATTAATTTTTATTAATAGTTAAACATTGTTCAAAGTATCTGTTTCATATTGGTGAGTTATGGTGGTTTGTATTTTTAGAGAAGTTGGTATATTTCATCTTAGTTGCCAAATTTAAGTATGTAGAGTTGTAATAGAATTCCCTTATTAAACTTTGATATCTGAGGGTCTGTAGTAACATCTTGCTTCATTCCTTATGTTTCTAATGTCCTTTTTTTTTGCCATTGTTGCTAGTTTTGCTAATTTTATTGATCTTTTCATACAACCAGCTTTTAGTTACACTGATTTTCTCTGTTGTTTTTATGTAAACAATTTCATTGATTTCTCTTTTCATCATTGTTGTTCCCTTTTTTCTGCTTGCATTTTTTTAAGTAGTTGCAAAGTAATACTTGCAATGTAAAACGTTTACTTTGGCCTTTTTTCCTATATTGTTTAGGCAGGAGCCTAGATTACTGATTCAAGGCTTTTCCTCTTTTCTAATCTATGCCTTTAGTGGTATAAATTTTCCTCTCAGCACGGATTTTTACATGTTCTATTTTTATTTCATACAATTCAAGGTAGTTTTTATTTCACTCAAGACTTCCTCTTTGAACCGTGAATCATTTAGAAGTATTTAGTTTAGTTTCATGGTGTTTGAAGATTTTCCTGTTATCTTTCTGTTATTGATTCCTAGTTTGCTTCCAGTGAGGTCAGGGAACAAATTATACATAATTTGTTAATGCTTGTTTTGTGACCCAGGATAAGGTATGTCATAATATATTTTCATGAACACTTGAAAAGAATGTGTTTGATGGAGTGTTCTATAAATGTTGATTATATCCTACTGGTTTCCGATGTTGTTGAGTTCTCCTACATCATTGCTGATTTTTTGTTTAGTTGTATAAATTGTTGAGAGGGGATGTTTGACTCTTCAACTATAATTATGATTTTGTCTATTTCTGCTTTCAGTTCTGATTTTTTGCTTGACATATTTTGCAGCTCTGCTGTTTTGTACATACAACTTTAGGAGTGCTAAATCATGGCATATTGACCTTTTCATCATTATATATTGCCTCCTTCTTTCTTTAATAATTTTCCTTGCTCTTCTGTCTACTATACCTAATACTATATCTAATATGAATATATCTACTCCTGATTTCCTTTGTTTGATATTTTCCTGGTATATCTTTTCCTTTTCTTTACTTTCAACCTGCCTATATAACATTGTATTTGAACTGAATAATCTTATAGATAGTATTTAATTGGGTCCTACTTTTCAAAACACTCCAACTATCTCTGTCACTTAATTGGTATATTTGGACAATTTTCCTTTAATATAATTATTGTATTTTAGGGTTTAAGGCTGTACTTTTTCCTGTTTGTTCTTTCTGGTTTTTGTTTCTCTGTTTTCCTTTTCCTACCTTCCTTTGGATTATTTGAATACCTTTTAGAATTCCATTTTGATTTATCTATAGTGTTTTTCAGTGTGCTGCAGATTAAGAAGACTGTGTCAAGAAGAAATTTTTAAGTGGTATTTATATTAATTTCAGTGTATAATATCAAATATATTTAAAGTAAATATAGTGAGAGTTAGAGGTAAATCAACAAATAAATAATATATATATATATATAAAATACATATATATATATATAAAATACATATATATATATATATATATATATATGTAAACACAAGCAAAATTAAAAATATAAACTTGCATTTTGTCTTGGCTTGCCTGAGCTGCTATCACAAATGCCACACAATAGTTTGGCTTTAACAACAGGAATTCATTAGAGGATAGAAGTACAAAATCTAGCTATCAACAAGGCTTGCTCTAGCCCTAATAACCACAGCTTCAGGCAGCCCTTGGGATTCCTTGGCTTTCCTGTCACATGGTGATGTCTTCTCCTTTCTTCTAGGTTCCCACTGACTTTGGTTTTCTCCTTGTGGCTTTCTCTTTATAAGGCCTCTAGACTTAAACTGCCATCCCTTAACTAAAAATAACATTGTCAAAAGTCCCTATTTACATTGGGACTTGAAATGTGAATTAAGATTAAGAACATGTCTACATGGGTATACACAAAGCAATTGACATTTCTACAAAATAAAGTCACTGGTTTAATCTATGTTTTCAAATAAGATTTGATTCAAGTTATTATCAAAACTGTTGTGTTTGTCTTTCCTACCACCAATATACACTAACAACACAATAAAACCCTCTAAAATTCATTGTATTATACCATTTCTTTCTTCAGATCTTCCAAGGGCTTCCCAGTTACTACAGAAATGGTCCTAGAAATGTTGGGCTGGTTTTCCAGATGTTCCATACCATGAATTTGAGTGTGCAATTCAGTATTTATCGTCTACCACTATCCATCATCTATCATTCTTTAGGACACATTTTTCAAACTGTGTCCCACAGGCCAGTATCTCCATTTTCCCTGTCAAGGTTGATATAACATTCTAAAATCCAGCAACACAGTTCACAAAATTGGGAGATGTGTAAAAATGATCACATTATAAACACAGTATATATATATATATATATATATATATATATATATATATATATATTTCCCTCAAAAAATGCAGAAATAGGTGGTGTGGTATAAGTTCAACACCCCCAAATCAGTAATGTTCCTACACCCAAGCAATGAACCATCGGAAGCCAAGAAAAAAATTCCATTCACATTAACAACTAAAAGATACAAATTTCTAGAAATAAATCTAACCAAGGGTACAAAGAACTTATACACAGAAAACTACAAAATATTCTAAAAGAAATTCAAGAAGACCTAAATAAGTAGAAGACTAAATATTAAGATGTCAATACAACCTAAAGCAATTTACAGATTCAGTGCAATCACAATCAAAATTCCAACAACCTTCTTTGCAGAAATAAAAAAGCCAATCTTCAAATTTATATGTAAGGGTATGGTGCCCCAAATAGGGAAAGTTATCTTGAAAAGAATGAAGTTGTATGATTCACACTTCCTAATGCTAAAACTTATTACAAAGCCACAGCAATCCAAACAGCATGGTCTTGGCATAGGGACAGACATATAGACCAATGGAAGAGAATTAAAAACCCGGAAATCAACCCTCACATTTATGGCCAACTGGTTTTTGACAAGGGAGCCAAGACCACTCAATTGAGAAAGAATAATCTCTTCAACAGATGGTGCTGAGAAAACTGGATCTTGATTTGCAAAAAAAAAAAGATGCTTGCCTCATGCTATATGCAAAAAAATCAACTAAAAATTGATCAAAAACCTAAATATGAGAGTTAATACTATCAAACTCCTAGAAGCAAACATAGGGAAGCACCTTCAGGACCTGTATTAGGCAACAGTTCCTTGAAATTTATATCCGAGCACAAGCAATAAAAGAAAAAGATAGATAAAGGGACTTCATCAAAATTTAAAACTTTGTTCCTCTAAGGACCTGATTATGAATGTAAAATGACAACATACACAATGAAAGAAGATATTTGGAAGCCACATTTCTTACAAGGATTAATATCCAGAATATGTAAGTAAATCCTTCAACTTAGCAACGAAAAGACAAACAACCCAATTATAAAACGGCAGAAGACCTGAACAGACATGTCACTAAAAAAAAATATACAAATGGCCTGAAAGCATATGAAAAGCTGCTCAACATCATTAACCATCAAGGAATGCAAACCAAAACCACAATGAGATTCCATTTCACACCCATTAGAATGGACACTATTTTAAACAATGGGAAATAAGTCTTGGAGAGGTTGCTAAGAAACAGGAATTCATTGCTGGTGGCAGTGTAAAATGGTGGACCTACTATGAAAACAGTGTGGTTGTTCCTCAGAAAGCTATTTATAGAGCTTTCATATGACCTCACAATCCCGCTAAGTATATACCTGTGCCGGTTTGAATGTATTGTGTCCCCCAAATGCCATTATCTTTGTGGTCTTGTGTGGGGCAGAGGTTTTGGTGCTGGTTGGATTTGCTTGGAATGTGCCCCACCCAGCTGTGGGTGATGATTCTGATGAGATGTTCCCATGGAGGTGTGGTCCCGCCCATTCAGGGTGGGCCTTGATCAGTGGAGCTATATAAATGAGCTGACTCAAAGAGAGAAAACTGAGTGCAGCTGGGAGTGATGTTTTGAAGAAGAGCAAGCTTGTTAGAGAGGAACGTCCTGGGAGAAAGCCGTTTTGAGGCTGGAGCTTTGGAGCAGACGCCAGCTGCCTTCCCAGCTAACAGAGGTTTTCCGGACGCCATTGGCCATCCTCCGGTGAAGGTGCCCGATTGCTGAGGTGTTACCTTGGATGCTTTGTGGCCTTAAGACTGTAACAGTGTAGTGAAATAAACCCCCATTTTATAAAGGCCTATCCATCTCTGGTGTTTTGCATTCTGCAGCATTAGCAAACTAGAACAATACCCAAAGAATTGAAAGCAGGGACATGAACAGATATTTTCACACTGATGTTCATAGCAGAATAAGTCACTAATACCAAAAGATGGAAGCAACCCAAGTGTCCCTCAATTGACGAATGAATAACTAAAACGTGGTGTATACACACAATGGAATATTATCCAGCTGTACAAAAGGAATGAATCCTCAAGCATGCAGCAAGATGTGTGAACCCTGAAGACATCATGCTGAGTGAAATAAGCCAGACAGAAAGGACACATATTGTATATCATCGTTTTGAAACAATTAAAAAAGCAAACTCATAGAGTCAGAATCTGGAATACAGGTTACCAGGGGATGTGGTGGAGAGAGGGAATGGGAAGTTAAGATTTTAAATTGCAGGATTCCTGTTTGGAATGGGGGAAAATTTTGGTAACGGATGGTGGTGATGGTACTATAACATTGTGAAGACAATGAACAGCAATGAAATATACGTCTGGATATGTTAAAAGGGGAAATGTTAGATTATATATATGGTAACAATAAAAATTAAAAAAAAAAATCTGTGAAACTACATTACACAATGAACCCTAGGTTAAACCACAGGCTTTAATTAATGGTACAATTATAAAAAAAATATGCTGTCATCAAGTATAACAAGTGTTCCACACCAGTGAAAGGTGCTGGTGATGGGGTGATATATGGGAATCCTGTATTCATGCATAATTGACTGTAAACCCACAACTTCTCTAAAAAATGCAAACCCCCACCCCCCCAAAAAACACAGAAAGTTTTGAAAAAAATCAAAATTCTATTCCTAACAAAAAAATTCTAACTAAGCTGGACATGGAAGGAAATCTTTTCAACTGATTAAAGGGCATGTAGGAAAATCCCTGAGTTACCTTAAGGGCGAAAGACTGAATTTTGTCCTCCTAAATTCAGGAAGAAGAAAAGGATGTTGTTCTCATTACTTCTATTTAAAACTATTAATAATATATGTAGGTGCTAGTGCAATGAGGCAAGAAAAAAATGCTTCAAAAATATGCAGATGGGAAATGAGGAAGTAAGACTCTATTTTCAAATGACAAGATTATCTATGTAGCAAATAAAATGGACTGTTAAAATAACTATTAAAACTAATAAATGAGTTTAACAAGGTTGAAGGACACAAGAGCAATATGAAACACCAATTTTATTTCTATATATTAGCAATGAACAACCAGAAATTCAAAAAAGCAATGCCCCTTAAAACAGCATAAAAATGTGAAATATTTATAGATAAAACTGTCAAAAATGTGCAAGACACAAGTATTGAAAACTACCAAACACTGATTTAACACAATCCCAATCAAAACCCCAGCAAGTTTTTTTGTAGAAATTAACAAGCTGATTCTCAACTTTAAAATGAAAAGCAAAGGACTGAACAAAACAATTTGAAAAAGACACTAAGTAACAGGACTCATTCTGCCTGATTTCAAGACTTATTATAAAGCTACAGCAGTCATGATCCTGATCTACTGGCATCAAGGTAGACAAATAGATCTATGGAGAATAGAGATTGCAGAGACAATTGATTGTTGACAAAGGTACAAAGGGATTTCAGTGGAGACAGCACAGTTCTGTCAACAAATGGTACTCGAACAACTGGATATCCATATTTAAGAATTAAAATAAATTAAATTTAAAAAATTTTCAACCCCAATCTCACAGTGTACAGAAAAGTTGATTCAAAATGGGTCAAAGTCATAAATTAAAAACAAAAAACTAAAAAAGTTTTAGAGCACAGTTTTGGTTTAGGCAAAAATTTATTAGCTATGATACCAAAAGCTCAACACATAAATTCAAAAATTGATAATTGGAGTTCATCAGAATTAAGAACTTGGCTCTTCTAACGACAATATTCAACAATATTGCTTGAAATATAATATACCATTAAAACAGTAATAATAATATTAGTTGAAACAGATTACATATAAAGTCTGGTTTTCAAATTATGTATTTTTGCCCATATGCAAGATACCTCCTTGTGGAGAATACTGTTTTTTTTTCTGCATCACATCACTTTATTTTAGTGGAAGGCATTCTTAGCAAACTCCTTATCTTTCACATAGGAATCTAAATCTAAACCTTATATGTCTAGATTTGAAAACATACAACATCTTCCAGCAATATGGAAAATTGTACACCATTCTTTCAGGAAATACTGTCTACATAAACTAAGCAGTTAATCATTTTCAACAGAAGCACTCTAAGAGAAGGAACATTTAAGGACACTGATTCTCATTTTTAACTGAGGTTGGGAAAATTCCTCATACTATGACTAGTTCATTTTGTCAATATTTACAGGGAAGATAACTCTTCATTCCATTAATAGATTTTCTCTTTATATGTTAATGTATGGCACATACAATTGAAAATGTAGTGCCAGAATAAATGTCATCATCCTTGAGAATTTGTTATTTGCCTTCTTCCTTGATTAGAATTATGGATGTATGCCATTTCTAATTTTGATTTGGCTGTCAGGAAGCTCAGGACCATATTTAAACCTCAATTACAGCAACATGTTTGCCCTTACAGTGAGCAAATTGACTTCCTCTTCCTTTCCTTCCTAGTCATTTTTAATTTACATTCCTATTTTTTTAATGTATTCTATCATACATCATTACCAGGCTCACATCCTTTTTGGAAAGAAGTGGAGAATTAGTAAATAAAATGGGTTGCTTAATGTGGCAGATGCAGAGACGCCAAACAGTTCTCCCTCTAAGAAAAGACTTGCTGCCAAGTTGTGAGTAAGAAACCAATTTACAGTGATGCAATTGGGGGTATGGGGCTACAACCATGGGGTCTTCTGTAAATAGCACAAACCACGCTACCCAGTAGCTTCAAGTGTGATAAAGCATGGGAATAGCCTGCTGAAAGCTAAGAGGCAATATCATCAGAGGATGGGTTACCTTTGGGATCCAGGATGCACACTGAATCAGACACTTCCACATGTGTCTCCAATAGGAAGAATGCATGCATTTGAGGAGTAAGTAGGAATGATCCCACTACCATCACCTCCAATGATTCATTAGAAAGTTCTGTCATTCCACCTATATAATTCTAGGTTTTTCAGAGATAGAAGTTTTGATCCATAAAGAAAGCCCTCTATCACTAGAGGATTCAGCAAGGGATCCATTGGACAATTTATGGCTTTCACCTGGCACCTAGAATTCCTTGTGTCCAGGAAGGGACCAGTAAACAAGAAGATGAGTTACCGTCTTCTAGGGGTTAATTAACCCTTCACATCAGGAGGAGGTAGGACTGCTGTTATACAATTAGGGCCACATGTGTGGATACAGATAATCCACTTAGGTGCCTCTTGGTACCAATTTGTCCAATTATGACTGAATGCACAAGAGTACTTACCTTGGTCTGGGATGGGTACAGTTACTAAGGACTTCAAACACTCATAAATGAGAGTTTGGACCATTATACCAGTTAAGCCACTGAGACCAGCGAAGGTGATAGCTGAAGGCATGAGAAACTAAAATTGTAAGTGGAGAAGGGAGATGGTAAGTACCAGATACAACTCTGAGACCAATTGCAGAAGCCAGGGCTGTAGTTCATCTTACATATCTTCCTCACCTAAGGTTCTCCTCAAGGAGAGAAGCCATCAGAGCCCTGGAGTAACTTCTCCCTACACTTTTGTAAAGAAGTGAATCTGTACAATGCAAGAGGTGGACTACCACAGACACAGAGATGTGCCAATAAGCTACCAATTCAAGAAAGGAATTGCAATTCAGCTATTAGTAAAATAATTCGATAACAGTCTTTATCACCCTAACTTTGCAGCCAATGTTACACAGCCTCCATAAAAAAACTGTGCAAAGAGTGGGATCCAAGGTAACCCCTTCTCTTAGAGAGTCTCCAGATAACACTTAGGAAGGCAGTCATAGAAGGGCCCAGCCATTAACACCCCACAAAAGGACGTCAATTTGGAGCAATCTTGCCCTAGATCTCCTTGTTAGGCTAGGAGAGGCTTTGAAAGATCTGTATCAGTCTCATGGCTGCCCTTGTCCAATCCTAAAATCTCCTTTTCCCTCTCATGGGTAGCTCTCTCCAATAAATTTTCTGCACTCTTAACTCTGTTTCAGCATCTGTTTTTTGGAGCAGCTAACCTGCAATATGTAAACTATCTACATTCTGTGCCTGTTGAAATCAGTGGCTTATACTTAGGATTCTTCTAACTCATCAGACTTTTAGTACTCTTGATAGTAAACACAGTGATTCCCTGACCAAAATCCAACACCCCATAAACAAAAGAGTTCTTGCATATTAGTATAAATATCTTTTATGAAATATACATGGGATAATTTGGATAAAAAGAGGAATGAGTCCAAAGTTTAATTACATAACTTGAAAGATTGCTATAGTGGTAAGCAAACATAATCTTATTATGAAGAGCAGTCAGTAAAAATGGGCAGTGTGAAGTAAATGTTGATAAAACTATTTTAACTTACTTTCCCTATAAACATTAAAGATACAGTTTTGATTCTGAAAGATATAACAATTACTTTAGACAAAAAAGGATGAAAACCGGTCATAAAAGAAGTTATGTCACCTTCAAGTTTGCCTTAATGTTGAATTTAAAAGGATTAACACTTGCATTATTGAAACAAAATAAGCATAAAAATATTTTTTCTTACCAAAATAAGAAAAAAATGTGAAGTCACAACAAGATATTCTACCAAGATTAATGTGAATCCTGTTGGTACCGACATATAAAATCCCTGCACAGTCTATGAAACTAAGTACTATTTTCTGTGATTATTGGTTTTTGTTCCATTGTTACGCCTGAATTTCTCTTTATTATTTTGAATCCTACAATTAGACTGTGTCTGTATTGAATCTATTTTTTTTCTAATACTGTAAGTTAAAGATTTTGACACATATACACCATTATCTGATTTTGAAAAAAATTAAAGTTCTGTGTGTGTTTTTGAAGTTCTAAAAAAAACTTGTTTTGAAACCTTCATCATATTTGATTATTTTGTTGCTTTGTTTTTCTCTTTTACTTTTAATGGTTGACTTCTTTTGATGATCCTTTATGACAGCCTTTTATTACTCTCCAGAATTTACAGCTTCTTTTTCACTGGAAGCTGAATTATCAGCAATGGCAGTTCACTCACATTTAAAATATTAGTAGTTGTGATCCTTGTTGGTCAAAACACTGTTTCAAAATATGACAGTCATTATATCATCCATATTTCTTTAATCTGTATGTGGCTTTGATTTAGAGACTAGATTATTTGTTAGAATAGTGATTTCTGTGCAAATTGAATTCGAGATCACTTACACAGAAAGCCTTGTGGCACTAAATAAGTGTCAGATTTTTTCCTTTTATTTTAACTGAAATTTTAATTTTAATTTCCTTGAAATTAGGCAAAAATAATTTTCTGTAATTTAAGATGGAATTCATTCACCCTTCAAAAATCCTATCAGGAGAAGATTTAAATGTGTCATCTCTTCTTCATTTTTTAAATTTTAATGTAGAAATTTATTTAGATATATTTCCTCCCCAAATTACAATGGAGACTTATTATAAGGTTCTAAAGTGCATCCCAGGGTAAGTAATGCTATTGTCTTTAGACTTGTATCTTTGAACATAGAGCTTTAGGAAGAATCAAAGAATTTCTGGGAAATAATAGGTTTATACATACACCTTTGACTTTCCAAAACAGTTATAAAATAGCTACAAAAGTAATATTCCCTTAACTTGCAGAATAAAGTATCCTGCTATGATAGCATTTTGATAAGTCTATGTGTCAACTGATCACCTCAGATGTGCATATCATAATTATATTGGTTCTCTTTTATTGATGAAATTCTCATTAAATTGCTGTAGTTCTTGCTCTCTAGAATCAGTATTGAAATATGAATGTATTATTGCTGCATATATGTGATCTGAAACATTTTCAAAATATTATATCTCTTAAAATTGAATGAAATATTTTATCACAACAGGGGATTGTTGGCTTTTTTATTCCTTGAGAGGAGTATAATCATCTGAAGAAGACTCAATTTTACTCTTGACTAAGGAGTATAATTTGCATTGTCTGCTAATGGGTTACGAGTCACTGCCATGGTGTTGCATATTGCTGAGAATATTTTTACCTGTCTCTATCATACTGATTTTCCATAAAGTTCAACTCACATAACCTGTGACCTTCTGAGATCTCATCAGCAGCCTATATTCTTTTGCTTGGGAAAGACTCTTAAACTACATCGTTGCACATTGACTCCTCACCTCTTTGCCTGACATATTTCACTATTACATCATGAAGATCAGTTTGTTTATGTTTAATACATGGCATTTGACAGCACTTCCCCACCATAGCAGGGCTTAACAGTTTATCAAATGTCAAGTTTGAAATGTGTCAATAATCTCTGTCTGTCTGTGGCTGATGCTTCTACAACACCCTGATCTTTCAAAACATCATCTTGCCTACTGCTAAATATACAGTAACTTTTTTAGCTTTTTATTTTTAAAATAAAAATCTATGGCTTTTGACTGCAGCTGCCTAAACCAGGGAAATGGTGTTTTCTCAAATACTTCAGTATTTCAACATATAAAATATTTATCTTGATAAATACACAAAGTTTGTCAGATAAAGAAATGAGTTTTAAAACTTAACATTTTAAAAATCCCTTGGACATATGGTTTCGCAAGCTCTAAGAAATAAACATATTGTGGTGTCTGTCATTTGCCATTTTTGTGATTCTACAGAGTTTGAAATTTAGTTTAATTGTATTGGACATTTTTACCTCTCAATTTTCCATGGAAAGAAAGAAAAAAAAAGAAGGAAGGGAGGAAGGAAGGAAGGGAGGTAGGGGAAAGGAAAGGCATATCTATTATTGTCTTTAGTGCTATTATTGATATTGGTTTAATTGGACTTTTAAATAGAATAACAAAAGGATAAAGGTAGTTCAGCATTATTACAAACACTGGCTTCAGTTCCAGATGGATAATTTTGTGACCCACACAGAAAATGAACAATGAAAGAGTACTTCCAGTAGGTTATGCAAGCTGTCAATAGCAATAGGAAATAAGAGAATAATACCGCAACAGTTTTCTGAATGATAAAGTGGTCTGCTGGAACTAATACCAGGCTCTAGCCAAGTGGTATGTAACAGAAATGTTCCGATTTTTATTAAGTTGCTTAAATGCTAACATTTTTTAATAATATTAATTTTGTTAATTTTGTAAATTCAAGTAAATTTTTACAATTTACTTGAATTTCACATACCATATTACCCTCCTTTCTTAACATTTCTCTGGTCAGTATTTATTATACTTACCTATATAACTCATTCAATTTCCTGAATATCAAAAATGAAATCCTGAAGAAAGAAAATTTTGAGAGTGATACCATATTTGAATGGAGTTAGATGGTGGTATATTAACTTATTTTATTAGCTTATGAAGTATGGCACCCGATTTTTAACTACATATGACCATATGGACACTAGTTACAAAAAGACAGTACTGGTGGCTGGAATGGTAATGAGGTAGGAGTTCCATATAGTAACTCTTTCAAATCACTATTTTATGGGCACCAATGTTTGCCTTTTGTATCCTTACTGTCGTCTCATATCACAACATACATTATTTGCTTCTATTTGCTTAAATATTATACCCAAAATTGTTTCTCCCTTGCTCCTTTCCATTATGTAATTTGACAAGCCATATGTAGAATATACTCAGATATTTCCCCTCTTTTCCAGTGACTATTTTTGGAACTATTGCAATAATCTCCTACTTAATCTCTGTTTTTACACTAAAGAAGTTTATTGTTTTCTTTAAATACTTAATGGAAAAATAGAGTTTCCCATTTTTTCATATTTTGTTAATCCAAAGTACATATTTTATAAACAAATGCAGATCAAAGCACTCCAAAAAGCGAATAATGTCATGAAAAATAAAAATAAAAATAAAAATCTTAAGATTGCCTCCTTTATAAGATAGGTCCAGTCTGCTCTCCAATTTGAAAGAAGAGGGACATTTTATCCTTGGGTGTCAGTGTGGATTCTTGATCCTGATAACCAGAAATGGATATGAATAGAGAAACAAGACCCAAAAAGTTTAAGCATTTTTACAGAATCCATTCACTCATGGACCCCAAGTACAAGGGTACCTCTTTGAAGCCATGTTAGCCTAGGCCAGAGTAGACTTTTAGAGAGGAGTTTTACCATCTTACTCTGGTTGAGAGAGCCAATGGCCCCAAGGATCTGCTTGTGAGAACAAGTGTGATGGTTGGGTTCATGTGTCAACTTGGCTAGGTGGCCTAGCTGTCTGGTCAAGCAGGCACTGGCCTGACGATTGCTGTGAGGATATTTGAGGCTGGTTAATAAACCAACGGGCTGGTTTGTTGGATCATCAGTCAATTGACTGCAGCTGACTGATGACTCATCAAGGGGCGTGCTTCCACAGTGAGAGAATGCAATTGGCTGGATTTGGTCCGGGTGATCAGTTGGAGGTTTATAAGCCGGACGGTTAGAGAACCTTAACTTCTTCGGCTGCTCAGTGAAGCATTTCCTGGGGAGCTCCTCGAAGTTGCCAGTTCGTTTCCTGAGGAATTCGTCGGACGTCTTCCTTGGAGTTGACAGCTTGTTGACGGCTCTGCAGAATTTGGACTTGTGTGTGCCTGCAGTTGCGTGAGTCACTTTTACAATTTGATAATCAGAGACATCTCTCATTGATTCTGTTTCCAAGGAGAACCCTAACTAATACAACTAGCAAGGGTGGTTGTACATTCTAGCTGATGGTGGTGATTGAAATGTCACTGTGCAGGTAGGTAAGACTTTTTCATGCCAAGTAGATCTGGTACAAAAAAAATGGTGCAGAACAGAGTGCTATTTTGGTGACTTCTGTTACTCAACATAAGAAATGAATTGAAGATACCTGTGCAAAATTTAAAAAAAAAAAAAAGCTCCACTGCCTCTTGAGACAGTCACAACAATTCCATGACAACACATGGGGCGGTTTGCTATTTATCTCCTCTTTTTCTCTTTCATTGTCCAAACTGGCCTACGCTCTTTACAGAGATATGGAAGGTTTGATTCATAGCAACCAGTCCATATTTGAGGACAAACCTCATAAAATACATATACTAGTACTCGTACTCATACTGCATTCTATACTCACACTTTTATTACTGCAGAAAGTTACGTTGGTTTAGCTGTTCTTAACTCTGAGACCTTTATCTTCCCAATACTTTCCACTGTACTCTCTACATACCTCTGTATTATCCAAGTGGAGTTTATCCACAAAAACAGACTTATTTTTGTCCTGACACCTTGGAAGAGTGTCAACTGGAATAACCATTGTGCCTTACTTTCTGCCCTACAGCCTCCCTTCTAAAGCAAAATAGTGAAAAGGTAGAAATTGAACTAAATGAGAGCTGTTGAAAACAAACCAACTCATGCCTACCAAATTTTGACTTAGTCATATCCTTTCAGTATATCTATCTGAATCTCACTATGCCAGACTTCAACTAATTCCCAGCTCAGAAATATTACATATCTCATTATTATAAATCCCCAATGATTTATGTAAATGAACCATTTGTCTTCTCACTGTAAACTGCTCTTAACAGAATAGGGAACAGTGAAGTGTTAAGTGTTGGCCCTAATATGCTGAATTGTTGCAATTGTTTTCTCCTCTCTATGCGTTTTCCAGTTAAACATCTGCACCAAACTTATCTGATATTTTCACTGATCTTTTAAAAGAGACTCAATTACCATCTGTTGTTCACTGACAACCAAATACAAGTTTTAATCTAATATTCACCACTCAAATCAGGCCCCAACCAAATTCCCCAGTCTTGTCTCCCAATACTCTCTCTCTATCAGAGTTATTTCTTGAAACCTGAAGAAGCAGTAACCTCAGAGACATATAGGGAAGATCTAATTTGGAGACCTAAATGTATTAAGTTGTATCTGTCACATTTTTATATTCCCAGCCACTTCTTCACTCCACTGCTTCGCTTCTCAGTCTATAAACATATGCTATGCTACCTACTTTTTATAACCTGAAATTTCCACACTAGGAAAAACAAAAAATAAAAAACAAGAAAAGAACACACACGCACACACACACACACACACCCCTTCCCTTGCTAGTAAAGATTCTTGAAAGAGTGAAGTTGTATTCACTACTTTCACTCCTTCATTTCCCCACTTCTCTTTCCCTCAACCCAGGATACTCTGGCTTTCAACACCACCATTTAATTGCATTAAAGTCACAGATGTCTTCCTAAATTCCAATCATAATGACTAATTTGTATTCAGCTTAACCTTTCTACAGCATTTGTAACTCTCTACCACACACTACTTATTAAACTCTTCTTCATTGGCATCCAATATATTTTTCCTATTTTATTAGGATCTAATGATTTTGCTTAGAACCCTAAAAACTATTTCTCATGCTCTTACACATGATTTCTCCCACAGATCCATTACACTGAATGCTGGATTTACTTACGATTACATTTTTTTAACCTTTTCTCCTTCTCTTCTTTCCGACTTAATAATCTCACTATTTTCCCCCATAATATGCCCTTTTCCTCTTTTTTTTTGTTTTGTTGAAAAAGAACATTTGTTCCTCAACCTAAGCTTGAAACATAAGAGTCATTCTTGACTATTTTAGTTGCCTTCCACATCAATTTATCATACATTGATGTTATTTCCCCCCTAAATATCACATGTATCACTCATTTTGCAACACATGAGTAACTCCCGCCATTCCGAGACTCATCATTCCTCACTTCCTATTCTATTGCTGTAGCCTCTTTCTTGGTCTGTCAATCACCCATAGAGATTTCCTTCAAACTGTTCACTGCATAATCATCCATGAAATCCATCTAAAATGAAAAACTAATAAAATTTTCCTTATTAACTTTTTTTTCTGCTGTATTGCAGCAATGCTTCTCAAATTGTGATTGAATGTGCTCTTGCATCATAATTACCTGTAGTGTATGTTCATAATGCATTGACTAGGGCCAGTTAAGAATTTGCATTTAAAAATGGCACACCAAATTGGCATCTATGTAATATTAATTTTACTCCAACTTTAAGACAATAGTCCCACATAATGTCATGCCCCTCCAAGTTCTGCATGCTCTGTTTCATTGGATTATAGAAAGAAAAATTTATGAACATTGATTTACATTAATAATTTTATCAAAAAGAGAATCCCAATAAAATATAGATTGATATATAAGTAAAGCATATGTCTACACCTAGGCTTTTTCAAATGGTCATTCCTCCTGCATAGTACATGAAAATGGCACCCTCACTAGATTTTCTTATGATATATCAAGGCACTGAAGTTTAAATAGAAATGAGGATTATACTATTATAGCATCTAGTTTGGCTAACCTATCACAAAATTGTCAAATGGCTTAATAATCTTACAGAAGAAAAGGCAAAAGGAAAATATTAATAATGTGTTGCAATGGGTGAATAATTACTCTATTCATAAAATTAGCTCACATTAACTATATTATAAAATAAAAATTATAACAATTTAATCATGTCTTGTTATGGGTTAAATTGTGTTCCCCCAAAAGATATGCTGAAGTCCTGACCTCCTGTACCTCAGAATAGGGCCTTATTTGAAAATAGGGATACTGAAGATGTAATTAGTTAAGATGAGGTCATATTGGAGTAGAGTGGACCCTTTATCCAGTATAACTGTTATCCTTATAAGAAGAGGAAGAGACACAGAGACAGACACACAAGGAGGAAGGCCATGCAGGGATAGAGGCAGAGACTGGAGTTATGCAACTACAAACTGAGAATAGCCAGCCACCAGCAAAGAAGCCAGAAAGAAGCAAAGGAGTATTCTCCCCTAGAGCCTTCAGATAGCATTGACTTGCTGACACCTTGATTTCAGACTTCCAGCTTCCAGAACTGAGACAATAAATTTCTCTTGTTTTATGTCTGTGGGTTTGGGGTAATTTGTTACAGAAGCTGTAGGAAACAGAGATTTGAAAGAAAGCCTGACAAATCATTAAACATTTATAAGAGCTGGGAAGTCGTGGACACACCTAGCAGACATCTCCTGGCCCTCTCTTCCCCTCCCTTCCTTTTCTATTGTAGGCAGATGTTTCAATATGTTTCCATTTCACAGATTAATGGGGGAGGGCATGTTGGGTCTAATGGAGAGGCTTAAACCCAAAATGGTTAGCTGACCATACCTTAAACGTGAAACAGTTCCAGCTGCTTATAAGGAAAGGAACCTTCAATGGCAAGGTTCCCTCCCACTGGGATGTGTAAATACTCCCACCTTTAGTGGCACAGATTGGTCCCTTCTCTTCCAATCGAAGCAGGGCATGTGGGCTGTCATCCACCAAACCTGACCTGAGCAGTTGGCTCCCTCCAGATACACGCACCTCAGGCCCCGACCCCCTGGGGTATATATAAACCCGATCTCTCGGGCAGCACAAGTGTTCCTCATCTCCAGTGCAAAGGGGACATGTGGACCTGTTGACCCTGACCTCAGCTGTTGGCCTCCCCTGGGGACTGGTTGTGATGGGATCTCTTCCCCTGCTCTTTCGGGCCCTTTGTGCTGTAAAAGTAATAAAGCACACATTTGCTGAAAGACTGTTGTACCAGACTCTGTGTTCCCACAACATACCATGTAGCAACTCACTCCACAGAATTTTGCCACAGTGAGCAGGGTAAATGGGGAAGTATGGAGTGGGTTGATTTTTTCCTGATTCTTTTCATCGATTTTGCATTCCTTTTGTATAGGAGTGTCTTGGGCAACAAAAGACTCATGGCTTTGTGGGCTAAACTGAGGGGTCGCTATTGCCCTACCAGCTTGGGTAGAGGTACTGACCCACAGCTGGAGGACTGAATTAGGGCATGCTGTTTCCATCCTCTAGGGGAAAGGTGGCAATAAGTGGGAGTTGAAGAATCTCCCCATGAATGCTGGGTCCATGCTGAGATCAATGAAGTTGGAGATGGTATACACTCCCCAGTTCATGGCCTCTTATATCAATGTTTTCACTCAGGAACCAGGCATAATTGCACTTGGGCCACCCAGAGTGATCTTGAGGATAGTATAAAGCTGGTCATTATTCTGGAACATGTTAGAACTGAAGATGAGGACCTGGAATTGAAAACAAAATTACAAGCTTTTATGGCAAAGAAGATACAGGATATGAAAGACAGGTATGGACGGAAGCTTGGAAGCAATCTCCTCTCATGGCTTTCCTGACTTTATAATGAGGACACAACTTCTACTCTGATGAACTGGCTGAATGGAGGAGTCCTGGATGTCTTGTGTCCAATCCTATCCTCCAGCAAACTCTTAGCTGAAGTTAATGGAGGAAGAGGCAAGGAGTGAGGAGGGAGCACCCGATGGCATAGAGGCAGGAACTCTGCAGCTACAGCCTCCATTTGACTGGATGTTTCAGGGAATCAGATGAGCATATCCCACTCTAGGATTCCCACTAAGACTTGCAATTACCAGGAGGAAGCTGTGGTTACACTTTGATGACTGGATGTCGGCATGTGGATATTCTATGCCTGCTAGAAGGATTTAGCCCCTCACCAGATTACAATTGTCTGGCAGGACATTAATAATTTTATTAGAAATGGGCTTCCTGAGTGGCACAGCAATCTCGTGTTCCTCCTCACCTTGGGACCTCCTCTGGAAGACGCAATTGAGTGGGTTAATCATACTTTCCCTGCCTGGGGCCAGGGCTCCTATATTAGGAGGGTGGTTGCCATGGTAACTAACAAAGGAGCCAGACCAATGGGCCATAGTTTCCCACCCCTTAATCTGGTGGGTCCTGAGACACTGACGATGAGTAAGCAGCCAACCCTTCCTCTTGGGGCCTCCACTCACCAAGCCATATTCTTGTGACTACTAGAGCAAGGGGTCCTGAAAGACACCATAGGTAAGAGGATCTCCAAGGGAGAACTTTGGGAAAAAGATATAAACTATAAGAAGAACCACAGGCTTCACAGGGACAATCTGCCCCTGCCCAATCCCCTCCCTACAATCCCCAGATATGGGCAGTAGAAGATGATGAGGATCTAAAGGTCCCCTGGCTCTCCCTTTGGCCCTGACTGAGGACCCTGGCCCATAAAAGGGAACTCTTTACCCAGACTTTTCTAAATTGAAAATGGTCAAAGGGTGGGGCCAAGGACTCTGACCACCTCCAGTGTCCAAAAGCCATACACCCCAGTATATATACAATTTGGGACCAGTGAATAAACTTTTACGTTGCTTTTGAATACAGGCTCCCAGGTCACCATCATTCCAGGAGACACAGAGGGGAGGGGGTGATGAATAGCATTGGGAGGGTTTGGGCGTTCCACACGTGTATGGGGACAGGCGGTGATTGCTACCCTGTGAGTTGGTTTCTTTGGCCCACTGTCCCTGTGGTTGTATTTCCAGCCAGGGAATACATAACAAGGGCTGAGATCCTGTACCACTGCACATCCCAATGATGGCTATGAGTATACACTCCCCCATCCCAACAAATTTGGTCCATTATAGTTGTACAAGTGAGGGACCATGCACTGCCATTGCTCCCATCTCCTTGCCACATTGTCCAACAGCAGCAAAAACAGCTCCCTTCTGGGAAAATGGACATTAGTGAACTCATAAGGAACTTCTACCCATGGTTTTCCTCCACTCCACTATCTCTGCCAATAATAGCCCAATGTGTCCAATGAAAAAGGCAAGTAGAGTGTGGCAACTGACTATAGATGAGGTGGCCCAGCAGTTTATTGAGTTATTTGCATATTGGTGCCAGTATATTTCTCATCTAGGTTTTCTCCTGGCACCCTTACATCAGGTGACATGAAAAGCAGGTACTTTCCACTGGAGAATGGAGGAGGAGCATGCCTTACAGGAGGAAAAAGTGGCAGTTTCAGTTGCTCTAACTCTAGGAACTTTAAAGCCTGGATCTCCATTCAAGCCACAGGTTTCTGCCACCCATGCCAACTGTCTCTCTTGCAAAAGCAGGAAACACCAGAAATTCCTAAGACCGTGGATTCTGGACAAGAAGTTCCCAGACACAGCCCAGTGCTAACCCACCTTTGAAAAGCAACTTTTGGCTTACTATTTGGTCTTGGCAGAAACACAAAGGATCATCGAGAGGTCTCAGGTCCTCCTAAGGCCGGAAATTCCCATCATCTGCTGGGTTCTGGGTAATCATAACACTCACCCAGGCAGTGCTCAACAACAGAATATCTTCAGATGGAAGTAGTGCATTCAGGATTGCATTTGCCTGGACCCACAGTTAGTGACACACTCACATGAGCAGTGGCAGAGGTGTCCCACAACAATGATCCTATTGTAGCACCAGATGAGGGTCCTTCCCTCCCCATATTGACATCTTGAGGATCCTGACTCAAGGATTCCTCACCAGATGCTCAGTGCTGGTTCACTGATGGATCAGCCAAGCTGCTGCCATCTGGTAACTTTTGGGCAGTTGCTTCCCTTGCCTCAGGCAGATTATATACCATCTCTAGCACTAGAAAAAGTTTACAATGGACCGAATTGCAAGGGGTCATCTTAGCCCTGGAAAACTCAGACATGAGCACCCCTGTGTACCTGTTTACTGACTCAAGGGCCATTGCCAACAGCTGGTCAGATTATGGAAGAAATGTGATTGGAGAATCAAAGGTTCCCCAGTGTAGGAAACTTTGGAAACAATTGGTAGTGTGGAAAGGGACCGTCAGTGTTGCCCACGTTGATGAGCATGGCAAAGGCCCATATCACAATGAGCATCACTGGAATGACCTAGCAGATAAAGGATGCACAGAGCTGCTTTTTGCCCAGAAATCCTCTTGGGAGAGAGGCAGACAAAGAGGTTTGTCTGGAGGGCAAGAACAATGGACTTACTCTCAAAGACATCTGTGAAATAGCTGAATTTTTTATGGTTGCATACACCGCTGGATAGATACACCACCAAACTGGATGTGGAAATTCTGAAACCATGAAATTATGGGCCCAGAAAAACAGAGTATCTCTCTTGTGAAAAAAGGCCCAATCTGTCATTTACCAATGTGAGGGATGTCAATTACAAGCCAGAACCTGAAAGGACGTTTAGGATCTCTTCTTAGAGGAGCTGTGCTGGGCTGCTCATGGCAAGTGGACTACATCAGCCCTCTACTGCCATCCCAAATTATATACTATACCTTGGTTGTAGACGGCACCAATTCATGCTATGGCCTTGCCTTGCTTTCCCATGCATGGGATACTTTGGAAAAGTGGTTCTGCTAGCCCTTCAGGTACCCAGATGATATCTCCTCTACCCAGTGATCACATGTTACTGTACAATCTGCTCAGCACTAGGCCCAGACCCATGGAATTAGATGGATCTTTCGCATCACCCATCAACCACAGGATGTCAACATTGTGGATAACTTTCATGGCAACCCAAAAAGAGAGCTTTGGCATCTACACCCTGGCAACTCTCTTACAGGATGGACTGTTTGTCTTGGGACCTCTGGAAGCCAAAATCAGCATTCCCTGGAAGGGAATCAAGGCCTTATACCACTTCCTAGCACAGGGATGGGACATGGGTGGGGAAGGAACCCAGGCTTTACTGCACATCCACCCTTACACCAATCAAGATGAGAACTGGCCCTGAATGGGGGATCAAGGACAAACCACTTGGACTTTCCTTTTCAGCACTGTCCAGGGATCATCCTGCTTTTCACCCCATTACAGCCCTCACATGATTCCCAGGATGGTAGGAAGTTAGGACCAACAGGTGGAGGGGTGAGATGATGGAAGCAGGCCTAGAAATGTTTGACACACATGGGGTGACAGTCCAGAGGGCTGGAAATGTGGGGCCTGACACATGCATTCTGGAGGTTTCTGGGCGACCTGTCCTCCTGGTTGGGCCACAAGTCCCCTTAGGAATAGCTTTGAGGAGTCTTGAGAAGCCCCATTCGTCAGGAAGGGTTGGAAGTGGGCCAGAAAATACAGATAAGGCACTCAGATCAATAGGAAAGGAGTGATGTTATAGCTCAAGGCAAGGGGCAGACAGACTGGCTGGCCTTGGAGGAAAAGAGAAGCTATTGCACAGGGCAAGAAAATGTCTCCTATGAGAGGTGGTTGCACAAACAACCTGTTAGGACTAGTTACTACTTCCCACTCCTAGTTTCTACGGATTTGGTGCAGTGGCAATCTGGAAGGAAAATACCTTTGTCCAACCGACCCAGACAACTGCATCTGCTGGGATCATGTCCAACTGCTACGTCTGCCATCTGAGCACTTTTTCCTTCTCCCCTCTTTGCCATGTCCATATTGTCACTCAAAGAGCTGATTTGCCTGGCCTAATGTTATAACTAGCATCAGAACTCCTTAATTTACACCTGTGAAGAAGATTAACAACACAGTCATTTGGCTGTGAACTCTTCTCCATACCCCTGGACAACCTGCCAGGATGCAACATCTCCTAACGTATTGAAACTGACAAAGGGTTCAGTCATTTTTCCAATTTATTACCTCAAGCAAAGCCTGATTTACCTGGGGGAATCCGTGATTCTGGATTTGCCTCTTTCAGCAGATTATTATTGCCCTGGTTGAGAATAAGCACTAATGAATACATGATACACAACCTGTCAGCCACATTGACTGACATTGCAGAGTTCACAGCACAAGCCCTTCAGCTCAGAATAATCATTACGCTTTCTAGCCAAAGTAGTGTTTGCTAATCACATTGCCTTAGACTTCCTCCTAGCCCAACAAGGAGGCATATGTGCTATTGCTAATGTCTCCTGCTACAAGTGGTTAATACCTCAGGAGAGGTGGAATAGGAGGTGATTAAAATCCAACATCAAACCCAATGGCTGCAAAGTATATAAAACAACTTCCGTGTGGGACCTCTTCCTTTGTCTCCCCATGGGAGTAGGAATAGATGAACCATTACTCCAATAGGGCCTGATGGTCTTGCTTGGAGTAATGGGATGCACAGATGAAGCCCTCTTAATGTGCTACAGCCGCTGGTGTTCCCAAAGCTTTACTGTCAACATCGTTAAAATCCATGGACTGGTAAACCTGACCCGCCTCTGCTTTCATGTCCTTGGTGGGAGGGGGTTATATGTTGTGGAAGCTAATGAGGAGAGTAGGCTAGGCCTGGTCAAGAGGGCCAGGGATTGCTTGTTGGGGAAGTCAAGAACACAACTTGAAGCCATCTCCCAGCCCTTGCCCATGCCTCACTTTTTGTATTGTGTGCAAATGTTCTAATGTTTCCATTCCACATCCTGGAGGGGATGTTAGATGTAAAGGAGCAGCCTAAAATTACCTTAAACCTGGAAACTGGGAACAAGAAGTTCTGATGGCTTACCAGGGCAGGAACTCTTGGCTCAGGGTTCCCTGCTTTGGGGTTGTATAAATATACCCCACCCTTGGGCAGCACAGATTTTTCCCTCCTTTATGATTTGAAGCAGAGGAAGCAGGGCATGTACAAACCCTGACTTGAGCAGTTTGCCAGGAAACAAGCTACAGTGGGATCTTTTCCCCTGCTCTTTTGGACCCTCTATGCTGTGTAAGTAATAAAGTGGTCATTTGCTGAAAGTCTTTGTTATGCCTGAGCCTGTGTTCCCACCACGTTCTATGTAACGACTTGCTTCATACTTATCAAGAGCACACTGATAGCGTGAAGCTGTTATGTACCCCAGAAAAATCATGGTCTTAAAGCTAATCAGTTCTTGTGGATGAAAACCTATTGTGTATGGGATCTTTTGATTAGTTTATTTCAGTTGAGGTGTGTCCCAGGTGGGTCTTAATCCTTTTACTGGAGTCCTTTATAGAAGCTAAGGGAGACATCAGACAAACAAAGGACACAGACTGAGAGAAGAAGCCATGGAAGCAAGAAGCTGAAAACAACAAGGCCCAAAAGATAAGAGAGTGACCAGCAGATGCCCACCATATGCATTGCCATGTGACAGAGGAGTCCAAGATCTCTGGTAGTCCATCTTCAGGGAGAAAGCCTTGCCTGTTGATGCCTTGATTTGGCATTTTCACACTCTCAGAACTGTAAGCATGTAAGTTAATAAATCCCCTTTGTAAAAGCCAACCCATTTCTGGTAAACTGCATTTCATCAGCTTTACCAAACTAAAACAAGCATGTTATGCCTTGAGTTATAAGCTGATATTGATATGAAGGCATGATGATGTCATGGCTTTTAAAAGCCAAATATCCAAAACAAATACAAAACATTTTAGAGTAAAAAGGATTCTGTAAATAAATTAAACGAAATTAGACATGTACTTAAATATATCTCATTTTATCTTGAAATCATTATTTTAAGATTTTAATCCTTTGTGAAATATTTACCATATTCACAATGTAAGTAGCAGAGAAACATATGTAATTAATTTGCCAATAAATAATATTGCTCTTTTGAATGTGTGAGATCAGAGTTTTATGAAAATTTGTATGTAACAAAAAATATGTGCAGGCTACTGGTTTAATTTTAAGAGATTGAAACCTGATTCATCAGCTTCATATACAAAACTAACGTTAAATCAGATAATTTTTTTTTAATTTTAATGAGCATGTGTTACTTTAAAACAAAAACTAGTCCTTTTGAAAAACATTTAAAGCAACATATTTATGGTGATTACTTCTGGGTAGTGGAATTAACAATAACCTGTATTTTTTTTCTCTTGTCTCATTTCTGTTTTTCTGAATTTCGTACAAGAAACACATATTACTTGTCTGAATTTCTCAACTGCTAAAACAAATTCCATATAATATGTTGGCTTAAAGAAAAGAAATTCATTGGTTCATGGTTTTGAGGCTAGGAGAAGTTCAAAAAACAAGGTGTCAACAAGGTGATCCTTTCTCCCTGAAGACTGTGGCATTCCAGGCTGGTTGCTGGTGATTCTTGAGCCTTGACATTTGTGTCACATGGCAATGCACAAGGTAGTGTCTTCTTTCTCTTCTGGTTTCATTGTCTTCCATCTTCTTGCTGCTTCCTGTGGCTTTCTCCTCCTGTGTCCGATTTCCTTTGCCTATAAGGACTTCAGCCATATTGGACTAAGGCCAGCCTTATTCATTTTGGGACATTTCAACTGATAACATCTGCAAAGGTCCTCTTTATGAATGGGTTCTCACTCACAGGGCCAGGCGTTAGGACCTGAACATACCTTTTGTGGGGAAATGATTAATCCCCCATTATTACTTAATATACATTTTAATAGATTTTTAAGCTTTTTCATTTTTAGCACATATATGTAACGTGGTTATTTACTTATATGAATACCTTGCTATATATTTTTAAGAAATAATTCCCTCGCATCTGCCCCCATCAAATTACTTTTTGATGACAAACTTGACATTGATTGTAAATACCATTCAATCCACTTTTTTATAGGGATGAGTCAAGCATGAATGCTTTTGAATTTCCAATTAAAATGGCAACAGTAGCACTAATTTATAAATCAAGGTGTTGTGCCTTTAACTATCAATATGTAAGAACTTCTCTGGACCTCAGTGTTTACCAATATATCATTTGAGAGGAATGCTATTAAAGGTTTTATGATGACTATATATTATCATTTAAATGAGATACAATAGAAACCTGTGTTTTATTAAATACGTCATCAGAAAGCTTGACACTCGCATAGAATCATATTAATTATCGCCTCAGGGGGACATATCTCTTACAGAACTGATGTTTGCCATAAAACCATCAGCCTATATTAGATGACATTAGGAGAAGCATGTGATTCTAGTTACTCTAAGAATAGTTTTGAAGATGTAGTTCACTTCAGTGAGCAAACTCTATTCTGTGAAGGTCCATAGGCAACATTTTTCTCTTGTTTCCTTACAGGGAATCATGGTGTTTGCTTTGAAAAGTTTATTTCAAAGTTTATTTCCTTCAATTAAAACATTTATTGCATAATATAATGTGATCTTTTTTGCTTTAGTTGTTCTTTTTCACTTTAATTTTTATTCTTATTACTTTTGTGTGTGTAGTAATGACAATGTTCAAAAATTAATTTTGGTGATAGACACACAACTATATGGTGGTACTGTGAAAATTGATTGTATACTTTGTATGACTGCATGGTATGTGAATATATCGCAATAAAATTGAATTATTAAAAAAATGTAAATAAAAAACAAAAGACCCATGTTTACAACATAGTGAGAGACAGACAATAAATGAAATAAGCAAACCAACAACGTTTTATATGTAATGTCAAGGAGGTGAGCAGGATAAAGGGGGATTCCTTTTTATTTTGGGAGGCAAATATAGTTACATAAGGAAGGCTTTCTAAAAAGGTGACAATACACAGAGAAATGGGATTGGGAGATTAGCAAAAAGGATCATAGCAAAACACTAAGAAAGACATTCCTGAAATAGCATGTGTGAAGGCTCTTCTTTGGAAAGCAGCTGTTTTCAAAGAACTGAATGGAAGTAACTTGCATTTGAAGCACTGAAGGAGAGAGAAAGTAGGTGAGTCTAAATTTAGGTAGATTCTCAGAAACCAGAATGCAATGGCCTTTGTAGTTCTTTCTCCTGGGAAGGATTTATTTGCAGCTCAATGTAAATCCATTGAAGGGTTTTTAAGCAGGGTGTAAAATAATTTGCATTTTGTTTTCAAGATATCAATGACCCTTTATTGAAAATAGATTGGAAGAGATTGATCATTGCCACTGAAAGGACAGTAAATAAATTATTATAGTATTCTGCCATTTATTAGTTATCTATTGGTGTACAACAGATTAGCACAAACCTAGAGGATTAAAGCATCATGTTTATTATTTCAGTTTTCCTGGGTCATTAGTAGAGCATGCCTTAGCTAGATTCTCTGTTCAGGGTCTCACAAGGATAAAATAATGGTACCATTTGAGGCTGAAGTCTCATCTGAGGCTTGGGTTCCTCTTTCAATCTCACATATTTGTTGGCAGAATTAATTTCCTTGCAGCTGTTAGAGGTTATGGCAGTTTCCTTTTTCACAGACAGGAGAGAGATTCCTCTAGATCCTCTTTGAAGGGCTCAACTCATTAGATGAATCCCACAAAAATAATCTCCCTTTTGATTAACTCATGATCAACTGATGTACAAGTGACCAAATTTGCATCAGCAAAATTCCTTTACCATTGCTACAAAATAACATAATCATGGAAGTAGCATCCCATCATATTCACATGTTCTGCCCAAACTCAAGTGGAAGGGATCATTAAAGACCTGCTTACCAGGGGACTCAATTCTTTTGGGCCATTTTAGAATTTTGCCTACCACAGTCCTTCCTCTGTCCCTAATGATCCACTTTCCTCCAATATGCGAAGATTCCCAAGAGACTCACTCCATTATATCATCAGATTAACGTCCAAAATCTCAGCATCTAAATCTCTATCTTATCTCATCAGCTCACAGTACGAAATCTCACCACCTATATTACATGTGGATGAGGCTCTTTAAGTGTAATCCATAAATAGGGATCCTAGGGCACACTGCCTCTCTATCTTGGAGCTCTGAAACTAAGACAAGTTACCTGCCCTAACACTCCCATCTAACAATGGGGGATAGACATAGGATAGCAGTTACAGATATTTCACTTCAAAAAGTGGAGCATGGAAGGTGAAAATGAGTCACTGGTCCAAAATGGTTCTGAAATCTAGTGTTGATTTACCTTGATTAGATTTCAAGTCCTCTGTGGCTCCTGACTCAGCCCCCTGGAATCCTGGTTCTGCCTTTAGAGTCATCCTTCCTTTTCATGAAAGGTGGTTCTGTGCTGTTTCATCATCATGTTCCTTGCCAGTATAATTTTGTGGGTCTTAAAGCCTCTTTTTGTTTCATATTCTCTCAGTCCATTACCATCCTAAAAATAAATTTCTTCAAAAACTTTGTGAGTATTGTGTGAATTTCTCTGGGACTCACTGAATTAGATAAATGTCACATTTGCAGATCTTTTTAAGATAATTTTTCTCTACCTTGGGCTTCTGCTGAAATGACTGAGGGGCAATATCATTAAGCTTCATAAAGGCCCTCTGGTTTGATTGAGAAGATCGGTGAGGAACATGCAATCTCTTGAAAGTGTCCTTTCTCTGATTGACTACTCAGATTTTTTTTAATCAATCTGAGATTTTAGCAAAGGATTATACAGTCATGCACTCTGTCTTCACTCAATGACACACTTTTGGCAGACATTTCTGACTTTTAGCACCTTTCTTATCTACAGCAGCAGCAGATTTTCTAAATTACCAATTCTGAGTCATGTTCCTTTAACAGTTCTTCCTTCAATTTATCTCTCTCCTCTCACATTTCACCATAAACAGCAAGAAGAAAATAGGTAGTAACTTCAACATTTCACTGGAAATCTCTTAGATATATATGCAGGTTCATCAGTTACAAATTCTGCTTCCCACATGCAGCAGGACACATTTTCCCTCCAATTTCTTCTACCATATAAGAAGAATTCCCCTTCCTCCCGTTTCCAACAATGTTCCTCATGTTCTCCTGAGCTTACACTGGCAGTATCCTTAAAATCTTGATAATGACAAACAGTCTGATGGAGATGGTTTAGGCTTTCTCTAAAGTGATTTAACTTTTCTCTCACTCTCCTAAGCATTCTTCCTGCCCCTGTCCACTGCCCTTCTCCAAAGCTGTTCTGACACCCTAGGTATTCATTATAGCTGCACCCTACTTCCCTGTACCAAAATCTGTAATAGTTTTTGTTTTATAGCTGAATAACAAATAACCACCAACTCAATGTTTAAAAGCATATACATTTATTATGTCCTAGTTCCACCGTTAAGGCATTGCCTATCTCAGGGTCTCACAAAGGTGCAGTCAAAGCTTTGGCTGGAGCTGTGATCCCATCTGAGGCTCAGTGTCCTCTTCTAAGCACACTCGTTGTTGCCAGAACTCAGCTGTGGTTGTAGGACTGAGACCTGGTCTTAGGCTGTCTGTCTTCTCTGCCACACGACCCTCTTCACAACATGATTAATTTACTTCTTCAAGGCCATCAGGAGAGTTTCTCTGCTACTTCTTGTTTCTTAAATCTAGATGTACTTTTAAAGGGTTCATCTAATTAGGTCAAGGATCCTAGAAAAATCTTTCTTTTGATTAAGTCAAAGTCAACCAATTACAGATTTTAATTACATCTTCAAAATCCCTTTAGCATTGCTACATAGTATAAATTATTCACAGAAAGGACATCATATCCATGTGTCATGCCTGCTCTTAAGGCGAGGAGATTGTAAGCTATAAAAATCATAGACTTACCTATTTCAATCACTATATTATCACCATATTATCATCTAGGGCTTTTACATCAAGTGGTAGAATCTTGCACACCATCTTGGAATTCTTACTACCACACATGGGTAGATTTTGTAGCATGGACTAGAATGGTGGCAGTAGATATGGAGAAAAGATGGTATTTTTGTGATGTATTTTGGTATTAAAAATGACAGAATTTATTGGGTAGATCTAGTGTGAAGTATGAGAAATAAATAAAGAACTAAAGAAGATGTCAGGGTCATACCATCACCCCACCTTGGGTGGATGATAATACCATAACTTAAATTTTAAAAGTTTGGGTTTGTTTATAGCTTATAGATACTATTAAAGCATGTAAATATGTTTCTATTTCAGCATTTATTGAAAGAATGGTTGGAACAAACATTTTCGTTACCTGGCAAGGAGACATGCAATCCTAGAATAGGTTTTTTTTATGTTTTTTGTTCAAATATCACTTCTCCTTTGATTGCATTTTCATGCCCATATTTTTGCTTTTGTTGGATTTTCTGAAACTGTTAGGATTGTTCTAATTGTAGCTATTTCTCTTACTATGATCCATCATTCTAGGGTGCCTTGATAATATTTAGAATAAGGTAGCACATAAATCAATAAATACACACACACACACATACACACACACACACACACACATATGCATATACAAACATTTGACACGTCTTTCAACATTTCTATAATTTGCCTCATTTTTTTTGCCTCACCACTTTCATTTCCTATACCCAACTACCACAATTCTGAGATTCAGTCACAGAAAAGCACATACAAGCACATTCCATGACATTTCCTGTCCCATGCTTTATTATATAGTATATCTTCTGTCTGTGACATGCACACTCCCTTTTTCCACCTTGAAATTTCTGCTCACTATTTATGACATAGCTCAACCACCACCTTTTTAGGAGAGTTTTGTTTCATTGCAGCTATCAAAAAGGAAGTAATTCTTTTTTTTTTCTTCTACCAAAATATTTAATTAAAGTCTTTGGAAAGGGACAGATTTTACCATATTTTATTTTTATTTGCACATTTCTCTTACTAGAACATAATCTCTTAAATACTTGTATCATTCCTTATCCATCTTTCTATGTCTGGCATTTAGCACTGATTCTAAACAGTATTGTCTTAAATCATACAAACAATGCAAATGTCTTTTCCTTCACTGTGTTGACTGCTAGATGCTCAGGTCAATATTTGTGGTCAATCTGAATTGGATAATATATTCTCAATAACATGTATTTTTCATGAATGCATGGAAAATGAAATCATATTTAGTCTCAGCACTTATGAAGCTTGATTGTAATAGTAGGAAAATGTAGTAATTTTTAATACCACACTCACTCTTCATGCAGTAGACGTATAAAAATATAAGCTAACAGTAACTAAATTAGTCACAGATTTCCCGCAATTCTTATTTTTTTCCATAACTAAATAAAGGAAGTTAAAAGTATTTAAATCAGTGCATCCCAAACTCATTTGAAAATCATACCCACTCTTGAAAATTTCTATTAAGTAGGGATAGGGCTCAAGTATCCATAGTTTTGGGTTTTTAAGTTTTCTGAATCAGTGCTATTCAAGCTATAATCCGCAACTCAACTACCAGTTTATGAAATGTCCATTATCACGTCCATGAAAGGATAAACTGCTTCTGTCACTTACAACCCTCTGTAAGTACACTGCTTAAGTTCAACTGGCATTTTTTTCACTGCAAACTTTCTCAAAGAAGGAAGTAGCATTTGGAGTAGCTGTAATCTAGGTGTTTCTCATTATGTGATCTTTTTTATGCAAATTGCTATTTTTGTTGTTGTTTTGGCATAGGTCTCAAAAAATAAAGCCTTGTGACTAAAATTCTGTGCAAGCAAGCTCTTCCATTAACAACACATACTCTTTTCAAATAAATCTTTATTATGGTTGCTTCGTTCATTAACAGCGAAAATTAATACAGTTCTGTTTCTTTCCAGAATGTAATTCTTTGCATCCATCCTTTGTCCATTAAGATATAGTGCTTCCACTACACTTGTCCTATTACGTTTCTTCTTATTTTTAAAAATAACAATTTCTTTGTATCTCATTTCTTTGTGTAATTCTTTCATCTAAAAAGGAAGGAGTATATATCTCAAAACATAATAGTTATTACCACGCATCACATGACCAATAAACCACAGATTTACACCATGAATTATAAAACTATTTTCCTTCATCTTATATATATTAATTTAAAATAATGAAATCAAATGAATATGAAAATAATATTCATTAAGATTATTGTGCAAAAATTCAAATATCTCACTTTTGCATAGAAATATAGCCATATATCTCAATGTTGAATTGACCTCTTTATCTCTGTTTAGCTTATATTGTCCAAAATTGTTCAATTTTAATTCATATATATTAAGTAATATTCTATAATGCTTTTCGTCACAGTTTTCTTATCACTTTCTTAAAATAATTCCATTTTTTTCTGTTACTCAATCCTCTAAAATTTATGAGTCACAAGATCTTGTAAACTAGGCCAGAAAGCACTACACACACACACACACACACACACACATATCCAGTTTTCCTTCCCAAACTATACTTCTATATGCAAAAACACTAATTAATAAATAATCAGAAAACACTTTTCTTTTTTTTCGCTTCTTTTGGATAACGATAGACAGTTTTCAAATCTACAAAAACAGCCTTCAGTATTTCACCACATATTTCCTTTTTGTTTAATTCATTGACATTTTTCAACCCTTCTTTTTCTTGATCATATGTTCTTCCAAACAGCTATTATATGTGGAAGATTATTTAAGATTGAGCCCTAAGCCATCAGTTATCTTCTTCTCTTACTAAATACTCACTTGCGTTCATTTACACTTGTGGTTGCAAATGCCATCATTGCATTTGGCTCATTTTATCTTCAGACTCCAGAGGTGCTCCAAATTCCAGGCCTGTAAAGCCAACTATTGATTTAACAACACAAATTAAATATGTGAAAGGCCCTCAAACTTCATTTTTTACAGATAATGAAAGTCTGATTCCCTGCCCTTCTCCAAAATACGTCCTTGTCTGATATTCCATTTCTCAGGGAATTTAGTCCCATTTGTGTAGCAATACAAGGCTAAAAATTCAGAATCTTTCTTGACATCATCTCTCTCATGTTTACATCCAATAAACTCCACATCCTGTCATAATTTTCTCCTAAATATATTACAAATCCCTTCAGCTCTCTCAGTTCCAATACCAACATCCTCATCCAAATCACCTTCATCTCTCTCTTGACTGATGGCTGTATTGTACTGAAGGGTTTCTCTACTTACACTCTAACTCTTCACCAATCGTATTTCAAGGCAGAAGTATTTTTTAATTGTGTAATTTTTTAAATATTTGATTTTACATTTCCTTTTTTTTGAAAGGAAAATAATATTTTATTTTTCTTATTCTAAATTCATTTAAAAGATATTTATTCAAAATTATATTAGTAATAATATATAGCATGGTGATAACGTACGTGTCAAGAAAGTAAAGCACCAGCTACCAATAACAGTAGAGAAGCCCAGCTAGATGGAGGATGACAAAGAACATGAGTATGCAGGCCAACAATTCTGTCCAGTATATGGTACATGTATACCAGTCACCCAGGGAGGCACATCACACACAAGGACTGTTGGAACCAATGCTTTACTCTTATAGAGAAGAGATAGTGCCATTATCCCATGGCTAGCAGGTTCCTCCCAACAGCCAATGCAGGGCAAAGACCTGTACACACTGTCTTGTATTGTAGTGAGCAACCCCAATCCCTTCCCACTGGGAACAGATCAACTTGTGGGAATGACTAGGTTTATTATGATGTGCATGCCAGAGCAGTTCAAAGTTCACTGTGCTCCCAGAATAAGGGATAATCACCCAGTAAGTGAGAAGAATCTGGATCATGCAAAATCTCACTGAATTCAAGAATTTTTCTTGTCCAGGGCTATGAATGAGCAAGCAGGAGAGTGGAAGCAGTTTGTGAGACTGTTGCTTCCCCAACTACCTGCTTCTTGATCCTTACTTGCCTATAAGAAATAAATTTTAAATAACATGTTCCACTAAGTAGGACCAGTGGCCTCCTCAAATTTGAAGGCAGAGATAGGTCTGATATACTACCTGAATAGTCTGGATGGCAGTAGCTAGTCACAAAGTCTTTTCACCAGGTTGACACAACATTTAACCAGGGCCATTAGGAAAATCACTACCCGGAGCATGATCAGGCTCCTGGGAAGAGCATTCCCAACCAAAAGGCCCAAATACGGGGGCTGAGCCAGTCAAAGAAGTCAAAAGAAGAGTTCAAGGGGATTGCAGCTATATAGCTGGTAGTCATTTCAATTAAGGATCTATTTTTTCTAGTTTAGTTATGACCTTTTTAGAATTATTTAGGTAGACACGGCTCATGTATTGGCAATAACCCAGACTCACAGCCCCATAACCCCTCCCTGTAGGGTACTATGGAGGGGAGGCACCAAGGACCAAAATACCTTCCAGATTGGCATCAGGGAGTCCTGTATGGGGTAGTAGCACTACCATAACTGCATACAAATACTGGGAATTGTGTTATAGAGGGTAAAAGGAAAAGGGGTGGTTGAAAATAATGAGATTGGGATTGGGATTCTACAGGCATACCCCAAGAGGTAACACCTTTAGCTTTTAGGATAAGTACAAATATCTTTGACGTGCTATTTAAGATCTTGCATAGTTTGACCTTTACCTATGTCTCTGCCTGTAACTTCAAACTCTTCATCCTTTATTCTCAATGCTCCAGGCACTTTGCTCTCTTTCCTATCACTGACTCTATGAAAAACGTATTATCTTTGCCTATAACACCTTCTTTCCCAACACCACTCCTATCAACTGGTGATATCTACCACTTTTTTCAGGTCTTAGCAACATGCCTTCCCAGACACCCTTTTCTGTTCTATCTGACCATTCCATTGCCCCCACTAGAGGGCAGAACTTTTTGGTTCACTGCTGCAGCCACAGAGCAGGGACATGCCTGACCCACAGAAGACATATAATTGTGTGTTGTATGAATGATTAAGCTCTCATAAAAACCACGTGCCTCTCTTTCATTGCATTGATTTAATTCTAATCTCGCAGTTGTTTTTATAGTTATTAAATAAATGCCTGTCTTTCCCTGTGAGACAATCAGCTTCACAGAAGTAAAATCTGTATGAAATATATCATATTGTGTCCCCAGCAACAAACATGGTAACTTGCCCAGAGTCACTATTTTACAAGTAATATTAAATGAATAAATAGTACCCCAAAGACACAAGCATGAAATAGCCTCGTAAAGCCAGGGAAAGGAGTGAAACAATCCAACTTGACTGGAAGATTTTTACAAAGATTTCTAATAGTGTAAGAAAGCATATCAGATCCATTCTTACCCAAGACGTTCAGTGTTATCTACATCTCAAGTCCCTCAAATGAAAAATATAAAGCTCTGAGGGCTTAACAGAGACTAAAATGCTGATTTTATCAGTTGATGAAAGAAAAGTAATACTCAAAGTCTCCTAAAATTTTTTTACGATTATGAATTAAGAACCATGTGCTTTAGAAGAAGGAATATAAAATACCAACAATGCATTAGTGGAAGGAATTTTTCAATATCCAGTATTTTAATAAACTCTCTTCTTTCAAAAGAAATATGGATTGTTGTGTGTATGTGTGAATGTGTGAGTGTGTGCAGGTGCATGTGACTGTGTGTGTGAGAGAGATAGAGATGGAGATAGAGATAGAGATAGAGATAGAGATAGAGATAGAGATAGAGATGATAGAGATAGAGGGAGGAAGGAAAGAAATAAGGAAGGAATATCACTCTTGGAATATATTTCTGTAGAATTCAACTAAATGATACCTTGCATAAGTAAAAATTCATTGTTAATGACCTATTGTATTATCTTGGAGAACATAGGCACTGAGAAGAATTGACTCATCGACTCAATAAATGTTAAGTGAAAGCCGGCATCATACATGAAGTAAATAAACTTCACAGACACACGATATGCTCAACAGATGAATAGGCCAAGGAAGTAAATGTTTTGGCAATAATGTTCAGGGACTGATTTTAACCAATCTCTGTGCAATACACAATCAATGGAGAGTAAAAATGATCAATAAACCTTTATTTTCCTATATTCAGTTTAAAGTTGTGCAGGTTAGGAATTTCTCCCTATTCTTCAAGAAGAAAATTGTATGCAGAATCAGCTTTCTTTCCCCAAACTGCACTGGAAATACAATATATTTACTAATAAACTCAGTATCACAGTCTTTGAAAATATGTCTATCTATGCTAATATAGATAATGGGTTTCTTCTACCCTCCTGCACCAAAATATTATACTTCTAGCACTGAGTGATCAAAAATTCTAGTGTCCTAACTTGACTTTCCTGCAAATCATTAAAAGAAAGATTAATACCTTTCTATGTAACAACTCCTTTATTTCATACATATTCAAAAAATGTCCTCTCAATAATATATTAAAATTGTTCATTCATTTATTAATTTTCCAATAAATATGTATTAAACAACTACTTTGTGTCAAGAACTAGTGACGCTGGAAATAAGAGTATCCAAAAAAAGTGGTGTTGAAAGTATGATAAACTAGACTTAGGGCAAGAAGTGGATATAGAATGTGAGAGATAAGTAGGATTCTAAGTTTTGTAAATTGAGCATCTGCATGAATGGTCAATATGTTTAACGATATAGAGGGTACAGTTGGATAATAATGAAACCATGCATGAAGTAAACTCTGAGACCATCTAAGATGGGTTGCTCAGTTGGCAATAGGTTGTGAATACCTAGAAACCACAGATAGTGATTTATGAGTAAGGGAGAGATATTTAAGAAACCTATGCAAGATAGAGTTTAAAGAAAATGAAACTAAGTAATTCTGCAGAAATTTTAAGTAGGATGAAGATTTAAACAATCTGCTGGATTTAGCAGTTTGAAATAAGTATTTCACAAATGACCAGTAACCAGTAACACAGCATCTTTTGGTGATAAAATACGGAGACAATGAGAAGATCTGAGAGAAAACTGAGGGTTACAACAAACCGATAATGCAGGAATTTTCCTGGAAGGGACTAATGCATGGTAGCAAAACACTCAATCCAGTAGTGGGAGGGCAGTGGCCAATTGATATGTTGGAATTTAAGGAGACAATAATTGCATGCACACACACACACACACACACACACACACACACACACACACACCTCAAAATGAGTACAAAAGGGCTCTGAGTTCCCTGCAAGTAAAGGCAGAAAGGAAAAACACCAGGAATCACACAGATCGCGTGGTAGAGAGAAAAGGAAGAGATGGCAACATTCTTACCAGATCACAAGGCCTATGTCTGCTACCTATAGCTGCATAACAAACCACCACAAAATTTAGGAACTCTGCTGTAGTAGAGTTCCCTAAATGTAGATGTTTCAGCTCAAATTCCCTTTACATTTATTCCAAATCTAAATAAATACAATGATTTTTATAGAGACGATTTACACCTAGTTCCCTAAATATTCCTGATATTCTAACAAACTCAGTGAATGCAAGTAGTATTTAAAGGCAAAATATTAAACAAGCATAATGTATTTCAAAAAACTATGCACAGTGATGCCTTAAGTTGCAAAAAGGCAAAAACTCAGATATGAAAATAACAGATGGGTACCAAGAACTCAATGTTAGTAGAAAGATTCAAAATACAGCAAAAGGAAGAGAAGGAAGTGTTTCATGTTCTGTTTTGATTTGGGGATGGAGGGGGTGTGTTTTGGAATGAATGGAGACAAAACAGTGGTGTTATTTCCACTGAAGGAAAACATGAAACTAATGTCCATGCCAGAGATTCTGTCCCTTTGGATGCATATTCTAAATATATTCTTTATATTACTGTCTATTATATCATCTGAGTGTATAGCACACTTCTTACTTTCATAGTTCTGGAGCCAATCCTGCCTCAAATAATTATTAGCTGTATGAATGCGAGGAGGATATTTAATCCCTCTGAGACTCTGTTTCCTTATCTGAAAAACAGGGAAAACTGCAATATATTCCTCTTAAGGTTGTTTTGGGGATACATTGAGATAGTTCAAATTAAATACTTAGCACATAGTAAATAATATTAATAACATTAATATTAATAACAAGAAATAGTTGTAGTTGTTTTTAACTCTCCATTAAACCAACAGAGGGGTTTTCACTACTAGGAGTTGATCACTAACTGTTGCTCACTCTATTAAGCACCTTTTTAGGTGTCTGAGGTGATATCTAGACATCTGATTTTAAAAAAGAATGCTTTAAGTAATTTTGGTTGATACGCAAGGTTGCAAATAGCTATACCAGTTACAGTTATCCTGGTAGTGCACTTGTCAGTTGGTCAGTCTAGAACTGACTCTTCATCTTGCCTTATACCTTAAGAAACAAGGCAAGGTTAGGATATTTATTTATCAATTATGATAGGCAGGCATATTCTGGATGCTTTGCAGACTTTATATCATTTAATTCTCAGAACACGTCTGTAAGTCATTTTTGTTATCTCCATTTCATACATGGAAAACCAAAGCTATGAAAGATTAAATCATTTCACAGGCTACATACAATTTTATCATCGAGTCTTAGATAAAGATATTAATCTAAATGAGACTAAATAATTTCATAAGTAAGTGGCTGAGTTTGAATTTCAAGTTGCCACCACTTGCATTGCAATATGCTGCCTCCTTTCACAATTCTTAGTTTCACATGAAGGGATAAGAGAGCTGTAGAAAAACGCAATTGAGGATAAAAAGAGCTCGTTTGAAAGATTTGCTCAAAGAAGACAATGTTTTCTTAGTCAGGTGCCAATGTTTCTAGAAAACTACAATACACTATTATATAAAGGTGCTTTGCCTCCATTATTTGCCTTCCATGAAATTATGACATGTATTATTGAGAAACAAATCTCTCTGGCATCTACGGTCAAGGGGTGTCTGTGCCAGTTTGAATGTACTGTGTCCCCCAAATGCCATTATCTTTGTGGTCTTGTGTGGGGCAGACGTTTTTGGTGCTGGTTAGATTTGCTTGGAATGTACCCCACCCAGCTGTGGGCAATGATTCTGATGAGATGTTCTCATGGAGGCGTGGCCCCGCCCATTCAGGGTGGGCCTTGATCAGTGGAGCTATATAAATGAGCTGACTCGGGGGGGAGGAAACAGAGTGCAGCTGGGAGTGATGTTTTGAAGAGAAGCAAGCTTGCTAGAAAGGAACGTCCTGGGAGAAAGCCGTTTTGAGGCTGGAGCTTTGGAGCAGATGCCAGCTGCCTTCCTAGCTAACAGAGGTTTTCCGGACACCACTGGCCGTCCTCCGGTGAAGGTACCCGATTGCTGAGGTGTTACCTTGGATGCTTTGTGGCCTTAAGACTGTAACTGTGTAGTGAAATAAACCCCCGTTTTATAAAACCCTTTCCATCTCTGGTGTTTTGCATTCTGCAGCATTAGCAAACTAGGACAGATTTTGGTACCGAGAGTGGGGTGCTTTTGCTGCTGAGTTTGCAAATACCAAACATGTTGGAACAGCTTTTTAAATGGATAAGGGGGAGTTTCTGGAAGAGTTGTGAGGAGCTTGATAGAAAAGGCCAAAACTGCTTTAAAGAGACTGTTTGTGGAAATATGGACTCTAAAGATACTTCTGATGAGGACTTGAGCAGAAATGATGAATGTGTTGTTGTAAACTGGAAGAAAGGTGATCCTTGTTTTAAAGTGGCACAGAATTTGGCAAAATTGAGTCCTGGTGTCAGATGGAAGGAAGAATCTGGAAGCAACAACCTGGAATACTTAGCTGAGGAGATCTCCAGACTACGTGTGGAGGACATATCCTGGCTTCTCCTTGCAGCTTATAGTAAAATGCGAGCAGAGAGAGATAAACTTAGAACTGAACTCTTGGGTTCAAAGAAGCCAGAAGTTGATGGCTTGGAAAATTACAGGCTTCTAGGGGGTGGAATCCCAGAAGCTACAGCCCAATGTGAGGATGTAACCAAACATGGAACCTAGCCGCCATTTCAGTACAAGCCAAGATTGGAAAAGGAGTTAAGCAGAAAGAATTTGTGGAAAGTCCTATTGTCTGATGGCTTTGACCCTTGCATGCTTCATGCAAAGCCAACAGAATTTTTGCGAGATCTTTATAGACAGAGCCATTGCTGGTCTGGACTGGAGGAGACAGACAAGGAAAAAATTAAAGGAAAAATCTCTTCAAAGACAGAGCCATGGAGGTTGAGGTCTGGAGTCAGGAGGTCTCGGGCTGGGAGAGCAGAGCAGCCCACATGCATGGAAAGGGTGAGTTTGCCCTGGAGGTCGAGGGCGGGCTTTCCGCCTCGATGCTCTGGAAGAGTTTTGCCACCTCAGGTCCCAAAGATGGTGGAGCACATTTCCAGGGAATTGAGGAGAGCATGGCTGCCACCCCACTGTTCTGAAGGGGTTGAGCGTGTGCCCCGGAGATGGAAGGGAATCCGGGAGCTGCCCCGAGGTTTGAGGAGGGTGGAGCCGAGAAGGTGGTCTCCCCAATGTGTGGAAATTTTGGAGCACTCACCCAAGCATTTGGAGAAGAAACAGCTGCCAAAAAGGCCCTTGGGAAGGGTTAGGCTCCCGCTCTCTCAAGCCCCAAGGATGCAACATTGTTCTGTAAATGGCTCTTGGACTTTGAAATCTAATGGAGTTTGTCCTGCGGGTTTTAAGAACTGTTTTGCTCCTGTTAACCCTGTTTTCCTTACTGTTTCTCCTTATGGCAATGGGAATGTTTATCCTATGAATGTCCCTCCTTTGTATATTGGAAGCACGTAACTTGTTCTAAGTTCACAGATCCACAGCTAAAGAAAGATTGTGCCTTGGGACTGACCATGCCTAAATTGATTTTGATGGGATTTTGTACTTAACTTTTGTTACTGAAATGATTTAAGTTTTTGTGATATTGTGATGAAATGAATGTATTTTGTATTTGGAAAGATAATGTCATTTTGGGTTCCAGGGGGTGGAATGTGCCAGTTTGAATGTATTGTGTCCCCCAAATGCCATTATCTTTGTGGTCTTGTGTGGGGCAGACGTTTTTGGTGCTGGTTAGATTTGCTTGGAATGTACCCCACCCAGCTGTGGGCAATGATTCTGATGAGATGTTCTCATGGAGGCGTGGCCCCGCCCATTCAGGGTGGGCCTTGATCGGTGGAGCTATATAAATGAGCTGACTCCGGGGGAGGAAACAGAGTGCAGCTGGGAGTGATGTTTTGAAGAGAAGCAAGCTTGCTAGAAAGGAACGTCCTGGGAGAAAGCCGTTTTGAGGCCGGAGCTTTGGAGCAGACGCCAGCTGCCTTCCTAGCTAACAAAGGTTTTCCGGACACCACTGGCCGTCCTCCGGTGAAGGTACCCGATTGCTGAGGTGTTACTTTGGACGCTTTGTGGCCTTAAGACTGTAACTGTGTAGTGAAATAAACCCCCGTTTTATAAAACCCTGTCTATCTCTGGTGTTTTGCATTCTGCAGCATTAGCAAACTAGGACAGTGTCCCTCCATTGTTTAATTTGGACCTGTCACATCACAAGGAAGTTATCCAAACAACTCTGTGTGGCAGTTATTATATTGTCTCATATACTCAAAATTTAAAGAGATTGGCAGAGCAGTTCAAAGAAAAAAATACAAAATATGGTCCATTTTTTCCTTAAAATAGTCTGAAAAATTACTATGAAGTTCTACATACCGAGGTCAACTTGCTTTAAACTCTTAAAAACAAGTACTGTAGCAGGGTTCCCTAAATGTAGATGTTTCAGCTCAAATTCCCTTTACATTTATTCCAAATCTAAACAAATACAATGATTTTTATTGACACGATTTACACCTAGTGCCCTAAATATTCCTAATATTCTAACAAACTCAGTGAATACAAGTAGTATTTAGAGTCAAAATACTAAACTAACAAAATGCATTTCAAAAAACTATGCACAATGATGCCTTAAATTGCAAAGATTAACATGTTAACAACATATGACCTAAACATTCAAGTGAGCATAGCCTTTTGAAGTACTTATCCTTGGGAAATATATCTTTTTTTTTTTTTTACTTTGAAAATATTTATTTATTGCTTACCATGGGAAAGGCTACATATTTTGGCACTTAAAAAAATCTCCTTGCATTTGTATTTACCTGCTTCATGGTTTTACTTCCCACTAAATTTTACTTTTCTGATAGAAAGAAATAATGTGATGATGATTTGAAGTTTTAAAATATTCAAATTAATGCCAAAGTATTGTCACATGTATAGAACCAAGAATTAATGGTATTTAGCAATCAATTAGTAAATTAAGGGATAGATGAGCAGACAACCTTCAAAATTTCTTTGGAATTCATATTTTATTTAGCACAAGGATGTACTTAGCACAAAGTAAGTACTTTTAATACATATTGCATTAAATACTCTGGATCAATGATTCCCACAATTTGAGTATGTCTTGTTTAAAATATGTATAAAACATAATATTATATAGTACTAAACCCAGCATTAGAGAATAGTGAACAAATATGAGAGTCATGCCAATAATTCTCAGTTTAAATGAATGACCCCAGAGCTCACATGGACAATTAATATTATTATTGCATCCTATTATGCCACAATTAATATTGTGGCAACTAACAATATTTATCCACTCCATATAGTCTTCTAATTTCCCAGATTACTATTTCATATACTTTCTCCTCTCATCAAGCCTCCTACATATCCTCTTCCATCATCACTCTTAATCAATGACTATGCACACCTCTTTTCTGAAAAAAATTATTGGATTCAGAAGATATTCACAAATCCCCATCACTAAATCTACCCATCAACCATCTTTTGCACTCATATACTTTTCATTCTATTCTGAAAATATACATGAGCTGTCCTTGCAACTAAAGCCAGTATGACAGCTTTTGCACTATATCCCCCTCCATTTCAAGGAGATCATATTTCAGGAATTCCTTTTTTTCCTGCAGTATACTTTTTATCTAAGCCAGTCTTCATTAGCATAAAAATAGGATAGGTTATTTTTGATTTTTTTTTCATTTAAAATACAAACTCTCCTAGATCCCACTTCCTATTCTAGTTACTATACTTTTCACTCATTTCCAAAGAGTCATTTATGCTTGGGTATCCAATTATTTTCCTAGTGTATCTTAAAAGTCTTCAAATCGTTCAAGTTTTGCTACCAAATTCCTTAAAACTGCTGCTTTTTTCAGGGTCACTTGAACGAAACTAAATGTTCAATACATAATTTTCATTCTACTCCCTGCTCCTGGAAATACATGCATCATTGGACTTTCAGAATTATATACTATATCAGTCAGGGATCAACTGGAGAAATAGAGCTACAAGAAGATATATATTTTAAAATGTATTGCAAGGCATTGGATTACATGATAGCGGGGATTCGCTAGGCAAGGCCTAATCAGTAGGCAAGGTAGTAAGGTAGCGCAGGCTAGAACTCTTGGCATAGGCTCAAGCTGCAGTTCTCAGGTGGAATTTCTTCTTCAGGGAAACCTCAGCTCTCCTCTTTAGGCTAGTCAGCACAATGAAACAAGTCCACCCAGAATACCTAGAATAATCTTCCTTACTGAAAGATAACTGACATATGGACTTTAATCATGTCTACAAAATACCTTGATAGCAACACTGAGATTAGTGTTTGATTGAATAACTGCAGGTTGTAGCCAGGCTAAGTTGGCCGTTCAAAAGACAACCTGTTCTAGTTTGCTAATGCTGCCATAATGCAAAACACCAGAGCTAGACTGGCTTTTATAAAGGGAGTTTATTTGGTTACAGTTACAGTCTTAAGGCCATAAAGTGTCTATCAACAAAGGGTACCTTCACTGGAAAAAAGGCCATTGGCATCTGGAAAACCTCTGTTAGTTGGGAAGGCACATGGCTGGCGTCTGCTTGCTCCCAGGTTGCGTTTCAAAATGGCATTCTCCAAAATGTCTGCATCAGCTTCCAAGGCCTTCTTCAAAATGGCTGCCTCAGTTCCAGTTCCTCTCTCAGCTTCCATGCATTCTTCAAAGTGTCCCTCTTGGCTGTAGCAAGCTCACTCCTTCTTTCCGAGTTTACATAATGCTCCAGTAAACTAAACAAGGCCCACACTGAATGGATGGAGCCATGTCTCCATGAAAATTATCCAATCACAGTTATCACCCATGGTTGGGTGGGTCACATCTCCACAGAGACTGAACCAATAGGTTCCAACCCAATCCATACTAATACGTCTCTCCCACAAGAATGCATTACAGAATATGGCTTTTTCTGGGGGACATAAATACACAAACTGGCACACCACCACACTCCACTCCTTGTCAATATGGCAAGCATACACATCTCCTTACATCATACTTAATCCCCATGACACAACTGTCCTGCATACAACCAAAAACACGTTAAGTTCATCCCCAGAAAATGATTCGGTTTCCTTAGGTGATGCTCACTCTTTTCCTTTGAAATCCTGGCCGTAAATACTATGACACAAAGTTAACTATTATGAATACATCTTGTATTAGATAGTAAGGGCATAAGGGTGGGAAGAAACAAAAATATTTGGTTAAATATATACAAATATGATTACAATAGGATAAGGAAGAAATACCTGTTACAGTCCTCACTTCTGCAACTGGTCACAAGGTTGTGGCTCATACTTAAAAATACCTTCTTACACTACCAATTTTATATTCCCTTTAACCTCAGCAAGCACCTCAGCTAATAGTAGTTCCTGCTAGAGTGACCGAAATTTTCATGTCTGAAAGGTCTGGGCCGTTAGCAGTCCCACCTGATTCAGGTGGTGGCAATTTTCCATTGACTTTAATAACAGGGCACTGTAGTATTAAGAAATGACCTAAGGGATTTTCTGTATTACAGGCATAGTATTCATCAGCTCTGTTGTGTAGCAGCAACTTACTTCCCCCTTGATAATCAGTATCAATCACCCCAGCCAATAAAGTAACTCCCTTCTTTGCCCATTGACTCAGAAGCATCAAATGGTAGGGTGTAGTTTCCATATCTAGTTCCATGGAATCATTCTTCTGTCTCGTGGTGGAAGCACTGCTTCTTTACTTCCTTTTGAACCAGGACCTCTAGATTAACATAGAATAAAATAATGCAGATGAGAGGCAAAAATATTTCTAGTGGATTACAAGGGGCAATAGTCACACCCTTTTCCATTCTTTGATTCCTGGATCCATGAATCGTGGCTAATGAAGAAATAACACGCTATATTTTATGTTCAATTAGAGCATATACTGTATCCTGGAGAACATTGTGTTAGAAGTTCTAAAGCCCTGCAAGTTGTTGTCACCTAGCTGGTATATAAATAACTCTATAATGGGCCATTCTACAGTTATATCAAGCTAGCTGCTTCAGGATGACAGGAAACATGGTAAGATTGGTGAAATCCATGAGCATCAGCCAATTGCCATACTTCATTTGTTGTGAACGAGTTCCTTGGTCAGAAGCAATGCTGTGTGGTATAACATGGTAATTAATAAGTCATTCTGTAAGTCCACCAATTCTAGTATTGGCAGAAGCATTGTATGAAGGAAGGTAAATGCATATTCAATGAAAGTATATATTCCAGTAAAAAATGAAGCACCACACCTTGCCTGATGGAAACATTTCATTGTAACAACCTGCCACCAGATCGCTTGTTGAACACAAGGCATTGTGCAATTTAAGACAAGTGATATGTTGGCAGATTTGGCACTCAGCGGTGACTGTGGGAAAGTCATATTTGGTGAGTGGGAGTTCGTGCTGTTGCACCCAAGGATAGCCTCTATCCATGCCACCGTGTTCACTTTTTTTCATTAGTCCATTTCACAATAACAGCATTAACTGGGGAAAGAGGCTGATATATCTGCAGAATGGATCACTTTATCCACTTGATTATTAAAACCCTCCTCTGATAAGTTCACTATTTGGTAAATATTCACACAGGACATGTGAAATATCTTCACATGCTTTACCCATTCACAGAAAGCTGTTCACATACCTCTTCCCCAGATCTCCTTGTCACCAATTTTCTAATCATATTCCTCCCAAGTCCCTGACTATACAGCCAAACCATTGGCTATAGTCCATTAATTTTTATAGAATAATATCTCTGGCCATTTCTCCTTTCAGGAAAAAATGAAAAACTCGATACATTGTTCAAAGTTTTGCTCACTAGGAGGGTTTCCCTCCACCAGTGTCCCTCAGGGATGCCTCATAAACTATGTCTCTCCAGCTGTCTAGTCTTAGCAGTGCCTGCATATTTTTACAGAACCATCATCATCTACAATACTCCATCATCTACAATGTGGTTAACTGTGTTATTATGTCCTAGGTTTTATGTTTTAATTTTTATTCTAGTAACATATACATCCTAATGTTTTCCTTTTTAACCACATTCACCTATATAATTCAGTGCTGTTAATTACACTCACAACAATGTGCTATCATCACCACCATCCATTTCCAAATCTTTACAATCAACCTAAACAGAAATTCTGTATGAATAAAGTATCCACTCCCCATTCTCCAATCTCACTCTATCCCCTGGTAACCAATATTCTAGATTCTAACTCTATAAGTTCACTTATTATAATTGTTCATATCAGTGAGAACATACAATATTTGTCCTTTTGTGTCTGGCTTATTTCTGTAGCATATGTCCTCAAGGTTCATCCATGTTGTTGCATGCATTAGGATTTCCTTCCTTTCTACAGATAAGTAATATTCCTTTGTAAGGATACACCACATTTTGTTTATCCATTCATCAGTTGATAGACACTTGAGTTGTTTCCATCTTTTGATAATTGTGAATAGTGCCACCATGAACATCAGTGTGCAAATATCTGTTCAAGTCCCTGTTTTCAATTTTTCTGGGTATACATCTAGTAGCAGGATTGCTGAGTTAAATAGTAATTCTATACTTAGCTTCCTGAGTAAATGCCAAACTTGTCTTCCAAAGCAGCTACACTATTTTACATTTCTAATAGCAATGAACGAGTGTTATTATTTCTCCACATCCTCTCCAATACTTGTGGTTTTCTGTGTTTTGTCTTTGTTTTTTTTTTTTTAATATAGTAGCCATACTAGTGAGTGTGAAATGGTATCTCATATCTCATTGGGGCTTTGATTTGCTTTTCCCTGGAGGCTAATGATGTTGAGCCTATCTTCACGGGCTTTTTTAGCATTTGTACATCATCTTTGGGGTGATATCTATTCAAGTCTTTTGCCCATTTTTAAAATTAGGTTGTTTGTCTTTTTATTGATGAGTTGTATTTCTTTATGTATTCTGGATAATGAGCTATTATTGGATATGCTGCTTCTAAATATTTTCTTCCATTGAGTAAGTAGCCTTTTCATTTTGTGACAAATTCTTTTGATGCACTAAAGTTTTTAATTTGAAGAGGTCTCAATAATCTGTTGTTTTTTCCATTGATTGTGCTTTAGGTGTAAAGTCGAAGAAATCATTGTCTTACATAAGATACTGAAGAGTTTCCTTTACATTTTCTTAAAGGAGTTTTATAATCCTATAAAGCTATCACCTTTATAATGAGAAGTTATTATATTGTTATACTGAGGTATTTGCTCCATTTTGAGTTAATTTTTGGCATATAATATAAGATAGGTGTTCTCTTTCACTCTTTTTCACATGTTTATACAATTATTCCAGCACCATTTGTTGAAGAGTCTATTTTCTCTAGGTGAGTGGACTTGGCAGCCTTCTCAGCAATCCTTTGGTCATAGATATGAAGGTCTGTTTCTGATCTCTCTATTCAATTCCTTTGATCAATGTATCTATTCTTGTGTCAATACCATGCTGCTTTTTTTTTTTTATTACCACTGTAGCTTTGTAATATGCTTTAACATCAGAAAGTTTGAGTCCACCAATTTCATTATTTTTGTACCCTGCTACTTGCTGAATTTTCTTATCTCTAGTAGCTTTGTTGAGATTTTTTGGGACTTTCTGTGTATAGGATCATGACATCTAAAAATAGTGAAAGTTTTACTTCTTCCTTTCTAATTTAGGTGCATTTTATTTATTTTTCTTTTCTAATTGCTTTGGCTAGAGCTTCCAGTACAGTGTTGAATAACAGTGGTGACAGTGGGTATCCCTGCCTTGCTCCAGATCTTAGAGGGAAAGTTTTCAGTCTTTCACCATTGATTATCATGGGTTTTTCATATATGTCCTTTATCACATTGAGGAAGTTTCTTTCTATTCCTATTTTTCTAAGTATTTTTATCAAGAAAAGATGTTGGATGTTGTCAAATGCATCCCCTGAATCAATAGAGATGATTGTGTGATTTTTTTCCCTTTGTTTTGTGAATGGGGTGTATTACATTAATTGATTTTTTATGTTGAAACATCCTTGCATACCTGGAATAAAATCCACTTGACCATAGGGTATAATTATTTTAATATGCTGCTGGATTCAATTTGCATGCATTTTATTGAGGATTTTTGCATTTATATTCATAGAGAATTGGTCTGTAATTTTCTTGTCTTGTAATATCTTTATCTGGTTTTGGTATTAGGATGATGTTGGCCACATAGAATAAGTCATGTAGTTTCTCTTCTCTTCAAATTTTTGGAAGAATTTGAGCAGGATTTGTTTAATTCTTGTAATGTTTGTTAGAATTCACCTATTAAACCAACTGCTCCTCAGCTTTTCTTTTTTGGGAAGTTTTGATGACTGATTCAATCACTTTAATTATAATTGGTCTGTGGAGGTATTATATTTCTTCTAGAGTCAGTGTGTGTTGATCGTTTGTTTCTGTGAATTTTTCCATTTCATCTAGGTTGTCCAATTTGTTGACATATGGTTGTTCATGTTATCCTCTTATGCTCCTGCTTATTTCTGTAGCATCAGTAGTAATGTCACCCCTCTCATTTATGATTTTATTTAATTGTGTCTTTTTTACTTTGTCAGTCTAGCTAAATGTTTGCCAATTTTATCAATCTTTTCAAAGAAACAACTTTTGGTTTTGTTAATTCTTTCTATTGTTTTTATTCTCAAGTCATTCATTTATGCTCTAGTCTTTGTTATTTTTTTCCTTCTGATTGCTTTGGGATTAGTTTGTTATTCTTTTCCTCCATGTGTGAAGTTAGGTCTTTCATTTTAGTACTTCTCTTTTTTTAATTTATTTGTTTAGGGTTATAAAATTCCCTCTCAGCCTTGCATTCCCGGCATCCCATAAATTTTGCTGTGATGTGTTCTCATTTTTACTTGCCTCAAAATATTTAATTATTTTCCTTGCAGTTTTTTCTTTGACTCACTGATTGTTTAAGAGTGTGTTATTTAACTTCAATATATTTGTGGCTTTTCCAGTTCTCTACCTGTTATTGATTTCCAGCTTCATTTCCATTATGATAAAAGAAGGTCCTTTGTATGATTTCAATCTTTTTAAATTTATACAGACTTGTTGTAACTCAACATGAGGTCTACCATGAAGACTGATCCATGTGCACTTGAGAAGAATGTACATCCTAATGTTTTGGGCTGTCATGTTCTGTATATGCCTGTTAGGTCTAGTTCATTTATCATATTATTCAAGCTCTCTGTTTGCTTATTGAACTTCTGTCTATATGTTCTAGCCATTGATGATAGTGTTGTATTAAAGTCTCCAACTATTATTGTAGAGGTGTCTATTTCTCCCTTCAGTTTTGTCAATTTTTGCCTCATGTACATTGGGGCACCCTAGTTAGGTGCATAAATATTTATGATTGTTATTTCTTCTTGTTGGATTGTCCCTTCCATTAATATATAGTCTTCTTCTTTCTCTCTTATAACAGCTTTTGGCTTAAAGAATATTTTGTCTGATATTGGTATAGCTACCCCAGCTCTTTTTTTGGTTACTCTTTGCATGGGACATCTTTTTCCAGCCTTCCACTTTTTTTATTCAATTTTATTGAGATATATTCATATAACATATCATCCAAAGTGTACAATCAATTGCTTACAGTATCATCATAGAGTTGTTAATTCATCACCCCAATCTATTTTTTCAACATTTTCCTTGTACCAGAAAAAGTGAAAATAAGAATAAAAAAATAAAATTAAAAAAGGACATTCAAGTCATCCCCCTCACCCTATTTTTCATTTTTTTTTTTGTCCCCATTTTTCTACTCATTCATCCATACCCTGGATAAAGGGAGTGTGATCCACAAGGTTTTCACAATCACACTTTTACCCCTTGTAAGCTACATTGTTATACAATCGTCTTCAAGAGTCAGGGCTACTGGGTTACAGTTTCATAGTTTCAGGTACTTACTTCTAGCTATTCCAATGCATTAAAACCTAAAAAGGGTTATCTATACAGTGAGTAAGAATGCCCACCAGAATGACTTCTTGGTTCCATTTGGAATCTCTCAGCCACTGAAACTTTATTTCATTTCATTTTGCATCCCCCTTTTGGTTAAGAAGATATTTTCAATCCCACAATGTAGGGTCCAGATTCATCCCCAGGAGTCATATCCTGTGTTGCCAGGGAAATTTACACCCCTAGGTGTCAGATCCCACATAGGGGGAGGGCAGTGAGTTCACCTGCTGAGTTAGCTTAGCTAGAGAAAGAGGGCCACATCTGAGCAACAAAGAGGTACTCAGGGGGAGACACTTAGGCACAATTATAAGCAGGTTTAGCCTCTCCTTTGCAGTAATGAGCATCACAAGGGCAAGTCCCATGATAGAGGACTTGGCACATCAAACTACCTGTCCTCAATGTTTGTGAGAACATCAGCAACAATCCAGGTGAGGAAGTCCAACACTTCCACATTTTTCCTCAGCTCCCCAGAGTGGCCCTGCATGTATAATTTTATTCTCTGTCCAAATTACTTTGGGGTGTGTCTCTATTTCACACTAACCTATGCAAACCTACCAGGTCTCACTTCCTATTGAAAGTTCCATGTAATTATGGTATTTGAACAAACTGTACGAGTTAAATTATTTAGGAAATATAGATCTTGCACCAACTAAACATCTCTTCCCTTGGTCTCACATGAAATTTGAAGTTTTCAAATGCAGTCACTATTCTTCTTTACCCTTGGGCCAGATTTGCCCTAGTCCTAACCACATCTGCTTCATTCATAGCTCTAGTTGAACTTTGGACTCTTTTTCAGCTTTTTTAACAGCTGCTATATGTGCTAATACTGACATTCATATCTGCCGAGTTCTAGTTCTGAGTTTCAGGTGTCACGCAGATACCCAAAGTTCCAGGGATAGATGAGGTTATACACAAAGGGATCAGCATCTTGGAATCTGGAGATAGCCATTACAATTCAGGAATATATGTGACCGCTGTAAGAGCTTACAATCTAGGGACCATTACGGTAAGCATTCCCCTGATAAGCTGTGCTCTAAGGTTCAATTCTGAGTTCACACATTGTAGTTAGTCCATATTGGTGAGGCGTTATAGTGTTTGCCTTTGTTTCTGCCATAGTTCACTCAAAATACAGCCTTTCACTTTTAACCATTTGTGTTTTGGGGTCTAAGATGAGTCTCTTGTAAACAACATACAGTTGGGTCATGCTTTTTCTATCCATTCTGCCAACCTGTGTCTACTGTAAAGGCAGTGCTTACTTCAGTCATTTTGTCCTTGGGATTTTATATGTCAGATGTTTTTTCTGTCTCTCTTTTCCTTTATTGCAACCTCCTTTTCTGTATATTTGATCTTATTTGATGTATTTGACTTATTCCTTTCTCATTTCTGTTTCTGTATATATCTAAAAGTATATCTTTGTGGTTACCCTGGGGTTTAGATTTTCAACTTACATCTATAACCTACTAATTTTTAATATACCAACTTAGCTTTTATGGAAAACATGTTCTGTGTTCTCATATCCCTCTGTTTCCCTTCTTTATGTTTTTTTTTTTTTTTTTTTGGTCTCCCTTTACCACTTGATATTTCCATTACAAGTAAATATGCCTCATTGTTGTTCAATTATATTCTGACTCTTATAGGAATTAAAGAATAGAGTTGTATATTGAGGGTACAGTACTATTGGATTTTGCATTTCCCCTTTTAATTAGCCTTACCAATAAAGTTCACTTGTTTGCAGTGCTCCAAGAAACTTTTTCCAATCTTTTCCTTTCAACCTGTAGAACTCTCTTTAATAATTCTGGTAAAACAGGCCTCTTGTTGATGAGCTCTCTCAGTTCTGTTTATCTGTGAATATTTTAAACTCTACCTCATTTTTGAAGGAGATTTTTGCCATATAAGAATATTTGGCTGATGTTTCTCTCATTCAGTTCCTTAAATATAACACTGTTTTCTTGCCTCCAGGGTTTCTGATGAGAAAACAGCACTTAGCCTTATTAAGGATCCCTTGTATGTGACAAATTTCTTTTTGCTGCTTTCAGAATTCTCTCTTTATTTTTTTGTTATTTGACATTCTGATCATTTTGTGTCTCAGAGCAGTTCTATTATGTTTTATTCTATTTGGAGTATGTTGTGTTTCTTGGACATGTATACTTAAGCCTTTCATAAGAGATGCATAATTGTCATCCTTTATTTCCTCAAACATTATTTCTGCCCCCTTTCCTTTCTCTTCTTCTTTTGGGACACTCAGGATGTGTATGTTGGAAGTTTCATGCTGTAACTCAAATCCCTGAGACACTGCTCACCTTTTTCTTTTCTTTTCTCTGTTCTTCTGACTGTATGATTGCAATTGTCCTATATTCTAGTTCACTGGTTCTTTCTTTTGCATTTTTCAAAACTGCATTCTATGCTTCTAGTGTGTTTTTAATCCCCATTGTTGTGCCTTTCATCTCCATATGTTCTGTTATGCTTCTTTTTAAACTTTCAAATTCTTCTTTATGTTCACACAATGTCTTCTTAATATCCTTTGGCTTTATTTCCATATTTTCCTTCATCTCCATGAATTGATTTAGATTCTTTTGAGATTCTTTCATTAGTTTTTCCAAAGTCTGTGCCTCCTCTAAAGTTTTAATTTATTCCCTTGACAGAACGACATCTTCCTGTTTCTTAGTATGGCTTGTAATTTTTTTGCTGATGTCTGGGCATGTGATTATTTTGATGTGTTAACTCTGCAGGACACTTTCTCCCTCTTGTCTAGGGTTTTATTGTTGTTTCATTTTGTGTTAAAGCTCTTATTTGATGTTTGTATCAACTTATTCTGGACTTTTAGGGTAGCCCATGTTTATCTGTTCAGATTTCATCAGCACTTCTTTATCTGTTTCTTGCCCTGAGTATTTGGTATAATTGTTAATTGAAATTTTGTTCAACTGTTTAACTTCCAGGAGAAAAAATCCTTTCTTCTGTTCCTTCTCAGGAAATCTTTACCTGTTCTGATTATTTTTGTGTAGAATTTTCTCCCCAGCTCCTATGATTTCTTAAAATTCTCTCCTCCACTAACTCCTATGCTTTCCAGTTCTGGGATCCATCCTGTCTTACAGCAGCTCAGTGAACTCCCCCCCCCATTTTTTTCTGTAAGGTTTTTCTGCCTCTGGTTTCTTCTCCATTGGGGTTTCCTGCCATGGGGAGATAGATGGAGTCAATCCAGAAAGTGGGTCACTACAAAACAGTCCATTTTGCATTTAGGTGGTCCAGCTAATAGTAACGAATGAGTACACCTTTTGCAAGCTGCATTTCTAGCATGGATTTTCTCTCACCCCTCCCCATAGGGGCCCTTTTGTATGCAGCTCTCCTCAGTGGCTTGTGTTCCACCGTGTGTCTCTGTGGACTTGGACCCCTGTGCCTGGATATGTGTGGTGTTCTAACTCACTGTGGTGACTGTCTCTATACTCTCTTTCCGTGACAGAAGGTGGGAGGGATCTAGGCCACATCTCAGACTATTTTCACTTTTTATAATTATTTTTTCTTTCTTTTCCTTGGCCTGACTAATTTCAGTTGTCTTGTCTTCAAGTTCACTGATTCTTTCTTTTGCTAGCCCCAATCTTCTGTTGAAACACTCCTGGGAATTTTCCATTTCAGTTATTATGATCCTCATCTCCAGTAGTTCTGTTTGGGTCCTTTTCAATATTTCTCTCTCTTTATTGAGGTTCTCATATTGATCTTTCATTGTTCTCCTGATATCCTTTAGTTATTTCTATGTATTTTTTCTTCATCTCTTTGAGCATACTGAAGATCATTTTTAAAAAGACTTTTTCCAGTATCCTTTCTTCTTGTTGTTTTCTGGGTTTTATCTTCTTCCTTTGGATGGACCCTCCTTTTCTTTTTTGTGTGTGTCTTGTAATCTTTTGTTGCACACTGTATATTTTCATATTTTAAGTTATTAATGCTGTGATTTAGTCCCTAAGATGTCTGTTTCTTGAGTTTTATCCAGCTAGCTATATTACAGTTTTCTTGAGTACCAGGCACTAACAAAGCCAAACAATAACAACCAAAAAAAAAAAAAAAAAAAAAAACTTAAGCAAAAAATAACCTTGACAGTCTTTGCAAGTTGACTTTGTGTTATCTGTTGCTGTCTTTCAGATTTTAGTCCCAGGTAAATGCAGTTTTGATCAGCCCTGATCAAAAAGTTCAGACCAAGGCAAATGCAACATTCAGGGTTCTTCTTGTCTTTTCTGAGCCTATGTGTTGTCCTGGGCTTGTGCTTGCCAGTGGTCTTAGGAGATCCCCTGTTTACAAGAATTTGAATACATCCTCTAAGAGACCTTCTTCCTCTCCTAGGTCTTCAATGGTAGGACTTAAAGCAGATAATGCTTTGCTCAGATACCCAACTCAATTGATTCTTGGTGTCCTTTCACTGTCTCAAGCTTTTGTCTGGAGGGGAAATTCTGTTGGGGGGCAGGGGAAGGTTCATGCCAAAAAGGAGTTTCTGAGGTCAGTCTTTTCCAGTTGGAACCAGGCCAGGGACCCTCAAAGCTGCTGGACAGCTCCAAATTTCCATGGAAAGTGATGAGTGAGGGGTCAGGAAGGGTGCCAGGAGCTTCTTTCACAGCTCCCAAATGCTGCACTGTTTTGACTTGGCACCTGCACAGCAAGTGACAGTCAGGTGTCCTCTGCAGCTCTGAAGAAGTATACTTTTTATTCAGTCTCTTCCACTGCCTTTTCCCAAAGTGTGTTCAAACAATGGCCACTCTCAGATCTGGCACCTCAGCAATCTGAACTAGCTAATCAAAAGCAGTGATCAGCAATGAGACCATATGCCCCCAGATCTGGAGGACTTAGGTCTTTATGCCCCACCTGTCACCAGCTTGTTGCATCATGGGCCAAATTTGAGTGACTCATTTTTGCTAGCTGCAATATTATGGGATTGAGGATGGTAAGCCCCCATGGACAAAGCAACTTACTGTTATTTACCACAATTTACCACCCTCTTCTTCCCTCTGTTCCCTGGATTTCACACAGTGTTCTGTTTTTGGTGTTGCTTCTTGAAAACAAAAAACAAACAAACAAAAAAACTGGACTCTGGAGTTCTGAAAATATTCATTCTTGCCTGTTTAACAGTTTTTCTGGTGGAGGGACTGAATCCTGGAACTTCCTACTCCACCATCTTCCCTGAATCCTCTCTGCTTCCTTCCTTTTGAAATCATCCTGCATCCCATGCCACTCTGCTTCAGTCCAAGAAAGCTCTGTAAGGACGTAACAACTCCACAGGTCCCCACAGTGTGTCTTAAACCTTTGTTTTCACTGTATTACAGCTCAAATTCTACCTGTGCTCAATCCTGCTTCCTTTACTTCTCCAAAAGATTTGAACCTGAGAATATCCCCTTACAAATACCCTGCATGCAAATCTTTATCTCAAAATCTGTGTCCTCAGGGACCTGCCCTGAATCATTAGATTGACATATACAAAAGGAAATATATACTCTCAAGAGATTTTTACAGTGCGATTGTAACAAATTCAACACATTCTTTGATATTATCTCCTAGGAAATAAAAAATAGGTGGTATGTCCAAAGACAAAGTGTATGTACAGAAAACTAAGATAAAAACTATGGCAAAACTAAGAAAGTGATTTTTTAAAACTTCACCTCTGACATTTCATTCTATTTGCCAACTAAATCAATGTCTCTAGAAAAATATTATTCATAAATATTACCAGGATAAAATCCAAAATTGTAGAAACAGCAAACAAGAAAATATTATCTATAATCAAGAGAAAAGACAATTACTGGACAACAACACTGAGATTAACCAGACGTTGGAATTAGTAGGAATGTGTTTTAAAGCACTTGTTTTAACTATGTGCAAGAATATAAAATTAAATATGGTCATGATGAATGAATACATAGACTGATTTCAGCAGAAATACTTTACAATATAAATGGAGAATATATAATAAAATATTCAGTCAGTGGACTTGAAGTTAGAGAAATAGAAATTATCCAAGATGAAGAAAAAGGAGAAAAAAATTATAGAAAACAATTATCTGGTCCCTTCCTTAAGTTGGGGGATAATATTTACAGTTCTAATGTATGTGCAATTGGAGTCCTAGAAGCAGAGGGGTGACAGATAGGGTAGAAAAATATTTGAATAAATAATGACCTTAAGTTTCCCTAATTTGTTACAAGATATAAATTTACAAATTCAAGAAGCTAACTGAAAACTAAGAAGGATAAATACAAAGAAGAACACAATTAGGAATGGTATATTTAAAATTTTGAAAAATAATAATAAAGGAAAATTTACCCAGAGAAAAATGACATATCACATACAGATGAATAACATAATGAATGAGAACTGACTTCTCTTTAGAAGGAATGGAGGCCAGAAGGAAGAAGAAAAATATCATTAATGTACAAAAAGAAAAAAAAAAAACTCAACACAGAATTCCATAATAAAAAAAAAAATACATTTAAGAATGAAGATGAAGCAAAGTCGGTTTCAGGAAAATGAAAACAGAATTTGTGATCAGAGCCCCTGCACTACCAGAAAAACTAAAGGAATTTCAACAAACTGAAGGGAAAATGCTGTATGGATAGTTGAATGTTCACAAAGGCATGCTTTTGAATACACATACTGTTTAAAAATCTTTAAAACTTATGCAACTGTTTAAAACAAAAATTGCAATTGTGGGTTTTTAACATATAAATTGCATAACTTATATTTAGTGTACATAAATAAATGGAGATATAAATAGCACAAATAACAGGAGGTGGCAGGGCAATAAACATATAGGTTACAAGTTCTTACATTTTACCCAAAGTGGTATAATTTTACATTTAATACACTAAAAAATCAGGAATGCCTATGTTAATTATTATGCAACTAATACAAAATAAGATGCAAGGAGGTTTAGTTAATAAGCTAATAAGCCCTATACTATATGTGATAGTATATTGATAAAATCATTCAGGAGAGATATGTAGCAATACAAATGGAATACGTCAGAAAGTTCAATATCCTTTGAAATAAAAATTCTAGGAATGGGTGCTAAGGATATTCAGAAATGCAATTTGTTTTTGTGTAAGGAGATCTAACCCTTCAACACTCAGGCCTCAAGTTTTGATGGAAACTGTTCCGTCCCTGTAGTCAACTTATATGTCATCCTTGGTGCTGACACAGCAGTTGGGACACATCTATACTAACAGGTATTATATTATATTATATTATATTATATTATATTATATTATATTACATATTGTATTATATTTTATATTATATTATATTACAATCATATCATATTAGCCATTGAAATTTTTACTTAAAAATGTATTAAATATGTATAAGCATGCTGGATAGTATTCTAAGAATTTTATTCATCATATAGATCATTTGTGAAAACAAACATGTTATAGAAATGGTTTTCCACATTTTTTATTTAATTTGACTGTGATTTAGAAAGGACAAATAAATGGCTCAAGCACATGCAAGGAAGAAGTAGGGAAGCCAGGATTCAAACCTAAGCATAATGAGTTGAATTATTTCATCAATAATTAATGCATATATATATATATGCATTATATAGAATATTATATAGAATATATATATATTCCTAATCCCAATATTAAAATTTTATTATGGTCTCCCAAACATGGAGGGTTAAGGGAAATTAAAAAAAAAAAATTTAAAGTTAATAAACTTCATAATTTCAATATTCAGATCATTAGTTTTGGATAGCCACATTCAATCAGCTATCCCTAATGCATTAAAATATAGAAAATATTACTTTCGATTATACAACTCAAGCTATACTGCTATTTGTACTTTAAATTGGAAGAAGCAAAGCCTTAATGAAATGATAGCAGAGGTATTGCACAGAAATAACTGACACCAAATTTTAGATATTAGGTAATAAATGTAATTCAGTATGACCATCTGGTCAAATGTGAATATGAGTTATTGCATATGAGCAATTCCTTGCAAATGCTTGTGAAAAATGACAGGTGAATTTTAATGATAAAAGACTTAGGCAAGCATATTTTTCATTTGTAGCTAACCTGATCAATTTGATCAGGGAAGTTTGTAAAAGACAATTTTTCAATAAATGTTACCTTTTAAATTATATAAATAGAAATTGGAAAAATAAGAATCCTATTCTCTTGTGAAATATCAGAAGCACTTTTGCCCAGAAATAGGATTATCTGAACAACTTAATATTTATGAGGGAAGTATCTACTTAATATAAAGATATTTAAACTCTTAATCAATAAATCATGTAGATACTAAGCACTCTAAGAAAGCTGAAAAATGTAAGTCAAAATGCATATGTATGTAAATCATTATTTATAAGAAGGCCATTTCAGTAAAACAGCAAGTAGAACAGTGAAACCACAAGTAGAAATGAAATATTTTATATAAGGCTCAGATTCTGAAAGTGCCAGGATATAACTTAAGAAATAGAAGGATTTGACTTTGATAATGTTTAAAGATTGTCCCTGAAGAGACAGTGCACTCAACCTTTAGCCATGGTTGTGAGAATAGAGATGAGTTTAATTTACTGTATGTGCGCTAATGTCCAGATTACTTTTCTAATCAAAAATCAACAATAATATTCTTTATTTCATTCTTAACACCGCGAGGCCTTCACACACACATTCTTCAGGTGATAGCTTTTACTTTTCAGAGCCACATGTAGAAATCTAGTAAATATTCATTTCTTGGCAGCTCGGTAAGCTAGTTTAAACTCTGAGCTCTCCACAAAAGTAGAAATAGACTGAGAAGGGTTTCCTGATTGCCAGCCTAGTAAATATATCTCCAGAAGAGGAGGACTCTTTTTTTCTTGTCTGGTACCTCTTGCAACAATGTAGTCTGCTTGGACACAAATGATAATAATGGAACCATTTTTCTTGTACAAAACCAGCTTTAACTATAGTCACTACGAGGGAGATCAAGAATGTCTCATTCCCACTATAGAAGCTAACAGTGGATGATTGCCCCAAACTCTGAGGATCCCACAGGACCAGAGCTCAAACAACGTATGTGATTGAAACAAAAAATAAAATGTGCAAAATAGAAACATTGGCATAATTTATGGACTTGGATACTAAATTGGAAAAACTGCTCATGATCACATTAGAGCTTAAGTGTTGGAGAGTTGGAGATCAGGGAGGAGTGATAGCCAAAAGAAAAGAGAAAAGAAAGGAGATGAAAAGAAAATAAAATAAGAAAATAAATGAAAAGGAAAAGAAAATTTTTCAGGTTGAAATGAAAGATCCAATTTTGAGTCAGTGTTAACATTAAAAATGAGCAGCTAGGCAGCTATTTCCCATAACTGGGCTTTTATAAGCCTCTGGCACTCTGTTGCTTGGGTAAACCAACTTTGTTTAAATAGCCAAGGGGTATATTTGGCTAGATGATTGCTATTTCAACCAAGAAAATGTATGATTTCTACTAAAATGCATGTGGGATGCTAAAATTCATGTTTTTGGAGTGAATAGTCCTTATAGAAGAGCTTCCAAGGAATGGAAGCAAAGATAGTCAAGTCCAAAAAGCAGTAAAATTAAGGTGTGTATAACCATGCCACTTCTCTACAGAATATCAATTTATGTTAAATGTTGGTATATAAACAGAAGAGAAAACCTTCGAATTGTTTTCTAAGTAAAATGATTTCTAAAGTTTTCAATGGCCATCATATGGTCCAACTGTGCTAGAAGGCAAATGAAAATTAAACATCTCAGAGGTAATCCAAGTAGCTTTAATTATGGCTAGTATTATATATCAAGGTAACATAAATGTATTATTATTCTAAAAAATAAAGATATACTCCAGTTTGAAATGGCACTATAAAGCTATTTGATTTATTTTAAAAACTAAATGCACTCAGCTGCTTGAGAGCAATGATCTTTGTAGTAAAATGGTTGCATAGTTGTCCAGCATTAGCAAATGTTTTCGGCAGGGAAAATCACTTAGAGGTTAATGAATTAGCTTTCACAAGTTTATCTGTGGCTATTATGTGACTAAATTATATTATTTACAATTCTGTTTGTCACAAACTACAGAAAACAGGTTTAAAAAGAGAGAGAGAGAATGAGAATATACTGGCAAGTAACAAAATAGTCGGAGGGTATCACTGTTTTCAGGCATAGTTAGCTGCAGAAGATAAAACAAGTCAGAATCAAGTTATGCTCTCTTGATCGCTCAGTTTTGTCTTCATCTCCACGGGCTTCTTTCACAGGAGGCCTGTCCCTTCCCATTGGCCCTCAGCAGCTACTGGCATACACTCTCTCATCTCTAAGTTTAAAAAAAAAATTTGAAATAAACTCTGATCAGATCATGTAATCTTTCTTGTACCAATCACTGGTAGTTTGCAACACGTGACGCTCTGACTGGACAAGCATGGGTCACATGGCCACACCCGGAACCAGCTAGAGAGCCAGAGGGTCTGAGAGTGAGATGGAAAAATCAAGATATTGTTTTCAGATGGAGGCTGTTGGGGATTGAATTATGTCCCCTACAAAATGCATGTTCAGATCCCAACCGCTGTTCCTGTGGGTGTGAACACATTAGTAATTAGGACCTTTGAAGATGTTGCTAGTGAAGGTGTGCACAATATGATTGAGCCTGGGCCTTAATCCAAAATAGCCAGAGTCTACATTAGCAAAGGAATTGGGCACAGAAGGAGAAAAGCCATGAACAGAACCTAAGAGCTGAAAGTCAATGAAACACAGAAGAGAAAGGAGGAGATGTCACCATATGATGGAGAAGCTAAGGAGCCCCAAAGCTTGCCAGAGAGCTAGAAGATACTGACCCCAAGAAGAAACAGACCTTTTAGCCTCTGAAATCTTGAGCCAATAAATTCCCCTTGTTTAAGTCAACCCACTGTATTTTTTTAGCAGCCAGGAAACTAAAGAATAGGTGGGAAAAGATGCTGTGTAAGGCAAACGCATATGAACAATTCACAGACCAGCCCTACAAAGCATCTGACATCTTTTGAGACATAAGTCAGGATATTTTTACAGGCTTGTTACTATGAAAATAAGTCCATTGTAGATATTAAGTTAGATGAGAAAAAAATATAAGGCAATGAAGTTATGTTTGCTTATTTGCATAACTGCATTGTGAAATGGTTGCACTATCGCTTAGGTGTATTAGTGACAGCCAAGCCTCAAGAGCATACTTCTCCCTTAAACAGCATTTATTTTTATTATTCATATGTGTCTAACTATTACTTAGCACTGACATCCCAGTTCTTTTTAATGGATTTAGGATCCTTCCGTGTATTTGATAAATCAATGTAAGTAATTTACAATGAAAACACTTTGCACACTTAGCATTCTGGAAGATGACACATTATTCCTTAAGCAACACATTTACCTTTTCTTGTTTGTTGCATTTGGCTAAAAGCTAAAATGTTACTTAATGAAGAAAATTGTCTCTCTAAAATATGTCAGTTTTGACATTTCTGTTTTCAAAGTTCAGTAAATCAAAGTTGTTTTTTATATGAAATACCAAAATAATAATAAATCTTTCTCAGCATTTCATTTCTCAGCATGAAAACTCTTAGCTGGTTGTCTGCCAAAAAGCCAGTAAATGAAGCAGAAGAGAAATTCAAGCCTTGAAATTCCATTACCTCCTTATGGAAACCAGCAAATTAAAATTCAGTATGTATTTTTTTGTTCTAGGAACACAAATTTTTCCAATTTTTTTTTTCTTTTTTCTAGTTGTAGTATATCTTCTTGCAATTCAGACAAGTCAGATTAGCCTATGAAAAGAATTCATAGAATGATTATATACTGGCTGCCATGGAGAAGTCAGAAATGCAGAATAATAATAAACTACTTAATTTTCTGGTACCTAAGAAAAGACAGAAGGAGAAAGAATGCAGGCTCTTTTGTAAAAACAATAATGTGCTTTGGCAGAGATTTGGTGTTCTAACTTTCAATATTTAATTGAAAACGAGGCTAAATTTTCCACTGACAATAAATGGCAAGGCTTTTATAGTGTACCTATAGAACTCAAAATATATGAGAAAAATTTTGCCATCCATGCTAAATGCATTAATGAATCTTTGTTGTTTTTTTTTTTAATCAAAATTGAAACAATGCTTGAGACCAATGTTTTAAGTAGAATCAGGAAGATATTTATTCAAATTTAGCCACACTGATATGTGTATCTAAGATTCGTTCTATTTGTGATGAGTTTACCACTTGCTTCAAAATCACTTGTGTGAGCACTGTGAAGGCTCATTTCATACCACCTGAGCCAGAAGGAGGGAGAACATGAAAAACTAAATTTGGGGAACCAATAATCCAGCACCTTAGCTTTCAACATGTATTCTTAATAGCATAATTTTATTAGGCAATTGTTTCATACAGAAAGTTACAGAGAAGAGAAATAGAAACAACAAATACAAAATGGGACATTACTTCCAGTTGATATTTTAAAAATGAAAGAAAAAAAATCAATGCTTCAGATATCAAGTGAGACTTTCTTTTCTTTCCTGAAAATGCTATTTAGATGTACAGCTTAGGGTAAAAGAGGCCAAATAACTCTCACTCTGGGAAGCAGTATCATTGACATCAGCCAACAGCTTTTGTACCCACTCTTCCTGCCAAAACACAAAGGCTTGAGAAGTGCCTATTCAAAATGTAGCTCTGTCAGTCCTTTGACTTGTGCTTGAAAGGGCCCTGGTTTCACCCCCTTCCTCACTTTCCGTGAAACAAATAGTGAAGGAAACATACTTCCCGTAAGCCTGAGGATGGTACAAAGTAGGCATTAAAAGAGTATTTGGTGAGTGAATGGATGAATGAACAAATTAATATTAGAATCACTACAAATCATCAAACATGGGAACCCTAATAAAAATAGATGAAGAATATCAAAATACAGTTTAAGAAAATCCATTAAAGATATTCAAATTCAAAGATAATATAAATAATATAAATTAAAACAGCAATGATATATCACTTTATACTAATTAGACTGTCAAAGTTTAGAAAGCTGCATATATAGGGCCGGTATGCAGTTTATAATGATGGAAGTGTGGACTTCAGCCATTCTGAAGAGCAGTCTGACAGTGTTTTGACCTAGAAATTCCGCTCCTGGGTAAACACACACACACACACACACAAACCATATCATACAGATCCAGAAATTGTACTGTCACTAGGATATGTATTGCAGTTGTGTTGAAGAGTTGGAGGCAACTTTGGTGTCCATCACTGGAAGTATAGAAAAGTAACTTTTATGGATTCACATTATAGGATACTGGACAGCTATTTAAAGCAATAATTGCACATACAAAAAGCAATGTGGCTAGGTCTTAAAACGGCTGAGTGAAAAATGTAAGAAACAAATTGTGATCTGCAACCTATACAATGTATGCAAATTTAAATGAACGAAAAATGAACACAAAAAGAGAGGGAAGGATTTATGTTAAACACAATTAAAACAGTTGCTTAAAGAGGTACAGGAAGTTAGACTGAAAAAGGGAGATAAAAGGCAATCAACCAATTCAGGGAAGTAACTTAAATGAGTCCATGTTAATGGTACACCATGAAATTAGGATATGATGAATCCAATACTATGTACTTGGGATCCAAAAACTAATAAATAAAAAAATAAGTAAGTAAAGTTTTAAAATTAAGTATTCCTATATTAGAAAGAGAGAGAGAGAGAGGAAATACACAATTTCATTATGAAAGTACAGTAAAGTTAGGCAGTCTTAAAAAGTAGGGAAACACGTGCAATACATATAATAGAAAGCTTATGACATAAATTATTTGAGTTTCAGTGCCTCAGTTTTATCAACATAGATGCCTATAATAGGACAGTGTACACAGTCTGCACTCAATAAGATCCATCATGATTTTGGAGTAAACAACTTGATCTTCTTTAATTTTTTAAATAAAATAGACTCACAGTGTACACCAGCACCAACCCTACCATTAGCCCTAATCTTCCAAGAAAATGGGATATGAGAGAATCAAAACTGCAAACATCTCCTATAATAAATTAAAATATTTATCACTGTGGTAAACTGCATCATCTACCTAAAGTATAAAAAATAATTTTCTAGGATACTGTAATTGTGCATGTTTTTTGAACCTAATATACAGGTACCTGATGGACAGTTAAAAGGTATTAGATGTCAGAGGAGAAATAGGGCTGCTTCCTTGAGAATCAAATTTAACAAAAGGTGAAAAAGTTATGAATGTGTGCAATTTTAAAAGGTTTTTTTTTCTTGCATGTGCATATAAAAACAGCAGAATCATTCATTTTCATGTTTTATATAAAACAGAAGATTTCAAAGGAACTTTGTGTTTTCAGGGTTGCTTCAGGCTCTCTGCCCAGACTTTCCAGGGATATGCACATACATTGTCCTCTGCTTTAAGAAGCACTTCAGAGGAAAACTTTAAGAAGCAGTGTTTGAGTTGAAAGAACTTAATACTGGGAGAACAAATTCTTAGATATTTACTAGCTCTGTGTCCTAAACTCTCAAAACTTCAGTTCCCTCTTCTGTAAAATGGGGTACATTTTAAAAGCTTAATAGGTGAATGAAAAGATTCAATAAATTAGTAAATCTGAAAGAACTTGAAAAGGTGTGAAGCACTATTTACATAAAAAGTTTGTTTAGAGCAAGACTGAAAAAAACTTAACAACCAAGGTTTACTATAACGAAATGTGCTATTTAAACATCATATTTGTTCAGATCCCTTGATAATCACAGCTACTTCGTTAGTTCATGAGTCTTCCTTTCCCAAATCCTCTGACAGTTTTGATGTTCAATTCTAGCTTTAGCAACTGGCATTTGTAGGTGTTATTTCTTTATTTAAATGACTAATACCCTAGGGCTACTCACGGAACAGCTTCTTTTTTTTTTCCCCTAGTACCTTCTATCTATAGGCATTTAGTCAAAGCTTCCTGAATAAATTAAAGAATTAATGAATAACTAATCTGAAATTATAATATAAACATTTGTTTAAGTCTATGGGTTCATGAATCAGACTATCTGGATCTGAATCTTGCTTCTACCATTCAATAACTCTGCGTGCTCTCAGACAAAATATTTACCTAAATCTCAAATTGCCCATCTGGAATTTTGGAACTGGAGCCCATATTGTTGTGAATATTAAATATGACTATGTATGTAAAGTGCTAATACACCTTCTGACACATGCGAAATATGCAATAAATGGTAATACATAACAATAATAGTTATAAAGTTGCATTAAGTGGAAGAAGGAAATAGCATGACAGTCACTGCATGTACTTGTTTATAAAATCTCATAATTTTCTCCTAATTTCTAAAACTCATGGCTTCATGAATCATGCTAGGTCATATTTTAGATGCATCTTTAATCTGAAACTTGTAAACACCTCTCTCCCTTCACTTCCCCCCAATATTTCCTTTAAGTAGCTCTTTTTGGATTTAGGCATTAAATTGCTCCAGATTGTGGTTCTTTCCCATGAGTTCTTCACTCCTTCCTTCCATTTCTGTTTTAATAATTATTTATTTCCATTGTAAATAAACTGATAGCCAAGAAAGATTTTAGTTCAGTTCAACTTGAATAATTCTCTGTGTAAAGTAGGTACTCAATATATGGTATTGATTGCTTTAAAAATTTTTCCCATCACTTATATTCATTGCAATAGAAGGGCATTTATTCCAGCAAACAAAAGGGAACTTCCTGATTTCCAGATCATTAGATTCATAAAAAGTTGATCCACTGAGGCAGACTATCTCCTTCCTTTGATGTCTTTTAAAATGGAGAGGCATTCAAATAATATCAGTTTGTTAGATGCTGTTCTGGTACACTGACAATAAAGAAGCATACCTTTCAGTACCAGTTTGGAGCGCCAATTTTTTGTTTTGTTTTGTTTTTTTTAATTTCTTTTATTGGAACATTAGAAATTAAGAGGAAATTGAGAGTTTTTATACTCAGAGATAAATGACAGAATATTATACTACCCTTCATCTTATTTTGGAGCTAAATATTTGACTTAATTCAAATCAATAAAAAAAATAAATATTTGAATTCCTACTCCATATCGGGTACTACATTAGGTCTGGAAACTAACAGATGATAAACCAAGGACAGTTTTTATCAAGAAGTTCACAGTCTCTTTGAGACGAGAGATACATTAAAAAAAAAAAAAGACACTTGACAATAAACATATGCACAAGAGAAAGAGACAGTGCAGAAAAATGATTGATTGCCCCTATGTCAGGTTCAGAAGAAAAACCTAATGCTAATAATAATGGGTTTGAGATTTGAAGGATTCATAGAAACATGTCAGGCTGGGCCAGAAGGGGCTTTCCAAACAAATGGAACATGGGATTTGATAGGGTATAAATTGCAGGAGAGGAAAGGTGCAAGAGATAAGAAAAGGTCATATCATGAGAAACTGTGTAGGCCTGCCACAGAGGCATTAAAGAAACAAAGAAGTGAATCAATTAAACTCACTGGAAATCAGAGATTAGATACAACCTGTTCTAACAAGTCTTAGGAAGTATGTTTCTTCTAAATGTACGGCCTTAGCAGAGCATTCACCTTTATTTCTTCATTTACAAAAGCACAGTGTAATAGCAAAACTACTTGCTACTCTACAGATGCCGTTTTACTTAACTTTATTTGAAAGTTAAAGTTTTTTTTCCCCCAATCTGAAGAAACAAAACATATCTTTTTAATTGCCACAGACTTGCTTGATTCTGGGTTTTCTACAAGAACCTGCCACCAGAAACTACACAGTCCAGAATTTAAGGTTCAAAAATCTAATAGTAAGAGATTTTCCAAAATTCATTCTAATCAAAAGAAACCTTACTGGAGTTAATCCTGTGATGGTGTCGAATGAAGCTTATTAAGGATGATCTGCTTCAGGAGAAAGGTGTTAAGTTCAGAAGAGCAATGCAAATATTGCTGCAGGTAAGGACAGGAGGTATTCTGCTAAAATTTTTCTTTTTCTTCTTCTGTTTTGTATACTATCCATCTTGCACAACAGGCAGTGAATATTAATTATTACAATAAAGCATCATTCACTAAAGGGAGACTTTTCTCTCAAAAATAAACTAACAAGTCTACAAAAAGCTGACCCTAAGTAGAAGGTCCCTGATCCACTTGCATCCAGCTTTGGAAAACCAGTCTGGAAAGCCTCCAAGTGTAACTAGAATTTTATAATTGAAATGTTTTAAGTCCAGTTCTGTAAAACTTATTCTTAGTTTCTCAGCAAGTAAAGTTTGAAGAGATAAGTAGAGGTTAACTTTTTAAGGAAAAGCATACAAGCCCCTGTTGGTTGCATACATTGACAATGGTATATATTCTGAAAACTTTTATAGAATAAAAGGCAGTAGGAATGGAGATAAGGGATAAGGACAGAGGAAGGGTGGAAGGTAAAATAAATCATGATGGTGGCTGTGGTAAACAGCCTTAGCTCTAAAGGGAAATGATAAAAAAGCAAAGACACCAGAGAGGTGAAACATATGTTCAAAACTAGGTGGCCAGGCGCGGTCTGTTTGGGAGGATTCATAGCATTATGTCATCGAATAAATATATTACTTCTGCTTCTCATTATAGATATTGCTTCGTATTCAGCAGCTGGCCTGTTGCCATTCTGAAAGTTAACAAGTAAAGATTTATATTTAACATATGTCCAAGCGGTCATGTCAAAATGTAAGCATGGGCTTGTAGGAATGCTTCACTTATAACAAAATTAAAACTTATTACCATGGTTTTCTCCAGAGCTTTCAGCCCAATCTGCCTGAGATACTGTCCCTGTGGGGGATGCTTTGTGGGCAATCAGGAATCCTATGTAGCCAGGCCCTAGGAGAGTCAAAGCCCAGGTGTGACCCACCTCAGACCATGAGCAACTCTCTTTACTTACCCTAGGAGACCAAACACTTATGGTTATGTACTATTTTTGTCACAAAATGGTGAGTATTAGGAAGCACTGACCTACTCTACCTTTTTTAATTCATCCTGTAACACTCTCCCTTTCTAACTATGCGATAGCCACTAGCCTTCCTTCTGTTTTATTGTAACACATAAGACTCTTGCTTTAGGGTCTTTGTTTCCCTTCTCCAAATTCTGTTTCTTGAGTTTTTTTGATGGGCAGCAACTTCCTGTCATTCAGCTCCAATCATTCACCTCAGCATGGCTTTCATTACAGTTTCCTTCTTGTCTGTCTCCTGTACTAGAATTAAGATCAAGGAACAGGGAAACGTGTGGTCAACCATACACCCAAAGCCTGCTACATGGCCTGAGACATAGTAGATGCTCATTAAGTATTTGTAAAATTAATTATATATCTAATTGGTTAATAATAGAACTGCCATATAGAGAGACAAAATATAAAAATATCTCTGCCTATCTATCTATCTATCTATCTATCTATCTATCTATCTATCCATCTATGTTTGTATGTGTGTGAATGTATACCAAGAAACCAGGAAAATCATGATTATTTATTTTTGATCCACTGGATATATAAAATGCCCTTTGATTTTTGTAAGACTTCTCTTTTTTTCCCTTGAAGATGGATTAATTAATTTACATTCTTAATCAAGGCAGAGTCAGCAACAAAAGAAAGATATGTTGTATTTAATTTTTCCTTGACTTATCCACATATATGCTGCCATTCAGCTTCCAATTTATATGAAAAAAAAGAATGAGGTAAAGAAATAAATACTGAAGTTGTACAGACATGGAATAGTAGTGTGTTTCCAGACACGCTTGTGGGTTAAATAGATTTGGGCTCATTTTTCCAGAATAAGAAACTCATGATCTCAGTGTTGGTTGGAACTGGCCTCAGATGTTCTGAACCCCAATACAAGGTTCACACCCCTAAACCACTCTATCCCTGATGAGTTATAATTTCTTCCATTTCCTGATTACTACTTTAGGGTATATCTGGTTTTAGATGATCTCAAGTTTTTTACACTTGTAAGATTTTAAGACAATGATTGAAGACAATGACTGCCAATCATTTTTTTTTTTTTCCTTTGGTGGTAATAAAATCAGTTAAAGAGACAGGCTTTCTAACTACACATGCCCATGTGTTATAGGAACTAAAGGGAGCTTATCAGAATCTTAAAAAGGCAAGCATGCAAGAATTAGAGGGGAACTATGAACAATATCTGAGGGACTGATATCTTTCCCTGATCCAAGAGCACGTATAATAGAAATTCTATGATTTCCATATACATAAGGATCAAATATCAATAAACCTGTGTCTCAAAAATATCAGACTGTTATAGAAGAGCAAAAACATTCATTGAAAACTCTAGGTTAACGAAAGTCTGAATGTATGGCTCATGTAGCACTCCTTAGAGACTAGGTTAACATTTTTAATTGCATCTTGATATTTAGGATATATACATCTATAAATATGTCATACAGATATAAGCAAAATGGTTAAACATAGTACATAGATATGTATATTTGTAGCTAAGTAGATATATAAATTTAACTTTTGAGGTGTGCATGGTCCAAGATTATGTTTACTATGAACATACAATAGTTAGATTTTTTATTTACCAGTAAAATTCTTATAAGCAAAAAATTACATTCATAAAAATTCAGTGATGGGTGAGTCCCTATATTTCCACATGATTTACACAAAATAACAATTTCAAATAGACAACAGGCTCCTCAAATACAAATAGGCAAGAAGGGAAACAATTTACTAATTTTCATTTTTCATATATATTAACTCATGCAGATTTGTGACTGTATTTTAATGATAGAACAAATTTTTATAAAAAATGATGACTTAAGGGAATGGCATATATTTATTTAATGTTTATGCCATATTTTAATAAAAGTAGCAAAGATATTTCTTAGTACCTCAATATATTATAAACAATAACCCTATGCTGAATAAATATATTCCTTGACTCCACTTTTAAGGAAAGCAATTTCTGCAAATTCTAGTTATATAATAGTTTTGCTCCTCTCCATGTACTAAAAATGCTTTAGAAAGTCACCACAGAGATGGCTTCAAAATCTCGCTTACTGCACAAAATAAACAAAATATTTCAAACAAAAATACATACATGTCAACAAAAAGTTTTACCCTCAATTATGAAATAATACTAAACTTAAAATGGAATTCATAGTGGTTAAAGCAAATCTTATAATTATTGATAGAGGAATCATTGGGACACTGGAGGTAGGGCCAAACCTAATATAAAGGAAAAATAATCACTTTTCAAATATAACCACATTATCACAATATTTCTTCTAAAGGGTATTTTAATTCTGGGGAAATAGGATAAATTTAGAGCTAAATTAGGTAAAATTAAATCATTACCAATAAACCATTTTGTTCTAAATAAGGTAAATTTCACAGTTATGTAAATTGAATACACCTTTCTAAAGCAATATTATTTTCAAGTGTAATTACATAACTATTTAGGTTTATATATCCTTACTTGTTTGGTTTACCAAAGTAGATTTTTCTCTGCACATTCCTATCCTTCTTGAGAAGAGATGGAAACTACAGACAGACAGAAAAATGGATATATATGGACTTCTATGTGTATATTTATGTGAGGGAGGAAATTGCTTTACTATTTTTATTAAGGAAATAAAGTTCTCTTCTGTCATTATTAGTGATGTGTTTTCTCTATAAAGCACTAAAATAAAAATAAAAACAATTCCTTCAAACAAATATTGCACCTATTTGGGAGCCATGCATAATTCAGAGGTAGAGAATGATAGGAGGGCTAAGTGTATTTGTTTTAAATGCATTAAAAATATTGTATGCATATGGTAAGTATTAGGTCAAATTAATTTTTCTGTAATCTATTTGGTTCTTAAAAATTTCCTTTTTTTCCTTATGGAAATTGAAATGATTTATGTAGAGTAGTAGATAAATAAAATTAGGTGCACTTTTTAAAATCAGTCTTCTTAAATGTAACTTCTTTACTCTTTGAGATTATTTTCCTATTTGTGAAAACTATCTTCTAAAATACATATCTTACTTTGGCACCTTATTTAAAACACTTAGATGTTAGGTGACTGAGACGTTAAGTTCTTATCATAAATTGTGCACAAAAAAGTGTTGGATAGCTAATTGAAAAATTTTGGAATGTTTATTACTCCCCACAGTTATATACATGAGGTTGGTTATGATGTGAAATATCATAAAACCATCCTACCCCCAATCAGTTACCAAAAATAAAATCTTGCAGGATGTTTCAGGTGCCTGCTCTGCATTATAAAAATAAGCTTAAAGTTTTACAGATCCATCATCTATAAGAAATATCATCCTTCACCTTTCTAATAGCAGTCATCATTCAGAGTAATGAGCAAAACCAAGTGTTATTTACACAAAAATCAATCTCTCTCTCTCTCTGTGTTTTTTGGGAAGGGGTTGAGAGAGTGAGAAAAAAGTCCTGAATAGCCACATAAGTACTCTGAAGTATTAAAACAAAACCTGCATAATATCATGAGTCAACTTCTGAATTATTGAACCAGAGATCAAGGGTATTCCAACTCTGTTTGATAAATAGGAAAGTCTTCTTAAAAGTCTTATTTATTATACTTTATACTTTTTCAAATAAGATATTTAACATTCAAAAATTGTCTCATCTGATACTTGTCATTTACCTACCAACTCTCAAAAATTCTGGAAGGTTGTTTTCTTAAAGTTTCTAGGAAAATGGCTTAAATACCATGCCTTAAAAAATATATCAGCAATAAAATGATGTTTTATAATCAGAAAATATTGGAAAAAAAGCCCACCAAAAATACTGTTTGCATTTTTAACAACTAAACCTTCATTTATTACTTTGAAATGTCAAATATTCTGATATACTGCAACATTTTTGCTACATTTAAGTCCACATATATTTCCAAAAATTCAATTAAAAAGGCATGGTTCAAAAAAATATATTTCTTTTGTTTTGATTCTGCACAACGTTAAGAATTGCATTTCTCTTTTGCAGCTTCTTTGCCATACAATATTTTTTATGCTTTCAAACTTGCAGACAATCCTTTCATAGATCTTGTAGCACCAACAACTGTCAAACATGTCATCTCAACAGAATGAAGAATGTTCTTGGTTAGTTTATAGAAGATTGCTGTATTCTTACATTCTTCAATGCTATTAGAGGCTGCCCTTAAAATGGACAATTGCATCATAGGTAATTTGGTTTTCAATCCCTTTTTCTTATTTCACTGAATCAATGACTATCATATATATATATATACATACATAAATGTGTGTGTGTATATATATATATTATGAAACATACTTTAGAAACTTCTATACTGGCTTACAAAATTAAATTCCTCTACTGTTCTAAAGCCCCAAGAGAAAATAAAAACTGTGTGCCAAACAAACCCTTTCAGAAATGTCAAATATACATCTGTCTAGCTATTTAAACACCTTTGCTATATTCTGGTTCCTCAATAGTGACAGAAAACACACACTGATGGGAGTTGTAGCACATTACACTTGAAGCTGCAAGAAAATTTCAGTAAGGGAATTTATTTTATTTTGTACTCTAAGCAAGAAAAAGAACTAAATTTATTACTGTTTAAAGTAAAAATATACAACTTTGGCGTGATTGCACATCTGTTAGTTGTAAGAGAAACTATAAATGTGCTGTTATTCCGGCTCTTCAATTGTTGTTGTAAACTTCCAAAAAACATTGAACAAGTTCACTTATCCCAGCTTGTTTAATTATACTGGCTTATTGAGTAAGAAATGACAAAGCCATGTGACTTCTTTTTTTCTTCTTGTTTTTATATTGTGTTGTCTGATTTATTTTAATCCACATGTGGACAGTTGCCAAAATTTAGAAAATTATTTCATAAACTAGTTACCTACTAATACATGTTAATGGATTATAATGGCATTCTGCTGTCATAATTATTATTGCTTTAATTTTCTTTTTCTGGATGTATTTACTTTTAATGTTTTAGCTTAAACACAATAAAAATGTTCTTCTGAGATTGTGATCACCACTAAAGGAGTCAAAATTTCTTTTCCTTCACAGCGGCAAACCCACTATACCATAACAAGTCTGAGAGCTAACCTCAAGAGCACTCCTTTTAGCTGAATGGTTAGATTATTCTTTGTCCCACTTACTCCTTTTGTAAAATGATTACTCATAAATACTTTAGAGAAATGGAAAAATCGTAAATTTTGGACATGGCCAATGTCCACTGCAATTTTCCCCTCTAAATCTTCTTAACTAAGCATTAAAATAAAAAGATTTGTTTACTTGTTTGTGTGTATATGAACTCCCCTGAATCTCCAAGCCATCTCACTTCAAGGTTTTTTGACTATACATATAGGGCTCTTTTCTTCTCTCTTCTTCTCATTCTCTCTCCCTGAATTCATTCCTCTCTTCCTTCCTTTGTTTTCCTGTTTTGTTTGTTCTTTAATTCACAATGCTATTTATTATCCACTGTTTACAAGGCTCTATGCTAAGCCCTGAGCATAAAATATTGAATAAATCAGACCAGTCCCTGACCTTATGGAGCCTACAGAATTCGTTGAGAAGTCACATGTGAACGTGAATAATCAAACAATGATATAAATATAAAACTGTAAATATTTGAAGTCAAAGAATGGTGGAAGATGAGAATTTGTAATAGGAGGACCAGGTCATTCTGGGGAATCATTAAAGGCTTCTCTGGAAAGCTAAGACTTGTCTGGAGGAAGAGTAGAAAGTAAACACCTTGTGAGGGGAAGGGTTCCAGGCAGAGGGCACATCATTAGCAAAGACCATTAGAGAAATTGAAAGAAAAATCTGGTTTGTGGAGTCCAGAGTGAAAAAGCATGAGATAAAACTGATGTGATATATAGAGACCTGATTACAGTGTGCCTTCTAAGCCACATTAAGGATTTTGTCTTTCAGCTCCAGAAAAGAGGGCTTCTTTGAAAGTTTCAAAGAGCAAAGTGACATCATCAGATTTGGTTCATCAAAACCTATTGATGTTTTAGACTTAGTACATTTGTTGAGGACACAATGTCTTCCCATCACAATCTCATTATTTAAAGAACACATTAAAATTAATAGCAATAACTGCCCTACCTTTGACCAGCTGCTGCTTTTACATATTCAGTTAATCCCAGGTGAGATCAAGACTAGTCCACATGCTTATCAGTCTCTGCCTATATAATCCTTCCATTTCCACGTTTTCTTTCTCTACCCCAAATGTTTTGGATAGTATTTTCTGTCTAATGTCACAATGTTTTTATGACTACAAGCTCTCTCTTCAGTAAGTCCTTCTATAATCAAAGTATAAAACACAAATCTGGGAGCCAAATCTATATGCAGAAACTGATTTGATATTTTTAAATGACAGTTGTCAGTTAAATAAACTCCAATTTCTTTTTTAAAAGTTCATTTATTCATTCAACAAATGATTGAGTGCCAATTATTTGCCAGGTGCTGGGGACAGAGCAATTAACAAAACTAATAAACATTTCCTCCTTCATGAAACTTGCATTCTGATCTATGGGGAAATAAAAAATTAAGATGAATACATAAAATATGATATTAGTAAACAAAGAGAAAATTAAACGAGTGAAGCAGAACAGAGAGTTGAGAGTGGGAGAGTCCAGATTTACCAATAAGAGATGTCTTCACTGAGGGGATGATGCTAGACATTGGCCAGTAGAAGTGAGAGAGCAGGCCACCTGGACATTTTTGGGGGAATAGCATTCCAGACCCAAAGAACGGTAAGTTCCAAGTCCCTGAACAATGAATGTGCTTCGTGTGTACTAAGATCTTCAAGGAGGCCAGTGTAGCTGCAGGTGTCAGTGAGGAAAAAAGCAGTAGGAAGTGAGGTCAGAGATGACCAGAGACCATATCATTTCTTATATTAAGGGATTAGGGATTTAAATAACAGTAAAGGATTTGGCTTTGAATCTAAATAAAGATGGGAATTCATTTGAGGGTTTTGTGTAGATGAGTGTCATGATCTTATTTGTGTTGGAATAGGAGTTGTAGTATAGAATAATGGTTAAGACACAGGACTCCGGAAGCAGATAGCTAGGCTCTACTCTAACCTCTAACATCAATCAACTATGGGACTTTGGGCACGTTACTTAGCCTTACTACAGCTCAACTTTTTCATGGGTAAACCAAGATGATAGTTGCATCTACTTCATAAGAACATGATAAGTGTTAAATGAGTAAATGTTTATAAAGCACATGAAAAAATTTAAAAATAAAGGATCACTATGTGTGTTATGTTAAAAATGGACTGTGGTGGTTAAAGGATAAAGTGAAAAGACCAAACAGGAAGCTCAAAAAATAACCTAGCTAAAAGCTCACGTTGGCTTGGATTAAGGCAGTACAGGGAGAAACAAGTAGTTTCTGCATATATTTTGATAGGAGAGCAAACAGAATTTGATTAGCTTACAAGTGAGATCTGAAAGTTAAAGGAGAATGGGGACTGCATTTACCATTTTAGGCTGAGCAATTGAAAATGTTATTTGGTATCAAAATGAGGAAGGCTATAAGGGGATGAGGCAGGTTTGGGGCCGTGTAGGGGATTTTTTCTTTTTTTTTTTTTTTAATTTGTGGGTTTTTTGCAAGCTTTTTGTTTGTTTGTTTTTTTGTAACTTTGTTAGTTTGAATGTCTGTTAGACATTCACATTGAGATGTAAAAGTTTGGTTAAATATGTGTGTCTGGATTTCAGGGAAGGGTTTTGGGCTGAAGATATAGATTTGGACTTGTCATCCAATTTTAAGCTATGAGAATTGATAACGTTACAGAGTGAGCATATAGGGAGAAGCAGTTTAAGAACTGAATCCTCAGGCATTTCAGTATTTAGACATCAGGGAGACAAAGAGAAAACATGAAAGTAAAGGAAAAGCAAGTGAATGTTGTAGTTTTTAAGCCCAGTGAAGACAGTATTTCAATAAGAAGATGTTATCAAATGTAGACATAATGCTGAGAAGTCAAATAAGATGGGCTGTGGGCTTAACTATCTTAGTTTCCTATGTTACCATAATAAATTACCACACACTAGTAGCTTAAAACGACAGAAATTTATTGTATCCAGTTCCAGAAGCTAGAAATCTGAAATCAAGGTGTTGGCAGAACCCGCCCCTCCAGTGACTCCAGGGCATAATCCCTCTTTGCCTTGTCCCACCTTCTGGTGTCTGCATTACTCCTTGGCTTTCCTTGGCTTGTACCCACATCCCTCCAACTTCTGACTCTTTTTTCACAGGGCCTTCTTGCCTCTGTGTGTGTGTCTATCTACAGATCTCCTTCTTCTTCAAAGGATACCAGCCGTTGGACTTACAGCTCACCATAATTCATCTTAACTTGGTTCTTCTGCAAAGACCCTTTCCCCAAATAAGGTGATATTCAGAAGTCCCAGATGTAACTGGGTGGGGGTCAACCCAGTACATTAACAATATGAAGGTCATTGCTGACTTCAGCATGAGCAGTTTCTGAATAGAGCTGAGGTATGAATTAGGGATTGTTGTGGATTTAGTGACAAATGCAAGGAAAGATGTTAGACACAATTCATGCAGTAAACTCTTTTGAAGAATCTTTCTGCAAATACAAAAAAGTAAAATGGTGTTAGCTGAAGGGAGAAATGGACTAAACCGTATTTTATTTACATAAAAAATACCATGATTTTATGCTGCCAGAAAACATCCAGTAAAGGTTTTTTTTTTTTGTAAATGATGATGATTATGAAAGAAAAATGGGGATACTTGCTAGAGCAAAGTTTTTCAGTAGGTAATGGTTGCTAAATTTGTTTAATTAACTGGATGGATAGTCAAGTGAATCAAGGCTATCAAACTAATATGTTCATATATAGAGATCTTTGAATTTATGATTATACTTTACATATAAATATCCTGAATTTCTTCTCTGGGAACCATTTCTCTCAAGCTACAGTGTCACAAATGTGGCTTCACAGCAGCCATTTCCTGAAATACATGAACCTATTCCCTTTGCTATACTTAATTAGTCAAGAATGGACATGACAAAATATAGACTAGTTGGATACTTTCTCTTGCCACTTGGAATTGTAATTAAGAGATCACAGTGAATTGTCCTGTGTAGCATGTGTATCAGTCACGGTCACTGAGTAAAATAGAATCCATGCTAGGTATTTTGAATAAAGGATATTTACTACAACAGGTTGGTTATTCACATATTGGAAGGCCAACAAAGCAGAAAAGGAAAACCTGTGATAATTTGTGTATTATTAACCGCATAAACCAGACACCACCTGAAGAGCTATGTTAATTCTGGTTTTAGTAACTAAGAAGGAACTACATACATAAGGTTGTGTTAACCCTGAAACTACCACCATAGACAAAAGTGAAGTGATGGGGTTACTAGAAGCTAGGAGCTCAGAGTAACACCTTCAAGGAGGGCACCATGTGTCTGCTTCTCCACTAAGAATCCGCAGTGGGGCACCTAGTAGCTGTGAGCACCTATTAGAGGCATAACTACAACTCTCATGATAAAAATAATCCAGAGGACAAAGCTACACCTGTTCCTTTCTTGCCAGAATGTAAGTGACAGGAATGGGAAATTTAAAAAGTGCCTTCTCCTCTCCCCTTGTCTTGCTTTCTCCTTTAATATCTAGACAAAAACCTAGTTCCACTTAGCAAGTAAAACTGACAGATGTGATTTGCAGACAGCAACTACATACAGTGTCATAGATAAGAGAAAAAAAAGTTTAGCTTGGAGCTGAATGACAATAGGTAAATTAACAGTCTATTGTGTAACTAAGGAGCTTGGGGATAAGCATTCTTCACACCGTGTGGATGCAGAGAGGAGACAAATGTTTTCCTGTAGCAATTAAGTTGAGACTGAGAAAATGAAAATGTATTTCCTTTTGGTTTTATATTGCCAAATGCTAATCAGTGTGACTATGCTAAATTTCTGCTCCTGGGTTTTCTAAGATCTCCTCCCATCTTTAAAACTAATTTCTTCCCTTTTTGTTTCTGAAGTTGATAGAGTCAGAAAAATATCTGGAATATATTAAACATCCAAACAATATTTCCTGAGAAAGAAGTCAGATGTTTTTTTTCTGATATTTGTCATAACTATCCTGTTACAATATTCTGTACCTGAGCTGTCCAATGTGGTAGACCCTAGCCGCATGTAGCAATAGAGCACTTGAAATGGGGCAACTTAAGAACCATGTTTTTAATTTTATTAAATTTTAACTAATTGAACTTTAATTTTTAAAAGCTGATAATTCAGTTGTTTGAAAACTTTATGTATGTTTGGAAACACTAGAGGTGTGAATCTATTTTTCAACTGTAAATTTTATGAAATTCAAATACATATCATGTTTCTGATGAAAATTTATCATTTGACTATACATTTTATGTAAATAAGAATGCAATATATCTCATTAAAGTCTTGTATTCTTTCATATTGAAATGGTAATATTTTGAACATACTGGGTTAAACAAAAGGTGTCAGTAAAATTATTTTTACCATTTATTTTTTAATGTGACTATAGGAGAATTATAAATTATATGTGTGGTTCACATTTTATTTCTGTTGGATGGTGTTGCTCTAGACTTACTACTCAGAGTATGCTCTGTGAGCTAACATCATTTGCATGAGCTAGGAACTTAATAGAAATGCAGCATCTGGAACCACTCCCAAACTGATTCTGAATCTCAATTTGCTGTTTAACAAGATCTCCATATGATTTATCTGATTATTTCCATTTAAGAAAGACTACTTCACTACTTGTCAGTTTCACTAGAGCAAATATCAAATGCAATATGTTCTGCCTGTTTCCAAACATGTTTTGGTAATGAAAATTAAGATATGAGAGTTTGGTCAATATGGAAATGAGGGCTGTTTGATTTGGAAGTTGCACTCAATGACACGCAATTTTTCCCACCACATTAACTCCCCCCCCCACACACACAAATTAACACCAAAGCAACAGAGCTAAGCTCAGCACCTTGGTGGGAACATAATGTTGCATGATGCCAATTTACTGAGAATCGTCTCCTATTTCTCAGTTCAGCCCAGTGATTTGACCTGGGAAAGTGTATTGGAAAGTTCTCCATGAACTTTCTAAATTTCACTTTGTCTCCATTATCAGCAGCCTTGATCCTTCCTTAAATCCTTTTCCATCAAGCTATTTTCTGGTTATTTCTAAGTTAAGTCATATTTTGAATGTCACATTCTTTTATTTTTCAGAATTTTTATCATGCCTTTTGAATAGCACCAGTTGGAATTTTTATTATTTTTATTCATTCTCTGATTACACAGGCTTTAAGTGATCTACACAAAACCTGTTTTTTTTTTTTTTTTCTTAAGCCTTGTGATATTTAGTGTCTGACTTTTCAATATGCACTGTTTTACAGGATTCTTATACCAGGTGAACAGAAATACCTATATTTACTATTTTTCATAAATTGTGATAAAGTTGGAAAACCTGAGATCTTCCCTTACACCTCCTATTTCAATTGTTGGGTTAAGGGATAACTTCCAAAGAAGATAGTAAAATATGAGAAACGATTGCTGGAGGAGTTATTTAAACCTGGAATAGGTTTTCAACTGTTCTTAATTTATTATTTACGCTCTGCTTTGGTTCTAAAAAGGATCTGAGTTTGAGTACAATAAATGACACAGATTCAAAAGAACCATTAAAACAATTGAGCAATAAATGAAGGCACAGAGGGAAGGAAAAGGTGAAATAACTGTGCCAGAAAATCTTGACAAAAAAGAGCTATCTGTACTTCAAGAGTACCTATGTTTCTGGCAACAAGGGCAAAATAGCCTTGATAATGCAAGAACTAATATGAGTAGAGAACCACTTCTCTGCATTCTAAATCCTAAAATAAATGATTTAGTAGATCTTTGTGTAAAATACATGTAATAACACACTGTATATTTTACTCCAAATCAGACTTTGAAAATCTACCCAAAAAACGTATTTTTCATATGGCTATTTCTTAGATAAATTTTCATCAAAAACAGTACTCACTAAATCATAATTCCATGATACATTTCGAAGAGGAAATGATGAAACCTTTGATCACTCAAAAAACTTAATACCTACTATAGGTTACACATTGAGTTGAGAGCAAGGCACCCAGCAGCAGACAAAGTATGCCTGGCTCTGGTGCTTGTGAGATAGTTCAGGAAGGATAACAAGTATCAAACACCACCCTGAAAGTTAAGTTTAAAAACTCCAGGATGCTACAATAGCATATATTCAAGAAATTTTATTGAAGACTGAAGGTCAGAGAAATTTGCTGGAGGAAATGACATTTAAGCTAAGACTTGAAAAATAAGTTTGAGTTCTCCAGACTAAGGGAACAATTTGTGTAAAGACTGTAAAGTGAGAAAGAAGTTCAGTGTGGCTTGGGGGTAAAGAGTGAGGTAGACTATTACTTGAAAGGTTAAAGTAGATTAAATAGAGGTAGCACTTTCAGCTAAGTAAGAGTTTATTCTTAATCATAGAGATAATAGGAGGACATTAAACAGATTTTGAAGTAGTAGCTATTTACATTTTTGAAAAACAATATTCTGGCTACAATAGAAAGTAGATTATATGGGAGCACTACCTGATGGAAGAAATCAGTTATGAGACTATTAAAATGGTTCCAATCAGAAATAATGGTGACTGGGCTGGGATAGAGATAGTGGGAACAAAGAAGTAGGTAGAATGGACAGGATTTGGGGTTTGTTTGCTAATGGATGGTGAGGATGTTAGTTACAAACTCTTCCCAGGATCTTTGCTTACATGAAATGGTTTGGGCTCATCCATATATATTGTTTAACTGAGTTCTTTATGTGGGGAATAAGATAGACACATGATTTCTCAAGGTTTTTTGAAATATAGTCCCCCCTTTTTTTCAATCTTGCAGCTAATGATATTGCTGCATTCTAACATAGAACCTGGAGTATTCAATGTTGCCATTGAGAATCTTTTCCTATTGTCCTATATTTTTCACTTTTGTAAGGAAAGATATTGTTAGTCCATAAAAATAAAAAAAAGTTTGGGGCCATTTTACCCCATGGATTGGTGCCTATACTAACTGGTGCAGCAATGGATCGCCTTTCCCTATTATATATTATAAAATCATCCAGGTTCTTGTAGTAGGACAACCTACCATAGCAACAACCGATCGATCGATCGATCGATAGATAGATAGATAGACAGACAGATAGATAGATTAAAACAAATAAAAAATCATATTACCAGTTGGTTTTGACAGCAGAATGACCTGGTAGCATCCAGATTTAGCAGCAACAGAATGAAATTCTTGGCTTCATTATTATCTTGGTTATGTTACAGGCAGCAAGTTAATCATCCAGCTTTATCATGTAATTCTTCTTTTAAAAAGCAAGTAGAGTTCCTAAAGTTCTATTTTCTTTACTCATGAAATGATGGACATTAATAAATCATGTGAATCTTTTCAGTTTATAAGAAACTCCTGCTTTCTAAATTACCATTTTCTCTGTGGAGCAAGATTTCTAATTGAGACAAGTTCCCAGATGTATTTTATACTCTCATAACTGTTTGAAAACATATGGCAATAAAAAAAGTTATGTCCCTTCAGTGTATTTTTATGTATTCTTGTCATCTTACAGGTTCAAGTGGCATTCACCATTTGAAATAATTTGTTTTTCCTCTCCCAAATGCAATTATTATTCAATAATGAGATTTCTTCTCTCTCAAATGCAGTTATCATTCAATAAGGAAAATATAAATTTATCACATGAATATATACATATTTAGTTTCCTAAATAGGTTTTTGTTTATTTAATATTTTAATAATTTATGACATTTTAATTATATATTTTAACTACTGAATGTATTACTTGTTTGCCAGAGCAATTAGAAAATTATCAAATGAACATAATTCCCTTCTTAAAACAAATTCTTTGATAGTGACCTCTTGTTAAATATTCAGTTTCCTTTCTTTATCCACAAAGATTCTGAGTCAGAGGTCTGGGGTAGGATCCAGCAAGCTACATATTTCATAATATTCCCGCTGATTTTGATGCAGGTGTTTCACAGATCATACTTTGAGAAACATTGTGCTAATAGCCATAATCTCCTTTCTTGGTGAAACAAAGAATTAAAAAGTGAAGCACTACCATTGTGTTTCATACATGGTTATAATGAAAAACCAAAGATATAACATAAAATGGGGGAGACTCTAGCATAGAAAATAAAGTGGTTGGCCCATTCATTTTACCTAGAGGAATTTTAATTAATTCACAAAAGAATATCCCATAGCCCTCCAAACAGAGGGATTCCAATTAAAATGTGACTCTTTCATCATAAATGCACAAATGACTCAACACATGAGTGTGCTAAAGACCCAACATGTGACATTTTGAAACTTGCAAAAATAAAAACTTAGTAGAAAAGTGAAGCATTTGTTAGTCAAGGTCTCAGCAGGCATATGAGTTCACTCCAGCAGTCAAATGAAGGAATTACTTAGAGGTTCATGGGCAAAGTTAAGGAAACTAACAAGGAATGATGAGGCACCCAGACTAGCCATAGCAGGAAGCTGCTATTGCTCCTCAAGGGAAAGGGACAAAGGAAGGAAATCATGTTACTAAATCTCAAGGAGAACAGGCACACTGGAGGAGGGACAACCCAATGGGAGTGGCCTTGGATGGACATAGCAACTGCCAGGGCCATGACAGAGAAGTGAGAGAGTAAGGAAGAAATGTCCCTACCTCTCCTCCCAATTCAGATCTCCTCCCAGTGTCTGACATTACAAAAGAATGTAAAAAGCAGCCAGCCAGGGAGCCTGAGCGATGCAGTACTTAGGGCTCAGCCTCACAGGCACGGGAAAAGAAGGATGAAGTAGGATCTAGGGTCTGGTGGGGCACTGTACAAACAGAGAATAACTTGTTGCAGTGATCCCTGCTTCTTTGTCTGGTCAAGAAGTAGAGATGGACAACTTTAACTCCTCCATCACCCATTTTAGATTCCCTTATGTTCTTTCACCACATCGACTACTCAGGGTTCTTAACCTTGATAGGAAGACCCAAAATTGCATTCTCCAAACTTCTGAGTCCTCAGTGATCCTTTCTTCATTGAGTTGTCATAATTTTTCATTGATCTCTATTACTGAACATTACTGAGTAAGAAGGTTTCTTAGCAAACCCCCTTGGGTTCCATTGTATAAGAGTAGTCCTAACTTCCATTTGCTAATTCGGTGATTAACCAAGTCGGCTAGAATTGCAGCTAGGAGAGCGGCTCTTTTTTGTTGTGTCAGTGTCATGGAAAGCCCACAATGACCAGGTGGGCAATATTGGTTTCCAATTTAATGCGATCATGTCTGTACTCACTGATAAGAGTGTTCCACCCTTGGACATCGGATGTCCAGGCCCACCAATAAAAGGAGTAATATGAAAAGTAAACACTTTCTGAGTTATTAGGTATATTGTGAATGGAAGCATGCCTGCTTCCGTCTCTTGGTTCCAGGGCCTATGTAGTCCAGCTCTGGGGATAATATAGCACATTTGGTCTCAGCTTTAAAAAAATTAAAAAAATAATTTTATACACACACACACACACACACACACATGCACACACACACATGTCATTGTTTGACATTGAACACCTTGGGGAATGAGGTGAAATTTATATATAAGGCGGTGGCTCTAATTACAACTTTTTCTTTATACAAATCTGTATTAATATATATGTTATGATAAGAGTGTAAAACCTTTGTAAGTTGAAAACAACATAGATACATATTTTTAAGAATTTATATTTTGCATATTTTTTAAATAGTGAAAAAATCAATGTTGAATTCAAAGGTTTTAAACATTGGATGAAGAACACACCCACAGTCCATATGAAAGAATATATATACATATGTGTGTGTGTTTGTGTGTGTGTGTATATATACATAGGTATATATATGTCTGTATGTATATACAATATATGTAGATTAACCTATAAATATACATATATGCATACATACACACACACTTATTTTCCTGTAGAACAGTACCAAACTTCACAGGGAGCTGTCTTCCATCTTGAATTGTAACTGAGCTATCAGCAGACCATTTGACCATTCTATCAGTACATCTCCTTCCAGATAACTAAGACTGTGATAAAACAATGACTTTTACAGGAAAAAGACTATTCCTCCAGTACCTTAGATAGAAGTGATGTGGTGTGGGATACTATAATGGTGAAATAAGAATTCTTAAACTTCGCAGATGACTATGCTGGCTGAAGCATTGAAATCAGAGAAGGCAAATTAATACCCTAAATAAAATTCTATTATCATGAGGGAATTTAAAACACTGCTCCTCCATAATGGAAGGGGTGCAGTGCAATCAGTCTGTCACCAAGTACCACTAAGTGAGGGACACAATATTGATCTGAATTGCTGGCAGGACTGGAACTTAGAAAAAGTAGTAGGAATATCAGCACTGGTCATAGATTTCTTGTCACTTGAATCCATTTCCTCCATTTCTGACACCATGTGAACTTGTACATGACTGCCTTAAGCACACATCAGGGTAGCTGGGGAAAGATTCAAATACAGAATGGTTCAACTTGTCCTCTTAATTACTGAAAGAATTTTTTGGAGGAGGGGGGTGGGGTAAATGCCCTTTTTAGGTATTCACATAAGATGTGTGTGTGTATGTGTGTGTGTGTGTGTGTGTGTATACATATATACACACACACACACACATAGATATATATTCTCACTCCATATCCTTTTGATAGATCCATCCATATATCTGTACCCCAGACTCCAATTGGTTGCAATATTATTCTTTATGGTTCTCAGGTCCATTTGCCAGTTGTTCTAGTTTGCTAATGCTGCAGAATGCAAAACACCAGAGATGGATAGGCTTTTATAAAACAGGGGTTTATTTCACTACACAGTTACAGTCTTAAGGCCACAAAGCGTCCAAGGTAACACCTCAGCAATCGGGTACCTTCACCGGAGGATGGCCAATGGTGTCTGGAAAACCTCTGCTAGCTAGGAAGGCAGCTGGCGTCTGCTCCAAAGCTCCGGCAAAACGACTTTCTCCCAGGACGTTCCTCTCTAGCAAGCTTGCTCCTCTTCAAAACATCACTCCCAACTGCACTCCATTCCCTCTCTTTGAGTCAGCTCATTTATGTAGCTCCACTGATCAAGGCCCACCCCGAATGGGCGGGGCCACGCCTCCATGGGAACATCTCATCACAATCATCACCCACAGCTGGGTGGGGCACATTCCAAGCAAATCTCTGCCCCACAAGACCACAAAGATAATGGCATTTGGGGGACACAATACATTCAAACCGGCACACCAGTCTACTAACAAATACTCATGAATCAATGTTGATCTGTGCCTCAGGTAATCCTTCCCTCAAACATAGTGGGCAACTGTAGGAAATAAAGAGTTCACCCATTTTTGTAATAACCATTTTCTTCTATCTGGTGTTGTGCAGCCCCTTCTTATAAACTAGATCTACTTTTTCTTCTTGTTTTAATCAGCCATAGGGAACTTCCCACAAGGTCATATGATGGCACTAGGGAGACGTGGAAAAGCAGCTGAGGAAGACACCATGGGAATCCACATGACATGCTCATTTAATTTATATGTGCCTTAGGAATCTGCTTGGGACCTTAAATGCATACTTTCTATTTAATAAGGAAAGGGTATTGCACTTTTCTAATTTTATGGTTGGGTGGATATGATAATAATCAGTTCATGATCAACATCTCAGGCTACATACTCTCTTGTATTAGGGAAGAAGAGAGGACTGCTCAGACTCCTAGGGGTCTGAAATATGTTTCTCCTTTTGAGGTGCACTAGTGACTCCTTTCAACCCCAGACACTTCAGGTACTATGGGATCTGCTGGATCAAAAAGTCAAATGACAGGGCAGTATGCATACCACATATGCCTTCTGTAGAGCTTTCTCTTACTCTGGGTGTTACTCAAATTTGCCAGCCTTACAGAAAATTAGTAGATGGGTTAGTGCAGAACATGCAAAAGGCCTACCAGAAAGGCTTCATTTTTGTTGCGAGCTGTGTGAGATGCAGCGATTTGTCTTTAACTTTGGAGGTGCTACCACATAAAAATACAAAACACTAGCTCTCTCAAAGCAATGTGGCAGGCCCTAAATTATCATGGAATTTATCTCGCACCCCCTGCATACATGCATCTTGATAAAGCAATTAGGGTACTTGAAATTTCCTACTCATTAGATTTAATCAATATGATGCCTTCATTGTATTGATCTTCTGTGATTTCTGTAGGATATTAAGGTGAGCAAGATCCATGAAGATCACATTATTACAATGAGTTGACATAGTCCAGGAGAAAGATAATGAAGGTTTACTGATTTTCCTGACAGGCTAACATGAACTGCTTCTGTTTGTCCTCATAAATTGGAATTGAGAAGGACACATTTTCCTCCCCAAGAGTGGCATACCAGGTAGTAGGAGCTATGTTGATTTAGCCCTACACTATAACAAAATCTGAAAAGACAGCTGCTTTTGGAATCATCACCTCATTCAGCTAAAAATGGTTTAATGTGATTCTCTATGAACAATGTGCCTTTTCACATGAGTCAAACCACCAGACAGAATAGGAACACAATGGAAATCACCATTCCTTCATCTTTCAAGGTTTGATTATGACACTGACTTTTGCAATTCCCCCCGGGATGCAACCTTGCTATGGTTTGGTATTTGGCTATGGTGTTGGGGGAATAGCAGTCCTACAGACTTTTACTTAGCATTTGCTACTATACTAGTAGACCTTGGTGGGTCAAAAAGCCAATGAGGAGATCTGCAAGTTATTAAGGGTGTTTACTACAACTAAATACAGGTTTGACTCATTTTATTGTACTTCACTTTGTTGCATTTCACAGATTTTTTTTTTTAACCAATTGAAGTTTTGAGGCAACCCTGCATCAAACCTGTCTATTGGTACCCTTTTTTTCCAACAGTTCGTGCTCACTTTGGGTCTCGATGTCACACTTTGGTAATTCTCACAATATTTAAAATGTTTTCTTTATTATTATATCTGAAATGGTGACCTGTGATCAGTGATCTTTGATGTTACTATTGTAATTATTTGGGGGCACCACAAATGGCACCCATGTAAGATGGTAAACTTAACTGATAAATTCTGTTATGTGTTCCTACTGTGCAACTGATCAGCCATAACCCCATCTTTCTCCCTCTCTTCAGGCCTCTCTATTCCCTGAGATGCACCAATGTAAGAAGGTCAATTAATAACCCTACAATGGCTTTTAAGTGTTTAAGTGAAAGGAAGAGTCACACATCTCTAACTTTAAATCAAAAGCTAGAAATGATTAAGCTTAATGAGGAAGGCATGTCAAAAATTGAGATAGGCTGTAAGTTAGGCCTCTTGCACCAAATATTTTGCAAAGTTGTGAATCAAGGGAAAAGTTCTTGAAGGAAATAAATAGTGCTATTCCAGTGAACACATGAATGATAAGAAAGCAAAGCAGATTTATTGATGATGTGGAGAAAGTTTTAGCAGTCTGGAGAGAAGAACAAACAAGCCACAACATTCCCTAAAGCCAGAGCCTAATCCAGAGCAAGACCTAACTCTCTTCAATTCTATGAAGGTGAGGAAGTGGCAGAAAAAAAGTTTGAAACTAGTTGAGATTGGTTTCTGAGGTTTCGGGAAAGAAGACATCTCCATAGCCTAAAAGTGCAAGGTAAAACAGCAAGTGCTGATATAGATGCTACAGAAAGTTATGCAAAAGAGCTAGCTGAGAGAATTGATCAAGGTGGCTACACTAAAGAACAGATTTTCAACATAGACTGAACAGTCTTCTATTGGAAGAATATGCCCTCTAGGACTTTCATTGCTAGAGAAAAGAAGTCAATGCCTGGCTTTAAAGCTTCAAAGGACAGTCTGACTCTCTAGTTAAGGGCTAATGAAACTGGTGAAATTCAGTTGATGCCAAAGCTCATTTACCTCACTGAAAATCCTAGGGCCCTTAGGAATTATGCTAAATTGACTCTGTGCTCCATAAATGGAGCCTGGATGGCAGCACATCTGTTTACAGCATGGTTTACAAAACCTTTTAAGGCAACTGTTGAGACCTACTACTCAGAAAAAATTATATTCAAAATATTACTCCTCATTAACAATGCAACTGATCACCCAAGAGTTTGATGGAGGTGTACAATGAGATGAATGTTGTTTTCATATCTGCTAATAAACATTCATTCTGCAGCTCATGGATTGAGGAGTAATTTTGTCTTTCAAGTCTTATTATGTAAGAAATACATTTCGTAAGGCTATAACTGCCATAGATAATGATTCCTTTGGTAGAGCTGGACAAAGTCAAGTTAAAACCTTCTGGACAGAGAAGAAACATGAAAACTACCTACACCGTGAGCAAGAAAAGAAGGTTTCAACAGACCAATTACTAGTTAAGAGGTTGAATTGGTAATCAAAAACCTCCCAGCAAAGAAAAGCCCAAAACCAGATAGCTTCACAGGGGATTTTAGCAAACATTCCAAGAAGAATTAACACCAATCCTACTCAGAGTCTTACAAACATTTGCAGAAGGTATACACACTGACTCATTCTATGAGATCAATATTAACCCAATATCAAAGTCAGACAAAGATACTACAAGAAAAAAAATTACAGGCCAATTTCCATTCTGAATATAGATGCAAAATTCCTCAACAAAATACTAGCAAACTGAACACAACAGCACATTAAAATAATTATACACCATGACCAAGAGGGATTTATCCCAGGTGTGTAATGTTCTTCAACATCAGAAAATCAATTAATATAATACAGCATGCTAACAGAATGAAGGAAAAATACCAAATGATCATCTCAATTGAAGCAGAAAAGGCATTTGACAAAATACAGCACTCTTTCTTGATAAAAACACTTAGAAAATTATGACTAGTAGGAAACTTCCTCAACATGATAAAAGGCATATATGAAAAACTAACCAATAACGACAAGCTCAGTTGTGAAAGACTGAAAGCTTTCAGGAACAAGGCAAGAATGTCCATCTGCTGTTATTCAACATTGTGGTGGAGGTTCTAGTCATAGTAGTAAGGAAAAGAAATTAAAGGCATCCAATTTGAAGAGAAGTAAAATTTTCCCTGTTTGAAGATGACACAATCCTATATAAAGAAAATCCTGAAAAATCCACAATAAAGCTACTAGAACAAATAAAAGAATTCAGCAAAGTTTTGGGGTACAACATCAACACCCAAAAATTGGTAGTGTTTTTTACACTAGTGATAAACAATCTGAGGAAGAAATCAAGAAAAAAATATCATTTATGGTAACAACTGAAAGAATCAAATATCTAGGAATAACTCAAACCAAGGATAGAATGGACATGTTTAAAGCAAACTACAAAACATTGCAACAAGAATCAAAGAAGATCTAAATTAATCAAAAGATATTCCATATTAAAGGATTGGAAGACTAAATATCATTAAAATGTCAGTTCTACTCAAAGTTATTTACAGATTTAATGCCGTCCCAATCAAAATTCTAACAGCCTTCTTTGTGGAAGTGAAAAAGATGAACATTATATTTATATGGAATGGTAGGGAACCAAGTAGTGAAAACTATCTTGAAAAAGAAGAACAAAGTTGGAGGACTCACACATTCCAATCTTAAAACTTATTACAAAGCCATGTTGATCATAACAGCATGGAATTGGCACAACAACAGATATGTAGAACAAAGGTAATCAAAACAGCATAGTGTTGCCACAGTGACAGACATATAGAGCAATGGAATCAAAGTGAGTGTTCAGAAATCAACCCTCACATCTATAGCCAACTGATTTTTGAAGAAGGGTGCCATGTCCACCTAATTGGGAGAGAATAGTTACTTCAACAAATAGTGCTGGGACAATTAGATCTCCATATGCAAAATAATGAATGTGGACCCCTACCTCACACTATATACAAAAAAGAAAAAAAGAAAAAAAAAGACTCAAAATGGATTATAAGTGCCAGAACTATAAAACTCCTAGAAGAAAATAGGGGAAGCATCTTCAGGATTTTGTGTTAAGCAATGGTGTGTTAGAGTTTACACCCAATGCACAAGCAACCAAAGAAAAATTAGATAAATTGGACCTCATCAGTATTAAAAACTTTTATTCATCAAAGAAGTTAATTATGAAAGTGAAGACAATCCATAGGATGGGAGAAAATATTTGGAAACCACATATGTGATGAGGGTTTAAAAGCCAGAATATTTAATGTAACCCTACAACTCAATGTCAAAAAGACAAACAACCTGTTTAAAAAATGGACAAAATATTTGAATAGACATTTCACCAAAGATGATATACAAATGGCCAAAAAGCATATAAAAAGATATTCAAAATCATTAGCCATTAGGGAAAAGCAAATCAAAACCACAATGATTTGCAATTTCCTACCCACCTAATGTCTATTTAAAAGAAAAGAATTACAAAATAACAAGTGTTGGAGAGGGTGTGTGGAATAGGAATGCTCATCATTGTTGGTGGGGAATATAAAATGGTGCAGGCACTGTTCAAGAGAGTTTGGCAGTTCCTCAGAAATTTGAGTATAGAATTTACATATGACCTGGAAATCACACTTCTAGATATATTCCCATAAGAACTAAAAGCAAGGACTTGAACAGATATTTGCACAGTGATTTCATAGCCACATTATTCACAAAGGTCAAAAGGGAAAATCAACCCACATGTCCATCAACTGATGAATGGACAAACAAAATGTGGTTTAGACACACAATGGACTATCATTCAACTCTAAAAATAAATGAAGGTCTATACATGCAACAACATGGATGAACCTTGAAGATAATATGTGGAGTGAAATAAGCCCAACACAAAAGGACAAATATTGTTTGATCTCACAGATATGAAATAATTAGATTAAACAAATTGGTAGAATCTAAACCTAGAATATGGGTTACCAGGGGGCCATATGGGGGTATGGGATGGGGAGTTAATGCATGAATTGTACAGAGTGTCTACTTGGGGTGATGTAAAATTTTTTGTAGTGGTGGTGGTGATAGTATCACAACATTTTGAACATAATTAGCAGCACCATTATATATTTGAATATGGTTGAAAGGGGTAATTATAGATTGAATATGTGTTACTAGAAAAAATTTTAAAAAAGCATAGGACTTTACAAAACAAACAGGAAACCCTAATGTACACAATGGATTATAGTTAATGGTACAATTTTAATAATATTCTTCCATCAATTGTGACAATTGTACCACACTAATAATGGGGATAGGGGGTTTATGGGGACTCTATTTTCTGCACGGTTTTTCTATAAAACTGCAACTTCTCTAGTATTTAAAAAAGAATGCATTTGACAGCATGTAATATGAACCCTGATCAATGCCTAACCAAAAAGTTTGTGTTTCTAATATCACAAGAAATTTAGCGTGCAGTCAGAAAAAAAAAAAAAAAAAAAAAAAAATAGGGTAAGAAAGTACCATGATAGGCTGCTCATCTCTCTGATTCTTAGAGAAGCTGAGATCATTTTCCACTTTGGCATGTTTCTGTTGGTCAAACATGATCACTGCTTCTCTATGCCTGTACCCTCTCACAATACTTGAGCCCATCTTGTCTCAGATGGGTAAGTCACTGAAATCAGAGCTTTCCAGGATAACATTTTATACCCCAATAAATAGAGTGTTCCTTGCTCCTCTTGAACATTACATTTTGTAGGATGGGCAAGCAAGGTGAACATAATAAATTTCTCCCAACATTACAATTTCCTTAAACTTGGTATTGATTGCTCTACATAATTCAAGGAAATTCAAGTATCTGAATCTTACTGTAAGTAGGTTTTAAAGTCTCAACTTCAAGGAAACTTCAAAGCAAATTGTTAAAATCAGCTGTTCAAGCTAATACATTAAATTTTAAATACTGGATGAATACAACTGTATCAATAAATTAGCTCAGTCCAACCTTAAATTGCATCTTTTTTTGGTTTAACATCTTTAGAATTCATTCCCACACATGCTGTCATGATTCTTGCTGATAAAAAGTAGCATAGTCTTGCAATTCATTTGGTATGTACACTATTTCCTCCCAGAAAAAAATCTTGCAGTTTTCCCTCCAGGCTCTGATCAGGAGCCAGTACTTCACAACCAGGAGGTTCCGTGAGAATATTAAGTTCCAATACCTTAAGGAATTTTTTGTATGTAAGGAATTAACTTATTGTCTATGCGTTGACAATGGTGTTAATTACATATAATCCTTTGGAAAATTGACAAAATAGTCACTCAGTTTCCTGTAGGGTTTAATTCTCTTGTTGAATCCTAGTATAGAAAGACTGGTACATAGAGATTCTGAAGGACAGGGCACCTGCCCTAAGTGAAGTCACTGAAAGTCTTTATATAATCATCAGACAAGAGAGAAGAGAGAGCTATTTCCAGTGATGAAGTTTCAGCGATACTAGGTTGTTCAAGATCTGTTTTATCAGTCCGTTTAAATATCCAAGTCTCAAGACTCCACTTCTTCCTAATACATACATTAACTTAAAGTAGTAATAGTGAGGCCTTGCCTTTAATTTGCCTTGTAATGGTTGTGATCCTTAAATTCGATTTTAGGCATTATTTTCAGTCAGATCTGGCCTATAAATATAGCAACAAAAAGAATTATTTTCAAGATTACCTCAGCAGTTTTCTGCTTTTCTGTTCACACACTGAGTTGGGAATTCAAGGAGATTCAAGGTAATTTTGCTATTGTTTTTGTAATTTAATTTAAAAAGTGGTATTATATGCTCATTAACTTGAAATAAAAATAACATATGTATATATAAAAAAGTAATGAGACTACAAAATATAAATATAAATATTCAATGCAATAGAAATAGCAAAAGTATTTGACATATTTGAGTATTTAAATGTGCCAGGTACTTTCTAAGTATCTATTGTATCTTCTTTCATCCTCACACAACCTTATGAGGTATATATTATTAGTGGCACTTTCAGGAAACGGAGTTCCATGAGGTTTAAGGTCACACACTTAATAAGTGATAGAGCCAGGACTGAAATGTAGGATACCTCAGAATCAGTGCAGGGAAATAAGACACACTTTGAATTGTTTTAATTCTAATATCCCTTTACTATAGACAGAGGGTTTAATTATTCCTATTTTGCAGATTGTGCTATCAAACCAAGATAGATAAACTAAAATAATCTGCCAAAGGAGGAACACAGCTAATAAGGACCACAGACGGGGAGAAAATCTGAGTCTCCTGGATCAGAGGCAAACAGTCTTCCTCAGCTGCCCATTTCAAGATTCCTCAAATAAGCTGTCACTCTGCTATTGCTGCCTCCCAGATAATTATGCCCTAATTGCATACTTTAAATTAAGTTTCAGTGTATCCTTCCAATATTTCTCCTGCCCACTTTGTGTACAATCAACCTTGAAGAATTATGCAAATATCTTGTTTAGGTTCCCTCAGTTGCAAATTGCTTTTTAATTCACTTAATTATAAAGGGCATTCGTCTCTTCTAATATGCAGTAATTAGATTGTAAGTATGCGAAGTCATTGATCTTACTGTAACATATATAATTTTATATTTTAATATTTATTAATTTTGTGTTTTCTGTTTTATTTTCTATGGGATGATATAGAAATCATATGGTCAATATCATACATCCATGCCAACCCATCTCTTTTTTAGGAATTAACAAATTGACGCTGCTTTCTCAATCTATACTGATGACACTTACACTTGCCTGTGATCTATACAACAGCTAACTGCTGCCTCTGCCACTGTATTTAGCCACCTCATGATCTATATCAACAGACAACTAATTTGATATATGCAAATTTTTGCATATGCATAGAGCGCATTAACACCTCTTCCTGGGTTGATTCAGGAAAGGAAGTCCAGGACCGAAAACACCAAATCACAAAGGGGTGAAGGAGTCAGACTGAAGATGTGAGCAGGTATTCCTGATTATCACCCTATCTGTATGTTTACCAACCACCCTTCTGCTGTAATGGGTTCCTTTAGACAGTCACTACCCAATCTTCTATGCTCAATTCTTGAAAAAGGCAGAACAGTGACCATTATTTTAATTCAAGTTCCAAACCTAGCCATTCCTTTCCTTTATTTCAAATGTATCAGAAAAAAATCAAAATTTCTCTCATTTTTGTAAGCTTCTGGTAATGGTTTTTAACTCAGGCACTGAAAATTAAAGTGATTCTGAGAGTGGACATTCGATTAATTTATTATTCAGTCCTTCTTTCTTCACTGAACACCTATTGTTACCTGCCAGGCACCATTCTAATGGCTGTGAATACATCAGCGAACAAAGAGCCAAAATCACTGTCCTCATGGAGCTTATAATCTAATTAGGGAAAACAGACAGTGAGAAAATAAATGGTACATTAATATAGCATGCTAAAACTTAACATGTACTGTGGAGAAAACTGAGGTGGGCCTGGGGGAAAGGTACAGCTACTGCAATATTAAATAAATAAGGTGGTCAGGTAACAAGTCAATGAGAAGATGTCATTTTGGTAGAAATTGAAGATGCTTAAGTTAGCTATCTGCATATTACGTGAGAAGAATATTTCAGGCCAAAGGAGCAGCATGAACTGATGACCTAAGTCCCTGCGGAAAGATCGTGCCTGTGTATTCAGAAGAGCCAGAAGGCTCTGTGACAGGAGGGGCGTAAAAGAGGAAGGCGTTAACACGACATGAAGTTAGAGACATGTAGTGTTTTGGTAGGGATGGGGTACATCTTGATGGACAGACGGGAAGCCATAGGAGAAACTGGACAGAGGTTGTAAATAACATAAAACCAGCACTGGAATGGGAGCTTACCATTCTTGGTTCCGTACAACCCATGAGACCATTGTCTATTTCTTTTTTGCGAAAATGTATATATTAGATTGATTAGAGTAGTTTGTTCAGGGTAAGTCTTCTATAAATGGTTTTTCACTAACTGACACTGCTTTAATTTATTTTCATTTCAAATAAATTTTAAAATGAGCAGAAACATATTTTATAAGCAAAATTGCAGTGGCTGCGGACATATTTAAAAAATGCCAAGGCTTAAGATATCAGTAGAAATTTACACTGTGCTGTAAAAATTACGTGCTTAGTGGTAAAAGATCTCCCTTCTATCTTTATCTTATGATATTCCAATCCTCCCATATCCCCAGTACAGTTTAAATTAATGTTGAATTAATTTTGAATCCCCAGTGCTTTCAGGTTCATAGTTAAAACTTAGTTCTCAGTGATAATTTGTTAGTATAATGGTTCTTTGTTATACATCATTTGAATATATATTTTATTTAGTTATGTAGTTTCCTTCATAAACAAGTTTGAAGCTTATGGAAGGAAGGGAAAGTTGCCTTAACCAGATAGAAAACTCCCTAATGAATTAATAAAATTAATCTCGAATCAAACATTCAAACACGATTCAAACATTACACATAACTTTAGCATCTTTGCTGGGCTGCCATGGCAATGGGACATAAATCAATATATTTCAAATAAAAATTTTTAATTGAAATTGTTTATCTTGGTCCATGAAAACAATGAAAGCAATGAAGAACTGATAGAATTACACTCAAAGCCACTGACAAATGAATTTCTGGCAGAATGAGACCAGTTAGCAATTGAAGAAAAAAAATGATAGAATGCATTAAAAAAATGATATATATCAAAGACTAAGGTAGACCCTTGGAAAATTGATAAAGCCCTCAATTTTTTTTTTCAAAAATTGCAATCTTTATGATCATCTGGTAGTCAAATATGAATTAAAACGTGGTATATTGTATAATCATACATTTTATCTTAAAATTGTGCAAGACATCTCCAGATGAGTAATTTTTGTTTAGTAAGCATTTCATTGTAGCAAAATAATTGTAAAATAAAAGGCAATTTTTTTTTTATAATTTTTGGTTTATTTTCTGGGGAAAAAATGCAAGCCACTTTTTTCCATCTCCTATATAATGTTATTCCTTGTTTTAAAGTTGAATTATTTAAGAAACCTTTTTTTTTTTTTTTTCCTGGACAATTATTTTCAACTACTGAGAATATCCTGTGTAGCATTTAGATAAAGTGAAACATGCAATAATATTTTACTGTCTCAAATATGATAGTACCTTTTTCTAAACCATCCTATTTAACTCTAAGTGATATGTTTGTTTTTTTAAGCTACTGCTCATAGACCTCTGATTTTCTCAAGGAAAGAAACAAACCCTTTAGGATCTTCAAATCTTTTAGTTATTCTACCACTTTCCTAATTTTCCTCAAAAAGAAAAAAAAAATGAGAGACATGAATGGGACTTCTAGAAACATTTAAGTAATTTATCCAAAGTTATAAACCCGGTTAAGGATAAAGTCATAATTTTAATTCAAATCTTTTGATTCCCAGTTTGTTTTGACACTAGTTTTGCTCATTTCAATAATATTAATACATGCTCCACTGCCTACTTGTTTCTCCATAAATCCAATATATTTTTTGAAATAGAAAGCAAATATTTGAATCTATTTTTGCATGATTGGTATGTTTACAGAGTTAACTACAGGAGAAAATAATATTTTGCCCTTACATATTGCATAGCTATTGTGACCAGCTATAAAAATAGTTACAGTTTTAAAATTTGTAATTAGTTTTCCTTTTTGAAATATAGAAATGTAATGTTTTAATGCCTTAAAGGATTACTTGAAAGCTCAACTTACTGGGAAATAGGCTTTGAGCAGTATGTGGTCATACTGTGTTCAATACCATATTTGTGATAAATACAAAGGCTTCTCTTCAAAGAATTTCTATACAGTTGAGGATACAATACATATAAAAATTGACAAGACACTATGATATTTAAGGCTAAATGAATATTTAAATTAACTTGTTTTTCATGTTTTTATTGTAATTTTAAATAGTATCATAAAATATCCCTTACTGTAATCTCTATGCCTCTTTTTATCAAAGAATGGTCATTAGAGTGTAGGGGGTTGGCTTCAATGTTTGAACTTTGGCAAATCATTGTCTTTCATAGCAAGTTACCCTCTATGGAAAAATAATGATTGTGGGTTAAAAGGCAGCACTTAGGATTTGTTTCTATTCTAGAACAAATATGTCTAGTCATAAGAGAAAAGATGGTTGTACCCTACAGAACTATCCATATGTACTTTTGGCATTTACAGGCTCAGACAAATGAATGAAACAGCTAGTAAACTAATGAATAAAATGTGTGGGAAAATGGGATTGCAGAATGTTGACAAATTTAAGTTTCTACAGCCCTGACTAAAAATTGGCACATGATGGAGCCGTCAAAATTAAATGCCAGTAGCTCAGTACAAAAACGGCTCAAGATGTTTAACTGTAGGCACATTTAGGTTTCTAATTCAGCCAAATTTCAACACACGTTGGAGACTTTTGTAATAAAGGAAATTCAGCTGTATGTTTTGACATCCAAGTTGGCATCTCTGAAAGTCAAGCTCTGAAAGCTACAGCACAGAAAGAAAGGCTAGAGAATCAGCTTTTTTTTCCATTTTATGAAAGATATTTAACGGTCTTGATATGACTCCAGCTCTAAAATGTTACTGGCATGATATACCACATATTATCTAGTTTCCTTTTGCCAAAGCCACATAGAAACTGAAGCTATTTTCCAAATTTCTTTTTATTATGTAAATGGTAAGCTTAATGACCTCAATGCACTGTGTGACTTTGGCAGTGAGATGTTGATACAAAACAGTGGTGTAAAAATAACAGGAATACTAAACGACAGGTTCATCTATTTTGATCTGTGCTTGTGTTTTTAAAACCTGTCTTTTTTTAGAGAAAACAAAGATCAAATGAATTAAAAAGAAAAACTGGTTGATAATCAGTGGCTTGACAATTAAAATTGAACTATTATTCATAGCTTATTATGAACATAACAATATTTCACTTAGATATTTAAACTTGTAGGACTGGCACAGGTATCCTTTCAGGGTGAGTACCATTATTTTCTTTATCTCTTACCAATAAAAATATAACACCCACAATTTCCACTGTATTTCTAAACATTCAAATATGATTTCTCCATCTTTAATCCTCAGTAAACTTGTCAGAAATATGATATGAAAGATAAAAAGGAACTCACAATCAGATATTTGTTGCCAAAATTGCAAAATCCACTTGATCACCAACTTGCATATCCCATTGGCCCCCAAAACTTGTACATCTTATCACCAGAGAGATAAGATCACATCCACACTCTCATTTTTATAAGCCAGTGAAAGAAAACTGTGAGGAGCATATGACTTTTCAACAGAGGGATAAACATTTGATTATATTTCCACAAACTCCCATCACTTCTAGAGAAAATCACTTGTTTTAAAAGCATGTTCATGAATATCCATCAGAATATTTTTGTTATTTAGGGTTCCATGATGAATATGTCTGATTTAACCCAAAGTCTAAAGTTGTTTTGATTTTTTACGGTTCAATTTTTATTTCCTCTTTCTTCAGAACAGTAATGGTTACAATTAAAAAGCTTTATGTGTAGCTTATGAACCATAAATTCAGCCTTCTTTTAGGGATTAGCATATATTAAAAGCACAGGATAAATGATTTGCAACGAAATGTCTTTCTTTAAGAGCACGCAGTGTGTGTGAATCATGATAAAACATTCAGTACTAGTGATAACAAATGACATGAGCTGATAATATTCTAGATCATTTTTAAACTTATCTTTATACCTTAAATGTGAAAAAACATAACTGACACACGTGCTATTTATTCAACCTGTGATTCAATTTAATGGTTTCCTTTGGGGCTTTGCAACTAAAAAAGAAATCCTAAAAGATCATCATTATGAAATGTGTATCTCATGTGTACCTGACTTTATTTTATTGTATTTTATATATGGTATGTGTATGTGTTTTTACACTAATGAGTTTTTTTTAATCTAATGAGTTTTTGAAAAAAACAATGGTGCATGTTCTTAAATTCTACAGAGTTCTAATGTATGAGAACTGTGAAAACAGAAAACTTCAGTAATATGAACACCTGTATCTTGAAATTCATAATATATGAACAATTCCAGATCCACATACTATAATAATTGTACACATATTCTGCTCATAAGCCAACAATTTCTCTTTTTCCTTCACTAAAACTTCTCATTTCTGCCCCGTATATATATATATATGCAGTTTTCAGCTCCCTTTTCCTCTTGGAAATCTCAACTTCTCTTACAGCTTCAGCTTTTGTTTCTGAGATAATTTCACCAGTTGGAATTCTCAGAAGCTATTTTGAGTGTCCACACATTTGCTTAAAAAAAAAAAATTCAGTGTTACTTGAACAAGATGACTGTTTTCTCCAACCTTCCTGCATGTCTTTTTGCTCATCACTCACTACTATTGACAGAAGGTCATAAAGCAAAATCCTAAAGCAAGTCCGCAAGTGCTAGGTCACACTAACCATTTCACGGATGTACTGATGCTGTAAAACTAAACATTTTACTGGAATGTTTGTTACTACATATCATATAAATATACTTAACTTTTTCTCTTAATTTGTTTGCTTTTTACTAAATTTGAAGACATTGTTTAGGAGATTACTGCCTATATCATACACTCAAATTAACATTGGAGAGTTCTAAAAGGAATTTTTAAAGAAAGCTAAGCATACTACAGAGTGGGTAAAATAGGAAACCCAAGCAACTGCTCCTTTTGAAAGATGTGCACAATATTTCCCCCACTTCAAAAATCAACTGTTGATTTTTTTATTATATATATATGTATTTATTGAGATTGTTCACATACCATACAACTATCCAAAGATCCAAAGTGTACAATTTGTACGGCACCACCATACAGTTGTGCATCCATCAACACAATTATTTTTCAATTTTTAGAACATTTTCACTACTCCAGAAAAGAAATAAAGACAAAAAAAAGGAAACTCAGATCCTCCCATACCACTACCACACCCCCCTGCATTATTGATTCATAGTTTTAGTATAGAACATTTGTTACTGTTGATGAAAGAATGTTGAAATGTTACTAACTGTAGTATATAGTTTGCAATAGGTATATATTTTTCCCTATATGCCTCTCTGTTATTGACTTCTGGTTATAGTGTCATACATTTGTTCTAGTTCATGAGAGAGATTTCTAATATTTGTATAGTTAATCACAGACATTGTCCACCACAAGATTAGCTGTTTTATACATTCCGATCTTTTAACCTCCAGCTTTCCTTCTGATGACATGGGTGACTCTGAGCTTACCCTTTCCACCACCTTCACACACCTTTCAGCTCCGTTAGTTATACTCACAACATGCTACCATCACCCCTGTCCATTTCCAAGCATTTAAGTTCAGCCTAGTTGAACATTCTGCTCATAATAAGCAACGACTCCCCATTCTTTAGCCTCATTCTATATCCTGGTAACATATTTCATGTCTATGAGTTTACATATTATAATTAGTTCATATCAGTGAGACCCTGCAATATTTGCCTTTATGTGTCTGTCTTATTTCACTCAATATAGTGCCCTCAAGGTTTCTTCATCAACCTATTTCTTTTAAGATGGTTTTGTACACACACCATACATTCCATCCAAAGTAAACAATCATTGGTTCCCTGTATAGTCACATATTTATGTATTCAGCACCATTGCAACTCTCTGTATAAGGACATCTCCATTTCTTCCACAAAGATGGAGGAAGAGTCAAAGAAGGCAGAGAGGCAAAAGAAAAGAAAAGAGAAAGAGAGAAAAAACAAACAAACAAACAAAAAAACCAAACTTGATAGCTAGAAAGCAATAAAAGGAAAGATAGCATTAACCTAAAGTAAAATAGTCAGACAACATCACCAATGCCAGGAGTCCCATATCCTTCCCCTATTCCCCTCCCTACCCCACCATATGCATTTAGCTTTGGTACATTGCCTTTGTTATATTAAAGGAAGCATAATACAATGTTTCTGCTAATTATAGTCTCTAGTTTGCATTGATTGTATTTTCCCCCCAATTCCACCCTATTTTTAACACCTTGCAATGTTGACATTCATTTGTTCTACCTCATGTAAAAACATATTTGCGCCTTTTATTACAATTGTTGAGCACCCTAGGGTTCCCTGAGTTAATGCAGTCCCACATGGTCCCAGCCTTCCTCTTTCAACCATATTCACAGTCATCTTTGTTCAGTGTACTTACATTACTGTGCTAGTATCTCCCAAAATTGTTTTCCAAACCTCTCACTCCTGTCTTTTCCATTCTGTCTGCAGAGCTTCCTTTAGTGCTTCTTGTAGAACAGGTATCTTGTTCACAAACTCTGTCATTGTTTGTTTGTCAGAGAATATTTTAAGCTCTCCCTAATATTTGAAGGACAGTTTTGCTGGATACAGGATTCTTGGTTGGTAGTTTTTCTCTTTCACTATCTTAAATATATCACCCCACTTCCTTCTTGCCTCCATTGTTTCTATTGAGAAATCCACACATAGTCTTATAAGCTTCCTTTGTATGTGACAGATCACTTTTCTCATGCTGCTTTCAGGATTTTCTTTTTATCTTTGACATTTGATAATCTGATTATGAAGTGTCTTGTCACAGGCCTATTCAGATCTATTTTGTTTGGGGTATGCTGTGCTTCCTGTATATCTGTAATTTTATGTCTTTCATAAGAGATGGGAATTTTCATTGATTATTTCCTCTATTATTGCTTCTGCCCCTTTTCCCTTCTCTTCTTCTTCTGGGACACCCATGATACGTATATTCTTGCTTTTCATTTTGTCCTTAAGTTCCCAGAGATGCTGCTTGTATTCTTCCATTCTTTTCTCTATCTGTTCTTTTGTGTGTAGGCTTTCAGGTGCCTTGTTCTCCAGTTCCTGAGTGTTCTCTTCTTCCTCTTGAGATCTGCTGTTGTATGTTTCCATTGTGTCTTTCATCTCTTGTGTTGTGCCTTTCATTTCCATAGATTCTGCCAGTTGGTTTTTCTAACTTTCAATTTCTACCTTATGTACATCCAGTGTTTTCATTATACAGTTCAGGTCTTTTGCCATATCTTTCCTAAACTTTTTGAATTGACTTTTTATTAGTTGTTTCAATTCCTGTATCTCAGTTGAAATGTAAGTTTGTTCCTTTGACTGGGCCATAACTTCATTTTTCTTAGTGTAGGCTGTAGTTTTCTATTGTCTAGGCATGGTTTCCTTGGTTACCCCAGTCAGGTTTTCCCAGACCAGAATGGGCTCTGGTCCCAGAAGGAATAAATATTCAGTATCTGGTTTCCCTGAGGGTGTATCTTAGAAAATTGGTACACGCTGTAATGCCTCAAGTCACTGTACTTTTCAGCCCAGCAGGTGGTGCCTCTCAGCCTGTAATTCCAGACTGGTATAAGGAGGTATGGCCTGTGGCTGTTTTCTGCCAGGCTCTGAGGTCTGGTTCTGAATGGAAGGCAGGTAGTAGAGCTGGGCCCCACCCCTTTCCTCTTAGAGAAGGTAGATCCCCTAGAAGGAGGTCATTAGCATTTTAATGGTCTCTCTCTGCCTGTGTTATCTCCACCCTTGTCTGAATCAGAGTGCTGGGAAATGAAAATGGCTGAGGCTTTCTCCACTGAGCCAAAAAAGGGACAGAAAGTAACTTTCAGGGCTAGTCTGCAGTGACCTTCCGGCTCTCCAAGGTCAATCATCACCCAAAGCCTCTGTCTGCTTGTTGGGGATTCATAGCTCATAGTGAACAGTTCACACTTGCTAATTAAAACCTCAGTTGGAGCTCAGCTGAGCTATATTCCCTTGCTGGGAGAGAGCTTCTCTCTAGCACCACAAGGCTTTGCAGCTCGGGGTGCTGGAGGAGGGGTCTCCCAGCTTAGAGCTACAGTTTTTACTTACAGATTTTATGCTGTGATCTTGGGCATTCCTCCCAATTCAGGTTGGTGTCTGATGAGTGGACGGTCACGTTTGTCCCCCCTCAGTTATTCCCGATTATTTACTAGTTGTTTCTGTTTTTTTTTAATTGTTCCAGGGGGACAAACTAGCTTCCACTCATCTCTATGCTGCCATCTTAGATCCTTTCTCCAAATGTTGATTTTTGATGAAGCTACTTTCTGATTGGAAACTGTGCATCATGCTCCAGATTGTGACAACATATACAAATTTATTTAGGATTCTCATGAACAATGCTAGTAGGAGAATATGCCTGAATGCCTAGGTTACCATCTTATTTGAATATGCACATAGAACCACAGGTGACCTAAATGCTGCTGCCAATATCAATACAGACTCTTCTATAGCATTTATATCTTCAACCATCTGAAGTTTTCTGGCCTGTGGGAAACAGAGGCAGTTGAATTAAAAGACTTGCTGTTTTAGTTTGCCAAAGCAAATGTCACACAATGGATTGGCTTAAACAATGACAATTTATTGGCTCACAGTTTTGAGGCTAGAAGTCCATATCAAGGCATCATCAACATTATCTTTCTTCCCTAAGACTAGCATTCTGGGGCTGGCTGCCAACAATCCATGGTCCCGGGCTTCTCTGTCACATGGCAATGCACATGGTGGCCTCTCATGGCCTTCCATGTCTCTTCTGGGTCCTGTTGGCTTTCAGCTTCTGGTTGCTCCCTCTGTGGCTTTCTCTCTATCCATCTAAATTTTATTCTGCTTATAAAGGACTGCAGTAATAGCATTAACACCCATCCTGATTGAGTTTGACCACACCTTAACAGAAGTAACCTCATCAAGAGGTCTTACTTACAATGAGTTCATACCCACAGGAATGGATTAAGTTTAAGAACATGTTTTTCTGGGGTACATACAACTTCAAACCACCACACTTGCAAATATGAATAGTCAAGTATGGTTTCCCCCTTCAGCCTATTTTCACTCAGATATTCTGCCAACAGTTTAACCCCAAAATAATTAAAATCCAAATCCCAAATTTTTTAAGAAAAATAGGACTCTCTCCAAATGTTACCATGTTTTTGGGAATAGTGGCAAAATCCAACCATGGTCCCAGAGTTAAAATATATTTTTCACCAACCAAGTCCCACCACTTTTTTTCTTAATGGATATTTATGTCATCTTTTCCTTTCCATAAGTTGCCAAAATTTTGCTAAGGATTCCATCTACCAGAATATGCCGAGAAACTTCTAAATTATTTTTCTTCCTCTAATCTCTACCACTCTGATACATTTTACCCATGACCTGAAATTTTTTGTGTAGCACTCTTCCGCATAAAAGTTATTTTGATTTTTTTTCTAAATAAATGTTCATTATACATAAAATAATGTCAAAATGGAATGACTAAATGACTAGGCTTTATTGGAACTTGACCCCTTCTACCTATATTTACATACAGTATATTCACTTTCTAAATACCCTAATAGGAACTACTTTTAAACTTAGCTGATTTAGTTTATGCATTTTCCCATAAATTTCTGAGTTCCTGATCCTTTATTTCTACCATCCCTCTATTCTCTTTCATTTTTCATGATCTGTCTCTTCTTTAAGGTTCAGGCATGCAAGAACCTGCCTCATATTTACACTTGCATAATACACCTAGTTAATCTTGCCTCCTCTAAATGAAGGCAAAATGTATAGCCCTTATAATTCATTTGTCACCAGCAATATGAGACAGTACATGGTATTTTTGATTTCTGATTTGGGTCTTATTTTATAATGTACTACAGACAACTTGAGAGCAGAAGTCTTAACATAGGTTTCCTTAGAGGCAATTGCACGGCTCACATTAGTTAGCCTTTGCTGTATAACAAACCACCCCAAAACCTAGTGGTTAAAAACATCAACTATTTATTTAGCTCATGCTTCAATGAGTCAGAAATTTGAGCTGGATCCTGCTGAACTGTTTTTGGGGCTGCAGCTGAGCTTACTCATTCATCTGCATGAGTCAGCAGCCAGTCAGGCCACTCTGTTTCTGGGGGTGGTTGGCTGTCGGCTGGTGAAATGAGGGAAACTGGGTCACATGCCATTCCTCATCCAGCTGTCTAGCCCAGAATTTTTCACATGGCAACTGGGCATGTTTCCAAAAGAATACCAGAAGTTTAGAAGCCCAGACTTGGAATTAGCACACTGTCACTCTATCAGTTTCGGAAGGCCAAAGCATGCCATAAGGCTGGCCCAATTTTAAGAGGTCGGGAAAAAAGATTCTACTCATTATGGGAGGAGCTTCAAAGTCACATTATGAAGGGACATAGAGGGAGGAAAAATATCTGCCTTTCTTTGTAAACGTTCCATTGTATAGCTTAATGAATATCACAATGCTGTCTCTGAAAGAATGTCATTGATTTTATTTTTAAAATAATGTAATGTGAATTTATTCCACTATTTTCCCTTTTCAATTCACAGCTAACATGTAAAACTATCATAAACACAGCCATAATATTCTAACCCATCTGAATTATAAATGTAGTTGGTTAATCTGATACAATTTTATACCTGTTGTCTAGAAAAATGGAACTGAAAAAAAATTTGACCCTAGATTATAGAAATAGAACATATCAAGACTTGTGGTGGGGGTAAAAATGTGTGGCAGAGGAAAACAAGAAACATGAGAGTGCAATAGACAAATTAGGTAGACATGTCTGATAGCTGATTCATGTGAACAAATTCTTTAGCTGATTCATTAATATTAAAATGACTGCTATGGCAGTTTGAATGTATTATGTCCCCCAGAAAAGGCCATATTCTTTGATGCAATCTTGGGAGGCAAACATATTAGTGGGGATTAAGTTGAAACGTTTGGATTAGGTTGTTTGCACAGAAATTTGCCCCACCCAACTGTAGGTGATAACTCTGATGAGATTTCCATGGAGGTATGGCCCCACCCATTCAGGGTGGACTTTGATCAGTGGAGCCATATAAACGAGCTGGCAAACAGAAGGAACACAGGGCAGCTGAGAGTGACCTTCTGAAGAGGAGCTATAGCCAAAAGGGACACTTTGAAGAATGCACAGAAGCTGCAGATGAGAGGCAGTTTGAAGATGGCTGTTGAAAGCAGACTCTTGCTCCAGAGAAGCTAAGAGACGATAAACACCCCAAGTGCAGCTGAGAGTGACAATTTTGAAGAGGAGCTGTGGCCTAGAGAAGAACGGCCTGGGAGAAAGTCATTTTGAAACCAGAACTTTGGAGCAGACTCCAGCCACGTGCCTTCCCAGCTAACAGAGGTTTCGGACACCATTGGCCATCCTCCAGTGAAGGTACCCGATTGCTCATCTGTTACCTTGGACACTTTGTGACCTTAAGACTGTAACTGTGTAACCAAATAAATCCCCTTTTATAAAAGCCAATCCGTCTCTGGTGTTCTGCATTCTAGCAGCATTAGAAAACTAGAACAACTGCAGAAAAAAAATTCTCTTTGCAAAGAAGGATTTCCTTGTGAAATCTAGAAAGAGGAGCTTGTTGCCAAAACCCAATTAGGTTTATATAGCACTCTATAGGAGAAATATGAGTACTCTGGAAAACAAGGGAATTCTGTACTTGGCATACAGAATGATTTATTAGCCTTCTCCATGGCCTAAATTAAGTGTTTGTCAAATCCACGTTACTCCTATTACGGTGCCATATCTACTAAATTATCCTCTGATTTCTAATTTGGCCACCCAGCCTCTTTGATGCCAGGAAAGGGTACAACATGGGTATCCTTGACCCATAAAATTAAATGTGATGTTCTGTTATATAAATATGGATAGATATAAACATAGACATGGATATAGTTTATTAACTCCAAGGTCACAGATAAAATGGAATTCTTGATCTTGGAAAGCTGATGATGGGGCTGTAAACCCCATCAGGTGAACTCACCAAGTGACAGGTATAGTGGTTTCAATCTGAAGAATTAACTCATTTCCTCTAGGGAATGAACAGTCTATCTTTAATTTTAAAAAGTGTAATATAGCTACATAAATACTTTTTTACTATTTATGAAATTTGTTAATTGAAATTTACATATTTTCCTAATGAATGTTCCCCAAGTTCGTACCTAACATTATTTTCAAAAATATATAGTGGGATATTTTACATATTATGTAATTTTTATGATCATATAATTTCTTGATGAAATGAATTCCAGGTATTGCAATAATATAACATATTGGTTCTATCTGTCAGCATTATTCATGGACTATTTTTATTCATTTTTGTCATATAGTTCTTGATTGTCCTGGAGTGGGAAAGTAGAAAGGTTTGAATTTTACTTTACTGCTCTTCCAGTATGTACAACAACTTAATGTCCTGTCAGGCACCTAAAAGATTTTTCTGAGGGTTTAATTTAGACGTAATGGTTACAAGGAAATACAACCTTAAACAATGTAACATGGCCATCGACTGCTGCAAAGTGACAGCTGCTAGAAAAGCCATGCTGGCTTGCAACAGAGATGTTAGCTTAAGAAAAAGTTACAGGACACTGAAGTAAAGTGATCTAGTTCCACATGGAGAAAAGCCCTGAAAACACTAGCCACAGCAGTGAGTGTCGTGTTCAGGGGTCTTGGGCAACAGAATCCCCAGGGACAATATCTTCCCCTTAGTTTGATCTGAATCAACGATGAGTCTTGGCCACCATCTGATGCTCAAGCAAATGTATTTCAGCAACAATCTCACATGAGTAGGAGCAGGCCAATGTCATAGGCACTGATACAATCAGAAGATCATACAACCCACTCACCAAGAGGGTCTCTGACCTGAGACCATTCCCAAGTTTGGGGAGTCTCTCTCTCTCATAGTGCATTTAGTCTAGGTCATTTACCAGATATTTCTTGCATGGAGGGAGTTCGAGCTATTCTTGTGAGGGTAAGCCTTGTTTAAAGCTACTGAGAGCTACAGCTGTACTGAGGTGGTCTTGACTGTAAAATCCCCTCTTAAAGTTGCATCATGCTCTTAAGGGACACACAGTGTCAGCCTTGCATGACTCTTTCTTAGGTATGCTAGCTATCACTAATTTTGCAGTCATAATGTGCCCTTAGAGTACAGCACACACAGTTACAGAGTGCACACTGATAATTTTTCACATGAACTTTCTCTAAGTTTTTTGCCTTATTTCATGTATTTATCAAATCACTTATTTGACTGCCCTTCTTTTTTCTAATTTACATAAAAGTTGAATCGCTTGAGTTTCACACTGCAGTGAATATCCTTTCTGTACTTTTGAGAATACTTTATCTACATAAATTAAACAAAGTTTCTATTTGTCTTTATTGTGGAAAAAGGAAAAAAATTCCAGAGAGATTTTTGCCAAATTTAAAGAATAGTTTGCATGAGCTAATTTAAAATATGAGTTATATGGCATTCATGAAGTTCACTTAGAGAGATTCCAGGAGACACCTCCTTCTGAGTAGCTGCAGGTGCTTATTTGCAATTTTAGGCAATTATAATGCACAATTCTGTAAACGGTGTCCCAGGATAAATAGCAGCAGGGATTTACTTTTTAACAATAGTTATTGTTTCTCCAAAACAATGCAGGAAAACCCACCTGGATGAAAATGCAGAATGACATTAGGGAACACAATCATTCTCACCAGCAACATTTTGGCACTGTCCATGACAACAGTATGATTGACTAATACTATATGACAACTTATATATACTTAGATTAACCTTGTGGAAAAAATGTATTCACCCCTTTATCATTGATAGTGATGTATTAGATCACACACCAACAATGTTCCCATGGCAGAGCCTCACTTGTAAGAAAGGGCAGAACTGTCAGGCCTTATGTGGGTTGATGTGGGGCTGACATCTCCCAACGCATGTTAGAAAATACTGAGGGTACAAGTTGTCATAAGGTGGAAGGTTACCAGCTATTGCAAGGGAACACTTGGTTTGGAAACTAAATGCACGAATTATGCCAAATCTTGTTACCTATGAATATATGGATTATACATCTGGATACTCTTCATATCATTTCTTCCTCTGTTGCACTGTAAAAGATTTGTTTTATATTCCAAACTATGACCCTGAAACCACACTGTGAAAATGTGATGGGCAGAAAACATACGTGAAAATAATATTAAAATATGATAACGATTGTGCTGATTACATTTATTCATTCATTCCATCATTTAACACGCATTTTGAACACATAATAAATAAAAGTCAGAAACACTTCCTCCCTAAAGTATTCTGACCAAAGAATGGCACTTGCAATACAATATAATGTGTATGCAAAACACTGAGCAAAGTACTACAGTACCCATAGGACAGACGCATTTTCATTGATTTTTTTATTGGCTTTATCAAGTATGGACTTTTCCATTGAGAAAATTTCACAGGAAAGTCATAATCTTTGAAATTCTCAACAAACAATTTTGAAGACTAAAAATTTAACTCATTTTCATTATTGAAAAAAATCTACAAAATTTATCTTCTTACGATTAGAATAATTCCTTATTAAAGAGCTATGTTGAGTGAAATAAGCCAGACACAAAGGGCTAAATGTTATATAATTTGCCTTACATAAAATAATTAGAATACACAAATTCAGAGTCAAAAACTAGCATACAGGTTACCATGAACTGGGGTGGGGTAGAGGATGGGAAGTTAATGCTTAATTGATAAAGCTTCTGTGTAGGGTGATGGAAAAGTTTTGGTAATGGATGGTGCTGATGGTGGTGAAACACCGAATGTAATTACCACAACTGAATTGTTAATTTGAAAGTAGTTAAAATGGGAAATTTGGTGTTTTATATAGGTTACCAGAATAAAAACAAAACGAAAACAAAAAAAGCACGTACATCTGTACAACACAAACAGTGAACCCTAAAGTAAACTGTGGATTATGGTTGATAGTATAATTAAAATATCATTTTATCAATTGTAACAAAAGTGCTACACTGATGAAAAAAATTAATAATAGGGAAAATTGTATGTGTAAGAGGGGTTATATGAGAACTCGCACTTTCTGCATAATTTCTCTATAAACCTACAACTTACAAAGAAGCAAAAACAGAAACGTTAGACTTGATACAGACCTTTGTTATTTGTGTCTGAGTTCTTATGAACAATATCTTTGGCTTTTGCTAAAAATGTGCCAGGCCATATGCTAGTTATGAAAGTTAGAGTTGAAAATGTTACATAATTACACATAAATAAAATGTACAGTAGCTATGGTTATACATTATGATTTGAAAACAATCTTTTCTAAAAAATCAGAATCAATATTCTCTAGAAAATTTCCTTGTCACTCAAAATACATGTGATACCTACATCCTATGATCTCTCCCCATGCCTGATATCCTTTTCATATACTTCTTACCTTCTACTTTGTTTTATATTTGTTGAAATAAATGTATTAAGGAGTTTTCTATGGGCTTTGAAGAGAGAATTTTCATGTGACATCTCTACAATATTTCAAAACAAATTTTTTATGTATTATCTTCTCAACAGTTTTATATTGCCTGAATTAATTAAATATATTAAATGCAAAATTTTAAGTCTGTCTATAGCACAAGTTAAATCTGCTCAAAACATGAATATCATATTTACAATCAAGCATCAACCATCTCCATTTTCTTTTCAAAATCATGAAAGTTTATAAATTTTCATAATGTAAAGAAGGTGTATTATGTGCATATGCTGGTTAATATTTACATTTTATGTCAAAGATAAATTTGGATAGACTTACATATTAGAACAATATACTTTAAAAGCACAGATATAATTCTCAATGTTTTCCTAAAAAATGAAATGTTCTTGAAGTTCACCTATTTGCCTTGTTTCATGATTTCCACAAACTTTTTTAATAACGGACTTTTTAAAAATAGCATGGAGGATTTCTTGGAGAGCAGACAGTAGGAAAAAATATATAGATCTTTGTACATTATAAATTTTGTATGTGAATCATTTAGAACTTAGCCTCTTACTATTATTATTTTCATTTTTTAGCAGAAGTCATAGTTCAGAATCCAGCTTATAGAACATGGACTGTAGAAGACATAGAAAATATTTTCTAAAAGCCTTTCAAAAATCCCAGGCCCAGAGATTCAAGGGAAATACTACCACATCTGTAAAGAACAAATCATACCAATGCTAACTAAACTGTTGAACAGCATAGAGGAGAATAGCTTCCAAAAATGTATTTATATGATTATAGCATTGATTTCTAAATCTGAAAATACCACACATGCATGTTTAAAAATAACATTTTCTCTTAGGTATGTCAAAGTAAAAATTTGAAATAAGTATTAGCAAAAAGAATTTATTAGCATATGACAAAAATAATACATCATGAAAAAAATGTTATTTTTTCCAGAAATACACAGATGTTTTTTTAAAAATTATATTAGCCTTAGCTATAAGTCACCTTATAGAGATATCTAAAGAAACAAGCCTTACTTGCTGAAAGTGTGCTTGATAAATTCTACCACTCACTCCTGAAAAATTAATAATAATAATAATAATAATTGAATCAATGGACTCTTTTAGCAGATCACATATTGCCAACATCTTTTTTTAATGGGGAAATACTATATGCATCTTTGCTAAAGTGGAGACAAGAAAAGGGATGCACATTTTCTGTACTCTGTTTGACATTCAGTTGAAAGAATTAAGTTGCATAATTATACAAAAGAAAATATTTAGATGCCTAAAATCGGTACTATCTCTATATGCCAATAATATAATAGTTATCTGGAAAACCCTAGGAGAAACTTAATCCAAAAAATAAGCAAAGGCAAAAAGCAACAGAATATAAAATTGACATAAAAAATCAGTAGCTTTCATATATTCAAACAATAATTTCAGGCGGTCCTTGGTTTTTCAAGGTCCTGATATGCATTAATTTCAATTTCAATGGTTTAGTTAAATAACACCAGTCCCATAGAAGCATAGTCAAAATTCTAGTTACCATGTTATATTAACTGTTGGAGAATGCATGAAGGGCAAACTTCACTGTTAGCTCTTTAGTCCTCAAATCGTCTCATAAATAACAGGTGCACATTATGATAAATGAACAATCACATCTCTTGTTTCAGTCTTTTGGTTATTTGTTACTGTGCACCTCCTATTTAGTTGACACACAATAGTTGCCTCATCTCTCAGTAATACGTCCATGTGATACTTGACAAATACGGACAATCGAAAGAGGGAATTGACAAAGAAAGATGAAAGTGCAACTAGAAACGAAACTTGAGAATGATGGAAGTGAAACTCTAATTGAAATTAAATGGAATTAGAGAAGAAATAGCTGCCCCTAGGAAAGATGGCACTGCCGACGTTTGAGACACTAAGATATGTAGTCAGGGTAACATAGTGAAGGTAAAATATCCATAAATGAGGAGAATGGTTGTAGCGAAAAGGACAAAAATGTCCCAGAGTAGGCAAAACTGACAAAAGCCCTCACAATAAAGAAACTCTCAGAAATAGTTCATGACATTGAAAATGCAAAGAATAAAATATTAGAAACTGATCCAGACTTAGGAATGTGCGACAATCTGCCAAGCAGAGAAAGATGTTCAAACTTGCTTACAAGTTATATAACAGGAAGAAAAAGAAAGCACAGTCCAAAGTACTTTGATAAGAATTTTCAAAGAAATTTAAACCTTTAATTCCTAATTTTTCTAAAGTTTTAAATCACAGTGTAGTAAATAACATTCATTTTATTATTTTTTTTCCATTTGTATACATTTATAATGGACAGTAAGAGGTTTTAAAATACATTTTTCAAAAAAAATTTAAAAGTTACAAAACAGTCATAAATTTTGCCATTGGTTATTATGATCTCTTGCATGGCTTCAGCTTGCATGGTCATTTTTACAGTCCTGTAATACCCATGGAGAAGAGAACTGCGTGTTTTCACTATGGTTCTATGCCTCCACACACCCATGCTAATGAAAAAAAAAAATGTGCTTTGTTCTTTATATTTAGGTACAAAGGGGATTTCTCTCTTATTGGTTTGTTTGGTACCAAGTTGGAATCAAGCATCCTTCTACTTCAAACACTGGCCCAGCTAAAACACATTGTATAATGCAACATTCCACATTCATTGTGACAATAAGCTTCTATGGCGTTTCCCAGGAAAAGAAACAGAATTTATTATTCAGTGGAAAAATATATTCTGAATTTCTAACTACCTTTCAAATAGCCTTGGACTATGAAATAGTCACATGTTCAACACATTTTATAGTTCATGTAGGAAGTTTGTATGTAGAAAATGACTGATCTCATTCCATGAATAGAGCTTCCAGGAATAACAAAATCAAGTTCTATTTCTTCCTAGTAACATTCTTCAGCTCAACACTCTTTCAAAATCAATAACCCATGACTTAAAATAATTCTTTATTTAAAATATCCTGTTTTTATAGAATTTTATATTATATATTGTTAATGTTTATGGAATTATTTTGTGTGAATGATATATTCATTCATATCCATTAATAAACATTTAAGTATACTAACAAATTGCCAAGCACTGTCAGAGAGATATAAAAATTAATTAGTAAAACCAAACCCCTGCATCTGGGTGATTTGTTATCTACTAGAGAATGCAGAAATGTAAACAACAACTACAGTTGGGTGTGTTGAGATGTTAGGTTAGATGGCTTACCCAATGCCAATCAAATGTTAGTTTATAACTATGAATTTTCCAATTTGTACCATTGCATTTCAGATATAAATGTATACCACTATACCTACATGCCTAAGGATACAATTTCACAGATACTTGGTAAATTATGTGTGATATTCATTTTAGTAGTAGTTTATTATAACATTAAAATGATGAATGGATAAAGAGGAAATAGTAAAAATAAGAAAGTTAAAATAAAGAACGCAGCATTTATTAAATATTTAATTTTGACCTACCTGGGATCCACCCTAAATAGGTAATCAGAGGTATAAACATCCACAGACATGTTAAAAAGAATGTGGCAATGATTGGCCTCATGTGCTGGACTGCAGGAAATTATTAATTTCATGTAATTATATATTTTTATAGAAAATTATATAAAGTTATATAAAATATTGATTTTAAAATGGCATGCAGTACTAATTTTATTCTACAATATTTAAGGAAATTTTCACCTGACCTTTAGAAACAACAAATATATATATATAATAAAAGATTATTTCATTTACCTTAAGAGGATTTATTTTATTATGAAGTTAATATACTATGGGTTTTTAATACTTTTAATGAATCTACTTCAATACTCAAGTTATAGATGATATATCTATAACTTGTATTTGTATTATAACAATTTTTCCTTAAAGACACATGATTTTGTAGATAAAAGGGAATATTTGTATTGATTAGATGTATAGACATCAGAACCATAATGAACTGAGTTCAAATCTCATCTTTCAAAGGTGTTTATTTCTATTATTTTGACAAATTACTAATCTCCTAGAAACTTAATTATCTGTCCATTATGTTGGGATTATAATAACTCCATCATGGACTTGAGATAAGAATAAAATTAATAACTTATTTTTAAACTCAGTAGTAGTAATAGTAAATGACATCAACTCCACCTTGTTTATTTTGCTGCTGATTATACTAACAATCACACTAATATTACAAAACCAATGTTCCTAAAAGGATGACATTTTCAGTACTGCTATGCCACATAATATCAGGTGGTTTCCACTTCCCATGAAAGAAGCAAAAGTTCAAAAAATAGTTGATACCTGAGATTAAGGAATACCTTATTTCATCCTATAAAATCTTTCTAAGAGCTTAATAACAAATGTTATAATTGTTTACATTCACCAGACAATTGTGAATAGATGTAAATTACCTAGGTAAGTTTAAAAATAAGCATTACATAAATATTACATAAATAATAATAGTGTTTAAAAATGCTGATGATTTGATTACTACATTTATGAATATAAAAACTCTTCTATCAGTTTTGTTAAAGTGAGAAACTCCACAAGTTTCTTGTATTAAGTATCATTGACCTTGTTTCTTCATGCAAGACTATTTTTACTTTCATATCAGAACATAAAACTGATGGAAGCTTTAGAAACTGCTTGTCTTTTATGTAGCAAATGACTGCTTCTATTCATTTAGTAGAACTTCCAGTAACAAGAAAAGCAAATTATCCTCTTTCTTCCTGGTAAAATTATTTAGTTCAACATTCTTTTAAAAATGAATTCTTGAGGGGCAGGGAAAGATTGTGGAGTGGTGAGTTGTGGAATTTAGTCTCTCCTCTAGGGCAGCTGGTAATTATCCAGGAACTGTATGAAACAGTGTTTTGGGGGTCTCCAGTGATAAGCACACATAATACACAAGTTTGGAACTGGTGGAAAAGCTGAGATTGCAGTGAAATTTGTAAGTTCCCTTAACAAGGGGTCAGGCACCTCTCCCCACCCAGACCCTATAGACTGTCTTGCAGCTGGTTTCCTGAAAGGAAAAAAACCCAACCATCTGCTGAGGGCAACAAGGGGGGCTCAATCCAGCCTCAACAACAGAATTAATTAACAAATTAATTAATTAACTTTTGGAGCTGGGTGTGATAGAGAAGGGCTGGGATCTGGGAAGGTGGGGTGGGGCACATAAAAGCTGACACCCATTCCCTGGATACAAAAATGCTTGTTTTTTTTTTTTTTGCTTTTGCTTTTGTTTTTTGTTTTTCCTATATTTTGTCCCTTCTCCTTTCTCACTGACTCCTTATCTTTTTACACTTCAATAACCCCCAGCAAGTGTGGAATTAAAGCTGTTGGAGAGTAATTATCCAGATAATAGCCTGAAGCCCCTCTTTACATATTCTACTCTGACACTGGCAAAACTTCCAGGCTGGGGAAAGGCTTTAAAAAGGGTATTCTTTTTTTTTTTTGTCTTTTTCTTCTTTTTATTTAAAAGTAACATATGTGGCTTGAAAATTTAAAGTAACATATATGGTTATATTCTATCAGATAGCCCAAGTTGAAGATCTAGGCTAGTCTTGTGGGGAGACAGAGTACCCAGAATTTATTTGAATTCCAGATTCACTTCTGAAGTCTCCACCCATCTTTAATTGGCAACTCATGCTGATCAAGGAATTAAGCTGGAGTTGACCCAAAGAGGAGAGAGGAGAAGGGAATAGTGCCCCTGGGAGTTAGCTGGAATTCCTAGGACTGGGCGAGTGGAGGGAGGTCCTGCTCAATTGACAGCCCTCTGTCTGGGAACTCAGACCTCAGGGGCTGTAATGCAAAAACCAGCTTCAGGACTCGGGCAAGATGGCGGCATAGAGAGGAGTGGAAGCTAAGTAGTCCCCCTGGAACAACTACAAAAAACCACAAACAACTAGTAGATAATCCAGAATAACTGCGGGGGGACAAACGAGACCATCCACTCATCATACACCAACCTGAATTGGGAGGAATGCCCGAGAACACAGCATAAAATCTGTAAGTAAAACCTGCAGATCCAAGTCGTGAGACCCCCTCCCCCATAGCCCGAGCTGCAAAGCCTCGTGGTGCCAGAGAGAAGCTCTCTCCCAGCAAGCGAATATAGCTCAGCTGAGCTCCAACTGGGGTTTTAAGTAGCAAGTGTGAACTGCTCACTACAGGTATGCATCCCCAGAAAGCAGACAGAGGCTTTGGGTGACGACTGACCTGGGAGAGCCGGAGGGTCACCTTCGACTGGGTCTGAAGGGGACTATCTGTTTCTTTTTCAGCTCAGTGGAGAAAGCCCCAGTCATTTTCAGTTTCCAGGGCTGTGACTCAGGGAAGGGCGGAGACAGCACAAGCAGAGAGCGAGACCATTGAAATGCTAATGACCTCCACCTGGGGGGTCTGTCTTCTCTAGGAGGAAAGGGGTGGGGCCCTCTCCATTCAGAACCAGACCCCAGAGCCTGGGGAAACAGGGCCATACCTCCTCACACCAGTCAAGAATTATAGGCTGACAGGCGCCACCTGCTGGGCAGAAAAGCACAGTGACCTGAGGCATCAAAGGGTGGAGCAATTTTCTAAGACACACCCACAGGGAAACCAGATACTGAATATGTCTTCCCTCTGGGACCTGAGCCTGTTCCGATCTGGGAAAACCTGATTTGGATAACCAAGGAAACCATGCCTAGACAACAGAAAATTACAACCTACACTAAGAAAAACAAAGTTATGGCCCAGTCAAAGGAACAAATGTACACTTCAACTGAGATACAGGAATTTAAACAACTAACGCTAAATCAGTTCAAAAAGTTTAGAGAAGATATTGCAAAAGAGATAGAGGCTGTAAAGGAAGCACTGGGCATGTATACGGCAGAAATCAAAAGTTCAAAAAAACAACTAGAAGAATCTATGGAAATGAAAGGCACAACACAAGAGATGAAAGACACAATGGAAACATACAACAGCAGATCTCAAGAGGCAGAAGAAAACACCCAGGAACTGGAGAACAAAACACCTGAAAGCCTACACGCAAAGGAGCAGATGGAGGAAAGAATGAAAAAATATGAGCAACGTCTCTGGGAACTCAAGGATGAAAAAAAGTACAATAATGTATGTATCATTGGTTTCCCAGAAGGAGAAGAGAAGGGAAAGGGGGCAGAAGCAATAATAGAGGAAATAATTAATGAAAATTTCCCGTCTCTTATGAAAGACATAAAATTACAGATCCAAGAAGCACAGCGTACTCCAAACAGAAGAGATATGAATAGGTCTACGCCAAGACACTTAATAATCAGACTATCAAATGTCAAAGACAAAGAGAGAATCCTGAAAGCAGCAAGAGAAAAGCGATCCATTACATACAAAGAAAGCTTCATAAGACTACATGCGGATCTCTCAACAGAAACCATGGAGGCAAGAAGGAAGTGGTGTGATGTATTTAAGATACTGAAAGAGAAAAACCGCCAACCAAGAATCCTGTATCCAGCAAAGCTGTCCTTCAAATATGAGGGAGATCTCAAAATATTTTCTGACAAACAGACAATGAGAGACTTTGTGAACAAGACGCCTGTCCTACAGGAAATACTAAAGGGAGCACTACAGGGTGATAGAAGACAAAAGTGCATGGTTTGGAACACAATTTTGGGACACGGTAGCACAACAATGTTTCCAAAAGCACACCAGGGAAGTGATCGAACAAATGGCAGAGCTACAGCAGCTTGAGTCATGCTTTGGAAGACAATCAGCAAACTAAATATGTTCCATCTGAAGTCTCCATATAACCAACAAATCAGATAGACTCAGGAAATAGAAACCAAAGGAGTGGTTATACAGTTGCCTCTGAAGAAGAAACCCCACGACATTTTCTGATGGTCACAAGTAGAAAATAAAGGATCCAAAGATATAATGTAAAGGAAGGCCATTAACTAATTTATAATCCCTGTCAACATATAATGGTTTTATTATTATAAATTCCTTCCTATTATTAGTAAAGTTCTGTGTTATTTTTAACTAATGGTATTGGCAAATTATTCCACAAATGACAGTGCTTATAAACAATAAATTACTAGAAGTACTATGGTAAAAAAAAAAAAAAACAGCTTAGTTAGCCACACACCCAACAGGATCAGTCACCAGGAGAACTAAAGGCACTGCACCTCCTTATGCTGGTTGGGGAGCCATGGACTGCCAGGCACCACCTGCCAGATAGTATAGGAAAAACACAGAGTCTAGAGGCCTCACAGGAGGGTCTCATTCTCAGGGAAACTCCATATCCCCCTCCTAAGACCTGGGCCTCTTTGGACTGAGAAAACCTGACTGGGGTTGACCATATCTGAGGAGATCCTCTCACAGAAAGCTGCATAGAGGCAGGGCAAGAAACTGAAAAACAAGAGGTGAAAAGTACTGATCAACTAAATAGAACCTAAGTCAGAAGTATAGAATAAGTTGAACTGAACACCAAAGGTTAGAAAACAAAGCCAACAAACAAGAAAACTCTAGGTAAAAAGTGAAAATGAGCTCCAGATAAACCTATCAAGAAAATCAGATGCCTAGACAACTTAAGATAATGAGCCATACCAGGAAACTCAAAAATATGGACCAGCCAAAGGAACAAACTAATAGTTCAATCAAGATACATGAGCTGAGACAATTAATGCTAAATCAATTCAATGAAATGAGGGAATAACTAATTACAGTTGTTCAAGCAAATCTCCTAAATCATTTCAATGAGCTGAGGTAAGATGCAGCAAAAGAAACGAAGGATATAAAGAAGACATTGGATGATCATCAGGAATAATTTGTAAACTTGAGAAAACAAATGGCAGAAGTTATGGGAATGAAGGGCACAATGGAGAAGATGAAAGAGACAATAGAGGGATACAATAGATTTGAACAGACAGAAGAAAGGATCACTGAACTAGAAGATAAGACATTTGAATTCATATACACAAAAGAACAGATGCTGAAAATAGTGGAAAAATATGAGCAGGGTCTTAGGGAGTTGCATGACAACATGAAGTGCACAAATTACGTATTATGGGTATCCCAGAAGGAGAAGAGAGGGGAAAAGGGACAGAAAGACTAATAGAAGAAGTACATCCTGAAAATTTCCCAACTCTTATGAAAGACAGAAAATTACAGATTCAAGAAGTACAGAATACCCCAAACAGAATAGACCCCAATAGACCTACTCCAAGACACTGATAAGATCATCCAATGTCAAAGACAAAGAAAGAATTCTGAAAGCAGCAAAAGAAAAGCAATCCATCACATACAAGGGAAGCTCAATAGGACTGTGTACAGATTTCTCCACAGAAACCATGTAGGCAAGAAGGCAGTGGTATGATATATTTAAGATACTGAAAGAGAAAAACTGCCAACCAAGTATGCTATATCCAGCACAACCGTCCTTCAAAAATGAGGAGGAAATTAAAATATTTTCAGGCAAACAGACACTGATAGAGTTTGTTAATTAGAGACCAGAACTGCAAGAAATAATAAGGGAGTACTACAGGCTGATAGGAAAAGAAAGGAGAGAGGTTTGAAGAAGACTATAGAAATGAAGTTTATCAGGAAGGGTAAAAGGAGAGAGAGGAAAAAATAAGATATGAAAAACTGATAACACAGGCTATAGGAGATAGAAAGAGGGTAGAGATTGGGCATTTGATGCTGAAGGACTACAGAATATTCAGCAGGATTGATTTTATTGATCCAGAAATAGATAGGATAGTACTGTGTGATGGTAGCACAGTATTCTAAGTACACTTAACAAAGATGTCTGCCAGAAACAAAGGCAAACACTATAATGCCTCACCAAATGGACTAACTACAATGTGTAAACTCAGAATTAAATATTAGAGCACAGCCTATCAGGGGAATGATTATTGTAATGGTCCCTAGATTGTAAGCTCTTACAGCAGTCAAATCTATTCCTGAATTCTAATGGCTATCTCCCAACTCTGAAATGGTGATCCTTTGTGTGTAACCTGATCAGTCTCTGGAACGTTGGGTATCTGTGTAACACCTGAAACTCAGAGCTAGACCTTGGCAGATATGAATGTCAGTATTAGCACATATAGCAACTGATAAAAAAAAACAAAAACAAAAACAAAAAAAAACTGTAAAAGGAGCCCAGACTTCAATTAGAGATATGAATGAAGCAGATCTGGTTAAGACTAGGGCAAATCGGGCCAAAGGGTAAAGGTAGAAACTGACTGTGTTTTAAAACTTCAACTTCCACGTCAGACCAAGGGAAGAGATATTTATTTGGTCCAGGATCTATATTTTCTAAATGATATAACCTCTACTGTCAGTTTGTTCTAACACCATAATTACATGGAACTTTGGAGAGGAAGTGAGATATGGTAGATTTGTATACATTAGAGTGAAATAACATATCTCAAAGAAATTTGGGCAGTGAATAATAATAATAATATATATACAGGGCCCCCCTGAGCAGCTGGGGGGAAATGCAGAAGTGTTGGACTTCCTCTCCTGGTTTGTTGCTGATGTTCTCACAAACATTGAGGACTGACAGTTTGGTATGCCGAGCCCTCCATCTTGGGGTTTGCCCTTATGAAGCTTCTTACTGAGAAGGAGAGGCTAAACCTGCTTATAATTGTGCCTTAGGGTCTCCCCCTGAGTACTTTGTTGCTCAGAAGTGGCCCTCTCTCTCTAGCTAAGCCAACTCTGCAGGTGAACTCACTGCCCTCCCCCTTACATGGGATCTGACACCCAGGGGAGTAAATCTCCCTGACAATGCAGGGTATGACTCCTGGGGATGAATCTGGATGTGGCACCATGGGATTGAGAACATCTTCTTGACCAAAAAGGGGATGCAAAATGAAATGAAGTGAAGTTTCTCTGGCTGAGAGATTTCAAATGGAGTTGTGAGGTCAGTCTGGTGGACATTCTTACGCACTATATAAATAACCTTTTTAGGTTTTAATGTATTGGAATAGCTGGAAGTAAATACCTGAAACTATCAGACTCCAACCCAGTATCCTTGACGCTTGAAGACAATTGTATAACAATGTAGCTTACAATGGGGAACAATGTGATTGCGAAAACCTTATGGATCACACTCCCTTTAAGCAGTGTATGGATGGATGGATGAGTAGAAAAATGGAGACAAAAACTAAATGAAAAACTGGGTGGGATGGGGGGATGATTTGGGTGTTCTTTTTCACTTTTTTTTTTTATTCTTATTCTCTCTGGTGTAAGGAAAATGTTCAAAAATAGATTGGGGTGATGAATGCATAACTATATGATGGTAGTATGAACAGTTGATTATACACCATGGATGATTGTATGCTATGTGAACATATCTCAATAAAACTGAATTTAATTTAAAAAAATAAATTCATTATAAATGAATAATTTTTTCACTTACAATATATTCTCTTTTAAAAATATTATCTCATATACTAAATTTCTGCAAGAGTTAGTATTGTTTCTGAGAGCCATCTTTTTCTTAGCCCCTTTTCAACTGACAGGCATTACAATTCAGATGTATCTGACAAAAAGCAAGCTAGATCTATGAAAATTCAAATAAAACTGATAAATTGGCAGAATAATATTTTACATTGCAAAATCTTTTATATTTAAAAAGAAGAATCTACCACATCAAATTACATAAATAAAAATGTATTTCATACAAAACTTTTATTTTTGTAATTATTTGAAAAATTTGACGTATTTGTTAAGGGAATCATAAATTTAAAAAAATGAATTCATGTACAGATCTTTACATAGCTGATTTCAGCTAAAATGCAAAAAGTAATGTCAACTATACATGTTATCTCAGGCCAAGTGAACCCTATTGTAGCCCATTCCTAATCTCAAAGAAAAATGTCACTAAAAACAAACTAAAATTCCACATATTGAAATGTAAAACTTTAGCTGAAAATCAACAAGCTATCCATATTGGCTAATGTGGTCAATGCTATAAATACTTTGAATACACAATTTTTTATGTATTTTACATAAATTTTTTACGTAATTGCATTTTCAAGTTGAAAGGATTAATTAGTGGAATTTTAATGCATCTAACATACTCAGCCAAATAGTACTTATTAGGTATCTGATTCCATAGTTTAAACAATACCTTTATAAATTGAATATTTATAATTCATTATTTAAAAAGAAACAGTATCTTTACTGAGCCTTGTGTAGGAATACTGAAGTTGACCTTCCTACATTTATTGAAATCACTGTCTCTATTTACATTTAGTTATATGCTTTAATGACAGATCACATTAAAATAATGGAGAAAAATAAGCTTGGGAACCCTTTTGAAATGAAACTAAATATATATTCTCAAATAATATGCACACTTATTCTAGAAGGACTTAAATGTTGGCTCCAATCATTTTAGCAACAACTATGAAAATAAAAACTGAATTTCTTATACATATACATCTAATACAGAGAAATATACCATTTCCTAGGAGAAATAAACTTATTCTTGGTACTAGAGGCATTCAAGAATTTCTCACAGGGATGTCAATGAAGAAAATCTTGTAGGAATATAAATAACCCTAAATCTCAGTTCTGATATATGTAAAATTGGGATTAAAATGCCGTCTCATACATTTTTAAGAAGATTCAACACAATGAGGTATGTGAAGTACTGAGTTTAAGACTTGGCTGGTGATAAGAGATAAGACCCCAAGAAATCAAAGCTACAAGAAAATGAATCAAAACAAAATGAAGAAAAACTCTAGTATTCTAGGTTCTTTTGATTTTATTTTCATATTTGTTCTTTTGGCAACATTCACCAAAAATTATTCTTTGTGTCCATTTTAATGGAATTCAGGCACTAAAACCACTCTGATATCATTATTTCATCTACCAGTTAAATGTAATAAGGAAGGGAATCCATACAGGTGGAACTTCTTGAAACACTTTCATGATAAATCAATGTTCTACAGTCATTGTACCAAAACTTCTTTCATATTTCCATTATATTTGTGAAGATGTCACCTCTCTATTTCTAATTCTACCAATATTTTTATCTAAAAAGTCAGCCTTTCATAAAAAATAAGAACACAAGACATTGTTTTTCCTTAGAAATAATAATTTCTTATTTTTTCTACTCAATGGCAATATAACTCCATTTACCACTTAAGCCTTACTCTTCTTGACTAGTGAGAAAGTGCTTAAAATTGCATTTAAGGATTATGTAGCTGGATACTGCAGAATGTGAATTAGGACAGGTTTGTATTTCCCTTAAAAAAATCTTTATTTTTCTGCATGCTTTGATTATAAGTAATTCTCACTGTCAAAACTGCTCTTATATCACGTGCCTCCTTTCCCAAAAATAAAAATCTAAATAAAAACAAAACAAAAATTAAACTTAACATATTACTATAGTTCATGGAAATAATTGCCAAGCTGAAATTTTTCATTCAAATACAAGTTTCTCACTGAAATTATGTGTGTTTTATAGCAGTCATCAGTGGAGATCTGTTATTCCCATATCCAAATTTCTGCACCTGAGCATCTTTTTTCTCTTTTCAGGAGTTGCAAATGTATTGGGATCAGCCTAGGAATTTAAAATGTCAAAAGTAAATCTGTAGGTAGTATAGAGTTACAAAGTTCATAGGGGAAAATTATGATATTAGGTAATCACTCTGTACAATGTGCCTGTCTCATTAAATATGTTCAAGAAATTATTAATAAATGAATGCATAGAAGTAAGAAAGGAGGAAGGAGGAAGAAAGGAAGGAAGGTAGGAAGGAAGGAAGTAAGGAAGGAGGAAAATAAAAAAGAATGAGAGGGAGAACAAATTAAGAACAAAGCATTTGAATATATTACTTAAAGAATAAATAATAAAACAAGTTAGTGTAAGCTATCAAGAGAAAAAAAGGTAGTAAATGCCATTGCAGTTCAGAGAAAAGAGTCAAGAACACTAAATATTTCATATGTATTTGTTCTTTCTTTATGAAGTCCAATGATTACAAGTACTATCATATTTTTTCACTAAAATATATTTTTTGAGATTTGTATGATTACCCAAGGATTCACTATTTGGCAAAGAATATTAATCTTGTCTTAAGTAAATATAGTTTCTTTGAATTTGATTAGTAAGTCCAGGAGTATGCAAAGACTACAGATATATCAAGGTGAAGTCATCTCTGTGTTTGAAAATACAAATTTTGTTTGAAAGAAACAGCTGTATTGTTGAGGTTAGAGAACTTTCTTGCAGAAAGAATATTAATGGAGTATTTATGAAATAACAAGAGAGCAGCATACTGCAAAGACAAATGAAAGCCTCTTTTAAAAAAATCTGTACAATAAATATGTCTAGATGGTTATAGTTCTGGCAGATTGATACAAAGGAAATATTAGAAAAAAAAACTCACAGTCATACATTTTTCATAAAATGTACTGTATTATGCATCACAGCTGCAAATCTGCCCTCTGAAGTTTGCAGCTTCTTAATGACACCAGAGATTTAGGGCACAGGGTGGAGTTAAGCTGACATGTGACTGATGAGGTGGAAGTGTGAGTCTGAGGGCCGTTGAACATGCAGAATTTTCCCAATGTATCATAATTACAGAAACACCTGTGATGAAGAGTTTGTGCTGATTCAGAGAAACTAAATGAAACTTAATGGTCTGCAAGGTCCTTCATTTCAGATGCATGGTTGTTGAAAATAAAGGATATAGCTGTATTCAAAATGATTTTTAGTCATTCATTTTTATCCTTCTAGTGGATGATATTTCCATCACATGGAAATGTTTGTTTCACTTAAGAATGGGGAACTAGATATCAAAATGTTTAAATATACTAGCAGCATTTTCTGGAAAATGATGCAGAAATGTAAAGTCATAAAATAGTGAACTTGACAGAATATCAAAGATAGGTAAGTCTTCCTTATCTTTATAAGGTCCATTATTGATTAGAAAAAAACAAAAAACAAAAAAACCTCTAGTGCATATTCTAAACAAAGTAACACACGATTTGACAATAGAGTCATTCTTCAAGTCTTAATTCTTATCCTCAATGTGCTCCTGACAATATGTTATATCTCTAGGGGGATTTATAATAGTTTGGTGTCTATTTGCTCTTCAAAAAGGGGTTCAGAAAAGATTCAAAAATATTAAAATATATGTATCGTGTGATGTTAGGAGAAGTAATAAGTGAAGAGCTAGATAAGGCAAAATGTGCTCATGAGAAAAAAAAATCAGTCCAACATTTAAAAGAAGCAAATAGTAGTTGTTTTCCTAATGCTATTTGTTTATTAGAGATGTTGTCAGTTTAAAGAAAAATCAGGCATAAAACACAGAGTTCCCATATACAACCCGATTATTAACCACTTGCATTAGCCTGGTACATTTATTGCAATGGATGAAAAATGTGTCTTAAATTGTACATGTCAATTGCAGAACATGGTTTGCTTTAGGGTTCACTGTTTGTGTTGTATAGTCCTATGGATTTTTTTAAAAATATTCTTGTAATATTTGTAACAGCCAAAATTTCCCCCTTTAACCACATTCAAATACACATTTAATTGCTGTTAATTATGTTCACAATATTTTGCTACCATCACCACCATCAGCAAAGTGGCAGGGAACAAGTCAACAAACTAAATTCAGTGGTATTTCTATACACTAATAATGAGCAATCTGAGGAGGAAATAAAAAAAAAATCCATTTACGATAACAACTAAAATAATCAAATACCTAGGAATAAACTTAACCAAGGTTATAAAGGACTTGTAGACAGAAAACTACAAAGTACTGCTAAAACAAATCAAAGAAGATCTAAATAAATGAAAGAACATTCCATGATCATGGATTGGAAGGTTAAACATCACTAAGATATAAATTCTACCCCAAATGATTTACAGATTCAATGCAATCCCAATCAAAATTCCCACAGCCTACTTTTCCAAAATGGAAAAGCTAATTATCAAATTTATTTGGAAGGGTAAGGGGCCCCTAATAGCCAAAAATATCTTGAATAAGAACAAAGTGTGAGGACTCAAACTTCCTGACTTCAAAGCATATTACAAAGCTACAGTGGTCAAAGCAGCATGGTATTGACACAAGGATAGATGCATTGACAAATGGTACTACATTGAGGGTTCAGGACTACACCCTCGCATCTATGGCCAATTGATTTTTGACAAGGCTTCCACGTCCACTCAGCTGGGGAAGAATGGTGCCGGAAGAAGTAAATAACCATATACAAAAGGATGAAAGGGGATCCTTATCCTACACCATATACAAAAATTAATTCAAAATGGATCAAAGACCTAAATATAAGAACCAGGACTATAAAACTCCTAAACAAACAAACAAACAAACAAACAAAAAACATAGGGAATCGTCTTCAGGATCTTAAATAAGGCATTGGGTTCTTAGACTTTACACCCAAAGCACAAAGAATGAAAGACAAAATAGATAATCTCCTCCTCATTTTTTAAAGAAAGTTTTGCCAGTTATAAAATTCTTGATTGGCAACAGTTTTCTCTCAGTGCTTTAAGAATTCTAAACCACTACCTTCTTTCTTCCATGACTGCTAATGAGAAATTGGAAATTAATTTAACTGAGAATACTTTATACATAACATGTTGTTTTTCCCTTACAGATTTTGGAACACTTTCCTTTTTCTTTGATTTATAATGGTTTTACACCCACAGGAATGGATTAGATTTAAGAACACATTTTTTTTTTTTCTTCTGGAGTACATACAGTTGCAAATAATCATACTCCGCCCTCCAGACCCTCAAAAGACCCATTCTTTCCACATATATAATATATTCATTTGATTATAACATCCCAAAAGCCTAAGCCATTTCAGTCACAATACTAAGTACAAAGTCTCATCAAAATTGGTTATGGCTGTGTTTGTCCTTGAGCACAATTCCCCTCCATCTGTGGACCTGTGAAACCTAGAAAACAAGTTGCCTGCTACCAATATATAAAGGAAGGACTGGCATAGGATAAACATTACCATTCCCATAGGGAGAAATTGGAAGAAAAAGGAGGGTCACATGTCCCAAACAACTCCAAAACCCTGCAGGGCATACGCCATTAGGTTTCAAGCTCTAAGAGTTGTCTATGGAATGATGTTTTTTTTCCTGCTAGGCCTGCTGGAGCAGTAGCCCCAACCTTTCCAAGTGTTTGTGCAGTAGCCATGCTCTCTCCAAACACTGGGGTGAAGGCTCCACCCTCTTCAAGCATTGGGGTGACAGCCAGACTCTCCACAATCCCAGGGCACAGGATCATTCCTCTCAGAACACTGCAGTGATGCCAGGCTCTTTGCAGCCTGCAGGGCACAGGCTTAACCCTCTTAGAACAGTAGGGTGGTAGCCAGACTCTCCACAATTCTTGGAAAATATGCCTCACCCTCTGAAGAATTGGGTGGCAGCACTTTTCCTAAACAATGAGGGGAAGTCTCACCCTCTTTCAGCACTAGGGCATACTCAACATTTTCCGCACACAACGGTGGGCCTGCTCTCGGCCTGAGAAGATATCTTTGGTTTAGACCTCAGCTTCCACAACTCTGTCTTTGAAGTGATTTTTTCCTTCCATTTGTCAATTTTCTGTTCCCTTTTTTCCCCTCAGGCTGACAGCAATTCTGTCCATATAGATTTTGCGAAAACTTGTAATACACAAGGTGTCTAAACTATCAGAAAAAGAACTTTCTGCAGATTCTTCCTGGATAACTTCATGGCCAATTATGACTTGCCCTGAAATGACTGACTTGATCCATGTTCAGTTAAACCCTCACATGGAGCACTATTTTCTGGGGACTTGCTTTCCAGAAACTCAGAATTTTCAAACCATCAATTTCTGGTTCCTTTGTGCGCAGGAGTTCAGTTCTCAGCTTATCCCTTTTCTCTTGCATTTTACTGTAGAGCTGCAAGGATAAACCTGGCTGCACTTTCCACACCTAGCTTGGAAATCTACTCAACTAAATATCCAGGCTAATTACTTTTAAATTCTGCCTCTATCTGACCTCAGAACTCAATTTTGCCAAAATTTCTGCTATTTTAAAGTAAGGTTCACCTTTCTTCCAGTTTCTATTAACACATTCATCATTTCTGCCTAAGGTTTCATTGTAAGTACCTTTAGAATCCATATTTTTACCAACAGTCTCTTCAAAATAATCTAGGCCTTTTCTGTCAATCACTGCACCAATCTTACAGCCTCTACACATTGCCTGTTTGCAAAGCTGCTTCCACATTTTTGGTATTTGCAATAGCAGCACCCACTCTCCTGGTACCAAAATCTGGTTTAATTTCGTAGATTGCTTAAAGCAAATACAATGAAATGAGTTGGTTTAAACAATGGAATTTATCAGCATACAGTTTGAGGCTATGAGAATTTCCAAATCAAAGCATCATCAAAGTGATGCTTTCTTACTAAAGACTGGCCGCTGGTGAAACTTGACTCCTCTGGCACATGGCAGCGTCTGCATATCTCTCCCTTTTCTCCAGGTGTCCTTGCTTTCAGCTTCTTATTTCCATGGCTTTCTCTCTTTGTCTTTCTTCCATTTATAAAGGAATCCAGTAATAGGATTAAAACCCATCCTGAATGAGGTGGATCACACCTTAACTGAAGTAGCAACATCAAAGATCCTACTTACAATGGGTTCAAACCCACATGAATGGATTAGACTTAAAAACATGTTTTTCTGGGGTACATACAGCTTCAAACTACCACAGGGCCCAAATAGTGATCTGACAGAAGTTTTTGTGAGTAGTAGGAACTATGGAAACAAAAACCCAATGCAAAACATACCTTTCACTGTCTTTGCAAATTGGCTTGTTTTGCCGGTACTCTTCCTCAGAGTTAGGCCCTCCTATCAAGAAGGTCAGCCCAAGGTGAATGCAAAGTCCAGGGTCCTCCCTGTCATTTTTGAGCCTGTGTCTTGTCCTGGGCTTGTGCTTGCCAGTGGCCTTAGGAGCTCCCCTGTTTGCATTTGAATGACCCCTCTACTTCCTAAGAAGTAGACTTTCTCCCTCTCCTGGGTGTTCCCATTCAGGACTTAAAGCAAGTAAGACTTTGTCCTAGGCCAACCAATTTAATGTTTCTTACACTGCCTTAGCTGTCCCAAGCTGCATTGCCTGGAGGGGAAATTCTGAGAGGGAGTGAGAACTGGACAGGAGTTTGCTAGGTCTGTCATTCCCAACTGGAAGGAGGCCAGAGACCCACAAATGGGTCACCAGCTGGCTCCACACTGCCCTATGGAAGAGGAAAGGGAGGGGATAGCAAAGGTGTCAGGGGCTTCTCCTAGAACTCTTTGAGCTGCAGTTTCTTGATTTGGCACATGCCAAGTAAATGCAACCCTAAACTATTTTCTTATAGAGGAAGAATTTAAGCCTTAAAGAATTAGATATTTCCATGGCTCACTATAGGGGGGTTTGACATAAAGTCCAGTTTTCTGTCAAATATTTTTATAGTTTCCTTGTTTATTTTTTTAATATACCCTGTATTTTTCAAGTAACTAAGGTCTTACTTGCATTTTTCTATCTCTAAAGTCACATTAGCAAATGTAAAATTTTTAATAATTTGATATGATTTTTCTAATGGTAGTATCTTTTCTTAAAACATCCACCCACATTATCCGATTCCTGGTCCTTTTGGGGTCTGTCTTTATTTAAAATTCAATATTTGTTCATCAAGGATTATTTTGCACTTATTTTATTTTTTTAATTATTTCATTAAACTATTAATTATATTCATTACAAAGAGTTTTTTGGTAACCTCTTAAATAGCTCATAGGAAGTAACTGCCTCATTCTCCTCACCTAATACCAGCCACTGGCAATGGTGGAGACACAGCTAGAAAAATAAGCAAAGTTTATAACATTATGGGTCTTATTAGCCATACTAAAAGTTTGTGTTTTAATGTCAGAGCAATGAGATAAATAAGACATAAAATCAATAAGCCATGTTTAAGCTTGTTTAAGAATGGAAGGCCTGATTATGAATTTAGATGTTAGACATTTAGATATCTTTAGTAAATTCAAATGGAGATGCACAGAATGCTGTGGGAAATCCCACCTATATTTCAGGTGCAAGTATAGACTCTAGAAGTCATCAGCATGTTTATGGCAATGAATGTCATAGAAGTAGATGAATTCACCAAGGAAAGTATTTAGAAAAAAGAAGAAAAATGAATGATGAAAAGCCAGGGATTAAGCAAGATACTGAGGAACAATAGAAGGAACAGAGTTACTTGGAAAATAAACTGAACAAGAAAAGTAGTATGAGTTTTGAAACTGCTTTGGGTCAACTTGGAGAATTGAAAACATTAAATTCCTTAGAAAAGGGAGTCAAATAATCTTGGATTTGCAACTGAGTTCAGCCACTGTCCATCATCTGTGCTACCTTAATCAAATGATTTCTTTTGCATAAGGTTTGGTTTCCTCAACTTGAACCTGATGAAAATAGAACATATTTGTAGCAGAGTTGCAAGAAGTTCATAAATTAGAAAGAAGGCTTGTAATGGTACCATTAACATCTTACTGATATTGTCTTCCAATCCATGAGCATGGAATATTTCTCAGTTTACTTAGGTTTTCTTTAATATCTTTCAGCAATTTGTAGTTTTCCATGTACAAGTCTTTTACATCATTGGTTAAGTTTATTCCTAAATATTTTGTTCTTTTAGTTGCTATTATAAATATAATTGCTTTTTTTAAAAATTTGCTTTTCAGATTGATCATTGCAGATATAGAGAAAGGCAGCCATTTTTGTACATTGATCTTGTACCCCACCATTTCTCTGAATTAATTTATTAGGTCTAGTAGCTTTCTTATATACATACTTCTCGACACTAGATCATGTGTTCTGCAAATAGGGAGAGTTTTACTTCTTGCTTTCAAATTTGAATATCTTTTGTTATTTACAGAATCAATGAAATCCCAATCAAAATTCCAGCAATATTCTTTGCAAAATAGAAATACTATTCATCAAACTCATATGGAAGTGTAAAGGATTCCACATAGCCAAAACCTCTTGATAAAGAAGAATGAAGTTGGAGAACCCACACTTCCAGATTTTAAAACTAATTACAAAGCTATAGTAATAAAAAAAAAAGCATGGTACTGGCACAAGGACAGATGTTTAAACAAAGCAGAATTTACAGTTCAGAAATTAACCCATGCATCTAATGTTTTTTTATTTACTTTTTAACATTTATTTATTTTTATTTATTTATTTATTTATTTTTATTTTTGAGAAGGGTACTATTACCACTGGGTGTATGGGTAGGGAGTATTGGAGTTCTCTGTATTGATTTTGCATTATTTTTGCAACTGTATGCCAGTATACAAAATTAAAAGCTAGACCATCAAGCAGGCCTATCCTGAACAACCTAGTAGTTTCTTGCCCTAAGGAAGCTTAGTGCCTGGCTATCCTAGCAGATTGATTGGGACAACTTGGAAAATAAGAATACTATATAATATTCTAGAAAATATAATGGAAAGATCTCTAGGAACAGGCAAAGGGAAACTAAAATTTTTGTTTTAAAATCACTGATTGTATGACATTTCATTACTCAACATCCTTGAGCTTTTACTTCTTCATGTGGTAATGGTAATAGGAATATCTGTCTCTCAAAGTTACACTAGTGACAAAATGGTACACCCAACTGCCTAGCACATAGTATGCTTTAAACAAATGTTGCTTTCCTTCTCTTCTCACATGATAATCATTCCCCAGAGATATGGTCTCATAAAAATTAATTTTAAATTACTATGGAAAGTAGAAAGGAGGCAGTCAAAATAAAAACAACTACATATAGAAAGCAGAGATAGTTAATGAATAGCAAATCAAAATTTTATCACATTTAGAAATCTGAATTGTGTTAGATTTATTGATCTGGTGTCATGATTATTTAATAACATTCATTCTATACAATAAGGCCTTCATTTGTTTTATATATTGCTATATGTTTGTAAGTATAGCAATCATTTAATTGAATTTTTTAATGTTAGATTAATAGTGCAGAGTATGTAGGCTGAAAAACTGACCACCAGCTATAGCTGATAAGTAATGGACTCGACCAGGAAAACAATCAAACAAACAACAAACTGAAAACAACCTGCAAGGCAGGAGATGGTTCTACTTAGAATGCAAAGAGTCATCCAGACCAGAGGCTCTGAAGTCAGAATTAGTTTTTTAGCAAGTAGCACATTTTGAAATCACAAAACTATTAAAGAAGCTTGGAATATTTTTGACCTAACTAATGTGTGTAATCAAATGGAATACCTGTTCACAAATGTGTCAGTAGCACCTTTGCTACTAAGAATTATTTATTAGTTCCTTTGTGATCTTGATTACAATTTAGTTAAAAATGGACACTTCCATCCAAATTTTACAACAGTGTTAATGTCTTGTTAAAATACAGAAAATTAACTATGTCACCTTTCATTGTAATAGGAGGTCATTTAATAACTGTTTTTTCTTAATGTAATTTCACAAATAAAATATGAAATTATATGAATTTTAAATGAAAAATATATGAGAAAAATAGATAATATAATCACACATACTTTGGGAAAATGATAGAAAAGATTCTTATTGCTATGATATTTAGTTTTACTAAATTTTGCATCATATCCCCAAATTAAATATTTACTAAAATATCACAGTTACAATCCAAGCAAAAGTATTCTATATTTGTGTTCATATGACTTGACTTACAGAAAGCAACCAAAAATGTACTGAATATAAGAATTAGGCTTATCTTCTGTACAATGTAATTTGCATGTCCTTTAAAATAGTGAACTAAGAAATAACATCTGGACCTATTAGCTGCATTCAGGAAACATTTCCTTGGCTAAGCATCTTAATTACTCAACCAAAAATTTAATTTTCAGACCATTAGTGTACTACTCAAAAAAGTAAGGCTTTGTTCCACTGAAAGAGTTAATCCTGTTTGCAGAGAAATTTAAGCACTGGGAACTTTGGCTCATTGATTACCAGAGCTTAGATTAATTATTGCAGAAAGCCAGCATTGGTGAGTTTAAGGGAAGAACAACTCAAAAAGTTAAAGTGCAATTATAAGGGACTATTAAAGCACCATTTACCCTTGAGATTTCTGATTGAATTAGAGTTTTATCCTAAAACAACTGAATATTGCCCATTAAAAATGTTTTATGCTGGAATTGTCTGGATTTTCCAACACTCTATCACTCACATGAATATCAGAAGACTTTTCTAGTCTCAAGACTTATATTTACATGTTTCCAATGTAAATATCAAGAAAGCATAAGTGTTTCAGGGCCTTGGTTTAATGAATCCATAGTTAATATCTATTCTAATGAAGCTATGATCATTGCTTTTAAATGATAGCCTCTAAAAGTAAAACAATTCAGAAAGAAAAACTCAAGTTATTATTTTGTGCTGATTCCTTAAAAATATTACTGGAATGTCATTCCTCAACATTGTTTTTAATATTGAGATAATTATAGATTCAAATACAGTTGTAAGAAATAAAACAAAGATATCCCTTGTACATTTTTCCCAGTTTCACCCAATGTTAACACTTTGCAAAATTATATCATAGTATCATAATCAATATATTGACAATAGTTTAATCTACAGAACTTACACATATTTCTCCAGTTTTATTCATTTGTTGGCATGCACATTGGTGTATTAAGTTCTATACAATTATGTCACCTGTGTAGAGTCATGAATCTACCACCACAATCGAGACCCTAGCAATTCCATTATATCCAGGATCTCTTTCATTGCCCTTTTATAACAATATATACCTCCCAGTCCACTCCCTATCCCACCCCATCCCTAACCCTTGGGAACTACTAGTCTGTTCTCCATTTCTAAAATTTCATCATTCAGAAACGGCGCATAAAGGGAACCATAAATTATGTAACACTTGAGTTTGGCTTTTTTCTCTGCATAATTTCCTGGAAAATCAACAAGTTGTGTAGATCCATTGTTTATTACTTTTTATTGGTGAGTTGTAATCCTTTGTTTAGCCATTCACCTCTTGAAGGAAATTGGGACTGACTGCAGTTTTGAGCTATTACTAATAAAATTTCTACAAATATTTTTGTATAAATGTAAGTTTTCATTTCCCTGGGATAAATGCCCAGGAGTTCAATCATTAGGTAGTTGCAGATTTAGGTTTTTTAAGAAGGTGTTACATTCTTTTCCAGATAGACTAGCATTTTACATTCACATCAACAATGTAGGAGTAATCCAGTATCTCTGCATGTGGCCAGCATTTGGTGTTGTCACTATTTTTTTTATTATTATTTTAGCAATTCTGATAAGTGTGTAGTGATATCTCATTGTTATTTCTAATTTACATTTCCCTGAAGGCTAATGATGTTGAACATATTTTCCTGTGCTTATTTGTTCTCTATATATCTTGTTTAGTGAAATTTCTCTCCATGTATTTTGCCCATTTTTCTATTTGGAATGTTTGTTTTTTTACTCCTGAGTTTTGTATGTTCTTTATGTATTCCAGACACTTGTTCTTTGGTGGGTATGTGGTTTGAAAATATTTCATCTACATTGTAGTTTGTTTTTTCACCCTCTTAATGGTCTTTTGCAGGTTTGAAGTTTTTAGTGTTGTCAAGGTCCAATTTATCAATTTTTCCTTTTATGGATTGTGCTTTTCGTGTTAAGTCTAAGAACTCATTGCCTAGCCCTAGATAACAAGAATTTTCTTCTTCATATATTTTCTAAAAATTTCATTGATTTACACCCTATATTTAAGTCTATGATCTATTTTGAGTTTATTTATGTATAAAGGGTAAGGTTTCAGTCAAGTTTCTTTTTTTTTATTTTCTCCTGTGGATTGCCAGTTGCTCCAGCACCATTTGTTGAAAAGTTGTTGCTCAACTTTTGTTGTGTGTATAGTTGTGTATGTGCATATCCAGCACAGCACATGCGTTCATATGTGTCAATGTGTATGACTGCCTGAGACAGAGAGAAAGACATACACACAGAAAGAGAGAGAGAGAAAGAGAGAGAAAAACAGGGACAGAGAGAACCCACTCACTGATAATCATCTGACACTTTTTTTTTACTAGGGCTATTAATTCATGTTGGGAAAAACTAGAATATTCTCTCAACTGACTCATTTGATAATGTCACATTTACATGTCAGTCATCATCTCTAATCCATTAACTGAAATTTTGAGCACATTATGTAATTTAGTCCTAAAAAGTAGTATTTTTTGAAGTAAAAATTTATCATTTATAGCTAATATTCCTTCTGCCACATATGTGTCACAGATTACAAATTTTAAGAGACCATACAAAATCCTATTGGTACTTTGATACAGGTTCACTATCATTAAATAAATCCATTGCAGTAGGAACATAGATTTTAATTGATGTATGATTGATTTCTATTTTAATGGCATGATTTGCAGAGCTGACAAATATATATAATGCATTCTAAAGTATATTAATGGAAGTTTTTCAAAACTGGGAACTCAATGTCTGTTTTATAAAAGTCAAATTATAGGAAACTGTGGGAAAAATGCTGATACATAGATATGAACTTCTAAAAACAAGGTTTAAAATAATTATCTAAATTAAATTAATTGCATAATTTTATGCATCACAACCTTGTGAAATGTTCAAATTTTCTTTGAAATGGTCATTTTAGCATGAGTAATATTTTGTTTTTAAACTTGAAGTAATACCTTCAATACTGTAAGATATTATTGTACTCTAATTTAGTTACCAATTTTTACCTAGTTGCTCATTAGAGAAAAAGAAAAAAAAAAAAAAAATAGGATAGACCACAGAACAAGTAAGGTGCTGTTCCAGTTTGCCGAAGCTGCTGTTATACAAAATACCAGAAATGGATTGACTTTCATAAAGGAGATTTATTACTTTACAAGTTTACAGTTCTAAGGCCATGAAGGTGTCCAAGCTAACACAACAACCAAAGGATACCTTCACTGAAGAAAGGCCGAAGGCACTGAAACACCTCTGACAGCTGCAAAGGCACATGGTTGGTGTCTGTGGGTCATTTGCTCCTGGGTTCTGGTTTCAAAATGGCTTTCTCCAAATTATCTCTGGGCTTCTGTCTCTGTTAGCTTCTCTCACTCAGCCCCTGTGCATCCTTACTTGTTCTCCCAAGGTGTTTCTCTCTAAGAGTCTGGGGGTCCTCTCTTAGTTTCTCTGGGGCAAACTCTGGGCTTCATCTCTTACCTTATCATCTCCAAACATATTTCTGTCTGCCTCTCCAAACATCTGGGTCTGTGTCAGCTCCTTAGGTCTCTTAAGAACTCCAGTAAACTAATCAGACCCACCTTATATGGGTGGGGTCACACCTCGATGGAAAATATCTAATCAAATGATTCCACCCATAATAAATCTGCACCCCAGAGTAGGTCAAAAGAACATAATCTTTCCTGGGGCACACAACAGTCTCAAAACAGAAGAGACATCATTAGAAATATTTTATTTTAGTTCAGACACTTTGATAACTAAATAGCACTCTAGTGTCTTAACAAATATTAATGGAGTACCCTATGCACTGAGAAGATTTAAATTTTTATATTTGGATAGATTAAACAAAAAATCTTTTTTACTTTTTGAAAATATTTTTGGGATCATTTCATATGCTGCTACTGATTCTATTTATGTCTCTGTTAAAGTATTTTTTTCCCATGATCCAAGCAAGTTTATATTTTCCCAATAAGAAAATGATGTACCTAAGCTTCATAAATGACACCTCCCATATCATCAATAAAAATGATGTACATCTTGTTGTGGAGCTATTCAGCAAACAATTCTCAGAAATCACCTTTATTACAGGCATAAACAGATGTTTTACTCCCTCTTTTGGATGTCAGATTTACACAAAGAACAACCAGGTACTCCCAAGAATCATATTAAAAGAACATTAGTTTGGATGATATTCCACACAATATGTATGATGTCTATTAAAAAATATTTTTAAATCCTTTTGATAATTGACTTGTCAAAAATACTAAAGGATCTGAGTACTCATATGTAAAAAGAAGTCCCAATGCAGCCTATATCCTATTTAAGAAGTTATAATACTCCGTGAACAACAAAACAAAGGCAAAAAGAATTGAATTTATCTATCTTGCACTTACTTTTGTAAACTATTCCATTGTCTGAAATTATAAAGGGGATATATATTATAACACTGCAAACGAATCAGTTTGATTTTTCTTCTTTACTTCTATTAAACCATGTATAGTTCCTTCTGGAACCACCTGACAGCCAGGACTCTCAATTCACTTAGTCTGACTTACCTTAGTCCTAACCAAGTCCCATTTGTTTGTTTCTCTAACTGAACTCTGATCTCTTTTTCAGCTTTTTTAATAGTTGCTGTATGGGGTAATGCCAACATTCATAGCTGCTAAACTCTGGCTCAGAGTCTCAGGTGTCACACAGATACCCGAAGTTCCAGAACCAACCAGGTTATACGGAAACAGCTCAACATCTCAGAATTTAGAAATAGCCGTTACAACTCAGGAATGGATGTGACTGCTCTAAGAGCTTACAATCGAGGAACCTTTACAATAAACCTTCCCCTGATAACCTCAGATTTAATTCTCACAGTTTGCACATTATAGTTAGTCCATATTAGTGAGACATTATAATGTTTGTTTTTTCACTTCAGGCTTATTTTACTCAAAATACTGTCTTCAAGGTCCATTCACCTAGTTGCATACCTCACAACTATATTCCTTCTTGCTGCCACTGAACATTCCATTGTATACATACATCACAGTTCACCATTCTGCTTACAAGTCGTTCCCTTAGGCCACCTCCAACCATTGAAAATTGTTAATACTGCTGCCATAAATGCCAGGGTGCAAATATACATCTGTGCCCCTAATCTCAGTTCTTCCAAGTATATACCCAATAACGGGGCTGCAGGACCATATGGCAATCCCAGAGTTAGCTTCCTTTGGAACAACTACACTGCCTTCCAGATGGCTGCACCATTCTACTTCCCCACTAACAGGGAATAGATACATACCTCTTTCCACATTTCCTCCAATACCTGTATCCCTTTGTTTATTTATTTTAAACAGTCTTATTCATACACCATACTATCCATCCTAAGTAGACAATCAATGATTTCAGCATAATGACATACTAATGCATTCACCACCATAGTCTATATGATGACATTTCCATTCCCACCCAGGGAATTCCTGATATTGTTGCAAGCATTGGGGACTACAAGTTTAGTAGGGTGAGCCCTTGATCTTTGGGCTTGCCCTTCTGGAGTGTGTTACTGCAAAGGAGAAGCTAAGCCTATCTATAATTGTGTCTTAAGTTTTGCCGTCAGAGAACGTTTTTTGTTGTTCGGATGTGGCTTCTCTCTCTAAGCCAACTCTGAACATAAACTCCTTCCCCTCCCCGCTAGAGGGGACATGACTCCCAGGGGTGTGCCAGGACCTGGCATTGCAGGATTGAGAAAACCCTCTTGACCAAAAGGGGGAAAGAGAGATGAAACAAAATAAAAGTTTCAGTGACTGAGAGATTTCAAATGGGGCCAAGTGGTCATTCTGAAAGTTATTCTTACATAGATACCCCTTTTTGTTTTTAGTGTATTAGAATATCTAGAAGGAAATTCTGAATCTGTTGAACTGCAATCCAGTATCCTTGATTCTTGAAGACAATCATATAACTATATAGCTTATATTGTGTGGCTGTATAATTGTGAAAAACTTGTAACACACAGAGGAATAGAAAAATGGGACAAAAAGTAAATTAATAATGGGAGAGATGGAAGGGTATGGGAAGTTATGGGTGTTCATTTTTACTTTTATTTTTATTTGTATTCTTATTTTTATTTTGTTGAAGTAATGGAAAGTTTCAAAAATTGATTATGGTGATGAATGTACAATTATATGATGATCCTGTGAATAATTGACTGTACACTTTGGCTGATTGTATGGTATATGAGTATAGCTCAATAAAATTGCATGAACAACTACAATGAGTTAGCATTGAATCTAAACTCATAGTTTATTTTCAAAGATAGAAACTCTTTGAATACTTGTTCAAAAAATTTAGTAGATGGAAATGAACCATTTTGTCTTGTTGATGCCTTGAGTTGGACATGTTCATGGCCTCAGAAGTGAAAATTCGTAAGCTAATAAATCCCCGTTGTTAAAAACAGTCCATTTCTGGAATATTGCATTTTGTCTTGAGCAAACCAAAACAGCCTCCTTTTTTACAGTGGAAGGAAGGTTATTGTGACTATACATGTCTACTCAGCGTAATCAATTTTATGAAGGAGTGTTTATCATATGTAAATGTATAAGACATTCAGTCTACTTATAAATTTATCATAAAGTTATGCTATCGTGTAGAAAATGAATGTACACAAAGATTAATTGTAACATTGTATAAAATACCATATTTTAGGGAAAATATAGATGTCTATTTATAGGTAACAAGTTAAGTAAACAATAGAGCATCCATAAAATATACTACATAGACAATAAAAATATAAAAATAATAAAGTGGACCTTTGTGCCAATATGTAATAATTAATGAGAAAACAAATTTAAATGCTTATATGTGCATTTAATTTCCCATATAATACCCTGAAATGACTCTGTGCACAAACTTTATATATAGAAATGACAACTAGATATATCAATGTGGATATTTAATTGGCATTTCAAAATCTGTGTTAAAAGTTGAAATCTTAATTCCTTCTCTCAAATAGACACAATCGTTTTATTCCCTGCTAGATATCAGAAGAGTTATCCACCTAGTAAGCTTGAGACAAAACCTCAGGGAATTAACCTTGATTTTCTCCTTTTCTCTCACATTTCATGCTCAATAGATCAGTAAATTCTATCAGATCTACTTCCAAATATTTACCAAATATAGCCACTTTATCTTCAATGCTACCATTATAGTAGAAGCCGAGATAAGTTATTGCCTTGGTTGCTATACTTTGCTGTCTACCTAGTACAGTGTAGAATGCCATTATAAACACTAATGAGATAACATTGCTACTCCGCTTAAAACTTTTCCAATGGATTATAGTAGAATAAAATATATATTCACTACCATGGCTTTCATTCATGTTCATTATATTTACCTGATTAATTGTCCTTATTATTATCACGTCCCTCTTTATCATAGGTAATACTGTGTAATGAAGTAAATCTTTCTGCTATTAATAGCCAGCTTATGCATAGCATTTTCATTATATATATAATTATATATACTCAACTATTTAGTTGCAACTTATCTGTGTATTTATATTGATAGTTGTCTGCTATAGGCATATAGTTGTTTGGTGCATCCTTCTTGAGCCATTCTATAAATCTATTCTCTTTGCATTGGTGTGTTCAGACCATTATCATTTAATGTCACATAGGTTTAGATTTACTTCTATCATTTTTGTTTTTGTTCCTTGTTTCACTTTTTCCAGTTAATTTTTCAATATTTCATTTTTAATTTATTGATTAGATGTTTGCTATTTATCTCTGAATATATATGTTATACATTCAGTCTACTTATAAATTTATCGTAAGGTTATGCTATCATGTGTGCAAAATGAACGTACATGAAGATTGATTGTAACATTGTATAAAATACCATATCTTTGGGAAAATATAAATGTTTATTTGTAGGTAACAAGTTAAGTAAACAATAGATACATATATATATAGTGATTATATATATAGTGATTATGCTAGAAATTGCAATTTATGTATCTAATGTTAGGATAAATATTGTTCTACTTCTTGTGACATTTAGCAAAAAATAAAGCTCTTTGATTCCTTCACCCATACCACTCCCTTTTATGTCATAGTTATCATATATATTACATCGGACATAATATATTATTTTCCTTTACATAGTAATAGACACTTTTAGAACTTGAGGGAAAAAAATGCTTTTTATATATGCACAAATATTTATCATTTTGAATGTTCTCAATATATTCCTGAATATTGAGGTCCCCCTGAGGGATCATTTTCCTTTAGCCAGGACTTCTTTTAGCATGTTTCATAGTTCAGGTTCTGTTGGGGACAAATTCTTTTATGCTTCCCTTCATTTGAAAATGTCTTTATACTTTAATATTTTGCATAGGCTCTTTTAACTGGATGTACAATTTTGGTTTGACAAAATTTTGTTTCAGAACTTTAAAAATTTCTCTTGGTATCCAGGGTTTCAGACGTGGTACCCATTGTTATTTGAATCATTATATCCCATTTTTGGTTTGCTGAGCTCCTCAAATAAGCCAATTACTTCTATTACCAAATTTGGGAAGGTTTCATTCATTATCTTTTCAAATATATGTGTTTGAAATATGTGTGTGTGTGTGTGTGTGTGTCCCTCCATTCTTGGAACTAAATTTCAGCAAAGATATCATAAAATAACACACACACACATATCCCAATTTCTTTCGCCTCTCATTCTTGGACTCTAATGATAAGAATGTTAGACCTTTTGATATTTTCCCACATGCTTTTGACTTTTCCTTTTTTATCATTTTTTTCCTCATTGTTCTTCAGATGAGATACTATTGATCTACCTTGAAGTTCACCCTTTCTTCCCTCTGCATCTCTATTTTGCAATATAGCCCATCTAGAAAACTTAAAAAAAAAAATAAATACCAGACATAGTTCTTTTCTCAGTTCTGAAATATCTATTTATTTTTATAGTTTCTATTTTTCTGCAAATATTTTCTACCATGTTATTCATTTCAAATGTGGTTTTCTTTACCACATGGAGTATAATACCTGCTTCAAAGTCTTTGATCATTCTAACCTTAAGGTCATTTTAAGATTGGAATATGCTCATAGTCTTTCTCTTGAGAAAGGGTTACACTTTCCTGTTTCTTTGTTGTCTTCTAATTTTGAGTTGTGCCTTGGGCATTTTGAATGTTATGCTGTAAAGTGTCTGGGTTCTGTTATAATCCTCTGGAGAATGTTGGTGTCTTCATTTTAGCAGGCAATCAATACAGTGAAGTTATACAGTAAGCTTTGTCCAGCTTTCTTTGGATGATGGTTCAAATCTCAACAGTACTCCAAGCCTAAGCTAAGATTTCTGTGAGTCTGTCCTTGCATACAGAGCTCAGGAGTTTAAAATGAGACTTTTACAAGTTCATACACAGAATTAGGATATCTCATTCTTCAGCTTTCTGCCTTTCAGGGATTCTACCTCATTATCTAGGTCACAAAGTCTCCTTCTCTATTTCCTATGGCCAAAAAGACAGTGGGTTCTATTTGAGTTTTAGCATCCCTACTCCCTATTATCTCATTCTGCAACTGGAGCCAGAACTCAGCCCAAACTGCAAGAGAAAAAAATAGAGAGGGAGAAGGAAAAAGAGAAACACACAGGGATGGTGGTGGAGGGGAAGAACACTTCCGTTTTTCATTAAAGTTTGGTTCTTTCTCAAATGTCACTTCCTTGGAGACAGTGCCACTAATTATTCTATCTACTAATACTACTCTCATTATTATATCCGTTTGTTATTTCTTAATTGTATTTTTCACTGTCAAATCATTTTGTTTTTTTCATTTGTTTACATGTTTATTTCACTAGAATGCTACCGTCATGAGGGAAGGAATACTATATCTTATTCATTGTTTTACATAGAGCACTTAGAATAAAACAAGTTCGTAGAAGTGTCAAAAACTATTAGTAGTCAATAAATATTTCTGAAAGTTGAATAAATTAAGAGGAAAGTGAGGAGGTACAAAACATATGTAAATGTGTTCAACAAATTATTTTCTTTTCTCTATCTATGCATATATATAAAGATAGAAAGCTATAAAAATAAATACAGGTTTACTGTTTATTTTCTGATACCTTTGCTGAAATTTACCTTCATGAATGTAGGCATGTTTGTTTGTTACTGATATATCTCAAATCCTAAAAATAGAGCTGGAAAACAGTATGTTCAAGAATGGTTTTCAGGAATGAAAGAATATATGTACACAAAATGACACTTTTTTATGCATAGATATTGTATTACTTTCCTATAGCAGTGTAACAAATTACCAAAATTTAGTGACTTAAAACAAAACAAATTTATTTTCTTGTAATCCTGGAGATTAGAAACCTGAAATACATTTTAACAGGTCTAAAACCAAGGTGTCAGCAGATTTTCATTCCTTCTGCAGGTTCCAGTGGGGAACCAGTTTCCTTGTCTTTTCTAGCTTTGAGAGAGGCCTCATGTAATTCTTGGTTAGTATCTTCAAATAGCTCTCTGACCACACTTAGACTTCCAAGCTCCCTTTTCCCATTTAAGGACGCTTATGATTACATTGTGCCCACCTAGATAATCCATGATCATCTCATTAGTTTGAAGTCAGCTGATTAGCAATCTTAATTGTATCTGAAACTTTATTTCCCCCTTGCCATGTAACAAAATGTATTTACAGGTTATGGAGATTAGGACATGAACATCTTTGGAAGGACATTAATCTGCTTATCACAGTCATTTTCTAACGTAACTCAAGCAAGAAAACAAAATGTTATGTCTTTAATAAAGCAATCAATTGATGTAAGAATTGAAATGTGAATAAAAGGAAAAAATCACAATTTAGTTGGTATTTTATTGCATTTAGTTGGTATTTTATTGCATTTAGTCCATTCACTGTCTTAAAGATTTAAAGTACCTTTACATAATACCTGGATGCAGTGTAGAGTATGTATAAACTATATAGACATTCTAAGTGCTCTCTTTCATTACGACTAGTTAAAAAGTGGGGAGAAAAGCAATTCAATGAGTTAAATAGCAATATTTACCATTTTTATTGAATTGACAGGTATTTCATTGCAATAGCTAATCAATCAATCTGTTAATTTGGCATCAGGTATAAACAGACTAAAAAGATTTTTTGTTTTCAATCAAAGGAAATTTTTAGTGAAGTTCTGTGAGGTAAAAGTTATTAAAATTTTATTAAAGATGGCATTATGATAAAAAGAGTTTGGGCAATTTATCCAAGGTCAAGATATGAAGCAAGAAATACATATCAATGTTAACAGCAACTTTAGAATTTACTGACTATTAAAATAGTATTGTACCTCTATCAATACATCCCAATGCATCTTTATTGCTACTTTCTTAATTTAGAAATTAAAAAATATTTATAATCTCTCCTTTTCTCTTGCTGTCACTATTCTCATCAGTGTAGCTATAATCTTATTTATATCCCTCAAAGTATGCCAATAGCACTGTCATCACGGTTCTTTGTTAAACTAATATTTTACATTATTGTATCCTTTACTTTAAAATTCCCTCAGAAGTGTACTTTTTTTTTTCAGTTAGATAGTGAAACTGATGAACTGGAAGTAACTAAAAATATTCACCAAAATGCTAATGCATACACTCAATATTTTCTATATTACATACATCTCTAAATCTTTTAGGTTGTAAATAAAGTTGTAATGGAGCCTACATTTCTTGTGTGCCCAGTGAACTGTTCATTCTATATTTCCAAAAATTATCACACATATTAATTAACATGTTTAATATTGAACAGACTACTATATCATTTATTCAGGTTTTATTCATATCAGTATATCATGGTTGCTGAGCTTCTCCATCAGCAGGGGTATCTGTAAATAATGCTGACCAAGGGTCATGTCACCAGAGGAGGCCACATATAAGCACAGACGCAAACATGTGTGGGTGGAATATGAGGTTAGAATTAGTTTCTGGTTAGCAAAGGGCACAAATACATGTGATAAAAAGCAGAAATGGGCGGGACTGAGGCAGTGCATCTCACAATAATTTCCCTTAATCTCAGAGTCCCCAGTGGATACATGTATTGGCAGAGTAGAGGGTGTGATAGATTTTCTAAACTTGTTTTTCAACATATGCAATATTTTTTCCTCTTTAATGTTTATCTTTTTGTATCAGCTTTATTAGGACATAATTTCTGTACCATAAAAAGCACCAATTAAAGTATACAATTCAATGGCATTGAATATTCATGGAGTTTTACAAACATCACCATGATCAATTTCAGAGTATTTTCGTCATCCCAAAGCAATCACTTGCATATCAGCTGTCACTTCCCATATCACCAAATCCCCAAGCCTAGGCAAACACTAGGATATACCATGTTTTTGTTACCCAATCATTTGATGGACATTTTCCCAGTTTCCACTTTTTAGTTATGAATAATGCTGCTTTAAACATTTTATACAAGTTTTTTTGGGTGACATAATGTTTTCATTTCTTTTTGCTGTATACCTAGGAGTGGGATTGATGGGTCATATGTTAACTGTATGGTTTAACCTTTTGAATAGCTGCTAGACACTCCTGCAAATAGACTATATAATTTACATTCCCTCCAGCAATGTATGGTGTTTCAAAGTTCTCCACATTCTTACCAACACCTGTCTTTTTGATCCAGTCATTCCAGTGATTTTGTTTTGTTTTGTATTCCCCTAAACACTGATGAAGTTGAGAATCTTTGCATGTGCTTACTGCACTTATAATATTTTCTGGGAGAAATGACTTTTCAGATCCTTTGTGAATTTATAATTGGTTTGTCTTTATATTGTTGAGTTGAGAACAGTTATTTGTATAGTCTAGCTACAAATCTCTTTTGAGAGATGATTTGGAAATATTTTCTCTGAATCTGTGGGTTGTCCTTTCAGATTCTTGAAGGTTTCCTTTGAGCACTAGGCCTTTGATTTTGCTGAATTCCAATACAACTTTTTTCTTTTGTTGCTCATGCATTAGGTGTCATATATAGGAATCTTTTGCCAAATTTAAGGTTTGGAAGATTCACCCCTATGTTTTCTTCTAAGAATATTAGAGTTTTCACACTTATATTTAGATCTTTGATACATTATGAGTTCATGTTTGCATGTAGTTCCAAATTCTTTCCTTTGCATGTCGATAAACAGTTGTCTCAGCACCGTATTTTTTATTTTTATTTTTTTTGATCTTCATTTTATTGAGATATATTCACATACCACGTAGTCATACAAAACAAATCATACTTTCGATTGTTCACAGTACCATTACATAGTTGTACATTCATCACCTAAATCAATCCCTGACACCTTCATTAGCACACACACAAAAATAACAAGAATAATAATTAGAGTGAAAAAGAGCAATTGAAATAAAAAAGAACACTGGGTACCTTTGTCTGTTTGTTTCCTTCCCCTATTTTCTACTCATCCATCCATAAACCAGACAAAGTGGAGTGTGGTCCTTATGGCTTTCCCAATCCCATTGTCACCCCTCATAAGCTACAATTTTATACAACTGTCTTTGAGATTCATGGGTTCTGGGTTGTAGTTTGATAGTTTCAAGTATCCACCACCAGCTACCCCAATTCTTTAGAACCTAAAAAGGGTTGTCTAAAGTGTGCGTAAGGGTGCCCACCAGAGTGACCTCTCGGCTCCTTTTGGAATCTCTCTGCTACTGAACCTTATTTCATTTCATTTCACATCCCCCTTTTGGTCAAGAAGATGTTCTCCGTCCCACGGTGCCAGGTCTACATTCCTCCCTGGGAGACATATTCCACGTTGCCAGGGAGATTCACTCCCCTGGGTGTCTGATCCCATGTAGGGGGGAGGGCAGTGATTTCACCTTTCAAGTTGGCTTAGCTAGAGAGACAGGGCCACATCTGAGCAACAAAGAGGCACTCGGGAGGAGGCTCCCAGGCACAACCATAGGGAGGCCTAGCCTCTCCTTTGCAGCAACCGTCTTCCCAAGGGTAAAACCTATGGTAGAGGGCTCAACCCATCAAACCACCAGTCCCCTATGTCTGTGGTCATGTTAGCAACCATCGAGGTGGGGTAGGCCAATACCCCTGCATTCTCCACAGGCTCCTCAATGGGGGCACTACATCTTTTTTTCCTTGTTTTTCTTTTTTTTTTTTTTAACTTTCCCTTCTTTGTTAAATCAACTGTATGAAAAAAAAGTTAAAAAGAAAACAAACATACAATAAAAGAACATTTCAAAGAGACCATAACAAGAGACTAAGAAAAAGACAACTAACCTAAGATAACTGCTTAACTTCCAACATGTTCCTACTTTACCCCAAGAAAGTTACCTAATATAGCAACATTTCTGTGAACTTGTTCCTACTATATCCATCAGAAATTAACAGACCATAGTCATTCCTGGGCATCCCCAGAACGTTAAATAGCTTATCTGTTCTTCTTGGATTATTGTTCCCCCTTCTTTAATTGCTCTCTATCGCTAGTTCCCCTACATTCTACATTATAAACCATTTGTTTTACATTTTTCAAAGATCACATTAGTGGTAGCATATAATATTTCTCTTTTTGTGCCTGGCTTATTTCGCTCAGCATTATGTCTTCAAGGTTCATCCATGTTGTCATATGTTTCACGAGATCGTTCCTTCTTACTGCCACGTAGTATTCCATCGTGTGTATATACCACATTTTATTTATCCACTCATCTGTTGAAGGACATTTGGGTTGTTTCCATCTCTTGGCAATTGTGCATAATGCTGCTATGAACATTGGCGTGCAGATATCTGTTCGTGTCACTGCTTTCCGATCTTCCGGGTATATACCGAGAAGTGCAATCGCTGGATCGAATGGTAACTCTATATCTAGTTTTCTAAGGAACTGCCAGACTGACTTCCAGAGTGGCTGAACCATTATACAGTCCCACCAACAATGAATAAGGCTTCCAATTTCTCCACATCCCCTCCAGCATTTCTAGTTTCCTGTTTGTTTAATGGCAGCCATTCTAACCGGTGTTAGATGGTATCTCGTTGGGGTCTTAATTTGCATCTCTCTAATAGCTACTGAAGCTGAACATTTTTTCATGTGTTTCTTGCCCATTTGTATTTCCTCTTCAGAGAACTGTCTTTTCATATCTTTTGCCCATTTTATAATTGGGCCATCTGTACTATTGTCATTGAGTTGTAGGATTTCTTTATATATGCAAGATATCAGTCTTTTGTCAGATACATGGTTTCCAAAAATTTTTTCCCATTGAGTTGGCTGCCTCTTTACCTTTTTGAGAAATTCCTTTGAGGTGCAGAAACTTCTAAGCTTGAGGAGTTCCCATTTATCTATTTTCTCTTTTGTTGCTTGTGCTTTGGGTGTAAAGTCCAGGAAGTGGCCGCCTAATACAAGGTCTTGAAGATGTTTTCCTACATTATCTTCTAGGAGTTTTATGGTACTTTCTTTTATATTGAGACCTTTCGTCCATTTTGAGTTAATTTTTGTGTAGGGTGTGAGGTAGAGGTCCTCTTTCATTCTTTTGGATATGGATATCCAACTCTCCCAGCCCCATTTGTTGAAAAGACCATTATGACTCACTTCAGTGACTTTGGGGGCCTTATCAAAGATCAGTCTGCCATAGAACTGAGGGTCTATCTCTGAATTCTCAATTCGATTCCATTGATCTATATGTCTATCTTTGTGCCAATACCATGCTGTTTTGGCAACTGTGGCTTTATAATAAGCTTCAAAGTCAGGGAGTGTAAGTCCTCCCACTTCGTTTTTCTTTTTTAGAGTGTCTTTAGTAATTCGAGGCATCTTCCCTTTCCAAATAAATTTGATAACTAGCTTTTCCAAGTCTGCAAAGTAGGTTGTTGGAATTTTGATTGGGATTGCATTGAATCTGTAGATGAGTTTGGGTAGAATTGACATCTTAATGACATTTAGTCTTCCTATCCATGAACATGGAATATTTTTCCATCTTTTAAGGTCCCCTTCTATTTCTTTTAGTAGAGTTATGTAGTTTTCTTTGTATAGGTCTTTTACATCTTTGGTTAAGTTTATTCCTAGGTACTTGATTTTTTTAGTTGCTATTGAAAATGGTATCTTTTTCTTGAGTGTCTCTTCAGTTTGTTCATTTCTAGCATATAGAAACATTACTGACTTACGTGCATTAATCTTGTATCCCGCTACTTTGCTAAATTTGTTTATTAGCTCTAGTAGCTGTATCGTCGATTTCTCAGGGTTTTCTAGATATAAGATCATATCATCTGCAAACAATGACAGTTTTACTTCTTCTTTTCCAATTTGGATGCCTTTTATTTCTTTGTCTTGCTAGATTGCCCTGGCTAGCACTTCCAGCACAATGTTGAAAAACAGTGGTGACAGCGGGCATCCTTGTCTTGTTCCTGATCTTAGAGGGAAGGCTTTCAGTCTCTCACCATTGAGTACTATGCTAGCTGTGGGTTTTTCATATATGCTCTTTATCATGTTGAGGAAGTTTCCTTCAATTCCTACCTTTTGAAGTGTTTTTATCAAAAAGGGATGTTGGATTTTGTCAAATGCTTTTTCAGCATCTATTGAGATGATCAATTGATTTTTCCCTTTTGACTTGTTAATGTGTTGTAATACATTGATTGATTTTCTTATGTTGAACCATCCTTGCATGCCTGGAATGAACCCCACTTGGTCATGGTGTATGATTTTTTTAATGTGTCTTTGGATTCGATTTGCAAGTATTTTGTTGAGGATTTTTGCATCTATATACATTAGGGAGATTGGCCGGTAGTTTTCCTTTTTTGTAGCATCTTGGCCTGGTTTTGGTATTAGATTGATGTTAGCTTCATAAAATGAGTTAGGTAGTGTTCCATTTTCTTCAATGTTTTGAAAGAGTTTGAGTAAGATTGGTGTCAGTTCCTTCTGGAAAGTTTGGTAGAATTCCCCTGTGAAGCCATCTGGCCCTGGGCATTTATTTGTGGGAAGATTTTTGATGACTGATTGGATCTCTTTGCTTGTGATGGGTTGGTTGAAGTCTTCTATTTCTTCTCTGGTCAGTCTAGGTTGTTCATATGTTTCCAGGAAATTGTCCATTTCTTCTACATTATCCAGTTTGTTGCCATACAGATGTTCATAGTATCCTCTTATAATTTTTTTTTTCTTCAGGATCTGCAGTTATGTCACCTTTTTCATTCATTATTTTGTTTATATGGGTCTTCTCTCTTTTTGATTTTGTCAGTGTAGCTAGGGGCTTGTCAATCTTGTTGATCTTCTCAAAGAACCAACTTTTGGTGATATTTATCCTCTCTATTGTTTTTTTGTTCTCTATGTCATTTATTTCTGCTTTAATCCTTGTTATTTCTTTTCTTCTACTTGGTTTAGGATTGGTTTGCTGTTCATTTTCTAGCTTCTTCAGTTGATCCATTAGTTCTTTGATTTTGGCTCTTTCTTCCTTTTTAATATATGTGTTTAGTGCTATAAATGTGCCCCTTAGCACTGCTTTTGCTGCATTCCATAGGTTTCGGTATGTTGTGTTCTCATTTTCATTCATCTCTATATATTTAGCAAGTTCTCTTGCTATTTCTTCTTTAACCCACTGATTGTTTAGGAGTGTGTTGTTTAACCTCCAGGTATTTGTGAATTTTCTAAGTCTCTGATCGTTATTGACTTCTAATTGTATTCCATTGTGGTCAGAGAATGTGCTTTGAATAATGTCAATCTTTTTAAATTTATTGAGGCTTGTTTTATGTCCCAGCATATGACCTATTCTGGAGAAAGTTCCTTGAGCACTAGAAAAGTATGTGTATCCTGGTGATTTGGGATGTAATGTCCTGTATATGTCTGTTAAATCTAATTCATTTATCAGATTGTTTAGGTTTTCAATTTCCTTATTGGTCTTCTGTCTGGTTGATCTATCTATAGGAGAGAGTGATGTGTTGAAGTCTCCCACAATTATTGTGGAAACATCTATTGCTTCCTTTAGTTTTGCCAGTGTTTCTCTCATGTAATTTGTGGCACCTTGATTGGGTGCATAGACATTTACGATTGTTATTTCTTCTTGTTGAATTGCCCCTTTTATTAGTATGTAGTGGCCTTCTTTGTCTCTCAAAACATCCCTGCATTTAAAGTCTATTTTATCTAAGATTAATATTGCTACACCTGCTTTCTTTTGGCTGTAGCTTGCATGAAATATTTTTTCCATCCTTTCACTTTCAGTTTCTTTGTGTCCCTGTGTCTAAGATGAGTGTCTTGTATGCAACATATTGATGGTTCATTTTTTTTGATCCATTCTGCGAATCTATATCTTTTAATTCGGGAGTTTAATCCATTTACATTCAACATTGTAACCGTGAAGGCATTTCTTGAGTCAGCCATCTTATCCTTTGGTTTATGTTTGTCATATTTTTCCCCTCTCTGTATTAATATCCTTTATTGTACCCATACCAAATCTCTTTACTACTGAACCTTTCTCCAAGTCTCTCTGTCCTTTCTTTGTTTGTCTGTAGGGCTCCCTTTAATATCTCCAGTAGGGCAGGTCTCTTGTTAGCAAATTCTCTCAGCTTTTGTTTGTCTGTGAAAAATTTAAGCTCTCCCTCAAATTTGAAGGAGAGCTTTGCTGGATAAAGTATTCTTGGCTGGAAATTTTTCTCACTCAGAATTTTAAATATATCATGCCACTGCCTTCTTGCCTCCATGGTGGATGCTGAGTAGTCACTACTTAGTCTTATGCTGTTTCCTTTGTATGTGGTGAATTGCTTTTCTCTTGCTGCTTTCAGAACTTGCTCCTTCTCTTCCGTGTTTGACAGTGTGATCAGAATATGTCTTGGAGTGGGTTTATTTGGATTTATTCTATTTGGAGTTCGCTGAGCATTTATGATTTGTCTATTTATGTTGTTTAGAAGATTTGGGAAGTTTTCCCCAACAATTTCTTTGAATACTCTTCCTAGACCTTTACCCTTTTCTTCCCCTTCTGGAACACCAATGAATCTTATATTCGGATGTTTCATATTATCTATCATATCCCTGAGGTCCGTTTCGATTTTTTCCATTTTTTTCCCCATTCTTTCTTTTATGCTTTCATTTTCCATTCTGTCATCTTCCAGGTCACTGATTCGTTGTTCAACTTCCTCTAGTCTTGTACTATGAGTGTCCAGAATCTTTTTAATTTGGTCAACAGTTTCTTTAATTTCCATAATATCATCCATTTTTTTATTTAGTCTTGCAATGTCTTCTTTATGCTCTTCTAGGGTCTTCTTGATAGCCTTTGTCTCCCGTACTATGGTCTCATTTTTCATCTTTAGTTCTTTGAGTAGCTGCTCTAGGTGCTGTGTCTCTTCTGGTCTTTTGATTTGGGTGCTTGGGCTTGGGTTATCCATATCGTCTGGTTTTTTCATATGCTTCATAATTTTCTGTTGTTATTGGCCTCTTGGCATTTGCTGAACTTGATAGGGTTCTTTTAGGATTTGTAGACCAATTGAAGTCCTTATCTCTAATTTATCAGATCTACAGCTTCGTGGAGTACACTTTCTCTAACTAACCAGCAGGTGGTGTCCACGAGCCACCTGTTCTCCACAAGCCAGTTCTCCCCTGCTTAGCCTTTTTGGTGAGTGGGGGAGTGAGTCTTGTGTGGTCCAATTGGTGTACCAAGCTTGCGTGTGTAGTTGGTGTTGCCTGCCCTGTATATGGGGCGTGTTTCTGGGCAGTCAGGGAGGTGGGGGTGGCTCTAACAATCAAATCTCCCTGGTGATCCTAGAGTTTTAAAGCTGCTGCAATAGTATAATCCTTCAGTTCAGTCCTGCCACAGTTTGTCTCTGCCACTGACCCACAAGTCCTTGGTATTGGCGTATGGCTCCTGAGACTTGCAAGTGGGCCCCTCTTCCAGGCTGTGCACCCCGGGTCCTCTGTTGAGGGATGACTGTGCTATGTCACAGGTGAGTGCCGTCCCCCCAGGGCAGTTCTGGGCTGCTGGGCTGTGTAGGGAGGCTCCCAGTCTGCTGAAATGATGAAGATTTCACTGATCTCAGCAGTTCCATGTTTTCATGAGTGTTGTATGAAGTATGCCCAAAGTCAGATTGCTCTGTGGTGTCCAGTCCACACAGTTCCTGGCTTTCTACCTACTTTCCCTGAGGAGTAACTAAAACGTACAGCTCACCAGTCCGCCATCTTGCCCTGCCTCAGCATTCTTTCTTTGGTGGAAACGGTAGCAGTGGTGGCCGCTCTCCCCTCTCCTCACACAGACAATATGGTGGTGGTGGAGGAGGAGACACACGGCTCGGCGGCCAGCCGCAGGGACCAGAGCGAGGCTCATTTTTAAAGATTATTCTTTCCCCTTTGAATTATCTTTACATCCTTGTTGAAAATTAGTTAACCATATATGCCAGTTTGGATATAGTATGCTCCCAAGAAAAAGACATGATCTTTTAATCCAATCTTGTGGGATATTGGGATTGGGTTGTTTCCATGGAGATGTGACCCACTCAACTGTAAGTGCCACCTTTGGTTAGGGTGTGACCTCTGATTTAATGTTTCCATGGAAGTATGGCCCTGCCCATTGAACATGGGCCTTGGTTAGTTTACTAGAGCACTATATAAGAGCTCAGACAGAAGGAGCTTGCTGCTGCAGCTTACTGAAACATTTTGAAGACTGCCATTGAAAGCTGATGCTCTGGAGAACACCATTTTGAAACACAACCTGGTAGCAAGCAGATGCCAGCCACATGCCTTCCCAGCTAACAGAGGTTTTCTGGATGCCAATGGCCTTTCTCCAGTGAAGGTACCCTATCGTTGATACCTTACCTTTGACACTTTATGGGCTTAGAACTGTAACTTTGTAACCAAATAAACCCCCTTTACAAAAGCCAATCCATTTCTGGTGTTTTGCAAAATGGCAGCATTAACAAACCAGAACACTGTAAATGTGAAGGTTTATTTCTGAATACTAAATTCTATTCCATTGATCCACCTATCCTTATCCCTGTCTTTATTACTGCAGCATTATAGTAATTATTTAAATTAGGAAAGATGAGTCCTTCAACCTCATTCTTTTTCTTCAAAATATTTTTGGCTATACTGAATCTCTTATTTTTCCATAAAAAAAATTAGAATTAGTTTTTCAATTCCTGTGAAAAAGACTGCTGGGATTTTGATAGTGTCTTGTATAGATCAATTTTGGGAATATTGCTATCTTACACTGATAAGTCTTCAGATCAATAAACATGAGATGTCTTGCCATTATTTAGCTCTGCTTTAATTGTTCATTATCAGTGTATAAAAAGAGTTGATGTTTATATTGACCTTCTATCCTGCATAATTTTTGAATTCTTGTATTAGTTCTAATAGTTTTCTAGTGGATTCCTTAGGATTTTATATACAAGATCATGCCTTATGCAAATAAAGATATTTTAATTTTTCCTTTCACACCTGGATGCTTTATATTTCATTTTATTCTCTTATCAGTCTTGTTAGAACCTCTCTAGTACAATGTTAAATAAAATGGTGACTGTGGACATACTTGTCTTTGGCTGATATTGGGGGGAAATCATTCAGCAATTCATGACTATGTGTGATTTTAACTATGGGATTTATCAGATTGAGGAAATTTGCTTTTATTCCTAGTTTATTGAGTGCATTCTCCATAAATGCATGTGAAATTTTATCAGATGCTTTTTCTGCATCTCTTGAGGTAATCATGTTTTTCCCCCTTTATTCTATTGATACTGTATATAATATTAATTTATTTTAGAGATTAAACTCCTCTTTTGGTCGTGGTATAAAACCAACTTGATCAGTTTATAATCCTCTTATATGTTGTTGGATTCTGTGCTCCCATATTGTTTTTTTTTTTTTTTGAATTATTTTGAGTCTAAAATCATAAGAGATTTTGGTCAGTCATTTCTTTTCTTGTGATTTTTTTGTCTGGTTTTGGAATCAGGGTTCTACTGGCCTCATATAATTGGTCAGAAAGTGTCCCTCCTCTTGTACTTTTCAAGGGAGCTTGAGAAGAATTTATATGAATTCTTTTTTATATGTTTGGAAGAATCCACCAGTTAAGCCATCAAATAATGGATTTTTCTTTTTGGGAAGCTTTAAATAGTTGTGTCAATAACTTCTTATAAGTTTACTCAGATTTTCTATTTCTTTTTGAGTCAATTTTGGTATTTTGTGTCTTTCCTAGAAATTTGGCCATATCCTCTCAAGTATCTAATTTTTGGCATTCCACTATTTGAAGTATTCCCTTATAATTATTTTTTACTTCCATAAGTTTAGTAGCAATGTTCGCTCTTTCATTACTGATATTGGTTGTTCCAGTTTGCTAATGCTGCCATTATGCAAAATACCAAAAATGGATTGGCTTTTATAAAGGGGGGTTATTTGGTTACAAAGTTACAGTTCTAAGGCCATAAAAGTGTCCAAACTAAGGTATCAACAAGAGGATACCCTCACTGAAGAATGGCAATGGCATCTGGAATGTCGCTGTTAGCTGGGAAAGAACAGGCATGTGCTGGCGTCTGCTCTGGGGTTCTGGTTTCAAAATGACTTTCTCCCAAGAAGTTTCTCTATAAGCATGTGGGAGTATTCTCTTAGTTTCTCCCAGTCAAACTCTGAGCTAGCAGAAGTCTGTTTTCAATGGCTGTCTCCACCACTGAGCTCCCTCTATCTGAGCTCTTATAGGACTCCAGTGATTTAATTAAGTGCCACACTGAATGGATGGGGTAATATCCAAAGTTGGGTAAGTCACTTCTCCATGGAAACATTCAATCAAGAGGTTGTACCCTAATCAGAATGATTAATAAATCTTCCCCCACAAGATTGCACTAAAGAATATGGCTTTTTCTGAGGGAAATAACATATACAAACTGGAACATTGGTAATTTGAGTCTTCTCTTTTAATTTTGTGGTTAGTGTAGGTATAAGTTTATCAATTTTATTCATCTTTTCAGAGAGCCAAGTTTTGGTTTTGTTTATTTTCTTTTATTTTGCTATTCTCTGTTTCATTAATTTTGGCAGTAATCTTATTATTTGTTTCCTTTTCCTTACTTTAGGTTTAGTTTGTCCTTCTTTTTCCAATTTCTTAAGGTGGACATTTAAGTTATTGATTGGAGATCTTTCTTGCATTTACAGCTATATTATTTTCCTCTAAGCACTCTTTCTGCTACATTCCATAAGATTTGGTATGTATTTATGTTCATTTATATCAAAGCATTTTCTAATTTCCCTTGTAATTTCCTCTTTCACCCATTCATTAAGAGCATTTTTTTTTAATTTTTACTTTTATGAATTTATCAAATGTCTGTTACTGATTTCTAATATCATTTCACTGTAGTAGAAGACATGCTTTATATGATTCCATTCATTTTACATTTCAGTGATGCTTGATTCATGGCCTATCATTTAATCTGTCTTGGAGAATGCCCCATGTATGCCTGAAAAGAATGTGTATTCTGCTCCTATTTGTTAGAATGTTCTGTAGATGACTGTTAGGTTTGTTTGGTTGATAATTTTGTTCAAGTCTTCTGTTTCCTCATTGATTTATTTTATAGTTGTTCTATTCATTATTGAAAGCGGGATATTGAAATGTCCAACTAAAATTTTTGTCTTTTTCTCTCTTCGGTTCTGCCAATTTTCATTTATTTCTCTCCTCAATTTTGCCAGATTTTGCTTTGTTTATTTTGTGGCTTTGTTTTCGGTGTTGATATGTTCATAACTATCATTTTTTATTGGTCAGTTGACCCTCTTATCATTATAAACATGCTCCATTTTATATCTAGTAACATTTGATGCTTTAAAAAATATTTTGTTTGATGTTAGTGGAGCCTATTTTCCTATGTTTGTTATTTCCATGGTATACATTTTTCCAATATTTTTCTTTCAACTGATTTCCATCTTTGAATCTAAAGTTTGTCTTCCATAGACAGCATATAATTGGATCTTTTATTGTTTTTATCTAGTCTGATAATCTCTACATTGCTATTGGCTTCCTAAATCTAATCATATTTAATGTTGTTATTGATATAGTTGGATTTAATTTGTCATGTTATGTTTGTTTTTTCTAAATCTCAAGTTTTTCTGTTCATCTATAATCTCCTTTGCTGTTTCCTTTCCATTCAATTAATATATTCTAGCTTACTATGTTAACTTCTAAATGTTTTTTTTACTGTACACACACACCCATGCAAATACACAGAGATATGATATATGTGTAGTTTTTTGTCTTTGTGGTTGTTATGAGGCTTACCATATGCATTTTAGATTGTCAAAATCTACTTTGATTTATGCTAACAAGTCTAGTGAGGTATAGACATGTTAATTCTATATAGTTTTACTACATCTTTCCTTTATTTTGCTATTATTGTTTGTACATATTACATTAATATATGTTAAAAATTCAAAAGTACATTGTTGTAATTATTTCTCTTTTTTTGCCTGGGGATACCTTTGGCCTATTATTGTAAAATATATTGCATTTTTATATGGTATAGACCCAATGATGCCATTATATACGTGTTGTTTTACACAATTTATTTCTTTTTAAATAAATTAAGAGCAAAAAGGAAAGGAAATATGCACTCATATTGTCTATTATAATTACATTATTACCTTGCTGGTGCTCTTAGTTTTATTGTTTGGATTTGTATGAGATCATTTTCTTTCAGCCTGAAGAACATCTTTTAGTATTCCCTTTCAGACAGGTATACTAACAACAAATTCACTTAGTGTTTGCTTATCTGGAAATATCTTTATTTTTCCTTCACTTTTGAAATATAGTTTTGCTGGGTATTACATTCTTGATTGACAATTTTTGTTTAATTACTTTGAATGCCATCCCACTATCTCCTGGCCTCCATCATTTCTAATGGGAAGTCAGCTGTTTATCTTATTGGGCTTCCCTTGAACACAGTGAGTTATGTTTCCCTTACCACTGTTAACGTACAGCTTTTGACATTTTTATTTTGATGTGTCTGGGTGCGGTTCTCTTTAAGTTTATCCTAGTTGGATTTTGTTGCACTTCCTGGATGTGTAGATTAAAGTTTTGCATTAAAATTTGTGAATTTTTCAGACTTTTCTTCAAGTATTATTTTCTGCTCCTTTCTCTCTCTACTTTCTTTCTGGTGCTATAATAAGGCAAATGTTATCATGCTTAATGATGTCCCACATTTCCCTAAATCTCTTTTCTTTTTTTCTCTCTGTTCTTCACCTTTCATTATCTATATCAATCTATTTTTAAGTACATTGATTCTTTCTCCTTCCAATTCAGATCTACTCTTTTGCTCCTCTAGTGAGTATTTCCTTTTCAACTCCAGAAATTCCAAATGATTATTTTTAAAATTGCAGTCTCTTTATTGATATTCTCAACTTGATGAAACATTCATTGTCTGCCTACCTTTACATCTCCAATATGGTTTCATTTATTTCACTGAACATATTCATAATAACTGCCCTGAAATATTGGTCTGTCAAGTTAAATATCTGGGCCCTCTCAGAGGCAGTTATTTTTATCTGCTTTTATTGTATGCATTGACCACACTTTTGTCTTTTATTACATGTCTAGTAATTTTTTTGTTGAAAATTGGATATTTCTATAACATAATATAATAACACTGGATACTGCTTCCTTGCTGTCTTCCTTGACTTGTTTTTGTTGTTTGTTTGCTTATTTGTTTATTGATTTGTCTGGACTATTTCAGTGAAGCCTTTTTTCCCTGCAATGTGAAGCCTCTGATGTCCTTCCTCTGAGTGCTCAGCATTGGACATGCACATAGTTACTTTGTGATGACAGTTGTTTTAGAAAGGCCTCCATGAGTGTCTCTTTATCTAATTTCTTGGATAAGAAGTTTGCTTCTGTTAGGTCCCATTGCATGGCCATTCCTTGGGGTTTGCTCTAACCCTACCAAAGCTCTTCTCAGTTGTCTCTTTCCTTAGTTCTGTCTGGTAAACTAGCTGGCCAAAGGTTTGTTTTTTACTCTCATGGAGCTATCAGCCTTCCTTTAATTGATTACCACTCTTCTTGAGCATTCCTAAGTTCAAAATTTCACACATTCTTTTCTAAATAAAGTCAGCTACTTGGAGGATAACCACAGAGCTCTGTTCTTATGGACTGCCCTTTCCCCTGCAAAACCTCTGGGTCACTTCTGTGGAACTGTAGTGAGCTGATCAAGAAAACATTTGAACAATGGACAGCAGTAATAGACAAGCTGTTTATTGGGATGAAACTTGACAGTTTCCATGGAAGGGGGATCCCTCACAGCTTGAGATTTTCCAAAAGTTTCAGTGTGTGGGATCACCCAAAAAGGGAAACAAGAACTTCCTCCAGTTGTAAATAAAAGATACCAGACAGACTTCACTGATTGACCAAGATGATTGAGTGAAGAGGGAATTGAGTAGTAATGCAGATTATGGGGGAGAGGGGAGGGAGCTAGATTTCACCAGTGCTTCTGAAACCAACATTAAGTTCATGAAAGTAGAATCTTGAATGATACTATGCATTCCTTGCTGTTTTTTTTTTTTACACATTTTTTTATTGGGAACTTCAACATATATACATAAGAGTGACAACATTCAAAGTATGATTTAACAAGTAGTTAGAGAGAAAATTTCAAAGAATATCATGGGTCACAGTTCCACAACTTCAGCTATTCCCATTATTGTAAAATATAACATGTGTACAGAAAACTGTTGATTTTCGAGGTATAACTCAACAAGCAGTTATATAGGTAATTTCAGTAATTGTTATTGGTTACAATTTCACAGTTTCAGTTCTTTCCTTATTATACAACCTGGGATATGTACAGAAAGGTGAAGACTTTCAAAGCACAATTCAATGAGTAGCTATAGAGCAAATTTCAAAGGATGTCATAGGTTGCAATTCTACCATGTCATTTACCTCCTTCCAGCTATTCCAACACCCCAGCATCTATATAGATATATATGTACATATGTATGTATGTATATGTATATGTATATATAATTATATGAAGTTTCAGTATTTACAGACCTTTGTTATATCTTATCTTGTCTGTTGCCCCTTCCTCTCATTTAATCTCTTTCCCCATCTTCATGGGTGTCTAGGCAGTGAGCACCCTAACTTGTTCATACTGAAAGAGGGTGTCGACAGCATGGGGAAGGAGGCTGCATCTGATTGTTGTTCTTAAAGAGGCTGTTGCCTCTGGGTTTTAGGACTTGTTTGGCATAGGAACACTCTGGTGGATTTAAATTTCTGAAAGATAAAACTTAGTGAGTGCATCTTTTATAGAATCTCAGGTAGCGACCTAGGTATTTGGGGACTACTTTTGGTAAGGGCATGGCATACTGTGACCATTCAGGATGTCTAGCTGGAGCTTGCATAAGAGAAACCTCTAGGATAGCCTCTCGACTCTATTTAGGATCTCTTAGCCACTGTGACCTCAGCTTGTTGATTTTCTTTTTCCCCCCTTTTGGTCAAGAAGGCATTTTCAATCCCTCACTGCCAGAGCCAGCTGCCAGGGCCTTGCTGTTTCTTAATAGTTGGGTCCTCCAGGCACTGCAGGGCACAGCTTTAACTGGTTTTCCATCATACCATCCATGCAGGTGAGGTTTGTAGGTGCTACTTTAGGTATCAGGAAAAATCTTTGTATGGAATCCAAGTTTCTCTCTACAACTATATTCAAATCCAGACTTTTCCCCAAACTTCTTCTGGTTTAGGTTCTAGAACCTATATTTGCATGGTAAAAACAGGAAAAAAATGAATATTTCCCTTCTTTTTTTCATATTGGTCTTAACTATTTAAGCATGCTTTTAATATAATATCTGAGAAATACCATTATAGTTTCCCACTCCATGGATGGGCATGGGAAGAAATTCCTAGACAAATTGAAAGACATTAGAGAGGAAAATAAAGGGAACAACTAAGGAATTACTGTCAATGATTTATCTTTGAAAAGATCCAAAATCCTTTTATTGAAAACCTTGGACCTGGTGTGATTTGGAATTAGATTCTTTTATACTTTAGTATATGAGTCCTCTATTACTTATTACATTGTCCAGTGAACTGGGCAATACCCTGTAATCAAATTTGTGAGAATTCTGCAGAGAAATGTATAGTCACACAAAGTGGGAAACATAAAATAGAAATAGCTTCATATCAACTCAGCTCAGGATTTGAAATCAAATGACAGAGCAAACAAAAAAAAATTACCATGAGTCAAATTCCAATATTGACCCTACTCCATTCCTGAGACAAAATGTTAGAATTTGGCAGGATTAAATAATGAGGGGAGGTAGCCTACTGAGTTTATCATTTTGTTATCATTTATAGGGTGAATGTTTCATGGCTTGTTGGTATATATTTAGTCCACCTTTGAATGTGAAAACGATCAGATTATACATCTCTGGTCTCAGCTGCTTTGCTGACATAAAAGAGCCTCAGTGATACCCCATCACATGAAATCTCGTAATCTTCTTAAAAAGATATATCTGGGTGAGGTGTGCTCATGAGAACTTCAAACAATACAAGTTCTCTAATCTGTAAAACATTATTCCTTTATTGGTAGAGTCAACACTTAATGCCTAGTTATTTCTGGGCTTCTAACTTTTATGGTGACTTGATTTTTAAAGTTTGCCATCTTTACATTGCGCTCAGGAAAGGAAGACAAAGCAAGCACAGGGTCTTTAGCACCAGTTGCCATCATGTCCTGCTCAGTGATGACACGTCTTTCTTTTCACCACAAATAATCGTACACTAAAAGAGAAAAGCATACTCATGATCTAATGCAGCACCAAGACTTCTTACCCAGCTTCAAGTGCCTTACAATCATCTTGTTGAACTAAATTACCTCTGACATGGAGAATATATATGTAATTCTTCCCATCGTAGTTCAGTGGGGATTCTTCCTGGCAAGAGCTTTTGTGGACCATCAGAAACCTCGCTACTGTTAACTCATGGAGATGGATTAGATTGCAGAAAATTCTGTGTCACTCCTACAGAATTCTCTGATTGAAATAATTGGCTTGATTAGTTCATCTCAATAAAATAATTACTTTTTATGGAAAAATTTATCTTAAGGACAAGCGAGGTTTGTAGATGCTTTTAATTGAATATAGGCTATAAATAATCTCATCAGAGGAGGAATTCCGTGAAGACAGTAATGTCAGTTGGACTGAAATATGGAGACCAGCCTCTGGGATTTGACAGATTTTTTCAACATTACCTTACTAAAAATTTTAGGACAATAGGAAAAACGTAGTCAATGAAGTATTAGACCCTAGTTTTAGAAGAAAAGGAGCTGAGGTGATCAGATTCTTACGGCACCCTCCACAGCTCGAAGCCTCTGCTGTGCGATTCCCTCCCTATCACTTTTTCACTCCCCTTGTTCTCTCCTGCCTCCTAAATCCTGTCCTGGTTACTCTGAGGAGTTTCATTTTGGCTATTCACAGAGCCATGATTAAAACAGATCCAAAGGTTTAGAATAAAAAAAAGAAGTCACATTTTATGCTCTCCATATATAGATTGGGGTGTGTGTGTGTGTGTATGTGTGTGTGTGTGGGTGTGTGTGTGTGTGTGAATTAAGTTGTCCGGTGAATTATTGATTCAGTGATGTGATAATTTTTATTAAAATAAGATTTTTATTCTTTCCAGGATATCAACACTAACTTTATGCTATAGTACAAGTAATAAAAATACAGTTTTCATTTGAAGATGTTGTGGTTATTACTAATTTGTGATTCCATGTCATTTTACTGGATTTGATTTTTCAATAATTCTATAGAGATTTTAGTGACTATTTTTTTCTCAACCGAAAAATAATTTGAAAGGTTACTACTTTAATTTTAAATTGATTATAAATCGTTCTATGCTATGTAGCTAATGACTATTCAAAGCAATATGTAAAACACTATTTTTTTGTTTTTCTAAGAATAATTTAACTATTAGGGTTATTGAAAATATGTCTTCTGACTTAAGCACACAAAATATTTAAAAAGAACACTGGCAAGGAGATAGCATTATTGTTATTTTTAAGAGGAAACACATTGGCTTAATCTACCCCAGTAAACATATCTCTTATGTGATGTGATTGAGTCTTCAAGGGGCCAAATTTCAGTGGAGGATATTTTTATGATCAATAAAAAGTTATTAATAGTTCCTGAACCAAAATCTTATTAAAAACAAGGACACCCTTGTGGGTTTTGTCAATGGCATTACCCTTTTGAGAGTTATTTGGCAGGGGCAGCTTCATCTCTCCGGAGTCTGCGTTTGCATTCTGTGCACTGAACGTGTGCATGAAATACAACAGGCATTAGCTGTAATTGTCCTGATAGGTAAAGTCCACTACAAACTACAAACAAATTTCTCTGGAATATGTGTGATCCTTCTGTAGAATATACATTTTCATAAAGGAGAAAAGCAATAGGTTTGCAAAATGTAGTTGATCCACATTCTGTTGGGTATCTTAATGGTATCTGTTAACAGATATCATTTCATTCCATGTGAACCGTATTATGCCATGTTGTATATTACTAGTAACACAACGTTAGAGTGTTGATACATAAAAAGAAATCTCCTATAAAAGATCAAGATAGCATCATTGTATATTGATCCCTGCCTTAAAACTGAAATTTAGAAGTAGTCCCAACTTTCAAAACCAGCAGCATAAGCAAGGTAAGTAAAAATGAAGGGAAAAAGAGGCATATAAATTATACTAAGAACTAAATCATGAACCCTTTGTTCATTTGTAGATCGCTGAGCTGAGGAAATAGAGTCAGCCCACAGTTCTGGTAGCTGACTGTGTGGCACAAGTTTAGCCTTTGGCTTTGCCTCAGGAAAAATACTTTAACAGCTAAATCTGTATAAAAATTCATACCTTTCGATTATCCCTGCCTGAGAATGGTTTTGCAGCTATGTGCCCAAGATCAGAACAAGGTTAATGCATTTAACATTTTTCTAAAAAACGATTTTTAAGGAAAGCTATAGGGAGGGGTCATGAGTTGTCTTCCTTTGACAGGTAAATTTCCAAGCAGACTTCACATCTCAAATGTCTATAACAAAGGAAGATGATATAGCTTGGGTGGGAAGACACAAGTGTATTCTCACAAGGTAGGCAGTGATGCATTTTCTTCAGGGATTTTAATTGTAATATAATAAGAAAATATTGAGAATATTGCTGATACAGCAGAGTTTCTATTTTGCTTTCTTTTATACATAAGCATTTCTAAAATTCAATTCTGCTGAAAAAGATGTGTCAAACTATTATGATGAGCTCATAGCATATATTCTTTATATATACATAATACAATACATGTTTGTGTGACAAAGGCTTATGGGGAGAGCACACTTTTTTTACTTATTCTTAGTGACAGAAATCATTGAACATCTAGGATAAGACACAGAGTCATTGCCTATAACCCTAGAGATATACTGCCTAGTTGTTGCATGTTGTAAAGTAGAGATGCTAAGTGACAGATAAAATAATAATGTTCCAATAGAGGAACACTTTTTGTGCCTTAGACACAAACTTTTATTCCACTCTAAGGTTAGAAAAATACCCAAACATTAAATGTTTAGAGGACATTTTTACGTCAGTGTCAATATAGTCTCAAATAAATAAAGCAAAAACAATAGTAATAACAAACAACCTCAGGTATCTACACCTAGGTTTCTAATACAGGCTACAAAGTTGCACAAGAATCACCAAACTCTGCCCCCATTCACTTTCATGAAATGTGGAGTGTGAATCAGGCAAGAAATTTACAAATAGAACAATGGTTAAATGCCTAGTTCTAGAGTAAAAGACTTTATGGGAGAAATTATTGTCATACTAGGCTAAAATCTGTTTTGTTTATTCTATAGGTTTTATGCTTATCCCTTATTTGTTTATTTTCCTGATTTTACAATATCTTACTTATAAGAATTAAACAAAGTTTTAAAGATATTAATTCATAAACACTTAACCTTAATAATGTCTACATGTAAAGTTATTAAAAGTTTTAAGTATCATTTGGTATCTTTAAACAATAAACTTAAAGAAATGTAAAAAACTATTTTATGCAATTATTTTATAGGAGAAATCTGGCATTTTCACACTGGTAAGAAAGCAAAGACTTTATTAAATTAGGCACATTGTATTAATATGATTGTTTTAAACTGGTGAATTTGAGTTATAAGACTAAATTCAGCATGATATTCCATACTATCTGAACAGCTGAAAATCTGACTAAATTTTTCACTCTGGACAGGTTAGTGTGGGCTTATTTAAAGGATAAAAATAAAGGGGAGAAAGGGGATATATATGCATGTGTGATGTGTTTGTTTATTGTTGAAATAGAAGTCAGGTGATCTATTTCTGCTTCTAGTTGAACAAACTTATATAAATCAACTATCTTTCATCTGGGTCAATATTTTTAATCTGAAGAATGGGGACCCCAAGGCCTGAGTATCAGTCACACAAAGCTTTCAGGGTATAATATATGTGCATGCATGGTGAAAATTATAAAGTGCTTTGCAATTAATTAGCTCCATTTAGAACTAGATATGAAAAAGACAGATGGAGGGAGTAAGAGGAAAGAAAGGGAGAGGGTAACTGAAGCAATCCACCGGATTTAATTGTGTTATCCACAATAGCAAACTGGTCAGAGGTGGGAAATTCTGCCTATTGTTGGCTACCTAACAACAAATACATAATTTAGCTGCTTTTGTTTGTTTGTTCATTTTGCTTTATTTTGTTTTTACTAAACTGACGGAAAGGATGAGCTGCTTTGGCAACATGTAAACATAGCCAGAGAAAAATTTAACCTTCTTTAACCTTCATTATCTATTTGAATTTGAAACCAAATGCAAACAGAGAACACACTATTGTAGTGACAAGCTCTGTTGTAATTAAAAAACATGGGATCTATTTCTAAAGTAGGGGTATAGTGAAGGATAAAGAAAGGTCTTTCCCTTTCTATCCATTATCCCAAGGCATCTTAACATCAAACTGTTTCAGCTGTTTCAAGCAGATATACTGACCTGTGATTGCCTGGCTAATACAACTATGACAGAAAATTTTGTGTTATTAATTAGCCACCAGAGTACAATAGTCAAAAGGTGAAAATTATAATAAGTTCTAGGATGTCTACGTATTCTTCCCACAAAATTGCATACACTCCAGCATTCTCTTTTAAATGGATACATTTAGACCAATATAATTTGACTGAATTATATCCACAGTGCAATTTTGTTTTGTTTTGTCGGTTTTTGTCAGTGTGTGTATATGTCTATTGAACTCAAATTCAAATAATTATGGAGACTTTATGTCACATTTTGTCCCTCAAAAGCAGTCTAAATCTATTTTATTATTATTATTTTTTTTGTCCTGAATGTCATTCCAAAATGTGCACTGCAGTTTTTAGAAAAGAGGATCTGGTAGGTTGCATTCCACAGCAGACAACCTGGATTCCATAAACGAAGGGAAAAATTATTTTTTTCATTCAGTTTATTTGCATTAGAGAAATAGGATGGAGTGTAGAAATAATCAAAGGAAGGCAGTAAAGCCGATAGGAAAATAAATCCTCTATTATATTCAGTCTCTCTGTCTTGCAGTCTTTGGTTTATCAGATTGCCTTAAATAAAATTTAAAAAAAAGTAAAATTTCCACTACTGGTGCTTTATATCAGTTGCTCTAATCTAGCTGCTTTGTCTCCACGAGACATATAGTTTGCACCCACTTAAAACTTGTAAGCAAAAGTAATAGAAATTAATTAAGTTTCTTCCCCATTAAAATTACATTTTAAAGTCACCTTTCTACAACTTGGATTTTGGTGCAGCATGGACCTTATCTTATTCCTCATCTTCATATGCCCCTCATTTTCCCTATTGAATGGTAATTCCAGGATCCAGATGCCAAACTGCGAAAATATTCTTCCAGCAGCAGCATATGGCTCCTTGGCAAGCTTATCTAGCATCTGTACAAAAAGCTTATAGTTTCCTCTGGGTACATAATACTTCTGGCTGCTAAGAGGCTATTTGTGCAGTCTTTTCCTCACAGACACCATTTCTCTTGACAAACCTTTGGTTCTAAGCAAATTTTGCACATTTTTTGTCCATTTGAGAATCAATGATATACGTAAGCTTGCTTTACAACCAGGCAGCTAGCCAAGTGTTCTCAATGACTAGGGGGTGGGTCTGGCACTGACACAAATTGTCTAAAATATAAGAGTTTATTTAGCTACCTTGATACAGCATTTTACTAATGACATATGAAGATCATCTACACCATGATAGCTATTTGTAATGATTATCAAGGTCAAGAAAAGTAGGATTTGAAAGGAAAGCTGCATAGAGTGGCAGTATTCGAAAGCACACATGTGCTCAGCATTTGTGCTGTTGTAAATGGTGGGTGTGAGGTGTAGTCACTCATGGGTAACTTTTCCCTCACTGAAAATTCAGCTTCTGCACAGCTGTCTGGTCGTAGCACCCCAGGTACCAGTCACTCCAGCAACAGTACTGAGGGGAACAGTTTTGTCGGTCACCGTTTTATCTAAGCATTAAAAGCAACTGTTCTGCCACAATCAGAGATTTGTTTCATACTGAAGAATTCATCAGTCAATTTTTATCAGACTGAGAACAAAACTTTTATGACTCCCCATAGCCCTCATAACTTATTACTCTAAGGTTTGGGGTGTCACCTCAGAAGAAAACAACTGAAATTTGTAAAAAGAAATTACCTTTCAATAAGAATAATTCTTCTTATTAAAAAGCCAAGGCACAAGAAAATGTAATAAAACTATCAATAACCATGCTCAAGAGTATGCATGTAATATTTCTGGAAAAGACCATTCTTAATATCCCATGTCCTTGTTGCATGGTAGTTTTAAGAATATCTTTTGAAATGGACCCTTAGGAATACAGAAGTGAAATGTATCCCCCCTATAATTTTTTCATAGATAGTTGTGTGATCTAGATTTCTAACTAATATTTTAATGAGACTAAGCTAAGAGTGAAAGGAGAGCCATTGATAGATAAATCCCCAATAAAGGATGCCTGCTAAGCAGAAGGAAAGACATGTAAAGAGATGTCACCCACTCCAGGACAGGTGTTGAGTTTGACATGACTCACACAGACTCGGATGGAAAGATGTTTTATTCATATAGAATAAATAAATAAATAGCAAGTTCAGCTTCACTAGTGGCTTAAAGTTCCCATAGCCAGCGGGTCTCAATCTGTGGCCAGTGCAGGGAGATACTCCACGTGCAGCACCCCTCTCCTGCTTTTATGTGACTTAGTGGAGGAAGTCTGCTCCCTCCTTGACAGAAACAGATGTGCCACCAAGGAGTGAGCCAGATGTAAAATATGCCAAGCAGAATCAGATGGCTTCCAGTGAATATTTATATACACTCCGGACAATGGGGAAAGAATGCACTGGCAGTCCCCTTATCTACTAGAAGATTGTGTTTTGTCCCTTCTGGCCAACTTATCTGGTCCTGAGCACAGGATGTATTTGTGAGTCTCAGGGAAAGGTGGCAGGCCCCCTGCCACAATGCCAGTCTCATGTGTGTTGAATATTTTTAAAAATAACAGCACTTCCAAATACTATTCCATAGAGGTTATTCAGAATAAATACACAAAATGAATGGGGGAGTTCCTTGAGAAAAGCAGTAAGGGTGTTTCAACCAAGTTAAGCAGGCTTCTTTACCAGAGGGCATGCTATAGCCTTCACTATAGAGACACTCTTTGTAAATCTCTTAAGCAGGGTGTGTTATATGAACTTAGTTGACTCTAAACTTTTCTTTCTCTAGTGAATCTTACTGTACAGTGTGGTACAAAATACATTTGGGAAACTAATATATAAGAAAGGTCTATATCAGCATTTCCTAAATAAATTATATATATTACTCTAGGAGCTGTCAATAAGTATTCCAAAAACAAGATCTGAGATGAAATGTGATTGCTTAAATGCAAACAATACTGGAAAATCCCAAGAGATATTTAGCATGATCTATAATATATATATATATATGGCCAAGGATTTGATTTATTATATATATATAATATATAAGTATGGCCAAGAATTTGATTTACTAAGCTGGACTGGACTGATGTGAAAAAAATTATACCTTCAAAGACAGGTAAGTACTAGCTAACATACAACAAAGATATATTTCCATACATAAATGTACTAAAAGAGAAGAGAGAGCAATCACATGGTGCCACAAATGAACATTAAGCAATTAAAGGACCTAAAAGGAAAAATAGTTCACTTGGTTATCAAAACAAGAAATATGGAGAAGAGGGTATTTGGGCTGATTTAATGTTTGTTTTTTCATTTTTAGTTTTTTTCCACTTTTCTAATTGTTGAGTAACTTTCTGCACATTTATAATTTTTTTTAAGCACTGTCCATTTCTCTCCAAGTTTGCAAGCATACTGGTAGAAAGTTTTTCAAATTTTCTATTTTGATTTTTTAAATCTCCATTGAGATGAATAAATTGGGGCAGCAGAAACACACCAACTTAGAATAGAGTTTGGGAAAATTGTATTGGTTCCAAAGTTCTACTTTGAGGAAGTAGACAGATAATCTGAAAACAGTCTTCAAACTGTAAGAACAGTTTGAAAGAATATTTTAGAAAAGTTGGACTGGTAAAGAATGGCTGAGACATCATACTCCAATAGAGCGCTTGAAGAACAGAAAGACAGAAAACTGGGGTTCTACTTTAGGGAATTGCTTAGGACCAAGGAGGAGCAATATCAAGAGTTCTAGCCCCTGTCCACGGGCTTATTTTCAACCAAAAAGCAGGAGCTGGTGCTGAAATCTAGGCCTAAGTACCGCTTTATGACCAAACCATAACAAATATCCTGCCTGATAGGCAAGGAAGATGGTAGAGGAGAAAGGAGGTCTACAGACAAGGACAGGCTATCAGCTGTAGCATTGTGTAAAAGCACATGTGAACTGTTTTTTTTCTTTTATTAGACAAGTTGTGGGTATACAGAACAGTCATGCATAAAATACAGGATTTCCATATACCACCCTATTATTACAATGAAATGTTTTTTGCATTGGTGTGGAATATTTGTTATAATTGCTGATAGCACATTTTTATAATTGTACTATTAACTATAGTACATGGTTTAACTTGGGGTTCACTGTGTAGTGTAGTTCCACTGATTTTTTAATTTATTGTTACCATATATACAATCTAACATTTCCCCTTCATATCACATTCAGATAAGTATTTCAGTGCTGTTAATTATGCTCACAAAGTTGTGATTTAACTTTTTGTTTCAAATCTTAGCCCCTGCACACACCCTCTGTGTGACTTTAATCAAGTATGTTTTACTCTCTAAACTTGAAATTCCTGTTTAGTAAAATGAAGACAATGGTTCTTAACTCATAAAGTTATTGAGAAAATTAAATGAGATGGTCTTTGTGAAGTCCTTGTTGAAAACATAGGAAATGCAGCAGGCAGAGTTCTAGTATTTTTTTCCTAGATCAACTCCTGATATGCCTGGTATTTATTGGCCTCTTAGCACCCAAAAAACTATTTGGCCCATATCAGCTGAGAGTAGTTTTCAGAATCACAGATTACTTTTTTAGGTTGTAACTTCTTGTTTAATGTTCACAACCTCAGAGATGTGTTTCCTGGAGTTTCTGGCCCTTGGCCTACCTGAATTAGAATTATCAGGGGTGCTTGTAGAACATGCAGATTCTAGGCTGCAACCCAAATCAACTATACCAGAATCATATATTCAATCTATACAATCTGTTTTCTCTCTCGTGAGGCCTGGGATTCTGCATGTTTTCTAAGCAAGTTAAGTTGTGATCACTTATTACCATGTACTCCTATAATCCATATTCTATTGTGAATCACACAACGAATCCAAAGGAAACTACTGTTGATTCTGCCTCATCCTCAAGATTAAGAGTGTGGCATCCTGTGAGTAGCCTCAATCTAGAGACAAGGGACAAGGTGAGGAGTTGGTGAGCAGCCCTGACTAACCTACATTAGGTAGGGTCCAGGCTTTTAGTTTCTCGTATTTGAAAGTTAGGGAAATGTCTGATTTAGCTATTTTCAGCATTCCTCTTCTTTGTTACAATTTCATTTTGTAGTTGCCTCAACTCTGTAGTGAAGATATTTACATAAACTTTTATATTCTGGAATTGTAATTTTAGGGAGACTAAAGGGACGGGAGACTGGTCTCATCCCATCATGCTATTGGCTTCCATGGGACTAGACATCAGTTCTTGACATGAGTTCCTGAGGGTGCCTGGAACTCAGAACTGAGCTCCACAGAGAAGCTGTGGTGTGGATAGACTTGAAAGAGATATATACCAAATCTACTTCTTAGCGCTATCTGTGAGGGAGAGAAAAGAGGAAAGTTAATTTCCATATGCAGGGATTACACACAGAAAATTAAGTACGTGTGAAGCAAAGAGCTCTATGCAAATGATCTAGTTTTTATATTGCCTTATTCATAAGAGATAAATATAGTTATCAGAATAGTACTGTATAATCATAAAATTGAACTGGAATGTATTATTTGTCCAAGTAAAAGACCGAAGAAAACCAATGTGCATGCTATGAAAAATTGAACCATTTCACTGCAGGATTTTATTTGTCCTTAAAGTTTAAATGATTTTGTCTTTGAATCTTAATATTAGAAATTAGAAAAAATATACTTGACTTTTATTTATCAGTTATTGTGGTTATACAGTTCCTTCCTCTGATGACTAATTTGGGTGACTTGTTTTGCATTTACCTCAGTGGTTTCAATCTCACTCATGCAAGTGAGTTTAAATGGAACATTTTTTCCTGACCCTCTCTCTACAGAAAATCACTAGTGTGGCCTAGAGCAGTCTGGCTATGCAGTTATGCTCTAAATTAGCCAGGGCTCACACTTTTTCACTTCAGAAGACACTTTCAGAGTATTATTTTAAGCTTAAAAGTTCCGATTTTGTTGCAGGGATTCAGAAAACAGTTTGTAATCCTAAAGACTATCAAATTATAGCATTTCATAGAATACTAAAACTAGTCACTATTTACATAACATTCTTTTTAAAATGCGCATGATAAATATATTTTGTTGACTGTATTGCATGCTTATCTGGATGTAAGTGTGTACCCATATGCAAGCATATCATTAAATCACAACCTTCTCCACATAATTATTGAGAATACCTGAGAATACTTGAGAACAGAAAGGTATACAGATATACATTTTATTTAAGTAGATATCAATATTTAGTATTAAATGTATGAAAGGGTTTTTAAGGGAAGCTAGACTAATGCTTCATGATTTGGGTGAGGGAGAGCACTTTATTCAAACCTAGAAGTCAGGCTACCAGGTCCTATAAAGGAACATACATCATACGGTCCAACTCCATGTAGATTTATAACATGATATGCATGTGGTATAACTCAAATATTATTTTGTCTGGGGGCCTTCAGGCAAGTGCAAAATGACATGATTGGTGGATAAGAAGAAATGGAGGCAAAGGAAGATACTGATTTTTTGGACACACCCACATTCCAATTTCTAGTTACCTCTTCAGACACAGTGATTTCCAAACATTCTGTTCTACCTGAATCAGGAAAAAGTACAGTGGAATGTAAATAATGTATACTGTATTTAGAAAAACAATGTAAATACTTTATAGACTGTTCAGTAAATAATGTATATACTTAGAAAAACAATATAAATATTTCATGGCCTGCTGAGCCACTGTTAAGGCTTGGATTAAACCTTTGGGTTCAGATAACATGGTGTTTATCAAAACTCAATTTCTTCTACCCAATAGAATTGTGCAAGGTTCTGGATAAATTGCCATATGTAAACTATGTATTCATGATTCAGTCCTACCGCAGTTGCTATATTAACTGTACATTATATTTTCTAGCTGCTGTGCACTAAAATCATATGAACTTCAAAGTTTGAGCAATGTTTTATTGCTACAAAATGTACAGAAAGACTTCCTGTCAAGGCCTTTCCAACCTTGCCAATCACATTATAAATGCATATTGTATTCTTGATCCATTAGGATTACAAACCGAGTTGCATATTTCTAATAATAATGTTTACTGTTTGCAACCTTTGATTCCATTATGGAAATTAACTTCATTCTTTGCTCCTTTCAAAATTGCACCTCTTTTGCTTTATGTATATTGCCTTATAATGCTTTTAAAAGAAATCTCTTCTCTTTTCTTTTAAATCACAGCTGAAATGTTTCACGTCTGTCCTTTCAACACTTCAGCAGTACAGCATATCACTGCAGTCCCACATTTAATATTCAATATCTATTGTTACATTCCTCATAAAGTGCCAGTAACTGCTCATATGTTCTAATTAATAGGCATAGTGTGAAGGCCATAACCAGCTTCACAGAGGAGAACAATGAGCTCACAGATCACAGCTGCAATCCACCAGAGGTTGGATGTGAACATTCCCTCCTCAACTGCTGAGTATTTCAAGCAAGAGGAGCAGCTGGCGAATGAACAGACCCCATGATGCAGTAACAGTTTGTTGGATCCATGAAAAAACCGTAGATGTCAAATGCATATCAAATAGTATTCTATACCAAGTGGTTAACATCATTTGTCCCAAAGGATACAGAATATAAAAATTGAGTTTTCTTAGTAAATGAGACTGGTTTTAAAATGGATAAAGGAGTAATTAATCATCCAGAATGCCTGACATCCAAAGAGTAGCTTTTGGATATTTGGGGTGAGAGTGGAAGGAAACTTAAAGAAGATAATATCCAATTTATTTTATGATCATATTAATCCATAGTGATATGAGTTCTATCACAATAGAGGTCAGTTGTTTTGTGAATAAATTCACTGTTAGCCATTCATAGATAACGTTTATTCTTGAACCAAGATGGAAATCAACAACATGTATCATTGGTTCATCAGAAAGGCTAACCAGGTATGCCTAGCATAATCTATAATTACATGAAAAACAAGTCAAAGTATATGCACCTACCAGTATGATCTCTATACTCATGGTTTAACACATTTACAGTTGACCCAACAGTTCAGGCTTTTTAAATTATACTACTAGACTTGGATTTGGAGACATTGAGATATATTTTAAGGAATTCCTGGGTATAAGCTGTGAGGAAAAGAAAATAAATAAAAGTGATAGCGTGATCAAAGAGTAAGGATTGTGTGGTAAGAAACTTAAAAAAAATAAGAAAAAGAAAAGAAAAGAGAACCTATACAGAAATGTAGAAGACAAAGAATTCTTTTAACTGTAAATGTAAACTTACATTTTAATAAATCTCTTGTTTACAATACAATATTTTAAGGTTTCTATTTGTTTCATTCAAGCTCTCATATACTTCGACAGATGCTTTAAATGTTAACAGTCTAGTCAAGGGATTCCCAAATACCAGAGTTGGAGGGTCTAATTCAAGGTATTCTGTGACAGATGAGAGGCAGAGACATAACTGGAAATTAGAACCAGTGGGAATTCTTCTCAACTATATTGTTTGTATCTTGTGGGACCAAAAAAATAGGAAAGTAAATTTTGTCCATTTTTCCAAAACAAGATACTTGGTTCTCATATTATTTACAAGTTGCACATTGCATTGGAATTTACGGAATGTTTATATACATATTATCTCATTTGTTTCTCAACATGACTCAAGAAATAGATATCAGCTCCATTTTATAAGAAATTAAGGAAACTGAGATACAGATGAATTAAGTAACTTGCTTAAGGTGTAACAAAAGATGATAAATAATTATAGCAAGCCTAAGGCTGTTCATTCCAATTGAAGGCTCTCTCTCTGATAAAATTCTCAAAAAAAAAAAAAAAAAGAAAGAAAGAAAGAAAGAAAGAAAGAGAAAAGGAATAAAGAAAGGAAGGAAGGATAGAAGAAGGAAAGAAAAAAGGAATGAATGGAGGATGGAAGTAAGCAAGGGAAGGAGGGAGGAAGGAAGGAAGGAAAAAGGATGGCCTTAGGCCTGCAGTATCTTAAGAATCAGAGTTTAATATTTATTTATGTAATTCTCAAGGACCAAAGTAAAATAGAAACTTAAAAAAGAAACTCCAAATCTTTTAAACATATTTAAGGTCTAAGAATTTATTTCCAGATTACCTCTCACTAAATATTGAATACAAGAGGAAAATATATTTTCCATGATTTTATTATTAATGACCTGAGTTAGCCCTGAACTTGAATAAATAATAATTTTCATATTTTTAGTAGATACTCACATAAAACCCCAAGCACACAAATATTTTGATTCATTTTATTATATCCTTTATATATCTCCATGTACCTTTCTCTTTTTTCTGCAAACCAAGCAGGGCATACACAGAATTAGGCAATTTGAGTGAAGCAATACCCTTTTAACATGCAGTCCTTTATATGTAGAAGAGTTTATTCTCTTAAATTCTGACAACAGCAGTAAATGAAAATATTTTCCACTCATTATTTTTGCATATCAGCAATAGTAGAAGTTAATGACCACAAAAAGATCAATATTCTTTGGACCCAAAAATGCACCTACTAGTTCTCACTGGTCAGTTTAGTAGCTTGCCTTATTTGGCATATTATTTAAGTTAACCACACTTGAACCAAATGTATTCTGTACAACTATGAAAAGATATGCACTTATGAAGACCCAGTATATTATTCCAAATCTGCCCAATTGTGTCATGATTGTTTACCAGGTTTGAACAGCATAAATTGGAAACTGCTCCTGGCTCAATTATTGTAATTTGTTAATTACAGCAATTCAATACATTTTTGGAGGAGCTAATATTATTTATCAATGTTAAGAAAAATTTTCAAAGATTTCTTTGCAAAGAATATTTTACGGAATCAGAAGATGTAAATAAAATCTTTGCCCTCCACTTATGTACCACGCAAAAAAATTTCAAGTAAATGAAGATTGGCTTTCCATTTATAAGCTGAGTCTAATAAGGCTAAGTTCATACACTTATATTGTTGTCATTAATATAAAATGAGATAATATGTGTGGAAGTATTCTCTATGCCAAGCAGCACATTTGAGCGCTGATTGTTATTCTGCGGTAAATGGTATCTGTATCTATCTACCTTCTGAAGACATGTTTCACTATTTATCTATCTTATTGTAAAAGGATTTACTTTCGTCAATTGACATTAAGAACATTTTAAGTATTATTTTACCTGCCGCATCCCTCCTCGATCCTTTCTCTTAAAAACTGGCTTTATTTTCTGTTTTTAGAACATTCAGAACTCACTCCATAACACCTTTTAATTGTATTTACTACTTTTATTATGCTCTTGTTTTTCTTTCTTTTTTCCCTTTCTTTTCAACTTCTGGCTGGTTTTTATAGGCACTTTGCTTTTCCTGGGAAAAGGCTCATTCAGAATAGCATCTATGCAAGAGCTCTGATAAACTGTAGGCCACTGTACACAGATAAAGAGTAGTGTTATCACCAATCTAGAATACTCTTTGCTTCAGGATTTCTGACTCCTAAGTGATCTTCACCAGTGCTCATACTACTAAGGGCCCTGGATCTGTTTCATTATCTCTGAAGAGGACTTGGGATAGGGAGGGAATGAGAAGGCCAGAAAGGGCTTCCAGATTTATGGTTATCCTAATATTCCTAAAACTCTGCATGGCCGAGGTTTTATTGTATTATATAGATACTCTTTTATCAGTTCATCAGTGGGTACTGGTTACAATAATCAACAAATTATCTTTTTTAAATGATTTAAATGTTGGTTTATTTATTTACCTGATTTTTTACTCAATAGCTCTCAGTTAATATTTGTTTAATTTAGCTAACAAATGAATTATATGCATTATTTTCAACATCAATTTAGTGTGTTGAGTACTAATGAATATTCTCTAAATAGGATATTTAGTTACTAAAAGAAAACATGTACAATCCACTTTGCTAATCATTTCTGAGTGATAAAAACTTGGTGAGTACCTGCATTTGTATGTAAGACAACACTGTGATATATTAATCCCATTTTCAGAGAGGAAGCTACAAGAAATTAGGTAATCTGCCTAAGTTTACACAACTAATAAAAGAAGGCAGTTAAGATCCTGTCCTTCATTCCTGTTTTACACTTCATTCTGCCTTAGTTTTTGAGATGGAGCAAGGAATCAGGCAAAGATCCTTACTACTGACAGTAGTACAGGAAGAAAGGGGAGTAAACAAATCAGAGAAAGAGAATACACTGTATAGCAAGACAGGGATATGTCTGAGGAATTAAGGTTAATAAAGGAGAGAGGTCAAGTCTCACTGGGTAATAAAGGAGAAGGTCAAATCTCTGGTTAAGTGGCCTGAAAAGCATCTCAGACTTGGGTATTAATGAGTGTTTTCCAGACTACCAAGAGAATGGGGAAAGGTAGTTCTGAAAGAAGAAAACCTAAAGTAAAAGTACTGAATTGAGAAAATTTAAAAGCATTTATTTCTGATTAGGTGGTTACATAAGGCCCTCTATCGTATGTAGTTATCAAATTGTTTTTGTATGGACTGCTGATGTCTGTGGAGACCTTCCATTTGCCTGTCGTTCTATATGACATGTTCTGTGATTCTTACAATAACCCAGGAGCTAGTTCATTTGTTATTCCCATTTTTCAAATGAGGAAAATGAGTACAGCAAGATTAAATAACATGCCCAGGATAATATAACTAGTATGTGGCAGGACAAAGACTTGAAACCAAGTAGTTTGAATCCAGAGTCTGAATCCTTAACACCTATGTATGATAGTTGAGTAGTTAATTTCAAATTTCGTTATTGTTTTTTATCATTATTATTAAACTTACTATCCATTTACTTAATGTTCAAGCCTCCAGTGTAGATAGCAAAATATAAATCTCCCCACTGTGAACATCTGAAGAATGCTTTCAAATGTGGTTATGATAAAATACTTTAACAACTGGGGCTGTCTTGCTAATTAAGTCATTTGGGGCATGCTTTGTTGATAAATCACCACCTGAGAAAAGGGGAGCAACAAAATCAGAAATGGTTTCTGCTACAGATGTGTTCTTGTACTACTTGCCAATCTAGGTCTTTCCAAGAGAGTCAAGTATTAATGTGTATATATGAGTGTATGTTTTAAGGCCTTTTGTGTTCCTGAGGAGAAATAAGAGATTTGATTCCCAGAAGGACTTGTTCAGAGCCATCATATACATAAATGTACCTTTCTATATATTAAATTAGCGATTGCCCCAAAGCAACACACACTGTTGATTTATCATGAGGTAGAGGAGCAGTCAGGCCATCAAGCGTAGCAATTGGCACATCCCTTTTATGAAAGGAAATTTACAGTGTGAAAGTCAAGAATCAAAAAAGGGAAAACGGGGCCTTGTGGCCAAGAGGGAAAAGACTCAGTTCAAACTGCATGTTAATTCCTGCAGAGTGGGCTATTGAAGTGGTAATAAGGCAGAGGCATTGCCTCTGGCCCTTGCATTTGTATATCTCAGCCTGGAGGTTCACTACCCATCAAGGACACTATTCAGCAAGGCAGGCTGCAGGCCTGGTGCTAGCAGCTTCTTCTCTTAACTGAACTTTGGCAGTTACAGGCTATGAATACTAGTTCAAAAGCACTGAACTGCCTTCTTTGTGCCAAACGTATTTGTATCTTCTTCAATATTGATTCTCTGAATATTATTTATTTTTAATATTCTGATCTTGAAATTTTGTTTCCTTTTTCAGGTCCCCAAATTATCTCTTTGTCATGACTTATAATTTAATTGAATATTGTATTTTCCATAAATCTCTTCAAGTTCCATTTCAGTGGTGAATGCTCTGGGGATAAAAAAGAATTGGAAGTGAAACTTTCTTGATGATAGTCTATGTCCTAGAAATCTAAACAAAGCACAGGTCAGATTCTCCTTTAAAAGTTATTTTGAAGAAAGAGCTTCATGAGCCTCTAATTTCTGAGTCAATATGGTTCAAAGAACCATGGACCATGCATGCAGAATGATCAGATCCAGGTATACTTGTTGGTAAAAATATGTTAAGCTAATTTTAATGAGGCAAAGTCACTGTTTAAAAATTCTATAATGAGTTTCTCTTAAAGTAAAACTGACTAAATTGGATTATTCAGTGAATTATTATTCAGTAAATAATCAAATTTAAGGAAAATAACTCTAACATGGCTACTCTTAATTGACTCAGACACCCAGGAAAAAAAAAATGACCAAAGGTTTTTGTCACCTGTTTCTCCATATCAGAATTATGGAAAAAGCAAAGTTGGAATCCATTCATCATGATTTTTACAACAGTTTTTTCACTCCCACATATCTTACTTCCTCCACTTCCTTTGGGTTAAAGCAATTCACAGTAGTAAAAGCACTGATTGCAATGAGAGAATCAGGTTCCAGTCTTAGTCTGATACTTATTAGTCAGCACAAATACCTATCATTGTTTTATAGATAGTACATATGTTTCAGTATTTTTTCTTTTACATTGGTTTACTTATTTGTGGATGTATGAAAGTGTTTTGTAAATGTTGAAGTATGCTACACTTGTAAGATAACATAATTACATATAGTATTGACATCCTTCTAGAGCTCCAGAGTCAGCACATTGAGACCTTCCTCTGATTTTTTTTCTCTAGGTTGACATGTAGCTAGTAAAAGGAATAATAGAATTTAGAAGTCATCATTCTTTAGATTCCACACCTTGCCGTGAGGATCACCTTTAAGCTATGGTTCATTTCTTGCTCAAGATATATTTATTTCCTTGATAAATAGTGGGGAAAAATTGTATAGGAAAAGAAATTGCAGAACAATAGAAGTTTTAATAAAAGCAAACTTTTACTCAATTGCAAGTAATATCATGGAACTTCCACATATTTTAATAACTTACTATTTGCATAGCAGAATATAATGAAATCTATAAATAATAGAGTTTATTAAATATTGGAATGGATTGGCAAGTGATGCCATGGAATGATTTCCCTTAGAAGGGCATTGGGCCAGGCAGGAAGCTCTGCTGCACAGAAATCATTTTACAAAATAGGGAAGACTGACAAAGAGATAACAGTACAGTGGCCAAATGGTAAACATGAAAATAGATGAGTTGACTTCTTTAGGTTTCCCGCAGTGCTAAAGCCCCAAGACTTTTTCTATAGTCAACAAAATATGCAAAATATAGAGATGAAAGAATTTACACCCTAAGGATTATTTTGATTTTTAAAAAACAAGTCATAGATAGGGAAAGACATAGGGGAATCGATAAAATACAGAGAAAAGATGAAAGAATAGGTAAGAACAAAGAAATAGAAATAAAGAATACCAGGGCAAGTTTAATTAAAAAGAAAATGATAAATTTTTAAATGATAAATGTGGTCATAGTGCAAAACAAAAATTAAACACTTTAACATCTTTGTCAAAAATGATACAGGCATGGAGAGATAATATGTTCTTACCAAAAATTGGTGTCTTTTACAATGAGCATTAACTTTGTAAATTCTTTAAGGAATAATGATATATTCTGCGTGTGTGTGTGTGTAAAACCATGATTTTAAAAATCTCTATACCATCATTTTACCATTTATCTCATAGGTTCAAGAGCATAAGATATATTTATTCCCAACCAAGTATGTAATCATTTTGATTTTGAAGAAATCTTAGAAATCATTTGGCTCAATGCTTTAATTTTTCAAATGAGCAAAAATGGGCACAGATAACTTAAGAAATTTACCCAAGGACCCACAACTTAGCAGTGGAAGAAATTTGACAAAAAATGAAGACTTCAAAGCCCTGGCTAATCATGCCATTTCCTGTGAGCTCAGTTTCAATGCATTTTCCTTGAAAGAAACTTCCTAATGTATGAAAGTGTTTTATAGAACTGTAACTACTTGACTGAAAGACTAGAGTAAGAGAGATTTAAAACCAAATATTAGAAAAGTAACACAAAAAGAAATATGAAGATCTTTGACATATTTATTACATAAGTAAGTAGGAAAAAATGATCAAATGATTCAAATCCTACATAGAGTGTTAGTTCAATTTATAGACAATATGAACATTTCTGTTTTCTTGAATTCTGTCATATTACATTTTGCTTTCCTCTCTGGACAAGATGCAGTATAAAACCACCACTTGAAAGTGGTTAAAGTGTGACAATCATAGCCACCAGGCACACATCCTTCAAGTCATCACAAAATGACTTCCCTGAAGAAGCCAAAGATGAGGTTCAGAGGTGATGTCTGAGTTCAAGAACAGGACACAGGGCACAGGACTTACTGTTGGTGAATATTTAATAAATACTGTTTCATGGTGATTTATGTGATAGAGGTTAAGATAAAAAGGAATTTAGGAGTAGTGGAATAAAAGTGTGGTAGCAATATAAAGGAAATGATGCACATTCAATTGGTAAAAAGACACATACAGTCTATCTTCCAATATACTATAGAATGCCATTTAAATTAACAAACACTATTGAATTTTAAAGTGAAATATTTAATAGCAACAGAATAGGGACAAAGGAGTGATTTAGAATTCAAAGTGCAATGGTAAGTTAGATTTGCAGAGATATTACTGATGCCTACAAACTCTTGATAGCTTTGCTTTAAATATTGCACATATATTTTATAAAGTATTTAAATTTTGATCTATAAAACCATTAACATCCAAAGTTACATGGCAGTTATGATGGCCTTCAACATTTTTATCCATAAACTCAATTTAATAGTTTCTTGATGAACTTGGGGCTAAACTGTGTGTCTTTGCTTACTTGGCAAACTTTGTATCTGACCAATAGTAGGTGCTCAATAAATACTAACACCTTTTCCATTACCAAAAAAAAAAAAAAAGTCAGTTTATTGAGGAATAATTTACATGCAACACAATTCATTCTTTTGATGTGTTCAGTTTGATGACTTCACTCAAATGTATATAGTCTCAAACCCACCACCACAATCAAAACCTGGGCCAGTGTCCATCACCCACAAGTTACCTCATGCCCTTTTGCAGTCAATCACTTCCGTTCTTCCCTAGACCTTGTCAGACATTGATTTGTTTTCTGTCCCTATAGTCTTCTCTCTTACTGAATGTCAAATAAATAGTCTTGAAATGTAGTCTCTTGTGTCTGGTTTCCTGTATACAACATAATTTTTCTTATATACATCATCCATTTTGTGTGTATCAGTAATTCATTCCTTTTTCTTGCTGAATATTACCCTATTTGATATAATATACCACAATTTATTTATCCATTCACCAGTTGGTAGTTGCCAAGCATTTTAAGATTTTCCCAGTTTGGATATTATTAATAAAGCCACTATGAACATTAGAGGCCTTTGCGTAGAACTTGATTATTTTTAAGGCAAGAAATTGTAGCGTAAAAAACACTAGACACATTACAGAAAAACACTAGAAGGAAAACTACGGAGCATGCATAATTCTGCCTTGGGCCAAGCATGTCAGCAATGTAGTCAAAAAGCAGCTTTTCAGGATGCTTTTACTGTCTCCAGGGAGCGAGTTGCTCTATGATGCATCATGGCAACACAGGCTCAGGCACAACAGAAACTTTCAGCAAATGGCTGCTTTATTACTTATACAGCACAAAGAAACCGGGGGAAGAGATCCATTGTGGCTTGTCTCCCAGGGAAGCCAATGCTCAGGTCAGGGTCTGTGGATGGCAACTCTGCACATGATGCATCACATAGGAGACTAGAGCCCCTGTGCTGTTTGAGTGCAGCGTACTTATCCACCCCACAGGGAGGGGGCCCTGCCACTAAGAATTCCTGCACTGAAAAGCGTCTGGGGCTGCTTGCTACTGGTTTCCAGGCTTGAGGTCTGGTTGGGACTTTTCTTTAGCCCCAATATCTCCCTCAGGCTGCAGAATGGAAACAGACTGAAATGTCATCACACAATAGAAGAGAAGACTGGGGTTAGGTGAGAGCTGTGAGATGCGGCTGAGCATGTATCTGTGACTTCCCCAGCAGTCTCCTTCACTTAACGCATGACAGAGCCTAGGGGTGGTAGTGGAGAAAGGTGGGAAAAATAAAGAGAGGAGAGTATTTGGAACAATGAAGTGAATTTTTCAGCTGACTGTTTGATTCACTGCAGCTTTGTCCTCTAACAATTTTGTGATCTTAATAACAATAGCAGCTATAGCAAAAGGAATAACAGCTTACATTTACATAGCACTTACAACGTTCCAGGAATTGTTCTAATGTTTCAGCTTTATTAAATCATACAATTCTCTTGTCAACTGTCAGTAGTAAATTACTGTTGTCACAGACTGAGGCCCAAAGAAGTCTAATGATTGGGTCAAGTTCACATGGCTAGGAAAGGGTGAAGCTAACATTTGGGAACAGGTAGACTGATCTAGGATCCAAGTTCTTAAACCGCATTCAATACCACTTTAATAAAATAGTTTTCCCTATTGACCAATTAGTGTCTTTTAAGTGAGTGATCTTTATGAGAGAAACAGTTCTCACCTTTAGGCAGAACCCAGCAAAAAGAATGTAGCCAAGACTTAGTAATAGATGATAACTCCAACCTGCTGCCTAGGGGTATCCTCAAGTGAGTTCTATTAAGTCCTCAGATACTGCTACATGCAAGTGCTAAAACCATCCCTCTTCTTTCTTTAGGGATATTGAGAAAAAAATCCTCTAACTGAAAAATTTTCTAGTTTTCTGGTCTTGGGCAAGATGGCGGCATAGAGAGGAGTGGAAGCTAAGTAGTCCCCCTGGAACAACTACAAAAAACCAGAGACAACTAGTAAATAATCCAGAATAACTGCGGGGGGACAAACGAGACCATCCACTCATCATACGCCAACCTGAATTGGGAGGAATGCCCAAGAACACAGCATAAAATCTGTAAGTAAAACCTGCAGATCCAAGTCGCGAGACCCCCTCCCCCATAGCCCGAGCTGCAAAGCCTCGTGGTGCCAGAGAGAAGCTCTCTCCCAGCAAGCGAATACAGCTCAGCTGAGCTCCAACTGGGGTTTTAAGTAGTGAGTGTGAACTGCTCACTACAGGTACGCATCCCCAAAAAACAGACAGAGGCTTTGGGTGACGACTGACCTTGGAGAGCCGGAGGGTCGCTTTGGACTGGGTCTGAATGGGACTATCTGTTTCTTTTTTGGCTCAGTGGAGAAAGCCCCAGTCATTTTCAGTTTCCAGGGCTGTGAAGCGGAGAAGGGTGGAGACAGCACAAGCAGACAGCAAGACCATTGAAATGCTAATGAACTCCACCTGGGGGCTCTGTCTTCTCTAGGAGGAAAGGGGTGGGCCCTTTCCATTCAGAACCAGACCCCAGAGCCTGGGGGAACATAGCCATACCTCCTCACACCAGTCAAGAATTATAGGCTAACAGGCGTCACCTGCTGGGCAGAAAAGCACAGTGACCCGCGGCATCAAAGGGTGGAGCAATTTTCTAAGACACACCTGCAGGGAAACCAGATACTGAATATTTCTTCCCTCTGGGACCTGAGCCTGTGCTGGTCTGGGAAAACCTGATTTGGATAACCAAGGAAACCATGCCTAGACAACAGAAAATTACAACCTACACTAAGAAAAACAAAGTTATGGCCCAATCAAAGGAACAAACATACACTTCAACTGAGATACAGGAATTTAAACAACTAATGCTAAATCAATTCAAAAAGTTTAGAGAAGATATTGCAAAAGAGATAGAGGCTGTAAAGGAAGCACTGGGCATGTATACAGCAGAAATCAAAAGTTCAAAAAACCTACTAGTAGAATCTATGGAAGTGAAAGGCACAACACAAGAGATGAAAGACACAATGGAAACATACAACAGCAGATCTCAAGAGGCAGAAGAAAACACTCAGGAACTGGAGAACAAAACACCTGAAAGCCTACACGCAAAGGAGCAGATGGAGAAAAGAATGAAAAAATATGAGCAACGTCTCCGGGAACTCAAGGATGAAACAAACTACAATAATGTACGTATCATTGGTGTCCCAGAAGGAAAAGAGAAGGGAAAGGGGGCAGAAGCAATAATAGAGGAAATAATTAATGAAAATTTCCCATCTCTTATGAAAGACATAAAATTACAGATCCAAGAAGCACAGCGTACTCCAAACAGAAGAGATATGAATAGGCCTACGCCAAGACACTTAATAATCAGATTATCAAATGTCAAAGACAAAGAGAGAATCCTGAAAGCAGCAAGAGAAAAGCAATCCATTACATACAAAGGAAGCTTAATAAGACTATGTGCGGATCTCTCAGCAGAAACCATGGAGGCAAGAAGGAAGTGGTGTGATATATTTAAGATACTGAAAGAGAAAAACCAACAACCAAGAATCCTGTATCCAGCAAAGTTCTCCTTCAAATATGAAGGAGAGCTCAAAATATTTCCTGACAAACAGACAATGAGAAACTTTGTGAACAAGACACCTGCCCTACAGGAAATACTAAAAGGAGCACTACAGGGTGATAGAAGACAGGAGTGCATGGTTTGGAACACAGTTTTGGGAGATGGTAGCACAACAATGTAAGTACACTGAACAAAGGTAACTATGAATACGGTTGAGAGAGAAAGGTGGGGAGCATGTAAGACACCACAAGAAAGGAGGAAAGATAAAGACTGGGACTGTGTGACTTGGTGAAATCTAGAGTATTCAACAATTGTGATAAAATGTACAAATATGTCCTTGCACGAGGGAGAACAAGCAAATGTCAACTTTGCAAGGTGTTAAAAATGGGGAGGCATTGGGGGAGGGATGCAATCAGCATAAACTAGAGACTGTAACTAATAGAATCATTGTATTATGCTTCTTTTAATGTAACAAAGGTGATATACCAAGGTGAATGCAGATAAGAGGCGGGGATAGGAGAGGCATGTTAGACACTTGACATTGGTGGTATTGTCTGATTCTTTATTCTACTTTGATTTAAGGTTATTTTTCCTTTTGCTGCTTCCTAGCTGTCATTTTTTTTTTTCCTCTTTCTTTTGCCTCTCTACCTTCTTTGACTCTCCCTCCTGCCTTGTGGAAGAAATGTAGATGCTCTTATACAGATAGTGGTGAAGGTGGTGAAGACATAAATGTATGACCATGCGGAAAACCATCGATTATTTACTTGGGATGGAATGTATGGTGAATGAACAAAACCATATTAAAAAAAAAAATCGGTTGATGACAAAACCTCGAGGGCAATATACTGAGTGAAATAAGCCAGACACATAAGGACAATTATTGCAGGGTCTCACTGATAGGAAATAATTATAATATGTAAACTCATAGACATGAAACATAAGGTACCAAGATATAGGATGAGGCTTAAGAATGAGGAGTGGTTGCTTAGTATGAGCAGAATGTTCAATTAGGATGAACTTAAATGTTTGGAAATGAACAGGGGTGTTGGTAGCAAGATGTGAGAATAACTAACAGTGCCAAATGGTGTGTGAATGAGGTGGAAAGGGGAAGCCCAGAGTCATATATGTCACCAGAAGGAAAGTTGGAGGTCAAAAGATGGGAATGTATAAAACTGAATCCTATGGTGGGCAATGTCCATGATCAACTGTACAAATACTAGAAATTACTTCCATGAACCAGAACAAATGTATGACAATACAATTAGAAGTTAATAATAGAGGGGCATATAGGGAAGAACTATATACTTATTACAAACTATATACTACAGTTAGTAGCATTTCAACATTTTTTCATAAACAGTAACAAATGTACTATATCAATACTATGAGTCAACAATTGAGGGGGGTTGGTTAGGGATAGGGGAGGATTCGAGTTTCCTTTTCTTTTTTTCTTTTTTCATCTTTCACTTTATTTCTTGTCTGGAGTAATGAAAAGTTTCCAAAAATTGAACAAAAATTAAGTGTGATGGATGCACAGCTGTATGAGGGTACCCATGGGCAAGTGATTGTACACTTTGGCTCTTTGGATAATTGTATGGTATCTGAACAATCTCAATAAAAATGAAAAAAAAATAGATTGGGGTGATAATGTACAACTATATGATGGTACTGTGAATAGTTGATTGTACACCATGGATGACTGTATGGTATGTGAATATATCTCAATAAAACTGAATTAAAAAAAAATTTTCTAGTTTTCTGAAAAAAAAAATTGTACATCTTTTTGGTTACATCCATTCAAAATTCCACATAACGTCAAGTCAAGAGATCAGTTACCAGCACAAAAATGATCATTGTGTTTAGTACTGAGTGATCATTCCATGATTCTTTTTCAATTAGTTGAAAAAAATATAATTGCAATAATATTTTGGAACTCAGTCTTCGTTGCTTACAACAGAAATAACTGAAATTAATACAATGATCGATATGATTTTATTAGACATAAATTAACAAGCAATTAAAAGAAGTGGAATCTGATTTTTTTAAAATAATCAGCTAATTTTCATATAATTACACATGATTCTTATCTGTGGATATTTCTTATACAGAATTCACATTATTTCACCATTAAAAATTCAATACAGAATGGAAGTTGTTCTTAGTTTATGAATGAAGCTGTATCTTTAATTTGTTTACAATGACTTTTCCTCACAGTTTATCTGTTTATTACCTCAATAAAAAGATGAGCTTGGCTAGTGAACAAATAAGGCCTGTCACTACCTAAATTCAACATTGACAGGTAACTGGATTGATGCCAAGATTTTAAGGAAGTGTTCTAAAATCCCTGGCTCCTTCATATCACTGACCATATTAGTGATACAGCACAGTAATAGTCTGTATAAATTCAGCAATATTGTTATAAATAAGCAACCAAACAGTAAGACAACAAAGAGGAATCATATCCTTTTGAAGGTCAGACAAATATTCTGATTTCTAGACCTCATTTTCCAGTGTTCTATAATGTGAATTCTTTTATTTGTCTGATATATGCTGACAATTGTTTGCTCTGTCCAAGGTTATATACCACTCAATCGTGTCAAAAGAAGGTGGAATTGGAGTTTTATGCACAAGGAAACAGTTTCCTAATGAACAAATAAGTTGAAGAGGTTGTAAGGAAAGAAATTTTCTAACAAACTCTTTACTTTGCTTTTTTTATAAAGCATTTGAGGAACACGGGAATGTTCTCAGGTTTGTAAAATACTTGACTAAAGAAAAGAAGGCAAATATTAAAACGATCCACGAAGGCCCCTGTGCCTGCGCTCAAAGACTTCTTGGCAGAATTATTGAATATTTTAAATGTTGCATTCAGCAGTCACGATACAGGAAAAGATCAGCCATTGTACTTACGTTAAATATTCTGCAGCTTATTAACTTGGCATAACTTATCCCCACCTCTCCCTCTGCCCAAACATAGCATCCCAAGAGAAATATCACCTTCAGATTCCAACAATCAATATCAGGTTTTAAATATACTATAGTAGTAAACTTGGAAAGAACATCATCAGATTGGCTAATTCAGTGCAACTATTTTACTTGCAGATGAGCTAGATTCGATTTGTTACCTGCCAAGTGTGGCAGTTCAATACTGAGTCTGTAATTCAAGGATCAGGGGAAAAGTGGTAGTAAATAAGCCTAGCTGTCAACACATTCTTTCACTGCAACATCATCAGCCTTCCCTGGCTTGAGCCTTCTTATCCAACATCCACACACACATCGTTCTTCCATCTGCTAGCACGGCGGTTTGATGTTGTAACAAACCAATCCCACCTCATGTATTGATTTACACTCTGTTTCTCTAGACATCAATCTTGGTAAAATCTCTCCTTCTGACTTTTTATCTTCAGTTTGGACACAGGTTTATTTTATTTTGTTATTTTTAAGAACAGAAAAAAATATTTAAAGAAGCAGGAAGAGAAATCATTTGAAAATGTGTTTGGATAGGTTAAAAATAGCCAACTTCTAAGCGAAAATTGGAAAGAAAAAAAAGAGAGAATGTTGATATAGCCAAAAATAGCATGATTTGTTTTTTTATTCAATTCCTTCAAGTAACTTTCCATACATGGATGGAAACTCTACATGGAAAACAAGATTCTGTGGTAGAGATTAGACTCGGGCTGACAAAACTGAGAGCTACTAGAATCATTTCATCTGTCATTTTGATCTCTACACACAATACCCTGTGACGATATTATAGTACAGGCACCCACTGACATGCGAATTATGTGACACCTGGACTCAAAGCTGTAAGAAAGGGGTGGTAATGACAATTCCATGATTATTCCCTTTCTGGTCAATTTCAATCAGTTCCTTAATGTGACTTTAATGATGTTTTTTAGTGTTCCTTTCTTTTTATTTTTTTAACACTATCCCAGTCGCAGTTCCCTTCAACCACTGTGATTTTTTCATTAGGATGATTATAATGGAAGATGACTCTCAGTGGAAATGTACAAGACACTCTTGTTATCCATGCACCGTTGTTACTTTGCACTAATTGCTCCAGTCTGTCATATGAATGAGTATTTAAGGAGATTTTAATCCCTGAACCAGTACATTCATTGTAATTCTGCATGCTAAAGATTCTTATGACATTACGGTGATAAAATCAGTAGCATTTCACACATGCCCAGATCTCCTACAATTTAAACATAGTTAAGTGTTTGGATGCATTTTAATTTGTAAATAATTTGCTCCTAAGATAAATTTATGCATGCTAAATTGTAGCTTGGAATAAACTTCACAGTTAAACTTTCATGAATACATCTTAAGAGGGAAATGGATTATTTGGTTGATTTCTGGCTCTCATTTGCAAACCATGCTTCAATTAAATTCCTGGTATGGGTGGGCAGTTATGAATTATGTCCACCTATCACAGTTCCATGCTCCTATGAAAAAGACGTCAAATGCACTGAACCCATCAAGACTGGGATTTAGATCATTAACTCAATCACAGATTCGAAAGCATTTCTAAAAGTGGGTCAGTTTGTCAAAGGTGCAAACATGACATGACAGACTCCTTTTTAAAACTGTCTGCACAATTACAACTCACATCAAAAGCAATCAATGCAGTTCATTATAAAATCTGTTGTTTAGGGCAATCATAGCAAGGGTGAAAGTAAAAGGTACACTTGCCTCTGTCTAGGAATGATAAAAAGATTAGACTGATAAGATGGCAACATTATCAAAGAGTTGTAAATATATGACATACTGTGCTGGCATTTTTAAAGTTTTTTTTTTTCAGCACAGAACTTCTATCACCATAGCAATGGAATTTACAAAGACTGTATTAATTAGATGCAAATGGCTGCAAAGGAAGCAGAACCTTTTAGTTTTTGAAAACCAGAGATGAAATCTGATACATTGTAAAGCATGATATGGAAAACATATTGTCACTCAAACATATTGAATTTGATATGTAGTGTCTCAAGGAAAGGTCATTTGAGTTGGCACGATTGCAGTTGTTCTGAAGCAAGTATAAACTGCCAGTGCTAAATAAAATTAAATAATGATATGAAATACAAGCATTGAAACATATTCATGTAATAAAAGAAAAAGTGCAACAATTACAAAAAAGGTACAAATGGAAGCAGAGTGAGGTTCCAAGAACCCACATTCAATTATTGATTACGAATCATAAAGAAAATCAAATGGCATTATGAAAAGTTCTATCCTTCTCTCAACTAAATTTCAGGAATAACAATTTTGAACTTTTAGATCACGTGTAAGGAATTTATACTACACAGAAAATGTTAAAAATCCATTGTTTTGAGAACATCTTACTTGGGGAAAACTCTAATTCACACTGTTTGGTGGATAATTGAGGAGCGATTGGTAAGGATGACCCTGAAGTTCATTTCCCTCCCTTTCCAGTAGGTTAATAGAGATAACAGGCCAAATTAGTTTAAGGAAACACAGGCTGATGCTCATCCTCAGGGTCTGAATTCTTCACCAAGCAAGGTCTAACCTCTTGGAATATAGAGTTCCATTGCTACATAGTCACATAGAAAATCTTTGCATTTCTACCTCCATGCAGAGAACCATGGGAGACCCTCTCCCTACTAGCCATTGGCCACTGGGTGTGCAGCAGTCAGGCCCAGCCTGAGCACAGCCCTCTGTGAAATAAGGATATCTACAGGAATTGTTTGTATGTTGCATGCCCAAAAGGTTTTCCCCAGTAAACCCTATCTTAAATTTTTATTGTGTATAGTGATATGAGTGTGTACCCTCTTTTGCAGGAAAAGAACACTTAACCATTTGGCCATCCTTTGACTCCTAAGATAATGACCCATGAAAATAGTCAACGCTTCAACTTGAGTGTAGATAAGTTTAAATAAAGTCTGATGAATTACCTGTAGACTCTTTTCCTCAATGCTTAACGCTGGATCTAAAAATGGCAAATGCAATGATTCTCAAAATAATGTTATTGTGATTTTTATTTGACATTCTCCATTATCTTTTGTCCCTGAGGTTAAAGGGCTAAAAACCTATCTGCAGTGAAGAGGCAGAGGAAGGAGGAGACCTGGATGATCTCTGGATTCAATCATCCATGAAGCCACTGTATCCCTTTGGTCTTTCCATATTTGCTACTTAAGTCAAGGAGGTTCTACAACAAATTGAAGCATTCAAGTATACTTGACATGAGACTTGTGAGATTAATAGAAAATGTCCGAGTCTGTGTGTTAAATATGTATATAGGTTGGCATCAAAGTGTGCCAGAAGAGCAAATGGCAGTGGTTTGGGGAAGGAAAAATTTGGCACTGAAAAAGAGAGAGGAGCATGTGCAAATGCACCCATAGACAAGTAGCATGCCACATTTGTGGAACCACATGTAATTCAGTGGAACTTAAAAGTGGGAGATTGGATATATGGAGTCCAGTACAAGTGGCTAAGTGTTTACTATGTATTAGACTCTGTTCTTAGCATTTTATACATATTATTTTAGCTCCCTCTATTCCTCATAGCAACACTGTGAGAAATAAACTATTATAGTCTCCAAAGTAGTCCTAGTTTCCTAATATAAAACTAAGGGTCAATCACATGCAGCTACAAAAGAGTAGAAGAAGGTCTTCCAACCCTGGCAGTCTGATTTCTTATAGTTGCCTTCCAAGGAAGCTGGGCATGTAGACAAGGTCCAGATCAAAGAGACTTCTTTCCTGCTTTGTGAAAAGCTGCAAGGAAACATGAAAGGATGCCTCAAAGCTGAGGGCAAAATGATAATAAGAAAGTGCTTTTAGATCATTCTGGATGCAGTAGAGAGAACAAATTGGAACAATGATGATGATTCAAGGCAAAGAACCCAGTTAGAAACCCATTTCAATCATCAGTTAAAAGCTGATGCATAAATGTAAAGAAGATGGTAGATTTAAATGTAAACATACATGTAAGTATAATTATAGTGATTAAATTAATAACATATCCAATAAAACAAATAATATAAGGCTAGATTTTAAAATAATCAGCTATAAGTCTGACAACTACCCTACTGCAACAGCCTTGAATGAAGTCATCCTTGTCTTAATTAATTAAAGAAAATATGGTGGTTGGTAACTGACTATAGGGAATGTCAGTGGGAATGAAGATGAAAGGATTAATTTAGAGATATTCAGGGAGAACAATCACTATGACATAGTAACTAAACAAATAAAGGGTCAAAGTTACTTGAATATCCAGGACAGGCCTATTCCTATTGGTTATCTCATTTCTCAATATTTACTCAAAGATTCAGAGGCCCAAATCTGGATGTTGTTCTTTAAGCTACTTAGGTATCTAACCTTTTCATTTTGTTCATAGTTGAAGCCAAGATCGAGACGTAAGAATAGGGAAGGTCCAGATTGTCAAAATCTCAATAGCCTCACTGCCAACACATTTTTCAGTCATCCTCCAAGAAGCCCAATCCTATTGCTCAAGGCCTCCCCCGGGACACATCTTTTGATCCTCATTTCTGTCCCAGTGTGAAATTGTACCTTACAGTCATCTTTTTATACCTCTAAATCACCATTCCCGATGTGAGAGGGAAAAAAAGCAAAAACAGAAAACTCAGCAGAAATCAAAATGTTCTGTCTGTATCCATGAAATGCCATTATTAGAAATAATTACTAAGGGGTTCCCTTAAAATTCTCAGATTTTATTTTTGACACCATTATAGTAACCCCTGTGTATAAAGCAGCTGTTCTTCTCGGCCATGCTCTTAGAAGACAATGGCTTTAACCCCCACCAATTGGGAAGGGAAAGACTTACTTGATTATAGAATTGGCACCATTATTAGATTCATCAAGACTACTTTATGCCATGGTAACAGAGTCTAACATAATATTTACATTAGAATTATACCTCAGTGCTAGCTTCTCAAATACAGTTGTTAATAACTCCACTCCCCCCAGTTAAATAGATCAAAAATCTCAGTTTTTCTAGGGACAATCAATAAAACCTGCCAAGCAAATTTCATTGACAAGATCTGACAAAGTTCTCTCTTTCACATTCAACAGGTTGACTTAAATTTTTCTAAAGAATCCTTACTTGAGATATTTATGTATTTCCCACAATTCCTAGAGTATATATTTCCAAAATATTTATTTAGTGATGGGAAAAAATTAGAAAATGAATCCATTTAGACTTTATACCCTAAATACCCTGGATAACTGATATATATTACTTTTTGCCTTCTCAGAAAAATTTGAGGGTAGGGTGAAAATATGTACTGAATACTGTAAGGAAAATCGTTCATATAAGCAAAGGAAAATTGTGGGTAGAAAAACAAAATTGAGAAGGGATAAGTTTAGAAGGTATAGAGTCTGAAATGAAGACCTAGAGACTTAACTAGATAGAAGTTAACCCCAAATATGATTTTGTATACTAGCAATCAACTCTAAGTCAGACATATTCTTTATAGCATTCAAATGGAAAAAGTATAACAATTCAGGAAAGGACATTGAAGCTGAGGCAAAGTTCTCAAATAATTAACCACTGGGGGAGTTGGGCATGGGGACATTGTATTTAGTGAAGAAATCTTTGCAACAATTAAAGCGAGAAACTTCAGAACACTGTTTCTTTTAATGCTTCTCAAAATAGACTGAAATTGCAAAGTACTAAAAGTAATCTTCAGGTGGCCAATTTAAAAATGGTGCAGGTATTCAGTTTTAAGAGTATACTTATTTAGGGTAGACTTTTAGATTATGTTGACAAGGAGATGGACTGATCATGCTTCAAATACTCCTTTCATATAATAATACTGCTGTCAGAAAAATATCTGAAATTTAGGGAGCAATGGTAAATTCAAGAATGGACAGAAAATACAGTCAAGATTTCTCTCTCTGTCTCCCTCCCTTTTCTTAACTACAGGGATAAATGAGAGGAGGAAGATAAATGTAAGAAGAAGGAGATGTTTATTAGAAAGATGAAAAGTTTAAAGTTTATCAAAGGAAAGATGTGCATCTACTTTTTAATAAGCTCCTATCCTAGGCTATTTAAATGATATTAGCAGACTGAAGTTTACAAATTTTCATTTTTTAGAAAAAATTATAGGAAGATAGTATTTATTTAAAATTAGTCCAACAGTAATTATGATGTGGAAATATTCCTGCTCCAGTTCTTCTCCACCACCCCTTCTCCTCCACCCCAATCTGACACTTTCTTGCATTCTGCACAACCAAATCTTTCCACAGTGAGATAATATGTTTACCTTCGCATTGTGTTTTCTAAAAACAAATCAATTGATAGGGAGATCATTCTAAATAAAAATTGCCCTTAAATTATTCTAGATTAAGTTAAACATTTTATTCACTCAAGGGAATTAAATAACACATGGGATACCTGTAAGCTTCCCTGTAATTATTAATATTCAGGATTGTTTTAGTTTGCTAATGCTGCAGAATGCAAAACACCAGAGATGGGTTGGCTTTTATAAAAAGGGGTTTATTTAGCTACACAGTTACAGTCTTAAGGCCATAAAGTGTCCAAGGTAACACATCAGTAATCGGGTACCTTCACTGGAAGATGGCCAATGGCATCCGGAAAACTTCTGTTAGCTGGGAAGGCACGTGGCTGGCATCTGCTCCTAAGTTCTGGTTTCAAAATGGCTTTCTCTCAGGACGTTCCTCTCTAGCAAGCTTGCTTCTCTTCAAAACATCACTCACAGCTGCACTCCGTCCGGTCTCTTTGAGTCAGCATGTTTTATATGGCTCAGCTGATCAAGGCCCACCCTGAATGGGTGGGGTCACACCTCCATAGGAGTATCCCACCGAAGTCACCACCCGCAGCTGGGTGGGGCACATTCCAAGCAAATCTAACCAGCACCAAAACGTCTGTCCCACAAGACCACAAAGATAATGGCATTTGGGGGACACAATACATTCAAACCGGCACAAGGATAAAGTTCAAATTTAGTTAAATATCAGTCAAAATTAAGTAATTGTTTAGTAGAAACAACTCATTTAATGAAAGATGTTTTTTAAACCTCTACAGCATGAACCGTCTTTTGGCGGATAAGTAAATTTCCCTAAAGCTGCTAATGTTCATTCTATAGGTGTTTGTGAAACTTTTCAAATATTCAAAGTGCAAATACACATATCTTTGCCCTATCAATATTTATAGCTTGAAAACACATTATTGTTACAAACATGTCAGGGCAATGAAAAATATCCATTTACAGTTGGAATACATAACAAAGGGCAGTTGAACAATATAATTTATTGCTATCACTTATTGAATGACTCATAAGTAATGAGAAATGAAGCTGCAAGTAAGTTATGAAGGTCATCTCCTCTCATGTATGAAAATACATAAATTGATTATATCGTTATCTGCTAGAAGACATTCTAACCACTGAGGATTTTGAAAATTATGAGCCAGATGTCTTGACTCTGGGATAGTGCTCCAAATTGGCTTTCAGTAAGTTCTGGCTCTGCAGATTTCTCTGTGATTCACAGAGAACACAGACATGGTTTAGGATAAGTCCTTGTGATTTTCTTAATTTAAAATTGTATTAACATGTCATTTGACCCAGCTAAATAGGGGTCAATCCCCCTCTGATAGGAAACAGATTAGAACCTAGTAGCTTTCATTAAGAATAGATGATAATAAAATAGCTTACAAGTATATTGTTATTTATCATTTTTAAGTGCTTTAGAATGTTCCTCTGTAACAATACTGTCACATAAGCATTAATATCTCCATTTTAACACTTAAGAAAGCACAAGCTCAGAACAGGTATTCCATTTGCCAAAGTCCCATAGCTAGTAAGCAGTCTAAACAGGAAAACAAGGATCATCATTTTGTCCTCTTTCAGCTACACCATGGATCCTCCACAGGAGGAGGAATCATACAAATCACTAACGCTTGCTGGATGTTATTAGCATTTTGCATGGATTGTTACATTTAGTCCTATCAACTATCTGAATAAGTAGGTAATGGATAGCATATTTTACAGATGGGATGACTGAGGCTTGGGGAAGTTAAGTGAAAACAACATTGCTATCTAGGCCAGAGTTTCTCAATTGTCACTGAGCCATCTAAATATGTTATTAAAATGCAAGGTTTTATTCAGTGGGTCTGGGGCTGGATCCCGAATTTCAGCATTTTCAAGGCACTCCCTTGTTATGCCAATGACCGTAGCCACTTTCTATCACCTGCCGGTTTTTCAGACTCTCCACTTACTTAGGGATACTTTCCCCCCTTTTTTTTTTAATGAGAGAAATTATGGGTTCACAGAATCATGAGTAAAATGCAGGCTTCCTACATTCCTCCCTATTATTAACACCTTGCATTGGTGTCGCAATGTGGTGCTACCATCATTGCCACTTTTCATTTTTGACCTAATTTTCACTCCCCCCATCTCTCTCTCTGTCCCTGTGTCTCTCTCTCTCTTTCTTTCTTCATCTACTCTTTCATGTCCTTTCTTCTTCTACACCAACATTTAATATTTTAAGTGAAAACTGTTCATCAGGGTAATGACGAACTGCTAAATTATTGCTAACATATTAGGTTTTTATGTTGTTACATTGTTCTCTGATACATGTTGGGTGAAAAAAGGCACAGGTGGGCAGAATAATGCCTGTCCCTGCCCACCACATTAAAAAATATATTCAAATACTTAATCCCCAGAATCTGTAAATATTACATTGTAAAGAGGAATTAAGGTAGCTCCTCAGGTGACCTGAAAACATGGGGATTAGCCTGAATTATCCAGGTGAGCTCAATGTAATCATAAAGTTCCCTCTGAATGGAAGAGGGGGACAGGAGAGAAAGAACCAGAGGGATGGCAGCATTAGAAGAACCTGTTATTATTGGTTTTGAAAATGGAGGAAGAGGGACATCAAACAACACAGGAGGCCACTAGAAGCTGGAAAAGGCAAGGAAATGATTCTTCCCTGGAGTCTCCAGAAGGAACACAACCCTTCTGACACATGGATTTGGGCCCACTGAAATCCATTTCAGACTTCAGCCTTCAGAACTACAAGATAATAAATGTGTATTGTTGAAACCACTAAGTTTGTGGTAATTTGTTATAGCAGTATTAGAAAACAAATACTCCAAGATATTTTACAGTGCCGAGTTGACCTTAGTGATGTCTACACAGTTCAAGTTTAGCTATAAGCCTTGTAGACTCAGTGCATGTATATCATTTGCTGGTAGTAAAAACAAAACAGCAACAAAACACAGGCTCAAAAAGTTTTGTACCTAATTAAGAAAAATATTTTTTTCCTCTTAAAATTACAATTACAGCAATCACCTGGACAATATGTTTCCACTTACCCCATATTGTCAGCAAAACACAAAATGAAAATATTTGAAAGGAGGAGAATGTGCAAATGGAAAAAATATATAGGGGGAATAGTCTACTATGGGAAACTATATGGAAAGAATCAAGAAAGCATGTTGTAAACACAGAATCTGTTTAAGAATGTGAATTTATTCACAGGAGAGTCATGGCTACCACGAGGTGTTGAGTTGCATGACCCTGGTTATCACCTTACGTAACAGGGCTTGGAAAGCCATTGCCTTTTGTTGACTCTTGTGCTCCATTTTCTGGGGTCCAGGAGGAATCTATTCTCCCCCTTTTCTGCAAAATTTTAATGAACAATACAAGATACATATGAAATTCCTTCGACTTATTAAATTGTGTCCAGTCCAGGATATTCCTAAGCTATTTGTTTCCGTTAATTGATAAAGCATTTGATTTATGTTTTGTTTAGTTTAAATTTTGATGGGCAGATTTTGTTTCCCCTGTTACCTAACTGTTAATTACAGGATAAGCAGAAACCTGACTCCTAACTACCTGCTACCCACTGGGGAGGGGCAGTTACACCCCCTCAGGAGGAGCGTTTACTTATCTAATGATCTGAGTTTGGGACATTTTTTACGTTAGCCCATGGCCACAGTGGATAATATTCCTCTATGCCTACCTGATTCGGACTTAGGCAACATCTAACATTTTAATGCAGGACAGTTATTTTCTTTCTTTTATTCCACGCAGATGGATAGAGGAGATGGTTCTCATCCCATCACTCCTTCCACTTACCCCTCTCTCTCACTCAAACATATCTTTTACTAAGGAGTCCTGAATGGAGACTTTATCAGACATGGCAAACCTTTTGATTAATTGGGATAAATGGCTCTTTATTTATCACAAAAAAGAATGATTCTTTGATATCTAATTTTATTTTTCTGTGTGCATCTACATACCATATCTTAGAAAACCCTAGAAAGAATTACAGTATAGTATTTTGATGCCATAGGTGCTTGGCCCTGGTAACATCATACCAAAACTTGACCTAAATCAGAGCATTGTGGAGGACCTTAGGGTCACAACCATTGATAATGTTTTAAATATATGCTTGTGTTTTTGTAATGGATCTCATGCCAGCAGATATTGAGGGTGGGAGGAATCACATTCAAGACACAGAAGATTAAAAGCTGGTGGTGGGATCAACCACTCTATTTCTGAGTTATTTCTAAGTATATATGAGCTCCACTCTGTTAGTAACTGTCTCTCAACATTTCCCTGCCCACAAGAATGTTCTTGTCTGATCCCTTACCCTGGGTTTGCTGTCTAAGATTAAAGTAACCCTCCTGATGAGTTTCGGGATTGTGTGCAGTATGATCACCACTGTGTGTGGTTTGAAGTCATTTTTCCATGTCAGCCCATAGTCATATCCTGCTTTGACCTAAACTTGCTACAGACATAATATTGTTTGATTTTGGGCTAGTTCGTGAAGGTTGAGTAAAAGGTAGTGAAGAGTAATGTAGAATTTTAAGATATAGTTGCAGCAAGAAATATTCCTAGAAGGATGTAATGACAGAAATGCAGAATGTCACTTATGGATATAGCAATAAAACTTGGCTTGCACCTTCCAGCAGAGTTAATGGAGGTGAAATAATAGAAAAGCAAGGTGACTGGAGAACAGAACTGAATTTACCAATGCCAGGAAATAATTAAACTTTGTGTAACACTTCCTTGTAGACTGGCAAATAGAATACACACCAAAAAAATAATAACTCTACTGCATTGATAATATATGCTATACAAATTTCATTCCAGGGTGCTGAGTCTGAGGTCAGGTAAGGAAATGTACTCCAAGGGAAAGTGATAATAGGATAATAGCTGTGATAGCTAAAGCTATCCATTTCAGAAATAATACGGTAGCCATATCAGGGAAAATAGACAAGTTCCCTCCTCAACTTTGCTTTGAGTTAGCAACAATTTTTATCTGGAAAATTAATTACTAACCTCATATGTTTCCACTATTACTACTTACAAAGAAAGCATTTAAACATTAGTTAACAATTACAAAAGTAACTAAATTGTGAAATACATTGCATTGCCTTTTCAGAACTTCTAAAGCATTTTTGATAATTTGTTTACATTAACTTGACATGTTATCATGATGAAAAATGGTATAGAGACATCTGAACATAAACCATCTCTCTCTCTTTCCCTACCATATCTATCTTTATCTTTATTTTGATGGCAGCTAATAAAACTCAGATCTCAAAAGTTAAGTGTGAGAAATACTAGATTTCTTTAGTTTCTTTAAATCCACTTGATTCAGAGTGAAAGTCCATATTCTGTTTTCCACATCCCACTTTGTGAAAAGGCCTTACATTGTTCCAAGTCAGAGAGGGAGATCCTCTGTTCTTTAGTTGCTACCATGGCCCCTTTGAATCCCCTCCCCTGTCACCCTGGAGCACAGAACTCTTGCCTGGGGTTGGGTGTTTATTCACATAACTGGTTCTGAGTGCTCATTACCTCCATTTCCATCCAAAGTCTTGCCTTCTCACAGTTCTACCAGGGGGCAGGGCCGGATCCTGCAAGGCTCTCCTTTCCTAGTCCCTTGAATTATAACCCCTTTTTGTCTCCTTGACCTCAAAATGTTTGCCCCTCTGCCCTCCTTTTTAAACCTAGCTAGCTTCATTATTGCAATAGAATTTCGCTTTTTTTTTTTTTTTTAATAGAGAAAAAGCCTTGACTTTGGATTGCCTTTACATTCTGCCTCTCCCCTCTACCCCCCAAATTCCTGAAGCAATGAAGCCTAAAAACAACTGTGATTTGTAGAATGCTGGAGAGGAAAATACGTATAGGAAAATACAAATTACTTTCAAAATAAATTACTCTATCCATTTTAACTTCATGCGATTTTTGAAGTGGATGTTATCTGGACATACACTTAATGCAAAGATGAGCATAATTAAGAGAGAAATTTTTAAATTTTAATGCACACATCAGTTGATAATAAGTCCTTCAAAAATTCAGGAAGTCAATTGGAACATTTTGAACATATGTTCTCATGCCCATCTTTATATAGAAGCAGCAATCTTCTGAATATCATGTGCTTATTTCATGTAAAACACCATAACGCTGTAGTAAGCCAAGTCAATGAGAAATTAAATAAAAATATGTAAATTCATATTTTATACAACAAAGAAAAACAGGGTTATCAAAGAAGTTATGCTCTCTATAAAATAAAAACACATTTTCCTCATGAAGAACTCAAGGGTACTGATGTATTATGTTATTGAGATTTGAAATTCTCATTCCAGCTATGATTAACACCCTCCAATATAACAAACAATGCCTTAAAATGAAAACCTATTTTCCTTTTTTTTTTCCTCCTTTTTCACAACATTGCTTTCTCTCAACTACCACTTAAAATTCAAGTAGGGTTTTTTTTATGACTAAGGTCACATTATAAAATAGCCCATAAGATGAAAGCAATAGAGTGTAGCCAAAGAGGGGCATGAAAATGAACACATCAGAAGCCAGTGTTGCTTGAGCTCAGTTTCAGAGGTGTTCATTTTCATTGGACCTTTAAGGTAGGCTGACAGGAACAATCAATTGCCTCGTAGGTCACTGACAGAACCTCAGGAAGACAGATGACGTACAGAATAGCAAACCCCACAGAAATTAAACAAAGTGCTGGAACAACAATTAACATCTTTTGGGATAAGAATGCCAAGGAAGAATGTTGCTAATTTTAGGGCTTCAAACCTAAATGACATCTTCATCTCAAAAGTCGTTAATCCCAACAGAATAAATACAGCAATTCTACTTCCAATTCTTAACAATGTATTTTCATGTAATTTTACAACATGTAGTCAGTTCTTGATCACTGTAAGCAGATACACTTGCACGTCCCAAGAACTCTCATGACTTTCATATGGCACAGATAATTTTAGATCTCATCCCATTTCCCATGGCAGGAATATGAGTATGAATAAGCAATTAGACTAACTCTGCTTAAGACTCATTGAATCAAGAATTCCATTCCCTCCTTCTATGGAAATGACACAGCAGTTGGAGAGTGGAAGTTGGAAGCTTTAGAAAACCCCAGAGGGCAGACTGCTGCTGTGTTCTTAAAGCATGAGAAAAAGTTGAATTTAACAACATGGAAAAAAGAACTCTTCTGTGAAGAATGTCCTCAGTCCTGGCAGAAAACCCCTTAACCCAAAAGAGCTGGGTGGGGTGGGGATGGGGTCATGATGATGTATGACTGAAATACAGAAAATAAGCGTCCATCGTTAGCTTAGGGATTCCTGCAGTGTCTCTCAGAATGCCTTCTTCCCCCAAATTTGAATATACTTTTTATTCTCCAGGTTTTTTTGTTTGTTTTTGAAGAATTTCAAAACAAAAGAAAAGTTTAAGGATAATGTAAAGGAAACTAATATTGATTTTTTAGGATCACATAGCTTACAGTATAATTCAACTTTTTGTTTATATATAATCAATTAAAGTAGAAAGACATTTAAGATTGCATATTTTAAGTATTGAAATTTATACTGATGGATGCCCCTCTACTCACTATTTAAAAATATAATTATATTACCAGATGTCTTAATATTTTTCCTTTTATGCTAATTTGTGCTCTTATTTTCTAACCCAATTCCATGCTTGACCCTGGGAACAAAGATGCAGAAGTGGAGTGGACCTAAAATAAGAATAGCAGGGTGAACTATAAAATGGGCTCATAATGGGAAGTTCTTAAAGTAAGACAGTTTCACGGGCCACTTATTACAAAAAAAGAAACAAATGACTTGTCAACAGCCCTGTTACCTATAATATCAGGGTAACGTAAGAATCAGGTGTTCTGGCTAATAAAGATTTTTATAAGATGAGATATTTCCTCATCTTCAGTATTGAGTATAGATTATTACCAAGTGAAAATTGAATGCCCTCATCTCCATACCTACAATGAACTATGAGCATCTAACAAAATATACTCAGCTAAGCTATAGCATACTGCACTAATTTGTCTGGATATTTTAATAAATGAAAATTGTTCAACAATATTTAACCACATTGTATGAAAATAAATCATCCATTAACTACTGGCTTATGGTTGAAATTCTATTTACTTGAAAGAAAATATTCTGCTCTTCTGAAAGATTTAATATTTTAATAAATGTGAATAAGTAGGGTTTTATAGTTTTTATCATGTATTAAAGGCTAAGTATGGACTTGTTCTCTCAAGTGTCAGGTAATCAGATTTTCCTTGTAGCAAAAATAAAGTTGCCCAAACTCATTCAGCAAAGCAGCCCTATTATAGGCATTGATATGCAGTGACCTAATTTAAAAAATTGTCTTCACCAAAAATTTAATTTATCCTGAAATCTATTCTCATTATCCTGTAACCTTTCCTCATCAACTCTTATACAATTCAAATATAAGTAAATTAGAAAGCTAATTCAGGAAATGCCCTGTCATTACAAGATACGTATGTAGGAATGATGCTTTAGGACTGAGCTGTCATACACTGTACTTATACATTTAGAGATCTTCATTAACATGTACTTGTTGCTTAGCAATGACACATCTTTCCTACTGTGGCATCAAATAAGATATGTAATTCAGAGGTTTCTGGTTATAATTCCTCCAATTAATGGCTAGATTATAGGTTACTGATATAATAAGCATAATCATACTTTCCAAGTCTAGGATTAGAAGGTCATAAAAGGAATAAAGGGCAAAGCTGGTCTCCCCTTAAGACATTTGCCCGACATTTTGAAGGTTCGCGGAGTGGGAATCTACAGAGCTAGACTCAAACTCCAAAGGACCAAACTGACTCTACCACAGAGGTCAAAGACATGCCAGTTAAAATTCCAGGAGGGCCATGTGCAAGGAATAGGAATAGGTCAAGCCTAGACGGGTCTAAACTCCAACTACAGTTGGCTGCCCTGGTTTAATGCAGATTGAATTGGGCTCCGATGACCATCTCTGCCTAAGAGAGGAGAGAAAAATAACATTTCCAGGCACAAGGAAACTTTTCTGATCCTGGAATTGTTCCTTTTCTTGATCTGGGGGGTGGTTCATGTGCATGTACATAATGTAAAAATTTATCAAGTTTAAGGTTAGTGCACTGAATTCTTTCCTGCATTGGGTTATGCCTTGATTAAAAAGTAAAATACTACTACCCCTACTCATAATGATGCATTGAGCACTGGCAAATCCTTTATCCAAATCCAGTATCCTTGACAATAACCTATATCTAATCATAATATCCCCTCACCATTCCGATCCCCTGCCTTACCTACTCAAGCCTTAATACCATATTCATTATTCCCTGGTCTTTGTTTTTATATAGTTTCATTGCATCCATTTGTATTCCTTAATTATAGATGCATATATTAAATATATATATCAATATATATTTAAATATATATTGTTTAATGAAATATACATACCTAATTATTTTTAACTTAATAAAAAGAATACCCTTCCAATTGTAATATTTTGGACTTTCATTTATTTCCAGTCTTTCTTACATTCTAACACATGCATCGGAGATTTTAAGGGTTGTGTTGTGTTTTTTTGTTTTTTTTTTCATTTTCTTACTGGTTTGGTCATATCACCAATGTATTTATATGTTGTGCTCTCACCTTTATACATTTGAAAGGATGTTAGTATCAGTTTTAACACTGTCTTAATTCCTATAGTTGTACAAAAATATACAAGCAACTATATGTGCTTTTACTTTTCTCATTTTCTAATTTTGATTGTTATATGAGAATGTGTCTGTAGCATTTCCTTTTATAATTTTAGAGATTTATTAATAGCACATTGTCTAGAAAATATATCTAAATATGGCATGCATTTTTGAAATTAATTTGTTTTAGATTGCAAAGTACTCTCTACAATTTTAAGATCAGTATTGTCAACATTGTTAAATCTATATTAACTGCACTTCATATATGTGGATTTGATTATTGATTTCTGAGATAGGAATGTAAAATTCCTCAGATTGACAGTTGACATGTTAAATCCTTCTTGTATTTTGATTGTTCTCTTGTGTTAAAAGAAATTTTGAAGCTTAAATGGCATGTGTTCTTGGTATCTTATCGATTTTATCAACATGAAATAAATTCTTGGCATACACTGATTTTCATCTGGAATTCTAAATTGCATGATATTATTTTATTTCACTTTTTTTATTTTGTTTAAAATTGCTCAATTTCAGTATGTTTTATCTCATCTACTTTCCAACTTGCCTTTTCATTGGTGTGCCACTGCTAATTGCATATTATATTATTATTGTCCTTTAGATATATAATTTTGGCCAATTTGGAAAACTCTGTGTTTTAATGAAGGGCATTTCACCATTCATATTTCATGTGATTAATGAGTTTGAATATTTTATGTATCCTAATTTATGTTTTCTTTTCATTGAACTCTTTTATTGATTGTTTTTCCTGGTCTGTATTGGGTTTATCAAAGATTCTTTATTTAGACTTTTTATATATAGTGGCTTAGAAGTTAGGCATCCTAATTCTATTCTTATTCATATTATTATTAAATTGAGAGCAATGACTTGTTACTCAATCGTAGAATGTCAACATAAATATTCAAGTAAAAAGAAAAAGAAAGAAGGAAGGGAAAGACATTGAAGTAACTCAAATCCCATCATCTAGGAAAAATCGTTAGAATTTGGTGAATATAATTTCCATATTTCTCCATAAAATAGGAAGAGTGAATAGATAGATGGATAGATAGATAGAAGATCGGAAGAAAGGCAGATAATTTAAGTGTTCAGTCATACTCTTGAATCATATTTAAAAACACTTGAGAAATAAAGCATAATAAACTTAAGTAAAATAAAGTAATGGCTTAATTTTAGATATATATGTGTTCACCACAAGTTATATCAATTTAATTTCTAAACATATTTATATCATTGAAAGAAATATTGTAATAATCGTGACAATCCTAGAGCTATTATTATTAACTGCACAATTTTGGACAAAAGAGTGCCTGGCTCCAAGTTATTAAGCACGAATATGAAAGGTGAGGGGAATCTTATACCTTATCTCCCTTCTCTTTTCCTATTTGTTGCTGTTCTTTATGATATATACAGTTTATTTTTCAGGATTTATAACATTTACATAATGTTCTCTTTAAATGTAATTATCATAGGTGCATTAATTTTTGGATATTTAATGTTTGTGAATATTTGTTGACCGTAGAGTAACTTGACTTGGGAAATGCTTGTGGATAACATTTTCTTTCCTTCAATTTTTTAGATATTGTCTTCAAACCTTGAATGTTCAAACCTGGATTTCCCAAATGTAATGAGTTATGTTTTATATGAGATATCTAAATTAGTTTGTATTTTGCCTTGTCTGTCAGTAACTTAAAAATAACATGCCTCAAGTTCAATGGTCTATAGCAGTTATTCCTGGTGTGACGTTTATTTTATGAATAAACTTCTTTTTACTCTAAGTAGATTTTTGAGGCTAATTTATTTTAGTTCTCTCCTTCAGGAAAATCTGAAGTGTCTTTTCGGGCCTCCATATCTATCATGTTTCCTCTAATGGCTATAATCAAATTGTCTTTTTCCCTTGCTTGAATGTGATCACATCCGTTATTTCTTCTAACCCATTAGTTTTGTTTTAAACACATTATGTATTGTCCCTTTTTTTCTAAATTGTTCATTAGTGCATAACAGTATTAGGTTGATTCTCATTTTGCTTCCATAGCTCTGCAATCTTCTTTCAACTAGGGAATCTGCTTCTATTTCTTGAATTATACCTTTTCTTCCTGAGTGGATTTTGCATACTTTGTTCTCTCTCTCTCACCCTCTTTCTCTGGAACTTCTTCTACAGTAGTTTGCATATTATTTCTTCCATTTCTTTCCATATTACTTAAGCTTATCACATGGTTAGACATTCTATTTTCATTGAGAAATGGGGGTAAATTCTCCTCAGCACAATTCCCAACTTTTCTGGGACCAGATTCTTCTCAGTTTGAGTTTTAGTCTTACCCAAATTTCTTTAGCCTAAGGGCATTGGAGTGGACCAGAAAACTGGTTTGAATGGGAGTCATCCATTCACAGGCATCCAGGCTTGACTCTTTTCTACCACCTCCCTAGATGTCCAGACCTAGGGCCTATTCCAGCAAACCAGGGTTGTAGCTCATGCTTGTGGGCTTTATCTCATTTCCCTTTCTGGATAGTTCATTAGAATGTGGAAGCCCTGGAATACTACAAGGCCTGAAAGACTGCAAGCCCTGGAAATAGTAGAAAGTCTTCAGAATAACCAGCTCTTCATTACAGGAGGCCCTGCCACAGTGGATTCCTACCGAGACACGGTGCTGCTCTAGAGATGTTTCAGATATCTAGTGTTGTCTACTGACCTCTCCATTACTATTAAGAAAATAAGAAAATAGAGCAAATAGAATAAATGTCAATATTGTTTATCAACTGAAAACACTGTAACACTCCTGATGACAGTTGTGGAAGAAGAGAGAGGAACTATAACACCAACACTGGTCATAGTTTTGAATTGTTTCAGCAAATATTCTGGTTGTTCAGGGGCCATAGGCATTCTTGACAAGGAACCAGTGCAGTCTGACTATGGTCCATGAGGTGCTTCTGGCAATACATGCATTTTCAGTAGCAACCTTATGAATGAAGAATGACCAGACTAAGTTTCTTATCTTGAGACTAATGTGAATGTGCCACATTTATCCTTGCCATTCATTCTTGAAGAATATTTGGATTAATTTTAGATTTTGATCCAGCAATCCCACCTCTATCTAGGTAGCTACCCAAGAGCAATGAAAGATTGTGTTCAGAAAAAAAAATGTACATTGATGTCTATAGCAATTTTATATATATTTGCCAAAAACTTTCACAGAATTTTAATAATAAAAATAAATGTTTTATGATAATCCAATTGTATTTCTTTTAATTTTTTTGTGCATATATATATATATATATATATATATCTGTGTGTGTGTGTGTGTGTGTATGTTTCCAAGTTGGCTATATGGCAAAGTAACCATAGTTCCCATTCCAGAAATGGCATGCAATCATTGAAAAATACACTTTTTTTACTACATGAAGCTGCAGAAAAACATTTTATTCAGATATTGTTATAATTCTCTGATCTGAGCAAACCCTTACTATTTTGGTCAAAATTATTATGATTAAAAAGAATTGAAACAGAGATGTAGCACCCTTTACAAACTATATCCTTAGCCAGAAGTTTCAAATTTCTTTCAATTTGTTCATAACAGAGCTGTGTCTCATCATGAATCAAATATGTTTTTAATCATTTTTTTATTGTAGACTATAACATATATACATAAAATGATACACTTTCCAAATGCAATTTAACAAGTAGAGAGCAAATTTCAAAGAATTTTGTGGGTACAGTCCACAGTTTCAGTTATTTCCTTATTGTGAAATATAACATATATGCAAAAAATAGTATCTTTCAAAGTATGATTTAACAAGTAGTTATACAGGAAATTTCCAAAGTTGTTATGAGTTACAGTACCATAATTTCAGTTATTTCCATATTGTGAAATACAACATATACACAAAAAGGTGAAAACTTTCAAATTACAATTTAACAAGTGGCTACAGAACAAATTTCAAAGGATGTCATGGGTTACAGTTCCACCATTTCAATTCCTTTCCTCCAGATATTCTAATACACTAGCAACTAAGAAAAAGAAAATTATATAGAGATTCAGTATTCATCATCCTTTGTTAAATTTCATCTTGTCTGTTGCTACCCATTACTCCACTTTGATCACTTTCCTGATCTTCAGGGATGTCTAGGCAGTGACCACCCTAACTTGAAAAGGGTGTCAACTTTATGAATAAAGGGGTGAAATAAACATATGGAGGATGATATGAGAAACTATACACAATACATATATTTATTTCTATAGAAAAATTGTTCTTTGATTTTTCAAAACAACCAATTTGCAGTTTGGGAATTTAGTAATGATAGTGATTGCCATTTTCATTTGTTAAGTCCTATTCCTATTAATCTGTGTTATTGTATCTCATGATTGTTTTCCCTTCAGTTTCAGGCTTGGCCAAGAAGGGATTTACAATGATAAACATAAGCCCATATCAAACACCATTAAGCCATCCTAGAATTCCAGGAACTGAACTCTTGGAAAATGTTATTGTGAGTGTAAAAAACCTTTTTTTATTAGAGAAATTGTAGGTTTACAGAAAAATCATACAGATAATATGCAGTCCCCATTTATGCACTCCCCAAACATTTTCCCTATTATTACCAGTTTGTATTAGTGTGATGCCTTTCTTACAATTGATGAAATAATACTATTATAAATGTATTAATACCAATAGTTCATAGTTTACATTAAGGTTTGTGTTGGTTTGAATCTATTATGTTCCCCACAAAAGCCATGTTCTTTAATGCAGTCTTGGGTGGGGGTAAGACTTATTAGTCTTTTGATTAGGCTAGAACTTATTGATTAGATTGTTTCCATGGAGATGGGACTCACCCAAATGTGGGTGAGAACTTTGATTAAATTATTTTCATGGAGATGTGACCCTGCCCATTCCAGATAGGTCTTAATTAGATCACTGGAGTCCTTTAAAAGAGCTCATGTAAACAAAGAGAGAAGCTAAGATATGTAATCTCCAATCCATGAACACAGAATGTTCTTCGACTTAGTTAGGGCTTCCTTAATTTCTTTAAGCAGTGCTTTATAGTTTTTTACATGTAAGTCCTTTACATACTTGGTTAAATTTCCTCCTGGATATTTGATTCTTTTAGTTGCTATGATTCTTTTAATTGCTATTATAATTGGAATTGTTTTCTTAATTTCCTCTTCAGATTATTCATTACTAGTGTATGTAAACACCACTGTGAAAGCATGGTTCCTTTCTGTCTTTTCTGAGGTGTCCTGTTCTGGACATGAGCTCATGGCTTTTGGAATTCCCCTGTTGACAGTTTATAGGAGTTTGAAGGCCTCCTCTAATCCCTATGAAAAAAACTTTCACCCCTTCCTGGAAACTCTGTTGTATGTCTTAAAGCCCTTAATCCTCTACCCCAGTCTGCTTTGACTTTATTGTTTTTTATACTGCTTTAGCTGTCAGCAAGTTGCTTCCTGCCTGCTGTACAAGTTCTTGGAAGGCAAGCATGACACAGGTTTCCTGGTTCAGTCTTTTGGGCTGTCACCTCATAGACTGACACAGACCTGCAGTCATCCCAGTATGTACATAGGGTTTCTTTGCTTCCTCCAGATCAGGCAGCATGGATGACATGAGCTTCTCCTACCACTTTTAAAAGCCGACTTTTCTTGATTCAGCACTCACCCAGTTAGTGCATTCCTTTAATGGTTTTCTTGAATTTTGAGGAAGACGGTTCTGCCGTTTTTTGCTAGTTGTTCAAAAATTGTGTTGGGAAATGGAAACCCAGTCTCTGTGGTAGGAACAAGCTAAGGCTAACCTGCTGCAGCATGAAAGTTCACATGGAATGGAGACAACCATCCCTGTTGAGGCCATCCTAAAGCAGTTATACCCCAGCTAACTTACCAGGAGGCAGCAGTGTATAATCAAGTCCTGCCAAGATTGGTTAATCTAGGAACACAACTTGTGAAAAAATAAATGACTATTGTTTTAGGCTGCTAAAATTTTAGAGTGACTCACGCAGTTATAGCTAACCAATACAACTGCCTATCTTTCTAAATCCATTGCCTGTCAGTTTCCATCTATTTCCCTTTTCTCTAGTCTCAATGGCTTTCCTTAAGGGCATGCTTGTTGCAGGGATTTTACCTATTGTCTCCTCAACCTAACGTGCTCTTACGTTAGATTTTTCCATGACTTTTTCCTCACTTTCTCCTGCCCTCTATTCATATATCACCTCCTCACAGAGTATGCCATTGTCCTTCTACATCCTCCTCACCATGCTATTTTTCTATTACAATTATCCCTACCTAATATAGATTGTATGTTTATTTTTTTCATTTTATCCACAACAGAAAGTAATTCAATGTATGCAGTGACTTTGTAAACCTATAACCTAAAACAGTACATGACACATGCCTTCAATGGATGGATCAAAGACAACTCCGCATACAAAAGAATAATGTAGCTGTACATTTAGGAAATATATGCTGAATACATTATATCATTTACTAGGAAAAGAATGACTCTTTTGTCTTATAATAATATAATATTAGCTCAGAAAAGAACTACAGAGAAAATTCAATTGTCATCAAGGACTGTTATGACAGACTTAATGAAAATATCATTAGTCTTTCTCAGTTTCAATTTCACTGCTTTAAAAGAATAATGCAAAAACACATCAAATCTGTTGATAGTGGTGTTGATAGATGAAAGGAAAAATTCTATGCCAGAAAATAATTTGAACAAGTGTGTAATGAATTTTTATGGCCACTTAAAAATACAATGTTTTAAAACAACTTCAACAAAAGTATCTTTGTACTACTGCCACATGGATGACTTCTCTCTTATCAATAAAATTTATGTACAACATGCCATAGTTATTCAGTCAACAATTCCCAGAGATCACCTTGGATGCAGAGTCTGAAACAGACCTGGGACTGCCTTATTGGTTATTAAGCTTTATGGAGCAGCAACTACTCATTTGCCTCCACTTTGAATGAAAAGGACAGTGCTTTAGACATAGAATAGTACATTGCAGCAAGCTACCCCAGGAATTGGCAGTGACAGTCTCATTAATGCCAACAGAAGATGTGATACTGATCTCTGAAATCATCAGTCAGTGCCCCGTGTTATATTCAACCCTCCGAATGCTGTGTTTGTGGCATAAGGATATAGGCTCAGTATAAGAAAATGTAGGCCTGTGACTTAGCGAAGTTTAATTTCATTTATTCTTCTCCTTTGTTATAGCTCTATCAACAAAGGCTGGCAATAGGTTTAAAGGTTAAGAGACAAGAATAAATACGTATTTTCATGTCAGTGTTAAGGAAAAAGAGAAAAATATTTCAAAAGCAAATATATGATTTTCTGTTCTGGAATCCAAAGCCAACACCAAATGTGAAAAAGGGTAAAAGGAAAATCTGGTAGTTTCCACAGCACCTCATGCAGTGTACTCTGTCTCAGGGTTTGGAAAAACCAAGGCTGTCACAATAATTACAACAGATATTTAAATTCATAACATAAAATATTTTTGGTGAAAGGAAAAATGATCATTAAAATTCAAATAATTTGGGGACCAGTTTCTTCATGTTACTTCAATATAGAGAGTACAGCAATTTTGGAAATTCAGTGTTTAATTCCCATCTCTTTTTAATTATTTAAGCAGATGATTCCCTATAATGATACTGCTTAATTTTGATATAATGATAAAAGAATTATTTTTTTCCTTTTCTTTTAATACATACTCACTGACACCCCACATTTTCTCCTCTTTTCAGGATAATCAACCCTTTCTTAAGGCAAATATTACAATGAAATATTTAGCCCCAATTTAATCATCGATTACTATATCTGCAGTTTCCTTGACTCACTTCCTTTCAAGATGTAGCATTGATTCCACCTCTCCTTGAATCTGAAATGACTCATGACTGATAAACAACACACCATAGAAGTGATGTTATGCCATTTCCAGCACCAAATCCTTAAGAGAAACCAGAGCTTGTGCATTACTGTCTCAGGTCACTGAGCTGCTGTGCCAGTTTGAATGTATTATGTCCCCCAAACACCATTATCTTTTGATCATATCTATTGATATGATCACATTATTTTCTTCTTTAATCACTTGATATTGTGGATTACTTTGAATTTTTTTAAATGTTGAAACAGTCTTGCACTGAGATGATAAAACCTAATTGAGCATGACATATTCTTTTTATCTATTGATGGCATCCATTTGCTAATTTTTTTTGAGGACTTATTTCTATGTTCATGAACAACACTGTTCTTTCACTCCCTTTATCTGGTATCAAGACAATTATGGCCTTATTAAATGAATTGAGAAGTATTTCCTTCTCTTCCATTTTCTGGAATATAATACATAGAATTGTTGGTCTTTTTTTGGTAAATACTTGGTATAATTCAGTCCAATAAAGTCATTTGGGATTGGAATTTTCTTGTGAAAAAGTTGTACTAGTCAATTTCTTTAATAGATACTGGACTATTGAGGTTATTTATTTTTCAATGAATACTTATATTTTGTCTTTCAAGGAATTGCAATATGTCATTTAAGTTGTCTTATTTAGGTTGATAGAGTTCTTGGTAATGTTTACTAGCATTCTTCTAGTGATATCATCTTCTTTCCTGATATTGGTAATTTAAATCTTGCATTTTCATGAACAATCTGGCTAGATATGTTTTTTTGTGTTTTTTTTTGTTTGTTTGTTTCAATTTTGTTGATCATTTCAAAGAATCAGTATTTGGTTTCACTGATTTTCTCCAATGTTTTTCTGTATTCAATTACATTGATTTCTGATATTATCTTTAATGTGTCCTTTCTGTTTCCTTTGGGTTTATTTTTGTCTTCATTTTCAAAAAAGTCCTTAGAACATTTATTTGAGACCCTTTTCTCTTCTGATACATACATTTCATGCTACACATTTCACTTTAAGCACTGTTTTAACACTTCACACAACATTTAACATGTTTTATTTTCATTTTCATTTTGTTAATATGTTTTCTGATTTCTATTGTGACTCCCCTTTGAGATTATTTGATCTTACTTTGAAGTCAGTTATTGAATTTTGAAATATTTGCAGATTTTCCAGATATCTTTCTCTCATTGACTTCTAGTTTTATTTCATTGTGGAGTGATTACTTTTGAAGTGATTTTAATTCCTTTAGATTTGTTAAGTTATTTTAGGACACAGGATATGATCTATCTTAGTGAAAATTACATGTGCCCTTAAAAAGGAATGTGTATTCTATAAATATTGGTTTGTGTTCTCTTCAAATGTCAATTAAGTCAAATTGGTTGATAACTTTTTGCAGGTCTTCCTTGCTTATAGTGGGCCCACTTATTCTGCCAGTTACTGAGAGAAGAATGTGGAAATGTTGAATTTTGCTATTTCTTCTGTCAGGTCCATCAATTTTTATTTTATTTTATTTTATTTTATTTTTTTTGCTTCATGTAATTTGAAACTCTATTCTTAGGTGGGCAACATTTAGGTTTAGTTTACCTTCTAGAAGAATTGACCAATTTATCATTATGTAATTTACATCTTTTTTCCTGGTCATTTTCCTTGTGCTGAGGTCTGATTTTTCTGATAGTAAGATAACAACTTGGCTTTCTTTTGTTTAGTGTTCCCATGATATAACTTCTCCAATCCTTTAAATAACACTCTACAATATTGTATTTAAAGCAAGTATTTTTTATATAAGCAGATAATTAGATCTTTTTAATCTATGTTTTCTTTTATTTAAACTTTTAATTTTGAGATAATTATAGATTCACTTGTAGAAAATAATACAGAGAGATTGCATGTACACTTTACTCAGTTTCCCCCAATGGCAACATCTTGCAAAACTACCACAATCTGACTATTGGAATCAATAAAGGTACAGAACATTTCCATCACTGAAAGGTCTGCTCATGTTGCCCTTTAAAAGTCACAATCACTTCCCTCTCACTCATGTGCTCCTCAATCCCTATAACATTGGAAATCCATAATCTGTTCTCTAATTTTGTCATTTCAAGAATGTTACGTACATAAAACAATATAATGTATGTACTTTAGGAATTGGCTTTTTTCATTCAGCAGAATTCTCTAAAAATTCACTCAGGTTTTCGGGTGTATCAATAGTTTGCTCCTTTTTATTTTTGATCAGCATACCTGGATATGAATGTACCACAGTTTGTTTAACCCAGTCACCCATGGGAGGATATATGAGTTGTTTATAATTTTGACTGTGATGAATGAAACTGCTATTAACATTTATGCACAAGTTTTTATGTGACAGAGTTTTCATTTCTCTGTGAAATAAACACATGGGTGCAACTCTAAGTCATATTGAAAATGTACGTTTAGTTTAGTAAGAAGCTGTCACATTCTTTTCCAGAGTGACTAATGTAAAAAAAATGTTACATCAATATATGAGTGGTGAAATTTCCTCACATTTTTGCCAGGCTTTGCATCATAACTATATATATTTATATTTTCAGCCATTGTTTAAGATCAGTAGTGATATCTCATTACTGTTTTATTTTTCATTTCCCTAAGGGAAATCTGTCTATTCCTTTATCTCATCATGCCCTTCGCTTGTTTTCTAATTGGATTGCTTTTTTTTAATGATGAGTATGAAAATTGTTTATATACTTAAGATACTACTACTTTCTATATGTGTGATTTGGAAATATATTCTCGCAATCTGTAGCTTGTCTTTGCATCCTCTTAACCATGGCTTTCACAGAGTAAATGTTGTTGTTGTTATTATTATTTTGATGTGGTATGATCTGTCAATTTGTGATCAGTCAATTTTATGGACTGTGGTTTTGATGTCAAAAATAAAATCCCTTTCCTAAACCTAGATCCTGGAGTTTGTCTCATGTGTTTTATTTTTATAAAAGTTATACAATTTTATATTTTATATGTAAGACTGTTATCCATTTTGAGTTAATATTTGTTTAAAGCATGTCTTTGTTCTAGGTTCTCTCTTTTTTGTGTGTATTTTCTTTCTTCTTTTTTTTTTTCTTTTTCTTTTTTGGGGCTATCGCATAATTATATCAGCACCACTTGTTGAAAAGGCTTTCCTTCCTCTGAAGAAATGCTTTTCTGCCTTTATCATAATTAATTGCAATATTTTCTGTATGTCTATTTCTGGAGTCTCTATTCTGTTCTATTGATCTATGTCTTTCTCCCTCTTCCACTGTCCCACAATCTTGGTTACTATAGTTCTTTAATAAGACTTGTAATTGGGCAGATTGGTTCCTCAAAGTATAACCTTACTTTTCAAAATTACCTTTGCTAGTCTAGATCCTTTATTTTTCCAGTAAATTTTAGAATATGCTTGTACAAATACTCTACAGTTATTCTTGGTGAGATTTTGATAGGAATCCCATTAAACTTTTCCATCAATTTTGGGAAAATTGACAATTTACTATGTTCAGTCTTCTAATTAAAGAATACTGTATTACTCTTCAACTATTTAGATCTTTCTTTCACCAACATTTTGTAGTTTTCAGCACAAAAGCCTTATATAACTTTGGTTAGATTTACACATGATTGTTTCAGTGTTTTTGAGCATTTAATAATGTTAATACAGTTTTGAAAATTTGGTTATTCACATGTTCATTCCTGTATGTAGAAATACAATTGATTTTGCATGTTTGCCTTCTATCCTGTGATCTTGCTGAACTTGTTTATTCATTATAGGAGCTTTGGTGGATTCCTTAAGATTTTTTTTCATAGACAATCATGTCTTCTGCAAATAGGGACAGTCTGAGTCTTCCTTTCTGATCTGTGTACCTCTTATTTCCATCTCTTGCTTTAGTGCACTGGTGAGAACTTCCAGCACTATGCTGAATAACAGTGATGAGAACAGACATCCTCCCCTTGCTCCCAATTTTAGAGGAACACATTCAATATTTTACCATTAAATATAATATTAACTGTAGGGTTTTTGTGGATGTTCTATCAACTTCATTAAGTTCCCCTCTATTCCTGTTTTCCCTGAGAATTTTTATCATGCTGGGTATTGAATATTGTCATATACTTTTTTTCATATTAATTGATATGTTCATGTGATTTTTCTTCTTTAGTCTGTAAATAGGGTGGCTTACATTGTTTGATTTTCAAATACTGAACCAACCAGGCATCTTTGTAAAAAAAACTCCAACTTGTATAATTCATTTGATGTATCACTGAATTCTATACGTGAATATTTTCTCAAGGATTTCTGTGGAGAGTTGTGAAGTGGTCTATTTTATTTTTAATGTCTTTGGGGCCTTTAGTTATATCCTGCTTCCTTCCTGATATTCAAACGTTTTGTCTTCTTTCTTTTTTGTTGTCAGTCTTGCTAGAGCTTTGTTAATTTTATTGATTTGTTTCAAAAAAACAGGTATTCATTCCATTGATTTCTGCTATTGTTTTTCTGTTTTCAATTCCATTGTTTGTGACTCTCATAAGTATTATTTTTTTCCTTCTTCTCTACCTTGCATTCATTTTGCTCTTAGCTTCCTATATTCTTAAAGGAGGATTTTAGTTTCTTTTCTTGAGACTTTTCCTCTTTACTAAATGTATGAATTTAGTGCAATGGCATTTCCTATCAGCATTGCTTTAACTGTCACACAAATTTTGATATTTTGTATTTCCTTTTTTCATTCAGGTCAATGTATATTCTATTTCCCATGAGGCTTTCTCTTTTACCCATGGATTATTTTTAAAGGTATCATTTATTTCCAAGTATTTCAATATTTTCCCATTAGCATTCCATTATAAATTGTAGTTTGAGTCCACTGTTATTAGAAAATATATTTATATTACTTCAATTATTTCAAAATTTGGGGGCTTTATTTCATGGCACTAGATATAGTCTGTTTTGGTACTTGTTATATAAGCACTTGAAAAGAGTGTATTCTGTTGTATTTGGGTGGTTGGCATCTATAAATTTCAATTTGTTGACAATGTTGTTGAGTCCTACATTCTTACTGATTTATAGCTAGTTGTTCTCAATTGTGGATTTGACTATTTCTTATTTCAGTTCTATTACTTTGACTTCATGTAATTTGCAACTCTGTTTACTCATGCATGCGTATTTCAGATTGCTGTGTCTTCTTACTGGATTGAGATTCTTTTTATATAATGTCCCTCTTTTTCTCTGGTAATTTTCTTTATTCTGAAATCTACTTTAATATTAATATAACCACTCCTGCTTTCTTTTGGTTGAGTTTCATGGTATACATTTCTTCATCTCTTTACTTTCAATCTGCGTATATTGTTATATTTGAAGCAAATTTCTTATAGACAGGAGTTGCTGGTTTATGTTTTATAATCCATGTTGCCAGTTTCTCTTTTAACTCGTGTATTTAGACCATTTAAACTTATGTAATTATAGACATGTAGGACTTAAGTTTGCCATTTAATTTTTTTTTTTCTGTTTTCTGTTTCCTATTTCTTTGGATTTTTACCATGACATCCTGTGAGTTTCTTCAATGTTCTTTAGAATTCTATTTTTATTTATCTATAGTGTTTTGGAGTGAATCTGGTTACATAGTTTTTTTAGCTGTTCTATGCATTATATATATATATATATATATATATATATATATATATATATGTAACAGTGTAATGGTATAGTAATGGTATAATTATTTACTAGTTTGAATGAGGAGAAGATATCATCTCTTCCTTTATATCCAGATACTCTCCCTTTACTATAACATTGTCTTAAATATTTACTCTACATACATTTTGAACTACATCAGATAGATTTAAAACTTTCTGCTATAATCATCAATCAGAAATTAGTAAGTTTAAGAAGAGAAGGAAAGTCTATTGTGGTTACTCATATTTTTGCTTGCTGTGTTCTTTCTTCCTTCCTCTCCATCCAAGGTTTCTCTTTTTATCATTTCCTTTCTGTGTAGAGAATTTCCTCTAGCCAATCATTTAGGTCAATCTACTGCTGACACATTCTCTTAGTTTTCCTTCATATGTGAGACTCTTGAATCCCCGTTATCCCTGCAGACTATTTTCATTGGATATAGGGTTCTTGGTTGACAATACTTTTCTTTTTGCACTTGAAAAATGAAGTCCCTAGCCAGATTTCCTTCTCTCCACCAGAGATTCTCTACCAGAATCTTCTCATGTTTGTTTTATGTACAATGCCCAAGGTTTTAGGTTGTACTTAGCAGAAGAATAGGGAAATTTGCATCCACTTCATCTTCCCAGAATTGGAAGTCAGGAGTAACCGTATCTTTTCATTCATGAATTTAGCTTATTATACTTAATTATTTATGTGGTTGGATTTAGATCTATCATTTTATTCTTTTATTTTCTGGTTTCTTTCCAACTGTGTATCATTGCTTGTTTCTGACTTTTACACTTTCTTTTGTATTCTTGAAATAATTTTAGAATCCATTTTATCTAGTGTTTATACTATGTATTTTTTGTACTTGCTCTATTGTTTGCAATGTGCATACTTAACCTTTCACAGAGTACTTATAGTTAAGATTTCCAAGTAAGATGTAGATACTTTTACAGACATATAGTTTCCCTTAACCTTCTCCACTTTATTTTTTATAAACTAATATGCTTTGAAAATGCCATGAGATGCTGTTTAAATATTTGCTTTCAAAAATAGTCTATTACATTATCCCATTTATTATTTCTATTTTTTTTTTTCATTCCTAAAGTTATACAGTTCCTTCTACTATCATTTCTTCTTGGCCTGAAAAGCTTCCTTTATCATTCCCTTTGGAGTGAGCCTTCTAGTGATGATTCTCAGTATTCCTTCATCATATAATGTCTTTATTTTACCTTCATTCCTAAAGAATATAGGTGCTGATTGTAGAATAACTTGTGCAAACAGCTAATTTGAATCAGCATTTTTAAAATGTTATTCCATTGTCTTATGACCTTTGTGGTTTCTGTGGTAAATACTTAGTAAATCAAACTGTTGTTCCCTTATACGTAATAGGTAATTTTTTTCTATTTTCAAGATTGTTTATTTCTGTTTGATATTCAGCAATTTTATCGTTGTTGAGCCTGGGCATTTTTTTAATTGATCCTTTCTTATTTTTGCCATCTCCTGAATACATCAATTTATATCTTTTCCCAAAATTGGAAGTCTGGTCAGTATTTCGTTAAGTATTTTTTCAGCATCAACCTCAGTCTTCTACTCTTGGAATGAATGTAAGGTTGTTGATATTATACCACATTTCCCTTAGTTTCTGGTTTTCTTTTTTTGTTTTTGTTTGGATTGTTTAATTCCTATTGATCTATCTTCAAGTTCATGAATTCTCTTCTGTAATTTGAAGAATTTTATATGTAATGTTGTTTTATGTTCTCAAATCTACATTTGATTCTCTTTTAGAGCTTCTATTTCTTCTACTGTGAGGCTTTGCTTTTACATTTACTTCAGTAGTATTTACTCTTACTTTGGCGGTGCCTGCTTATTAAAGGTGCCTTCAAGTCTTTGATAATTCCAACATGTGGGCATATGGGTCATCTCGTGGTTGACATCTGTCATCATTTTACTTGTGACTTGCTGGAATTTTCTACTTCTTTGTATGTTTTATAATATTGGAATATATCTGGGACATTTTTAAAATATGGTTTTGAGATTATAAGTTCTTTTAAATTCTGCTCAAAAAAAAAAAAATGTTCACTTGGTTTGCTTGTTTTAGCCAGTGATCATCTTGGTTAATTTCAGGCTACAAGTCTTGAACCACTTTCTGTGGTCTTTCCTCTAATGTCACTTCAATTTTTATATTTTGGGTCAGTTTTATATAAGCACACCTAATTAGTAAGCCAACGACGTCATGCATAGCTCTAAAGGATATCTTTCTCAAGTTCTTTCCACCACAGTGTTCAGTTCCAGAAAATAGAGAAAATAGGGGCGCTCCTGTTATCCGTGTATATTGAGCAGTTCTAGGGTCCGGGATGCCTTAAGTCTTAGCTGGATGATATAGGAGTAAAATAAACAAGAAAACTCCCAGCTGAATAGTTCTTGTTTGAATTTTCATTTCCCTCTACAGTCTGCCTGCAATTGTTTTCTTTATGGAGTAATAAGGTAGTTGTTTCACATTTCCTGTCCAGGGTTTTCAGTTGTAATTAGTAGGAGGCATAGCCTGGCTTGTGCTTCACTAATCTTAACTGGAACTGGAGGTCCTTAGTCCCTTTAATTTGAAGTAATTATTTGTACTGTTAGATTTAGCTCTATCATTTGTTTTCTTTTTGTCTTTTTCATTTTCATTCTTCTGTCCCGCCTTTCCTGCTGCCTTTACATTTAGTTGAATATTCATTTTGCACTCTGATTTATGTCTTTGCCTGTTTAGTTATATTTCTTTGTATTATTTTGGTTTGGTTCTTTCACAGATTGTGATATACATACCTAAACTTTCATTTCCTACTTTAATATTTCACTTCCTTTTTTAATATTATAAAATTGAAAAAAAAATTAGAAGAATTGCAACTGTATCTGCCCATTCATCACCTCCATGCCTTTTTTGTCATACTTGCTATATATGTTATATTTGCATACACTAAAAACCCCACCAGGAAATATTGTTATTGCTTTTTAAATTTTTATTTCAACAATCATTTTTTAAGAACTTTTGAGGAAAAATTATTCTTTTTTATTTACCCAGTTATTTACCATTCAGCAATTATTTCTTCATTCCTAAAGAACTAAATTTCCCTCTTCTATCATTTCCCCTTAGCATGAAAGTATTCTTTTAGAGTCAGCCTTCTGATAACAAATTTTCCTAGTTTTGTTTTATTGATAATTTCTCTATATTGTCTTTATTTATGAAATGTGATTTTTCTGAAAATGGAAGCCTAGGTTGACAATTCTCTTCCTTCAGTACTTTAACTATGTAGTTACACTGTCCACTGCCTCCATTATTTCTGGGAAGATATTTGCAAACATTTATATAACCTTCACCGTGATTATAACTTGCTGTTTCCCTCTGCCTACTTTCCAGGTTTTTTCCCATATTTTTGGTGTAACATTTTTATCATGACAGACCTAGACTGGTTCACTTTGAGTTTATACTGTTTTGGGTTAGAGAAGATTATTGAATCTGTATATCTGTATTTTTCTTTCCAAATTGGGAAGTTGTAGCTATTATTTGGGCAAGTTTTTTCTGCCCCTTTGTCTATTATCTCTACATCCAGAACTTTGATGATACCTGTATTACTTTGTATTGTTCCCCCAGGTCTTTGGAACACTTCATTTTTTTTTAATTCTTTTCTTTTTGATCTTCAAATTTGATAATTTCTGTTGCTCCAGCCTCAATTCACTAAAACATCTTCAGTCATCTCAATTTTGTTGAATCCATCCAATTATTTTATTTTTCAGGATTATAACTTTTCTGTCCTAAAATTTCCTGTTGATTATTCTTTATAGTTTTAATTTCTGTGCTCAAAATTCTTATCTTTTAATTTATTTTAATTATGTTTCCCATTTCCTCATGGAAAATAATTATAAAAGATGTTTCAAAATCTTCATCTGATAATTTCAACATACAGAGCATATTAAATTAATTAATTGATTTTTACTAGAGAAGTTGTAGGTTCACGGAAAAATCACTTATAAAATATATATCCCCCTCAGACAAACAGTCTTCCCTATTATTAACATTTTGCATTAGTTTGGTATATTTGTTACAATTGATGAGACAATATTAATAATGTTATGCTATTAACTAAAGCCCATAGTTTAAACTAGTTAAACTATGCAAAGTCCAATCTTTTTTAAAAAAAATTTACTCTAGTAATAATACATCCTAAAATTTCAACTTTTAACAACATTTAAATACATAATTACCTTCATAATGTTGTGTTTCCATCACAATCCTTCATTACCAACACTTTTCCATCCCCCAAATAGAAACTCTGTGCCAAGCATCAAATTCCCATTCCCCACCTTGACCCAGGCCTGTGGCAATCTGTACTCTGCTATCTGACTCTATGAATTTGCTTCTACTAGTTATTTCATATCAGTAAGATCACACAATATTTGGCCTTTTGTGTCTGGCTGTTTCATCCAACATGATATCTTCATGTTCAGCAATGTAGTTACATGTATCAGAACTTCAGTTATTTTATGGCTGAGTAATATTCCATTGTATGTATATAACATATTTTGTTTATCCATTCATCAGTTTCTGGATGCTTGCATTGCTTCTATCTTTTTGGCAATTGTGAATAATGCCATTATTCAAGTCCTTGTTTCAATTCTTATGTGTCTATACCTGGAAGTGGGATTGTCATGTCATATGATAATTCTATGTTTAACTTTCTGAGGAACAGCCAAACTGTCTTCCACAGCAACTGCTCTACTTTAAATTCTCACCAGCAATGAATGAGTGTTCCTATTTCTTCACATACTCTCCAAAACTTGTAATATTCTTTTCTTTTTTTTTAAAAAAAAAGGTATATTCTAGTGGGTCTGAAATTGTATCTCATGTGGTTCTGGTATGGCAGTTCCATGTCTAATGATAATGCTGTTGAGCATCTTTCCATGTACTTTTTGGCCATTTGTATATTTTCTCTGGAGAAATGACTATTCACATTTTTATCCATTTTTTAGTTGGGTTGTTTTTATTTCTGTTGTTGAGTTTGTAGGATTTCTTTATATATTCTAGATAGTAAACCCTTATCAAATACGTGGTTTCCAAATATTTTCTCCCATTCTGTAGTCATCTGTACTTTCATGAACAAAGTCCTTTGAGTCACAAAACATTTTAATTTTGATCAACTTTCATTTATCTAATTTTCTTTTTATTGCTCATGTTTTGGCTGTAATTCTAAGAAACCATTGCCTAACACAAGGTCATGAAGATGCTCTCCTTTGTTTTCTTCTAGAGGTTTTATAGTTCTTGTTCTTACATTTAGGACTTTTATGCATTTGTACATGATTTTTGTATATAGTGCAAGGTAGAGATCTATTTTCATTCCTTTGCATACAGAGATCCAAGTTTCCCAGCACTGCTTGTTGAAGATTCTATTCTTTCCCAATTGAGTGGACATGACATCTTCATCGAAAATCAGTTGGCCATAAATGTGAAAGTTGATATTTGAATACTTGGTTTGATTTCACTGATGTCTGTCATTGTGCTAGTAACATGCTATTTTGATTACTTTGGCTTTAATAAGTTTTAAGATCATGAAGTGTGAGCCCTCCAACTTCATGTTTCTTTCTCCAGATGGCATTGGCTATTTGGGTCCCCTTACACTTCAATATACACTGGATGATTGGTTGTCCATTTCTTCAAAGAAAGCTATCAGAATTTTTGTTGATACTGCATTGGATCTGTAAATAACTTTGAGAAGTATTGACATCTTAACAATATTTAGTCTTCCAATCCATGTTCATGGAATTTTCTTTGGTCTATTTAGTTGTTCTAGATTCCTTTTAACAATGTTGTATAGTTTTGTGTGTACAAGTCCTTTACATCCTCAGGTAGAGTTATTCCTAGATATTTGGTTATTGCACTTGCTATTATAAGTGGATTGTTTTCTTAATTTCTTCAGATTATTGAGTACTAGTATAATAAACACTAGTAGTTTGGAGGGGTTGATCCTGTACTCCACCACTCTGATGAATTCTTTTATCAGTTCCAGAAGTTTTGTTGTCAATTTTTCAGAATTTTCAGTATATTGGCTCATGTCACCTGCAAGTAGGAAAAGTTTTACTTCTTCCTTTCAAATTTGATGCCTTAATTTCTTTCCCTTGTCTAATATCATGGCTAGAACTTCCAATAAATTGTTGAATAGCAATGGAGACAGTGGGCACCCTTGTTTTGTTCCTGGTCTTAGGGGGATAGCTTTCAGATTCTCACCATTGAGTATCATATTAGCTGTAGATTTTTCATATATGACCTTCATCTTGGTGAAGAAGTTCTCTTCTATTTCTAGTTTTTTAAGTGTTTTTATCAAGAAGGCATGCTAGATTTTGTCAAATGCCTTTTCTGCATCAGTCAAATGATCATGCGGTTTTCCCCTTCATTTTATTAATATGATGTATTACATAATTGATTTTCTGTTGGATGTCCCTTGTATACCTGGGATAAATACCACTTTATCATGGTAAATAGTTCTTTTAACTAATTTGATAGTTTGACTACTATGTGCCCAGATATATTTCTCTTTGTGCTTATCCTGTTTCATACTCATTGTACTTCTTAAATATGTATATTCACATCATTTCCAAAATAGGGGAAGTTTTCTGCAATTATTTCTTTGAATAGTCCTTCTACCCCTTTTTCTGTTTCTTCTTCTTTAGGAATCCCATAATGCATATATTGGCTTGCTTGGTGGTGGTCCCATGGTTCTCTTAGAGTGTCTTCAATTTTTTTTTTCTTTCTGCTCCTGAGCTCAAATCATTTCAATTGTTCTGTCTTTGAGTATACTGATTCTTTATTCTACCAGCTCCAATCTGCTATTGAAACACTACAGGGATTTTTTCATTTAAATTTTTGTGGTTTTCAACTCCAGTATTTCTGTTTGGTTCCTTTTATTAAAATCTCTGTTTCTTTATTAAGATTCTCATATGTTCATTTGTTGTTTACCTCTTGTGATGGCTAGGTTCATGTGCCAACTTGGCCAGGTGATAGTACCCAGCTATCTGGTCAAGCAAACACTGGCCTAACAATTGCTGTGAGAATGTTTGAGGCTGGTTAATAAACCAACAGGCTGGTTTATTAAATCATCAGTCAATTGACTGCAGCTGTGACTGATGACTCACCAAAGGGCGTGCCTTCCACGACGAGAGAATTCAATTGGCTGGATTTAATACAATTAATCAGTTGAAGACTTATAAGCAAGACAGATAGAGGACCTTCACTTCTTCTTGGGCTGCCCAGCGAAGTGTTTCCTGAGGAGTTCATTGAAGTTGCCGGTTCGTTTCCTGAGGAGTTCATCAGACATCTTCCTTGGAGTTGACAGTTTGCTGACTGCTCTACAGAATTTGGACTCGTGCATACCCACAGTTGCATGAGTCACTTTTATAAATTTTATAGTCATAGACACCTCTCATTGATTCTGTTTCCCTAGAGAACCCTAATACACCTCTCATCATTTATTTATTTCTCTATGTTTTCCTTTTTTCCTATATATGTATCTGATATGTCCAAAGTCTGTTCCCCTTCATTGATGGTTTCTGAATTTTTAACTTGTTCCTTTGTATGGGCCATAATTTCTTGTCTTGTTGTTTGTCTTATAATCTCTCCTGGCACACAGAACATTTTAATATTTTAATGTGTTACTTCTGGGATTTAGTCCCTGAGCTGTTTATTCCTTAAGTTTGTATCCAGATAGTGGTATGACAGAGATTTCTCTGAGTTACACAAACTAACAAAACAAACAAGCCAATGCACAAATGCAAACCCACATTTATTAGTCTTGCAAATTGGCTCTGTATTGGTTGGTGCTCTCATTCAGAACTTAGCCCTCTTATTAAGCATACCAGCCCAAAGCAAAAGTGAAGTGCAGTTTTCTCTCTTTTCTGAATGCATGTCTTGTCCTGGGCCTGGGCCTACTTCTGGTGGTCTTAGGAATTCCCTCATTTACAGGAATCCAAATCTCCTTTCTACTCTATGCAATAGAATTTCACCCCCTTCCTGGGTGTTCTATTGTGTGTCTTAAAGCCCTTAATCCTTTGCCCCTGGATGTTTTGACTTAATTGTTTCTTACACTGCTGCAGCTGTCTGCAAGCTGCTTCTGTACACTGGGTGAGTTCTTAGAGGGTGAACCAGAGAGGAGTTTCCTGGTTCAGCCTTTCAGGCTGCCTCCTTATAGACTGGCACCAACATCCAGGACCCCTTTATGCACATAGGGGCTGCTCCACTCCCTATGCTTCCTATCTGGCCAGGGACCCACAATGGAAGCACAGGGTGGCAACACACTCTTCCAGAGAGGGGATGATGAGAGGCCAGCACATGTACCACAAACTTCTCCTGTCATTTTTGTAGCTGCATTTTCTTGAATTCCCTCTTGCCAAGTTAATGAAACACTTTAATCATTTTCTGGAGTTTTGAGGAAGATGGCTCTTCCAGTTTTTGTTAGTTGTTCAGAGACGCCATGGGAGAAATGCACCCTAGAGTCTGTTATGCCACTATCTTGGCTATCCAGAAGTCCCCAGGTCATTTTGAGATTGGCATCTGTTAATTTTCCTTTCTCCTGAAAATTATTCACATTACCTCATTTTTTAAAAGTTGGCTAAATTTGGATTTCAACAGTGACATTTTGAATATCATGTTTATATTATGGGTCCTGTTTTAATCCTCTGAAGAAAGTTAGTTTGTTTTTGGCAAGCTATCAACACAGCTGGTTCCAGACAAGTTTGATCTTCTATTTTTCAAGTGCTGGCTCCAATCTCAGTTATTTAAACCTTTGCTATGTTGCAATGGATATTCCCCATTTATTTATAGCTCATAGGTAAGCCTAAGATTGGTTTGGATTCATGTACACTATTGTGGAATCCAATTTCTCCTCCACAATCCACCTGCTCTTACTTATTTTTCAGACTTCTTAGATAGTTGCATTTTTGTATTTCTTCTAGAGATTTTAGTTGTAATCAGTAGGAAAGATCACCCATAACGGACATATCACACCATGCTGAAAGTATAAATCCCAGTAAATCGATTTTAATTTGAGATGAATTAGATGACTCGGAAGATATGATTGTGTCCTTGAAGATATTTTTACATAATGGTGTCAAACTATATGGGAAAGTGACTGAAAGACTAAAGAAGTGTATCAAATAAATAAATGTGGTCATAGTTGCTATTCCAGAGGAATAGGTTATAATATATATTGTAATGCAGCTTTAATCACCAACAATTCATTTTCTGAATATCCTCCTTAATATAGATATCTTGAATGTCTATATTATTTTAAAGAAGTATATCTCATATTAGATCATTGTGATGATGAAAAAAGTCATAATGGTGAAAATTCATAAAATATTGAATCAGAAATATATCTTGAAAACATAAATATGGCTCTACATTATATTTTGTCATTTGCTACTACTTCAGATACAAACAGCTCATTATAATTAAGAGACTTTTGTTAATAAGAACTAACCTTTTCCTCTTTTAGATTCTACATGCCACAACAATCAAATATATGTTCTCATCCTTTCCTCACTTATAATCCAAACAGTTATAGCTACAGAATGTGGTAAACGGGTTATTACAAAAACTAAGAGCATCTTCCAAACAGATTAACAGAACATATCTATTATTAATTCTGATGTTTTCAAGCATATTAAATCTTGTTTTACCTGCTATAAATAATTGAACTTGTATAACTACTGTACGTGCAAATACTGAGAATTAGGCACACTGTTGATTAATGTAGTAGGTGGTGACACTACGGATCCTTCATGCAATAAATATGGCTATATATTTAAAAATAATAATATATTAAACAGTCTCTGAAGCCTTAGCTTTATATCCTCCTTCTATTCACTTGTTCAAAATATAAAATTAAGCAGCTTTATACATGTACAATTAAATTTATTATGGGTTTTTAAAAGGACCATTTATCATTTGTATTTAATAATTGGTCAAATTTTATTGACTGACATTAAAATATTTTTCATTTGTTCACTATTGGGAATTGAATCATGTCCCTCATAAAAAGATGCTCTAGTCTTAATCTGTGTTTCTATGGGTGTGACCCCATTTGTAAATAGGACCTGTGAGGATGTTATTATTAGTTAAGGGGTAGACTCATTTGAGCATAAGATCATTGAGGATCCTATTCAGATGAGGCCAAATTGAATCAAGGTGGGCCTTAATCCACTGAGTCCTTTTAAGGCAGGGAAAATTCATACGCAGTCAGTCAGAGAAGCCAGAAGTCAGCAGAAACCATAGGAGCAAGCAAGAGAGAAAATCTACCAGGTGACAGAGAACGCTAAAGACTCTGGCAGAAAGCAAGCCCTGCCAAGACCTGGTGTTGGACTTCTAGCCTCCAATACCACGAGACAATAAATTCCTGTTATTTAAGCCAATTAGTTTGTGGCATTTGTTATAACAGCTTTGGCAAACTAATACACACATTTATACAATAAAATATGAATTTGGTAATTAGTATAAGATTTTATATTGCGAAGTAAAGAAAACATAGTTCCTAGACATCAAGAAATTTAAAATGTAGTTAAGATAAAAAAATCATATGTGGATGAAATATCACTTAAATAAATCAAGCAGGATATGTTAGGCGACCTACCATGGTTCGCTAAAATTCTGCCACTTAGAGTTTGTCTCTGCTTTGCCAAGCTTCTAAAGCAGTTGCCAAAGCAAAGCAACAGACATAAGTATTGTACGTCAATAAAGAAAGAAAGAAATGATTGGTAGCCCATGGCTAGAAAAGACATATATGCCCATCAAGATTTAACCAGGTTAAGGGATTATGCCAAACTAAAAAAAAACAACCCATAAATATTGAAATATAATTACATAATTCATTAATTATATATTAATGGGATATAATTCTATAATAATTTATAAATAGAGAATTGCTAATATTACACTACCCTACACTGGCCAAAACACACCTGACATATTGTAATCTCTGTGTTTCATTTAATAAATAACAAAATATTTTGTGATAAATCAACTCCCAATATTTCAAATGAGAAATGGAACAAAGAAGGAATTTAAGAATGAACATAGTTGAAGTTCTCTCAATGAGAAGTTTGAATCAATAAATCTGCATAGTCACAAAGAGTGAAAAAGAATGAATAAGAATTGATTTCTCTCTCTCTCTCTCTCTCTCTCTCTCTTTTTTTTTTTACATCTGATGTATCATGGAACTCTCCCATCATATATTACTTTTAAAATGTTCTAGTCAAGTTATTTCAGGTAACATGGAATTTCATACTTTCTGAAATTTATAACATGTTTGTATACTAATGAATATGAGAGTTCCTACTGAAAGGAAATTTATTCAATACTGTTTAACCTGGAATTTCCCAAGCTTATGAAGTCACAGAATGTTTTTACACTTATGTAAAAGCAACTAACGCCTTTGGAACTAGTATACAATGATGTATCTCATTAAACTTTTAGTGGCTTTATACAGATTTCAGGTCAATTTTTATTTTTCACAGATGGAGCTAGCCAGAGATGTATATCAGAAAATTAAATGAGATTTTTTTGTTTGTCTCTGTATTTACTGATCCACAATATGAGAATGCTAGGTTTTAGGTGCTATCATATTCTACATAAAAGTGCTAGATTACTAACTGGGAACAGAAATCAGTTCAGGATGAAAGTCCATGACCCTCCTTAACTGGTTTATAGAAAAGGCAGGGAAATGAGAAGAATATAGGCAAGGGGATATTTCTTCAGAAAGTAAGCTCTGAGCATTTACCTTCCCTCCCGTCCTGGTGGCAGGGAAATTATGTTTGTTCCACTAACATCTCAAGAAACCAGGGGAACTTGACATATGTTCCTTGGAGTTCAGAAGACACAGAATATGGCAACTGACTTCCATAACAAAGTATAAAGGTGAGACTCTAGCTGGAGCTTTCTTTGAGGATGGAGGATGTAGTTAAAACTAGAGTGCCCTATACTTCTAAGGTTAGTGTCTGAAATTCATAGGTATATTGGGTTATCTAGAGTAGACAGTATATAAAGGTTATGTGCATGAGCCAAGCAGTTGGACTTCCAAATAAGGTGATTCTAATGGAGTCCCCATGGGAATGGTAAAGAGATCAGACAAAGTGTACCTCATTCTTCCCAGGGATGGAGGAAGGAGCACATCTGAAGTATGAAGAAAACATCCATGGAAGAATGAGTCTGCCTTTGGATATCTGTCAGATAGGGTTTTTCAACATCAGACTATAATGGCAACATCAGATAATAAATGTTGACTCTCTTGCCTCAAATTATGCTACTCTGACCTTGAGTAGAGCAAGGTGGTTTGAGGTCAAACAAAGAAGGTAAAGACAGTTATGAACTCCCTTTGCCTCTGCAGTTTTGTGAACATTGGCCTGTCAGAGAGCTGTGAGGGAGGAGAGAATTTTTAATTGGAATAGTGATTCATGTTTCATTTACACTAGGGCTATGTGGTTAGTTTCTGAAAATAACATTGGGAGTGACTGGGAGTCACATGCCTTCTGCCCTGTATTTTCTTTAGGACCAGAGACAGGAAATCCATTATGGTAGGCCTAAAAGACAGTAGTCTGAGGAAAAATAAAACTACTTCATGATTCCATCCTTCTTGTTCTAGATAGTTCAATATGCTGTTTGTGAATGCATTTTAATTATTAGGAAATCATAGTTTAACTCTCACTATCCATGTTCAAGCATATTGAACATATACTTGGTGGGGATAATTGTAAAGCTCAATTTGTAGTAGACTTTACAGGTCCTTTCCACCAAGAATTTCTACTATTAAGTTTAGATATAAGCGTGTCATTATGATTTGGATTATAGAGGGATTCACAAAAAGAGTAGCACTAAAGCTCCATCAATCCTTTATTCTCTGCATTGGTCTTGCATGCTGTCATGCACGAAACTGCATTATTAAAAGATATGGCCATGATTTACAGTAAACCTTCATATATCACCTCCTCTCTCAGGATATTCCAAATATTACTCTACATTAATTCATCTAATTCTCACAAAAGCCTGTAAAATAGGTCCTTTTATTTTCATCATTTCATTTTATATGTGAGAAAACCAAATTACAGGTAGATTAAGCAAATTTTCCAAATCAAAGAACAAAGGAATTAATACAGTAGCCTATCTCAAAAGCATGCAATTAACTGCTGTTATGCTACCTCTAATGTAATCAAACTTATGTTTTATTATGAGTATAAGGCACCTAAAGGCCAGTCCATTTAAAATTCCTCATTATATGGTTGAAGCACAAAATCAAATAGCAAGTTAGTGAAGATTGGTGTCGCAACCCCAATCTTATGACTTCTTTTGCAATAGTCTTTCTACCTACGATTGTTTAAAAAAAAAAACAAAAAAAAACTTTGTGTTTTGGTTTGTTTTAATTCAGGGAAACCTTTTCTCAAATGAAATCTCATCTGTCATCTGATGCATTAAACCTATAAAATTACCATTACACTATTAAGAGCTAAAGTTGAACTCACAGCTTTGCCTCTTTCCCACCACCAGTTCTTGTCTTGCTTGACTCCTCTGTGCTGTATAATTCTTTTCTTTTTGGAGTTACCATTACCCTTAGCATCTATGACACCACTTCTCTCTAATTCTCACCCTACTTCATAATTTCTTAGTATTTACCTTAATTGGAAGGTGGGGACAGTGCTACTTTTCCTCTACTTACACTTTAGATGTGGGCATAAGGCAATGTTTTAAGTGACAGCCTTGCATAAATGAAAAATTCCTGATAGGAAGTAGTAATTGAAGAGACTTAAAAGATGACTAGTGACTTAATGATGATGACGAAATGGATAATGGGTGAAGGAGGATGTAAAGTAGGTGTCTTTTTGTGGATTGTGATATTATATTGAAAAGGTAAGCACTGAAATGAATTAAACTAGCATTAAGAGAGCTAGAGGAATTCAAGAATACACTTTGATTTTCACAGTATAAGGAGAGACAAGATGAGAGAAGCACTTTATCATTCAACCATTGGATAGATATAGTATAGTAACTAAAAACAAGTATAGTAGTTTATATACAGCTCCTCCCAAGTGTTAATTTGCTCTCCTATGCATATTTGAAGCAGGCACAATGCAGAACATAATCAATGGAGATAGATATGGGGGAGGATGGCAGTTTTCTTTCTTTCTGCTTACTTTTTAGATTGCTCATAGGAAGCTTTGGTAACTACATCCCAAATAGTCTATTTTAATTGGATGTTATAAAGCCAATATAAAAGCATAAAGCTACAAGAAAGGTTCTTGTTTAATAACTAGCCAGTGAATTGCCAATTCATTTAAACCAGCTGGACATGTGGGAAATATGTAGCAAGGTGACTTGTATTTATGGATGGAAATAGAGTCATGAATAACGGAGTGTTAACTTATATGCTCAATTATTAAGCAAATTTAAAATCTTATCAAAAACATTTACATATCTCCAGATGATTTTATATTGTCTGGGTATAAAAATATTAAAATATAGTTAGTTACTGGGTTCTTTCTATATTACCTGAATACATATGTTCACATGGCATAACAATGCTCTTATCAAACAAAGATTCTTATCAAAATCTGCCTATAAGGAAAACTTTTCAATATAACAACCTCCTACTCCAATGAAAACCATTGGGGCTGTCAATAATCGTGATACAATTACATATGTGAGGGTATATATACACTCATACACAAAGCAACAGATGTTTGTGTATGGAGGTGCCAACAGGTATATTATGCTTTACTGAAGGTACAGGACAACTTCATTATGTTGAGGTTTTCTATAAAGTAAATATTATTACTTAAATTATTATTACTAGCTGAAAATTGCCTCTTTCATTATATCTTCTCTTTAGAAAATAGTTTATGAATCCACTAAAGTGCATAGGCATTTAAAATAAAAGAAATACTCTACGTTGAATAATGAATTCTAGTAATGGCAGTGTAAGAAAATATCTGAAAGATTGCAAAATATATATTTTGGCACTGTATCTATATGTACCAAGAAAGGCATGCTGATCTTAATTGTCAGTATGGATTTTTTTGTTTTAATTTATAAAGACCAAATTCATGTTTTGAAGTGAGTTATTATTGCATCTCTTCATTTAAGGTCAAGCAAAATTTTGAACATGTTAATCAAAATGAATACTTATTGTCATATCTCACTTCTGACATTTAAGAAAAACTCTTCATGCAAATTAGATATGTGACTAAACTGCCAGAAGAGTATATCAAATACTTAACGCAGAAATACAATGAACTCCTCTGTATTGACTGAAGCCCTTCATGTGCTTCTTCTCAAGTGCAAATTAGACTTAGATTTCTCCTTTTTGAAGTAGTTACCTTCTACATATGCTGCTTGAAGCATACTGATTCCTATCATGAATCAAAATTAAAGTATCACTTTAAAATATTTCCAGGCACAAGATTTTTATTTCTTATAAAGGTATATTCAATTCAGAAGGATTCATCAAGCTATTTTGTGTAACTTATAATTGGCTTCTAAAGCTTGAAATATCAGTTCATTTTCCCCAAAGATAATTTCTTTCAAATACTTGACTTTGTTATTGTATTGGATGTTTAATGATTAACAACCTATTTTGCTCTAATTTAGAGTCTCTCTATTTATTATACAAATTGTACTTCATCAAATAGGATCCCTAATTGGATATAACTGGGATAGAGGTGTTCCCATTTCTCTTTTATGAATCTTAGATGTGAAGATAATGGCAAATAAGCCCTGAGATCCATTTTGTCATGCCCCCTTCTATCCACAGGTGTGCCCTTTTCCAGGGGACACAGAACTCAGGTTGCATCTGCTCTCTGTTACCAGAATATCCATTGCTACAGCAGCCACTCCAAATCTGAGTCTTTTCTTAAACTAAAAAATGGTCATTGGCTATTGTTAGAGCAGAAAAATATTTTGTAACTTGTTTCTCAAACCCAAATTAATAAGTAAAATAAGAATGCTAGATAGGGTTAGAATGACATTGAGAGAATAGGGGCTGCTATATTCTGGTTTAGTAAATATTTGCTTAGCTCTACCATTTCCCATCACAATGCTGTGCCCTTCCCCATTCTTCCAAATTCAGGTCTACTTTATGTCCAGAAATTCTTTGTTTATGATTATATCTACTTTTTTGCCCTCTCTTGACCTCAAATTTAACTGTCCTTTAATGAACTAGAAAGTATCATGTAATTTCAAAGAACAAAATATTGTTGCTTAGTTCTGTGGAGTCATGTCATTAATGTGTTCAGATTTTGGTATAATCTATATCTCCTATTATGGTCCAATAATTGGAAAAACAATTGAATTTGATCTTATGTTTAAATAATACCTCAATTTTTACTAAATGTCTTGTTTGATCTTAATTATTTTGGCATCAGAATCAACCTTCTTAGTATTGTTATCCTGTATAAGCCCACAAGACATTTGAAAATGTTCATATGACAAAATCATGCAGAAAACGTCATTACATTTCTGTACATAGTAATACATGTGTTCTAGCAGGTCAGGTTCACTTGAAAACTGACACTGAGATGGAGAATTCTATGCTAGAAGTTTATTAAGGAGTGCTCTGGGGATCAATTCCTGTGCCAAAGGAAAGAAAGCAGGATTGAGTGAGGAGAAGTTAGCCTGAAATATGGTCATAACAAAAGCTTAAGTAGTTCTTAAGTAGTTCGCTTAAGTAGTTCTGGAGATAGGATGGCTGTATTAAAAAAAAAGTCCCTAGTTAGGGTATGATTGTTAGATCTTTATGCCTCTCCAAATCCAGCCATTGCTCACAAACCACCACAAGGAAGGCAGTGTCACCTTGTAGAGATCTTTCAGCCATGGGCAATCACCAGAAGAATAACTAGCACTGCCCATGCCCCCAGCATCTGAGGAAATGTATGCTTCAGTCCTGAAAGGGAATGGTGGGGATGGGGAGGTGGTATTGGAGCAACACATCCTTGCATCCACTACTCTGAATTGAGCGAATTGTTTCTTGCATTTTGGAGTTAAGAAGTTGGGACATATATGTCCATTGCAAAATGAAATACTTCCTCTTTGACATCACAGGCTTCCTGGTGCCCTGATAGCACCAAAGCATAATTTATGAAATAGTACATTCTGTTCCTTTCCTTTTTCCCTATTATTGATTCTTGTCCCCATTCTTATTTGTGTACTCTTTTTGAAGCAGATATTCTGAGTAGCAAAATAAAGTGTAGTTACTCATGTGTCTCCTGCTTAAGGAAGACCAGTGTTTCCTCAAAGTGGTAATAGATGCAACCAAGTAGTTTGTGAGCAGCCACAGAAATCTTGGCAGCCGTGTGATGCAAAAGAAGAACATGGTGGTACCCCATTTTGATAGACTAGCATAGATAAAATTATTTTTTCTTTCCAGTTTAGATCCAAACATTCAGTCTGATATAATGATAAACATTGAACAATGTTGCAGATAAAAGGAAGTTATTATTTATTGTGAAACAAACAAGGGGCATAAAACACAAAGCAGAATAAATGGGGAAATGATCATAATTGAGTTCTGAAAATTTTTAAGTGTACTTTACAATGAAATATTTAAAAAGGATTGGGGAAAAATTGGAGAAGCATTTTGCATTAAATAATCAGAGCCTATGGAAATATTCCTGTTTAGCTTATAGGACTCTTTTTCCTGAGAAAGGCTTAGACAGAGCTCTGGACAGAGGCAAGTTGGGGCTGAAAGGCTAAATCCAGGGCCCTGAATATTGAGTTAGAGCTATAGTATACACCAAATATTCCACCAAAACATTCAGTGAAACCCAAAGCAGAAGGTCAATACTTTTCTAATAGTTAATGTTAAATAAGTAAACAGAAGCTGGTGATGAAATATGGACCCCAGAAATAAATCTGAGTATCAAAAGAATAGCTGTGCCTCAAAAATGCAAGGATATTAAAAAGTGTTGTGATAACATGATTCAATTCGCAAGCTATCCTTGCAAATAAAATGTTCAAGTACTGAGCTGTGTCAAATTTTTCAGGACCTGTACTCAAAGAGCAGAGAATGTAGAGGAATATATAAGTTGGTACCTAAGAAGAGAAAAGGATTTTTATAGTGCACCTATATATCAGATATAAGCTAAGAACTCTACATAATAATCTGCTTTATTTTTTGTAAAAATGAGTTAGTCATAGTGAGGCTCATTTTATATTTGAGGAAATCAGCTTGGGAAGATGAAGTATCTTGCCCAAGTGTGCATAGTGAATAAGTAATCAACCAGATTCCAAATCTATACTAACATATATATTCAATTGGGTCCATGATCCAAAAATATACTCAAATTGATGAACTGACAAGGTGCTTTGCTTTGTCTTGTTTTTTACTCTCAAATTTCTTTCCTGCTCCAGTAAAAATTTACATTTAAAATAGGAATATAATGTACTGAAGCTTTTATTTCACTTCAAAAATATTGCAAAACTTTTGACTCTATCATTATCAGAGAGGTAGTCATTTTTGTCACAATATCTGTAACTATACCCATTAGATAAAATTTGAAGAAAATGAAGCCATCAGACATTATGATTATAGAGGTATGACTTTATGTATATTGGAACTAATGAACACTGGAAAATATTATACAAGGGAAAACATCAGAAATCACACAGTCATTTAAAAACAAACACTACGGTACTATCTGGATGACATGCAGGAAGCCAACAAAGCTAAAGGAAAATGTGAAACTTTTCCAGAACAAAATGGCCACATTTGAGAAGGCTGGTATTCTAGTCAGAAACTTTGATGTGAAATATCCTTCAGATTTGCTGGCTGAATGGCAAATCAAAAAGTCACTGAAAACTGGAGAGTCATAGGTAAAGTCAAATATCCTGGAAATGCCTGTGCTATTTCACATATTTAAGTAGAGGAAGGAAATGGAAGTACTAGCTCTGTCAAATGGTGTCATAACTTCGGAATCAGTACTCTTTCTTCAGGATTTTGAAATAGGCCATGGTAGAATTCTTAGCTTTGCCATTTCCTTTCAGTTTGCACCTGCACAAACGTATTGATGCATCTCAGTAACAATTTTTCTGCCTCCATTTAAGGTCACATTGAGTATTAAAGGAGAATTTCCACTTTGTGATGTACTTTTGGAAACTGGAAAGGCTGTTAATATATTCACAACCATGAATCATCTCTTTTCTAAGTTACTTTGACTAGAAGGAAAACCTTACATCGAGCTCAGAAGTAAAACATGGTGTTGTGCGTCATATCTTATTTTGCTATGTGAAGGAAGGATACAGCTCCAGCTGTCCTTGTGACTCATGATTTTCTATATGAATATCCACTGGCATCAAAGCCTCTGCTAATGAGACCAAAATGAGTTTTGCCTATGGACTTGAAAATCTCAATTTCAGAATCAGGGTCATGCAAAACCTTGATTAAAGAAAGCCTCTGAAAGAAACACAGGAAAATATTCAATAACATTGACTATTGTATAGATGGTCAGCAGCTTTTAAAATGGACAAGTCTTAAAACTTAGCTTTGAGTATAAATGCTAATTGTTTTGTGGAATAAAATAAATTTCAAATTCAGAGTAATTCAAGAGGGAGGAATTTTTTTGTTTGCGTCTCTGTCTTAGATACCTCTGACCACATTTATGAGCCAGCTTTCTTTTTTAAGACCCTGAGGTCACCATTATGGATGCTGTTAAAAGGACCATGTAGTCTTTTTCCATGCTGTCACTCTGGAAAAGGAGACAGAAAGCTCAATTTTGCAAACTTTGCAAAGCTAGAAAAAGCACTTTTTCAAGAAAGAATTGATAACTACAAAGTCTTGTCAATTTCTAGGTGGACAGAAATCTCCAGATACTTGAAGTCAAAAAACACTTTAAAATAATTCCCTCTGATGACTGTAGAATTGAAATGCGGATTCATAATAACTTCCTGGCTAATAGAGACAGCATTCATAATGCAGCCTTAACCAAATTAACTTTAGTACCGGGAATATAGGAAAAAGGAAACACTGTGACAATTTAATTTGAAATATTCATGACAAATTCTGGCATTATTTGACAGAATTTTCACTTAATCTAAAAATAATAAGAATTATTGCTACAATTATATTTGAAGCTACATTCATTTTTTAGTTGTTTTACATTTCTAAATTATAAAATATGCAAAATGCTTTATTTATTTATGCTCATTGTAATCAGAAGGATGTACTTAGTTTTCAACATATTGTCCAAGAAAATTATCACCCAAAAGTATGTATCAGCTCAACGTAATGATTCCTCTATTAAAAATAATAAAGGAACAGCATGACTATAAAAGTAACATGCATTCATATATCATTTAATAGTATCATAGTATAATTTAATGATAGTAATAAAAACCTTATGAGTTCTGGTATCCACATTTTACCAATGAAAAATATGAAACTTGGGAAAGTTCATTGACTTCTTCAAGATGATACAACTGGTAAGTGGCATATGTTGGATTTGAATGGGTGTCTTCTCACTCCATTCACTTCTCATTCACTGCACTCATTCCCCAGAAGGATAGATAAATAAAGGGCTAACAGAGCTCTATTGGGAAGGGTTAATTCTGATTGCTCTCCTGTGTCCTGGAGGTTTTACTGCACCCTCCCCACCCCCCCAAACCCAGGTTTGAACTGGGGCTTGAAACAAGAAAGTAATTTAATTGGAAAGGTAAAGACATCCAACATATAGTGAAAATCAGCAGGGATTAAGAGATGTATTTGTGAGGATGGGCTGAGTCATCTGATGCAGTTCTTTATAAGACATTTAGAAAAATTATCATGATGATCATCTCATTTTGGGAAATGAGGAAAGGAAGAGCAGAGAGCCGCAGGTTGGGTAATTTTCTACAGCATGTTGTTATAATTAATTTGATTTTGCTAAAAGAAGAGATCAGAGGGCATATGTTCAGGTTTTAGACATCTTTGGTTCAAAATGTTTTATGAATCAGAGACAATTTGTAAAAACTAGAAATGCTAAAATTTTGAATATGATTAAAGTTTGTCGGTCTCAGTATGTTAGCTTTGAGCTGATAATGATTAAGCCTTCATTTCCTCTGAGTTGAGATTTTAGCAGTTATTGCTGAAAGGCCACCAGAAGCCATTCTGTCCTTCCATGCTCAAAGAACTTCAGTTTGTCCCTTGCTTTCCTTTCTCCCAAGATTCAGAGGTTCATCCTTATTTGTGAAAGCCAATCATTTAGACCTCATTTTTCTTAACAGTGATTTAGTGCAGCATGGGTGTTTACTCCAATTTTGATAAAACATGTGAAGTAAAGTGATATGAGAAACATATTGCCAGGAGGGAGATAAGGTGCTATGCTTCTGATGGAGTAGAGGAAGCTAGAAGGAAACATACCCACTTGATAACATCGATTCACTAAAATAAAGTAGTCCTCGGAAAATCTTTGAGTTAATAAATATTTCTTATTTTTAACTCTTTGGGTTTTCTGTGCCTCACATCTGAAAGTATCAGAACTGATACATGATTTTAGCAAGATTAATTCCAGTGAGATATAAGTCCTTTTTTTTGATAAGAGGATTAAAGCAGAGTGTCATTTATATAGTTGAATCAGAAATTTACAGTAGGATTCAAAACATAAAGTGAGTAGTAAGGTGTAACATCAAATGGAGAAAATTAATATTTAAACTATAAATAAGAATGTGTCAGATACACAGTTATGCATATTCTTTTACTCATTTTGTCACAAGCCTGAGGTTTTCTCTACAATTCTCAAGTTTTCCCTATAGTAAAACAATTCAAAATATAATTGATATATAAAAATTGACTGAACCTTAGCTTGCAAGAATATTTGAATTCTTTTTCCAAAAATAGTTTCATATGAAACTTTGAGTCTATGATGAATGTTCTTTTGATACAAATAAATCTTACTACTGAAGGTAAAGAACTCTTCTATTGAAGTAACTTAACACTCCAGGATGTCCTTGAAGCTTCAGCAATTTGATAACCACATCTATAGCCTGAATATGTAAGTTTTTACAAATATATTTGATGACTATGCGCAAGTCAATGTGAATGGTGTGACTTCAACAATCATGAATGGAGGTCTGCAGGGGAAATAAAATTGTTGCCAGTGACACCTTCTCATAGCACTAACCAATACACCTTTCAGGCAAAAATGTCTGTGTCATATTTTGCAAAAATAAAATATAAATATAAATCTATTCTACCAGTTTAAATTTCAGAATTACCTCTGCTTTTCTGACCACAGGTGATTCCTCTAATTAAACTTAAAATTAAATAAACCAGAGAATGTGGCTGTTATCCAGAGGTCTTTCTGAAAAACATCTCTGGAGTTTTTCAGTTTTTAATTTTTTTTTCCTTCACACACTCACATGGGTGCACACACACATTCTAATGACAAAAAAAAAAAATGTTACAAGACACACTCCATAATACATTTTTATTGAAAAATAAAAAAATAATAGAGTATGCATGCCAATGTTAGATGGGCATGTATAGCTATACTTATGTACATATTTAGATCTATATATCCTAACATTTTAGACCATTTATATAAGTAATATAATTTCTCTTTAAATAATGAGAAATATGCTTATTTTTTTTTTCTTTTAGCCATAAAAATTACAAAGAATGAACAAAAAGAGGCTGAATGTATGATTCAGCTGTCCAACTTCCTATAGTTATCTGGCTCATCTCTAATGCTAGTTCTATCAACTTTTGGTATGTAGATGCAGACCAAAATATCTCCTCCACAGGGAATGACATTTGTTCTAAATCCTTCTAGATTCCATGGAGGCACGAGGTCTCCTAATCCTAGAGAATTTTTATTTTTAGGGTGCAGGCTGCAGAATCTGAGCCCAAATAGGAAAGGATGAGAAAGTTTTGGGGGCTTCCCAGAGCTTCAGTGACAGCAGTGTGACTTACGGGCATGCTGTCACAGACGTGGAATAGATCTGTTCTCTAATTACTGCTTCCTTGGCAGTATTTGGATAGAATGCCATCCAGGGGAGCTATTAGGCCAACTGGAAAAGCACAAGGGTAGCTTCAGAAACTACTCCAAAATTTCCAGGGAGTAGAAAGTTACCCTCATTTGAAAGCTCACAGAACATACTTCTTAACTATCAGGGAATGTTACATGGTTTGCCTGGCTTTCCCAGGACTGAAAAAAAAGTATACTGGGACACAGGACTTTCAGTTCTAAAACAGGGTAAGGACTAGCAAATTGGGAGTGTTGGTCACCTTAGTTTTCCACAGATGTTTGAGGAGAAATCACAGCTGTGAAAAAGGCTAGGTCAAAGAATATGTCTGCAAGCTGAGCTTCCAGGTTGGATCCCAACTTAAGGGCTGAGCTGATCATGAGCTCCCCAAAACTAAGGTGTTAAAGATCAATGTTTTGTTCTTCCCAGGGGCCGGGGTGAAGGTAATGAGTCACTGTTCTGACCAGAGATGGGATCTCAATGACCTGGCCCATATGTAGAAAGGGGATAGGAGGGTTAAACTCATATGTCAACTTAGCTAGGTTACAGTGTCCAGTTCTTTGGTAAAACATTGGTCTGCTTGTTACTGTGGGCATATTTTCTTGGCAGAATTTGCATCTATAATCAGTTGATTACATCTACAAGCAACAAAGAAGATTGCCCTCAGCAATGTGGGGAGTTTTTTTCATCCGGTTGTTGGAGGTCTTAAAAGCCAGAACTCAGATTTCAGAGGTCAGAAGAAGAATTCATACTCAACTTCAGCACTAGCTCTTGTTGGAATTACCAACCAGACAGCTTCTCCAGAGAATTCAGGAGGACTTCACCATCACCTTTACCAGTTTCCAGCTTGCAGCCTGCCTTATGGAGTTAAGACTTGCAGCCCACCCAGTCACATGAGCCAATTACTTCGGTTATGTTTCTGTTAGAATCCTGGTAAATACAAGGGAGAAAACTAAATTTTCTCTGTAGCTGCAGATAAAAAAAGGGAATTAAGTCTGAGTTAGATACAAGAGTGGAATAAAATAAAGAAACAAAAAATAGTTAGATATATCAAGACTTCTCCACTGTGAAGAGCAGGATACTAGAACTGAATCCAACATAATTGGTGCTTAAGAACATTAAACAATTAGGACTGAGTGTGTTTAGGAGGACAAACTTGGAGATATGGAGGCAGAATCTGAAACACCTTTTGGAAATAATGAGGCTTTGCATACCTAACCCTATGAACAGGGAGAGTGCTGTTAGGAACTAGAGTTTATCACAGCTAAATTGTGAGAAAAACTATTGAGGATGCAGTAAGTAATGACCAGCTAAGTGCAACAAAGAACTTTTCTCTGAGAAGACCTCTGAAGTTTCAGAATATCTTTAGGATTCAGGATGACAAAAACTGTATGGAAAGTGGCTATGGAATGTACTTTAGATGACTGTATGCATAAGAAGAAGAGACTTCATGGTGTATTTTTTTTACATACTATCAAAGTGTTCCTTTCAGTCTTTAAGATCTAGGAACCAAACAATTACAAATACCAAGTAATGTTGTATATAATGTAACAATAATTCTATAAATTATTAGTTAATCCTCATGAAATAAATTAAGGTCAGGGTAATGGTTTGAAGCTGAATATACCTCAGAAAAACAAGTTCTTAAAGTTAATATATTCCTGTGGGTGTGAATCCATTGTAAGTCGGATTCTTTGATGAGGCTACCACAGTTAAGTTGTGACCCACTTCAATCAGGATGGGTCTTAATCTTATTACTGGAGTCCTTCAAAAGACAATGAAATTCAGACCGAAAAAATAAAAAGCCATGGAAGAAAGAAGCTGAAATCAACACAACCTGGGAGAGAAGGGATAGACAGGCATATGCTGCCATGCACCCTGTCATGTGACGGAGGAACCAAGGACACCGCAGCTAGCCCCAAAATGCCAGCCTTTAGGAAGAAAGCATCACCTTGATGATTTGGAAGTTTTCCTGGCCTTGAAGCTGTGAGCAAATAAACTTTCATTGATTAAGACAAACCATTTCATGGTATTTGCCTAAGCAGCCTAGGAAACTCAAATAATCAGGAAAGTTAAAATTAATTAGTAGTAGGAATCCAGAGTAGTGAATTGAAGCTCAAGCTCTGACTCTGCAGTGGCATTTGCCAGTCTACCAATCTCAGCAACCCTGAGGTGACTGAGTACTGAGATTTGTCAGTGCAAAGCTGAGACCTACAGGCAGATCATTCTCAATCAAAAGAAGGAATAGGGAGTAAAAACACGTAAAATTGCAGTGAGACATTGTGTAAACTCGTCTGCCAGAGCCTGTATGCTGTAGGTAGAACTGTGTCCCCACCCTAGAAATTCTAAACGCTGCCCTTCCTCATTGGATTTGAGGGTCTCATTTTATTACCAATGTGGTCCAGTAAATCACAAATCACATAAATTTTTAAAAGGGATCACATTTAGCTTTACAAAAGCAAAAGCAAATCCTCTCTGGAGGGACAAGTCTTCAACTGAAGACTCCAAGGTACACATAAATAATTCCTCAAGGAATTTGAGCTCATCAATCAAGTTACAATACACAGGGGCACACAGTCCAGTATTAGCCAGAGATATTAGGATTAATAAAGAGTAGAAGGAGACCATGAAACATTTAGATTTGCAATAGTATGTTAAAGAATACAAAATATGTAGCTAAAATATTTAAATAACAAAACATTCAATACATTATCAACAATACTAGACACATATGTAAGAGTAAAATAGAGTACTTTCAAAATGAAATAAATATAAACCCTACAATTAAAATTTCAAAATATGCATTAAACTGCTTATTAGAACCTGCTGAAGAGTAACTTATAAAATAGGCATTTTACAGAATGCAGCCATGCAAGATAAGAGAGGTTAGAGAAATGAAAGCTAGAATGAGAATATGTAATATACATATGATTGGGCTTCCAGAAGGACCAGTGGGAAACATTAGAGGAGAACCCATATTTAATAAAAATAATAGCTGATGGCTGAGGTTATTTTTCCCAAAAATTAATCTTCCAATTTGGGTTGTATTTTTTAAATGTTAAAAATAAAAAAAAAATCCACACGTTGCAAAGTAAAAGTCAAGGAGAATATCATAAAAGCAGCCAGAAGGAAAAGACAAATCCCCTATCAAGGAATGACACTTGGAATGAGCATAGACATCCAAACAGTAGCAATATAAACCAGAAGATAGTAGAATTATATCTACAGAATTCTGAGTTGCTAGCTATTAAGAACAGTTAATGTCACTCGAAGGAAAGAGAAAAATAAAAATTGAGCGATTAGCATCACCCTCAAAAAATGAATTTCTAAATGTTATGCTATAGGAAGACTATAAAATATGAAAACATCTATATCCAGTCAACAAACAGAATTAGGGGACACAAAAAAGTCCAGCCAAATATTCCAGGGAAAAAAATTGCAATCTGTTACAAAATCTGCCAGAAATTAAAGAGGCCAAATGTCATATGATTCATTTTATATTGTTAGTCATAACCTGAAAAACAAAACAAACCTAGGACCAGTCTGAGAAATTAGACAGGATAGGCCAGACTAATGCTGAGATTAAAGGAAAAAAAAATGAGGTCTCACATGTGATAAATGTGATTTTCTCTTTCAAGCATGTCCTCTGAAAGTTTGTTTGGTTTTTCAAGGCATCACTACTTCGTGTAGTTACTCAACATCCCAGGCTGTTTTCAAGAAGGGGCTACACAAACCCAACTTGAAGCTGAGGAAGAGAACACACAGTTCTTCCATATTTTGACCCAAAATTGACACACATCAGTTCTACCTATGGCCCATTGGCTAGAATTTTTCAACACAACTCCTGCTAACCAAAAGCAGCTGGGGAAATGCAGGGCAAACTTAGAATATTTGGTGAGTATTAATGCCTCTTCCATACCAAGAAAAAGTCAAATTTACCATGGATTTAGACAAAATAATCCTAAATTCCTTTCTTCAAAAACTATTAACTGCCTTTATTAATATTCTGAATTAGTCATAAAGATTTTTCCACTGTCTGTGAAAGACTAAGAGAAAAATACAAATCTGTTAGGATATTTTCTAATTGCAAGGCATGTGCTAAGTGTTTTGCAGAAATTATTTCATTCTATCCTCATAGCAATCCTATAAGATATGTACAATACAGTATAATTACTTGTTTTTACAGATAAGGGACTGGATCTCAGAGATATTAACTTACTTGCCACATGTCACAGAAAGCAGAGAGAGAACTTAAACATGGATGTCCTTAATCAAGAGACTGCATTACTACAAGGAGATGAATATCCTGGTCCAACTACATTCTAATCATGAAATCTCAACAAAGTAATTTAACCTACATGAGTTTCAATTTTCTCCTCTGGAAAGGGAAATAAGAATACCAACAAAAGGAGTTTTCATAAGAATTATGTATAAGTAGATTTGAAAATTAAATGCAATAATAAGTAAAAATGTGACACAAAAACTATCATACAGTGGAAAATACTAAATGCTGTTTATTAATATATTATCATATGAGTATTTTTATCATTGTGATATATCCAACATTATAAATGTGGATTATTTAAAAAGTCAAATATAGTTTGGCTAGAATGTTTATCTACAGTGCACAATGGACCAACTAATAATAATTCTGCAAGATTTCCTAGATAGATTATGAACTAAGCCTAAGCTGCCTACCACTCAGCAAGTACTGGGTTCTTTGTGATCTATAGATCATATTAAGAACCACGTTTCAAAGTGTCCTGGTGTGTTTTAAGTAATTGCTTCTATGTGCATAGAATTACAATTATTGTCTTTTACAAGGTGGCCTGAAAGAAAAAGGACACTCTTAGAGATATGAGCTGTGAAATTACCATTATCCTGGGCTTGACCCTAGATTCATTATTCTTTCAGTTAGATGAATTTCACACACGACCAGAGTGATCACATGAAAATATTTTTTTCTTTTCAAAGAATTCAGAGAATTTGGTGAGGAGGTTATAAAATGAAGAAAGTAGCAACATTAAGATAATATCTAAGCATCACTGAATGCTACACATTTTTTTGCAATCATATTCTTGATTTGCTATCATATTCTTGATTTGCTTGAATGAACAATAAAGTCTAAGGTCATAGAAAATGACAGAGAAAAAAATCTTATTTTGTGAGAAATCCCAGTATTTATAAACTACCTCCATTAAAGAAGTGCTTATGTAATATCAAAAATACATTCAGGACGGAGACAATTAGTTTAGTTGTTCTAACAATTGAAAGCAGCACCAGTATTCTGGAAATATTTTAAAACTTTTAATGCATTTTATTTTATGTTCATAATTCTGATGATTTTTTCCAGTTATCTAGCTCAACTGACTCACAAGATCTGCTACTCTAGGCAAATATCCGGATTATCACCTTTTAAATAAAGAATAGATCTTAGAGAAAAAATTTTAAGTCATGGCAACATGCAGAAATTAAGGGCTTTAAAGAAATAAATGAACATCCACATGATCTTGCCTCATCTCATTAATGTTTTGCTTGCTATTCGTTATTCTAACTCTGCTGCCATAGTAATTATTGATGCCGTGCATTATTGTCATACTGTTAAATACAGCTTTGAAAATGACAAAAACAATCTTTTTATTTATCATCAACCAATCTTCCTGCTTAGAACGAACAAAATAAATGATATTTCTATTAAGCATTCATTGAAAGCATTGCTTATTATCACTATACTTAGAAGAAGGGAGCCAATCCAGAAGATGAATAAGAGGAATAACACATTCTCCCATTTATTAAACTCCTTTTATTTTTCCACCTACCTTTGTCAAACTTGGATTACATTATTCCACTTTAGCTAATCTCTTGCCAATAACTTAACCTCTCTGCCTCTGAGTCTTTTCATTCTTTATATTTAGGAAAACAAAAATTTGGATGAACCAATTTTAGAATTGACTTATTCCTGGCAGGAATATGAGCATTCTTAGAGAAATCACAAGCCCAATCATACTGGTAATCCTATTGCATAACTCAGGTCAATTCTGATTAACTCTGTACTTGATATTTCCATTTGAGTATCTTTTTAAAGACACTTAAAACATATAAATGATAGCAAAGCAAACATTAAGAAAAGGCATTTCCAGTGTATGCCAGTAAAGGATTCAAAATTAATAAAAATCAACAATTGAACAGAGCCCAGTTCTCCCTAAAAATACCTAGAATAATCAAATTCTGTGAGACCTTCATTAAAATTTCATAATTGACATTCTTAAACAATTGAAACAAATGAACAAACAAAAACTGGTAAAAATCTCAAACAAATATGCTAATGTTGTGGCCTATGAAACAACATAGTCAACATAATCAAAAGTAAACTTTATACAGTTTAAAATAAAATAAATTTTATTTTCTCCCTGTCATGTTCTATGCCCTTAAGCTTATTGTTCTTCAAGCATATCAAGTACATGATTTGTGAAAGTGAACAACAGAAAGTTTAGTTTGCAAGCCCATATCTGAATGAAACAATTTATTCAACTATTTAGTAAACAATTCAAATCAGAAAAATTGTACATGCATATTCATTAAATTCATAGGAAAAATATTTTTAAGTATTTGTACAATTGAAGGTGACTTGTTCCTTATCCTCCAACATCTTTTATGTTTAATAACTCACCAAACTCCCTCAGTGCCAGATCTTAGACTTAACCCTTGAACAGAGGCAATCTGACAAAAATTAAAGGCCAAGAGCACATTGCACTCCAGTTGTGTGTCAGATCCCTCAGGCACCTGGGAGATTATTTCTGTCATTCACTGCCCATTTTTCCCGTATTGTCATATCCCATATGATAATGGAAAACATGATATCTAATCAATATTTTCAGTAAAATCTGATAAAGAAAATATTCAAGTACTATAAATCAAATGGAAATAAAAACAAATGACATTAAGCACTAATTTGGAGTTTAATAAAATCTTATAAATTATATGAAATATAAATTGCTTTAATAACTAATAGAATAAAAAATCTATTGGTTTTTTCAAACTTAGTCCAATTGAGGTTTCTAAATTGTTTTAAAATAGCTCAGGTTAATTGCTTCTGGAGCTCTGCCTGCAAAATCAACAAACCTACAGAGTAAGTTGGCATTGAAACACAGCCTCTCATTGACTGTGAATTTTTTAAAATTATATTTTAGTAAACTTCCTAAGGTTAATGGTGGAATATGTTTTTGTGGTAATTGCGTATTTTTTTAAATAAAGTAGAATTCATCCAAATAAAGGAGACAGAGATTTCTGACGTTCATCTTAGTAAAAACGTAGAAAATTATCCTTTTCTCAGTCAATTGAAAGAACTTACATTTTATTATACATAAGCAAAAACTAAAAAAGATTCATGTTTACATTAAACATAGACTTATATGAATAAAACAGGAAACAATTTTCTATTTTTTTACTCTTTTTATTGCTAACAATATCTAATTTGCATATTTTTATTCTAATTATGTACAGCTATATCTCCTTATTCTGGCATTAATTCATTATTTATAAAATGCAAGTTATATATCTAGTAAATTCTTGTCTCTGATCTGACCAAGAAAATAAATTTGTGGCTAGTTCATACCCTAAATATTGTCATGTAACTAATTTTCCCTCAGTTTTCCTTTCCCATCAAGTTTTTCCCTGACTTCTCATTAAATGTTCTCTAATACGAAGAAAGACACAAAGAAGACAAAAAAAAAAAAGTATGTGTATCAAAAGAGGTGATTCTGAAAAGAAAAGATATAGGCTTAACAGATGATTCAATCATTTCATATTTCGCTGGACTTATGTTTTCATACAGTCAGCAGTAACTCAGCAATGTATAAAAAGAATTAATAGTGTAAGCATTTACTGACATTTTATAAAAAAGATATACCTTGTATTTTATAATTAAAAAAAAAAACTTATCCTTTGGTCTTACCCCAAAACAACTGTTCTAGAAAACTTTTGTTTGCATTAAGCCACTTTAAGATTTAATATTGTGGGTTTTTGTTAACTTATCAATAATTTATCTAAGTTTGAACCAATATATCATTGTATAGCGTATGTCATTCATATTAAAGATAATTTTTGTCAATGTCTTTATATGACGTATCTGTCAAAATGCCCCAAAGTCTTAAAAAAGAGTAACTCTTACTGTACTGTGCCTGTTCTGTAAGTTGTCTCATGTTTCCTGGAGGTAATCATGTGATATCTAATATAATGAATCCCTTGTCTATATATTTGAGAATTAAAGGATAACAGATTTCCTATAGAGTGGTCTCCTGTAAAGTTCCATGAAATCTGGTTAGCCAAGATCTTAAGGCCATCAATTGTGGTGGAGTCCTTGATATAGTAAATTAAGTCAGCTGTCAATGATGTCATGCATGCTGCAACCACAAGGATTAGACTCCAGCTTCCTGCTCATACCATGGGGGGGGTCTATGCTCCCCAGACCACAGGAATGCTCAGATGCAGATAAGGCTACTGAACTGCCTTGTCATACAACTACAACAGCAAAGCCCAGATCACTCCTGGAGAAGAAATCATGTTTCTCTTTCCAAGAGTGATAAGCTAGGAAAAGTAGGCTAGAGCCAAGCATTTGCCACATCATAATGCTGCTGAGTCCTGTACCCTGATACTACCAGAGGCAGATCTGGTGCTTTCAGATCTCACAGTTTAAGTCCCTTATCCCTCTCCCAGAATCTACTGCCTAACCCTGATTGATGCAATATGTGATAGGGGCCCTGCATACCTAATGAGCGTGCTGTCAAATAACTTGTATTTTTGGATAATAAGTTACAAGAACATGAGGAGCATGCTGAGACACAGTGGAGATGTATATGCCTCAATTAAAGGTCCTTCAACTAGATAGGACTTTGGATTGCTTTCCTTGGAAACTGGAGTAAATGAGTTCTATGCATAGGAAGAAAAGTATGCATAGATATCTTAGGGCCAGAGGGAACACTTATGATTAGTTGGTCCACCAAATTACATTTTCACATTTTATATTAAAAATTATAGAGGATTCTGGGAAGATGGTGGCATAGAGAGAAGTGGAAGACTTAGTCTCCCCCAGAACAATTCATAAATGAACAAAAAACCAGTAAATAACCTGGAATAACAGCGGGGAGACAAATGTGACTGTCCACTCAATATCCACCAACCTGAATTGGGAGGAATGCCCGAGATCACAGCATAAAATCTGTAAGTAAAACTGCAGACCCGCGCTGAGAGCCGAGAGCCGAGAGCCCCTCCCTCACGGAAGCTGCGCCGTGCACTTTCTCAGCCCAGCACCAAGTTAGGTTTTAATAATAACTGCTCAATACAGACAGCGAATCCTCCACAAGCAGACAGAGGCTTTTGGTGACAACCAACCTTGGGAGAATCGGGGGACGTATCTGTCTCAGGATAGGGAGACCAGAGGATCGGGTGCTATCTCGGGCTGATGGGTGAACCTGGGAGTTTTTCTGTCCCTTGCTCTCTCTCTGTGGAGAAAACCTCAGCTGTTCTCAGCCTGCAAGGCATTGCAGTAAAGACAGCCTGAGACATTCTGCATTCTGAAATGAGCTGAAAGCCCGCGGCACAGCCCGCTGACCCAGGGCTTCCCTTGAGGGATGGCGCGCACTGATGATGAGTAGCACAGCATTCCCTCAGCTGAGCTCCTGGAGGATCACAGCTGGGAGGGGGGACCTGCTCAGAGAACCCAGGGGCGTTACGCCAAGTCTGGTGGTTTGCGGGAAAGCGAGAGAGAGGGTCTGGCGCTGAACTGAAATGAAGGCTTAGACTCTTGTGGCAGCCTTGAATCTCCTGGAACCTGGGAGATTTGAACAGTAGAACTGCCCTTCCTGGCCACCCATACGCATGCCCCACATTCAGGGCAGACGGTTCCAGCAACACATCCAAACTGAGTTCTCCAATTGAATCCACAAGAATCATTTCCCCACACACCACAGGAAAAAGGTTGAGAACTAACTTGAGGGATATAGGTGACTCACAGATGCCATCTGCTGGTTAGTTAGAGAAAGTGTACATCACCAAACTGTGTCCCTGAAAAATTAGATCGATATCCTTTTTTTTGTTACAACTTGAAAGAACCCTATCAAGCAAAACAAATGCTAAGAGGCCAAAAACAACAGAAAATCTTAACGCATATGATGAAACCAGACGATATGGAGAATCCAACTCCAAACACACAAATCAAGATTTCTGAAGAAACACTGTACCTTGCACAATTAATCAAAGAACTACAATCAAAGAATGAAAACATGGCAAAGGATTTAAAGGACATCAAGAAGACCATGGCCCAGGATATAAGTGACATAAAGAAGACCCTCAAAGAGCATAAAGAAGACATTGCAAGAGTAAATAAAAAAATAGAAGATCTTATGGAAATAAAAGCAACTGTTGGCCAAATTAAAAAGACTCTGGATATTCACAATACAAGACTAGAGGAAGCTGAACAGCATCTCAGTGTCCTAGAAGTCCACAGAACAGAAAATGAAAGAACAAAAGAAAGAATGGAGAAAAAAATCAAAATTCAAAATGGATCTCAGGGATATGATAGATAAAATAAAACATCCAAATTTAAGACTCACTGGTGTCCCAGAAGGGAAAGAGAAGGGTAAAGGTCTAGAAAGAGTATTCAAAGAAATTGTTGGGGAAAACTTCCCCAACCTTCTACACAATATAAATACACAAAGCTTAAATGCCCAGCGAACTCCAAATAGAATGAATCCAAATAAACCCACCCCAAGACATATTCTGATCAGACTGTCAAATACTGAAGAGAAGGAGCAAGTTCTGAAAGCAGCAAGAGAAAAGCAATTCACCGCATACAAAGGAAACAACATAAGACTATGTAGTGACCACTCAGCAGCCACCATGGAGGTGAGAAGGCAGTGGCATGACATATTTAAAATTCTGAGAGAGAAAAATTTCCAGACAAGAATACTTTATCCAGCAAAACTCTCCTTCAAATTTGAGGGAGAGCTTAAATTTTTCACAGACAAACAAATGCTGAGAGATTTTGCCAATAAAAGACCTGCCCTACTTCACATTCTAAAGGGAGCCCTACTGACAGAGAGACAAAGAAAGGAGAAAGAGATATAGAGAATTTTAACAGACATATATAGTACCTTACATCCCAAATCACCAGGACACTCATTTTTCTCTGGTGATCACAGATCTTTCTCCAGAAGGGACCATAAGCTGGGACATAAAACAAGCCTCAAGAAATTATATATATAAAAAAAAATTGAATATACTCAAAGCACATTCTCCAACCACAATGGAATACAAACAGCAGTCTATAGTTTTTGAACTGTAACTCCACTATTTACTTCCTACATGATAAAAAATATGCAAACTCTAAGGACAAATCAGTGGTTTTGAACTCAATGTAAAATATGTAATTTTAGACAACTATATAAAGGTGGAGGAATGAAGGAGTATAGGAACATAGTTTATGTGTCCTATTTAAGTGAAGGTGATATCAAAGGAAAACAAGATTGATAGGGATTTAAGAGGTTAATTTTAAGCCCCACAGTAAACACAAAGTAATTATCAGAGAATATAACCATAGAGATGAAAATTAGAGTTTGGGTTAAGAGAAATGGGGGAAGGGGCAATGGGGAGTCAAGAAATGAGTGTAGGGTTGCTGTTTGAGGTGAAGGTAAATTTATAGTAATGGATGGTGGGAAAGAGCATTACAACATTCTAAATGTGATTAATCCCACTAACGGAATGCTAGGGAGGGGGTGGAAGGGGAAGATTTAGGCTGTATATATGTTTCCACAACTGAAAAAAAAAAAAAAAAAAAGACAGTCTAACTAGATGACAATTGAATGCCAAGGATGAACTTGGATGGGATTGGAGGCTAGAGGACAGGTGGCTCAAAGGGACACAGTTGAGACATAAGGAAAAGGAAATATAGAATGTAAGCTTTGTATCATTGTTGAATCTCTTATACTTCTTAGCTGCACTTAATGTAATTACATAAAAGAATGTTCTTGTTCATGGGAAGTATATATGTGAATTATAGTGTGTGTTCAAGGATATGTGCAGCTAACTCTCATATGTTCAGAAGACAGAGCAATAGATGATGGATGATAGATAGGGAGGGAGAGAAAGAAATAGCGATGTGACAGCAAGTTCAAGTTGGTGGACTGAGCTATCGGGGGAGGGGGGTCAGGGTATGATGGAATTCTTTGTATGGATCTAGTATTGTTTTTGCAACTATTCACGTAACTTTGAATTTATTTCAAAATAAAAAATAATAATAATAATAATTATAGCATCTGGGGAGTGGCTACCCCCCAAGGAGCTACTCATCTCATATCCGTTATAGTTAGGTGTGGTCATGTGACTAATTCTTATTAAAGGATTATGAGCAAAATGATATATGTTTTTCCCAGGCTAAGGTTTTAAGGTGCAGGAGTGCTTATCCACACTTTTTTTCTTCTTTGCCATTTGAAAGCATTCAATAATGAGTCCCTAGGAGATGATAGATCCATATGGATGAAGAAATCTGGGTCACTGAAAGAGCACATGGAAAAAAACTGCCCTTTGAACCCGAACAACCTCCTAGGAGTGTTATGTGAGCAAAAAGTAAATCACTTTGGTGTTTTGAGTCTATTTGTTGTTCCATCCGAGCTTACTCAAATGTGTACAGGAACCTTCTTTTTCCCCCATAATACATATTTAGTTCATTAACTCCCTATACCAAGAATAAAGAAAGTACTGTCTGGAAGTAAGGCCAATAAATTAGTGGAGTGGATCTGGGGTCAAGTTAATTGACAGAAAGTATGCTTGTCTCTTAATGGGACAAATTTAACACTATTTACTGTATTTATTAGTAGACCAGATGACTCAGATTCACAGGTGTCAAAAAGCAATCCTCAATTGGGTAAAGGGGCATAACACAAGGCATACTCCTTTAATACACATTGTAGAAAAATTTTTTAAACAGAGAGCTACTATAAACACTGAGAAAGGCATGATTAGAGAAAGGTAGCTCCAATTCACTGATATTCTGATTTTCCAAAACATTAGTTAGGAACAATGTCTAATGATAAGATAATCTAGCTTATTTCAATATTAGGTGTACTTTAACATGTGCATTATTGTAAGTCACCAGTTCATTAGTTCTCACTAATATGTTAGACTTTAAAGTCTTCAATTAGACTGTGGTCTAGGACAACAAATATGTCTCTGTTTCTTCCTTTTTTATTATTATTATTAAGTATTTTCCCTGGTTGGGCTTTCAGGAGATTATGCATATCACATTTACAACTCACAACTTCAATGCTCAGAGCTCCCACCAAGTTAAAGGGTCTGATTTTCTCCAGAGATTTCTTCTTATTTAGTCAGTCTACCCATCTCTGAAGGCTGGTCCATCATATGTCATCAGAACCAGTGGGCCCAGCTCTACAGCCCCTCCACACTGTTGTCTTTTTGTCCCAGTGAAGAACATCAATCTCCAGCCCCTTTGTAGCAGCTTGATCCACCATCCGTGATGCTGCTGATCTCCTGTGTAGTTCCATTCTCCATTATGCCCTTGCATTGCTACAGCTACCAGTGTCCACCTTATGCAGACCACTCATGCCCAGTTCTCTTCACCTTTTCTAGACAGTAAGAAAAGTTCTCATAATTCTCTGGACCCACTTTTGCAGAAGGTCTTCTCAAAATAGAAGCTCTGGATTTACCCTAAGTGTCACAGTTCTTCCTTTTAGCAAAAGTCCTCCCTTCCTGTATCTAAAAGGGGTCATGAAAAGGTGAGAAAAGGAAGTGAGACTTTGTGTTTAAAGATATTTGAAGCTTCACACTTCATAGAACAAATGACCACCATTTTCTCCAATATCCAAGGCTGATGTTCACTCTGTCTTGCTTTAATATAAATTTTCATCCATGATGATTTTATGTAAGACACATCATTTTTTCTTTCTCCCAGAGTGAGCCCTTTTTAGTGAAATCTTAGTAAATCGGAATAGTCTGTTTATGTTTGATTAAAAACCTTTCAGAGCAGGTTTAAGTTCCCTGCCATAGAGCTGAAGGCAGGGGTAAAGAAGGAGGCCCAGAATTTCACATGCCCTAATAAGAATTTCCTAGGTTTTAACTCAGCCTCTAGGAATGTCTGGTGTGCAATCGACTCGTGTTCACACAGAATGCATATCATCATTTGCAGAGGTAAATACTGAGCCTGAAATCTCTGCATGATTTTTAAAATACAACCACCACTGTGGCTGAAGCCCAAACTTGGAAACTTGGCACTAGGTTCTGTTTGAAGCATTCAGAACTGGTATCAGTCACTAGAATAAGCCAAGTTAGTCCTCAATCCTTGGACTTACATCACTTCATGAGTCTGTTTTCCTTCCTAATATCACTTCTAAACCTTGTCAACTCCCAAAACCTTTCATGATGGTACTAGAACTCACAGCCAACCACTGCAAAATGCCCCATATTTCAACCCTTTTGCTAACTTTTTCTTCACTTCCCTTCCCTAACTGAAACCTGACTGTCCCTGAGGATCAATTCTCTGCAGCTCCCCCAAGTAGTGGCTGTTTTCTCCCATAGCCCGGCACATGGGGCCTGGAGATAGAGTAGGTGTCTTTTCAGTCCTTCATTGCTTTTCCCATAGCATTTCCCTTCCCTCTCCCCAGCATCAAATCCATGCTACCTGATTATACCACCCACTCTATCTCCTGTCTAACTCATCTATGAAACCATAGTCATGTCCTCTAATTCCTTGAAGATTTTAACTCTGGATCATTATCACTATCTACATAATTCTTGTCAATAATTTATAATGACTTCTATGCCTTTTATTATATTCTTTCAATATCCTAGCTTCATAGTTTTTGAGCTTTTCTTTACTAACGATCTTGTTCTCCAATCCACCACAGCTTCTCGCCCCTATGACCATGTGCTAACTCTCACTATTATTAATCATTGAAATTTCCATATTGTATCAACTTCAAACATCCCAATTCAGCCACTACCACTTATTTTTCAAGTTCATTCCCTCTATTACACTGATAAAAGTTATTCTTTAACCTCTCAGAGAGCTACATTGACCTCCCTATCTCTTCACTATGCATTACATTCTAGTTGTTTTCCTTCCTTCTTAAGACTTGGATGTTATAATACATTATTATTTTTACTCCTTGTACAACTCTTTATTTCCCCTGCTTCTATCTTCCTCTTTTCATAGACTTCTAGAACAATCCCAGTCCGGATTAAATCCTATTCTCCACCTACATTGTGCTTGCTACTATGCACATAGACTGGTTAGACATAACAGAAGGAGCTTTTCCAAGTTTTCTCTAATTGTTTCCACTTTATAAATAAAATAGGTGAATAGTTGAGAGTTAAGATGGAAGAGTGGCATTTAAAATTATAAAGTATGAAATAATCATCTAGGGGAGAAAATGTCTTTCTAAATCTTCTCTAAACTAGAAATTGTTATATGCATCAGCCAATTCAATGTCTATAATTTGATGTTTTTCAGGCATCTCAAGCTCAGCATGTCCCAAACATAAAAATCATTAGCAAAAAGATCAGGAGAGATTATTTAAAGACTTAACACTAGATGAGCTCATTAAGGGAAACTAATGTAAAGAGAAAATGGGTTCAAGAACAGCTCTAGGCATGTCCATATATAAGATCATGTAAATTATCTGGGGTAACGTGGAATGTCTGCCAGGCACTATTAAAGTACCCCTGTGTTCGTGGTTTTGGACCTGCTAAAGGAGATGAGTAGGAAACAGCAGAAGCAATGGAGAAGAAGCTATCCAAGTGATAGAAAGAAAACCACAGATGTGTTGTGTCCTGGAAATCAAAGTCTCTCTTGTCTTCCTTTGTTAAGGCTGCAGTAACAAGCATTACAATCAAGATGGCTTAAAACTATAGAAGTGCACTGTCTCGCAGTTCTGGAGGTTAGAGGTCTGAAGTCAAGGTGTTAGTAAGGTCATATTGCCTCAAAACCTGTAGAGAAGATTCCTTCCTTTCCTCTCCTAGTTTCTGGTATTTGCCAGCAATCATTGAAAAAGACAAAGTGTTAAGTTTCCAAAGACAGTTTTTTTTGTTTTGTTTTTTTTTTTTTTTGCCATGAAGTTATCAGAGTTATAAACAGAATTGAAAAATGTTCACCTTTACAATTAAGGTCTGTGGATTTTACATGGATGTTGTTTTCTTCTAGGAGTTTATATAGCTATAAAGTGACATAAAAATATCTCAAAATATAGTAACTGTTTTTGTTTATTTAACACCTGATAAGTTAATGTTGTGGTGGTGTTACCCACTAAACTGATTAATGTACTCAGTTCATGTCAACCCAGAATATAACCAAATGAAGAGTTGGGCATCTTTATCAGTGACTATACAAATTGAACAAACTAGCTAATTTAGCAATATTATTCCAATGAAAAAAACAAAAATATTTAAGAATTTTGGCAAAAAATTAAGGATCGTCTGTTTCGCCTGACATTGCATTGATTTAGCATATTTATTACTTTTGAATTTATTTTGATTACTTCTGACTTTCCAGTGTTAAAGGAATGAGAGCTATCTATAAATATTATATTGATGCAGAAGTTCTATACTTTTAAAAATTACTGATATAGTTTATAATTATACCCCAAACAGTATTTGTCATGTGCAAATTAATTTATTAAAAGTTTCCTATGTTCCCATTTTTTAAAAAAGCAATTATAAGAACAGAAAAGGATGATGTGATAATAATGCACTGATGACAGAAGTTTACTCTCTCCTCATTCTTCAAAATATGAGAAGCTTACTCTTCACATTTTTCATATAATAAGAGGAAAATAACTCATATTTTATGCTTCTTTGTGAACCAAATCTTAAAACGAATGTCAATTCAATTATGGGAACTTTTAGCACAATGTTCAAAGATATATAAAGTGTTAATATTATAGTTTTAAATAGGTAGAACTTTGGTGCATGTGTCCAATGTCAAATAAAGACCTTTATTATTTTGCTCGTTTATATAGTCTTTTTTCTAGTACACTCTTCATTCCCATGTTCATATTCTACCTGGTCAAGAAGTTATAAATGAATAAGAGATCTACACAAAAGAAAAAGGAATGGTGCTTTCATTCCTAAGTGAAATTAGAAGCACCTTATTGAAAAATAAAAATAATTTCTGTTAATGAGTACCTGCTGCCAGTGGATCTTAGTGCTCTGTAAATCCTAATCAATATCATAATGTCTGGAAATCTAGAGTTATAATGCAATGAATGACTGTACCCTTAATAGAAGAAAATCGGTGTTTCCATCTTCTGACATAGACAAGATTAATTCTAGCGAAAGTATGTGGGTATTAGAGGAAATTTATTCAGAACCTATTTAAGGACATCTGTTATGACCATATGATACCAAGATATCTAAAGGTAAATACTGATTTTTTTACTTCTTATATTCATATTATTACCTTGGTCTTCCATTTACCTTTGTTGATAAAGACTGTGCAATTAAGATAATCAGTGGGAAAAAACCCATAATCCTTTCAGTTGTCTATATTTGTAATTTCAAAATTATTGCAAAGTATCCTTCTTTCTTTCTAATCCTTATTTAGTTGGTTAACTGCATCATTTCTTTAGTGTACACCAAACCAAAGAGAAAACAATCAAGTTAGCATAATTTTTTTAAATCACTGTAAAAACTGGAGGCCTAGTCTTAAAAACAATGCAGGTTTTATTTTAACAAAACAGAATACTACTTTGTTCTTTGTTTTTTGTTTTTGTTTTTTAATTCATTCTCTTAGTTTAACAATTCTAAAATATCTGGTGTTGCCAAATAAACTTTTGGTGTCTGCAAAATTTAAATTTGAGAGAAGGAAGACTTAGCTATAAGGCCCAAAATATTTCTTAGCCTGAAATTCACATATAAGAATTTGAGATAGATTGGGAAGAAATTTCAAGAAGTGGCCTGTGACAGAAATGCAAAACCTGATGCTTCACCACACACTCGGTATAATGTTTCTACCACCATACGTGCAAAAGAGAGATTGACTTATTCATTGTGTCTCTTAAAATTTCTTGTTCATGTATTTGACCAATGATTCTGTCCATAATCTCCGATTCTCAGTGTTAATAACTCTCCAATCTTCAAATTATAGAGGATCACTTAGTAAGAATTGTCAGGAATCGAATGGTGCAAAATTACAATATCTCTGAAGTTTATGCATCTAAAGCCACAAGAGATCACAAAAGTTTGAGCAATAAAGATATTTTAAACATAACATTTGCAATGTGAATGGGAAATTGTGCCAGTTTGAATATATTGTGTCCCCCAAATGCCATTATCTTTGATGTAATCTTGTGTGGGCAGATGTTATCATTGTTGATTAGATTGCAACTCTTTGAGTGTTTCTTTGGAATGTGCCCCACCCAGCTATAGGTGATGACTGTGATTGGATAATGTCCATGGAGGTGTTGCTCCCCCCATTTGGGGTGGGTGTAAGTTGATCAGTGGAGCCATATAAATGAGCTGACAGACAGAAGGAACTCAGTGCAGCTGAGTGACATTTTGAAGAGAAGATACAGCCAAGAGGGACACTTTGAAGAAAGCACAGGAGCTGCAGATGAGAGACAGTTTGAAGACGGCCATTGAAAGCAGACTCTTGCTCCAGAGAAGCTGAGAGAGGACAAATACCCCAAGTGCAACTAAGAGTGACATTTTTGAGGAACTGCAGCCTAAAGAGGAACATCCTGGGAGAAAGTCATTTTGAAACCAGAACTTGCAGGAGATGCCAGCCACGTGCCTTCCCAGCTAACAGAGGTTCTCAGGATGCCATTGGCCATCCTCCAGTGAAGGTACCTGATTGCTGATGTGTTGCCGTGGACACTTTATGGCCTTAAAACTGTAACTGTGTAACCAAATAAACCCCTTTTATAAAAGCCAATCCATCTCTGGTGTTTTGCATTCCAGCAGCATTAGGAAACTAGAATAGAAATAATATAGGTTAAGAACTTTTAAATAAATAAAGTTTAAAGCAGCTTAAATGTGTTGGGGAACCAACTATTTAATATAAAAATCTGTCACTAATTTGATATACAATCTATGTAGAATTGATTTTTTTTTTTAGTCTGTTATAAAGTAAAGGTCAAAGTTTATTATTTTTTCCATTGTTTACCTAACATCATTTATTGCAAAGACCATCCTTTTACCACTGTTTGATAAGGCCATCTTTGTCAGAAATATGTTGTATTTCCTTGAGTCTGCTCTGGAATTTTACTAGATTCTATTGTTCATTTTTCTGTCTTTGTGCCATTATCACTGTCTTAATTATTGCACTTTATAATAACACCAGTGGCATAACAAGAAGGGATTAGTGGGGGCAATTTTCCTGGGAGAAAGGAATATTATACCACTGATATTGTTTAGAATGTCCAGAGTATATTGATAACATAAAGCAATTAACATATGATCACAGTTTTATGGTTTTTAAAGTCTGTATAGATAATTCACCTGAAGCTGGGGTGAACCACTCTCATCACCACATGATCATCCCTCTATAAGTTTTTATCAGGTGAACATGTTCTACAGAACTTTTCTTTAAGGGTGTCTTGTCTAAGTTTGGACCTTTTAAGTCAGTAAAGTTCCAAAATAAAAAAAATAAAATAAAATAATTTATGTTAACAACAATAAAACTGCTGTGATTTTCACTGTGTTTGTAATGTTTTTAGAGAGCACTTTGTAATTAATTGACAATGTAATATTTTCAAGTCATTCCAACAGTGTACACGGACTATGCCTCTATTTGTTTTGTTTCTGCTTATTTTTTTCTGCATGATGATTTATACTTTCCCGCAAAGAGAGCTTGCATATCTTTGCATTCACACTGGTATAGAGTGCTTCCAGAGAAGTTTGAACGTTAAACAGTAAATTATAAATCACTAGCTAGTATTTCCACCCTGATTTTGGCCAAAGATCAGTATCATGGTACCAGGCACCCCTGGAGAAAAAGCCTAGAATTACCACAGACTAGCTGCAAGTTAACCCTGTGTTGCACCAGGTTCAATCGCATTCTTAATCAGAAAATGTAAATTAAACCTCAATTCAATCCCAGTAATCCACCATATTGGTTAAAATTAAAAAGATTAATATGAACAAGTATTTAGAATGGGGAAATAAAAGAAAATTTTATAATGTTCTAAAAAGTTTGATGTTATCTAATGAAATTGAAGATGCACATTTTTATGACCAAAATTTCCACTCCTAAATATATACCCAATAGAAACGTGTCCACAAGCATTTCATTTACATGAACTTGTATTGACATGCAAGTAGTAATAGCTAAAAACTGGAACAACCCAGATGTCTTGTCATAGGAGAATGTTTAAACGAATTGTGGTATATTAATACAAGTAATACTGCATAACAATGAAAACTAAAACAAAAATAACATTACCAGCAACAATATAGAAGAAACTCACAAGTAAAATATTGAGCAAAAAAAGTTACCCATAATATGACCATGTTTATACAAACTTTAAAACAAGGTAACACTAAATTATTATTCTTAAGGATGAATGTCTAGCTGATAAAACTATAAAGATGCTCTAATAAGTGATTACCATAAAAATCATGATAATGGTTGTCTTTGGGAAGGAGGAAGTAGGTGGTGATTTGATGAAGCAAGAGGTAGGTTTCAGGCTGATGTTTATGAGTGGTCACTTTGAAATAATTTCCAGTGCTACTATTTTCAGCACTTTTCTGTTATGTGATTAGCATTCACATTTTAAGAAGAATAAAGTATGTGTTATTTAAAAGTTATAGATAATGTACTAAATATGTCATAATTTTATGGCAATTGAAAAGGTTTCAACTTACCTCAAATGAAAAAAAAACGATAATATTTAATACCTAAATAATTAGAGCTATAGTCAAGTTCTTTTTTATTGGTTATCAGTTCTAGGACCAAAGTCTTATTTCTTGCAATAGCAGCTGCAGGAATTAAAGGTTAAGGGGATGCACCACTGCTTAGAAATATTCCACTTGCTTTGGTTTGCTTTCCTTTTTCAAATTAAATTGCAGCCTGGACATCAGGAGCATCTGCTACTCAGAGGTAAATGACCTTTGTTCCAGAAAATTTATGAGATTTTTCACAACACGAAATAGCCTTTGACAGGCATTTTCCACCTGTCTTCTTTGAACCATAATCTCCCTCTCCTTGCTGTCCCAATTGGACACACAGACACAACTGATTAGTCTTTGGAGCCTGGGAAATCCCCTCATCACTACACTGCACTCTCTCTACCCAGGGCAAAGTATTAGTATTTTTAGGGTGTTGGTTTGAAAGTTGAGTAGTCATTTTTAAAAGCAGCTTGGAACACTTAAATTGGTTGTATGTGAAAAAAATAATAATAAAAATTAAACAAAATAGAGTTACCATGTCTAAGAGATTTAAAAGGAGTCAGGCAGTTATTCTGGAGGATCATCTTAACAAATATCAGACAGATATCATAAACTGCCAAAGTATGCAAAGCCGCAAGTAACAATTCTCCTCAAAACCCTATGGGCTTCCGGATATCATAGGCAAACCACAAGAGAAAGAACTCAGTAAACTATAACCTGAAGGACAATTGGTGTACCGAAAATATCCACCAACCACAAACAACTTTTCTGACAGTCTTTTTCTTTAAAAAACCTTGCCTGAAAATGGCAAGACAGGACAGCATCTGGGTTGTACTTCAATCTGTGCTCCCTGATTTGCAATTCTAAGTTCCCAAATAAACGCCTTTGTTGCCTTGCAGCCAAGTTTGTTATTTCTGCACTCTCTACCCAGGGTAAATTAGTATTTTTATGGCATTAGTCTGAAAGTTGAGTAGTCATTTAAAAAGCAACTTGGAACACTTTAATTGTTTGAATGTTTTTGATGCTACTAATGGACATTATTTTTCTGTTGAATTCTGCTTAATATTTTAGGGGACATATGAATTTTTTATATGAGAACAATTTGGGAAATTAATTTTGTAATTTTTATTCCTGAGTCTAGGTGCATAAATGAAAAAGTTTCTTCTATCTGCTTCGTAAGATTAGAGTATTAATAAAACCAAGATAGTAAGTTTGATCTTTATATAAGTTTGTTTTTGCCGATTACACTAACAACGTGTGATTCTGTGCAGTGGTTGGGAATTGGAAGGACAAAAGGGCAGAAGGGCATTGGGTAGTCAATGACTGGTAAGAAATAATAATTCTGTCACTCCAGAAAAAGTGCAAGATGAGAAAAACAAAATAGCCATGTCAATTTTAGGGACTTTAAACCATTCAATCCTTTCCTCAGCATTCCAGAAATGAATAGAGTATAAGTATCATAGATATTACCTTTCCCTAGATATTTGCCTAATTGACTTTATCTTATTTAAATTTAATTCAAATGTTACTGCTTTAGGGATGTGCTCCCTGACCAACAAATTTAAACTGGCCACACTCCCAGTCACTTTCCATCACATTACCCAACATTATTTTCTTCATAATATCTGTCACTAAAATTAGTTAGCTCATTTAATTGTCCATTGATTTATTATCTGACACTTCTACTAAAATATTGTCTTAACGCCTTTACCTTACATTCCCTTAACTCACGCTACTTTCTTAGACTGTGCTGCCTAGAGTATATTTCATCTAGCCAGGTCAATTAAGTCATTTTATGATATAATTTTTCATTTCAAAGATTTCCAATATGTTATTTTTCATATCTACATCTCTTTGTTTCATGTCTGCTCTTTTGTTTAATAATTTCATTTTTATAAATGTTATTTTTTACTTATCTCTTGAAAATCCTGAACATTCATTTTTAACAGTCATTTATAGAGGACTACTCTTCTTTAGTGGATTCATATCTTTATACTGATTTTACTGGCTAACTTTTCAGGTTTTGCTCATACATTTTGGAATTTTGGTTCACATACTTGGGTGCAGTGAATTTTTTCTCTCTGCTTTAGTGATTTTTCTTCTGTTTCTTCCACATGACCTCCAAACCTGACCCGTATTTCCAGTCTTCCACTAACTGTGACAATCTTGTGAAATCAGGGGCTAACACAACTGCTTCACATGAAAGAGGTTTTTAGTTGATTCCTTCCTACATTCCTAGGTAAACACCTTTATATAAGCCCTAGTTACACACAGGGCTTAGTTGTAGCTCTTTTCATCCCCCTTTCAAGGGCAGAGGGACCGTGCAACAAATCTTTGCTTCAAGCAGTGTGTCTGGCTCCAGTTCCACATATCATATTCGTTGATTAAAGTACTTGTCTTTCAGGAGGTGAAACCCCAAGTCAGGTATGTTTCTTTCTATTTCTAGAAGAAGCCCACTGATCTAGCTTCACTTATTTTATTTTTTAATGATTTTGTTTTTCATTTCTTTTCTGTTTCTTGTCCATGTAAATTTTTAGCTTTTGAATGCAAGTTTTCATTCTCTGCTTATCATCACTTAACACTTGAAGCAGAGAAAGAACTTCCAATGCTATCTAGATGAAGAGTTTACTTATCATAGACGCTGCATACAAAAGCTGACAGTACTGTTTTTTTGTCTTTGCTCTTTACATAGGGATCAAAATAATTATTTTTTTTAATTAAAATATTTTACAGTGCTTAAGACCCAGAGACTTTATTTTAAAGGGACTTGCCTTTTGTGAATACTGCATATTAGGTAGATTTCTCACTTACCATAAACTTTTTTACTAAAGAATATGCCTTTTTTTTCCCTTTGCTTATGTAAAAAGACAGGAATGATAAGGCTAGTAATTAGAAGATGGCTTTTGGAAAAAAAATTGTATTATAAACCCACTTTATTTGTTATCTTTCAATTCTAAACAGAAAGTTCCTGCCAGTGTTACCTAAGTTCCATGTTAGATGTGTTATATGGTTTTACGTGTCATTGTTCTTTAACTCAAAAATACTAAAAATGACCTCAAAGTTACTCCATATATTTTCCTTGGTTTTGTTTATGTGAATAGCCTCAGGATTCATGCATGCTGGAGATTATGACAACTTTAATTAGTCAACGCATTTAACTGGTGGGAATTTAATTATTTTACTGCTCCCAGAGAGCTGATGACAGAGGTGATTTCTTAAAAAAAAACTATTAAATAAATAAAAGTTTGTTCAATCTGTGACTCCTCTAATTTATAAGTAATAAAATATTTAAAAGTCCACAGAATATTACTTACTTTAAATCTTCACTTAACAATACTTTAATTTCAGTGTTTTACATATTAGAATCTAAAAGTAATTTGATACATATAAATATGTAACATGTATTTTAAATTTTTTCATTCTGAAATAATTTCAAACTTAAAAATGTCTGCAAGAAAATCCCCACTGCTGAATTTGACTGGCTTTAAAAAAAAAAAAAAAAGTTTGCAAGAATAGTACTTTTCATGATCTTTTACTTCATTTAGATTCTTTAGATGTTCATCTCTCTCTATATATAAATATAATTTTAGAATATATATATACAATTTTACTGAAAAATATGAAAGTAAATTACTGAAGAGTTGTCCTTTTAGCTTTAAATACTTCATGTTTCCAAAAACAAAGACATTTTCTCATTTAACTACAGTATAATTACCAAAATGAGGAAGTTTACCATCAATGAACATTATCTAATCTGTATTCCTTGTCCAAATTATGCCAATTATCCCAGTAGTATCTATTATGACAACTACGGTAAAAGAGTTTTTTTTCCTGTTCCGGGGGGGGAAGAAAAGCATTACATGTGGCACAAAAATAATTTGTGTTCGTTAATCTGGAACAGTTTCTCAGTATTTTATGTCCTTCATGCCTTTGGCATTTTTTTAAACTAACAGGCCTATTATTTTGTTGAATGTCTTCAATTTGGGTTTCCTGATGTTTCCTCATGATTTCATTAAGGATTTTTGGCAGGAAGACCACAAAATTAATGTTGCATTCTTCTCAGTGTATTATAACACAAGTGCATGATGCCTCTTTTTCCCTTTCCTGGTGAGGCTGACTCGAAAGTTTCTGTTTTCTCTTTGTAATTAATGCATATCTCATGGGGAAATACTTTGAGACCATGTAAATGACCCGTTTCTCATCACAATTTCACCCACTGTTTTAGAATCCCAATGATTCTTGCCTGAAACAATTATCACTATGATTTTTGTGAAATGGTGATTTTCCAATTTTATTGCTCCTTCTATATTTATCAGTTGGCATTTTATCATGAAGAAAATCTCTCTCCTGTCCCATTTATTTGTGTACTTAAAATTATTTTAAAAGTATGAACTTGTGGATTCTTATTTAATTCAGTATGTCACAATCCAATATTATCATTATTTATATTGAAGCTCAAACTATCCCAGATTCGGCTACAAGCTGGCCCCTCTGTCCTTCAACATCCTGCCATTACTCTTTTGGCACTCCCATGTTCTCTGGCAAAACAAGATGGCCCAGGCTCATCTTATGTTTTCTAGTCCCAGACCAGGAATTAGATATTTCTCCAAGAAGCCCTGGAACTCTGTTTCCTTTTGGTGGGAAATCACTAGGTGTGCTCAAGGATCCTACAATGCCATTGTTTGTAGGTCCTTTAGGCAGACAGAGCTATGAAATACATGTATGTACATGTATGTGGAGCTCTTATTCATTCTTTTACAGATGAAAGAAAGGTATTACAGATGAAAGGTATTGCATTGCATGGATGTACCAGAGTTCATTCAACCACTTTCCTACATATGGACATTTAAGGTTTTGTTGTTGTTGTTGTGGTTGTTGTTGTGGTTGTTCTGTTTGCTTTGTTTTTACAATTGAAAACAATGTTGCAATGAATAGTCTTGTATATGTGTATATCACTGGCAGTATGTCTTAACAGTAAATTCCCATTGGTGAAATGACTGATTAAAAGATAAAGTATGAGTAGTCTGTTACATATTTCCTAAAGGTTTGTATCACCTTGTATTCCCATAAATGATGTATAAAATGTTTATTTTCCCAGAGCCTCCTTAACTGAATGTGCTTCATATTTAAAAAAAAAAAAAAAATTTTTTTTCTATTCCTGTTAGGTGATGAATGATATGTCAGGCAGCTTTAATTTGCATTTACTTCTATAATTATGAGTAAGGTTGAACATATTTTACTAAATTTAAGAGAATTTTTATAACTTTCTTTGTGAGTTAGCTGTGGATGTCTTTTGCCCATTTTTCTATAGGGTTTTTAGTCTTAAAATTTCAAATTCAAAAAGTGCTTTTCTATATTGGGACATGGGCCCTTTTTATCCTCCAGTTTTTCAGTTGTCTTTTGACTGTATTTACAGTGCTGTTGTTTTAATCCAGGAAAAGTTTTACTTTTCGTGATTAAATTGATCAATCTTTTATTTCATCTGAATTTTGAGTTAGAGTAAAAAAAAAAACTTTTCCCATATTCAAGTAATAGAGAAATACATCCATGCATTTTTCTTGTTTTTAAAATGTTTCTTTCTGTTTTTGGCTGATTTTTTTTAAACACTTAAATCTGAGATTTGCTTTGAGTTTATTCTTGTGCATATTATGAGAATTGGATCTAATAGTATATATTATCAAATGGCTATCCAGTTGTCCCAGCAAAGAGTTCACCTTTGAACCGGGGATCTATGTGCTATCTTTATCAGATATTAAATTCCATTATAAGTATGTCTATACCTGTACTATTTTATTAAGCCTTCCACAATTGTCTATTCATGCACCAGTATAAAGCTGTTTTAATGTAAAGGCTTTATATATTAAAACATCTCCTGGTACTAGTCCCTCCTTATGGCTTTTTTTTTCCCAATAATTTCCTAGCTATTTTGACATGTTTCTTTGCTTGTTCATCTGTTTTTCCATATGACCCTCATTATCAACTGTTCTTGCTCCTTACAAGAGGTTGTTGGTATTCTATTGAGGTTACATTACATTTATAACTTGTCTGGAATACTAGCATCTCTTTAATATACCATGATAAATGTTATTTCCAATTTTTAAATTCCACTTTAGGGCCTTTCCAAAGAAATACATATTTTTTTGAAATGGAAGAAAATGAAGTTGTAATTGGCATTAGCCTTCATTGTATTCAGATTTTGTTGTTTTATTTTTCAAATCTGTTGTATGGAATGTGTCAAGCAATTATCTAAAATGCCATCAGCTAGCTCCTCCTAATTTTCCCACTTTATTATAAATGACAGATAATTTTTTCTATGCATACTCATAAATTCCTCTTTATAATATGGTTCTTCAAGAGTTTGCTGTCATATCTATAGTCCATAGCCCCTTTTCCTGTTAAAGAGTAAGTCCATAAAATTAGTTTCTCTCCTTTTTTATGCATTTTAAGATGTAAAAATGGGGACAGAGGATAATGCCCAAATGTTTATGTGTTGATTTTTACAATTGTATCATATTTACATAAGTAACAAGGTAAAAACTGATATTTCAGACAGACTTGAACTTATCAACTAAATAATTTTGTCATAATATAACCCAATTAGAGAGAGGTATATTAACTGTATATTATCTTGTGTGCTATATATTAGCGTTTACATACTAGCTTTATCAGCTGAAAGGGACAATTAGTTATAAATTTATTTTAAGTACTGTTCGACTTTTAAATGTGTTGCTACTATAAATGAATTTAGTCATTGTTAATACTTTATTACTTTAAAAAGTTTAGCTACGTAAGTAGGAAAGCATTGGAAAATTATTAATGATTTTACAGATACGTTCATTAGCAAATTATTTTTCCAACATATTAAATTTTTCAAATATACAGCAAATTCAGCAATTTTACACTGAACCCCTATATGTTTACAACCGTCATCCACTAACACTTTACTATAATTGTGTAATTGTTTACCATATAACAATACATCTAGCAATCCCTTTATCCATCCATCACGCTATTTGTGATGACTTTCAAAGTGAATTGCACACATCGCTACACCTGCCCTACGTATATCGGCATTCATATCAATAACAAGGAATCCCCTCATCCCACTCCCGAGATTAGCATCCAACTTTTTTCCAACATGATTAATTTTGTACTCATTAAGTTTATATGCATAGAGTCATTGTTGCATGTACTTATCTGTGTAAGGATTTTAATATTAACATAGTATTTTAAATATTCAAAGCTTTTGCAAATATCAATGGTTTGTTTACATTTAGTGCTTGGAAACATTCAATTTTTTGATTATACCAGTTTTTTCTTTGGGATATTGGGATTGTGTCTGGTTTTGAACTATTATGAACACAATTGCTTTAAATATTATTGTATTATTGTAAATATTATTGTACAAGTTTTTTGTGATCATTTTTTCATTTCTCTTGAGTATACAACAAGGAATGGAATTACTAGGGGACAGGGCAATGAATGTCAGTGTTATAGGAAACTTCCAAATTCTTCTCCTGGTAATGGTATATTTTGAATATTTACCAACAATTTATGAGAACTCTACTTGCTGCACATTCTTGTTAAAATTGACTTGACAGCCTTTTCAGTTTTTAGTCATTCTGGTGGGTATATTGAAAATATGGTTTTCATTTGCATATCCATAATGATAAATAATTCTGAGCACTTTTCCAATGGCGTATTGGTCATTTGTAGATCTATTCTCAAATGTCCATTTTTTGTTTATTATTATTTAGTTGTAGTAGATAATTTTACATCCTACGTGTGAGTTCTTTGCCAGATGTATATGTGGTGAATAGCTTCACTTATGCTAAGGCTTGGCTGTGTATGTGTTAATGAAATCTGCTTAGGAGAAGAGTTTTTAAAGTTTTGATAAAGTCTAATTAATCACTTTTCTTTTTTAAGGTTATTAGTTTTCATGACCTGTCTAAGAAATGTTTCTTTATCTTCAAGTCACAATGACATTCTCCTATGTTTTTCTCTAAATTCGCTGTGGTTTTAGCTTTTATATTTAGGTGTACATCATATCTCAAAAATCAATGGGTATGTTGTGAGGTATGAATAGAAGTTCATTTTCAATATCAGTATCCAATTATTCCATAACCATTTGTGGAAAATCATTCTTATAAAATAGGCTTCTAATGTTGCTTTTGTTGAAAAGCCAATGTGCTAATAAGGGTGAGTCAACTTCTGGGCAATCTACTGTTTTCTATTTACCTATTTATAATGCTTAGTTCAGTATCACACTAACTTTATTACTCTACAGTTAGTTGTGAAAGAAAATAGTGTGCATTCTCTTTTTTGTTCTTGCATTTCAATATTTGTTTGAATATTCTACATAACTTTTAAAGTCATTTTGTCAATTTCTTTTAGAAAAAAACTGCTGAGACTGTATTTGGGATAGCATTGACTAGCTGGGCAATTTGGAAAGACTTAAAGTCTTAATAATATTGAATCATCTAGTCCATGAACTCTGTGTATCTCCTGTTTAAGTCTTGTTTAATTTTTCTCAGCAATATTATATTGTTTACAGAATTTGTTAAGATATTGTAAAAAGATTTGGTTATTAATTTTTCAAAGGAATGCTGCCTCTAGTTAGAAAAAAGGACTCTTAATAACAGTTTAAAACATTGTGGGATTAGACACTAGTCCAGTTTGATAAGGGCTATGCATAACTAATGATGCAATTCCAGGTTCTAGGTTATCTTGACTTTAGACAGCTTTGCAGTCTCTTGTAAGACTTTGTGTATTTGATCTGGACTCCAGAGTTCAGGTGGCTGGTTATTTGTACACCTTATGTGTGACCTTGTGCTAAATGACCCAGGGCAAATTACTTTATCAAATGAATGCATTTTAATAATAAATGGGATATCTCCGATTTTTGAATTTTGAAAATGTTTCCTTTCAAAAGATAATGATTCTTTCAAATTAAAGGCTACATGCCATTTGTAATTGAGTTCTTATTCTGAAATACCATCAGACCTTGAGATAAGGAAAACAGGAAAATAACTATTCCTGTTCTTCACAGTGATCTACAGTGAAGATGTGCTCTAAAAAAGGTGCCAGCTTTTGTCAACAAAAAGGTCCTCTCTTCTCCAGGATTAACAACCCAATACAATTCTTAAATTCTGTTTTTGTTTTTTGTTTTTGTTGTTGTTGTTTGTCTGCTTATTTTAAGTAGTGTTCTGAATCTTTGCTAAATACTTATTGACTATTTTAGGTGCTAAGCAGTCTTTGGAGACTTAGAAAACATAAATGAACAAGACAGAATTTGTGTTAGGGTGTTAGAAAGAGGTAGCTATTTTAAAAATATATTTTAAAACAAATAACTGAAGGATGTGCTCTTTCTTTTAAAATTCCTTTTATTTTCCCTTAAAGACTCATCATAGGCTACATAGGATAATCCAAAGCTCCATCCCTCTTCTCAATTGATTTTGAATTTTCCCACCTCTATCACCTTGTTTATACTTTTCTCTCCACCCAGAATAGATTTCCTGTGGTTGTACCTGACAAATTCTTACCTGTTTTCTAGCAATACCTACATGAATTTTTTCTGCTGCCCTTAGTGGTCATCACTGTCTCCTTTTCCTTGATTCCCCACCTACCTCATAAAGCTTTAGTCTCTGAACTTACTTGTTATAACCACCTTTCACCACAGACTCTATATCCCTGTGGGTCAGAGGCCATAGCTTATTCATCTGGAAATTATTTTGATTTCATTTTTTTCTCCACAGCCAATGCACAATTAATCACCCATGCCAGTAAATTTTGCTTCTAAATACTCTCTTTAATCTTTCCAATTCTCTGTAACCACTCTGATAGTAGCTACTATTACTTTTCATCTGGTCTTCTGTCATTCTTTCTTCCCTCAGGCATTATCTACAGATTAGCCAAAACAAAAGATACTATGGTCAGGTCATTCATATTTCTAAAATTATTCAGAGGCTCCTCTTTGCTGTAGTGGAAAAAGAGAAAATGGTAACACAGCCTACATGGCCTGTGTGATTTGACTACCCTAGTTGTACCTCTTTACTTTGTTCTGCCATGTCCTTCAAGTTCTTAGGCAATCCATGGTCCTGCTTTAGAGTCATAGATTATGCTACCATTTTGCCTGGGCCATTCCTCCCTCACTCTAGCTAACCACTTACTGATAAAATCCCTACTCATGCTGCAGAGTTTAGATCAAAATTTACTTCCTTAAGAAAAAGTTCCCTTACCACCATTGCGTCCTTGGCAAATAGGTTTATTCTCTCACATAGGCTGAAAGCACTCTGAATTTTTCCATCGTAGCACTGTATTAAAATACTGCTTCATTATTTATTCAATGTTTGTTTCACCTTTTTAGAGAGGACAAGCGCTGTTTTTCTCTTGCTCACAGCTACCACTCCTCCATTTAGTACAATTTTTGCATATAGTAGATTTTTAGTAAATGATTGTTGAAGAATGACCGAGTTTTATTTATAAAGTGAATATTTATTTAAAAAAAAGAAATACCAACAAATTAAAAATCTTCAAAAATCAGACAAATACCAAACAACACAAAATACAGAAAATTTATGTAATATTTTTATGAACTGCCTGGCATACCTAATATATTTTCTCTTGTATTTTGTATACTATTTGATTGCATCTTTGCATGATCATTTTGTACTTTTCTGTGGAGAGGAAAGAAAATTATTTTACTCTTTCCTCTAGCATTGCATTTTTAAATTTATTTTTTTTTATTTTTGAAGCTGAGATATATAAAACATGAAATTTCACAGACAAATGTATTAACTTCCAACAATTTGAGCTTCAAAATCTTGGAATTCTGATAAATTCTAGTTAACACACTACCATCATAAATGTATGGTGCATTCATAATTAAACATATTTCATCATCAAGTATAATTCTTGGATCATAGGAAATTGTCCCTTTTGACTAGACAGATGAAAGAAATAATTTTTTTGTGTGTACTTGCATTTTCAGTTTTACATAATTGATAATCAGAGGGATTTTCCATACATCAGTTTCTTGTTTGACATAATTCAAACTTAGATTTTCTTCAATCTTCAGACTTCTAGCTCAGATGCTAGAGTACATGACCATATAGAAACACGGCCTTTGGTCTTAAATCTTTGTGTCATTAGGCTTGATGAGCTAGCATAGTGGGTGGGAGGAATTTGAAAGAATCCATTCCCAGTCCTAGTGGAAGCAGCTAATACTAACTTGACCATACATAGAAGAAATCTTAAACTCCATACATATATCCCAATAAACACAAACTAAATATATTCCCAATTCAACTTCCTCTTAACAAATCCTTAAAAAATGCCCGCATGGCATTTCAAAGCCTTCTAGAAGAAGGGAAGTCAGAGTGGAAATGGACAACACTCATGATAAATTATAGTTGAATGCCTTTCTTTCGAAAATTTCTTGAGAACATGACCACGTGAACATGTTGCTAGAACTCCTCCCCAACCTTTAGGAAGGGCCTAGGTGGGTGAGTTTCAATGAAACTTAAGAATCATTTACTTCCTGATAGGTCATACGCTGTTATTAGAGATTCCTTGCTACCTCACACAAATATCAAAAAAAAAAACTAGCCTAAGATTTTATTAACTAGATATGCACTTTAGGATAGCTAGATTTCAAAATTTTAGTTGATTTCCCTTGTTTTTAGGAAAGCTCAAATCCTCAAATGCAGGGAAAGCAACAACACATTTTTTTAAATTAATTTTTTCATTTGCTTTGCTTTCGGACTCTTCTTTTTCAACTTCTCCTCATTTTGTCCTCTTTCTTCTCTTGCTATGTTCCTTTATCAATTAAAAAGACTGCTACCACCTTGTTTACCAAGCCCATGCAGTCTGTGGACTTGGGATGTTTGGTCCCCAATTTTCCATCCTAAGATACAAGACATGTACTCGTTCTGAGGCAAGAGACTGGAGAAAAGACTTGACAAGTGTGAGGAAGCATTTGCAGGAAAAAAAAGCTGTTTTTATTAGGTGAAGGTGCTTTATAATGGTCCTCAGAGGTTGTAGCAGCTTTGCTGTCTTATTTATAGCCTTGGAACTCTGCCTGTTGAGATTGTTATGTTTCAGATAATGTCAGGGGCAGAATAACTCTGTCTAAGCTCAGCATGAACTTCATTCTTGTCATCAGTCTTATAGAGGTTTATATCTTCTTCCATTCTTTTTTACTTTTGTGTATTTTTGGTGTTGCATTTAGACTTTTTGTAACTATATTTCATGAGAGATATCAGCCTCTTACTTTCTTTTCCTACAATACCTTTGCCAAATTTCGTTATCAGGGTCTTGCCATCCTAACTTAGCAACTTAGGAATGTTCCATTTTTGTCTATTTTATGGTATATGAAGGTTGACTTTTTAATAATAAACTGCATATATCTTACACAAGCATAAAATAGGCATTCAAATGATTATTGACTATAATTCTTGCCAACAACCTCAGCTTTCTTCAGTCATTTCATCCCCACCAATTTTAAGACTTTACATTATGCCTTTACAGTTTTATGCCTTAACTCTAATTTCACAGCTATTATAACAGACTTCCAGGAAGCAATCCCCTGTGCTCTTTTAGACTAAGCAGCTGATATGGTTTGGTGTGTATTTTTTTCCATAAACTTTTCTGAATTTTATCAGGGAAAAAGGAACACTGTTCTAATGCAATATTTCAGGGATTACGCATAATTTGTGGGGTTGAATTTTTGTGGAAGGGAGGGGTAATCAAAGCCATTTATTCATAAGCCTGCCCCCAAGTATTGCCCCAAACGTAATCATAGGAAGCAGACCAAGCCGGATCCCAAGATGCAATGAAAATATGATTCAGATGGGATGTAGCTAAGTTAGGATGGCAAGACCCTGATACAAAATTTGACAAAGATATTGTAGGAAAAGAAAGTAAGAGGCTGATATCTCTCATGAAATATAGGTACAAAAAGTCTAAATGCAACACCAAAAATATACAAAAGTAACCTTTCTTCCAGATGTAATAGTTCTTTTCCACTTGAACTTCCTGAGACTTCTATAAGATGAGGGCTGTATTTATAGAGAATGTAGGGTATGATTTGCCTCCTGTTTTTCGAAGAACTCCAATATCAGCACCATGCCGGATAATGTCAAGGCAGAGGTAACCAACAGAAAGGTTAATAGGGGGCATAATTGCAAAATTAGAAGCAAAATTGAAAGGAAAAGCTGTCGACTTCATTTCTACTGTAAGCTTAGGGAAGGAAAGCCTTCAAAGAAATACCTATGGTATTTAAAGAAGTTTTATCATTTAAGTATTACAGTGTACACATTGCATACTGTAGGCATCTTACAGGGCATGTAAATAAGCAAAAGCACAAGCTTATTTGATTTTTAAAGTAGAAACAGCTACTGGCAAACCTACAATTTTATGAAAAGAATTTTCTCATTTTTCCTTAAGAGAATTATTTATGAACACTTTAATAAATATAGTGAAATGACATTTTTATCCTCTTCTTTCAGTATCATTAATAAAAATTCATTCACTGAAAATTTGATTATATAATATTTGTGGTTCATTGATTTTTAATTCAATTGTATTGAGATATTCACATGCCATACAATCATCAAAACTGTACAATCAATTGTTCACAGTATCATCACATAGTTGTGCATTAATCACCACAATGTTTGAACATTGTCATTAACACACACAAAAAAGGATAAGAATAAAAGTTAAAGTAAAAAAGAACACCCAAAACATCCCATTCCCTCCAACCCTCCCTATTACTCATTTACTTTTGTCCTCATTTTTCTACTTTTCTGTCAATATACTGGACATAGGAAGTGTGAGCCACAAAATCCCCCCCAATCACATGGTCACACCATATAAACAACACAGCTATATGATTATCTTCAAGAATCAAGGACACTGGATTGCAGTTCAATAGTTTCAGGTATTTCCCTCTAGCAATTCCAATACACCAAAAACTAAATAGGGACATCTATAGGTAAGAGCTGTGCATTCAGAATGAATTCTCAATTCCATTTGAAATCTCTCAGCCACTGAAACTTTATTTTGTTTCATTTCTTTTCCTCCTTTTGGTCCAGAAGGCTTCCCAATCCTATGATTCTGGGACCAGGCTCATCCCTGGGAGTCATGCCCCACATTGCCAGGGAGATCTACACCCCTGGGAGTCATGTTCCATGGATGGAGTGAGGCAGCAAGTCCATCTGCCAAATTAGCTTAGAAAGAGACACTACATCTGAGCAGCAAAAGAGGTTCTCTGGGGGTAACTCTTAAGCACAATTATAAGTGGGTTTAGCCTCTCCTTTGCAGCTACAAGTTTCGTAAGGGCAAACCCCAAGATCAAGGGCACATCCTACTAAACTGGTAGTCACCAGTGCTTGCAGGAATATCAGGAATTCCCCAGATGGGTAAGCTTAACACTTCCACATCTTTCTCTAGTCCTTCAAGGGAGCTCCACAAATACATTTTTATTCTCCACTGAAATTACTCTGGGATGCACTGGGGCCTCACACTAACCTGTACGAACCAACCAGATTTTACCCCCTATTCAGGGTTCCATGTAATTATGGTGTTTGAATAAACTGACCATACAAGTTAAATTTTATAATGTGCTACAGAAAATATATATATATATTTTTCCCCAAATAAACACCTCTTCCTTTGGTCTCACATAGAAGTTGAAGTTTTAAAACACCATCAGTATCATCCTTTACCCTTTGATCCAATTTATCTTAGTCTTAGCCAAGTCCATTTTGTTCATATCTCTAATTGAAGTCTGATCTCTTTTTCACCTTCTTTAAAAGTTGCTGTATGGGGTAATGCTGACATTCATAGCTATCAAACTCTGGCTCTGAGTCTCAGGTGTCTCACAGATACCCAAAGTTCTAGCAATCAACTGGGGTATACACAAAAAACTCAGCATCTCGGAATTTAGAAATAACCATTACAATTCATGAATAGATGTGAGAGCTGTAAGAGCTGACAATCTAGGAACCTTTACCATAAAACTTCCCCTGATAATCTATGCGCTCAGATTCAGTTCTCAGAATATGCATATTACAGTTAGTCCATATTAGTGAGGCATTGAAATATTTGCCTTTTTTATTCTGGCTTATTTCACTCAACTTACTATCTTCAAGGTCCATTCACCCTGCTGCATACCTCACAACTTTATCCCTTCTTGCTGTCACTCAGAATTTCATTGTATGCATATTGTATGTGTACACTACAGTTTACCATTCCAATTTTCAATGGATGTACCCTTAGGCCACCTCCATCCATTGAAAATCATGAATAAAGCTGCCATAAACACTAGTGTGCAAATGTCCATTCATGTCCCTGCTCTCAGTTCTTCCAAGTATATACCTGACAACAGGATTGCAGTACCATATGGCAACCCTTCTCTTAACTTCTTGTGGAACAACTGCACTGCCCTCCAGATGGGCCGCACCATTCTATCTCCCCATCAACAGGGAATAAGTGCATATCTTTCTCCATATTTTCTCAAGAACTTGTAATTCTCTATTTACTTTATAAAAAGTTTTATTCACACACCATACAATCCATCCTAAGTAAATAATCAATGATTTCTGGTATGATCACATAGTTATGTATTCACCACCACAATCTGTATAAGGATATTTCCCTTTCTTCCTCAAAGAAAGAGGAAGAGGAGGAAAAAAATGAAGAATTAAAAAGGATATAATAGCAGATTGGTTTATGGAAAATATGCATTACATATTATAGACTATATTTAATAGGAATACCTTACCAACACTACATTAATACTAGGGATGAATAACTAGCAGCTGATAAGACCTCTGGGATGTAAGATGTTATGATAATTGTTTAAAGTTGAGAGTGATGATGACTGTACAACTAAATAAAGATAATGTAAGAAACTGATCATTTTTCTTGGGGTAGAATATATATTGAGTGAAATTAGGAACCCACGGTTTAATGAATCAAGCCCTTGACTTGCAGTTTGCTCTTGTGAAACTTAGAGTTGTAAATGGGAGGCTGAGCCCTCCTATAATTAAGAGGCACCTCCAGGGAGCCTCTTTTGTTGCTCAGATGTAGTCTTTCTCTTTCTAAGCTCAACTTGGCAAATAAATTCATTAACTCCCCCCATGAAGGACATGATCCCCAGGGAAGGCATCTCCCTGGTGATGTGGGACATGACCCCAAGGAATGAGGTAGCCTTGGCAGCAAGGGTTTTAAAGTGCATACTTGAACAAAAGGGAGAGAAAAGAAAGGTAACAAGCTGAGGTCACAGGGGCTGAGAGATCCCAAATAGAGTTGAGCGACTACCCTGGAGGTTTCTCCAGCTAGACATCCCAAGTGGCCACAGTATGCCATGTCCTTACCAAAAGTATTCCTCAAATACCTAGGTCCCTACTTGAGATTGTATAAAAGATTCACTCACTAAGTTTTATGTCTCAGAAACTTAAATTCACCAAAGTGTTCCTAGGCCAGATGAGTCATAAAACCCAGAGGCAACAAACCCTTTAAGAACAACTGTCAGATGCAGCCCCCTTCCCCATACTGTCAACAGCCCCTTCCAATATGAACAAGTTAGGGTGCTCACTGCCTAGACACCCCTGAAGATGGAGAAAGAGATTAAGTGAGATGAAGGGGTAGCAACAAACAAGATAAGATTTAACAAATGTTTATGAATACTGAAACTTTATATAAAAGTTGGGGTGTTGGAGTAGCTGGAAGGAGATAAATAATATGGTGGAATTGTAACCTATAACATTCTTCAAAATTTGCTTTATAGCTACTCATTGAACTGTGCTTTCAAAGTCTTCACCTTTCTGTATATACCCTATATTTCATAACAAGTAAAGAAACTGTGGAACTGTAACCCATAAAAATTTTTGAAATTACCTACATAACTGCTTGTTGAGCAGTGCATGAAAAGTTAACACCTTTCTGTATGTATGTTATATTTTACAATAATGGAAGTACTGAAGTTGTGGAACTATGGCCCATGATATTCTTTGAAATTTGTTCTCCAACTACTTGTTAAATCATACTTTGAAAGTTATCAGTGTTATGTATATATGTTAAAGTTCACAATAAAAAATATATAAAAGGATAGAAGAAAAATTAAAATAAAATAAAAGAAATACAATGAAAAGGTCAGACAGCAACAACACAAAGAATCCTATACCGTTCCCTTATATCTCCCTCTTACAGACATTTAGCTTTGGTATATTGCCTTTGTAACAATTAATGAAAGCATCTTACAATGTTACTGTTAACTATAGATTCCAGCTTGCATTGATTGTATTTTTCCCCTATACCATCCAATTTTCAACATCTTGCAATGCTGATATCCATTTGTTTACCCAAATGTAAAAACATTCTTATATTTGCACATTTAGTCACCATCACTGACCGCTCTATGTTTTGCTAAGTTTTACAATTCCAGTATTTATCTTTTCTCTTTCCTTTTGGTGTCATACATGCCCCTAGCCTCCCTCTTTTAAAAGAACTCACACTCATCTTTGTTCAGAGTACTTACAATATTGTGCTACCATCGCACAATATTGTGCTATCCATTTCTGTATCTATACAATCAATCCTGATGAATTTTCTGTACTCCCTCAGCATCAAATTTCCAGTCTATAACCTCTTTCTCTCTCCTGATAACCTATGTTCTCAGATTTAACTTTCAAAGTTCACTTATCAATGTTAGTTCATATTAACGAGACCATATATTATCCACATTTTGTTTCTGGCTAATTTCACTCAATATAAATAGTATTTACTATTCTTAATTGTTTTGTATGGATAATGATAAATATTTTGGAGTATTGTGATCATCTTGGAAAATATCTACATCAATGTTCCCCATATATGTACTGTAGGAAATGTTCTACTTATAAATTTCATAGTCATACCCATGGAAATGAATAAGGCTTTCTTTAAATAATGTTTTGGCAGTACCTTTTTTTGGTTTATTTTGGAATTAAATCACTTCAATTTTTCTCATTGCATCAATTTGTTTTAAAGCTCTTTATTTTACAATTCATCAAGCAAGTAATGAAATTAAGAATTCCTTATATATTTACATTATGTTCTATCTAAAGAAAATTCAATCATCTATAATGCTAGTGAAATCTAGAAGTTATTTATGTTTTACTTAATATTTAACTTAATCTTATGTAGCTTTTAGTCCTATTATTTTTTAGTCACTTATTTGCTATTATTAATTTGTAAATTGTAACCATTTATAATGGTGATAATAAGGTCAACTATCAACATCTGTCTAAAATGACTCCTCATGTGGAGCATATGCCCAGGCCTTGCAGTTAGTGTGGGTTACTCCATTTCTCTGCCTCCACAGCACCCCTTTCATTCTCCTGTTTACAAGGGGCATCCGTTGCTGTTACAGTTACTGGCCCATTTCTGCCACTAAATGGGAAAGTTCTCAAGGTCAGAGTCATTGCTTTATTCATAGTGAAAGTGACAGTTCTTACAAAACAGTAGTTGCTTAGAAAATGCAACACAGTTGAGCTGATTAACTGGTAACAACATTATAAAGAAACTACAAAAAACCTTTCACGTAATGATAGAAAGCTATCTTTTCTTGTCATAAACTAATGTCATAAATTTCTGACATAATCATATCCTTCATTTCATCCTCTTTATATTTTCTGATTGAACTTCACACTGATTTGCTGAGATGAGGATGATCTGGAGTCATCATGAGTTTAGCATTGGAGAAAATATATAGACATCTAAAAAGAAAAAAGTTTATATTGTTGTAAAATACAAGAGTATTAAGCTACATAGTGTGTATAGAAAATAGCAGCCCAATATCAAAAAGACACTTTCAAGAATGATTTGGTTAAATAATAATCCATATCTAAGAATTCCTAGCTATGGAATTGCATCTAGGAATTGTTTTGTGACACATTCTCCATAAAAGTTGAATGGCATTTCCACAGATAAATTTCCTCTGAAAATTACCTTGAAATCCAAAAATGATAAAACACTTGTGTTACAACAGAGTACACACCACATAGGAAATTTAAGTCCCTAAGACTTCAGTTTTAGACATATTGCATGGCATATCACAGTAAACAGTAGCCACATGTGGCTATCTTATAATTAGATAAAATAAAAATTCAGTTCCCCAATTAAACTGTCCTCATTTCAAGTGCTCGGTAACCACATGTGGCAATTATTGGCTACTGTACAGGACACCAAAGATACAGAATAGTCCCACTATCACATAAATTTCTATTTAACAAAATAATATAGAAAGTTAAAGTAACTGTGTTTAGACAGTAAAAACATAAAAGAAGAAAATGAACTGAAAGAAAATCAACACACTAATAAATGAAAGATATATTTAATAAAGGGATAGCAATCATAATTTTTTAAAGTATTTTTTTTAATTAAAACTGAGAGAACAAAGCTGAATCAAGAATTTGTAATTTAGAAGAAGATCTAAGAAAATTACTCAGAATGCAGCATGGAAAAACAAAGAGATAAAAATATACAAACTAAGGTAAGCACTGACTGTTTTAGACATAACAATAAGAACATATATGGAGCATAGTAACAAACTGGAATTGGTATACTAAAAAATAATAATGTGTAAGTGGGAGGAATGATTTGCATAAATGCATTTTAAGATAAATCTATTATCAGGGCAGAACTTTAGACTCTGTAAAGTATGCAAGAAAACAGGTAAGTGAATCCACTAGGGAAAGAGAATAGAATAAATAACATTAAAAAGTGAACAAAAAAAGGGAATAAGAAAAATATGCTTAATCACTCAGTGGAAGGCAAAAAAACAACAAAAAAAGAAAGTAGGAAAAACGAAAGAAAGAGGAAGTACAAAAGACAAGAGTATAAAGTCCAAATACATCAGTGATCACAATATATTTATGAAATTGTAAAACATTTATTTTCAGAAGAGATAATAAAGAAATAGCCATATACTCTTTAAAGAGACCTGTCTACAAAATAGCAAAAATTGAAAATAGAAAGATGAAAAAATTGATAAGGAAGATTAAAAACAGTAAACGTTGTTTGTATGAGTTATTCAGTATTATCAAACAATAAATATTTTTAAATTTTCATTATATTTGTCTTGGTCTACTAGCTATTTGTAAATGTGATTATATAAATAACATAAATAAAACTTTAGGCAAAAAATTAAAAAAAAATATTAGTTATAAAGATAATAGCTACAAAATAATAAGTAAAATATATTCTAGAAAGTTCTAACAAATCTAAAATGGCATGCAGATAATAATATAGCCAAATATGTTCAAAAATGTATATAACTGAAATGAATTTATACATTTAAAATCATATTGAAATTTAAGAGAATAGAGTTCCCACATATACCACCCCACCTCACACTCTTAAATTTTTTTGTAAATCTAAAACTGTTCTAAAAAATAGACTATTATTTTTAAAAAGCTGTCATTTTATTTTAAATAAAGCATATTGTTTACCAAAAAAAAATATTGAAAAATATTTAACATAAATCCTTAAATAATTGATAAGTGGAAAAGAATATATAGTATATTTCTAGAAGGTTTAAACAAAATTTGCATGATTGATTTAACTATTTACTAAACAGATTTCAAGCACAAAAATGGCACACACAAAAAGTTCACAAAGCATGTCTCAACAAATTTAAAGAATCCTTACTGTGGAGAACTTTCTGTTTAGAGCACAGCGAAAGTAATTTAGAACAGAGAACAACAATCATCTCATACAATTGAAATTAAATTCACATTCCAAAATAATTCCTGGCTCAAACAAATTAAACTGAAAATTTAAAATATTATGACATGGATACACAAATAAAGAGATACTTAGAAGAAAATTTAAAGTTGAAATTTATTAGCTAACAAGAAGAAATGCTGAAAATTAAGAGCCAATTATGCCACTCAAGAAGTTGAATTAAAAATAGAATAGATAACAATTAGGTAAGTTGATTTTCCTTAATTGTAAGTAATTAAGATGGTGGGAGCCAAGTTTCTCATTGCAGAAGCTGAAGGTTACAGATAATGAAGTAGAAGAGGCTGGATGAGGCTAGAATCCATGTGGTAAAGGGTTAGAGTTGGAGACATCAGTATGAACTCATGTCTCTTAATATAAATACAGATAATTGCATACAGAAATATTTATAGATATGTATATATACATGCATTGTTATGCACACATGTTCTGTCAGCTGAAAGAGCCTAAAAGCAAAAATGACCCAGTTGCAATGAGTAGATCTAGGTTTCTAATTCCATCATTCTGGAATAAAATGCACCAGGGCTTCTTGGAGAAATGGATGATTCTATGGTTGGGCTCAAAATATGCAAGGTGAACCTGGATACTCTTATAGTGGCAGAAAATAAGGAAGGGTCAAAAAGCAAAACAAATTAAAAAACAACTCACACTGGCCAAAGCTGGAACAATTTGAGCAAGAAAATAACTGAAATGGTATTGGATTATAACCCAAAGTATAAAATAAATGTCCATGAAGTTCACACTAATATAATTAAATGATAGAAAAAATAATGAACAGGGGAGAATAGAAGAATCTCCTGGGCAAAATTTCAAATAATTGATGTAGATACTTTGCTCTCAAGGAAGTTAAATTTAAATCCCCAATCCTTAGGTGTGGGGTGTGTACAGTGACATCCTTTGAAAGAGTATAGTAAGGAAGGGCAAAAAAACAAGAGAGTGAATTTACAGTGGAGAAAGGGGACAAATACAAAGGGGACAGGTAGGTGATGAAGGTTAACATCAACAGAAATAATTCATTTTGCTAATATGTCCTTGGTATGATGCAATGTGATTGACATGTTATTTGTATGGTCTTCCCCCATGAAATTCATAAGACAGTCTAATCATGAGAAAAATATCAGAGAAATCCCTATTGAGGGGTATTCTACAAAATACCTAACTAGTACACCTCAAAATTATAAAGATTGTCAAACACAAGGAAAGTATGAAAAACTGACACAGCCAAGAGGAGCCTAAGAAGACCTGACAACTAAATACAATGTGGTATCCTGGATAGGATAGTGGAACAGAAAAAAAAATTAGTGAAAAACTAATGAAATCTGAATAAAGTATTGACTTTTGTTAATAATAACATATTAATTGTGACAAATGTACCATACTAACATAACATGTCAATAGTAGGGAAAAAGTGTGTGGAGTATATGAAATCTCTACTTACTATCTTCTCAATTTTTCTGTAAAACTATAATCATAAAATAAAAACTTATTTAAAATGAAAACCAAATACTGTATAAATGCAGTGTAAAAGGTTTAACATTTTGTTGTTGTTATTTGTTTTTTAAGCTAACCTGTGTAATCAAATCCTTCTTGAAAGTGATTGTTAAAACTTACTACATCTATAAATATAAAGAAACATAAAAATTGGAAAGAGTAAACAAAATTATTGGCAGAAAGAAAATAATGTAAATAGGGAAACTAAATGAAAGAGAAAAAATAAAATAGAGAAAATCAGCAAAATCATAATCAGATTACTTAGAAAAGACTAATTAAAGGAAGGAAATACCTATTAAAATAGATTTTTAAAAGTCAAAGAAAAATATAAGGAATTATAACAATGTTAAAGGGACAAAAATGCAATCACAGTAGATATTTAAAAATACTAATAGAATGCTAAAAATAAAACAAAACTTTGGGTTACATATCTGAAAATTTTGACGAAATGGACATTTCCTAAATGGTATAGTTTATAAACATTGATTGCAGAAGAAAGAGAGGTGCTGCTTCCAATGTGGTTGAGGAAGCTCATGTTAGAAATGACCCACCCATATACAACAACTTTAACTACTGTATGAAATAAAAAAAAAAAAAAAGGTGCTGACATGGATGCATTAGTTAGGTAGACTTGAAAAAGAGTTGATGGATGGAAGCATGAACTACTGAGCCTGAGTACTGTTTTTATAGCTCTTAGCCCAGGACAAATCAAAGCTGGTATTATATATGATGGATCAAACTCCAAGAGGAAACCCACAGTTTTTCCAGTCTGCAAAAAATCAGAGAACAAAATTTGGGGCAATCATAGCCCCTGAAAAATGAGCTGGGAAACTGAAAAGGAGACAACTAGAGAGAGAGAGACATACACTCTCTAAATAAGTTTTGCTCTAATCTCTTGCAAATTCCTGAAATATGCTAGAGTGTGAAAGACTCCAACCAAGGATACAATTACTTAAATGAGAATTGATTCATAATCCAAGAGACAAAGTTTACAGTTTGAATTCAATCATGTTATTTACCTCTTAAAACAAAACAAATCAAAAATTACATTTTTCAGATTAATATAATAAAATCCAGTATCACCATAGCATAACACTAAAATGCCCTAGATGAAAATAAATTATGGCCCATTCTCAAAAGAAAGGTAATCAACAGTGATGAACTATCACTTTACAAAGGGTTAGAAGTAACAAACAAAGATTGTATGCATAGTGGTGTCTGTGTGTGCTTGTGTGTGTGTATTTGATTGCAATAAATAAAAAGACAGAAAATCTCACCAAAGGGATAGAAACTATAAAAAGACTCAAATCCTAAATTTTAGAAATGCAAAGCAATGTTTTAAATTTCAAAAAAGCTTATTTGATGCACTAAATAGAGGAATGGAAATGAAAATGTAAAAGTCTTAAATTTGGATCTAGGTCAATAGAAGTTATTCAAACTGAAAAGTGGAAAGAAGAGATCTAAAAATGAACAGAATCTAAGGTACCTGTGAGGCAATATCAAAAGTTCTAAAATATAAGTAATTGAAGTCTTAGAAACAGAATAATAGAGAATATGGTAAAAAAATGGTATTTAAAAGAAAACATGCTCATTGACAATGTACTGATCATTGAAGAGCTGTGATGGAGAAGTACGAGATGGATGCTGTTTCCACACCTGCTAACACAAGGTCCATTCTGCAGCCCATGGATCAAGTCATTTCAACTTTTGAGTTTTATCATGTAAGAAATACATTTCATAAGGCTATAACTGCCATACTTACCATAGACAGTGATTCCTCTGATGGATGTGGGAAAAGTAAATTGAAAACCTGGAAAGGATTCACCATTCTAGATGCCATTAAGAACATTCATGATTCCTGGGAGAAGGTCAAAATATCAACATTAACAGGAGTTTGGAAGAAGTTAATTCCAACTTTTAGGATGACTTTAATAGGTTCAAGACTTCAATGTGGGAAGGAACAGCAGTTGTGTTGGAAATCACAAGATGAATTAAATTAGAAGTGGATCCTATAGATGTGACTGAACGGTTGCAATATCATGAGAAAACTTGGACAGATGAGGAGTACTTTTTATGGATTAGCAAAGGAATTGGTTTTTGAGATGGAATCTACTCCTGGTGAATGTTGTTGAAACGAAAACGAAGGATTTAGTTAATAAAGCAGTGGCAGAGTTTGAAAGGATTAAGTCCAATTTTGAAAGAAGTTCTACAATGTGTAAAATGATATCAAACAACATTGAATGATAAAGGGAAATCTTTCATGACAGGAAGAGTCAATTAATGCAGCAAATTTCATTATTGTCTTATTTTAAGAAGTTGCTACAGCCACCCCAACCTTCAGCAACCACCACTCTGATCAGTCATCATTATCAAGGCAAGACCCTCCACCAAGAAAATGGTTACAACTTGCTGAAGGCTCAGATTATGGTAGCAAATTTTTAGCAAAGAAGTATTTTTAATTAAGGTGTGTGCATTGTCATTTAGATATAAGGCTATTGTGCACTTAATAGTCTGAAGTATACTGTAGACACAAATTTTTATGCACTGGGAAATGAACAATTTCATGTGACTTTCTTTATTGCAGTGGTCTGGATCCAAACTCAAAAAATCTCTGAGGTATGACTCTATTTGAATTAGAGATCAACCTACTTAGTAATCAGGATGATATAGATTAAAACCATGAGAGATACTTTCTCATATTCACCATAATGACAACTATTAATAAGTTAGAGATAAAATCGGAATGCTCATATAATTCTGAGGCAGTTTACACTGTTTCAAGTATATTAAAACACTATTACTATCTAGCAAATTGAAGATGCACATACCAGAAATTTCACTTTTGGGTTTTGGAGAAGTTTTTGCACTTGTGCATGAGATTAAATGAACTAGAAATTTCAGAATGAATTTCTGCTTATGTTTTAGGAATTATTTGACATACATTAGATGAGAAACACCTTTTGGCCAAGAAGCTATGTTTAAGAAAAAAAAATGGATTCCTGTTTAAAATATAGAGTAAAAGCCTGAAAGATCTTAGTGATTTTATAAAGATGGCATAACAGAGAAAACCAAAACTGAGTGATGTAGTCATGATTCAGACAGAAAGAAGCAAATTAAAATGTGGTGTCATTTGGCCAAGGAGTTTTGTAAAAATAAAAATGCATTTAACCCTGACAGTAGGAATAGCATTCTCCATCAAGTCATACTACTGAGCCAATGACATTGTATGGCCAGATATTCTGCAGTAGGTAATAATTTACTACATTTTGGTATTTCTTAATATTCAAATTCTGCCATTAAACTAGTTTCTAGTTTTGAATGTTTGAATTTGGGCTATACAATAGAATGTAAATATCCAAACCTTTAAATTATAAAAATTAAAATTATAAAAAATTAGATGAGATGAGGAGGTGGAGCTAAGAAAAGAAAATATGATATCTCTAGGTTACATGTTAAGAAATTAAATAACAGAAACATAAGTATCATATTTAAAATTATAAAGGTAATTTTTAGGAAAAGTAGGACAAATACAAATGTCTGAAATTGGAAGAAGGAGAAATGAGTGTTGAATAAATTATTTAAATCTAAGTATTTCATCACAACCTGTAAATGGATAACATCTACTGCTGATAATTCAAAATAGCATTACAATAGTTAACCATTAGGAGAATGAAAAACAAATGATTGAAGATGATTGCCTCTTAGGACTAGTCAGGGAAAAGGGAGGAGGGATTAGTTTACGCATTCTAAGTTTTCCTGTATCATTTGATTTTAAACAGTTGCATGCATCACTTTGATTCAAGAAAGGAAAACAAAAGGTATAGAATTTAGCACTATCAGTGGCATTGTGAGAGAGAGGGATTTGTTTAAGCATGGATTTCCAACTCCTGAAAGTACAAAAGCCGTATTTTCTAATCCCTCTGCATCTCACTGTAATGAATAACAGTGTTTTGCACATTATCAGGACTTAACAAATACTGTTGACTTATAAAGTTTATGTTAATAGGGAGAGAGCTGCTGCAGGGATGACACACAAGAATTGTGATCTTTGCGGCTTATTTGGTCCAAATGCCCAGGTAAGGACAAAGGAAAAATGATCCATTTAGAGCCCAGCTCATTAAATTAATAATGAAGGCTGGGGATAAAGGGACCATAGATTCTGTTATCTCCCTTAATAAATGAGAAAACAATAAGGGTGCTTATGACATTAGGAGGAATAAAAAATATTGAAACCTAGACTTGTCTTGAGAGAATTAACTCATCATGCACATAGAACCTAATCAATTTTTAAAATTCTATTTCTTCTTAATTGACTTTAATTGCCAATTCTTGTCAGCAAGGACAAACAGACCTTGCATTTTAAATGAAATATGCAAGCCATATTAAACATTGTTTTCAAACCATTTTGTAAGCATGTAGTAATAGCTTATAGTGGCCTTTGCTTCTAGTGGAGCCAAAAAAATCACACTACACTTCAGATATTCTCAGAAAAACCGTGTACGGAAAAAAGGAATACTCCATGAAAAAAAAAAAAAGAAATGATCTTAGAATTGCCATTGATAGTTCTAAATTCTATGTCTTTTGTTTTCCTTTCTTGAAATGTGCAAGCTATATTAAACATTGTTTTCAAACCACTTCATAAGCATGTAGTAATAGCTTACAGTGGCCTTTGCTTCTACTGGAACCAAAAAAATCACACTACACTTCAGATATTCTGAGAAAAACCATATAATGAAAAAGGAATATTCCATGAAACAATTTTTCTTTCTATAAAATCTATCAAGAGCTCACGTGCAAAAAAAAAAAAAAAAAAAAAATCTTAGAATTCCAACATTGCTTTTGCCTAATCAACATTGCATTTTATGAAAAGTTTTGTTTTGTTTTGTTTTGTTTTTGTTTTTGTTTTTGTTTTGTCTTACATTTTTAGATAACAATCATCCAGATTCAAACTGAGTAAAAAAAATTCTCTAGGCTACTACCAACAATACGAAAACTTGGACTAAGTATAAAAATGTGAGGCTGAAAATGCTTCGTATTTCATAAAGAGTTTTACATTAATACAGACCTGATTGCTATCATTTTATCTTTCAGGCTCCAGTGATAATCTCATCTAGCTATCATTCTGGTCAAAAAGTTGTCCACAAAGAAAAAGATTTAAATATTAATTATTACTGACACTAATAAAAAAACGAGTAATTTAAGAATTTGTGAATCTCAATCAAGTTGCCATACCAAAGCTAATAGCTGTATCTTTCTAGAAAGTTTATGTTGTTTAGAAAGGAAATCATAAAGGATAAAGTAAACGGTGTTATGGGCTGAATCGCGTTCCCCATAAAAGATATGCTGACGTCTTAACCCTGCGTATCTGTAACTATGACTTTATTTGGAAATAGGGCTTTTGCAGATGTAATCATGTTAAAATGACTTCACACTGGACTAGACTGAGCCCTAATCCAAGGTGACCAGTCTCCTTATAAGAAGAGGAGAAGAGACAGACACAGAAAGAGATGCTATTTGAAGACAGAGGCTGAGGCTGGAGTAGAGCAGTTCCTAGCCATGGAGAACCAAGAAGTGCCAGCCACTGCAAGGAGCCAGGAAAAAGCAGAGAGGGATTCCTCCCCTAGAGCCTTCAGAGAGAGGGAAGCCCTGCCAAAGCCTTGATTTCAGACTTCTAGCCTCTACAACTTTAAGCAGACACGTTTCTATTGTTTTAAATCATCCACTTTGTGACACTTGGTTCCAGCAGCCCTAAGAAACTATTACACCTGGTAAAAACAACAATTAATTGCTCCTGCTCTCCCACCTTGAGTGAATTAGTGTAAATTCAATTTCATATGACCACCTACAAAAGTTATAAGTATTCCTGTAGGTTTTTGGCATTTAAGGATTTATTAAATTTCAGTTAAAACAAACCATGCTAATTGAACAATATGTGGATAAGGCAAAAGTAGTTTTTGGCTATTTAATGTATCAAAGGTAACATAGGCATAGAGAGATATAGGGAATTGGACATGTTTGTCAGGAAGTATTTTTCTGATTCATTTTTGTTCTTTGCATTATATTTAATATTCCATAAATTGGCAGCCACACATTTTGTCTTTAAGCATGTGTACTTGTTACTGAAAAGAGATGAACACTTTTCACACTTTATTTTTCTAACTAGATTTCTTTACCCAAAGTGCCATGCTTTCCTATCAAGATGTCCTTTATTTTTTCTTTGTAGAAAATCATCCTTTGATTTTACTGCTATTGATCATAGTTAGAGATCAATGGGGGAATTGAGCTATAGATACAGATATCCTCCAAGTAAAGAACAAAATTCCACGCCCAAAGCAACATTGCTCTTTGAGCAAACTTTTACCCATATCCCTGGAGTTTTCTACTTCTTAGTTCCTTCCAATTTTCATTCATGCTAATAAAAGAATTACTGTGAGTCCATAAAAATACATGCTTTGGTGATTGCAAACAAAATATGATCAAGTTTTTTTTTTTATTTTCTTTTCTTTAAGCTTTTAATTTTAACTAGGGAATCATCTTCATGAAAAGTAAGATAACAGTGCTTGCATTAATATCAACAGTACATATCCATGGCCACTTATTTAGATATGTACTTAGTGGCCAAAAGATTAGCCATAAAAAGATAAACATTTTTTGTGTCCCTAATATCCAGTCTTTGTGCCGTATTTGACAATTGTATTCATCAGAGCACCTTGGGAAAATAAATCTACTGCTTATCATTAAGTAAAAAGACAGTAAATTACCGAGTAATATGTACAGCATAAACCTGATGTTAAAACATATTAATTGTATCTGTTAATTAAAAATAAGCAATGGACTTTTCACTAAATGCTAACTACACTATCTCTGAATAATGAGCTTTTTGATAAATATTATCTTTTTTTGTCCTTATCCTTGTTTTTCAATTTTATTACAATGAAAATACATTATTGTTAAGAGAAAACAAAATAAAAATAGTCCCTTGTGACTTCTGCTGGAATTACATGTTAAAGCCTCCTTGAAATGTTTTAGTAGAGACAGAATTATTATTCACTGAAATTAAAGATGACATTCAAAATGCCCAAATACTTATCATAGAAGCATGTTTTTTGAAATCCCTTTATCTAGAGTATGGCATTTTGCCCTTGAAAGGGCAACTAATACTAAAAGAATCATTCTTATTTCACTTTCCACAACCAGTTTACTGAATGCAAAGCTTGCTATGAACTCTGGAATAACTGCTCCCAGGAAAGGGAACCACGTAGGTTTTGCTACTGCTATTAAAGATGAGTTTCTTTTCCAAGGTCAGGATGAGTAATAAGCAATTATACCATTCAGGATAGAGGTAAAAAAATACTTGGTGCTTACATGACCTTCTATGAGTAGTTTAGTATATTTATAAATATTTTCCATGCATTTGCCTTTTGTCATTGACTAAGGATTGACCTGTGTCACTTGTCACTGTCACCTAACACCAAAATGAATTGAAATTCTGCCTTTAGAAATAGGTTTCCTTGATACTGTGACATTTATAAATGGGCCATTAAAGACTTCACTTTTTCTATACACTTTGTTTCAATTTCCTGTCACTCTCAAGTGGAGATTTTTATAATACTAAATTTATCACATTTTTCCAAGATCATTTCTCTGGCTCTAAGCTTCTGGTACATACTTCATCTCTGCAGGGATCTATATTTACTTTCTCCTCCTTCAACTTACAATAAGGTATATATAAAGGCACTCTCTGGACAAGGAATGACATTCCTTTAAAAAAAAAAAACCTACTGAAATTATAATAAATCCTTGGTATTTAACATCCACATTAATTAGAAGGCTTATCATCATGTAGTTCTTTGAAGATAAGCCATTTTCATAAAATGCCAACCTCAGTCTCTGTGTTTCATGATGTGGGAGTTTAGAGACAAGAAGATATTTAGACAGTTTTGCCATTATTTAGGTGACAGCTTACCTACAGTTCTTTTTACCCTCTATCTTGCCTTGAATAGCTTTTATCCAGCTTATTTATTATTTTCCTTTTATGAAGGAATTTATGTCAACTTTAAGCTTTTCTCTGCTACGTGAATTATGTCATATACGGCCATCATTTTTGTACTTTCTGCTTTTTCTTAGCATCTTTGTAATTTTTATAGTCTATTATTTTTCATGAAGACAGGCAACTCAGAATTCTCTTGACACAGTTCTATTTTTTATCCTTATGCCACATATAAACCTAAGATCACTGCCTCCATAAGACACAAATACAAGAAATTAAAATAAAATAAAATATCAATTTTTGAGATTGATAAATAATTTCTATTTTCAAAAGCATAATGCAAAGTAGATTTGTATTTCCCCTCTTTATGCTTCAATGTATTGCCACAGTTGTGGTGCAAAAAAAAAAAAAAAAAAAAAAAAATGCCAGTTTCCTAAAACACGAAATGAATATAACAGCATACTTCATTCAGTGTTTTAATTATACATGTTAGTCCATTCTTCAGTTTATTAGGTTCCTTTTAATATGTATAGCGCAGCACCATTGCCACAGGAAGACAAAGTCTGGAACTTAAATGCCCATTGGGTGCAACTATCGGCATTTCTCTGCTGAGGTCATGAACCCAATTAAACCTCATTGCAAAAAGGATAAAGGAAATACCAATGATCATACACACTGAATGTTATCTGAATTTAATCTGACAGTCATTGCTGATTGAACTTGGTATGCCCTGAAGCCTAAGAGTCTTAGGAGGCATATAGATTTCTCTGTAGTTCACTAATGGCTACTCAAAATGCTTCTGAAAATCAGCAAAAATGGGACTGCAAAGTTACTTGTGGGATTCATTTTTGTTGCATAGGCCAAAATGTATATGAATATCTGAAAATATTTCATATTTTGCAAGAGAATACACATCATCTTTACTTTTAAAATATTTGCTTGGCTTTCTTCCAATACCTTTTTATGAAATTGTTAATCCATGGAATAAAAAGCTAATAATTTAATCCTTCTAGATGCTTAATAATTTTCTTGGGTTTGTGTGTATTTTTGCCTTGGGCCAATTCTCTCTTTATACAAAGTTAATAATCAATTGCACCACCACTTCCCTACCATCTTTGGTCTGTAGTATAATAACCGTCCAGTTTTGGCTTGTGTGAACTAACCCAACATGCTTGCACTTTTCTCTCTTCCACTGATCAAAGTGAATTTGCCATGAGGTCATAGATTTAAGCAAAGAGATATTAGTGAAAAAGTGATGCATGACATGGTGGTAGGAGCCATCTGATTTTGTAACTTAGGTGTGACCTCTAGACCTACTCAAGCTCAATCATGAATATTCTGCCTCTATCACATATGGATTGATGTTAGACTCACCCATCCTTATTAATAGATGGTTATGATGCTACCCAGTTTACGGTGGGCAATTCTGACCACATGATCATTTAATGTCTCCTAGATAGGAGTTGTTCTGTGAGTGGTTTATAGTTTTCTGCTGCAAAGTAATGCTTCACTCCAGAAACTGAGGGATTTTCACTGAGAATCTCTTATTATAATTTGCTGGAGATTCCAAATGTTGTTGTTGTTTCTACACATGCCTCCAGTACCATGGTGTATTTTGGGTTATATATATCAATATGTCTTTTTTTTTTTTTTTTGCTGTAGATACATTTCTTCTGTAATCCCAATTAAAAATAGCATTATTTTTCATCTCCTGAGAGACACTAAAGGTTTCAATAAAAAAGAAATGTTAAAAGTCAAAAGTCTGGCACATTTAAACTTACATATATGAGGGCTCTCTGGAATGAATGCAGATGGGTCAAATATTCCATTCAAATATTGTTTCCAGCATTATGGCATAATGAAATAGCTATTTCATAGAATCAGCCTCTCTCAAAAACAAAGGTAAAATTTATGCTGATTTTAGAGCAGTGATTTTGATGAGAAAACAAGAACATGAAATGAACCAAATGAACCCCACATTCACCATTGATTTATCCCTGAGGTTATTTTGCAAATGACTGTGCAAGGGTTTGAAGCACCAGTATAGAGTTTCAATCTTGCATGACCGAGCAGAGATCAGAGATTAAGGATACTAAGGAGACAGAAATGATGGAGTCAGGGAACTGGAGGAAGGGAGCTGCAGACAATGAAATCCAGTATCTGGATTATCAATCTCCATTCTCTGGATAATTCCCAAACTTACTGTGTGCAGAGTAAGATTTCTGGAAACCTAGCAGAGAATACCTCATGGGTGGATAACAACTAAACAGATATTTCAAAATGTTCACAGAATTGGAAGATATTAGAATTCAGGATCAGCCAGAATGGAAAGACCTTTGAGAATAGCTCAGGCATTCATTTGAAAGGGCAGAACATAAGAGTGAGGCCTATGCCCTAAAATCAAGTGCTCTCCTCTAGGAGTAAAAAGAAACTAAAATAGAGTCAACTAAAAAAGAAGGTGTGCATCCAAAGCTTAATAGGATCACAGAGATCCAGCATTAATTTGACTGCCTCACCAAACAGAGCATGGCATTATTTAGAAAAAGTTAATAAACTTCAGAGAATATACAGATTATCATCCTCAATTTGCAACCTAAATAAAAAGTTACTAGACAATCAAAGCAATAGGAAAAATTGATCAATAATCTAAAGATAAAATAATGAATAACCACAGACTAATATATGGTCCAGAAATCAGAGTGTACAGGCAAAGACTTCCAAACAAGTGTAACTAATATGTTAAATAAAATAGAGGAAAGTATGGATAATAATGATGGAAAGAAGTATTAACAACAGAAAATTAGAGTCTATAACAAAAAACAATCCAATAAATATTCTAGAACCATAAAATACTACCAGAAGTTAGGAACACACTAGATGAGTTTAACAGAAATCTGACCCAGCCAGAGATAGAATTAGAAAATATGGAGACAGTTCAATTTTGAAAATTTCAAACTAAAGCAAAGGAAGAGAAAAATTGAAAATAATAGTAAAAAGGCAGAATATACACATTTTAAAGGACGTATTTCTCTAGTGTTCATATATATATATATATATAAAGTCTTAGGAAGATAGGATAGTGATAATCATACAGAAGCAATACTTGGAATAAAGTTCGTAAATATGATGAAAAACATCTACTCTCTGACTGAAGAAGTTCATTGAACCCCAAGCAGGACAAATATAAACAAAACTTCACTTAGGTATTTTGCAGTAAAATTGACTGAAGAAGTTCATTGAACCCCAAGCAGGACAAATATAAACAAAACTTCACTTAAGTATTTTGTAGTAAAATTGCTAAAAACAAAAAATGATCAGGAAACCAATAGCAAGGACAGGGGGCTTTCAAAAGAAATTGTGGAAACAAAAAGATAATTAAATAAAATTTGAAAGTGCTAAAAGAAAAAGAATTCTATACCCATTGAAAATATTCTTTAGAATTAAATACAAATAAATATGTTATTAGAAGCAATATCTTAGAGATTTCATTACCAACAAGCCCAAAATTAACAAAAACTAAAGGTAATTATTTTGGCTAAAGAAAAATATCTCAGATGGAAGCAGATAACAAGGAATGATCATTAGAAACTGCAAATATATGGTTAAATATAATTAGTATAGGAGTATTAACTGTTTAAAGCAATAACAATAATCAAATTATAGCTCAGCTTTATAACTTACAAAGAAGTAAAATATATGACTAGAGAAAAATAAAGAAGGCAGTAGGAGATTAAATGCAATTAATATGTTATGCCTTCTTGTGAATTATCTGGTATGTGCAAAAGTATTATTTTCAGATAAACTGAATAAGCTAAATATGTATTTTGTAATACTATTATAACCAACATTAACATTAGAGCAATTTTAAAAGCTATAACAAAAGCTAATAGAGGTAATTAATCAAATTAATAAAATACATGATTAATACAAAAGTTGTCAGAAAAAAAGACCTAAAGAAATAAAGTCTACCTGAGCCAAATAGAAAACAATCAGAGAAATGGCAGGTAGTAATTGCAAAATTACTTCTGAATCCTTCTAGGGAGATGGCAATTTGATATTTCTTAACATGGCAGGTGATTCTATAGGTGCTCACTATAGATTTCTGCTTGATTTGTGTTTTGGTTCACAGTTGAAAAAAAAAGTTAAATGAAATGAAATCAGAGTATTTACCTTCACTGGGTCTATATTCCCAAACAGCCACAATCAGCTGGTGCTGAGTAGAGAATGCCCAAATAAAGGAATCATGGATTTTGTTTCCTAGTAGGCATGATTCATGTTAATTTATTGCCTGCCTTTTGTAATTTATTTTCTTAATTCTACCCTAAACCCTCTGTATTAGCCTGTTTTCTCCCTGAAGCAGAACCAATAGAACATATATATATATATATATAGAGAGAGAGAGAGAGAGAGAGAGAGAGAGAATATAAGAATTGGCTCATGCCATTAGGATTGGCAAGACAAAATTGCATCTAGCAGGCTAGAATTCCCCAGAAGAAAGGGGCTTGCTGTAGCAGATACAGAGCTTCCTCTTTCTGACTCCTGTAATCATCAGTTTTCCCTTTAAGACCTTGAGCTGATTGGACGCCACTTCTCTCCTTGCTGAAGGCGGCTCCCTTTGTTGATTGTAGATGTAGTCTACATAGATGCAGTCTACCAACTAATGATTTAAATCTGTGAAGTATGCTCATAGTAACAATCAGGTCAGTGCTTCTTGACCAAACAACTGGACACCATAACCTTGCCAAGTTAATACATGAAATTAACCGTCGCACTCTCTGATCCATGTGAGTCATAAATCCATTTTCTCCGAAACTTCCTCATAAAACCAAAGGTAGCAATGAACCTGGTTTTGCTCGCTTTCTTGCTTCAGAAGTTGCTAATAAACATGGAAAAGTGATTCTACCTCCCCCTTGTATTGACCAATTTATATGGAACCAGCTATCCATATTATAAGTAGCCATTGTGTTTCTCAGAAACCATAAATCTTCACTCAAAACAGATGTTGGCATTGCAGAATCAAGTGAATAATTCATCGGTTGTCTCATCATAACATCACCATCTGTCTTGGTTTGTCTGATCTGCTATCACAAATACCACACAATGGATTTGCTTTAAAGAATGGGAATTAATTGTCTTGGAGTTTCAGAGCCTAGAAGGCTTGTTTCCTCCCACCCAGGGTTTGTAGTGTTATGGTCCAGGTTTGCCAGACTCCTTGGGGTTCCTTGGCTTGTGTCTCAGCTTCAAGTCACGTGATAATGTCTCCTTTTTAGCTCATGTGGCTTCCCAGTTTCTTTGTAATATCTCCAGTAATTCTGAATAAGACACACTCTTTTTCAGTTGGGTCATACCTTAAACAAAAATAACATTTTCAAGAGATCCTATTACAATGGGTTTGCATCCACAGCAATGTGGATGAAGATTAAGAACATGTCTAAATTGGAGTACATAATTCAATCTACCATGAAATTCTCCAAGGTTTTTTTTTTTTTTTTTTACTATTCCAAGTATGGAGTTTTACCAGCAAAATCATTACATTCTGCTGGGACCACTAACTGAAAATATTTGGTGACTTTTAAAAGAGTTGTTTTGTTTCATTTTGTTTTGCTTTGCATGTGAGGGTGTTAAAAGTGAATCATATTTTGGTTAAAGGGAAGATGTTTGGGGTTATTGTTTTAGCTGTCAGTAAATGAAAAGAAAAACGTGTGTGTGTTTTCAGGAGTGATTTAAAGACTCAAAAACCAGAACCTAATCTTTTGGTATTGTATCAGGTAATCAACATAGAGTTGATAAATGAAACATTCATGAATAGTATGCTGGGGAATGATCAGCGTGAAAATTGGAAAGGTCATAAAGAATTTGAAATATAGATATATAAAATAATGGGATTTTCTACCACAGGAAATACTTTTTATTCTAAACAAAATGAATTGAACAGTGAATTTCTTAAGGAATATGCATATAATTGGTCAGAAAAATAAGATCAATAGTTTAGTAGTTTAATGACAAGATCTCAAAGGTCTATAATTCAGCAGTTGTCAAAGGGGTATCCGAGATATTCTGTGGAGAGAAAAGGGAAAAATTTGAGGACCACTCATATATAAAGGGTGAAAGAGAACAAAAGTAACTGTACTTAGTAATATCTGTTTCACCATGAATTCAGACAATGCACGTGAATTCAGGATGAATCATAGCCAGTTACAGTGTACAGAGAATTAGATCAATGAAACCAATGAAATCTTCCATAGGTTTGCATACAACTTGACAGATGTTAGCAAATACAATGACAATCAGTGTTGGAGTAGTTGTACCTAAAGCTTGCTTACCTGCCCCTTTCATAATCCTTGGTTTCTTTTCTTTACCTACTAAATTCTAAAAACTCTATAGCTCACTTAACAAAAGGACAGAGAGACTTTATTGATGTTTAACTTATTCAGGGGGCTTGCTTTGTTTTGTGACCATTATTTGCAAATAGGCTGTGATGTAGACCTTCGAATGCCATACCATAATACTATGAACATCATAAGTTTGGTAAACTTTACGCTAGGTAGGGGATATCTGTATCCCTTGACTTTCTGTATATGTGCTCACAGAGGACTGAACCTAGTCTCAAACAAAGAAACCTGCAGAAATTGACAGAGGAGTTGTAAAGTGGAAGTAAGGAGTAAAAAAGAAAGGAAATAAAATTATTATGTAAGTCGCTGGCCGTTCAAGGCTACTTCAGTTTGGAATTAGATATATCCTGCTTAAGAAGCTAAGGTAAATTTAGAGTTCTCTGCCTGTCTTTGATGCTGATTTCAATTTACTTTTCTCTGCCTTTCTTTGATGCTGATTTCAATTTACTTTTAATATTTGGAATCCATAATTCTGCAATACTGAAGGCCCTACAATCTTACCCTCTTAATTTTGTGCCTACAAGTTTGCTACAAAATATAGAATTAAGCAAAAATATTACATTTCATTAAGATGAAATTTGGCCTACAGCTTAGACCTATTAACCTCAATGTGTTCCTCTGAGCAAGTTTAAGGTGCTGTTTTTGAAAATTACACTGTGGAAGATCATTCAAAGGAACAGGGCAATGCCCAAGAAGTAAAGGTTGACAAGAGCATGTGTAATTGTGAAGAAGAGGCACACTGGGGCTCAGTTCTAATTTCCTTTCCCCAAGCTCATCTCAGCCTAACTGTGGCAAACTTTAAGCCTCAGGTACTTATTCAGAGGTGTAGTTTCAATTACAGTTAAACACACCGGATCCAATGACAACCCTTCCACAATTACAAATTATCTTCAGGCTCAGTAGCATCTAATTTGCTACTAGGAAATGATCTTAGACGTAGAGAAAAATAAATCAGTAGAAAATTATTTCATTAGATAATAAAGAAATGCTAGACAAATACAATTACATATCCAGAGCCACTTCAATCATAAATTATACAATGTATATCTGTGTGTGCATGAGTGTATCTATATTTGTATCTATTTGTATTTGTATTTGTATTTGTACTCCAGCTATTTTCAGCAGTCAACCAATCATTCAATGTTTACTAGCTTTAGCGATGTGCATGTGCTTAAGAAAGTAAAATATTAAAAACTACACAGTCCTCCAGAATATTCAATTAAGTTGAAAGAGATGGACAATGTGAAATAGTAGCACATAATACATGACAAAATATAATTTCATGTTAGTTTGTATTACAGAGATTATATTGCTGTGATAGTTCAGAGAACAAAAAGATTAACATGGGAGGAACATTCAAGAATGATTTTTGTTGAATTGGAGAAGCTTGGATGCTCATTCAATTAGGGATATGATTTTATGATGGAAGACTTTTTGCTTAGCTGAATGAATGTAGACAGAGGAAAATTGCTTGTCAAAAATCCATCCTAGCCAATGTTAATGCTCATTTTTATGGAGTCCTAGTATTTAGAAAAGAAAAAGAGACCTATCTGAATGTGTCTAAAAGACAGGAAGGATATGTTCTCCCCTTGCTGGTTTCAATGTCAGGTATTCTCACAGACAACTTTCTTTCCTCTGGTTAGGTAGGCTAACTACTGATTTGATACTAATAACATGTTCCTGTAAACATATCATGACTGTTGGATCTCTGTTTTGGTTACAAGATTAATGGGATAAATAACGGAGTTTAAAATATCTACATGAAGCATAACTGATTGCATTTCATGATAATGATAACTTTACAAATTCTCATCTTCTAAACAAAGATCCTCTTCCATTATCTTTGCTTGTGTGTGCCAAGCATGTAGGTTGTAAAACAACAACCTGTGAAGTGGTAAGAGAAGAGACAACCCCAAATTTTAATTATTATCAGGAGAGCAGAATGTGTTTTATCACAATTTTATGACAAGATCTCATTAACCCACTTACATTTCCCTCTGATTTACTGTCTTTTTAATATATGTCTCTACAATCTCCTTTCTCAAGGCAATAGCAGCAACATTTTTTAGACATGCTTATTCTCTTTTTATCCTCATAGTCTCAAGAGAACATGATCACAAGGAGATCTATAAGAAATCTATAGCCATTTATTTGGGAGAAGGGAAGAGAGGAAGGCAACTCAGACCTAACATTCTAGCTCATACATATAGGTCAAAAATAAAGGTATTTCAGTTCCTTTTTTATTATAGTGAAAATTCAGTCTATAGAAAATATTAAGTATGAAAAAGTAGCAGAGCAAATAAACATTATAAAGTAAATTCAAAGTTTCATTTTCTATAGGATAATAAAATTGAAAATACAAGTGCAGTTACTTTTATAATTATGAATTGTTTGTCCTGCCCTTGGAAAATTATTCTTTGGGATAAAGAAATGGACTTAAGAATGCTTTAAGAACGATTTGTAGGAAAATAGTAAACAGATTTTAAGTTAGCTTAAAAGCAAGATCAGATATCAAGTTTCTGGATATTTAAAAGAAATAAAAAAATAGTGCTTTATCATGTAAAAATATTGGAGGAATATGTAAGACAATTTCTTTATGAAGCAAAGAACTTGACAGAACACATCAGTATGATTGAAACTGACACATAAAGGTAAATATGCCTCTCACAAACAATGTGGAAACCAAAGCCTTTGAAACATTGTACTACCCTTAGGAAAAAGTCTCTATTTGAATTTCCACCATCAGTTTCTATTTATGTCTCTGTATTTTCTACTGTGCTATGAATTTTGTAAATATATTATTTTTATTATAAAGTATTTTATCACAAGAATTTTACATTTTACATTTTGAGTATATTTTTAAATTTCCAAAAAGTGTGTGCATATTTGAAATTTATTGAAAAATATGGAAAGATAGATAGAATGTCCCCAATTTAGCCACCTCATGAAATCTTGGGCAGATTCCAGAGCTTTTCGAATTACTCTTAAATATTAAAAAATCAAGTCAAACTGAAAATTCAGTCATTCAACAATATTTGTTGAGAGCCAAAGCAGTGCCAGGTATATTTCACTGAACAAAAAATGCAGTCAGGTTTAAAGCAAATCTTTACAGTTTTTAAAAATATTCCCCTTCCTGAGACCCGTAACTATTAGAATACTAATGTGGTAGGCAGGACTTCAGACCACAGATTATGTGCTCCTTGCTTTACCATTTCTTCCATGGTTATAATACTTTACTTGGCAAAAGAGACTTTGCTGATGGAATTAGGACTGCCAGTCAGCTGACTTTAAGATAGAAAGATTGTCCTGGATAATTAAGGTTTTCCCAGTGTAATCACATAAGCCCTTAAAAGTGGAAGAGGAAGGCAGAAAAAAAGTCAGAGAGATGCAGCATGAGAAGGAATCAACCCACCTTTGCTGGCTTTGAAGACAGAAAAAGTGAGTCACAAACCAAGAACATGGGGACTTCTAAAATCTGAGAAAGATCCTCAGAGGATGGCCAGCAAAGAAACAGGCACATCAGTCCTACAACCCCAAGGAACTGAATTCTGTGAACAATACAAATGAGCAAGGAAATGGATTGTCCCCTAGAACCTCTAGAGCAGACTGAGTCTTGCCAAGACCTTGACGTGCACTTTGTGAAATTCTCAGCAGAGACTCAGCCAAGCACCCCAAACTCCTGATCTACAAAAACCGTGAGGTAATAAGTACATGTTGTTTTAAGCCACTAAGTTTGAAGAAAATTGTTACAGCAGCAATTGGGAACTCATACACCCAGAGTTACTCTGGAGGTAAGAGATTTTACCTTTCTTATTACTTGATCCATTTACTCTCCAACTTACTAACTAATGTTTCTGATCCACTGGGAGGCAAATGTACTATGATCAGGTGTCTTTTCATAGGGGCTCACTGAGTGTCTCCCATGTATACAGCTCTGTGTGTCCTCTCAGACCCTGGGTTTCCAAGTTGTACAGCCTTCAGAAACATCTATATGTATTGAGTAAGTATAGATACTATATTAATATATTAATATTCCTAAAAATTTCAGTGGCTTTCTGCCACAAAGTTCATTTCTCACTTATGTAATAATCCAATACTTCTAGTTGACGAGTTTTTATTCCAGGTGATGACTCAGAAGACCAATTTCATTAAATTATATGTCTCCATCAGTTCCTGAGAGCCTCAAAGAGCGCTACATTCAGCTGGAAGGGAGGGAAAGAGAGGCTGGAGAAGGCACCTGTTTCTTAAATTCCATGGTCTTGGAATTTTGATTCATTTAATCAAGGTGGGCATGGGATTTTTATGACAGACCTGGTTTGATAATATCTTAATATGTCCTTCATGGGTATTCTAGAATGAAACTTGGTACGTAGGGGTATGTGGCATCTGATACATTGTCTTTAGACTTTGGATCCACTGTAAAGATCCAACACATATAGACAAATACATGAAAGCAATGAATGCAAAACCTTTGTAATATTCATTTGAACAGATGAGATAGATACAGAACTATATTTCATATACCTATGAATAAGCATAGATGTATATGTAGCTGCCTGATATAAGCACATTTTAAAACTAATCAGGATCGTATTCTTTTATTTTATAATTGTCATTTACATAAAAATCATTTGATTTACTAGTATTTATTAAAGCCATTAAATGTTTTCTAAATACTATCTTTAAAAATCAGGCCTAAAACAAGGATGCCCACTATTATTATTTTAAACTGGTATTTGTATTGGCAGTCCTTGACAGTGCTATAATTTAAAAATGATACAAATTAGAAAGGAAGAAATAAAATCATTCTATTTTCAGCTAATAAGGTGCACTAGAAAATCTGGGAAAATCCTTAGGTGAATCAAGAAACTTAGTTCTCTAAGATTGCTGAATATAAGATCAATTTACAAAATTTAATTGATTTCCTATAAATAAGAAATAAAATATAAATGCAGTTAAAATATTTTTATTTGCATTAGCAAGCAAAATGTTAGAGTACCCAAGACAACTCCACAAAAGATGTGCATGGCCATTTTGGAGAAAATTATAAAACTTCACTGAAAATAAAGATAAAACCAAATACATGGCAAGATAAACCATGTTCATGTACAGAATTTTCAATATTTTATAATATAAATCCTTACTTTGTATTCAATTCAATTGCAATACAAATTTCAACAGATATCTGCATATGTGGATATGAAACTTGGACAGCTGGTTCTCAACTTAACATCATACTTAATGGGGAAAGTCTGAAAGCTTAACCTCTAAGATCAGGAACAAGACAAAGATGCCTTCTGGCACTACTGTTATTCAAAATTGTACTGGGAATTTCTAGCCAGAGCAATCAGGCAAGAGAAAAAAATTAAAGGCATCCAAATTGGATAGGAAGAAGTGAAACTTTCCAGATTTGCAGATGATATGATCTTATATACAGAAAAATCCTGAAAATCCACCACAAAGCTACTGGAACTAATAACAAAATTCATCAGAGTGGGGGTGGTGGTGGTGGTAGTGATGGTTACAAGATCAACATGCAGAAATGAGCACTCTCTAATGAACACTAGCAATGAACAATCTGAATAACAAATCAAGAAAAAAAATCCCCTTTTAATAACTACTAAAAGAATCAAATACTGAGGAATAAATCTTACAAGGATGCAAGGTCTTGTACATTAAAAACTACAAACTACCGATGAAAAATGAAAGAAGACCTAAGTAAGTGGAAGGACTTTCCATGTTGATGGAATGGAAGACTAAATATTGTTAAGATGTCAATTCTATCTAAAGCAAGTTACACAGTCAATGCAATCTCAATCAAATTTCCAACAGCTTTCTTTACCCAGAAATGGAAAAGTCATTCATCATATTTATGTAGAAGGGTAAGGGACCGTAAATAGCAAAAGCTGCCTCGATAAAGAACGAAATTGGAGGACTCACACTTTCCAGTCTTATAATTTATCACAAAACCATAGAAATCAAAACAGCAATGTACTGGCACAATAACAGACAGACAGACCAGTGGGATTGAACTGAAAGTTTGGAAATCAACCCTGATGATTATGGTCAACTGATTTTTGACAAGTGTGTCAATTATACTCAATTGGGAAAGAATAGTCTCTTCAACAAATTTTGCCATGAAAACTGCATGTCCATGTGCAAAAGAATAAAGGTGGACATCTACCTCACACCATATAAAAGCCAGTTCAAGAAACAGAATTATAAAACTCCTAGAAGAAAACATAGGGAAGCATCTTTAGAACCTTGTGTTAGGCAATGACTTCTTAGGCTTTACACCCAAAGCACAAACAACAAAACTAAAAAATGGGATAAATGAGAATTCATCAAAATTAAAAACTTTGTGCCTCAAAGGATTTTATCACAAAAGTAAAACAACAAACTACACAATGGGAGAAAATATTTGGAAACCACATATCCAGTAAAGATGTAATACACAGAATTTATAGAGAAAATTTTCAACTTAACAACAAAAAGACAAACAACCCAATTCAAAAATGGGTAAAACATTTTAATAGACTTCTCTCCAAAGAAGATATACAAATTCCCAGAACACACATGAAAAGAAGCTCAACACAGTTAGCTGTCAGGGAATTACAAATCAAAACCACAATGAGATAATGTTTCACAACCACTAGAATGGTTAGTTTTAAAAACATGGAAAGTTGCACTTGTGGAGAAAATGTGGAGTAACAGGAACGTTCATTCATTGTTGGTGGCAATGATGCAGACTCTGTGGTAGACAGTTTAGCAGTTTCTCAGAAAGTTAAGCAGAGAATTATCTTATGACCTGACAATCTTACTTTTAGGTATATAACCAAAAGAATTGAAAACAAGGACTCAAACAAATATCTGCACACCAATGTTCATTGCAGCAGTATTCACAACAGCCAAGAGATTAAAGAAAACCCAGTTTCCATTAACAAATGGATAAAGAAAATATGGTATATACATACAATGAACTATTACTTGGCAGTAAAAAGGATTGAAGTTCTGATACATTTGATAATAAGGATGAGCCTTGAATACAGCATGTTGCGTGAAATAAGCTAGTCACAAAAGGACAAATAATGTATGATATCACTGATATGAAATAATTATAATAAGCAAATTCATAGACTCAGAAACTAGAATATAGGTTACCAGGGGCTGGGGTGGGGGAGGGAATGGGGATTCAATTCTTAAATTGTACAGAGCTTCTATATGGGTTGATGGAAATGTTTTGGTAATGGACGGTGGGAACAGTAGCACAATATTGTGTACATAATTAACAGCACTGAATTATATGTTTGAATGTGGTTAAAAGGGGAAATTTCATGTTGAATAGATGTTACTAGAATAAAAATTTAAAAAATAAAACAGGACTGTACAATTACCTCTTTTACATGATGGGCTATAGTTAATAATACAATTATAAAAATGTGCTATCATCAATTGTAACAAGTATTTCACATCAATGCAAGGTGTTAATAATAGGGTGGTATATGGGAATCCTATATTTAATGTATGATTGTCTATAAACCCACAACTTCTCAAAAAAAGAAAAAAAATTCTTTCATGAATTGTAACAAATGTGCCACCATTAAACAAGGTATTATTAATAATAGGGTGGTATATGAGAACTCTGTATTTTATGCATAATTTTTCTGCAAAGATACACCTTCTCTAATTCAAAAAAAAAAAAACCTATTTCCAGTTAAGGTCACATTTTGAGATTCTGGCTGGAGATGAATTTTGTGGTTACACTATTTATCTCAGTACATACGGTTATAGTGAGATTGATATAATCTTGGCTTGAGAATACCTTCTGTGGTCTTTGAAACATGAAAGAAAGTGGCAAGTTGAGTGTGAATGCTTGTGTATAGGTAGTGGGGAGGACTAGAGACTGCTTTTCTTTGCTTCCTTTAATAAATGTGGGAGGTAATTAAACGGACAATATTAACCAGTAAAAATAATGATGTTTTAATAGTTATCTAAATGTCAGGAACTCTGGTTGCTGACATCCTGAGAAGGCAACAGATGACAGAAGTGACCTTTTGCTTAGAGTTGTTGTGATAAAAATTTAGCCAGATGTTGGGGCCCCAAGCAGACTCTAAGTGCCCTTCCCTCTGCATGTGCACGGCTCACATACAGCCAAACTGATCTTGGCTGAAAGATTAGAGAGTAGGAGAAAGTCAAACAGGTCTGGGGAAGCAGAAGCTGGCTTCTTCTCCAAGGGAATAAAATAAAGGACAAATGAGGAAGAGAAATTACACACTCAAATGGAATTTGTTCAAAATAAAGCACCTCCATCACCACAATCTAATTTTAGAACATTTTCATCACTCCCAAAAGAAAGACTGCACAAATTAGCATTCTGGACCCTCCAGCCTCAGGCAACTTCTTATCTACTTTCAGTCTCTATAGATTTGTGTATTCTGGACATTTCAAATACATGGAATCATGCATAATGTGGTCTTTTGTGACTGGCTTCTTTCACTTAACATAATGTTTTCAAGGTTCATCCATGTGGTAGCATGTACTGGTACTTTGCAATTCTGTGAATATATTAAAAACTGTTGAGTTACACACTGTGAACTAGTAAATTTTGTGATGTGTGATTAAATGTAGTCCCTCATAGGGAATTGGTTAATATCTGCTCAAAAACAGCTTGAGGTGTTCTGGCTTCCTCATCTGAGGAAACCAGCAACTCCTCCTGAGAAAGTAGGAAGTCCTGAGTGTGGGATAATCAGTGAAATCTCCCTATCCAAATGCAATTATCAATTGGGCATGTGAAATGATAATCTCAAGAATTACCAGTTAAAAATAGTTAATAGAAGTTAAGTGTTTGTTGATCTTATGAGCAGAAAACATCCAGGCAAACCCCAGACAACTAAAAATAAATTAGGTACCCAACTACATTCAAACAGGAAGTTAAATCCCTGGTGAACCATTTTGTATTTATAAAACTATTAACTGCATTTGGGGAGATTACTGGATCCAAGACAAAGGTAACTTGAATAAGTGACCTTGTTTTTCTTTTCATCAATGATCCTATAGTCAATATAGAATGAAAAATTGGCAGCAGGGGATAAAGAGTATGGGATGAATATTTTCATTCATGTAAAAATTTGGCATTTGATCCAGTATTTTCTATCAGTAACTTACTTTGTTCTGTTTGCTTTATGCGAAAGTAAAACCCTGTGAAAGACAACCAACAAAAATGAAAAATAGCTATAACTGCATTGGGGACACTCTAAAAGAAATGTAAAAATGTTTGCAACTAAAATGTATAAATCAAAATTTAATAGTTAATTTAATGGGTTGGTTCTTATAGAACTTAAATGCCATGGTAAAATTATGAAACTATCAGAATTATTCCACTTAATATTTTCAATGACGTTTAAAAGTCTCTCATGATCCTGATGTTAATTTGATTTTATAAGCTGATATTTTTAATTCGGATTTTAACAGTGGAGATAATTCAATATTAAGATAAATGTCTCTATTTTTTTAAAGGCCTTTGAAAATTGGATTCTAACCCTAAAGCTAATGGTCATAAAAAATAAGTAATAGTATTAGAGCTCATAAAAATAGATGAAAGTGCTAAGCAAAATGTCAAAGATTATGAATTTGTCTGTGTTGTTTCATTCATTGTTATTTTCTCACATACATATAAAATGCAATCTAAGATGTTATGCTTTTTAAATTTCTAGTTTCTCACATAATCTCTTTTAAGATGTATAATCCTGTGTGCACATACTATTAGTGATATCATTTGAAAATTTAATTCCAAATATTTGGATTAAAAATAAATTAAAATTACTTAGTAAGGAGAGTATAAGCCAAGGATGAGGCCACAGACGCTTTATATCTTCTCCTCCATTTGAGTCTTTTTGCATTAAAAATTAGCATCTCTTCCAAATTCTGAACTTCAATGTAACAATTTTATGAGTGGGTCCCAAATTAAAAAAAAAAAAAGAAAGAAAAGAAAAATCATAAAAGAATTGTGTAGAGTGGAAATGACTTTTTTTGGGGGGGGGGGGGTTGTGCTTTGTTTTTTGCTTTTGTGGCCCTCATTATTATTATTTTGGTTTATTTTTCATTCAGTTAATCAGTGGTGAACACTGGCAGTCACTTGCTTGCCCTCCGTTTATGCTTCCCTGTGTTTCTCTTGTGCTTCATTCTGTATCTCAGATGAGTAAAAGATGTATATCAGGCTAAGAATTACCTTGTTATCCTAAGTTTTACCACATTGCCCAGGCCTGTGAGTTTTCATGTCTCATCTACCAAGATCACAGTGTAGGGCAAACACAAATGGTAAGTTTGGTATGGGAACTGTACCGGCTCATGGCATTACTTCCTGAAATTATAAATCTTTTTTATCAACTTCTAAGAGTGAATAAATATAAAAAATAGTTAATGATTATACATGTGTTTTATTGACAAATAAGAGCCTATACTCTCAGAAAACTGGTATGATAATAGCCACAAAGAATCTTTTAAATGATTTCATTTCCAATTGGAGTTTGTGTATTTCCCTTGCCAGTGAAAAAAGTTGAGTCAGTTTCACAGTTGAGTAGGGTAAAAATAAATAAATAAATAAACAGAAAACAAAAAGCATTGGTAATTTTAAAAGTTAAACAATTTCTTCTTTGTTTTCATCTCCCTCAATAAACAGAGACAGTGGGAAAAAAGTTATCAAGTCCTTACCAGTTATCAAAAAACTGTAAATGGCTACAAGCTCAACATTTTATCCTAACAAACATGAGGTCCATGCAGAAAATAAATAAAATCATCCATTATGAATTAATCATGGGCAGGCACAAGAGATCTCTTGCCTCTGTACCCATTCCTTATGCAACTTAATTATAGGTAACTGATAATATCCTCTGTCCTCTTGCTTTCTACTCCATTGTGATGAAGGAGAACCTACCATAAATAAATAAATAAATACATACATACATACATACATACATACATAAATACAATAAAAGCAAAACACCTCATTGGATACTTTCTGAATCAATGAGAGCTCTTTTTTTTCTTTATTAGAAAAGTTGTGTGTTTAAAAAACAATCATGCATAAAATACAGGATTTGCATATACCACTCTATTATAAATACCTTGTATTGGTCTGGAACACTTGTTACAATTGTGATAGCCCATTTTTATAATTGGGCTATTAACTATAATCCATGTTTTAATGTAGGGTTCACTGTGTAGTGTAGTTCCATGGATTTGTTAAAATTTTTATTCTATTACCATATGTACAATATTGAATTTCCCCTTTTAATCCTATTCAGATACACAGATCAGTGCTGTTAATTATATTAACAATGTGCTACTATCAACACCATCAGTTACCATAAAAATTTCTGTTACTACAAATAGAAGTCTTTTAAGCCTTAACTTCCCATTCCCTATCCCCACACCAGCCCCTTATAAGCTTTCTTCTAGAATCTGACACTAAGTTTGCTTACTCTATTTCAAATCACTGAGATGACACAATCTTTGCCCTTTTGTGTCTGGCTTATTTCATTCGACATGATCTTCAAAGTTCATCCATGTTTTTGCATGTATTGGGACTTCATTCCATTTTGTGGCTGAATAACATTTCCTTGTATGTATATACCATATTTTGTTTATCCATTCTTCAGTTGATGGACGCTGGGGTTGCTTACATCTTTTGGCAATTGTGAATAGTGCCACCATGAACACTGGAATGCAAATATCTATTTGAGTCCTTGTTTTCAATTATTTTCAGTACATACCTAGCAGTGGGATTGCTGGGTTATATGGTTTTTACATGCTTAGCTTTTTGATGAACCTCCAAACTGTCTTCCACAGTGGCTGTAACATTTTACATTGCCACCAGCAATGAATGAGTGCTCTTATTTTCTGCATTCTCTCCAACACTTGAAATTTTCTTTTTTTTTTTTATAGCATTCATTCTAATGGGTGTGAAATAGTACCTCATTGTGATTTCAACTTGCATTTTTCTAACTAATGATGTTGAGCATCATTTCATCTGTTTTATGACTATTTGTATGCCTCCTTTGGAGAAATGTAATTTCAAGTGTTTTGCCCATTTTTGAATTGGATTGTTTGTATTTTTGTTGTAAGGTTAAAGGCTTTCTTTGTATATTCTGGATATTAAACCTTTATTGGATATGAGGTTTTCAAATACTTTCTTCCATTGTGTAGGTTGTCATTTTACGTTTATGAAAAATTCCATTGAAGACCAAAAGTTTTTAATTTTGATGAATTCCCATTTTTCTATTTTTTCTTTTGTTGCTTGTGCTTTGGGTATAAAATCTAAGCAATCTATGCCTAACACAAGGTCCTGAAGATGCTTCATGTTTTGGTTTGCTAAAGCAACTGGAAAGCAATATACAAGAAATGGATTGGCTTTTATAATAGGGGTTTAATTGTTCCCAAATTTACAGTTCTAGGGTTATAAAAATGTCCAAATTAAGCATCAGGGGAAGATACCTTCTCTCAGGAAAGGCTGATGGCATCCGGGGTTTCTTTGTCACATGGGAAAGCTCATGGTGACATCTGCTGGTCTTTCCTCTCCTGGGTTCTGGTATCAAAATGGCCTCTCAGTTTCTGTGGGTCCTTCTTGCTTCTTCTAGGATGTTTTCTTTTTCCCTTAGCTTCTCTAAGCTCTCTCCAAAATGTCTCTGCCTTTTAACCTCTCATAGAGGACTCCAGCAAGGGAATTAAGATCCACCTTGAATGTGTGGGGTCACTTCTCCATGGGAACAACCTCATGAAAAAGTTCCACCCCCAGTAGGTCTACCCCACAAAAGTGGATTAAAGGAACATGGCATTTTCTCCCTATGTTTGCTTATAGGAGTTTGATAGTTCTCATTTGTATATTTAAGTCTTTGAAATATTTTGAGTTGATTTTTGTATGAAGTGTGACGATGTGGGCCTCTTTTTTTTCAAATTGCAATCCAGTTTTCCCAGTACTATTTGTTGAAAAGACTATTACTTCCCAGTTGAGTGGTCTTTACACCCTTGTCATAAATCAGTTGGCCATAATTTGAGGGTTGATTTCTGAGCTTTCAATTCAATTCCATTGGTCAATAGGTCTGTTCTTGTCCCAGGATGATAACATTTTGATTCCTGTGGCTTTGTACTAAGTTTTAAGACCAGGAAGTGTGAGTCTTCCAGCTTCACTCTTCTTTTAAAAGATGGCTTTAGCTATTCAGGGTGCTATACCCTTCCATATAAATTTGGTGATTGGCTTTTCAATTTCTGCAAAGAAGTTTGATGGAATTTTGACTGCTGTTGCACTAAATCTATAAAGTGCTTTGGGTAGGATTGACATCTTAATGACATAGTCTTTCAATCCATGAACACAGAGTGTCCTTCCATTTATGTAGGTCTTTGATTTCTTTTAGCAGTGTTTTGTAGTTTTCTTTGTAGAAGTCCTTTATGTCTGTGATGGTTAGGTTCATGTGTCAACTTGGCCAGGTGACGGTACCCAGCTGTCTGGTCAAGCAAGCCCTGGCCTAACCATTGCTTTGAGGATGTCTGTGGCTGGTTAATAAACCAACAGTCTGGTTTATTAAATCATCAGTCAGTTGGCTGCAGCTGTGACTGATGATGTCATTGAAGGGTCTGTCTTCCACAATAAGAGAATGCAGTCAGCTGGATTTAATCCTATCAGTTGAAGACTTTTTAAGCAAGGTAGATAGAGGACCTTCACTTCTTCTTTGGCTGACCAGCGAAGTGTTTCCTGAGGAGTTCTTTGAAGTTGCCAGATCATTTCCTGAGGAGTTCATTGAACATCTTCATTGAAGTTGCCAGTTTGCTGCCTGCCCTTTGGAATTTGGACTCATGCATACCCATGGTTGTGTGAGACACTTTTATAAATCTTGTATTTATAGATATCTCTCATTGATTCTGTTTCCCTAGAGAACCCTAACTAATGCAACATCCTTGGTTAGATTTATTCCGAGAAATTTGATTCCTTTAGTTGCTGTGGTGAACAGATTATTTTTCTTAATTTCTTCTTCTAAGAGTTTTTTGCATGTATATATCAACACTACTGATATTTGTGTTTGATCTTTTCCCTGCCACTTTTCTGAATTCATTTATTAGCTCCAGGAATTTGTTGAGAATTTTCTGTTTATATATTCATGTTATCTGCAAATAGGGAAAGTGTTAATTCCTCTTTTCCAATTTGGATGTCTTTTATTTATTTTTTTGCCTAATTGTTCCAGTACAATGTACTTTCTACTTCCAGTACAATGCTGAATAGCAGTTGTGACAATGGGCATCCTTGTCGTAGAGAGAAAGCTTTCAGTCATTCACCAATAAGTAGACTGTTGGCTGTGGGCTGTTCAAATATGCCTTTTTTTGTGTTGAGGCATTTTCCTTCTATGACTAGTATTCCAAGTCCTTTTTTCAAGAAGAGGGGTTTGATTTTGTCAAATGCCATTAAAGTATCAATTAAGATGATATGTGGTTTTTTTGTTTTGCTTTGTTTTTTTTACATTGTGTTAATGTGGTGGATTACATTAATTTCTTTCGTTATGTTGAACTAATCTTCCCTACCAGGGATAAATCCCACTTAATCATGGTGTATAATTCTTTTAATATGCTGTTGGATCCAGTTTGCTACTATTTTGATGAGAATTTTACATCTATATTCATAAGAGATATTGGTCTGTAGTTTTATTTGCCTGTGGTATTTTTATCTAGCTTTGGTCTGAGTATTATGTTAGCCTCATAGAATAAATTATGGAGTATTCCCTCTTCTTCAAGTTTTTTGGATGAGTTTAAGCAGAATTGGAGTTATGTCTTCCCCAAAAGTTTGGTGGGATTCTTCTGTGAAGCCATCTGGTCCTGGGCTTTGCTTTTTTGGGAGAGTTTTGATTACTGACTGAATCTCTTTGCTAGTAAGTGGATTGTTGAGATCTTCTATTCCTTCTTGAGTCAAGGTAAGTATTCTGTGTTTCTAAGAATTTGTTCTTTTCATCTAGGTTATCTAATTTATTGGTATACATTTGTTTGTCTTGCACAGTAGTGTCTTCTTGTAGCCCTTTTTATATCAGCCTGGTCAGTAGTAATACCCCTCTGTTCATTGCTGATTTTCATTATTTGCATCCTCTTTCTATTCTTTTCTTTTCATTCTAACTAAAGGTTTGTCAATTTCATTGATCTTTTCAAAGAACAAACTTTTGGTTTTGTTTATCTCCTTAATTTTTTTTCTACCCTCATTATCTCTGCTCTAATTTTTTCTTTGCTAGTTCCTTCCTTCTGCTCACTTTGGATTTAATTTGCTCTTTTTTCTAGTTCTTCCTGTTTTGAGGTTAGGTCTCTGTTCTGAAAATTTTCCTCTTTTTAATGTAGGCAAGTCAGAGCTACAAACATCTCTCTCAGCAATGTCTTTGTTGCATTTCACAAGTTTTCATATATTGTGTTTCCATTTTCATTCACTTCAAAATATTTCCTAATTCCCCTTATGATTTCCTCTTTAACCCATTGGTTGTTTAAGAGAATGTTTAATTTCTACACATTTGTGAGTTTTCCATTTCTCCCTCTGTTACTGATTTCTAGCTTCATTCTATTGTGATCAGAGAATATACACTTTATGATGTCAATATTTTTGAATTTATTGATACTTGTTTTTGACTTACCACATGGTTTATCCTGGAGAATGATCCATATGCACTCCAGAAGAATGTGTATTCTGTTTTTGGGGGGGGGAAGTGTTCTATACATGTCTTTAAGGTTGAGTTGTTCTAGAGAATTGCTCATATCTTGTATTTCTTTATTGACCTGACTAGATGCTCTCCTTTATATAGTTTAATCTATTTACATTTAAAGTCACTACTGATAATGGCAGGACAATATTCTGCTGTTTTGTGATTTAGCCTTTGAGTATCCTATAATTTTTTTTTTTTTTTTTGGTAACATATTGAGTGTTGTCTCTTTTCTATCTGTATATATTTTTAATCTATTTTCCTTGTGGTTACCATGGGATTAAAATCTAACATTCCAATATATAACAATCATATTGTTTGATAACCAATAATTCCAATAGCGTACACCTACACATTTCATATACCCAGTATCCACCCACCCCACTTTTTTTACTTGTTACCACTTATATATTTGTAAATTGTATGTACAAAACCACAGATCTATTATTACTTTCTATGCATTTACATTTATCACCTGTAGGAAGTAAGAAGAACAATACACTGCAATTATAGAGGCATTTATAATTATCTAAATGGTTATCTTTATCATAGGTATTTATTTCTTTATACCACTTTGAATCACTCTCTAATGTCCTTTTTATCAGTATGAAGAAGTCCCTTTAACATTCCTTGTAGGGATGGTCTATCAGTGATGAACTCCCTTTTGTTTACCTGGGAATGTCTTAATCTACCCCTAATTTGGGGGAGAAAGTCTCATTGGGTATAAAATTCTTGGCTGTCAATTGTTTTCTTTCAGCACTTGAAGTATTTCAATCCACTGCCTTCTTGCCTCCATGGCTTCTGATGAGAAATCAACAATTTAATTGGGACTTCCTTGTATATAGCAAGTTGCTTTTCTCTTGCAGCTTTTGGAACTCTCTCCTGTCCTTTGCATTTGATGGTGTGATCAGTATAGGATGGGGTGTATTTTTCTTCATGTTTATCCTGTTTGGTGTACTTAGGGTTTTTTTGGATGCGCATATTCAGTCTTTTGCTAAGTTTGGGAAGTTGTCTCTCATTATTTCTCTGAATATCCTTTGGCCCCTTTTTGTCTTTCTTCTCCTTCTGTAACTCCCACAATACATATTTTGGTATGCTTGATGGTGCCCCAGAGGTTCCTTAGGCTATTTACACTTTTTATAATCTTTTTTTTTTTCCTTCTGCTCCTCATTCTGACTCATTTCAAGTGTATTGGCTTTGAGTTCACTGATTCTTTCTTCTGCTAGACCCAATATGTTCTTGAAACCCTCCTGGCTTTTGACATTTCAGTTATTTTTATCTTCACCTCCAATAGTTCTGTTTGGTTCCTTTTTTAAATTTCTGTCTCTTTACTGAGATTTTCACATTGTTCAATTATTGTTTTCTTGATATCTTTTAGTTCTTTGTATGTATTTTCCTTCATATTAAGCATTTTCAAGATTACTTTTTAATGGTTTTGTTTGGTATGTCCACATTCTCCTCTTATTCATTGGTGTTTTCTGTGTATTTATCTTCTTCTTTTGGATGGGCCATCATTTCCTGTTTCTTTGCTTGTACTCTTTTGTTGCACACTGTAAATTTAAATATTTTTAAATGTTAACTCTGGGTTTCATTCCCTGGAGTAAACCTATTTTCAGAATAGGTTTTATTTCCTATTGTGTTTCTTGATTTTGTAACCAGCTGGTTATAAAACAGAGATTTTCTTGACATTTTCTTGAGTATCAGCCCTCCTATCAAGAAAGTCTGCCCAAAGTAAATGCAGTGTGCAGGGTTCTCTCTGCCTTTCTATACCTTTGTCTTGCCCTGGCTTTTGCTTGTTAGTTGTTTTGGAGTTCCCTTGTTTATAGGAGTTTGCTTGTACCACCTTTTTCCTAGGAGACAGATCTCCCTCTCCTTGATGTTTGAAGGCAGAAAACTTTTGTCCCTGACTGCCCACCTCTATAGTTTCTTACACTCCTTTCATTGTCTCAAGCTGTTTTGCATGAAGGACAAATTCTGGGAGGAAAGGCACCATGGAAAGGACTTTCCCAAATCTTCCCCAGCTTAAAGAGGGTCAGGGACCCATAAATGGGCACAGATGGGCTCCACAGTGCCCTGAAGGAAAGAATCAGGTAGAATGCCAAGAGCTTCTCTGACAGCTCCCCATAGCTGAGCTTTCCTGACCTTCCCAGTAAATGCAGCCCTTCAACTAACTGCCCCCTTAACCCTGAGACGTGCAGCATCCTTAGGTCTCTATCACCACCACCCACCCCCCTCCTAGAGTGGTTTGAAAACAATGGCTGCCCTCAAAGCTTCCACCCCCCATGATCCAAAGTTGCTAACCAAATGTCATGATCAGTGATTAGCCATGCCTACCCCTGGTCTTAGGGTTTTTATGTTCCTTTTTGTCACCAGTGAGCTAGCCAGGGGCTGAACCCCACAGTTGCCTGCCACATACAAGAGAGCAGTTTACTGTTCTTTACAGCAATTTATCAGCATCTTCCTCCTGTTCTTCCTTTGTTGTTGTACAGTGCTCTTTCTGGCCTCTGGAGTTTCAAAATGGTTGTTTCAGCAGACAGTTCTGACTATTTAGTAGTTACCCTGGTGGAAGCACTGAGTCTTGGAGCTCCCTGTTCTGCCGTCTTCCCACAATCCCTCAGCAATTAATGCTCTTAGCAACACATTCTGCTACATAACCAGGGCACAAAACAAAACAAACAAAAACTTACATGCATATATGTCACACTTTAAAGTCTTTGTAAGGATGAGAGGCCTAGTGGGCAGGCAGCCATCTTGGATTATTAGGTGGGCATTAGACTGACAAAACAAAATATTGTTACTGGTTGAGGCAAAAGCCAGTCCATGAAGCTGGAAGTGGAAAGTACAATATGCTATTCTGTATCTCTGCCACATCTCTTCCAGGAACAAATAAGAATATAGCAAGGCACAAACATATACATACACAAACCAAGGATGTGCTTCATCTTTCCAGCAAAAGTAGTGTCTTCATGTGTACCTCCCTTATAAAATAAATGCCTGAGGGGTTGGTTCCAAGCTTACTACTTCAAGGTAAAAAGCTGGCATCAGGGCATCTGCTATGTTGTACAATTTGTGCCAGTTTGGATGTACTATGTCCTCCAAAACCATTATCTTTGATACAATCTTGTGGGGGCAGACATATTCATGTTGATTAGATTGGAATTCTTTGAGTGTTTCCTTGGAGATGTAACTCAATCAACTGTGAATGAAATGTTTAATCGGATAATTTCCATGGAGGTGTTACCCCACCCATTCAGGGTGGGTGTTATTTGGACACTGGAGTTGTATAAAGGAGTTCACAGACAAGGACCTCAGAGCAACTGGGAGTGACATTTTGAAGAGGATATGCAGCTAAGAGAGGACAAAAATGCCCCAAGAGCAACATCTTGGAGAATGCCATTTTGAAACGCAACATGGGAGCAAGCAGAGGCCAGTCACATTCCTTCCCAGCTAACAGAGGTTTTCCTGCTGCCAATGGCCTTTCTCCAGTGAAGGTACCCTTTGTTGATGCCTTACCTTGGACACTTTATGGACTTAATATTGTAACTTTGTAACCAAATAACCCCCCTTTATAAAAGCCAATCCATTTCTGGTATTTTGCTTACCAGCAGCATTAGGAAACTGGAACACAATTACATAAATAACTTCCTATAATGAGAATTCTTGAAAACTGATGGTTTCCTCATTGTACACTTATTGGAGTGGTAACACAATGACAATGTCTACCAACTTTGTTAAGGTTTGTCATATAAAGTCAGATTGCTGCAGAAAACTTCAAATATTTTACACTAATTGTCTATGACAATATCTCTTTCAAGACATACCAACTGTGGTGGTTTGAAGCTGTTATATATCCTTGAAAAGGTCATGTTCTTTTAATCAGTTCCTGTGGGTGTAGACCTATTGCAGGTGGGAATCTTTGGTTAGTTATTTCAGTTGAAATGTGACCCATCCCATTCAAGGTGGGTAGGTCTTAATCCTTTTCTGGAGTCTTTTATGAGAGGATAAAAGACAGGGGAAAAAAAACAAACAAACACACAAAAAAAAAACAAAGACCTCAGAAAAGTCCCAGAGAAGTTAAGAGAAGACCCACAGAAGGTCAGAGAAGAAGCCACTGGACTCAGAAGCTGAAAGCAATGAAACCCAGGAGCAAAGGACCAGCAGATGCTGGCCATGTGACTTCCCATGTGACAGAGGTGTCCCGGGAGCCAGCAGCCTGTCTTCAGAGTCCAGGTATCATCCTGTTGATGCCTTGAGTTGGACATTTTCACAGCCTAAGAACTGTAAATTGTAAGTTAATAAATCACCATTATTGGAGCCAACCCATTTCTGTTATATCGCATTTTGGCAGCTGTAGCGAACGCAAACAGCAACCTTCATTTGTCATTGCTATGGTTTTCATTTTTATCAGTCTTAATGTGAAAATTATACTTTTTGTTTTTGCATGAACTTCTTTGATTACTATTTTTTAAATTATATTTTTCAGTCATATATTTTCCTTTTGTGAATTGTGTGTTCATTGCAGTTGGCCATTTAATCTCTCTCTTTCTCTACTTATATTTTGGTGAAATATTTTATCATGTTGCCTGTCATATAGAGCTTTTGTGTTTTACTTATTTCAGTATAAAAATTTGACAATTCATCTTCCATACATATTTTACATGTCTTCTTGAGAGTTTTGTATCATTTTAAATTTTATTCATGATAAATTTTAGTTATTTAGTAATACATTCCTTTGTTACATAGTGTTAGTATTTCAAAATTTTCCTTTCAATTATTTTTCTTTCTTTCAATGTTTAAGAAGTTTGCCATAACCAGAAATCAAAAATACATACATTTATTTGTGGATTTTTGAAGGTTTCATCTTTTATGTTTATCTTCAAACCATATGAAAATTAATTTGGTGTGAGCTACAACTGATTTCATTCCCACATAGTTTACAAATTAACCAATTTTCTTAGAAAATTTAGTGCTCATGACCTTTTCTCACCAATCATGTATTTCTTCTGCACTGTAAAATGAACAAATGCTCACCAATTCCATATTCAGTTTTTAGTCACACAGGGAGTTTGCCCTTCCCTGCCTTCTTCTATGCATTTTTGTTGCATGTTACTAGTTCTGATCAATGAAATGTAGGAAATAGAGATATCTATCTAGATAGACAAAAGATAAATAGGAGAGAGAGAAAGAAATACACATGTTCATATTCCTAAAATCTGCCAGAAGATACCTGGTTCCCTTTCTTTATTGACTCACCAGATGGAGGAGATCCAGCAGAGAACTTTGAGGAATTAGTAGTCATTGAGGAAGTCCAAATCCTTTTGTCACTACTTAGGAAAAAGACCCTAGAGCAGCCCTGTTCCACAGACATTTATTAATGCAAGCTCCAGTGTAATTTTAAATATTTAGTAGCCACATACAAAAGTAAAAGAAACAGGTGAAATGATTTTAACAATTTATCATATTTAACTGAATACATGCACAGTATTATCACTTTAATGCATTATCAGTACAAAAGATGCTGAGATATCTTTGCAGGTTTTTTTTTTTTTTCATACCAACTTTTCAAATTCCATTTTGGACTAGAAGCATTTCAAATACTGAGAAGCCACATGTAGCAAATACTACCATATTGGACAACTGAGGTCAAAAGAGCTCCCGGATGATATTGACCTGTGACACAAAAGAGAAGTAAATTCCTCTGGTTTTAAACCACTGAGACACTGAGTTTCTTTGTTGTAGCAGCCAGCATTAATTACACATGAGAGGACAGGTTATCCTTCTAATGCTTTCCAACTCACTGCTTGTGCTTTAAGAATTAAAGGTGCTTTTCCCCCTTTGTTCTAGATTCAAAACCTCCTCCTCTTTTTAGTCAGTCCATACAACTTTTCTTTCCCCACCTATGGCTCTAACCTTTCCTCTTCACTGGACCAATTTTGCCTAAGAGAGAAAAAAGTGACTCTGCAAGAGTGCATTTAGAAATCCTTGATTATCACTGATCAGAAAGTTTCTCAAATCACTGTTTTTATTGAAGTGAGACAGGAAGGGAAAAAGATGAGACTTCCAAATCCCATGAGAAATAATGAAGTGTGTGTTGGGGGGATGGGGGGTGTAGTTATAGTTTTAATATCACTCTGTCATATTTTATACAATACGATTTATTTCTGGGTCATCTCATCTCTTCCACCTCCATCCTTTGACAACATCAGGCAGATTTAGCCATTTTAACTTTATTAAATGTTACTATCTGATAGAGCCATGACATATCCTGGCTTTTTGTGCATCATTCTCTTGGATGCACTCACCAGGATCTCGTCTAATCCAGGATTAACACCTCATCTCCTTGAATGTAGCAGCTGGTCATCTTTGGTACAAGTCACATCACATATATTATTTAATTATTTTTCCCTTCATTCTCCATTCATCCCCCTCCATCTGAAGGCTCACTTTCTCATATACTTATTATTTGGCTCTACATTTGGATATATCCTTGAAAAGTGGGTAGGGTGGCTTTCAATACTGCTTTTGACTCATTTAAAGGTTATTGTGCTATGAATCACATTTTATTTCTCAACAATGTAGTTTTTAAGATCTCTCCATGTAGTACTTGTTATTTGAAATGAAATTTGGAATCAGTTGACCAAATAAGTTAAAATATCCAATTGGTGCTTTAATTACCATTGTATTAAATGTATAAATTTATTCATGTTGTCTTGTACCATGTCAGTAAGACTTTATAATTTCCTTCATATGTGCTAGGAATTTATATTATTGTTGTGTTTTAAAAAGCTGATTTTCACTTATACTTTATAAATTGTAATTATGAATGTAAAAGAAAACTAATTTGTTTCTACATATTTTACTTACTTGTTAGGTATATTTTCTGTCTTTGCCTCTACAGTATAATCTCCATGGGGATTCTTGGCTGCTTTGTTTAATATCTAGAAGATGGCCTATTGTTGACTATATATTAGTTAAGTTGATATTCCTTATACTGTGCTACATACTTGAGGTACAACAGCGAAAAAAGAACTATTCCCAAACTTAAGAACTTCATAATGCAGGAGGGAGTAGTGCCGACAAGTAGCGGTAATTACATTGTGTTGCTCACTACAACAGAGTAATTATGGTGAAATTAACTCGCATAAAGGTAGGTGACACTAATGGGTTCTTAGAAATGTTTCTGGAAAATGTGATGGCAAATGGAAACTTGAAAGTTAACTAAGAGTAGTCAGATAATGAAGGGTAGGGAAGGGAACAAAGGGTGCTACAGAAAGTGGAAACAGCACATGCAAAGTTTGGAGGCAAGAGCGAGTATGTACTTCCAGAGAAAATATTTTATGTTCCGCCAAATCTCTTACATCATCTGGTTGTGTTTGTTTGTTTTTGTTTGTTTTGTTTTGTTTTTGGTGTTTAACTTTTGCCTTCTATGTATACTCAGTATTGTTTTTCCCTAGATGTGCTTCCTCTTTCTTTTAAATTCAATAGTATTTTATAGCCCCCGTCTTTGTTTTCTCCTAATTTTTCGTCTTCTGAGTGAGAAGAGGTCTGCAAATATCATTGTTTGCATGTAAAATAGAGCAGCTTAATTCATTTTTGTTCCCATCACAGTACCACTAATTTTTAAATATCCTTCTCTTATATAATTAAATCAATTAATTTAATTGAAATACTTCATCCTTCTTCAAAACTCTGATTTTTTTTTTTAGCCATTACAGTAGGGTGGGTCTAATGGTCCAAGAAAGAAATATTATTAGCAAGAAGGATATATCTATGATAATGCCCAAGCCAAAAACATTGCCTGAAATGCCAAATGCCCACAGGAAGCACTTGCTGATCATATATCACCAAGTGTGCATTGACAAATTTAGCCATTTCGGACCAAAGATGTGCTGCATTGTTGAAAATTGTATTCCTTGATTATTGTAGATGTTCAAAAAGAGGAAATAATGGGGATGGGGATAATCATATCAATTGAAATAATTTTGAATTATTTAGAAAGTCTTTCTTAATTCCTTTCAGTGAAAGTGTGTTCATGTCTTCTCATTGAACTTGTGGGTATGCGGTGGGGCAGTGTATATTGAGATCTTCTTTCTTTCTGGCTGTGCATGATCCATTCTTCTTCATGAATCCATTGAGTAATAAAATTTTGGGGGGATTTAGCAACCATTGATTAGGATTTGACCATTGTAAAGCTGATGAAACTTTGCCTGTCTCCTTTGTTAGTTTGTTTGTTTGAATTCTAAAGGGAAGGTAGGAGATGAGGAATCCAGGCTCCCTTTCAGCCACTAAAATCTAGAAGAGCACTGATTTTCAAAATCAATGCTAAGGCACAACTGTATACCCTGGTTCTAAAGCATGAAACACAGCATTTCACTCTTCATTAAGTTGACACATAAAAGAATGAATGATTTCAAGGTCAAAGTGAATATGAGAGAGAACAAGGTTTGTTTTGCATAGGGAATGGGAGAAGGAGAAGTAAATCTGCCTAGATGTCAGTCCATTTCCTACAATAATGGCAGGGTTTCATGAAGAAAAATTATCTCTATCTTATTATTTGTAAGGAATCTGCAACTAAATGGAGCTAATGATTTAGAACAGGACCTTCAAACTGGAGTAAACCTACTCTCATCAGTACCAAGATTTCAGAGGGGTATTCTGACTCAAATAGTTTCAGGGAATTTCTCAACTTCCATTTACACATTTTTATTAAATTGGTCTGCTTTAGACCCCTCTCTTTTTTCAAAAGGCAGTTTTATTGAGGTAAATTCACATACCATATAATCCATCTAAATTGTACAATCAGTGCCTTCTAGTATATTCACAGAGTTGTGCTTTCACCACAATCAGTTCTAGAACATTTTCACCCACAAGAGGGTTCACTACATTATACAGTCCCTTGTTGCATTCTCTGGCTTTCCTTCTAGTGACATACACAATCCTAAACTTTCCCTTTCACCCACATATCATTGCTGTTAATTATACTCACTATAATGTGTTACCATCATCTCTATCCATTTCTAAACATTTAAAATCAACCTTATTATACATTCTGCACAAATTAAGATCCCTCTTGATCCCTCTTTATCTCCTTTTCACTCTCCTTTCAAAATTGTCTGTTCACACTTAACAAGAGAAATGCAGAGCTCACAAGTATCTTACAGTATAATGCATTGCTTTGGAGTTTAAAAAAAATCTCTTCTATATCTAACAAATGAACAATTCAAAAATATTTCTGTCAGGGTTGAAAAAGTGAAGGATGTTAAAAACTGAATGATATACTCTTTTGCAAACCAATTGGTCTTCATTTCTTTTAACAAGATGTATGAAGACTTAATTGAGTTTTCAGCTGGCAGATGTTTAAAAATAATTTTTGATCATAAATTACCATGTGATTTTTTTGTATATAACTTTGGAGCAGTTCAAATAGCTTCATTGCATTGTTACAAAAAATCCTTCCATTTTCATGTATTTAAATGAAAAATTCTTCTCAGCACTTATATTTATGAAAAATAAAAAAGGAGTAGAAATGGTGTTAAATAGCGTCTTTTCAAGCAATAAGTACTATTCATAAGTAGATATAAAAATTAATCTGAAAAGAAAAAACTCAGATCTTTCATCTTTTTAGTAGATGCCTTACTAATCCAGAAGAGACATTTAAAACTTATCATCATAGGATATTTTTTAAATGTATACAATTTAGGTACATACTTTTGGTTCAGAAAAGTATGATGGTGTGATCAATAAAAGACACTTAAGCATAAATATATATTTCATGATGACAAAATTCTGTGGAAGAAGTGATATGGAAATAAAAGGGGGGAATAATAAGATACATAAAATTCCTGGCTCTTCAAGAGGCTCTTGTTCATATATGTCTTTGAATGGATGCTAGTGAGTATCAAAAATCTGTTATATTTTCATCCTGGTGGATGCATTTTAAATGGTGATATACAGTTTTGTTTTTGTGCTAATATTTACAATTTGTCAGATATTAGAGCATTAACATCTATTTAAGTTATGACAAAACTATCACATGTCAAGGTAAAAATATACAAAGGAATATATGAACTTTAAAAGTGTTTTAAATGGTTAATTGAGCAAAACAAAACATGGTGACAGCCAGTGCTCTGCAAGACACTAGTAGTACCAAATCAGGAAAGAGCAGCTTAAAAGAGAAAATGAATCAAGGATATCAGCACATACAGAACAGCAACAGAAATATTGACAATGAGAAAAGAGATTTTAATGTAGAAGAAGTAGGAGAGAGATGACTAGTAGAACTCATAGTTCCACTAATATAAGAAGAATTGTGTGGCAGTGAGACAGAGTGAATCAGGATTAAGATTTAGAGCTGGAGTTGGGGTTAGTTCCAGTTTTACTATATGTTAGCTGCCTAGCTCTGGGCTAATCACTAAAAATTTCTGAGGTTCAGTTTTTTCAAATGTAAAATGGGGATTCTCTGTTTACTATTTATTAAAGACAATATGGTAATACGTATCACTCACCACCTATTAGACAATGAATATTAATTGAATTAATGAACATTCAATAAGTATGAATGTAGTATGCTTTTTGTTGTTTCCTATTGGAGGTACGTAATCTTTTTTGTTAGTGCCCCAATTAAAAAATCTTAATTAGGAATTGTTTGTAGTAGCAATCACAATCCTATTTGGACTCACTAACCATCTGGTCATTGGATTAATGCCCAGAAAAAAGATGGCATATTCATGATTTCATATACATGAAAACCTTCTCTTTGGGTAGAAAGAGAAATACACTGATAATGCCTTGAATTCAGGAAGGTATATTATTAGATGTGCTTAAATATAAATGCTTAAATTATGAATTTTTGCACAAAATATAAAATATTTAAGGTGTATCAATCTGACATTTGATTGGCCATAAAGGATCTTTATTCATTTGCCCATTAATAATTCTAGTTAGCCAATGACAGAATGAAATACCAAACCTGAATTTTTGCCAGAATGATAATATTGAAGGAGATCAGATGTTATTTTAGGAGTTCAAAATACTAAAGATTATTGAAACATTTTAAGGTGTTGCTTGGCAACTGAGAACATGACTAATCAAACTTCTGAGATATACAAGTATATCATTAGTAAAAAATTACACTACCTGTTGCACACCCAAGACAACTGTAGTTTGACTTGGTAGAAAAGCACCTTTACAACTGTTAGCAGATACCGTTTAACAATAGTGATTTTTCATTGCAATAAATAATTTTGTTATGTAAAATATTGTTGTTTCTTCTGCTGCATTCACATCAATTAAACAAAGAGAAAATAGTATTCATTATCATTCTCCAATACTTGGGAATATTTAATTATGTTTATAGAACCATTTCAAAAAATAAGCCTTTTTAGCCTTTAAATTTTTGGAATGTTATTATCACAAGTAATGCTTTTCTATATCAAAATGCAGTAAGTAAATTTGGAAATTATCTCTGGGCCTCAAAGAGCATTTTCTTCTGAGAGGCTTTGACTGAACCTTATACTAATAAAACAAGTGATCTTTTTAGTTGCTCAAGGTCATTTTCTATAGTGAACTCTAGACGTGTTAAAGGAAAGCAATCTTTTAGGCTGACAATTGGAGACATTATTAGGCCTCTTTAAGCGAAAGTTAAAGATAGACAATTATGTGTTCATTAGCTAATCAAATATATGCCTTATTTCTTTTCTTTCTATTTTTATGAGAAAAAGTTTCTTTTTTATTGACAAATATGGCAGTTTACCAATAATGATAAATATTGGTTTAAATATTTTTTGTATATGCTCTAACAAATTCAGCTTATAACATTAAGGGATTAAATATAAAACATGCTCAAAAAGTTCATGTCATACCACAAGAGACAAGAAAACAGTGCTTTGCTCACTTCTTTCTTCTTCAAATGACACAAACATAATACCTTGAGGAAGTCTTTCAATAATGTGGCACAAATTTTGTTGGGTTTAAATGTGGAAATAGATTTTTATAATAGTTTTTAATAGCTCCAAAAGCAATACTGGTATCTTCAGTAGTTATTACCCTTTATATAGCCAGTTCTCACCATCTTTTCACAACAAGGGAATTTAATTTCTTTCAAGTTATTTTTTCCCTAACAGTTGTCTGTACATATTGACTTACCTTATAGTAACAAAACTTTCAATAACTTTTAAAATCGGGTATTTAAAGCAAACATTGATAATTAATATTAAGTGATATGTTAATGATTAATGGTGCAAAAGTTAAATTCTGTGGTGGTTTATGTATATACAAAGGCTATTGGTGTTTTATTAGTACACCATAAACACTCAAATATTAAACAATGTAGCCAAACTATTATGAAAACTATTAATAGTGTACTATTAGTAGTTAGATGCTCTTAATGTTTATTTTTATTAAAAATGAGTGGCACAATGGAGTCGAGAAGTCACTTTGGTGGGTATTCTTATGCACTATATTGGTAACCCATTTTAGGTTTTAATATTTTGGAATAGCTAGAAGTAAATACCTGAAACTACCAAACTCCAACCCAGTAGCCTTAACTCTTGAGACACTTGTATAACAATGTAGCTTACAAGGGGTGACAGTGTGATTGTGAAAACCTTTGTGGATCACACTCCCTTTATTCAGTGTATTGATGGAAAAGTAGAAAAATGGGGACAAAAACTAAATGAAAAATAGGGTGGGGGAGTGTTTAGGATGTTCTTTAATTTTTTATTCTTTTTTTCACCTTCCCTGGTACAGGGAAAATGTTCAAAAAATAGATTGTGGTGATGAATGCACAACTATATGATGATACAGTGAACAACTGATTGTACACTTTGAATAAAAATAAAAAACAGCACCTAGACATAAGTAAGAAACAAACAAAAAAAGAAATGAGCAGCACATGGCATCAAATTATAATAGTTGTAAGTTTCCATATAAGCAAACCTAATTGATTTAGAAATTTCTCGTAGATACAGTCAGTATGGAAATGGATAAGTTAATATGCTGGGCAAGCTATGAAGTTCATAATTAGTTTTTCAATCTATAAAGCCAGTCCTAAGTGAGCCACTGCTGGGTAGGTAATTGTTTCTTGGTGAATGGTGATAGAGTCCTGATATAACAAATTACGTTTGTGGCAACAATACCCATGCTAGTAGGCACTGATCAGCAATCTCTTATAAATTTCACTAGAGTTAGAGAACTGACTTCCTGCAAAACTAGCTAAGTTTTAAAGTAGCTTGGTCTTTCTCCTGACAGCTGCCGGTTAAGAAACTGTGTGTTGAAACAGTATACCCCATTCATTTTTTCATTCTATTACGGGGGAAAATGAAAACTTTTTTATTCCCTTCTGTTTGGAAAAAGGTCATACAAGCTAGTGTTTTGCTTGCTAAATAACTTCAGTTAGACCAATTCACTCTATTCCCTTTCCTTTCTTATCAATTAATAATTTGTGCTGAATGATTTATTTAAAATGTCTGATTTTAACAAACTCCTCTCTTCTATGCCAGTTTTTTAAAAAAATATTGTTTAAGGTAATGGGGAATTTCAATCACACTGGAAAGTCTAAACAATTTTAAAGTGAACACCAATATACCCACTACTTAGAGTCAGCAATTAACATACACGGTATAAGTATTACATGATTTAGCACATATATATCCATTCATCCTTTTTATTGTTGATGCATTAAAAGTAAATTACAGAAATATGTGTATTTCCACCAAATACTTCAGCATTCCTAGCATTAACTAGAAATCATACTTTTTTACAGTTATTTTATTTTCCATGAAAATATTTGTGCATTTCATATTTCCATGATAATATTTGTGCATTTCATTGTGCTTAAAATTTCCATGTAAACTTTATGTAAAATGAAATGCACAAATATTAATTATGCATTGCTGGGTTTTGACAAATGCATGCACCATTGTTATCAAGACATAAATAACTACCATCACCTCAGAAAGTTTCATCTTGCTTTATCCAAGTAGATCACTACTGCTATCCCAATAGCCAGAGAAAATCACTCTTCTGATATTTTACTTCATTTAATAAATTAAATGTTTAATTCATACAAATGAAATCATACAATAAGTACTCTTTTGCGTACATCTCTTTTCACGCATCACAATGTTTAAATTCATCATACCGAGGAACGTATCAATAGTATAGCCAAAAAGTATTTTTTTGGATTACTACACCATAGTCTGTTGATCCTTTCAGATATTTATGGACATCGGGGCAGTTGCCAGTTTTCAGCTATTGTGAATAACGTTTCTTTGAATATTTTTGCACAGATTTTTTGAACATATGTGGACATAATTTTATTTCTTCTGAATAAATACCTAAGATAGGAATTTGTGTCACAAAAGTGTCTTTAGTTCTATAAGAAACTGCCAGAACTTCTTCTCAAATGTTTTAACATTGTCACCAAAAAAAAAAAAGTATGAGAATTCTGTTTCCTTCACATTCTCATTAATACTTGGTCTCAACATTCTGTATCATTTAGGCATTCTGGTAACTACTGTGCAGGATTTTTAGTTGTTATTTGCTTTGGTTTTTGTTGTTTTATTTTATTTTAATTTTTTAAATGTTTATTAATCAGTTTTGCACAAAAACACTAAGTCCTTTCAATATTTTAACTCTTAAATGGAAGGCTTCCTGTGAGTTGAAAGCTATAGAATAATGATTCCATTAGCTTTACTTCAAAAATAATATTTTTATATTTTAGGAGTGTTGGCACTGAAATATCATTGTTAGTATAGTTTACAAGAGAAAGTAAAGTCAAAATAAAAATAAATAAATAATACAAAGCATATATGAGAAATAAAATAATCTAGAATAAATTATGAGAAAAGAAACTTTAGTTTCCCAGTCAAGAATAGGTAAAAAAATATATATATTTTTCAGAATTTTATTTTGCTCTTTTACTAGGGAACTGATAAAACTATTTAGGTAGGTAATGTGGATTCTGAGAAGCCAAAAACTTAAAAATTGGAAAAACTGCCATTCACAAATAAAAAAAAATAGGTGGTCATGTAAATAGGAATGAATGAGGGTTGTTAGCTTCACTTAATCCTGTGGTTGATCAGGAGAAAGTCCTCTATGAAAACAATGATATGACTTCCCCTATTAATATTCACTTTTAAATTTATTTCTTTTGCACTATTCACAGTACATAACCTTGGAAAATCATCCTTAAATGATAATATTATGCCATCTACCTAAACAGATTGCTTCACTATAGTCCATAGACAAATCTTCACAATAGGGTTGAAAATAGATTTTATTGCTCTAGTGAACGGCTTCTGGACCAGAAAATGTGTACCTTTCTTTTAAATCTTTTATAATGTTCTCCTTCTTGCTCCTACAGCAAGGATTTGCTCATTCTTTTCTTAAAACACAGTTGCTTTTATTGACTCAAAGATTAGTATCAGATGTCACCTAGACCACTTAACCGTATATCATAATGCCCATTAAACTATGTGCCTATGAACGTACGGAAATAATACTAAATAATGCTGGGCACAGAGCCTCAGTGCACCCATGCATCAGGATAATCAATAAAATGTTTTACCGACTGTGGATGTGGTACTTTAGACAGGGTTGCAAAAGGTCCCCAGTGCCCTCTTTAAGAGAATATGTCAAATGGTCCTATTGGACGCTGTTCCTATGTAAACAAACAAAACAGGAGATATACCTAAGCTATCCCTTCTCTAGTAATCTGTCACCCACAGAGAATCACTTGAGTTTAAATAATTTTTTAAGAACCTAATTGTGTCCTTCCATCTTTCTCTGAAATAGAAGCACAGCTGGGTGCAGGACATTGCAGGACATAACCGCAAACATAGGGTGGCTATTATATTCCATGAGCACATTATTTGTTAGGTTTTACAGCATGAGAACATCCCAGTAGAACCTTATGGACAAGTGAATAGCACAGTAGCACTAAAAATAAGCAAGGATTTGGAGTCCATGATGCAAAAAACTGGAGTTAAACACTGATTAAGGTATTATCTTCTAATTGTTACATGGTATCACTTTAATGTTCATAATCAGATTACAGAAAAAAAAAAATCGCAATTATAAAATTAATCTGTAGAAATAGAGTCACCTACATTTAATATATAATAATCCACATGATGAGAAAGACCCTTTAAAACATGTTCTAAATGTACTATCTTAATCTCAGTTATAAAATTGATAAACATCACACCAAAATTAATGTATTTCTCCATGTATATCAGTTAATTTCTTAACCTTGAATGTTAGTAGATGGTGCTAAATAAAGGGCAATGCACAGTTGTAAAAATACTTTAAAGCCATTAATTATTAAAATGTTTTTTTGATAGTCATTCAATTTGTCCTCTAAGTATATGGTAGAATTTTTCTTTACTATCTTTAAGTCAGATGTGATTATATGACTGACTTTGGTCAATGCATCATGACCAAAGGGATGTGTGCTACCTCTACAGAGGATTTAAGAGCTAAGGAGGGATTTGTCAAAGTCTCTTTTCTTCTTCCATAGTGCCCTGCAATTCTGTGGACATGGCTTCTCCATCCCTCTGGGACTTCAGGGAGGTGCAGAGTAGAATAGAACCCCCATCCAATCCGACTTGTATATAATGTATGAGCAAGAAATAAGCCTCTGTCATGGTGTGCTTGTTGCTGCAGCATAAGCTAGATTCTCTTAACTGATACCGGTAATGAGATGCTGCCAAACAAGCATTAAAAAAGTGGCATGGTATTAGTGGTCTATTGGAAAGCAGGGAAGAAAGAGAAATAGATGCTGCCAGAAGCAATGGTAGTGAGCCAGATTATGCAGTGGCAAAGGATTTAGTTTACCGTCGATCCTATAACAATGAATTTTAGCTCTAGGGGAAGAGATTACAAAGTAGAATGTTAATTCTGTGTATTGATTAATAAGGCTGCATTTAGATAATGCAGGATAAAAAGAGGCAACCTAGGAAAAGAAGTGTCTGGTTTAAAAACAGGAATAAGAGGGAAGAAAGTAAAGAAATTGGGGAACTCGCAGGGTTTGAAGGGGCACATGCTCCTCAACCCAAATGATAAATGAAAAAAACTGAATATATTGAGAGTCAAGGTCAATTAATAAGTCTTTCATGGCAAAAGTCAAATTGATACTACAGGCATCAAAACTCTTGCTAAAATATCTAAATTAAGACATTTCAAAGCATAGACCCAATTATGGTTGTGATGCCCAGTAAATTATTTGAATTTAAAAATAACTTGGAGAAAACACTTAATATAGGGTCCTCAAATCTAAGTTTGATAACGTCAAAGTACGTACAACTAAAAGTCATAGAGAAAATATAGCAATCAGTGCAGCAAATCTCAGAATTATGTCTAAAGATAATTTGGGATTGGTTTTTGGACATGGAGTTCAATGGAATAAAATATATAAGGAACCAAGTAAGTTTTTGTAGAATTGCACAGTGTTAGAATTATGGTGGATTGAATTATGTACCCCCTAAAAAGACATGTTGTTAGTCTTCATCATGCTTATAAATCCAACTTTTTAATGATGTTCTTTTTAGTCAATGACAGCCCAACTGAATCAACATGGGCCTTGATCTGTATTACTGGAGTCAACTATAAGCTGAAGAAATTTGGAACAATGAGTCAGAGAAGGTCACACAGGAAGATGCCAGAAGCTGGAAGTCAGTGGAGGCTGTAAGAGCAGACTGAAGGAGAGAGAGCACCTCATGTAATGGGAGGCTGAGATGCAAGCCAAGGAACCCCAAGGGTTGCAGCAAGCCATCACCAGAATAGCACAGACTTTGGAGAGAAAGCACAGCCTTGCCAATGCTTGATTTTAAAATTATAGTCTTCCAAATAATGAGCCAATACCTGCTTGTCTTTTGCAGCCTGGCAAACTAAGACAGTAAATTATTCAATTAACCACAAGTCATATCTCAGAATGTCTGTAAAATGCTGGAGAAATCAAAAGACTTTGAACGAGGGGGGACATATTCTGTAATGCCCATTGCACATGGACAAAGAAAATAATGTACGGAGACAATAAGTAGAGTCAAGGGCATGAGAATAATAAACTGGGGAGTACTTTCCAGGACAAAAATTGTGATGTAGTTGAAAAATATTATTCACACCAAGGTAAGAGACTGTCCCAACAACATCCAATGAGATGTCAGAATTGGTAAATCAGGGGCTGATGTTGATCTCCCTTATTGACTGCATCTATCCCAGTATAAGTAGTTTCTGTACCTGTCCTGATTACTCTACTTATATTAGATGTGTATTCATCTAATTTTTCTTTTTCAGTTCATATATTACAAGATGGAAGGAGCCACATGCAATGTGGATGATGAAAACAATAGCCAGTCAAATTCTAAACTTTGAACTGGATCAAACATCTGAATGGAAAATTTGGACTGAGTGTCACGAACAGGATGTTAGTGGGTTCAGCATGTAGGAAAAAGATTACACTGAAATTTGGTGACAAGAAAGTCAGATTATAATAGTCATTAGTGCTCTACTTAATATTTCCAATTCTTCCCCTTAGCACATGTGAATCTTGTCTTTTCTTTCATCTTCAAGTTTAGTGAGACCCATCTTGAAGTTAAGTGATACCATTGACTTGTAAATGAAATGTGAAAAGAATTGACATGCATCTTTGCAAATGGAAAACTTTAAGAACCCTCTTTATTGTTATACTTCTTTCCCTCTGCCACACTTTCCTTCCCTTCCACAATAGTCCAGATGATGGCTGCTTTTCAACTGAGGTTCAAGAATTAAAACAACAGGAAGAGTGAACCTCAGCAAATCTGAGATATACATAGGTAGCATGGATGAGAAATAAATTTGTTGTTAAACCACAAAATGTGGAAATTCTTAGTTATTGAGCATGTTATAGATTATCATGACAGACATGTTTAAATTATTGATTTGACATGAAAAGGATTTAAAATGCTCATAAGTTCTTATATCCTAAGACTATTTTGCTAGCTTTGGTGCCTTTGGATATACTTAATGAATTAGAATGTACTTTACAAATAAACCACCCTTTAGTTATTTGAGTTAAAATGTACTTACTTTATATCTTTATTGTATATCAAAAGCCACATTAATTCTAAATGGAATTTGAAACTAATAGAAATATGTGACTATTTAACTACTGGATACAATAATATTAAACATATAATGAAAACAAAGAAAACATAGGACTGATTATTTTACTACATAAAGATTTTTAAAAATCTTCTAATGTTCTAAATAAAATTAAAAGAAAAATATAATGAAAAAATTATAACAAGCATTACAAAGGAGTCATATCCTTAGCAAATGATGAGTCCAGAATGAAGATAAAATAAAACATGGTTAGTACCAAAGAAACCTGAGCAAAGGCCAAATATAATTCAAAAAAGAGAAAATTTAAGTGAAGATTAAATACTGAAACTTTTTGCTTAACCAGCACTTGTAGAAATTCAAGTGAAATTCCATTTTATGCCTATCAAAATAGATGAGATCTGTAAAATGATAGACATTCTATGTTAGCAAAGCAAATTTGAAAAGTTGTATATGCAGGTATTTAAGGTCATGTCTTGTGACCTTGTAATTCTATTTCTAGAAATCTATCTTTAAAGTTTATACAAAGAGATGTTCATTTGTTCATAACTGTAAGCAATAGAAAAACAATAAAAAGTCCAAATGAGTGTGAATGATTAAGTAGTTTATATTGTATATTCTCTGCAGTTATGTAGTCCTTAAAATTATGTTTACAGAAATTTCAGGAAATGTGAAAATGGCTTAGTTTAATCATTAGAGAAAAAAAAGAGATAGATAAGCACAAAATATGAGATGCTAGCTGTATGTTTTGGAATGGGTTATTGTGGATTAAGTTGGATTTTGTTTTTATACTTTGAGTATTATCAAAGTTTCCCTAAGTTGAATTACTTTATAACAAATAAAAAGAGCAAAAAAAAAAAGTATTATTACTTATTTTAAAAGGGGAGGCGCTGAGGCGCTTAGCTTGCTATTAGCTAGCTGTAATAGAAAAGCTAAGACATAATGTGCATTTTTTATTTCTAAATATGAGTGAAAGTATAAGATAGTATAATGTCCATAAGCTATAAATAACTACAGGAAATGTGGAGTAAATAAAACCTGGTAAATATCATGGGATGCACCCCTTTTCCTGTAAGGTTCTAAAATCATATACATTGGGAAATTATGTTTGCTACCCTGTTTTCCTCATATGAAGTTTAATGTCCTCTCTGAAAAACAGAAGTACTTCCTTAAAAGTATCTATAAACCCAATTCAAATGTTCTGAACACTTCACTCCAGTTGTATTAGATGTATTGAAGAGGGGGGGAAAAGGTACATATGTTTTCAAATATTAATTTCACTTTGGTTTCATTCTATTTTAATATTAGAACATACCAATGAATACAGGACAGTAATATGTGTGTTGATATTCTTATTTATACATTGCATCAATCAACAAAATTTAATTGGGAGGGAATCAAATAATTGTTAATTTCACTTTTTGTCAATAATTCCATAAAAAATCAATCAGAATTAGTTTGAAAAAGAAGCATGATATTAATCTAACTACATTAAATTTAAACTGAGCTAACATAATGAAGTTTTCTTTATAGAAAAAAACAAAACCAAAACACAGTAACTAAACTGGCATTTGCTACTGAAGTTTTCATGTATTTTAAATACTTCTGCAAAATAAGATGTAGACTCTTACTGCATCAGCTTTAATAATTGCATTAAAAATAACCAAATAGCAATTGTATTCAGAAACTCATATAGAAGGATCTCACCAATTATTTTTATGCAATCACCACATTTTAAATTAGAAATGACCCAAAAGGTCATTAACTCTAACCTCCATATTTTACAAATCAGACTAAGGAGCGGAGGTTAAATTATTTGTAATAAGCTACATAGCAAATTAGAATCCAAGATACGGCTAACATCCAGGCTCATAAATCAGTGTTCAATCTGAAAAAAAATCTAATGTAATTTTTAATGAAAAAAGTACATTTTCTTAGCTTAGTAATCATAGAAATTTCCAGAACTGTAGAGAGCAGCTACATTGTAAATCATTAATAAGGTTGATGTGAGTTGAAATGAACTACTTTAAAAACTATCTCAGTATTCAGAATAATTTTCTTTTGGAAACATAATGAAGCAAGTGATGATTTTGATTTTGATAGAGAAAAAAGAAAAAATTCACATTCTTCCCAGGAATGTCAGTATTTGATTCCTGTAACATCAATAAAATAATAGAAATTCAGGAGTAATTTGGGAAGAAGTTATATCTATTAGAAAAGAAAAACTGACCAATGTAAAAAAAAAAGATGAAAGTTGTTCTGACATTACCACTTGGTAAACACAGTATGTTCTTTTATAATGCTTTGTGGCAAAAATATTCATGAATTGTTCAGAGTTCTCTAGAGAAAACTCAACCACAGGGCTGGCAAGTCCTAATTTTGTAGGAAATTATTCATAAGCTGGAAACTCTATAAAAGGTGGTGCTGAAGTTGACTCCAAACTCCCCAGGAAAAGCTGGCTGACTGAAGTTGAGGCAAAAATTCTTTCTGATTTCTGAAATCCTTAGTTCTAGATTAAGACCTCCAATTGATTAGATGAGAAACTCCCAACATTGCTGACAGCAATCTCCTTGTGATGTAGATGCAATCAGTCATAGATGCAATCAACTTATTATAGATGAAAATCTATCTACAAATAATCAATTAAAATCACAGTAACAGTTGGACAGTATTTGCTTGGTAAAACAACTAGACTCCATAACTGAGCCAAACGGACCCATGAAATTAACCAAACACGTGTATGTGTATATGCTATATATTCACTTTTTAAATAACATCTTAATTTTTTAATCTAGATGTTAAATATTTCTGTAATCTGCTAAAGAAAAACACAATCTAATTCACCTTTATGAACAATATTTATTCCTTTGAAACTACTTTCTTTCCTTGAATAGGAAAAACTACATATTAGTGTATGCATATAGTGACTGATGTAAGTGATGAAAATGGAATGTTTTCTAAATCATTCAATTCTCTGCCCTTGTTATTTACATAATATTTATTTATTGTTGGAAGAAAACAAGTCTCATTTTCACTGAGAGTAGCTACATAGATAATTAATATGGTAGTTAAAAGTGTGGACATCAGAAAATGTACTTGATTTGAATTCTGATTTTGCTTATGATTTGTTATATTTCCAAGTCAATCAACTATTCAAAGTCTGTTTCCTCACCTATGAAATGGGAATTATAATACTTAAGTTATAGTGGTGTTATCATGATTAAATGAGATAATACACATTAATAAATAAAATTTCTGGCAAAAATAAATTTTCAGTAAGTTTTGTCAGTTATTAGTACTAATATGACTGTCATAAAATTTGCTGTAAGCCACAGGAATGACCATAGAATGAAAATGGCACTGGCTGAAAAGCACAGTGACTAAACATCTTAAAACAGAAGGAACATAAAAATACCCAAATCAAGCCAATTACATTTTTCATGATGTGACAATATAAACTGAGACAAATTATATAGTTCACTTCAATCAAGCTTTTATTCACTGTCCTTCATCCTTCTCTACTTCCCACATATACATTAATCCATAATTTATCTGTATTTCTACAATTTTTCTACCCTCTCCCCAAGTTACCCCTATATCAAATTTAATTGCATTTTATATATACATATATATATATACAACTATAAATCTACACGACCTCAGGCTAAAACATAAGTTTCCAAACAAAAGCAATTTTATATAGAAGAAAAGGAAAAGAATGTGTATAACTGGTGTTTAAAATCTTTTAACCAAAGTTAATATCTGAAGTTTTGTCGTATCCGTTCTAAAACTTTACTGCTGCCTTCTTTGGGGAAAGAGATTGCCTTTGAGATTCTGGGTTAGAAGAAATGAGCCAAGGTAGGAAGACTGCAGGGTAGTGAGCTCCGGGACTTAGTCCTTCCACCAGCACAACTACTAAACAGGCAGGAACTTTCTGAAACAACTATCTTGAAACTCTGGAGGTCAGAAGAACACTGTACAGCAACTAGGGAAGAGCAGGAGGAAGAGGCTGATAAATTAATGAAAAACATTAAATTGCTCTCTCTGCACAGTGGCTCCCAGCACCCATCACACACTCTCACATCAGGCTGCAATGAAATCCAGCCTCTGTCCAGCTGACTGGTGACAGTAAAGGGACTTTAAAATCCCCTTCCCAAGAACAATCACAGCTTTAGATTAGCAGATTCAGATTGTGGGTGATTGGCTCTGAGGGCACCCATTGTTTGAGCCTGTGACAAAGGTCACCGTGAAGGAGACTTATAGGTGATAAGCTTCCTCAGGGTTGTGGGGGACCATTAGTTGGGGGCTGCATTTGCTAGGCAGTCCAGAAAGGCTCAATTTTGGGGAGCCATCTGAGAACTCTTTGTTACCCTACTTGATCCCCTGTCCAGGGATCTTTGAAGACAGTCTGCACCCCCTTTGTGGGACCTGAACCCTGTTTCAGCAGGGAAAGACTGACTTGGGTAAGTCCTCTCTGGTGTGCCCCATCTCCCAGAATTTGCCTTCCAGGCAAAAACAGATTAAGACAATGAAAGGAGTACAAAAACTAAACAGGAAGATAATCTGGGACAAAGCCCTGTCTGTTTCAAACAAATGGGAGAGGGAGGTCTGTCTCCTGAGTAACAAAGGATAAAACCAAACTCCTATAAACGGTAATTTCAGAGCAACTAACAAGCAAAAGCCCGGACAAGACACAGGCCCTCAAAAGACAGGGAAAACCCTACACATTTCATTCACTTTGGGCAGACCTTCCTGATAGGAGAACTAAAGTTCAAGAAAACATGTTTTATCAACAGCTGGTTACAAAATCCAAAAAAGACATCTTAGGGAATAAATCCCGGAGTTAACATTTTAAAATATTACATATGCAGTGTGCAAGAAAAGTGTACAAGAAAAACAAAGATACAGGAAATGATGGTTGATGCAAAGGCAGAGGGTAAAAATACAGAAAACACACAAAAAAGATGGGGGAACAGAGGAGTACAGGAAAAGTATATGTGTATGCTACTGACATTAAATTGATGTAAAACCACTTATGATTGTTACATATTTAGGATGATAAATTTTAGCTCCATGGTAACCACAAGGAAAATAGATGGAGAATATATCCAGATAGACAAAAGAAGGCAATCAATATGGTACAACATGAAAAATGAAATAAATATAAAAGTAGGCATTAACAGAATTGAGGGGCAAAAAGGTATAGACAGGAAAAGTAATTAGCAAAAGGGCAGAAGAAATTCTTGCATTATTTGCCATGGCTTTGATGTTAATGAATTAAATTCTCCAGTCAAAAGGCAGAGATTGGCCAGATTGTATAGAAAAGTATGAACCAACTATATGGCCTCTGCAAGACTCACCTCCAATGCAAAGATCCAAGTAGGTTGAAAGTGAAAGGATGGAAAATATATATACAAAACAAATAGTAACCAAAAAAGAGCAGGGGTAGCTATACTAATATCAGATAAAATAGACTTTATGTCAAAAATAGTTATGAGGGACTAGGATGGTCATAATATGCTGATAAAAGGGACAATTCAATAAAAAGATATAACAATTAAAAATAAGTATGCACCAAAAAGCAGAACCCAATAAAATATGAAACAAGTACAGATTTCAAGGGAAAAATTGATGGTTCTACAATTAATAGTAGGATACTTTAGCACACCACTTTCAGCAATGGATAGAACATCTAGACAGAAGATCAAAAAGGGAATATAAGACTTGAATGAAACTCTAAATGATCTAGACTTAACAGAGATATACAGAATACTTTCCCCAGCAAAAACAGAATAGACATTCTTCTTGAGTGCACATGGATCATTACCCAAGACAGACCATATGTTAGGTTACAAAACACATCTCAATAATTTAAAAAATATTGAAATCATAGAATGTATATTCTCCAACCACAACAGAATGAAGCTAAAAATCAATAACGGGGAGAAATGGAAAATTAACAAATATAGGGAAATTAAATAAT